>NC_060121.1:983024237-985548403 GCF_021461395.2 Schistocerca americana
AAGAGGTTTCCATTCTCTCCACCACTTCTTAACACCTCCTTATCCCTCACACTGTCTTTCCAACTTACACCCTCTTCCAATGAATCCAGCCTTCTTTGCTCATCTTCTCGCAACGTCAAACTATCTGCACTATATAAACTAAGCCCCGTGTATACGATTAGGCCAATCTCTTCCTTGGGCTTTTATTCAACAGTGTTTATAACAATTTCCTGACTTTGTTGTATGCTTCTTTGGCTCAATTCTATTTCTGTGTCACATTTTAGGTCCCCTGTTATAATATTTCCCAAGAACTTGAATTTTGCAACCTACTCTAATTGTTAGCCATCTGTTTTTCTCTCTCCTTTTCCTCCCAGTATCTAACTGCTGGAATTTTTTTATTTATTTTCAATCTGTATTCACAACTGCTTTTTAGACCTTCCATCATTTTATATGCACTTTATTGGATTCCATAAACACAACCATGTCATCAGTAAAACATATACAAACCACTCTTTTACCTCCCACACACTCTCCCCTCATTGGTCATGCACTCTCCTATGATCTCTTCCACGTAAATGTCGAACAGCATAGATGCAAGACAACATCTTAGTGTGACTTTTTTCCATTCTTAATCCCTCCATCAGTTCTTCACTGAGCAACTCTAGCTTTTTGCTCAAGATATAACTCCTTAAATAATTTTCTTTCTCTGCAGTCAATGCCATGTTTCCTTAGTATATGCATGAATATATCCCACCTCACCCTATTAATAACTTTTTCCAAATCATCGCATAAATCTTCCTCAATAGCATTCTGATTACATCACTCACACATGCACAAGTAGTAAAATTATAATATCCACTGTCTACCTCTCCACCTTACTTTGGCCGCACTAAGTACATCCAGTTTTATTTTGTCCCTCTCATGTATACAATTTTCTACTTTGTCGTGTGCAGAAGTGTCAAAACATTCCATGTTCCAACCTTTATGGTTTTCCCTTACATCAATTTACTACATGGCAGGGGAGTGTGAAGCAGGTCTTTCACCAGATTACTCAGCGGTTGCACAAGAAGACGAAAGGAGTTTAGAGGGTAGAGCATATAAGGGGATAAAGAGAGGGAGAGGGTACGTCAAGGGGAGGAAAGGAAAGGAGAGGAGAGGAAGGCAGTGGTGAAGAGAGAGATGGAGGGAGGGGGGGGGGGCGAGTAAAGGAAAGTGATGGAAAAAAGGAGGGAGGAAAGGCAGAATCTTTTACTGTCCCTCTGCCCACCCCCTCTCCTTGACTCTCCACGTCTCCAAAATGTAAAAGCAGTTAGTAGAGAAAAACATGAAAGTCATGAGGAGCAAGAGGAACTGTTAGGAAACAGAAACATTATTAATATGTTCTATGCAATATGGCACAATGGTAAATTTTGAAAGCAGTGTTAGCAGGCCTTCTATGATAGCAGGAGAGAGGGAAATACATCAAACTGTGCAGCAGGTAGCGACAGATGGTTACCATGGAGCACTGGAGAGGTGCCGAGCACATTGTTGCTGTACAAGCCTTTAACCGATACAGTGACTGTTTGGCAGCTGCACCACAAAGAGTTTCACCTCCACTATCAGAATCTCCCTCGTTGTCAAAATCCATCATTACCGCAATCACAATGTGGGATTGGAATTTTGAAAAGACTGGTTTAGTTCTGAAGAAAACCCCGATTGGAGTTGTATGTACCCTTGGAAACTGCCAGAGTTGCCACAAAAGGTGACATTGTCATTCAGTATGAAAAATTGCCTTGTCATTGGAGACATTAGAGCATTAAAAGAATACTGCTTCAGTTTCAATTTCATCTGAACAAACTTCAAATTGCACAAATGATTGTGTTCAGTGCCATTAAATTTGCTGATGTCAGTAAAGACGCAAACTTGATTCAATATCTTTAGGTCCAATGAAGCCCATTTTTATTTCAGTGATTTCATGAAAAAGCCAAACTGAACTCAAGGGAACACCACCCACCTTCATCAAAGTTCATCAAAAAGCAACAAAGTTACCATATTGCATGCAGTGAACTTTCAAGGGGTTACAGACCCTTCCTTTTTGGCAATGGATGTGGTGTGCTGTCACTGTGATGTCTAAACATATTTCAGCACGTTAGAAACATTTGTGGCACCAGGACTCCATACAATTCCAAATCTTGATATTCAGCACACCTGTTTTCAACAAACTGGAACCACTTCACATGCTACTGCTCTATGGCAGTAGTGAAAAGTATGTTTGGGCATCGTGTAATTTCCAGGAAGGCTAACTATATATGGCTCTTGAGCTTTCAGTCTATGACTTTTTTTATGAGGGTCATCTGAAGAGTGCCACGTACCAAGAATGCCAGCTCACCTCTGTACACAGATTGAAAAAGAAATCATTGTTCTTACAGGTGACAAATTGCACTGCATTCAAGAAAATCTACAGCAACTGTTGTTTATCAGTCATAGGCTAGCTACGTATGCTGCCAGTATGGTGTTGTCACTCTGCAGGTTTTGCCTAGCCATGCCCTCCAATGAATTAGTTTCTGCAGCTGGTAGGAATATGTTCTGAATGAAATGTTTATGATTATTCTTTCCCATTTTCCCAGATTTTGATATGCTGATTACAAGATTTTTGCAACTAAACAGTCCATTTTTTATTTTTTGTCCTAATTTGCCTTGCGGTTCTTTAAGACAGATACACAGCTGCAGAAACAATAAACCAGTCATACTTATCACTGGCATTATCAGAAATGAATGTGTCATTGCACACATTGGTTGGCAACCGACTCAGTCTTTTTTTCATCTCAAAATGATAAAGTGCAGTGTGCACACAGCTCTTTCAGAAACCTGACTGATCAGCATTATAAACAGCAGTTGCAGGGATAACAGCAAGTTTCGTCTTTACATCAGCTATGAATTTCTCTATAGCATTGTCTATCACTGGCAACTGCTCTACACATTTACTTGGTATTTTTGTGACTTCCTATTCTGTATGATTTCTTGAAACGGTGTAGCCAAGTTGCCGAAGTCTGTAAATCAGCAATGTTCATGTCAGATGCAATTTGGAGGGCCCAGTCTCAGAGAACCCCATCGGTAACAGCGCACAGCCTCTCACGAGCAGTTCCAAATCTTTCGAACAGTTTTTCATTCAGATGGTTTCGGGTTTCCGTTTGGCGCGTATTTCTTACTTCATGCTATTCATTCTTCCATTTGTACAGTCCATGCTCCAATTTTATGAAACAGTAACACCTTTGCACACTGCGTAACTTCAAGCATTTTTTCCCTCCTTCATTTAACCAATATTTCACTGCCTTTTCTTTGTCACTAAAAGCTGTTGCAGTACGTATTTTTTTTAGGCTTCAAAAGTATTCTTCTTCAGAACTGTTACTGGCACAAACAACATCATCCGAACCGCAATTCATGGAATCAACACAGTTATTTCCTATTTCTTCTAACATACCCACAATTTCAAACGAAATGTCGATATCATTTGAATCAATGTCAAGGAAATCAACTAACAAATGACACATATGTATGTCTTCAGGAGAAGTAGGTTATTTCGGCTGCAAACCACCTTCTTCATATTTCATCATTGCTAAACTGAGAACATTAATTGGATTTCACATTACTGTTAAGCTGGAAGGAAAAAAGGGTACTACTTGCAGGCATGCCTTAAGAAAGCACAATAAATATTCATTCAGCTTTATCTGTACTGTCAATACTTACCAATACTGCAAAAAGTAACTGATAATTTGTAACAGGTGTTACTTGAATGGCTCATTCGAGAGAATAGTAACTGTGTACTGTAGTGTGAGAGAAACTATCAACAAACAGTAACCTGAAATGTCCTTTACAAATTATGATCGGGTTGTGTCGTGTTTCATGTTTACAAATATACCACTGACCTCCGTTACGCGTGTGTGCCTAGTCGTGCATGCGCAGTTGCTACAGTGCCAGTAGGGGTGTACATTTCTACCGCTACCCGGGACACACTGAATTTGGCAATTTTCAGCTATTTATTTAAATACTCACAGTGCCTCTTAGCAGCTAAAATGTGGACAGTGCATTTCTTTTGTAGTCTCTTTCCTGTGTAAAAAATTTCACAGTAAGTTTCAACATGTCTTGTTGGACCATTCCCTTGTTAGATTTGTAAAGATCTGTGCACCAAGTATCAATTTTACATGACTGTAAAAGCTATCTATATTCAATAGCTGTCAATAACTAACACTCTTCCGCATTCATTAAAGGAAGGAGTAAGTTCCGCCCGATCTACAATGAATGAAAATTATTATTGTAGGAGAAAATGACAGCTTTTTGTAGAGCAATGGGAACAATGTTGGACTTACTGTATGATGAAGTCCAATTTCTAGGTTATTTATTTACAAAAGAAATTACATTTCACAAATTCAAAAAAGCAACACGATTATTTAAGCATATAAACTGAATAGTTTCATTCATACTAATATTATAAATGCAAAACCAAGTGCAGCCACAAGTAACAGCTAATATTTGAGTTGTTAACCTCTCATGCTTTTGTTTTATACCTAAATGAAATTTGCGTCCTTACCATGAGAGCTTTTATAAGCTCCTCCGGTTCTGGAGGATCTCCAGATGGTGTATGTGGTGATAGGGTAACATGTAACTCTTTAGTCCCATCTACTTCAACTTCTGTTTCTGACTTTTTATGCTCCCTTGGTACAACTTTTACTTTTATTGTTTTCTCCTTCTTAGTTGGCTTTTCCACTTCAGGCACAAAACTTGGTGTTAACTTCACTTTCTTCTTTGGTGGAGTTGGCTCTCTGTCCGGTGGTTCTAAGAACAGTGACAACAGAAATAAAAATACAGTAATGTTTTAATAACACATATTTCTTACAATAACTTTCAAAAAATCTTTAGTACTTTGAAGCTAGCTAATTTTTCTGACACCTATTTGAATCTAAACAATTCCAATTTTAGCTGGAAATATATCATTACAATTGCATCACATATAAACTTATGCAGCCCTGCAACGTAAAGAAAACAATATTTTCTTCTGAAGAAATCTCACACTTGCCCAATGGTATCTCTGCTGCCTAGCTGTTAATCAACATAAGCCAAATACCTCAAACATTTTTGCAGCTTCTACCAATCAAATAATTTTGCAAAGCACAGTAAGAGTATTGATTTCTGTATATAATTTGGGTGCACAGAGTTATAAATATTTTGTATGAAAATGAGGAATGAACCATCTTAGGAACCACCTCAGCATAATTTTAATTTATACAATTTAGACTAGACCATGTGCAACTACTGCAAGCACTGTGGTTGTATAAGCACAAAGCTGTGCAACTGTGTTATGGGCTGTACTAGCGCAGTGCAAGTTGTTGTTGTTGTTGTGGTCTTCAGTCATGAGACTGGTTTGATGCAGCTCTCCATGCTACTCTATCCTGTGCAAGCTTCTTCATCTCCCAGTACCTACTGCAACCTACATCCTTCTGAATCTGCTTAGTGTATTCATCTCTTGGTCTCCCTCTACGATTTTTACCCTCCACGCTGCCCTCCAATGCTAAATTTGTGATCCCTTGATGCCTCAAAACATGTCCTACCAACCGATCCCTTCTTCTAGTCAAGTTGTGCCACAAACTTCTTCTCCCCAATCCTATTCAGTACCTCCTCATTAGTTACTTGATCTACCCACCTAATCTTCAGCATTCTCCTGTAGCACCACATTTCGAAAGCTTCTATTCTCTTCTTGTCCAAACTGGTTATCGTCCAAGTTTCACTTCCATACATGGCTACACTCCATACAAATACTTTCAGAAACGACTTCCTGACACTTAAATCTATACTAGATGTTAACAAATTTCTCTTCTTCAGAAACGATTTCCTTGCCATTGCCAGTCTACATTTTATATCCTCTCTACTTCGACCATCATCAGTTATTTTACTCCCTAAATAGCAAAACTCCTTTACTACTTGAAGTGTCTCATTTCCTAATCTAATCCCCTCAGCATCACCCGATTTAATTTGACTACATTCCATTATCCTCGTTTTGCTTTTGTTGATGTTCATCTTATATCCTCCTTTCAAGACACTGTCCATTCCGTTCAACTGCTCTTCCAAGTCCTTTGCTGTCTCTGACAGAATTACAATGTCATTGGCGAACCTCAAAGTTTTTACTTCTTCTCCATGAATTTTAATACCTACTCCGAATTTTTCTTTTGTTTCCTTTACTGCTTGCTCAATATACAGATTGAATAACATCGGGAGGCTACAACCCTGTCTCACTCCTTTCCCAACCACTGCTTCCCTTTCATGCCCCTCGACTCTTATAACTGCCATTTGGTTTCTGTACAAATTGTAAATAGCCTTTCGCTCCCTGTATTTTACCCCTGCCACCTTCAGAATTTGAAAGAGAGTATTCCAGTTAACGTTGTCAAAAGCTTTCTCCAAGTCTACAAATGCTAGAAACGTAGGTTTGCCTTTTCTTGCAGTGCAAGTATCAAATTATATTTCTTCAGAATTTGTGGCCTCAGTGAGACAGCGACAA
The DNA here is from genome assembly GCF_021461395.2 of Schistocerca americana. Lineage (NCBI taxonomy): Eukaryota > Metazoa > Arthropoda > Insecta > Orthoptera > Acrididae > Schistocerca > Schistocerca americana. Next base: position 983,030,746 of record NC_060121.1, read on the forward strand.
GATTGTACGAAGGTGGTGCCATAACAGTGCCAACACTCTTGAAGATAAATTCGATCAAGCTCTTGATATGCTTATACCAGCAGCTGTCTGCATCATGTAATCTCTCCTTTCCACTCATGATCAGGTAATTTTACCTGAAGTTACGGAAAATGAAAATCATACACTTTGAAAACTGAAAGAATAATTTGGTCAATAATGTTTTAATAAATAAGAAGAAAACAATGAGATATAAGACTGGAAGACAAACTGATAGAATACAAGTATTTGGAAGCCTACCTGCCGTAACATAGTAAATGTGTGCAAGATACTAACAGTAAAACTGATCACTGTAAATGTACATCACATTTAGTGAACTTTGAAAAGTACAGTAATACAGCTCTAAGGTGGAGCACCAAACATAATATCCACAAGATAATGGGGTGGGACATGGGTTTATAACAAGAGGTAATAAATGGACTTCTGGATAAAAAGCAGAAGCATCTTTAAAAAGGAGCATATGTGAAATTGCTACATTTCTGGAAGTTAATGACAATGTGGATTGCAGTGTCTATGGAAAAAACTCAGCCAAGCTGGGCCTGCTATGTCGTATTTACATCCTCAGTAATGGCCTCAATAGAGATGCTTCACATGGTCCATATATCTTTTAACATATCACCATTAAGACGCAGCACTGACTGGCCGCTTGGCTTCGTGGCATTCAACTGTGCTTCACTCAGTGTTTTGTCTGCTGAATCACTATATGGCAGATTATGTGCTACCTGGACACATGACAGAGTGTTAAGAGTAGTACCAGGTGTGCTTAGTTATCTACCAGCCATACCACTGGACTGCATCAGTACAGTTCTTGCCACTGACTGGGATTCAACGTATTTTAGCAGCAAACTGGATATTCAATGCTTTCTCTATTTTTGCTTCGTATAGCAAACATTCCCAATCCCAAATCCAGTTATGAGGTCACTAAGTTTAAGCAATATATAGAGATAATTTTATACACAAAATAAAAAAAGAAATAAAATTACGAGCGACAGTGACAGCAAATCATCTAACAAGAAAAACATTGGTAACAAGGTTGTAGATTGATATATTCTAAGGGCCATCTTTTTGTGCTGGTCAACCCAGATATTTTCCTGTTTATTACATGAACTAAGTCTTAGGGCTGTCTTTTACTGAAATTTTAGAGCTATGTGCACACATTTTCGAAGTCAAATGATGTCACTGCATCTTGTTTGAATTTATACAAGAGCACGAAGTAACAGAATCAGTCACATTACACAAGATTTGTGAATCATTGTGGGTTAAGCTACAAGTGTAATTTTGTACTCCATTAATGTTAGAAATCATATGCAGATAAAGTAATCTGTGGATGCAACTTCCTGCCAGATTAAAACAGTGCAACGGACTGGATTGGGACACAAACCTGGGATCTTTGCCTTGCATGGACAACTGCTCCACTGACAGAGATACCTAAGCATCCCTGTATCACTACTAGTCATATCTTTTACTGCTGCACTTGTAAATAAAGTGAGGGAAAAATGACTTCCTATATGCCTCCTTATGAGCCCTAATTCCTTGTTCTTATCTTCATGGTCCTCACACAAAATGCATTTTGACAGCAGTAGAATCATTCAGCAATCAGCTTCGAAGACCAGTTCTCTAAATTTTCTCAATAGCGTTCCTCGAAAATAATTCGCCTTCCCTCCAGGAATTGTCATTTGAGTTCCCAAAGCATCACCGTAATACTTACATGTTGTTCGAACCTACTGGAAACAAATCTAGCAGCCCTCTTGTGAACTGCTTCAATGTTTTCCTTTAATCCAACTTGGTGCTGATCCCAACACTAGCAATTCCAATAACTGGTGGCCCCAGAGTCCTAGATGCAGTCTCCTTTACAAATGAACTAGTTTCCCAAAGTTTGCCCAATAAATAGAAGTTGACCATTCGTCACCAGAATCCTCACATGTTCGTCCCATTTCATATCGGTCTGCAATGTTACTCCCAGATGTAAACAGTACGACTGTGTCAAGCAGCAAACTACTAATGCTGTATCTGAATATGGGTTTGTTTTTGCTAGTCATCCGCATCAATTTACTTTTTTTTTTTTTAATTTATATTTAGAGCCTGTCACCCCTACAGTCCCTACAACTACACCACCTTCCACCTTCCCATACACCACACCATCACCTGCAAACAACCGAATATTTCTAACCACCCAACCCACCAAATCATTTGCATTTAGTGAAGTTCTCCTGCATATTTTATGGGATGAACACTCATGGAAGGAAAGATACTGTCAAAAACTGGCTTTGCCAAAGCCTAGCAGATTGTTTCCGGAATGAAGTGGAGTACAAGCTGATTTGAAGTGGTGAGGTAGGTTGTGAGTCGGTAGGATACTTGCCAGCGTTAGGCAAAAGTCCAAGGTTCAAGCCATGGTTGGGCACAAAGTTTTAATCTTCCAGGAAGTTTCCAAATCATTGCACACTGTCCTGTGGAGTGGAAATTCGTTGCAGAATCTGTGTTACAGGTTGCAAGGTAGAAGCCATTAAAGCTATTAGCTCTATCCTTAGAACAACTTTCTACGGTTAACACAGGCATCTGAAGCTACACACAGCTGCAACAGGAAATAAAATTTCTGAAGTACTCCATATACCAAAGCATCACATATACAGTCCTTCATCACACCTGTTCAAATACACAGTTCTCTGCTTGGCATGCCATGGATGCAGTGAAAGCCTTGTACTGAATATACGGCTTGGCTGCCATGGCACTTCCCTAGACCACAGCCTACAATGTATCACCACTCCAGGCTGCAAATATGCTTATCAACCCAAGATCGCTCTACCCCTACAACGATTTTATAAATGCCTTTTCTAAGCTCACTGATTCATACTTCAGGTTTAATCAACATGTCTCACTCATCAAGTAATTTTTAATTAGTGTAAGAAGTACAGCCACACACAATGACTAGGCAAAAAATTATGACCACTAACCACCACAAATTTCAATACCACCTGCTGATGTAGGCACTTGATGCAGTAAGAAAAGTATAAAAGTGGATGAACAGGGAATCATTCTAGCAATGATATGGACTGCAAATGGAGTAATCCACTGACATAAATGACTTTGACAAATGGCAGATTGTTACAGCCCAGCAGAGCAAATTGCAAACTGAGAAGCTGGATGGCTGTTCCCGGGCTACAGTGATAATCATCTATAGAAAGTGGCTGAAGGTCAGAGAAGCGATAAGTGGGCAACACTGCTCTGTGCAGCAGGATAGGTGTCAAACTGTGGTAGATTTGTGGACGGTACAATGCTGGTGCAGGAGGAGGAGGAGGAGATTAGTGTTTAACGTCCCGTCGACAACGAGGTCATTAGAGACGGAGCGCAAGCTCGGGTTAGGGAAGGATGGGGAAGGAAATCGGCCGTGCCCTTTCAAAGGAACCATCCCGGCATTTGCCTGAAGCGATTTAGGGAAATCACGGAAAACCTAAATCAGGTTGGCCGGAGACGGGATTGAACCGTCGTCCTCCCGAATGCGAGTCCAGTGTGCTAACCACTGCGCCACCTCGCTCGGTGCTGGTGCAGGCACAATTGTTTTGGAGCACACTATTTAGTGCACATTGTTGACCCAATGGCACTGAATTATGCTTGCAGTAGGCACAATGTCATCAAGACATGACCATGGATCAACCACAATGTGTCGTCTGATTGGGGGAATCATATTTCTTGTTGCACAAGGTCAATGGCTGTGTCCAGTACAGTTACTGTTATGCAAAGGGCTGCTTGAAATGTCCAGCGCGCCACGGATGCAGTCCAACGACCGTAACGTTATGCTATGGGAGACATTCACTTGGGTTTGCATGAAAGTTGTGTTTGTAATCAAAGGCACCATGACAGCTGTGGACTGCATGAAAATTACTGCAGAAAGACACCTGCATCCCTTCACGTTGATGCCTTCCGTGGTGGTGATGGCATCTTCCAGCAGGATAAATTTCCATATCATAAGGCTGTAATTGTGCAACCTTGTTTCAAGGAAGATGATAAAGAACACACTTTTATGTCTTGGCCACCAAATTCGCGTGATCTGAATTACATGCAGTGCAACTGGGACGCTGCAGGGCACCAACTTCGTGCCCAAAAACCACTGACCTGTGACCTGTGTGGAGACATCTGGTGCTACATACTTCCAAAAACCTACTACAGATTTGTTCTATCAAGAACCAACGGAAGATTCAGTTAACTCGTCAAATAAGCTCCATGCAGAATCGCTGCTGCTTTGCGTTCCAAAGGAGGACCAACACACTATGATACTATGTAATGTTTTGGCACAATCAGTGTAGCTCCTGCAAACAAAGGCAGAAATGCCACTGAATATTTATTTGGTATAAATGTAGTATGTTCCTCACTCCCAGACAACAAACTTTTTATTCTCTCTATGAACTGGATCAGGAAATCAAATACCAGCAAATATAAGAGTGACCACCACATCAGTCAACAAAAATACATGTTCTAGGAGCATATGTGTTTGTAGGATACCCGAGTGGAGGTATAGTGGTAGAGTCCTGCAGAGCACCGAGATGCTAATGAGACATCATTCAATTAACAGACATTTATTTCCAAGCATTTTATGATCACACTGTCTTCTTCCCAGTGTTGCCAAGCAGTGACCATGCTGGGCTCACGTTGCACGAAGGCGCACAGTAGAACATCAGTGCCTGGAGAGGAATCTCTAGGCAGAGGCTCTGGCATTGTTTGAGGTCAGTGCCGCAGTTCCTACAGCCCAGAATGGCTGTGCACGCCTGTTGGAGCCTCAATGCTCTCATAGCATGAAGCTGTGTTTGGGCTTGGTCCCAGAAATCTGTATGCCCCTGTTGTTGGTTGTCAAGATAGTGTGTAGACAGAGGATCCAACGGCAACCCAAAAGACAGCGTGAGAAGTAAACCCTGCATGCAGCCAGTGAGGCAGTACTTCTACTGCCCAGGAGCTGCAGCACAGCTGCCCTGCTCCCAAGTCTAGCAGCTCGCGAACAGGCAGATCAATTCATTCACGGAAGATCAGCCTGGCCATCATCATCAGTCAGTCACCATTGTCATTGAAGTTCCCTCCACAGATACTTGCAGACTCATAGCAGTGGACTCCACAGTGGCGGCAGTTGTAGACACCGGACATACTAAAACTAGTAGAGCTGACTTCCATCAGTATCAGTGATGCAGATGAAATAAACTAAATTTGAAAGAGTAGAAGGAAGGCAAAGGTGGCCTAAACTTCAGAGCATTCCTTTATGCAAAGTTTGAAACATTCCTAGGTGGTTAGCCCCGTTACAGAAGAGTGCTGAGTCTGCTCTGTATAGATGTTAAGGTACTGTAATCAGGCGTTCCTGACATTCTCTACCACACACTATGAGTCAATATGCTCTCTGTCTGTACTTCAGTTCTTCCAAGTGTAGAGACTGGTTATGCCAACATAGCATGCTCAGCAGACACGTTCTGCTTAGTTTCGTCCCACCCAGTTATAACAAAATTTTATTCCTACCATTAATTACTATATCCTGCTGTGCAATGATGTCACCAATCAGAAGTTTGGCCATTGTCTCCTGGAATACATGTTTAGTCTCTTTCAGCCACCAGGATGCACTGGTCAAGTGCAAGTTTTCAACTAACATATATATAATATAAGAATGTCTCAAATACAATAACCACTGTAGTTGTTACACTACCAAATGTAACTAACATTGTGAGTCTGACAGACTTCACATCTTATTATTTCAAAATACTAGTTGCCATAAACATAATGTCCACCTACTATTACCTTCAATTGTACAAACAAATTGTTTCAGGAACACAACACAATGTTTTCACCTGTCTTGGATATGAATCCTAGTTCAAAGACCACATTATGTACGTAGTCTGAAAAGTTCTCAATCTGGCAATGAAAATTAGAATATTTCCAAATATCTTTTGATCTTTGACAACATTCCCTTTAACATTCATCCGCTTCATCCAATGACATTACTCAATCTCTGTAATGTTCTTCCGGAATTGCTGCAAAATACTTTTACACAACAGCAGTCACTTCTCGGTGGAAGAAAAACCCTGATCAGCAAGGAAAACTTCATTTTGGGAAGAGGTTGGAAGTCTGAAGGAGCTAAATCTGGTGAACATAACAGATGTTCCAACACTTCGTAGCACACATACCTCATTTTCCCCATTTGTAATGTTAGATGTATGTAGGTAAGCAGTTTGACCACCTGGAAGGGGTGTAATGGGAGGTGAAATTGTTGTGCACCTGACTGTTTAGTGGGCCCAGGACTCAAGGCACATCATGGCATGTCCAGCTAGGTGACTGGTGTGAGTGAGTCCAGGTACAAAGACAAGCTGTGTCAATGGAAATGGATAAATCCCACAGCTGGGAATTTAGACGGCTGTTGCTCACATGGCCTTTGTGCAGGACATGCACCAAAAATAGCAGAGGCAGGCAAGTTGAAAGATGGCTTCTTAATACATCTTTGAGAATCTTTAATAATTTATAGTCAAGTATTACAGCAAATCTGAATACATTTGTGATCTCAGAAAAATGAGGCATGTACACTGACAATAATATTTTCAGTATCTATGGAGCTACAGAATTTAATATTTCACAGTGAATAAAAAAATTTACAACAGACCTCTGAATCAATAAAGCTTCATGTGATCTCAGCAAATGGTATCTCAGACGATAGCATTGCATGATAGCTATCATCCCAGTAAGCTAAGCATCTGTACCTATAGTGAATGTGGATAGACTGCTACTTATGACAAAGATGACACATTAAGTGATCACAAGTGATAGTTGCATTCTGGTTGGAGTTGGCGATCATGTGTGTGTGAGGTGTGCTTGCTTGTGTGTATGAATGGTGTGTATCTCAATAATAGAGAAGGAAAGCTGCTACTCGCAATATAGCACAGATGCTCAGTCGCGATAGGCACAACAAAAAGATTCACACAATTATAGCTTTCAGCTATTAAGGCCTTTGTAAGCAACACACACACACACACACACACACACACACACACACACACACACACGTCTGCAGTCTCAGATAATTGAAACCACACTGCGAGCAGCAGCATCAGTTCATGATGGGAGTGGCGACTAGGTGGAGGTAAGGAAGAGACTGGGGCAGGGAGGGGGAGGGATAGTATTGGGGGGTAGGGGGGGGGGGGGGCTGCGAACCGTGAAGTGCTGCAGTTTAGACAGAGGGCAGGAGAGAAGGTGGGGAGGGGGAGAAAGGAGAGAAATTAAAAGACTGGATGTGGCGGTGAAATGACAGCTGTGTAGTGCTGGAATGGTAACAGGGAGGGGACTGGATGGGTGAGGACAGTGACTAACGAAGGTTGAGATCAGGAGGGTTACGGGAAAGTAGGATGTATTGCAAGGAAAGTTCCCACCTGCACAATTCAGAAAAGCTGGTGTTGGTGGGAAGGATCCATATGGCACAGGCTGTGAAGCAGTCATTGAGTCTAAACAGACCCACAAACAGTTATGAACCTTTCCTACAGAAGCCTTAGGCCCACAGAAATATCAGTCCTTCCCAAAGGCATCACGTTTTGCCCCACTCGCAAATTCAATCATGCAGGACTTGTTGAAGACCTTCTCTCCTCCCGGTCCCTACAGTGAAAACACTTTTTTGCCACCAACCCGATCAGCCAGACTCAACCAAAGACCAATATTGAAACTTGGCTAACTCAGTTCATTCCTCCATCCAACTGTGATCCACCCCCACTGCCTCCAAACCAACCCCTGTTAACTTTCCAGAATTTCTTAACCTCGAACCTTGCCTCACCATCATTCCCCGAATCCCTCGACATGCAAACTAACCTTACATCCGCAGAAAGAACTGCAGTCCACCATCTAAAAACTGATCCCCACCTTATAATCCTACCTGCAGACAAAGGCTCCATCACTGTTGTTTCGAACCGCAAGGATTACATGGCAGAAGGGCTCTGTCAGCTGTCAGATACTTCCACCTACAAACCATGCCACAGTGATCCCATTCCTGTAATCCAGCAGGATCTCCAGTCACTACTCAAATCCTTAGGCCCATCCCAGAACCTCTCCCCAGAGTCCATCTCTACTTACCCCTCCACTCCTCGCACCCCCACCTTCTACAACCTTCCTAAAGTCCACAAACCCAACCACTCAGGAGGACCCATTGTGGCCGGTTACTGTGCCCCAACTGAGAGAATCTATGCTCTCTTAGACCAACACCTTGAACCTATTACCCGGAACCTATCCTCCTACATAAAAGATACCAACCATTTCCCTCCACTGACTCTCCACAGTTCCTGTCCCTTTACCACACAGTGCCTGCTCGTCACTGTTGATGCCACCTTATCCTAGTTGCAATGACCAACTAAATCCTCACCCACAATTACTTCTCCTTTGAAGACATTACCTACAAACAAATCCGGGGTACTGCCATGGGTACCTGCATGGCACCATCCTATGCAAACCTATTCATGGGCCATCCAGAGGAATCCTTCCTAAAAACCCAGAATCCTAAACCCCTCATCTGGTTCAGATTCAACGATGACATCTACCCTATATGCATTGAAGATGAGGACATCTTATTCACATTCCTCCAGAACCTCAACAACTTCTTCCCCTTTTTCTGCACTTAGTCCTTCTCAACCCAACAAGCCACCTTCCTAAATGTTGACCTCCACCTCAGAGACGGCTACATCAGTACCTCCGTCCATATCAAACATACTAACCACCAGCAATACCTCCACTTTGACAGCCGCCACCCATTCCATACCAAGAAATCCCTTCCGTACAGCCTAGCCACCCAGGGTTGCCGCATCTGCAGTGACAAGCAGTCCCCCTCAAAACATATCAAGGGTCTCACTGAAGCCTTCACAGACTGTAATTATCCTCCCAACCTTATACAAAAACAAATCTCCCGTGCCATATCTTTCCAGTCTCCCACCACCTCCTAAAAGTCCCACAGTCCGGCCACAGAGGAGCATCCCCCTCGTAGCTCAGTACCTTCCGGGACTGAAGCAACTGAATTACATTCTCTGCCAGGGTTTCGATTACCTCTCATCGTGCCCTGAAATGAGAAATGTCCTGCCCACTATCCTTCCCACCCCTCCTACAGTGGTATTCTGCTGTCCACTGAACCTTCACAATATACTCGTCCATCCTTACACAACCCCTGCTCCCAATCCCTTACCTCATGGCTCATAAACTGCAGCACTTCACTGTCTGCCACCCCCACTATACTATCCCTCCCCCTTCCTGCCCCAGCCTCCACCTTACCACCACCCAGTCGTCACTCCCATCATGTACTGGTGCTGCTGCTCACAGTGTGATTTCAGTTATCTGAGACTGCAGATGTGTGTGCAAGTTGCGTCTGAGTGTGTGTGTGTGTGTGACGTGTGTGTGTGTGTGTGTGTGTGTGTGTGTGTGTGTGTGTGTGTGTGTGTGTTTTGCTGACAAAAGCTTTAATGGCCGAAAGCTATAATTGTGTGAATCTTTTTGTTGTGCCTATCTTTACTCAACATTTCCGCTATATGGTGAGTAGCAACTTTCCTTATCTAATATTGTTACATTCCATCCTGGATCTTCTATTGTTTGAATGGTGTGTCTCTTCTTCTGATGAAGGCTGTGGTCAAAAGCTTCATGTAAGTGTCTTAACTGTGCCTGTCTGTAACTTAACGTGTCATCTTTATGGTAAGCAGCAATCTATCTTTTCCTACACTGTTGATATTCCTACCTGGAGTTTCCATTATTTGATTTCCTCTGTATCTATTTTGCTTATTGGCTTATAATATCTTTTATATTTTTTTTATTATGCAAATGTTTGTCACAACATCGAATTCTCCACAATTACATGGCAAATGAATACAGCATGAATATGTCACATACTGTCATACTTTTATGGTTATTCATTGAATAGTTCACAAGTCAATCACATGTGCTAGAGATTGAAAAGAGAACCAAAATACACTTCTGTCAAAAAGGCAAAATAATTGTTTAAACAATACTTAATGACAATTCATTGCTATTTAATGTGAGCACAATTGCACAAGAATATTAGCATATTTATTTGTGAACAAACCTTTATTTGTAATTATTGTGAATGAGCTGTGTGTCACAATATATTCACAACATTACTTTATTTAAATATTGTTGTAATACATCAGTTTAGTCTGCGAAGTGGTCAAGTTGAGTCAAATCACGTCTGTGGAACTTACAAACAACGTATTTTCGATGGGGCGTCCTTCAGCCAACAGAAAAACAGACATAAACTGAACACTACAGCAGTCAAGTAGAGACTAGGACTTCCAGCGAAGAGCTTAAGAGAGTGATTCCAGACACTTGGGATGTTCGGTGTGGAAGAAGGCAGACTTGGCAGTGGTATCATGTGGTTTTTGATGGAGTGGGTGATAGATTCTGAAAGGTGAATGGCAGCTGCCATATTTTCATTAGTCAAGGAACTTTATCTTTAGAGAGGTCTAAATGTGCTCCAGAGTAGGACAAAAAAATTTTCTGCTTGTATTGCAGAACTGAGATTACACACAGTACAAGTTTCTACTCTTCATTTCACATGTGTTAATTTTTAAATCATTATTTTGAACTCTGAACATTTTGAGCCGGTGAATATTTTGTGTCTTGTGGTTACAAAATGGGCTGTTTTTGCATATCTCTGATGACTAGTTAGTTGGAGATTTTGCTCCCATTCTTGTAATGCTCTCAACGTAACATTACTGTAGTTGATAAGGGAATCCTCTGTCTGCATTTTAAATGAATATCGCAGGATCACGACCCATTTATTTACATGTTCTTTCATGAATAAACATTATTCAACATAATTCTCTGTTGAGTACATCAATTACAGATGTTAGAATACAACCCATGTTATATTATTCATTAAATTTTATTTTGTATTTCTAGTCAATGCATAGACTACCTGACTGCAGGATCACATTTACAAGTTATTATTTGCAGCAAATTAATGGGGCAATGAAAGTAGGTGTGCGCAGCTCGACCCTACGAATACGTTGAGCTATTATTTTTAAACAGAGCTGTCCATAGCCCAAGCACATAAAATATGAGTAACCGCAGGTAAAGGTGCAACTGGTTTGCTCTTATGGGATGCTGTTTAGAAGACCAGAAAACTGTTAGGTGCTGCCGTAATTTGGGGTTTTCTCGTTTGGTATACGAATCCAATCCCTTTAGAATTACAACCGCAATTCTAACACTTTACAATATTCTGTGATCCAGGTCGCAAATCTATTGCATGATAGGCAGTTACTTTGGGGGCTCTGAACGAAGTTGTGGGTGTTAGGATTGGCAGCACAAGTTAGGCATGGAATTTGACAGGGAATGAAGACAAAGGTTACGCAGAGGCATGCTGAGTTGGAGTCTGCAGCAGCCAGCCAGTGTGGAGACTGACGCTGGCAACAGCTGTGCAGGCCAACGGTGGTGACTGTTCATCAGTGTCGACGTCACCAGGCTCTACACATTCGGCAGCAGCAACATAGTAGAAGCAGCCAGCATAACCAATAAGTTAAGTGCACGCACCAATAGCGTCAATATGTTGAACCCACAGGGCCGTCATCAGTGATGAAGCCCACAACGACTGATCAACTACCCAGTCTTAGTGGTTCAGATAATGCTAGAGGGTCAGTTAGCCCTAAATCTGAATGTGATAGTGTTGAAATTGAACTTATCGATGGGGCTGATAATCCAAAGTTAGAGAGGGGAAGTAAACTTTCAGACAATACATTGTCACAATTAATGAAAAATTTGCTAGAAATGCAGTCTAGATGGGAGTGCTGGGTACAGAGCTAAGTTCTGTAGAAACATAACTATGATCTGTAAGCACAAAAATTGAGAACACAGAGAGAAGTGTAGCATAAAGTGTAAAACATGAGGAGAAGAAAATTAAATATCATATAGAAGGGAAAACTTATAACTTTGAATCAGTGATAAGGACAGATGTGGGCAAGATTTTTGAGAGGACTAGCCTCTCCATAAAGTGGGAAGAGATTTGAAGGAAAAATTGTAAAAGACAAACGATGAGCCGGGCGATGATATTAAGAATTGTATGCACTGGCAAAATATGCTTGATGAAGAGATCACTAAATTGGTTAACAATTTGTCACAGAGAGTAGTACAATACGAAAAGGAAGTTCCTGAAAATAGATAACATTTTGAATTGGGATTAAACAAAGAAGCTGTGCAGAGTGACCAGCAGATTGAATACGTATGGGCAGAATTAAATTCTATAGCAATGACTGTCTACTACTGTAATACGTGTTCCAGGGGTTAATTCAGGAATGACAAAATGTTTTGCAGATCATGGATAACACCAACCAGTTGATTTTCTTGCTGCACGTGAGAAGAATGTCAAAGAGACAAAAATTAAGTTTGCTACAAGACATCTTGAGAGCAATATACAATCATGGACATGTTTAATGAGAGCCTCATTTACTACCTATGAAGTGTTTGAGAGTTGTTTCCTGAACAAATTCTCGAGTGAAGCGAAGCAAACATGAATTCAGAATGAGTTCCTAAACGGACCGAGTTTCAAACATGGAAGTGACTCAATGTGCGATTTTTGTGTGTGTCAACTGGCTAAGTTGATGCATATAAATTGTCCACCGGGAGTGTTGATGGAGATTATGATGCTCGAGAGACAACTACTGCAATGAAACTTCCTGGTAGATTAAAACAGTGCGCCGGACTGAGACTCAAACTCTGTGCCTTTGCCTTCACTCTGGAAACTACTGCAATGTTTACAATGGGATCTTGTTCACAGCCTGACAAATCCCACTGACGAGTATGTAGATTTTATTGAGAAACTTGACCAGGCATTAAAATTCAAGCCACAAAATTGGAAGAGTAGACAGAGGAATGGGTACCAGAACAGGAACAATAATAATACTCACAATAATCAACAAAATAATTATCACTCCAGTGGTAATCATTATTTTCAAAGCGGGAATGGAAACGGAAATTCTCACAACAGAAATCAGAACTGGGCACAAAGATCTGAGGAGCAGGAGCATTACAAAATGCAATGCCGGAATAAGAGGAAGGGAAATTAGTGATTGCCACATCTCAGGTCCGGAGACGGCAAAATAAACTGGAGTTGAAAAGAACATTATTTTAAAAATTCTGTGGGTGTCAAAAATTCAGCAAAGAAGCCACAAATGTTGAATGTGGAGGTTATAAGAAATGGGGAATAATTTTGAGCACTGCAACCCTTAAAAGGATGCAAGAAATGTGGTAAAATGTGTTTAGAGATTCGATGATGATGATGATGATGATGATATGGGGCTGGGAAATTTATTTTGTGGCAGGGAAGTGAATGATTGTATGAATGTATGTATGTATGTATGTATGTATGTTGAATGATTTTGTGATCAACAGAGAGGAAGAGGTGGATCTGAATTTGGTGCATGGGAATGTATGATGAATTCTAATGAGGCACTAGGCAGTGAGGACAATTACAGTAATGTAGGTAATGAAACATAGTAATGTGGGTAATTATAGTAAGTAGGTGAAAGTAATGCAGATGATTTTGTATCAGAGGAAGTAGCTGAAGCTACCTATGGAGATGAACTTTGTGGTGTATCAATGTAAGTATGTGAAGGCACTGGTGAAGGCAGCATAGCAATAGTCTCATGGCAAAGCAATAGTCTCGACAGTTGGAGACAAATTTTATTATATAACTGTGGATGTGAGTGATTTATTGTTAAAGAGAGGTAAAGATGATATTTTAGGTGCTGGAGTTGTGAAGCTGAAGCTACTGATTTAGATATCTGAAGAGGAAGGAATCTGTGCATTCATTTCTCTTGACAGAAGTGAAGTGACAGCTCTTGATGAAAACATGAATTTTGAGTGCATGCTGAGGTATGAATGTGGAAATGCATTATACAGTATGTTAAAACATAAAATGGAGGGAGGTGTCTGATAAGGGAGTAAATTTAAAGCAGAATGGGTTAGATTTGAGTTTGGTAGAATTCATACGTACTGTGAAATCTAGTGTGGAGCAACAAGTTGATGGAGTTATATATAGGTGGTGATTTCTGTAATGTATCTATAGTTGTAATGGATGTTTTAAGTAAAGAACCTTACGAGTTAGGGGCGGATATTAACAGAGTTAATTGTGATAAAAAGTTTGCAGCAATTCAGCAGAAGTAAGTGAGGTTTTATATAAAGGGATGAGGTTTTAAGTTGTGTGGATAATTACGAAAATGTTGTAGCTACTGACATCATTAATTCGGAGACAGAAAACAGTACATTTGATTCTGAGGAGAACAGTAAAGTGACAGATTTTGAGAACAATCCAAATCCTACAGATGATTCTCAGAGGCAGATCAGGAGAATATAGAAGTGGATATTAGGGAAAATATCTGTTTAGGAGATGATGTTGGTACTGAATGGTAGAGCAAGGTAGAAAGTGACTACTTGATAAATGACTGGAGATGGCAAGGAAAAATGCTGAAGTTATTACTGCCTCACTGGTGGGTATGGCAGAAGTATAAAGTAGCAAAAGGTATTGTAAGAAGGACGGAAAATCGGGGGCAAAGGAAATGTTTACTGAATTATTTGATTGTGAAAATGAGTTTGAGGGTTGGTCTGATGTTACAATGTACACAATAGATATGGACAAAAAAGGAAAGGATATTATAAACGATCTTTTCAGGGAGCAATGTTTATTGAGGGGGCAAAATTGAAAACTGAGCTGCATGTAAGTGAACCGATCAATGTTAATGAAGGAAGATATTGTGCATCTCACAAAACAATAAATAGTGTTCTAGCAGTAGTCACAACTTTGTCTGTAAATGAAAGAAGCTGTTGGTGAAAGATGTAAGAGGGCTTGAATTTGAACAGATGAAAATTGGAAACAAGTGAGGTTCAAAAGATACTCTCACTGGTAATATAAATGTATGAGCCGACAGTGGTGGAGGTGCACCTGTAAAAGAACAGCATGTGTTTTGATATAAGTGTGTAAATAAATGTATTTAATGTGTAGTTTTCAAGAATTTTTGGGGTTACATTGTTTGTGTAAATGGTATATGTGGTGAATTTAAGATGTATGTAATGAAGCATGGACACACAGCTTAGTGCAAGAAGGGAGTAAATATTGGTGGCACAATTAATGGTGCAAGGAGGTCGGCAGACAGTAATTAGTTGTGCACATGAGGAACAAAATTTGTGCTGTACGTAAGGTCTGAGGGTGAAATTTCAAGCGGCTATTTATGTGTATTACTTGTAGTGTTTTGGATGTATTTCTCATGTAATATGTGTAGTTTATTTGTAATTATTGTTTGCACAAAATTAGGTGCTTGGAGGTCATCAGATTTCATAAAAATTCAAATTGTTTGTGACAAAAGGACATGTGGTTAGACGCAAAAAATGTAGCAAACTTTTGAGGGTATATTATGTGGGTCAATTCTATCATGTACGTTATTATGGAAGGGTTACGTATAGATTTGTATAAATAAATATTGGGGATAATTTCATATAAAGATTGTGACAATAATTCTAAGGATAAGTGTTCTAATGAAAATAGAATATTGAAGAATTTATACAGCAGTTTAGCTGCTGAGAAAAACCGGGTTAAATGGGAGATTTCTGCACAAGGTAGTATTAGTTTTAAAGTTTCCAATTAGACGCATTAAAATTGCAGAGAAATGATAAAATGTTAGTTGATTTATGGTGTCAAAAGTTCACAGCATGAAGGATGTGTTTTCTAGTGGGAACATGGACAGAGTTTTTGAACTGTTGAGCTGAATCAAATGTGGTTTGCCTGTGCTATACATCAGTTTTTGCTTGCCATCCTGTCTGTGAATGTGTCGATTCCACTGGGAGAGTGTTCAGTGTCTGATTTATGGGGATTCGGGAAGTAATATGATTGTTGGTAACTACACCAAAGTTGTATTTCAACAGCAATCATCTTTCAGCACTGAGGGTGACTGAGGTCTGACCCATGTTCAGTGCAGTATGTGGCCAAGAAGGTCATGAAATTCTACAGAGGCGGCTGGACTGTGAATATCTGAACTTTGAGCCTAGAAAACCAATCATATGCTATGTTTGTGTCAGTGAAGTGCTACGAAGAAGTGCTCAAAGGAAAATGTGATTTCAAATGAGCAAAAGCTCTACGTTTTTAATAAATTTATATGATTTATATTTATTTGGGCAGTTAATTAAATGTCATAAATTCTGTAATTTGTGTAGGATTTAGTTAATTAATGCTGATAATAGATGTTATGATATAACCTAGGACATACATCATGTTTCACATATAACTACAAAGATACACCATTGTTCTGACAAGCAAGTAGTGTATTCTATTTATTATGTTTATTATGTTATGTATGTTTTTATTATATTATGTAAGTAAGTCAAATGTGGTGCGACTTAATGTGCCAAGCTAGTGAGCTAATGTGCCACATTAAGTGGAGCCGTATAACATTACGCATATGTAGGCAAGCGATTTGGTCACCTGGAGGGGGTATGAGGGGACGTGAATGTAATGTGCAGTTGAAAACTAACAACCCCAGGAATCAGGGCATGCCGCAGAAGGTACAGCTAGGTGACCGGTACATCTACATCTAATCTACATTTATACTCCGCAAGCCACCCAACGGTGTGTGGCGGTGAGCACTTTACGTGCCACTGTCATTACCTCCCTTTCCTGTTCCAGTCGCGTATGGTTCGCGGAAAGAACGACTGTCTGAAAGCCTCCAAGCGCGCTCTAATCTCTCTAATTTTACATTCGTAATCTCCTCGGGAGGTATAAGTAGGGGGAAGCTATATATTCGATACCTCATCCAGAAACGCACCCTCTCGAAACCTGGCGAGCAAGCTACACCGCGATGCGGAGCGCCTCTCTTACAGAGTCCGCCACTTGAGCCTGCTAAACATCTCCGTAACGCTATCATGCTTACCAAATAACCCTGTGACAAAACGCGCCGCTCTTCTTTGGATCTTCTCTATCTCCTCCGTCAACACGATCTGGTACGGATCCCACACTGATGATCAATACTCAAGTATAGGTCGAACGAGTGTTTTGTAAGCCACCTCCTTTGTTGATGGACTGCATTTTCTAAGGACTCTCCCAATGAATCTCAACCTGGTACCCGCCTTACCAACAATTAATTTTATATGATCATTCCACTTCAAATCGTTCCGCACGCATACTCCCAGATATTTTACAGAAGTAACTGCTACCAGTGTTTGTTCCGCTATCATATAATCATACAATAAAGGATCCTTCTTTCTATGTATTCGCAATACATTACATTTGTCTATGTTAAGGGTCAGTTGCCACTCCCTGCACCAAGTGCCTATCCGCTGCAGATCTTCCTGCATTTCGCTACAATTTTCTAATGCTGCAACTTCTCTGTATACTACAGCATTATCCGCGAAAAGCCGCATGGGACTTCCGACACTATCTACTAGGTCATTTATATATATTGTGAAAAGCAATGGTGCCATAACACTCCCCTGTGGCACGCCAGAGGTTACTTTAACGTCTGTAGACGGCTCTCCATTGATAACAACATGCTGTGTTCTGTTTGCTACAAACTCTTCAATCCAGCCACACAGCTGGTCTGATATTCCGTAGGCTCTTACTTTGTTTATCAGGCGACAGTGCGGAACTCTATCGAACGCCTTCCAGAAGTCAAGAAAAATAACATCTGCCTGGGAGCCTGTATCTAATATTTTCTGGGTCTCATGAACAAATAAAGCGAGTTGGGTCTCACACGATCGTTGTTTCCGGAATCCATGTTGATTCCTACATAGTAGATTCTGGTTGGTTGGTTGGTTTGTGGGATTCAAGGGACCAGACTGCTATGGTCATCGGTCCCTTTTTCCAAATACTTAAAACACCCACAGAGAATAAAAACAATGAACAGAATAGATCACAGATGACACAGAACAAGAGAAACTTAGACAAAGACCAGACAAAACGGACTAAAATCACACAGAGTGTGACGGTGGGTGGCCGACCACAGAAATTAAAAAAAAGGAAAAGCCAACCACTTAGAAACACATTAAAAAATCAGGTTAAAATCGTAGGCCAAAGGCCAGAATCAGCACAAAACAATAAAATAAAACAGAAACACTCAGATTAAATGATAAAAACCCCCTGCCCGAATAAAACATAAAACTAAGTCAGCCATAGCAGAGTCATCTGTTAAAAGGGCAGGGAGCGTGTCAGGCAGTGCGAATGACTGCCTGAGCACAGCTAAAAGCGGACACTCCAATAAAATATGGACCACAGATAAAACGGAGCCGCAGCGACATAGAGGTGCGTCCTCACGGCACAATAAGTGGCGGTGCGTAAGCCGAGTGTGCCCAATGCGCAGCCGGCAGAGAACAACAGACTCCTTGCGAGAGACCCGCAAGGAGGAGCTCCACACACCGGTAGCCTCCTTGATGGCCCGAAGTTTGTTTCGTGAAGCCAGGGCGTGCCATTCAGTGTCCCAAAGGTCTAGAATTTTGCTGCATAGGAACGCTTGCAAATCGGTCTCCGGGAGGCCAATGTCCAGAGATGGTGTACTGGTGGCCTCTTTCGCCAGGCGGTCAACATTTTCATTTCTGGGTATCCCAACATGGCCCGGGGTCCAAACAAAGATCACAGAGCGGCCGTAATGCGCAAGAGTATGCAGGGACTCCTGGATAGCCATCACCAGGCGAGAACGAGGAAAACACTGGTCTAGAGCTCGTAAACCGCTCAGGGAATCGCTACAGATCATGAAGGACTCACTTGAGCAGGAGCTCAGGGTACGAAAGATGGCGACCAGCTCAGCAGTGTAAACGCTGCAGCCAGCCGGCAATGAACATTGTTCGGAATGGTCCCCTAGAGTAAACGCATAACCGACACGACCAGCAACCATCGAGCTGTCAGTGTACGCAATGCCAGAGCCCTGATACATTGCAAGGAGGGAAAGAAAGCGGCGGCGGAAGGCCTCCGGAGGGACTGAGTCCTTCGGGCCCTGTGCCAATTCCAGCTGAAGGCGAGGGCGAGGCACACACCATGGGGGTGTATGCAGAGGTGCCCGGAAAGGAGGCGGAAGAGGTAAAGCCCCAAGCCCGGAGAGAAGCTCTCGGACACGGACCGCGATCGTACAACCTGACCGGGGCCGACGTTCTGGCAGATGGGCGACCGATTGCGGGAACAGGATACGATAGTTTGGATGCCCGGGCAAGCTAAAAACATGGGCAGCATAAGCCGCCAGTAAATGTTGGCGCCTCAATCGCAGTGGAGGGACACCTGCTCCCACAAGTATGCTGTCCACAGGGCTGGTGCGGAAGGCACCAGTGGCAAGTCGGATCCCGCTGTGTAGTATTGGGTCCAGCACCCGCAACGCAGATTGGGATGCTGAGCCATAAGCCAGGCTCCCATAATCCAGACGAGACTGGATTAACGCCTGGTAGAGCCGTAGGAGAGTAGATCGGTCGACGCCCCACCTGGTGTGGCTAAGGCATCGCAGAGCATTTAGATGCCGCCAACACATCTGTTTAAGCTGCCGAATATGAGGCAGCCAAGTCAACCGGGCATCAAAAACTACACCCAAAAACCTATGCGTCTCAACCACAGCAAGAAGTTCGCCATCAAGATAAAGCCGCGGCTCCAGGTGGACAGTGCGTCGAAGGCAGAAATGCATAACGCGGGTCTTGGCAGCCGAAAACTGAAACCCATGCGCTACAGCCCAAGACTGTGCCTTACGGATAGCGCCCTGTAGCTGACGTTCAGCAGCTGCAATGCCAATAGAGCTGTAGTAAAGGCACAAGTCGTCAGCATACAGGGAAGCGGAGACAGAATGTCCCACCGCTGCAGCGAGCCCGTTGATGGCAATGAAAAACAGGCAGACACTGAGGACAGATCCCTGAGGTACCCCGTTCTCCTGGACTCGGGAGGAACTATGGGAGGTCGCGACTTGCACGCGGAAGGTACGATACGACAGAAAATTGCGGATGAAGATCGGCAGAGGGCCCCGAAGACCCCATCCATGAAGCGTAGAAAGGATGTGATGACGCCATGTTGTATCGTACGCCTTCTGCATGTCGAAAAAGACAGCGACCAGATGCTGACGGCGGTCAGAAGCAGCATGGATGGCCGACTCCAGGCTCACCAGATTGTCGGTGGCGGAGCGGCCTTTACGGAACCCACCCTGAGACGGAGCCAGAAGGCCCCGTGACTCCAGTACCCAAGTACCCAAGTGCCGGCTCACCATCCGTTTGAGAAGCTTGCAAAGAACGTTGGTGAGGCTAATGGGGCAGTAGCTGTCCACCTCCAAAGGGCTCTTGCCCGGTTTCAAAACGGGGATGACAATGCTCTTCCGCCATTGCGACGGAAACTCACCCTCGACCCAGAGACGGTTGTACAGGTCGAGGAGGCGTTGCTTGCAGTCTACTGAAAGGTGTTTCAGCATCTGACAGTGGACGCTATCTGGCCCTGGAGCGGTATCAGAGCAAGCGGCAAGGGCACTGTGAAATTCCCACTCACTGAATGGAGCATTGTAGGATTCAGAAGTGTGGGTGCGAAAAGAAAGGCTCCAACGTTCCATCCGCTCTTTAATGGAGCGGAAGGCCTGGGGGTAATTCGCAGAAGCAGAACTCATAGCAAAATGCTCCGCTAAGTGGTTTGCAATGACGTCGGAGTCAGTACAAACTGCTCCATTCAGTGAGAGCGCAGGGACGCTGACAGGTGTCCGATAGCCGTAGACGCGTCGAATCTTGGCCCAGACCTGCGATGGAGAGACATGGAGGCCAATGGTGGACACATACCGCATCCAGCACTCCTGCTTGCTTTGGCGGATAAGGCGGCGGGCCCGCACACGCAGCCATTTGAAGGTGATGAGGTGTTCAATGCAGGGATGTCGCTTGTGACGCTGTAGCGCCTGCCGGCGATCTTTAATCGCTGCAGCGATCTCAGGCGACCACCAAGGCACAGTCCGCCGCCGAGGGGACACAGAGGAAAGGGGAATGGCAGATTCGGCGGCAGTAACGATGCCGGTGGTAACCGATTGAACCACTGCATCAATGTCATCATTAGAGAGAGGCTCAATAGCGGCAGTGGAGGAGAACAAGTCCCAGTCAGCCTTATTCATAGCCCATCTGCTAGGGCGCCCAGAAGAGTGACGCTGTGGTAGTGACAGAAAGATCGGAAAGTGGTCACTACCACACAGGTCGTCATGCACACTCCATTGGACAGACGGTAAGAGGCTAGGGCTACAGATCGAAAGGTCAATGGCGGAGTATGTGCCATGTGCCACACTGAAGTGTGTGAAGGCACCATCATTTAAAATAGAGAGATCGAGCTGCGACAATAAATGCTCAACGGTGGCGCCTCGACCTGTTGCCACTGACCCACCCCACAGAGGGTTATGGGCGTTGAAGTCGCCCAATAGCAAGAAAGGTGGCGGCAATTGGGCTGTCAGCGCAGCCAGGACATGCTGCGAGACATCACCATCCGGTGGAAGGTAAAGACTGCAGACGGTAACAGCCTGTGGCGTCCACACCCAAACAGCGACAGCCTCTAAAGGTGTTTCGAGAGGGACAGACTCGCGCTGTGCAGAGTGTGAAGGACATAGAGGCAGACGCCACCAGACACCCTTTCATAAGCTGCCCGGTTCTTATAATAACCCCGATAGCCACGGAGGGCGGGGGTTCGCATTGCTGGAAACCAAGTTTCCTGAAGAGCAATGCAGAAGAAAGGGTGAAGGCTGATAAGTTGTTGGAGCTCAGCTAGATGGTGGAAAAAACCGCCGCAGTTCCACTGGAGGATGGTGTTGTCCATGGCTGGGAAAGGCGCGACGGGACAGGGAAGGCAGATTACGCCGCTGGGTCACCTGCTGCCTCCGAATGAGCACCTGCGCTAGTGCTATTCATGGCGTCTGAGGGACCGGCGAGATCGAGGTCCTCAGCGGACGCCAGAATCTCCACCTTGTCCTCAGACGCAGAGCTCGAAGGGTGCAGTGGGGTTGGTGCCACCGCAAGTTCTTTGGCCTTAGAGGTCTTTCTCTTGGACTTCTCTCGCTGAACCTTGGGTTTCACCGGCTGGGAAGGCTTCACCGATTCAGTCTCCGGGACGGAGGAGGATCGGGAAGCCCTACGCCCGGCCACTGGTGAGGACTTATGCCACTGCAGGCCGTCATCCTTCCCGCTGGTGGAACCCTGGGAAGGGAGGGTCCCAAGGGAACTCTTACGGGCAAGAGTAGCCGAAGAAGTTAGACGCTTCTCCGGCTGAGAAGCGGGGACGGACGTCCCCGACGGGTGGGAGGATGTTGCTCCTGAGGTAGGTGGTGCAGGAGCAACTGGTGGGGTAGAGCCCCCCACGGGCAAGGGGGCGGGAGGAGTTGTACTGCTTATCGAGCTGGCTGGAAGTCTTGAAACTAATGAGGCTAGCACAGTCGTCGTAGCAGCTGCGTAAGAAGATGTCATTCTCACAGGATGGAGTCTGTCATATTTCCTTTTGGCCTCAGTATAGGTCAGCTGGTCCAGGGGCTTATATTCCATGATTTTGCACTCTTTCTGAAAGACTTTGCAGCCAGGCAAGCAAGAGGAATGATGCTCTCCGCAGTTGACACAGATGGGAGGCGAGGCACATGGAGTATTGGGATGTGATGTGCGTCCGCAATCTCGACACGTGAGGCTGGAAGTGCAGCGGGAAGACATATGCCCGAACTTCCAGCACTTAAAAGCACCGCATCGGGGGAGGGATATAGGGCTTGACGTCACAACGGTAGACCATCACCTTGACCTTCTCCGGTAATGTATCACCCTCGAAGGCCAAGATGAAGGCACCCGTAGCAACCTGATTGTCCTTCGGACCCCGATGAACGCGCCGGACGAAATGAACACCTCTACGCTCTAAGTTGGCGCGTAGCTCGCCATCAGACTGCAAAAGTAGGTCCCTATGGAAAATAACTCCCTGGACCATATTTAAACACTTATGTGGTGTAATGGTAACGTGAACATCCCCCAACTTGTCACAAGCAAGTAACCTGTGTGACTGAGCGGAGGATGCCGTTTGTATCGGTACTGACCCAGAGCGCATTTTGGACAAGCCCTCCACCTCCCCAAACTTGTCCTCTAAATGCTCGACGAAGAACTGAGGCTTTGTTGAGAGAAAAGACTCCCCATCAGCTCTCGTGCAAACTAAGAATCGGGGCGAATAACTATTACCTCCATCCTGAGACTTACGCTTCTCCCACGGCGTGGCCAGAGAGGGGAACGTTTTCAGATCGTACTTTTGAGCATTAAATTGAGCCCGAGAACCCGCCCTGATGCCACCTACTCCGACCAAGGGCCCTCCCCACGGGCGCCACCCAGCCGCAGCAATAGCCACCTGGCAGGATGTCCATTGCCGGGAGTCCTGACGCCCCAGGGAGACGGGCATCTACTCTTTGGCATACGTGGGGAGTTAACGGCGCAGGCATCAGTAGAGCGATCCCTGTGTTGTCAGGGGGCTACAACCAACAGGGTACATGGCGGCCCCACCACAACGGACTGGCTACCGTGCTGGATCTTAGGTGCAAAAATGTCCAAGGTCGTCGTCGCAGGTAAAAGCAACACTGCAGAGTGCAGCGTGGTAATTGCACCCCATGACGTATCCTCGCCCAAGAGACGGAAAACGAGGGGGACACCATTGCAACGACGAAAAAGTCGGCTAAAGGTCTCAATGCACGACGGATACAGTGCACCATGTAAGGCGCCCTTCCCCAACTGGCTCGCTCTTCGGAATAATTTAGAAAGATGGAGGTCAAACCCGAGAGGGGACCATCACATAAGGCCGAAACATTTGAGACTCCTTTTAGTCGCCTCTTACGACAGGCAGGAATACCGCGGGCCTATTCTAAGCCCCGAACTCACAGGGGGGGAGTACATTCTGGGTTTCCAAAAACGACATGATACTCGAGCAAAAAACATGTTCTAAAATTCTACAACAGATCGACGTCAGAGATACAGGTCTATAGTTTTGCGCATCTGCTCGACGACCCTTCTTGAAGACTGGGACTACCTGTGCTCTTTTCCAATCATTTGGAACCTTCCGTTCCTCTAGAGACTTGCGGTACATGGCTGTTAGAAGGGGGGCAAGTTCTTTCACGTACTCTGTGTAGAATCGAATTGGTATCCCGTCTGGTCCAGTGGACTTTCCTCTGTTGAGTGATTCCAGTTGCTTTTCTATTCCTTGGACACTTATTTCGATGTCGGGCATTTTTTCGTTTGTGCGAGGATTTAGAGAAGGAACTGCAGTGCGGTCTTCCTCTGTGAAACAGCTTTGGAAAAAGGTATTTAGTATTTCAGCTTTACGCGTGTCATCCTCTGTTTCAGTGCAATCATCATCCCGGAGTGTCTGGGTATGCAGTTTCGAACCACTTACTGATTTAACGTAAGACCAGAACTTCCTAGGATTTTCTGTCAAGTCGGTACATAGAATTTTACTTTCGAATTCACTGAACGCTTCACGCATAGCCCTCCTTACGCTAACTTTGACATCGTTTAGCTTCTGTTTGTCTGAGAGGTTTTGGCTGCGTTTAAACTTAGGGTGAAGCTCTCTTTGCTTTCGCAGTAGTTTCCTAACTTTGTTGTACCACGGTGGGTTTTTCCCATCCCTTAAAGTTTTACTCGGCACGTACCTGTCTAAAACACATTTTACGATTGCCTTGAACTTTTTCCATAAATACTCAACATTGTCAGTGTCGGAACAGAAATTTTCGTTTTGATCTGTTAGGTAGTCTGAAATCTGCCTTCTATTACTCTTGCTAAACAGATAAACCTTCCTCCCTTTTTTTTATATGCCTATTAACTTCCATATTCAGGAATGCTGCAACGGCCTTATGATCACTGATTCCGTGTTCTGCACATACAGAGTCGAAAAGTTCGGGTCTGTTTGTTATCAGTAGGTCCAAGACGTTATCTCCACGAGTCGGTTCTCTGTTTAATTGCTCGATGTAATTTTCGGATAGTGCACTCAGTATAATGTCACTCGATGCTCTGTCCCTACCACCCGTCCTAAACATCTGAGTGTCCCAGTCTATATCTGGTAAATTGAAATATCCACCTAAGACTATAACATGCTGAGAAAATTTATGTGAAATGTATTCCAAATTTTCTCTCAGTTGTTCTGCCACTAATGCTGCTGAGTCGGGAGGTCGGTAAAAGGAGTGAACTATTAACCTAGCTCGGTTGTTGAGTGTAACCTCCACCCATATTATTTCACAGGAACTATCCATTTCTACTTCACTACAGGATAAACTACTACTAACAGCGACGAACACTCCACCACCGGTTGCATGCAATCTATCCTTTCTAAACACCGTCTGTACCTTTGTAAAAGTTTCGGCAGAATTTATCTCTGACTTCAGCCAGCTTTCTGTACCTATAACGATTTCGGCTTCGGTGCTTTCTATCAGCGCTTGAAGTTCCTGTACTTTACCAAAGCAGCTTCGACAGTTTACAATTACAATACCGATTGCTGCTTGGTCCCCGCATGTCCTGACTTTGCCCCGCACCCGTTGAGGCTGTTGCCCTTTCCGTACTTGCCCAAGGCCATCTAACCTAAAAAACCGCCCAGCCCACGCCACACAACCCCTGCTAGCCGTGTAGCCGCTTGTTGCGTGTAGTGGACTCCTGACCTATCCAGCGGAACCTGAAACCCCACCACCCTATGGTGCAAGTCGAGGAATCTGCAGCCCACATGGTCGCAGAACCGTCTCAGCCTCTGATTCAGACCCTCCACTCGGCTCTGTACCAAAGGTCTGCAGTCAGTCCTGTCGACGATGCTGCAGATGGTGAGCTCTGCTTTCATCCCGCTAGCGAGACTGGCAGTCTTCACCAAATCAGATAGCCGCTGGAAGCCAGAGAGGATTTCCTCGGATCCATAGCAACACACATCATTGGTGCAGACATGAGCGACCACCTGCAGATGGGTGCACCCTGCACCCTTCATGGCATCCGGAAGGACCCTTTCCACATCTGGAATGACTCCCCCCGTATGCACACGGAGTGCACATTGGTTTTCTTCCCCTCTCTTGCTGCCAGGTGAGTCCAGGTACAAAGACAAGCAGGATCACCGGGAATGGATTAAATCCCAAAGCTGGGAATTTGGGCGGCTGTTACTCACACGACCTTTGTGCAGGACATGCAGCAAAAACGGCTGAGTGTCAGACAAGCTGAAAGATAGCTTCTTACAGCTCTCGGAGAAACTACAATACTTTACGGTCAAGTATTAAAGCAAATCTGAACACACTTTTGATAGAAAAATGAGGCCCATACATTGACACAACAATATTTCCAATGTCTTTAAAGCTATAGAAGTTAATATTTCACAGTGAATAAACATTTTCTCAATGACCCTTTGAATCAACAGTGCTTCAGTGCTTCATGTCATTTCTCAGATGATAGGATTGCATGACAGCTACCATCCAGAAAGCCACTCACCTGTATCTATTTTATTTATTGACTTATGATATCTTTTATATCTTTGTTGTCAATCAAATGTTTGTCTCAACGCCATATTCTCCACAGTTACACAGCACTTGAATACAGCACGAATACCTCACATATTGTCATACTTGTGTAGTTATTTAATGAAGGGTTTACTATTTTGCTAGTAACTTTATTTAAATGTTGACTGCAAGGGCTATAAAAAACTGTGCTAATTTAAAAGTGGTCAACCACATGTGTTAGCGAATACCACAACTGAAAAGAGAACCAAAGGATAATTTTGTGAAGCAGCCTAGTAATGGTTCAAACAATATTTAACAGCAATTCATTGTCATTTAGTGTGAGCGCACTTGCACAAGAATACTAACTTGTTTATTTATGAACAAATCTTTGTTTGTAATTTTTGTGAATGATCTGAGTGACGATGAATATTTATAAAATTTAAATATTGTTGTAATATATTAGTTTAGTCTGGGAAGTGGTCAAGTTGAGTCAAATCACATCTGTAGAACTTATGAACAATTTATTTTTGGGGGGACATCCTTCAGCCAACGGAAAAGCAGACAGTATAAGAACACTACGGCAGCCAAGTGGAGAATGAGACTTTTCAAATGACAAGCTTAAGGGAGCGATTCTAGACACTTGGATGTTCTTTCTATAAGAAGGTAGACCTGTCTGTGGTACCATGTGGTTTTTGATGGAGTAGATGACAGAGTCTGAGAGGTGAATGACAACTACCACATTTTAATTACTCAAGGGGCTTTGTATTTAGAGAGGTCTGAATGTGCACCAGAGTAGGACACAAACTTTTTCCGTTTGTATTACAGAACTGAGGATAGACCTAGTATGAGTTTCTACTTGACATCTCATATGTATTAATTAGTAGAACATTATGTTTAATTCTGAACTATTTTCAGCTGGTGAATATTTTGTGTATTGTGAGTACAAAATGGGCTTAGTTTTTGCATCTCTTTGATGACTATTTAGTTTGGGGATTTTGCTGCCATTCTCTTAAAACACTCTATGTAATTTATTGCATTTGATAAGAGTATCTTCTATCTGTATTTTCACTGAATATCGCAGGACCACTTCCCGTTTATGTGACATGCCCTTCCTCGAATAAACATAATTCAATGTAAGTCTCAGTTCACTACATCAATTACAGATATTAGAATAGAACCCATATTGTTAAATTATTCATACAATGTTAATTTTGTATTTCTGTGTATTTTATTAACTCGCAATTCTGGTCAATGCATAGACCATCTGACTGCAGGATCACAGCTTCAGGTTATTATTTGCAATGAATTAGCTGCAGGGCATGAGAGCAGACATGTGGATCAACCTGACAACTACGTTGAGCTATTCTTTTTAAACACAGTCATCTACAGCCCAACTACCTAAAGTACAAGTAACTGCAAGGTAACATCACACTTTGCCATGCCAGTTTTTAGAGCAAGAGCAATATCTTAATGAAGGATGGTTTTTCTTCTTCTGAAAAACCAGTTAGCTTTCCTCAAACTTTTTTGTCCAGATTCATTAAAAAGTTAAGAGTAATATTCTCCAGTTATTGTTTTACCTTTTTAAGAAAGCAAATTAACAGAATTTTCTTTCACATCCCAAAACACTGATGTCATGACCTTTCCTGATGATGACACTGTCTGCATCTTCTTTGTTACTGAAACACTAGCTTCTCTTCACTGGTTTGGTTGTCGTTTTCATGCGGGTCTGTAGATGTCAATTCATGTTTCAGCCATTGTCACACATGACACAGAACATTACTTTAGTGTTTCGGAAACATGCAAAACACTGTTCAGAAATTGTCCTACAAATTAGTTTTCTGAATTGCCAATAGCAAATGTATCTTCACACATGTAAAATGTAGCCCACATGTTCCTTTGAAATCCCTAAAATCTTGACAACTTCATGCACCTTTGCACATAAATCTTCAGAATCATATTGTACACATTGTTGATAACTTCTGGTGTGGCTGACCTCTTAATACCTTCACAGCCTCATTTAAATTTGGTATCCTGTTTCTCCACAGTGAAATTAAAGGAGAACAGTTATCCTGAACCTGGAATACATTGCATAGTTGAATCTTCTTTTCAAATACATAAATTAATTAAATTAACAAAATTAAAAAATGCACAATACACTATTTTCTCCCATAACGAAATTCACACACTTTTTTTTGTTCAGGCAGCTGGTGCCCAGAGCCCGTTAAAAACTGTACCAACTGGAGAAAACAATCACCTGGCCAAGAACTTTGCAGACTACCCACATATGCTTTGGTCAACAACTACTTGCATATTTTCTGGCTTGGTCATACCTTTTGCTGTTGACACAATCCCAAGAAAGAACAACATAGATTGTAAGAAATGAGACACAAACTGTAACATGTGGTCACTGGCAATGTCTATTGTTATTCAAAAATAAAGGTTTTTTTATGCATTTACAGATATTTTAAATGCTTAGTTGGAACATATTCCATTTTTCATACCAATTAATTGCTATGAAAATTATTGTAGCTGGTGAGAAACAAATTTCATTAATTTATACAGCAGGTGTTATATACAATTCTGCTTGCCCATAAAACTCGGGTGAACATGAGAAACTAATCTGATAAGTGTACAAGATACAAAACCATGCCCATACCAACTACTCATAAAAAGAGGAAGACTCATTAACCGTTACCTATGCAATATGAATTCGACATCTAAAGTAAAGAAGTAAGATTCCATTTCACTGAGTATCACTTCAAGCCCTTACAGTTGTGCTCCACAATGTTACAATGAGGTGACAAAAATCATGGGATACCTCTTAATATCATGTCGGACCTTCTTTTGCCCAGCTTAGTGCAGCAACTTGCTCTGCCATAAACTCAGCATGTCATAGGAAGTCCCCTGCAGAAATATTGAGTCACGCTGCCTCTACAGCCATCCATAATTTCAAAAGTATTGCTGGTGCAGGATGTTGCGCACTGACCGACTTCTCATGTATGTCCTATAAATGTTCAATTAGAGACATGTCGGGTGATATGGTTAGCCAAATTATCCGCTCAACTTGTCTAGAATGTTCTTCAAACCAATGATGAACAATTGTGGCCCAGTCACATGACATCATTGTTTGGGGACATGAAATCACGAATGGCAGCAGATGGTTTCCAAGTAGCTGAACATAACCATTTCCAGTCAATGATAAGTTCAGTTGGATCAGAGGCTGTGACTTCGTGGTGTCCGTGCCACCCACGAAAACTACCATCAGTTCTTACCAACCGAGATTGGGACCCATGTGACCAAACCACAGTTTTCAAGTCATCTATAGTCCAATCAATATTGGCATGAGCCCAGGAGAGGGCTGCAGGCGACGTCGTGCTGTTAGCAAAGATACTCTGTCAATCGTCTGTTGGCACAGACCATTAACACCAAGTTTCTCTGCACTATCCTAGCGGATGCATTTGTCGTATGTTTAACATCAATTTCTAAGGTTATTTCATGCAGTGGTTCTTATCGGTTAGCACTGACAACTCTATGCAAACAGCAGTGTTCTCAGTCTTAAGTGAAGGCTGTTGTGGCCACTGCATTGTCTCTGATGAGAGGTAATGTCTAAAATTTGATATTCTCAGCACACTCTTGACACTGTGTATCTTGGAATATTGAATTCCCTAATGATTTCTGAAATTGAATGTCCCATACATCTAGCTCCAGCTACCACTCGACATTCGAAGTCAGTTAATTCCCATTGTGTGGCCACAATTACATCAAAGCTTATTTTTACGATACTACCACCATCTATATAATTATGTGCATATCGCTATCCCATAACTTTTGTCACCTCAGTGTACAGTTCAGGGCCTAATCAACATCAGTATCCAAACACTCGTGGATGACACAGGTATTGAAACTACAAGTAGCAAAGCAAAACAAGAAATACTCAATTCCATTTTCAAATGTTCTTTTATAAAGGAAAACCCTGGAAAGTGACCCCAATTTAATTCTCACATCACTGTGAAGACAAGTTATATAGGTATTAATGTAAGTGGTGTTGCAAAACATCTGAAACTGTTAAAATTGAACGAGGCTCTGGGGCCCGGTGGAATACCTACCACACTCTATACCAAATTTGGAGCCAAGTTAGCCCCTCTGTTAACCATAATCTGCCGCAGAACCCTCAAATGAAAACTGAGCCCAGTTGTTGGAAGAAAGCAGAGCGCACACTCATCTACAAGAAGGGTAGCAGGAGTAATCTTTAAAACTATCATCAAATATCATTGACATCTGTATGTTGTACAATTTTTGCACTTATTCTGAGCTCAAATGTAACAATATATGTTGAACAGAATGACCTATACACCAACCAGCATGGATTTCGAAAACACCTGTCACGTAAACCCAATTTTTGCTTTTTTCATTTGGCACCCAGAAACTCGTGATTCAAGGCAATCGTGTAGATGTACTGTTTTTCGACTCCTGAAAAACATATTAATCAGTAAAACACTGACACATATTAATGTAGTACAATCATATAGTGTATCAAACAAAAGTGGCTATTTTTGGAGTATTTCTTGGGAGTGGGGAATAGTCATGGAAAGACACATGCAGAAGTGACTTTAACTGTGCTCCAGGTAAGTGCTCTGAAACCTTTGCTTTTCACATTGCAGGCTATATTAATGAAGTACCAGGCAATGTTAACTGTAACCTCAGACTTTAGATGATAATACTTCATTACAGATAACTGTATATCAGGAAAAATCTGCACAGGTATCCAGTCAGACCTCTAGAAGATTTCAAAGTTGTACAAAGACAGGCAACATACATTAAAAGTTCAGAAATTTGAAACTGTGCACTTCATAACATGAAAAATCATAGTGTCCCATGACTATTACAGCAATGAGTCCCAACTAGAATCACACCTGGGTGTAACAACTTGGTGGAACTATGGAAATCACTAGTGTTTCCAGCTGAGTGGCAGCATTAAGAAACTGTGACATTTTGGCAAGTTTGACACTCATGACCGTCTGGTGAAAATGATGAGTGTGACTCCAGATGAAACATCTTGATAGTTAACACCATCATCTGGCTGGCAACCTGACAACTTTTCATCAGTAATAAATGCCACGGATGTCCGTATTCATGAATTTAACGGGATGATCACATCAGCTCAATAACTGCTAAAGTAGGTGGTAGACTTTGGTTCTCTGGTAGGTGGAAACTGAGAAAACACAGTCACTCTACAAAGGAGATTGCTTACAAAACACTTGGGTCATCCATCATAGAATGCTACTCAATGTCGTGGCACCAATGTGAAGTAGGGCTAATAGGGGATATACTGAATGTATATAAAGAAGGTCACAGGTTTATTTGACCCACGAGGTGTATCACTGATATGCTGAAAAGTGTTAAGTGGCAGATGTTTGAGGACAGTTAGAAACAGTATTTAGTGAGGAATCTAGGAACGCACTACAACTCCCTACATTTCACCCTAACAGGGATTGCGAAGGCATGGAGACATAATTGGGTCAAGTGACCCAATTACAGTATGCATAGATGCATTCTCCCCCATGAACCATGGACCTTGCCTTTGGTGGGGAGGCTTGCGTGCCTCAGCGATACAGATAGCAGTACCGTAGGTGCAACCACAACGGAGGGGTATCTGTTGAGAGGCCAGACAAATGTGTGGTTCCTGAAGAGGGGCAGCAGCCTTTTCAGTAGTTGCAGGGGCAACAGTCTGGATGACTGACTGATCTGGCCTTGTAATGCTAACCAAAATGGCCTTGCTGTGCTGGTACTGCGAACGGCTGAAAGCAAGGGGAAACTACAGCTGTAATTTTTCCCGAGGGCATGCGGCTTTACTGTATGGTTAAATGATGATGGCGTCCTCTTGGGTAAAATATTCCGGAGGTAAAATAGTCCCCCATTCGGATCTCTGGGCAGGGACTACTCAGAAGGGCGTCATTATCAGGAGAAAGAAAACTGGCGTTCTACTGATCGGAGCATGGAGTGTCAGATCCCTTAATCGGGCAGGTAGGTTAGAAAATTTAAAAAGAGAAATGGGTAGGTTAAAGTTAGATATAGTGGGAATTAGTGAAGTTCGGTGGCAGGAGGAACAAGACTTTTGTTCAGGTGAATACAGGGTTATAAATACAAAATCAAATAGGGGTAAAGCAGGCGTAGGTTTAATAATGAATAAAAAATAGGAGTGCGGGTAAGTTACTACAAACAGCATAGTGAACGCATTATTGTGGTCAAGATAGACATGAAGCCCATACCTACTACAGTAGTACAAGTATATATGCCAACTTGCTCTGCAGATGACAAAGAAATTGATGAAATGTATGATGATATAAAAGAAATTATTCAGATAGTGAAAGGAGAAGAAAATTTAATAGTCATGGGTGACTGGAATTCGATAGTAGTAAAAAGGAGAGAAGGAAATGTAGTGGGTGAATATGGATTGGGGGTAAGAAATGAAAGAGGAAACCGCCTGGTAGAATTTTGCACAGAGCATAACTTAATCATAGCTAACACTTGGTTCAAGAATCATAAAAGAAGGTTGTATACATGGAAGAATCCCGGAGATACTAAAAGGTATCAGATAGATCATATACTGGTAAGACAGAGATTTAGGAACCAGGTTTTAAATTGTAAGACATTTCCAGGGGCAGATGTGGACTCTGACCACAATCTAGTGGTTATGAACTGTAGATTAAAACTGAAGAAACTGCAAAAAGGTGGGAATTTAAGAAGATGGGACCTGGATAAACTGACTAAACCAGAGGTTGTACAGAGTTTCAGGGAGAGCATAAGGGAACAATTGACAGGAATGGGGGAAAGAAACACAGTAGAAGAAGAATGGGTAGCTTTGACAGATGAAGTAGTGAAGATAGCAGACGAGGGCTAGTAGAAATCCTTGGGTAACAGAAGAAATATTGAATTTAATTGATGAAAGGAGAAAATACAAAAATGCAGTAAATGAAGCAGGCAAAAAGGAATACAAACATCTCAAAAATGAGATCGACAGGAAGTGCAAAATGGCTAAGCAGGGATGGCTAGAGGCTTATCTCACCAGGGGTAAGATACATACTGCCTACAGGAAAATTAAAGAGACCTTTGGAGAAAACAGAACCACTTGTAAGAATATCAAGAACTCAGATGGAAACCCAGTTGGAAGCAAAGAAGGGAAAGCAGAAAGGTGGAAGGAGTATATAGAGGGCGATGTACTTGAAGACAATATTATGAAAATGGAAGAGGATGTAGATGAAGATGAAATTGGAGATACGATACTGCATGAAGAGTTTGACAGAGGACTGAAAGACCAGAGTTGAAACAAGGCCACAGGAGTAGACAACATTCCATTAGAATTACTGACAGTCTTGGAAGAGCCAGTCCTGAAAAAGCTCTACCATCTGGTGAGCAAGATGTATGAGACAGAATGAGATTTTCACTCTGCAGCGGAGTGTGCGCTGATATAAAACTTCCTGGCAGATTAAAACTGTGTGCCCAACCGAGACTCGAACTCGGGACCTTTGCCTTTCGCGGGCAAGTGCTCTATCTATGAGACAGGCGAAATACCCTCAGACTTCAAGAAGAATATAATAATTCCAATCCCAAAGAAAGCAGGTGTTGACAGATGTGAAAATTACCAAACTATCAGTTTAATAAGTCACAGCTGCAGGGTTCAAATACAGGGGGCAAAAAGCTATTTACAATTTGTACAGAAACCAGACGGCAGTTATAAGGTTCAAGAGGCATGAAAGGGAAGCAGTGGTTGGGAAGGGAGTGAGACAGGGTTGTAAACCTATCCTCGATGTTAATCAATCTGTATATTGAGCAAGCAGTAAAGGAAACAAAAGAAAAGTTTGGAGTAGGTATTAAAATCCATGGAGAAGAAATAAAAACTGAGTTTGCCGACAACATTGTAATTCTGTCAGAGGCAGCAAAGGACCTGGAAGAGCAGTTGAATGGAATGGACAGTGTCTTGAAAGGAGGATATAAGACGAACATCAACAAAAGCAAAAGCAGAAGCAGAATGTAGTCTAATTAAATTAGATGATTATGATGATGATGATGTTGATGAGGGAATTAGTTTGGGGATTGAGACACTTAAAGTAGTAGACGCATTTTGCTATTTGTGGAGCAAGTGACTGATGATGGTCGAAGTAGAGAGGATATAAAATGGAGACTGGCAATGGCTAGGAAAGTGTTCCTGAAGAAGAGAAATTTGTTAACATTGAGCATAGATTTAAGTGTCAGGAAGCCTTTTCTGAAAGTATTTGTATGAAGTGTAGCCATTTATGGAAGTGAAACATGGACAATAAATAGTTTGGACAAGAAGAAAATAGAAGCTTTCAAAATGTGGTGCTACAGAAGAATGCTGAAGTTTAGGTGGGTAGATCATGTAACTAATGAGGAGGTACTGAACAGAATTGGGGAGAAGAAGAATGTGGCACAACTTGACTAGAAAATAGGATCAGTTGGTAGGTCATGTTCTGAGGCAGCAAGGGAACACTGGAGGGAAGCGTGGACAGTAAAATTCGCAGAGGGAGACCAAAAGATGAATACACTAAGTAGATTCAGAAAGATGTCGGCTGCAGTAGGTACTTGGAGATGAAGAAGCTTGCACAGGATAGAGTAGCATGCAGAGCTGCATCAAACCAGTTTCTGAACTAAAGACCACCACCACCACCACCACCACCACCACCACCAACCACCACAACAACAACACACTGTTTCAATGAAAATGTTAACTCACAACAAATTTTATTTCATTTATATGAGGGTTGAATAAAAAGTAATGCCTCCACCTTCCTTAATTGGGGTTGGACGGGAATATTTTAATAAATCAAATGCAGAAATAATCCTTAGAATTTGATCTTTAATTACCAATATTCACTTTTCCACATAATCACTAGCCAACTGGATAAATTTCTGCCAACAATGAACAAGTTTTCTGAAGCCGTCATGGAAGAAGTTGAGACTCTGTTTCCACAACCACAGTCTCACAGTTCTCTCAACGTCTTCATCAAAAGCATAATAATGTCCCCACAGATCATCTTTCATTATCAGGAACACATGGAAGTCCGACGGTGCTAGACCGTATGGAGGATGCTGTATGGTGGTGAGATTCACATTCTGAAGTTCTGCTGTGGTGGCACATGGAAGTTTTTGGCTGGCATTGTCATGCAGCAGGAAAACATTTCCCTTTTCCTTTCGGACTCTTGTTAGCCATTGTTTCAGAGTTTGTAGCATTGTGATGTAACACTCCGAATTTGTTGTTGTTCCATGATCAAGGAAATCAACAAGGATAACACCACCACAGGTTGTCCAACTCTTTGTCACGCAGGTCAGATGTTCCCGCCTCAACATCTTTAAACTTACTCACCCAATGACGCACAGTACTCACATCAACACAGTCACCATAAACTGCTTTCATTCTCTGATGAATCTCCTTTGGGGTGACACCTTCTGTTGTCAAGAATCCAATGACTGCACATTGCTTAAACCGCATTGACCGACCGTCTGTGCAGGGTTCCATACTTCACACAGTGACAACACAACCATTCAATGCTAAGGCTTCCTGCCAACTGGAGCTGCAGAGAAAAGGCTATGGAACAAGCCAGTACCTGCCGCATACCAATGCTGCCAACTGTTGAATAGTTACGAAGGTGGAGGCATTACTTTTCAGTCAACCCTCGTAGTAGATAGTTTTCAAGAGATGTGACTACTTTTTCTTAATTGATGCAGAATGTTGATTTCAGTGTATGACCTGAATAAACCGATAAATGGCTTATGACTACCAACATACACTCGCGACATTTTCAGCATTTCTCTACTATTAACGTAGGCACATTTTATTTACAGTTACCAGCATGACTAGTGTAGCTTAGTGGGTAAGTGCAAGACTAAAAATTCAAAGGTTGAGGGTTCCATGTCCAGTTGGATCAAGATTCCTCCTGCCGCCCCCCCCCCCCCCCCCCTTCCCTTCTGTGAGCTGTTGCTTCTTTTTCCATAACAATATAACAATGATCCGATAATGTGAAAAATGTAAGGTTTCACTGTCACACAAAGTCCCTGGTCCCTCAATGGATGGCTGGACAGTCAGTTCGAAAGTTACAAGAAGACAAGCGCATCACGCTTCCAATACGAGTGTGACTAGTAAACTACTGTAGTATTCATACCAACATTCAGGCTGGGTAAAGTTCTATTTACAGACCAGCATGACTAACAACATATGATATTCTCACTAATCCATAAGGATTTTACTGAAATGCACTCTAGCTGCTGACCCTACACTCTTACTAGCAACATATTTTCTGTGTGCCCTCAAAATTCTATGATGCAACAACAGAAGACACTGTACACAAGGACCCTAATCCACAGTAAAATATCCATTTCCGCAGAAATATTTTAACAGGTCTGGTTGATACAGAATCTTCACATGAATAATATTTTTTACAGCAACGTTCATTCCACATCACGTGGACCAATTTCAGGAATCAGTCCCGTATGACCATCTCCAATTTGAAAGCAATTTAGCTAATATATTTTCTATACAATAAAACCAATCTTTACAAAAGACACCTAAAAATAGTTAAGAAGCTTTCAGTTTACACTTTCCAGGTCTCATTTCCTAACCGAATTTCCTCAGCATTGGTGGACCCAATTCAACTGAACTCCTTTATCCTTTAATTAACAATTACATGTGTTTCTGTATTAGAAAAATTTGTCCATTTGTTTAACGAGACCCTCTCGATAAGGTTTAAAATTGAGCTTGAAAATATTTCAAAACCATCACAAACTGTTGTTACATTTAATGCCCGATACATTTCTGCTACTTTTAGGTTGTAATTTTGTATATTTGAGAATACTTTCACTCATCTATATCTAAATATAATAAATAACCCAAGTTTAACCATGATGCACTTGTTAAAGACCTCCTCTCCTTCTCCTGATCCTTACAATGGAAACATTTACTTGCTATCAATCCCTCCACCAAAGTCAACCTACTCTCAACATTGAACCTTGCCTCTCCCAGTCCATACCACCATTCAACTGTGACTCTTCCCCCTCCCATACCCTGGTCATCTTCCAGGAATTCCTTACCTCCAACTAGACCTCACCGTCCTTCCCCAGGTCCCTTCCTATGAACACTAACCTTTCAGCAAAACACTGGACAGCCATATACAACCTTAAAACAGATTCTACCTAATCACCCTCCCTACAGAGGCTCCACCACTGCTGTAATGCGTCACAGTGACTACTTGGCAGAAAGCATCTGCCAATTGTCTAACTCCATTTATGAACTCTATCATAATGATCCCATCCCAGAAGTCCAACATAACCTCCCATCCCTACTCAAATGCGCAGGTCCCTGACAGAACCTCTCCCGAGTCCACCCCCTCCTCACCCCAGCGACTCCTCAAAATCCACAAATCCAACAAT
Organism: Schistocerca americana; assembly: GCF_021461395.2. NCBI lineage: Eukaryota > Metazoa > Arthropoda > Insecta > Orthoptera > Acrididae > Schistocerca > Schistocerca americana. The sequence continues at coordinate 983,068,650 of NC_060121.1, forward strand.
CCTGGACACTCCATTGTAGCTGGCTTTGTTCTCTCACTAAAATAATTTCTACTGTTGTTGACCAACACCTTCAACAAATTCCTGTAAATCTAATCTCTCACATCATAGATACTAACCACTTCCTTCATCAACTCTACACCGTCCCCACCCTTTTACCTTCTGGATCCCTACTCTTCACTGTTGATGCCACCTCTATATATCATCATTCCTCATGCCCATGGCCTTGCTATTATAAAACGCTATATCACCCAATGTCCTTAAGACTCTAAACCCACTATCTCATTCTAGGACTGTTGATATTTTTAAAAATATCAGGAGTGCGCTTTGTCAATATTTTTTTAAATATTGATAAACTGCCTATTGGCTTCTGTCTCGGGTTCTTCGGCCGACGTTCGTCTGATGATTTTACTGACGTTTCACCAGCACGAGTGGTTGGCATTGTCAAAGCTTCACCCTCCATTGCCGGTGGTGAGCTGGAGCCCAGCTCGCGGCCGCAGACTATATGTACCTAGCACGCCAATGTCCGAGGGCTTCACCGCCATCATTTCTGGTGCGGTTCTCCTCTTGCTACATGCGACTGTCGCTCGCTGCAGTACGGGAAGCCAGGATCCGTTTACCTTAAGGTTTTCCTCTTTCTTGTTGAAGCTGTTCCCCTGTTTGTGTATTTCTACAGCTTCTCTAAAGAAGTGGGTGCGATAGTGCTTCTCTACAGCCAGAACATCCGTGTTGGTGTCGCTGAGTGACACTGACCATGTAATAAAATTCACCGACACGGAAGTTCTGGCTGTAGAGAAGCACTATCACACCCGCTTGTTTAGAGCTTCAACAAGAAAGAGGAAAGCCTTAAGGTAAACGGATCCTGGCTTCCCGTACTGCAGCGAATGACCCTCGCAGGTAGCAAGAGGAGAACTGCACTGGAAATGACCGAGGAGAAGCCCTCGGACATTGGCGTGCCAGGTACATATAGTCTGCGGCCGCGAGCTGGGCGCCAGTTCACCACCGGCAATGGAGGGTGAAGCTTTGACAATGCCAGCCACTCGTGCTGGCGAAACGGCAGTAAAATCATCAGACTAGCATCGGCCAAAGAACCCGAGACAGAAGCAATGGCAGTTTGTCAACAACTGGCCACGAAATCCTGAACAATTTTGTAAAAAAATATTATCATCGGCCCTCGATGTATCGAAAAAATTATCGATATATCGATGGAAAAAATATTTACTGCACATTGCACATATTATGCCAGTTTTAGACCCATATATTTATGTATTGATTTATTATTAAATATTCTGCATATCAACACAAGCTAGCAGCCTGCTTATCCCCCTTACAGCAAGAACTGAAAGGAAAACGATATAGTTCACGCTTGGTTATAACCACTTTGCTAACAATGGTACCTGCATGTATGTGGCAAAATAAAAGGTGTAAAATGGGTTTGCTGTTCAGTTTCATCACATATCAGATTTTTCTGAACACTTCATGTTGACTTCCCTGTTATTTCATTTCTGCGAACGCTAGTGAACTAGCACTCGTAGTATCAAAATTGCATGGTGAAGTTAAATGTTGCAGTCTCAATTGGCAGTGCTGAATGCTGATTAAGTCAGCATTTCACCTACATGTCTCCACCCACCACAAAGACCTATCTTGTCATTTAGATTTTTGTTCATCAGTTTCAGCAACTGTTAAGAATGCTGATGTGACAAAACAACACAGAAGTTGTGTTAAAATTTGTATTTTAAAGCAAATGGTGTGCTATTTCTTTACAACTGATATGTTGCTATTCCATTCACACCATCATCCTCCCAGTCCAATTGGACTACTACTTCGTGCCACCCATACTTGCTACACACAGTCAAAGAGAAAGACTGTACATGATGAAAGCTCAATAAGTAGTAAAACTGCACACAGTAAAAGTAAAATTAAGTTCTACTGAAATTTCGGAAGAAATTTCAAATACTCACCAAAAATTGTGAAAAAAATATATTCTAAGATGAAAACATCAGCACTCGACATTTCCATATTGATATATCACTGAAAAAATATTGCCGATATATATCGATATTTATCAACAGCTCTACCTCATTCCTTATACAATTTACCAACTGTAACCTGACACATAACTACTTTCATTTAAAGAGAAGGTATACAAACAAATCCGTGGTACAGCTAGGGATACCTGCATGGTGTCCTTATGCCAACCTGTTCGTGGGTCATCTAGAAGAAACCTTCCTAGCCTCCAAACTCCTAGTCTGGCTCAAGTTCATTGATGGTATTATCATGATCTGGATTCTGAGCCAAGACACACTATCCTCATTCCTTCACTGCCTCAACACCTTCTCTTCCATCTGCTTCACGTGGTCCTCCTCACCTCAATGTACCGGTTTTCTGGTCGTAGACTTCCTCCTCTCTAACGGCTCCACCCACACCCCTGTCCATCTTAAACCCACCAACAGTACCTGCAGCTCAACAGGTCCTATCCCTTCTACTCCAAAAAATCCCTCCCACACAGCCTAAATATCCGCAGTGATGAGAACTGCTTTGCCCCATATGCTAAAGGTCTCACAAAGGCATTCACCGAAAGGCACTACCCCCCCCCCCCCCCAAACCTAGTCTACAAACATGCCATATCTTCACATACCTACAATCCTCCCACCATTCCCAAGAATCAGCTACAAAGGAGTGCCCCCTCATCACTCAAATACCACCTATGAATGGAAAAACAACAATGTCCTTTGTCAGGATTACAATTATCTATCATCATACCCTGAAATGAGGAACTTCCCACCTAAGATCTTTCCCACGCCTTAAGTGGTGTTTCATCACCCATCCAATCTACACACACACACACACACACACACACACACACACACACACAAATTGATCATGTGACATTGTTGGTTGGGAGGCCCCATCTGGGAAGTTTGGCAGCCAAGTGCAAGACTTAATCTAGGTAGGACCGGTGACCTCGCTGTCTGGTCTCCTCCCCCAAACAATGCAACCCAATTCAGGCGACGCAACATTGGGCGACTTGCACAGCGATATAGATGAGATGGTGATGAGGGCAACATGGCACCCAGCCGACGGGCTGCATTTGCCTTGAGTTATTTAGGGAAATCGTGGAAAACCTAAATCCAGATGACCAGACAAGTTTGAACCGTCATCCTCCTGAACAGAGGAATTTACTGTGAACAGTTCAGTGATGGGTTTGTTCTCATCACAATCAACAGCAAACCAACTCCAACAACGATAGTTCAGGTACACATGTCGACACTGCAAGCTGAAGATGGAGGGAGAGAGGGAGGGAGAAAGTATATGAGGATATTGAACTGGTAATTCAGTACATAGAGGGAGATGAAAATCTAATAGTCAAAGAGAATATAGGATTGGTACTAGGAATGAGTGAGGAGAAAGACTAATTGCATTCTGCAATAAATTTCAGCTAGTAATAGAAAATAACCTGTTCAAGAATCACAAGAGGAGCAGGCATATTTGGAACAGGCTGGGAGATACAGGAAGATTTCAGTTAGATTGTATAATGGTCAGGTAGAGATTCCGAAATCAGATACTGGATTGTAAGCAGACAGACTCAGATCAAAATTTACTAGTGATGAAAGAGTAGCCTGAAGTTTAAGAGGCTAGTCAAGAAGAATCAATACACAAAGAAGTCAGATATGGCAGTATTAAGGTACGAAGCTATACCCTTGTAAGTTCTCTGCCACTATACATACTGCAACAGGGATGTGGATGGATGGATGGATGGATGGATGGATGTATATGTTGGTATGGGCATATGACAGCAAGGAATTCAGCACCACGGCAAAATCAGTTTCAGAAGAGTGTCAGTAAAGTACACTAAACAGGACACTAAAGCAGCACAGAAACTAAAAGTAACAAAATGTGGAAAATGAGTGCGTACCCACATGGAAGCACAAAACGAAGTATCATGGCAATATTAAAACATTAACTAAACACGAAGAAACTGGTAGAAGGAGTTAAAACAATATAGCCAATGGACGTGGCTGGCCGACCGCAAGAATAAGAAAGAGTGAGCCAGCCACTTTACAACACACCAAAACCTCCAGATTAAAAGCTAAGACCAGAGCCCAGACACATTATGAAACTTTAAAACTTTAGTCACACTCATCTCATCATCAACTAAAAAAGAAGGAAGATCTCCACTGATATTTGCTTCTGCCCTTGCATCATGGTATAAAATGCACACTGTTAAAATATGGCGTACAGAGACTTGCACGCCACAAGCATTACAAAACAGGGGATCTGCTCGCTGTAGCAAAATGCCACATGTAAGAGGCCAGTGCCCAATTTGAAGACATGCGAGGGTCACTTCATCCCGCCTGAACAACCAGCAGGAGGAACATCATGGCCGAATAGTTTATTTCAACAACTACAGTTTATTGTCCATTACTGTCAGCCATTCCTCATCCCAGAACTGCATAAACTTCCTATGTAGTGCAGAAAAGACAGCCTGCAGGGGAATACGACACTGTGCCACATCCTGCCCTCTGCAGGCCTCCTTGGCAGCCTGCTGTGCCACACTCCATCAGCTTCGACAACCGTGCATCTCATGCCTACTCCGAGCACCTGCCATCCCTCCCTCCCACATTCCTAGCTGGCAAAACGGCTGCCTCCTCTGAGCTACTAGCCATCCACCCCCAACCACTCTCCTTGCCTCCCACCTCTCTGCCTCCTACCGACCCTACTCAACACAACACCCAACTGAAGTTAGACCACATGGTGAAATGTAGCACTGGCATTGTGCAGGCAGCTGGCACTATGCAGAGACTTAGACATAGGTGTGTGAACTCTAGCTCAAAAATGGATTACTCCAAAAGCTAGCAAGGTTTTTTTTTTTTTTTTTTTTGTGTGTGTGTGTGTGTGTGTGTGTGTGTGTGTGTGTGTGTGTGTGTGTGTGTTCCTGATGATTACTCAACATTCTTCCTTTCCCTGAGTGACCTCCTTTACTCCTAAAGTATTTAGGTTCTACCAGAACTTTCCTACAAAATTAAAAGAGATTATTGACCATGGAAATCTAAAACTGAAAAAATTAAGAAAGGAGAATGGGTTACCACTCCACTGCAGATTATTGTACAAATGTAATACTCCAAGTACTAGTCACATTGATTGGTTTGTTGATTTGGGGTATAAAGGGAACAAACTACTGGACCATCAGTCCCTTTTTCCAGATGCAAACATGGCACAAGGTAAGACAACACCCAAATTTAGTTTGACAAAGTAAATGGGGTTAAAAGGAATGAGAAACCACACCAAAAGAGAAAACAAAAGAAATGAACAAGAAAGCGGGGAAAACATATACCACGAGGAAAAGTAGAGGAAGGTATTAAAACCAGAGAGCAGAGATGGTCTGGGCTGGCTAATCACAAGAATAACAGAGGATGAGCCAGTCACTCTGCAACCCACTAAAATGTCCAGCCCAAAAAGATAAGGCGAGATGAACACACACAGAGAAAAGACGAACACCAAGACAAACAAATGCAAAGAAAGGGTGATAGAGAGTTAAAATGGAGGGAGGGCGAAGGCCTCAGAAAGAAGAAGGCCAGACGCCCACCCTTAGATGGACCGATACCCCCCCCCCCACCCCCCCACTCATGAATAAAATGTAAAACTAGATCTGCTGTTGAGGCATTCTCGCCCTACACCGTAGGTAGGGCACTGGGAAGGGTAAAAGTCCGCCACCACGACAGTCGTAGAGGAGCCACAGTGACATCGAGGTGGGTCCTCGCGACAGAGGAAGTGACCATCTGTTAGCCACGTATGGCCAATGTGCAGCCGGCAAAGGACAACAGATTCCCTGCGAGTGGCTCACATGGATAACCGCCACACATTTGTTGTCTCCTTGATAGCATGGAGTTTATTTGGTGTACTCAGGGTGCGCCATTCAGTAACCCAGATCGCAAAAACTTTACAGTGGAAGACTGATTGCAAATTGGTCTCTGTCAGGACAATCCCCAGAGATGATTTACTGGTAGCCTGTTTGGCCTGGTGGTCAGCAAGTGCGCTGACCAGTATCCCGACATTTTCTGGGGTCCAAATGAAGGTCACGGAATGTTCACTGTTGCAGAGGGCATAAAGAGACTCCTGGATAGTCATTACCAAAGAATGTCTAGGGAAGCACTGGTTGAGAGCTTGTAGGCTGCTTAGGGAGTCACTACAGATGACTAAAGGCTCACCGGAGCAGGAGTAGATATGCTCAAGAGCGCGATTAACGGCAACTAACTCTGCTGTGAAAACGCTGCAGCTATCTGGCAAGAAGAGCTGTTCAGTATGGCCAATGTGAGCATAAGCGAAGGCAACAAGACTGTCGACCATTGATCCATCTGTGTAGATTATTTCTGAGCCCTCAAACTCACCAAGTACACAGAGAAATTGCTGGCGGAGGGCCTCAGGTGGAATTGAGCCTTTGGCGACTTGCAATAGGTTCAGCCGAAGCTGTGGCTGAGGTATGGACCATGGAAGCGAACGGAAGTGGACCCTATAATGAATCATCCTCCTCTAACATTTTGCATAGGTTAAAATTATCTCAGCTGTTTCATTAAAAGAATTCATACGATTTTGTACACGATTTATTATATTTCTGGCTAAAATGCATACAAAAGAAGTTAACATGTTACAACTGATATGTACTAACAGTTAAAATTACTCTTCTTTTAAGAATAATTTACATTACAAAATTTCTGGCATACTTAAGATTCATATTATTAATTGCGCAATCAAATGCTAATTATTAAATTTGTTTCTGGATTTATGAGGGCCTTTTTTTCTTCCCAACCTCCTATTGCTTAGTATAGGAGCTACGTGAGCGGCAGAAAGTTGACATGCACTGTAGTCTACCGTGCAACTCTCTCACTACACACTCCGCCATTGCCGACCTCAAGGCATCAGTCTGCATGGCACTACAGCCATGTAAACATGGATGCTGTCATTGTGAATTGTGAGGTATAATTGTAAGGTATAATTCAGTTTCTGCAAGCAGAAGGGAATAGTTCAGCAGAAATTCATCAGAGAATGGGTGGAGTGTACGGTGATAACTTCATGACTGATGGCGTAGGTGAACGGTGCCGAAAAGCTTAAAGATAGCCGAAATGACAAGCACAATGAAGGGGGCCACGGATGCAAGTCTGTTGTTACTGCTGACCTTGTTGAACGAGTTGACAGGATGGTTAGAGAAAATCGTAGGTTCACCATATCTGCTTTATCTATGGAAATTCCGAAAGTTTCAAAATCTGTTGTACACTCTATTGTTACTGAAAATTTATGCTACAAAAAATTTTGTAGCTCATTGGGTTCCAAAAATGCTGACGGATGCCCACAAAAGTCACCAAATGGCGTCAGCTTTGAATTTCCTCGGCCGTTATCACAATGAAGGAGAAAACTTTTTGAAATCAATTGTTACTGGAGATGAAACTTGGATCCAATACGACACGCCAGAAACAAAACGACAATCACAACAATGGATGCATCCAAATTCACCAAACAAACATTCAACAACAGAAAGGTTAGGGCTACCATGTTTTGGGACCAAGAAGATGTGTTGCTCAGAGTTTATGCAGCACGGAATCACTATAAATGCAGCTACTTATTGTGAAACTTTACGAAGTCTGTGGAGATCCATTCAAAACAAACAAAGAGGAATGCTGATTTCAGAAATTGTGTTGATCCATGACAACACTCGTCCACACACTGTTGGCACAACCAAACGGCTCCTTGAACAATTGCAATGGGACATTTTTAATCATCCGCCGTTACAGTCCTGACCTGGCACCTAGCGACTTTCACCTTTCCCCTGAACTGAAGATGTGGCTAGTAGGGCAGCACTTCCAAACCAACGAAAATCTTCAAAACAAAGTCAGTGCTTATTTGAAATCATTGGCGACAACATTTTTTGAAAAGGGTATTGCAAAGCTTGTTCACAGGTATGATAAATAGCTCAATCTTTTTTGGTGATTACGTTGAAAAGTAACCATAAGTGTACAAAACTATTGGTAGTAAAATAATTGTTTTCTATGAACTTGTCTTTTATTTATAGCCTATCGGAGGTTGAATAAAAAAAATGGCCCTTGTGTTTATGAAATAATGATATAATTGGTAAAGATTCTACTCCTGTTGAGAGAAAGTTTGTAAACTCCTTTGCTTTGTAAACTCTTTGGAAATTGTGAGTACCGCAGAATGTAAGTAGTAGTGGGAATGCCTCAGATGGAAGTAGACGTTTTTATAAGTGTCACCAACAATGTAATTGAATGTGGAAATTATACAGTCGGCGTGATTTAGAAGAATGGGATAAAATAAAGACATTCACAGCAACAGGCAACTCTTCATCACTTATTTCGTCTTCAAGAACCCGCAACGTTAAATCAAAATTTTCAGCAGCAAGAATGTACTCCTAGACACAACAAGATTTTGAGGCAGCAACAACAACAACAAAATAATCAAGATAAGTAGAAAAGTTCTTCTTTTGTAATCTTACCCCTCTCAAAGTTTCAAAAGTTGTGCAAAGAAAGAGAACTTTAATGGTGATGTGTGGGAGGGTAAGATTACAACCCGCAGGAAAGGTGGTAAGGTGGTAATGGGAAAGTGTTGAGTTAAGTAAGAAGCAACCGGACATGGATGGCAAAGGGATTCCCAGTTCTGGGCCGCTGTTGTGGGATATGGATCTCTGTGTTAGGGAAAAGGACACAGTAATTTCGATGGTGAGACTAACTATGAATGTGGGCGGTGTAATTTGCAAGCAATAGTTGCCGCCAGTGCCACAATGGAGGAATGCCAGCTTCCACAAGGAGGCCGTTCATGGGGCTCGTTCAAAAGTGGTGGAATAGGGTCCAGCATACACAGTGCAGAGGGCGATGTGGAACCATACACCATGCTACCATAATCAATTCAAGACTGTACGAGGGCTTTGTACAGCTGCAGCAGTCTAGGACGAACAGCAACCCAGTCGGTGGGGATCAGGCATCGAATAATATTAATGTGCCGCCAGCACTTTTCCTTACGCTGATGAAGATGGGGAAATCAAATTCAGCAGACATCAAAGACCAGTCCCAAAGGGCAGCAAGTCTCCACTACATCAAATAGTTGGTCATTGAAGTAAAGTTCTGGATGGGGATGGACTGTACGATGACAACAGAAGTGCGTGACACAAGTTGTGGCAGCCGGAAACTGAAAGCCATGAGTGAGGGCCATGACTGTGCCTTCCATATAGCTCCCTGCAGCCAGCATTCAGCCACAACAATAGAAGAGGAGCAGAAGGAAATACAAAAATCGTCAGTGTGTACGAAGGGAGATATTGACAATTCTACTGCTAATGCAAGACCATTGACGGCGACTAAAAAGAGTGGGACACTCAGGACAGAGCCCTGCAGGACCCCATTCTTTTGTATATGGGGTGCACTGTGGGAAGCACCAATGCGAACTCTGAAAGTATGGAGTGACAAAAAGTTCTGTATAAAAATCAAGAGCAGGCTCTGGAGACCCCACTCATGCAGAGTAGCGAGGATGTCTTGTCACCAAGTGGTATCTTAGGCCTTCCTCAGGTCAAAAAAGATGGATATAAGGTGGTGTTGCCGGGAAAAGGCCAATCGAATGGCAGGCTTCACGTGCAACAATTTGTGAATGGGGAGCGTCCTCGGCGAAAACCGCCCTGGGATGGAGCCAGAAGGCCCCGAGACTCCAGGAACTAACACAACCATTGGCTCACCACACATTCTAGCAGCTAAACACAGAACACTGGTGAGGCTAATAGGATGATAGCTATCAACATCTAGTGGGTTCTTCCTGGGCTTTAGCACTGGAATGATGATACCTTCCTGCCATTGTGATGGGAATTTGCCATCACTCCAGATGCGGTTGAAGATGGCGAGGAGGCGGTGTTGGGAATCCACTGTTGGCTCACCATACATTCTAGCAGCTAAACACAGAACACTGGTGAGGCTAATAGGATGATAGCTATCAACATCTAGTGGGTTCTTCCTGGGCTTTAGCACTGGAATGATGATACCTTCCTGCCATTGTGATGGGAATTCGCCACCACTCCAGATGCGGTTGAAGATGGCGAGGAGGCGGTGTTGGGAATCCACTGACAGATGTTTCAGCATTTGTGAATGCATGCGGTCTGAGCCCGGGGATGTGTCAGGACAGCCGGCACGGGCACAGGGAAATTCCCAAACACTGGAGAAAGCATTATAAGGCTCAGGGAGGCATGGAGCAAACGATAGGTGTTGTCGTTCCACCCTGTTTGAGGAGAAGAAAGATGGGGTGGTAATTCTCAGATGCAGAGATGCAAGCATAATGCTCAGGAAGATGATCTGTAATTATGTCTGGATTGGCAGATATAGCTCCATTTGTGGACATTCCAGGGAAACTTGCAGGGTTCTGATAGCCGTAAAGTAGGCAGAGCTAGGTTCAAACCTGGGAGGGGAAGGTTCGTGTTCCAATGGTGGTGACAAAGCATTCTCAACACTCCCGCTTCCTTCGTTTGATGAGAAGGCGAACCTGGGCACACAGCCGTTTGAAGTTAATAAGGTTCTCCAAGGAGGGGCGGCGCTTATGATGTTGGAGAGCCCGCCGCAATGATTCCTGGCGACCACCAAGGCACTGATTTCTGCCAGAGGCAACCGGAGGAACAAGGGATTGCTGATTCAGCTGCGGAACAATGGTATTAGTGACAATGTGGATCACTTCATGCAATGGATACTCAATGTTGGTAGCGGATGTAAAAGTGTCCCAGTTAGTCTTGGAAGAGTCCACCTGGGCAAGTGTCGAGATGAGGGATGCTGGGGTACGGACAGGAAGAGTGGAAAGCGGTCACCACACAAGTCGTCATGTGCTCACCAGAGGGATAGATGGGAGAAGGCCAGGACAGCAAACCAAGGGATCAGCGGCTGAATAGATGCCACGTGCCACACTGAAATGCATGGGGGCACCTGTATTTAGAAGGCAAAGGACGAATTGAGTAAGTAGGTCCCCAACATCTTTGCCATGGCCAATAACCTTGGTGACACCCCACAAAGGGTTATGGGCATTGAAATCACCCAGAAGAATAAAAAGTGGAGGGAATTGCGAAATATCTGGAGGAGGTAGATGTTACAGATGGTAATTTCCTGTGTTGTCCTCACCCTGACAGCTTCTAAAGGTGTTTGAAGGGGCACAGGTTCACTACAGACAGAGCTAAGGACGAAGGTGCTAACTTCAACCCCAGGATGATTTTTGTAGTACTCCGGATAGCCACGAAGGGCAGGGGTACACATTGCATGAAACCACGTTTCCTGAAGGACACTGCAAAAAGCAGGTGTAACGCTTAAAAGTTGACATAACTAAGCCAGGTGAGAGAAAAAACAGCCGCAGTTCCACTGGATGACGACACTTTCTGGAATCAGGGTAGGCATGTTGTGACCAAGGAGACAGGTTATGCCTCAGACTTTACCTGCTGCCACCAGTTGAGTATTTGCATTGTCAATGAGGTGTCAGTGAGATCCAGGTCCTTAGGGGACACTAAAATCTCCACGTCATCCTCAGATGCAGAACTGATAGGAAATGGTGGTGTTGGGGCTACTGGAGGGCCCTGTTTCTTAGCAGTCTTCTTCTTGGTTTGCTTGCCCTCTCGCTTCTCTTTAGGGACTTCTCCAAAGTAGCTCCAGGCATGGAGGGAGACCGTGAAGCTCTTTGTCCAGCAGCTTTTGGCTCCTTTGGTCACAAGTGAGTGTCCGCTGTGGCATTAGTGGAGACCTTGGAAGAGAGAGTCCCAAGGGACCCCTTCTGCACGAGAGAAGACGGAGGAGGCTGTTGCTTCTCTAGCTGGGGGGGGACCCTTGTCCCTGCATTTCAGGGGCATTATTGCTCCCAAAGTTGGTGCTTCGGGAGCAACGGAAGAAGACTTGCCCCCTACCACCAAGCAGGCGGCATCTCCTCCGGAGGGCCTACTGTTCACAGCACAGAGTGTGAAACTACCGCCACATGTGGCGGTGATGTTGACGTAGCTGCAGTATATGTGGGCGTCAACCGAATGGGGTGCAATCTTTCAAATCTGCATTTAGCCTCTTGGTAAGTCAACCAGTCCAGGTTCTTGTACTCCAAGATTTACCGCTCCTTTTGGAGTACTGTGCAGTCTGGCGAGCAGGGGGAGTGGTACCCTCCACAGTTGATATAAGTGTGAGGAGATGCACTTGGAGTATTTGGATGCACTGGATGTCCGCAGTCTCAACATGTGGCACTGGAATTGCAGCACTTAAGGCACTGCATAGGGGGACGGATGTATGGTTTAACGTCACAGAGGTAAACCATCACTTTGATCTTTTCAGGCAATGAATCACCCTCAAAGGAAAAGTAGAAGGCACCAGTAGCAACCCTATTGTCTTTGGGTCCCCTGTAAATGCGCCAGATGAAATGAACACCCCGCCGTTTTAAATTGGCATGGAACTCATCGTCAGACTGCAAGAGGAGGTCGTGACAGAAAATAATCCCCTGGTCCACATTGAGGCTTTCATGGGGAGGATTGACGGAAACAGGAATATCACCCAGCTGGCCACAGGCTAGGGGCTGGGGATGCTGCCTGAATCAAGAGAGAACCGTTTCTCATCTTGGACAGGGCTGTCACTACCCTAAACTTATTCTTGAGATGTTCAACAAACAAATTAAGGCTTTGTAGATAGAAAGGAGTCCCCATCCATTCTGCTACAGACTAAATACCTTGGCAAAAATGGCTCTCCTCTTTCTGTAGCCCAACATTCCTTCCATGGTGCAGCGAGGGAGGGAAACGATTTATGGCAATACCTGTCAGCATCATATTTCATGTTTCCCTTTTTAGAACTTGCTGGTGCCGTTCGGTCACCAGCAAGAGATGACTTGGTCCGCTTCATTGCAGGTCATTCACCCTGATAGCACCCACTCCGATCAGGGGCTGGCCCCATGGGCAAAGGCCACTTTGCATTATGGCTGTTGCTGGGAGTCCTGATGCCCCAAGAAGATGGGCATCTACTCCTTGGCATACATGGGGAGTTTACAGCTCAGGCATCAGCAGCGCAATCCCTGTGTTGCCAGAGGGCTACCACCAAATAGGTAGACGATGGCCCCCACAACGGACTGGCTACCGTGCTGGGTATGGGGTGCAGAGAAATTCATTATTGTCATGGGGGCAAAAAAGGACAGGAGACAACTGAAGAAGATGACGTACCCCAGAAAGTGTCCTCGCCCAAATAGTTGAATTGCAGGTGGAGATGTAAAGCCATGACGAGAAGAGGTTTAGGAGATCGAATCTAATGGCACTATGGATAACTGGTACACCTCGTAAGGCATCCTTTCCCACATGGCCTGCACTTCCGTAGAATTCGGAAAGTGGCAGGTCAAACCGTAAAATAGGACGTGAACTTACAGGGACGAAAAGTGGGAGACATTTTTAGTTGCCCCTTTACAACAGGCAGGAACACCTCGGGCCTATTCTAACCCCCAGACCCGCAGGGGGAAGTCACACTGACAGTCATTTCCCAACCAACACTGTGCTGTATTTCATTTGTTGTTGATAGCCTGATCATGAGGGTAATAACGGTTAGTGGCTACCACCTACAACTAAAACCAACAACATTTGCCACGAGACGACTGTAAATGAGTGGGTCTGTTACTTCACAAAGTACAACCCATCTGCAGGCAACTGGTAGGCTGTTGTAATTTTGAATTGTAACCAAGAAATTAATCACTATGAGTTCCAGAGCAAACTGAACAATTTCTTGCCACCTTAGTTGTCAAGCCTGCAATATAAAAAGAATCTTTTGGGATTACAGAAGTTTTTGATTCCACCCATCTGCTTTAACCCATAATATCATCAATATGGCACAAATGGCCATTCTAAGCATCTCCAATATGGCGCCTATGACGTCATTACGTACACACGACAAACACGAAAATTCATATAAATATGACAATAACATCTTCCTCCAAAAATACAATCAGACTAACGGGACAACACAGGAAATTGGGTGTTTTATAGGGTGGGGCAAGCTAAACATAACAGTAAAACACACACCACGATCCCAAAACACACAAAATGACAAAAAAATTTACAACATTCCACTACACCAACAAAATCTACAGGAATCTGACACTTCCCTTGACCTCTACAGCTCAACCGCAACTGTCGATACCACAAAAACCCCTAAAAATTAGAATCGGACATTTGTCTTGACCTATATGTTTCAGCCACAGCTGACGATAGCAAATCACCAACACCCTTCTTTTTTTTGTCATCAGTCTACTGACTGGTTTGATGCGGCCCGCCACGAATTCCTTTCCTGTGCTAACTTCTTCATCTCAGAGTAGCATTTGCAACCTACGTCCTCAATTATTTGCTTGACGTATTCCAATCTCTGTCTTCCTCTACAGTTTTTGCCCTCTACAGCTCCCTCTAGTACCATGGAAGTCATTCCCTCATGCCTTAGCAGATGTCCTATCATCCTGTCCCTTCTCCTTAGCAGTGTTTTCCACATATTCCTTTCCTCTCCGATTCTGCCTAGAACCTCCTCATTCCTTACCTTATCAGTCCACCTAATTTTCAACATTCGTCTATAGCACCACATAGCAAATGCTTCGATTCTCTTCTGTTCCGGTTTTCCCACAGTCCATGTTCCACTACCATACAATGTTGTACTCCAGACGTACATCCTCAGAAATTTCTTCCTCAAATTAAGGCCGGTATTTGATATTAGTAGACTTCTCTTGGCCAGAAACGCCTTTTTTGCCATAGCGAGTCTGCCTTTGATGTCCTCCTTGCTCCGTCCGTCATTGGTTATTTTACTGCCTAGGTAGCAGAATTCCTTAACTTCATTGACTTTGTGACCATAATTCCTGATGTTAAGTTTCTCGCTGTTCTCATTTCTACTACTTCTCATTACCTTCGTCTTTCTCCGATTTACTCTCAAACCATACTGTGTACTCATCAGACTGTTCATTCCGTTCAGCAGATCATTTAATTCTTCTTCACTTTCACTCAGGATAGCAATGTCATCAGCGAATCGTATCATTGATATCCTTTCACCTTGTATTTTAATTCCACTCCTGAACCTTTCTTTTATTTCCCTCATTGCTTCCTCGATGTACATATTGAAGAGTAGGGGTGAAAGGCTACAGCCTTGTCTTACACCCTTCTTAATACGAGCACTTCGTTCTTGATCGTCCACTCTTATTATTCCCTCTTGGTTGTTGTACATATTGTATATGACCCGTCTCTCCCTATAGCTTACCCCTACTTTTTTCCGAATCTCGAACAGCTTGCATCATTTTATATTGTTGACGCTTTTTCCAGGCCGACAAATCCTATGAAAGTGTCTTGATTTTTCTTTAGCCTTGCTTCCATTATTAGCCGTAACATCAGAATTGCCTCTCTCGTCCCTTTACTTTTCCTAAAGCCAAACTGATCGTCACCTAGTGCATTCTCAATTTTCTTTTCCATTCTTCTGTATATTATTCTTGTAAGCAGCTTTGATGCATGAGCTGTTAAGCTGATTGGGCAATAATTCTCGCACTTGTCAGCTCTTGCCGTCTTCGGAATTGTGTGGATGATGCTTTTCCGAAAGTCAGATGGTATATCGCCAGACTCATATATTCTACACACCAACGTGAATAGTCGTTTTGTTGCCACTTCCCCCAATGATTTTAGAAATTCTGATGGAATGTTATCTATCCCTTCTGCCTTATTTGACCGTAAGTCCTCCAAAGCTCTTTTAAATTCCGATTCTAATACTGGATCCCCTATCTCTTCTAAATCGACTCCTGTTTCTTCTTCTATCACATCAGACAAATCTTCACCCTCATAGAGGCTTTCAATGTATTCTTTCCACCTATCTGCTCTCTCCTCTGCATTTAACAGTGGAATTCCCGTTGCACTCTTAATGTTACCACTGTTGCTTTCAATGTCACCAAAGGTTGTTTTGACTTTCCTGTATGCTGAGTCTGTCCTTCCGACAATCATATCTTTTTTGATGTCTTCACATTTTCCTGCAGCCATTTCGTCTTAGCTTCCATGCACTTCCTATTTATTTCATTCCTCAGCGACTTGTATTTCTGTATTCCTGATTTTCCCCAGAACATGTTTGTACTTCCTCCTTTCATCAATCAACTGAAGTATTTCTTCTGTTACCCATGGTTTCTTCGCAGCTACCTTCTTTGTACCTATGTTTTCCTTCCCAACTTCTGTGATGGCCCTTTTTAGAGATGTCCATTCCTCCTCTTCAACTGTACTGCCTACTGCGCTATTCCTTATTGCTGTATCTATAGCGTTAGAGAACTTCAAATGTATCTCGTCATTTCTTAGTACTTCCGTATCCCAACACCTACAACTACAAAAATTGGAATCTGTTATTTCCCTCGACCTATATAGATCAACCACAACTATTGATATCAAATAACCAACACCTACAACCACAAAAATAAAATCAAAACCACAACACCTCAAAAACTCCAAAATCAAACATTCTTACATAAATTAAAACGCAATTAATACATCAGAAATATATAAAACATCACAACTAGAGACAAAAAAAAATTAAAAAGAAATTCCAGCACTGCAAATTAGGTCACCCCACACACACACACACACACACACACACACACACACACACACACACACACACAACCAACTCAAACTCCATGCCGTAATGATGTCACACACTACAACACCCTTATGTCGCAGGTCAAAGCAGATGGGTGGAATCTGATGCTTCCATTGACCCAATTTTTTGTTTACTAATCAGCTTCAAGATGCTGCAGCAGAAGTATATTTAATTAAAATGTGATGATGGTTCCTGACTTATCTCCTTGCACAGTTTGTTGTTCAGGTCCATTATAGTACCTGTGACAAACGGCTAGTCTCAGAATGAAACCCAATCTGACCAACAAAGATGTCTTAAGTTAGGTTCTGATTATGACCTTGAAGCAAATTCAATGATCTCTCCCATCACAAAGCCTTGTCTGTCACTCGGTTATTCTTGCAAAAGTACTGCTGCAAGCCTTTTATAGAAACAAATCTTGTCAATAAAAATGGCATGCTCGCAAAAATAGAGCACAATGTGCAGAGTGAAGCACACAAGATACTTTGTCTGTTATCCTCCTTATCAATTCAGATGTTGTTGAACAAACAGGAAGTGCACAATCTGTTCAGTCCTGAGTGTCAATTCTTGGCTATTTACCTCTGAAATATTAATGTCTCGAAATAGGATTCGCAAGATTATACGAAATGCAAGATCGGTAAAGTATAAAGTAAAATTTGTGAGCAGATTGCAATTTCTGATGGGACACATTCTAATTATCAGTAATGCTCATACTGTCTTGATTATGATGGCCCACTGAGTAAGTTGAAATGGGGGGGGGGGGGGGGGGAAGAGGACGTTAAAGAAGTTGTTTGATATCACAAGTAACTTCAAATTTACAGTTTCAACCGGAATGATGAAACATACAAGAACAGAAACTCTAGATAATTGTATTAGCAAAGGCTGGGAAAAAGGACGGGAAAGTCTTTTCTCATATGTAAGCAGCATTTTAGGATTCTTCAAGGATGATGAATTTAGCTAAAATGAAACTTGGTAAGTTGACAGCTACAGGTAAAAACAATTTTTTTTCAAGAGCTGTACTTTACTGCCAGAGTTAAATAATTAACTACTTCATATTTAGATACAGAAACACCAGCTATTTCTAATGAAACAAAAATGAAGAAAAATACTGATCATCTTTAGCAAGGTGAGAAACATAAATTCTATTAAATAAACTGTAGCATTTGGCAATAACACAACCCTATAATTACAGCCCTGTGCAGAGAACAAAAGTTGAACAACTGAGTCAAATATCTACTTTGGATTTATCCTAGTTTCAATTTAAATAAGCCATCATAAATGTAGGTATACCTATCAAAGCTCACCCGACGGTTTGCAGCCCTCCACTAAAAACCTCATAAAACTTAATTTATTTTTGTCTTGATCTCAGATTTTCAAAGTTTAGCTTTATTCTGCAAAGAACACCGTTTAAAATTTCTTTCAGATTGGAGATGGTTAGTTGGGCCTCATTGGGCCACTTGGTGCATAGTGATCCACAGTTAAAATCTAACAGTATTTCACGAATATCACAAAGGGACACAATCCAACCTTGGTTATAAACATTTTACTCTGTTAATAACAAACTTCCCCCATCTGCCGAACATTGTGCATATCTCAATTGGGATACTACATTTCCACTTCATACAAATTGACTAATCAGATAAATAAATCAATACAAACAACTGGAATTGGAATTTTTGCACAGCTGCAGGGAGTTTCTAGGTAAGTTTTTGCAAACTTGACACAAAGGAAAGATCTTGGTAGTCTCAAGATTCAACCTTAACATCAACCTTAAACAAATAATATGAAAAATAAATAATCCATGTGTCACTTACCCAGAGCTTTCTTGAATTCTTTTATCATCTTGCTGTCATAAACACCTCTTTCTTCCCAAACTTGTAGTATTCGATTGAGGTTCCTAATCGTTTTTTCATCACATTCAGGAAGAGAAAAATGTTCGAAGGCCTTTTTGAGAACACTTCCAAACTCCTTCCCAAATTCAGGCCCTTTTCTCTTGCTATTTTGAATAACATCATTCGCTAGATACATAAAGGTCAGCTTCCTATTCGCGTTGCCTAGAATTAGGAATTTGCAAAACATACACATACCACACGCTCAATCTACATTTTAGATACTATTCTTTGATCCAGTTATTATTTCAAAACATGACATACGCACAAACATTACATATTTTTATATTTTTGTTTCTCGTGTTCAAACTTACTTTTTAGAAAATCTTTGAACCATACTTTCACAATTGCGGCATGGTGTTTTCGGTGATGAATTAACCACAGGGAGAGAGTTTGTATGCTTTGCTGCGAACTGTTAAGGTCTGCAAGTTTCTTAGATAATGCCGACTCCGTAAAGCCAGCCATCATTTCATACGCGTTCTAGATAATCTTTCCATTTGCACGTAAATAACACATCGCTTCTCTATTGTTCCAACGATACAAACATTACAGTGCTGCCAACTAGAAAAAAATAATGTTTATACCAACAATGTTTCAGTCTTTTATTGCGCAGTGTTGTCCACATTGTTACACCAATTTTGTAGAGCAGAATGCGTTGCTCTGCTGTTTTCATAGTATTGTATACACTTACGGGTATTTCTGTCACCACAGTAAATTTTGTGAGAGATCTCAATAGTAGTCTACTGTGATAAGGGAAGTACCAGATATAAAACAACGATGCTCATCTATATCTATGATCTACAATCGGTACCGGTACCATATGTAAAAAAAAAGCGAAAAAAAATGATGTGCTTTCATTTTAACTTACTGGTACATGAACTTTTTCGGTCACAAATCTTAAAGACTAGTAATCTTATCTTCGCGGGAGAAGGCATATAGAAGTATAGTTCTAGTTTCTATATTTAGACTCTTTTTATGACATCTTCGTTGATATTGAGTCTTTTTTCCCTTCCAGATCTTTCGTCATTTTGAAGACGCTCTTCATTACTAAAATAAGTTATCCCAACACCATTTCTTCGTATTACTTGGTTAGTGTAGCTGACACGGACTTCATAACATGGAACAATATTGTAAATGGCTCTTAATGTTTTATGCGGCATCGTTATCTAGGCGGTCAACCTTATTGATCACTATTTCCAGATCTGCAATAATATTGATCAGGTGTGAGTTAGGCTGAGAGTCTGTGCAGTGATAATGAGCAGATCAAAAGCTTTTGAAACATATTGCACTGCTTGAGAATTATTGGTTCTTTACTGGGCAATAGACTTGGCCACTGTTTCTATGTGGCTCTGAGCACTATGAGACTCAACTGCTGAGGTCATTAGCCCCTAGAACTTAGAACTAGTTAAACCTAACTAACCTCTGGACATCACAAACATCCATGCCCGAGGCAGGATTCGAACCTGCGACCGTAGCGGTCTTGCGGTTCCAGACTGCAGCGCCTTTAACCGCACGGCCACTTCGGCCGGCTGTTTCTATGTTTCGGTACAGTGTATCGATACGTGGTACTGTTTCAGTGTTTCGAAACGGCTATGTTTCACTGCTTCGAAACAGTGGTGTTTCATCCCGCTCTGTGTCGGATACCGGGACCAGATTAGATCTCGAGCCAGCCACAGAAACTGTATCGTTGTTTCAAAATAATAACGCTGTTTCAGTCCACGTGTGCTTAGAACGGACTAATCGTATCGAAAGAGTGATGTTTCATTTCGCTTCGTCTCGGACGAGATTCGGGCACGGCACAGATACGGAAATACGTTTAATATACTACTTCATCGAACTCTAAAAAGAGTGTCGAAATCTTTTTGACACACAACAGCATGAAGCTTAAGATTTCCGAAAATAAAGCTCCGTTTCTAATTGACTGCACTATTCTGAAATGCCGTAATATATGCTTTATAAACACTAACAAACAATAAAATAAAGCACACTATTCGCATTCAAAATTGATGATGTAATGGTGAACGGGAAGGGCTGGGAAGCATGGTGGATTTATAGTAATGATTCGAAACACCTTGAGGAACAAAGATTTTTTCTCTTATATTTTGTTATTTATTCGAATTATGTGGATTTATTTGTGAGTCTATAGTCAGTGTGCCTATTCTCCACAATGATTTCTTTTGTGTGCATGGATATTAGCAGGCCAGGTATATATTATCCATACTAACGAAATGTGGGAATCCCAGTAGCGTATCCGTTGTTTCTGCAGTTTGTTCCTACCTCCAGTACCGTTCGTGTTGGTTCTTCTGTCTTCAGCTATGGGATTGCGAAGCCCGGTCTGGGATTATTTTATGAAGATAAATCCTGAGAAAATTAAATGTAACTTGTGCTCGGCAGTGTTGTCGTTTAAAAGTAGTTCAAGTTCTTGCTTAAGCAGACACTTACGACATAAGCATCCAACAGTTAATTTAAGTGAAACTCGTTCTAAATCAGTTTTTATGAATCGGGGCAGTGACGAAAGCAGTTCAGTTTCCACAGCAACTGTTGAGGAATCTGCCATTTCAGTGCCTGTGCGTCAAGATGAACAATCTGTGCAAGAAATACTCAGCATTTCCACAAGTTCAGTTCTGGGTAGGTGTGGTAGACAAACAAAGATTACTGGATTTGCATCAAGACCAGTGCCTTCATCCAAACTAGGCAAAATAGACGAACAGATTTTAAGACTTGTTGTTAAAAAATACCTTTCATTTAATGTAGTTGGGAGTGTAGAGTTTAGAAAAATGACTTATTTATTAAATGAAAACTAGGTACCACCAAGTAGAAAAACACTCTCCCACAGATTACTCTTTCAAGTGTTCGACAGCATACTAGTGCGAGTAAGATCTGCAGTGCAAGCTGCATCCTACATCTGCATTACAACTGATGGATGGACATCTGTGACAAATGAGAATTATATTGCAGTGACTGCCCACTTCATTGATGAAAACTGCAACCTGAAGTCATATTTGTTATCTAGCATGACAAGCATACAGCAGAAAACATTTCCGGTGAATTACAAAATGTGACTTCAACTTGGGATATTACCAATAAAATGGTAACTTTCACTACAGACAATGCACCTAATATGGTGAAGGCAGTGATGATGTACAAATGGTGGCGTGTACCTTGTTTTGCACATACACTGAATTTAATTGTGCAAGCAAGCCTTGAAGCAATTACAGACACAAGGGCAAAAGTGAAGTCAATAGTGGAATTTTTCAAAAAAAGTCCTCAAGCACTTGAGAAATTACACTATATTCAGAAACAAATGGGCTTCCCTACTTAAACACCAAAACAAGATTGCCCTACGAGATGGAATTCCGCATATGAAATGGGTGACAGGCTTTTGAAAATCAAAGAGCCTTTGCAAAGCACCCTTGCCATCCTCAGTGTGGATTCACAAACAAAACTGTCCAATGAAGACCGGTCAGTTATTGAAAAATCTTGTGAAATACTATCTCCTTTTGAACAAGTCACAACAGAAATTAGCAGTGAAAGAAATGTAACCTTGTCAAAAGTTGTCTTATTAAGCAAAGGTTTACAAAGTCATTATCTGAGACTGAAAAACTCAGATCACAGCAATGAAGCCACTAATACAGTAATTGCTAAACTTGAGGATGGACTCTGTATCCGCCTCGTTCAAAAGTTTGCAGATAAAGCAATTGCTTGTGAAGCAACATTATTGGATCCTCGCTTCAGGGAGCATCGTTTTCCAAAAACTGGGCATCGATTAAAAGAAACAAAAGATTCCATAGTTAACAAGTGATGTGCAATATGACAGAAACCCACTCGGTGTTCTACAGAAAATCCACCACCAGGCAAACCAGTTGAGGTGAGCACATTTACCTCTAGCAGTGGCAACATTTGGCAAGATTTTGACCAACCTGTAGGTGGCTTGATCCAAAGTGCAGACAATCCACGTGCTGCAAGTATAGTCGAGCTTGATAAATATATGAAGATGTCACTGATACACAGATCACAAGATCCATTGCTGTGGTGGAAAGAAAATCATGTGTTGTTTTCTAATGAAACAACGTCTTTGTATTATGGCCACCTCTGTTCCATGTGAGCGCATATTTTCAAAGCAGGGGCAAACAATAACAGACAGATGATCCCGTCTCTCAAGCAAAAAAATATCAAAAATTATATTTCTAAACTACAACTTAGAATAGGTACAGCAGATCTACTCAGAAATGAAACAGTAAAATTTCAATTGATTTTCTTCTTCCCTGGACAGAGTGCACTGAATTTATATTTGATTGTATTTTGTTTAGTTCACTAAACTGTGCATGTAGCTACCTTACAGGAACATTTTTCTCAAATTTGTTGCACACGGAAGACACATTTTTGCTCACCATTCAGTGAGTTTAATTTTTTAAGTACGTTATTTATTCGTTTATGTGTTTGAGAATAATTATCTGATTTGTGTATGTATATGTTTGTGTGTTTATTTTTGTAAATGTGCTGTGTTTGGTTATTGCACTATAGGCATCTTGATACTTGTGTATGATAAATAATTCTCAGGCAAATCAACAATGGTACTTTGATACTTTTGTTTTTGGCGTTCAGATACTGTGATAAAAATTGCATTTCAACAACAACATAATATCATCTCTGATTTCCTGGGGAAGTTTATAATAAAATGGTAATACATCTGCTTGCTGTGAGTACTCCATGTACCTGTATCTCAAACCAACTTCTTTAGCTAGAACTGTAAGTGGTGTAGAGGCAGATCTGCCATGATACAGGTATCACAAAGGCATTACACTGTAGTAATTGTTCTAAATTACCGTATGGATTTTATACTTCAAAGAAACGTACTTATCTCTGCATTTCAGTTACCTTGAAATGTTTTCCAATTCTATCAAGTGTACTTGCTATGAGATGTATCCAGCTAACTTGTAAGTGTTTGATGAGAAACTGCATACTTGACCATTGTGCTATATCCTCCAGTCTGTTATAGTAATTTTTTGATCTGTGTGCATCAGTGGCTTTGCATCCTGCTCTGTGTGACCAACAATGGAAAATTTAACTGCGAGTAGTAAAAGTGTGGGTGGCACACTCATAAATGTTAATTCAGTGCCTCGCTTCCAGGATGTTATCTCAATAAATTATATCTCATGATATGCCTTTTCAAGAGCACATACAGATTACCACTCATAAAACCTATCGAAATTATGCACTAGAATACAGAGAAACGAGTTTGGCAAAATCTGTTATGTCAAACATATTAAGTTTGACTTCGGCCAGTTGGGAAGTATGAAAGTCACATGACACAAAGCAGCGCATTTGCTGCTACAGGAAATATGGAACTGCAAAGACGCATAAGTGAAAGTTTCATACTTTCTGCGATATGATTGGCGGTCTCGCACCTCATATGTGTTTTTATGACAATATTTATACAGTAGACACTCAAGATGATATAATGTGAAGGCCTATATTATTACAAGACACAAACTATTTCACTGTTTCGAAACTGCGAATCGAAACATTAATTGTACTGTTTCATTTGTTTCGAAACAGCTAGGTGTTTCAGTTTGCCCATCTCTACTGGGCAGTACTGACAATATCTTTATAGTCGCGCCCCTGGACTTCTCTGTGTTCATTGTTGTGTTCATCACCTAAAATGAGTTCAAAACCAAAACATACCAAAAACGGAAAATTTGGAAAGAATCTTACGAGTAGTTGCTTACTAAATGCAGAGGGATGCAGCTGAGAGACGATACTGTTTTTTAAATATTTTTTAAAGAACTAAATTCACTTAACTTTTTACGCCAGTTTTCGTTCACCTTTGTTTCAACTGCCAGCAACAAAGTAGAGCAATTGCTACAGCAGAGGTGTCTTGATCATCTAAGATTTCGAACCAGACTGATTGTAGATACTGCAGAATGTTATTTTACATTTTTATTGAGGAGTCCAGGAACAACAATAATATTGTACAGTATTTTTCTCAATGTAAAATTCAGTTGTAAGCTGCACAACTGAAACATTTATTTTATTTATTGGATTTGACAGATTAATCAGCTATCCTCAGAAGTCTACAAAATTTAGGAAATTGTAAATTAGTTAACGAAAAGCTTACTTTTTAAACTTTTCTGAGACATGCACAACAATTGATGCTTTAATCAGTGGCAGTTCGTAACCAAACATCATCTTTCAAACAGTTTGTTTGTTGACTCAGGTCTGCTGGAACGTTTTTGCTTTTTTTTTATCGGAAACTTTCATACATGTAAGTTTTCACTTCATTGTGATCCACCCAGTACACAATTAGATACGTAAGTAATATAATCTTCGTGCAAATATCTTCACATGACGCCATTTCAGTAACGTGAGATTTTTAGCTGGTGCTGTTACAACAAAGCTAGCACAGCTCCAACACAAGAAAGCTATTTCAATTACGAGGGAGTTGTATTTATGATATGAGTAAGATCGTTGTGATTGGATATTATTAACCTCAGGGCATTTTTACCAATAAATTGCAACTGCTCTTCCCATAAAAATACCGAGCGCTTCGCCAATGCTCAGTGGAGACGAATAAACTGTTTATGGGCACATCCTGTTCAGCTCTGGCACCTCCCTCCTCTCCATCTCCACTGCCCAGCTGACACTGATATCCAAACAATGTGGTACTGTGGTAGCAACACCTGATCCCAGACAACAATATTCAGTTGCAACAAGACGAGGGTAAAAAACAAGCTAAGGCTGTAGAAGCTCGTTGCCTTCTACAAGGAGAGGAAGTCTAACAAATGTGTTATTTGTGAAATGATATATAACAGAAGCTTTATTTGTCTTTTGTATGTTTTCCATACAGTTGGTGTCATCAGTGTGTTGAACACATAAAAGAATACAATATAATTACATAAATATTCAAGTGCAGGCCAATTAGATACATATGCTAACGTAATATTACAGTGGTACTATACAAAGTTAATAAAATAATAATAGCAGTAATAATAATAATAGTAATACATCATATTAATCACATATTATATGAAAGTATCATATATAATTATGTTTTAACTTAAGTGCGATGCAGAAAAATGTGTAAATGCTTATACATTATTGTCACACACATAGAGGCATACTTCATCATGTAGTTACCAGCTGCTTTCTTCATATCTCCTGTGTGTCACTGTTTCGAAGCTCATCTGTTGAGTACTGTGGCATACATTTGAAGAACGCTTCTATGGTATGCTTAAAAATATTCATTGGTAGACCGCTCACTGTCTTTGGGAATTTGTTACAGAATTTAAAACATAGATACTTATAGCTCTAACATGTTAATGTAAGTCTTGAGTACAGAAGATATAGGTTACTATTATTTCGTTTCTGTGAGCATTGAGATCTATGGTTGAAATTGCTTATGTTTTTCTTTAGAATATGTTAAACACTTGTAGATATACATACTTGTGTTCTTTAAAGCGCTTTTTGCAGCTTTGTCTTGGTGCTAGATCTAATATACAGGGTGTTTCAAAATGAATATACTGGTTTTAAGGCTTGGTAGCACATATTACATTCACCTTACAATTATAAATGCTACACCAAATGAAAGAGAAACACAAGCAGTTTTTCTTAGAATTATTCAGTCTGAACACCGATCACACATCGAGTCGATGGGCGAGTTGTTCCGAAACCTTGATCAATGTGTCAGGAGTAACAGTTGCAATAAACTGTTTCTGAAGTCGGATAGGTTAGATGGTATCGGAGGCACACACACAGGATCGTATCAAATCGTGTGTGAACGTGGAGGTCATGCATAAAATGCTGTGTCAACCAGCCCCTTGTGCCCAATCCACCGGTCGCATCCAACGTCATTTAACCAGTCACACATTGAATTATGCCAGTGAGGCGTCACAACATCTTGCTCCCAAATGAAGATGTGTTGTTCCACTTCTTCCCATTGAGGCATGGGCCATAGCTGTAGCACATCAAGACAAGAAACATCAGTTACAGTTGATTCACTGGAAAATAAAGGCCCATAAACTTTCTGCGAGGATATTTCTTGGTGCTAAGCGTGAAAGACTCGTACTCGTTCAACACGTTTTTCAGTCACTCTTTGTCATTCCATATTCTTCCCTTTGCGCACAGGTATACAAACAAAACTGTTTGAGTTGCTCTTTCATTTGGTGTATTATTTACAATTCTAAGTTGATCATAATAAATGCTACAACGCCTTAAAACCGGTATTTTCATTTTGAAACACCCTGTACATCTAGCTGCTTTCCTCTGACAACTGAAGGTGGTTCTTCAACTCACTGAGTTACCCCAAAGAAGTACTCCATATTGCAGTTGTGAGTGAAAGATAACAAAGTATGTAGAAATTAATAGAGTTTTACTGATAATGTGCCTCAGCCTGTAGGAAGAAAGTATGAATGAGTTTTCTGCATAGATAATTTGTATGCTTATCCCATGTGAATTTTTGATCTAAATGCAATCCCAGAAATTAAACGCTTTTTGTAACTTGCTTAAATGTCTTTAGGATAAAGTAAATTCCTTCAGTTTTTATTTTATTTAAATTGGCCCTGCACCTGTCACCACTCATTTCAGTTACAATTTTGTTGTATTCTAACTCTTGCTAATTTTCCCCAACAGTGATTAGCATCATGTCATCATGTAAGTATATTGTCATGTGGCATGTAATTTGGGAAGTCGTGATGTATGCAATGTACAGGAAAGGCACAAGCATTGAGCCTTGTGGGATACCTCTCTTTATTTTCATAGGTGTTGACATTTGGTTGTTGGCCTTTACTAATTATATACTGCTGCTCAAGTGTGACTCAAATAGTTGTAACGACTTATCTACAACACTTATATAAAATGTTATCTATGACTTTTGATGTAATGGGAACTATCGATATGGGTATATAATTGTTTGGCATTTTTCTTTCACGTTTCTTATAAATAAGGAGTGTAGCTATCATTTTCAGACATTCAGGGAACACACCTTCATCGAGAATATGATTTGCAAGATATTTTAGTGGTATCATGATTCCAAAGCTTATGTATTTAATAATACTCTTACTAACCCAATAACTTTTGAGTTTTTAAATCTATTTATAGGTTTGATGCTGTTTCTTGAGGAGATTTTTGACCAAGAGAATTTTTTGGTTGCTGATATTTGTTGATTAAGCAGAGACACAGCAGCTGAACAATTAATAGAGTTATTTGTAGTAAATTAAGGATGGTAGCTGTACAATTTATAAAGTATTCACTAAGGATATTATAATCTATTGAGACTGTTGTTTTCTCTTTACTCACATTGATCTCACTTTTTATAATATTCCAAGCTGCTTGACAACTATTTTTTGAGCCAATGACATAGTCATCATTTAATTTACATTTAGCTGATTTTATTTCATATTTGCACAGATTTTAGGAGCCATATAATGTTACCTGGCTTCCTCACTTTTATTACTCTTATTTTTGTGCGTAAGTAGCAATATCCTTATTTGCTCAAGCTTTGGAGTGTATGGCTAGTTAGAGTGCTGAGGTTTCTATCTGTTTCTAGGGGAGGGGGGCATTTTTTATGACAAGTGAATAGTGCCTATCTATTGTATTTTTAATTATAGATAAAAACATAGAGAAAAATTCAAGAACACTCTTTATATTATGCAGTATATTATACAAATCTACCACCTTCAGTTCATGTTAAGGTTGCTCAATATTGTTCTCAGTTAATGCTCTATATGCGACTTAGTTGTTTAGTACACTTAGGTTTCATACTGCCTGTTCTGATGCATATCCCATTATGATCACATAATTCTAACTTAATCACATCATACTCTAGTTGACCCCTATTTGCATTACTAGTTGCATTGTCAAGAAATGCATCTATTCTAGTAGGTTTTCATTTATGTAGTCACAGCTTAGTGATTTTAGACAGTTAATCATGTTATTTACATTTTTCTGTTTTCTCTTATGTCTATATTAAAGTCTGCTGCAATAAATATTTCCTGGCTTTTGTGTTCAGTGTACGGTTTGATTAACGCACTCAGTTTATCTGTAAGAACTTCCTCATCAGAAGTTGGTGTATGGTACACAGAAGCAATAATAATTTTTGTGGGTGTAATATTACAGCTGCTGTTTCAAATGCACCTCCAGTGCAGTACTTGCTTAGGTCTACTGTTGAATGCTACAAATTTAGATTTTCTTTCATGTAAATTGCGACTCCACCATGTCCAATATTAGGTCTACAATAATTTGTGGCAAATATGGTATATATAAGTCTATTTCTGTGGTACACATAATTCTATTTCTGAGGTTTGCAGCCAGTGCTCGTTAATGCATAGGGGATGCTGCAGTTAATTTTATCCAACCAACACTGTAATTCATTACCCTTACCTCTCACGGATTTTACATTAACATGTAACAATTTTAAATTGCTTTTGGTACTGGGAGGAATACTTATTCCTTCTCCTACAGCATTTTCTTTACTGTTCCCTGCAAATTGTTGTGACAAAATCCTAGATGTGTCGGGCTTGGTCACTGCCTGAAGCTTCCCTGTACTTACTCTTTAAACTGAAGCCCATGCATTGTTTTTACAGCCTCAGGTATTTTTTGCTTAGAATTGATTTTCCCAAGACATTTATGAGCAGACTATGCCTTGTATGGCAAGCTCTGATACAATGACAAGATTTACTGTGGGGTACAGTAGAGGTGTGGGCACAGAACAAAATGTCATTAATATCAATCAGTGTTACCTTTTTGAAATGTTCACGTTTTGAATCATGAGAGATAGTTTGCTATTTTTATTTCGTTATTCACACACGATTGTTCTATATGTACAGAAGTGCTGTGAGCGTAGATGGTGACCTCCCAACAGCTACAACTGTCTTTTCAAAAGTGTAACGACTGCTGGTAGAGGTAGAACTTAATCCTTTGTCTTATTCAGTCTCTTGTTGCTAAAAAAAGTACGAATTTAATACAAAAAACTGAATTTTATTTTAGCCCTTGTCAGGTCGGATGGCCCTTCCGCCCATGGAAGCGGAGTGAAGGAAGCGAGAATGAATGAAAACTGCGCATGCGCGACAGCAGAGAGCGGGCGAACAAAGTCCACGATGCCGAACTGTGTTCCCGCGGACAACAGCCAGCTTCATTTGTCTACGGTACTTCGTATTATACATTCAGATCTATGAGGTGAATAAAAAATTTTAAAATCGATTTCTGTCAACCATAATGACAGAAATATTAATTCACGTCTTGACAACGTTGCGTCCACTGCTCCCTGTATTTAGTCAGCTTGACGTCGGGAGACGAGAACAGCTGACACAGCTCTGTGAAGACGTGAAGTACAATTTTTCTCAAAGTGACAATTAACTAACTACTAGATCATTGAAACTGCTTGCAATAATTATCGTTTACTGCGATTTGAACTGTATTGTAAGTAAAAATTTAGTACACAACAAAATTAACTTCAAGCACAAATCGAAACATTATATTTGCTTTCCCTCAATAGAATTTTTAAAAATGTGTATAAGATGAGTGTGTGTGTGGATGTGTTTGACTGTAATTAACGACAAGATCAATGAAATTGCTTGCCATTATTATCATTTATTGCGATTTGAACTTTATTATAAGAAAAAATTTAACACACAACAAAATTAACTTCAAATACAAACCGAAACCATTATATTTGCTTCTACTCAACAGAATTTTTAAAAATGTGTATAAGGTGTGTGTGTGTGTGTGTGTGTGGATCTGTTTGACTGTAATTAAGTGTAATCACTGTGTGTAAAAAAGAATTACTGATAGAAAAGACTAATGTAAATGATTTGTAAGTTGTCATGTTCTCCGCTGTCAATGGTCATTATGAGTGTAAACTACTCGTTCGATGTTACAGTGAGAGACCGCATTTATAATCATTGAAAAAGCAAACAATTAACAATCACCTGTGAATAACTCCAGGCAATGATGTCCGATAACATTGAAAACCAATGATAGCTCGACAAGTAGCAATTACTGTTATTTGAAGGCACTTTCCAGTTCGTGCCTTGAAAATGACAGGGGTTTACATGGGGAAACATCGGACTTCTAACAAATTTATCCGGCCGCATTCTCGAGTGTTATTAGACCATACAGCAAGCTGGGAGAAGCTTAACTTCTCCGTGGGCAGTATGTCGAATATTATAGTCTACATAACTCGTAGGATACAAAGTCCTAATCAATAAAGGTTAGGAAGTTTTCATAACTATTTATGCAATTCGTATGTTGACAAACACATTTTTTACACCACGAGTCTTTAAAATTAAGAAATATTATAACTTTACTTTGTTCCAAAGTCTACATCGTAATACCATCGTCACTGCTATTTGAATCTTTTTCCGAACCATCTGAGGGTAAATTTACGATGATAGTTTCAAGGCTAATATCCATCATCACTTCCCTATTAAATTCTTCTTTCTGAATCTCTTCACCATTCGCGCAGACTGTGCCCAAGCCAAAGTGTGTATGTTGTCTTTTGCCTCATGCACAAGCGATTCAGTGTCTGTCATCTTGAATGTTTTGTTTTTCTTTTCTCCTAGATAGACTTTAACCTATGTCCAAATTAATTCCATGGGCGATATTGACAGCGACACATGGGTAAACGCAAAACAATATGACACCATTAACGTTCAAGGAAGTCAAATTTGTACGTTCTGTCGCGTCACTTGTATCAATTAACGAGCTACAGGAGTTCGGCACAATTCCGGTTTATACTGTGCGAAATATTGTTATTCTTAAGCCAGGAAAAAAATATCCGCTTTTCCGGTGTTTGTACTTGGTGTTTTCTCTGTAACAGTTGAATTATAACTGGCTGTGACCGACTCCAGGGAAGGTATGGCAGGAATAATTGTGAATCACGTCACGAAAGTGACAATGTTCGTCTCCGAATGGTAGTCACTGCTGTTTTTCTTACACCTAAATACAAGTTTTCTCTCAGCAACAAAACCAGAACAAGAGCCAGCATAAGGAATAATTATCCGAGAACCTGTTCCTATGAGAACTTTAAAACCGCCAGTACCATCACTCATTTTCCAGCAGGTCTTCTTGGAACGATTCTGATTGAACCATATTTCATCCAGGTAGTACGCTGTTAACCTGCCTCAGTCTCTTGCGTCGTGAATATGTATATGGGATGTAGTTCGTGCTGCACCCTTGACATTTCTTTGAACTATAAACTCTCTTTTTTGCATATCAGGAACAAATGTGTTTTAAAAATTTTTTACGTTGATGAAGCGCTTACTTTTGAAGTCAATTTTCCCTTGCATAACTCTAACACGTTTTTGTGACGTCAGGCATTCACCATTCACATGGAGAACTTTAAAACATCCATTTATGTTACAGGTTTCTTGCGATTTCGAAGCTTTCCAGGCGACACGAAATCATCTTTTTCTACGGTTCCTACAGATCGGGTACCGTCGTTTACAATTCTCTTTACAGTTCTCTTGGCGACACAGCATGCTTTTGCAGTCCGTTCTTGTTGTCTTCCGATGTCAACAGTGGGAGCGCTGCTTTCCGATTCACGTTTGAAAAAGCTATTAATTTCGGTAAATGATCCCCTTCGCATGGTTGTAAAGCACTTCTCGTTCACTGCCGTCACGTTACTTTTTTTTTTTTTTATTTAATCGCACTAAAAGATTTGCAGATAAACGTTCACAGCTGAACTGCTACGAGAGGAAAAAAAAAAAAAAGAAAACTGACAGTTGAATGAATAATGCGGATGTCGCGAAGCGCGGCAACAGTGCAGCATGCAGGAGCGAGATTCTCGCCGTCTCACTTAAATTGCTGCTAGCCTCTCGGAAAGAGCGGCAAATGGAGGGGAACGACTGAATGTTCGGCCGCCGGCCTACATGACACGGGCAATAGTATCGTGTGAAAAACTGTTGCATAATGAAAGGGCGGATTTCCTTCTGCACGATGTGCATCAGTTGACGTTTCGTGTAAAGAAGTAGAACATTATAACAGTTTCCTTAATATGTGTACTATTATTTAGGGATTTGTTTTACTGTAATCACTTTCAAATCGTATACTACAGTTCATCAAATTACTGACCTACATTAAGAGGTTAGAAATTGGGGTGGTTTTGTCGAATAAGAACGAATAGTCCCCAACAGGTTCGTTTTTTAGGCGTATTGGCCATCGTCAATAGTACGTTTTGTTTTCACCGTTTTGCCTACGTGTGTGGTTTGCGTTGTCTGAAGTATTTCCCTTAGTATCTTTGATAGTGCCGACATTATCAGCAACGGTTCCCTTCACATTCTTGACAATCGGCACCATAGCTGTTAACAAAACGTCAGGAAACTGTCGACGATAGCCTGTTGCTAATAAACGAACCTGTGTGAATATCTACATAGATAGCCCCGAAACAAACAGCGACACAAACACTGGTAGCAGTTACTTCTGTAAAATATCTGGGGGTATGCGTGCGGAACGATTTGAAGTGGAATGATCATATAAAACTAATTGTTGGTAAGGCGGGTACCAGGTTGAGATTCATTGGGAGAGTGCTTAGAAAATGTAGTCCATCAACAAAGGAGGTGGCTTACAAAACACTCGTTCGACCTATACTTGAGTATTGCTCATCAGTGTGGGATCCGTACCAGATCGGTTTGACGGAGGAGATAGAGAAGATCCAAAGAAGAGCGGCACGTTTCGTCACAGGGTTATCTGGTAACCGTGATAGCGTTACGGAGATGTTTAACAAACTCAAGTAGCAGACTCTGCAAGAGAGGCGTTCTGCATCGTGGTGTAGCTCGCTGTCCAGGTTTCGAGAGGGTGAGTTTCTGGATGAGGTATCGAATATATTTCTTCCCCCTACTTATACCTCCCGAGGAGATCACGAATGTAAAATTAGAGAGATTCGAGCGCGCACGGAGGCTTTCGGCAGTCGTTGTTCCCGCGAACCATACGCGACTGGAACAGGAAAGGGAGGTAATGACAGTGGCAAGTAAAGTGCCCTCCGCCACACACCGTTGGGTGGCTTGCGGAGTATAAATGTAGATGTAGATGTTTATGAAATCTTTATTGCTTTCTTATATGTAAGATGTGCTTGTAATGATACAGATGGTTCAGAATGTGACCAATTACCGAATTTCAACCTATCTGAACTTTTTGGTATCCAGTTTGCCATTTTGCGACTTTATGCTAGCCAGGAGTGTCCAGCCTTATAGCTTACCTGAGCAACGTTGGAGGAAGACGAGCATTTTTGAGCCGCATGAAATACATTAGGCTGGAGCAGAAGTTCGTAGTGTTTTTGTTTTGCATTTTAACATTCCGTTAGCTAGTGGAATTATAGATTGCCATTTTTTAATTTGTAGTTCACTGATGCTATTCGAGTTTACATACTGTCATTTGAAGATAGTGAATGGAGCTGTGGAGGCTAAACAAAATGGAGTGTCGAGTGGAGAAACTGAAACATTACCGATCTGTTCTTCTGTTTGAGCACAATAGATGGGTAATACCAACGGAGACAGCCAGACACATTTGCGCCGTGTTTGGGGAAAATGCCAGGTTTTCGAATAAATGTGTCTTTTTACTCAGTCAAAATCAGCGTTGCATCCATACGCAAGGAATGAGCTAGGGGAGCGAATGCAGCATTCCTTGCCTCGCCGTTATAGGCGAGGTCCTAGTGGAGGTGGTTAAGAAGTGTCAAATGTGTATCTGTGTAGTGTAGATGGCTGTGATGAACGCTCGTACAGTGTAGTTTTAGGGTTTGTGTTGGTATGGATGAAAGGAAGGGAGAGGTTGGAACCCTTTGTCAGCACACAGTCCAGTCCTCTCGAGTGGCCACCGTCCTTAACATCCCCACCCCACGGTCGGGTCACGAGAAACGGTGTCACCCTCACTTCATAGGAACCTGTGGAGAGAATTTAATACAGGACATTGGCGCAAGGCTGGTGATCAGGAACTTTACACCACCATATCTCCTTCCCTTTTCAGCAAAACACTGGCAGTGGAAACTTTCCACCAACGTATTTCGAACTAGTTTACCTCCAAGTCGTGCGCCATTGTTAAAGCGTACGTTAGGGGCCTCGGCTACTGGATAAGGGTTTTTGCTCAATACGAGTGAGAGAGAATTCTAGCAAACCACTAGAAGTCTGTCCATTCAGAGAATGATAATATACCTGAAACCATGAGGCTCTGTGCTTAAGATTACCTTCAACCGCTTCAAATGCCCAGTAATCTCTCAGTTTTCACTTGGACCTGGTCCAATGTGTTATTCTCAATACACAATGATATAGTCAGTGCAGAAATGTAATGCCTGCCTTAATATAAATTTTCACTTGTCATTAAAAAATATCATTTCAGGACAATAGGGCGAATGACATTTAATCTTTCGTTTGGGACCTCCGTTATGTCTACAACGTATTTTGTGGACCTGTCTCCATGAGGAAATCCTTGTTTGTAGCTCGCTTTCCATCCATCGATTAGGATTAACGTATAGTGGCTTTTAAGTTTTTTTACTTCTTGATGATCTAAGGTTATGACATGGGCGCTTATGACAGTGGTTGTTTTTGTGCCCTAAAACAATTCAAACAAAAAGCATGTGGTGAACTGTTCAGTGAAGTCGAGTTTGACAAATTCAGATTGTATTCGGTTGAGCATAAGCTCGTAGAGCTTTTGTTTTGCATGTTGGTGGCTCTGAGCACTATGGGACTTAACAATTGAGGTCATCAGTCCCCTAGAACTTAGAACTACTTAAACCTAACTAACCTAAGGACATCACACATATCCATGCCCGAGGCAGGATTCGAACCTGCGACCGTAGCGGTCGCGCGATTCCAGACTGAAGCGCCTAGAACCGTTCGGCCACTCCGGACGGCTTGCATGTTGGTATTCCAGTTTCTATGGGTTTATTTATCGACTGTCATTTTGGTAATTTCCAAGAATGATTGCCTATCGAAGTCGCGGGGTCCAAACGGTACATATCGAGCTTGCGACCGTAAATCGAACATGCGACTCCGTTAGCGGGCGTTGCGATCAGTTATGTGTGATCATCATTTTAATCTGTTTCCCGTTCTTCTCATAGTTGGTCTACATTACATACCACTGAGAATTATTTGTTAGTTGCTAGGGAAACCCAGACGATTTATGTATTTAGTGAGTGGGATGTCTGGTGTTCTTGATGTTTCTTCGACGGATTCTCACACATGGAAAAATCTAATTCCATTTTTATCCAGCGTAGAAAATTGTTTGACGTTTTGTCGCAAATGTGGAGTACTAACAGACGAGGGAAGAATGGACTGTGTAGATTGTGGTGGTGCGAAGTGTTTAAAAGTTCATAAGAAGAGTTTCGATGCTGAAATACCGTTACAATTTCATTGCGGACAGTGCGGAAATCGAACAAGTATGAGGAAGAATACATGGTTCGACACTTCCAAATTACCCATCCAGTCTAGCGTAATGTACTTTAAAATGACGACAGCACCGAAGACGAGTAAGGTAAGTCGCCTCCTTTGCAATTACAAGTATTTTTGTTACGTTCTTCTTTTGCCATTGCTATAGTGACCACCGTAAACATACTCATAACGCCCGCAACCAGAGTCGCATGATCAATTTACGATCGCACGCTCGATATGTATCGTTTGGACCCCGCAACTTCGAAAAGCAATCATTCTTAGCAATTACCGTCATTTTTTATTTGTAGTTCGCTGTTGCTGTTTGAGTTAACATATTGTCATTTTGTCATTTGGAGATAGTGAGAAGCTGTGAACACTAGAAAATGGAGTTCCGAGTGGAGAAATTGGAACATTTCCGACATATTCTACTGTTTTGAGTTCAATAGAGGGGCGAGTGCAGCGAAGGAAGCCAGAAACATCTGCGCCGTGTGTGGGGATAATGCTATTGGATAGAGCACGTAAAGAAAATTGTTTTCCCATTTTAAGAGGGGTCGTTCTGACATTAGTGATTCTCCATGTTCAGGAAGACGTTTGGGCTTTGTTGAAGATCCCTTAAACGCATTAATTCACACAATTCACGTCTGTGTACTATAGAACTGGAAAATGTGATGAAATGTGATGATTCCGCCATAGTGCCACATTTTGAAGTAATGGAGAAGGTTCATAAATCAGGTGTATGGGTACCGCATGCTTTCTGGTGACGAGAGGTGTTCTCTTTATGCTAACATAAGGAAAAGAAAGGAATGGTTACAAAGACCTGCACGCATCCACACACAAAGGACACTGTTATAAATCTGGTGAAACAACGATGGCGTGGTGCGCTACGAATTACTTCCTCGAGATGTAAACATCAGCCGGCCGCGGTGACCGATCGGTTCTAGACGTTTCAGTCTGGAACCGCGCGACTGCTACGGTCGTAGGTTAGAATCCTGCCTCGGGCATGGATGTGTGTGATGTCCTTAGGTTAGCTAGGTTTAAGTAGTTCTAAGTTCTAGGGGACTGATGGCCTCAGCAGTTTAGTCCCATAGTGCTCTGAGCCATTTGAACCATTTTTTGTAACCATCAGTACTGACATTTATTGTCAACAACTGAGACGTCTTGCATACGCAGCCCAAGTGCTACTAACATGTGGACTGCGTAAGTTACGCTACTCCACCATAACGCCCGCCCGCATTCGGTGAGACTGACAAAAAACATTGTACAATCGATTTTGTGCCCTCGGGTTTTCACCTTTTCCGTTCTCTATAGAGCAATCTTCAAGGAACTCTACAAGTTTTCCGCCTCAAAACCGTCTTTTGTCTACTGTCGCGGAATCGAAAATTGCCCGAGTGTTGGCGGACTGTTGTAAATAGTGAAGGAGAGTATATTATTGATGTCTGAAGTCTCTATTATGTGTATCTATTGTGTTTATTAAACTTATGGAAAAACGCTACGAACATATGCACCAACCTAATACTTAACGGAAACAAAAACCGATGAGAAAAAAAGAGGAAATTAAAGGTGGGGGGGGGGGGGGGGGCGGTCGGAGGTGTATATTATTAACACATATCTACATCTACATCTACATGGATACTCTGCAAATCACATTTACGTGCCTGGCAGAGGGTTCATCGAACCACTTTCACAATTCTCTATTATTCCAATCTCGTATAGCGCGCAGATAGAATGAACACCTATATCTTTCCGTATGAGCTCTGATTTCCCTTATTTTATCCTGGTGATCGTTCCGCCCTATGTACGTCGGTATCAACAAAATATTTTCGCATTCGGAGGAGAAAGTAGGTGATTGGAATTTCGTCATAAGATTCCGTCGCAACGAAAAACGCCTTTCCAGCCCAAATCCTGTATCAATTCTGTGACACTCTCTCCCATATTTCGCGATAATACAAAACGTGCTGCCTTTCTTTGAACTTTTTCGATGTACTCCGTTAGTCCTATCTGGTAAGGATCCCACACCGCGCAGCAGTATTCTAAAAGAGGACGGACAAGCGAAGTGTATGCAGTCTCCTTAGTAGGTCTGTTACATTTCCTAAGTTTCCTGCCAATGAAACGCAGCCTTTGGTTAGCCTTCCCCCACAACATTTTCTATGTGTTCTTTCCAATTTAAGCTGTTCGTAATTGTAATGGCTAGGTATTTAGTTGAATTTACGGCTATTAGATTAGACTGATTTATCGGGTAACCGAAGTTTAACGAGTTGCTTTTAGCACTCATGTGGATGACCTCACACTTTTCGTTATTTAGGGTCAACTGCCACTTTTCACACCATTCAGATATTTTTTCTAAATCGTTTTTCAGTTTGTTTTGTTCTTCTGATGACTTTATTAGTCGATAAACGACAGCGTCATCTGCAAACAACCGAAGACGGCTGTTCAGGTTGTCTCCCAAATGGTTTATATGGATAAGGAACAGCAAAGGGCCTATAACACTACCTTGGGGAACGCCTGAAATCACTTCTGTTTTGCTCGATGACTTTCCGTCAATTACTACGAACTGTGCCCTTTCTGACAGGAAATCGCAAATCCAGCCACGTAACTGAGACGATATTCCATAAGTACGCTATTTTACTATGAGCCGCTGTGTGGTACAGTGTCAAAAGCCTTCCGGAAATCCAGGAATACGGAATCGATCTGAATTCCCTTGTCAATAGCACTCAGCACTTCATGTGAATAAAGAGCTAGTTGTGTTTAACAGGAACGATGTTTTCTAAACCCATGTTGACTGTGTGTCAATAGACCATTTTCTTCGAGGTAATTCATTATGTTCGAACACAATGTATGTTCTAAAATCCTGCTGCATATCGACGTTAACGATATGATATTATTGTGTGGCAGGAGTTTCAAATCTAAACTATTCAGTTCATCAGAACTTCACAAAAACGGATTTTTTTCTCCACTCTGCAGTGACGAGAGATTCTATTATCCCTTGCCATCCCTAACGTTTTGGTTCACAGCCATTTGTTTCAGACCTTATCCTTAATGCAAAATGTTAGTTTATGGAAAAATATTTATTTGGACAGTCTGAGATGGAAATTTTCGCATTAGTTTAAAACCAATATTTTTCAAAATATGCAGTTAACAGCATCCCTCAGTACAATATGGCATCGATCATCAAAACTGTGTTAGTTTTTGCACGATAAAAGTAATTTTCGCATATATAAGTATTTATCATTTATGGTGTTATATACATGAGTTTCATGAGAGAAAAGTGATACGAAGTTAGTTGGCTGTAAATAATTTTTGTTGCTTTGATGGCTCGGTGTTCTGTCGTCAGGCACAGTGTTCAGTACAAGGCAGCAGGCTTTTCCAGGGAGCAGCCAGGCTAACAGTGGTGTCAGTGATAATGCCAGGGCAGCTGCATCTCGTGAGCCGTTATCAGGGCGTCACGCTGCAGGTACAGATAATGTTGACGTAGGAAGTCTGTCGGAAACCGTTTAACCCTCTCTATACGGTAAACTGTTCTGAGAGACTATATCCTCATAACAAGGTTAAGTTGAAATTATTCTGAGAGAGTAAACGTACTACCGCCACACTGTCAGGCACTGGACTACACAGCGGTGACAAAAGTCATGGGATATCTCTTAATATGTCGGACGTCCTTTTGCCTGTTGTGCTGCCACTCAACGTGGCATGGACTCCACAAGCTGTTGGGAGCCCCTGCAGTTGCCTCTGTAGCCTTCCGCAATTGGAAATGTGTTGCCATGCAGGATACTGTGCACGCATTGAACTCTCCATTACATGCCATAAATGTTCGATGGGATTCATGTCGCACGATCTGGATGGCCAATTCGTTCTCTCCTATTGTCTAGAATGCTCTTCAAACCAGTCGCGAAAAACTGTGGCCCCATGACATCGTTGTTTGGGGACATGAAGTCTGTGGGTGGCTACAAATGTTCTCCAAGTAGCAAAATATAATCAATTACAGTTAATGATGGGTTCAGTTGGACTAGAGGACCCAGTCCGTTCCACGTAGACAAAGCCCACAACATTATAGAGTCACAACCAGCTTGCACAGTGCCTTGTTGACAAATGGTTTCGTGGGGTCTGCGCCACACTCGAAGTTTACCATCCGCTCTGACCAACTGAAATCGAGACTCATCTGATCAGGCGACGGTTTTCCAGTCGTCTGTGGTCCAATCAATATTCTCACGAGCCCAGGAGAGAGGCTTTAGGCTGTAAGCAAAGGCACTCGCGTCGGTCGTCTGCTACCGTAGCACATTAACGCCAAATTTCGCTGCACTGTCCTAACGGATACGTTTGTCGTACACCTGCAGATATTTCACGCAGTGTTGCTTGTCTGTTAGCACGGACAACTCTAAACAAACGCCGCTGCTCTCGGTCGTTAAGTCAAGGCCGCCGGCCACTTCGTTGTCCGCGGTGAGAGATAATGCCTGAAATTTTGTATTCTCGGCACACTTTTGATGCTGTGTATCTGGGAGTATTGCATCCCCTAACTGTACACCCAGCAATATTGCAATGACCTTCAAATCTCCACAGATCTGCCACTCATCGTCGACGTACTTTATTGCAGTCAGAAATGATTTCATATTTTCATTGGTTTCTTTCATGTGGACAGCATGGCCTATAGGAACTGCAGAGAGGGAATTGCCACTGTGCAAAAGTATAACTTTTAAATACAGCTCTGAAGAGTCTTGAATAGTCTCAAGTCCTTTTATTGTACTCCATATGTAAAGCTGTCATCAGACAATTCGCGTTACAACAGCTAACAATCATAGTTTCCTTTCTAAAGTACCGGCAAACCTTTTTGCCGAGTCCTGTACCCAGATACTTTGACATTAGGTTGTAGATGATTCCGTTCTTGAACTCTTAATGCCAGAAGCTCTGCTTTGTCTCTAGACAGGTTCAGGTAATTAATCATTTAGTTCAATCTGGCTAAAGCGTTGTGGCTCACAGGTTAATTCGTTTGCAGGCACAAAATCGCTGTTCTTTGTAGATGAAGGAGAGGCGATTTCTCTCTTTTGTTCGTCTACATCTGCGTGCTCAGTGTACTGTTCCAGAAGGAGTGGTACAGGCATACTGTCTCGATGTGGGAATGGTTACGTGGCTGTTGCGACGTTGGGGTATCCTACACTTCGCATTTTTTTTCTGGACGTGCCATGCTAGAGGGAAGGGGGGAAAGGGGCGAGCGGGAATAATGCAGGAACAGCAGTCATTTACGTGATTTGAAGCCCCCCCCTCCAAATCATTGAGATGGCAAACAGGGGTGAATTTTCTTCTTTAACCACCCACATAGGTTCACAGCACAGGTACTGCAAATTATATGTGGCGCCCAGGACTTGTAGATCTGCCAACTGTATCCCAAACTATTAGTGAAGTGCTATCTTTATGAATGGAGTCACTTAACGTTTCTGGAGAGAAAATGTCATCTCATCACACACATGATAAAAAGTGCCAGGCAAGCTTTGACAATTATGTGGTATCCAGGACTCCATGTAACCTGAAAATGAAAACCTTGAATTAGTATTTTATAATCACACACAAAGTAAAACAAATTCAAAGCAGTAGGGTAAACAGAGCGTCGTCCCACTCTCAATTGTTGCCAAATTTATTCAAGATGGCGGATCCTAGATGTTGGCAATAGATATGGCAACATCATAATGACACTATGGTGGGAAGTTCTAATTCTGGCGGGAAAGTAGACCAATTCGGTTACCTCTACTAACATAACCCCATCCAATACTCCACCCCCCCCCCCCCCCAAGAAAATGGAGAAAAGTTAAAATTTTGGTGGGAAAAAAAGGGCAGATGGGCTACCTCCATTAACTTAAGAAAATGGCGGGAAGAAAGGTCCCTTGGGCTACCTTCACTGACCTAAGTCATTCGACCGCCACCTCTTCCTTGGAATGGGCGGGAAATGAACTCAGACTGTGCTGGGCTGCTGGATAGGATGGACCAAACTCTTTATTTTGCATGCAGTGTTTATTTAAACAATTTGAGGCAGTAGCTCCATCCAGTGTGTTCTTCATGAGGTCTGGAGTCCAACTGACCTAGTGCAAAGAACCACCACCAGAGGGCACTGTCATCTCTTGCGTGATGTAAACCAAGATGGCGGTCTGTGGGAAAATGGTGGAAAAAGCACTCAGCCTGTTCTAGGGCACTGAATAGGAAGGAGTGTATTTTATTTATTTTTGAGCAATTTATTTAGGGATGGATTTCATGAAGCTTATTTATTACACTGATACAAAACAGTCGCTCTGACGTGCTTGGAGTCACAATACACAGCCTACAGACCTGCAAACTACTCGTAATTCACGGGAATAATGCAGTACGCTGATGCGCAGACACGAAAACAACTCGTAAATTGTCAAAATAATGGTTGAAAAACGCTCTGCAGACACGCTCACTTATTCTAAACTGTCCAAATAATGCAGCACACTGATGCACAGACACGCAAACGACTTGTAAATTGACAAAAAATAATGCATTTAAAAGGCTCTGCAAACACGCTCACAACGTTTAAACAGCCGAAAATAATGCAGTGCACAAATATTCACTGCACGTATAAAACGCTTTCGAACTATCGTCAACCGCAACGTATGAGAAGCTCCAATGTCCGCAACTGTCGACGTAGCCATGAGCCACCACAGGTCAGACGGAAGCAGTGGCGCAAGCCATTGCTCTCATGCCATTGCCGACGGCAGCCAGCAGGTGAAAGTCGTGTCTACTTTCGGGTATACAGTTAGAATTCTTTGAGTGTTATACTGACATCACATGGTTATGTAAGTAAGAGCCAAGTCACCCTGTGGAAGCAACATGTGTTTACCATTACTGGTGCGATGCCTCTCTACCTGCTGTCCAGCGAAGACCTAACTGCCAAGCAACTCACCCTCGCAGATGCAGCTAAAACGATCTCAATGTGATATTGACGTCACAGGTAGCACTATAGAAATCTGTTCCAATGCTTTCCAAAATAGCACACGGTGCATTGTTCCTAGCGATCCTAATGGTACTTGCGAGTTGCCTCTAGCCGTGCATGTGTTTACCTGCCCAGAATGGCTGTCGCAATGCCGCGAAATGTTCACATAGTGACTCACCATTGCAGGAGCATCTGAAAGGTTTTCAATGTTATACTGACATCACATGGCTATGTAAATAAGAGCCAAGTCGACCTCTCGGAAATTGTTAAGTGTTGGGAAAATAGTTAATGGTCGCTTTTGTAGGAGCTTTCATGATGTCTCAGCTTGTCCACATGGAAATTCTTGTAATAACAGAACCTGTTTACGAAAATAGCCCAGAATAACGCTGAATGCATTCCTCCTGATGGTCCTAACGTGGCACCCCGTCCGCCATGTGTTACCCTTGCTGGAAATCGTTAAGTCCTGCTTTCAACAAACATTTCTGAAACGCAAACGTTCTCACTGCTATATAGAGGCTCCTATATACTGGCACAAATGGAGTCTTGTGAATGAATATGACCGGCTGTTACTGAATTTACCCACCAAATTCCTGATGCTGCTGGTGTGGAAGCACTGTCCACCTTTTTCTTTCTGCAGACGAGGCTTCCAGTGACAAAGTTATTTAGTACAGATCGCCATATTGCACTGACCGTTAAACCCTGCCAAAGTGGCCTAAGAATCGTGAAATACGGAAAGACTCTTTCTCAATCACACTGCTCTGCTACTAAGGACAGAAACTTGAATGTTAGAGTGTGAAACCGATCTCCAACACGACAATACATCACCACATATCGTGTCGATGTAGTAAACATCCAATTCGTATCCGTCGCCATACAAAATGCTCCTTTTGCATCGTTCATATAGCTATCAACTGCCAGACACTTGTACATATACTGTGGACACACAGCATAAGCACATGCACTGTGGGTATACTTCTCGCAGCACTAGATATTTTCCCACAAGGTCGGGCGGTCATCCACTGCAGGCAATGGTCACAAGTCATCTGCT
The DNA here is from genome assembly GCF_021461395.2 of Schistocerca americana. Classification (NCBI taxonomy): domain Eukaryota; kingdom Metazoa; phylum Arthropoda; class Insecta; order Orthoptera; family Acrididae; genus Schistocerca; species Schistocerca americana. Next base: position 983,112,497 of record NC_060121.1, read on the forward strand.
CCCAACGTATAACCAGAGTGCCCTCAGCATACCAAAGTCACTCTCTGAACTGTTGTACAAAGATGGGCTCGTTTCCCCTCGGCACAAAGGCGTTACTGTTTCTGGCCCTGACCTGCAAGCTTGCTTACTTTCTACACCCATCTCCAGACTCTGGGATTACAAGAACATATGTAATTTCACACATTTTGCTAGAATATCATACCATTTACGCGATACTTTCCAGTATCAAGCACTCAACAATATCGCTTGCATAGCAGCAGTATCGCTTCCACAGTATAGTTTCTAAGATATAGACTGAAAATTATTTCTCTAGAAACCTGGAATTTTAGGGAGGTGTAGTGTGCTGTAAGCCACTGAGTAACTAGAAACTCATCCTGTCTGAAAAGACCTTTATGTGAGAAGTCGAAAAAATATAGAGGAAGCTAATATTTCCATTCATGAATACCGATGTGATGATGTAACAGATTCCAAATCATTCTTCTAATTTACAGAATCAACTAAGGTGTTTTTCATGTCTATAAAATCAGCAAACATGTCTTCGACCTGTCTTTCACCTGCTAGATGCACACACCACAATTGATGTCCCTACAATTAAATAAAGAAGCGAAATGTGTAGAAGCAGTCAACCGGACAATTTATGTGAGAGGCAATAATGGTTCAGCGTAAACACACGTCCATATTGAATCTTCTCAAATTTCCATGCGATCACAAAAGCTGTCCAACACATATTAAGTATTAGTCCACTCTTCGGCCGTCTAGGGGACGCCATGGTTAAGTCAGCTACATTCCTGCATCCCAACAGGCCTCTCCATTCGGACAGCTCCTACCATTAGCCGGAAACGTGAATAATTCCCACCACAGGCCACCAGCGCAAGCAGAATCTTTCTAGAAACCAACCACATATATATTTTATCACTGTAATTACAATTAAATATTACGATCGCAGTCTCAATTGGATGAGATTCGACAATGTGCAAAGTATCGGAAATACACCCTGCTGATGGCTGTGGCTCTGGAAATAGAAGCATGTGTACCATTCTTATGACCTGGCATACTTCCCCCTTTGCTGTCACAGTATTCTACATACAGTCCATACAATCCTTACGACTGGACATAGTCAGTCCGTTTGCGCATGGTGGAACACACATACATACTTTATAAGCCTGATGCTCATGGCGAACCTATCATACACCCTCTACTACCAAGTACAATACTCCGCCAATAACTGATTGCTGGCAATACGAAATAATACTGACCAAAAATGAGCGATGTGTGGACATGTCTTGTAAGTTTTTCTTGCGTGCGAAACAATAATGAGAGAAAATCGGCGATGGGAGGACATGTCTCATAAGTTTTTCCCTGCGGGTGTTACCACTGTGTCGTAGAAAAAGAGGTGTAATCGTCTTACAAACCGCTATATGTTAAAAATACACGATCGCAATGACCATATTACTGTCACAAGCAGTCTTGGTTCTACAGGTGCGGACAGGTATCCATGTTAAAAGCTATACCGACTTTATAAATCGATGTATGGCATTACCTCGGAATGAAGTGGTTTTTCCAGACAAATACGCTGACACTGAATATAGATTGTCATCGCCAGAGTGTGTATTATCAGACCAACAGTGCGGTTACACATTGCCGACAGTGCAACTTTGTAATAAAATTACCGAATTTAGGAAGTGATTCGGCTAAGGAACGTAGTATGAAACTGGTATTTGCAACTCCGTCATACCGCTGCTAGATATTTCCCCAGCATTTGTAATGCACTCTGTCTCGATGCCATGTCAGAGGTACTGCGATATGTCCACTGAGTTACAGGTAAAAGTTGATTGCGAAGGATCACAAACAGTAGATGGTGTGCTGATTGAGGTCATAAGAAATGTACACACGTTTCTCAGATCTCTAGTGTTACGCTATTGGCTAGAAACGCTGTCTGGGATTTGGAATCAAGTCTTTCCCCTCAACATGTGTTGGATCCTATGGAGAAGTCCTTTAATGATTACAACCACCAGCGAATCATATTTCTGGCACTCACATATCTCGAAACGAATCACCTTTCTCGAACCTGTGTGCTACAGTAAAATTTAGGTAGTTCCTATGCATCATCTGTAGTTTTACGCATGTGATCGCTCCAATTTAAGTCGGGAATGAGAATAAGTCAGAGAGGGACGTATCCACCACCTTCTGCAACCCGTGTAGAAACAGAGAGACCTGAGTTTGCGCGACAGGACTCTGTATTGACCATTTGGTGGAAATGGGAACAACCTGTTGTAGCTTAGCCAACAGTATATGATCTACATCTACATCCACATATATACTCCGCTAGCCACCAAGCGGTGTGTGACGGAGGGCACAATTCGCGCCAAAATCATATTTCCCCCCCTCTGTCAGGAAATGTCCCAGTTACAATTGACTGGTTCTAAGTTACTTGTGTAACCAGTCAATTAAAACTGAGACATTTCCTGACTGGCTAAAATATGTAGATGTTAAGCCTCTGTTCAAGAAAGGGGGTAAAGAGATGCCATCAAACTACAGACCGATTTCACTTTTGCCAGCATTCTCAAAAATTTTAGAAAAAGTAATGCACAGGCAGCTGCTCAACCATCTGACCACAAATAACATATTATCAAGAACACCGTTTGGATATCTGAAGGGTTCTGATAACGAGAAGGCTATTTACACCTACAGTGAAAATGTACTTAATTCATTAAATAACAAATTACAAGCAGCAGGTATTTTCTGTGATTTGTCAAAGGCATTTGATTGTGTGAACCACAACATCCTTTTAAGTAAATTAGAATTCTATGGTGTCATGGGCAGTGCTGCAAAATGGTTCAAGTCATACCTCACTAACAGGAAACAAAGGGTGTCAGTCCAAGAGACTAGTGAATTAAGTCATCAGTCATCATCAAAATGGGAAGAAATTACATGTGGTGTCCCACAGGGATCCATCTTAGCGCCATTGCTTTTTCTTGTGTACATTAATGATCTCTCATCAGTTACACTGCCAGAAGCAGAGTTCGTTTTGTTTGCAGATGACACAGGTATTGCAATAAATAGTATGTCAAGTGTAGTTCTAGAAAGATCTGATAATGATATTTTCATGGATATTAATAAATGGTTTAAAGCCAACTCACTGACATTAAACTTCGAAAAGACTCACTATATGCAATTCAGAACCTGTAAGAGGTTTCCACCCAGCATATGCATAAAATACGAAGAAGAGCAGATAGAAGAGGTTGACAGTCTTAAATTCCTGGGATTACAACTTGATAATAAATTCAGTTGGGAAGAGCACACCACAGAACTGCAGAAATGCCTTAACAAATCTGTATTTGCAATTCGAGTGTTAGCAGACATAGGCGACATAAAAATGAAAAAGCTTGCATACTTTGCCTACTTTCATTCCATAATGTCATATGGTATAATATTTTGGGGTAACTCTTCAAGTCAAACAAAAGTTTTCAGAGTCCAAAAGCGTGTAATACGTATTATTTGTGGAGTAAATTCACGGACGTCCTGTAGAAACCTCTTCAAAGAACTGGGTATACTAACTACTGCCTCTCAGTATATTTACTCATTAATGAAATTTGTTCTAAATAATATATCTCTTTTTCCAACAAACAGCTCAGTTCATACATACAATACCAGGAACAAAAATGATCTGCACAAGGACTTAAAAGCACTTACTTTAGTTCAAAAAGGGGTCCACTACTCAGGAACACTCATCTTCAATAATTTGCCAGTAAACATAAAAAATTTAGTTACAAATAAAGATCAGTTTAAAAGGAGCCTGAAAGACTTACTAGTGGCCAACTCCTTCTACTCCATTGACGAATTTTTTAATAGAAACAAATGATGTATTGTATATATTCAACTATTAGTATTGTTATTTCAGCTTTAAAAAAAAAATGACATGTTCCACATCCACGAGGATCTCCTCAGCACGGATCTATGGAACGAAAACTAATCTAATGTAATCTAATCTGTTCGACTCGGGGATTGCTCAAGGGAAACGCGATTTGAAAGTTGGTGGTAATAACATATGGTCTACATCCTCGGAGAAGGTCGGATTTCGGAATTTAGTGAGCAGCTACTTCCGTTTAGCGCACCGTCTATCCAGGTGTGTCTCACTTCAAACCTTTAATGAGATGTGTAAGGTCAGCGGCAAACGAAGCCTGTTCCTGCAACACGAGGTAGTTTAAAAGACAGTATGGGAACTGAGAGAAGGACAAGGATTTTGCTACAGCATTGTGGTGCTCCTCCAAACACGATTTCCAGGAAGGGTAGCACATGGCGGACGGGGTGCCACGTTAGGACCATCAGGAGGAATGCATTCAGCGTTATTCTGGGCTATTTTCGTAAACAGGTTCTGTTATTACAAGAATTTCCATGTGGACAAGCTGAGACATCATGAAAGCTCCTACAAAAGCGACCATTAACTATTTTCCCAACACTTAACAATTTCCGAGAGGTCGACTTGGCTCTTATTTACATAGCCATGTGATGTCAGTATAACATTGAAAACCTTTCAGATGCTCCTGCAATGGTGAGTCACTATGTGAACATTTCGCGGCATTGCGACAGCCATTCTGGGCAGGTAAACACATGCACGGCTAGAGGCAACTCGCAAGTACCATTAGGATCGCTAGGAACAATGCACCGTGTGCTATTTTGGAAAGCATTGGAACAGATTTCTATAGTGCTACCTGTGACGTCAATATCACATTGAGATCGTTTTAGCTGCATCTGCGAGGGTGAGTTGCTTGGCAGTTAGGTCTTCGCTGGACAGCAGGTAGAGAGGCATCGCACCAGTAATGGTAAACACATGTTGCTTCCACAGGGTGACTTGGCTCTTATTTACATAACCATGTGATGTCAGTATAACACTCAAAGAATTCTAACTGTATACCCGAAAGTAGACACGACTTTCACCTGCTGGCTGCCGTCGGCAATGGCATGAGAGCAATGGCTTGCGCCACTGCTTCCGTCTGACCTGTGGTGGCTCATGGCTACGTCGACAGTTGCGGACATTGGAGCTTCTCATACGTTGCGGTTGACGATAGTTCGAAAGCGTTTTATACGTGCAGTGAATATTTGTGCACTGCATTATTTTCGGCTGTTTAAACGTTGTGAGCGTGTTTGCAGAGCCTTTTAAATGCATTACTTTTTGTCAGTTTACAAGTCGTTTGCGTGTCTGTACATCAGTGTGCTGCATTATTTGGACAGTTTAGAATAAGTGAGCGTGTCTGCAGAGCGTTTTGCAACCATTATTTTGACAATTTACGAGTTGTTTTCGTGTCTGTGCATCAGTGTACTGCATTATTCCCGTGAATTACGAGTAGTTTGCAGGTCTGTAGGCTGCGTATTGTGACTCCAAGCACGTCAGAGCGACTGTTTTGTATCAGTGTAATAAATAAGTCTCATGAAATCCATCACTAAATAAATTGCTCAAAAATAAATAAAATACACTCCTTCCTATTCAGTACCCTAGAACAGGCTGAGTGCTTTTTCCACCTTTTTCCCACAGACCGCCATCTTGGTTTACATCACGCAAGAGATGACAGTGCCCTCTGGTGGTGGTTCTTTGCACTAGGTCAGTTGGACTCCAGACCTCATGGTGAACACACTGGATGGAGCTACTGCCGCAAACTGTTTAAATAAACGCTGCATGCAAAATAAAGACTTATGTCTATCATATCCAGCAGCCCAGCACAGGGCGAGTCCTTTTCCTGCCAATTCCAAGGAAGAGGTGGTGGTCGAATAACTTAGGTCAGTGAAGGTAGCCCAAGGGACCTTTTTTCCTGCCATTTTCTTAGGTTAGTGGAGGTAACCCATGTGCCCTTTTTTCCCTACGAAAATTTTAACTTGCACTCATTGTTTTTTCCCGCCAAAATTTAAACTTTCCGCCAATGATGTCATTGCAACGTTGCCATATCTATCGCTGCCATTTTAGATTCGCCATCTTGTATAAATTTGGCAACAATGGAGAGTGGGGCGACGCTCTCTTTGCCCTACTATTATTCAATACTATTCAGTACACACTGAGGTGACAAAAGCCATGGGATAGCAATACACACGTACACACATGGTGGTAGTATCACGTAGACAAGGTATAAAAGAGCAGTGCATTGGCGAAGCTGCCATTTGCACTCAGGTGGTTATGTCAAAAGGTTTCCAAAATGATTATGTCCGCACGACGGGAATTCACAGACTTTGACCACGGAATGGTAGTTGGAGTTAGAAGCAAGGAACATTCCATTTCGGAAATCATTAGGGAATTCAATACCGCGAGATCCACAGTGTCAAGAGTGTTCTGAGATTACCACGTTTTAGGCATTACCTCTCACCACGAACAACGCAGTGGCTGTAGGCCTTCAGTTAATGACCAAGAGCAGCGACGTTTGCGTAGAGCTATCAGTGCTAGCAAACAAGCAACACTTCGTGAAATGACCTTATAAATAAATATGGGACGTACAACGAACGTATCTGTTGAGACAGTGCTGTGAAATTTGGTGTTAATGGGCTTTGGCAGCAGACGACCGACACGACTGCTTTTGCTAACAGCACGACATAGCCTGTGGCGTGTCTCCTGGGCTCGGGACCGTAGCGGTTGGATACTAGACAAGTGGAAAACCTTGGCCTGGTCAGATGAGTCCTGATTTCAGTTGGTAAGAGTTGATCGTAGGGCTCAAGTGTGACACAGACCCCACGAGGCCATTGTCAACTAGGCACCGTGCAAACTGGCGGTGAGTCCATGATGGTGTGGTGTGTGTTTCTGTGGAATGGACTGGGTCCTCTGATCCAACTGAACCGATCGTTGACTGCAAATGGTTATATTCAGCAACTTGTAGACCATTTGCAGCCATCAATGGACGTCATGACCCCAAACAACAATGGAATTTTTATGGATGACAATGAGCCGTGGCACCAGGTCACAATTGTTTGCAGTTGGTTTGAACAACATTCTGGACGATTCGAGTGAATGAATTGGCCACCCAGATCGCCCGACATGAGTCCAATCGAATATTTATAGGACATACTCAAGAGGTCAAATCGTGCACAAAATCGTGCACAGGCAATACAGGGCTATTACAAATGATTGAAGCGATTTCATAAATTCACTGCAGCTCCATTCATTGACATATGGTCACGACACACTTCAGGTTTCTGCCACCAGAGCGCTCGAGAGCGCAGTGAGACAAAATGGCGACAGGAGCCGAGAAAGCGTACGTCGTGCTTGAAATGCACTCACATCAGTCAGTCATAACAGTGCAACGACACTTCAGGACGAAGTTCAACAAAGATCCACCAACTGCTAACTCCATTCGACGATGGTATGCGCAGTTTAAAGCTTCTGGATGCCTCTGTAAGGGGAAATCAACGGGTCGGCCTGCAGTGAGCGAAGAAACGGTTGAATGCGTGCGGGCAAGTTTCACGCGTAGCCCGCGGAAGTCGATGAATAAAGCAAGCAGGGAGCTAAACGTACCACAGCCGATGGTTTGGAAAATCTTACGGAAAAGGCTAAAGCAGAAGCCTTACCGTTTACAATTGCTACAAGCCCTGACACCCGATGACAAAGTCAAACGCTTTGAATTTTCGGCGCGGTTGCAACAGCTCATGGAAGAGGATGCGTTCAGTGCCAGACTTGTTTTCAGTGATTTTTTCTTAATGGTGAAGTGAACAGACACAATGTGCGAATCTGGGCGGTAGAGAATCCTCACGCATTCGCGCAGCAAATTCGCAATTCACCAAAAGTTAACGTGTTTTGTGCAATCTCACGGTTTAAAGTTTACGGCCCCTTTTTCTTCTGCGAAAAAAACGTTACAGGACGCGTGTATCTGGACATGCTGGAAAATTGGCTCATGCCACACCTGGAGACCGACAGCGCCGACTTCATCTTTCAACAGGATGGTGCTCCACCACACTTCCATCATGATGTTCGGCATTTCTGAAACAGGAGATTGGGAAACCGATGGATCGGTCGTGGTCGAGATCATGATCAGCAACTCATGTCATGGCCTCCACGCTCTCCCGACTTAACCCCATGCGATTTCTTTCTGTGGGGTTATGTGAAAGATTCAGGGTTTAAACCTCGTCTACCAAGAAACGTGCCAGAACTGCGAGCTCGCATCAACGATGCATTCGAACTCATTGATGGGGACATGCTGCGCCGAGTGTGGGAGGAACTTGATTATCGGCTTGATGTCTGCCGGATCACTAAAGGGGCACATATCGAACATTTGTGAATGCCTAAAAAAACTTTTTGAGTTTTTGTATGTGTGTGCAAAGCATTGTGAAAGTATCTCAAATAATAAAGTTATTGTAGAGCTGTGAAATCGCTTCAATCATTTGTAATAACCCTGTACTTTCGCAATTATGGAGTCTGCATGGCTCAGCATTTCAGCAGGGGACTTGTGGAGTGCATGTCACTTCGATTTGCTTGACTACACCAGGTAAATGGTGCTCTGACACGATATTAGGAGGTATTCCATGACTTTTGTCTCCTCATTGTAATTCAGTAGCAGAAGCAAGTTATACAGAGTGAATGTCACAAAACATCAGCAAGAATAATAAATTCCACTCCACTGCCAGTATTTGGTTGAAAAGGGAAGTAGATACGGTGCTGTAAAGTTCCTGATCAGCACTACTTGCGCTAATGCTGTGTATTAAATTCCAACCCTCTCCACAGTGGCCCATGAAGTAAGGGTACATGACACTTTTGCTCGTGACCCGACCGTCAGATGACGATGTCAAGCTGGGCAGCCCTGTTGGTACTACTCAAGGGGACTGGACTGTGCGCTGGCAAAGACTGTCACCCTTTACCCTCCTCTCATCCACACCAGCACAAACCGTAAAATTGCCCTGTACAAGCAATCATCACAGTCATGCACACCTGACACTTCCTAACAGGTCTCGGGAATGCAATGATAAACTACCTCCACTAGGACCTTGCCTAGAACGGCGATGTGTGGTTTCTGCATCCGTTCCATACTCTTTCCTTGAGTATTGGGCTACGCTGACTTTGACGGGGTAAAAACACACATTTATATGAAAACCTATTCTTGTACATACCATATACTACAGATTATAAGACACAACTGATGGTAAGATTCATCTTAATCTTTAAGCAATTTTTTTAGAAAAATTACATTTTTACCATTTTTATTATTAGATTGCAAAGCCAGACTAAAAAAAATTCTTAGTTTATATAACTGAACTGACCTCTAAAATCCCTGAAAATCGTCATCTGAACATTTTTCTCCTTCTTCTTCCTCTTCATCGTCATTGTTGTCGTTTTCATATTAAATGATCTTCACTGCCATCAAGAGCGTTTCTTATTCCGCACTTCTTGAAAGATTTAATAATAATGCCTTCTCTCACTCTACACCACGACTGCTTTATTCAGTGACACACTTGTTTGATTGCAAACCGTTTTAAAGCTTCCTTCGCCGTGAATTCATGTTGGGTTTGATCCATCATACATTTGTTCCATTCGTTTCTCATATACGTAAGAGGTCCCAATTGTGAAGTAAGGCCTAGTTTACACGACGACACTAGGTTGCAGGCAGTTGCGCTGCCGGCCACCGCGCATGCGCGCCTCGCGTTTGGGGAACTCGTTGTAGAAACTGAACAGTTTCGGCCTGTCCCAACTTCGGCGGCACTAGTTGCATGAGTTTTGAGGTTATGTGTGTTCGTAGAGGGTAGACAAACTGAAACATGAAGTGGGGACGGAGAATAATGTTCGCTTTTTGGATTTCTATGCTTTGCATAGGCGTTTGTGGGATTTCATTGATGCTGATTACAAAAATAAGCAACATATTGCTGCTCCTGAGAGCGTTATGTGCGATCATAACATAGGTGGTTTGACAATATCTGAGGTGCCCGGCAAAATTTATTGAATTAGGACCACATATAAAATTGAATTAAGAAAAATACAAGCAAATGTAATTCTAGCTGTAGAAATGCTCTTGTCTACAAGAATAAAATCTCGCCATTCGAGTTGGCCGACTCTTTGTTTTAAGAAATATTGTTGACAGGAAGGATGGCTGCATATATCAAGAAGCTACATTCTTTATTCAATTTTCATCCATTTAGAACGTCGCAGCAGTGCTCCCCATTCACATATGTTTGAATTTTGAAATATTGCCACTGTACAGATCTATCTTCAAGAGAGTAATCTGCAAACCATTCTTTTCTTAATGTGGCCTGCTTCGAATAATTACTGCTGCTAATGTTGATGATTATTACTGTTAATAATTATTTGTGTTAATGAAAAAGAGTCATCACCAACTAAACCGCATCTCATAGAATGACGAGTGTTCTCGATTGTAATGCATGCAATGTGATATGTAATTTCAGTTCTGGTGACAGTGCTTCATGCATTACAATATCTTTAGTCCTTATCGCATAATTAACTCTATTTAGAAGAAAGAGTAACAGTTCTGGTGACATTCTAAGACAATTAAAAGAACTTCTTGGATCTTCCATTATAAATTATTTCAGCAAGGATGCTCAGCAACCGAGCTGACGTCTTTTCTTCATCCAGTCACGAATCGAAACACGTTTCTTAATGTTTTATTATGCTGCGATTCCATGCAACAAGCTGTGACCCCATCACAACTTGTACGACGTGCAGCTGCCGAAACTTTCATTTCAGACACGACTCAGGAACCCACAAAACGACGAAACTGAAGTGTATTCTACAGTCAAATATGAAACCATTTGCGTGCAACTCATTCTACGAAACGAGTGGCCCAACCCAATGTCGTCGCGTAAACTAGGCTCAAGTCCTCCCAGAATAACAGCAAGCTATATATTTCCCTGTCTCACGTTTCTCTTTCACAGTGTTTTTCAAATTACTGCTGAACTGATGTAGCACAGGAAGGGAACTCTTCTTCAATGAAGCACCTTTCCTTCTTTCCGCTATTCGGTTTGTAAGGTAACAGGTAATAACATGGAGCTCTTTCAAGTAGTACAATATTTAAATTTAAAGCACGGCAGCAGAGATAATATGCTGGGCAAAACAGACTGGAAAAATATACTAGTTTTGTGTTTTGATGGGCGTTGTATTTCCGTTGGATAGTGTTTTGATTTTCTATTAATTGCAACGAATTATAAAAGTGTGGTGATAAATGTGTAAAATTATATAATGTATTTAGATTTAAGTATTTAAATATTATAAATTATTGCAAACGAATTGTGGCCATGTTTAGCGATTATTTTGACTAGTGTGGTGTCATGTGACCCGACTCAGGACTGTGGATATGAGCGGGAAAAATCGAGGTCTTTGTTCGTAGTCCGTTGTGGTGGCGAGTTGGGAGTGGCACAGTGCCGCGAGTGCAAGCATGGACGCCAGTGTATGCGAAGGAACAAAGTGAAAGTGTGTGGGTGTGAGACAAACAGTGTACGAATTGCACCTATTATTATTTGTGAAGTTAAAAATGCATGGCCACAACGTTAAAGTGTTTCTGTTGAAGAAATAAGTTTCAATCTGAACGTGGATAGTTCAGTTCACTGCTGTTCAAAAGCCAGCCAATATCTGACTCAATAATAGGGGCGCAAATGCAACCGTTTACTACCAACCCCTTTGCAGATGAGCCACGTGAAAAATAGGTAGTAGACAAGCCCGAGTTCAGTTGCATGTTAATCCATAATTTCATACCAGACTCCCACATCCAACCCTTGCCATGTATGTGATCAACACCTGGCGGTATTTCAGAAGGTTTTGGCATTATTCTGCGCTTGAAAATGATCATCGGATTAAGCTAAGTACCGTCAGCACTATATGAAAGGACAACAGCGTAGCGCATTTTTTCATATCCACTTCTTTTTAAAGTTACAGTTTTAGCACCTTTCATGGCAACAGTTCTGTTACTCAGCACATCCAATGTCAGAGGAGTTTCGTCCATATTCTATGACTGGCTTAGTTCCACACTGGTTTTCTTTTCATGTTGAATAGATTAGATGAAAAATGATATCAACGTTTGGCGTCATTGCAGGGCGGGTCCGTCCGCCTTGGTGCAGGTCTTATTACATTCGACACCACATTGGGCGACCTACTCTCCAGATGGGGATGAAATTATGATGAAGTCAACACAACACCCAGTCCCTGAGCGGAGAAAATCTTCGACCCAGCCAGGAATCGAACCCGGGCCCTGTAGGACGGCAATCCTAAAAAATAAATAAAAAACTTGTTTATTTTAAATTCAGTGCATTAGTATTTGTAAAATGACTCTTTCATATAGTGTTCATTAAAAAATGACAATCATTCGACTTTGGACCTGTGGAATGGTTCATTTGCTTATTTGTTTTAGCTGTAAATATTCGTCATGTATTGTTGTTTTTCTGACATGTTCTACATCCTGGAGGACCTCCTCACTACGGATCAATTGGAATGAAAGTAAATCTAATCTAATCAAATCCGTCACGCTGACCAGTTAGCTATCAGGGTGAACATTAGATTAGATTCAGTTTTCGTTCCATAGACCCAAAAAATGGGATGATTCTCGTGGGTGTAGAACATGTTGTTGAATAACAAAACGGTGGCAAGATAATATTTTCTCTTCATACTCCTGTGGCATTTTGTGACATATTTTTGTTCTGGTTCGCATGTTAAGTCCATGACGCTTCATACACATGTAGCACCAACCAACTCCACCCTTAAAGTCTGTCAAGTTCCACTGTAGCGCTCGCTTACGAACGTTTATTTGAATCATTTTTGCATTAATTTCAATGGCATTTTGACGGTGTCTTTGAATCCATTTCAATACGTCATCTTCTAGTTTTTGCCATTTTGCATTCAGCCCTCTATTTGCGCATTTAGTCTTGCTCAACCGCAAATGGCTTTTTCTGTTGGTGGTGGGCCGAAACGCCGCTCAGCTGCTATGTTTCCATGTTATTCTGCACATGCTATTACTTTCAATTTGTATTCCACATCATGTCAGTACCTTTTATTTTTTTTTCCATTCCTGTTGCCGATAAAACAAATCATATTTCCGGTGAGCAAGATGTATGAGACATGCGAAATTCCATCAGACTTCAAGAAGAATATAGTAATTCCAATCCCAAAGAAAGCAGGTGTTCACAGATGTGAAAATGACCGAACTATCAGTTTAATAAGCCACAGCTGCAAAATACTAATGCGAATTCTTTACAGACGAATGGAAAAACTGGTAGAGGCCAACCTCGGGGAAGATCAGTTTGGATTCCGTAGAAATGTTGGAACACGACTTATCTTAGAAGAAACATTAAGGAAAGGCAAACCTACGTTTCTAGCATTTGTAGACTTAGAGAAAGCTTTTGACAATGTTGACTGGAATACTCTCTTTCAAATTCTGAAGGTGGCAGGGGTAAAATACAGGGAGCGAAAGGCTATTTACACTTTGCACGGAAAGCAGATGGCAGTTATAAGAGTCGAGGGGTATGAAAGGGAAGCAGTGGTTGGGAAGGGAGTGAGACAGGGTTGTAGCCTCTCCCCGATGTTATTCAATCTGTATATTGAACAAGCAATACAGGAAACCAAAGAAAAGTTCGGAGTAGGTATTAAAACCCACGGAGAAGAAATAAAAACTTTGAGGTTCGCCGATGACATTGTAATTCTGTCAGAGAGAGCAAAGGACTTGGAAGAGCTGTTGAACGGAATGGACAGTGTCTTGAAAGGAGGATATAAGATGAACATCAACAAAAGCGAAACGAGAATAATGGAATGCAGTCGAATTAAGTCGGGTGTTGCTGAGGGAATTAGATTTGGAAATGAGACACTTAAAGTAGTAAAGGAGTTTTGCTATTTGGGGAGCAAAATAACTGATGATGGTCGAAGTAGAGAGGATATAAAATGCAGACTGGCAATGGCAAGGAAAGCGTTTCTGAAGAAGAGAAATTTGTTAACATCGAGTATAGATTTAAGTGTGAGGAAGTCGTTTCTGAAAGTATTTGTATGGAGTGTAGCCATGTATGGAAGTGAAACATGGACGATAAATAGTTTGGACAAGAAGAGAATAGAAGCTTTCGAAATGTGGTGCTACAGAAGATTGCTGACGATTAGATGGGTGGATCACATAACTAATGAGGAGGTATTGAATAGAATTGGGGAGAAGAGAAGTTTGTGGCACAACGTGACTAGAAGAAGGGATCGGGAGGTAGGTCGTGTTCTGAGGCATCAAGGGATCACCAATTTGGTACTGGAGGGCAGCGTGGAGGGTAAAAATCGTAGAGGGAGACCAAGAGATGAATACACTAAGCAGATTCAGAAGGATGTAGGCTGCAGTAGGTACTGGAAGATGAAGCAGCTTGCACAGGATAGAGTAGCGTGGAGAGCCGCGTCAAACCAGTCTCAGGACTGAAGACCATAACAACAACGTATTGAATTCGAGTTCACTGACACCGTAGACTGCAGTGACGCATCGTAGGCTAGGCAGTTTTCTGAGTTTGTCATGACGGAGCGGGCGGGAGACAGTGTTTGCAGGCCTGTGAATCCCCGCAACTCATGTTCGTCGTATCGGTGCACTGAAAACAGCCACATAAAATAACTGATGACATACGACGAATTTTTGCAGAAGAGGCCCTTTTCAAGCAACTGCTGTTAACTTACCTCCTGATAACAGAGGTGGGAGCATGAAAGGAAATTGTCTAAGGATGAGTAAATCTGTGGAGAGTGACTCATTTACTGCGTTACGAAAAATTTGATTTTTTTGTTTTCGTTGCAAACTTTTCAGTGCTGGAACTATCTCATAGGATTTTCAGACTAGAAAAACATGATCGGATTTCTGGCAGAATACGAAAAATTCTCAGACCATATAAAAGGATACCAATAATGGCGAGAACTACACTTGCGTTTCGTCTTGGCAGATGCTTGGTGGAGAAAGTCAAAGGCTCGTTCGGGCTAGTTCGATCTAATAAGAAGGTCGCTTTGCGTGTTCACGTTTCGAGGAAGAACAAATATTCTCTTTAAAGAAAATAACAGGAATTTCGTGACACTAATAGAATACAACATCACGTTTGAGTGTTGTTGGAAGAGCGTTTGCAAAGGTAAGTTCTCTTGAAACCAGCGTTCACTATGTCAGTAAGTAATGCGAAATGAACTCGAGAGTCAGTCAATTATCCAACCAGTAACTTCATTTAACTTTGCTTTCAAAATTTAGTATTTCAGATTAAATTATTGCAAACTCAGTGCTTTCTGATTAATTTATTTTCTCTTGAACTGTTGTATTGTGAAAAAGCGTGACAACCTTCTGTTGCCACGCCAGAGCTTATCTGCTTAATTTTCTTTGCCATTACCTCTCTTAAGATTCTGGGTATTCATTGCCCGAGTGGGCTGCCCACCATTTAATTATCCCTTTTTTACTAATCAGTATTTTTGTATTAAAAATATTACTAAAAACTAAAATTCGTCCGAAAAGGCCGTGAAGGCCCACCGGTGCTGACGTGGTACCCTTTTCCCCCCATGTGTGGTTCGTGAGCGGTTGCGCTATATTCCCCCCCCCCATTTCAAAATTATCATCAGTATTGAGATTAGGTTTAGAACAGATTCTTCCTTTAGAAGGATCTGTTGTACACTTTCCTCCTACTAATTGGTATTAATTTCCTTCGGTAACAATAGCCGTAGTTATTGTAAAATTTCATTAGGCATGCGCGATCACGGTCATTTATATCGCAATCCAATAGGCCGATTAGGAAGGGGAAGGTTACAGGGACAACACTTCTTTGGGAAACGCTGGATATCATTCGGATGAGTTTCTATCGACTACTATTAAGTGTAGCACCTTTATGAAAGGAAATCACGGATCCCATCACACAACTGAGGCGACACTCCATAACCACGCATTTTAGGTGCATTTTTTAAACCACGACTGGTTTAATTGTCCGGTGACAAGGTCATGATTTAAAATGCTTAATCCCAACAAAACGTTAATAGATAAATGTTGGAAGAAGGCAAGGCCAATGTTTCACTTCGTTGTCTGTGCTTGGTATACGCACAGCCGGCAGTTCGTGTTGGGTGTAGAGCAACACACAGCACTACATATAGCTGACCAGGCAAGGCCATTCGGCGAAAGAAGTAAACATGTAAAATGTTACGGCTGTCAACTTCCTAACACAGCTGACAGCTGCTGTCCTCGCTTTCCTCCCTGCGAAGACTAATTTGCTGCGTGTCTCCACGGTAGTCTTTCCTGCATCATTTCTGAATAAGCCCTACAACCTACAACCATTTTATAACGCTTATTGTAATCAAACATAAGCCACTCTGTACGAAATTTATTGCCTCACAACTCCTTCCTTCACCAAACAGACTATACTTTATGCCTAAGAATGTGACCTGTCAATCGATCTCTTCTTCTAGTCAAGCTGTGCCAACAAATTTCTTTTCTCCCCGATTCGATTCAATACACCAACACTAGTTGTCCGATCTACCCATCATTTTCTTATCGTAAATTTGAAAAGTTTCTATTCTCTCCTTGTCTGAACTGCTTGTCACCCACGTTTATCTTTCGTACAAGGCTTCACTCCAGACAAATACCTACAGAAATGACTTTGTAACAGTATGATTTTTGTTCTATGTTAACTTTTTTTTGAGAAACCCTTTTCTTGTTATTCTTTCTATTGCAAGTTTACCTCTTACACTGTCTCTACTTCGGCAATCGTCGGTTAACTTCTGAACAAATGACAAAACTCATTCACCACTTACAGTGTTTCATTTCTTAATCTGTTTCCCTCAAAGTCTTCTGATTTTATTCTAGTACATACCATTACCCTTGTTTTATTTTACTTGAATTTGTCTTATAAGCACTCACGGATCTTCCAAGTTCTTTACCGTCTGTGTAGAGTAACAATGTCATCGCCAAATCTCAAAAGTTATATCTCATCTAACTCAACTTCAATTCCATTTTCAAAATTTTCCTTGATTTCCCTGTGCTCCATGTGCAGATTAGCTAATATCGAGGCTAGGTTACAACCTTGTCTTACTTCCCTCTCGACTGCTGCTTCCCTTTCATGTCCTTCAACCTAACTGCAATCCAGTTTTTGTGCAAATCGTAAATAACACTTGCTTCCTGTGTTATACAGGGTGATTCAAAAAGAAATAACAGAGTTCAGTTGTTTATTACAGACAAACTATGGAAGACTGAAATACATTGCGCATGTTACTGAACAGAGGAAGGTTCAAAGTTTTATGTCCGCAAAGACGCTATATCACATACTCAACATGAGCAGCGTGCGTTGCTCGAGAGCCATCGAAACGATCTACATCTACATGGTTACTCTGCAATTCACACTTAAGTGCCTGGCAGAGGGTTCATCGAACCATTTTCATACTACTTCTCTACCATTCCACTCTCGAATGGCGCGTGGGATAAAGGAACACCTAAATCTTTCCGTTCGAGCTCTGATTTCTCTTATGATCATTTCTCCCTACGTAGGTGGGTGTCAACAAAATATTTTCGCATTCGGAAGAGAAAGTCGGTGATTGAAATTTCGTAAATAGATCTCGCCGCAAAGAAAACCGCCTTCGTTTCAGTGACTGCCACCCCAACTCGGGTATCATATTAGTGAAACTCTCACCCCTATTGCGCGATAACACGAAACGAGATGCCCTTCTTTGCACTTTTTCGATGTCCTCCGTCATTCCTACCTGGTAAGGATCCCACACCGTGCAGCAATATTCCAGCAGAGGACGGACAAGTGTAACGTAGGCTGTATCTTAGTGGGTTTGCCGCATCTTCTACGTGTTGTGCCAACAAAACACAGTCTTTGTTTCGCCTTCCTCACAATATTATCTATGTGATGTTTCCAATTTAAGTTGCTCGTAATTGTAATTCCTCGATATTTAGTCGAATTGACAGCCCTTATGTTTGTGCGATTTATCGTATACCCAAAATTTATCGGATTTCTTTTAGTACCCATGTGGATGACCTCGCACTTTTCTTTGTTTAGTGCTAATTGCCACGTTTCGCACCTTACAGAAATTCGCTCTAGATCATTTTGTAATTGCAATTGATTGTCTGACGATTTTACTAGATGGTAAATACAGCGTCATCTGCAAAAAATCTAAGGGGGCTGCTCAAATTATCACCTAGATCGGCAGAGGGCCTATGACACTACCTTGTGGAGCGCCAGATATCACTCCTTTTCTACTCGATGATTTACCGTCTATCACTACGAAATGTGACCTTTCTGAGAGGAAATGACGAATCCAGTCGCAGAACTGCGACGATACTCCATATGCACACAACTTGATTAATAGGCGCTTGTGAGGAACGATATCAAAAGGCTTCTGGAAATCTAGGAATATGGAATAGTCCATTTCATTTCACCCACGAATCGACAGGTACCTGTTTACTGAATCGACAGCTTCAAGAATTCGTTTTACCTGCTCTTGAAGAGTATCTATCACAAATGGTTCAAATGGCTCTGAGCACTATGGGACTCAACTGCTGAGGTCATTAGTCCCCTAGAACTTAGAACTAGTTAAACCTAACTAACCTAAGGACATCACAAACATCCATGCCCGAGGCAGGATTCGAACCTGCGACCGTAGCGGTCTTGCGGTTCCAGACTGCAGCGCCTTTAACCGCACGGCCACTTCGGCCGGCAGTATCTATCACAGATGGGACAAAGACTCTGTCATCTATGTACGTCCACAGAAAAAAAAATCGTAAGGTGTGAGGTCTGGTGACCTGGGAGTCGAAAAGCAATGAACAAGATCTTGTTGTCCACCTTTCCCAATCCAACTTCGTGTGATGGTGTCGTTAAGTTAACGCCGCATCTCAATGCGAAAAGCCGGCCGTTGTGTCCGTGCGGTTCTAGGTGCTTCAGTCCGGAACCGCGCTACTGCTACGGTCGCAGATTCGAATCCTGCCTCGGGCATGGATGTGTGTGATGTCCTTAGGTTAGTTAGGTTTAAGTAGTTCTAAGTTCTAGGGGAATGATGACCTCAGATGTTAAGTTCCATAGTGCTCAGAGCCATTTCAAGGCGAAAATGTGTCGGCGCACCGTCATGCATACATATAAAATAGTTGAAATGTTTGTGAAGTTGAGGAAACAACCAGTTTTGCAGCACGTTCAGATATGACAATCCTGTCATAGTTTCCTTCGCAAAAAGAAAGCTCCACAAACTTCGTGAACAGAAACGGAGCAGAACACGTTCAGTCTCTTTCATGTGCGACGACGCCAGGATTTTGTG
The DNA here is from genome assembly GCF_021461395.2 of Schistocerca americana. NCBI lineage: Eukaryota > Metazoa > Arthropoda > Insecta > Orthoptera > Acrididae > Schistocerca > Schistocerca americana. The sequence continues at coordinate 983,131,677 of NC_060121.1, forward strand.
AACCCCAAATTCTTATATTATGGTGGTTTACTTTACCGGATATATTAAACGTCGATTCGTCCGAAAAGATTAGTCGCTCGGAAAAAGTGACGTCTGCCATATTCTGGAGAACTGAAATGGAAAATTCGTACCTTCTGTTATGGACGGCGGGACGCTTTTTCCGCAGTAACTGCAACCTGTAAGGATTCATATTCAGGCGTCGTTTCAGAACACGCCACACCGTTGTTTGAGGAAGTTGAAGTTCCTGGTCTGTCCGACTTGCGGCACTTCGAGAACTCCCTGTGAACGCCTCTCTGATACGCTCGACATTTTCGTCAAACGTGCTTGGCCGACCGGTGCTCTTACCTTTGAATATGCAACCAACTTCCAAGAATTTTCTATGTCAGTCATAAATAGCTTGTGCAGAGGCGGCTTTTTGCTCAATCGACGATGGAATGCACATTACATTTGAACAATGGACTGACTCCGTGCAAATTGCAACACGCAAAGTGGTAGATCTTGTGGTGTTGTCGCCATTTTGCTACAAACAAACAAACTTCGAACTTTCCTCTACCCAGTGACATGGGCAACATGTTTCTATCTATTATAGTTTGTCTGTGATAAACAGCTGAAATATGAAACTTCCTGGCAGATTAAAACTGTGTGCCGGACCGAGACTCGAACTCGGGACCTTTGCCTTTCGCGGACAAGTGCTTCTTTCAGGAGTGCTAGTTCTGCAAGGTTCGCAGGAGAGCTTCTGTAAAGTTTGGAAGGCAGGAGACGAGGTACTGGCAGAAGTAAAGCTGTGAGGACGGGTCGTGAGTCGTGCTTGGGTAGCTCAATTGGTAGAGCACTTGCCCACGAAAGGCAAAGGCCCCGAGTTCGAGTCTCGGTCCGCCACACAGTTTTAATCTGCCAGGAAGTTTCATACCAGCGCACCCTCCGCTGTAGAGTGAAAATTTCATTCTAGCTGAAATATGTTCTTTCTTTTTGAATCAACAAGTATATCTGCTAGCTTAAGATTATAAGGAGAATATTCCAGTAAACGCTTACTCTGAATGTACAAATGCTACAAAAGTACGTTTACCTTTCTTAATACTGTCTGCTGAGATAAGTCGTAGAGTCAGGACTGCCTTGTACGTTCCTGCATTTTTCCGGAATCCTAACTAATCTTCCCCGAGATCGGCTTCTACCAGGCTTTCCATTCTTCCGTAAATAATTCGTGTCAGTATTTTGCAATCATGACTTATCAAGCTGATGATTTGGCAATAATCGCACCTACTATTCTTGGAAATGGAATTATTACACTCTGGTTGAAGGCTAACGATGTTAATTTGTCTCATGTATCTTGCATATGAGGCGGATTAGCTTTGTCATAGCTGGTTCTCCCAAAGAGTACGGAAGATAAAAATAATATCTTATCCGACCCTCGTGCCACAGACGTAATCGTGAAGAACGATCTTGCACATCGATGCAATGACGCAGAGGTGTGTGCAATTACGCATCTAGTCAGTTGCCTGCAAAATGGGTCCCAGGCCGCTACAACAGTCGAGGAACGAACGGGCTGGCCTAGTGGCTAAACAAGGCATAGTACACTTTCCCAAGCCGTAAAGTATTTTTGTTTACTGGTCTTCGGTTGCACCAATACAACCAGTCCAAACATGCAATGTGTTAAAAAATTAAGACAAAGTGCAGTTCCTCGGTGAATAATTCAGAAATCCAAACATACAACGACATGGACAGTTGAAACTAAATAATACAATCATATTTGAAATAAACAGACACACACACACACACTTACACACTACACTACATTACACATATACAAACTTAAGAATTACAACTTCATTCCAACTTTTAAGACAAATTCCGCAACTAATTTACAAAGTTCAGACTCTTCCTAAACAAGAGGATTAACACATGCGAAGTTTTCCTACGACTCAAAACGACGATGCGCACTAGGTAAGATAAAATGTGGAAAAGGAGAATTATCGAAAACGGAAGAACTTACGGAGAAGTACACCTTGTGTGATTACAAAAATGCATATGATTGCACAGCACACGGTGTCAAGAGAAATTTATGAAATTGTAGCACGTAAGAAGACTAATCATGGAGGCATTTTTTAAAATAAATAACAGATTAATGCTATCCGACGCACACGCAGAGGTGAAGTACATATGAACCGTGTATTTGTTGTCCGAATAAAGGGATTCTAGCAAAGAAAAGAAAACTTTTCGTTCTTACTTAGTACCGCAGCAAATACTGTATTCACGTCCTCGCTATAGTCTCTGGGCAATATACTCCTTACGGCTACGGCACATGTGTGATTTTTCCTGCTGGATGTGAGCTGTAAAAAACGTGGCAGGATTTCCAGGGCCACACAGAGGAGGAAAAACCGCCGAGCAGTGGCAGTTAGACAGCCAAATGCATGAGCGGGAGAAGCAACGTCGCGAGAACAATAATGGACAGTGTTTCGTTAGATAACGATTCGCTTTTCTCACTGCGTTTATTACTCGTTCATCATCGTCGTCGACGTCGAAGGGAAAGACAGCAGCGGAAATGGTGGATCCACCCTATCTACATTTACATAAACACTACGCAAGCCGCCGTATGGTGTGTGGGGGAGGGTACTCTGTACCACTGCTAGTGGTTTTCTTTCCTATTCCACTCGCACATAGAGCGAGGCAAAAACGGCTATCTATATGCCCCCGTATGAGCCCTAATATCTCGTATCTTTATCTTCGCGATCGTTACACGTAATGTATGTTGGCGACAGTGATATCGTTCTGCAGTCAATTTCAAATGCCGGTTCTCTAAATTTTCTCAATACTTTTCCTAGGAAAGAACGTCCCCCTCCCCCCCCCCCCCCCAGGGATTCCCCATTTGAACTCCTGAAGCATTTCCGTAACACTTGCGTGTTGTTCGAACCTACCAGTAACAAATCTAGCAACCCGCCTCTGAACTGCTTCGATGTCTTCCTTCTATCCGACCTGGTACGCATCCCAAACACTCGAGCAGTACTGAAGAACAGGTTATACTAGCGTCCTATATGCGGTGTCCTTTACAGATGAAACACACCTTCCTAAAATTCTCCCAATAAATCGAAGTCGACTATTCGAATTCCCAACCAGGATCTTCACACGCTCGCTCAATTTCATATCGCTTTGCAGCGTTACGCCCACAGACGTGTCTGTGCCAAGCGGGACACTACTAGTGCTGTATCCGAACATTATGGGTTTGTTTTTCCTATTCATGAGCGTTAACTAACATTTTTCTACATTTAGAGCAAGCTGCCATTCATCACACGAACAAAAAATTTTGTCTAAGTTATCTTGTATCATTCTACAGTTACTTATGTTCGACACCTTAGCGTACATCACGGCATCATCAGCAAACAACCGCTGATTGCTGTTCACCCTTCCGCTAGATCGTTTATGTACATAAAAAATAATAGCAGTCGTATCACGCTTCCCTGGGATCCTACTGACGATACCCTTGTGTCTGATGAAGACTTGTAGTCGAGGGCAACATAATAGGTTTAATTAGTTAAGAAGTCTCTGAACCGCTCACATATCTAGGAACCTTTTCCGCATGCTCGTATCTTTCTTAACAGTCTGCAGTGGTGTACTATGTCATTTGCTTGTCGGAAATGTGGGAATATGGAAACTGCCTGTTGCCATTTATCCATAGTTCGCAATATAACACGTGAGAGAAAGACCAGCTGAGTTCCACAAGAGTAATGATTTATAAAAACCGCGTTGATTCGTGGACATCTGCTTTTCGGTCTCTAGGCAACTGATTATATTCGAACTCAGAATATGTTCTAGAATTCTGCGGCAAACCGATGTGAGGGATAATGAGGATCCGTCTTTTTACCCTTGTTATGTACAGAAGTTGCCTGCGCTTTTTTCCAGTCGCTTGGGACTTAGCGCTGGGCGAGAGATTCGCAATAAATGGAAGCTAAGTAAGGGATCGATGCCGTAGAGAATTCTTTGTAAAAACCGAATTGGCAATCCGTCCTGACCTTGTGACTTATTTGTTTTCAACCCTTTCAACTGTTTCTCTACGCCAAGGAAGCTTATTACTATGACTTCCATACGGGACCCTGTGCGATCGTCAGACAACGATACGTTTGTACGATTCTCCTGCGCGAACGATCTCGGGACAAATGTAGTGTAAGCTTACTAGACCTGTTACATTTTCTAAACTGTTCTGCCAATAAATAGCAGTCTTTGGTTTGCTTCCCCACAACGTTATCTATGTGATCGTTCCAATCTAAGTTATAATCGTAATCCCTAAGTATTTAGTTGAGTTTACAGCGTTTAGTTTTGTGCGATTTATCGTGTAACCGATATTTATCGGATTCTTTTTAGTGCTCATGTGGATGACTTCACACTTTTCATAATTTAGAGTCAATCGCCACTTTTTGCTCCATACAGATATCTTGTCTAAATAATTTTGTAATTCGTTTTATCACGCGATGACTTTACATGACGGTAAATGACAGCGTCATCCGCAAGCAGTCTAAGAAGAATGCTCAGACTGTCTCCTAGATCGCTCATACCGGTGAGGAATAGAGGGCCTATAACACTTCCCTCGGGAACGCCAGATATTATTTCTGTTTTACTCGATGACTTGCCGTCACTTATTACGAAATGTATCCATGCTGACAGGAAATCACAGTGAAGTCACACATCTGAGACGATGTTCCATGGGCACGCATTTCAAATAGAAGTCGCTTTTGAGGAAAGGTGTCAGAAGCCTTCTGGAAATAAAAAAAAAAAAAAAATATGGAGACGACTCCTTCGTGAGAATAAATAGCTAGATGTGTTTCACTATTTTCTGAATTCGTGATTGGTATTTGCCAATAAATCGTTTTCTTCGACGTGATTCATAATGTTCGAGCGTAGTGCATGTTCCAAAATCCTATTGCAAATTGAAATTGGTGGTATGGGTCTGTAATTTAGCGTACGGGGGGGCGTTTGAAAAGTCCGTGCAAAGTCCGAGAGATGACACCACCGACGCGTATCGAGGTCATGTTTAGTTAGTAGCATCTTCGGAAAGAACGCACACGAAGTCTCAATCATATTGGTCTATTTCTATGTGTTTGGCATTCGTGTGAATCAAGAAAGTCGAAGTGATTGTCAAAAAACGGACGAAAAAGAATTTCGTGTGGTGATTAAACATTACTTTATGAAAGGCAAAACGCCTAAAGAGAAGTTTGATAAACATTCGATTAGAACAGTTTATAAGTGGTTTCAAAATTTTCGGATTGGCCATATGGGCACGAGTGATGCTGAACGTTCTGGAAGCCCTATGGAGGCTACAATTCCAGAAATCATTGATAAAATCCATGATATGGTGATGGATGATAGAAGAGTTAAGGTGCATGAGATTGCTAGTGCTGTGGGCATCTCGAATGAACAGGTACATAATATTTTGCATAAACGTTTGGACAGGAGAAAGCGACTGTGTAGAACATACACTACTGCTCGAAAAAATGGACTTTTATGATGTTATAGGTAACAGCCTTAAGCTATTAAGATCATATTTGCAAAACCTTAAGCAAGCCGTCTGTGTTGGGAAAGAAATGTCCAGTATAGAACAAGTTAAGGTAGGTGTTCCGCAGGGATCTGTGCTGGGCCCTTTCTTTTTCCTAATAATGATAAATGACCTGCCATCATTTATTAAATCCAGAACAGTACTCTATGCTGATGATACAACGTTTCTGAACAGCAGTAATGATCTTAATAGCCTTAAAACATGTGTTACAGAGACAATTGAGCAAGCTTCACTCTGGTTCGAAGCAAATGGGTTCTTGCTTAATGAAAGCAAAACCCAGCAGATGGTATTTAGTTTAAAAGACAAGTTTCCATCAGATGATACTAGTTGTGTTAAATTTTTGGGGGTATATTTGGATGATAAACTTTCTTGGAATCCGCATATTAAGTATATTAGTGGTAAATTGTCTAGGGTAATCTATTTGTTAAGGCGATTAATGTGCTGTGTACCTAAAAATTATGTTAGAGTATCATACTGCTCATTTTTCCAAAGCATCATATCCTATGGTATTATTTTATGGGGAAACTCCACTTGTGTGCATGATATACTATTGCTGCAAAAGAAAGCTATTAGGATAATTACAGGCTCACCATACAAGGCTCACTGTAAACCTTTGTTTACTCAACAAAAAATCATGACAGTAATAAACCTATATATTTATTATGTTTTAATCTACACAAAAAAGAACTTACCTAAAGTAAAACGCAGGGCAAATATACATTGTTACAGCACTAGGACAAACGGCTCTATCTATACGCCCTACCACAGACTGTCAAAATCAGTTAACAGTTACGAACTTATGGGACACAAATTATTTAACAAACTTCCACAAGCTATACAAAATTTACCAGAGGAACAATACAAACAAACACTTTATGACTGGTTAGTTGTAAACCCATTCTACAATATAAAGGATTTCTTGACCTGTGATATTAAACTGTAACGTCCTTAACAATTCTGTTCTTTTATAGCATGTACTGTACTGTATTGTATTATGTGTATGACTTTGTCTATTGCTGTAATGGCTTAAAGACAATAAAATTATTATCATTATTATTATCCGCAAGATGGGTTCCGCGATTGCTCACGCTTGAACAAAAACGGAATCGTGTGAAGTGTTGCAAGATGGTTTGCAGCTGTTCAGGAAGAATCCGCAGGACTTCAAGCGTCGTTTCGTCACTGTGGATGAAAAATGGATACATTACTATACTCCCGAGACCAAACAGCAATGTAAATAATGGGTTACCAGAGAGAATCTGCCCCAAAAAAGTCGACGACCATTCCTTCGGCTAGAAAGGTTATGGCGACTGTCTTTTGGGATTCGCAAGGGATAATCTTCATAGACTATCTGGAAAAGGGTAAAACTATTACATGCGCATATTATTCATCGTTATTGGACCGTTTGAAAACCGAACTGCAAGAAAAACTCCGACGATTGGACCGCAAAAAAGTCCTTTTTCATCACGACAATGCACCAGCACACAGCTCAGCAGTTGTGGTCGCAAAATTAATGGAAATAGGATTCCAGCTCGTTTCTCATTTTCCCTATTCTCCAGACTTGTCTCCCTCAGACTACTATTTGTTCCCCAATTTGAAGAAATGGCTGGCAGGACAAAGATTTTATTCAAACAAGGAAGTGATTGCAGCAACTAATAGCTGTTTTGCAGACTAAGACAATTCCTATTATTCGGAAGGTTCAACAAATTAGAATAGCGTTTAACGAAGTGTTAAGTCTAAAAGGAGACTATGTCGAAGAATAAAAAACTTTTACCCGAAACACTTAAGCAGTTTTTATTTTTGCACGGACTTTTCAAACGCCCCTCGTATTACTCCTATTTCCTTTCTCGGGTATTGGTGTGACTTGTGTAACTTTCCAATCTTTGGGTACGGATCTTTCTACAAGTGAGGAGTTTTATATGATTGCCAAGTGTGGAGCTATTATATCACCGTACTCTGGGAGGAACCTGACTGGTATACAATCTGGACCGGAAGCCTTGCCTTTCTTAAGTGCTTTAAACCGCTTCGCTACACCGAGGATATCTACTTCTAAGTTACTCATGTTGGTCGTTTTTTCTTGATTCGATTTCTGGGGTATTTATTTCGTCTTCTTTTGCGAAGAAATTTTGGAAAAATATGTTTAGTAACCGTACTTTATTGGCGCTGTCATTCTTTAAGCGCCTAGTTTAAAACTTCGGCTTTCGCTTTGCCATCTTCAACTGTCGCACCAGACTGGTCAACGAGTGACTGGACGGAAGCCTTAGACCCTTTCTTAGATAGGATTGGAATTTTCTCGGGTTCTCGGCCAGGTCTTTTCTCAAGGTATGACCCTACACCAAGTGACAGGTCAACAAAAGGTAAGTTAGAATTAAATTTTCACTCTGCAGCGGAGTGTGCGCTGAGATGAAATTTCCTTGCAGATTAAAACTGTGTACCGGACCGGGACTGGAAGTCAGGGTCTTTGCTTTTCGCGGCAAGTGCTCTACCATCTGAGTGACCCCAATCTACCCCAAGTTTGGAAGGTAGGAGACAAGGCACTGGCGAAAGTAAAGCTGTGAGGAGGGGGCCTGAGTCATGCTTGGGTAGCTCAGATGGTAGAGCACTTGTCCACGAAAAGCAAATGTCCCGAGTTCGAGTCTCAGACCGGCATAAAGTTTTAATCTGCCAGGAAGTTTTAAAAGGTTCGTTCTTCTACGTAAGAAACTAAAAGAATATTCAGATAAAATTTATGAGTATTATCGAATGTCAGTTAATGAATTCGAAAACCTGTTATTTATGGTGGAAAGTGACACTTTTAAAACAAATACATTCATGAGGAATGGTGTTGATGCAGAAGAGGGACTAGCAGTTACTTTAAGTCTTATTAATACCAAGAATCAAATGAATACAATCACAATATTTATTACAATGGCATGTACCACAATACGGTTATAAATTGACGAATGATATTCCAGAATCGTCAGTACCCCCACTCATGCTCCAAGTTGTTTTCGGCTGGGGATTGTTTTGTTACTGCAGTTCGGTTGGAGTACGATGGATGCTTAACAAGGGTGGTGTCGAATGAAACTGTATTGGATTGTGCTGGTGGATGTTCTGACCTTTTTGCATAATTGTAAATATTTAACTGTAAAATCAGGTTTGTCTGTCTAGCTGAATTTCTTGATCACTGGAACATGGGATAATAAAAACGCTTCACCAGGATCTCCACTCTGGGGAGATAGTCTTTCTTTTTTTAATTACACTGAGAATTTACTGTTCCAATGAGCGTGGAGTAAATTTGGTTGTTCTCGACCGCCTCGGAGCCCTTGGAGTAAGCGCAGCCAGAGCGGCAGCTGAAACATTTGGCGACAGCGGGATGTCGTCAACAACCGGACCTCATTCATCACTGCTTCCTTTTGTCGTGAAAAAACATTCTTTTTCTATATGGCAGTGATTAAAACTAATGGAACATTCAGTATAGCTTTTTCAGATATCTCAACAACTCACTCTTTTGACTTAATACATAACTGGAGAAGGGACATTTGATTCCTATCCAGATAAGGCTCCTCATTCGTCGCAGCATCTCCACTTCTGCTTTCTTGCAATTGTAAGCTTCTCAGATAGCTGTCCTTTACTCTTTACCAACTTTTCTGTGTCTCCTTACCTAAAATAAAATTTGTATATATTGTAATAAGCTGGTTGTAAGTTTCAAATAATGTACATACATATTAGGATCAGGAAACACATTGCATTCACTTCACTTCAAGTTTTTTTAGTCATGCTTAAGTTGCTTGCATTATTCGTGATAATATGGCTACATGGGAGATGCTCAGAAAAGAGAGACCATGAAATAAGTCACAACAGAAGACTGGATGCAAATCAGAAGTGAGAGGTTAAGGGGAGAGGTTCGTGTTATCACGAACTATTTAAAAGCTGCACCAAATCCATAATTTTGAAGATACAGTAATGAAAATTTGTATCGTGCTTTACATGAAATACAGTTACTGGTTAAGTTCCTTGGAATATACTCATTTAACTTTTTTATGAAATTTAAAAATTTAATTTTCAGAAAATATATACCTTTGTTCAGAAACTATTTAAGAGATTTCTACAGAATTTTCTGTTTAGTGTCTTTGCATATAGTAAGCTTCTCTCGTGCAGTTTTTTTAATATGTCAAATAGGAGAATTTTAATAATTTTTAATTGTAATTCTGTAGATATAATATAAAATTCATGCAAAACTCCAAGCAGTTCGCCGCATTTCACCTTACACTCAGGATTCCAAAATTTGCTCTTGAGACTATATTTACTGGGTTTATAGAAATAAGTGTACAAATTTCATAATTCTAGCCCTCATAGATTCTGAGGAAAAAAGTATATGAACTTTAAGAAACATATTTTTTAGAACTGCAGTTTAGACTTCAACCTAACGTTTTTTTCTTGTCACCTCTTCAGAAGGCTCCAGATGTGTACTCAAGGTCCTCTGTCCCTTCAAGACTTCTCTTCTGGTTTCTTGTTTCGTGTCTTCTTTCCTTTACCTGGTCTTCAACTGACTTTTCGAAGTCTTCAGTGGAATTTCCTATCTTAAAGCCCATTCTCTCAAATCTTTATCCTCCCAACGTTCCCATTATTAAATACAAAAACTGGGAACTTTTTGTTCATGAGTTCTAGTAATAAATAAAAAATAAATTGAAATTTGACAGTTTCATGAACTTCCCCCCTTAAGGCCAATTTCCCTCACTACTTGGGAGCCATCGGTGAGAAACGCATCAGGATTATTAAGCCTGTGGCTCTTTTTCAACTACAGAAAGTTCTTTTCTATTGTATTAGTATCTGTCTTACAATCTTCCGCAAAGATGTGCGAGGGATTTTTAATGTTCTGGTCTGGCGACGAACAGATCACTGTAGTGTTCGTTGCAGTGCAGCATGAACTCATCGGACATTTTCTGATGTTAGGACTGACATTACATGTCCACTGTGCCTCACATTGGTTACAGAACCCATCTCAAGCCATTTTTTTACCAACCCTTGTCCTGTGTGGAACACAGAAATGGCTGTCTCTTCCATGGTGTATTGCGCGTTGAACAACTGCGACGCTCTGCTGGCGACAGAACTTCTCTACTGCCTCATTACCCATCTGCATTGGCCAACGTTCCATACTGAACTCAGGGGAGCGCAATAAACGCCACGCAGAAGCAATGCGTTGTGCGTGTTACGTTAGAGAGGAACACTTGGAGCCCATATTTACGTGATGGAGGCTGCGTCATTTCCTGAATGTTGACGTTTTCACGCAGTTACTTTTGTTTACTGATTGGCTTGCAAATGAAAGCGTTTATAATGTGTGTAAGTAAGCGATACCAGGTTGAGCTCCGGTTGGCTGTAATTCTCACAATCGCAACACTTAAGGGACTAAATTATTGGATCATGCTTTCTCTGGCGAAGCAGGCCTTCCCAAGACTTGTCTGTCGAAATGCTGTAGAAAAGACGCTGTGAGTGTTACAAACTCTAGAATATGCCCTCGTCATTACACAGTAACTGATTATTTTAGAGGTAAGCGTCCGGGACTGGTAAGTTTAGTGCGCAAACGAGAGCTTAATAGCGATGCGATTCCATCGTGTTTTGCCTTGCTACAGCAGCGCCACTGATTGCACACCACGTGTAACAGAACGTGAGATCCATAGAAGAAGTCTAGAGACTTTAGAAAAAGTTCCCACCACAGAAGAAGAGCGCTGATAAATGTGTATTTACACATGAAATTGTTTGTAATGATTCAGATAAAGCCAATTTACACTATTTCGTAGCGGCGTTAAAGAGGAGAAATGCTCATCTCAAAAACATGTGCATGAAATTGCGGGCTTGTCAGTTATTGTCAACGAAACGAGGTCTGCGAGATTAAGAAAGTAATAAAAATGCACTTGTGTCTCACGAAAATAATCGAATACTGGACAAAATACATTCACCCAATTAAATCAGAAGTTTTTTACATGTGTCAAAACGGGTTCTCTGGGCTAAAGAGGACATCTGCAAGTGGTTTACTCTGCGCGCCGTTTCACAGAAAAGTTACATTTTTTTTCGTCAGGGAAAAACTTGGATATCCTCTACATGCAGTATTAGTCTTTCTTTATTGGATGAATTCCAGTTTCAGTTCTCACCTAGTTATTTTGAAGGATGTTTTGGTTAGATTAGCTAATTCAAATGCTTTCTGCAGATAGGAGACATGCATAATTTCTTGAGTGATAACAATAGTGTCTACCTATTAGTTGAAGTTCTTTTAAACTTATAATGAATCAAAAATGAGGATTCGCGTTGTATTTCCTTATTCGCTGAAACGTTTCTCAGAGCCAACTTCGAAAACTGCACGCTCGTTTCGAAGATTAACTTAGACAGGACACAAAAGAAAAAAGTTTGGTTGAAGACGCCCTTAATAAGGCGTTACAGTTGCGTAACGGGTTATTTAGTTGTATTATTAAAAAAATTTAGTGGCAGAAATTAATAGTTAATATATAAGTTGTTAATATCCAAGAAAATGTGATTTTTATGTCCTATTTCAGCTTTTCACATAATATGCTGTAAATACGAAGAATATATAAAAAAATAACAAGGGTCCAAACCTATTTTTCTACTGATCCGGACTGAACTGAATGGCTTACTATGTGGGTCCGATTAGATGATGCGAACACGTCTACATCTTAACACGGAGGCCAACTGGAAGTGTACTGTTTACCGTGGACTACGTACTCTCTAGTGATGATAGTATTTCTGGCGCTTTTGATAACCTGTGGTGACCGTCTTCCTTTGGTCGCATTAGGAATTTGGTGGTCCAGAAACGCCGAACAGCTGCCTGAGATATTATTGCCGTGGGCGACATGCTGCTTTAACATGCCCAAAAAGAAAATCACCAAGGGAGGGAGGTTGCGGGAGGTCCCAGTGCTCCGCTCTGAGCTAGGAACATTAAATACGTTTTCGGTTTAGCCCAGACCAACGGCCATTTGCGTAGCCTATTGTTTTTCAACTTTTTTGGATAAGGAACCCCCTTCAAAGCAAAAATAGGTCCGGCAACTCCAAGGAACATAATAAAACTACGTCAGCGTTTTCAAAGGCAATGTATTTAATTTTCTTTCTGTTGATACTATACTGGTCGAGAAATCAGCTACGTAAGGTAGCTGCAGAGCTCTGTGGGCAATGATATATATTCTTCGCCGTGCTGCATGGGATCGAGGAATGGTTGACGGTCGCATCAGTGTCCCAGAGTACGCCAGCGAGCATTAACGTGGTCGTTGCGTCGCTGCGCTTGCTCCGAGCGAACATAAAATGGAGACGTTTCTCAGAGGATATGCGCAGCCCCCCGCTTCTGGTAAAGGTGGCAATGGCGGAAGCGGATCAGAATCGAAAAAATAGACTTTATGAAGATAATTTTTTGAAATATGGTTTTACTGTTATGAATAATAAACCACAATGTGTAGTTCGCGGCGAAGCATTGTCACGTGAGAGTATGAATCCATCAAAGCTTTGTCACGTCTCAGTTAAACATTTCAAGGAAGCTAATAGACCGTTAATTTATTCAAAAAGAAACTAAAAATTCGTAACTAGCAACAAACTAGTATGATTCAGGTACTAAAATAGTATTTTTATTAGTTGATTATAAATAATATTATGCTACTGATTATTTACTTTTCTGATTGTACAATTTTTATCCGATTTTAGGTATACAGTGTCAACAAGAAAGCGTTATTAGCGAGCTACTGAGTCGCATACTTAGTCTCTAAAGCAGGGAAACCGCATACAGATGCCGAGAATCTTATTTTGCCAGCAGCCTTCGATCTGGTTGAAACTGTCAGGTAAACAGGACACAAACAAGCTAAAAAGCATACCTCTTTCTTATAGCAGCACCGAACGCAGAATAAACCACACGGCTGGTGACATTCGAGAACAATGAGCCGAAAAATAAGATGAGCCAGCATTTTTCTTTGCAGCTTGATGAATCTCCTGATGTTTCAGATTGTGCTCAATACAGGGTATTTGTGCACCTTGAAGCACATGAAAATATCACGGAAGACATTTTATTTTGCAAACCACATCCTGCGAACACTACTGAGTGCACGACATGTTTTTAGACAGCACTCACAACTATGAGAGTGTATGGGTTTAGCGTTGTAGGGTTGCCGAATCCAATGATGCACGCTACACCACATGTAATAAACACTATTTTTATTTCTCGTAAGCACACATATACAGTTGTTTACATTCTGAATTCTCGGTACACGTCCGTACACTTTCACGCGCGACCACAGACTGGGCAAAGAGCTTGCCAAAAACAAAGATATTACACGCGACTTGGTCGATAGTCGCCACATTAGCCCCCCCCTAGAGTGTGGAGCACAAACATAAATATTGGGGCATACATGTAAAGGGAACACCCAGGGGGGAGGGAGAGGGTGTTTGATCAGAAACCATACCTTACATTACATTACATTAGTAATTGAAGTCTTCGAGCCAGCGAGGGGGGCGGATGGTCCTGCCTGACCGGGTGAATCCTCGTACAGCAGTTGAGGGATCTGGGGAGGGGATGGTGGGTTGTGAGGGGCCAGGATAGCGGATCTGAATGCCTGTGGCGGTACGTAGGACTTTGACCGTTGATGGGTCAGTACCAACAGGCAAGGGGACAGACTGGAGGAGATGAATGTGAGTTAAGTTGTCACTGGGGAAGCTGGCTTGTTCGTAGAAGATGTACACATTATCCGGCTGCATAACAAAAAACACATTAGAGCTGCAAATAAGATCTGTGTTGACATTCACTACCACTTACTTATACGGGTTGACAGAATCTCCACACGAGTCGTCATCGGTGACATCACACGCTCTGAGGCTGGTCCCTGATACATCACTGAATCCTAACAGGGGAGAGGCGAGGGGCTGCCTGTAGGAGGGTAAGTCATCACACGCATCACTCTGCATAGGAATGTCACACGCACCTGTAGCACTGTCACACGACTGGGAGTGGGGAACGTCACACGTGTGGGAATGGGCGTCGCTCATCCACGGACTGTCGGTAGATGCCTCATGCGAGGTGGGTGCAGCAGGGGATGGGGTCTGACTGGGTGGGGTATCGGGCAGTTCTCCCAGAGTCCATGCAGGTTTGAGGCGGCAGACGGATACCGTTTGAGGCGTGCTGTTAATGAGCACTTCGAACGTGTTGGTACGCCGTGATATGACTCTGTGCGGGCCCGTATATGGAGGTCTGAGTGCCGGTCGGATGGTGTCGTCACGCACCATGACGTGAGTGCACGACGCCAAGTCCTTATGCAGAAATACGGGAGGGGGCGTGTGTGGTCGAGGAGACGGCACGCGGATGTTAGCAATTAGCTCCTCGACCTGCCCGACGAATGTCGAGTCGCAGATTTGATCTGGAGGAAGTGAAGGCTCGACTAACTCTGCTGGGAGTGTGAGGGGTTCTCCATACAGTACCTCTGCCAGGGATGCGCCAAGGTCCTCTTTGTACGCGGCCCGAACGCCTAATATTACCCACGGTAAGGCATCGGCCCACTCACCTCCGTGGCACATCAGGGAAGCTTTAAGCGTTCGGTGCCAGCGTTCCACAAGCCCATTGCTCTAGGGGTGGTATGCTGTAGTCCTAAATCGTTTCACCCCACACAGTTCACAAAGCTGTCGGAAGAGGGCAGACTCGAACTGGCGGCCCTGCTCGGTGGTGACAGAGACTGGGCAGCCGAAGCGCGAGATCCACATTAACAGCAGGGCTCGGGCCACTGCATCGGCTGTGATAGTAGTGAGAGGAATTACCTCTACCCAGCGGGTAAACCTGTCAATTGCGGACAGTATGTAACGGAAGGGGCCTGAGGGGGGTAAGGGCCCGACGATATCGATGTGTATGTGCTGGAATCTTCTTTTTGCCACATCGAACGTACCCATGGGGGGCTGTGCATGACGTCCTACTTTTGCGCGCTGACAAGCCACACATGCTCGTGCCCAACTGCGACACTGTTTTATCACCCCGGGCCAAACAAAACGTTCAGATACCAGACGTGCGGAGGCGCGAATGCCAGGGTGTGCCAAGTCGTGGATACTATTAAATATGTCCCGGCGGAGAGGTGCAGGAATCACCGGGCGTATGCGTCCTGTTGAAATGTCGCACCAGATGGGTGATGAAAACCCAGGAAGTGTCCGTAACTCTAGTTTGAGTCCTGTTTTGATATCGGAACGCAATGCTGCGAGTTCAGTATCCTCTGTCTGCAATTTAGGGAGCTCACTGAGGTCCAGTTGTGAAGATAAAACCGACACCCGAGACAGAAAATCAGCGACGACATTGTCTGCGCCTCTGACGTAACGTATGTCATTCGTAAACTGACATATAAGGTCCATATGCCTAAAACGTCTCGGGGATGAGTCCTTACCTGGGTTACGGAAAGCGTAAACCAATGGCTCGTGGTCGGTAAATACCACGAGATGGCGACCTTCGATATCGTCTTGGAAATATTTGATAGCAGCGTAAATAGCAAACAGTTCCCGGTCGAAGGTCGACCATTTACGTTGGGAAGCGGTCAGTTTGTGGGAGAAAAATCTGAGCGGCTGTACAACAGAACCCACGGATTGCTGAAGTACTGCCCCCACTGCTGTATCACTTGCGTCTGTAGTAAGCGAGATGGGAGCATCAGGAATGGGGTGAGCAAGCGTAACAGCTGTCTGTAAGGCTGACTTTAGATTATCAAATGCGCGACGCATATCTGGAGTCCACGTGACCGCCCGAGACCCTGATGTGTTTTTTCCTGCGAGGGCATCCGTCAGTGGGGCTTGTATGTCGGCGGCGCGGGGAATATGTTTACGGTAGTAATTTACCGTTCCAAGGAAGCGGCGGAGGCCCTGAAAATCTTTGGGCAAAGGCACCGTACTAATGGCCTCCACCCGTTCAGTTAGGGGGCGGATGCCGTCGCCAGAAACTCTGTGGCCCAGAAAAGTGACACTGGTGCGGCGGAGTTGTGACTTAGTATTGTTCACTGCGATACCGTTTGCTTTTAATAGTTGGAACACTGTATTTAAATGTTGTTCATGTTCCTCGAGGGAGGAAGAAAAAATTAACAAGTCGTCCAGGTACGCATATGCAAAGTCCAGTTTTCCAACCAGCGAGTCGATGAACCGTTGCCACGTCTGTGCAGCATTTTTAAGGCCGAATGGCATAAACAAATACTCGAACAACCCGAACGGGGTGATGATAGCGGTCTTTTCAACGTCCTCAGGTGCCATTGGCAGTTGGTGGTACGCCTTATGACAATCGACTACACTGAAAATTTGTGCCCCATGCAGCTGGGAAGCAAAGTCTTGAATATTTGGGACGGGATAATTATCTAAAATTGTTCTGGCGTTAAGCGCCCGATAGTCACCACAGAGGCGGAAAGTGTCATCTTTCTTGGGCACCAAATGAATGGGTGACGACCAACAACTAGAAGAAGGGCGGATAGTCTTATTATCTAAAAGTTCCTGAACAATAGCTTTAGCGTGTTTAAGTTTTTCCGGATTTAAACGCCTAGCCTTTGCACGTACCGGTGGGCCTTCTGTGATATTTATTCTGTGGACAGTACCGTTATTGATCGCGAACACCGATGGGGATGCTGGACCAGCACCCGTTGCACTGTGACTAACCTGTAATGCACACGTGTGTGTGTCCAAGGCCGGCAGTTCAGCAGCAGTGGCGGTGATCCACTGGTAGTCCTTGTCGAAGAGCTCGGTGGGGTACCTGGTAGCGTCGCGGGTACAGCTTCCGTCCGGCAGTAGAAATGTCACGCGGCGTCGGCTGCAGGTGCGAGGAAGTGGTGCGGTGGTTGGGGGCGTGGCCGTGTGCGACAGCTGGGCGGTCTGCTTACGCGCGTCCGTGAGCTTGGCTTGCACGGCGGCGATGCGTAAGCGGAGGGCCCCATTGCTGTCCCGAAGTTCGTCGTTGTGTGATCTAAGAGAAAGCACTGCAACAGCAGTTTCCGCTAGCTCACACAGCAGAATGGCGCTTCCGGATGAGAGGGGTAAGATATCTGAACCGGTGGTATGGTCTCCCGAGTTAAAGGTTAGTGTACCTCGTTGTAGGTTGGGTGACAGTGCGTGGGCTAAGAGAAAATCTACCCCAAGCACGGGTTCATCCACATCCGCGATAACGAAAGTCCACTGTAAGGGCGTATTAATGTCCTGCAGTTTAAGGCTTAAATTCGTTATTCCATGAGAGCGGATCAGGGAATTATTGGCGGCTCGAAGCGGGGGGCAAGGCTGAAGCTCGAATTTAATACCTGCGGACAAAGGTATCACACTAACCTCGGCCCCCGTGTCGACTAGAAATGAAAGGCAAGACACTGCATCTTTCACGTACAAGCGTCCTGGCGCGTGAGGAGAAGAAGTATTTAGTGATAGGCGTCAGTGCGGTGCACGCGGCCCATAGCGCCGGAATTGGGTCGCGTTATTAGTTTGGGAACGCGCATGGAGAACGACATTTCTTAGCCGCGTCGCCAAAGCGGGAGTGGAAATAACACCAAGCGGGGCGGTGCGTGGCGTCGCCCGTCGCGCTGGTTGAGGTCGAAGCGGCAGTGGAGGGGGACTTGTTTGTAGTTCCCTCCGATGGCGACGCTGCAGTAGTGCTGGTAGGAGAGGAGTTACTGCGGCGGTTGCCAGGCGGCGTTGGCTCCGCGCGCATGCGTGGAGCGAGTCGTGCGCACTCTGTACTGCAGGATGGGAACTGCCGCGCAGGTGTGCCAACCCCTGAGGCCTGAGGGCACCCTGGGGGGGTATGCGGGGGGGGGGGGGGCAGAATGTTGTAAACCTGGTCTGCGATCTTCAGTTTGGCATCTAGTGGGGCCGAAGTTACATGTAGAAGGTGAAGTTGAACTTGCGGGGGAAGTTTCAGCAACCAGATGGTCCAAAGTGTAATGTCCGGCATGTGATGCGTGTCAATCATAGCGCGGAGATGACGCCAGAGTTGCGACGGGGACCTGGATCCCAGCGATTCCTGACTGATGAGGCGGATAGCTTCCTCTGTCGATGTGGATAGTCGCTCGAGGATGGTGCGTCGGGCGAACGCATATTTGTCCGTAGCGGGGGGCGAAGCCACAATGTCACAGATCAGATCCAGTTCGTCATGGAGGTGACACAGTAAGCATAGGAACTTCGAATTGTCGTCGGCGACGCCGTGTAGCTGCAGGACGTGGTCGACCAAGGCAAACCATGTGCGTGGGTGATCCTTGCGAAGGGGTGGTAGCTTCGGCCAACAGGTGGGAAAGTCTTGACATAAATGTTTATCAGAAACTGTCTCTCCCTGTCCATAGTTCTGCAACGTAATTGTCTCGGGTGCAGTAGCGGTGCACCAGCTTCCACCACTGTCAGTGGCACGCGGCACGGTAGGCGCGGCTGGCTCGACCTTGGTCGAGAAATCAACGAATCGAGCGGTCGACGGAGTAACGCCGACGGGCGTAGAATGGACCGGTGCGGTAGAATCGACCGTAGTCGACCGATGTGCGGCGAACGACGGAATACAGTTTCCGGGCCCCTCCCCTACAGGTGCATTAAAATAGTTAAAATCACCTAATGTTTGTGGAACACACGCGGCAGGAACGGCGTGTGCCATCGGAAACACTCGTAAAGCGGACACTGGTGGTGTAGGGGGGGTTGGTGCAAAATCCGGAGTTCCGGCAGAAATATGAACTCTCCTGTCTTGAGCGTCCGGCTCGATTTGTACAGTCACTGATTCGGGTGGAAAATTCACACTTGCACTTGGGAAACCTGTAAACATAGTCACTGGGGTTTGAGCACATTGTGTCGGCTGTTGAGCACTCGGAACACGTGGAAAGTCCGTATTGGACGTAATACGTTCATATTCAAAGTTTTGTGCGCGGAAAACGTTCTGATGGTACGGAACACTGTCACACGACGGCTGACTCATGTACGGTAACGGAAAGTTATTGTTCGTACCTGATGCCGGCACACGTGGCTGTGGAATTGTATAAACACTGTCCTGTTGAGTACAGCTAGTCGATGTGTTCGGAAACTGCGTAGAACTATTGCGGACGCCCGGTGGATAATTGTAAAACCATGCCGAAGCGTCCGTTGGAACACTTAGTTGGCACGTGTTCGGTGTAGCAGGCGGCAAGCGATCCATTGTGTACTGCTCGACGGTATAAGATTTCGTTGTAGCACTCGCGAACAAAATTCGGGGTCACCAGTATGGGTTTAGCGTTGTAGGGTTGCCGAATCCAATGATGCACGCTACACCACATGTAATAAACACTATTTTTATTTCTCGTAAGCACACATATACAGTTGTTTACATTCTGAATTCTCGGTACACGTCCGTACACTTTCACGCGCGACCACAGACTGAGCAAAGAGCTTGCCAAAAACAAAGATATTACACGCGACTTGGTCGATAGTCGCCACAAGTGTATTGCCATTTGTAGTGTGGTGCTACAGCTATGACTGGCAATGAAAGGGTGCTCCTTGCGAAATTCAGA
The DNA here is from genome assembly GCF_021461395.2 of Schistocerca americana. Lineage (NCBI taxonomy): Eukaryota > Metazoa > Arthropoda > Insecta > Orthoptera > Acrididae > Schistocerca > Schistocerca americana. Next base: position 983,151,690 of record NC_060121.1, read on the forward strand.
TCAATAATGCCAAATGTTTCAAGGACACACAGCCTTCTGATGAAAAAACTCTGGCAGCCATGGTTTTACTTCATATGTAAACATTGCTCTTAAAGAGGAGATCAAAGTTGTGAACTCTATTAAACATAAACCATTTGTGAAGACATATGTTTGCTTCATCAAAACACTCTTTATCGCACGTAGATCAGGTGGCATTCAGTACGAAAGGTATTGACATGAGTTCTGGAAGTAAAAGCTGAGCTGTAAATGTTGTTGTAAGATTCTAAATATGGACAAGCAAATTATTTTTGTGGCCCTGTTTGGTTATTAAAATAAGCATTTCTCACTGATCTTTTTAACCAGCTAAATATTTAAACAAGAGCCCTAATGGAGAGAACGAAACATAACAACCAAGGACAAAATCGAACAATTCCTCGCAAAACTTAGTTTATGGTCAACGTCTTTAAGGGGAGCCGGAGCGATCCATCTCCTCCATGTTAATTTTAGCAAATAGAAGGAACACTTTTTTTTTAACCATTAAACATATTGCTCTGAAATTTGGACTACATGTTTAGTGAATATTTCTGTACAAAGTTATAATGCCATGTTAAGAAACATTTATTGGTTTTTGTTTTACATTTTTTTAAACAGATGCTTATTTTTTTCTCTAAAATTTTGAACTTTTTCTTCTATAACTCTTGAATTATATAATTTTTTTTACAATTTGTTATAAAAATGAAGGAAAAGAAGTAAACAATATTGTGTATAAATTTCATTGCAATACTTTTAGCAGTTTTTGAGAAAATATTCCTCAAAAATGAAAATTTTAAAGTTACAGGAAATGGCTTCCAAAGTTTTTTAATACATTCCTGCTCCATATGATGGGTTATCAGCATCTTCTTCTTTTTCCAGTGTTAGTTTCCTTTTCACTGGTCTTTTCTTCCCATTTGCCGCATGTTGTAGGCTTTTGTCTCTTCTTCGTGCACCTCTTAGTCTTTCTTCATCAATTAGGTGCATTGTGGAAATGGTGTTATGTCCTGGTTGGAAACCTAAACGTTTTAGCACATCACTTTTGATAATGTTTCCTTCATTGTATGTTGCCACTGCATCATACAGCCCAAAATGCAATGTTTTTATCTGTACAAACACTCATTTGGGAATCCTAATCCAAATTAAATTATTTACACTTTCATTTGGATTTTGTGTTTTCCCATGTAAACACTTTTCCAATAAACTTGGCTGTGATAAATCTCTGAATATGGGCTTAATTACATCAATTACAGCATTTGGCAAACTGTTTTTATGGGCATATTCCTTTCCTGATTGGTACTTACACCATGAGTCATCACCTGTGGGGCACAGTGCATGTTGTGGGTGCTCATTTGTTGATGCAGTATGAAAAAATAATGCCCGTACTGCTCTCCTCATATGCCCAATGCTTCTTGTATTTTGCCTAATTGCACACCTGTAATACCTCTGCAATCTATCAATTGCTTCATCTGTCAATCTTCCTCCTCCTGCAAGGGTCTTACCATCACTAAGCTTCTGGGATCCTAATGTCTGCTTTAGTTTGCACAAGCGAGCCCTCATGCGCTTCTGCACATGTCCAATGCACTCCTGTTTTTTTAATGTGAATTTCATTGCCATAGGGTTTGAGTTCCTCTACAGCTTTATATCCCTTAGATTCACCATTTCCTAGATAGTGTATCGTACATTATACCACTCCTGTGATCTGAAAAAATTGCTTTCACTCCCTCTACTTCCATCGCTCCACTCGTGCTGTGAAAAATTGCTTCACAACTTTCACTATGTTGGTCCTTGGTATTGCCCTCACATCTACAATGTTTTGAGAGAATAGCAACATCAGTTACTTTGCAACTGTCTCCACTGGTAGCTGTCACAACTCCATTTAGAGGTTTATGACCTCTACATTGCCACGATCCATCTAAAGCGACAGTTAAATCTCTAAAATTTGCATTAACCGTCACAGATTCTTCAACTGCTTTCTTCATTGTTGCTTGAGCAATATCTTCAGCAGAAGATCCCACCAATTCATTGGTGGTTTTGGCAGGTTCATAATTCCACGCAATGTTGTCCCTGCAGCACTGCCCTTGCCAATGCAAGGCAAGCCGTACACTAGCCTAACATTTATATCATACAACATCTTTCCACTATTACCACTATGAGGAATACTGTTAGAATTAGAAAACGAAACTTCTGCAGCACATTTGTTACACTTCAATAACATTTTACACGCCAAACCAATGTGTGAAGTTATTTTCAATCCCAGTCCTCTTTCTTTGCAAACTTGGCATAATACATTATGTTTCAAAATGTTAGAGAGCAAGGAAATGTTAATTATTTCATTCACATCATCACTGTCACTTTCATAGTTTTCAAATTTTTCTTTGCTGTCACAAAGTTTCATTTGGAGTAGTCAGTGAAGCAGTCTGAGCAGCATCTCCCTTCGGAACAACAAGATTTCGTCTTCCACTCATTGTGCCTTCTCTTAAACACTCGATTGCTGAAATGGGGCATATTGATATCCACAAACCACATATGTAAAACAGCTACGAGCAAAATTCGTCAAATAGGGAAAATTGAACAGCTAAACAACACAAATCAAACTCCACAAGTCAACACACACAGTATAGCGTTTATGTTTACCGATATGAACAGTCACTTGTCACAGAGATAAAGCCATACAACGTTGGAAAACAAAACACTGTCCAATTCCGCAAAGATACCCTGCTTGCAGCCAGCGAGCGGCGCCATCAGAGGTGACACACCAAGTCGCTACAACCGTTTATGCGACGCGTCAAATTTGTAGCGATAAAAAACACACTTAGGATTCTCTTAGAAGGGTGAAACTTGATTTGTTTTCTTCAGAGAACTCCAAATAATTTTATAATGCAAAAAACCAAAAACGTTAATTTTGTCATTTTCATCGTTCCGTGTCCCCTTAAAAAATATGATGATTGGACCTTTCCCTCGAGTTCAGAAGATTGTTGAAGAAACTGAAATGGACCAGTCTGTGATAGGAAATTCTCACATTCCTTACATGATAAATATCTTTCATAATTTGGAAGAGAAAGTATGAAGTTACTTTCCAGGAATTAATTCTAAAGCTCACAACAGGCATAGATGGATACTAAATCCCTTTTGGGATATGTCAGTACAACTGGTTGATATGAGCACAAGAATGAAAGAAACATTTACAGATTTTGCTGCCCTTAAAACGGAATTTAATTCGCAAAAGATTACCGTCTTTTGGATGAAGAGGAAAGGAAAATTCCACAGCTTGCAAGGTAAGCTTTGACATTATTAGTGCCATTCGCCACTTTCTACCTACATGAATTAGCGTTCTTTTCAATGATGAGCGTAAACACTGAGAAGAGAAATAGGATTCAATTAGAAAATGATTTCGTTATTTGTGTCTCAAAAATGCAGATTTGACAAATTATTAATAAATAAACAGGCATAGCCTTCTCATTGAAATTGTATTTTTACTACAGTGCAGAACCCACAACCCTTGCTTACTTTCACCTGGCTGTGTGGCACCCCTAACATTATCGCTGGTGTCATCAAATGAACACGGTTACTCTTAACGGTATGACTTACGCTCCGCGGGAAAGACACGACAATGAGATAACATAAGCCGCAGAAGAATAAATAGCGTAATCTCTACAGAAGTATTATTACGATGAACAAAGTAACTCAAACGTCGCTTAACGAACACCTTCTACAAAGAGTGATTCGCGAAACGAGTAAAACACAATGCAATTTTGTAAAAGGTTGAATTGCGTAACGAGCAATATTCCACGTAACGAGTCTATTCAGTGACTTGTTATTCAATTTTAAAACCACCTTCTGTACAAGTCTTGAATGTCATAGATCAACGGGTGACTTACTGCACAGCTATAGCAGCTGAAAAGATCTGTCTAGGCAAGAAGGTTGCTCCATTTCGCATTGTAGGTAGGTCTCAGAAGCGAAGTCCCCTTGTACAGTCACTTTGTAAACAAGTAGATTTTTTCGAGTTTCTCAGTGTCACTTACTGGATCTTGTTCATTTAGTTATCGATCGGTTCCTGAAAACACATTTCAGGTAGCGCGTTTATTCATTGTTAATATTTTGAATTTATTATGAAATATACTACATTATATTCATTTCAGAATTAATATCAAATAAGGAATTAAGCAATTGTTAAAGAATGCCTTGTATTCAGACATGCTCTGGGCTGTTTGTTTCGTTCACTTTCAGCCAGTTTCAAAAGCAGACAACATTTATTTTTAATTAATTACGATAATATTTGGTATATTTCATTACTAATTATTTTTCTAGATTTTTAGAACACATTTTCAACTCTTCCATAAAGCAATATTGAAATATCGTCGATAAACTTCACTGAAATCACAATTATTAACAATACAAAATAATTTTAATTCCGCCAGTACCTCGCCTCCAACCTTCCAAACTTCACAGTAGCGCTCCTGCATACCTTGCAGAACTAGCATTCCTGGAAGAAAGGATATTGCTCCTTCCTTCCAGGAGTGCTAGTTCTGCTAGGTATGTAGGAGAGCTTCTGTGAAGTTTGGAAGTTAGGAGATGATGTACTGGCGGAATTAAAGCTGTGAGAGCGGGTCGTGAGTCATGCTTGGGTAGCTCAGATGGTAAAACCCTTGCCCGCGAAAGGCAAACGTCCCGAGTTCGAGTCTCGGTCCAGCACATACTTTTAATCTGCGAGGAAGTTTCATACCAGTGCACACTCCGCTGCAGAGTGAAAATCTCATTCTGGAATACGAAATAAATGAGAGATTAATCAGGCTAAAAGCAACGACGATTTTGTGGAAATTCCAATCAAGCCACAGGGTAATGGAAACAAAAACAACGTTAACATCAGTTACAGTCTGAGGTGAGCTCAAGCGTACTAGATCTGTTCAGTAGAAACTGCTGTACCGGTACTTCATACATTGTCTCACCACTGCGAATCCTAGTGATCTATTGTTGATTCGAAGCACAGTTACTGAGCTGTAATCTCGTAGCCGTGGTGCGAAGTCATGCACGTGAGCTGTGTGCGTCTTATTGCAGCCAGTTTGTATCACATTTCAACGTGTGCATTTTTAAATGCACTTTCATGAATTGTTCCAGTTACATCTTATATAGATCTTTCTTCTTGTTTTAGTTGTCCTTTGTACTTTGGTAATCGTCGTTACCACAACAGTGTCATTGTCACTGATATCAGTTTCGATGTGGACACCCTAAAGGAGGTCACGTCTGTTTGTTGCCACTAGGTCCTGTATATTTCCATCATGAGATCAGTTCTGAACTATCTGTTCTAGGAGCTTTCAGAGAATGTATTGATCAATGATTACAGTATGACTGGGAACTTGCATACAAGCAAACTGAGGTTTTCTCTAATGCTTTTAGTTACATCAGGGGATGAGTCTGGTAGCTGGGTGATAGGAGGTAAGTACCATTTTATGCCCACCCGATACTGAGTCTTGCCCAAACAATCTCACATGCAGCTTCAATTTCTGTCTTGGTGGACTTGAGTTTCTTGTCTGCTGTGACAAATACACCGCCTCCATTCTGCATTAGCATATGCTTTTGATATACTCTTAAATGTTTCCCAAAAATCTCTAACCAATGATTACAGTATGATTGGTGAACTTGTGAACTGAGGTTTTCACTAAAGTTTTTGGTTACATGAAGAGGTGAGCCTGGTGGGTGACTGATAGGATATAATTAGCATCTTATGCCCACCACTGATACTAAGTCTCGCCCAAATAACCTCACACACAGCTTCAATGTCTGTGTTGTTGGATCTGAATTTCCTGTCTACTGTGACAAATACAGCACCTCCATTACCGGTTAGCTTATCCTTTTGACATACTCTTAAATTTTCCTTACAAATATCTCTGCTAATGATTTAAAGTTTCAACCAGCTTTTTGTACCTAGTGTTGTGTGAGCTTGACTACTTCTCAGGAATGATTATGGCACTTTTTTGTGAATGCTTCAGCAGTTAATCACTAGGATTTTAATACTCTCACCTGTGGGAAGCATTTCTTTTATCTTGCAAAATACTTCTGGGTTTCCTACAGTTATCATTATCTGGATCAGATGGAGAGCTACTTAATCTAAAAAATCCTTGTGTGTTCTCCACACACAGTCAGCTACTTGAGTGGCAGCCTCAGAGTGTGATGCACACCAAACCCATTTTGGGGCACCCTCTAGTTCTTAACCCTATGGTGCAAGTTCAGGAACTCATAGACCAGCTTCAAAGTCTCTGGTTCAGTCCTTCCACTCGACTCAGAACCAAGGGATCACAAGCAGTTCTGGAGAAAATGTTGAAAATTGTGAACTTTGTTGAAACTCCAGCACAAGGTGGTGTTCTAAACCTACTCCACCAGTCACTGGAATGATCCAAGTGTGACCTGAAAGCCCAGACAACAGGAGTCATTTGTTTCAAAGTGTACCACAAGCTGCAGTGGGATGTATCCCATTTCCTCAGTGGCTGCTGGAATAGCCTCTTCAACATGTTTTGGGTTTGCCCCAAAGCATACACACTGAATGGACCTAGCCTCCTTTCCTGTCCCTTGCTGCCATTTCATTAAGGGGTACCATCATTCACTGCATGTTTGAACTGCTGATAATTAATAGACCCTACCTTTTTGGATTTGCCTCCTCTTGACACCAGACAAAACAGGTTTCCCTGAAAGAGGTGAAGTGAGTCCCACAGGATCAGTTTCAGTAGAAGACAGCACCTCGAACTTGATGATTAGGGGAATCAACATAACACCCTGAATCCTTCCTGGTCCCCATCCACCCTGTACCAGGACACCTAGGTCTACCATGAAACACCACTCGCAGTCAAGTGGTTGAGTAATGACAGATCCCATACTTCTTGTAGAGGAGACAGGATCTGCAGGAGAGGATAGTACTTCAGGTACCCGTACCACAGGTACATGACTCTCAGGAACTCTTCCAACACACTGATTCTTAGCAACTGCCAATCATTCGACCATAGTCGGGATGATTTCCAGGTGCTTAAGAACATTAACCAACTCATCACATGTTCTAGAACAGCATTCACAGTGGGGCTGTTTTGGCTGGTGCAGTATATTACAGGACAGAGAACAAATAACTTTAAACTAAGCCTACTGATTATCTTTTAATCTGTTGAGCTAAAAAATTAGTAACTCCCTATAAGAATTGAAGCAAATACACAAAACAAAATATTACTAAGGCAACGGAAAAACTACTGGTTTCCTGAAACTTCCTGGCAGATTAAAACTGTGTGCCGGACCGAGACTTGAACTCGGGACCTTTGCCTTTTGCGGGCAAGTGCTCTACCATCTGAGCTACCCAAGCACGACTCATGCCCCATACTCACAGCTTTACTTCTGCCAGTATCTCGCCTCCTACCAGTTTTCTATAACTCTTTATTATAGTTATTAGAAAACTTAGAAACAGAGCTAATTTATGATAAATGTAGAGAATATATACTCCACTTTTAGGGAAAATTAGATGTATCACAGTATGTTAGTTACAATATCTACTACAGTAACTAACTCACAACTGCCAATTTATTACAAAATTAGATTATGCACAGGACAATGATAACTTTAAAAAATTCTCAAAACTGCACATTTATTTGCATAGAACACAATAAAATTTGAGATGATCTGTTCTTTGGTAGTAACACTGATTGGCTGTGAAATAAGTTATCCAAAACACAGATGTTGCACCCTCTCTGGCCTGGCTGCATGTACTCAATTAGTTGGGTGGGTGTCATAAAGCTACTATATCCTTTCCTGAAGCAAGCCGGCCCACAACTATTGCAACTGTTCCTCGACATTCTGGATACTGGCACTAGGAGAAGAGTTGACATCTTTGCTGGTCCCACACACATTATGTTTGGGATAGATCTGGGGATGTTGGTGGCCATGGAAGTACCTCAACATCAAGCAGGCAGTTCATAGAGACACTTTCTGTATGTGTCTGACCATTGTCCTGTGAAAAATGGCACTCGATACTGTTGCATGAGAGGTAACACAAGAGGATGCAGGATGTACAAGATGTACTGTTGTATTGTCAGAGTCACTCTACAAACAACACATGAAGTCACACCCAGTGGGTCCCTACACTATAATGTGAGGGACGTAAATAAACTGAGTAATAAAGTTTATGAGAGCAATGCTCAAACAGAATCCAATTTAAAAGATGAACAAATCTATGCAGTTAATAATGAAAATGTTAATGTTCCTGATGTGTGTAAAGTTGGCAACAGTGCAGTTAATTTACTTGTTGATACTTTGAACGTATGATGATGAAAACCATTAGTAGTAGTAGTAGTAGTTTATTCATCCAGAGACAATTTACATTGCATGGATTTCATCAAAAAAATACATAGTATATATATACACACACATATAGGGTGAACAATACTATACAAAATACAGATGTGCATAGTAGACTACGTAACACCAGACCACATTGAAATAGCATGTACAACTTTGATTATTTACATTGATGTATGAGAAAGACTTTTTACATGGAATACACAGTTGATATTTAGATATAACACATACAATTCTTGCACTGTTGTACATATTATTTATTTAGATCATAGCAACAGTCAGATAAAAATTACTATTGGCACAGAGTACATAAATATAATTGTTTAGTATGGAGCTATTCCAGGTATTCTTTTACACTATAATAGCAGTTGGTCATTAAAAATTTGAATACTGCTTCTTTAAATGAAGACAATTTTTTTATTTCTTTTATCTTTACCGGTAGTTTGTTATACAATCTACTTCCATGTATGTTTGTTTGTTTCTGCGCCAAAGCCTTGTTAACTCTTTTTATATGAATGTCATTGCACTTTCTTGTGTTGTAAGTTTGTAGATCCATGTTGGATTGGAAATTGTTAATATTTCGTTTTACATTAATTACACTTTTCTGTATATAGAGGCACGGCAGGGGTAGAATATTCAGCTGTTTAAATAATTGCTTTGAAGGAGTTAGCCTTGAACTGTTGGTAATTATTCTAACAGCTCGTTTTTGTAGAGTGAAAATGGTTTTGAGATTTTTCTTACTATGATCCCAGAAGATGAGGCCATAGGTAATTTGAAACAATTACATATAAATAACCTATGTGAATGCTGTAGTATGTTTAAGAATAATTGAAAACAGCTTTTTGGTAACAACAATGAAAATTCATGGATGGAAAAATATATAAAATAAGGGAAAGGCAACCTCACTCCTACAGAGGACTGGCGTGTGGTGGACAGAAACACAGAATAGAAAACAATTAACACTGGATTTTGAGCTCTTGCTCTTTCTCCAGTAAAAGTACACACATTTATATAAATAATGACACAGACATGAAAACATACACACAGTGGTGAAATTGATTATTGAATATCGATTATTGAAAGCAGTTGGCTGAGTAGACGGAGGTGAACAGGGAGAGGGAAAAGATGTGTGATGCAAGGAGGGGGTAGCAAGGCAGTGTGACGCAGGTCTTACACCTGATGACTCAGTGGCTGCACAACAAGGTGTAAGGAGTTCAGAGGTAGGGCGTATTAGGGATACATTGAGGCAGCTGAGAGTAAAGGGGGGGGGGGGGGAGGAAAGGGTGACTGTGAAGAGGCAGAGAGGGTAAGGAAGAGGGGTTGAGAGAAGGGGGGGGGGGGGAGGGAGAGAGAGAGAGAGAGAGAGAGAGAGAGAGAGAGAGAGAGAGAGAGAGAGAGAGAGAGAGTGAATTGTAGTAAACAGATTGTAGTAATTGAAATATTTACTTCACCTTTGAAGGCATCATCTACAAACAAGTCCATGCTACGGTAATGGGCAGCCACATGGCATCATCCTATGGCAATCTATTCACAGGCCATTTAGGCAAATCCTTCCTATCCACTCTGAATCACAAATCCTCATCTGGTTCAGATTCATTTAAGATGTCTTTGTGATATGCATCAAGGGTGAGCGCACCTTATCCATGTCCCTCGCCTCATAGATCACATGCCTGTAATAGACCTAGATGCAAGACCTGTCCCAAACATCCTGCCACCACTACCACCAACTCCAGTCCATTCACAAGTATCACCTATCAAATCAAAGGCAGAACTACCTGTGGAAGTAGTCATGTGATCTACAAACTGAGCTACAATCACTGTGATGCATGGGCGTGACAACCAACAAGCTGTCTCTCTGCATGAATGGCCAGCGACAAACTGTGGCCAAGAGATAGCTGGACCACCCCGTTGTCAAGTATACTGCCCAACACAGCAGTCTTCACTTCAATGACTGCTTTACAGCCTGCACCATCTGGATCCTTCCTATCAACATCAGATTTTCCAGACTGTATAGGTGAGAACTCTTCCTGCAGTATATCCTACATTCCCATAACCTCGCTGGCCTCAGCCTTAGCTAGTGTCTGTTCATCACCCACCTACTCCTTCCCTGCTCCCACTTCAGGTCTATACAGCCTTCTATTCCACAAAAACACTCGCAGTCTTTTTTCCTCTCTTCTCCTTTTTACCTCTCTCGACACCCACCTCAACCCCAAATCTCCAACTGCAAGTAGCTGCCCTACCCTGTCCCCACCACATCCCTATGTGCTCCTGCAAACAGCACTTTACCATCCCCAGCCCTACCCCATCCATGCCACAGCCTCCTCATTACCACATCACCCAGAATGTTTTTCCCATCATGCACAGTTGCTCGCATTCTGGCCTTGGTGGTCTAAGTCAGTGGTCCTGTGTGTATGAATTGTTCTGAGTGAATGTGTGTAGTGTCTACTTTGGAAGAAGGCTTTTTGGCCAAAGCTTAAATGTTCAGACTTTTTGTTGTGCTTGTCTGTGTGACCCAACATCTTCTCTATACATCTATCCTTTTCATAAAACTGAGAAAAATATGTTATTCTGATAAAAAATTCATTATTTTGACATGTCATTCAACCAGGAGAAGAGGCAACAGCAACTTGTAGAAGTGGCAATTAGTTTATTACTGTCCAAAGGTCACAGAATCTCAATTTGGAAGTACATTTAAGGAGAAGAATAGAAGAAAAATGTAAAAATTTAAGAGTACAATAACGTTTAACTATGAAAATATCATGAAAGGAAAAAGAAAACCTAAAAAGTCACCTGACAGATTAATGAGCAGTACTGAAACAAAAGAGAGTAATACAAATCTGTTTCCAAGAGTGAACTAAAATGGGCCACTTAACAATATTTGATGAACGGACTTCAACTTTTGTCATGGTTTTGACTAGGGATTAGATCATGTTACAATCATATTATCATTGGCAAACTACGCTAGGTAACATATTTGGTTAGGACTAGAACTTAACTATTTTGTGTTTGCTTTAATGCTGAGGGTTCATTTGTATGTAATCCCTCTGATGGACATACACACTTAGTATGTTTGTGCACTGGTGTTTACAGGCTGTTGGAGCCCTACGTCCATTTTTGTTTTCTGTATTAAATCCTCTTCTATTGTGTCAACCTGTCAAAATTATCTCATACTTTCATCACTGTCCATTCTTCATTAGTAAATAACTATGAGTAAATACTCTGCTGATTACATGACTGATGTTAACATGACGTTACAATAGGTAAAATATTTTGCAAACATTATATTACTTAGCTTCCTGTTGCTTATGATACGATATTTGCCAATCTTCCTGTGCAAATTTTATCCCTAATCTGTGACAATTCTCCATTTTGCAGACCAATTAGTTGCCCAATGGGACACAATATATCACACCACTGTCAATTATTCAAATGTACACTAAATTCATGATTGTATAAAAACTGTGTGGGTTAATGTCACATTGATTATGTATCATTCTGTCATATTGAGAGAAACCTTGTCACTGTTTTGTTCTGTAATCTTTGCAACATTTTATAGCTCACTACATACTTCATGAGATGCTATTATTTTTCTCTGTCAAAAGTTAATTTATATTACTGAAAACCTAACTAAAGAGGGGACATTATGCACACAAAAATACCATTTCTTTAGTTTATGTATTTAATCGACTTCTAAATTTTGGTTGCCTTGTTATGGCTAGTGTTAAAATGTATGATATACTGTTTACATTAATGATTTTACTTATGACTGTCTAATGTGTTATTGCCATGTTATGCTTTAAATATTTGATTTTGTCCATTTTCTGGTACAGTTGATGCTGAGGTATGAATGCTCAGTGCTTTTACTGTACTAATGCTTCATGCTGAAAGATATGTAGGATTTTATTCTAAGGACTATTTTACATTATGCTGACTGAAGGAGTTGTTATGCTGGTGGACTTGTTGATAATTCCAGGTAAGAGTTAGTGAAAGTACCTGTTTTGCATAATGATGACTGAGGATTTGCTATGCTGTCTTAATTTACTGTCACACATTACAAAGTGATTCGTAAAAAGAGATGTTACATTATGATGATTCAATGATGACTTCTGCTGTATAATGATTAATATGAGGTAACACAACATGCTATGCTTTGACAAACTTTTGTAACCTTGGACAATGAGCAGGAAGTAAATGGGAAAGATGAATAAAACATATTTTGTTTGTGAGTAATTCTTTCCTTGATGACTGACTTTGTTGCTTAGTGATTGGGAAGGAATATATACAATGTACAATGTGTTCAGCAAAGGATTGCCTGGTTTTAAAATTAAGTAATATGTAAACAGAGATCAGAAGAATGTGACAAACAGATTTTTTGCTGTGAAATGTAAAAATTTTACACAGAAGTTTCGAAATGAAATGTCATGTGGCTAGGGCCTCCCGTCGGGTAGACCGTTCGCCTGGTGCAGGTCTTATGGCATTATTGGCTGGAAGTCCCTGCCTGTGGTTGTTCAGTCGCCTGGTGAAAGTCTTTCTATTTTATTTATTTATCTCTTGTTCCGGTGATCCATGTTGTGACACTATCACAGGATATGGAATGTGTCAATTTTACAAGCTTTTGGCCACAATTTATGGTAATACATAAAACAAAACAAAAACAGTAAACAGTAACTTAGGTCCCACTACAAAAAAATACATTTTTGAGATAGAGATTACAAGACAAAAACAGTAAACAGTAACTTAGGTCCCACTACAAAAGATACATTTTAGAAATAGATAAAGATTACAAAATAATAAGTGTTACAGACAAATAAATATTGCAAAATATATGTTTACAATAAAAATATTCGGTATTACAAATACAAATTTCGGCATACATTTGCAATTTACAATACGAGAAATATTAAACACTGTAGTTCAGGAACTCTTCTATTGTATAAAATGATCCTTGCAATAGGAAATGCCTTAAGGTTTTTTTAAACAAGAGGTCATCATCTACTAAACACTTAATTCTTGAAGGGAGGGCATTAAAAATCTTACAGCCACTGAAATGGACTCCTTTCTGCACCATACTTAGATTTGGCTGTTCTTTTATTTTTATTTTTTAAAATTTGGTATGCGTATTCCATAGATCCGTACATGCGAGTAATTCGCCTGGATGTGGAATGTGTCAATACAATTGTACAAATACAATTAATGCTACAGAATAGTAATATAATACAATGATATAGATATTATAAGTATCACTTTTTCTCATTTACAAGCTGTCATTAAACTAGTATAGCAATTCTCAATATAACATTATAACTATAAAATTAACACTATGACATTAACATAATATTGTATCATCCATCTAATAACTAAGAGACTAAATACATCTGTTATTAAGGGAGGGCATTACTTCTGGAAAATAATTCATCTAACAAGTACAGTGGATGGTCGAGCAGGTATTTTTTTAACATACCTTTGAACAGCGTTTCATTTTCTATTGTACATTTAATATAATTAGGCAATGCATTAAAAGTCTTTATAGCAGCATACTTTACCCCCTTCTGTACAAGTGTTAAATTTTTTAGTTCAACATGTAGATCATCTTTACCTCTAGTATTGTAGTTATGATATGAACAATTTGTTTCATACTGAGCATAGTCTTTATTAACTACATTCATCAGAGAGTATATGTACTGACATGTTGTGGTCAGAATACCTAACTGTGTAAAAAGTTTTCTACATGAGGTTCGCGGAGGAACCCCACACATGATTCTGACTGCTCTCTTCTGAGCAGTTAAGATTTTTTTTGAGGCTGGTGAATTACCCCAGAATATTATTCCGTAACTCATTAATGAGTGAAAGTACCCAAAGTAAGATGATTTTAAAATATTGATGTCCCCAAAATGAGTAATTATTCTTAGAGCAAAAGTTGCTGATGAAAGCCTTTTTAGAGTAAGGGACACATGCTGTTCCCAGTTAAGCCTACTGTCAATGTGAACCCCCAGGAATTTAGTGGATTGCACCTGTTCTAGTTCCTGGTTGTCATGAGCAATTACTATATTTTCTAGAATTTTATTTTTTGTGTGGAACTGTATAAAATTAGTTTTTTTAATATTAACTGAAAGAGAATTAATTGAAAACCAAGCTGTAACTTCTCTGAGTATATCATTAACATCAGTCTCCAGATCAGCAGTAGACTTACCATCTACGACAATGCTTGTATCATCAGCAAACATTATGAGTTCACAATTTTTACTAATGGACAGGGGTAAATCATTAAAATATATTAAAAACAGCAAGGGTCCAAGGACAGATCCCTGGGGAACTCCATGCTGAATTTTGCCCCATTCAGAATCCACTAGATTAGGAGATCCTTTGTTGCAGCCATTTAGAACCACCTTTTGTTTCCTGTCTTCAAGATATGATTTTAGCCAGTTACCTATAGGCCCTTTGATTCCGTAATGATAGGCCTTCTCCAAGAGTATCTTGTGGTTTACACAATCAAAGGCCTTGGAAATGTCACAGAAGACACCAACTGGTGACTTCTTACTATTAATAGGCTCCAAGACATCATTTGTGAGTGAATATATGGCACACTCTGTGGAAACCCCTTTTTGAAAACCAAACTGTCTATGGTTAATAATATTAAGTTTATCAAGATGTGCCACAATCCTGTTATACACTGCCTTTTCAAGAACCTTTGAAAATGTTGTTAAGAGAGAGACAGGACGATAATTTTTGACATCTGTAACATCGCCAGACTTGAAAAGGGGTCTCACAATGGCATATTTCATTCTCTCTGGAACAAATCCCTCATAAAGAGACGTGTTGCAAATGTGAGCAAGTACTACACTTACATCATTACTGCAGCCTTTCAACAGTTTACTAGAGATGTTATCTATACCTGAAGATCCTTTACTTTTCAATAAGTGAATTCTTTTTTTTATTTCATTAACAGTTATGGGTGTTACATTTATATCATTAAAACATTGTGGGAGGTTAAGTTTCAGAATATCTAAAGCTTCCCCAAGGGCACCACTGCAACCTATTTGAGAGGTGACACTTAGAAAGTGGTTGTTAAATGTGTCTGCTATCTGTTTACTATCAGTTATTTCCAAATCATTAATTTTTAGGACAGCAGTTTTTTCATTGTCAGATGGTGCAGTATCTGTTTCCCTCTTTATTACATTCCAAATCGTTCTGATTTTACTGTTTGAACAGTTAATTTCAGATTGTGTGCACATACTTTTAGATTTTTTAATGACTTTAGTTAAGATTTTGCAGTATGTCCTATAATATTTCATCTGCAGGGGATTATTGGATTGTCTAGATATTATATACAGTTCCCTTTTTCTCTGGCATGATATTTTTATGCCTTTGGTGAGCCATGGTTTTTTGCTTGATTGCCTGTTCTGTAGTCTACAGACCTTTTTTGGAAAGACATTTTCAAATATACCTGATAATTCATCAGTAAATAAATTATATTTTGTATTAACATCATTTGCAAGATAAACATACCTCCAGTCAGTCTCCCAAATGCATAATTAGAATTTTTGGATATTTTCCTCATTCATGTTTCTAATGGTTTTCCACTGTGCACTAGCTTTGTTCTGATTTGTATTAAAGTTGTCAATTGTGAGTATTTGCCCATCATGATCAGAGAGACCATTTATGACTTTTTCAACTTTGATGTGATTAGTTTTACTCATATCTACAAAGATATTGTCTATTAGAGTGCTGGAAGTGGCAGTAGTTCTTGTGGGAAAACTGACAGTGGAGACAAGGTTGTAGGTATGCATTAAATTTGCAAACTCTGTCTTAGAAGTGGATATCATGTTTCCTTCTGGTGTTGTGACTGTGAAATGCACTATTCAGCTTAAAGATGGATTTTTCTTCCCTTATGAAGCACATCAAAGAGAATATACATTGCCCAGTGGATGTAAGTATTTCAAGCTTCTTAAAAAGATTCCTGCATGTAGCTCTACGATGGACTCCACGCATGATTCTTATGGCTCTTTTTTGTACACACAGTACTTTTTTAGCCAGTGGCTGATTTTCCCAAAATATAATTCCAAATGCCATAACTGCATGAAAGTAACCATAATACGCTGACTTCATGGTTTCCATATTTCTATAAGAAGAAACAATGCGCAATGCATATGTTGCTGAACTCCTGTGATTTGCTCATCTTTGTGTTGAAGATGAGATGAAATGATTAGGGCAACTGAAACATCCAATACCCGAGTGAAAAAATATGTGACCTAGCCAGGAAATGAACCTGGAACACCACAATCTAGAGGTTATGCTAAACACTAGACCACAAGCTTCAGAAAGAAGATATGAAACAGTGGTTACAAAAGGTGCTAACAGATGGAACCATAATCACAATATGTGGTGCTTGTAAATATTGTTCAGAACCCCAGAGTGGTCAGTTCCACTGTTGAAATGTGAAAGGAAAGTTACCATACTGAAGAAACAGGTCGAAAACATGTACTCTAGCATAGAGCATGTGTTTCTGGTATTGGAATACCACATGTTAGAATGCTGTAATATGGCAACAAGGCACAGTTTTCAGACACAATGCAATGTTCCAGACAGACTCGCTCCAAAAACCATTTGCGAGCTCTTTGCCAGATGTAGACAGACAGGACTCAGCAAGCTGATCTAGTGGGGAATGTTGGTCCCAGGTCAACTGTAGTTACTCCTGAAAGTGTCACCACTGTTTCTGGACTTATTCAGCAACATCTGAGGAAACACATCCAAAGAATTGAAGCAGAGATTGGTTTGGATCATTCAAGAAAGTGTACAATACTGAGAAACAGTCTAATGTGTTGATATTCTAAATCCAAAGTCACCAGGTCATACTCAAACCCAATGTGTGATGAAACGCTTATTTTGCAAATGAGATTCTCAAAATGACTGTAATGAAGCATTTGATATTGGCTGCATCTGGTTCACAGATGAAGCGCACTTCCACCTGAATAGGTTAGTGGATAAACAAAACTAGAAATTTTGGAGTTTCAAAAATCCCCATTAGTGTGAAGCAAGCCACTGTATTCTCCCAAAGTTATTGTTTGGATTGTGTTATGCAGCAGAGGCAGTATCAGCCTCTTTTATATGTGAGAATCGATAACTAGTGATTGTTACAGGGCAAGTTTGGAATAATTTGTCAACACACAGCAAATATTAGAAAATTGAGCAAGTACTTCATAGTTCATGCAAGCTGGGGCCTGTAATTTACCCCTCCCTCACATCATTTGTTGACTGTCACTGTCTTTATGCTTAACTCCTTTAATAAGCTTCAAGAGGAGTAAGATTTGCAATAAACTTTTTACTTATCTTCTGTCCTTATAGTTGGCTCCAGTTCTTCATGTCTAGGGGCTGATTCTTGAAGCTGAAATTTTTGACATTATAGGTTCTCATGGTTCCAGCTGACATAATTAATTTTGAAGTAAGCTGTTCAGATTTTTATTCTCTCACATTTTTCTATATCACACTATCTTTTGAATTTTCACATTAACAAAGCCAAAATTACACTGTTATTCCAAAACACAAAAACACATCTGATCACATCAGAGACATGCCCACTACTACTTCACTCTGCAGTACTAACAATATTCCATGGAGTTTACAAATTCTCTTGACAAATGAATTTCTGTTAATTTACAAATGAAGCCAGATATAAACATAAGAAACAGTACTAAAGCACATAATTAATAATAGCAATTTTAAGAAAAAAAAAGTTCATACAAAGCTAGCACATATCGATTGTAACAACAAAAATAAAGTAATTTCTCTTTATAAATTTCAGCTTGAAATGTAATACAGCATGTATAAAATTCATGTGAAATTCTTTTAGAAAAACAGCTGAGATAATACTAACCTATGTAAAAAGTCGAAAATATTTTTGGTATTGAATATTTCTGTTGAGGAAAAGTAATGCTTGAGGAGGGTGTCCCTTTGCAGGACTGACCACATTGCTCCAAACAGATGTTTTACTTTTTTGGGGAATTCCTTAGGAATGAATAGTCATTGGGTTGGATTAACTGAAATTAATTGGCACAGGCATGAATCAGCATGCCATAGTCAACCTAACTGACTCCTTTGGACTGCTGTTGTGAGCACATTAAAAGATTCTGTCTACTGGAACTTTCCCACAATAGTAGATGAGCTTGAATCATTGATCTGTGTGGCAGTTGAATCCATTTCTGTTCAGACATTATAATTTCATTGTGCATTTGTGACACTTCTCCTCTGTGATCTGATTGCAAAGACTACATGCAGAATATGAGTTTGCTGTTGCATGCTGATATGAGCTGTACCTTATGCAGTGGCATCTGTTAGCCACTTTTGTAACTACTATTTTAAAAATTATGCAGAAAATTCTTGCAGATTTCATAATAAACATAACATTACAGAGTCCTTTACTGGACACCCCATGCAGTCTCCATGTGCTAGAATTTATTGATAATAAGCTGGGTGTAAAACATTGTTGCATTATTTTTCCAATTCTCTCAGCTGTCTTGCCACCATTTATGATCATACTCACTAAGTACTTAAAAGTTTTGACCATTTCCAATATTTTTCCACCCAATTTTATCTTTCCTCTGCCTTCCTTCCTCTTGACATCACCACTATTTTGCTCTTCCCTATGCATACTCTCATCCTAAATATTTCTACATCATATTTCCATACTCCCACTTGCTTTTGCACTTCCATTTAATCCTTGCCCCATATCATTATCTCATCTTCAAACAACATGGATTTAATTGCATCTCCTCCTAATTTCTGCTTAATATTCTTATGAATTTTGTCCAAGACCATGAATACCATGGAGGATGGCACACTTCCCTGTTGTTGAGCCATTTCAATTTTAAATAATTCTGTTTCTTATATACTGTTCTTTAGAGCACTAACACAATTTTTGTGCATAGCCTTTATCATCGGCATTTCCACTTTACTAACTTGTGTATCCCTTAAGGTTTCACAGACTAACTAGGCACACTGCCACAGGCTTTCTTAATATAAATATATATCATCACCATTTCAAGGCAGACATCCAACATGTCCCAGAGAAATATGATGTTTTTACTACTACTGAGCAAGAATGCTCTCATAAGCCAATTCCAAGAGGCTGTAGGTCTCAGTATGTACAGAGCTTAGGCCCCACTACAGCAGATAACTTAAAACAATATATCTCCCTCTAAGAAGAGAACCCATTTGGCGAGGACACTACTAAAACTGGCCGACAACTAATTCAATCTATGGGTGCAATAAAGAGAGAATGATGGGTTAAGCTGATGGAAGAACTGGACATGGCAAAAAACAGCAGAGAAGCCTGGAAGTTAATAAGATCTCTGAACAATGACCCCATGAAAAGCCCCTTGCACTCCAACATTACATGTAAGCAGATTGTTCATCAACTCTTGATAAATGGCAAAACAAATAAAACAAGAAGACCATCTAAGCTTCAAAGAAATGTCAAACAAGAAACATCTAACCTGTCCAACCCATTCACTATCAAAGGATTGGAAGACACTATAAAAAAGAGTAAGACAGGTAAGACAGCCAGATTAGATGATATCTGTATGGAGCAGATTCATCACTTTGGAAACCTTACCAAGCAATGGATTCTACAGCTATTCAATAACTGCCTGGAATGATGCCAAATCCCTAAAATCTGGAGGAA
This sequence comes from Schistocerca americana, assembly GCF_021461395.2. Classification (NCBI taxonomy): domain Eukaryota; kingdom Metazoa; phylum Arthropoda; class Insecta; order Orthoptera; family Acrididae; genus Schistocerca; species Schistocerca americana. Next base: position 983,171,707 of record NC_060121.1, read on the forward strand.
GACTAAAGTTTTTGCTGTTCTGAAACCTGGAAAACAGCCAACAGACCCAAAGAACTTCAGGCCAATGTCACTTCTGTGCCATCTTTATAAGGTTTTTGAAAGACTGTTATTGAACTGCATAACACTACTGGTCAAACCTCCTCTTATCCAACAGCAAGCTGGATACAGCACATAGAAGATGGTTTTCAGCTCAGAAATATCACTGGAGTGGCCTTTGTCGATCTCTCTTCAGCCTGTGACACTGTACAACTTCAAATCATCCTAAGGAAGATTTACGACCTTACCATGGACTTCGGGCTTACGCAAATCGTTGCCACCGTGTTGCAGAATCGATGTTTCTTTGTGGAATTTCAAGGAGGCGGAGCAGATGGAGAATACAAAAGAATGGGCTCCCGCAAAGCAGTGCCTTAGCACCAAAGCTGTTTAATATCCACACCAATGACCAACCACTTCCTCTCCACACAAGAAGCTTCCTATATGCAGACGACCTGGTATTGGCAACTCAGGATAAGAATTTTGAGATAGTAGAAGAAAATCTCACTGCTGCTCTGAAGATTCTCTCAGAATAGTATGAGGAAAATCATCTCAAGCCAAACCCATCAAAACCTAAAATATTTGCTTTTCATCTGAAGAACAGAGAAGCTTCTCGACAGCTGCATATAAACTGGAAATGAAAGGAGTAGGAACACTGCAGTGCTCCAGTTTACCTTGGTGTTACCCTGGACTGCTCCCTGACCTTCAAGGCACACTCCACCAACCTTAAAGCCAAGGTTTCATCAAGAAATTGCCTACTCTGCAAGGTGACTGGTTCTGGATGGGGTACCCACCCCCAGACAGTAAGAACAACTGCCCTGGCACTCTGCTACTCTGCTGCCAAATATGCCGCTCCAGTGTGGTACAATTCTGCACATGCAAAAAAAGTGGACACCGCCCAGAATGAAACCTGCAGGCTGATCACAGGCTCTCTAAAGACAATGCCAATACAGAAGCTGTCTACACTTGCAGCTATAGCCCCACCTGGTATTAGATGCGAGATAGCTGCTAGCAACGAGAGGCAAAAGGTCTGAAATAACCCGGCCCACCCCTTGCACATACAACAGCCACCACCACCTCAACTGAAGTCCAGGAAGCACATTCTACAGTCTTCTGTTCCAATTGACAGAGATCAAAGTATAGCCAGGGTTGAACTGTGGAAAAAAAGACATCCTGTCCATCCAGAGTGAGACGTAATTGAAGAAATTACCTTTAACATCCATGAGTATAGTCTGCATTTCCATAAAATAGAAAGGTTGGCCTTCAGTCTTAAAGAATATAGTACCAGGTCTAACTTTGTGCTTAGTTTATTTATTTATTTATTTTCTGTCCATATAACAAAAAGTTTTTGGACATTGTCAGGAAAATTTAGATTACATTACACATATACAGTAAAATATTTACATTCTTTCATAACAACATATGGATCAGACACATGTCTGTACACATTATTTTTCAAAAGGGCACTAAAAGTAGATTCCTCTATAGTGTTATACAATTTAGCTTGTATTTATAATAGTGCAGTACACATAATACAGTGTATAATTACATTCTTTCATACCACTGATAGACCGGAGACATGTCTATATACACTGTTTTCCAAGATGGCACTACAACTTAAAGTCCTCTATAGAGTAACAACACTTCTCTATTAATAATTGCTTCAGTCTACTCTTTAGCATATTTAGATTTACTTTCTTGTGTTCACAGGGTAGTGCATTGTAGAAAATTGCTCCCATTCTGTGTGGGCTGGGGTCGGTTGCCTTTTTATTGGTCACAATTCTATGAAAATTTTCCCTTTCCCGTGTATCATAGTTGTGTACATTACTGTTTCTCATATTAAATTCAGTATTTTGTTTCACGAACTTGACTGGCTGCAGTATATACATGGATAAAACCATAAGAATTTTATATTCTCTAAAGATGTCTCTACATGGCTCTCTCTTCTTTACCTTGGCTACCATTCTTACTGCCTTTTTTTGTAATCTGAAAAGTCTATCTATATGAACTGCTGATGCCCCACCCCATATCTCAATACCATACTGAAGGTGCGGATGAATTAACCCAAAATACATTTGCCTTAAAGTATCATGGTCCAAGAAGTTTCAGTAGATACACATTTCTACTGATTTTCTTGCAAATATTATCTACATGGTCTTTCCATGATAAGTGTTCATTAACAATGATGCCCAAAAATTTATGTGAATTTGCATATGCAAGACCCAATGGGGATGTAAATACAGTATCAATTATGGCAGCATATGTAATTAATTTCCTAATTTATTTTAACCTTTCCTAGTTAATATCTTCTGTTATAGGGTGAAATCAGTAATTGTTTCATGACTTAGATTCTACGGTTGACTTATAAACAAATATAAATTCTGTACTAATTATAAACATTTGGAAAAAGAACTACTAGGATTCTTAAATGTTTATTTGGCTCTATTCAAAAACATATTAACAAAACCAGCCGTTAATTCCAAAATAATTACTGGGTTTGTCAAAAGTATTGTTTGTATAACTATATCTATTAATTTAATTATTTAAGCAAATAGTTCAACCTAAATTTTGTGACTCGAGGAACTGTTAGAAGGAATTTTTTGATGATGTATTCAGTTAATTGAATGAGTTATGTTTTAATTGTAATTCATGTATCTTAAACATTGAACAATGTATAGTTGCAGTACCTATATTATGAGGATATATAAAGGACCAATTTTTGGTCCCGAGACAGTCAGTCCATGGCTGATTTTCAGATGGGAATTATTTATTGGTTAAATTAACAACAATGCATCAACTTAACAGTGGAATAAGTGTAACACAAATAGGCCATGTGTTAAAACAATTAATGACAATGTCTGTTCAATTTATTTCAGAAATAATGTCACACACACTGTATTATTCTGCAAGAACTGTGAACTGTGTGGTTAGGTTTTTACTGCTCATAGATGTTCAACAGCAAACTATTGTAGCAGTATGCTGATGTTTTCCTGCAACCTATTAATGAGGCTTATCAACATTTACCAATAGTGAACTGGCCATATAATCATATAATATTGGGGGATTGTGAGCAGTGAAAGTAAAGAACTGAGAAATGCAATTGTGCAACTGTTGGCTACATCATTTACAGTAGTCAGTGTTGAACTTCTATCCTCCCCCCATTTTTCAGCCAGTACAACAATGCAGTACAAGCACTATAAATGAAGAAATACAGCAGGTGAATGTCACCCTATCATGCCCTTTCGGGTGAGAACATTGTATTTGGAAACAATAAACAAGGACTCACAAATTTTAAACATTGAACTCGCAAACAGTTTACAGTACAGTGGTTTTAACGAAGTAAGTGTATGATACATGTGGCTTCGGAATTTTGTCGAGAACAGTGAACAGACAATATTATGGGAGTGTGAAATATCAGAATTGATGTAGCCACCATTAAACAGGGAGGTACAACAGCCAATCAGTGCACGAGTTTCACGGCCACAGTAACAGAGTATGACAGCAGCCAGTCAGCAAGTGGGTTCTGCGGAAGTGGCCATTGAGTACAGGAGCAGTTAATCAGCACACAGGTTGACACAGCCAACTGGATTCGACTGGGATAAACAACACACCTCATTGAGAGAATTACAACTTGCAGCAGTCTTGCAGATGACAAATTGAGATGACAACTGCAGCAGCAACAGGAGACGAGTGAATAAAAATAAGATAATTGGTAACAAAAGCTGTTTTATATTAAGTGATGCATAATGAGTGGCCTTAAAAAACAAGACATTGTGATGGGGGAGAAGGGACAACAGGGGAGTGATGTGATCGATAAAAAAGCTGTACAGGTTAAGTTTGTAAAGCAACAGAAGCACTTAATGGGGACTTATTTGGTAGGTCATAGTGGTTATAAATCAGATGTGAATGTAACTTTGAATGATGGGGATGAAGGTCATATTATAGATGAGGTGATAAAAGCGTAATCTACATTGTGTGGTGATGTGAGCGAAATGGACAAAAATAGTACTAAAGTGGGTGAAATCATTAAGGCTATGGAGGAAATTCCTGGTGGCAAAAGTCAGCAAAGGCAACCGTTTATGGCAGATGGAAAATTGGAAGTGATGTCAAGGCAAATTATGAGTAGTTTGAGCAGTATGAGTTTGAAAGAAGACATAATAGGGTGGAGATAAGATGAAAGAAGACAGCAGTATTATTAAAACTGACATGGCTAGCTTAAGCGATGAACTGAAGAAAGAAATTAAAAAGGAAATTAATGTAGTCAGCTCTAATCTTCTTTCAGAATTAAATGAGAAGGTTGAGGTGGCAGAGAAAGATTGTGATGAAAAGATAAAGTAGTGCAGAATACTAATGAGAAATTAACATTAATGAGTACCATAGTAAATGTGTAGAAGAGAGAAACTAACTTTGCGATGACTACAGTAGGAGGGTGGAAGCTTCCAAGAGACAGTGTAAAGATTAAGTCAAAGAAACGAGGAAAGTTTGTGCTGAAAATGGGGTTAATCTTAAGAACCAAATTGATCAGCTTAAAAATGATGTAGAAACCACGTGTGCAATAGTGGTAGAGGAAAAACTGGTAAAAGTAAATAAAAATGTAGATTCAAAATTGGCTGAAATGGAGAAAAAGGTGGAAGTGTTACAAAATCTAAAGCATGGAGAAAGTGACAGTGGGTCTGATTCCAACACTAGTTGTAATGACAGCAATGAAGAATCCAGTAGTGATGAGGATGAGGTACTTGAGTTTATTGTCGATAATGATGGCAACGTGTTAAGTAAAGAAAGAATAAAGGAGGACAGTATTAGGCCTGATGAAGAGTTAGAGCTTTATGAGAGAGGTAATGAGGAAGAGGATCATGCTATCCGTCATTTGACTATGTCTGATAGTTGTTTTGGCAAGCATGTTGACAGTTTTTCCAGGAAAAGGATTAATGAGGATTTGTTGTATGAAGAAGATCATACGGTAAGTAATAAGGATGTTTGGCACCCTGTAATAACAGCAGGTGTACAAGGTACACATGTTAGGCGTTTACTGGACAGTGGTAGTGATGTGAAGGGCATTTAATAGGCATTTTTTGAATTTATTAAGAATACAGAGATTACAGTAGTGATGTATGTTGCTGGAATAAAAATTATTGATGCTACTGGTAAGTTACAAAAGAGTATGAAACAAGAGGTACTATTAACAGTGGAATTGCCAAGACAGCTATTGGAGTGCAATTTCTTGGTGATCCAAAATCTTACCATTGATGTAATATTTGGTACTTAATTTCTTGTGCAAATAGCAAGTACGGGGTCCAACATTCTGTGTTGGATTCAATTATGTGGCGATAATGCTTACCCTTGCTGTCTGTGTCATTTTATGTGTTTCCTGAGGCAGTCAAACTCTTCTCCTATCCTATCTGTAGTTTATAAGTGAATCAAAAACATTCTATCTTTGACATTCGTGTGATTTTGTACAGCAGGATACTTTAGTATAGGAATATTTTAGAAAAGGTTTCTCCACTGTTATCTATAGATATTATGTTGTGTTAGTGATAAGTAATGGAATCTTAAGAGGATGGAAGAAAAGGCAATATAAAAAACTGGTAGTGGTATTTGGTAAAAATCTATAAAATACTGTGTTTATTCTGGTTTTATGAAATATGATGCAAGTAAATTGGTGTCATGGTTAAAGAATTTCTGTCAAACAGAGGTAAGGTAAACAGAAAATGAAAGATGTCAACATATGTGGAAGAGAAGGTGCAGATTATTGGAAAACTATAATTAACATCTGAAGTAATCAGCTCATGTGTGCAATTAATATAATTTTGTGCAGCATCAGAGGCAACATGCAGTAAAAATCATCTTGAATACCAGGTCTTAATATTAATTGTGGTATAGTAGAAGTTTTTTTGTGTTCAGTGCAGTCAGTATATGGAGATAACTATCTGCCTATAGAAGTGTGTCTTCTAACATTAAGGAAATAAAACTTTAAATGTAGTTGCCTGGAGTAATGTGTGTGGAAAGAAAAAATTTTTTCTAAGTGATAATTCTGTCTGATCAGTAATGAGAGTTAAGTTTGCCTTAGCATAAGGATATGTTGCTGTGAAGTGTTTTTCAGTAGATTCAGTTTTGTACTGGATAAGCAGAGCAGGTGTTTATTGATTAGATGATGAAGCAATAATGAAATAATAAAATAATGAATAATGTTAGGGTCTTAATGGTTAGAGAGCCTGTCTCTGCAGTAGGGATATCTTTTGAAAATGCACTCCACTAGCTATCTAAGTGAGAAATGTAAGTAAAATAATGGAGCTGACAGACATGATTGAGTTATGAAAAAGATAACTGTATACAAACAGAAGTGGAATAACTATATTGAAGATCTGTTTTTGAACTTGGCAATATTGGATACTGTGTATATTGTGCAGTTCATGATACTGCAGCTGGGAATGAATGCTTAAAGAAAGAGCAGTATTTTAGTGAAGTACAGGTTGTACAATCTGCATTATTATATCTATAGGTTACCTGAAAACTCCTATTACTGTTCTGAGGAATTATGAGCTTAAAGTAGTAATACAGGAACAAGGGAAAGTAATTTTGCTGATCAACTGATAATTGTGGTGCTAGAGTGATGTGAATATTCTGACAGGTCAACTATTTGGTGACATTTTGTCATTTTTGTGAGGTTTTAAATTTCTGGTTGAATGAGAGTGGCACTCAGAGTTGAACGGAGAAGTAGGGCGATCATTTGGTACAACTTCCGTCCCCTTAATTTCAATTTGAGAAGTAATTAAATAAAGTGATGATGGCTCTATCCTTTTTTCATAATGTAATGATTAGTAAATCTATGCTACTGCACATCTTGAGTTTTTGTTAGAGGCAATGTACATATTGTGGCCATTAAGGTGATATGAGTCCATAAGTGATGTGATTTTCCAACCAGGACTTGACATTTTAGTGATTTTGCAAATGGAAAAGAAACACAAATCTTTCAAGTTTAACCATTTTGAGACAGAGTTATGACCTAGAGTAATGTTTTGAAGTGTAATGTTCATTTGATTTTAAAATAAAAAAAGCCTAGGAAGTTCTGGTCTTACGTTAAATCAGTAACTGGCTCGAAACAGCATATCCAGACACTCTGGGATGATGATGGCATTGAAACAGAGGATGACACATGTAAAGCTGAAATACTAAACACCTTTTTCCAAAGCTGTTTCACAGAGCAAGACCGCACTGCAGTTCCTCATCTAAATCTTCGCACAAATGAAAAAATGGCTGACATCAAAATAAGTGTCCAAGGAATAGAAAAGCAACTGAAATCACTCAACGGATGGACCTGACAGGATACCAATTCGATTCTACACAGAGTACGTGAAAGAACTTGCCCCCTTCTAACAGCCATGTACCACAAGTCTCTAGAGGAATGGAAGGTTCCAAATTATTGGAAAAGAGCAGATGTAGTCCCAGTCTTCAAGAAGGGTCGTCGAGCATATGCGCAAAACTATAGACCTATATCTCTGATGTCGATCTGTTGTAGAATTTTAGAACAAATTTTTTGCTCGCATATCATGTCATTTCTGGAAAGCCAGAATCTACTCTGTAGGAATCAACATGGATTCCGAAAACAGCGATCGTGTGAGACACAACTCACTTTATTTGTTCATGAGACCCAGAAAATATTAGATACAGGTTCCCAGGTAGATGAGACTTTCCTTGACTTCCAGAAGGTGTTAGATACAGTTCCACACTGTCACCTGATAAACAAAGTAAGAGCCTACGGAATATCAGACCAGCTGTGTGGCTCAATTGAAGAGTTTTTAGCAAACAGAACACAGCATGTTGTTATCAATGGAGAGACGTCTACAGATGTTAAAGTAACCTCTGGCGTGCCACAGGGGAGTGTTATGGGACTGTTGCTTTTCACAATATATATAAATGACCTAGAAGATGGTGTCGGAAGTTCCAGTGCGGCTTTTCGCGGATGATGTTGTAATATACAGAGAAGTTGCAGCATTAGGAAATTGCAGCGAAATTCAGGAAGATCTGCAGAGGATAGGCACTTGGTGCAGGGAGTGGCAACTGACCTTTAACAGAGACAAATGTAATGTATTGTGAATACAAAGAAAGAAGGATCCTTTATTGTATGATTATATGATAGCGGAACAAACACTGGTAGCAGTTACTTCTGTAAAATATCTGGGAGTATGCATGCGGAATGATTTGAAGTGGAATGATCATATAAAATTAATTGTTGGTAAGGCGGTACCAGGTTGAGATTCATTGGGAGAGTCCTTAGAAAATGTAGTCCATCAACAAAGGAGGTGGCTTACAAAACACTTGATCGACCTATACTTGAGTATTCCTCATCAGTGTGGGATCCGTACCAGGTCAGGTTGACGTAAGAAATAGAGAAGATCCAAAGAAGAGCGACGCGTTTTGTCACAGGGTTATTTGGTAAGCGTGATAGTGTTACGGAGATGTTTAGCAAACTCAAGTGGCAGACTCTGCAAGAGAGGCGCTCTGCATAGCGCTGTAGCTTGCTGTCCAGGTTTCGAGAGGGTGCGTTTCTGGATGAGGTATCAAATATATTGCTTGCCCCTAGTTATACCTCCCGAGGAGATCACGAATGTAAAATTAGAGAGATTCGAGCGCGCATGGAGGCTTTCTGGCAGTCGTTCTTCCCGCGAACCATACGCGACTGGAACGGGAAAGGGAGGTAATGACAGTGGCACGTAAAGTGCCCTCCGCACACACCATTGGGTGGCTTGCAGAGTATAAATGTAGATGTAGATGTAGAAAATTTTTACTAGTCCCCATCTTTCGTACTACAGTCAATTTTATTGATAATTATTGTGATGTTATGAGAACCGTGTAATGTATTTATTTATGAAGTAATGGCTATTATTTGCCATTAGTGTGAAACTTTTTTTCCTTACACTTAGAAGTAAATGTGAGTGTACTAAAGTACAGTATTTTGTCTAATTTTTTCATGTACTGTGCCAGAGGAGAACCACCTCCAATGGACCTGATAGCAGTGCATTTCCTTACTAACTGCCACTTGCACTTGTTGAAGGCGTGGATGACTTGATGAGAAAATGTGTTAAGCCCATTAAAAGAGTGAAAGTGCTTGTGCAAAATACTAAACACTGAAAAAATGAAAATTTCTGTCTGAATATGAACTGCAAAGTGCAGTTCCATTTAACATTTTGCAACTAATGATCATTTATTCTTTGAAGCAAGACATGACTTGTATAAAGTGATATGTATCATAGAATGTAATCTTTGTCCAAAAAGGATGTCATTTATGATGAGGATAATTTGTGGATATTTTGCGCCATTGTACAATACACTATATGTAAATACTTTGTATGGGGATTTTCATGATGCCAGTTCATATAAGTAGAAATTTGAAAAACATAGGTACTGTAGTTTTTTATAAGGAGATTTCTTATGTAATATTCTTTTGTGTGTAGGATGTTAAACTCCCTTTCTGGGATCACTTGTGGTCATTGAATTGCCCAGTTAGCTATTTACAATATCTATCTGTTCAATCCAATCAGTGGGTAATGTGATGAAGCAAGCTGGGATCTCTTTACTTCCTCTCTTGTTTTGCCATCTGCCTCCTTAAATTAATTTTATTTTCATTTTTGCGTGATTACCATTAACATGCATTTCCATAAAAGAGAAAGGTTGGCCCTCAGTCTTAAGGAATATAGTGCCAGGTCTAATTTTGTGCTTAGTTTTGTGTATGTAATTAATTTCCTAAATTATTTTGACCATTCCTAGTTAATACATTTTGTTATAGGGTGAAATCAGTAATGGTTTCATGACATAGATTCTGTTGTTGACTTATGAACAAATTATAAATTCTATAGTAATTATAAATATTTGGAAGAAGAACTACTAGGATTCTTAAATGTTTATTTGGCTCTATTCGAAAACATATTAACCAAGCCAGCCCTTAATTAATTCCAAAATAAATACTGGGTTTGCCAAAAGTATTGTTTGTATAACTACATCTGTTAATTTCATTATTTAAACAAACAATTTGGCCTAAGCTTTATGACTGAAGGAACTGTTGAAAAGAAGGAACTTTTTGATGTATTCAGTTAATTGAATGAGTTATGTTTTAATCATAATTTCTGTAACTTAAACATTGAACAATGTATAGTTGCAGTGGCTATTATTGTGAAAATATATAACGGACCGATTTTTGTTCCTGAGACAGTCAGTCCACAGCCGATTTTCAGATGGGAATTATGTATTGCTTAAATTAACGACAATGCATCACCTTAACAGTGGAACACAAACAGGGCATGTGTTAAAACAATTAATGACAATTTCTGTTCAATTTATTTCAGAAATAATGTCACACACATTGTATTATTCTGCAAGAACTGTAAACTGTGTAGTTAGGTTTTTTACTGCTAGGAACAATGTATACTCAAAACATACACATTCGAAGAATGAGTGCTCCACAACACAAGAAGACTGCAGGAATGGGTATAGACAGATGACATTGGACAAATGGCTGCTGAAAACACCAGGTAAAGTTGATTCTTACCAGTCTCCCAGTATATGGAAACAGACCAACTTGCAAAAATAGATAGTGAAAAATACCAAACCCACTCTGTCAACTGATATTTCGTTTTTTAGGGATAAATGTGTAGGTGGTTCTGGAAATAAAAATCTGATTATTTACCATCAAAACAAGATTAATGAACTCTTAATTAATACCCAGGAGCCACAAGATATAGATTGTGCCCATGTTCTGTGCTTTAGTGAGCACCATGTTATGTCAGATATTGAAAAACTTGCTATAGATAATTACTACTTAGCAAAATCTTACTGTAGAAAATTTATAGAAAAAGGTGGAGTAGCAATCTACGTCAGAAACAGCATCACATGTAGTGTAATTAATGTGCTGAATTTTTGTATAAATCAACAGTTTGAAGTGTGTGCCATAGAGCTGGCTTTAAATAATTCTTACATAGCAGTAGCAGCTCTATACAGGGCACCTAAAGGTCACTTTAGCATTTTTTGAAACAATTAGATGCAATATATATATATATATATATATATATATATATATATATATGGTCTTTAAATATGTCTGTATGTGTGGATGGATATGTGCGTGTGTGCGAGTGTATACCTGTCCTTTTTTCCCCCTAAGGTAAGTCTTTCCGCTCCCGGGATTGGAATGACTCCTTACCCTCTCCCTTAAAACCCACTTCCTTTCGTCTTCCCCTCTCCTTCCCTCTTTCCTGATGAGGCAACAGTTTGTTGCGAAAGCTTGAATTTTGTGTGTATGTCTGTGTGTCTATCGACCTGCCAGCGCTTTTGTTCGGTAAGTCACCTCATCTTTGTTTTTATATATAATTTTTCCCACGTGGAATGTTTCCTTCCATTATATATATATATATATATATATATATATATATATATATATATATATATATATATATATATGGTTATAATAGAGGGAAACATTCCACATAGGAAATATATATCTAAAAACAAAGATGATGTGACTTACCAAATGAAAGTGCTGGCAGGTCGACAGACACAAACAAACACAAACATACACACAAAATTCAAGCTTTCGCAACAAACTGTTGCCTCATCAGGAAAGAGGGAAGGAGAGGGAAAGACGAAAGGAAGTGGGTTTTAAGGGAGAGGGTAAGGAGTCATTCCAATCCCGGGAGCGGAAAGACTTACCTTAGGGGGAAAAAAGGATGGGTATACACTCGCACACACACACATATCCATCCACACATATACAGACACAAGCAGACATATTTCCTGTCTGCTTGTGTCTGTATATGTGTGGATGGATATGTGTGTGTGTGCGAGTGTATACCCGTCCTTTTTTCCCCCTAAGGTAAGTCTTTCCGCTCCCGGGATTGGAATGACTCCTTACCCTCTCCCTTAAAACCCATATCCTTTTGTCTTTCCTTCTCCTTCCCTCTTTCCTGACGAGGCAACCATTGGTTGCGAAAGCTAGAATTTTGTGTGTATGTTTGTGTTTGTTTGTGTGTCTGTCGACCTGCCAGCGCTTTTGTTTGGTAAGTTTCATCATCTTTCTTTTTAGATATATATATATATATATATATATATAATAGAGGGAAATATTCCACGTGGGAAAAATATATCTAAAAAGAAAGATGATGAAACTTACCAAACAAAAGCGCTGGCAGGTCGATAGACACACAAACAAACACAAACATACACACAAAATTCTAGCTTTCGCAACCAATGGTTGCCTCGTCAGGAAAGAGGGAAGGAGAAGGAAAGACAAAATGATATGGGTTTTGAGGGAGAGGGTAAGGAGTCATTCCAATCCCGGGAGCGGAAAGACTTACCTTAGGGGGAAAAAAGGACAGGTATACACTCGCACACACACACATATCCATCCACACATACACAGACACAAGCAGACATTTGTAAAGGCAAAGAGTTTGGGCAGAGATGTCAGTCGGGGCGGATGTACAGAGGCAAAGATGAAGTTGAAAGACAGGTGAGGTATGAGCGGCGGCAAATTGAAATTAGAAATTAGCGGAGATTGAGGCCTGGCGGATAGCGAGAAGAAAGGATATGCTGAAGGGCAAGTTCCCATCTCCGGAGTTCTGACAGGTTGGTGTTAGTGGGAAGTATCCAGATAACCCGGACAGTGTAACACTGTGCCAAGATGTGCTGGCCGTGCACCAAGGCATGTTTAGCCACAGGGTGATCCTCATTACCAACAAACACTGTCTGCCTGTGTCCATTCATGCGAATGGACAGTTTGTTGCTGGTCATTCCCACATAGAACGCTTCACAGTGTAGGCAGGTCAGTTGGTAAATCACGTGGGTGCTTTCACACGTGCTCATCTCCTCAAACCCGGAACCTTCCACAGAAGAACCCCAAAAGTGCCCCACTTGTGACAGGATACTTTCCGGGACTGGATCAGATTCTGAATGTGGCTCTCCAGCAGGGATACGACTTCCTCAAATCCTGCCCTGAAATGAGATCCATCCTTCATGAAATCCTCCCCACTCCACCAAGAGTGTCTTTCCGCCGTCCACCTAACCTTCGCAACCTCTTAGTTCATCCCTATGAAATCCCCAAACCACCTTCCCTACCCTCTGGCTCCTACCCCTGTAACCGCCCCCGGTGTAAAACCTGTCCCATGCACCCTCCCACCACCACCTATTCCAGTCCTGTAACCCGGAAGGTGTACACGATCAAAGGCAGAGCCACGTGTGAAAGCACCCACGTGATTTACCAACTGACCTGCCTACACTGTGAAGCGTTCTATGTGGGAATGACCAGCAACAAACTGTCCATTCGCATGAATGGACACAGGCAGACAGTGTTTGTTGGTAATGAGGATCACCCTGTGGCTAAACATGCCTTGGTGCACGGCCAGCACATCTTGGCACAGTGTTACACTGTCCGGGTTATCTGGATACTTCCCACTAACACCAACCTGTCAGAACTCCGGAGATGGGAACTTGCCCTTCAGCATATCCTTTCTTCTCGCTATCCGCCAGGCCTCAATCTCCGCTAATTTCTAATTTCAATTTGCCGCCGCTCATACCTCACCTGTCTTTCAACTTCATCTTTGCCTCTGTACATCCGCCCCGACTGACATCTCTGCCCAAACTCTTTGCCTTTACAAATGTCTGCTTGTGTCTGTGTATGTGTGGATGGATATGTGTGTGTGTGCGAGTGTATACCTGTCCTTTTTTCCCCCTAAGGTAAGTCTTTCCGCTCCCGGGATTGGAATGACTCCTTACCCTCTCCCTCAAAACCCATATCCTTTTGTCTTTCCTTCTCCTTCCCTCTTTCCTGACGAGGCAACCATTGGTTGCGAAAGCTAGAATTTTGTGTGTATGTTTGTGTGTCTATCGACCTGCCAGCGCTTTTGTTTGGTAAGTTTCATCATCTTTCTTTTTATATATATATATATATATATATATATATATATATATATATATATATATATATATATATATATATATATATATATATATATATATATATATATATAAAAAAACACAGTAGAGATGTCATAGTTGTTGGAGACTTCAATGCAAATTTCCTAACGAACTCCATAGATAGAATAGATCTTGAGAACTTGATGTCCTCATATAATCTTGCTTCTGTTGTAAATTTTCCCACCAGAATAACTTCATGAACAAGATCATTAATCGATAATGTATTTATTGACATAACCAAGATTGATGATATAGCTGTCAGGCAAGTCCTGAATGGTCTCTCTGACCATGATGGACAAAGTCTCACCATTAACAATTCAAGTATTTGTGAGATTAATAGTGGTCCCAACTGGAAATCTACTGATGAAACTATTGAGATATTTAAATCACGTCTCCAAAATGTAGACTGGGGTCCAGTGTATAATGTAGAAAATGCCAATTCCAAATACTACCTTTTCAGTAATTAAGTGGCTCTAATATCTGAAAGTACCTTTCCAGGGTTGTAGCCTGTCCCCGATGTTATTCAATCTGTATATTGAGCAAGCAGTGAAGGAAACAAAAGAAAAATTCGGAGTAGGTATTAAAATCCATGGAGAAGAAATAAAAACATTGAGGTTCGCCGATGACATTGTAATTCTGTCAGAGACAGCAAAGGACTTGGAAGAGCAGTTGAACGGAATGGACAGTGTCTTGAAAGGAGGATATAAGATGAACATCAACAAAAGTAAAACGAGGATAATGGAATGTAGTCGAATAGAGTCGGGTGATGCTGAGGGAATTAGATTAGGAAATGAGACACTTAAAGTAGTAAAGGAGTTTTGCTATTTGGGGTGCAAAATAACTGATGATGGTCAAAGTAGAGAGGATATAAAATGTAGACTGGCAATGGCAAGGAAAGCGTTTCTGAAGAATAGAAATTTGTTAACATCGAGTATAGATTTAAGTGTCAGGAAGTCGTTTCTGAAAGTATTTGTATGGAGTGTAGCCATGTATGGAAGTGAAACATGGACAATAAATAGTTTGGACAAGAACAGAATAGAAGCTTTTGAAATGTGGTGCTACAGAAGAATGCTGAAGATTAGATGGGTAGATCACATAACTAATGAGGAGGTATTGAATAGGACTGGGGAGAAGAGAAATGTGTGGCACAACGTGACTAGTAGAAGGGATCGGTTGGTAGGACATGTTCTGAGGCACCAAGGGATCACCAATTTAGTATTGGAGGGCACCGTGGAGGGTAAAAATCGTAGAGGGAGACCAAGAGATGAATGCACTAAGCAGATTCAGAAGGATTTAGGTTGCAGTAGCTACTGGGAGATGAAGCAGCTTGCACAGGATAGAGTAGCATGGAGAGCTGCATCAAACCAGTCTCAGGACTGAAGACCACAACAACAACAACTTTCCAAAAAGAATTTATAAAACCCATACTAAGAAATCCACCAACAAGCCTTGGATTGCCACTGGAATTAGGATTTCTTACAAAAGAAAGAGAGAGTTGTACATTGCCTCAAAGAAAGAAGAAAAAAAAAATTAAAAAAATCAGATGACCCTAGCCTTTTAAATAACTATAAAAAATACTATAAAATATTGAACAAAGCCATTCAGAAATCAAAAAGTATGTATCTGTGCCCAAAAATTAATAACTCCACTAATAAAACAAAACTATTTGTGAAGTGATACGAAATGAGACTGGTGAAAATTACCCCAACAAGACCCAAAATATTGCTCTTAACAATGAAGGTAAGCTAGTTCAAAATCAAGATATTGTAGCTAAAATCTTTAATGAGCACTTTTTAACTGTTGCTGAGAAAACAGCATGCAAAGGCTCTTCAGAAAAGGCAATAAAAATTCTGAAAGAACTTTTCCCTAACTCTATAGACATGATAGGTATAGGCCCCATAACCATGCAAGAAGCAAGAAAAACCATAGTGTCTCTAAAAAGTAAAAATTCATCAGGTGTAGACAATATTTCCAGCAAACTGCTAAAAGCCAGCTGTAATCAACTCTATAAAATTCTAGCTCATATATTCAGTTCCTCTCTAAATCAAGGTATCTTCTCTGACAGAATGAAGTTTGAATATGAAACAAATGAGGCATACCATCATTATAACACAAGACGGAAAGGTGATATGCACTGTGAACGGAAAAATCTCTCTCTGGTACAAAAAGGGGTAAAGTACACAAGTACAAAAATTTTTAATGCACTCCTGAGTAATATAAAGTGTCTAAAAGAAAATAAAATCCTATTCAAAAAAAGCTAAAGAAATTCCTACTGGAAAAACTTTTCTACTCTTTAGATGAATTCTTCAGCAGAGATAAATAATTTGAGTAGTAATTCAGATTATTTCCTTTGTCATTGTATCTGTATTGCTTTTTTTATCACTATTGTGTTTTTGTATTGTATTGTTAATTATCTCTATTATATTACTGTATGTACCAGTTTTGAATCATTCATCTACCATGTGTAATATATCAGTATGTATTGTATTGTATGATATCTATATTGTATTTGCTTTGACTCGTTCCACATCCATGCGTAATCGCGCCATACTGGATCTATGGAATATGTATCTCAAATAAATAAATAAAATTTTCAACAGCAAACTATTGTAGCAGTATGCTGATGTTTTCCTGCAACCTATTAATGAGGCTTATAAACATTTACCGGTAATGAACTGGCCATATAATTGTGTAATGTTGGGGGGTTGTGAATGGTGGAAGTAAAGAACTGTGAAATGCAATTGTGCAACTATTGGCTACATCATTTACAGTAATCAGTGTTGGACTTCCACCCCCTCCCCTCCCCCCCCCCCCCACCCCACCCCACCCATTTTTCAGCCAGTATAAAACTGCAGTATGTCAACACTGAGGACTATCAAAGAAAGAAATAAAGCAGGTGAATGTCACAAGTCATGCAGGAAACCAGTTCTAAAATTGTTCTTGCAGTGAGTAGCAACACTATTTAATACTCGTCTTGTTTTATTGAAGTTGTTGTGGCTTTAATCGATGTCTTCTTGTCATGTAGGGCCTGACGTTCAGGTACAGGGTTTTGAATCATACGTGATCACATTTTCAAGGCATTGTGGTATGGCTAACAATCAACTTCATGTCACACTTTTATGCACTTTGCTAACAGAAAGTCTTCCATATTTCTTATAATAAACTTTCTGCAAAATGACAAGATTGTATTATGTTTCAAATAGATTTTCATTTAAAAGCCACAAGTTTGAATAAAACTGATGTACATGATGCACACTTAATTCACATTGCCCAGACCAAATGTCCTACACAGCGCTAAAAGAAAAGAATGCCCTGCATGAACGTTGAACAAAGACTAACCTATGATGCAACGCCCAATGATATGTGGGGATCTGAACCTCAACCACTATGGGAATCTCTCTGATGAGGCAGAGAGGAAGGTCTTTGACGAACAATACAGTGAGGTTGCCTATTGTATGGATGTGTTAGACATAGTTTGACACTGCCTATATTGGTGACCTTGCATCTACCACAGAACATGAATATGTTGGGCATTTGCAAAAACCTGGTCCAGACTATCGTCCTGCACCTATGTGGCTGTCCCACACCATTTTGTCCACTGCACCAATTTCCTTGGACAACAGATCAAAGATTGCAGTGTAGGAAGAGCAGTGTTGTCAGTACACAAATCATATGATTAAAACTGAGTGCAACATTCCATAGTGCACTGTTTCAATTCCTAGCACTGGCCTTATTAAACCTCAACAATGGCTGCTTGGTGTGAACCTATAATTAGACTTTGAGGACTATACCGGATGTGCCCATTCTTCCATTTAGCAATGGCCTCAAACCATATATGATTCTGTGTCCGCATATTCTGTGCGCTCTGTGCTGTGCATTGGATTCGAGCAACCGCAACCCATTCCACCATAACCAGTTGTGTGCTACACAGACCTGGCAGCCATGTTGCATAATGTGTAAATTGATGTGACTATTCACTCACACTTCTCATCACAGTGGCCAGGCACACATTTGAAACTACTGCCATTCGACGTCACTGGGTCAGCATTGTGATTCACAGCCACAGAATGTATTTTTGAGAGTTCCAAAATTTTTGACAATGCCAAAAAGTATGTGCATGTACTTTGCCATCCATCAGCTCTGGCTGAACTCATTAGTGACATTATCCTGACTCTGCAACATAAGAATAAGAATGGTCCAATGACGACATTGTGGACCTTTTGGCTAGTGAAGTGACTCGCCAACGTACAACTTGCAATGATCCTTAGAAGATTGGCTCACGCTGGCAGATCATATGTCTTTGGTTTTCCACCACCACCACAATTTATATGTGCAAGAATACCATGCCTAGTGGTACTGGGGGGATATTCAAATCCACTTGAACTATCACAACTAGTCATGAAGAGGATGCCACACCCCAAGGACAGTTAGCAACCTGCCACAGCTTGGCCAACCATCCTGCACTGCACGGCAACAACATACTAGGCAACACTCCCAACCCATGAATAGTGACTTACCGGTTTTGTGGCCGATTTGGCAGTGCTGCACATAAGTGCCGAAAGCCCTGCGATTACCCAAACACTGCCAGTGGTCTGATGTAAGGCCACAGCAATGCTGTGTTGACTGTCACAATCAATCCTGGTGGCTTTGCACTAAAAATGAGGACCTTAGGTGCCACGTCAACAACATAACTAAAAAACTGCAACTGGCCTGAGAATGCCTCCACGTGACAGAATGTCATAATGTTTTTGGCTCTCTAATTGTCCAGTTACATTATTATACTATACTATAAATATTGCATTATAAAGATTAAATATGTTTCAAAGACAAGTTAAAATTTTTAAAGCTATTATATTTTGCACTTTTGTGTGCTGAAAATAGAGTATTCGTTTGCCATGAAAGCTGATTTGCAGGTTTATATTATACTTGTGATGTGCTTCATTGGCATTTCATCAACAGTTATAAATTATTTCATGAAAGGCAATGAATTACCTTAAATGTGTGCAGTTTTCTTTAGATGTCAGTTATATAGCATGAATGAGGATAGAAGTAATCAAAGGAAAATTGCTTTTTTTTTAGTATCTTGTTGTAGGAACAACGATGAAAAATCTACTTTGTTATTGAGTGAGTCGCTATATGATAGGGCCCAGAATGCTGGTTAAAAAACTGAATCATGAGATTTGTGAGGACACACACACATTTTACGATTGATGGCAAGTCATAGGATCCATGATCTCAGTTGTATTAATAAATAGGAAAACACCATTTGGATCACGGTTTCTTTTATTGACTAGTACTGTTTTTGATCTGGCCTGCAGTTCATCTGCAGGTTTAAGCTAGACCAGAAAAAAGAAGCAACAGAAATTAGAAAAGTTTAACAATATAACCAACACTATCAAAGGTAACATAAAAACATCAAAACTGTTTGACCTTCCACTGACAACACATTGCTAGTCTGCTAACAGATATACGGGATATTGATACCTGCATGTTTGTTAAACAAGTGGCGAAGAAGATGGAGTATCAAAAGATAATACAAGTGAACCCAATGATCCACATTATTAAGCTATTGTCCCAAAACCAGATAACAGTCTGATGGTTTCCAGGAGCAACAAAAGTTACATTTTCAGTATTTTGTGTCATTATTGATCAAATTACAAAATTTAAAATGCTATAATAATATACTCATTAGGAGTATTATGTTAAAAGTTTAACACAGTAAGACAAGTATTACAGTACTGTCTATAAATTTGGGGCAGAGTACCTGATGGTGCACAAATACCCAGACTTTAATCATTCAGTATTTAAAAATTCTCTCACTGACATCACCCCACAAAATGATGAAAGGAAAAAAGTTTGTCACTTACTAGACTGTCACTGTTCATGCAGGAAAATTTCAGCATCAGACATGATAGTTTAATATATTACTTCTTCACTTCCAACCCTATTTGCACTTGTACCACTGAATGTACCTGGAAAATTATATCATTCAGGGAAAGTCCCTGAAACCAACCCTTTTGGTAACAATTTTTGTATGCCACCTTACTGTGAGAGAGATGGGCCTCTGAACCTGATGTTAGAGGAACAGTTCATTGCAGTAAATAGTTTAGAAACTTCGACTGCAAATGAAATTTTTTTTTTGAAGAAATGATTCTCTGATTCAAATTTAGTGCAACAGCCAACAAATCAACAGTGTAGTGTAACATAGGTTCAGGGAGCTAATGAACTCCTTAATGCATCACAGAATGGGAAAACATAGATATTTAATTCAGAAATAAGAATACTTCACCAGAATGTTTAGTATAAGTCAACAAACCAGAAGAGGTGGTGGTAATACTTTGGGGATATACCCCAAAATTTATAAAGAAGTTGAAAGAAAATCAGATGGAGTTTTACAATTTAAAAAATACATACATGTATATTGTAGAAAAATGGATAAAGGTGGTGTAGCTGCTATATTTTGTAGTAATGACTCAACTGAAAATTTCAGAAATATCACAGAATGAACTGTAGAGGAGTAAACTCTGAACCAAAAGAAGTGGAAATAAGTTAATATATAGAGGTAGGAGATACTATGTACTTGGCTTGTACCAGTCAGTAGATGGTGAAGCAAAACTATTTTTAGACCACTTCGAACTTACAATGTATTGCCACAAGTTGTGCTGTATACCTTATGGAGTACCAGTTAGCACCTCCTGCTGACACGATGTGGTTTGCCAGTTCCCCATCACTAGCAAATACCTGTTACTTAGTATTTATCATATCTGGAAGATTCTCAAAATTTCTTAAATTTGCAGTGTTTGCATATTCTGAAATATTGTTGTATTTGTTCTGGAATATTTGATGTGTGTATAAACAGCAGTACTCTCTCTCCAGAAGGAGTCTGGATCTATCTCTGAATCTCTGACAGTAACAAACATGCTTTCAGTGCTAAGTGATGTACTTCACTGATAATCCGGCTTTCAGATTTGGACTTGACATTGTTCAGTGGAAATGCTGGGTACTTCAAAACATCTACATCACTGTAACTCCAATTAGGCAATGGAGAAGCCATTGTCTACACAGGCAGGCACCCCCACTTCACTGTTTGTCAGAGACCTTCCTCTCTGCCTAATCAGAGAGATCCCCATAGTGGTCGAGGTTCATATCCCCCATATCATTGGGTTTTGCACCATAAGTTAGTCTTCATTCAACTATCATGCAGGGCATTATTTTCTTTTAGAGCTGCATAGGACGTTTGGTTTGGGCAATGTGAATTACGTGTGCATCATGTACATCAGTTTTATTCAAACTTGTGGCTTTTAAATGAAAATGTATTTGAAACATAATACAATCTTGTCTTTTGTGGAAAGTTTATGATAATAAATATGAAAGACTTTCTGTAGCAAAGTGCATAAAATTGAGGCATGAAGTTGATTGTTAGCCATGTGTGAAGTGGAAATAAACCATGTTGCCTTGAAAATGTGATTAAGTATGATTCAAAACCTTGAACCTGAACACCAGTCCCTACATAACAAGAAGACATCTGTTAAAGCCACAAGGATACAAGGTGTACATTATTCCAAGTGTCAGTACAGTCAGGAGACTAATGAATTCAAAGCCTGCAGTCAACTACACATGAGGTATTCAAAAATGTTTGCTGGAGAAACTGATCAGGACCCAACAAAATAGCTGGTAATTTTGACTGAGTTCCCAAGTGCAACAAGTGGGATGGCTTGATGTGTTTGAAAAATGTATACTCTTTCTTGGATAGCACAGCAGTGGTTCAAGAACAACAGAGAGGAGCTTAAGAGCTGGGACAAATTCTAGGCTTAATTGAAGAAAATATTTGGTGACAATCAGCACAAAGTCTGCTTAGCAGAAGAATGCCTGAAGAATTGGGTTCCACATCATGGTGGAACAGCAGTCTTACATAAAGAATGCTTCAACCCTAAGCAACATGTTGAATCCAAATATCACAGAAGCCAATAAAATCTCAACTTTGACGAAAAGAATCACATATGTTCGTTCTTCTGGTAAAGGTTGTCATAATGACAATGACCAAGGAATTCATCAAGCAGTGCCATCACATCAGGGTTGTCAAAAACCACCACGACCTTACCTCTCTTCTACACCAAGCAGCAAGAGGTGAGATACAGCATTTTATGGGAGTGAGAAATGTCAGTTCTGAGTACACAAGAGATAGCATTCCTGAACATCAATCCCATAAATCAGAAAGTAGTAGAGAAAACTGAAGAAGACTGAAGAAGAGATGTATCAGTCCTTAGCAACAGTCCTTGGCCAACCTGGACTTTTGCCGCAGTCATCAAAAAACAATCCAGCATCTGGCCAGTGCTGGTATAACCCACTCCTCTACCAAGTATAATGCCTCACAGAAGAACACACATTTGGAGGACAGACAACAGAATGCTAGTCTATTTCCCATATTGATGCCCCTAACATGCTGTGTGCCACTGACTATTGTGCTGCAAGATGCCAACAGTCAGAAAAGCACTATTTCCTAGAGCCAAATGCAGCCAATTATATGAGAGTCAGCCTATAATTCGTGGCTACTATGGTATATCTTGCTATAATGAGACAACATGAGAATTCCACAACGTGAGTGAACTGGTAAGGCGGTGTGTATCTGAATGCCACCATAAAACAGAGTTCCAGTACAGGAGGCCACAGCAAAGGTTGAAATGACACACACGCATTGGAACTCTGTGTAAATATATTTTACTTAAGTACAAATGATAATTATCTATGTCTTTCAGAATAGTCTCCTGGTGCATCCACACAGTCTTGCCAATGAGGGGGAAGGCATATAATACCATTGGCATTGCCATCAGTGTGTGCCACCTGTTGCCAGAATGCTGCGAGGATATCCATCCTGTTTGCAAAGCACCTCCCACACAATATTTTTTTTCAGTTGTGGAACGAGGAAAAGATCACATGGGCCATAGCCTGCTGATTAGAATGGGTGGGGAGAGGATTTCCCAGCCCCACCACTGGACACAATTCTTCATGATGTCTGCAGTGTAAGCTGTAGTATTATCATGGAGTATGATTGCATTATCCAGCAGTGCCAGATGTTTTTGCCAAAGTGTTCATTACAGACGATACAGCAGAAAGTTGTAGTAATATTGGGCATTGAGGGTGTGGCTGTCCCTAACAGGGTGAGACTCCAGAATACTGTGGCTGTTAAATGCCAGAATCAGCACGACCTTCGCAAGTGATGGATTCTGTTGCATGTTGTGACATCATGGTGAACCTGGATACTGCCATTCTGCTGACTGAATCCTTAACTCTGGTTCATATGCTCATGCCCAGATTTCATCAATCACTGCAGTATGACTGAGCATGTCATTCCCTTCCCATTCAAATAGCCAGATTGACATGGCTGGTCTCATATTGTGTCCACTTTTGCATGTCTGTTAACTGATTGGTAATCATTTTGGACACTTATTATGCACTTTCAGGTCCTACCGTAAAATGTGGAACACCGCTGCCCTTAGCACATTCATCTATATCATTAATTCCTGCACAGTCCAATGATGGGGAAGGTGTTGAATGCCATTGGCACTGCCATCATTGTGAACCACTTGTCGCTGAAATGCCATGACGGTATTCACCGTTTGGAAAGTGTCTCTCATGCACTGGTTTCTACTGTTGTGGAATGACATGGAAGTTGCTTGAACTGAGAGGTCTGGTACTCTGTTAAACATTGTTCAATAACAGCCATGGGCAGGTCAGTATGAGCAGATGTGGGCTGCCCACTTCACATCAAGTCTGTCACTACTGCACTTCCATGTTGGAAAGCCTCCGCCCAACATGCAACTGCTCGACAGGACAATGTCCTATCACCCATTTCTGCTCATAGTTCCACATGACACTGAGCAGCATTTTACTTATACTTGCTGTTCCACTTTGCTTACATTCATCTTGTAGCTTGCCAAGATCACACTGAATGTTTTAGGTTTTGGTACCGATGCAACCTCTCGTGCAGTCACAATCTGTCGATTGATTTCAGTACTGTTTGTTGTAGCCTTTTGAATGTATACACTGTGGTTATGGTGATGCCATATGTTCACAGAAATACTATAATTGACATTACTTATGGAATGACCCTTGTAGTCAACCTGTGGGAGGCCATCACTCCCTGACATGCCTCAGCCTTTGCCTGTCACTGTATGGAGGTACCATCTGCTCACCTAGAGGCCAAACTCAGAAAGAGTAAATGACGTGACCATCTATGGAAGTGAGGCCACCACAGATGAAAATTCTCCATAGACAACAGTTACCCAGATGTCAGAAAAACTCATCGATGTGGTCTATGACATTCAGCCTGTCCAGGTACTTGTCAACTTAGGGATTTCTTTTCCTGTAATCTCTAGTGCTTATTGTCATCAGCTAAAGAAGATTATATTCTGTGATATGAAAATAATTGTGTTCTAAGTCACAAAAGGGAAATACATCCAGCTGACAGAAACATATGTGACAAGACTATCTATCAATGACAGAACACAGCCATCAAATTTGTCCTTTATCAGAAAGTAGCCATAATATTACTCTCAGGTGGGATTTCTTGGAGGCATCACAAATGCTCATAAAGTGTGGTAGACCAGAGCTCCAGATGTGATGACTCTTTCAACAAAGATGGCCCTGAGCAGTTATTTGGCATGTTGTTGTTATTGTTGTGGTCTTCAGTCCTGAGACTGGTTTGATGCAGCTCTCCATGCTACCTTATCCTGTGCAAGTTTCTTCATCTCCCAGTACCTACTGGAAACTACATCCTTCTGAATCTGTTTAGTGTATTCATCTCTTGGTCTCCCTCTACGATTTTTACCCTCCATGCTGCCCTCCAATGCTAAATTGGTGGTCCCTTGATGCCTCAGAGCATGTCCTACCAACTGGTCCCTTCTTCTCGTCAAGTTGTGCCACAAACTCCTCTTCTCCCCAATTCTTTTCAATACCTCCTCATTAGTTATGTGATCTACCCATCTAATCTTCAGCATTCTTCTGTAGCACCACATTTCAAAAGCTTCTATTCTCTTCCTGTCCAAACTATTTATCGTCCATGTTTCACTTCCATACATGGCTACACTCCATACGAATACTTTCAGAAACGGCTTCCTGACACTTAAATCTATACTCGATGTTAACAAATTTCTCTTCTTTAGAAATGCTTTCCTTGCCATTGCCAGTCTACATTTTATATCCTCTCTACTTTGACCATCATCAGTTATTTTGCTCCCCAAATAGCAAAACTCCTTTACTACTTTAAGTGTCTCATTTCCTAATCTAATTCCCTCAGCATCACCCGACTTAATTTGACTACATTCCATTACCCTTGTTTTGCTTTTTGTTGATGTTCATCTTATATCCTCGTTTCAAGACACTGTCCATTCCATTCAACTGCTCTTCCAAGTCCTTTGCTGTCTCTGACAGAATTACAATGTCATCGGCGAACCTCAGAGTTTTTATTTCTTCTCCATGGATTTTAATACCTACTCCGAATTTTTCTTTTGTTTCTTTTACTGCTTGCTCAATATACACATTGACTAACATCGAGGATAGGCTACAAACCTGCCTCACAACCCTTCCAAACCACTGCTTCCCTTTCATGCCCCCGACTCTTATAACTGCCATCTGGTTTCTGTACAAATTGTAAATAGCCTTTCGCTCCCTGTATTTTACCCTTGCCACCTTTAGAATTTGAAAGAGAGTATTCCAGTCAACATTTTCAAAAACTTTCTCTAAGTCTACAAATGCTAGAAATGTAGGTTTGCCTTTCCTTAATCTTTCTTCTAAGATAAGTCGTAAGGTCAGTATTGCCTCACGTGTTCCAATATTTCCACGGAATCCAAACTGATCTTCCCCGAGGTCGGCTTCTACCAGTTTTTCCATTCGTCTGTAAAGAATTCGTGTTAGTATTTTGCAGCTGTGACTTATTAAACTGATAGTTCGGTAATTTTCACATCTGTCAACACCCGCTTTCTTTGGGATTGGAATTACTATATTCTTCTTGAAGTCTGAGGGTATTTCACCTGTCTCATACATCTTGCTCAACGAATGGTAGAGTTTTGTCAGGACTGGCTCTCCCAAGGCTGTCAGCAGTTCTAATGGAATGTTGTCTACTCCTGGGGCCTTGTTTCGACTTAGGTCTTTTGGTGCTCTGTCAAACTCTTCACGCAGTATCGTATCTCCCATTTCATCTTCATCTACATTCTCTTCCATTTCCATAATATTGTCCTCAAGTACACCGCCCCTGTATAGACCCTCCATATACTCCTTCCACCATTCTGCTGTCCCTTCTTTGGTTAGAACTGGGTTTCCATCTGAGTTCTTGATATTCATACAAGAGGTTCTCTTTTCTCCATAGGTCTCTAATTTTCCTGTAGGCAGTATCTATCTTACCCCTAGTGAGATAAGCTTCTACATCCTTACATTTGTCCTCTAGCCATCCCTACTTAGCCATTTTGCACGTCCTGTTGATCTCATTTTTGAGATGTTTGTATTCCTTTTTGCCTGCCTCATTTGCTGCATTTTTATATTTTCTCCTCTCATCAATTAAATTCAATATTTCTTCTGTTACCCAAGGAGTTCTACTAGCCCTCGTCTTTTTACCAACTTGAACCTCTGCTGCCTTCACTACTTCATCCCTCAGAGCTACCCATTCTACTTCTACTGTACTTCTTTCCCCCATTGCTGTCAATTGTTCCCTTATGCTCTCCCTGAAACTGTGTACAACCTCTCATTTAGTCAGTTTATCCAGGTCCCATCTCCTTAAATTCCCACCTTTTCGCAGTTTCTTCAGTTTTAATCTACAGTTCATAACCACTAGATTGTGGTCAGAGTCCACATCTGCTCCTGGAAATGTCTTACAATTTAAAACCTGGTTCCTAAATCTCTGTCTTACCATTATATAATCTATCTGACACCTTTTAGTATCTCCGGGATTCTTCTTTTATGATTCTTGAACCAAGTGTTAGCTATGATTAAGTTATGCTCTGTGCAAAATTCTACCAGACGGCTTCCTCTCATTTCTTACCCGCAGTCCATATTCACCTACTATGTTTCCTTCTCTCCCTTTTCCTACTCTCGAATTCCAGTCACCCATGACTATTAAATTTTCGTCTCCCTTCACTACCTGAATAATTTCTTTTATCTCGTCATACATTTCATCAATTTCTTCATCATCTGCAGAGCTAGTTGGCATATAAACTTGTACTACTGTAGTAGGCGTGGGCTTCGTGTCTATCTTGGCCACAATAATGCATTCACTATGCTGTTGGTAGTAGCTTACCCGCACTCCTGTTTTTTTATTCATTATTAAACCTACTCCTGCATTACCCCTATTTGATTTTGTATTTATAACCCTGTATTCACCTGACCAAAAGTCTTGTTCCTCCTGCCACTGAACTTCACTAATTCCCACTATATCTAACTTTAACCTATCCATTTCTCTTTTAAATTTTCTAATCTACCTGCTCGATTAAGGGATCTGACATTCTATGCTCCGATCTGTAGAATGCCAGTTTTCTTTCTCCTGATAATGACTTCCTCTTGAGTAGTCCCCGCCCGGAGATCCAAATGGGGGACTATTTTACCTCCGGAATATTTTACCCAAGAGGACGCCATCATCATTTAACCATACAGTAAAGCTGCATGCCCTTGGGAAAAATTACAGCTGTAGTTTCCCCTTGCTTTCAGCCGTTCGCAGTACCAGCACAGCAAAGCCGTTTTGGTTATTTGCCATTGAAGATGTTATTTTGCAATCATCAAGATGAGTTTCAGTTGTCATTCTTGATTCTCAGTTAAACTGCAAAGTTTTTGTCAACTGCAAAGTTTTTGTCAACTGCAGAAAGCTACTTAGGTTCACAGAAGAAATCTACATATCAGTGATGATCATAAACATTGGAGCTTGTCAAGGAGAACTCTGGGTCACCATTTTTCACAAGCAGCCACAACTCACCCCTAATTGTATGAGCATAGGAACTGCCAGAAAAGTGCGAGATTGACAGCTCAGTGGCATCAACAAATAACAGTGCTTCACTAGCACTACAGACAGCCAGTGGATGAAGCTACAATTGAACTACCAATAAGATCTGGCCTAACCGAGGCACAATGGCAGTGAGTATTAGCTGTTGTTTTGTACCAATTTTTGGATACTTTCAACTCTTAAGAGTGGAGAAAAGACTGACCAAGCAGCCCATGATAAAACACCATATCAATACTGGGGACCATATACCTAGTTAGCCAGTGTGTGCATATGGTGTCACTGGCTAAATGATGCAAAATTCTGGAGGAAGTGGAGAAAATGCTGTAAGATGACATTAGTGAAGCTTCAGAGAGTCTGTGACCCTCTTCTGTGATCCTTTTGTAGAAGTAGGTTGCCACTTGGCATTTCTGCATCGATGTCTGATGGCTGAACAAAATCATGAAAAAAGATTTCTACACGCACTGTGTATTGATGATATGTTAGACTGCTTGGAAGAGGGCAAAGCATTTCTCAACTATCAGCGTGCAGAAAGGCTAATGGCAAATCGAAGCTGATGGCACTGACCGGGAAAAGACTCCCTTCGTACTACCTGGTGGCCTCTATGAGTTCAAAATTCTGCCATTTGGACTGTACAACACTCTAGCCACCTTCAAGCATATAATGGACAATCTGCTGTAACACCTTAAATAGATGATGTGTCTTTGCCATCTGAACGACTTATTTTTAAAAGATATTTCAGAACATCTTAGCCTCCTGACAACCATGATGAAAAGTGTTCAGACTGCAGGCTCCACCTGAATCCAAAAAAGTGCCTCTTTGTTGCCCAAGAAATAAAAACTTTTTGGGTTCCTAGGTAATGGCAATAAGAGTCAACCCTGCCCAGAGAAAATAAGAGCAGTCAGCCATTTATTGACTAGTTAGCATATTTATGATGTGAGAGGATTTCTTGAAATGTGCTTGTACTACCATTGATTCATAAAGAACTTCTGTGCAAATGAATGTCCCTTGCAAGAACTACTGCAGGGAGATACCATATTTTCCTGGAACAAGATGCAAGAAAGGAGGTGTTAACATCTTCTCTGGTCCTAGGTCTGTACGATGAGAATGCCAAGTTTTCACACCAACACTGTGAACTTACAAACAAATATGTTTATTTAATAATTGTTGGAGATCTGATAGACAACAGAATGTGCAGCAAACACCAAACCATCTGTTCATTTGCTGTATACTTCTAATATAGCAGTAAAAACAGACAAACCTGCCAGAGTGACAAAATATATGGAAACAAATTATAATTAGATGCTACTGCTTCATGCTACTTTGATACACCGATAATAAGTTACACACTATCAAACTACTTTGCAGTCATCGTAGATATTAAGTTAAACACTGAGGGATATTAGCAAAAGATAAAGAAGGAGAAAAGGCAGGTTAATTCACAAAATATAATATTAGTAAACAAAGTTGTTAAACCTTAAAGATAGGAGTCGGTATATTCAGACACTGATTCAAATAGTAAGAGGGAACAGTTAAAAACTTCATTCAATTACCATTATAACATCATATGTTCTGTGTATAAAAGAATAGTAAAAATGAGCTAAAAAGAGGAATAAAAGTTATAATACATGCAGGAAATAAACTGAATGTGTACTGCTATGTCTCTAAGCAATAATGACTGTGGCATATAATATTCTGGCAAGACAAAAAAGAAGACACACTGCAGATTGAAATTTAACCTCTCTGGACAGCTTATATTACTTGAGTACAATATTTAATAAAGAACACGTTACATTCATATTTATTGATCCTACAACTATTTGTCTCAGGTTTCTGGCAATTTTGTGTAGACAGGTAACACGTTTGCTCAAACAGTTCATGGGCATACTGCTGGTTCATAGTGTCTAGTGGGTACAATACTTTGGTGATCAGATGTGCCACCATTTTTAGGTGTGCTGATGAACTGAACTGCTGTGGGTGTGTGGCCAACTTAATCCTCCCATCCGCAAGCTGCCATGCCCGAGTGCACGCATCAGTGGAGAGACAGTTGTGTTGGCATCTGTTGAAGTGACATTGTACTTGCTCTGTCTGCCCTGGTTGCCAGATTGTTGTGTTGAATGTGTTTGCTGAGTGTCTTCCTAATTAGACACAGTGCTGGTTTCCAAGCCTTGCTGAGACTGTAGTCGCAGTCCAGGTTGATAAGATTGTTCCTGGTGCAAATTTTGATGGCTTCTGTAACCACACTGTCCCAGTATTTTTGAGGTCCGTGCTAAAACCCTGGTGCATTCATGTTCCATCAGGTGATTTTCTGACAAACAATACTCTGTGACCACCAGTGTGTTGGGATAGTGCCACTTCAGTTCTCGGCATCAATATTCAAGGAAGCAAACTTTTTGTCCGATATATGAGGTGATCAGAGTACAAGTGGTGTAAGTCCACAAAAACTGTGTTTTGAGAACAGACTGCTGACTAGTGAATTAAGGCCCTAGTTGAGCTGTGTGGTATCAAATGACAGCACTTTACTTGACAACTGAAACAGCCGTTTATTATAGACGACAAGTGAAACAAGTCCACACTGCATGCTTGTTTCAAAGTTTTGTAGTTCCATTACACCAACTAATCATTGCTTTGAAGGAATTATTACAGGAACCTGGTATGGAAACAGAACTTATAGACCATAAATGTCTTGTGTCAGGGTATTCATATTTACCAAATAATGCTGATGTTGGCTTGATAGAAGCAAAGAGTAGAAAAGCAGTCCATATTTATTTGCTAGATGACTGGATAACCATTGTGAAAGAACTCAAAAAGAAAAATCCATTTACAGTAATTTATATGATGCACACAGTCATTTTATCCACAAGGAAACTGGAAGCACCAATTGTAAACTGGAATAAAATAGTTGATGGTCACTGAGCCGGCTAGACATTCAGTGGTTGAAGTGTGAAAAAGGATGTGCATATTCACAAAAATATAAAAGCAGCCTTCATCCTGACACCATGAAATTAATTTGGCAGATAAAGGTAAAGGAAGGCCAGCACATCAGCTATCAGAACAAGACAGTCTCTACAACCAGTGATACGCAGTTACAGATCCAAATAAGAAGAAGAATATGGTGGATTTTCTCTCTTTTATTACTCCAATTCTGCATAGTTATTGCAAACGTATTTCTTGCACTGCAAGCCACATCAAAAACTGGTTTGCTGAAAACGATGCTAAGTCTGAAGATAATGATGAATTGTTCCGTATGTGAATACATGGTAAATGTAGTCAGTACAAGAATTATGAGGTATTCTAGTTGCAGGGGGCAAACTATCTGCATCTGAGTGGTATGTGCAGAGTGGTGGCAAGTACAAGCAAAGTACAACTGGCTGTTTCAAAATAAATAAATTTATGTTTGTGCAGTTTATGCTGATTTTTTTATTCATATCTATCTTTATACTGAGATATCTCTGAAACACTTTAACTGGACTTACATCACTTGCATTCTGAATGCCTCATATGTCATGCCACAGTGGCACAGATTCTGATATGTCCCAGCCCTCTGCAAACTAAGGTCATCTTTGACACTCCTCAATAATGCCTGCATTTTATTGGGTGGGCAAAAGATATTTCTTACTAGGATTTCTTCAGTATGTGCGTGGCTTTTCCTGATAGAGCACCTGTATACAGTATAAAGGATGTGACTACCTCTTCCTCCATGATTTCTTCCATCTTCACAGGTTGCACAGTAGTGGTGAGTCAAGGAGCATGCTTAATCTGTCATCCTGAGTAACCATTTTTTTGGTATACAGTTCTGTGGTGTTCTAGTTCCAGGGGCAGACTACCTGCATCTGAATGGTGTGTGCAGGGTGGTGGAAACTGTTGCAAAGCAAATACAGATCAGTGTGTGTTTTCTTCCATACAATCCATGGCCAGGGTGTCATCAGCTCTTTTCTTCGCCATGACACCTAGGAGTGGTAGTTTTCCTTCTTCTTTGGTCTCCATAGTGCATCTGATGTTGGGATGTATGGAGTTCAGATGTGCAAGGAAGTCAAGGAGTTTGTCCCTTCCATGGGGCCAGATGATGGATGTATCATTAACATATAGGGAAAAACAAGAGGATTTCAATTTGGGTGACGTGGGGGCTTCCATCTGGAAGTGCTCCACATGCAAATTCACAACCACTGCCAAGAGTGGGATGCCCACTGTGACTCCCTCCATTTTTTCATACTATTGTCCATTAAATAGAAAATATGTGGAGGTTAGGATGTGTCTGAAAAGGTTGGTGGTCTTCTTCTCAAGTGCTGAACAGCTGACACTGGAATGGGTATCACAAATATTAGTACAGATGCAGAGAGTCTGACCTAGAAACTAGGGCACATCAGAACTGTGTTCCAAAAAAATGATTACTTACAAGGGAACCTCCCCATCGCACCCCCCTCAGATTTAGTTATAAGTTGGCACAGTGGATAGGCCTTGAAAAACTGAACACAGATCAATCGAGAAAACAGGAAGAAGTTGTGTGGAACTATGAAAAAAATAAGCAAAATATACAAACTGGTTAGTCCATGCGCATGATAGGCAACATCAAGGATAACTTGAACTCAGGAGCGCCGTGGTCCCGTGCTTAGCGTGAGCAGATGCGGAACGAGAGGTCGTCGATTCAAATCTTCCCTCGAGTGAAAAGTTTATTTTCGCAAAGTTATGATCTGTCCGTTCGTCCATTGACGTCTCTGTTCACTGTAATATGTTTAGTGTCTGTGTTTTGCGACCGCACCGAAAGACCGTGCGATTAGTACACGAAAGGACGTGCCTCTCCAGTGGGAACCTTGTTATTGAAGTCGCGAGCTATATTTGCTGGATTCATATTGCACATGGAATACATCTCACGTATTTAATGCACTCTTATTCAAAATTGCAAACAGTCAACTGCCAACCAGGTAGCCTCGTTAGCAGGAATACTCTCTCTTCCATGCGCTGTAGTTGACTGATGTTGTGTGTTTCGATGTTTGCTTAGGTGTAGCATCCCTATACTACAATGCAGTTACCTTGCATCGGACGGACAGATAATAATTGTCTGAAAACAAAGAATTAAAGTTTTCAAGATAATAATTGTCTGAAAATAAAAAAATTAAACTTTTCACTCGAGGGAAGACTTGAACCAAGGACCTCTCGTTCCGCAACTGCACACGCTAACCACGGGACCACTGCGCTCCTAAGCTCACATTCTCCTTGATGTTGCCTATCTTGCACATTGACTACTCAGTTTGTATATTTTGCTTATTTTTTCATAGTTCCAAACAAGTTCTTCCTGTTTTCTCGATTGATCTGTGTTCAGTTTTTCAAGGCCTAACCACTGAGCAAACTTATAACTAAATCTGAGGGGGGTGCGATGGGAAGGTTCCCTTGTTAGAATGGC
The DNA here is from genome assembly GCF_021461395.2 of Schistocerca americana. Taxonomy (NCBI): domain Eukaryota; kingdom Metazoa; phylum Arthropoda; class Insecta; order Orthoptera; family Acrididae; genus Schistocerca; species Schistocerca americana. The sequence continues at coordinate 983,205,084 of NC_060121.1, forward strand.
AGATTAAGTGTGTTCTTCACCCCACCAGTACTGTACAACCTGTGGAGATGGAGGAAGTCATGGTTGAAGAGCCAGGCACACATTGGGAAAAGTTGGGCATATACTGAAAAAGCACTGAGTTAAGAACTGTTTTTTGTCCACTAAATAAAATGGAGGTGTTATTGGGGAGCATCAAAATTCACCTCAGTTTGCAGAAGGCTGGAGTGTACCAGATTCTGTGCTAATGTGGCAAGATTTATATTGGACAAACAGTGTGCACATCGAAGATCAATACCAAGAACAGAGGCACACTCAACTAATGTATCCCAATAAGTCAGCTATAACAGAGCACTGTTTATCAGAGAATAATGTGATGGAATTCAAATGTGCCAGGATTTTAGCATACATGTCTAAATACTGTGACAGTGTCATTACAGAAGCCAATAAAATTCATGGCAGGGACAATCTTACCAACTGGGACTGCTGCTGTATGTCAGCAATGCTTGGGAACTAGCACTGGCTCTAATTAAGAAGACACTCAGAAAACACAACAATCTGGCACGTAGGGCGGACTGAGCAACAACAATGCTATGACAGATGCCTATGCAGTTGCCTCCACACCATCGATGCACACCCTTGGGCATGGACATCAGAGTGAACAGCTACTGGAGGGGGGGGGGGATATAAATTGGCCGTGCACCCCCAGCAGTTCAGTTCATCAGCACCATGACAATGGCGACATATCTGATCACAGAACAACTGTGGATATTGTAGACTATGTACTGGCAGTGCACCCAAGGGTTGTTTGCTCAACAAATATGAGTATAGTAATTAATTATAGTAACCAGTGAAACTAATAATGTCTGATGTGTGATCTGAGGTTTTCCCGGTGTACAGAAATCTTGAAAATTTCTCGGGTATTCAGCCGGGTAGCATCGTCCGAAAGGCGCGATATTTCGGCAAGCTGACTTCTTGCCATCTTCAGGTGTTCTTGGTGTCTGAGAACACCTGAAGATGGCAAGAATGCCCGAAGATGGCAAGAAGTCGGCTTGCCAAAATATCACGCCTTTTGGACAACGCTACCCAGCTGAATACCCAAGAAATTTTCAATAATAATGTCTGATAAAATAGTTAAATATGAAGCATTACATTGTGTGCGTCATGAAAATATATAGATCAGAAACTGGTAAGGTGTTGTACGTAATGTTAACTTGTTATGTGACTGTGGGCAAGTGTTGAATCCCAGTATTAATGAAATACTTTGTAATTTTCCAGAATGTGAAAACAAATGTAACTCAGATAAAAAAGATTAAAAACTCAGATTAAAAAGACTGTTTGGGAGAGACTGTTAAAATAATTACTACACCAAGCCTGTCACATTATCATCACTTTGTAATAAAATTAATTAAAAATTAATATATACCAAAGAAATAATGATATACAATGTTAAAGACTTCTAAATGTTATCACAGTTGTGACTTTATTGCTCAGCATTATTTTAACTTGGTTTGACTCAGTTTGCCACTTTTTTAGAATTGTTGGATGGAGTCATGAAATAAACAATGAATGTGAAGAAAATGTGTCTGATTTAATAATATTAAAACCTGAGGACCATTCAACATGATTTATACTTTACAGAAGATAAGTACCACACTGAAACTAAATTTACAACAATCTATGTAGTAAAATGATGTTCGCTCACAACTTCATACGTTGCATCACAAACTTTTGGCAGTTGCAGTAAAGCAAAAGCAACAATGAAAACAAGATAAAAATGTTTTTATTAATTATTTTTTTTTTGGATAGAACATTAAGGGAGTAGCATTTCAAGATTTATCAGAGGAGCGATGGCCTTTTTTCAGTATGGCAGATGCCAGTGAAGCAGAGAATTACTCTGAAGATTAATGGTTGCTCTTAATTGAGGACAGATGAAAAGTGACGTAGTGAACAGGTGACATCTGGCCTCTGAGAAATTGTGTAGGAAGAAAGAAAGATTAGGGTTTGATGTCCCATCAATATTGAGGTCATTAGAGATGGAGCACAAGCTTGTATTTATTCAAGGATGGGGAAGAAACTCTTTCAAAGGAACCATCATGGCATTTGCCTGGAGTGATTTAGGGACACCATAGAAAACCAAAATCAATATTGTCAGACATGGATTTGAACCATTGTCCCCCTCATGCAAGTCCAGTGCATTAACCACAGAGCCACCTTGCTTGGTCTGAGAAATAGTAAAGTTAATGTAGGTCCTGAAGACTGAGAAAACACTTTCTGTGGCACATAACCTGATAACACAAAATTACAGAAATGAAGATGGAATCTTGTCAAAAAGTGCAATGTAAAACATGGTATTCACAACAATTGAGACATATTTAAATCATAATAAAACAATTAAAAATCAAATACATATCTGGTTTCCGTTGTGTTACATCATATCTCACAAAGAAGTGCAATGGCATTCTCCTAAAACCCTTAACATATCTACTGAATGCTACAGTAGAAGAAGGTTTATTTCTAGATTCATTGATAGGAAGCGAAGTAAAACCAGCACCTAAGTGATGAAAGACAGGTGAATTAAAAAACTAAAGGCTCATATTATTTATTTACACTTTTTAAAAGAATTACTAAGCTACAAATATTTATTTGTAAGCTTGCTAATAAAATTTAAAATACTACACTCAGTACTATATCTTTTCAAGAAACAGATATAAAAAAGAAAGGAAACAAAGGATTTTGTTGCTCATTTTGTAAGCTACCTTGTCAGACAATAAAAGGTGCATGGCAATATTTTATGGATGTTCCAAATTCACTCCAGAAAAATTGAGGCATGTCAGTATGGGATGTGAGGGAAATTCTATGATATTGTGAAATCTTACATGACAAATAGTAAATGATAGACAGTGTTCTGATTTACTTGTGCATGAAATGCAGCTGATTACAGATCTAGTTAGAGTGTTAAATACAGTCTGCCACAATGTTCTGTAGTCAAGCTAACAGTATTTATTCCTCAGGTTAATGATTTTTCATGAATGTTAATCCAAACCGCACAATGTATACTGATGATACTACAGTTATCTGCTTAGATCAGACAAATACTTGAGCTTGAAATTAGAATACACAGGAATTTTGAAGCTGAAAGTAATTACCTACTCTAAAATAACAATACCAGAGAAGGAAAGTTGCTACTCACCATATAGCGGAGATGCTGAGTCGCGATAGGCACAACAAAAAGATTCACACAATTATAGCTTTCAGCCATTAAGGCCTTTGTCATCACTACACATACATACACACACGCGCACACACACTCACACAAACACAACTTGCACACACGCCTGTAGTCTCAGATAATTGAAACCACACTGCGAGCTGCAGCACCAGCGCATGATGGGAGTGGCGACTGGGTGGGGGTAAGGAGGAGGCTGGGGCAGGGAGGGGGAGGGATAGTATGGTGGGGGTGGCAGACAGTGAAGTGTTGCAGTTTAGATGGAGGGCAGGAGAGACGGTGCAGAGGTGGGAGGAGGTAGATAGTGGAAAGGAGAGAAATAAAAAGAAATTAAAAGACTGGGTGTGGCGGTGAAATGACAGCTGTGTAGTGCTGGAATGGGAACAAGGAGGGGGCTGGATGGGTGAGGACAGTGACTAACGAATGTTGAGGCCAGGAGGGTTACGAGATTGTAGGATATATGCAAGGAAAGTTCCCACCTGAGCAATTCAGAAAAGCTGGTGTTGGTGGGAAGGATCCATATGGCACAGGCTGTGAAGCAGTCATTGAGGGATATCAGCATGTTCAGCAACAGGGTGGTTCACTTGTTTTTTGGCCACAGTTTGTCGGTGGCCATTCATGTGGACAGACGGTTTGTTGGTTGTCATGCCTACATAGAATGCAGCACAGTGGTTGCAGCTTAGCTTGTAAATCACATGACTGGTTTCACATGTAGCCTTGCCTTTGATGGGATAGTTGATGTTAGTGACTGGACTGGAGCAGGTGGTGGTAGGAGGATGTATGGGACAGGTCTTGCATCTAGGTCTATTACAGGGGTATGAACCATTAGGTAAGGGATTGGGAGCAGGGGTTGCGTAAGGATGGACAAGTATACTGTGTAGGTTTGGTGGACGATGGAATACCACAGTAGGAGGGGTGGGAAGGATAGTGGGCAGGACATCTCTCATTTCAGGGCATGACGAGATGTAATTCAGTTGCTTCAGTCCCGGATGGCACTGAGTTACGGGGGGAATGCTCCTCTGTGGCAGGACTGTAGGACTTTGGGAGGTGGTGGGAGACTGCAAAGATAAGGCATGGGAGATTTGTTTTTGTACAAGGATGGGAGGATAATTATGGTCAGTGAAGGCTTCAGTGAGACCCTCGGTATACTTTGAGAGGGACTGCTCGTCACTGCAGATGCAACAACTATGGGTGGCTAGGCTGTACGGAAGGGACTTCTTGGTATGGAATGGGTGGCAGCTGTCAAAGTGGAGGTATTGCTGGTGCTTAGTAGGTTTGATATGGATGGAGGTACTGATGCAGCCATCTCTCAAGTGGAGGTCAACATCTAGGAAGGTGATGTTGGGTTGAGCAGGACCAGGTGAAGCAAATGGGGGAGAAGTTGTTGAGGTTCTGGAAGAACGTGAATAAGGTGTCCTCACCTTCAATCCAAATAGCAAAGGTGTCATCAATGAATCTGAACCAGGTGGGGGGTTTAGGATTCTGGGTTTTTAGGAAGGATTCCTCTAGATGGCCCAAGAATGGGTTAGCATAGGATGGTGCCATGCAGGTGCCCATAGCCATACTGGAGATTTGTTTGTAGGTAATGCCTTCAAAGGAGAAGTAATTGTGGGTGAGGATATAGTTGGTAATAGAGAGTAGGAAGGAGGTTGTTGGTTTGGAATCCATAGGGCATCTGGAAAGGCAGTGTCTGATAGTAGTAAAGCCATGGGCATTAGGAACGTTAGTGTACAGGGAGGTGGCATCAATAGTGACGAGCAGGGCACCAAGTGGTAAAGGGACAGGAACTGTGGACAGTCGGTTGAGGAAATGGATGATATCTTTTATATAGGAGGATAGGTTCTGGGTAATAGGTTGAAGGTGTTGGTCTACGAGAGCAGAGATTCTCTCAGTGGGGACACAGTAACTGGCCACAATGGGGCGTCCTGGGAAGTTGTGTTTATGGGCTTTAGGAAGCATATAGAAGGTGGGAGTGCTGGGAGTGGTAGGGGTAAGTAGAAAGATGGACTCTGGGGAGAGGTTCTGGGATGGGCTGAAGGATTTGAGTAGTGACTGGAGATCCTGCTGGATCACTGGGATGAGATCACTGTGGCATGGTTTGTAGGTGGAAGGATCTGACAGCTGATGGAGTCCTTCTGCCACGAAATCCTTGCGGTTCAAAACAGCGGTGGTGGAGCCTTTGTCTGCAGGTATGATTATAAGGTCGGGATCAGTTTTTAGATGGTGGACTGCAGTTCTATCTGCAGATGTAAGGTTAGCTTGCATGTTGAGGGATTTGGGGAATGATGGTGAGGTAATGTTCGAGGGTAAGAAATTCTGGGAAGTTAACAGGGGGTGATTTGGAGGCAATGGTGGTGGATCACAGTTGGATAGAGCAGTGAATTGAGTTAGACAAGGTTCAATATTGGTCTTTGGTTGAGTCTGATTGGTCGGGTTGGTGGCGAAAATACACAATATACTCATCCATCCTTACACAACCCCTGCTCCCAATCCCCTACCTCATGGCTCATACCCCTGTAATAGACCTAGATGTAAGACCTATCCCATACATACTCGTACCACCACCTATTCCAGTCTGGTCACTAACATCACCTATCCCATCAAAGGTAGGGCTACCTGTGAAACCAGTCGTGTGATTTACAAGCTAAGCTGCAACCACTGTGCTGCATTCTATGTAGGCATGACAACCAACAAACTGTCTGTCCACATGCATGGCCACCGACAAACTAAGACCAAAAAACAAGTGGACCACCCTGTTGCTGAACTTGCTGCCAAACATGATATACCTCATCTCAATGACTGCTTCACACGTTTGCCATATTGGTCCTTCCCACCAACACCAGCTTTTCTGAATTGTGCAGGTGGGAACTTTCCCCACAACACATCCTACAATCCCGTAACCCTCCTGGCCTCAACATTCTTTAGTCACTGTCCTCACCCATCCAGCCCCCTCCCTGTTCCCATTCCTGCACTACACAGCTGTCATTTCACCACTAGCTGTCATTTCACCACCATACCCAGTCTTTTACTTTCTTTTTATTTCTCTCTTTTCCATTACTTACCCCTTGCCCCCTCCGCACCTTCTCACCTACCCTCCGTCTAAATTGCAACACTTCACTGCCCGTCACTCCCACCATACTATCCCTCCCCCTTCCCCCTCCTCCTTACCCCCACCCACTCGCCACTCCTATCACGCACTGGTGCTCCTGCTCGCAGTGTGGTTTCAGTTCTCTGAGACTGCAGATATGTATACAAGTTGCATTTGCGTTAGTGTGTGTGTGTGTGTGTGTGTGTGTGTGTGTGTGTGTGTGTGTGTGTGTGTGTGTGTGTGTGTGTGTGTGTGTGTGTGTCCACTGCCGACAAAGGCCTTAATGGCCTAAAGCTATAATTGTGTGAATCTTTTTGTTGTGCCTATCACGACTCAGCTTATTTTAAAATAATATCTTTTTTAAAATCTATCCAAAAGATTTATACATTTTAAACTAGGCAGTCTGAAACGTAGATGGTTCAGATAGTGAGCTATTTTTTTTTAAGACACAAAGTTTCTATTATGGCTATGTGCTTGTGAATGTGTCTTACCTTCATAATAAGGATAATGATATACATGACTATGAAGTGCAAGAAAAGGAAAAGTACTAAATAAGGAAATCTCAAAGTGACAATGAAAGCAACAGGTGATGCAGGCAAAAGTATTTATAATAAGCTGCCCTGCCAAATAAAGGATTTAAGCTCCATAAAATATCTTTATTTCACATAAGAATTATATTAAGTATGAGTGAATGTATATAATACAGGCCCTAAGTAAACTCAAGAAAACAGTTTCACAAAGAAAATACACAACAATGTGTAAAAATCCCTTTCTATGTTTTTAATTTGACTGTCATTTATTTTTATATTTACTGAAATTATGTGTTAATGTACTACTAAGTGGGACACGAAATTAAAATGTAATATAATTGTGTAATCTGACTGTTTATAAAACTATACAACTCACCCAATATTCTGAGCTAGTTAATTTCAGACGGAACCAGCAGGCTGAGCTGGGTTCTGGATGATCAGGCCATGACTAGCCCAGAGTGTCAACCTGGAAAAATTCTCGGAATTAGAACAGTACATAAACTCATAGCTGTTACATCCACTGACTTAAAAAATGATTATGATTAAAAACGTTTACTCATGTTATTTATTGCAACAATAAAATATGGAATCAACAAAAACACAAGGAAATTAGATGAAAAATTCTTGGAGACACATTAAGTTTTCAGTTTCAGAATCTTTCAGAGTTAAAAAAGAAATTTAATGAGTTAATGATCTCTCACTGATTTCCTTCCTTTTGGTGTAGGATAAATTTATAGAAGAATGGGGAAAAAACCTCATGTGAGAACATCAAAGGAAATTATTTGGACAAGACAAAAAAGATTTGAAGTAAAATCCCTCATTTTCACCAATGTTACTGCTGTAATTTCTCTAGTAATCCTGCCAGACATATCAATGAATGCTGCTGTGTTATTGATAACATCTTGTTACACCTGTGTCCGGTAGGGTCACTGTGAATGGTGACCAGCACACAGCATCTCCAACCTAGCAGTCGCGGGGCCCCATCATTCTCTCCAATTTTAGGCCAAGTGGCTGCAACGCTGGTCTCATTTCTGTTTGATAACGAATGTGTAGCTCCCCATGGCCAACTGAAGTACTGATGATGAATCCATATTATATTGGCTGTACCTGGATATTCTTCAGCTGACTAATTTCTTTATGATGATTGGGCCTGTTTGGGATTTTTTATAATGATGTCCACCTTCTGCTATGAAGTTCTACCTCAGCAGGCAGTAATCCAGTTCAGCCCAGCAATATATTTCACCTTCAGTTATTGTATTAATTCTGATTGTTTTCATTTGTAGTCCTGCATAATTCACTGAGTCAGTAATGATTATGAACTTCTGTATTTCAGAGTACTCAATGAAGTGTCCATAAAAGCCTTTTGTGAGAAACTGGGGACTACAAAAGTTTTCAAAGAGAAAATACATTAAATTTACACACAAAAGAAAAGAGCATAATGAAACAGTATGTAAATATATCAAGATAAGAGAAACTTAAATAGTTGGGGAAATGGACTCACTCAAATGGGCTGCATAACATGGTGAACAAAAATGTAGTAAAACAAATATAATTTTCATGCAAACTGACACTAAAGCAGTGCAATAAAAAAATTATATCTTCCTAGGCAAAAATCAAACTTTGTACTACAGTTAGCATTGCCACCTATCCAGTCATCAGCAGGATTATCCCAGGATTTAAGGTACTGTCCTGGATCCCATGTAAAGGCACTTGGGAAACACTTCTATCCCCCCCCCCTTGCTCTGAATTTGTGAGTCGTGCAAATGGTGTGGGAATATCCACCCCCACTCACTACCTATAATTCAAAATACACATTTGCCTGTTAAATAGGGATTATTGGATAGTTAAGTCGCCATTGCATTTCACACCAAGTTTGAGCAGTTTAGAATTAGAAAGGATCGGAGTTCAGAAAAGATGTGTTGTCCTTTCTCTAATGATGAAGACAGTTCACCAAGTTCACCTGATCTGAAAAAGATAGTTAAAATCTATATGGATTTCAACAAATACTGGATACAGAATGAGATTTTCACTCTGCAGCGGAGTGTGTGCTGATATGAAACTTCCTGGCAGATTAAAACGGTGTGCCGGACCGAGACTCGAACTTGGGACCTTTGCCTTTCGCGGGCAAGTGCTCTACCAACTGAGCTGCCCAAGCACTTTATAATGATGCTTGGGTAGCTCAGTTGGTTCTACAGCATATTTTGCCCCTGTCTGAAACTGCTGTTAGGAAACTAGAAAACTGCTCAGTTATTTCTGTTGATTTGTACAAATTAATAAGGGAACTTAGAAGCAAATTAGAGAGAACAGGATAAACAATAACTTCTTAGGAAAGAAAGTTCATGAAATCCTAGAAGAAATAACAAAATCACAGTGGATGAGTTTTGAAAATGACGCACAATTTTTCTAGACACATTGCATTGCTTATTTGTCCGAAAGGTATGACATTTCTGAGAAAAATATGTTTAACCTACTTATAAGTTTTTTCCTTAAAGAACAAGAAGATTTTAGTCTGCAATGGCAGTTAATTTTAAAGGCTATGAACAATCTGAATTTCATTATAGATGATCAGCTATACAATGAATTCTGTGTCTCGTTGAATGCATTTGGTGGACTTGGTGAAAGTGGAACAGAAGACCAGATTTGGGTGGATCCCTTTAAGCAGCAGACCACAGTTAATTGCTTAGACTTATATCATATATATTTTCAGTTCCTACCAATAATTCATTTCCCCAAAAAAAAATCTTCAGTATGACAAGGAAACAGTGATCAGGAGAAAGAAATTAAATGTCCATGGTCTTAGTGAAAAGAGAAGTTAAATAAAAGAGAACTTTGTGAAAGTTGTGGTGAATTCTTGAATTTTCTGAAAGAGAGATAGGACAATGAAGGGCTACTGAAAACAGCAAAGAGCAATACAAATTATGTATTCAAAAATACAAAATATTGATCATGTTAATGTTGGACATTTTTATCTCTCTTTTTCATCTGAGCTCTGAATTGAACTTATTGTAGTAGCTGTAAATAGTCATGTAAAAAAACATTTCATTTCTAAATAGCAAATAAGAATGAAAAGGAGAAGATTTCATTTTTCATTCCTGTGTTAACACAATATTAAAACAAAATTACGATAGAATGGTTATATTGCTTATGATATTTGTAATAAATGGAATGAAATCCCGTCCACTTACATCAATCAGCATATGAAGTGATTGTGAGAAACAAGTAAGAAAAAGAATGTAGGCTATCAAGATGTTAGGCTTCATGTGATCTTAGTGACCAAATTGTTAACAGAAATGCATTATTTAAAAACAAGTTTAAAAGTACTTTATCTGAGAATGAATTTATTTATTATAGGAATTTTTTGATCATGTAGCAGCAGGTGTTCTATGCATTTTTGCTTTGCTTCCTGTTCTAGTTCATTGTCTGTTTAACTCCTTTTGATGATTGTATTTTTCACACAGTGGAATATTGTAGTGGTATTCATATGTAATATCACTGTGTGTAATTGTAAATTACCATAGTGAGCTATTCAACATCTTTATCCAATAATAATTTTAATAGATCTATGGAAATTGTGTATAAATGGATAATCCATAAAAATTGAACTTCTGTTTTCACATTGGCTCATAGCATACAAAGAAGAGAATGTAATAAATAAAATAATGTAAGTTCTTCCTTGTTAAAGCTCCTACTGGAAATAGAAAGAACACACTGCAGTGTTATGCTCACTTTAATAAAGAACATTATGTCAGCACATGAGAATACTATATACCCATTCCCCGCACCTGCCCCTCCCCTCTCCACCCTACACTGCTTACATCTGCGTGAAATGTTCTTTCAACAGCACCTAATGGTCTGTGGTGGACGGTAATTTTGGTACAACTATCTGATCTCTCCAACCCTGTTCCACTCATGAATAGTGTGTGGGAAGAAAGATTGCTGGTAAGCCTCTGTATTGGCTCCAATTTCTCGAATTTTCTCCTTGCGGTCAATACGCGAGATGTATGTGGGGGGAAGTAATATTTTGTTTGACTCCACCTGAAAAGTGCTGTCTCGAAATTTCAATAGTAAATCTCTCTGTGATGCATGTCTCTCTTGTAATGTCTGCCAGTGGAGTTTGTTTAGCATCTCTGTAACACTCTCTCGCCAGATAAACTATCCTGTGACAAAATGCACCACTCTTCGTTGGATCTTCTCTATCTCCTCTATCGGTCCTACCTGATGGGGATCCCAGATAGATGAACAATACCCAAGAATGGGGCTAACAAGCACCTTATAAGCCACTTCTTCCTTGGATGAGTTACATTTCCTTAAGATTCTTCTGACGAATCTGAGTCTTGTGTCTGCTTTTCCCACTGTGTTTTATATGGTTATTCCACTTAAGGTCACTCTAGATAGTCACACCTAGATATTTTATGGCAGATGCTGTCTCCAGCTGTTTTTCATCAATAGTGTAGCTGTACACTAGTGGATTTCTTTTCCCATGTATGCGCAATATGTTACATTTATTTATGTTCAGTGTCAACTGCCAGAGTCTGCACCATTCGTCAATTCTCTGCAGGTCATTCTTCAAATTCTTACTATCTCCTGGCGTTGCTAGTTTGGTATAAACAATTGCATGATTTGCAAATAGCCTTAAAGAGCATCCAATGCTTTCTACTAAATCATTTATATATATTGTGAATAGCAACGGTCCTATCACACTTCCCTGTGATACTCCGGATACATTATACTGTGAACACTGCATACTACTGCCCACTTTTTAATACAAAATACAAGTGTATTACCACAAAAGGAGCACATTTTCAATCCGGGATGTGATTGTGCTTCATAACAACACTCGACCCCACACACCTGCCTGAACTCAACAAAAAAATCAAGAGATTAATCTGCACCATGTTAGAACATCCTCCCCACAGGCTGGATTTATCACCCTGTGACTTTCATTTGTTTGAACCACTAAAGGAAACAGCCTGAGCACATGGATTTGATGACAATGGCACTGTTGAAGTGTTCATGTGCAATTGACTGCTGTCATAGCTACATTCATCTTATGAATATGCGATCAAGAAACTGCCTATCCATTGGGAAAAATATGTTTCCCATTCAAGCGGCTATAAAGAAAAATAAGTTTGTGTGTATTGAGTTTTTCTGAAGCTTAAGGAAACCTCAGAAAACTCTAGTTTATATTGGATTCACCCTCAGATAGTAAATATATTTCAACCTTACTGAATTGGCGCTAAAAATCACGTAATTGGACAGTATTAAATGACTGTATGAAAAGTATGCTCAAGCATAGAAAGCTAGGAAAGTCGCTGGGGTAGATCTTGGTGAGCTCTGACTTAAATACAGGCTAATGTGGTGATATGCTGCAGATACACACAGTCAATGATTAGTGAACCCACAGCTGAATGACTAATTTGCTTATATGACAATCCTGAAAAACCCAGTCATAGAATTAAATATATTAACTGTTCTTTCACTTTATGTATTTGAAACAATCTTTACTTGGGTATTATAAAAAGGACAGATTGCTTCTTACCACAAAGATGTCACATTGAGTTGGAGACAGCCACAATGAAAAGACTGTTACACACATAGCACAGAATATGCTTGCAGCAACCGGAGAGAGTGTTCATGTATTCGTGAGATGTGCTTGCTTGTATAAATGTGTGCATGTGTTTTTTTCGTTTCTGAAGAAGGCTTTGGCTGAAAGCTAAGTATGTATCAGTCTATTTTTTTTGTGCCTGTCTGCAACTCAGTGTGTCATCTTTACAGTGAGTAGCAATCTATCTTTTTCATAATGTTGTTGATGGTTGGTTGGTTGGTTGTTTGGGGAAGAAGACCAGACAGCGTGGTCATCGGTCTCATCGGATTAGGGAAGGAAGTCGGCCATGCCCTTTCAGAGGAACCATCCCGGCATGTGCCTGGAGTGATTTAGGGAAATCACGGAAAACCTAAATCAGGATGGCCGGACGCGGGATTGAACCGTCGTCCTCCCGAATGCGAGTCCAGTGTCTAACCACTGTGCCACCTCGCTCGGTAATGTTGTTGATACTCCAACCTGAACTACTTAGAATTAGTTCCTCCAATGCTACGTAGCATACTGGACAACAAGTTTCCTCCAGTGAACTTGATCAGCTGCCAGGTTTTCAGCTTCCTTCCATTTCATTACATGCATTGAAAATCCCTTGCAAAAGTTCATTTCCAGGAGTCACAAGGTCTTCTTCTTCTTCTACTTCTGTGTGCATTTGTTGTTTTCAACAATCGTTCATAATTGGTGATTCTTCCATTTTTTGTGCATATCACATGCCCTGCGAGCATGTCTTTTTTCAGTAGCAATTTTGTGCAGACTTCTTCACCATTTAAAAGTTTTGATTGAGAAATTTATGGATGTTTTTATACATGAGACATGACTTCATTGGTTTTTTGTTGAAAAGAGTAATAATAAAAGATAAGGAAATGAAACACAATAAGAGTAAATTTAAAAATAATTAAAACATGAAGCAAAACACTGATGTTAAAAAGAAGCACTTCACTGTCACCAAGACTGGAAGGACCTTTACTGGGATAGGTAGTCCGTTGTTGAAGGGGGAAAATGTTGGTAGGTAGGAGGGTGGTGGTATAAAGATGGAGGGTTTATGTGTGGCAATGATGGGATAGGAGTGGCTATTGGGAGATAACAAGGAGTGAGTAGATGGGAGCACTGACAAGGCTATAACTTCATAGGGGAAAAGTGTTACAAAATAAGGGGAAAGGTTAGAAAGAGGGTAGGAAAATATGGAGAGGGAGGGAGAGGAGGCCCTGATGAGGTGGAACAGGTGGCTTGGATTTAAAGTTGGTAAGGTGGGTAAATATCAGAACCGAGTTCATGATCTGAGAGGGGGAGATGGTTGAAATTTCTTTGAGGGAGTATGTGGAGGGTGTATAGGTGTAGAGATTGTGGGATGTGTTGGTAGAGGTGTGGTAGTGTACTGAGATTGCAAAGAAGAGGGGGAACTTAAGATTATTGGAGTCAAGTCTGTCCATAGTGAAGTTGCTCAGAGGTACTCATCGCGAGTGAGGAGAGGTGTAAATTTGATGACTTGGTGTAGGATATTTGTAGGGGAAGGTAAATAGGTGTGAAAAATGAAGTGATGGGCATGGTGTTCATGGGTCTGGAGGTGCTTACAGAATTCAAGTGGAATGAACATCTATGCAACATTTGCATAGCAAAGAATGGGTCAGATCAAGGTTTTCAGGGAGGGTAGGACAGTGGAGGGGTGAATCACCAGGTTCAGCCAGTTAGTAGTTTCAGTCTATTGTGGGCTTTCTGTTGGATAGTTAGTAGGCAAGGTTTTTGCTGTGTTGGCAGAAGAGCCAACACCGTGTTGCTAGAGGAGGCCGAAATGCACGCGTTTACGCTCACACAGACTGGCGTGAGGTCTGGAACAATTAAAGGAGTTGAGTCTAATAAATAAAGAACGTAGCTGCTTGAATACTTAACTTTAATCCATAATTGGAGAACATCGCTCTTGATGATACAAAATTACAATCTCAATATAAACTGGTAATGGCGCCTTGCTAGATCGTAGCCAATGACGTAGCTGAAGGCTGTGCTAACTATCGTCTCGGCAAATGATAGCATATTTGTCAGTGTAGCATCGCTAGCAAAGTCGTCTGTACAACTGGGGCGAGTGCTAGGATGTCTCTCTAGACCTGCCGTGTGGTGGCGCTCGGTCTGCAATCACTGACAGTGGTGACACGCGGGTCCGACGTATACTAATGGACCGCGGCCGATTTAAAGGCTACCACCTAGCAAGTGTGGTGTCTGGCGGTGACACCACAGTTTTCACATTAGCTGCTGGTCAATGGTTAGTCCAAGATACTTTAGTTTATCAGTTAATGGAAGAGAACAGTTGTAAGTGGAATGGTAGAAGTCATGGAGGATGTGAGTGGTGTGTCCTCTAATTATTACCTGGATTTTGGAATGGCTGATCTTGAGGAGTCATTAGTTACACCAGGAGGTTAACTGATTGAGGTAGATTTTGAGGGATTGTTGGGGTTTCTGGAGTGTAGACAGAGGGTGAGGAAAGTGGTGCCTTCAACATACTGAAGAAAGCAGGCAGGTGGAGGTCCTTTAGGCATGTCAGTAGTTGGAACAGATGGAGGGAGGGAGAGATGATGGAGTGTTGGGGTATGCCTGCAGTGGGATTGAAGGTACAGGAATTGGTGTTGTTAAATGTGACAAAGGACCAGCATCAGAGAGGAAGGATGCACTAAGGTAGAAATAATTAATTTGAAGTGCATAAGTCTGGAGTCTGAAAAGGAGACAGTAATGCCATACACACTCATAGGCTTTCTCTAAATGGATGGAGACAAAAATAGTGGATTTGTGGGTGTTGAACTGATGGGATAGGATATGTGTGACGTGCAGGAGCTGGTCGTCAGAGTAGAAGCCAAAAGCCGCACTAGTGAGAAGAGGTGGTGTTGCTTCAGGCATTGATGAATGAGTTGGGAGAGGACAAACACTAAGGTGCAGCAGATAGGGTGGTGGGATAAGGTATCAGTAAGGGGTTTGTATGGTTTGAGGGAAAGTAGGGTTTTGGAGGCTTTTCACAGTTCGGGGTAATAACCTGTGGAGAGAGGATAGTGATATAAATGGTTGCAAGGCTGACCAGAAAGGAGACAGGGTATTCTTTAAGACATTGAGAGGTAATGTGGTCATGACCAGGGGATGTGTTGCATTTTCTGAGAAGTACTTGTTTTATTTCACGTCCTGTAACTGGGCTGTTTAATTCTGTTTGTGATATGTTGTTGAAGTGCTGGAAGCTGGAAGGCAGGGGTTGGACAACGATATAATTGGAGTGTAGTGTTGAGTCTGATGTATGTCTGGTGCCAATACAGGCGATTTTTAGCAGTGAGTAAATTCCTATTGTATCTCTGCATTTGCTGGTGGTGTGTGAGTGCATCCTGGGCACTAGTCCTCAGGAAGGAGTGGTATAAGCAATGGGATTCTTGGAAAAGGAGTATGGCCTATGGGGGGAGAGTGGGATGATGAGTATATATATGGCCTCGGTAGGGATGTCGGTGGATACAGAGTTCAGCAATGTCAGGTTGTTGGAAGGTTAGTGGGTGGCTTGCAGTGTAGGTAGCTGATGATTTCCAGTAGGTTTTCCAGTTGGCAAGGGAGTAGCCGTGGATAACTTTTGGATGGAGACTAGGATGGCGTGCATGAGGATGAGACAGTGTGTAGCAGATTGTGAGGGGGAACAGGTGGATGGTATGGGTGTAGGTATGAAAGGATGAAAGTACTGACATTTTGTCGGGACAGGGTGACCATTAAAAGCAGCGTGTTGGTGGGTAGGGAGCATATATTGTGGTATAAGATGCTGTATTACTGTTTCATCTTGATGAAATCATAGGATGTGGTTCGCTTGGGTGGGAGTGTGAAGAGTTTTGAGTGAGGATGCCGAGATGGGTGAAAACAAAATGGACTTCGTTTCGAGAGTAGGTGGCTTGGGTATTGAGGTGGAAAATATCGTAGTCAGCGAGGGAAATTTCCTGTAGTATGTGTGGTCATTGGAAGTAATGGGTATTTTGGAGGACTGTGGTGAGTAAATCGATGGCATCTTTGGCAGAGGGACATGGCAGAGAGTTATTGGAATGGATAGTATGACTATTGGGACGGACAGTCACAGTTAATTCTGGCCTGATGGATGAGGGGCTTGCATTGCATTTGGCAGAATAGGTCAAGTGGGTATAATTGCATGTGATACAGGTAGGATGGGAGGTGAAGTTTGGACATTGAGAAAGTGGACAGCTTTACAGTGAGGATGGGTGAGTGGATTTTTACAATTGGGAATGAGGTGCTCGTTATAACAGAGGCATTTTTGATAATGGTATGACTGGGGAAAGGAAATTAGAGGGTTCATATGTATTACGGTGATCATAAATAAAGGCTCCCTCCGTGAGGAGGTGATTGATGGTGGGAGTGCACTCTGCGATGATTCACATAAGGATCATGTTACCTGAGTTGTTGTAGATGATGGTGGGCTGTTCGGTTATCTAAGGCAGGATTGGAATTCAGTTTGGATACCATCTCCTCTGTGGTGGTCTCAAGAGCAATCATCATTATCAGGGCAGTGAGGGTAGGGGAACGGTGAGGAGGCTGGGATTGTTTGGATGGGGAGGCAGCATTGAAGGGAATGAGGGAGGCATGAGGGCCAAAGGCAATGCATGAGATTCTGAGGAGGAAATCTGATTGTAAGTTGGGCTTAGTGGATTTGATAATGACTTAATCTTTGCTGGATATCGGGTCAGTGCTGCGAATGTGAGGAAAATACTTCCTGATTTCGAGAGTGAGGGATTTGGCATTTAGGAATTTGGGGACAGGATGGGATAGGATGAAGGTGTGAACAGCTGGTGAAAAAGGTGCAGAGGGAGGAGCTGTGTCCGTGTATTCAGTAGGATCAGGATTGGTTTGAGGTTTTTTGGTTGTAGTGCTGGTAGCAGCATCTGCATTATGACGCTTCTGTGGTCTTTCGGAGATAGGGGATTGGAGCGGGATTGAGCATTTGCAGAAGGTGGGATGCGACAGTGTAAGTCCTTCCATTTTGCTTGAGTTGGTTTGGCTGGCTTTTGACTGCATTGCGGTTTCTGGTGTTGCCACAGTATTTTTGCTGATGTTGCAAGAGAAGTTGTGGGTTTGGGATAACTTAGAAGTGGAGGATAGGCAAAGGAAGTGGTAGAAGGTATGGAAGAGGTCATGGGAAGGATAGGATAGGTGAAGAAAGTGACTGCAGATGGGGATGAGACTGTGGAAAAGAGAGGTTGGATATAAGGTGGTGGACCAGAGGAAGTGCTCCATGTAGTGCCAGTTGGAGCAGGAGAAGGGATGGTAAATATGATGGAGGAGGTTGGAGTGTCCATTGTGGGACAGGGAGACAGAGAACGGGTAGCTGATGATGATTACCAATGCTGAGATAGTGGGGGATGAGAGCTATGACTTCCAATGCGATTTGATGATGGCAACAGATGAAGGTGGTGGCAATAAAGATGGAGCCGGCACGCCAACAGAGTGATAGTGAACATGGAGGCGGCGAGACAACTGAGGTGGCAACAGGGACTGTATGAAATGGCGACTCAATTGAGGTGTGACAATGACCATGATCCACAAAGTGAGGTGTCACTGAACGTACATTCACACACAGAAGAAGTCTCAAAGACAGAAATAAACTACAAATACGAACAGGTACCAGTGTACACAAGGACAGTAAGGTAGGTGGATGTGAACGGCTGATGTAGCTTTAGGGAGTACCCTAGCCAGAGTGCTCTCCATTCTGGGAAGTTGATTGGTCTGTTGAGGGGTTATATGAAGTTCATTGGTGTGTCGAGGTGACACTAACCATGACAACGTGTAGAGGCCATGATGCAGTGCTGTCTTCTGCTATTTGACCATGACGCCACTTGGCGCTGATGGAGTTGAAAACGGCAACCTGTGTCAGGGCCTCATGAAACGTTGTGGTAGCGACGGTGATGGTGCTGGTACAAGATCAATGGTAACATCAGGATTATGACAGAAAAAAATCCCTTGGAGTATCCCTCAGAATTACTGAGTTCCTTGGGAAGCTAGCCATGACATAACTATTGCACCTGGTGTGCAACATATATGAGAAAGGCGAAACTCCTCAGACTCCAAGAAGAGCTGATAGGTGTGAAATTTAGCGAGCTATCAGTTTAAAGTGATGGTTGCAAAATACTGACATGAATTATTGACAGAAGAATGTAAAAACTGATATAAATCGATCTCAAGGAAAACCGATTCTGATTCTAGAGA
Source organism: Schistocerca americana (assembly GCF_021461395.2). Lineage (NCBI taxonomy): Eukaryota > Metazoa > Arthropoda > Insecta > Orthoptera > Acrididae > Schistocerca > Schistocerca americana. The sequence goes on from NC_060121.1 coordinate 983,223,722, forward strand.
AATGTGAAAACACGTGTGGCAGTAGTGAACCCAGGACTTTTCGTAGAAAACAGGTTAAAGAAAGGAAACATATGTTTATATCTTTTTTAGATTTAGAGGGGGCTTTTAACAATGTTTACTGGATAACACTCTTTGAAATTATTACCTAACAGTTATAAAAGTAGAAAGATGTTGTGACCCTTACTCTGGGCCACAATGTTTGTTGAATGTAAATAACTTGTGCAACAGCAAAGTAAAATTATCACTTAGTCTGAAGCAAACAGCAACAGTTCTTAGCGAAATATGTATCTTAGTTACAAATAGAAATTACAGGGTGTTTCAAAACGAACTTTAAACTTTAAAAATTGATATAAATTTATTGAAAGAAGATATAGAGCTGTGCTTAGTGTTATTTTATAAGGAAACACATCAAGTTTTTTTACCTTAAACTAAAGATGTTGTATGTGGCTTCCGTTGGTTATCCTGCACACATCCCATCGGAAGTCAATTTCTTCCCCAACTTGCTGTAGCATTAAAGGTGTAACTTGCTCAATGGCGGCATAAATTCTTGCTCTAAGCTCAGGTAGAGAAGCCGGCACAGGAGGTACAAACACGATATCCTTGATGAACACCCATAAAAAAAATCGAGTAGTGTCAAGTCTGGGGAACGTGGGGGCCATGCAATTGGCACATCATGGCCAATCCATTGACCCGGAAAGCAGTCACTGGCAAAATCCTGGACCTCAGCCAGGTAGTGGGGTTGTGCACCATCTCGCATTACTAAGTAAATATAATTTTCTTGGTCATCCTCCTCGATTGTGGTATCAAAATTGCTGTACCATACCCAGGTACACTATCCTGTTGATGATTCTCTCACAGAAACAAAGGCGCAGTACACTCTGTTCTTGCTCAATGCACAAAAAGCTTTCAGTTTATGGCTATCACGAACATGTTGCAATGTTTGATGTGGATTTTCGTGGCCTGAAATCCTACAGTTGTGTGTGTTAACCTTGCCACTTAAGTGAAACGTCGACACGTCAGGAAAGATGATTTTGTCCAAGAAATGTTCATCCCTCATGTGATCGATTTAATATGTCTACACAGAAGTTCTTGTGAGCAATTTTATCGGTGTCTTTTATTGGTTGTACTATCGCCAGTCTGTATGATTTCAAACGCAAATGGTTTCTCAACACACGTCAAACAGTCTATGGGGGATTTGCAGTTTGCGAGATGCATGCTGGGTCTATTTCGTAAGGCTGTTGACAAAAAGTTGTCTCACTTGCTCAACGACGTCGACAGATGTGCTTCGATGACCTGCTTACCGAGCACCCTATTTCTACAAAACATTTATGGCACTCATACATTGTAGGCCTACTAGGAGGATCTTTAGCGTACTTGGCCAGAAAATTACGCTTAACTGTTGTCGCCGACTTCGATTCTTCAAACCAAAACACACAGCTAGCACGCTTGGGTCCAGTGAAGGCAGCCATCTTTAATGCAACTGCCGCTAGCGCTCCTTACGGTGTGATTCGGCACACCTACGTACGCAAGACAAAGCTTGATGCATTTCTCTACATATTTACACTACAATCACCTCTGTAGGTACTATGAATCAATTTATATGAATTTTCAAAGTTGTAACGTCCTTTTTGAAACACCCTATATTATGAGATCGTTCCAGAATAGAAGAATAATATCCAAGCACTATTTAATCATTAACAACGCGTTTCATAATCGACGCTCCATATAGACTGTCCATATAGACTAGCCGTGGAGGAAATCACAAGTTATTTGTAGCAATATTGGCACAGTAAATAGTGGTGCCGTTGCAGAATCCACAGATGTAGTGATGGAAGTCATGGGATAGCGATATGTGATGGTAGCATTGCGTGCACAAGGCATAAAAGGGCAGTGCATCGGCAGACCTCTCTTTTGTGCTCAGGTGATGCATGTGAAAAGATTTCCCACGAAATTATGGGAGCACGGCAGGAATTAACAGGCTTCGGACGTGGAATAGTATTTGGAGCTAGACGCAAGGGACATTCCATATCGGAACTCGTTATGGATTCAATATTTCTAGATGCACAGTGTCAAGAGTGTAGTGTCCGACAGCCTTCACCTGACAACCGAGAGCAGTGGAGTTTACGTGGAGTTGTCAGTGCTAACATACAAGCAACACTGCATGAAACAACCGCAGAAATCAATGTGGAATGTACGATGAAGGTATCCTTCAGGAAAGTGCGGGGAAATCTGGCGTTAATTGGCTATGGCAACAGACGACCGACGGCCGACAATACTGCCCTAACAGCACGATATCACCTGCAGTATCTCTCTCTCCTGGGCTCGTGGGCATATTGTTTGGACACTAGAAGACTGGAAAACCGTGGCCTTGTCAGATGAGTCCTGTTTTAAGTTGGTAAGACCTTATGGTATGGTTAGAGTGTGGCGCAGACCCCACGAAGCCCTAGATCCGAGTTGTTAACAAGACACTATGCAGTAGACTTGGCCACTGTTTCTATGTTTCGATACAGTGTATCGATACCTGGAACTGTTTCAGTGTTTCGGAACGGCTATGGTTGACTGTTTCGAAACAGTGGTGTTTCATTCCGCCCTTGTCTCGGATCTCGAGCCAGACACAGAAACTGTATCGTTGTTTCAAAATAAGACTGTTTCAGTCCACCTGCACCTGGAACGGACTAATCGTATCGAAACAGTGATGTTTCATTCCTCCCTGTGTCGGACGAGATTCGGGCTCGGCACAGGTACTGAAACACAACATACCACTTCATGAAACACTTTCAAGAGTGTCGAAATATTTTGACAAGCAATAGCATGAAGCTCAAGATATCCGAAAATAAAGCTTCGTTTCTAGCTGACTGTCCTATTCCGAAATGGCGTAACTTCTGCTTTATAAACACTAACTAAACAATAAAACAACGCATACTATTCGCATTCAAAATAATAAATATGTGAAAATCATTCAGTTAAATTACACTTTTTTTATAACATACGCTTCTCTGTTCATGTACAGTAATCATATTAAGAAACGCAAGCAAGACTACAACATTTTAAATAAAAAAAGACGTAGAGTGACAGTTATTAGACATGTACATAAATTTGATGTAGGTATAATTGCAAGCAATCTGTTTGACATATCACTGATAGTGTAATGGTGAACGGGAAGCATCGTAAATTCATAGTAACGGTTCGAAACACCTTGAAACACAATTTCATTTCTGTTATATTTTGTTATTTATTCGAATTATTTGGCGTTATTTATGAGTCTATAGTCACTGTGTCTATTATCCACAATGATTCCCTTTGTGTGAATGGAAATTAGCAGGATGGGTACATTAGCCATACTAACGGAATGTGGGAATCCCAGTAGCATATCCGTTGTTTCTGCAGTTTGCTCCCACCCCCAGTTCCGTTCGTGGTGGTTCTTCTGCCTTCAGCTATGGCTGCCCTCAGCCAATTGAAAAGTATGAAAGTCACACGACACGAAAGCAGTGCAGTTGCTGCAGGAAATACGAAACTGCCAAGACGCCTACATCTACATCTACATGATTACTCTGCAATTCACATTTGAGTGCTTGGCAGAGGGTTCGTCGAACCACAATCATACTATCTCTCTACCATTCCACTCCCGAACAGCGCGCGGGAAAAACGAACACCTAAACCTTTCTGTTCGAGCTCCGATTTCTCGTATTTTATTTTGATGATCATTCCTACCTATGTAGGTTGGGCTCAACAAAATATTTTCGCATTCGGAAGAGAATGTTGGTGACTGAAATTTCGTAAATAGATCTCGCCGCGACGAAAAACGTCTTTGCTTTAATGACTTCCATCCCAACTCGCGTATCATATCTGCCACACTCTCTCCCCTACTACGTGATAATATAAAACGAGCTGCTCTTTTTTGCACCCTTTCGATGTCCTCCGTCAATCCCACCTGGTAAGGATCCCACACCGCGCACCAATATTCTAACAGAGGACGAACGAGTGTAGTGTAAGCTGTCTCTTTAGTGGACTTGTTGCATCTTCTAAGTGTCCTGCCAATGAAACGCAACCTTTGGCTCGCCTTCCCCACAATATTATCTATGTGGTCTTTCCAACTGAAGTTCGTAATTTTAACACCCAGGTACTTAGTTGAATTGACAGCCTTGAGAATTGTACTATTTATCGAGTAATCGAATTCCAACGGATTTCTTTTGGAACTAAGTGATAGTTTCATACCTTCTGCGACATGATTATCGCTCTTGCACCTCATTTGTGTTTATATGGACATACTTATACAGTGGACATTCAAGACGATAAAATGTGTAGGTTTATTAGATTACAAAACAAACTGTTTCACTGTTTCGAAACACCGTATCGAAACATTACATTGTACTGTTTCATTTGTTTCGAAACATTTACGTGTTTCAGTTTGCCCATCTCTACTATGCAAGCTGGTGGTGGCTCCATAATAGTGTGCGCTTGTGTTTACATGGAATGGACTGGGTCCTCTCGTCCAACTGAACCGATCATTGAACGGAAATGGTTATGTTCGGCTACCCGACGACCATTTGCAGCCATTTTTATGGATGACAGTGCACCATGTCACCGGGCCACAGATGTTCACGAATGGTTTGAAGCACATTGTGAACAATTTGAGTGAATGATTTGGCCACTCAGGTCGCTCCCATCGACCATTTATGAGACATACTCGAGAGGTCAGTTCGTGCACAACATCCTGCATGGACAAAACTTTTACAATTGTGGAGGGGTATAGAGGCAGCATAGCACGATATTTCTGCAGGGGATGTCCAACAACGACTGGCTGAGTCTGTGCCACGTCGACTTGCTGCACCGCGTTGGGGAGGGGGTGGTGGGGGGGGTGGAGGGGTGGAGGGATAGGGGTGGCGGATAGGCAACTAAAAAGGACATGAAAAGGAAGCACTAGATGAGATGGGGAATAAACAGGATTGTAGTTTATTCCTATTCTTATTCATTCTGTAGCCTGAACAAGTTGTAAAGGATACCAAGAAGAAACTTGGAAACGAAATTAACGTTCAGGTAGAAGAAATAAAAACTATGACGTTTAATGACATTGTAATTCTCTCAGAGATGGCAAAGAACATGAAAGAGCAGCTGATCGACAACAGCAATATTAAAACAAAGTTAATGGAACGTCGTCAAATCCGGCTAAGCTGAGGAAATGATGTTAGGAAACGAGACACTTAAAGTAGTAGATGAGGTATGCTATTTGGTACCATAATAACTGACGGTGATGATAGCCCATTAAATTTCGGGCGTGCAGCCGTGCAGATAAAATTTCCTCCACTTATATTGCGGCCGCGTATCGTAGAGGAAATCTTATTTGCGCGGCTGCATGCCCGAAATTTAATGGACTATTCATTAGGCCGCGAGAAGTTGAAAATGCTCGATGATTATTCTGATCAAAGTAGATGGATACGGCATGCAGACTTGCAGTAGCAGGAAAAGCATTTCTGTAAAAGATAAATTTGTTAACATCGAATATAAATATATAAATGTAAATGTTAGGACTTGTGTTTTGAAGATACTTGTCTGGAGAGCAGACTTGTACCGAAGTAAAACGTGGATGATAAACATCTAAAACAAAAAGAGAATAGAAGCTTTTGAAATGCGGTGCTGTAGAATAATGCGAAGTTTTACATTGGCAGATCGCATAAGTAATGAGGAGGTACTGAACCGAATTGTGGAAAAGAGAAAGTTATGTCGTAAATTGACTAAAAGAAGAAATCTGTTGATACGACATATCCTTAGGCACCAAGGAATAGTTAATTTTCCTCAATTTTTTGCATATTCAAAGACTCTTCACTGCGGGATCCATGAATACGATTCATGTAATGCAATATAATTTTGTTGGGACAGACAGCTGAGAAGCACTTCCTTCACCATGTCTGATCCACGGCAAAGTAGACCTTAATCTAATTGAAAACGTCACTTCTGTATTGGTAGCTGAATTATTAACTAAAAACTAGAAGCATAAGTAGTGTAGAAGAAATTTGGTGAAATTTAAGAATTTTCCGTATTGTCATTCATCGTGTTAAAGAATCAAATGTACAGTGCTCGTGCAGCCACATAGATTTAGACGTTCGCATGGGTGGGCGGTTTGGGGAGGGGAGGTTACGTAACGAAACAATTGGCCCGTATTGGCATCTAGGGTACGGATCTTTCGCTCATTTAAAAATTCTGACGCATTTTCAGAAATTATTGTCTGTGAGTCTACAAAACCACAGATCTAGCATTTCCGAGAGATAGGAGAAATACTGTAAATTTGGCAGTCACTATATAATTTAAGGTTATTCGATAGGTCAAGCTCTTTACGGGAAGATAAGTCACATGCTCGGCGCTGTGGCGATTTCTGCACTATGTTACAGTGAAAGAGGCTGCGAATCTTTACAAAACATTGCCGAAATAGTCCCTAGTCTTTCTTCTTTCATTTACTCAGACAGCCGTTACTGAGCTGCAGAAAATAGTTGAAGCGGCAGCCAGCATAGGGTTTGCCGAAAATTGACTCTGAACACCCCATTCCTTCTCCACCATCGGTTTGAAGACTTGGCGACATCCTTCCCCAAATCCCACTAGTTCAACCCCTCCCTCTTCAGCTACACTTGATCACAATAGTGGCTTACCTTTAGTCCGAGGGCAGTCAAGGCCGTAGGGGGGAATGTATATGGAGTGTATAGACCTACAGCGTACTGCTCATGTCACCAACATCAAAGCTAAATGTTTGGTATGACGATGCTGTTCACATTTTGCGCTAAGACTCAGATTTCAATTGTACACGTATTTGTCTTATTTTCACACGTTTATTTATTAATAACAGCAATGATGTTGAATTATTGCTGTTATGGCTGCAAAATGAAATAGGTCCATGGAGGAAAAGGTCTAGTTCATCTGGTGATTAATATAGATACACATTGTGGCAATAACATCGTACAGCTAATTTATGTGGATGTATAGCGATAAACATCGACGGAAAAAAATCGCAACGTCAAGAAGGTGCAGTGCGACATGAAGGAAAGGCGGTAGGTGTGTTTCTACATCTGAAAGATGATTTCTATTCAAATTTCGCGACAGTCGCATAAGAGTAGTGCTATTGTCGCCACTATGAGGATGCAGATCAGGTTTGTTTTAAATAGACGCTGTAATAGCCGTGAACGGTAGTTACCTTTGAGGTTAGATGTGGTGAACTGATCTTAGTCAAGAATACCTTTAAAGCGACAACGACGTCTTTATCAACACATCACTGAGCTTGAAACAGGTCGTGTATTAGATCTACGAGAATCTGGATGCTACTTCTGCGATATTGCAGAAAGACTTGGCAGGAATGTAGACGCTGTACATTATTCCTGGCATCTGTTGTCACAGGAATGGCCGGCCGCTGTGACCGAGCGGTTCTAGGCGCTTCAGTCTGGAACCGCGCGACCGTTACAGTCGCAGGTTCGAATCCTACCTCGGGCATGGATGTGTGTGATGTCCTTAGGTTAGTTAGGTTTAAGTAGTTCTAAGTTTTAGGGGACTGATGACCTCAGATGTTAAGTCCCATAGTGCTCAGAGCCATTTGAGCCATTTCACAGGAATGTACGGTCGCAAGAAGACCAGATACAGAAGGCTACGTGGCACTACCGAGAGGAGAGACCGTCGTGTTCGGTGTATGGCTCTGGCGCATCATACTGCATCTGCAGCAACAATTTGAGCAGTAGTTGGCATCTTAGTGAAACGACGAACTGTCAAACTGGTCACTTCGAGGATAGCTCCGAGCCAGGCATTCCACTGACCCCAAACCACCGTCATCTGCGGCTTCAGGGTGTCAAGTGATAGCCCATTGGAGGACAGGATGGAAGTCTGTTGTGTTCTCTGACGTAAGCTGATTTTCCTCGGTGCCAGTGATGGCCGTGTGATGGTTAGAAGGAGGCCAGTTCAGGGCTTGCAACCGACCTGTTTGCATGTTAGACACACAGTACCTACACCTGGGATTAAGATTGTAATGCCACGTCCTCGGACGAGAAATAAAAATCAAAAATTAGTTCCCAATACCTCAAAGATTTCCCCCAAGTCCCAAATTCCCAGAAAAGTGAATAAGCGAACGAAGTTCCATTTATCAGTGTTATTAGGACAATAACAAGTAATTAAATCAGGAATCTAAGACTTGACAATTTAGAAATCTACAAAAGAAAGATTAAATTTCAGTAAAATTAAAATCAAAATCATAACAAATCGCAAAATTATCATAAATTAACATTCGTAAAGTAGAACCAACGAATACCAAAGAATACTCCGTGTGAGTACTCTTTGGGAATCGTGAGTAATGACTAAGTATAATTCAATGCATTGTCACTACGTTACGAGAGTTAGCCGAAGCAGGTCATATGTTTGAACACTCGTACATGTACGCGCACTTAGATTGTTTTTGAGATTGAATAATTGCGATCTATTATGACGCAGTAATACGATCTTCTGACTTCAAATATCACGGCATTAGAATTCGAACGGAGGACTTTTACCTACTAGAATAAAGTGAACTTTTAATTAGAAAATTGAACTAAACATTACTTAGATAGTGATTTAGATAACGAACACTGACAGACAATTTTCATTCATAATAGCCAGTGGTTTATGGAAATTCAGCGATGGCTCCGAAGCATATAATTTAAATCCCCCCCAACACCTGGGTAAGTTTTCTTCTCAAGGCTCGGTTAGGAAGTGAGTGATATTGTGCAATAAAACACCCTCTCGTGCCAAGTCGTGCATTTGTGATTTAAAATTCTATCAAATTATTGATATGAAACTCCCGAGTAATAATTACGCCCAGCAATAATATTTGACTGTAGCGCTCGGCGCTTGTGTAGAATCTTTGACTCAAATAACAAGCCCACTGTTACGATTTCTTAGATACTTTAAATTACGACCAGCTTGTAGGGAATTTGTTGTGGATGTGACTGTATTGGTTTTATCATTAACATTTCATCATTAATCAGTTAAACATCGATTACGAACGATTAATTACGGTTCTTGGTGGAGTAAATATCTCACGCACGTCGACATTTCGGTTCAGCACTGTTATTTTGTGTAACGTCGTCTTCGTAACTTGATAACGATCTCAACACTCTACCGACTGTCGCCGAGTTTTAGCCGAAGCCAAGAACAAATCAAACCAAATCATCAAGAAGAAGAGGCGTTATAAGGTCTGGGCGCCATTTCGTATGACAGCAGTGGTTATCCCACGCAGCCTGACTGCAAATTTGTACGTCAGTCTGGTGATTCACGAATAGCATTCCAGGGGGTGTTTTCCAACAAGGTAACGCTCATCCACATACCACTGCTGTAACCTTATATGCTCTGCCAGAGTGTCGACGTGTTCTCTTGACCTGGTCGATCATCAGATTTGTCTTCAACCGAGTACACATGGGACATCGTTGGACGATAACTCATCTACAACCGGATTAAACGTCCCTGTATTGACCAACCAATTGCAACAGGCGTGGAACTCCATCCCCCAAACTGATATTCGGCACCTACACAACACAATGCATGCACGTTTGCCCGCGTGTATTCAACATTCTGACGGTTTCTCTGGTTGTTAGTATACCAACATTTCACATTTGCAATGGCTTATCCCGCGCGTACATTAATCTGTGGTCTTGCACTGTTAATCACTTAAATATGTTACCTAGACAAATGTATTCCCGAAATTTCGTTACTCAACATTAATTATTTCTTGGTGTTGCGAGTTTTTTTCATCAGTGTATTTACACGACAAGAGCTATATACGTTCGGTGGTGTTGGAGTGTGCTTCAACTGAACATGTTAAATGGATACACACATATAGCAATTTTTAACTGCAGGTAAGTTTTTTGTATGATATTCTGATTCATTACGATCGAGTTATACAAATTTCCAAACCACAAATTTTAAAAATGTCATAGCACTTGACAATAAGAATTATTTGCCGAAATGCTTCCTGAGGAAGGTTAATAAAAACAAATCGTGTTGTAACAAACAAAACTATTGCTCTTGCAGTTACAGACTTTCAGCAACCATTTCGCAATTAATAAAAAAAATGATGAAATGCAACCTTAAAAACGCGTTTACGTAAGGTTTATTTATGTCAATCGACAATAGGAAACAGAAGGCAAGAAATAATGCAAGAAATCCGTTAACATGACCACATGCGAAGCTTTGGAAGCAGTGTTACCGATGAAATCAAAGATGAATAAGGGTTCATTTAATTTTTTTCCTGATCTCCTATCTAAGGAGTATTTGTTAGTGGTATTTTTTTAGTTGCATTTGTTGATATCCAACAGGAATTTCCCAGTTCTCTTTTACTCCAGTTTAAATTTTTTTAAATTTTCAGTGAAAAACTCACATTATTTGTATATGAATAAAATATCTCTTGCAAATATTTTTTAGCTTTATTTCCTGACTCATTAGATACGCTGGGTTTAATTGTAAACATATGCGATTTAGGATAAAAAAGTGATATGCATATTAATATTAATAATGAAGTAATATGTACTTTGCATACCCCAATGAAGGATGCTCGCAAGTTAGATATCAAAGTAATTTACCTTCAAAAAAGTGATGACTGGACACCTATCACTCTTCTGAGATACAATAAGCTTTGTGTTTCTTCTGTAGCACTTGGTTCTTGAGGCACAACGTGTCTCCAAACTCTCCGATTCAGCAATTTCAGTAATGGAAATTTTATAATGTAGTACACTCTTGGACAAATTTCTGCTTATCGCCACGTGCACGCACAAAGAAATTGTGCCGATATAGCTTGTCAGCTGACTGGTTACACGCTACTTCGGTTAAATCGTGCTAAGTATCTATGGATACTGGAATCAGCTAATAAACTTACTGCCAAGGGGACGTTCAAATTTTTAACCAAGTGATTACTATGGTTTTCGCGTAAAGCATGCTGCAGTCATACTGATAGTCTGTATTTTTATATCTGAACATACAATGATTATGTAGTACATGGAATATTGGTCACAATTTTATTCCATTACGTCTACCAACAGTAATTCCCGAGAGCTTGAGAGTGGATCATCACAGCTTAATGCATTCCGATGTTGCTCATCCAGTGGCAACTCTCATCCTGAACTTGCCAGAATGCCTCCCTCTGAGCCAACACATCCAGTTTCTCCCAACACCTTGCCCAATGATATTCTCTCAGTAGACGGTACAAATGTTCATTGCTGCATTTGCTCCTCTGTCAAACAGAAGAAAAGGCCCAGCGTGTTCTCTTCTCTCTCTCTCTCTCTCTCTCTCTTCCCTCACAAACAGCACTAACTTTCTTCAAATACGTAGAAGCATGGCATATTTTCAAGCAAATCACTACAAGTAACGAATTACAGATCATAAGAAATGTTGTTTTGTGAGGCAACTTTATGCAGTTGCGTCTCGCCTCGTCTGAAAATTTGTGCTGAGACAGAATGATTTCGCGCCTTTTAGCGATGTAATTTTCTTAGAATTCGTTTCACTCGATTGAAACATCATGAGACAAATAAAGTATGGGAAAAGAACATGTAAAAATTTGTAACTTTCTGCATGTAATGTATGTCTGGTGTATTGTGCAGGCAGTCGTGTACATGTTCAGTATGTTCGGAAGGTGGCGGCAAAGATCATCCATCAGCCAAGAGACAACAGCAGAGCCCTAGAGCCAGAGACCATGGTGCTCCAGAACGACCGACGGCTATGTGTTGCTCATTGTTAATTGTTACAGAATAATGGTGGTGCCGTACATTTGTCAACGTAATGGTTCAGCTATGGTTTTTTGCCCGAGGAAGGGGAGTTACCATCGAGGAGGAGTGAGAGACACTGAAGAGGAACTAAGCTTGTGTGTAGAGGGTCGGAAGGACTGGACATTTAGTGGCCGTTTGTTCGCTAACTTGAGCCGATGCAGTTACCTATCGATATTAATTCATGGGACGGTTGTAGCGAGATATCGTGCAGGTGGAAAGTTTTCGCAGTTTTAGAAGTACGACTGAAAGTGTCTGTATTTCGGTGAAAAACTGCAGCAACGGTACAGGGCTGGATAACAAAGACTGTAAACAATTTTATTTCGCTCCTCGATTTACTTTGAAGAATTGTCAGTAATTTCCAAGAACGATTGCCTATCGAAGTCGCTGGTTCCAAACGATACATATTGAACGTGAGATCGGAAATCGATCATGCGACTCTGGCGGGCGTTATGAGTGTGTTTATGTTGGTCACTACGGCAACGACAAAAAAAGTACTTTACAAAAATACTTGTAATTGCAAACGAGAAAACTTACCTTACTCGTCGTCGATGTTGTCGTTTTGTGAACGTCCATTACAGTGGTCTGGATCTATAATTTGAAAGAGTCGGACCATGTGTTTTCCGCACTGGCCGCAATGAAAGTGTAACGGTATTTCGGCATCGAAACTGTTCTTACGAAGTTTTACACAGTTCGCACCACCACACTCTACACAGTCCCCTCTTTCCTCGTCCGGTAGTACTCCATATTTGCGACAAAAAGTAGAACACTTTCCTACGCTGCTTAAACATGGAATTTGATTCTTCCATGTGAGAGAATCCGCCGAAGAAACGTCAAGAACACCAGACATCCCACTCACTAACGAAATAAATCGTCTGGGTTTCCCTAGCAACTCACAAATAACTCGCGGAGGTATGTAATTTAGAACAAGTAAGGGAACGACGGAAAACAGATAAAAATGACGATCACAAATAATTGATCACAACGCCCGTGAAGCACGATCACAAATAATTGTTCACTACGCCCGCCACCGGGATCGCATGATCGATTTCCGATCGCACGTTCGATATGTATCGTTTGGACCCAGCGATTTCGATAGGCGATCATTCTTGGAAATTACCGAATTATCGCGGTGACGCAATCTTCATTTATCTGTGTGTAGGTTTGTTTTCTACTTGTAGCGCGGTTACGAGTTTTCTGAGGATTGTGTATCGTGAATCGAAGAAGTATTATTTAACTTCAGCTATCGGATTAAAAGTATTTGAGTCGGGGTTCCGGTTATGGTGTATTTGTATCACACGTATAAAGTGGGTGCTATGATTAATGGTGAAAGTTGACGAAGGCGTTCTCTGAGGAACAGAGTAACGGCCGTGAATGTATTGGGTGGATTTGGTATTTGAGATGATATGTGAGTAGGATTTTGTGGATACTGAATTATTTTACTGTCGAGCGGAGTTCTCGATTTTTGTAGAGATTTGAAGATTGTTACAAGAATACCCAGACTGGCGGTTTATTTTAAATTTTAATGACGTTTCTCCCACTCATAGTTGCGATAGTAACGTTTCGTGATGATCCAGACCCTAGATGAACCATATTTAAGCGGAGTTCTAGTGCAACCATTATTCCTGTAGTCAATAGTGACGAGTGACATTTTCATCTAAGTTTTGTTAGTGGGATCGCAGGTCGCAATCACCTGAAGTGGCTGAGAATTTTGCAATTTATGTTCAAAACTGAGTTAAAGAGTAGTGGTGGTACCTAGGATTTCTTTATTATTTTATTACTTCATTTCGCATACAGTGGATTTCTTTATTACTGTATTACTTACTTTCGCGTAGAGTGGGGATTTAGTGTTGTTTGTCACTCGGCCACTCGTTGGCGTTCGTCCGTGTGCACAGTTGGTAAAGGGAAGAAAAATAGTTATTCTGTTTAAAACTCAAAACCTAGTCTCCGCGCTCTTATTTAGTCCGAAGTTACTAAATAACTGCTATATGAGAGAAATCGTTCATCATCTCAGAAACAAACGGGGTCTTAAACTATTGGATATTAACACGGAGAAAAGCGATGTCAAAGTGAGATTCTAGAGTGACAAATGAAGTCAAGATAGGTAATCGAAAGTATTTACGAGTTAAAGAATTTTCGCTTGAAGATCATTTAATTCACAATATACTAATAAAATAATTAGTTTGGGTTTAAAAGGATGTTAGAGTGAGTTACACACTTAAAAGCACAGAAAATACGGACTGATTGATTTTTGTTTTAAAGTTGAAAGCTTACGGACGTAGTTTCTTACACAAAGACAGAGGTATTGTTAATATTATTGACGAGCATTGCCGTAACAACAAAACAGACGCTGACTGTGACTCAAAATTCGGCCCAAGTGAAGTAGGAGCTTTGACCAAAGACGTCAAACATTACTCATAGATAATAATGTCTTCACTTTCATCCATAGATAAAAAAAACAGTTCTGTGTTCCGGATAAGCGCTATCATTGTACATTAAAATAATTGAATGCGATTTTAAAAGAGATCACTACATATTGCTCAAAATATTCTTCGTGTGCATTTATTTAAATAATTGGTTGTTTGCAGTTCATTCGGTACTTAATTTCATTCTTAGTGATATTGAGTTAATTTGGACTATTAGTTTCTTATTTTAGGTCAATTTTTAGTATTTCATTTTCGTTTGTAGGTATGGATTTGTCTGTTCCGATGAACTTGTTGGCCACGATTTGTTTTTTTACAAATGTGTGGTCTCGTTGCCGAGTATGTTCGATGTCGCGAGTGCGGCGAACATATCCGCCTCACAAGTGTATCTCGTCGCCGTACTCACGACTTATTCGTATGGCGCTGCAGCAGAGATAGGTTGTGGCGGTACATTAGAGGAGGGACGTTGTTCGAAAAATCTAAGCTCGCCTTGAGAGACATTATGAAAATCACGTACTGTTGGTGTTTGAGATAACCTGTGTGGCTGGGTGCCCATGAATATCGTGTGAGTAAGCGTACAGTTGTGGATTGGTACTCTTTTTGTAGGGAAGTTTGTGGGGAAGACATGAATTATAAAGGGCCACTGGGGGGGGGGGGGGGGGGGGGGGTGTTGTGGTCGAAATTGACAAGTCGCATTTTGGCAAAAGGAAGTGCGACAAGGGGGAACCACCGGTGGGATAGTTTCAGGTCAAGAGTGTGACGATGTAGTGTTTAAAGTAGTACCCAATCGAAGGAAGTAAGTTTTGGTCAACTCAATTGAAGATCACGTTGCAGAGGGTTCCATTGTAATTTCAGATGGTTTTTCTTCGTATAGGGATTTAGGGGAAAGGGGTTATCAGCATCTCGTAGTTAATCACAATATTGGGTCCATATCATTATCCACAGGGGCTAGCACAAATAGCATAGATGGTTATTGGTCAGCTGTGAAATCTCTTGTAGGGCAGCGAAACGCTGGATTTCCGCACTTCAAAGTCACTTAGACGAATATTTATGGAGGTTTAGTATTCCCCAAACATATTGTCCATTTAAATGTTTTGTTAAACGTGTTGGGCAGATGTACCGTCCGAAATATGTTAGCTTTTTTCACACTAGGATGGGAGTGGGGGTGAAAGTGTGTGTGCCGGCCGCGGTGGCCGAGCGGTTCTAGGCGCTCAGTCCGGAACCGCGCGACTGCTACGGTCGCAGGTTCGAATCCTGCCTCGGGCATGGATGTGTGTGATGTCTTTAGGTTAGTTAGGTTTAAGTAGTTCTAAGTTCTAGGCGACTGATGACCACAGATGTTAAGTCCCATAGTGCTCAGAGCCATTTGAACCATTTTTTTTGAAAGTGTGTGTGTGTGTGTGTTTTCGTAATGTTTTGTTTGTTGTGTGTGTGGGTATGTGATTTTTGTTGATGTCTTTCTAGGCGAGCTTCGGTTCTTTTAAGAAGTTCCCAAGTGGTAAGTTCAGTTTTCAATTTTTTTCTTTTACTGCATTTGACTATTTTGACGTGTTTCATTGTTGTATTACAACATTACGTATGTTTTCGTGTAGTCCAGTACGTAGCAGAAATTTCGCATCTGTCGTTGTTCTTTCGTTTCCCAGCACAAGTATGAGTACCATTTTTTCTTATCTGTACAAGCAGTATTAAAGCCGCAACGCCCGACACAACTAAAATTTGTATCCTGTCCTTCAGTTGACCTTTACACTGACACTAACTATTCGAAAAGAACGACATATGTAACATTGACGAGATTTACCTATAAATGTCAACTGGAGAGCAGGATACAAATGTTGTGTATAGCTATATAGCTCAACTAAAGAATATGATACTATTGTCACTGCTGTAATCAAAACTATAACTTTCTGGTCGATACTATTAGCATCGACGGCGAAAATAAAAAACTGTACCTCATAGTGAAGTACGGGATACAAACTGTATATGTGTCGTCTTACTGCCTCTTCGGGTAGTTCAACTGAGGTACAGGTTGCAAATGTAACGTACGTCCATTTCCACGTTTTCGTTAGCAGTGTACATATATATAGGTCAACGGATGGCATACAAATATTATGTACGTAGTTCCTTCTGCCATCAGTAGTACTACTATCTACTTAAGAACAGACTATTAGTGGTAGCGGAAGCGAAAGAAACAACACATGTAAAATTTGTATCCCGTGCTTCAGTTGATCTATATAGTTCAACTGAACAGCTAATTAAAACGAAGAAATCGACGTACGCTAAACTTGTGTCCCGTATTGCAGTTAATCAATACAGTTCGAATGAGGTTCGAGATACAACCCATATATATGTGACACGAGGTATTCTATGCTACCAATATTTCCATCCATTTTTCCCCCTCATTTTCCACAGAAATAATACGACACAAACACGCGATATTCTTAACGTGAAAATACTACTTGTATATGTCAACCATATTTTTTGCCTCTCGTATTTCTTTGTTTCTGAACACTTGTCAGCTGTTACATCGGTGTAATAAATGATCTCTGACGTCATTGGTCAAAGCCGACGGGTTGTATCCCGTGCTTCACTAGACCCCAAAATTCATACATCTGAAACATATTTGGATATTTGGTGAAGGCAGTACGCACAAGTAAGAATGCAGCAAAACATATCAACCTTTACTGTGATTTTACTAAAAGCTCAATAGGGAAGCGAGTGCATTCAAGGTCTGACACTTCTGTTAAAGAGCAGTCAGACGTGTGTATTGCTAGTTGTGATTCTTGGCTACTCTAAAAGGTTACGAGTGAGAAAATTAAATTATTTCTGTTATAGGAACAGTCCTAGAGCGCTACCTCTTACATACATGTTTAGACGAAATAATTTCATTTTAATTTCGATCAATTTATGGTATTTAATCTTTGATATTACTGGCAGTGTACCCAATACTCAACTGAATTTTTTCATTAGTGTGTTGATGTCATTATTGGAGGAACTACCTGCTAAAAGTCACTTCAATTGACCTTAACATAATAATAATACACAACAGAAAGTTATTTAAAAGCTATATCGATAACAATTACGCAAGTAGTTCCCGTTTGCTTTATTGAGCGTTTAGTTTTAATAAGAACTCGCCCGTCTGTTTTTTTTTTTTACAAAGGTCTTTGAATGACACCGTCACTTCTATCTTTTACATATTTAAAAAAAAAACCTCATAATACGACGACGGTGAAATTTTTTAGCGCATTTAAAATCTCGATCTTCAGTTGTCATTATGTAGCATGTTCCAGGGTGTAGGGGCCTATGATTATTACAAAGGTGGACAGATAACTACTGTTACGACAGGGAAGTTTCTCCATTTCGATCTAGTAAGAAATTTGGACTACGTAGTCCGTATGTCTGCCACTGGAAGTAAGTGTCTGTTCCACGTCTATTTTCTGCGTCAGTTCATCGACGTATATCCTCTTAATGGTATGGGCGGTAACGGGATGGAATTCAGCTCTATTAACTGTCACTGCATTGCCTACTGCCACTGATGACACTTCTGGTTCCGTTATAAAGATGACGACGCAGATTGTACACAACTCCCGAGAAACAAATAAGTATGAGATTCGTGAAGGGAAACGGAACTGTGCCCATTCCATGTAAGCTGTTCGTGGCAATATTAACGAAATACGAGACAGATATCCTTTGTAGTTAACATATCTTTTCTGTGGGCATTGCTATCGTTCATTTACGGATTGCAGGGTATTTCAGCTACTATCATTGTGTAACAGATTCTCGCCGATGACAACCCCCTCTGATATTGCAACTGGCCGGAGACATTTGCAAATAGGTGTCTTACGAACGGTCTTTCTGGGAGAAGAAATGACGTAGAACAGCAAAATAGTGACACTGGTATTTGAGAAAATGGTGCGAAACACCTCCTTAGCATCGAAATTTAACGGGAGCAGTTATTGGTAGACTTTACACCTGTGTGAGAAACTAACTGTTCGTCTACAATCCTCTCTCTTTCACTGGACGATAACAATTTCTTGGTAGATCGACGGCGTTTGAATAACATATTTTTCCTGACGCGTAACACCTCTGGTGAAATAGCCGGAATCTGTAACGTTTTTCATGGATGTATCCAGCTCCTCCACAGACGTTCATAAAAGAACGCTACAGAGGCGCCCCACAATTAAGCGACAAATGTGTCACAGTGCGATAACGTAAAATTTTGACGAGCAGTTTCTCATACAAATTCAAGGTAGATGTATTAATTCGGCGTTGAACTCTACTTGCAAGTACTTTCCACCCCTCTCGTCTTTTCACTTTCTCCTGTTTCGCAAGACGGTTTTGTAGTGAAACACGCAGCTCATGTCGGCATTGCCGGGACTTCATTTCCAAACAGACAGACAGCAATGACTAGGTGTAAGAACTTGAGATATATATGACAGTACTACCTGTTCCCGAAAGAACAGTTACCGTTGATGATCACGCAGCTTCGCTAGAAATGAAATGATAATTAAATGGACACCTTAGCTGCAAACAGGCGTTGATGTACTTCACTGAGATATGCAAGTCTCACGTAATTTTACGGCCTTTTCTTTGATTCTGTTGCCATTATTAACGCGACTTCTGCAAACTCCTTGCTTTTCTTATTATGGGTGGAGGTAATACGGACCAGAACAAGGAAATTTTGTCAAGAAAACATGGGCTCTTAGAGTGCAGACCTTAAGAGCTGTGAGTACTAGTTCAGTAGAAGAGATGTGCTTCACACTGACGAAGGTTCTTAACGCATGGACTCTAGAGCCCACGCTTACTGGAATTTTTTTCTTGTTTTGGTCCGTACTACTTCTCAAAATATGGAAGGTAAAGCGCTTGCAGTAGAAGAGATTTGTCTCACAGTATCGAAGAAAAAGGAAGTGCTGATAGCTCTTAAGGTACGCATTTCAGAGCACATGTTTAGTAGACTTTTTATGCTTCGGATGATCTTTCGAGTCATATCCCTCAATACTGACTATTTCTCCTGAGAGACACTGTATACTATTTCCACTAGTACCACGACTAGTAAAGAAGGTGGAGTTCAGATCAATATTCGATTTGTTACATGCAATTTTTTTTATCGAAGTCAACCATGCATCTATTTTAATTTATTTTACAGGGATATGTGGGGCAACTTTCAATTTAACTGAATTTTTTATGTATTCGGTGAACATCATTTTTGTTACTTCTGATGCAAACAAACCGATTTTTTCGTTCACATTTAGTAATTACAATTATACTAGCGACCTACCCCAGCTTCGCAGTGGGGTAGCATTAGGTATCTTTGATCGGGCAACGTGTCTGGCGCAGCGGGAATTTTGTTTGCAGGCCACCTGAGTAAAGTTACGATTAAAATTCAGAGAACAGCGTTAGACAACTGAATATCAACTCCGAATTCTAGTGTAACTTAACGATTTAAGCAGCTCACGCCAAGAGAGTTCTCCAGAGTGACGACTTAACCGACAAACATCACTATAATCAGTCAGTTTGGAGAAAATGTATAAATTATACACACAAACCCTTCATCGTTAATCACGTTATCTATGAGTAAAAACTGTACCAAATTTCCTGCAGTAGATCCCGAGATGGACCTTCCGCCGTGGCGGGGGACTTAAAGTCATCATAGTTAAGCCAGTCTGCACGAAATATTTATGTGTTATGTACACATATTTTGCGCGTGAATCAGTCTGCCTATTAGTGAAAACCATATCAAGATCACTACAATAGTTCCTGAGGTGGCCTTCACATCCAGACAGAAAAACGCGACGGGGACTTTACAACATGTAGCGAAGTATCTTCCACATACGTGTTATCTTTCATAATATCTTCATTCTGCCTAACAGAAATACGGTCATCTTCCATCACTCCACTACTTTTTCCAATTTATTTTGTATTATTGTCTGAGTTCCCAATTGTACACTTAATCTTGGACATCTCACGTAAAATTTGCACTAAACGATCGTAATTTACGAGTGATTTAGTGGTGAACATATCTCGACAATTATAAAACATACAGAAGTAGCTGTTAACCAATTTGCAGATGAAGTATGAAATTTGAATCGTCTAAAAATTGGCCTTTGGGATGTCGCTGTTCAGTCAGAATGGACTCCAAGTAAGAGAATTTTGTTTTCGCCATGATGCTTCAGGAAAATCGTTGTGGCTAGTGCAATTTGTGGTGCTCTTTTAAAGCACTATTTATATTCACTAAATTAATGTAAAAGTTATAAACTTCGGCTTATTCGCTCTTTAGTTATGGCAACAACAAACAACCGTCTCCAAGTAAAATTTCTCGGCTAGTCGAAGTTTAAAAATATGCCCAAAATTACAGATAATCTCTTAAAATGAAGAGAAATTCTGAGCACAGTCTGTATTACTGAAACGGCTAACCGAATTCATGGGGCATGATAGACGGTCTCAGTTGCAAGTTGCCTATCTAGCGCCTTCCTGGAGCAACAAAAAATTGTTTTCAATACTTCATAAAATTATTTACCAAATTCAATAGCTGTCATAATCTACTCATTACGAGGTATAAGGTGAGGTAAAGTTTCGCGCTCTGGTCCCACCGGGCCAGTTGAACCCGACCGACCGCCGTGCCATCCTTTACCAATGGCGTCGACGATTGCTGTGTGGAGGGGCACGTGGTCATCACACCGCTGTCCCAGCCGTTGTTGGGTTTCTTGAATTTGGAACCGCTACTAATAGGTCGAAGTACTGGGTGCTATTGACAAGGGATTTCAAATTGAGTCCGTATTTCTGGATTTCCAGAAGGCTTTTGACACTGTATCACGCAAGCAACTTCTAGTAAAATTGCGTGCTTATGGAATATCGTCTCAGTTACGTGCTGGATTTATAATTTCCTGGGAGTGGTCGAGTGGTTCTAGGCGCTTCAGTCTGGAACTGTGCGACCGCTACGGTCGCAGGTTCGACTCCTATCTCGGGCATGAATATGTGTGATGTCTTTAGGTTGGTTAGGTTTAAGTAGTTCTAAGTTCTAGGGGACTGATGACCTCAGATGTTAAGTCCGACAGTGCTCAGAGCCATTTGTTCATAATTTACTGTCAGAGAGGTCACAGTTCGTAGTAACACACGGAAAGTCATCGAGGAAAACAGAAGTGATTTCTGGCGTTCCCCAAGGCAGTGTTATAGGCTCTCTGTTGTTCCTTATCTATACTAACTACAAACATCAAAAAATGTTTTGCATCACCTCGGTTCCGAGAGTTCCGCAACCTGTACAGAAAATTGGAATAGAGATCAACATAAACATCATTTCTGCCCGTTTCACTGCTCATGAAAACCACACATTCCCTGTTGTGCCACCATACAGCGAGACCTTCAGAGGTGGTGGTACAGATTGTTGTACACACCAGTACCTCTAATACCCACCAGCACGTCCTCTTGCATTGGTGCATGCCTGTATTCGTCGTGGCATACTATCCACAAGTTCATCAAGGCACTGTTGGTCCAGATTGTCCCACTCCACAAAGGCGATTTGGCATAGATCCCTCAGAGTGGTTGGTGGGTCACGTCGTCCATAAACAGCCCTATTCAACCTATCCGAGGCATGTTCGATAGGGTTCATGTCTGGAGAACATGCTGGAAGCTCTAGTCGAGCGATGTCGTTATTCTGAAAAAAGTCATTCACAAGATGTGGACGAAAGAGGCGTGAATGCCTCGCCAGTATGCTGCTGATATGGTTGCACTATCGGTCGGAGGATGGCATTCACGTATCGAACAGCCGTTACGGCGCCTTCCATGACCACCAGCGGCGTACGTCGACCGCACATAATGCCACCCCAAAACAGCAGGGAACCTCCACCTTGCTGCACTCGCTGGACAGTGTATCTAAGACATTGAGCCTGACCGGGTTGCCTCCACACACGTCTCCGACGATTGTCTGGTTGAAGGAGTATGCGACACTCATCGGTGAAGAGAACGTGATGCTTATCCTGAGCAATCCATTCGGCACGTTGTTGGGCCCATCTGTACCGTGCTGCATGGTGTCGTGGTTGCAAAGATGGACCTCGCTATGGACGTCGAGAGTGGAGTTGGGCATCATGCAGGCTACTGCGCACAGTTTGAGTCGTAACACGACGTCCTGTGGCTACACGAAAGGCATTATTCAACATGGTGGCGTTGCTGTCAGGGTTCCTCCGAACCATAGTCCGTAGGTAGCGGTCATCTACTGCAGTAGCAGCCCTTCGGCGGCCTGAGCGAGGCATGTCATCGACAGTTCCTGTCTCTCTGTATCTTCTCCACGTCGGAACGACATCGCTTTGGTTCACTCTGAGACGCCTAGACACTTCCCTTGTTGAGAGCCCTTCCTGGCACAAAGTAACAATGCGGACGCGATGGTACCGCGGTATTGACCGTCTAGGCACGGTTGAACTTCAGACAACACGAGACGTGTACGTCCTTCCTGGTGGAATGACTGGAACTGATCGGCTGTCCGACACCCTCCTTCTAATAGGCGCTGCTCATGCATGTTTGTTTGCATCTCTGGGTGGTTTTAGTGACATCTCTGAACAGTCAAAGCGACTGTGTCTGTGATACAATATCCATAGTCAACGTCTGTCTTCAGGAGTTCTGGGACCCGAGGTGATGCAAAACTTTTTTTGATGTATCTCTATTGTTCAAGAAATATTCTTTCTGTCTTACAGACATAAACAAAAAGTTACATAATAAAATTCATGCTGGAAATCAAATTTATATAGCTTCTGATGAACGCTGAATGGAAAGGATGATACTTTGGTGGTTTATTCTAAGGATTCTTGATTGGCTGATTCCAGCTTCAGTCACAATATTTTTTTCTTTTATTTTTCATTCGTGCCTTGTCGCGCTAGTCATCTTCTGATAAAACATTTTTACAGTTTTTTGCTACCGTTTCCGCAGTATAGGAGGCCGATTGGATGCCTCTAAGCATGTAACTTGATAGCTTTCTTGGCGTTCTTACCTCGTTTCTTCACTGCACAGAATATGTCACAAACGGAAAGCACCTGTAATCCTCACACCACGCAACAGTCAGGACTGGTAGGCAGTGTTCCCGGCATTAGGCCATTCCCTCTTCAACGATGTTTTTGACTTCAGCAGAAGAGAGACATTGTCTTGACAGATACTGTGGAATCTAGGTTCATTAGATTAGATTAGATTTACTTTCATTCCAATTGATCCGTAGTGAGGAGGTCCTCCAGGATGTGGAACATGTCAGAAAAACAACAATACATGACAAATATTTACAGCTAAAACAAATAAGCTAATGTACCATTCCACAGGTCCCAAGTGGAATGATCGTCATTTTTTAATGAACACTAAGAGTCATTTTACAAATACTAATGCACTGAATTTAAAATAAAAAGTTTTTTATTTATTTATAAGGTAATAAACATGTAAAACAACTACTGTAATACTTATTTACAATGAACACATTACTGCACTGAAATGGTGCAGAAGTTAGATTATACTTACACACACACACAAATTTTCAATGAACACATTACTGCACTGAAATTGTGCAGAAGTTATGTTGTACTTATATACAAATTAGTTAGTTTTACTAAGAAATTCATCAATGGAGTAGAAGGAGTTGGCCACCAATAAATCCTTTAGGTTTCTCTTAAAACTGAATTTCATTGGTTGTTAAGCTTTTTATGGCTGCTGACAAGTTAATGAAAATGTGTGTTCCTGAATAATGCATACCTTTTTGTACAAGACTAAGTGACTTTAAATCGTTGTGAAGATTATTCTTATTTCTAGTATTGATTCCATGAATTGAGCTGTTGGTTTGAAAAAGTGAAATATTTTTAATGACAAATTTCATTAAGGAATAAATATATTGGGAAGCAGTAGTTAGTATCCCTAGTTCCCTAAACAGGCTTCTGCAGGATGTTCTTGAGTTCACACCACATATAACTCTTACTGCACGTTTTGGTGCCCGGAAAACTTTAGCTTGGCTTGATGAATTACCCCAAAAAATAATCCCATATGACATTATGGAATGAAAGTAAACATAGTATGCCAGCTTTTTCATTTTTATATCCCCTATGTCTGACAAAATTCGCATTGCAAACAGAGATTTGTTAAGACGCTTCAGTAGTTCTGTGGTGTGTTACAGCAGTTCATAAAATAACATAGCTATTTTTTCGAAAATTTTGCAGTTGTTATTAAAAAAGAATTATCACGTAACTCCTTTTTCGGAGAGATTTTGAATCCCGTTGAAAAGTTGTCTCACTCCACTAAAAATTACCGTAGTTACTTCGGTATCTCCGTAGAAAAAAAATGTACACGAGTTACCAGTGCAACAGAATACAGATTACTTGGACGTTTGCGTACTGTCATGTTCTGAAAACTTCGATTTGATACCTGGATTACTTAGCGAAATAATCGAGGTGTCCACGCTAAGTGGTTCCCTCAGTGTGCATATACATTTCATTTCAATTACCGTTTGGATGTTTATTACGTCCTTCAATGACGCTTAACCGCTATGTTTACGCACTTCGTAATTTTGTGTCAACGTGTACTCAAGTTCTCAGTAGTATTCTGTGTTTAACATTTCTATACTTCTATTTGATTCTGTATTGTCCTCCGCGTACTGGCCGTTCACGATAGTTGTAACCTAAATGGTACCGGAAACTTTGTAGCAGATTAAACATGTGGGCCGGACTGAGACTCGAACGCGGGACCTTTGCCTTTCGTGGACAAGTGCTCTACCGGCTTAGCTGCCCAAGCACGACTCTCGACCCCTGCAAACAGCTTTGATTCCGCCAGTACCTCGTCTCCTACTTACGTAATTCCTTAGTTATGAACTGCGATATAATTCTACCGTCATTTGAAACCTACAGCCCGGTTCATCTCATTTGGTCACTAGCCAGTATCTACTACAACGCACTACTTCTGTGATTTCTCCATGTTTTACTTTTGTCTTCGACGACAGTAATGATTTGTTATCTCATCGGTTAACAAAATAAATAAATTAAGATGTTTACAGTTCACGTTTTCATTGCCAGTGGGAAAATAAATTAGAATAAGGCAGAACGTTTGCATGCGATCGAATGCAGTTATCGAAAAAACAAGTAACACCGCGAAAATATATAAAAAAGGGTAAATGAATTCCTGTGGAAGTTGGTAAGATCTGGGAAAGAGGGATAGGTGAATGAGCCCTGATGAAATGATAATCTGCAAAGGAAGACAGAAACACCGTTCTGCAACAAGGAGAAGGCTTGCCGGTGTGGCCGAGCGGTTCTAGGCGCTTCAGTTCGGAACCGCGCGACCGCTACGGTCGCAGGTTCGAATCCTGCTTCGGGCATGGATGTGTGTGTGATGTTCTTAGGTTAGTTAGGTTTAAGTAGTTCTAAGTATAGGGGACTGATGACCTCAGATGTTAAGTCCCATAGTGCTCAAAGCCATTTGGACCATTTGAACAAGGAGAAGGCTATGTTTCTGCTGCCACATTAAAAATAGTTTGTGGTATAGTTTATCTAGCAGAATTCTAGAATACATGGAGTGTGGTGAAACGCATGAGCGTGTCAAGGAGGGAATGAAATACACAAACATAGTGCAGGGAGCCAAATACAGGAATGAAGATCTTAATGGCAGCGACGGCGGAGAAGGAAGACTTCGGAGCGGCGTAGCTGGCAGATGAGGCAACCCTCCTTTCTGGGGATTAATTGAGAAGAGAACCACTGCCTTGTGGTGGAGGAGAAACTCCAAAGGCTAAGGGAGACAACCCCAACAGAAAATCCTTTCTTGCGTTAGGCCTAGCAAGCCAGTAGGAAAGTTTTCATATATTGCTTTCAAAACACAGACGAGCCTCGGAACGAACCACTCAGGATTTGACCCCACTGCTTCTTCAAGTACTGGCGCAAATGATGGGAGACCTGATGATATTCATCAGTACCAGAAGATGAAACCAACTGGACTAAAAAAATAACCTAAATATTGACACCCTTAATATATTAACCCTCAATGGAGAAATGGAAGAAATGACAGATATACTAACAGAGAGGAAGTTAAATATATTGGGATTAAGCGAAACAAAGTGGAAGGGAAAAGGTGAGAAGAATTTGAGAGGAGGAGGAAAACTGTACTGGAGTGGGAATAACAGGTCTGGAAGAAATGGTGTGGCAGTGATGGTGAATAAGAATGTACAAAGCTGTATTGAAAATGTGAGATATATATCAGACAGGATCATAATCTTAAACCTGAGATTCCAAAAAGAAACACTAAAAGTAATCCAGATTTATGCACCTCAAGTGGGATGTAGCGAAGAAGAGAAGACGGACTTTGAAAATGTGTTAGAAAACCATACACAGGGTGTTACAAAAAGGTACGGCCAAACTTTCAGAAAACATTCCTCACACACAAAGAAAGAAAAGATGTTATGTGGACATGTGTCCGGAAACGCTTAATTTCCATGTTAGAGCTCATTTTAGTTTCGTCAGTATGTACTGTACTTCCTCGATTCACCGCCATGATTTCATACGGGATACTCTACCTGTACTGCTAGAACATGTGCCTTTACAAGTACGATACAACATATGGTTCATGCACGATGGAGCTCCTGCACACTTCAGTCGAAGTGTTCGTACACTTCTCAACAACAGATTCGGTGACCGATGGATTGGTAGAGGCGGACCAATTCCATGGCCTCCACGCTCTCCTGACCTCAACTCTCTTGACTTTCATTTATGGGGGCATTTGAAAGCTCTTGTCTACGCAACCCCGCTACCAAATGTAGAGACTCTTCGTGCTCGTATTCTGGATGGCTGTGATACAATACGCCATTCTCCAGGGCTGCATCAGCGCATCAGGGATTCCATGCGACGGAGGGTGGATGCATGTATCCTCGCTAACGGAGGACATTTTGAACATTTCCTGTAACAAAGTGTTTAAAGTCACGCTGGTACGTTCTGTTGCTGTGTGTTTCCATTCCATGATTAATGTGATTTGAAGAGATGTAATAAAATGAGCTCTAACATGGAAAGTAAGCGTTTCCGGACACATGTCCACATAACATATTTTCTTTCTTTGTGTGTGAGGAATGTTTCCTGAAAGTTTGGCCGTACCTTTTTGTAACACCCTGTAGAGAGTGCTAATATAGTGATGGGAGATTTTAATGCACAGGTAGGCAAAGACAGAAAGGGATTTGAGCAAGTATTGGGATGTTTTGGGTATGGAGGCAGAAATGAAGAAGGGGAAAGACTCCTGGATTTGTGCCAGAGGAATGGAATGAAAATAGCAAACAGCTGGTTTATGAAGAGAGAAAGTCATGTTATCACCAGATACAGTTGGGATGGAAGAACCAAGAGTGTAATTGGTAATATTCTAGTAGATAGGGAATGGGGAGAGAAAGTAACAAATGTGAAGGTAATTCCAAGTGTGAGTGCAGATGGAGACCATAGATTACTGGTGGGACAATGGAAAATGAATCAGTGTGTGAAAAATAGAAAACAGAAGAAAGTGATGAGGATACGGGATTGGAAACTGAAGGAGAGTGAATGTGCTGAGAAGTACAGAGAATTAATCACACAAAAATTTCCAAAAGAAGTTTTCTGCGATTTAGAAAAAGAATGGAGTTTATTCAAAGACACTTTAGTCGAAGCAGCACAAAAAGTATGTGGCAGAACATCTGGAAAGGAAAAAATAAGACAGACAAGTTGGTGAGATGATACCACAATCCAAGCAGTTAGAAGAAAAAATGGAGCATGGAGAAAGTGATAGAAAACTAAAAATGACGAAGACCATAAAAGATATATAGAGGAAAAGAAGATGTACAAATAAATAGTGGAAACAGCAAAGAAAAAGGCATGGGAAGAGTTTACAAAAAAACTTGAAGATGTGAAGAGCAATAAGAAAATGTTCTATAAAATGATGAAAAATAAAAGGAAGGCTTCTGAAGTACCAGTAAAGGTGGAAACAGAGGACGGTACAATTATTGGAGATCCAGGGAATATAAAAGATTTCTGGAAAGAACATTTTAAGAAGCTGTTAAATGCTGAGGAGCAGATACATGAGGAAACAACAAATAATGGAGAAACTGAGAGAAGTTGGGAAGCAGAATTAGGACAAATTACACGGGAAGAAATGGAAAAAGCTGTGAAGAAGATGAATGGGGGGAAAGCCCCAGGACCTGATGAAGTATCAGTGGACATGATAAGAGCGGCAGGTCCAGTGGGAATGCAGTGGCTGTACAGAGTACCATCAAGTGTGTGGAGAAATAGTACAATACCTGACGACTGGAGAAAAGGAGACATTGTTCTCATCTTCAAGAAACGCAATAAAAGACTTTGTAAAAACTACAGAGGAATAACCCTTATGAGTCATACAGCCAAGATTTTTGAAAGAATTTTACTAAATCGAATAAGTGAAAAGATAGAAAAGGAGCTGAGTGAAGAACAGCATGGGTTTAGGAAAGGAAGAAACACAATCGACCTGATATTTTCTATCTGTCAACTGATGGAAAAAAGTTGGGAGTATAACAAAAGGGTGATAATGGTTTTTATAGACATAGAAAAGGCATATGACTCAGTTGACAGGGAAAGACTCTGGGAAGAAATGAAGAAGATAGATATAGAAGACGAATACATTAATGTTATAAAGAAAATGTACAGAGGACACAATTGTAGAATTAGAACACCATTGGGGAGCTCTGAATACTTCGAAATAAGACAAGGATTTAAGCAAGGAAGTAGTCTATCTCCTGCACTTTCTAATGTTGTGATGGAGGGAATGAATAGGGCAGTTAAAGATATAGTAAAAGAAAAAGACAAAAAGATGATTTTTGCAGATGATATGGTAATATGGGGTGATAAAGTGGTAGATGTACAGTTACAGCTTGATGCGTGGAAGGAAATAATGAAAAGGTATGGATTAAAAATAAATAAAGATAAGAGTGAAGTAATGGTATTTGGAAGAGAGAAAGGAATCAATGGAAATATTACCTTGAATGGAGAACCCCTCAAAGTGGTAGAAAGTTTTACTTACTTAGGGAGTGAAATATCTAGGGATGGAAGAATAACGAACGAAATTAATACGAGGTTACAGAAGGGAGGCAATTTCTACCAAAAAATAAAACACCTGATCTGGAATAATGAAGTCTCAGGAAGAGCAAAACTCCTTATGTATAAGAATTATTCGATTCCTATTGTGACCTATGGTGGAGAAACATGGACAATGACAGAAAGGGACTGGAGCAGACTGCAAGCAGGGGAAATGAAATTTCTCAGAGCAGTTAAGGGAAAAACAAGAATGGACAGAGTAAGGAATGTAGAGATTAGAAAGGACCTCAAACAAGAAAGTATGAGAGAAGAAATTGAAAGAAAGAGATTAAGATGGTATGGGCATGTTAAGAGGATGCATGGGCAGAGACTCCCCAAAATTATGGAA
Organism: Schistocerca americana; assembly: GCF_021461395.2. Lineage (NCBI taxonomy): Eukaryota > Metazoa > Arthropoda > Insecta > Orthoptera > Acrididae > Schistocerca > Schistocerca americana. The sequence goes on from NC_060121.1 coordinate 983,253,303, forward strand.
GAACTAAAGATGGCTGGGAAAAGACCTAGAGGGCGCCCAAGAACACGGTGGAAAATGGGAATGGGAATATCTGTAGAAAGGAGAGGTGTGACCTGGCAGCAAGTGGAGGAAGAAAACTGGAGGGAGGACCGAGCCAAGTGGAGAAGACTCGTCAGCACCCAGACCCGGCAGTAGCTGGAGCGGGATTCGGATATGGATGGATGGATGGATGGATGGATAGGAATTTAAGCGAAACGTAGCCGTAAATTTGTGTTGACTCCTCAGAGTGCTCTGTATGGATTTTGTTATTCATTTCAGATTATCGATTTCGGGACGCCTTGTCCCATCATCAAATGAAGATGAAAAATTATGTTCATCAATCGGAAAATAAGGTATGTCTAATGTGGGAATGTTTTGGCATGTACTGTTTTCAGTTGATGAACCCTCATTTGTTTTCATTGTAATCGGTGTTTCAAAAAGATTCAAGATTCTGCCCATTTCACAAGAGTGTATCTTCTACATGAACTAAGCCAGAAAGTTGGAGTTAATTTTAACGTACGCAGCGGTTACCGAGTCGCCAGTTGTAAGTTGTTAGTTGATGTGGTTCGCGGAAAGAGTCACCGTGGTGCAGCTATCTCACTCGCTCGCTCGCCAGCGCGTTCATGACCCAGTGTGCAAAACACCGCAACGTAAGGCTTCTTGCGTCCTGAACTGCACGTCTGTGCCTCAATGATGGTTAGGGCGCAAGGTAAGTACAGATCTCGTATTACACCATTGGTGTCGAACGTAGCCCGGTCTCGCAGTATGTGACTTGTTTTGTTTTGTTTTCGAAAGACTCCGTCCATGTTATCTGCACTTCCGACAACTTTGTACGAACAGCAACACCATGTAGCAATAGGAGTCAAGGCAGTAGCAAAAGTGTAGGAGGATTTGGAATATCATCTGGACTTTTGTCGTGTGTCCAGTGCTGGGCACACTGAACATTTGTGAAAGTTGAATGAAAACTTTGGTAATAAACATAACTGTAAAAAGTTATAGCCTTAAAAATCGGATGGTTCCATGTAGTCCTATGCGTCATTTGGAGGAACAGGATAATGAGACATGCGTTAAGTCGTCTGGGAATAACTTACTTGGTACCAGAGGGAGCTGTAGAGGGTGTAACGGTCAAGTTACACACGCTTTTATTTTTATTTTTCGCTAAAATATTAATTTCAAATGTAAAAGCTAGGATTATGAATATCAAACTGTTGCTGAATAGTGGGAGAAGCTTGAGAAGTAGGAAAAAACCTTTCATTAACAATTTTGGAAAAAAATTATTGCATGCACATTGCAAAGAACATCCATACCGCCAGCCAGATTCACTTTCGAAGGGATGCAGTAACCAGGAAATTCTTGAGAATGCTGTAGCATGGCACCCACAACCAACATTTGTTTTTTGTAGAAGCAACACAGGTATGACATTTTAAAAGTCAGTTGTTGTATTGGATTTATTCGATTTATAGCTGTGTCACAGCTGTTGCAGTTGCCATTAACATTTTTTAAAGACTGTTTGGAAGCTTTTTCCCGAGGCGCAGCGCCAGTGAAGTTTACGAAGAATATGTTGTTGTTGTTCTTGTCTTCAGTCCTGAGACTGGTTTGTTGCAGCTCTCCATACTACTATATCCTGTGCAAGGTTCTTCATCTCCCAGTACCTACTGCAACCTACATCCTTCTGAATCTGTTTAGTGTATTCATCTCTTGGTCTCCCTCTACAATTTTTACCCTCCACGCTGCCCTCCAATACTAAATTGGTGATCCCTTGATGCCTCAGAATATGTCCTACCAAGCGATCCCTTCTTCTAGTCAAGTTGTGCCACAAATTTCTCTTCTCTCCAATTCTATTCAATTATTCCTCATTAGTTATGTGTTCTACCCATCTAATCTTCAGCATTCTTCTGTAGCACCACATTTCGAAAGCTTCTATTCTCTTCTTTTATAAACTATTTATCGTCCACATTTCACTTCCATACATGGCTACACTCCATACAAATACTTTCTGAAACGACTTCCTGACACCTAAATCTATACTCGATGTTAACAAATTTGTCTTCTTCACAAACGCTTTCCTTGCCATTGCCAGTCTACATTTTATATCCTCTCTACTTCGACCATCATCAGTTATTTTACTCCCCAAATAGCAAATCTCATTTGCTACTTTAAGCGTCTCATTTCCTAATCTACTTCATGCAGCATCACCCGATTTAATTCGACTACATTCCATTATCCTCGTTTGCTTTTGTTGATGTTCATCTTATATCCTCCTTTCAAGGTCCTTTGCTGTCTCAGAGAATTACAATGTCATCGGCGAACCTCCAATTTTTTATTTCTTCTCCTTGGATTTTAATTCCTACTCCGAATTCTTCTTTTGTTTCCTTTACTGCTTGCTCAATATACAGATTGAATAACATCGGGGAGAGGCTAAAACCCTGTCTCACTCCTTTCCCAACCACTGCTTCCCTTTCATGTCCCTCGACTCTTATAACTGCCATTTGGTTTCTGTACAAATTGTAAATAGCCTTTCGCTCCCTGTATTTTACCCCTGCCAGCTTTAGAATTTGAAAGAGAGTATTCCAGTCAACATTGCCAAAAGCTATCTCTAACAAGGGGAGGCCGGCAATTGTGAAATTCAGATTCGATTCATACTGCGCATAATAAAAGCTCATGGCCAGAGGTGTAATGTGGCAAAGCACCAAGATGCACTTCTCAGCCGTTGCCGAGAAAATCGACAGTTAAAAGAAACTGTTGCGGTGAAATACTCTCTACGATTAATAGTTTTCTACAGCATCGTGGCGCAGCGGTAAGCGCTCGGGTTCGTAATGAAAGTCGTTTGTCGTGCAGAAACTGGCGACTTCGAACATCATTATGTTTTCCGCAAACAAAGTTCTATTTCACAAATGTTATTAATTGTCTTCATAATGTTAACCACGTATAGTTAACGGAAGACGTAGAAACGGTATTCCGAAACGAATACGTGTAGCGTAAGTCAAACGTTCGAATTAGAATAGAGACCCCACGAACACAAATTTGCTGCGGCATGTATGAAATATAAACTCCGTTACTCGCTCGTTACACTTGAAGGACAGATGTTGAATGGGCCGAAACGAGCCGCCGCATAACAGCGTAGTTGCCTGCTAACTTGGAAAGAAGGTAGATGGGGTGCCTAGCGCAACTTATAACATCGTCGAAAATCAGTGCGGACGGGAGAGCTTTGGTACACCCAGTTAAAAAAACGGAAAAATGGAGGCGGTACAATTGGAGAGCGATCCGCCTTCACCAACATGCGTAAGCAATTCAATAATAGTTTATATATTTGAATTACAAAAATCTAATAAAAAAATTGCATGGCGCGAGATTCGATCCGGCGACCTTCGGATTACGAACCCGAGCGCTTACCGCTGCGCCACGACGCTGTAGAAAATTATTAATCGTAGAGAGTATTTCACCGCAACGGTTTCTTTTAACTGTCGATTTTCTCGACAACGGCTGAGAAGTGCATCTTGGTGCTTTGCCACATTACACCTCTGGCCATGAGCTTTTCTTATGCGCAGTATGAATCGAATCTGAATTTCACAATTGGCGGCCTCCCCTTGTAAGTCTACAAATGCTAGAAACGTAGGTTTGCCTTTCCTTAATCTATTTTCTCAGATAAGTCGTAGGGTAATATTGTGTCTTATATCAGTTATCGATAGTTATTTTTCAAGCTAAGTGATGTAGGGATGGTTACTTACTTTCATTCACTTTGAGCAGTGTGTAGTTTTCAAATCACTGCGTGAAGCTAAGAAAAACATTTATTCCTTGTTTTAACATTTTGTTTTCAGTTATTTTGTTAGCGGAGTCCGTAGCGGCGGAATATTTTTTAATTCAGTCACATGCTTAAGCTAGAGCACCAGTTATGAATTCCATATTGGTAACTTAAATTTTCCAGGTGATTTTCATTTAGGCGCCTCAAGACAAAGTATGAAGTGCAGTGTTACGGATCTTCAGCGCTCGGAATTAGAGGCAGTCTTAAATAAAATTTAAATAAATTAAAGCGTCAAATTAACGAAGGGGAATATTGCCCCAGGGAAGTGTGGTAGGTCCGCTGTTTTCTATCTACATAAATGATCTTTCGGATAGGGTGGATAGCAAAGTACGGCAGTTTGCTGATGATGCTGTGGTGTACTGGAAAGTGTCGTCGTTGAATGACTGTAGGAGGATACAAGATGACTTGGACAGGATTTGTGATTGGTGTAAAGAATGGCAGTTAACTCTAAATATAGATAAATGCAAATTAATGCAGATGAACAGGAACAAGAATCCCGTAATGTTTGAATACTCCATTAGTAGTGTAGCGCTTGACACAGTCGCGTTGATTAAATATTTGGGCGTAACATTGCAGAGCGATATGAAGTGGGACAAGCATGTAATGGCAGTCGTGGGGAAGGCGGATAGTCGTCTTCGGTTCATTGGTAGAATTTTGGGAAGATGAGGTTCATCTGTGAAGGAGACCGCTTATAAAACACTAATACGACCTATTCTTTAGTACTGCTCGAGCGTTTGGGATCCCTATCAGGTCGGATTGAGGGAGGACATGGAAGCAATTCAGAGGCGGGCTGCTAGATTCGTTACTGGTAGGTTTGATCATCACGTGAGTGTTACGGAAATGCTTCAGGAACTCGGGTGCGAGTATCTGGAGGAAAGGAGGCGTTCTTTTCGTGATCGCTACTGAGGAAATTTAGAGGACCAGCATTTGAGGCTGACTGCAGTACAATTTTACTGCCGCCAAGTTACATTTCGCGGAAAGGCCACAAAGATATGATAAGAGATATTAGGGCTCGTACAGAGGCATATAGGCAGTCATTTTTCCCTCGTTCTGTTTGGGAGTGGAACAGGGAGAGAAGATGCTAGTTGTGGTACGAGGTACCCTCCGCCACGCACCGTGTGGTGGATTGCGGAGTATGTATGTAGATGTAGAGGTGCGAGTGCTGCTCTGTGATGAAGAGGTTGACACAAGAGAGGAATTCGTGGTGAATCGCATCAGACGAGTCAAAAGACTGATGACACAAAACAAATTTTAAAAAAATCTTGAGTCGATATTATCGTTATGTGCCCTGGCGGTGACTAATTTGTTTGTTCAGTGTGTTTCGTTGTAGTCTCTTGACAGGAACGGGACTTAACGGAGTGGACGTACGATACACGAAGTGGGGAAGAAGGCCACAGCATTGGGGTCTGTGAAATGGAGGTCTAAGTAAAGGGTGCGGTTAACGGTTAGCTGGTGGCAAACCATTAGTGATGTCCCGCTGGGCCGTAGGCCTGTGCGACAGTCCGTGGACGCCGCACCGCGGGATGGCAGCCAACATTGCCGCCCTCGTCTTCGTGGTCGCCGCCGCTTCCTGCACTCATGCCTGTAAGTACCACACACACAGTACTAACGCACACGTCCCAGTACTCACCTCCTCACGGATGTTTTCTGGCAGCCTGTCGCCATGTACCTACAATCCACATAAATTACAGACCCATACCACTGGCGTCAATTTGCAGTAAGATTCTAGAACATACGCTGTACTGTGTTCGAACATTGGGAAACACATCGAAGAAAACGTTCTACTGACATACAGGGTGGTCCATTGATAGTGACCGGGCGAAATATCTCACGAAATAAGCACCAAACGAAAAAACTACAAAGAACGAAACTCGTCTAGCTTGAAGGGGGAAACCAGATGGCGCTATGGTTGGCCCGCTAGATAGCGCTGCCATAGGTCAAACGGATATCAATTGCGTTTTTTTTTTAAATTGGAACCCCCATTTTTTATTACATATTCGCGTAGTACGTAAAGAAACATGAATGTTTTAGTTGGACCACTTTTTTCACTTTGTGACAGATGGCGCTGTAATGGTCACAAACGTGTAAGTACGTGGTATCACGTAATACTCCGCCAGTGCGGACGGTATTTGCTTCGTGATACATTACCCGTGTTAAAATGGACCGTTTACCAATTGCGGAAAAGGTCGATATCGTGTTGATGTATGGCAGTTGTGATGAAAATGCCCAATGGGCGTGTGCTGTGTATGCTGCTCGGTATCCTGGACATCATCCAAGTGTCCAGACCGTTCGCTGGATAGTTACGTTATTTAAGGAAACAGGAAGTGTTCAGCCACATGTGAAACGTCAACCACGACCTGCAACAAATGATGATTTCCAAGTAGGTGTTTTAGCTGCTGTCGCGGCTAATCCGCACATCAGTAGCAGACAAATTGCGCGAGAATCGAGAATCTCAAAAACGTCGGTGTTGAGAATGCTACATAAACATCGATTGCACCCGTACCGTATTTCTATGCTCCAGGAATTGCATAGCGAAGACTTTGAACGTCGTGTACAGTCCTGCCACTGGACACAAGAGAAATTACGGGACGATGACAGATTTTTTGCACGCGTTCTATTTAGCGACAAAGCGTCATTCACCAACAGCGGTAACATAAACCGGCGTAATATGCACTATTGGGCAGCGGAAAATCCACGATGGCTGCGACAAATAGAACACCAGCGACCTTGGCGGGTTAATTATGGGAGGAAGGATAATTGGCCCCCATTTTATCGATGACAATCTAAATGGTGCAATGTATGCTGATTTCCTACATAATGTTCTACCGATGTTACTACAAGATGTTTCACTGCATGACAGAATGGCGATGTACTTCCAACATGACGGATGTCCGGCACATAGCTCGCGTGCGGTTGAATAGCATATCTCATGACAGGTGGATTGGTCGTCGAAGCACCATACCATGGCCCCCACGTTCATCGGATCTGACGTCCCCGGATTTATTTCTGTGGGGAAAGTTGAAGGATATTTGCTGTCGTGATCCACCGACAACGCCTGACAACATGAATCAGCGCACTGTCAATGCATGTGCGAACATTACGGAAGGCGAACTACTCGCTGTTGAGAGGAATGTCGTTACACGTATTGCCAAATGCATTGAGGTTGACGGACATCATTTTGAACATTTATTGCATTAATGTGGTATTTACAGGTAATCACGCTGTAACAGAATGCGTTCACAGAAATGATAAGTTGACAAAGGTACATGTATCACATTGGAACAACCGAAATAAAATGTTCAAACGTACCTACGTTCTGTATTTTCGTTTAAAAACCTACCTGTTACCAACTGTTCGTCTAAAATTGTGAGCCATATGTTTGTGACTATTACAGTGCCATCTATCACAAAGCGAAAAAAGTGGTCCAACTAAAACATTCATATTTCTTTACGTACTACACGAATATGTAATAAAAATGGGGGTTCCTATTTTCAAAAAACGAAGTTGATATCCGTTTGATCTATGACAGCGCCATCTAGCGGGCCAACCATAGCGCCATCTGGTTTCCCCCTTCAAGCTAGACAAGTTTCGTTCTTTGTAGTTTTTTCATTTGACGCTGATTTCGTGAGATATTTGGCCGGGTCCCGATCAATGGACCACCCTTTATAGTCGGCACGGATTCAGGAAATGTCCTTATGAAACGCTACTAGCTCTTTATTCTCATTAACTAATGAGAACTACCAACAGGTGATCTCAAACTGATTCCATATTTCTAGTTTTCCAGAAGGATTCTGACAAAGTTCTTTAAAAGCGGCTTTTGGTAAAATTGTGTGCCTATGGAGTATCGCTTCAGTTATGCGACTGGATTCGTGATTTCACGTCAGATAGGTCACAATTCGTAGTAATTGACGGGAAGTCATCGAGTGGAACAGAGGTGACATCTGGCGTTCCCCAAGAAAGTGTGGTAGACACTCTGCTATTTCTAATCTACATAAGTTATTTGGGAGACAATATGAACAGCTATCTTGGATTGTTTGCAGACGAATCTGTCATTTATCGTCTAGTAAAGTCATCCGAAGATTCAGTTCAAATTAGAAAATTATTTAGACAGCATATCTTTGTGGTGCGAAAACTGTCAATTGACCTTGAACAATAAAAAGTGTGAGGTCCTACACAGGAGTATTAAAAAGATCCGTTGCGTTTCTGTTACGCCATACTGTCTATTGACCTTGAACAATAAAAATTGTGAGGTCCTATGCAGGAATATTAAAAAGATCCGTTGCGTTTCTGTTACACCATAGCCACACGAATTTAAAGACTGCCAGTTCAATTAATCTAGGTTTAACGCACTTGTTAACCCTGACAAAAAATGTAACGATGACATAGCGAATGTTATGGTTAAGGAGAAACAAAGACTGAGTTTTATCAGTTGCGAATCCTCTAAAGAGAACACCTACACAATGATTGTACGTCCTCTGTTAGAGTACTGTTGCGTGGCATGGGACCCTCACCAGATAGGATTGATGGAGGATAGCGAAGAATATAAAACAAGTCCTACTCTTTTTCTGCTATCACGGAATAAGGAGAGAGAGAGTCACGGATATGATACGCGAGTTGGTTCAAAAATGGTTCAAATGGCTCTGAGCACTATGGGACTTAACATCTATGGTCATCAGTCCCCTAGAACTTAGAACTACTTAAACCTAACTAACCTAAGGACAGCACACAACACCCAGTCATCACGAGGCAGAGAAAATCCCTGACCCCGCCGGGAATCGAACCCGGGAACCCGGGCGTGGGAAGCGAGAACGCTACCGCACAACCACGAGCTGCGGACCGCGAGTTGGTGTGGCAATGATTAAAATAGAGGCGGCTTTCTTTTCCGCGACATCTTTTCACAAAATATCGATCACAAACTTTCTTCTCCAAATGCGAACGTGTTTTGTTGATTCCCACTTACATAGGGAGAAGCGGCCATTGTAATAACTCAAGAGATATCAGTGGTCGCACGGAAAGGTTTAGATAATCAGTTTCCCAAGTACTATTAAAGAGTGGAAAGGTTGAGAAACAGAATGAAAGGCATTCTGTGAACTCTCTCCCAAGGATTTAGATATGAATTGCAGATCACTCACGTAGATGTAGATGCAGACAACTGTCGTATTGAAATAGAGCGAATCCGAACTCCAGCGACAAAATTTGGCTTGTTCAGGGATATTTTCTGAGCATTTTGGTTCAAGGGACACGTGGTCATCCGTGTAAGTTACATCTGCATCTACATGAGTACGCGGCAATTCAGACTTAAGTGTTTGGCAGATGGTTCATAGGCCCAATTTCAGACTATTTTTCGGCCGTCCCACTTTCGAATATCAAGTGCGAACGCCAAAAATCTTTCACTGCGAGCTCTGAATTGTTTTATTAGAATGGTCATTTTTCGCTATATAGTTTGGAGTCAACTATTTCCGCATTAGGAGGAGAAAAATGGTTATTGAAATTTCGTGAAAAGACCTCGCCAAACGAAAACGCCTTTGTTTTAATGATTGTTAACCCAACTGCCTTATCATATCCGCTATTTTGCAACAACACAAAACAAGCTGCCCTTCTTTGAACTTATTCGATGCCCTCCGTCAATCCTATTTAGTAAGAATCCAACTCCGCGCAGTAGTATTGCAGAAGAGGACTGACAAGGGTATTCTGCATCTACATCTACGCCTACATCTACATCTGTACTCTGCATACTATTGTGAAGTGCATGGCAGAGGGTACGTGCGAGTTATTGGGGCTTTTTCCCGTTCCTTTCGCACATGGGGCACAGGAAGAATGATGGTTTACATGTCTCTGTGCAAACGGTAATTAGTCTATGTATGTGAAACAGAGGACAGAGAAAGAAAAGAAAGGAAAGAGAAAAGCGCGAATTCGTGTCTTCCAGCCGCACAGGGCGTTATTGTAATGCAATGGAGAAAGTTGAAAATTTGTGCCGGACCGTCCAGCTTACCACACGGTACAATGCATCATCGATCGTCTTTTAAGCTCCCCCTCCCCCCTACTGACGACGTTAGTGCACTGAAACAGACGTCAAGGAGCTGTCGTACTCTTAGAGAAATGTATATATTTTAGTGTTGTCTGTTCTGTGGGACATGTCCGACAGAACAGACACCACCCAAATTTATACATTTCTCTGTTAGTCTAATCTTGTCTTCGCGATACCTATGGAAACGATACGTAGGGGATTGTAGTATATTCCTAGATTCATCACTTAAAAGTTGGTGCCAGAAACTTTCTACGTAGATTCTCACGGGATAGAATGTATCTATCTTCAAGCGTGTACCAGTTCAGTTATTTTAGCATCTTCGTTACACTCTCTAATGGGGCGGAGTAACATGTGAACGTTCGTGTTGTCCTTTGCATCCGGTCAGTATCCTCTGTTAGATTTGTCGCGGGTCCAACACACTTGAACAATATTCCAAAATGAGCAATACGAATATTTTGTATGCTGTCTCCTTTTTAGTTGTTGTTGTTGTGGTCTTCAGTCCTGAGACTGGTTTGATGCAGCTCTCCATGCTACTCTATCCTGTGCAAGATTTTTCATCTCCCAGTACCTACTGCAACCTACATCCTTCTGAATCTGCTTAGTGTATTCATCTCTTGGTCTCCCTCTACGATTTATACCCTCCACGCTGCCCTCCAAAACTAAATTGGTGATCCCTTGATGCCTCAGAACATGTCCTACCAAACGATTCCTTCTTCTGGTCAAGTTGTGCCACAAACTTCTCTTCTCCCCAATCCTATTCAATACTTCCTCATTAGTTATGTGATCTACCCATCTAATCTTCAGCATTCTCCTGTAGCACCACATTTCGAAAGCTTCTATTCTCTTCTTGTACAAACTATTTATCGTCCATGTTTCACTTCCATACATGGCTACACTCCATACGAATACATTCAGAAATGACTTCCTGACACTTAAATCAATACTGGATGTTAACAAATTTCTCTTCTTCAGAAACGCTTTCCTTGCCATTGCCAGCCTACGTTTTATATCCTCTCTACTTCGACCATCATCAGTTATTTTGCTCCCCAAATAGCAAAACTCCTTTACTACTTCAAGTGCCTTATTTCCTAATCTAATTCCCTCAGCATCACCCGACTTAATTAGACTACATTCCATTATCCTTGTTTTGCTTTTGTTGATGTTCATCTTATATCCTCCTTTCAAGACACTGTCCATTCCATTCAACTGCTCTTCCAAGTCCTTTGCTGTCTCTGACAGAATTACAATGTCATCGGCGAACCTCAAAGTTTTTATTTCTACTCCATGAATTTCAATACCTACTCCGAATTTTTCTTTTGTTTCCTTTACTGCTTGCTCAATATACAGATTGAACAACATCGGAGAGAGGCTACAACCCTGTCTTACTCCCTTCCCAACCACTGCTTCCCTTTCATGCCCCTCGACTCTTATAACTGCCATCTGGTTTCTGTACAAATTGTAAATAGCCTTTCGCTCCCTGTATTTTACCCCTGCCACCTTTAGAATTTGAAAGAGAGTATTCCAGTCAACATTGTCAAAAGCTTTCTCTAAGTCTACAAATGCTAGAAACGTAGGTTTGCCTTTCCTTAATCTTTCTTCTAAGATAAGTCGTAAAGTCAGTATTGGCTCACGTGTTCCAGTGTTTCTACGGAATCCAAACTGATCTTCCCCGAGGTTGACTTCTACTACTTTTTCCATTCGTCTGTAAAGAATTCGTGTTAGTATTTTGCAGCTGTGACTTATTAAACTGATAGTTCGGTAATTTTCACATCTGTCAACACCTGCTTTCTTTGGGATTGGAATTATTATATTCTTCTTGAAGTCTGAGGGTATTTCGCCTGTTTCATACATCTTGCTCACCAGATGGTAGAGTTTTGTCAGGACTGGCTCTCGCAAGGCCGTCAGTAGTTCCAATGGAATGTTGTCTACTCCGGGGGCCTAGTTTCGACTCAGGTCTTTCAGTGCTCTGTCAAACTCTTCACGCAGTATCATATCTCCCATTTCATCTTCATCTACATGCTCTTCCATTTCCATAATATTGTCCTCAAGTACATCGCCCTTGTATAGACCCTCTATATACTCCTTCCACCCTTCCGCTTTCCCTTCTTTGGTTAGAACTGGGTTTCCATCTGAGCTCTTGATATCCATACAAGTCGTTCTCTTATCTCCAAAGGTCTCTTTAATTTTCCTGTACGCAGTATCTATCTTTCCCCTAGTGAGATAGGCCTCTACATCCTTACATTTGTCCTCTAGCCATCCCTGCTTAGCCATTTTGCACTTCCTGTCGATCTCATTTTTGAGACGTTTGTATTCCTTTTTGCCTGCTTCATTTACTGCATTTTTATATTTTCTCCTTTCATCAATTAAATTCAATATTTCTTCTGTTACCCAAGGATTTCTACTAGCCCTCGTCTTTTTACCTACTTGATCCTCTGCTGCCTTCGGTACTTCATCCCTCAAAGCTACCCATTCTTCTTCTACTGTATTTCTTTCCCCCATTCCTGTCAATTGTTCCCTTATGCTCTCCCTGAAACTCTGTACAACCTCTGGTTCTTTCAGTTTATCCAGGTCCCATCTTCTTAAATTCCCACCTTTTTGCAGTTTCTTCAGTTTTAATCTACAGATCATAACCAATAGATTGTGGTCAGAGTCCACATCTGCCCCTGGATATGTCTTACAATTTAAAACCTGGTTCCTAAATCTCTGTCTTACCATTATATAATCTATCTGATACCTTTTAGTATCTCCAGGGTTCTTCCATGTATACAACCTTCTTTCATGATTCTTAAACCAAGTGTTAGTTATTATGTTGTGCTCTGTGCAAAATTCTACCAGGCGGCTTCCTCTTTCATTTCTTAGCCCCAATCCATATTCACCTACTATGTTTCCTTCTCTCCCTTTTCCTACACTCGAATTCCAGTCACCCATGACTTAAATTTTCGTCTCCCTTCACAATCTGAATAATTTCTTTTATTTCATCATACATTTCTTCAATTTCTTCGTCATCTGCAGAGCCAGTTGGCATATAAACTTGTACTACTGTAGTAGGTGTGGGCTTCGTATCTATCTTGGCCACAATAATGCGTTCTCCTTTTTAGACTGATTGTATTTCCCTAGTATTCTACCAAAAAACTGCAGTCCACATCCTGCATTACCTGCGATTGGGACTATATGATCATTCCATTTCATATCGCTGCAAATCGTTACACCCAGGTATTTGTATTAGTTGACCGATTCCAAATCTGAGTGATTGATGTCTGTTGTGAAGTGCACAGTTTTACCTTTCTGTACATTTAAAGCAAATTTCCAATCTTTGCAACACTTCGAAACTGTATCAGGATGCGTAGTGCAGACAATCTCTGTAGCAGATTTGTTGGATCTTCTAAGTGTTATGCCAATAAAATGGAGTCATTGGCTCGCCTTCCCTATAGCATTTTCTATGTGACAGTTTCACTTTTAAGTTGTTCGTATTTGTAATTCCTAAGTATTTAGATGTATCGACAATCTTCAAATTTGTGTAATTCATCATGTTACGGAAATTTAAAGGATTTTTTTGTTGTACTCTTGTGATTGACCTCAGACTTTTTATTGTTTACGTTCAGCTGCCAGTTGTAGCGCCATACAGGTATCTTCTCTAAATCACTCTGCAGTTGGTTTTCATCTTATGATGGCTCTACCAGACTAACAAAGCTTTTCTTATTGTCTCGTAAATTGTTTATTGAGATCAGAAACAACAGAGATCCTAGAGCTGTTCCTTGAGGAAGCTCAGATATCACTTGGGTTTCACTTGACGACTTTCCGTCAGTTACTACAGACTGTGATCTTTCTGACAGGAAATGACAAATCCAATCGCACAACTGAAATTATAATCCGTAGGGACTCAATTCGACTAGAAGCCGCTTATGAGGAACGGTGTCAAAAGCCATCTGGAATCCTAGAAAAGCGGAATCAACCTGAGATCCCTCATCAATAGTTTTCATTGCTTTGTGTGAAAAAGAGTCAGCTGTGTTTCACAGGAACGATATTTTCTGAATCTGTGCTGGTCATGTGTCAACAGCAATACTGGAATTACTGCAATTTTGTCATATGATGACATGGTTGGAGACTGTGGCTGTTATTTGAAGACAAATGTTGATGTTGTTCGGACAGCAACCAGCCATAAATTTACTTTCAGTTCCTTTATTCAGTGGGTACCGTACGTTGCTGTCTCAACAACATGGAATTACTATTTATTGCGTTTGTTATCTCAATTACCTTTACTTCTGTGAAAGAATCTTCACAACAGTGAAGAAGCCTGTAATATATTACCATGTGATGTGGTTGATGTCACAGCTGAAAAGACTCAACATAACATCCTTTTTCCAATCTTCCACTGCAGTCATTGAGCCCATACATGAGCTGCACATCCGACCAACACTTCATCAGTAAGCCTCTCTGCAGTGCCGTGTATCACTGTATTTGTGTGGAGCCGTATAAGCAGCGTGAGAACAAATATTTTGGAGCTGCTGTCAGCCGTTTATTAAACACTTCACCTGTTAAGTGCTCCATGTCTCGATTCGTGACGAGTCGTTGTTTAAATTACTTCGTATATGAATTACATTGAGGTGACAAAAGTCATGGGATAGCAACATGAAGGTACACTGACGACGGTAGTACGCGTAAGCAAGATGTAAAAGGACGGTGCATAGGCGGATCTGCCATTTCCACTCAGGTCGTTCACGTGAAAATGTTTCCGACGATATTATGGCTGCACGATGCGAATTAACAGACTTTGAACGCGGGATGGTAGTTGGAGAGAGATGCATGGGACATTCCTTTTCGGAACTCGTTAAGGAATTCAGTATTCCGAGATCCACAGAGTAAAGACTGTGGCGTGAATACAACATTCCAGGCATCACCTCCCACCACGGACGACGCAGTGGCCGACGACCGACAGCAGTGGCGTTTGCTTACAGTTGTCAGTGCTAACAGACAAGTAACACCGGCTGAAATAACAGCAGAAATGAATGTGGGACATACGTTGAACGTATGCGTTAGGACAGTTTTGCGAAATTTGGCGTTAATCGGCTATCGTGGCACACGACCAACCCGATTGCCTTTGCTAAACAGCACGACATCGCCTGCAGCGACTCTCCTGGCCTCGTGTCCATATCGGTTCGACCCTTGACACTGGAAAACCGTAGCCTGGTCAGATGAGATCCGACTTCGGTTGGTAAGAGCTGATGATAGTGTCCGAGTATGGTGCAGACCCCACGAAGCCACGGATGCAAGTTCTTAAGTGGGCACTGTGCAGGCTGGGGGTGCTTCCATAATGGTGTGGCCTGTGGTTACACGGGATGGATTGTGTCCTCTGATCTAAATAAACCGATCGTTGACTGGAAATGTTTATGTTCGGCCACTTGGAGTCATTCATGGACTTCATGTTCCCAAACAACGATGGAATTTGTATGGGTGGCAGTGCGCAAAATGACTGGACCACAATTGTTCGCAGTTGGTTGGAAGGATATTCTGGACAATTTGAGCGAATGATCTGGCCACCGAGATCGCCAGACATGAATCTCACCGAACGTTTATGGGACCTAATCGAGAGGTCAGCTGGTGCACAAAATCCTGCACCGGTAACACTCTCTCAGTTACGGTCGGCTATAGGTGTGAGGACAATATTATGGAAATGGAAGAGGATGTAGATGAAGATGACATGGGAGATATGATACTGCGTGAAGAGTTTGACAGAGCACTGAAAGACCTGAGTCGAAACAAGGCCCCCGGAGTAGACAACATTCCATTGGAACTACTGACGGCCTTGGGAGAGCCAGTCCTGACAAAACTCTACCATCTGGTAAACAAGATGTATGAAACAGGCGAAATACCCTCAGACTTCAAGAAGAATATAATAATTCCAATCCCAAAGGAAGCAGGTGTTGACAGATGTGAAAATTACCGAACTATCAGTTTAATAAGTCACAGCTGCAAAATACTAACACGAATTCTTTACAGACGAATGGAAAAACTAGTAGAAGCCGACCTCGGGGAACATCAGTTTGGATTCCGTAGAAATATTGGAACACGTGAGGCAATACTAACCTTACGGCTTATCTTAGAAGAAAGATTAAGGAAAGGCAAACCTACGTTTCTAGCATTTATAGACTTAGAGAAAGCTTTTGACAATGTTGACTGGAATACTCTCTTTCAAATTCTGGAGGTGGCAGGGGTAAAATACAGGGAGCGAAAGGCTATTTACAATTTGTACAGAAACCAGATGGCAGTCATAAGAGTCGAGGGGCATGAAAGGGAAGCAGTGGTTGGGAAAGGAGTGAGACAGGGTTGTAGCCTCTCCCCGATGTTATTCAATCTGTATATTGAGCAAGCAGTAAAGGAAACAAAAGAAAAATTCGGAGTAGGTATTAAAATTCGTGGAGAAGAAGTAAAAACTTTGAGGTTCGCCGATGACATTGTAATTCTGTCAGACAGAGCAAAGGACTTGGAAGAGCAGTTGAACGGAATGGACAGTGTCTTGAAAGAAGGATATAAGATGAACATCAACAAAACCAAAACAAGGATAATGGAATGTAGTCCAATTAAGTCGGGTGATGCTGAGGGAATTAGATTAGGAAATGAGACACTTAAAGTAGTAAAGGAGTTTCGCTATTTGGGGAGCAAAACAACTGATGTTGGTCGAAGTAGAGAGGATATAAAATGTAGACTGGCAATGGCATGGAAAGCGTTTCTGAAGAAGAGAAATTTGTTAACATCGAGTATAGATTTAAGGGTCAGGAAGTCATTTCTGAAAGTATTTGTATGGAGTGTAGCCATGTATGGAAGTGAAACATGGACGATAAATAGTTTGGACAAGAAGAGAATAGAAGCTTTCGAAATGTGGTGCTACAGAAGAATGCTGAAGATTAGATGGGTAATCACATAACTAATGAAGAAGTATTGAATAGGATTGGGTAGAAGAGAAGTTTGTGGCACAGCTTGAGCAGAAGAAGGGATCGGTTGGTAGGACATGTTCTGAGGCATCAAGGGATCACCAATTTAGTATTGGAGGGCAGCGTGGAGGGTAAAAATCGTAGAGGGAGACCAAGAGATGAATACACTAAGCAGATTCAGAAGGATGTAGGTTGCAGTAGGTACTGGGAGATGAAGCAGCTTGCACAGGATAACGTAGCATGGAGAGCTGCATCAAACCAGTCGCAGGACTGAACACCACAACAACAACAACATAGGTGTAGCATGGCTCAGTATTTCTGCAGGTGACTTCCAAAGACTTGAGTCCATGACATGTCCAGTTGCAGCATTATGCCGGGCAAAACGAGGTCCGATTCGATATTGGGAGGCATTCCATGTCTGATGTCAGCTCAGTGTATTTGCGTTTATTTCTACGTTTACGCGGTGTTCCCAAACCCCCTTTTCGTAAACCGATGTTTCAATACCGCTGCTGGTTGGTTCATTGGTTGATTTAGGGGAGGGGACCTGCTAATTGGTCATGGAAAAACAGCAGTATCGATTCTGGTAATGTGAACCTAGCTGTCAAATTTCCTATTTCACAACAGTTACTTGCTCCGATACATACGCTCAGTCGTTTTGAAACTTCTATGTGTTGCAGGTTCCTACTTGCTTTTAACAATTTTAGCTAATGTGGAAGCATTAATTTTATGTGGAGTGAAGGAAGTGAAGGAGTATTCCACTAGGCAGGAAGTTATTTTGTTCTTTAGCTAACGAAGAGTCGGCTGCTGTGGTCGAGCGGTTCTGGGCGCCTCGGTCCGGAACCACGCGGATGCTACGGTCGCAGGTTGGAATCCTGTCTCGGGCATGGACGTGTGTGATGTCCTTAGGTTAGTTACGTTTAAGTAGTTCTACGTCTAGGGGACTGATGACCTCAGATGTTAAGTCCCATAGTGCGTACAGCCGTTTGAACGTTTTTTGAGTTAACGAAAAGGAGCCGGCCGAAGTGGCCGTGCGGTTCTAGGCGCTGCAGTCTGGAACCGCGAGACCACTACGGCCGCAGGTTCGAATCCTGCCTCGGGCATGGATGTGTGTGGTGTCCTTAGGTTAGTTAGGTTTAACTAATTCTAAGTTCTAGGGGACTAATGACCTCAGAAGTTGAGTCCCATAGTGCTCAGAGCCATTTGAACCATTTTTGAACGAAAAGGAACATTCGCTAATTCTGTACAAAGGAATCTGAATGTGTCCTTATCGATTCGGAAGTCTTCTAGAAATCCATGAACAGTGGAGCAGTATAATCTCCCAGCAGTGACAATTTGCACCTTCTTCTATTACGCCCGTTATTTACGTGGGTTAGTAAAACAGTTTCGAATGCACTGGCTGGCGTGAATAAGAATTACAAACATGTACTCTTACGAAAATTGAATAAAATTTCAACTGCCAAGATCACTACAATCATTTATTCATACTGATGACCGGTTTCGGTAATTCTCTGTTGCCATCACCGAATCTGCAAAAGATGCGACCACAAATGCTAGGATACAGCAACTTACACTACAGCACACATAATTATATCCAAAATTTGCAATACATGTAATAGCAACATACATATGTTTCTATAATTACAGACTCCACTGTTTCAGTACAGTAAGTGGCGCTATACAGTGTATATCCATGCTAGGTATTGTGAGCTATACTAGAAGTCGTCACGTCAATTTTAAAACAACAACTTTGTACGTATATATTACTCCGTCGATTACAATTGCTCACATTCATCACCACTTTACAACTGATAGATTCCAGTGTACACATTCTTAGTGATTCCCAAATACATGAGATGACGCAGTCGTAGTACAAATCGATACTATCTTCTCAAATATGCCTATATCATTATCATACCAAAAACCCATCAGTATTGTAAATTTAAAAAAAACTGCCCGCAAAACAATGTACAGCAGTGATAAAACGTAATGTATACATAAAACTTTTTATATTATTTCGCAAAATTTTTAAACCTCTTTCATAAACAATTCTTAATAACCATTATCAAATTTTCCTTTATAAAAAATTACAACCGATACAACCTGTAACTACTTAAAAGCTCTCTGTGTACAGCTAAGGCTGATTTTAATACATCAAGGAGTAGCTCGGAACGTACAGACACAGATATGACATTTCATCAAGAACACATTCAAGGTATATGTAGCAACGATGGAGCTAATTAATGTTTGTATATTTGTTGTCAATTACGAAGTTTTACATGAGTTTATCCAAGACAACACGTCACTCGATGTCCAAGTGGAATCCTATAACCTGACGCCTATGTCAATTTGATGTCTAGGTGAACACTCTTCCAAGGTTTAATATAAAAAAGGTACAGTTATCACACCATGTGGGATTGCAATCACTCTTAGCTGAGCCCTTAATCTGGCATTACCAGCGTACTCTTAGATATGCTTGTCCTGCAACAAATTTGTTCACGTGATAGTCATCTTAGATAACTAATGCAAAATGCCGTCATTTAGCAGAATATGGTCAGTGTCCAATCGTCGCAATTTTAAAAACATTATTTTACAGTTCACCCTTTATGTATTTTTTCATACAGAATTACATCACATTCCAATCCTTATCTAAAGAGGTCTCACGTACACGTCAAAAGACGTATTGTCGTATAGAAGCTAATAAAAACGGCATATTTGCTAACAAAGATGCAAAATATTCATACTAGCTCCATTCGTAAACATGTAACACGCCCGGAGTACAAATGGGGGTGGGGAACCCTTAAACTGGGGTTGTCGCCTCTGCTTTTCTTGACCGTGCGCCCTGTCCACACCACGTACCTGATAATCCCACGGCGGTCGTATTGTTCTGCTCCACACTGCTGCTGGCTTGCCTTACACTGTTCTACGTCTGGTATCAACAACTATATTCTGGGACGATAAAAGAAAATCGCAGGTTGCACTGTTTAAATTCTAATTCAGAAGTGTTATCCCAGTTAATGGATGATTAACAGTCCACAATATCATTCGGACGAGCGTACGCGTAACCGACACGACGCGGTTGATTGTTGTTGATGCGGAAGCCGAATGATCGAACGAAAGTTCTTACGCTCGTCACGCATACACAGCTATTTGGTACCAGTCCTCCTTGTCACTAGTAATGATATTTTAACACTGTTCGTAGAGTTAATTTTTCAGTTCACAGTTCTCACTTGTACGAGCGTGCGCGTAACCGTCGCGGCGCGGCTGATTGTTGATAATACGGAAATGTGATGACCGGACGCACGTCCTGACGCTCGCTACAAGACACTGGCACTCGACTGCACTCTGTTATGGTAACTAATTTCTACCGATTCACATTAGTTCATTGTGGGAGACCGAACACGGCGCGGATGATTGATACAGTACGGTACGACACGCAACGAGAGGATGCATATATACAAGGTTATTACAAATGATTGAAGTGATTTCACAGCTCTACAATAACGTTATTATTTGAGATATTTTCAGAATGCTTTGCACACACATACAAAAACTCAAAAAGTTTTTTTAGGCATTCACAAATGTTCGATATGTGCCCCTTTAGTGATTCGGCAGACATCAAGCCGATAATCAAGTTCCTCCCACACTCGGCGCAGCATGTCCCCATCAATGAGTTCGAAAGCATTGTTGATGCGAGCTCGCAGTTCTGGCACGTTTCTCGGTAGAGGAGGTTTAAACACTGAAGCTTTCACATAACCACACAGAAAGAAATCGCATAGGGTTAAGTCGGGAGAGCGTGGAGGCCATGACATGAATTGCTGATCATGATCTCCATCACGACCGATCCATCGGTTTTCCAATCTCCTGTTTAAGAAATGCCGAACATCATGATGGAAGTGCGGTGGAGCACCATCCTGTTGAAAGATGAAGTCGGCGCTGTCGGTCTCCAGTTGTGGCATGAGCCAATTTTCCAGCATGTCCAGATACACGTGTCCTGTAACATTTTTTTCGCAGAAGAAACAGGGGCCGTAAACTTTAAACCGTGAGATTGCACAAAACACGTTAACTTTTGGTGAATTGCGTATTTGCTGCACGAATGCGTGAGGATTCTCTACCGCCCAGATTCGCACATTGTGTCTGTTCACTTCACCATTAAGAAAAAGTGTTGCTTCAGCACTGAAAACAAGTTTCGCACTGAACGGATCCTCTTCCATGAGCCGAAAATTCAAAGCGTTTGACTTTGTCATCGGGTGTCAGGGCTTGTAGCAATTGTAAACGGCAAGGCTTCTGCTTTAGCCTTTTCCGTAAGATTTTCCAAACCGTCGGCTGTGGTACGTGTAGCTCCCTGCTTCCTTTATTCGTCGACTTCCGAGGGCTACGCGTGAGACTTGCCCGCACGCGTTCAACCGTTTCTTCGCTCGCTGCAGGCCGACCCGTTGATTTCCCCTTACAGAGGCATCCAGAAGCTTTAAACTGCGCATACCATCGCCGAATGGAGTTAGCAGTTGGTGGATCTTTGTTGAACTTCGTCCTGAAGTGTCGTTGCACAGTTATGACTGACTGACGTGAGTGCATTTCAAGCACGACATACGCTTTCTCGGCTCCTGTCGCCATTTTGTCTCACTGCGCTCTCGAGCGCTCTGGCGCCAGAAACCTGAAGTCCGGCTTCAGCCGAACAAAACTTTATGAGTTTTGCTACGTATCTGTAGTGTGTCGTGACCATATGTTAATGAATGGAGCTACAGTGAATTTATGAAACGCTTCAATCATTTGTAATAGCCCTGTACTTTATCAGTAGCACTGCTCATTTTTAAATTACTTCTTGACGTACTTTCCTCTGAATCATTTGCTTATTTTATCACTTTACTGTAATAGCACTTGTAGCAACACTTCAACTTCCATACTAACAATGCCTCTCACATGCAGAGCTACACACTATACAACATAACAGTTCCGTATCCCGCGCTCGACTCTGCAAAAAATGTTTCCCGTAATGATACTCCGCAACCAAGGCAGCGATATGACAATACGCTTACAAACAGGCACAGTGTACATTTTACAGATGAAAAGTACCGTAATGTATTGATTGTACCGTTGATTTCGAGTAATTTTGATGTAATGAAACTAGCTCACAAAAGGCATTATAAAACATACATAATAATTTATTTTTATTTTATGTAATTTTATGTAATTGTATTCTTAGAAAAAGATTTATAGCACCACTTATGGTACTGTACTGCAGGAGGAGATTGTGTAATGATGTAAACATGTATATGTTGCAATTCCACGTATCGAAAATTTTGGATCTAATTATGTATACTATTATGTTAGTTGCTGTAGCCTAGCATTTTCCGTCCTGTCTTTCGCAGATTTGATGATGGGAACAGAGAATTACCGAAACCGGTCATCTGCATGAATAAATCAATGATTTTAACGAGTTCGACAGCTGAAAATTTGTTCGTGGCCGAGCGGTTCTAGGCGCTTCAGTCTGGAACTGCGCGACCACTACGGATGCAGGTTCGAATCCTGCCTCGGGCATGGATGTGTGTGATGTCCTTAGGTTAATTAGGTTTAAGTAGATCTGACTTCTAGGGGACTGATGACAGCCGTTAAGTCCCATAGTGCTCAGAGCCATTTGAACCATTTGAAAATTTGGTCCGTGTTCATATACGAGAATATTACAGACCACACCCACGCTGTCCGCCCCTGGTAGCTGAGTGGTCAGCGCGACGGAAGGGCCCGGGTTCGATTCCCGGCTGGATCGGAGATTTTCTTCGCTCAGGGACTGGGTGTTGTGTTGTCCTAATCATCATTTTGAGAGGCACCCACATGCCTTGCTCATACTGTGGCATCAAGCAGTCAGGCCTGCAAGATGAGTGGTCTGCCAAGTGAGTGGATTCATTCTTATTTATCGAGTAACATGAACTCTAGTACTCACACTTAAGTTACAAGTTATCCTCCTATATGATTAATACGCAACGGAAACGCACATCTGACTATCAGTGATTTACAGAACTCTGACTGTTCATTACGCACTGGCAATACCACATTTTCTTTTTGTCTTTTATTTAACGGCTTTTATCAACACGTGGCCACCGCACTGAATATGAATGGCGCACACATTATAAATTCGGGACATTATGACAACATACAATTCAATGGAAAAGTCCACCAATCTTTTTCTTTTCGCTATCTTATTTATTCCGATAAATTCTCTAACCTAAACACACAAATTCTATAACCTACAACAATAACACATGAGAAGTTCCGCCCAGTGGGCATGGCTTTACATTAGTGAATCTCTATATTATGGTCTCGTAATTATTTAACGCTGCAGTGCACTTTCTGGATAGGATGGTGGATCTTTTATTATTTCACACACTTCGACTCTCACAATCATCATCACTAAACTTTCCTCCAGACCGAGCGGTACCGAAGGAACAAGCATAACCCACTAATCTTCTGAAACTACCTTGCTACTCTCCCATGCAAACCAAACATACCCAAATTACATGACATACACCACACTACAATACGAATACAAAACTCAAAATAGTCACAACATTATCACTTTCAGCTTTCCCACTTCAATTAGTATTTATCCCAGTTTCACACGACACTGCCCCACTTCGTAATTCTACTTTCCTACTATGAACTCTGGAGATATATGCACGTCTTCCTGTGCAATGCAAGCCAAGTGGCGTTGCTGGATAGACGGCCAACTCACCTTGCTTCTCTCTCAGAGTTTGAATCTCGCGTCACACGGAATCATATCACGCAAAGTAATATTAAGCACACACGCGAGTCCTCAACTGATACCATGGACGAGTACTTCTCTTTATCCTTTGTCTCATACACAGATTGAGACTCACACAGTACTCACCACGTGGAAGTACTCGCCTCTAATTTCAAGTCCTGCACACGCCATTTCTTAAATATTTCAACTTATGATACACACGCTATTTCTTAAATATTTCAACTTTTTGTACACATGCTAGTAATTCAGCTTAACTTAAGCACACGGAAGTATTTCAACTTATTGCTACACGTGGTTTCAATGTGACCGTTGGTCACCTCCGAAGATTACTACAATCCCATTAATATTACCTGCCTGACATTTAATTCTCCCCACAAAAGTTCCTGAGATAGAGAAATTATTAATTCAAACTACTCTTAAATATTCCACATGCATACCATGTCTCCACTCTTTCGTCATTACGAAGCACAACTAAAACAGGTCTTAACAGCACAAGATCCAGCGGCAGAGTGCTGAAACATGGCCATTCTTTTAGGTTCTCTCACACCTCTGTCGAAGTGGGGGGAGCACCTTCTTACCGTATTGGTCAGCCACATTTCAGGCGCTCAAAGCTCAGGCAAATTTCATCTCTTTGGTCCCACCAAAGGTGGCCAAAGGATCGACTCAAAGATGATCATATATCCACATTCACTATCTGCGTTTAGCAGACGACCATACATTCATTCATTTCACAGATCTCACCAAACTGGATGTAGGGATTTATTTTGTGGGAGTGCACATGTGATCAATTAAATAAATAAATAAATTGCCATTCTTTCCCACACTGGTATCCGGCTTCGCTGTATTAATTGAAATTGAGTTAGATTTACAAAAAAAATATGTTGTTCTGACAAGAATAATGAAGTAAGTTGTACCTATTTTCAATGTCGGGCGGTACTGTCCCCTTTCACCACCAGCTACCCATGTAGAAAAAATGGCACGGTACTATCCTTGCAATGCGAGGGTAGTTCAGAACATTTTTTTAAGAAAACTATTAGAACAAACGTAGCAAGTCATCAAAATAACCAGGAGGAGACCTTAGCCCCTGGTGACCTCAAATTGACGACCAAATGTTGTTACTT
Source organism: Schistocerca americana (assembly GCF_021461395.2). NCBI lineage: Eukaryota > Metazoa > Arthropoda > Insecta > Orthoptera > Acrididae > Schistocerca > Schistocerca americana. Next base: position 983,277,955 of record NC_060121.1, read on the forward strand.
TATCAAATTATTGACACAGTTGTTGCATTATTGTACTCTCCACAATCCGGAGTAACGTACACATACAAATTTACAACAATCCACATGACAAATAAAACATCACATAGAAATAAAAAAATAATGGTGAGTTAAATATTTGCTTAGTTGCTGGGATCTTCGTTATTTTTATGAGTAATCCAAACTTCACTAATTCTATGACGAATAAGAAAATACTAATTGTACTCATGAAATTTTAAATAGCTCACCGTCCAAACACAGAGCAAGTAATCTGACATTCATAAATTACGTTGTAATAATCTTTACATGGCAATGTCTAAATACAAAACAAAATCAACAAAAGAAAAAAAATTTCGTACACTAGTTACACGTAGAATATCAGGCTCCATACCATTACTCTAAAATATGCATCAAACCTACAGAGAAATAAAACTGAGAAGAAAAACAATGAAATATACCACAAGTTACAGACTGGTTACGTAATATAGTTCGTCTAAGACATGTCATACCTCATTAACTATCATCACCTAAGCAATTGCCACAACTACTCGACAGTGAGTTTAACCTTATCCTTATCCACCAGTACAAATACCTGCTGCTGAGCCAGTCAGTCCATCAACTTTGATCAATACACGCAGTAAATAGTTTAGCAATAAGTGCTTGAATCCACCAGTACCTCTCGTATCTTACTCTACTGCTCATTTCTCTGTTGTCACACATTTAGACGACAAGAACTTGCATTTCGACTAGCCTTCATTACACTTTAATGTGAAATATCACCACTGCGATAACGAAAATAAGTGGCTTCAGTCAACACACCAACAAGATCATTACTGTCCACGACATCAAAATACATCAGTTAATTCCGATATTTGTTGTGCAATGCAAACTCTTGTCCCCTGTGACAACCTTACTGATCAATGCTACGTTAGTATTACGCCACTGGCTAATAATTAAAGCACAATTGTACCAAATACTCTAATAAACATACTATGTGAACTTGATAACCCAGAACAAACAAAAAACAAACACTAACTTTTCTAAACACAAATGTTAATGAAATACAATTACACTTGCTGTCCCTTCAGGAATGAAACATATAAAAAAAATTTACACAATTACAAATACATTATTCCCTATCTTGCGAGTCACACGAAATCATTTCATTCTGTGATTTTCTTGGGGTCAAAAAGTTGCTGATAGTTTTCCTAGAAACACTGTCTCGGTATCAAAGCTCTCCCATGGTTACCCGGACGAAAGTCTTTAAGTCACTCAAATCGGCATTTTGAACACGCACTGAACAGTAAACTGTATCTCACATTAAACACAAATGTCATAGTCACTCTCAGCGTACCATCCACACGGATCTGGTCGTCCAGAAATGGCCCTACAACTACTATTACCCACGGTTCTGTCCTTTCAGTTCATGGTGTAATTAAAAGTCGTAAGTTCCAACAAACAGCACTTATTCCCGCACCAATTAAAGAAATGTCTCCTACTACAAATGCAAATGTCAATGTCCCACTTTTGTTTCTTGCGTTCATACAATAATTAGTCACCAAACGACAACTGTCCTCTTTAAGTATACCAAGCGTCCCACATGCAATTCACAAAGCACACTTAACAAGTCACTGCCAAAAGTTTATGGATCCCACCATTCAGTGGTCAAGACAAAACAAAACAAAACAATAAAATCTTTTTCACCAATCACAACGTGGAAACACCAGTCCTTCACTTTCCAACTTATTGAGACATACGAGCAGTCATCTTGTTTCACGGCTCCACAGTCCAGTACTAGTTAATAGTTGCTGGTAACAAATGCCCGCCGGACTCTGCCGCGCGTCGTTCATTCTGCCGTCGTGCCGCCGCCGCGCGAGTTGTTGAGCAGAAAAACCACCCGCTGTTGCCTCTGCGGGATACTTTCCCCAGTCGTAAGGGTGGCGGAACTTATGAATGGCCAGTGGTACGTGCGTGTCGCCCCAGGCCGTTGACCTGCTGTAGCGGGCGCGTGGAGTGTACCCCGACCGGCAGTGGAGTGGGGAGTGCCGCGGCTCTGTCGCCCGTCGCCATGGCGACGTCAGCTCGGCCCGCTAGCGGTATGGGCGTTACGACACCCAATCAGTCAGACCCTTCCATGCATCTCGCAACATTACAGACAAAAGGATATTCTTACAGTATTTAAATACTCATTGATTGCATGTATGATCTATTAGATACATTGGTAATAAAAGAATCTTTGTTCTAAAAAAAACAAAATCATACACCCTAGTTTTCTACACATAAAACATCAACACTTATCCCTTTTCTATATACAGCCCACACTTGTGCCATTGATTGTACCTGTCGTCCCTCATACAAAACATGAAAGTGTAAAAAAAACAAAAACAAAAGGAATAATAAACAATCTATACAGCTCATAATTACAATATCATATAGTAGGCTACTCTAACATCCTATCACAGTGAAAATATTAGAAACTGTTTATTCTAAAACTACAATATACAGTGAACCTTTGTGCTTGTGACAGACAAATTAATATCTCTTTATATATTTTACCTTTTTATTATATATAACAACATTTCTGGGACATGTATGAACCATCCACATGATGTCAGATCCTGACCTGCCATCGAGGTTCATCCAAATCAAACAATACACAATAATGTTTCAGTTATGGATCGGTAGCATTGATCACACAACAACTCTCACTCACCAGACATCACATTTTCCTTCTCATTCAATCCATTAATACACTAACAGAATAGGTCTAGAAGTCAGCTAACCTTAACACCACCACACTCACGACAACATACCATACCTTTGCTCCCTTATACTCAACCACATAACACATGAAGCTGTTTCAGAGATAGCTTTCCAGTCTCTGAATTCGTCCTTTCACTCTGGCACCTCTCTCCATCGGCTTACCTCTGCATTCACTTTACCGATTATTCATCCTGCTAAATGTCAACTTAGAATTTCGACATTTCATCTAAGAACAAAAAATACACAAATTATTCAACCTGCAAAATAACTGTACACATTCTTGGTACCGTTTTGATTAGTTATACTGGTACCAGGCTTCAACAACAACAACAAAATTATTTTTGCCAAATCGCAAATCTTATGGTAAGAATTAGATTTACACTTATATTACATCTTACATCAGTATTCCACAACGTTCACCATCTGGATCTCATACTCCCTTTATGTCCTTTCACATTGTGCAGTTGTCCTCATCTCTTCATTCGTATTTTGGCTCTCTGTCCGTCCATTACTCCATCATTTCCTGGTCTTCCTTCGCCATTGGCATCAATCTCTATTGCAGCATACACAGGCCTCTCTGTAACATACATATAAGAAATCTCCACATTATTAATTCTACTCACCTTTATTTACCGCTGTTTCATCACGTCGAATCTCTCTCTATTAATCACACTGCTTCACGTCGCTTCTCTCCTTAAATATCACCTTTATCCACTACTATTTATCACGTCGCTTCTCTATCTACCATCTTTATCCACTCATTAATCATCACGTCGTTTCTGCTTGATCCTTATTCATATGACAAAAAATATGTACATACACCACTCTGTCGACTCCTGTTCATGACTCATTCGACCAGTCTATTCCGTCATACTTCCTGACATCCCGCCTGAAAATTCTGATGTTCGATTTGCCCCTGCACAACGTTACACACCACAAATAATTACACTGACTACCATAACTTGCCTACTTTCGATCTATCCTTAACTTTTCCATAATTTGATGTTAGAAATGTGATGAAGCCCACGAGATTGTTTTCCCTTGATCGTCTCAATCAGTACAGCATTTTCATGGACAATCCGCCTCACTCTGAATGGTCCACTATACACAGTACAGAATTTGCCAGTTAGGAATCTAAGCTTACATGAAAATTAAATGTGTGCAGAGAATATACAAGCTGGGAGAAATGGGACAGCCCAAGTGTTAGAAACTCTGGTGCTAGTGGCCTCTTTCCTTAACAGCAGATTCCGAACAACCATACGCAGCACCTCATTATAACTGTCACTATGACAATGACATACTACCGATCAGATGGCATCTAATTTAAAAACTTCGATCACATTACTGATGTTGCCTGTAAAAGCAGTATAAACGTACCCTATTCCATACAGATCACAATGTTTACTTTTTACATTACGTATTAAGTACCTGCAATACTCAAATCACACTAATTAAACTGGACTCATTGGCATTAACCTAACATTTTTAGCAACTGGTTTTTGAGGAAACAGTCCTTTTACTTTAGTGTTCCAAATAAAAATTTGCAAATTTTGCTGTGAGAGACCAGCCTAACAGATGCCATTACTGGTGTTTTATTCTCTGATCAGAAGTATGGTATTTGCATTCCTACATATCAGTAGAGTATGTCTGTTACATAGACAATTTTCAGTGCCAGCTGCGTGTGTTTTAAAGCAAAATGCTAAGGGCTGATATGTTGGATTCGTTTCTCTTATCCATCAATCTATTACGACAAGAAAGAAATGTCAGAATTCCATGCTCTCCTGTCATTCTGATAGTTTCTGCCGTTCCTGTCCTCGACTCTGTCTGACCTATGAGTCGTGTCACTGTTCACAATATTGCTCTCATTACCCAGTTTCTGTAACAAGTGCTGAAGTGACGCGGAATCGTCTAAGCCTCTGCCTGCTATCGCTATACCTCTTCGCAATCTCACTGGCAACTTCGTTATACAGATCCTAATGAACTCCCCAGGTTCGTATGGCACATCCAAATACCTATTTCGTCTCAGCATTTCCTGATTGCACGACACTGGATACCTTATACCACCTTCGTTACAATTTGGCATCATCAATATGCTTTGCGTAACCTGGTCCTGCTTACTTTTCGACCAGAATTCATTTAAAAACTTGTCACAAAATATCTCGTAGCTACTACAGACTTTAATAACTTCCTGCATTTTCGCTTTAGCCTCGTCCCTCAAATGGTTACACAGAAACTTCATTTTGAGGAGCGGTCCCCACGATGAAGGTAATGAATCTTGAAATTGAGACAGCCTTGGACTATACCCAGTTGGGTTTGTCACCTGTTTTATCCGACACAACCGTTCTTCTGACTCTCTGAATTCGTCTTCCTCTTTCTGCCTATTTTCGCTTTTTGAGTTTATCTCACTCTCACTCTGCAATCTACCTGGTGGTGTGTCACCTTCGCTACTGCACGCTAATTGCAACTGTGCTAGTTCTTCACTATGTTTCCTACTTATTTCTAATTGTGCCTCTTTAAACTGTAATGGTCATTGTATCTCCTCCTGGTCAGCATAAACCTCTCGCAGCGTACTGTCAGAACCTGTCTCGCCTCTTGTACTGATCTTTTCTGCATCTGCACTAATCTTATTCATTCTGACCACTACCTGTTTGATTCGCTCATCCGGCAACACGTCCCTTCGCTCAGTAGTATCACTCTCTATTGCAAATACTTGTACCTCCAAATTATTAGCTTTTTCTTTCACGGCGTCACATACTTGGTTCAACGCACCCAGATTCTTCTCCCCCTCATCTAACCGATTATTAACTGCGGGCAGACGCTCATCGATAACTGTGTGTAGCTTCTTCATTGCCTCTATTTCCCTTATCCATTGCCTCCAATCTTTCCTTATTTGCTTGAAATCTTTCCTTATTCTCCCTATCTCTCTCATTATCTCTATCCATCACTTCCAATCTTTCCTTATTTGCTTCCAATCTTTCCTTAGTCTCCCTATTCATTGCTTCCAATCTTTCCTTATTATCCCTACCTATCGCTTCCAATCTTTCCTTATTTGCTTCCAATCTTTCCTTAGTCTCCCTACTCATCGCTTCAAATCTTTCCTTATTATCTCTATCCATCCTCTGTAAAAACTGCAGTAGCACACTCATTTGCTACTTTCGGCGCGCTCACCTCGTTCGCCTGAGAAACCGTAGCTTTGCTAAGGGTAGCTGCACTTTCACTGCATACCTGACCTAGTCCCGGCTCGCCCGCGTCGTCGGGAAAAGCCCGCGATTGTGAACAAAGCCCGCCGCATAAAGGATCACCCAGCAGCGGTCCACTGAACAATACGGCCCCTTCCGAGTGTTTGTCTTTCTCGCTCATTAACCCATGGTCAACAGCTACTTCCTGCTGCACTGCTACGTTCACCCCAGAATCGCTATTCTCCATGGTGACTACACTTTTCGACTGCGACCTAGTTACTACGGACATTACGCAAAAAAAATTATACCACGATCTTCCAGCCTTGGACGATATAGCAATTAATTACATAAAAAAATAAAAGATCCTCACCAATCCAGAAAGAATTTGCAAACAAAAAAAATTTTACTTCTTAGCGCTATCACAATATATTCCATCAAAATAAAAAAAATCTTAACAGCAAACCCTAACAGCAAAATATCCTGGCAAACTATCCTGGCAAAATATATCCTGGCAGGGTCGAAATTATGAGAGGCAAAAAAATATCCTGAAAAAAAAAATCCTGGCAGGGTCGAAATTATGAGAGGCACCCACATGCCTTGCTCATACTGTGGCATCAAGCAGTCAGGCCTGCAAGATGAGTGGTCTGCCAAGTGAGTGGATTCATTCTTATTTATCGAGTAACATGAACTCTAGTACTCACACTTAAGTTACAAGTTATCCTCCTATATGATTAATACGCAACGGAAACGCACATCTGACTATCAGTGATTTACAGAACTCTGACTGTTCACTACGCACTGGCAATACCACATTTTCTTTTTGTCTTTTATTTAACGGCTTTTATCAACACGTGGCCACTGCACTGAATATGAATGGCGCACACATTATAAATTCGGGACATTATGACAACATACAATTCAATGGAAAAGTCCACCAATCTTTTTCTTTTCACTATCTTATTTATTCCGATAAATCCTCTAACCTAAACACACAAATTCTATAACCTACAACAATAACACGTGAGAAATTCCGCCCAGTGGGCATGGCTTTACATTAGTGAATCTCTATCTTATGATCTCGTAATTATTTAACGCTACAGTGCACTTTCTGGATAGGATGGTGGATCTTTTATTATTTCACACACTTCGACTCTCACAATCATCACTAAACTTTCCTCCAGACCGAGCGGTACCGAAGGAACTAGCATAACCCACTAATCTTTTGAAACTACCTTGCTACTCTCCCATGCAAACCACACATACCCAAATTACATGACATACACCACACTACAATACGAATACAAAACACAAAATAGTCACAACATTATCACTTTCAGCTTTCCCACTTCAATTAGTATTTATCCCAGTTTCACACGACACTACCCCACTTCGTAATTCTACTTTCCTACTATGAACTCTGGAGATATTTGCACGTCTTCCTGTGCAATGCAAGCCAAGTGGTGTTGCTGGATAGACGGCCAACTCACCTTGCTTCTCTCTCAGAGTTTGAATCTCGCGTCACACGGAATCCTATTACGCAAAGTAATATTAAGCACACACGCGAGTCCTCAACTGATACCATGGACGAGTACTTCTCTTTATCCTTTGTCTCATACACAGATTGAGACTCACACAGTACTCACCACGTGGAAGTACTCGCCTCTAATTTCAAGTCCTGCACACACCATTCCTTAAATATTTCAACTTATGATACACACGCTATTTCTTAAATATTTCAACTTATTGTACACATGCTAGTAATTCAGCTTAACTTAATCACACGGAAGTATTTCAACTTATTGCTACACGTGGTTTCAATGTGACCGTTGGTCACCTCCGAAGATTACTACAATCCCATTAATATTACCTGCCTGACATTTAATTCTCCCCACAAAAGTTCCTGAGATAAAGAAATTATTATTTCAAACTACTCTTAAATATTCCACATGCATACCATGTCTCCACTCTTTCGTCATTACGAAGCACAACTAAAACAGGTCTTAACAGCACAAGATCCAGCGGCAGAGTGCTGAAACATGGCCGTTCTTTTAGGTTCTCTCACACCTCTGTCGAAGTGGGGGGAGCACCTTCTTACCGTATTGGTCAGCCACATTTCAGGCGCTCAAAGCTCAGGCAAATTTCATCTCTTTGGTCCCACCAAAGATGGCCAAAGGATCGACTCAAAGATGATCATATATCCACATTCACTATCTGCGTTTAGCAGACGACCATACATTCATTCATTTCACAGATCTCACCAAACTGGATGTAGGGATTTATTTTGTGGGAGTGCACATGTGATCAATTAAATAAATAAATTGCCATTCTTTCCCACACTGGTATCCGGCTTCGCTGTATTAATTGAAATTGAGTTAGTTTTACAAAAAAAATGTGTTGTTCTGACAAGAATAATGAAGTAAGTTGTACCTATTTTCAATGTCGGGCGGTACTGTACCCTTTCAATTTCATCTCCATCGACGCGTAAGTCGCCGAAGTGGCGGCAAATCGAAAGACTTGCACCCGGCGAACGGTCTAGCCGACGGGAGACCCTAGCCACACGACATTTACCCACACGCTGGCTGTGTGAGAAGTGCATATGTACTCTTATACAATACGCTTCTCCTTGGCTCAAACGACACAAGCGGCTGCTTAGGGCGCCAAGCTAAATGCAATATTTATGTAGTAGCAAGAACTACACTACAGTACAAGCAAAAACGTTCGCGAAAACACGAATCCGCAAACGAGCCGTAAACGGGATAACTGGTAATGTGTGGTTACGCGCTGACACTGACTTCAGTATCAAGAATTGTCCTAGTTAATGAAAATGTATTTGAAATGTAAGCTTTTCTGTTAAATCCGCGTCTTATTGGGCTCAAATTTCACCCAAATTCTACCTTGCCTTGCACAATGCAAAAGTTATACATCCATACATATTACAAAAATGTACTTACGTATGTATGCATGTTCCAGACCACCTCCTAAACCACTGGGTCGATTTCATCCAAACTTGGTACACATATCGCTTACTCTTTGGAAAGAATCGCAGTGGGAGTAAAAACCGCCTCTCTATCAAAGAGGTGGGGATGAAGAAGTAGCGTAGGTTACGACGCGCAAGTAACCAGACTATATTCATTCGATATTGGAGAATGTGAGCTCTTAGTGGCTTGCAACAAACTTTGCACATAATTTCAAAACTCGCTGAGATTCCCCCTTCCAATACGACGAAAGAATAAAAGTTCATTGCTTACTGCATTTCCGCTGTTTATATAGTGAAACCGCCGCATCAGTTACGCCGTTTTAATTTATTACCTCTATAATAATAACTTTATTCGCGAGACGTTTTGCAGACAGCATCCACATATACTACTGAATGTTCCAGAAAAATCATACCATTTACGGCACATAAGTCAGGGGATGTGACATCATAGACACTGAATGGGTGAAAAACTGCCACATCGAACATGACGTTTAAATTTTTTACTTATATGCTACTAACTGTATTCGCAGCATATTTTGCAGACAGTATCCACACACTCGCATGGCGCGGAATGTACCTACTCACGTCAAATACTGAGATACGTCGGAAACTGCCGCATCATGCATGATGTTCTAATTCATTACTTCTTTACTACTATCTCCATTCGCAACACATTTTGTAGACAGTGTCCTCATATATCACTGCATGTACTTGCAAAACTATATCACTGTACGGCACAAAGTTCAGGAGACACGTCATAAACATGCGTGGAAACAAAATTGCAGGGCGAATTTCGAAACAGATAAAAGTGAAACATGTGTACAGATACGTGTGAATTTTACCTATTATCTGGAAATAAATCCTGTTGGGGGTAAGAACCAGCAACTTCCTATTGGGGGGGGGGGGGGGGGGGGGATGTGATAAGGTGGAGAGAGAAGGGGAAGAGCAGATGGGCTAACAGAGAGGGGAAATGAGGAGATGGACACAGGCACGTGGTGGAGAAGGCGGACACAGAAGGGAAAGAGGAGATAAACAGAGAGAGGGGGAAGGATAAATATTTGTGTTTTGCTTTCCAGTTGCATGCACAATAATTTTGTCTCTGTCTATCAATTTCCAAATACTTTCACTTCCAATTTTCTAAAATTTGACTACTTAGTGATCTGTGAATTTTAAAATTTTCCCGGCGAATTGACCTGTTTTCTCCATGTGTATCATGTATCCTACGCATCTAAATCGTTCTCTGTGTTTAAAATGTGAATAAAAAACTGCTGGACGATATATTTTGTATTTTTGTCCCATTTTTTCCGATGGAAAGTTAAATAATTTGTAGCTTACAAAGTTAAGAAGTTTCATCATTAAACTAAAAAAAAACAGAAATTTTTTATGCTCGTTCTTTCCATCTTAATAGATAGCACTTTTTATTGAGCCTAGAAGAATATAATACGTGTAGTTCTTTGAGATTTCTTTAAAATATTTTACAAACCTCAGGTATTACTTTAAATGGATATTAATTTTCTTCTTTTAATATTTAACGCTGGAGTAGGACTCAAAGACTTGCTGTTGTTGCGAAGAAATATCTATATAGTACTTACTAGGGTTTGGTACCTCATTCGGTAAAAACGGAACCATTATACGATGACTTCGCTATCCGTCGGTTTGTCTGTTATACTGTTAAAATCCCATTTTCTCACTAACAGTTAAATGTATCAAGTTTAAATTAATGTCACATATTAAGATCTATGATCCCTTGGGGATGTAACAAAGTCAAGCTTCTAAGTCAGTGTAACAAAAGATACGGTCATTTATGTCACATGTTTTGACAGTCGAAAACTCACTTATCAAAATCTGTTGTACTTATATCAAATTAAGAAAAACTTTTTTGCCAATCCGTCCGTCTGTTAAGACCCTTTTTCTCGGGAATGAGTTGAAATTTATGTCACATACTAAGGGTTACGGATACCTTGGCGGTTTAATAAATGTAAGCTCGTAAGTCACTGCAGTCAAAAGATACGGCCATATATGTCACATAATTTGATACTCGAAAACTCACTCATCAGAATCTATAGGGTAAAACTGAAATTTGGCAAAAAGCGGGGTTACACTGTAAAAATAAAGAAAAATCAAAAGATTGTGAATTTGTAATTATACCACACGGAAAAAATTATTTCTCTTTTTTATCAGAATTTCTATGCGCCTGTTAAGATATTTTTTCATCAGGAACGGATGGACGTATCAACTTGAAATTTATCCCACACATTAAGCTCTATGATTCCTTGGTGGTGCAAAAACGTTTATCTTATAAGTCAGTGCAATCAGAAGACACGGCTATTGATCTTACATAATTGAGTACTTCCAAACTCACTGATTACAAGCTACAGGGTACTTGCCACTGACATAGGATCATGAAAGTTGGAAGAAGCAATGTTTCACGGTACAAGTAAAGAAAAAACAGATCACCCGAAAAAATACTTCTTTCATCAATTGTTAACCGACTACAAAATTAAAACATTCTCGAAAGTGTTGGAATTCGAGGGGCCGATATCTTGCCAATATCCATTTCAATAACAGACAAGAATCTTCGAGATTCTAGAGTCTCAGCACAGGTGGTCTGTCTGTATCCATAATTAAGTTTGTGGCGGAACCTCAGTAGGCGAATCCTACGCGCAACTGGCGGATTTTTTTTTTTTTAAAGAGAAAACAGCCCATTTCCTCAACCACTAGACTCAGATTTATTTTCAAAGGTTTTACCAAGAGGCCAAGGAAAGGTAGTTTATGGCTGACGGAGGAGAAGCGGGGAGATGGGGGGGAGGGGGGGGGGAAAGTGGATGGAAAGTTCTCGCACTGGCCCCGCCTCCTCATACGTTCACTGACATCCGTAAGGAAATCGTACTCTCTTTATCAAAAATGTTGTGAAAGATCTGATAAACTCATTTCATCTAGCAAACGAGATATGACAATTGGTTTACGGATGACATTAGTATAAAACAATTGGCATTCGGAGCTAATATTTTATCGGACTAGAAAAATCAATTGAGACATGAGACGTTAACACCACAGCGAAAAATAATTTCTGAAATTTGGTTTTGTTATACGAGGTGTGGCTAGAAAAAAAAACGGACTAGTACTGGTGAAACAATAAAACGAATGCAATAAGGCTGAAAGTCGCGTGGCCTGTCACGTGACTCTCGCTCCGCCTACTGCTCGAGTTTCATCTGCCTCCTGCACTCAGTCTGCCCGTGGCGTGTGTTTTAAGTAGTTGACGTTTTGTCTGTGCGTCGGAAAATGTTGAGTGTACAGAAAGAACAGCGTGTTAACATCAAATTTTGTTTCAAACCAGGAAAATCTGCAAGTGAAACGTTTGTAATGTTACAACAAGTGTACGGCGAAGATTGTTTATCGCGAACACAAGTGTTTGAGTGGTTTAAACGATTTAAAGATGGCCGCGAAGACACCAGTGATGACACTCGCAATGGCAGACCATTGTCAGCAAAAACTGATGCAAACATTGAAAAAATCGGTAAACTTGTTCGACAAGATCGCCGTTTAACAATCAGAGCAGTGTATGAGTTAACAGGAGTTGACAAGGAAACTTGTCTAACAAGTTTACCGATTTTTTCAATGTTTGCATCAGTTTTTGCTGACAATGGTCTGCCAGTGCGAGTGTCATCACTGGTGTCTTCGCGGCCATCTTCAAATCGTTTAAACCACTCAAACACTTGTGTTCGCGATAAACAATCTTCGCCGTACACTTTTAACATTACAAACGTTTCATTTGCAGATTTTCCTAGTTTGAAACAAAATTTGATGTTAACACGTTGTTCTTTCTGTACACTCAACATTTTCCGACGCACAGACAAAACGTCAACTACTTAAAAGAGACGCCACGGGCAGACTGAGTGCAGGAGGCAGATGAAACTCTAGCAGTAGGCGGAGCGAGAGTCATGTGACAGGCCACGCGACTTTCAGCCTTATTGCATTCGTTTTATTGTTTCACCAGTACTAGTCCGGTTTTTTTCTAGCCACACCTCGTACACAAGTTCATCTAAAGTTAGGGCGGAAGGGCCACAATGCAACACGTACTGTCACATTAGTTCTTCGCTACGCGAGCTGGGGAACGGAACTTTTAATATGCTTTTCACACACGCAAGCAGTTTACATGCTCAGGGGTTGGTTGAATCGTTAAATTTCTTTTTCGTAGATGGCCTTTGTCACATAGGGTAAATGATTTTAACCGGTCTTTGATTGTGCCACATCGCATCTCCAGAAATTATATCAGTACGTTTTCAGCTGTCTAGGGGCTGGATTCTATAAAATCTTTCCTTGGTGGGAGCCCTGCTATAAAATATAAATATATCCTCCAAATTCCATGTTTCAAGGGCCAATAATTTAGGCTAGGTGTCGATTCGGCAAAACAACTTTGAACCGTCCTTTCACCCCCTTTAGGGAACATTTTTTTTCTTTTAGAAAGAAACATTTCACTGCAGCCGGCTGCCTCTGACAAGGAATGTATCCTCCAAATTTCATGTCCCCAAACCAGCAGTTTAGGCTGTGCATTTGAAAGTACCTCATTTCTTAAAGCGGACATTCTTTCTACGTTGATTTTCTCACACTTCTTTTCCCTCTCTCTTCTGTCACAGAAAACGGTATTCCGTTTTCGACTGATGCACTTGGGTGCACAGATTTGGATGAACACAGCTACAGTAAGCAACACCGTGTTCTTCAGAGTCTGCCAGAATCAATGTGCAACTACAAAATTGAATGTCGCGTCAGAAAAACCGTGACGGGTCTCCTTTATCCACAAATGATAAACTGTTGTGATTCAGTTGTGCAGCAGGAAAAGAGGTCGTCTTTGTGGGAATTGAGGATGGATGTTGGGCTGTTATGCAGCAGCCATGTTGTTTACTGATAATAGGAGCCAGAATTCCCGTCTTTCTGCGAACACCGTGAGAGGAAGGGACAGAGAATAGTTTGGGACCTATTTTGGCAATGTTATTTAAATCTTCACATCCACATTAAGTGCAAGTGAACGCCTAAATCACCACTGCGCCAAAGGATAGGCATTAACTCCCGTGGGCAACCTGTGCGAGAATTCCGTGCGACAGGTTTCAGGAGGGAGCAGGTGCCCCCCTCTGGTCCCGCTTGTGCAAGCCTGTGGGTTTATCTTCAAGAGAAGTGCCATACGTTTGGTTGTAGCCACCATTCCTGAACTGTTGAAAGCGAAGGAAGTAACTTCTTACACTTCCTGCTTTCGGTAAATTTCCTCTGGTAAAAACCGGTACGAAAGAGAAGCATTTGAATGAAACATCAAAACACAACGACTTTTAAAATGTTTTATAAATTAATCATCCCACAGAACAATTGCCTTTAGATATTGCGCAGCTCACACCAACAGAACATCAAAAAATCATTGATATGAAAGTCACCCCTGTACTAGCTCTGGACTTTGCACAGTAAAAGAGTGTTGCACAAATCCACGAGCAACGTGATTTTCACACAACGTTTATTATTTGGGGACTTTCAACTCATAATCAATAAATGCTACACATTTTTGTTTAATATCCGAACACAATTCACACTTGAGGCTTTTAGCTATTATAATTTTCTGCTTTATGTATTACGTCTACTAATATTGTGAGGAAGAGATTAAATATGAGGCGTATTCGAAAAAAGGTTTATTTATAAGGGGAAATCAAATGAAAACGAGACGTATGCAAAAAAAACTAAATTGTTTATTGTTTCAAAAGTAATCGCCGTAACTGTTAATATATTTACCGCACTGTGAGACAAGGCGGCCAATGTGTTAACGGCAAAATGTTTACTAATGCCTATTGAAATTGGAACTTCTGTATTTAAATGAGTGTGGCTGTAATTAAATTGCTGAATGAAACCCACAATATCCTAGCGCAACGCAATCTGACTGCTCAAAAAAAGGATAACCCGACTTCAAATAATTCAAATGAGTGGCCCTGACTAAAAAGAAATCCTAGCAATAACCTACACATTTCATTAAGCATTTACCTCACAAAAATCTTGATAATGCAAGCTGCTGCAATACAGCGAGCGTCGATACTGCCAGCTAAATAAGAGTCTAACTCCTAAAGCCACTATCTACTAATAGGCATGTGATTAGCAAAGGTAATATTTTGTTGCAAATCCAATAATGTATTTTTTACCTTAATAATGTGACATCCAGTTCAAACACGATTATAAATCGTCATTGACATCTAGTTCAAAGGTATATAATCACGAATAAAATCTCCAAGTCGAACATGTACAGATCGTTAGCCTACGCTAACACTTCAGACCTCTACCCTCCATCACTGCTAACTTCTCACATCTAACATCCGTCACTGCTGGCTGTTCACCTCCAACTGCTTTACAGCACATCCATCACTGCTGGCGACTAACTTCGAACTGCCCAACACTACTGCCGATTAACTTCCAACGAGTCCAACCAGACACAGAGTCTCTTACAAAGAAATCGCAGTCAGAGATTCAATGCAAAGCGCTACACAGCGCTGCCAACACAGAAGCAGCCCACTTACAAAATTATACCCAGAGGTGCACCCGTTCGTCCGTAGCAAATCGACGTCCACGAATGTCTTTCTTCAGAGCACAAAAAATATGAAAATCACGTGAGGAGAAATAGGAACTGTATGGAGGATGCGGAACAGCTTCCCAGAAGAACTTGTGGGCCAGCGCTTCAATTTTTTCAGTGTCCAAAGTACCGCAGTGCGTTAATAGAAGCGCGCCATCATGTCCATATGGCCCGTAATGTTGACGACCGGCATCATTCTGTTGCAGGATAATGCCCGGGCACATGTTGCCAAGTTTGTTTAGACTACGCTGCAGGAGTTCCGCTGGCTAGTGCGTAAGCATCCTCTATGCAATCGTTTTCTCACCCCATGCGATTTCCGTATTTTTGACGTCCTGAAAAAAGACGTTCGTGGGTGTCGATTTTCTTCGGATGAATGGGTGCATGCATGGGTCCAAGCATGTTTCCGTACGTAACCGCAAACATTTTCCGTGAGGGCATTCAGCGTTTTGTTTCACAGTAAGGTAAATGTATTAACAATTATTGGAAATACTTTTCAAGTAATAAACATATGTGTGCAAATGTACCTCTTGAAAGAAGTGAGCCGGCCGCGGTGGCCTTGCTGTTCTAGGCGCTACAGTCTGGAACCGAGCGACCGCTACGGTCGCAGGTTCGAATCCTGCCTCGGGCATGGATGTGTGTGATGTCCTTAGGTTGGTTAGGTTTAAGTAGTTCTAAGTTCTAGGGGACTGATGACCTCAGAAGTTAAGTCGCATAGTGCTCAGAGCCATTTGAACCATTTGAATGATGTGACATGTACTAAAACGACGGAGAAAAGAATGTTTGTCGGGGCTAAAAGTTAAGAATGCTTCCTTGGATTATGTTGTAAGTTTACACTGTTCATTTTCCGCTATTTTGCACATATTTTTCGCCTCCGACTTACGAAATTCATAACCTAACATTAAACCTTTCCGTGACGGGAATATGCATTTCACCTCATTCAAGAGAAGAAATAAAACATTTATTAAGACAAATTACACATGACGATGAACCCACAGGGTCCGAAATGCATCGTGTAGTTAATAAAACACGAAAAAGTTGTCTCTGGAGGCGTTGTTTAATTCATACCTCCAATGTTTTGAAAACAGTCACGTTTTAAGCTCCGAATATGAATAAAATTAAAATAAACAGTTTACTTACCTTTTCTCCATATGTCTCGTTTTCATCTGACGACCCTTTATATAGTTATATGTTGGAGGTTCAGAACAAAGTTGCACGAATCCAGAGTCATCAGAAATCAGTGTTTCAGTTCAGTAGTCGTTTGACCGTGGATAGAAGGAAACAACAGCGGCTTCGAAGATAGTTACTCCCAGCAGTTGTGAAGCGCGTGCTGTAACTCCATTTGTACGTGCAAAATGATATGCGGTTGCTCAAGTTCATCGAGAGCTGTGCCTAGATTATTGCCTTGTAGAAACGCTAGATAATGCTGTCGAAATAATAAAATGGCTCTCAGCACTATGTGGCTTAACTTCTGTGGTCATCAGTCGCCTAGAACTTAAAACTAATTAAACCTAACTATCCTAAGGACATCACGCACATCGATGCCCGAGACAGGATTCGAACCTGCGACCGTAGCGTCGAGATAATAAGATGAAACAAAAAATGATACCGTGTTAAGTTATAAAACGCATAAAAGCAAGCCGACCTGCACAGTTGCATCTTCATAGTTAATGTTGTTTCATAAATAAAACGAGACTTGAAGGTCGAAACATGCTTGGGCAAATTAAAAAAAAAAAACCTAATAGACTGCGTTTTTCTTGAGGGACAGTTTTAAAAATCAAATTACGGGGGCTGTTCGGAAAGTAAGGTCCGATCGGTCGCGAAATGAGAACCACAGTGAAAAACAAAACTTTTTATGCGCAACAGTAGTTAGCCACACGTTCCAGCTACCTCTCTGAATAGTCGCCGCTCCGACTTAGACATTTGTCGTGGCAATGTACAAACTTTCCAGTATCCTCGTCACAGAAAACAGCCGCTTCCCTTTTCCTCCAATTCTCTACGCTGGTCTGCCTTTCGTTGTTTGTGCCAAAATGTTGTCTTCGTAGCCAGCGGTTCATGTGAGCAGAGATGCACAACGGATGGAGCCAATTAAGGGCTGTATTGTGGGTGATCAAACCCTTCCCATCGAAAACGCTGCAAGAGCATCTTCGTTGCCCCTGCAGAGTGTGGCCGAGCATTGTCGGGTGGAACGAACCGCATGACGGATATGTTATGTGGGCTGCACAGCTTCAGGCGATATCTCACACCAGATCCACATACTTGGCGGCAGACACTGTTATTTCAGGCATTTCTACGTGATCACTTTGCTCTCTGAACTGAAAAGAGCGACGCTAAGCGATCGACAGGCACACTGGACACACTGCCCAATACTTCTATGCAAAGTTCCAACATAGCTTTACAAAAAAGATGTCCAGAAATCGATTAGAAAGACAAGTAAACCATGGGTAAGTAAAGGGATTAAAATCTCATGCAAGAGGAAGAAGAAAATTCATATGAAGACCAGAATTACTCAAGATATTACATGACTAGCATTCTTAAAAAAACACTGTAATATTTTAGGGAAAGTCATTATAATGTCCAGAAACACTCACGTCATGAAAAAAATTAATAATCCAAATGGTAGCGTCATAACTACACAGGATATTGTGAAATGTGGGACAGGACAACCAGTCAGTGTACAAGATACCATAACTAAATTAGCCATAACCAGTGAAATTAAACGAGAATGTTGTGACTGGTAATTCACAAGTTGTTAGTATTTCTGACAACCATTTTCTAAATGTAGCTTCAAAAAATAGGATTAAATGGTTTGGCTGAAGAAGCAAGAGAATATATCAGAAATGTCACTCCACAAAACTTTAAGCAACAAGCAGCAGCACCAAGATCCTTGACTGAAATTAACATAATTATAAAGATTCTGAAGAAACAAAGCTCATATGGTGCTGACAGAATTTGAAACAGAATTGTGAAAAGTCCCGTATTCCCAGATGACAACAGCTGAAACACAGCACTGCACAAATACATTCTTGATATGAAGAACACTCACAACCTATCGCACCCCGACTGGCCCGCTATATCACCTGACTGTAATTCCATACAGCTGCGAATCCCTACCCACGGACTGTGGGACATTTATGGGCCATGGGCAGCATAGCACAGGGCCGTGAGCTCTCATCGAGAGTCCGAGACAAGGTATAAATTATGGGGAGCTTCTGATGTTTCACTCGTCAGTCGTCAAGGTCAACGAGTACTGGATGAAATAAGGGTTGAAATGCTTGGCAGTAATTTTTTATGTTCAAAATAAAAAAATTACCAATATCGTGTGCCACCAGACGGCTGAATGTTGTAATGGTTCTTTATTTACGTGACCATTACGGCACTCCAAACCTAGTTCTCGATACCAGTAATATTGTACTACTTTTCTGCGAAGTAACAGACATATTTTTGCGACAATACTCACATTTGGTTTCATTAATGTTTAGGTGCTCCGATGTATCGATATACACTCCTGGAAATGGAAAAAAGAACACATTGACACCGGTGTGTCAGACCCACCATACTTGCTCCGGACACTGAGAGAGGGCTGTACAAGCAATGATCACACGCACGGCACAGCGGACACACCAGGAACCGCGGTGTTGGCCGTCGAATGGCGCTAGCTGCGCAGCATTTGTGCACCGCCGCCCTCAGTGTCAGCCAGTTTGCCGTGGCATACGGAGCTCCATCGCAGTCTTTAACACTGGTAGCATGCCGCGACAGCGTGGACGTGAACCGTATGTGCAGTTGACGGACTTTGAGCGAGGGCGTATAGTGGGCATGCGGGAGGCCGGGTGGACGTACCGCCGAATTGCTCAACACGTGGGGCGTGAGGTCTCCACAGTACATCGATGTTGTCGCCAGTGGTCGGCGGAAGGTGCACGTGCCCGTCGACCTGGGACCGGACCGCAGCGACGCACGGATGCACGCCAAGACCGTAGGATCCTACGCAGTGCCGTAGGGGACCGCACCGCCACTTCCCAGCAAATTAGGGACACTGTTGCTCCTGGGGTATCGGCGAGGACCATTCGCAACCGTCTCCATGAAGCTGGGCGACGGTCCCGCACACCGTTAGGCCGTCTTCCGCTCACGCCCCAACATCGTGCAGCCCGCCTCCAGTGGTGTCGCGACAGGCGTGAATGGAGGGACGAATGGAGACGTGTCGTCTTCAGCGATGAGAGTCGCTTCTGCCTTGGTGCCAATGATGGTCGTATGCGTGTTTGGCGCCGTGCAGGTGAGCCCCACAATCAGGACAGCATACGACCGAGGCACACAGGGCCAACACCCGGCATCATGGTGTGGGGAGCGATCTCCTACACTGGCCGTACACCACTGGTGATCGTCGAGGGGACACTGAATAGTGCACGGTACATCCAAACCGTCATCGAAGCCATCGTTCTACCATTCCTAGACCGGCAAGGGAACTTGCTGTTCCAACAGGACAATGCACGTCCGCATGTATCCCGTGCCACCCAACGTGCTCTAGAAGGTGTAAGTCAACTACCCTGGCCAGCAAGATCTCCGGATCTGTCCCCCATTGAGCATGTTTGGGACTGGATGAAGCGTCGTCTCACGCGGTCTGCACGTCCAGCACGAACGCTGGTCCAACTGAGGCGCCAGGTGGAAATGGCATGGCAAGCCGTTCCACAGGACTACATCCAGCATCTCTACGATCGTCTCCATGGGAGAATAGCAGCCTGCATTGCTGCGAAAGGTGGATATACACTGTACTAGTGCCGACATTGTACATGCTCTGTTGCCTGTGTCTATGTGCCTGTGGTTCTGTCAGTGTGATCATGTGATGTATCTGACCCCAGGAATGTGTCAATAGAGTTTCCCCTTCCTGGGACAATGAATTCACGGTGTTCTTATTTCAATTTCCAGGAGTGTATTACAGTGATATGGTTCTTGTGTGTATTTATTTCTGTGAGACTGTCATAATCTTTGACTTACTTGTAACCATTTTGGCGCGAATGCTCACAGAGGAGTCTTGGTTTCACTCTGCAGAAGTGAGGTTGTTATTTCGCTTTGTAAAAGAACAGTCAAGTCTTGTGTTTGGTTAAAGCGTAAATTAAATATATGAAGAACGATACAAAACTGTTTACTTGGTGATGTGACAATTAAGAAGAAGTATATGTGAATTTACAAGAAGTTTAATTAAAAAAGTGGATCGTGAACACCAAATCAAAAATTATTTCTACCATACCATTGTTCTGGGATTGTTTGATCATTAAGAATTTCCTGAAAAACGCATTTGTTCGGTCTTCAAATATTGCTAAAATACAGATCTGGACCTTCTAGCAGTCAAAGTGGAATGACCCTAGAATCAACAAGGTGAGCCATAACAAATTCGGCGAAATCTACGTGGGAATCCATTCAACATTAAGTGCCAACATTAATGACTTTTTTACAGTGACTTCATTATTTCATTCTGATGATACCATCGACAGTCAATAACTTTGTTGTTGCCCGATAAAGCGTACATATGCTGCGTGAGCAACATTATTAATCTGATTTCTAACCTACTTTGCAAGTGGTGGTATTGTTAGAAGGTGTACACCCCTACAGACTGTGCTACAATGCTGGCGTGCGGTCTCGGATGGCTGGTCATGGCGTAAACACATGACGTGCCACAATCCGATCGCAAGTGACCGAGTAGGTAATTTCTCGGACATAACCGTTCACAAGAATGAATCGCTTGAATTTTGCTCATTTAATATCCTGACAGAAGAAGAAGGAAGGCCGCTTGGTGTTTCACATCCCGTTCAGGATTGTGGAAGGCGGAACTTTGCTTGGTTTTCTTACTAATGGAGGGGGCGGAAGAATCGATCCTGGCATTTGCATGGAGCGACCTGTATGACTGCAAAAAATTGATATCTGGATTGCGGAACCGGATCTCTTGAATGGGAGTTGAGGGCATTAGCGAGTACACCACCCTGCTCAATCTCTGTGAAGATATTGTTGAACTTGATGTGTCGACAGAAGTGCCGACACAGTGTGATTTGAGGGGACCGCAATGCACGCTATAAACACACGAAGGATGGCGTGAGGTCTGAAACAGGATACGTAATGAATGCTATAAAGAAGTACGTAGCTTTTGGAATACTTAACTTTAATCCATCCTTGTTGTATACATCGTTGTTGATGAGACATGCTTTATACGATAAGTATCAATTGCTACGTAAGGCTAATGGCGCCTTGCTAGGTCGTAGCCATGGACTGAGCTGAAGGCTATTCTAACTTTCTGCTCGGCAAAGGAGCGAGGCTTCATCAGTGTAGTCGCTAGCAAAGTCGTCCGTACAACTGGGGCGAGTGCTAGTCCGCATCTCGAGACCTGCCTTGTGGTGGCGCTCGGTCTGCGATCACACAGTGGCGACACGCGGGTCCGACATATACTAATGGACCGCGGCCGATTTAAAGCTACCACCTAGCAAGTGTGGTGTCTGACGGTGACACCACAGAACTACTACTAACTAAGATGATTCACGGAGTTTTCGACAAATTATCCAGGTGACATAGCCATTTAAACAGTGATTTTCTGAAAAATAAGGACAACATTAAACTGAATGTAAATAGTAATATGAGACAAAATTAACAAGTTTTATTGGAGTTATTGATTCTCTCATGGGTGACAAACAATATCAAATATCTTACTCATTTCTTTTTAAAATTGACCATTCGATTTTGAGTTTTCATCTAGTTGCGACAACTGAGTGAATATAGTAAAAATCTTTTCTTCATGAAAAACATGTAAATACTTTTCATTTCTCCTCCTGTAGTATGTTTTACTAATTAGGTCTACACACACACACACACACACACACACACACACACACACACACACACACACACATATATATATATATATATATATATATATATATATATATATATATATTCCTACTGGTGACTGCGAACGGTGTACTGAACAACATTTTATCAGTATGTATGTCATTTGTAATTCATTTAGTAATTGTCGCTATTACAGGTGTTATATTTTTAGGTTGGTTAGTACCTCCAAGTACATGTGGCAAGAGAAAGCTACTAATGCTTGCTTTCCCATGGGCAGAAGGTCAGGTGTTGAAGTGGGGATGCAAAACGGTGAAGCAATCCTGACAGGCTTGGTCCACTCAATGGTGCAGCACAACTACGCAGAAAGCATCAGGTCGTAAGGTTTGTGACTTTTTATGGTAAGACTGTTCGAGGCAGAGAAAACAACAACCAACACTGTGATGGGTATACATGTTAAGGCACGACATATAAAAGTAGTCGCACCTATTTCCGTACCACCCTGTATATACCTGTTTATTTGTTTGTGTTTATATTTTTAGCTTGCACATTTAGCTACTGGGCCACTAAATTTTTTTTACAAAATAGATTGTCTGTAAAGCTAAAAAGGTGGGGAGCCAATGCCATAGAGAATGTGTGGGAGCATATGGAGCAATGTGCGAAGCATAGCTGCATACCTCACAACAGTTTTGGTAACTGTACGGGATATCACATCGATGCGTGGCTGTAGACAGATATGGCATACATGAGGGAATTTGGCTGCTCTCTTCCTCGCCGAATCGAGGCCATTTTTCGAGGTTAGATCCGGAGTTAAGGGGCTCCGGAAAGGCTCAAAATCATGAAAAGTTCAATTTTTACTTTTTTGCGTTTTCTGAATCTGCAGACTATTACCTTTTAATAGATATATAATTTATTCAATTCCGAATACTACAACTATTTTTAAATTTTTTTTGAAATGTGTTCTACATGGGCGTGACCCACTGTGGCGCTGTTACACTGCTGTCAAATGGTGTTATTATTAACGTCCGTGTTCATCAGGTACATTTTAGTGATGTGAGATAAAGTATGTGTTGTGGCTAACCTGTGATGGTTCAATATATATCGCTGGTGTGATTGTCGATTGTTTCATGTTTATTTACTCTGTCATTATCTCGAAAATATTCGTAAGTAATTCTGTTTCTTGAGTCTCTGTTTTGTTGAAGTATAATAATGAGTAAAAGTAAAGTTATTAGAAATCCTCTGAAGGCTTTTAAGAAAAGGAGAAATGTTGGAAAGCCAAAGGTACGTGTTATTACTGTAAACAATAAAGACGATAACCAAGTGAGTGAACCTAACCTCTCAAGTACACCTGCCCATAGCAGTGGAAGTGGGAAAGAAAATACTTCACAGAAGAAGCTTGGTTCAATGAGTGAAAACTATGAATGTTTTATGGGCGAATCGGATGTGGATGAAATATTTGATATGTCGGTTCTCAAAGGAATTTTTTCAAACTGTGTGAGATGTATTCATTGTAGTGAAGTTGGTCTGGAACTCTCCATAATAAAGCACGTAGGACTTGCTAGTGAAATACAACTGAAATGTGATAAGTGTTCATACATGACCACCTTTTGGAACAGTTTTGCAGTAACTGCAAGTGAAGAAAATGGTAGCAAAATCTACGAACACAACAACGAGCGATGCTTGCTTTAGACAAGGAACGCCTTCGGGCTGCAGACAGGGCTGTAAAGAGTCTAGAAATACAAGCAAGAGTAAACAGGAGGAGGAACAAGAGGAAGCTGGAGGAGGAGTTTGCAGAGGATGAAGATAATCCATCCTATGGACCTGGAATGCACTAAAAAGTTAATCCAATCTTTGTCGCTCGATTCCCAAAACTTTTATTTTCTCATACTAATTACACGTTTTCTAAGGATCTTCCAAACATATTTGTTTCAAACTTTCAGTAAATGTTACACAGTACCTTCTGCATAATTTAACACAGCCTTTTTCCAAAAAACTGTATATTTTTGAATATATAAATAAAAAATTGCAAAGAAATGTTGTGAATTTTCATTACAATTGAAAAAAAATCATCTTTAATAACTGAACTAAAATTTTGTAAAATCCCTGTGTTGAGTTGTAGCCCATATTCCAATAAATAATCTGTAAAAAGTTCAACTTCCTACCTCAAATACTTTGTGAGGAAAGATGTAATTTACAAGCGTTATTTTAATATTGCAAGTATAGGGCGTTCGGGAGCCCCTTAAACGATGTTAGCGTGATGTGTCTCGCAGGTGACTCGTCCCTTGTCCAGTGTGCTGAACTGCCAGAGCGACTCTAGTGCCCGTCAGCTGAGAGCAGAGACAGGAGGCACGTGTGACGCCCCTCCCCTCCCCTCCCCTGTTGCAGACGACGCCGACGCCGACGCCCAGCCACGCGTGCAGCTGCAGCCGGACGACGCGGCGGACGCCCCCGACTACGCCAGCCTGGTGGGCTCGTGCACCCGCAGCTGCCGCCTGGGGGACGCGCGCACCTGCCGCTACCGCTTCGTCCTCGAGCACTACCACACCATGAACGCGTGAGTCGGCCGCGCACCTGCCCTGCTCCGCACCCCGTCCATCTCCAGGGGCCGCGCAAAAAAAAACACACTGTCAACCTTCCTCGCGGGCTAAAGCTATGTGCCGGACCACAATATACATCTACAGTCACATACATTCGAGAGCCAAAGAAACCGGTACACATCGTCTACGACCCCCGACAGCACCCAGAGGCGCCGCAATGCGACGTGGCATGGACTCGACTAATGTCTGGTGTTGGAGGGGAACTGACACCATGAATCCTGCAGGGCTGTCCATAAATCTGTAGAACTGAAGATCTCTACTGAACAGCACGTTGCAAGGCATCCTAGATATGATCAATGATGTTCATGTCTGGGGGGGGGGGGGGGGGGTTTGGGGGCCAGCGGAAGCGTTTAAACTCAGAACCGTGTTCCTGGAGCCACTATGTAGCAATTCTCGACATGTGAAGTGTCGCATTGTCCTGCTGGAATTGCCCAAGTACGTCGGAATGCATAATGGACGTGAATGGATGCAGGTGATTAGACAGGATGCTTACATACGTGTCATCTGCCAAGAGTCGTATCTAGACGTATCAGGGGTCCCATACCACTCCAACTGCACTCGCCCCACATCATTACAGAGCGTCCACCAGCTTGCACAGTCCCTGCTGACATACAGGGTCCGTGGATTCATGAGGTTGTCTCCATACCCGTAGACGACCATCCGCTCGATACAATTTGAAACGACACTCGTCCTACCACGCAGCATGTTTTCAGTCATCAAGAGATCATTGTCGGTTTTGACTGGCGCAGGCGAGGCATACAACTTTGTGTCGTGCAGTCATCAGGGGTACAGGAGTTGGCCTTCAGCTCCAAAAGCCCATATCTATGATGCTTCGTTCTCACACAGACACTTGTTGATGGCCGGACGGAGTGGCCGAGCGGTTCTAGGCGCTACAGACTGGAACCGCGCGACTGCTACGGTCGCAGGTTCGAATCCTGCATCGGGCATGGATGTGTGTGATGTCCTTAGGTTAGTTACGTTTAAATAGTTCTAAGTTCTAGGGGACTGATGACGTCAGATGTTAAGTCTCATAGTGCTCAGAGCCATTTGAACGATTTGAACTTGTTGATGGCCCAGCATTGAAATCTGCAGCAATGTGTGGAAGGATTGCACTTCTGCCACATTGAATGATTCTCTTCAGTCGTCGTTGGTCCAATTCTTGTAGGATCTTTTTCCGGCCGCAGAGATGTCGGAGATTTGATGTTTCACAGGATTCCTGCATTCATGGTACACTCGCGAAAAGGTCGTACGGAAAAATCCCCGCTTAGTCATTATCTTGAACATGCTGTGTCCCATCGCTCGTGCGCCGACTATAACACCACCTTCAAACTCACTTAAATCTTGATAACCTGCCACTGCAGCAGGAGTAACAGATCTAACAACTGCACCAGACACTTGTTCTCTTATATAGGCGTCGCCGACGGCAGCGCCGTATTCTGCCTGTTTACATATATCTCTATTTTAATAATCATGCCTATAGCAGTTTCTTTGGCGCTTCAATGTACATACTGCGCAGTCTGTCCTACTGTCCGTGGCTGACAGTACGTTGTACAAGACTGTAATGTGGGAATTACCTGTGATTAATTTCTACCCCAGAAGAACCCACGACGCAGAGAACACCCGTAAGAAACATTACTGTTAACTATGCGCAACAGAAATATAAACGCGAGTTAATAAAGTGTGTGTGTCTAGTTCTGAATCC
Source organism: Schistocerca americana (assembly GCF_021461395.2). NCBI lineage: Eukaryota > Metazoa > Arthropoda > Insecta > Orthoptera > Acrididae > Schistocerca > Schistocerca americana. The sequence continues at coordinate 983,304,590 of NC_060121.1, forward strand.
CAAGTTCGAGAACTTGTCATAAAACAATAAACAGCGTCTAACATCCTACAGAAAAAGGGAAAATTTAGTTAAGTGATCAAGGTATACTAATTTAAACAGAAGTGACTTATGGCGTTCCCCAAGGCAGTGTTATAGGCCCTTTGGTGTTCCTTATCTATATAAACGATTTGGGAGACAATCTGAGCAGCCGTCTTCTGTTGTTTGCAGATGACGCTGTCGTTTATCGACTAATAAAGTCATCAGAAGATCGGCCGGTCGGCGTGGCCGAGCGGTTCTAGGCGCTACAGTCTGGAACCGCCCGACCGCTATGGTCGCAGGTTCGAATCCTGCCTCGGGCATGGATGTGTGTGATGTTCTTAGGTTAGTTAGGTTTAAGTAGTTCTAAGTTCTAGGGGACTGATGACCTTGGAAGTTAAGTCCCATAGTGCTCAAAGCTATTTGCACCATTTTTTTCATCAGAAGATCAAAACAAACTGCAAAACGATTTAGAAGAAATATCTGAATGGTGCGAAAAGTGGCAGTTGACCCTAAATAAAGAAAAGTGTGAGGTCATCCACATGAGTACTAAAAGGAACTCGTTAAACTTCGGTTACCCGATAAATCAGTCTAATCTAAAAGCCGTAAATTCAACTAAATGCCTAGATATTACAATTTCGAAGCACATAAATTGGAAGTAACACTTAGAAAATGTTGTGGGGAAAGCTAACCAAAGACTGCGTTTTATTGGTAGGACAGTTAGAAAATCTAACAGACCTACTAAGGAGACTGCCTACACTACGCTTGTCCGTCCTCTTTTAGAATACTGCTGCGCGGTGTGGGATCCTTACCAGATAGGACGGACGGAGTACATTGAAAATGTTCAAAGAAAGGCAGCGAAATATGGGAGAGAGTGTCACAGAAATGATACAGCATTTGGGCTGGAAATCGTTAAAAGAAAGACTTTTTCGTTGCGATGGAATATTCTCACGAAATTCCAATCACCAACTTTCTCCTCCGAATACGCAAATATTTTGTTGACACCGACCTAAATAGGGAATGAACCCTCGGCCAGGCACTTGAATGTGATTTGCAAAGTGTCCATGAAGATGTAGATGTAGATACACAAAAAGGAAAGTTATTCGTCATACCAATGGTTTTATTCAATAAATCGTGGATGAAATTTGTCATTTAAGCTCAGGAAAAAAAAAGAACTCATTTGGAGTTGAAATACTCATCATGGAAATCGTATAAGTACTGATGAGGTTGACCAAGTTCACATGAAGGGGTGGAGCTCTTTGCACGATACCTTCTCGTTTTTCGAGTATCAACACTGATTGTTTCTGTATCGAGCGGCAGCGAGTGCAAACCACTGAACTATAAGAGTATGGTACCTGCATTAACTAAACAGCTGCAGCTGCAGGTCGAAAGAACGCGCTGCGGAGGCTCATAGAACACGTGTGAAATTCCTAACGGACCGGACAGCAAAGATGTCCACCGCACACAAGTGCCTCTCTTGAGTAACTCCGTGCTCGACGCCGCAAATCTGCGACTAAGGCATCACTGGACGGACTCGGAACGATTGACTCCGCCACGATCACCGCACTCTGCTGGACCGCTGCTCTTTCGATCCTCTCTTTACGCTATCCTTCGACCAACTCTCAACACTGGCGTCCCCGAACGAACTCTGTCCAAAATTCTCTCGAAAAGCCCTACTCAAAAATGTTCAAATGTGTGTGAAATCTTATGTGACTTAACTGCTAAGGTCATCAGTCCCTAAGCTTACACCCCACTTAAATTATCCTAAGGACAAACACATACACCCATGCCCGAGGGAGGACTCGAACCTCCGCCGGGACCAGCCGCACAGTCCATCACTGCAGCGCCTCAGACCGCTGGGCTAATCCAGCGCGGCAACCCTACTCCCCCAGCATACGCTCTACATGGAGCATCACTGAATATCCACAATACCAATTGACACTCTGAATGCTCTGCCTACGCCACTCGCAGGAAGATACTGTGATGCAGAGCCTCCGTCGATCAGGCGGGCAAATCAGTCCACCTAATAAATTGCCTTGCAGCCAAAAATTACAGACACCAAAGGTGCATCTTCTGACGACACCGTCTAATTTCCAATCACAACGCATATTTTTCGTGTGCGCGGGAAACCGCTTGGCGTGGGAAACTAGAGAGCTCTAAAAAATACACCGGCTGTGCTGGGGACACAGTGTCGGGCACGCAGCAGCGTCGGGCTATTTCAGACTCTGAGGAGAATCGTTAACGTGCAATAACTACTCACAGACCGCTGGAGGCAGCTCTAGCAGTGCAGAGTGTACACAGCGTGTTGGGGGGTTCCAGAAAGTAGTGCAATCGTTCTCGTAAGGTGGTAATACAGCTATTTATCTGACAATTTTGGTAAACATTTCTGGAAAGCAGTGATCAATAAATTGTTATATTTTGACTAAAGTTCAGTCTTGATCACGTCATGTATGTTTTAATGATACAGGTGACCGGTTTCGGTTCTTTCTACAAAACCATCATCAGACCTGTGGATAAATTTTAAGAAATACTAGATACCAATCTTTAAATAAGATGAAAGTGTCTAATGATGTCAAACTTTAACAGGATAAAATAAAATTAATTATACCCATGGCTCCCTTAGGCTGGTAGGCGGAGCTCTCCTCGCTGCTACGCAGTCAACTGATGGTTATGAGTGCTGAGCACGAGCTTAAATATGCAGAGGCTCCGCCTACTTCCTGTCACACTACTTCACAATATGAGGCCATCGTCAAAGTATAAAAGTAGGAAATACACTAATAACATAAAATTGATTCATTTAAATATCTGATTAACAGATAGTTAGTATGGGTACAGTTTATTTATATTTTGGATAAAAACAGGGAACTACGATGTGTAACAGTTGTGCCCTCTATGGGCAACCTTAATACTATTACAGTGCCTGTTACATCAAAGATGTGAAAGTCCTTGGAGTTGTGGTATATATCGATTATACCGAGTCGCCTACGTCACAATTGCATCTTTGATGGATGCTGCAGAATCGTCTTATTTTAGCTGTAGTTTTTATAGCAATAGGGTAGCAGCCAAGAGTAAGTTCCACATTATGTATATCTGAACTGCAAATTAAATTTTTTACAATCATCGATCTAATAGTTTTTATAATAATCAATGTCAATTTTATATATATATATATATATATATATATATATATATATATATATATATATATATATATATATATATATGTGTGTGTGTGTGTGTTGTGCAGCACATTTACATGCGTTTCTTTTGCCATGGGTATAACTAGTCTTATATTTTTAAAAAAACAAAAGAGTAGATGCTTTTATTATAAAATGAGCATATATCTCGATTTCTTCTAGGATATTCATAAGGAAGCCTTTATTTGCATAATGAAGAACTTGTAAATCCTAGAAGAAATCGAGATATATGCTCATTTGAAAACCACATCATCAATGCTGCTCAATGAACAATTAGATTTTCGCGAAATATATTATTACGACCTTTTTGACGAAATTTTATAATAAAAGCACCTACTCTTTTGTTTTTTAAAAATATAAGACTAGTTATACCCATGGCAAAAGCTATGTATGTAAAATATGCTGTACAACATTATATATATATATATATATATATATATATATATATATATATATAAAATTGACCTTGATTATTATAAAAACTATTAGATCGATGATTTTAAAAAATGTAATTTGTAGTTCAGATATACATAATGTGGAACTTACTCTTGGCTGCTACCCTACTGCTATAAAGAATATTGCTATAAAAACTACAGCTAAAATAAGACGATTCTGCAGCATCCAACAAAGATGCAATTGTGATGTAGGCGACTCGGTATAATCGATATATACCACAACTCCGAGGGCTTTCACATCTTTGATGTAACAGGCACTGTAATAGTATTAAGGTTGCCCATAGAGGGCACAACTGTTACACATCGTAGTTCCCTGTTTTTATCCAAAATATAAATAAACTGTACCCATACTAACTATCTGTTAATCAGATATTTAAATGAATCAATTTTATGTTATTAGTGTATTTCCTACTTTTATACTTTGACGATGGCGTCATATTGTGAAGTAGTGTGACAGGAAGTAGGCGGAGCCTCTGCATATTTAAGCTCGTGCTCAGCACTCATAACCATCAGTTGACTGCGTAGCAGCGAGGAGAGCTCCGCCTACCAGCCTAAGGGAGCCATGGGTATAATTAATTTTATTTTATCCTGTTAAAGTTTGACATCATTAGACACTTTCATCTTATTTAAAGATTGGTATCTAGTATTTCTTAAAATTTATCCACAGGTCTGATGATGGTTTTATAGAAAGAACCGAAACCGGTCACCTGTATCATTAAAACATACATGACGTGATCAAGACTGAACTTTAGTCAAAATACACTCCTGGAAATTGAAATAAGAACACCGTGAATTCATTGTCCCAGGAAGGGGAAACTTTATTGACACATTCCTGGGGTCAGATACATCACATGATCACACTGACAGAACCACAGGCACATAGACACAGGCAACAGAGCATGCACAATGTCGGCACTAGTACAGTGTATATCCACCTTTCGCAGCAATGCAGGCTGCTATTCTCCCATGGAGACGATCGTAGAGATGCTGGATGTAGTCCTGTGGAACGGCTTGCCATGCCATTTCCACCTGGCGCCTCAGTTGGACCAGCGTTCGTGCTGGACGTGCAGACCGCGTGAGACGACGCTTCATCCAGTCCCAAACATGCTCAATGGGGGACAGATCCGGAGATCTTGCTGGCCAGGGTAGTTGACTTACACCTTCTAGAGCACGTTGGGTGGCACGGGATACATGCGGACGTGCATTGTCCTGTTGGAACAGCAAGTTCCCTTGCCGGTCTAGGAATGGTAGAACGATGGGTTCGATGACGGTTTGGATGTACCGTGCACTATTCAGTGTCCCCTCGACGATCACCAGTGGTGTACGGCCAGTGTAGGAGATCGCTCCCCACACCATGATGCCGGGTGTTGGCCCTGTGTGCCTCGGTCGTATGCAGTCCTGATTGTGGCGCTCACCTGCACGGCGCCAAACACACATACGACCATCATTGGCACCAAGGCAGAAGCGACTCTCATCGCTGAAGACGACACGACTCCATTCGTCCCTCCATTCACGCCTGTCGCGACACCACTGGAGGCGGGCTGCACGATGTTGGGGCGTGAGCGGAAGACGGCCTAACGGTGTGCGGGACCGTAGCCCAGCTTCATGGAGACGGTTGCGAATGGTCCTCGCCGATACCCCAGGAGCAACAGTGTCCCTAATTTGCTGGGAAGTGGCGGTGCGGTCCCCTACGGCACTGCGTAGGATCCTACGGTCTTGGCGTGCATCTGTGCGTCGCTGCGGTCCGGTCCCAGGTCGACGGGCACGTGCACCTTCCGCCGACCACTGGCGACAACATCGATGTACTGTGGAGACCTCACGCCCCACGTGTTGAGCAATTCGGCGGTACGTCCACCCGGCCTCCCGCATGCCCACTATACGCCCTCCCTCAAAGTCCGTCAACTGCACATACGGTTCACGTCCACGCTGTCGCGGCATGCTACCAGTGTTAAAGACTGCGATGGAGCTCCGTATGCCACGGCAAACTGGCTGACACTGAGGGCGGCGGTGCACAAATGCTGCGCAGCTAGCGCCATTCGACGGCCAACACCGCGGTTCCTGGTGTGTCCGCTGTGCCGTGCGTGTGATCATTGCTTGTACAGCCCTCTCGCAGTGTCCGGAGCAAGTATGGTGGGTCTGACACACCGGTGTCAATGTGTTCTTTTTTCCATTTCCAGGAGTGTATATTTATCTGACGTCCAAAAGAGCTTTCGGGCGAAGGGTGCAAGCATTCCCGAAACGGCTAAGATTGTAAACTGTTCGAATGCCGCCCTGGTTAAAGTATACTGCGCATGGCAAAATGGCGCTATCCTAAACTGGTGCCTCGACATCTGTGGTGCACCACCAGCCATAGATGGTTGGGGTGAACGACGACTGCAGAGATGTGTACGGGTGAATACTCAATCGTCGGCAACTGACCACCCAGGCGAACCGAGTAGTTACCGACAGCGTCTCCTCAACGTCCGTTCAGCGAACGTTGCTCAATATGGACCTCCGCAGCAGGTGCCTGGTTCGTGCACCCACGCTGATTGTTGTTCGTCGGCAGTGAAGGCTGGAATTTGCGCGCCAATACCGCAAGTATAAGAGACAGGAGGCCTTTTCAAATGACAGATAATTGTTGGCGGGTACGGCGTGAAACGTCTGAAAGCAAATGTCCTGCAACACTCGTTGGAAGGGTCCAGACCGTAGAAGGGACGTTATGGCCTGGACAACGTTTTGTGAAATTTCCCGGGTGATCTCGTCATTCTTGAGGCCACAGTGGATCATCACAAGTATGCACCAATCCTTGGGGACCATGTCCTCGCCTACATGCAGTTTGTGATTTTTCTTGGCATGATGGCATCTATCAGCTGGACAACGCAACGTGTCACGCAGCTCTCAGTGTATGTGCGTGGTTCAAAGACCAGCAGGATGAGTTTTTCATATTCCCCTGGCCACAATACTCGGAAGCGGTGCGCCGCAAAAGGTAGTCAGTCAGGCTTTTGACAGGTGGTTACTTAAATGTGACTACACAATGTAGATGTCGAGGCAAGCAGCATGCAGTCACTATTGACCCACGTTATACTGTCCTAATGTCTTCCAATTTAGAAAATCGTGCATCAAATGCGTACATACTCATGACTGAATTAATGAAAAATGAAAGAAGGCAAGGAAAAGTTTTGGTAAGCTGTTACGGAACCAAACTGCTGAACCAAACTGCTGAGGTCACCGGTCCCTAAGCTTACACACTACTTAATCTAACTTACGCTAAGTAGGACACACACACACCCATGCTCAAGGGAGGACTCAAACTTCCGACTGGGAAAGCCGCGCGAACCTTGACAAGACGCCCTAGACCGCTCGGCTACCCCGCGCGGCAAGAAGGCAAGCCTTCATTCGTTTCCGTCTTTCACTTATTTTCCTTCCTGTTCCACTCATAAATAAAATGGTTCAAATGGCTCTGAGCACTATGGGACTCAACATCTGTGGTCATAAGTCCCCTAGAACTTAGAACTACTTAAACCTAACTAACCTAAGGACATCACACACATCCATACCCGAGGCAGGATTCGAACCTGCGAACGTAGCAGTCGCGCGGTTCCTGACTGAGCGCCTAGAACCGCTAGACCACCGCGGCCGGCTCATTCATAAATAGAATCAGGGTTAAAAGACTGTCTATATGCCCCCGTTTGGGCCCTAATTTCTGTTATGTAATATTTGTAGTCCTTACATGTAATGTAGGCTGGCGGCAGCAGGATCTCTAAATATTCTCAAGAGCGTTGCTTTGGTAGTCCCATTTACGTGACCGAAGAATCTTCATATTACTTACGTGTTGATCGAACCGACAGGTAACAAATCCAGCAGCTCGCCTCTGAATTGCTTCGATGTCTTTCCTTTAATCCGACCTGTTTGGGGTTCCAAACACTCGAGCAGTAATCAAGGATGGGTAGCACTAGCGTTTTATACGAGGTGTGGCTAGAAAAAAAACCGAACTAGTACTGGTGAAACAATAAAACGAATGCAATAAGGTTGGCAGCCCTGCAGCCAGGCGACTAGCGCGAGGTTTGGTGTTCTCGTAAAGATAAGTTATTTTAGATTATAAAACATATAGATTAGTACTGATTACGTGGTAAATAAGTGTATTAGTGTGCCGTTTAAGTGTACCATTAAAGGTTTCACTTTTCTTTACGTAATATAGCAGAAAACGCGAAAAGACCGTACAGTCGTATTTTTTGTTTACGTTCTGCTGCAGCAAATCTATAGAATTTCACTTAGTTGTTCCTTGCTCTCTCCAGCAATTTAACTTAGCTTACCTCTTCATTATTTAACTAGCATTTCCGGAAAGTAGCGTAAAGTTTAACTTGTTGTTTCAGAAACTTTGCACTTTTGTTTTTGTTTACACACAGTTGCGTATAGGCCAAATTTGTGTAACCATATTTTCGTGTTTATCTGTAATTTAACTGACTTATTCTTAATCAACTATTACGTTTATCATGAGTGAAAAGTGCTTGACTTGCCGTAGAATTGTTAGGTCGGGGCTTTGGTGTGATGGGTGCTGTAGTTTTTTCCATGTGGGTGACTGTAGTGGCGTGGGAATAGGGGAAGTAAATGAGACTCATCAGTGGTTTTGTAGGATTTGTAGTAGAGATAGGAAGATACTGGAACAGGAGGGGAAAATTGCTGCCCTTCAGGCTGAATTAGACAAGGCCAGGGGAGATCTTGACAGGTTAAGGAGGGAGAAGGGTAAAGAGAGGTGGGAAGTGGCAACAGGCAACAGGAGGAACAGGCCTAGAACTTTGTCTGACAGCTTTATGGTGAATGTGGAAAATAGATTTGACCTGTTGCTTCAGTTAGAAGCTGGTGAGCCTCAAGCAGTTGCAGGTGTAGACAGGGCACAACAAACTTTCAGCAGCAGATTGAAAAGTAAGAATGTAGGGAAATCAGAAAAGAGAAAGAAAGTGTTGTTGTTAGGTAGTTCCCATGGAAGAGGTGTTGGCCAACTCTTGCAGGATGAACTAGGATCAGAATACCAGGTCACCAATTTTTTTAAACCTAGTGCTGGTCTGGAGCAGGTGACAGAGGATTTAGGATCACTTTGCAAAGATTTCACTAAGGAAGACACCGTGGTTATAGTGGGTGGGGCAGGTAACAGTATTGACAGAAATCCTGGGTACAGTATAGAGTGTGACCTGGCGAAGATTGCATCAGCATCGAAGCATACTAGTGTTGAGTTTGTATCTGTTCTTGGGCGCCATGACCGACCTCATTTGAACTCTTCTGTCAAGAGAGTTAATTTGGAGCTGGAACGGCTGCTCATGTCGGGTGCGGGGTCACACATTGGTGTGGTTCATGTTGATTCTCTCAGTAGGTGGGATTATACTAGGCATGGCCTTCACCTCAACAGGAAGGGGAAGGGTAAATTGGCTGGGGAAATAGCAGGAAAGTTAAAGGGGGGAGGCACTGTCATGAGTGGTAAAATACCAGTGGTTATAGGATTCAGAAAAGACCCTTTTTTAGGGTAGGGAGGACAGAAAGAAAGCAAATTTTAAGAGAGGTTAGAACTGAGACAAACCTCCAGTTTGAAAAAGAAATCAAAAAACATAATTCCAGCTTATTACATCAGCATAAACAGCCATTGGTTAAGAATTTTCAACTGTCAGCAGATATTTTAACTCCACCCAATTTTAACTCAGACAATGTGAAATGTCAGCTATCTTTATTGCATCAAAATATTCGAGGACTGAGAGATAAAATTAATGAATTAACTATATGCATAGATGAATTAGAGTCTTCAAACCCAGCTGACATAATCTGCCTCTCTGAACATCATGTGACCACTGGTATAGAACTTTTAAGTGTTACAGGGTTTAGGTTAGCATCTCACTTTTGTAGATCAGAAATGGAGAAAGGAGGAGTTGCCACATTCATCAGGAACTGTCATAAATTTAAGAACATAGACATTCATAAATTTTGCCTAGAACAGCATATGGAAGCATGTGCAACAGAATTAGATTTTCACAAAAAATCTTTCATAATATTAAGTGTATATCGAGCACCTGCAGGTAACTTTAATCTGTTTGTAAACCACCTTGAAGCTGTACTGGCCCATTTAATAACCAAACACAAAGAAATAGTGGTTGCTGGTGATTTCAATGTAGATTTCCTTAAAGACTCTCCGAATAAGAACTTATTTGAGTTAGTAACACTATCATTCAACTTAATTCCCACAGTAAAGTTCCCCACTAGGATAGCCACTTGCTCACAAACAGCCATTGATAATATCTTTATAGAAAAGTCCAATGAACAAAATTATATTACAAAACCAATAGCCAATGGCCTCTCAGACCATGACATGCAGTTCCTTCTGTTAAATGTTAATACTGAACAGGATATAAAATCTGTTAAATCTGAGCTCAAGAGGGTAATCAGTAAGCCAAAAATTGATTATTTTAGGACACTCCTCAGAGACATTCACTGGACTGATGTTTACAGTGCTCAAGGCATGAATGAAAAATATAACATTTTTGCTAATAAAGTGCTTACCTTATTTGAACACTGCTTTCCCCCAAAACTTACCAAGGTTAGAGGAAAATCTACAAAGAAGCCATGGATTACTCGAGGAATAAGGGTATCTTGTAAAACAAAAAGAAAACTGTATCTGTCAATCCGAAACATTTCCAATGTTGATGCTATAGCACATTATAAGAAATACTGCAAAATATTAAAGACTGTAATATGGATGTCAAAGCAAATATATTACAAGGAAAAGATAGTCATATCAGATAACAAAATAAAGACAATATGGGATATAGTGAAGGAGGAGACCGGTAGGACCAGACATGAAGAGGAACAAATAGCATTAAGAGTAAATGATACATTGGTGACAGATGTGTATAGTGTTGCAGAACTTTTTAACAAACATTTTATAACTGTTACTGAAAAGATGGGGTTGTCAGGTTCGGTAGATGCTGCTATGGATTACCTTAGACCAGACATTTCAAGTAATTTCCATAATATAATATGAATTTGACCCTCACTACCCCAACAGAAATAATGTCCATCATAAAATCTTTAAAATCAAAAACATCTAGTGGGTATGATGAAATATCAACAAAGTTAATTAAAGAATGTGATTCTGAGCTAAGTAACATATTAAGCTATCTGTGTAACCAGTCGTTTATCAGTGGAATATTTCCTGAATGGCTGAAATATGCTGAAGTTAAGCCACTGTTTAAGAAGGGAGATAAAGAAATAGCATCAAATTTCCGTCCAATTTCACTGTTACCAGCATTCTCAAAAATTTTCGAAAAAGTAATGTACCGTCGTCTTTATAACCATCTTATCTCAAATAACATACTGTCAAAGTCACAGTTTGGATTTCTAAAAGGTTCTGATATTGAGAAGGCTATCTTCACTTACAGTGAAAATGTGCTTAATTCATTAGACAAAAATTGCAGGCAACTGGTATATTTTGTGATCTATCAAAGGCATTTGACTGTGTAAATCACAATATCCTTTTAAGTAAACTAGAATATTATAGTGTAACAGGAAATGCTGCAAAATGGTTCAAATCTTATATCTCTGGCAGGAAACAAAGGGTGTTATTAGGAAAGAGCTTGATACATGTCTATCAGGCATCATCCAACTGGGAACTAATTACATGTGGGGTCCCACAAGGTTCCATTTTGGGGCCCTTACTTTTTCTTGTGTATATCAATGACCTTTCATCAGTAACATTACCAGATGCCAAGTTTGTTTTGTTTGCCGATGATACAAACATTGCAATAAATAGCAAATCAAGTGTAGTCTTAGAAAGATCAGCCAATAAAATATTTGTGGACATTAAAAAGCTTAACAACCAATGAAATTCAGTTTAAGAGAAGCCTAAAGGATTTATTGGTGGCCAACTCCTTCTACTCCATTGATGAATTTCTGAGGAAAACCAACTGATTTGTATATAAGTACAACATAACTTCTGCACAATTTCAGTGCAGTAATGTGTTCACTGAAAATTTGTGTGTGTGTGTGTGTGTGTGTGTGTGTGTGTGTGTGTGTGTGTGTGTGTGTGTGTGTGTGTGTGTGTGTGTGTGTAAGTATAATCTAACTTCTGCACCATTTCAGTGCAGTAATGTGTTCATTGTAAATAAGTATTACAGTAGTTGTATTACATGTTTCTTACCTTATAAATAAATATAAAACTTTTTTATTTTAAATTCAGTGCAATAGTATTTGTAAAATGACTCTTAGTGCTCATTAAAAAATGACGATCATTCCACTTGGGACCTGTGGAATGGTACATTAGCTTATTTGTTTTAGTTTAAATATTTGTCATGTATTGTTGTTTTTCTGACATGTTCCACATCCTGGAGGACCTCCTCACTACGGATCAATTGGAATGAAAGTAAATCTAATCTAATCTAATCTAATCTAATCACTGGTTCCTAGCCAATTCTTTGTCACTAAACTTTGAAAAAACACACTACATGCAGTTCAGAACTTGTAAGGGGTGTCCCAAGAGTATATGTCTAACATATGATGACAAGAAGATAGAAGAAGTGGACAGTGTTAAATTCTTGGGATTACAGCTTGATAATAAATTCAATTGGGAGGAGCACACCACAGAACTGCTGAAGCGTCTTAACAAATCTCTGTTTGCAATGCGAATTTTGTCAGACGTAGGGGATATAAAAATGAAAAAGCTGGCATACTATGCTTACTTTCATTCCATAATGTCATATGGGATTATTTTTTGGGGTAATTCATCAAGCCAAGCTAAAGTTTTCCGGGCACAAAAACGTGCAGTAAGAATTATATGTGGTGTGAACTCAAGAACATCCTGCAGAAGCCTGTTTAGGGAACTAGGGATACTAACTACAGCTTCCCAGTATATTTATTCCTTAATGAAATTTGTCATTAAAAATATATCACTTTTTCAAACCAACAGCTCAATTCATGGAATCAATACTAGAAATAAGAATAATCTTCACAAGAATTTAAAATCACTTAGTCTTGTACAAAAAGGTGTGCATTATTCAGGAACACACATTTTCAATAACTTGCCAGCAGCCATAAAAAGCTTAACAACCAATGAAATTCAGTTTAAGAGAAGCCTAAAGGATTTATTGGTGGCCAACTCCTTCTACTCCATTGATGAATTTCTTAGTAAAACCAACTGATTTGTATATAAGTACAACATAACTTCTGCACAATTTCAGTGCAGTAATGTGTTCACTGAAAATTTGTGTGTATGTGTGTGTGTGTAAGTATAATCTAACTTCTGCACCATTTCAGTGCAGTAATGTGTTCATTGTAAATAAGTATTACAGTAGTTGTATTACATGTTTATTACCTTATAAATAAATAAAAAACGTTTTTTATTTTAAATTCAGTGCATTAGTATTTGTAAAATGACTCTTAGTGTTCATTAAAAATGACGATCATTCCACTTGGGACCTGTGGAATGGTACATTAGCTTATTTGTTTTAGTTGTAAATATTTGTCATGTATTGTTGTTTTTCTGACATGTTCCACATCCAGGAGGACCTCCTCACTACGGATCAATTGGAATGAAAGTAAATCTAATCTAATCTAATCTAATCTGAAAGTCGCGTGGCCTGTCACGTGACTCTCGCTCCGCCTACTGCTCGAGTTTCATCTGCCTCCTGCACTCAGTCTGCCCGTGGCGTCTGTTTTAAGTAGTTGACGTTTTGTCTGTGCGTCGGAAAATGTTGAGTGTACAGAAAGAACAGCGTGTTAGCATCAGATTTTGTTTCAAACTAGGAAAATCTGCAAGTGAAACGTTTGTAATGTTACAACAAGTGTACGGCGATGACTGTTTATCGCGAACACAAGTGTTTGAGTGGTTTAAACGATTTAAAGATGGCCGCGAAGACATGATTGTTTTTTTTTTTTTTTGACATCAAAGGGATTGTGCACATTGATTGGGTACCAAAGGGACAAACAGTGAATCAGCATTACTACATTAGCGTCCTGGCTACCCTACGTGAGCGAGTACGGAGAAAACGGAACGACTTGTGGAGAAAAAAGTCATGGATCCTTCGCCAAGACAATGCCCCAGCTCACAGTGCGTTGTCAGTGAAGACGTTTTTGGCAAAACACAACAATCCCATCTTAGATCATCCACCCTGCTCACCTGATTTGGCCCCCTGTGACTTTTTTCTTTTCCCTAAAGTCAAGTCAGCTTTGAAAGGAACTAGCTTTGAGACTGTCGAAGCAGTAAAAGAAAAAGCGACGGAAGTAATGTATGGACTTACCGAAAATGATCTGCAGCATTGCTATGAACAGTGGAAAATTCGTATGGAGCGGTGTAGAGACCGAGGAGGAGAGTACATTGAAGGAGATAACATGAAATTGTAAATAATTGTAAATAAATGTTTTTTCCAGCATCAGTCCGGTTTTTTTTTCTAGCCGCACCTCGTATGCGGTCTCCTTAACAGATGAACCGCACTTTCTTGAAACTCTCCCAATAAACCGAAGTCTACCATGCACCTAGCTCAGTACGAACCTTACATGCTCGTTCAATTCCATATCGCTTTGCAACGTTACACCTAGGTATTCAATCGACACGAACATCCCAATTAGCACGCTACTAATACTGAGTTTTTCCTACTCATCTCCATTAACTTACATTTTTCTACATTTAGAACACGCTGTCATTCATCATAACATTTAGAAATTTTGTCCAAGCCATCTTGTCTCCTCCTACAGTCACTCAAGAATAACACCTTCCTGTACACACAGCGTAATCGACAAACAGCCGCACGTCGCTTCTCACCCGGGCGCAAGATCATCTAAGCACACTGATCAGAAAGTACAATATGACCACCGACCTACTATCGATATAAACCAGTCCAGGCAGTAGCAACGTCACCTGCCGAGCAATGACTGCTAGTCGGACACACGCACGGCGCATGCAGTCAGCAGTCAGCGTGCTCCCCGTGTGTAGAACGGGGAAGGAGCGCGTTCCATCTGAGTCTCACCGAGGGCAGATTGTGATGGCCCAGAGGCTCGGCGCGAGCACTTCGGAATCTGCACGACTTGTCGCTTGTTCCAGTGTTCTGTGGCGAGTGTCTCCAACACGTGGCGAAACCAAAGTGAAACCACGTCCGAAGACAGTGGGAGTGTAGGGCCACCGCTCGTACATCGTAGGCTGGGCAGATTGGTGAAACAAGAAAGGCGGCGAACTGTGGTGGAACTAACGCCAGCCTTTAATGCTGGGCGGAGTACGAGTGTGTCTGAACTCACTCGTAACGATGAGCCACCGCAGACGATGACCCATGCATGTGCCAATGTTAACCCACGACATCGCCAACTACGACTGAAATGAGCGCGTGACCATCGGCACTGGACGTTGGAGGAGGAGGAGGAGATTAGTGTTTAACGTCCCGTCGACAACGGGGTCAATAGAGACGGAGCGCAAGCTCGGGTTAGGGAAGGAAATCGGCCGTGCCCTTTCAAAGGAACCATCCCAGCATTTGCCTGAAGTGATTTAGGGAAATCGCGGAAAACCTAAATAAGGATGGCCGGACGCGGGATTGAACCGCCGTCCTTCCGAATGCGAGTCCAGTGTGCTAACCACTGCGCCACCTCGCTCGGTAGGACTTTGGAACAGTGGCAGAGCGTTGCATGGTCTGATGAATTCCGATACCTACTTCGTCATGCCAATGGGAGGGTGTGAATCCGTCGTCTTCTATGGGAACAGCTTCTTGACACCTGTACTGCTGGACGGAGAGAATCTGGCGGCAGCTCCATTATACTCTGGGGAAGAATATTCATGCGCGCATCCATGTGTCGAGTGGAGCTCCTGCAAGGCCAAGGAGTACTGCACGATAGTTGCAGACCACGTACACCCCTTCATGACGACCATTGTTTCCCGACGGCAGTGCCAGTTTTCAGCAACAGAACGCTCCGTGTCACAAAGCTAGTAGCGTGATGGAGTGGTTCAAGGAGCACTGTGGCGAGTTCCAGTTGATGTGCCACATCTGAATCCGATCGAACACATCTGGAATGTGATTGAACGTGGCGTCAGACCTCATCGTCCCCCTCCCCGCAATTTACGGGAATCAGTGACTTGTATGTGCAGATATGGTGCCAGCTCCCTCCAGCGTCCAACCAAGGCCCCACTGCTTCCACGCCACGACGCGTCGCCGCTGTTATCCATGCCAAAGGTGGACATACCGGCTACTGGGTAGGTGATCATAATATTCTGGTTCATAAGTGTATGTAGAAAATAATAGCGGTCCCACCACACTTCCCTGGGGCACTCCTGGCGATACCCTCACCTCCGATGAACACTCACCATCGAGGACAACGTACTGGGTTCTATTACTAAAGAAGTCTTCGAGCCTCTCACATATTTGGGATACTATTCCGTATGCGCGTACTCCTGTTGACGGTCTGCAGTGGGGCGTCGTGTCAAACATTTCTGAAATCTAGGAATACGGAATCCGCCTCTTGCCCTTCATCCACAGTTTGCAGGATATCATGTGAGAAAAGGGCAGGCTGAGTTTCGCTCAAGCGATGTGTTCTAAACTGTGCTGCTTTGTGGACATAAGCTTTTCCGTCTCAAGGAACTTTATTCAATTAGAACTGAGAACATGGTCAAGAATTCTGCAACAATGTTAAGGATATTGGTCTGAAATTTTGAGGGTTAGTTCTTTCACCCTTCTTATATAGAGGTCCACTTTCGCTTTTTTACAGTCGCTTGGACTTCGCGCTGGGCGAGATATTCGCGATAAATGCCAGCCAAGTAAGGGGCCAGTGCCGTAAAGTAAAACCGAATTGGGATTCCATCCGGGCCTGCCGACTTGTTTGTTTTCAACTCTTTCAGTTGCTTCTCTAGGCTAGGGATTCCTATTTCTACGACCTTCTTACGGGAGTCGGGGCGAATGTCAAACGACAGAACGTTTATACGATCTTCCTGCGTGAACTATTTATTAAATGCGAAATTTAAAACTTCAGCTTTCATTTGCCATCTTCTAGTGCCACATCAGATTGGACGAAAGGTGACTTGATAGAAGCCTTCGACTCGCTTAGCTATTTTGCACAGGACCACAATTTGTTCGGGTTTTCGACTAGACCTTTTCCTAAGCTATAACGATTGTAGTTGTTGCATGTTTCACGTATCGATCTTTTCACAAATACACGAATCTCTATTAATATTTGCCTGTCGTCATTTGCATGTTTTCTTGTGAACAAAGAGTGCAACTGTCTTTACTTCCACACGATTTTCCGAATTTTTTTTATTAAACCACAGCGCGTTTTGACGACTGCGCTTCAAAGTTATCTTTTATTTTCTCGTTATGATATAACACCTGTAGAAGAGTTCTCAGCCACCAGAAGTGATCTTGACCTCATATCTACATATAGTCATGTCGGAGTTTACTGACTTTCAACGACGACAAATTATTGGTACCTTATTAGTATATCGGTGGCTAGTCCCAAAGAATCAAGAATATTTGGAGTTGCTGTATCCAACGCCAACACAGCTTAACAAGTTTAAAGTTATCCAACTCTCAAACACACTCTAGATATTTCATTTTGTATTGCACTCAACACTGAACGTGAGTACTTGCAAGTAATTAGACGGGGTCTTTTAGAATAGGAAACATTTAGTTGAAAATTGATACTTAAATTGCTGAGTTTGAGACGTCCATTATTGACAAACAGTTTTACACAGTGCATTCAAATCGATAATTAAAGTATGGGGTGAATGTCTTGACTCTTTTCTAGTAAGTCATTTTCAAATTTTTTGTACTCTGAATTTCATAAAATAAATATCTTCAATAATTACTATACAAATATTTAAATAAGTATTAAGATACTTAATTATTTTGATTGCTGCAATTTAGAGACACTTCATTGCTATAGGCACGCTATTTGCTGCATTTAGATTTTCTTACAAACCTTGTTAAATGTAAACATATGTAGAACTGTTTATAGTTTCAATAATTGTTCACAAACTTATGTAGTATTTTTCTAGAATTTTCTATTCGTTAGTTTTACAGAACTGCACTACCTTGGTGAAACATCATCTTTCTGGATTAGAAATTATCGTTTTAATAAAACAGAAATGTTCACATGAAGTTTAAAACTGTCTTATTTTTGTATATCAAATAACGTTACTAACCTGTTATTTATAGGACATTTTTGATTATTTCAAATAGTATCAGATAAAGAATAGTAACCGTGCAAGGATTAAACGCAAAGGTAAATAAAAGATAACATAATAAAAAGATGTGATGTATCAAGTAGATATTAAAAATCATATATGTTATGTATGAAAATGATTAGTGAAGATATACAGGGTGAGTCATTAACTATTTCCACCAAGAATAACTCCGAAAGTATGATAGGAGCTGAAAAGTTTGTGGGATAAAAGTTGCATGGGACAACGGGTGCCATAACATGACGGTTTTTTGCTGCTAGATGGGGTCGTGTCAGAGATACGAAGGTCAACTTTGTTTTTTTAAATGGGATGCTATAGTTTGGTACTTATTTTCTGATAGCGGCTATCGAGACGAATCCAATGATTTGTAACAGTAAGGTCTTTGAAGGCCAACGAAGGTAAAAAAGATGGCATGAACGTCCTTTTACAGAAGGTGTTCGAAGAGATGACCATTGGTATCAATGCAGTGTTGCAATCTTCTTATCATGGAACGAATGGTATTCCTTATCACACTGGCACTTATCGAAGCACATGCTTCTTCTCTCTCGCATATTTTCAGGTGTGATTGGAACGTCTTTATAAACAATGTCTTTTACGAATCCCCACAAGAAAAAAGCCAGAGGCGTCAAGTCTGGCGAACGAGTCGGCTACGACACATCTCCTCCGCGTCCAATCCAACGATTTGGGAACTGTCTCTCTGTCTCTGCAACTCATTTCTAGCCATCAGCGAAAAATGTGCCGGCCACCCATCGTGTTGATACCACATCCTGTTCCTTGTTCCTAAAGATATTTCTTCCAATGGCAGACATAATGTTCCTTGCAGGAATGTGGTGTACTCCCAGCCATTAAGACTTCTTTCGATGAAACAGGGGCCTGTAATTCTGTCCTCCGGAATCCCACTTCATGCACTCACCGACCACGGTTTTTGGTGTGCAACTTTCCGCAGCCAACATGAATTTTCGGTTGCCCAATAATGGATGTATGCAAATTAACATTTCGGTAGTTCTTGAATGTAGCCTCGTCAGTATAAAGTCAAATTAATAAATGTGTCATCCTTCTGAATCTGAAGTTGAGTCCATCGGCAGAATTCAATGCAACGCATACAATCCGTACCAGTTAATTCTTGTTGGAGACTGATATGGTAAGGATCATATTGACATCTTGGGTTGTCGGGCGTTCTGCCGGATATCAGCGTCGTACTTGCACGACATTTCGGTCACGTAGCTCGTAACCTTCATCAGGTGCGACCTGAGACTGTCTCAGGTCGCACCTGATGAAGGTCTCGAGCTACGTGACCGAAATGTCGTGCAAGTACGATGCTGATATCCGGCAGAACACCCGACAACCCAAGATGTCATTAGATCGCCGGGAAAGCCTGAAGAGTTACACCAAGGATCATATTTATGGCGATGCAGAACACGAACAACACTACTCTGGCTCATGCCAGATTTCATTGTGATTTGACGCGAATTAACACAAGGATCTCGAACCACAGTGGCAAGAGTACCAATTTACGTTTCCTCGTTAGTAACTTCTCTTTGCCGGATACGTTTCCGATGCGTTAGAGATCCAGTTGATCTCAATTTATCAAACTCGTATTAAAAAGTACGACGTGTAGGGTAAGTACGTTGAGGACATCTTTCAGCATATAAGTCTCTAGTTCTCACTGAATATCGTTGGCATTCTCCGTAAATGAGAAGCATATCGACTTGTTCTTCGAAGGAATACATCATTAACATTCGCTTGATTCGACGATACTAGTCTTACCGTTCCTGTTAGTGTTATATTGCGAAACCGTCGAATGGTGTTTACATGTCAATGGCACGTTAGATGGATACGCCGTATTCGGTGAATATTTACTATTTGCACGATATACGAGAGAGAATTGTCAGAGCATGTGCTTCGATAAGTGCCGAAGTGATAAGGAATACCACTCAATCCTTGATAAGAAGATTGCAGCACTGCATTGATACTAATGGTCATCACTGAGAAGATCTTCTGTAAATGGACGTTCATGCCACCTTTTTGACCTTCGTTGACCTTCAAAGACCTTACTGTTGCACATCATTGGATTCGTCTCGATAGCCGCTATCAGAAAATAAGTACCAAACTATAGCATCCCATTCAAAAAAAAGAAACTTGACTTCCACACCTCTTAAGCGACCCCACCTAGCAACAAAAGACCAACGTCATATTATGGCCTCCGTTGTCCCATGCAGCATTTGTCCCACATACGTTTCAGCTCCTATCATACTTTCGGAGTTATTTTAGGTGGCAATAGTTAGTGACTCACCCTGTATACCGTATACTTTAATTTTTGAGTCTCAGTCTGTTAATTTACATAGGTCACCACAAAGCTTCATAGACCAAAAGTAACAGAGACTGAAACATTTATTTTAATTATAGCAGTGTTAGTTAGTGGTTCGTGTTTTACGACGCTAAACTGCGTATTCACCAGCGTGTTTGCATGAAATAAACAGAGGCGAGGTTGGTTAAAATCTGTGGAAACAGTGATAAATTCTAAAAACATGCAGAATCAGCAAACACTGCATGCATAATAAACAAGAATTAAAGGTACAATATTGTTATACAGAGAGTCATTAAATGCAGTGTACGATTGCAGATAAGCCCACAGCAAAATAATTGTGGATAAAATAGGTTAAAGAATATTAGCAAAGATACATTTACAAAAGGGCAGACTCCTGTGGCTGGTGACTACTTAAAAATGATGGTTGACCCAGTCACTTTGCAACACACTGAAATCGCCCCCACAGTATTTTGACAACTCGCGAAACCTTAAAACACGTTCCATACTCTTCTGATTGCCGTTTAAAGTAGAGGGCAGGTCGTGTGGGAGACACAGATCTGCCTTCAAGTCATCAAAAGAAACACACTCGGTTAAAATATGGTGTACTGACACGTGCGTTCCGCATCTTCGACACACTGATCCGTTCTACCGCCATAAGAGAAAGCCATGTGTCGAGATCCAGCGTCCCACTCTTAGCCCTGTAAGGGCTACTTCTTTACCTCATCGTGGTCGGGGGGAGGTAAAACGCAGTCGCACTGTAGGTTTCCGTGACCGCTGGTTATCGCTCTTCACTTCCAACCACCGAGCCTCCCATTTGACGTGTGTCCTTCAGGGTCGGGTACGTGTGGTGGCTGCCCGCAGGGGGCTGAGCAGCGAGCAAGGCGTTGGAGGGATCAAGCGCCCTAGGCAGTCGCATCATTGACAGCAGCAGGAAGCTATTAAAATAGGGCTGGTACCTCAGATACGACGACCATTACACTCATTATTTTAATTATCACTTAGTCACAACAGCCTATCTGCCACATTGCAGCTACAGAAACAGACAGTTACCACTCATACAAAAACGTTTATTTGATGAAAGAGTGATGAGAAAATATTTGTCATTATTGGTGATAATACGGGTAGTTCTGTAATGGATAGAGATTATTGTGATAAAGACTTCCAGTAAGTGAAGTTTCGGGATTTTGTTGGAAATAGGACTGAAGGAATAGTGTAATACCCACGACACGAGGAAGGGCAGCAAGGCTCGTAAATTTTCATCTACATCTACATTCATACTCCGCAAGCCACCCAACGGTGTGTGGCGGAGGGCACTTTACGTGCCACTGTCATTACCTCCCTTTCCTGTTCCAGTCGCGTATGGTTCGCGGGAAGAACGACTGTCTGAAAGCCTCCGTGCGCGCTCTAATCTCTCTAATTTTACATTCGTGATCTCCTCGGGAGGTATAACTAGGGGCAAGCAATATATTCGATACCTCATCCAGAAACGCACCCTCTCGAAACCTGGCGAGCAAGGTACACCGAGATGCAGAGCGCCTCTCTTGCAGAGTCTGCCACTTGAGTTTGCTAAACATCTCCGTAACGCTATCACGGTTACCAAATAACCCTGTGACGAAACGCGCCGCTCTTCTTTGGATCTTCTCTATCTCCTCCGTCAACCCGATCTGGTACGGATCCCACGCTGATGATCAATACTCAAGTATAGGTCGAACGAGTGTTTTGTAAGCCACCTCCTTTGTTGATGGACTACATTTTCTAAGCACTCTCCCAATGAATCTCAACCTGGTACCCGCCTTACCAACAATTAATTTTATATGATCATTCCACTTGAAATCGTTCCGCACGCATACTCCCAGATATTTTACAGAAGTAACTGCTACCAGTGTTTGTTCCGCTATCATATAATCATACAATAAAGGATCCTTCTTTCTATGTATTCGCAATACATTACATTTGTCTATGTTAAGGGTCAGTTGCCACTCCAAGCAGCAAGTGCCTATCCGCTGCAGATCTTCCTGCATTTCGCTACAATTTTCTAATGCTGCAACTTCTCTGTATACTACAGCATCATCCGCGAAAAGCCGCATGGAGCTTTCGACACTATCGACACTATCTACTAGGTCAGTCTGTTGCGGATCTATTTCAGCTATGATGTAGCTATCTTCAGTGATACACGGGTACAAGAACGTAATTAAAATCAGGCATTAAAATACACTGTAGGAAATAAAAGTTACTCCACCCTTTTAGAGATTTTCAGTCCCCTCAGTGTTTATTCTTGCACCAGTGCACATGGAATATATGAAATGATTACATATACTGATCAATAGCGCAAACGGTTCTGAGGTACCTGTTATCGACCAATGCTGAAACATCCACACTAGTACGCCGTGTAACCTCCACGGACGGCAATGCAGGCGTTGACTCTGGCATCAAGTCGATCGTACAGAAGGCGGACATTGTCCTGAGATACGTTACGCCACGCCTGCTCCACCTTTCGATATAATTACGTCAGTTTTCTGGTTGACGAGTCACACGAGTCACTTCTCGTATATTCCATACGTGCTCGGTTGGGGAGACATTTGGAGATCGTGCTGCTGGCCAGGGAAGTTGCCGCATGTCTTGCAGAGCACGTTGCGTTTCACGAGCAGTGTGTGGGCGAGCGTTATCCTGTTGGAGCGACAGATCAACTTCCCTACCTCCTTTTATTCTGGCGAGTCCGCCTCTCTTCACATCTAGTGGTCAGTTCTGCATTACATAGAGATGTACGGGTACTTTTGATCGGATAGTGTTTGCGTGGATCTGTATGAAGACAGCTGTTGTTATCGTGCCCACAGCACACTCATTCTGAGGGTGTTGGTCTCCGAGAATGCTGAAATAAACAACCTCCTCCACGTTCAGGGTGACCTGCACGAGAGGGCCCAAGTCATGGTACGATAAACACCCCCAAACACCAGAGATCCACCATGACCTCAACTGCACTCTCCCAAAACATGTGAGAACCATCCTGTCCTGAGCTGCACTGTCCATACACTCTAGGTTAATAGCTTCATTGCGTCGTCGTCTGTTTCACGCCTTGCATCATTCGAAGAGGGGCAAAATTGCGACTAGTCGGGCGACACTATACACCGCCAATCAACTACTGTTCATCTTATGCGCTGTTTTTCCTAGCTATTGGCCGATTTTAAACGGCTGTTTTGACAAGACGAGACACTCGTCTCCGATAATTGTGGATTAGAATCTTTTTACGAAAAATGTTCATTCGCAGTGTTACATGGATGTGGATGGTACACGATTCCTGGCAAACGTGGTGGACAGTCCGCGTCGATATACCGATCGTAATACAATTGAACGACTTCCTTCAGGTTGTGTTCATGGGCACATTCAAACACGATAGCTCTGTCGTTCTGTCACGTCGACCAATCTTTCTGCGCTGATTGCGTACAATCACACCACAACACACGTACACATCATTTTACTGGCATGATTTGCGACGTCAGTGGGGAGTCGCACGAGCGCTGAGTTCCAGTTCTGTACAACATACATCAGTCCAAAGCGACCAGAGACTAAAATTTGGTTCGGTTATTTACAAAGGCGATGAAAACGTTTCCGTTCAAAATTCACACAAGCCCCTTGCATATACAGGGTGAACATCAATAAAACCGGCAAACTGCACGGACGGATTCCTGACTGGGAATGGAGGAAAAAAAGGTCGTATGAACACGTGGTCCGGAAATGCAACGTTGCCACGGCAGATGGCGCTGACAAATGACAGTTCGTCTGATCACTTGCCGTGTGTTCCTTGTATGTTGCAGGTGATAGGGACAGTAGAGGTTATCATGCAGGACGCGCGTAATCGTACTGTGGCCTGCACCATGTTGGCTGCCCACTTACCTGGAGCTTGCGCTAGGGTTCGTCTCGACATGGTGTAGAAGCAGGTCCTTCAAATCTGTTGTACGAACAGTCTGCGACCTCCTTGCATGTTCGTCTGTCCGAAAGGACACATGATCACACAGACGCCCAGAAAGGGCTTCAGATGTGTTGCCTGATGTGGTTGTTGTCTGTGAGGGTACTTGTCACGTATAACCGTGCTGCCTCTCGACCATCTGCTTGGCCGTACGCGAACACCACCTCGGCTTCTTCCCGACATGAATACCGGCCCATTCTGCTGCTTACAGTACGCTACGTCCATCACACCGCCAGCAACATAGAAAGAACATACGGCACGTGGTCAGAAGAACTGTCATTGTCAGTGCCATCTACAGTGTATAACTGCCCATGTCGTGTTGTGCCGACTCCACTGTAGCTTGAATGGATTTTTAAGTTTTTTTTTTTTTATATGCCCGACTTCTGATTTCACCACACAAGTCTCCAGGGTTGAGCAGTTATTGCCCGATGACGACATGCATTACAGTTTGTTAAAGCGGAGTTCACCGTTATCTATATTTATAAAAGAAAGTCGTGTTAGTTACACTATTTATAACTCAAGAACGGCTGGACCAATTTGGCTGAAAATTGATGGAGAGGTAGCTTAGAACCAGGAGACGGACATAGGGTACTTTTTATCCCGTTCGACCGCTATAAAACGTGGTATAACAAAAACGCATCTGGCATCGAATAACAAAACGCAGATGTCAGCTAAACGTCACTATAAAACGTGGCATAACAAACACGCATCTGACATGGAATAACAAAACGCAAACGACAGCTAAACTTCTGTGATTAAGTATCAGTATATATCATCAATTAAAAATTTAAAGAAATAATTTGTATTTTCTTTGAATCATCATTAACAATTCCGCGACCAAGACGATAGAATATTTCTCAACAAAGCCGTAATGCAAGGAGGATACAAAATATTGCGAATGGAAGGACTGAAGAAGAACAACATATTGCCCGTGAAGAGCGCCGCGTTAGTATGGCTCGACTTCGTGCTTCTCAGTCACAAGAGCAAAGTGAGGCAGCCCTTGACACTGCTCGGTTGGCAATGCATTTTTTGGCGGAGTAAACCATGAACAAATATTTTTTAAAAAAATTAACTTTTGAATTGAGTAACCTCTTTTTTTAAGTTGGTTGAAAATGACAATATGTTTCATTTTTAAAAAAAGCACTTTCCCATATGTAAGAGTAACTCTAAATACTGTCACATCAAAAAAATATACTGTTGAAAAATAAGAGTCATTCACTCCAAATTGCACTACCTAATCCGATCACTGATAATTATAAATGGGTGAAGATAAATTATTTAAAATCGGTTGCCAGTCATTTGTCCAATCTATCTACACAAACAATTACTAATCGTTTCCTGGTAATAAGCAGTGAAATTGGTCTTTTACAGTAAAACAAAACCAAACAATGTAAAATATCTTGAAAGTTTGTCGTTTAAATCTGGAATATCCAAGTTTTTCACATGGTCAGTTATATGTGGCATGTTCACGGGTCGGAAGACCATCTGCTTTGTTTGTTCTTGCGCCTGAAAATAAAACAAAAATTGTCGTATATCGCAAGGTACTTAATTGAAGAGTGGAAGCTATGCACCAAACAACATAAAGAATCATTAAAATACTTAATTTTTTATTTATATTTCCTAATAAAAAATTGAACTTAACATCGAAAATCTGATTATTTATTGGCTTTAAGGCGGAACAGAGTTCGCTGGGTCAGCTAGTTAATTATGTTTTTAGATTTAATTTTATTACTCGTACAGAGACACAACGTTCCTTTGTTTAACAGCGCGTCACCAAAATAAGTATGAAATGCTAATGTCTTTGCAATACATAAAGTCGACTATTGAGTTAAAGTTCGTACCTATTTTGCCATTTTAGAGAAGAGAAACCTTAAGCGCTTCTGCTTCTATAGTCTCAGTATCAAATGTTCACTAATTTCAATTTACTTCCTATCTCAGTTCAGTATTTAACACAAATTATATATCAATGTCATTTCAGAGATATTACGTAGGTTCCACACTAACGGAATAACACGTAATTGTCGTTTAACATCACTTTTATTAATAATCCTTTTTCTTATGACGTAAATGTTAATGAATGATCACTATCTAGGAGGAATGAGGGATTGATCCTAATCATGAGATAATAGCTTTTAATGAGCCCGCAATCGTTAATTAAATAAAAATTCACGTTCAAGGATGATATTGCGAACAACTTTCGTTACGTCGGTTTTCACGTATCTGTCGAAACTAATCCTCTCGCCCACAATTCAAATTAACACTGACGTTAACCGCTTTTGTCGAAACATCGAATCGTAACTATTATGTGAAAGTTTATTCTAGTTCCCGAATTAATTCCTTTCAGATACGCGCACGACCGAACAGCAGACCGGAACACAAACGACTTGTTTTAACAACCGAACAACGCAACGACGTTACATTACGACAATGTCCACCCAATGAACATCTCTTTGACTTTATCTCTTCTCCTCTGCTTAATTAAATTATTCCTAAGGTACACAAGGTAGGTGTGAAGCTGCCGCTCGTTGCCGTTCGACATTCGTTCGGCGGGCTCCAGGCAAAGAATCTCGCCAAAGTTTCAGTAGGCGAGTTCCGGGAGAGGAAAGAATTGCTGTAGTGGTCTGAATGAAGCTCTTTCTTGATGTGCGTCTTGGTCGTTGAGGCTCGTGTACAAACAAGCAGTGTCTGGAATCAGTTTCCTCTTCTCCATTTCTGAAGTTGCTTTCCTGAGAATACCTGGATGCGCCGTACCTTTAATTTGGTATAGTTTATTCGTAGGCAGCCTGTAACAATGTATTCAGTCTCACTCATAGTTGTACCAACCTTTTTGACGTATACGGAATTTTGCCAAACTGGTGCAGAATATTCTGTTTTAAGGGAACCTAGTGACAGGGTACAAGTTCGAAGCGGTTTGGAACATTATTCTCAATGAACAAAATGAGATTTCAGACGACCCTGCGCACCCTGAAAAACGATAGGATGAACGCCAGCGGCGGGTCCTTCCACCACCCGGACGATAAAACGACAACTGCTTTTTTCAAAGCCGGCCATTAGAACAAAACGAGATAATATCGAAACTAATTCATCTGATAAAGAAGTGTTAGTACCTAACATCCGTAAACAAATAAATAAAGTCAGACCCATAGGGGTCCAAACGATAAATACACGAAACATAAACTGAATTAATCCCATCATTGAAAGACCAATGTTTGGAAAGCCTGGTCTAAACGTCATTTCAGTAAATATAACATCGGATAATGATACAGAGATGCTGGCTGTTGATGTCCAGTCAGAGTCACATCCGCGTACACGGTGTCACAAACCTTTTGGGTCAAATTTAAACAGGTGATAGAGGGTCTACAACCGATATATCGTGAAAGGGAACCAATGGTCGGAAATGCATGTTTGTTGTGTAATGGACGTACACAGCGTACACCACATAAAACCATTGTAGCTCATAGTAATTGTTCAAAGCGACGACCGCCTGTAGCAGTGCATGTATTGCAACGATGCATGAAGTTCTGCCACACTCTCTCAAAGATCCTGAGTGTCTGTTGCACACTGGAATAGGTGGCGGGTGATAAGCAGCGTACACCTCCGATCACGAAACACACATACTGTACACAACACAGCTCATAGCACGTTTGTCATGTGATGACTGCAGCCGTCACACCAGCGCATTAACCTGTGCCACATGCACACCACTATCCCTGTTGCCAGTTGTCCATCGCATCAGACAGCTTGTGGAGTGTCCGTGGTGAGGTGTGTTACTGTGTACAGTGCATGACGCGGAGTCAAAGATGGAACATCACTTGTCATGAGACTTGCCAGACATGCATTTAACGTGCGCTCCGGCAGGATGTAGTGCCCGTAAATCAGGAAGAATGTACAGAGAACATTTTCCCAACGGGCGTCATCGTAAATGGAAGATGTTTATCTCCGTGGATAGCAACTTAAGGGAGACGGCGTCGTTCACGCTACAGAAAGGGAGTCAAGGCTCTCGCCAAAGACATGTACGACTTTGAAGAGATTGTATCGGATCGTATGGCCGACCATCCAGCAGTAACCACCCATCAACTGGCCCATGAAACGCACACTTTGAAGGACACAGCGTGGAGAGTACTGGTGGAACATCATTACCCCTATCATAAAGAACATGTGGAAGCACTGGGACCAACGGGTTTTAAGCCCCACATTCACTTCTGCCAGTGGACTATCCACAGCAGTGCTGTCGTGCTGAACTTCGTACAGTTTGTATTGCTCACAAATGAGGCTTCACTCAACCATGATTGTGTCGTTAACACCCGCATCAGCTGTGTCTGGAATGAGGACATCACCCACATCGGTGGCCGCCACCAATGATTCTCTGTCAATGTATCGGTAGACATTGTCCAAGATCACCTATCAGGACCTTATTTGCTACCTCTCCGTTTGATCAGTCCACATTACATCTGTTCCTGGGAGACGTGGTGCCTCAGTTTTTGGAGACTGTACCCCTTACTAGCCATGAAAGGATGTGGTTTCAACATGGCAGTGCACCAGCCCACTTTTGTGTTAATGTCCTAGAGCACCTGGTCAACACTTACCCTCATTGTTGGGTTGGATGGAGGCATTCTGTCCCATGGCCAACACTATCGCCTGATCTTATACCTCTGGACGTTATGCTCTAGGGTTACACCAAGACCTTGGTGAATGGAACCCCTGGAGAAACGGATGAAGACGTGCCTGCTAGGTTGCAAGCTGCCTGCCTCCAGGTACAACAGACGCCAGGGATCTTTGAGAGAGTGCGGCAGAATTTCATGCGCCGTTGCCATGCATACACTGAGATTGGTGGTCGTCACTTTAGTTGTAATAGTAGTAGTAGCTTTATTCATCCGTAGATCTCTTTTTACAAGGATATAGGGCATGTCAAAGTATTTACAAATTTAAATCAATTTAAAATGAGCTAATTCGTATACACATACATTTACAGACATCTAGTTAGAGACAATCATTAGATTTACTCCTGGTATACAATACTTTTTTTACAAATAACTTATTAAATAATGTAATGCCACATTGTTCACTCATATCTCACTATCAAGTCACTGCACACATTATACACACATTGTTTCATAACACTTCACTCACTACACACACACACACACACACACACACACACACACACACACACACACACTGGTGATCCCTGGGCCATTTTCTGTAGCGCAACTTCCCGTTTGCTATCCTGAAAAACGGAGTCGGCATCCCTCCATAAAAAGTGAGACGTTGAGCTCGGAAAGAGAAAGAGGTGTTAGTACTGTGCTATGCATAGCTTGGGAGTAAGTATTTCTAGAAAGGAAAAAAGCAGGAAAAAACATAAAGTGAAGGTGTCATGTGGAATTTTGGATATTTTATAATCATTATTATTATTATTATTATTTATTTGTATAACATTCTCTATCAAAACCCTACTCTGTTTTAGCTAAGTAATCCTTCAATGTATAAAATGTATTGCATAACAGGTACTTTTTAGCTGCCTTTTTAAAGTAGTGTATTTTGGCAATTTCTTTAATCTCTTTTGGTAATTTATTGTACAGTTTTATTCCTTGGTAGAACTCTTGTTGCATGGTCATGGACAGAGCTGTTTGTGCAGTAATTACCAATGCTATTTTTGATGCGTACAACTGACTGGTAAATGTATCACATGGAGCAATTAAAATCCCCAGTGTTCTGAACAGATTTTTGCAATGAACTCGACTAGTATTTTGGGTTATTATTATTATAGCTCTTTTCTGGAGTTTGAAAACTGTGTTCATATTTTGTGCATTTGTTCCCCAGAAAAGAACTCCAAAACTAAGAATTGAGTGTACATATGAATAAAATGTAACTAAAAGACACTGCATGTTACACACTGATGACAGGATTCTAAGAGCATAACATGTTGATGACATTCTGTTTGCAAGTACCTTTGTATGTTCACACCGCTTCCACTGGGAATCAATATTCATTCCTAGAAACGTTGCATTTGTTACACAGTCTGTAGATGTACCATCTACTTTTAATTTAATATTGTCATTTTTCCTCTTCAAACTGAAATTCATGGCATTAGTTTTTTTATGTTCAATGTCATTTTATTACTAATTGACCAATCATAAAGTTCCTTGAGAGTTTCATTTGCTTTCTCGGCAAAGAGTTCTCTTGTTTTCTCAGTGATTGCTGTCATCAGCGAAGAGGATTTTTTTCACCATGAGTAATACTACTGGGAAAGTCATTGATGTATATCAGGAACAATATTGGTCCTAATACGCTACCTTGCGGAACCCCTATAGTAATGTATTTTGGTTCTGATAAGTGTTTTACTAAATGTTTAGTATCTGTACTCTTTGTACCCTATCTGTTTGGTATCATCGAAACCAGTCATTAGCTACCCCTCTTATTCCTAATGCTTGTAATTTATTTAATAGAATCTTGTGGTCGACTGTATCAAACGCCTTTGAAAGATCCAAAACTATGCCTATGACACATTCATCTTTATCAAGAGCATCAAGTACAAGATCGAACAGTTGCAATGAGCTACGTTGTTGTTATGTGGTGTACGCTATATATGTCCATAACACAATAAATATTGTAAGAGATCCATGATTAAGGAATTTGTTGCGAGCGCAGTCGAGCAGATGTAATTTCGACGGATTGCTCACGCGCTGCCTGCGATATGTAAGCTATAAGAGAATCGCAGACCAGAGAGCAGTGTCGGCTGCAGTAGGAACTGTGTGGCAGTAGGAGTAAGTAGTAGCTAGCAGTCGTGTGTGTGGAGTTGGTTGGGCCGGTCGTGGGGAGCAATGGCGGTGCCTGAGCGATGTAGTATAAGGTAAAAGCAGCCTCGCGCATATGTAGTATTGTTATAACAAGTTCCATGTAAATGTTTTTTAAAAACAATCTCTTAATAATAATCTTTCTCATAAAAAGTAACTTTTGACAATCATTCATTTGAATTTAAAGAATTTACTGATTTCTCCAATCCTTGGTCATCCCGATTATTAAAAAGAATGATCAGTTGTTTCTTTTTATACATGACAAATCTATCGGCCAGCATTGCACTCGGCTGTGCCAGAAAAATTTCCTATAGGAGCAGATATATATGCGTTATCCGGCGACTTAATTGAGGTAAGAATTTTCAATTTATTCAGAATGATCTTTCAGGGCCATGACGCAGCACTGCTGACGTCCAAATTTACCAGTTTAGATTCACAGTCAATTATTGAAAGGTTATAAGTGAGCCATAGTTTTGTTATTGAGAGATTGGTCACATTTTATTATTAATAGGTTACGCAATTTATTTATTTATTTATTTTTACTTTTTATGAGAAAGATTATTATCAAGAGATTTTTTTTAAAAACATTTACATGGGACTTGTTATAACAATACTACACATGCGCGAGGCTGCTTTTAACTTATACTACATCGCTCAGGCTCCACCATCGCTCCCCACGACCGGCCCAGCCAACTCCACACACACAACTGATCGCTAGCAACTACTTACTGCTACACTGTTCTTACTGCATACAACACTGCTCTCTGGTCTGAGAATCTCTTATAGCTTACATATCGCTGGCAGCGTGTGAGCAATCTATAGAGTAAATATCTCTGGAGTGGGCATTGCGTTCTGCGCATGTTCTCAACATTAAACCAGGATTGTCACGAGATTTCGGGACTTCGCTGTGCGTGTGTGCTTTCTGCAGCTTTTGAAGTTTATAATACCAAGAGTTTTTGTTGTGTTTCACCGTTTGTTGATAGTGTAATAGCGATGGTAAATTACTGTTGTTGCTACGGATGCAAAGAAAAATATGTGAAAGGAGGGATAGTAACTTTTCATGGGTACACTCCATATAGCTCTAATTATAGTTTTCATTTCAGTAAGAGACACTGTATACGTTTAAAAATTTCGAGACGCATTATAATTAAGACTTGATTCTGTAGACCCATTTTTCTACGATTTTATGACTGTATAATAGATATTACGGCTCATACAAAAGCTTACAAACAATCCCTTCCTCTCGTAAATTGGCTACTGGAACAGGAAAGGGAAAGGTTAGTTGTTTCAGTAAATACTATCCTCCATGCATTTATCAGTAACTTGTCAATTATGTATATAGATTACTCAGTCTAGTATTTATTTAATAAACTGGGAGGAAATACGTAAAATGCGTTAAATAAATACCTCAAAGAGCCACCAGTAAGAAAAATTGTGCTTTAGGTCGCCAAAACGAGAAAATAAATACGCAGAAATACAAGAAAAAAGGGCGAATTAGTAGGGATATAATCGCTAATGTGTGGCAAATTCGGTGATTTTCGGACACTGGCAAAAGCACTAACGTACTGTCAAGTCGTTTTGCAGGACTATCACTGCAAAAATGTACTTCAGGCTGTGTAATACTATAAAGTGCGGTATCATACCGAAAACTACCAAAAATCGAGCGCATCTGAACTATGACACCTATCGCAAAGAAGCTGAATGTAATATCACTTGCCCTTAAAAGTTACGTAGCTGGTTTATTCCCGGTATCAAATGGATACTGTTAAAATGTCTGCGCAACATATATAAATAATCCACGACACGTACGAAAAGAATCCGTCTGTACTAGGGATGTAGTGACATTCTAAATATACAGGGCGCTATACGGACAAACACACGACCTCCCGAGATTACGTGACCAGGCCGGCAATGTATGTTGAAAACACAAAATCTGTTCTGCGCATGTGAATGCTCACTCCAGAGATATTTACTCTATGGAGCAATCCATCGAAATTACGTCTGCTCGAGTGCGCTAACAACAAATTCCGTAATCATGGATCTCTTACAATATGCCTTTCCGAACATTTGTTCTCTATCTCAATGTAATCAGCTGTGGAATCACTGTTTGATCCAAAAGGTTTGAGACACCGTGTATAAACAACCTAACACTAACTTCAGCCTCAAGGAACAGGCTAACTTTTACTCTGACTCAGCAAAGCTGGTAACAGGTGGCTTTAACTTCCACAATACGTGGGACTGTATTAACCACTTGAGCAAGCAATGTACGCCTTGAAAGCGTGTCCTCGAGGGACGCTGACCCCCGTGCGTATCCACAGTGCGTGCGGCGGCTGCCCCAGCAACCAGACGGCTTGCTTCGCACCGCAGTGCGTCGCTGCAGATGGCGTCGAGCGGGGCTTCATTGCCGTCAACCGACGCCTGCCAGGACCTTCCATACAGGTGAGTCTGGGCGTCCTCCTGTTCTCTCCTCTGAAACACCGTAAACTGTTTTCGGTGCGTTTAATTTGGATATACGAGGGTGAGTCAAATGAAAACCTTCCAATCCCAAAGAAAGCAGGAGTTGACAATTGTGAAAATTACCGAACTATCAGTTTAATAAGTCACGGCTGCAAAATGCTAACGCGAATTCTTTACAGACGAATGGAAAACTGGTAGAAGCCGACCTCGGGGAAGATCAGTTTGGATTCCGTAGAAATACGGGAACACGTGAGGCAATACTGACCTTACGACTTATCTTAGAAGAAAGATTAAGGAAAGATAAACCTACGTTTCTAGCATTTGTAGACTTAGAGAAAGCTTTTGACAATGCTCACTGGAATACTCTCTTTCAAATTTTAAAGGTGGCAGGGGTAAAATACAGGGAGCGAAAGGCTATTTACAATTTGTACAGAAACCAGATGGCAGTTATAAGAGTCGAGGGACACGAAAGGGAAGCAGTGGTTGGGAAGGGAGTGAGACAGGGTTGCAGCCTCTCCCCGATGTTATTCAATCTGTGTATTGAGCAAGCAGTGAAGGAAACAAAAGAAAAATTCGGTGTAGGTATTACAATCCATGGAGAAGAAATAAAAACTTTGAGGTTCGCCGATGACATTGTAATTCTGTCAGAGACAGCAAAGGACTTGGAAGAGCAGTTGAACGGAATGGACAGTGTCTTCAAAGGAGGATATAAGATGAACATCAACAAAAGCAAAACGAGGATAATGGAATGTAGTCGAGTTAAGTCGGGTGATGCTGAGGGAATTAGATTATAAAATGAGACACTTAAAGTGGTAAAGGAGTTTTGCTATTTGGGGAGCAAAATAACTGATGATGGTCGAAGTAGAGAAGGTATAAAATGCAGACTGGCAATGGCAAGGAAAGCGTTTCTGAAGAAGAGAAATTTGTTAACATCGAGTGTAGATTTAAATGTCAGGAAGTCGTTTCTGAAAGTATTTGTATGGAGTGTAGCCATGTATGGAAGTGAAACGTGGACGATAAATAGTTTGGACAAGAAGAGAATAGAAGCTTTCGAAATGTGGTGCTACAGAAGAATGCTGAAGATTAGATGGGTGGATCACATAACTAATGAGGAGGTACTGAATAGGATTGGGGAGAAGAGAAGTTTTTGGCACAACTTGACTAGAAGAAGGGATCGGTTGGTAGGACATGTTCTGAGGCATCAAGGGACCACCAATTTAGTATTGGAGGGCAGCGTGGAGGGTAAAAATCTTAGAGGGAGACCAAGAGATGAATACACTAAGCAGATTCAGAAGGATGTAGGTTGCAGTAGGTACTGGGAGATGAAGAAGCTTGCACAGGATAGAGTAGCGTGGAGAGCTGCATCAAACCAGTCTCAGGACTGAAGACCACAACAACAACAACATTATTTATTGTGCAGAAGTGGTACAAAACTGTACCACTTCTCAACATAATCTCCCCCACGCTCAATGGAAGTCTTCCAGCGCTTACAAAGTGCATAAATTCCTTTACAAAAAATTCTTTTGGTAGTCCGCGCTACCACTCATGCACCGCGTGCGGTATCTCTTCATCAGAACGGAACTTCTATCCTCCCATTGCGTCTTTGAGTGGTCCAGACATATGGAAATCACTTGGGTCAAGGTCTGGTGAGTATGGTGGATGAGGAAGACACTCAAAATGCAGGTCTGTGATTGTTGCAACTGTTGTACGGGCAGTGTGGGGCCTTGCATTGTCATGTTGCAAAAGGACACCTGCTGACAGCATTCCACGTCGCTTTGATTTGATTGCAGGCCGCTGATGATTTGTTTAGGAGATCTGTGTATGATTCACTGGTGACAGTGGTCCCTCTAGGCACGTAATGCTCCAAAATGACGCCTTTTTCGTCCCAAAAGAGAGTCAGAATAACCTTCCCTGCTGATGGTTCTGTTCGAAACTTCTTTGGTTTTGGTGATGAGGAATGCCGCCATTCCTTGTTCGCTTTCTTCGTTTCCGGTTGGTGTAAGTGAACCCAGTAACGATTCTTGTAAGGAAGCCATCACCTTCTCGTTCAAAGCGCCGAAGAAGTTCTTCACAAGGATCAACACGTCGTTCTCCAATTTCAGGAGTCAGCTGCCGTGGCACCCATCTTGCAGACACTTTGTGAAACTGGAGCACATAATGCACAATGTGGTGTGCTGACCATGACTAATCTGTAAACATACTGCAATGTCATTCAGTGTCACTCGGTGCTTTTCGTTCACTATGGCTTCAACTGCTGCAATGTTCTGTGGAGTCACAACTCGTTGTGCCTGACCTGGACGAGGAGCATCTTCCACTGTAGTCACACCATTTGCGAACTTCCTACTCCATTCGTACACTTGCTGCTGTGACAAACATGCATCACCGTACTGAACCTTCATTCGTCGATGAATTTCAATAGGTTTCACACCTTCACTACGCAAAAACCGAATAACAGAATGCTGTTCTTCCCTGGTGGAAGTCGCAAGTGGGGAGGCCATCTTTATACTGATACTGCGACGGTATGTGTGCATCTGCACTATACTGCCACCTACACGCAATTCTGCACGCTGTTTCTAGCATGCTTACCAACTTAAGGATAACAACGCGAAATTTCGATTTTTTATTACAAATTTAGGGTTTTCATTTGACTCACCGTCGTATGTTGGGTCCTTTGTCACTGTACACTGACAAAGGAAGCATACACCAACAGGTGTCGGGCGTGGTGGTCTAGACGTAAGGGGTAAAGGGCGTGTCTGGAAACTGGAAGGTAGCGGGCTCGAATACCAGTCGGAACACGGAATATTCCAGTCAGCCTTTAAAGGTAGCCTTCACCTCTCAATGACGTGAACATGTTGCGTTAAAGTGTAGGTCTTCTCTCCTCGGTGGGATTGCTTCGGTAGGTCAGGGGCACGCAGGACTGGCTCCAGGCTCTTGAGCCACATGGAAGGGTTATTATATTCAGAAGGGAATGGAATTTACTTGTATGTAGCACGATTGTAGTGTACACTTAGCTGTTACAAGCACTTCTTTAGTACGATGTGCTTCTCAAGCGTTTCCGAGAAATCAGCGGTCAAATTGTGAGTCTCGTGAATACGACACCAGAGTGCTAACCGTCGAGCAGTGAAGTTAGTGCAACTGGTGCTAACAGTATTGCGTTCGAACCTCGTTATTTTACTTTCTCATCTTTCAACAAACATTCGTATTGTTACAAGGAATCCTGTGTTTACGGAAACAGTGAGAAACAAGGTAACAGATTGGTGGAGAGGTATAATTGAGGTATAATAAGGAATCGTGATGGACTGGTTTACTTATCTGTACATTCATGCCCGTGAAGTCATTGGCTTATAAATCTTAGACGTCATTAGTAGGCAGACAGCATTTGATGTGTTATCCGTCATGAAAGCATGGGAAACGAAGTATACACTTGCACCACGCACATTTTATCAATGTCACATCACATCCGTAATTTAGTAACGATAGCAGAAAACTCAGTTCAGTAACAATTAAAATGAATGGCAGTGCAGAAGTAGGTTTCCACAAAAACCATCTGTCTTTCAGCATAGATACGAATACCAAAGCTTTGAACTGACGCAGTAATAGGGCGGAATAGTAATATAGTTTTCATAAGACGATATTTCTCTCTTCCATCTATATTGTGGAGGCATTGTGAGTTCGCTGCAGCTAATTTTTGATCGATAGTGTCAACAACACTGCTTGATGGCTGGCCTTATCATAAGGTGTTCAACAGGCTTGTGTAACTTTTAACCTCGATTTCTGGAAACTGCTTAAGCCTTCGTCTTCTTTTCATCTCCCCCTTCCCCTGTTCCCTGCCCCCAGCTTCCACCATTGACTGCTGATCGTCATCATTAACCAATGACCATCTGTGGTTGCTGATCCTCATTATTGTCCACTGACCACCATCATTGACCAATGATCATCATCGCTGACCACTGACTGTCACTGACGAGTATAGTGACCATCATTGACCACTGGTCATCGTCATTGACCACTGACCATCATTGACCCATTTACGAATCATCATTGGCCACAGAGCTATGGGTTATAGGAAATGGCTTGAGAATCATGGTTACAAGTTACAGAAGTTATTATTTAAGCAGTGGCACTAAGCAAGCTGCATGTATCTTAATTAATAATCCAGACAATTTAGTTGTGGAAATATTTAATTTGAAGTCTTATTATGCTTGCAAAGTGTGATAAATCTTACACATTTCGAAAAATAATGCAATTTTACTTTGCTTGAATTTTCACAGAGATCTGTAATTATACTTGCATGTTTACTATAAAAATTCAATCTGTGTATGTATGTGTGCGTGCTTTCATATTGTGTTTTTTTATTAGACGATGGTATTATTTAATAGTTGAATAAAAGAAATACGGTCTATAAACTTTTAGAGGTTTAGAAAGCCTTGTCACCGTAGTTCTGATTCGTAAATGTTTCAAACTTAATCGAAAGTTGTTACTGTACACAACGTGTAACTGATTACAAGCTTAAAGCAAGGGTTGACTTTATTTCGCGTTTATGAAGTTTTGTGGAATAGCATTTAAACTAAAAGTCATCTTTGATAACTGCATAGTACTAATGCGTTAGTTACACTGCAGGTTTCTGGATCATTTGGAATAAAAACAATAACTATTAATCAGTACTGACGATTATATTTTTATAATGTATAATAATTTAGATGTAGAAATATTTAATTTGAAGGTTTATTGTGGCGTACATCAAGGGCAGGCCTAATTAATTACATTCTTACAATGAAACAGGGTATCTGTTTCTTTGTGTGCTTACCTGCTCATCGTAAATTTTAGCTATCACATAATTCTTGCAGTTAAAAGTCTAGTCAGGCTAGTTTCACGAGTCGATTCCTTATGTCTACCTCCAAACGTCAACCGTTATTTTGTCTTGTTATTTAGAACTATTTAAGTATGAAAACGGCACTGGGGGAGTACTTACTTTAGAGTTGACAACCATGTTTTAGCTGCTAATTTGACGAATATGTGTGTATGTGAAGAATTGCATTGCGATACTCGACATAATCAATACACTTTTTTGCATTCCTGACACATTTTTGTAGATATTTCCGACTTGTAAAGAACACTTGGCAAAGATCGTAGCAGAGGAAAATAATTAATGTGTGGCTTCTTAAGCCAAGTGTGGTACTGAGATAGAACACTGTACATCGCCATCTATTGCTGATGGCAACAGGTGACTTAAAGCAGCAGTTGACTTTATTTCACGTGTTTGAGGTTTTGTGGAATAGCATTTAAACTAAAAGTCATATTTGTCAACAGAATGTTAGTAATTCGTTAATTACTCTGCATAAGCAAACATTGGCTCTTAACTGCTTATCGAGAATGTGTCTTACAATCATTGTCATATTACACTGTACAAGCAAACATTGGCTTTTAACTAGTTACGGGGAGTATGTTATTTACTCGTAGTAATATCCCACAGCGGAAGATATATAGGGTGTCTCTCCTAAGAGCAGTCAGACGCATTTTATCTGGTGTTTTGGCGGATGTCTGAAATTTCGTGCCGGCCGCTGTGGCCGAGCGGTTTTAGGCGCTTCAGTCTGGAACAACGCGGCTGCTACCGTCGCAGGTTCGAATCCTGCCTCGGGCATGGATGTGTGTGATGT
This sequence comes from Schistocerca americana, assembly GCF_021461395.2. Lineage (NCBI taxonomy): Eukaryota > Metazoa > Arthropoda > Insecta > Orthoptera > Acrididae > Schistocerca > Schistocerca americana. The sequence goes on from NC_060121.1 coordinate 983,343,604, forward strand.
CCTTAGGTTAGTTAGGTGTAAGTAGTTCTAAGTCTAGGGGACTGATGACCCGATGACCTCGGATGTTAAGTCCCATAGTGGTTAGAGGCATTTGAACCATTTGAAATTTCGTTTTTGCAATTTGTAACTCGAGTCTGCCCAAACGAATAAGTACAGTTCATCAAATGTCGTGCGGCGCGCTGTGTCAATGGAAAGCGTAATGGGAAACAAATGAAGCTTACCGATGACACTGGACGTCTCATGAGATACGCGATGAGTAGTATTCATTTGGCCTGACTCCAGCTACACATTGTAAAAATGAAATTTCAGACATCTGGCGAAAAACTAGAGAAACTGCTTCTGAGGACTGTTAGGAGAGGAACCTTGTGTAGCTTTCAGTGAAATTTTGACAAGTTGTCATTATTTCACGCAGTACAGATAATTCTCTAAGTATGTGACATCTTTATTGATAAATAATTCAGGTAGTTCGGGTATTTTTGAGCACAGCCTGATAGGCCGCATTGTAACTGGCTTTTCCATTTTAATGGTAAATAAAATACTAAGCTCTGATTGAAGGAGAGGAGAGAGACGTGTGTGACGTATTTTTCGATAAATAATTCAGATCATATGAATAATTCTAAGCACTCTACGGATAATGCACCACAGTAGTTGGCTCTTCCATTTTAATGGTGAGTAGAACACTAGGCTGTGATTGAATGACAGCAGAGCGGGTGTTTGATGTATTTTTTGATAAATAACACAGATCGTTCAGATACTTTTGAGCACCGACCTGATGCGGTTCCATCGTAACCGGGTCTTCCGTTTTAATGATGGTCAAAGTACTAGGCTCTCATTGGAGCAGAGGAGAGAGGGGTGGTACACGGTGCTGGTTGTGTCGTGTGTGTGTGTGTGTGTATGTTCGAGGTAAATATCTTTGCCATTTTTCATGAACATGTCATTTTTATGCATCATTATGACACGCCGCTGTAGTTGGTTGGGGAGGAGAGGGGGGATGGAAGAAGGGAGCATGGTTTTTTCATCGTCACGCTAGCACAACTGAACTGTTTCTACCATCTTCGATTTTTCATTGGTTGTTTTATTTTGTTGGTGGGGCGAGGAGTGGGAGGGGAGCGACCGAGAGGAGAGAGGGGGAGAGGATGGGAGAGGGGACGTGGAGGAGTGGAGGGGAAGGGAGGGTGTGGGAGGAGAAGGACTTCATGATGTCCTAGATAAGTGGGTGTAGCTCATGGAGAGGTCAGTGACCTGGATCGTCTGATGTACTAGGGTCACTCCAAAAGAAAATACAGTTTTAATTCTGCATGTGTGAAAGTTTTACAGTGTGTAGATACATCCTTCCCGCTTGTTTTCAAACTTAGTTCAACCTGTTCCCGTGAGTGGCGCCGTCACAGCATGTCTTCAAGATGGCTGCTACACTTGACGTTCGTCAGAAGCAACGTGCTGTCATAGAATTCCTGTGCTGTGAAACGAGACAGTGGGAAATATCCACAAGAGGTTGAAAAAGGTGTATGGAGATGCTGCTGTCGATCGCAGTACAGTTAGTCGGTGGGCAAGCAGGTTACGTGATGAAAGCGGGCACGGCAATATTGAGGATTGTCCGCGCAGCGGCAGGCCTCGTACTGCACACACTCCAGACAATGTGCAGAGAGTCAACGAATCGGTGACTGCTGACAGACGCATCACAGTGAACGAATTGTTACGTTACGTTGGGATAGGGGAAGGAAGTGTCTGCAGAATACTGAAAGTGTTGGCGTTAAAAAAGTTTTGTGCCAGGTGGGTTCCCAGGATGTTGACAGTGGCTCACAAAGAAACAAGAAAAACGGTATGCAGCAAACTTTTGGAACACTACGAGAATGGTGGAGATGAATTTCTTGGAATAATTGTGACGGGTCATGAAACATGGCTCCATCATTTTTCACCAGAGACGAAGAGGCAACCAATGGAGTGGCATCATGCAAATTCTAACCACCCTACCACAACAAAGGTCAAAATTAATTATGATTGCAGTGTTGCTCACGCTACTAAATACTCCATTTTCGGACAACAACAACGTTATATTATGTGGCAGGTGTCATTAGAGCACAGTTAATAAAGTCACTTCATGAAATAATGGATAAACTAGGCACTGATCTTTTCGCGTTTCCCACGTAGGTCTAGTTCTAAAGTCATGGCTCAATCGTCGAAAATCTAGGTAGTGATGATTCCAAGCTCGGATGCAAAGAAGCCTAGGTCTTATTCTGCGATATTCAAAAGTCTTATAGATGTATTTCACAAACCATTCTTGAAGATTAAACCTTTGAAAGTTAGGACAATGGTGATGTAAAAAAGTAATCAGCACTCCGAATTTAAGTTACACTTCTTTTTTATTGCTTTTGTTGCAATATCACGCAAGTTATTCTAAAACATCACTTCAGAATACAAAACATTCTTGAAAACATCTTCCTCACTGTTAAAGTTCACATTTCATAAACTGACTACAATTTGCGTCTTTTCAACATGACGACCAAGACTTGACTTTCTAATAACCGCTTCCGCCCCCAAAAATCAGAGTTACAAGTACGACAAAGATCATAGTGACAAAAGAAAGAATACACATAAGAATAATATCATTGCAATATAAACATATCGGTGTGTCAAAGTACCTCTACATTAATGAAATCAAATCTGAACGTTGTCTCAGAAATACGTTAACTACCCCACAGAAGCACAGCAGAATATTGCTGGTATCGAGAGGTTGAGGTGAGGTGCCGTAATGGTTACGTAATTCAAGTACCCTACCCAAGAAAAAAAAAATCAAAACCACACCTTCTGCTGGAAAAGTTATGGCTACGGTGTTTTTCGATTCCGAAGGATTCTTGCTTGTGGACATCCTGCCAAGTGGAACCAACATAAATTGTGATGCATGTGTGACGACACTGAAGAAACTTCAAGCTCGACTGAGTCGTGTTCGACCACATCGGCAAAAGCAGGACGTTTTGCTGTTGCGCGACAATGCAAGGCCACAAGTCAGTCAAAAAACCACAAAACTCGGACGGACAACACTGAAACACACGCCTTACAGTCCTGATATGGCTCTATGTGACTATCATCTCTTTGGGAAACTGAAAGACTCTCTTCGTGGAACAAGGTTTGAAGATGATGACTCTCTTGTGCACGCTGCCAAACAGTGGCTCCAACAGGTTGGTCCAGAATTTTACCGTGCGGGTATACAGGCGCTGGTTCCAGGATGGCGTAAGGCAGTTGCGAGGGATGGAAATTATGTGGAGAAATCAAAATATTGAATAAAAATCTCTCGGTGTGCATGCCGCGTCAATTCAGAATAAAACTCCAAGCTTTCGACCACTACCTCCAGGGTCGTCGTCAGGGCTAAGACTGACTGTCGTGAACCAGCGAGGCTCCCACGTTTATATGCAAAGGACGGCTTCTGACTGGCTGGAATACGTCATAGCAACAGCGATATGGCGCGTAGTGAAGTGGTGCCCTCTACTTCCATAGATGTAGTTTCTATCACGCGTTGCTTGCAGCGCCATCCCTTGAATCAGGAGGTAAAGTTCGGGAAGTTTTTCTCTGGGATTTTTCTTTGTCCAGTGCACTCATCCAAGTGTTGCCAAGAGCATAGCCGTTGTCTCTGTTAAAGTTATTATCGCTAAGTCTAATTTCGACTACTTCCAGGATCACAGAGTCCCAGTAATTCGATGCGTAGGCTATTACTCTGGTTTCTTCAAATAAAATCGTATGCTTGTTAAGCAGGCTATGTTCAGCCACCGTTGATTTTTCCAAATACCTGTATTTCAGGTGGCGCTGGTGCTCGATGCAGCGGTCGGCAACGGTTCTTACAGACTGGCCCACGTAATTCTTGCCGCATTCGCAAAGTGGGAGCCTCGCTGGTTCACGACAGTCAGTCTTAGCCCTGACGACGACCATGGAGGTAGTGGTCGAAAGCTTGGAGTTTTATCCTGAATTGACGCGGCATGTACACGGAGAGATTTTTATTCAAGAAATAGGTCGCGAAAGACTTTGTAGCCAAATCAAAATATTGTTCCTAAAGGATGTATCTACACACTGTAAAACTTTCAAATATGTAGAATAAAAGATGGGATTTAAAAAAAATGGTGTGCATTTCTTTTGGTGTGACCCTCGTAAATAAAGTAAGCCAGAACTTACAACATAAACAAAGTGTACCAGTATCCCCATAGCCTACCTACTGATGTACCTACGTGTCTCCTGAACGCGAACAGATGTTTCCCCAAGTCGGCTTCTAACTATAGTACTGCTCTTCTGTGGGTAATTAGTGTTTGTCTTTGGCAGTTAACAACACTGACTTCATCTAATAGTTCTCTGATGTTCACATGTGTCACCACCTGCGTTCTCTGCTGCCACTGTATACAGGGTGAGTCACCTAACATTACCGCTGGATATACACTCCTGGAAATGGAAAAAAGAACACATTGACACCGGTGTGTCAGACCCACCATACTTGCTCCGGACACTGCGAGAGGGCTGTACAAGCAATGATCACACGCACGGCACAGCGGACGCACCAGGAACCGCGGTGTTGGCCGTCGAATGGCGCTAGCTGCGCAGCATTTGTGCACCGCCGCCGTCAGTGTCAGCCAGTTTGCCGTGGCATACGGAGCTCCATCGCAGTCTTTAACACTGGTAGCATGCCGCGACAGCGTGGACGTGAACCGTATGTGCAGTTGACGGACTTTGAGCGAGGGCGTATAGTGGGCATGCGGGAGGCCGGGTGGACGTACCGCCGAATTGCTCAACACGTGAGGCGTGAGGTCTCCACAGTACATCGATGTTGTCGCCAGTGGTCGGCGGAAGGTGCACGTGCCCGTCGACCTGGGACCGGACCGCAGCGACGCACGGATGCACGCCAAGACCGTAGGATCCTACGCAGTGCCCTAGGGGACCGCACCGCCACTTCCCAGCAAATTAGGGACACTGTTGCTCCTGGGGTATCGGCGAGGACCATTCGCAACCGTCTCCATGAAGCTGGGCTACGGTCCCGCACACCGTTAGGCCGTCTTCCGCTCACGCCCCAACATCGTGCAGCCCGCCTCCAGTGGTGTCGCGACAGGCGTGAATGGAGGGACGAATGGAGACGTGTCGTCTTCAGCGATGAGAGTCGCTTCTGCCTTGGTGCCAGTGATGGTCGTATGCGTGTTTGGCGCCGTGCAGGTGAGCGCCACAATCAGGACTGCATACGACCGAGGCACACAGGGCCAACACCCGGCATCATGGTGTGGGGAGCGATCTCCTACACTGGCCATACACCACTGGTGATCGTCGAGGGGACACTGAATAGTGCACGGTACATCCAAACCGTCATCGAACCCATCGTTCTACCATTCCTAGACCGGCAAGGGAACTTGCTGTTCCAACAGGACAATGCACGTCCGCATGTATCCCGTGCCACCCAACGTGCTCTAGAAGGTGTAAGTCAACTACACTGGCCAGCAAGATCTCCGGATCTGTCCCCCATTGAGCATGTTTGGGACTGGATGAAGCGTCGTCTCACGCGGTCTGCACGTCTAGCACGAACACTGGTCCAACTGAGGCGCCAGGTGGAAATGGCATGGCAAGCCGTTCCACAGGACTACATCCAGCATCTCTACGATCGTCTCCATGGGAGAATAGCAGCCTGCATTGCTGCGAAAGGTGGGTATACACTGTACTAGTGCCGACATTGTGCATGCTCTGTTGCCTGTGTCTATGTGCCTGTGGTTCTGTCAGTGTGATCATGTGATGTATCTGACTCCAGGAATGTGTCAATAAAGTTTCCCCTTCCTGGGACAATGAATTCACGGTGTTCTTATTTCAATTTCCAGGAGTGTATTTCGTAAACCACATCAAATACTGACGAACCGATTCCATAGACCGAACGTGAGGAGAGGGGCTAGTGTAACTGGTTAATACAAACCATAAAAAAATGCACGGAAGTATGTTTTTTAACACAAACCTACGTTTTTTTAAATCGAACCCCGTTAGTTTTGTTAGCACATCTGAACATATAAACAAATACGTAATCAGTGCCGTTTGTTGCATTGTAAAATGTTAATTACATCCGGAGATATTGTAACCTAAAGTTGACGCGTGAGTACCACTCCCCCGCTGTTCGATCGTGTGTATCGGAGAGCACCGAATTACGTAGGGATCCAAAGGAAACGGTGATGGACCTTAGTTACAGAAGAGACTGGAACAGCACATTACGTCCACATGCTAACAAAAAATGGTTCAAATGGCTCTGAGCACTATGGGACTTAACTTCTGAGGTCATCAGTCCCACATGCTAACACCTTTTTATTGGTCTTTTTCACTGACGCACATGTACATTACCATGAGGGGTGAGGTACACGTACACACGTGGTTTCCGTTTTCAATTACGGAGTGGAATAGAGTGTGTCCCACCATGTCAGGCCAATAGATGTTCAATGTGGTGGCCATCATTTGCTGCACACAATTGCAATCTCTGGCGTAATGAATGCCGTACACGCCGCAGTACATCTGGTGTAATGTCGCCGCAGGCTGCCACAATACGTTGTTTCATATCCTCTGGGGTTGTAGGCACATCACGGTACACATTCTGCTTTAACGTACCCCACAGAAAGAAGTCCAGAGGTGTGAGATCAGGAGAATGGGCTGGCCAATTTATGCGTCCTCCACGTCCTATGAAACGCCCGTCGAACGTGTACCTCACGCCTCATGGTAATGTACATGTGCGTCAGTGAAAAAGACCAATAAAAAGGTGTTAGCATGTGGACGCAATGTGCTGTTCCAGTCTCTTCTGTAACTAAGGTCCATCACCGTTCCCTTTGGATCCCTACGTAATTCGGTGCTCTCCGATACACACGATCGAACAGCGGAGGAGTGATACTCAAGCATCAAATTTAGGTTACAATATCTCCGGATGTAATTAACATTTTACAATGCAACAAACGGCAATGATTACGTATTTGTTTATATGTTCAGATGTGCTAACAAAACTAACGGGGTTCGATTTAAAAAAACGTAGGTTTGTGTTAAAGAACATACTTCCGTGCATTTTTTTATGGTTTGTATTAACCAATTACACTAGCCCCTCTCCTCACGTTCGGTCTGTGGAATCGATTCGTCAGTATTTGATGTGGTTTACGAAATATATCCAGCGGTAATGTTAGGTGACTCAACCTGTATATGTTTTGAAGTTCGGTACGCTGAACGCCACATAAAGAGCGGCTGTTCCGTGACCCTTTTGATAAGACACAGAACATTCAGTTTCCTAGAGTAAATGGCATGACGCCATTAATAAATATAGACCTTAATCAGAAGCATATAGCAAAGGTAGAATATTCAAAAATTTTAGGTGTGTCCATTGATGAGAGATTAAATTGGAAGAAACACATTGATGACCTGCTGAAACGTTTGAGTTCAGCTACTTATGCAATAAGGGTCATTGCAAATTTTGGTGATAAACATCTTAGTAAATTAGCTTACTACGCCTATTTTCACTCATTGCTTGCATATGGCATCATATAATCTGTTATTATCAACCAAACCCAATTCAAAAGTAATAGCAGTGTGCATAACTACAGTACTAGGAGAAAGGATGATCTTCACTATTCAAGATTAAATCTAACTTTGGCAAAGAAAGGGGTGAATTATACTGCCACTAAAGTCTTTTGTCACTTACCAAATAGTCTACATCTACAACTACATCTACATTTATTCTCCGCAAGCCACCCAACGGTGTGTGGCGGAGGGCACTTTACGTGCCACTGTCATTACCTCCCTTTTCTGTTCGAGTCGCGTATGGTTCGCGGGAAGAACGACTGTCTGCAAGCCTTCGTACGCGCTCGAATCTCTCTAATTTTACATTCGTGATCTCCTCGGGAGGTATAAGTAGGGGGAAGCAATATATTCGATACCTCATCGAGAAACGCACCCTCTCGAAACCTGGCGAGCAAGCTACATCGCGATGCAGAGCGCCTCTCTTGCAGAGTCTGCCACTTGAGTTTGCTAAACATCTCCGTAACGCTATCACGGTTACCAAATAACCCTGTGACGAAACGCGCCGCTCTTCTTTGGATCTTCTCTGTCTCCTCTGTCAACCCGATCTGGTATGGATCCCACACTGATGAGCAATACTCAAGTATAGGTCGAACGAGTGTTTTGTAAGCCACCTCCCTTGTTGATGGACTACATTTTCTAAGGACTCTCTCAATGAATCTCAACCTGGCACCCGCCTTACCAACAATTAATTTTATATGATCAGCCGGCCGAAGTGGCCGTGCGGTTAAAGGCGCTGCAGTCTGGAACCGCGAGACCGCTACGGTCGCAGGTTCGAATCCTGCCTCGGGCATGGATGTTTGTGATGTCCTTAGGTTAGTTAGGTTTAACTAGTTCTAAGTTCTAGGGGACTAATGACCTCAGCAGTTGAGTCCCATAGTGCTCAGAGCCATTTGAACCATTTTTTTATATGATCATTCCACTTCAAATCGTTCCCTACGCATACTCCCAGATATTTTACAGTAGTAACTGCTACCAGTGTTTGTTCCGCTATCATATAATCGTACAATAAAGGATCCTTCTTTCTATGTATTCGCAATACATTACATTTATCTATGTTAAGGGTCAGTTGCCACTCCCTGCACCAAGTGCCTATCCGCTGCAGATCTTCCTGCATTTCGCTGCAATTTTCTAATGCTGCAACTTCTCTGTATACTACAGCATCATCGGCTAAGAGCCGCATGGAACTTCCGACACTTAGTATCAAAAGTGTGACAGATAACCAACAAGTATTTTGAGAAGAAATTAAAAGAATTTCTGAATGACAACTCCATCTACTCCATAGTGGAATTTTTAGATATAAATTAAGAAAAAAAGGATAAAACCAAACAAAAAGGTTAAAAAAAATTAAAAATTAAAGGTTCTATATTAACTTAATTAGGTTGTTAAATTAACTTAATTATGTTATGTATTGGAAAATTTGACTCGTTGCACATCATTACGAAATGTCGTATTCATGATCGATGGAACTAGTATTAATCTAATGTAATGTGTGGGTGGTCAGGTGTGCGAGGGGGACCGCGTGGTGGTGGACGTGGAGAACCGGCTGGCGGGCCACAGCACGGCCCTCCACTGGCACGGCGCGCTGCAGCGCCTCTCCCCACACATGGACGGCGCCCCCGGCGTGACGCAGTGCGCCATCCCGGCCGCCACCTCCTTCCGCTACGACTTCGTCGCCGACACGCCCGGCACCCACTTCTGGCACTCGCACGACGGTGCGTACCGCTGCCTGCCTGCCTGCCTGCCCGCCTGCTTGCCTTCCTGCACACACTCAGCACACTGTGCGGGGTGGTCGCGCAAACACTTGTCAGCACGGGATAAAAAGTTCTATTTCAAATGTTGATGGTGTTGGGACAGCAACCGGCCACAAATTTACTTTCAGTTCCTTTATTCAAAGGGTACCGTTACCGGTTTAGAATCGTTGTGATTAATCCTCAGACGGTTTACACACTCTCCTTGTCACATGTGGTGTGTTTTTTTACAGATTAATTGTCCTAAAATATAAATAATACATAATTATAAAGATGCCACACGCAGATTAGTTGAAATAAGTGGTTCATGTACCGTTAAAACAACAGCTGATTCCTCAAACTGGCGGGGGGGGGGGGGGGGGGGGGAGGGGCTATCAATTACGGGGTCCCACAGGGTTCGGTCTTAGGTCCTTTACTGTTCTTGATATACATTAATGACTTACCATTCCACATTGATGAAGATGCAAAGTTAGTTCTTTTTGCTGATGATACAAGTATAGTAATAACATCCAAAAACCAAGAACTAAGTGATGTAATTGTAAATGATGTTTTTCACAAAATTATTAAGTGGTACTCAGCAAACGGGCTCTCTTTAAATTTTGATAAAACACAGTATATACAGTTCCGTACAGTAAATGGCACAACTCCAGTAATAAATATAGACTTTGAACAGAAGCCTGTAGCTAAGGTAGAACTTTCAAAAATTTTAGGTGTGTCCATTGATGAGAGGTTCAACTGGAAGCAACACATTGATGGTCTGCTGAAACGTCTGAGTTCAGCTACGTATGCTATTAGTATTAGGGTTATTGCAAATTTTGGTGATAAGAATCTCAGTAAATTAGCTTACTATGCCTACTTTCATTCACTGCTTTCGTATGGCATCATATTCTGGGGTAATTCATCGTTGAGTAGAAAAGTATTCATTGCTCAAAAACGTGTAATCAGAATAATTGCTGGAGCCCACCCAAGGTCATCCTGCAGACATCTATTTAGAGATCTAGGGATCCTCACAGTAACCTCACAGTATATATATTCACGTATGAAATTTGTTGTTAATAATCCAACCCAATTCAAAAGTAATAGCAGCGTGCAAATCCATAACACCAGGAGAAAGGATGATCTTCACTATGTAGGGTTAAATTATGACTTTGGCACAGAAAGGGGTAAATTATGCTGCCACAAAAGTCTTTCGTCACCTACCAAACAGCATCAAAAGCCTGACAGATAGCCAACTAACATTTGAAAATAAATTAAAAGAATTTCTAGGTGACAACTCCTTCTACTCATTGGCTGAATTTTAAATATAAACTAAGGGGAAAAAATTAAAACATTAGTGTCATGCAATATTTTGTGCAATGTAATATCTTGTACAGACATCCTTTATTAACCTGACACGTTCCACATGATAACGAAGTGTCGTATTCATGATCTATGGAACAACTATTAATCTAATCTAATGTAAATGGTTGCGTTACAGATTTTCGTTGAATGTGACTTACGTGAAATGTCGGTTTGGAGTGTTTGTTTTCATAGCATTCGTCCAACAGATGTGAATACATTCCCACTGCATTCTTATTGTTCCACACGTAAATTTTTCTCACTGAACACTTTAGGTTTGTTACTGAGACGATTTCTATCACGCGCCTCATGTTTTGATACATGCAAAGAGCTTACAAACATATCAGTATGAAAGATGCTATGATATATCGTAACATTTGACGATGATGTCCTATGTTTGGAATTGATCATATATTCATTTACGCAAGTGTAATGTCTTTTACACTAGTACAGGGACATTGATTTTTTGAGTTGATATTGTTACATTAATTATGAAGTATTTTTTTAAATATACATATAGTACTGCATAGGTAAATTTCTGGCTGGTTGCTGTTCCAACACCATCAACATTTGCCTTCAACAACAGCCACGATCTCCATCATGTCATCATATGACAAAATTTTGCATTAAGTTCTATTTCAACTTACCACGTCACATTCGGATAAAATCGCAAGGTTTCAATGACTGGCTCAATCTCCAAAATCCTACTTTTCCTCAAACCGCACAAAACGCCTCCTGATACCTCCTCGTAGCCCCCATCTGCACAAACCCCATACTGACACCTCTTTCGTACGCCCTTCCCTCCAATCTGCCTCACCTCATTGTTTGGCAAGGTCTTCATCCTCCCACAGTGCATCCATCAGCTCTTGAACTTGTGGCGTCACCGCCAGACACCACACTTGCTAGGTGGTAGCCTTTAAATCGGCCGCGGTCCGTTAGAATACGTCGGACCCGCGTGTCGCCACTATCAGTGATTGCAGACCGAGCGCCGCCACACGGCAGATCTAGTCTAGAGAGACTCCCTAGCACTCGCCCCAGTTCGACAGCCGACTTTTTTAGCGATGGTTCACTGTCTACATACGCTCTCATTTGTAGAGACGACAGTTTAGCATAGCCTTCAGCTACGTCATTTGCTACGACCTAGCAAGGCGCCACATTCAGTTACTATAATTACTATGTATTCTGAACAGATAATATTGTGAATCATGTACCGTCAAGAGCGACGTTCATCATTAAGGGATTAAAGTTAAGTATCAAACTAATTACGTCCGCTTTCTGAATTCTAATTCCTTGTCATGTTCCAGACCTCGCGTCAGTATAGTTCTTCCCTCCTCACGCCAGCCTGCGTGAGCTAAAACGCGTGCATTTCGGCCTTCCCTCGTAACGCGGTGCTGATAAGCCCAAACCACCCTGTCCAGTCCACCTCCTTCAGCGAGCTGATGATTCTGATACCCTCGCTCTCTATGCCGCACTACAGAAAATCTAATGATCCCTCCAAATCCACCTCAATCAGTTTACCTCACGGTTAAAAAAGGCTTTTCAAGATCAACGAAAAAAATGGTTCAAATGGCTCTGAGCACTATGGGACTTAATTTCTAAGGTCATCAGTCCCCTACAACTTAGTACTACCTAAACCTAACTAACCTAAGGACATCACACACATCCATGCCCGAGGCAGGATGCGAACCTGCGACCGTAGCGGTCGCGCGGTTCCAGGCTGTAGCGCTTAGAACCGCTCGGCCACCCTCGCCGGCTCAACACCTTCAAAACCAAGGCAGTAATTATAGGAGGAACCACCCACACTTTCCTCTTCCATGACTTCCGCCTAGAAATTTACTACCGTTCTAGCCAGTTAAGTAACACACTAAAATATCTTGGACTATCCATTAACTGGCAATTGATGTGGAAACCTTACCTGCTAACCATCCAACAGAAAGCCCGCAATACACTAAAACTATGAACAGGCCCAACTTGGCGATTACACTCCTCCACTATTCGCCACTGATCCCAACCATCGTCTGCTACGCAAATGTTGCATGGATTTCCACCCCACAAAAGTTGTATATGTCTCTCCAAATTCTCAAACTTCATGTGCTCCATACCACTTTCCATATCCGTTTATCTTCCCCACAAGAATCCTGTACCGTCTCATCAAATTCTCACCCTTCCTCACACACACATTGAACGCCTCTGCATCTCTATCTGCAAATTAGATTCCATTAATCTCATTGTCTCTTCTCTGATCACAAGCCCTGGTCTGCTGGCATGCTCTTACACAGACAGCCCTCCATCCCTACACCTACACACACCTACGCATACTCCACATCCTATCCAAACGCAACTTCAACCAGCTCCCTCTCTCTGGCAGTGGTATTTACTCCAATAGCTGTTGCTTCTACCAACTTTACTTCTTCCCCAGCTGTTCCACTCCACATCAGAGCTCCTCTCTCGTTTACCCTCTCCATCCATCCCTATCCCTATCCTCTTGTAATCACTATCCTACCCACAGATCACACTATCGTCACCCTCAGGCTTTCCCGCCATCTATGTTCCCACTATTGGTCTCACTTCCTACCTATTATCTCCATAGTTCTCCTACCTCACACACCCCTGTCTTTTAACCGCACCCATCAAGCCTATGGAATACATACATACTCTCCTCTCAGAATACTCATCACCGGTGCTGGTCCTTGAAATTTTAACTGAAGCTGCGGTGCTTCGGTGTTCTTTATCACACGAATTTCACCATTCTGTGATGTGTTTTTAAAATGTATATACCTTCGGTTTTTAGCCGTCTGTCTTTCATTTTTTAATTGAAAATAGAAAAGCAGCCCTAATGTTTGTTTCTAGTGCTCATTATATATTTTCTCATTCGCTGGGCTGAAGAGCGGAAAATTTTACTGTTTACAGCTGACCCCCACTCATATGCGGTTTGCAGGGTGAAATAACAATAAAGGGAAAAATGACTGCCTCTGCCATCATCGTCATGGCCTTAGTCTGACTGTCGTAAAACTGATTTTTTTTCGATTTCAAAAATCATTACGCATGTGACTGTTAAAAATGCACTGCCTGACAAAGCAAGGGGAGAAGGAAACGAAATGAATATCACAGACTGAGGCAGTTTGCAATTTCAGTGGTTACAGAATCAAGTCAAATTTAGAAAGAGCTTGTCCCTTTTAGCCCACTTATCAGTATGACGTTGCAGCTCCTTTGATTGGGAATGGAGTCTTAAAGTCTTTGTGTGCTCTCCTGAGGCAAGATGGCCCAAGGCTGTTGTAACTGATCCTTGGTATCCTGGCTTCTGGCAAGCTCGTCACACACATGCTCTTTTAAAGACAGATTTAGGGGTTTTGCTGGTCACGTGCGCACCTTAACATCACGCAGACAGTTAATAGAGACACATGCCGGTGCTGCCATGGGCAACAGCTCCATTAGCTGCCCGGGCCGACGTACGCGCGCGCCCCGCAGTGGGACTGTCTGATTTGCTGCTGATAATGTCATGTTGCCTATATAAGTGAGAAACCTTAAGAGCTCCGGGAGTCAGTGAACTCCTGACGACGATGGCGGAGATGGTCATCGGAAGCTCGAGGATTTTATTCGAATTGACGCGTCTTGAGAACCGCGAACGTTTTATTCGTGTATGCCATCGCGAAAGACTCCGAGGACACAAAAGACGAGTAACTCAGAACAGTGCTTGAGACAGTGCTGCAGAGGCAGCGCTCTCCAGCGGCACTGGTGGTGGTGTTGTGTGCTGCGCAGGCGTGCAGAAGCTGGAGGGCGTGGTGGGCGCGCTGGTGGTGCGGCAGGCGCGGTCGCGCGACCCCTGGCTGGAGGCGCGGCTCTACGACCACGACCTGCCGGCGCACGTGGTGGTCGTGACCGACTGGCTGCGCACCGCCGCCGACCACCGCCTGCCGGGGCTCCGGAAGCGGCGCGCCGGCCAGAACCCGGACGCCTTCCTCATCAACGGACGCGGCATCGTCACGGTCAGTGCCAAACGTGATGGGAAAGGACTTTTTTACGGTCCAATCGCCGGCATTTTTCTTGCAGCTCGTCTTTCAAACGGTCCAATTATGATGAACAATATGCACCTGTAATGCATCTCCGCCACACACCGTCAGGTGGCTTGCGGAGTATGGATGTAGATGTAGAAACGTCCCTTCCGTCCCTGCCGCACAGCTTCCGTAGCGTAGCAACGAGTCCTACTGCACGCTGTAGGCGGAATCCCAACACTCTTGGCGATGTACAGCGCACGAGAGAAATTACGAGGGGCGTTTGAAAAGTCCGTGCAAAAATAAAAACTACTTACGTGTTTGCGGTAAACCTTTTTTATTTTTCGACATAGTCTCCCTTTAGACTTATACACTTCGTCCAACGCTGTTCTAATTTGTTGATCCCTTCCGAATGATAGGAACTGTCCAAGACGGTAAAATAGCTATTAGTTGCTGCAATGACCTCCTCATATGAATAAAATCTTTGTCCCGCCAGACATTTCTTCAAACTGGGGAACAAACAGTAGTCCAAGAAAGCCAAGTCTGGAGAATAAGGGGGATGCGAAACGAGTTGGAATCCCATTTCCGCCGGCCGTGGTGGCCGAGCGGTTCTAGGCGCTACAGTCTGGAGCCGCGCGACCGCTACGGTCGCAGGTTCGAATCCTGCCTCGGGCATGGATGTGTGTGGTGTCCTTAGGTTACTTAGGTTTAAGTAGTTCTAAGTTCTAGGGGACTGATGACCAAAGAAGTTAAGTCCCATAGTGCTCAGAGCCAATCCCATTTCCATTACTTTTGCGACCACAACTGCTGAGGTGTGTGCTGGTGCACTGTCGTGATGGGAAAGGACTTTTTTGCGGTCCAATCGCCGGCATTTTTCTTGTAGCTCGTCTTTCAAACGGTCCAATATCGATGAATAATATGTACCTACACTCCTGGAAATTGAAATAAGAACACCGTGAATTTATTGTCCCAGGAAGGGGAAACTTTATTGACACATTCCTGGGGTCAGATACATCACATGATCACACTGACAGAACCACAGGCACATAGACACAGGCAACAGAGCATGCACAATGTCGGCACTAGTACAGTGTATATCCACCTTTCGCAGCAATGCAGGCTGCTATTCTCCCATGGAGACGATCGTAGAGATGCTGGATGTAGTCCTGTGGAACGGCTTGCCATGCCATTTCCACCTGGCGCCTCAGTTGGACCAGCGTTCGTGCTGGACGTGCAGACCGCGTGAGACGACGCATCATCCAGTCCCAAACATGCTCAATGGGGGACAGATCCGGAGATCTTGCTGGCCAGGGTAGTTGACTTACACCTTCTAGAGCACGTTGGGTGGCACGGGATACATGCGGACGTGCATTGTCCTGTTGGAACAGCAAGTTCCCTTGCCGGTCTAGGAATCGTAGAACGATGGGTTCGATGACGGTTTGGATGTACCGTGCACTATTCAGTGTCCCCTCGACGATCACCAGTGGTGTACGGCCAGTGTAGGAGATCGCTCCCCACACCATGATGCCGGGTGTTGGCCCTGTGTGCCTCGGTCGTATACAGTCCTGATTGTGGCGCTCACCTGCACGGCGCCAAACACGCATACGACCACATTGGCACCAAGGCAGAAGCGACTCTCATCGCTGAAGACGACACGTCTCCATTCGTCCCTCCATTCACGCCTGTCGCGACACCACTGGAGGCGGCCTGCACGATGTTGGGGCGTGAGCGGAAGACGCCCTAACGGTGTGCGGGACCGTAGCCCAGCTTCATGGAGACGGTTGCGAATGGTCCTCACCGATACCTCAGGAGCAACAGTGTCCCTAATTTGCTGGGAAGTGGCGGTGCGGTCCCCTACGGCACTGCGTAGGATCCTACGGTCTTGGCGTGCATCCGTGCGTCGCTGCGGTCCGGTCCCAGGTCGACGGGCACGTGCACCTTCCGCCGACCACTGGCGACAACATCGATGTACTGTGGAGACCTCACGCCCCACGTGTTGAGCAATTCGGCGGTACGTCCACCCGGCCTCCCGCATGCCCACTATACGCCCTCGCTCAAAGTCCGTCAACTGCACATACGGTTCACGTCCACACTGTCGCGGCATGCTACCAGTGTTAAAGACTGCGATGGAGCTCCGTATGCCACGGCAAACTGGCTGACACTGACGGCGGCGGTGCACAAATGCTGCGCAGCTAGCGCCATTCGACGGCCAACACCGCGGTTCCTGCTGTGTCCGCTGTGTCGTGCGTGTGATCATTGCTTGTACAGCCCTCTCGCAGTGTCCGGAGCAAGTATGGTGGGTCTGACACACCGGTGTCAATGTGTTCTTTTTTCCATTTCCAGGAGTGTATAATAGTTTTACAATTTTCCAGTTAGTTGATGAGGATTATCCCTTGCGAATAGCAAAAGACAGTCGCCATAACCTTTGCGCCCGAAGGACTGGTCTTCGCCTTTTTTGGTGCAGATTCTCCCTTGGTAACCCATTGTTTACATTGTTGTTTGGTCTCAGGAGTACAGTAATGTATCCATGTTTCATCCACAGTGACGAAATGACGCTTAAAGTCCTGCGGATTCTTCCTGAACAGCTGCAAACTATCCTTGCTACACTTCACACGATTCCGATTTTGTTCAAGCTTTCTCATGTCCAAATGTTTGTGCAAAATATTATCTACCCGTTCATTCGAGATGCCCACACCACTATCAATCTCAAGCATCTTACCTCTTCTGCCATCCATCACCATATCATGGGTTTTACCAATGAATTCTGGAGTCGTAAGCTACACAGGGCGTCCAGAATGTTCAGCATCACTTGTGCCAATATGGCCACTCCGAAACTTTAGAAACCACTTATAAACTGTTCTAATCGAAGGTGCAGAGTCACTGCAATGTTTAGCAAGCTACTCTTTAGTCTCCTGAGGCGTTTTGCCTTTCATAAAGTAATGTTTCATCACCACACGAATTTCTTCTTCGTCCATTTTTTGACAATCACTCGACTTCCTTGATTCACACGAATGCCAAACAGAAAGAAATAGACCGAAATGGCTGGAACTTGGTGTGCGTTTTTTCCAAAGATGCTACTAACTAAAGATGACACAGATACGCACCAGTGGTGCCATCTCTCGGACTTTGCACGGACTTTTCAAACGCCCCTCGAACATGATGTGCTCCACAGATTTAATCGGAATCGTTTGTTGATTGATCCACCTTTTTAGTCTACGCTGCTACACACATAAAAACAGTTTACAATAGGCATTCAATAAGTGATGCAACACATTGTTTTTATCGGCCAATTTCGGTTGAAAAAATACGGAATTTGTTATGGAACATCGTGAAATATTCCCACTTCAGCCCCTACGGTCTGTAATGGAGATGCGTTCCGAGCAGAGAACAGTTATTCAGTTTCTTCTGACGAAAAAGCCGAGGATCGCAGATTTTAATAGGCGCTTGCAGAATGTCTACAGAGAGCTGTAAGTGAACAAAAGCACGGTAATCCATTGGGCGAGGCATCTCTGATCGTGTCAACAAGATCGCGCCTACTCGTCCCGTCTCACGCGTGCCGTTCGGTCGCAGACAGCTGTGACTCCTGCAGTATTGGAACGTTAGGGCAGAGCGTTCGTCGCCACAGAAATGCAAACGAACTTCTCCGTGACAACGCATTAGCGGAAAGAAGTCTGCGCAGCCGGGAGCAGTTCACAAAACTTCATTGGACTCTTCTTCCTCATCCACCTTACAGCGTGGGTCACGCAACTGCGGATTTCCACCTGCGTGGGCCTAGAAAGGAAGCAGTGCGTGGGTGATGTGGAGGTTATTGATTCAGCAACACAGTGGCTCCGACATCGACCAGTACGCTGGTACCATGTGGGAATACAGGCCATCGCAGTGAGGCGGAATAAGGCCGTCGCACTGAACGGGGATTACGTTCAAAAGTAGGATTTTGTAGCGAAAAGATTGCGGAATAATATGGTGTGTTCGAGTCCTGAATAACACCAACCTGCTTTGAGAAAAAAGTGTCGCGTTACTTATGAATCCCCCAAGTAAGTAAGAATTGCCAGCTTCGTATTTTCCTGCGAGAGAGGGTCAAACAGTTCACTACCGCGAAGTCAATAATTAATGCTCTGTACCAGTCCAACTACTGTCAGGAATATTTCGAGATCCGAACACTGTATTGGAATATAATCAGCGCTAACAGTTTAGTTCAAACAATGGTTTAAATGGCTCTGAGCACTATGGGACTTTAAATCTGAGGTCATCAGTCCCCTAGAACTTGGAACTACTTAAACCTAACTAACCTAAGGACATCAGACACATCCATGCCCGAGGCAGGATTCGAACCTGCAACGTAGCGGTCGTGCAGTTGCAGACTAGCGCCTAAAACCGCTCGGCCACACCGGCCGGCTAACAGTTTAGTACACTGTCTCAAATTGGCTCCTAACAACTCCCACCAAAAATCACCTCAACAACAAAACAGTAACATAGTTCAAAGTCTGTAGGAAATAATCACACAAAAATATCATTCTCAAATTTTCTCGGGCACAAATGTACTTTATTGGTTTCTACGAAACCTCGAAAAATCCATCTTATTCACTGGAACGCTATCGTCCAGCTAACTACAGGCTTCGCAGCCTGATATAAGTACTCTGCGAACCTAGCATGTGTGCGATCACCTAAAGTCAACTCTCTTCTAGAACACCGGAAAGTTCAACTGCAAATCCGTGACGGCGCACGGAACGCACTTTCGAACTCTTTCAGTTTCACTTACTGCAAGAAATAACTCTACTGATTATGGAAGATACCCTGTGCCAGCTTCTGAAGGGCACTACGAAAATACGGCCTCCATCCTCTACGACACACGACTTCTACGAGGTGCGACAATAAAGTAATGAGGCTGACGTGAAAAAAAAAAAAAAATGTTGCTTACCGTTTAAGTCAAGTTTAGTTTTGTCCCCTTCAAAGTAGTTCCCTTCTGATTGCACACACTTTTTCCAGCGCTTCTGCCATTGACGGTGACATTTCTCGAACTCATCTCCTGTAATATCCTCCAAGACCCTCGTCACAGCTTTTTGGACATCTTGTGTTGTTTGAAAATGGTGTACCTTGACCGCCGTTTTGAGTCTTGGAAATAGAAAAAAGTCGCACGGAGCGATATCTCGTGAATAAGGTGGCTGTGGTGTTACTGAAATTTGTCTTGAGGGTAAAAATTGCTGTACTGACAGAGCAGTATGGGATGGCGCATTATCGTGATGTAGAATCCAATTATCAGCAATGTTGGCACGAACTCGAAGAACTCTTTTGCGAAGTCTTTCTAAAATTTCTTTGTAGTAATATTGGTTAACTGTTTGTCCACGAGGCACCACCTCTTTATCAATAATTCCCTTGGAATCAAAGAAGCACACAAGCAGGTTGCTGGTCGTCCACTGTGGTCTTCATCTTCAACATTCATTCTGCCTTCACTAAACATTTAATGCCAACGAAAAACTTGAGCTCTTGACATAACCTCCTCTCCAAAAGCCTTCTGAAGCTTACTGTAAGTTGTCGTCGCGTTTTCTCCCAATTTAACGCAAAAAGAAATGCCATTTCGTTGCGCAGTATTATGTGGTTACATTTCCGTGACGAGAGACACTAACACGTGTTAACTTATTATAGCACTTCTCAGGACTAAATGTTCAAATGTAACTGGTAAGGTCATCAGTCCCTAAGCTTACACACTACTTAACCTGAATTATCCTAAGGACAAACACACACACCCTCATGCCCGAGGGAGGACTCGAACCTCCGCCGGGACCAGCGGCACAGTCCATGACTGCGGCGCTCCAGACCGCTCGGCTAATCCCGCGCGTCACTTCTCAGGACTGAGCAGTTGCGTCGATGTGCTGTTTGGACTAGAAGCAGCTTATAGACCGAGGTCAAAGATGTTGTGGCTACACAAGCCTGCAGGGTTGCCACATCTTGCAAAGAAAATCACTCTTATTACTTTATTTTCGCACCTCGTACACCTCGATTTCGCCACCTCCAGACCACTTCACGAAATTGTTTAACATTTGGTCATTCCAGCCAATCCGAATCAGGCGCATTCTCATTGGCCACTTCCTGTTCCCGCCTACGGTGCTTCTGTAATGTGCTACTTCCTGTTAAGCACTTTCAGAAGTTTTCCTGCAAGTGTTGGAAAACGCCGATCATCATAGCAAATATCACTCGACCTTAAGTCAGCCAGCCCCGCCTGCCAAGATCTCTGCCCACTTATGAGGATTAAGGAGAGACCGACACATCCGTTCCACACTGTAGAAACACCCTCCCCCTCCCCCCTCCTCAGAAACTGGCCCTTTCACAGACAATGGCCACAGAAATAGCACACAGGCATTGTCAGCAAATGGTATATTACAAGTACTGAGCCCTCGGTATGCGTCTCTGCGGCTTTCATTTGCAGGCTGATTACCACTTCTACAGTGAATACTTCACCCCGGAGCGGAATGTGCGCTGTTTTTAAACATCCTGACAGATTAAAACTGCACACCGGATCAGGGCTTCTATGCGGAACCGTGCCTTTCGTGAACAATCTTCCTATCGACTGAACTATCCAGGCACGAACAACGAGCCCCCCTCATACCTTAAGTTCCGCTAACAGGCCAATAATTACGAGGCCTGTTCAGAAAGTAAGCTCCGATTGATTGCCAAATTGAAACCACAGTGAACGTCAGAAATGTTTTACTTGTAACAATTAGCTACACCTTTCAGCTACTTCTCTACGTAGTCGCCGTTCTGACTTAGACTTTTGTCATAGCGTTGTACCAACTTTCCAATAGCCTCATCATAGAAGGCAGCCGCCAGTGCTTTCCGCCAATTCTCCACGCTGGCCTACACCTCGTTGTCTGTGTCAAAATGTTGTCTTCAAAGACAGCGGTTCATGTGACCAGAGATGAAACTCAGGGGGAGACAATTGCGGACTGTATTGTGGGTAATCTCACATTTCCATTTGAAAACGATGCAGGAGCATCTTCATTGCCCCTGCAGAATGCGGCTGAGAATTGTCTTGAAGAAGAAACAGCATGACAGTTATGTAATGTTAGCTGCATAGCTTCAGGCGAAATTTCTCACCAGGCCCTCGTACTTGGCGGCAGACACTATTTTCTAGACATCTTTACGCACTCACTGCGAGCTCAGAAATGAGAAGAGCGACGTGATGCTAACTGGGGTTATACTAGAGACACTACCCAACACATCTGTGCAAAGCTTTATCGGATTTTCATAGTCGTTTCCATTTCGCGACCGATCGGAGCTTACTTTCTGAAAGCCCCTCGTAGAATTTTTCGGAATGAAAACCTTTGTGATTGCTCGTATAGATGGTATAGAAATTTGGCGGTGGGACGAACTATTATATTTTTTTTATTTATCAACTGCGTAATAATCGATTCTTATGGCAGCTACTGTCAGCGCACAGTTTAAAGGGGTCACGTTTACTCGTTGACCTCAAGTTTCTGTGTTGTTAAATAGATGAATTTAGCAATGCGGTTTGCAGATACATCGCCTGGCAAAAGAATGAAGCAGCCAGAAGCTGAGGACGAAACGAAATAAAAATTCACGGGTTGAAAGAATATCTGATGTTATTTATGGATTCTTCCGGTACTTCTTGGTAGAGCAGTTCCATACTTAAGGTTGAATAACAAGTGCACAGTTTTTCTTCTACTGATTTTTGTTTATTTCGAACCAGTTTTCGGCTTATTAGGCCATCTTCAGGAAACAAGTGTCTAGTGTCTGGAAGGGACACTGGTTTTTAGGTAACCAAACATTAAAACATTATAGGTGAAGATACAATCACTTGTATAGCGTGTTGTGCACCGAACTTCTTTCTTAATTTTGAAATTACATTTTACACAATGGCTATTGTTAAGTACAATAAATAATTAAAGTACGGAATATTACAGGTTAAATGGATTTTATTTTCTGAGATACTGTTAAAATGAATACTTTTCATTTATGTTGTGCAAGAAACTTTTTTTTTCAATGGAAACCAAACTCTAAGCAATGGACAGTATTATACACAATAATTAGAATATATAATCTTACGTTATTACAGAATAAATGGTTATGACGCTGTAACTGAGCACTCGCAACCTTTGTTGAGAAACAAACATATTTTACATTGTCAATAATATTTTTATTCAGTGGACTGTATTGAACATAGTACATGGTTAAAATATATGGCAGAGAAGTATTACAAGTTATATTGTAGAAGTTTATGGCCTGAGGAATAGGAATGGGCAGCATTATGTGTCATTGTGGCGGTTTGTGGGTATGTGACTGGTTGATAGCATCATGTGAAGCTTAAAAGTGGTAATGTGCTCAGCTGTACATGATCATTTAGAACCAGCTAGAGATTTTGGGCTAAGTGTCTGTTTATCTCAAGTGCTTCTAACACGCTTTGTTTTCTCCTTTGTTGGCTACGTGTAGTACTTCTGTGTGGATTTGGTATTTGTGTCCTTCCTTCAGCACATGTTTGGCAAAGATGGGGTCTGACTTATGCAATTTCCAGCTGCAGTATTGTTCAATCAGCCTAGCTGTTATGGCCCTGCATGTCTGAAAAATATACAGTTGAAACTTCTTCGTTTAATAGTTTTTTTACTTAAATTGCAATAACTGGGAAGGTGAAACTTCTTAATTTAATTCTGGAACTGCTGAGTGAAACTGAACGTACTGTCACTTTGCTTGTCTTTATCATTTCATATCTGACCTGCAGAATTATTCGTGACAAATACAACTCATACACAATCTGACTGCTCAAATAATTAACACAAAAGAATAGCCCTGAATTAGAAGAAATCCTAACGATAACCCATACATTTCATAAGACACTTACCTCACAAAAAGTTTTCATTACGCGAACTACAGCAGTGCCGCAAGCACCAGTAGTGCCAGCTAAATAAAAGATCCTAACTACTGAAGGCTCTAACTACTGATAGGCATGTGGTTAGCAAACGGAAGATTTTGTTGCAGAGCAAACAATGTATTTAGTAAATTTTACCTTAATAATGTGACATCCGGTTTAAAAAATATATAATCGTCCGTGACATCCAGTTCCAAAAAATTATATAATCGTCAATAGTTTTAAATCTCTATGACGGACACCTCCAGACCGCCCCCTCGCGCTAACACTGCAGACCTCTAACCTCCATCTCTGCTAACTATAAACTTCCAACCTCCATCACTGCCGGCCATTCACCTCCAACTGCGAGTCTGACCAGCCACACAGTCTCTTAAAGAGGGCGCACATCGCTGTCAGAGTTATTAATGCAGTCTATCGCGCTGCCAACATACAAATATATAAACAGGCTACTTATACAGTTTGTTGCAGCCATTACAAGTGATTTTAAAAACACCACTGTTACTTAATAACTCTGTTTTGTCCTTGCTGTTGAACAGAATATGGACTGTAATGCCTCTTACATAAAATGAAGTTTTGTTGTTGCAGGATGTGAGGGTTTGGCTAAATTGTCAGACAGCTTTCCTAAATATGGGATTGTACAGCAGCAGGTTCTAGATATGACTGTTGTCGCAGAGGGCGCATACACATACAGTAACAGTAGAACAAAGACAGTCTACTTATTCAACCTTAGATATTTGATGCTATATCAGCAATTACAAAATTAGTCAAATTTACAAAGAACTTGACAGTATAGGCCCACTTACTAGTATAACATTGTACCCTACTATGACCTGGATACATGCAGTGATTAGATTGGGAAGGGTGGCCTAAAGCCTTTATATCGACCCCAGAATCAAGCTGGCGCTCAACTGTAAGTGGTCCTTGGCAACTCGGATACTGGCGCTGAGAAAGGGTTGACATGCGAGCTGGCTCCATGCACGTTCTATCATGGGCAGATCTGGGGATATTGTTGGCCACTGGAGTACCTCTCCATCAAGCAGGCAGTTGATGGAGAAACGTACCATGTGTGGACAAGTTTTGTACTGTTGAAAAATGACACCACGATACTGTTGCTTGAGAGGTGACACAGGATAATACAAAGTGTCCATGACACACTCTTATGTGCCGTCTGGGTGCCCTTAATTACTACCAGCCGTAACCTGTGGTCAGACCCAGTGGTTCCCCACACCATAACGCCAGGAATAACACTGTTCTACATCTCAAAACATCTCCCCAGGTCGCTCGCTATGCTTACCGATGTTGGTCGTCTTTGGTAGTGCAGAGGTACAATTCATCACTGAACACAATGCGACACCATTCATCAGCAGTCTATGTTTGCCATTCGAGACCCACCTCAAATGCAGCTGTTCTTGTTGAGGTGTTAACAACACTCTGTTCATGGGACGGTAATTTCGCAGCCTGGTTGCTGATAGTCTTTGACCCATGGTCGAGGGTGACACAGATTGTTCAATAGAGTCCACTACTTGTTCCCAGATGGCATGCACAGATGTGAAGGCATTACAATATGCCTGATGCACAGCATGCTAATCCTGCCTTATGGTGCTCAGAGGTGGTTGACCATAACCTTGACAATGAGTAAGCCTGTCTCCACGTTCCCATGCAGTCCAATGTCGGGCGACTATCACGTACGATTTCCCTACAAATATGGGTATTGCATGATTTGACCAGCCAGCCAAATGGAGACACATGATGAGGTCAGGTGCTGATAACGCTGTCTCATGGGAGTGCGCGGCATTTCCGAGTCTTTAATCACTGAACATCTGACACTCTTCACGCCCCTCATACAACTTACCAGGCCAGGTAACAACACTAAACACGAACAACAATAATACACTCTAGTTGCCATTCTTCCTCTCACAGAAAATTGCAACTCTGATGATTTACACTGAGGTCACAGAAGTCATGCAATACGTCCTAATATCGTGTCGGATCTGCTTTTGCTCGGTGTTGTGCAGCAATTCGTCGTGTGGTGTTGTGTACCAAACCGAGGTGGCGTGGACTCCCCAAGCCGTTGGAAGCCCCTGCAGAAATACTGAGCCATGGTGCTTCTATCGCCATCCATAATTGCGGAAGTGTTGCCGGTGCAGTATTTTGTGCACGAACTGAACTATCAATTATGTCCCATAAACATGCGATGGGATTCATGTCGGGCAATCTGGGAGGCCAGATCGTGTCCAGAATATTCTTCAAACCAATTGTGAACAACTGTCGCCCTATCCAGGACGTGCTGCCATCCATACACATTCAATTGTTTTTTGGGAGCCTGAAGTCCATGAATGACTGCAAATGGTCTCCAGGTAGCGGAACTTAACCATTTCCAATCACCATGCAGCTTAGCCTTGCGCTCTGAGGCGTCTTGTTACAGTTCGCGCAGCTTTCTCCCCCCCCCCCCCCCCCCGTTGGAGATTCGATCCGCCTCGGGCATGGGCATATGTATTGTCCTTAGTGTAAGTTAGTTTAAGTTAGATTAAGTAGTGTGTAGGCTTAGGGGGACCGACGACTTCAGCAGTTTGGTCCCATAGTCCTTACCACAGATTTCCAAAATTTTCCATTTCTACTGAATGATCCGTTGAATTGAACCAGAGGACCCAGTCTATTCGATGTAAACACAACCCACAGACTTATGGAGCCACTAGCAGCCACCACAGTGTCTTGTTGATAATTTGGATCCGTGGATTTGTGGGGTCTCTGCCACAGTTGAACCCTACCATTAGGTCTTACAAACTGAAATCGGGACTCATCTGACCAGGCCATGGTTTTCCAGTCGACTATGGTAGAACCGATATGGTCACATGCCCAGGAGAGGCGATGCAGGCAATGTGCTGTCAACAACGCCACTCGCGTTGGTTGTCTGCTATCATAACCTATTAACGCCAGTTTCACTGTCCTGTCCTCACAGATACGTTTGTCGGACGTCCCACATTGGTTTCTACGCTTATTTAACGCAGTGTTGCTTGTCTATTAGCACTGACAATGATGGTCTCGATCGTTAAGTGAAGGCTGTCGGCCACTGCATTGTCCGTGGTGAGAGGTAGTGGCTGAAATGTGGTGTTCTCGGCACACTCCTAACACCGTGGATCTCGTAGTATTGAATTCCCTACCGATTTTTGAAATGTCCAGCTCCAACTACCATTCCGCATTCGAAGTCTGTTAGTTCCCGTCATGTGGCTATAATCGTGTCGGAAACTTTTTCACATGAATCACTTGAGTACAACTGTCAGCTACACCAATGCACTGCTCTTTTATACCTTTTGTATATGACACACGCCAAGGGGCCTTGGTTCGATTCCCAGCTGGGTCGGAGATTTTCTCCTATCAAGGACTGGGTGTTGTGTTGCACTCATTACCATTTCATCATCATTAGTGGAAGGCAATGGGAAACCATCACTGGAATCACTTCCCTAGACGCTCGTGCAGTGTACCTCTCCGACGAGGCTTCCCCCATGACAAGACCTGCCGTAAGGCAGAACACAAAGTACACTACTGGCCATTAAAATTGCTACACCACGAAGATGACGTGCTACAGACGCGAAATTTAACCGACAGGAAGAAGATGCTGTGATATTCAAATGATTTGCTTTTCAGAGCATTCACTCGAGGTTGGCGCCGGTGGCGACACCTACAACGTGCTGACATGAGGAATGTTTCTCATACAGAAACAGCAGTTGACCGGCGTTGCCTGGTGAAACGTTGTTGTGATGCCTCGTGTAAGGAGGAGAAATGCGTACCATCACGTTTCCGACTTTGATAAAGGTCGGATTGTAGCCTGTCGCGATTGCGGTTTTTCGTAATGCGACATTGCTGCTCGCGTTGGCCGAGATCCAATGACTGTTAGCAGAATATGGAATCGGTGGGTTCAGGAGGGTAATACGGAACGCCGTGCTGGCTCCCAACGGCCTCGTATCACTAGCAGTCGAGATGACAGGCATCTTATCCGCATGACTGTAACGACGGATCGTGTAGGCACGTCTCGATCCCTGAGTCAACAGATGGGGACGTCTGCAAGACAACAACCATCTGCACGAACAGTTCGACGACGTTTGCAGCAGCATAGACTATCAGCTCGGAGACCATGGCTGCGGTTACCCTTGACGCTGCATCACAGACAGGAGCGCCTGCGATGGTGCGCTCAACGACGAACCCGGGTGCACGAATGGCAAAACGTCATTTTTTCGGATGAGTCCAGGTCCTGTTTACAGCATCATGATGGTCGCATCCGTGTTTGGCGACATCGCGGTGAACGCACATTGGAAGCGTGTATTCGTCATCTCCACACTGGCGTATGACCCGGCGTGATGGTATGGGGTTCCATTGGTTACACGTCTCGGTCACCTCTTGTTCGCATTGATGGCACTTTGAACAATGGACGTTACATTTCAGATGTGTTACGACCCATGGCTCTACCCTTTATTTGATCTCTGCGAAACCCTACATTTCAGCAGGATAATGCACGAACGCATGTTGCAGGTCATGTACAGGCCTTTCTGGATACAGAAAATGTTCGACTGCTGCCCTGGTGAGCATATTCTCCAGATCTCTCACCAATTGAAAACGTCTGGTCAATGGTGGCCGAGCAACTGGCTCGTCACAATACACCAGTCACTACTCTCGATGATCTGTGGTATCGTGTTGAAGCTGCATGTGCAGGTATTCCTGTACACGCCATCCAAGGTCTGTTTGACTCAATGCCCAGGCGTATCAAGGTCGCTATTACGGCCAGAGGTGGGGTACTGATTTCTGAGGATCTATGCACCCAAATTGTGTGAGAATGTAATCACATGTCAGTTCTAGTATAATATATTTGTCCAATGGATACCCAGATATCATCTGCATTTCTTCTTGGTGTAACAATTTTAACGGCCAGTAGTGTAGTTATATGACACTCCCTCCATCTGTATATGTGCATATCACTCTCCCATAATATCACCTCCATGTACGTCCCCACCAACAGTGCGTATGAAGTTAAATTGGCCTCCGCTCATGTATTCTATGTTCTTTGCTTGTTTTGCCAAGAATTGTAGATACTTACGATGAAAAATGGAAATATTAGTCCAGAAGGTAGCTGTGAAATGTGTGGACGCCCAGCAGTTTGACTGACGTGCTGCCGCTGGTGCACAGGACTCGGTGCCGAGCCCATCGCTGGCGTCGCTGGTGCGGCCGCTGGAGCCGTGGCTGGTGGAGGCCGCCCTGGCCGCCGTGCCGCCCGGTCGCCAGCGGCACGACCACGACCACGACCTCGACCACGACCACGACCACGACCACGACCACGACCCGCTGCGGGCGGAGCCGCGCCGCCCCCGGCTGTCGAGGCCGTGGCCGCAGGCGCCGCTGGCGCGCCTCCACGTGGCGGCGGGCCGGCGCTACCGCCTGAGGCTCATTGCCGCCACCTGCCTCGTCTGCCCCTTCCGCTTCAGCGTCCAGCACCACCGGCTCTCCGTCATCGCAGCCGACGGCGCGCCCGTCCACCCGCGCACCGTCGACGGCGTCGTCATGTGGCCAGGTCAGCGATCCCTTAGGTATCCAGAGCTCTTGGACAGCTCTTTTGTATCTCAGCTGGTTGGCAACTAGCTGCCAGCATGCTCTGTGCCTGCTAGAACTGGATCTTCGAGTGTATGTCGTAGTTACGAGGGTCACTCCAAAAGAAAAGCACACTATTTTTTTTATCCATCTTTTATTCTACACGTTTCAAAGTTTTACAGTGTGTAGATACGTCCTTTAGGAACAATGTTTTCATTTCTCCACATAATTTCCATCCCTCTCAACTGCCTTACGCCATCTTGGAACCAGCGCCTGTATACCTGCACGGTAAAATTCTGGACCAACCTGTTGGATCCGCTGTTTTGCAGCGTGCACAGGGGAGTCATCATCTTCAAACATTGTTCCACAAAGAGAGTCTTTCAGTTTCCCAAAGAGATGATAGTCACATGGAGCCAGGTTGGGACTGCAAGGTGGGTGTTTCAGTGTTGTCCATCCGAGTTTTGCGATCGCTTCCATGCCTTTTTGACTGACATATAGCCGTGCATTGTCGTGCAACAGCAAAACATCCTGCTTTTGCCGATGTGGTTGAACACGACTCAGTCGAGCTTGAAGTTTCTTCAGTGTCGCCACATATGCATCAGAGTTTATGGTGGTTCCACTTGGCATGATGTCCACAAGCAACAGTCCTTCGCAATCGAGAAACACCGTAGCCATAACCTTTACAGCAGGTGTGGTTTTGAAATTTTTATTTTTGTTGGGTGAATTTTCATGATGCCACTCCATTGATTGCCTCGTCAACTCTGCTGAAAAATGATGGAGCCATGTTTCATCACCTGTCACAATTCTTCTCAGAAATTCATCTTCACCATTCTCGTACTGTTCCAAAAGTTGGGTGCATACCGTTTTTCTTGTTTCTTTGTGAGCCATTGTCAACATCCTGGGAACCCACCCGGCACAAACCTTTTTTAACGCCAACACTTTTAGTATTCTCTAAAAACTTCCTACCACTATCCCAACGTAGCGTGACATATCGTTGACTGTGTTGCGTCTGTCAGCAGTCACCAATTCGTTAACTCTCTGCACATTGTCTGGAGTGTGCGCAGTACGAGGCCTGCCGCTGCGAGGACAATCCTCAATATTGCCGTGCCCGCTTTCATCACGTAACCACCGACAAACTGTACTGCGATCGACAGCAGCATCTCCATACACCTTTTTCAACCTCTTGTGGATGTTTCCGTGTCGTTTTCACAGCACAGGAATTCTATGACAGCACGTTGCTTCTGACGAACGTCAAGTGTAGCAGCCATCTTGAAGACATGCTGTGACGGCGCCACTCACGGGAACAGGTTGAACTAAGTTTGAAAGCAAGCGGGAAGGATGTATCTACACGCTGTGATACTTTCATACATGCAGAATGAAAACTGTATTTTTACAAAAATAGTGTGCATTTCTTTTGCAGTGACCCTCGTGCTTACACTAGTCTTATGTGCTACCTGATCAAAAGTATCCAGACACCTGTTAGAGCACCTTAATATGGGATGTGTCCACCTGCCGCATTTATGGTGGATTTAACTCTGTTGAGGACACTTTCAATGAGATGTCTGAAGGTATGTACAGAAATGGCAGCCCATTCTTCCTCAGGAGGAAGGTATCCGAAGAGTCGCACTTTCTACCTTCTCTAAGATAGAAAGTGGGGCAGGAGGCCTGGAGCAAAGCCCATGTCCACACTCAACCCAAGAGTGTGTATTTGCATTCAAGCCAGGATTCTGGGTACGACAATCCATTTAAGGAGTATTATTATCCACAAAACCCACACCCTTGGAGATGCTACTTTATTACAGGGTGCGCATTGTCGTCCTGATACAAACGATCACTGGCACCAAACACTTCCTCTACTATGTGCAGTACAAAATGCTATATGATGTGTTCATATCCTTCTGTAGTTGTCGATTTCTTAAGCACAGTAAGGTGAGCACACTCTGTCACATATCCACCGACAGCGGCACAAAATATATCTAGGTATGATTGAACAAATTTATTTATCGAAGATTAATTGCACATCTGCTTCGATGTGGATCGAAACAAAACCTAAAACGACTCACTTCCTGAAATACAGCAATAATAGTTCTTGCAGCTGAGACTACGTTCATTAAACTCATACATCATAAAAGTCAAAGTCCGATAGGGTGCAAAATTGTCTGAGTCCGGTGAGTAGCTATTTGTAAGTCAAACAGGAATAAATTTACAAGCCCACAAATCCACCACAATGACAGGGTCGGTATCTTCTTCAGTGGGGAGGCCACAAACACTGGGAATATTTTCGATTGTCTTGCAGAAGAAGATAGGTCTGTGTGGCCCGTGGCCTCTTAACAGTGCTTGGGTCGCCTCCTGGTGGAGTGCTGGAGTGAGGTCATCTCTCGTCTGGAGATTGTTTCCTGCAATGCGTGTTACGCATCCTAAGAGCACTGATGTGAAGGTGGTTGTTGGCACCACAGGCGTTAAGCTTTGGTACAGGCTATTATCTGATGCTCACTACTATCCTAACCAGTGATGTTGTTGGGTCAACATGGGAACACACATGAATTGTCTCCTGTGGAGCTCCAAGTTCAACAACATGCAGTCAACTAAGTGATGCAAAACACTTGTGCCTGCACGAGAACTGTACTCAATCGTCAAAACGACCACAAATCACTGCCCATCCTTCTTCACAGAGCTGACGAACTTCCGACCTCCATGTTCTATGATGAGGCAGTGATGTTCAACGGCTTGTCGCCTATTCGTGTTTTCATATTCTTCACAAATCCCCAGGGATGCTCACAACAGTAGCACCGGTACACCTAAACAACTTCGCCGTTTCTGATAAGCTCATTTCCAGGCAATGGATCATAACAAGTTACCCTTTGACAAACTCGCTTGTGTGAGCTGACTTCCCCGTTTGCTGCCCATCGCTAGAATGATTTTCCATTTGTCTCTGCTCCACTTACTGTCCACACCACACCCTGGAAAAATAACCAGGCGACGTTCAATCTCGCAGCAGGCAGCAGTCATAATACTTTTGCTCATTACTGTATATTGATACAGCATATAAAAAGGTGACAGCTAGTACTAGAAATACCGTTTACTTTTCGTCTCCTTTATACCTAATAGAAATTCTTCTTGGACATTGTGCTGCGTAGAGTCAGTGATTCTGTATGAATTTTCGGCAAAGAGAGCAAATGCCTCTAGCAGGTGACTACAGAGAAATAATGGGCTCATTCAGATTCCCAGCACCAGGCAGTGGCTGGTAGGAGAACCATAATTACAAAGCTAATTAACACTAGCTAAGGGATAAGACAAAGATGCTGTATTTTCCCAGCACTCTTCAATATATAAATAGATGAAGTGATCAGAAAATGAAATATTGTGAATACAAAAGGAGTATTTTTAGCTTGTGGCACTAAATGCAGTCCTATTTGCAGATGGCCTAACACTGATTGCAGAGAATGAACATGACTCTCAGATGGGAGTCTATTAGCTTCAGCAGGCAGTCTCAGAATACAGCCTGAAATTGTCTGTAGATAAATGCAACCAGTAAGATCAGAAGATGTCTTTCATACTAAAATATCAGAGCAAGTGAAACATTTTAAGTAGCTAGGATTTGACGTCACATAGGAATACAACCCTGATTTCGATAAAAAATTAAATGAATTTACCTCCATTTGAGTAACAGCTGCCAAAAATTTGCAGAATAAAGCCAGGAAAGAAACCCAACCGACGATTTACAAAACCGTAGCAGTACCAATCCTTAGTTACGGAAGTGAAACTTAGGTGACAGCAAGACATCAAGAAAGTAAAATACAGGGAATTGAGGTTTCTAAAAAGAATGGAAGGATATACAAGAGAACATGACAAAAGAACTGAGGGTATAAGGCAAGACTTAGAAATATATGCCATAAAAAAAAGTAGGAGAAAATGGAAAGAACAGGTAGATTGTATGAGCGGAGAAACACACCCGGTAAAAGCTCTCATTTATAAATGCACTGGAAGAAGCAATGTAGGAAGGCCATACAAGAGATGGAATACTGTAACAGCAATTTGTCTAATACATAAAATGAAGAAGAAGAAGGAGAAGAAGAAGCAGAAGGAGAAGAAAATTGAGAACGTATAGTAATGACTATGTGATTTTCAGATATGTCACTCTTACTACCATAGTGTCAAGTAATTTTCTTAATAGATTCCTTCTGATTATATGTAAAGACATACTAACAGAAATGCATGACAGCAAGAGAGAGGGAAGCTAATCTGAAGAAGAAGTTGACAGGTCTAAAAAATAAAGTGGTCTCAAAATGTGTGGCTGTGAAAATTAAACTAACTTTTGAAAAACATCACTTTTGAAGGAACAACATGAAATAATATGTGTGAGGAAGGAGATCCCTGAGGAAATTAATTGTAAAAAATATTTAATTAGTAAGCATATCTCACACATTTAGAACTGGACGAAGTGCTGTCCCAATTTCAAGCTAAATTTATCCTGTAGATGACTGCAGATTGTATGTGCTATTCTAGAGAAATGGTTAAAACTACATAGTACAAGAAACTAATAATACTGATGAATAAGAAATGTTGTCATGTACGAGGATGCAAAATGGAATGCACTAGCAACAGAATCATCATCATCATCATTTAAGACTGATTATGCCTTTCAGCGTTCAGTCTGGAGCATAGCCCCCTTATAAAATTCCTCCATGATCCCCTATTCAGTGCTAACATTGGTGCCTCTTCTGATGTCAAACCTATTACTTCAAAATAATTCTTAACCGAATCCAGCTACCTTCTTCTTGGTCTGCCCCGACTCCTCCTACCTTCTACTGCTGAACCCATGAGTCCCTTGGGTAACCTTGCTTCTCCCATGCGTGTAACATGACCCCACCATCTAAGCCTGTTCGCCCAGACTGCTACATCTATAGAGTTCATTCCCAGTTTTTCTTTGATTTCCTCGTTGTGGACACCCTCCTGCCATTGTTCCCATCTACTAGTACCTACAATCATGCTAGCTACATTCATATCCGTAACCTCAACCTTGTTGATAAGGTAACCTGAATCCACCCAGCTTTCGCTCCCATACAACAAAGTTGGTCGAAAGATTGAACGGTGCACAGATAACTTAGTCTTGGTACTGACTTCCTTCTTGCAGAAGAGAGTAGATCGTAGCTGAGCACTCACTGCATTAGCTTTGCTACACCTCGCTTCCAGTTCTTTCACTATGTTGCCATCCTGTGAGAATATGCATCCTACGTACTTGAAACCGTCCACCTGTTCTAACTTTGTTCCTCCTATTTGGCACTCAATCCGTTTATATTTCACTGATGAACTCTTGGTGGCACAGACGATGACCTATTACTTCTTAAGGATTAGTTTAAGATCTAGTTTTTTTTAACTCATCGTGATATTGAACAGATGTCGTCATTCAAACTTTATGCGGTAGCAGCAATGGCTCTGAGCACTATGGGACTCAACTTCTGAGGTCATCAGTCCCCTAGAACATAGAACTAACCTAAGGACATCACACACACCCATGCCCGAGGCAGGATTCGAACCTGCGACCGCAGCGGTCGCGCGGTTCCAGACTGTAGCGCCTAGAACCGCTCGGCCACACCGGCCGGCTAGCAGCAATGTTCGTAGTGGTGGAACTTAAGACATATTAGAAGGATGCAAAGCAAATGAAATATCAAAAGGAGCACATGATTGCTGGGAAGCTGCGCTATGTGTGTACTTTATTCAACGATTAATTTCGGTACCACTATGGTAATAGTGTTACAGGCTGGCTGTAGTTGGCCAGTATGGGTCAGTTACGTTGGAACATATGATGCCAGTGCTATCGGATCTAGTCGTCCAATAAAGTAAAGTCGTACTGCGGTTACCGGAGATCATGTCCTCCTTATTGAAATAGTTATAAACTCTGGATCACACCTGTAAAAGAATGAAACAAGCAGTTAATCCTAATAAACATAAGTCCTGAAGCCATCTGTTTCCCCCTTGTACGACAAATGCTCAAGTGCGGACATGGCAGTGTTATAACACTGTTAATGTCTACGACTATGTGTGTTTCGAAACACCGAAAGTAAGGCATAAATTAAAAAGTGATAAACTGCCACATCCTTATTTCAACATCATTCCGGACACCTTAGTACTTTTAAACGCGTTTCGATAGTGAGCTTGTCAGTCGTGGCTCAGCAGCACTATGATCTCCAAGGTCCCCCGACTTGAACACCTTGGACTTTTTGTGTGAGGATATTTAAAAGCTTTCATACGTTCCATTGCTGTTGGTAGTGTCGATAAACTCCTAGACTGACTGTAGATGGTTGTCAGTGCATTTGGAACATGTCAGGGATTTTTGAACATGTCCAAACATCGATAAGGAGATATGCGGAAGCGTGCCTTCATATGAAGATTAGCCACATGGAGTACTTGATGTAGTATGTCTGTCGTCAAGTGCACATCTCAGTTCGGATCCTCAGAGGCTCTGTTATAAGCCGTCCGCGTACCAGTCGCAATATTCGTATTGGGGAAACCACCGGTTTCTGGGTCTGTTGGGGTTGGGTTGTTTGGGGGAAGAGACCAGACAGCGAGGTCATCGGTCTCATCGGATTAGGGAAGGACGGGGAAGGAAGTCGACCGTGCCCTTTCAAAGGAACCATCGCGGCATTTGCCTGGAGCGATTTAGGGAAATCACGGAAAAGCTAAATCAGGATGGCCGGACGCGGGATTGAACCGTCGTCCTCCCGAATGGGAGTCCAGTGTGCTAACCACTGTCTGGGTCTGTGTTCACTGGGGTTGTTTGCTTGTTCCATTGTCCTCTGCTCGCCACTTTAATTTGTACCTATGATAGTCTAACTCACTATCATTTTTCTCAGCGAGAAAAACAACAGAGCAATAAATAAATCGTAGAGAAACCTTGAGATCACAAATTACCATGATGAGTTGTGCAACCTCAACACAACTCGCTGATACCTTTCCGTGAAGAAGCTATCGAACCACAGCACGTTTGAAAAATTAAGCTGTTTCATTTTCTTATATAACGTTAAGAAAGCAATAGTAGAAAAGCAATGAAATTTTCATTCTGCAGCGCAATGAGCGCTAAATGAAACATTCTGGCAGATTAAAACTGTGTACCGTTCCGAGACTCGAACTTAAGATCTTTGCCTCTTGCGAGCAAGTGTTCTACCGAGTTAGCTACTTAAGCAGGACTCATCCCCCCCCCCACACTCTGACTCCCCCCCCCTCCGATCCCCCCTCTCACAGAGATATACTTCTGCCAGTGAAAACTGTTTCGAAAAAATTGTCATATATTTTATGAAATGATTTTTCTAAAAGTAAAAAATAAAATACCTTAGAGAAACATTTGAGGCACCATTGAATGACGTTCGAAATCATGTACAGCAGACCGCGCGGGATTAGCCGAGCGGTGTAAGGCGCTGCAGTCATGGACTGTGCGGCTGGTCCCGTCGGAGGTTCGAGTCCTCCCTCGGGCATGGGTGTGTGTGTTTGTCCTTAGGATAATTTAGGTTAAGTAGTGTGTAAGCTTAGGGACTGATCACCTTAGCAGTTAAGTCCCATAAGATTTCACACACACATGTACAGCAGATGAGGTGCGTCAAATGTTTTCTAATCTATTTTCTTTCTTACTTTTGGACAAGTCATTTCACAAAACATTTGACTTAATTTTTAAAAATTTTTCCTTTTCAACTTTTGTTCATAAAGCTTTGAATTTAATAAGTTTAAACATCTATCGGTGTTCTATTATTGTTAACGGTATATAGGTCAAGAGAAAGCAGAGAAGTCCCAATTAGCGCAGTAACTTGGTATTTATTTTATTTTCCAACTCGAAAGAATAAATACCACAGTTCTTGCACCAATGTAACATGTTATTCATAAAATGGGTAATCCTTAAAGAGATGAACTTTTTATTATTTCATTTGCATAGTTAGCAGAAAGTGTGTGTGTAATATTTCAGTATTCCTTAAAGTCAGTAATTACGGTTTTGTTAATTACTCTGATTACTGTAAAGTAATTAATTTAAAAAAAAGTAGACCACACGCTGGGTAATTTGATAACCCAATTGCCCATTTTGTTGTCTTCGTTTGGCTACGAAAATTCTGACAAAATCCCTTTGTGTAGTGGCTAGGGAGCCTTCTTTTGTCTCCACTCAGAAATTTGTCCAAAAATTGTTACCTAAATAAGGCGGTGCTTGAATGGTTGCTTCATGTCCATCCACGGCGTGTTTTCTGCCGCCAGACAAGCTGATTAATGCAGTTGCTGCACTGTAGTACAGGGTGAGCACGAAGTCTTGCCTTGATTATAAAAATTTATAACAGAATAACCGTTTGACACAATAGTTTACATTTGATGCCGTTACATAGGTTAGTGTTACTAGTTTTTTTAAAGACCAGTTACGTTAATAAACCTCATCGTGTGCTCCCTTGGTAGCTCGGAGAATGTCGAGGCGGTATTCCAGTTCCCGCCAGGTGTTTCGTAACATGTGTTCTGTCTCAGTACCGACAGCAGCTTGTATCCTAGCCTTCAGGTCGTCGAAGTCAGCAACTGGTGTGACGACTGTCCTTGATATAGCCCCAGAAAAAAGAATCAAGGGCGTAGTGTCTGGAGAGGGGAGTAATGTCCGGATCGGTGGATTGGAAGGAACGGTCCAACACCCTGGCCACCCCGCTCTCCAGACATTACGGCCCTTGACTTTTTTTTTTGGGGCTATATCAAGGACAGAGTCTTCGTCACACTGTGACGCTACAACGCAGTCCTTGCTATAAATTTTTTCGCTTAATTAACACATGAAACTGTTTGTATACCATGTATTGTCTAGTGTAAACATGTATTGTAAATACTATGTTTAAATTGTGTAATATTTAACACTGGCGAGTCAGAGCATATTTAGTTGACGTTGAAGTCAGAGAGATCGTTTTGTCACGCCTCTGGGCGCGGGAGCGCGCCAGCGGGCAGTAGTAGCAGTGACGCCGTGCTCGGAGTAAGTCGTTCAGTCGAGTGCTGCTGGTCCTAGCTGTGTTACATCTAACGGCTAGTGTGTGGGTCTAAGTACGACGGGAAAGTAATGGTCGGCATATCTGGAAGCATGGCCGGGCAAGTTATTATGGATTAATGGGCATAGTGTTGAAGAGACGAGGACTTAAATGTGAAGTGCACTGTGGGCCCAAGTATCCCTCCAAAACCCAGGCGATCATTTAGGCAAAACCACCCCTTCCTTCCGCCTCCTTGATTTCTATCTCACCATCTATGGCCGTCCTATCGCCCTCACTCCCACCCTTAAGTACCTTGGCGTCACCCTCGACCGCCGCCTCTCCTGGACTCCCCACCTCCGGACAATCCAAGCCAAGGCACGCTCCCGACTCCGTCTCCTCAAGCTCCTCTCCGGCCGTACGTGGGGTCTGGACCCCTCCACCATCCTCCACACCTATAAGTCCCTCATCCGCCCTATCCTTTGTTATACCCATCCGGCTTGGATCTCAGCCCCCCCTACCTTTTATAAATCCCTCCAAATCCTTGAATGTCATGCTCTCCGCCTTGCCTATCGCATCCGTCTCCCCTCCCCCACGCGGATCCTGTACAATCCCATCCCCTTCCCCCACCTCCTCCTTTTCCTTGAAAGGATACGGATCCTGTACACCTCCCGCAAACTCGATCCTCCTCACCCACTCGTCTCCCCGATCCTCTCTCACCCCCGCCCACTGCCGCGCCTGTATTCGCACGTCCCACCCGGTCTCCATCTCTCCACCCTCCTTACCCTCTCCCAAGGTGGCTTCCGCCAGCTCCCCCTCCCTGATGATGTCCTCCTCCCCTCCATCTACCCCTCCTATCAACTTTGACCCTGCCCCACGCCCCACTTCCGGTGTCCTTTCCTTTAGGCACCCTCCTGCCCCTTCTCTTCCCTTCCCTTCTCTTTCCTTTTCCCCCGTCCCCTCCCTCCACCCCTCTTCCCCCGGGCTTCCCCTCCCCCTTCCTCCCTCCCCCTAACTCCCCTGCCCGTGGCATGTCTGCTCTCCCCTCTCACTCTCCCACTCCCCTTCCTCCTCCTCCTCTCTTGGCAGGTCCCCGGACTCGCACACGCTCAGTGGACATTCACACGCCGGAGGTCATCGCCATCAGTGTCTCGTGTGTGTGCCTTCGTTTGAGTTTAGTGTTTGTTCGCCATCACGCCGCCACTGTTCACGTGTACCGTCGCCATTATCCGTGTTTTGTGCGCCGTGTCGACTAGTGTCAGTGATGTTTTCTCCTCCAGCGTGAACGGCTCCATGTTTTTTGTTTTTTAGTGTCTACATTGTTTTGCCCGCCGTTTTGATTGTATTCTCTGTGCCCCCTCTATGTATTACTTATTGTAAAACTCAAGGCTGAAGAGCGGCGTACTCTGCTGCTGACAGCCCGCCTAGTGTAAGGTGATAAAAACCACAATAAAGAAAAAAAAATGGGCCCAAGTCACAACAGTAAAAGCCCGCTGCCACATTGTGTCGCCGCCGTGGACTTCCGTCGATCCACCGACAACGAGGGAAGTAAGATCCACGTAATTTTCGTAGGATGAAATTGTAGAAGGCTTGCCAGTGACTGAATTTTCTCTGGAGTTGAACAATTAATAACAAGCACTTTATAATTGAAGTGTTGCAGTTACATTCCACCCGACAATAACACCAAGTAGGTCCCTTCCTAGCCTTGCCTTACTGAACCGAATGTGTCACGCCATTATCAAGAGAAAATATGTTAATTATCAAATTATTTGCATAGACGGTGAAGAGAAAATTTCAGAATGGTTATCGTAGTTAATTGTTGCACTTAATAAGCTTACGCCAATCGTAGTAACTTAATAATAGACTGAAGTAATAAATTTGATTATTAAGATTTATTTCAATGCATATTCAGCTGAAGTTAGTTCAAGGATATTTCCTGAAACTATAAAGCTTATTCCTCCTGACAATCCCCCAATTAATGAATTATTACCATTCAAAACATAGTTAATCAATTATTGGCAATATATTTCATTACGAGTAGATTAAACTGTGCAAAGTACCTAATTTCAAAGACAGAATGACAGTCCATTATTCAAAATCTCGATAGATAATTATCTGTGTTGTCAGCATTGGACTCAGCTGACAAGTTATGAACAAAATAACTATCAAAATACTTATTGAAAGTTAACCATTAATGTTTAAGTGTAGTTAGATTGTTATGACATGGTTTTATATGACTACTGAGCCTGACTCAGCACTTATGTAGAAGTTCCCATTCCACCTGCTGCGCTACACGCAGGTAAACTTTATTTTTGACACAATTATTCACGTACTTAACAGTACTGTCGCTCACCAGTTGAGCTGGCGACCGACTTTTTAATTCCTTTTACAACTTAATCATTTCTTTCGGCAAAGTTTCCACTGGCAAAATTTATTTCCAAATTATTCCATTATTTCATTTACCGATCGTTATTGGATGAAATTACTCATTCAATAACGATTAGTTATAACGTCTCCCGTTTCCCGCGGAATAATGATTGTTTACTTCGGATTCGGATGCCTTATCCCGACGCGGGTCAAAATTCATAATTCACGGTCATTGTCAACTAGTAATTTCGCAAATCCCGGGAAGCAGGGGGGTGTTATAACACCAGTTGCTGACGTTGACGAACTGAAGGTTAGGATACAAGCTGCTGTGGGTACTGTGACAGAACACGTGTCACGAAACACCTGGTGGGAACTGCTCCTTTGGTAGCTCGGACAATGTCGAGGCGGTACCTTGGCGTTCTCCAGGCTACCTAGGGAGCACACGTTGGATTTACTAACGTAAGTCGTCTTAAAAAAAAAAAACTAGTGACACTAACCTATGTAACGGCATCAAATGTAAATTATTGTGTCAAACGGTTGTTCTGTAATAAATTGTTATAATCAGGGCAAGACTTTGTGCTCATGCTATATTTGACAGGTGAGACACGGAAGGGACAGTGCCGCTGAGCGTGCGGTCAGCGTGAGGGGTGCGTGTATGTGTTGCAGGGGAGCGCTACGACGTGGTGGTGGAGGCTTCGCAGCCGCCGGCCGCCTACTGGGCGCACGTGCAGGGCCTGGGGCCGTGCGCGCCGCTGCGGCTCTACCAGCTGGCCACGCTGCAGTACGAGGGCGCCGGCTCCCGCCCTCTCACCAGCGACCCTGGGTACGCAGGGTTCGCCGCCGCCGATGCCTACGTGAGTACCTGCATTTCGCCTGCCATCGTACAAACAGTCGTGCGGTGCACCGTACCCCTATACAATGATAAGCCAAAACGTGACCAGTGACCATCTCGACGATGGTGGCGTTGCGGGCACATGACGCGGTAACAAAAGTATGTAACTGCGGCAGACACGGACGGGGTATCACTCTAGCGAAGATGTGAGGTGCAACTGGGAAATCCACTGAGATAAGCGACTGTCACAAAGGGCAGGTTATTATTACTGCGCAGGGCCAGGGAACGAGTAACTGGAAAACTGTGAAGTTGGTCGAATGTTCACGTGCTACTGTCGTGAGTATCTATGGAAAGAGGTAGAGGGACAGTGCAACTACCATTACGCAGTAAATAGTTGGATGCACGACTCTTCACAGAACATGGAGTTCGGAGGCTTGTCTGCTCTGTACAGTACGATAGATGCTGATCTGTGGCCGAAGGAGCCTGCCGGTGTGGCCGAGCGCTTCTAGGCGCTACAGTCTGGAACCACGCGACCGCTACGGTCGCCGGTTCGAATCCTGCCTCGGGCATGGATGTGTGTGATGTCCTTAGGTTAGTTACGTTTAAGTGGTTCTAGGGGACTAATGACCTCAGCAGTTAAGTCCCATACTGCTCAGAGCCATTTGAACCTTTTTTTTCTTTTGTGGCCGAAACAGCACAATGTTGGTGCAGGCTCAAGTGATTTGGGTACACCCTTCACTATACGAGGTGCAATCAAGTTCTGAGGCCTCCGATTTTTTTTTCTCCGGACTGGAAAGAGATAGATACATGCGCATTGTTTTAAAATGAGGCCGCATTCATTGTCAATGCGTCCCAGAGATGGCAGCACTGTACAGCAGATGGAATTTTACCGCCAGCGGCGAGAGTGAGAACTGTTTTAAATACTTAAAATGGCGACGTTTTCCTTACTTGAACAGCGTGCAGTCATTCGTTTTCTGAATTTGCGTGGTGTGAAACCAATTGAAATTCATCGACAGTTGTAGGAGACATGTGGTGACGGAGTTATGGATGTGTCGAAAGTGCGTTCGTGGGTGCGACAGTTTAATGAAGGCAGAACATTGTGTGACAACAAACCGAAACAACCTCGGGCTCGCACAAGCCGGTCTGACGACATGATCGAGAAACTGGAGAGAATTGTTTTGGGGGATCGTCGAATGACTGTTGAACGGATCGCCTCCAGAGTTGACATTTCTGTGGGTTCTGTGCACACAATCCTGCATGACGACCTGAAAATGCGAAAAGTGTCATCCAGGTGGGTGCCACGAATGCTGACGGACGACCACATGGCTGCCCATGTGGCACGTTGCCGAGCAATGTTGACGCGCAATGACAGCACGAATGGGACTTCGTCGGTTGTGACAATGGATGAGATGTGGATGCCATTTTTCAGTCCAGAAACAAAGCGCCAGTCAGCTCAATGGAAGCACACAGATTCACCGCCACCAAAAAAATTTCGGGTAACCGCCAGTGCTGAAAAAATGATGGTGTCCATGTTCTGGGACAGCGATGGCGAAATCCTTACCCATTGCGTTCTAAAGGGCACTACGGTAACAGGTGCATCCTACGAAAATGTTTTGAAGAACAAATTCCTTCCTGCACTGCAACAAAAACGTCCGGGAAGGGCTGCGCGTGTATTGTTTCACCAAGACAACATACCCGCACATCGAGCTAACGTTACGCAACAATTTCTTCGTGATAACAACTTTGAAGTGATTCCTCATGCTCCCTACTCAACTGACCTGGCTCCTAGTGACTTTTGGCTTTTTGCAACAATGAAAGACACTCTCCATGGCCGCACATTCACCAGCCGTGCTGCTATCGCCTCAGCGATTTTCCAGTGGTCAAAACAGACTCCTAGAGAAGCCTTCGCCGCTGCCATGGAATCGTGGCGTCAGCGTTGTGAAAAATGTGTACGTCTGCAGGGCGATTACGTCGAGAAGTAACGCCAGTTTCATCGATTTCGGGTGAGTAGTTAATTAGAAAAAAAATCGGAGGCCTTAGAACTTGAATGCACCTCGTATAATGTTGAACATGGGACTTTACAGCAGGCTAGCCCTACCTGTTCACACGTTGATCCAATGATATCGGCAGTTACGATTGCAATGCGCACGGGGACCATCGGGATTCGACTTTGATCAATGCAAACGTGTCGACTCTTAGGGTGAACACTGTACCGAAGGTGAGAGGTGAAAATGGGAAAATCCATTGAGATAAGCGACTTTTACAAAGGGAAGATTGTTACTACACATAGCCTGTGAGCGAGTATCTCGAAAACGGCGAAGCTGGCCGAACGTTCACGTCCTATTGTCGTGAGCATCTATGGAAAGATGTAGAAGGACAGTGAAACTACCACTGGGCGCTGAGTGGTTGGGCACCCACGACTCTCCACAGAACGAGGATTCGGAGGCTTGTCTGTTCTGTAAAGTGGGCTAGATGGTGAACAGTCGCATCTCTGCCGAAAGAGCACAATGCTGGTGCCCGCACAACTGTTTCAGAGCACACAGTTCACCGTAAACTGTTGAACATGGACCTCCGCAGCAGACCATCCCGACGTGTTCACATTGGAACTGGAACATCCCCTTAGAAAAATTAAGAATGACAATGCTGGCAAACCTCTATGTTATTTGATTTTCAAACAGCTGAGCAAAACTGAACGTACTCAGACATTTCGCTCTTTACTTATTCTGATCAACACTAAACTGACACACAATACTTTTAGCGCAACGCAATCTGACTTTCAATAATCCCTACAAAAGAATGGTCCTGACTAACAATAACCTATACCTCTCATGAATCACTTACCTCACAAAAATCTTCGTTAGTCGAACTACTGCAATACAGCGAGCGCCAATACCGCCAGCTAAATAAAAGATTCTAACTACTGAAGGCACTAACTACTGATAGGCATAGTTAGCAAATGAAAGATTTTGATGGAGAACAAACAATGTATTTACCTTAATAGCGTTCAAAGGTCATAATATATATCAGTTCATGACATGCAGTCTTACAAATTTACTCTCTCACACGTCCAGATCATCCGCTCACAAGACTCCGCCATTTCTCTCCCCACATCGACCACTGCTGGTGGCTCACCTCCAACTGCGCAACGCTACGCGCTGTTCACATCCAGCTGCCCAACACTACAATAGCGACTATTCCAACAATGCCAACCAGCCACAGACTGCACACAGCACAGTCAGTGATTTTCATACAGAGCGCTACGTGGCGTTACCAACATAAAA
Source organism: Schistocerca americana (assembly GCF_021461395.2). NCBI lineage: Eukaryota > Metazoa > Arthropoda > Insecta > Orthoptera > Acrididae > Schistocerca > Schistocerca americana. Next base: position 983,388,137 of record NC_060121.1, read on the forward strand.
ACCTAAACAAGCTACTTACAACATGGTCACTCGACGACATAGTTACGATTGCAATTGGTACAGGAACATGGGGACTCGACAGTCAATGAATCGAAACGTGTCGGCTCTTCGAGTGAATCACAATTTTGCTACACTAGGTCGATGATCGTCTCCACAAACACCGTGATCGATGTGAACGACGGCCGGAAATGTGTCGCGCGCCACGATCGCAGGCTGGTTGGGGCATTATTATGCTGCGGGAGACATTGTCCTGCGCTTGCATGGGAGCTATGTTAGTAATCTATGACATGCCGATAGCTGTTAACCACATCTACATCTACATCTACATTTATACTCCGCAAGCCTCCCAACGGTGTGTCGCGGAGGGCACTTTACGTGCCACTGTCATTACCTCCCTTTCCTGATCCAGTCGCGTATGGTTCGCGGGAAGAACAACTGTCTGAAAGCCTCCGTGCGCGCTCTAATCTCTCTAATTTTACATTCGTGATCTCCTCGGGAGGTATAAGTAGGGGGAAGCAATATATTCGATACCTCATCCAGAAACGCACCCTCTCTAAACCTGGCGAGCAAGCTACACCGCGATGCAGAGCGCCTCTCTTGCAGATTCTGCCACTTGAGTTTGCTAAACATCTCCGTAACGCTAACACGGTTACCAAATAACCCTGTGACGAAACGCGCCGCTCTTCTTTGGATCTTCTCTATCTCCTCCGTCAACCCGATCTGGTACGGATCCCACACTGATGAGCAATACTCAAGTATAGGTCGAACGAGTGTTTTGTAAGCCACCTCCTGTTGATGGACTACATTTTCTAAGGACTATCCCAATGAATCTCAACCTGTTACCCGCCTTACCGACAATTAATTTTGTATGATCATTGCACTTCAAATCGTTCCGCACGCATACTCCCAGATATTTTACAGATGTAACTCCTACCAGTGTTTGTCCCGCTACCATATAATCATACAATAAAGGATCCTTCTTTCTATGTATTCGCAATACATTACATTTGTCTATGTTAAGGGTCAGTTGCCACTCCCTGCACCAAGTGCCTATCCGCAGCAGATCTTCCTGCATTTCGCTGCAATTTTCTAATGCTGCAACTTCTCTGTATACTACAGCATCATCCGCGAAAAGCCGCATGGGACTTCCGACACTATCTACTAGGTCATTTATATATATTGTGAAAAGCAATGGTCCCATAACACTCCCCTGTGGCACGCCAGAGGTTACTTTAACGTCTGTAGACGTCTCTCCATTGAGAACAACATGCTGTGTTCTGTTTGCTAATAACTCTTCAATCCAGCCACACAGCTGGTCTGATATTCCGTAGGCTCTTACTTTGTTTATCAGGCGACAGTGCGGAACTGTATCGAACGCCTTCCGGAAGTCAAGAAAAATAGCATCTACCTGGGAGCCTGTATCTAATATTTTCTGAGTCTCATGAACAAATAAAGCGAGTTGGGTCTCACACGATCGCTGTTTCCGGAATCCATGTAGATTCCTACAGAGTAGATTCTGGGTTTCCAAAAACGACATGATACTCGAGCAAAAAACATGTTCTAAAATTCTACAACAGATCGACGTCAGAGATATAGGTCTATAGTTTTGCGCATCTGCGTCCCTTCACGCTTGAGGTCTTACCCGACGGCGATGTCATCTTTCAGCAGTAGAATTGTCCGTGTGTCGGAGCCACAAGCCTGTTACAGTGGTTTGAGGAGCGTCATACGGTGTGTTCAAAAAGTCTCTCCGCAGTGCCGTACGATTGTTAGCCGCGCGTGCCGATGCCGCAGTGAATATACCGAAATGAAACTCAGTGAAATACAAGGTATTAATTTATTGAACATTCATTTTTACTTACAGATTTTCACATTAAATGTTGAAAGTGTCCCCCCTGTTACTGAATACTCAATGCAGTTCGTCTAATCATGTTTCCAAACATAAGCTGTAACATTTCTTCTGTAACAGTAGCAGTGAAAGTGGATATTGCAGTTTTCAATTCATCGATGGAGTTTAAAGGACGGTTTTTATAGACAGTTGATTTCGCTGCACCCCAGAAGAAAAAGTCAGGTGGTGTTAGGTCAGGCGATCGTGGAGGCCAAAGTCCCTGTGAAATTATGCCATCACCAAAAACATCAGCAAGCAGTGACATTGAAACGCGAGCTTTATGGGCGGCTGCACCATCTTGTTCAAAATAGCTGTTCAGTATTTGACTTAACACAAGTTCTCCTATGAATGGGTACAGATTATCCCTGCAGTATCGTTGCGCCTTTATTGTTTCGTTGAAAAGTATGGGACCCACAATCCGACGTCTAGAAATTGCAATCCAAACTGCCATTTTCACAGAATGAAGTGGTTTCTCACGAATACACAATGGATTTGCAGTACTCCACATACGAGAATTTTGCGAGTTCATGTACCCGGATAAACGAAACCATGCCTCATCAGTGAAAAATGTTTCATTAAGAATATCCCTTCAGTTTTGTTGAACGAAATCTTTGAACCATAGACAATAATGCATTTTCTTACCATGATCAGTATACATCAGTTCTTCAACGGCTGTCACTTTGTATGGGAAAAGTTCTAATTTTTTCCTTACAGCTGTGTGGGCCGTTCCGACACTATCATCGATTTCCTGGCCGAGTTTTCTTACTGACTTGTTCGGACTCATGGACATTTTATCGGAAATATCGAGTAGTTTATCCTCAGACAAGACGCTAGAACGACCACATCTCGGTGCACCTGTCACTGAACCCGTACTTCGAAATGTGTTAATCAGATCTCGCACAGTATCGCGATGTGTGAGTGTTGTCTCCGGGAAAACTGAATTAAATGTCTGACGAACTGAAACTGTGTATTTACCGCCAGCTTTGAACAGTTGTTCGACTAAAAACACACGTTCTTCAATGGTTACCATTTTAACAGCGACAAAAACGAAACAAACGAACAAAGGAACTAAACTTAAACGTTCACGTCAACACGTAACGACACACACCAGCGATATATACTGACGCTGCCTAAGATAAACGAAACAGTGGAATGTTTTGAGAGTCCACTTGAAGGGAAGTAACCCAGGCAGGTGAACAATCATACGGCACGCGCGGCTAACAATCATACGGCACTGCAGGGAGACTTTCTGAACACCCCGTAGTGAACTCAGGTTGATGTCTCGGCGACCAAGTTCAACTGACGTAAATGCTACGGAACCCGTCTGGGTCGTTATTGGTCGCTATCACCGAGTACGCAAATCAGCGGCCCGTTATTTAAGCGAATTACATGAGCTCTGCGTAGACATCTAATGCCACATACCTCCACAAACCTAGCAACAAACTGTCGCATCCATCACAAGCAGAACCAGTGATTTCTTTTCCTCGGAAGACGGACAAACGAGCTATCAAAGAGGTGGTCATAATGTTTTTCTTCATCAGTGAATCATTCAGGCCCACTTGAATTAACTGGCAAGATGTGAGCATACGTGAAGGGTCCCTGCACATATCAATGACATACTGTGTCCACTTGCCTTTAAACATCATTTTATACCCATTTCTCTACGCGACGCATGGTAAATGCGCTCCATATAAGTATGCCAAAAGAACTGTGCTAATACCAATTACAGAGAGAGGTATATATCATCATGCCCACCCGGTTAGCCGAGCGCTCTAACGCACTGCTTTCCGCAGTGGGAGGCAGAGCCTCGTCCCCGGCACGAATCCACCCGGCGGACTTGTGTCAAGGTTCCATGAGCCGGCCAGTCTGTGGAAGGTTTTTAGGCGGTTTTCCATCTGCCTCAGCGAATGCGGGCTGGTTCCCCTTATTACGCCTCAGCTACACTATGTCGGCGATTGCTGCACAAACAAGTTCTCCATGTACGTGTGTACCACCATAACTCTACCACGCAAACATAGGGGTTACACTAGTCTGGTGTGAGACGTTCCCTGGGAGCCGAACTGCACAATAACCATGGGTTCGGTGTGGGGCAGCGGAGGGGTGAAGTGGACTGCGGTAGTCGTCGTGGGGTTGTGGACCACTGCGGCTGCGGTGGGGACGGAGCCTCTCCATCGTTTCTAGGTCCCCGGTTAACATACAATGCAATACAATACAATATATCATCGCTCCAAACCCTAGTGTCACTACATTTCTCTGTTCCGGATCCACAAGAATGAGCTGCTGTTCCTCCACAGACGTTCAGTGACCCCAGCAGAGTTCAAGCGGTCATAAATGCGAAGGTTGCAAACCCGACATATTAATTTCCACTAATAGGTTTACGGATACTTTTGGTCAGATGTTGCACACCATTTTTTCTCAGTAATATACACGTGAGTGCTACAGTTTTCATTAAACGTCATCACGATAATGGAAAATTCAGAATTAAAAAAAAAAAACTCTGGCATCGACAAAATTTCGAAGGTTTATTTGCCAGCCATTTTGCTACAAGGGCCCTAACACATTTCGCAAATCATGCATTTATACACCACTGGCCATTAACATTGCTACACCAAGAAGAAATGCAAATGATAGACGAGTATTCATTGGACAAATATATTATTCTACAACTGACATGTGACTACATTTTCACACAATTTGGGTGCATAGAGCCTGAGAAATCAGTTCCCAGAACAACCACCTCTGGTCATAATAACGGCCTTGATACGCCTGGGCATTGAGTCAAACAGAGCTTGGATGGCGTGTACAGGTACAGCTGCCGATGCAGCTTCAACACGATACCACAGTTCATCAAGAGTAGTGACTGGCGTACTGTGACGAGCCAGTTGCTCGACCACCATTGACCAGACGTTTTCAATTGGTGAGAGATCTGGAGAATGTGCTGGCCAGCAGTCGAACATTTTCTGTATCCAGAAAGGCCCGTACAGGACCTGCAAGATGCGGTCGTGCATTATCCTGCTGAAAAGTAGGGTTTCGCAGGGGTCGAATGAAGGGTAGAGACACGTGTCGTAACACATCTGAAATGTAACGTCCACTGTTCAAAGTGCCGTCAATGCGAACAAGGGGTGACCGAGACGTGTAACCAATTGCACCCCATACCATCACGCCGGGTGATACGCCAGTATGGCGATGACAAATACACGATTTCAATGTGCGTTCACCGCGGTGTCACCAAACACGGATGCGACCATCATGATGCTATAAACGGAACCTGGATTGATCCGAAAAAACGACGTTTTGCCATTCGTGCACCCAGGTTCGTCGTTGAGTACACCATCGCAGGCGCTCCTGTCTGTGATGCAGCGTCAAGGGTAACCGCAGCCGTGGTCTCCGAGCTGATAGTCCATGCTGCTGCAAACGTCGTCGAACTGTTCGTGCAGATGGTTGTTCTCTTGCAAACGTCCCCATCTGCCATCTGTTGACTCAGGGATCGAGACGTGCCTGCACGATCCGTTACAGCCATGTGGATAAGATGCCTGTCATCTCGACTGCTAGTGATACGAGGCCGTTGGGATCCAGCACGGCGTTCCGTGTTACCCTCCTCAGCTCACGGATTCTATATTCTGCTAACAGTCATTGGATCTCGACCAACGCGAGCAGCAGTGTCGCGATACGATAAACCGCAGTCTCGACAGGCTACAATCCGACCTTTATCAAAGTCGGAAACGTGATGGTACGCATTTCTCCTCCTTACACGAGGCATCACAACAACGTTTCACCAAGCAACGCCGGTCAGCTGCTGTTTGTGTATGAGAAATCGGTTGGAAACTTTCCTCATGTCAGCACGTTGTAGGTGTCGCCACCGGCGCCAACCTTGTGTGAATGCTCTGAAAAGCTAATCATTTGCATAGCACAGCATCTTCTTCCTGTCGGTTAAATTTCGCGTCTGTAGCATGTCATCTTCATGGTGTAGCAATTTTAATGGCCAATAGTGTATATTATGACTTTTGAAAGCTATTAAGGTAAATACATTGTTTCTTTCCCATGAAAATCTTTCATTTACTAACTGTGCCTATCAGTAGTTAGTGCCTTCAGTAGCTACAATCTCTTATTTAGCTGGCAGTATTGGCGCTCGCTGTATTGCAGTAGTTCGAGTAACGAAGATTTTTGTGAGGTAAGTGATTCATGGAAAGTATAGGTTATTGATAGTCAGGGCCATTCTTTTGTACGGATTATTGAAAGTAAGATTGCGTTGCACTAAAAATATTGTGTGTCAGTTTAGTGTTGATCAGAATAAGTAAAGAGAGAAATGTCTGAGTACGTTCAGTTCTGATCAGCTGTTTTAAAATCATGTAACGTAGAAGTTTACCAGCACAGTCAGTTTTAATTTTTGAAGGTGAAGTTTCAACTTGCTCAGTTCGTGATGCTCTTTCTCTTGAATATATCATCCAATTTTTCTGAAATTTAAAAAAAAACGAGACGCGAACTGTTTTATAATCTACCAATAACACATATCAAAACAAAACTGTATCATTCTAGATGCCACTGAAGATGCCTTAAAGTAAAAATATGCGAAACGCGTCTGGAGGAAATAAAATAGAGTGTAGCAAGAAAAGGTGGTTTGTAATTACGAAACAGATATTGCAATCATTTCTTTGTATGTACATGTACATCAGATCTACGGATTTGTGTCCCACTCAGATAATCTGCGATGCGTCGTTTTTTATTTTATTTATTTATTTATGCATTTATTTTACCTGGCAAGATTACACCTAACCAGGCATACTCAAATTGAACGAATTTCAGTTTGTACAGAACATTAAGGACATATAACGAGTTATACAGTATTAATGTTAAAGAAGAAAAAAATAGAGATTATTACAGTAGTACAATAATAATTATAACAATCAAAAAATAATTATAACAGTCAAGAATAATAATAATAATAATAGTAGTAATGACTATGTATATGAAAGTAAACAAATTTTTCTTTTATTGCTAGTTGGGAATTTTCTCGTTATGTTCTTGCAGTTTGTGAGTTATTCTCATCGAGCAGAGACATAAGACGATAGAATGGGGTGAAAGAGATATAGAAGAGGCAGATTAGGTTAGAGGAAGAGAAATAGAATGGTAAAATTCGAAGCTGTGATGGAGAGGCGAAAGAAAGAGATGAGAGGGGCACAACAATGGTGGCTATACCGTCCTTAATATGTAAGTTTTGAGTTCCCTCTTGAATGTTGAGTGATTCTGGATAAGACGCAGGTCACAGGGGAGCGCGTTCCATATTCGTATGGCTGAGATGGAGAATGACATGGAGAAAGATTTTGTGTTATGTAAAGGTACAGCCAAGATACTAGACGTATCTGATCTGGTATTGCGGTTGTGGTATGGTGATAGGTGTTTAATGTGAGAAGATAAGTGTTGGGGGCTACAGTGGCTAAGAAATCGATGAAGTAAGCACATCGTGTGGAGATCGCGTGCCTTATGTGGGCGTATCCAACCTAGCTGGGAGTATGGAGGACTGATATCATCATACAACCGTATATTGCACCCGTATCTAACGCAAGCATTCATCACTAGCTCGAGGCATCTCGAATTTTCACTATTTGTGCCGTGTTGAACTACATCACAGTAGTAAAGATTAGGCAAGACTAGTGTTTGGACTAATTTTTGTTTAACATGGGTGGGAAATATTTTTCTAAATTTTTGAATTGCGTGTAGGGAGGAGAGCGATTTCCGGCAAGCTGTAACTGTTTGTTCTTCCCAGTTTAGGTGTTCACCCAAGATTATTTCAAGGTCTTTTACTGTTTTTTGGTATGGTAGTTGGGTACCATTGAGGAGTATTTGAGGGACTGTTTCGCGAAAGTACCGGCTGATTAACTTTGGATGAGATATAAGAATGACCTGGGATTTCTTGGGGTTTAGTTTCAGACCTAGGTTCTGTGCCCATCGAGAAACAGAGCAAAGATCTGCGTTCATACTCGCTACTGCGTCAGCAATGTTCTTGGGGCTTGCACATATGTACAGTTGGATGTCAGCATAGAGATGGTAGTTGCAGGAGTGAATCACTGAAGAAATATCATTAATGTACACTGAGAAGTCCCAATGGGACGTTTCCCAAGGGTCGGTGCTGGGGCCGCTGCTGTTTCTTATTTATGTAAATGATAAGCCTTCTAGTATTACAGGTGATTCAAAAATATTTCTGTTTGCTGATGACACCACCTTGGTAGTGAAGGATCTTGTGTGTAATGTTGAAACAGTATCAAATAATGTAGTTCATGAAATAAGTTTGTGGCTTGTGGAAAATAATTTGATGCTAAATCACAGTAAGACTCAGTTTTTACAGTTTCTAGCTCACCATTCAACAAGAACCGATATTTTGATCAGACAGAGTGGGCATAATATAAGCGAGACGGAACAGTTCAAGTTCTTAGGCGTTCGGATAGATAGTAAGCTGTTGTGGAAAGCCCATGTTCAGGATCTCGTTCAGAAACTAAATGCTGCTTTATTTACCATTAGAACAGTATCTGAAATAAGTGACACTTCAACATGAAAAGTAGTCTACTTCGCATATTTTCATACGCTTATGTCGTATGGTATTATTTTTTGGGGTAATTCTTCTGATTCAAAAAGGGTATTTTTGGCTCAAAAACGGGCTGTTCGAGCTATATGTGGTGGAAGTTCAAGAACCTCTTGTCGACCACTATTCAATAGTCTGGGAATTCTGACATTGCTCTCACAGTACATATTTTCTTTAATGTCGTTTGTTGTTAGCAATATTAGCTTATTCCCAAGAGTTAGCAGCTTTCACTCAGTTAATACTAGGCAGAAATCAAATCTGCATGTGGAATGCACTTCCTTGACTCTTGTGCAGAAGGGAGTACTCTGCTGCATCCATTTTCAATAAGCCACCACAAGAACTCAAAAATCTTAGCAGTAGCCCAAACTCTTTTAAGTCTAAACTGAAGAGTTTCCTCACAGCTCACTCTATTCTGTCGAGGAGCTCCTGGAAGAGCTAAAAAATTAAGCAAATTCCACTGTTACATTGTTGATTTTCTTTATTTAAACTTACGACTTGTCGCCTGAATATGTTTCTTATATTTCATTTTATCTGTTTCTATTATCGTATTATAATTTCATGTATTGACTCGTTGCGTGACCATGGAGACTTCTTAATTTCGTCCGACGGAACAATAAATAAATAAATAAATAAAATAATGGACCAAGGACGGAGCCTTGGGGAACTCCAGAGCGCACGTTTTTCCATGATGACTTCTCCGACCCACAAATGACTTGTTGACTTCTGGTTTTGAGGTGGCTGTCGAACCAGTGTACTGCGCTGTTTGAGAAATTCAGCTGTTTCATTTTAATTAGTAATATTTCAAAGTCAACTGTATCAGAAGCCTTGCTAAAGTCAAGCAGTGTTAGGATGGTAGCTTCACGTCTGTCCATAGCATGTTTGCTTTTTATTAATGCAGTTGCTGTACTACGGTGCTTTCGGAAGCCTGACTGATATTTATCATGGGTGTTATGAGTTTTGCTCTTGGAGTGTAATTTGTTTCTGTTGACTTTATCAAAAGCTTCTTCGAAGTCGACGTGTGTGGTGTTGTTGGTTGCCGGCAGGACCTGAACCCGCTGCACGGTGCGTGCGGCCGCGGGCTGTGCGTGAGCGCGTTGCGTGCGGCGGAGGCGGCGCCGGCACGCATGCTGCCCTTCGACACGCCCCCGCACCTGCGGCTCGCCGTCTCCTTCGGCTTCCACTTCTTCTCGGCGGGCCGGCTGTTCGCGCCGGGCGTCTACCGCCGCTACTTCCGTGAGTCGGCGCCTCCATTACGCTCCTAATGTGACGGCGGCAGCCCGCCATTAGCGTCGGCGGCGAAGGCGGAGCGGTCACGCGCACGCGCACGCGCGTTCACTGACTCGCACGTCAGCCATCCTTGTTCAGACGCACGCGCTACTCGCTGCAGCTGCTGGAGATTTCTTCTTACGCTATGATGGATTACTCCGTCTCTCACCGTAGCCGCTAAGGAACGCTTCGTTACGTAGCAGGCAGTCCTTTGCACGACCGACAGAATCGGTCGACCTCTGGATGGGAATCTTTACGACTATAAAGCACCAGCATCGATCGACTTGCTAGGGCGTCCTCAGTTGCGAAACTACGATAGTCAAAAGATTAGATTAGCACTTGTTCCATAGATCATGAATACGTCACTTCGTAATGATGTGGAACGTGTCAGGTTAATAAAAGAGGTCTATACAACTCATCACATTACACAAAATATTACATGACACTCAATATTTTAAATTTTTTTTTGGGCCGGTGGTTGGGGAAATTACCCACTTACTACATCCAAAAATTCATCTAATAAGTAGAAGGAGTTGCCATTAAGAAATTCTTTTAATTTCCTTTTAAATGCTATATGGCTATCTGTCAGACATTTGATGCTATTGGGTAAGTGACCAAAGACTTTTGTGGCAGCATAATTTACCCCCTTCTGAGCCAAATTTAGATTTAACCTTGAGTAGTGAAGATCATCCTTTCTCCTAGTGTTGTAGCCATGTACACTGCTATTACTTTTGAATTCGTTTGGATTGTTAATAACAAATTTCATAGGTGAACATATATATTGTGAGGCTACAGTGAAGATTTCTAGCTCTTTAAATAAGTGTCTGCAGGATGATCTTGGATGAACTCCAGCAATTATTCTGATTACACGCTTTTGTGCAATGAACACTCTTTTACTGAATGATGAGTTACCCCAGAATATGTCAGACTTTTGATGCTATTAGGTAAGTGACCAAAGACTTTTGTGGTAGCATGATTTACCCCCCTTCTGAGCCAAAGTTAGATTTAACTTTGAGTAGTCAAGATCATCCTTTCTCCTAGTGTTTTGTAGCCATGTACACTGCTATTACTTTTGAATTCGTTCGGATTGATAATAACAAATTTCATAAGAGAATATATATATATATATATATATATATATATATATATATATATATAATCATCATCATCATCATTTAAGACTGATTATGCCTTTCAGCGTTCAGTCTGGAGCATAGCCCCCTTATACAGTTCCTCCATGAACCCCTGTTCAGTGCTAACATTGGTGCCTCTTCTGATGTTAAACCTATTACTTCAAAATCATTCTTAACCGAATCCAGGTACCTTCTCCTCGGTCTGCCCCGACTCCTCTTACCCTCTACTGCTGAATCCATGAGTCTCTTGGGTAACCTTGCTTCTCCCATGCGTGTAACATGACCCCACCATCTAAGCCTGTTCGCCCTGACTGCTACATCTATAGAGTTCATTCCCAGTTTTTCTTTGATTTCCTCATTGTGGACACCCTCCTGCCATTGTTCCCATCTACTAGTACCTGCTATCATCCTAGCTACTTTCATATCCGTAACCTCAACCTTGTTGATACGGTAACCTGAATCCACCCAGCTTTCGCTCCCATACAACAAAGTTGGTCGAAAGGTTGAACGGTGCACAGATAACTTAGTCTTGGTACTGACTTCCTTCTTGCAGAAGAGAGTAGATCGTAGCTGAGCGCTCACTGCATTAGCTTTGCTACGCCTCGCTTCCACTTCCTTCACTATGTTGCCATCCTGTGAGAATATGCATCCTAAGTACTTGAAACCGTCCACCTGTTCTAACTTTGTTCCTCCTATTTGGCACTCAATCCGTTTATATTTATTTCCCACTGACATTACTTTCGTTTTGGAGATGCTAATCTTCATACCATAGTCCTTACATTTCAGATCTAGCTCTGAAATATTACTTTGCAAACTTTCAGTCGAATCTGCCATCACAACTAAGTCATCCGCATATGCAAGACTGCTTATTTTGTGTCCACATATCTTAATCTCACCCAGCCAGTCTATTGTTTTCAACATATGATCCATAAATAATATGAACAACAGTGGAGACAGGTTGCAGCCTTGTCTTACCCCTGAAACTACTCTGAACCATGAACTCAATTTACCGTCAACTCTAACTGCTGCCTGACTATCCATGTAAAGACCTTTAATTGCTTGCAAAAGTTTGCCTCCTATTCCATAATCTTGTAGAACAGACAATAACTTCCTCCTAGGAACCCGGTCATATGCCTTTTCTAGATCTATAAAGCATAGATACAGTTCCCTGTTCCACTCATAACACTTCTCCATTATTTGCCGTAAGCTAAAGATCTGGTCCTGACAGCCTCTAAGAGGCCTAAACCCACACTGATTTTCATCCAATTGGTCCTCAACTAATACTCGCACTTTCCTTTCAACAATACCTGAGAAGATTTTACCCACAACGCTGATTAAAGAGATACCTCTGTAGTTGTTACAATCTTTTCTGTTTCCATGTTTAAAGATTGGTGTGATTACTGCTTTTGTCCAGTCTGATGGAACCTGTCCCGACTCCCAGGCCATTTCAATTATCCTGTGTAGCCATTTAAGACCTGACATTCCACTGTATTTGATGAGTTCCGACTTAATTGCATCCACCCCAGCCGCTTTATTGCACTGAAATCTATTGACCATTTTTTCCACTTCCTCAAATGTGATCCAATTTCCATCATCATTCCTATCCCATTCTACCTCGAGATCTGAAACATTAGTGATCGCATTTTCACCTACATTGAGCAACTCTTCAAAATATTCCCTCCATCTGCCCAAGGCATCCACAGGTTTCACCAGCAGTTTTCCTGACCTGTCCAAAATACTTGTCATTTCCTTCTTACCTCCCTTTCGAAGACTACTAATTACACTCCAGAATGGTTTTCCAGCAGCTTGACCCATAGTCTCCAACCTGTTTCCAAAGTCTTCCCACGATTTCTTCTTGGATGCTGCAATTATCTGTTTGGCTTTGTTTCTTTCTTCAACATAACTTTCTCTGTCTACCTGGGTTCTGGTATGTAGCCATTTTTGATACGCCTTCTTTTTCATTTTACAGGCTGCCTTGACTGTATCATTCCACCAAGCTGTTTGCTTCATCCTACTTTTACACACTACTGTTCCAGGACATTCTTTAGCCACTTCTAGTACTGTGTCCCTGTACCTTGTCCATTCCTTTTCCAATGACTGTAATTGACTACACTCAACTAACTGGTACCTTTCTGAGATCGCTGTTATGTACTTGTGCCTGATTTCCTTATCCTGAAGTTTCTCCACTCTTATCCTCCTACATATGGACCTGACCTCCTGCACTTTCGGCCTCACAATCCCAACTTCACTGCAGATTAAATAATGATCAGTGTCATCAAAGAATCCCCTGAATACACGTGTGTGCCTCACAGCCTTCCTGAATTCCTGATCTGTTATTATATAGTCAATGACAGATCTGGTTCCCCTGCCTTCCCAAGTATACCGGTGAATGTTCTTATGTTTAAAAAAGGAGTTTGTGATTACTAAGCCCATACTGGCACAGAAATCCAAGAGTTGCTGCCCATTCCTGTTGGCCTCCATATCCTCTCCAAATTTACCCATAACCTTTTCATACCCTTCTGTTCGATTTCCAATCGTGGCGTTAAAATCACCCATGAGCAGAACACTGTCCTTGTCCTTTACTCTAACAACTACATCACTGAGTGCCTCATAAAAACTATCCATCTTATCTTGATCTGCCCCTTCACAATGCGAATATACTGACACAATCCTAATTTTCTTGCTAGACACTGTCAAATCTATCCACATCAGTCATTCGTTTACATACCTTATTGCAACTACACTGGCTTCCATTTCTTTCCTGATGTAAAGCCCTACACCCCATTGTGCTATTCCTGCTTTGACTCCTGACAGGTAGACCTTGTATTCTTCCGCTACCTCTTCTTTCTCACCCCTTACCCGAATGTCACTAACAGCTAAAACATCCAGCCTCATCTTACTTGCAGCCTCTGCCAGCTCTACCTTCTTCCCAGAGTAGCCCCCATTGATATTAATAGCTCCCCATCTCATTACCATTTGTTTGCCAAGTCGTATCTTAGGAGTCCCTGGTTTGTCAGTTAGAGGTGGGACTCCGTCACCTCCAAAGGTCTGAGGCATTTTGCTCTGATTGTTGCCAGCATCATATTTAAAGTACCAGGGAAGCAGGTTGCTAGCCTTACTTGCCCCGAGACCCATTGGGTTTTACCCCTAATGGCTGAGGGACTAACTGGTGGATTTGGTAGTCTTTGCCGTATGAGCACAAAGGTGACCACGACTCAGAATATGTCCGAGACGCCCAGCCTTATTCCAAAGTAACTGGTATCCCGACTGTCGGGACCACTTACTTGGCCACTCATACGTTGCCCGTGCTTCATGAACTAGGACATGACTACAGGAACCCACACCATGAACCACATATATATATATATATATATATATATATATATTGAAGATCTCTAGCTCTTTAAATAAGTGTCTGCAGGATGATCTTGGATGAGCTCCAGCAATTATTCTGATTACCCGCTTTTGCGCAACGAACACTCTTTTACTCAGTGATGAGTTACCCCAGAATATGATGCCTTACGAAAGCAGAGAATGAAAATAGGCGTGGCAAGCTAATTTACTCAGATGTATATCGCCAATATTTGCAATGACCCTAATAGCATAAGTAGCTGAACTCAAACGTTTCAGCAGATCCTCAGTGTGTTTTTTCCAGTTCAACCCCTCATCAATGCATACACCTAGAAATTTTGAAGCCACGCGGGATTAGCCGAGCGATCTGAGGCGCTGCAGTCGTGGACTGTCCGGCTGGTCCCGGGGGAGGTTCGAGCCCTCCCTCGGGCATGGGTGTGTGTGTTTGTCCTTAGTATAATTTAGGTTAAGTAGTGTGTAAGCTTAGGGACTGATGACCTTACCAGTTAAGTCCCATAAGATTTCACACACATTTGAACATTTTTGAAATTTTGAATATTCTACCTTAGCTACCGATTTCTGATCGAAGTCTATATTTATTAATGGTGTCATCCCATTTACTGTGTGGAACTGTATATATTGTGTTTTGTCAAAGTTTAATGAGAGCCCATTTGCACAGAACCACTTAATGATTTTCTGAGAAACATCATTTACAATTTCTCCAGTTAATTCTTGTCTGTTGGGTGTGATAGCTATACTTGTATCATCGGCAAAAAGTACCAGCTTTGCATCTTTGTGAATATAGAATGGCAAGTCATTAATATACAGGGTGAGTCACCTAACGTAACCGCTGGATGTATTTCGTAAACCACATCAAATACTGACGAACCGATTCCACAGACCGAACGTGAGGAGAGGGGCTAGTATAATTGTTTAATACAAACCATACAAAAATGCACGGAAGTATGTTTTTTATCACAAACCTACGTTTTTTAAATGGAACCCCGTTAGTTTTGTTAGCACATCTGAACACATAAACAAATACGTAATCAGAGCCGTTTGTTGCATTGTAAAACGTTAATTACATCCACCGATATTGTAACCTAAAGTTGACGCTTGAGTACCACTCCTCCGCTGTTCGATCGTGTATATCGGAGAGCACCGAATTACGTAGGGATCCAAAGGGAACGGTGATGGACCTTAGGTACAGAAGAGACTGGAACAGCACATTACGTCCACATCCTAACACCTTTTTATTGGTCTTTTTCACTGATGCACATGTACATTACCATGAGGGGTGAGGTACACGTACACACGTGGTTTCCGTTTTCAATTACGGAGTGGAATAGAGTGTGTCCCGACATGTCAGGCCAACAGATGTTAAATGTGCTGGCCTTCATTTGCTGCACACAATTGCAATCTCTGGCGTAATGAATGTCGTACATGCCGCAGTACATCTGGTGTAATGTCGCCGCAGGCTGCCACAATACGTTGTTTCATATCCTTTCGGGTTGTAAGAACATCACGGTACACATTCTCCTTTAACGTACCCTACAGAAAGAAGTCCAGAGGTGTGAGAGCAGGAGAACGGGCTGGTCAATTTATGCGTTCACCACGTCCTATGAAACGCCCGTCGAACATCCTGTCAAGGGTCAGCGTAGAGCAGGTGCACCATCATGCTGATACCACATACGTCGACGCGCTTCCAGTGGGACATTTTCGAGCAACGTCGGCAGATCATTCTGTAGAAACGCGATGTATGTTGCAGTGCTCTCCGATTCACACGATCCAACAGCGGAGGAGTGGTACTCAAGCGTCAACTTTAGGTTACAATATCTCCGGATGTAATTAACATTTTACAATGCAACAAACGGCACTGATTACGTATTTGTTTATATGTTCAGATGTGCTAACAAAACTAACGGGGTTCCATTTAAAAAAACGTTGGTTTGTGTTAAGAAACATACTTCCGTGCATTTTTGTATGGTTTGTATTAAACAATTACACTAGCCCCTCTCCTCACGTTCGGTCTGTGGAATCGGTTCGTCAGTATTTTATGTGGTTTACAAAATATATCCAGCGGTAATGTTAGGTGACTCACCCTGTATATTAATATACAGGGTGTTTCAAAAATGACCGGTATATTTGAAACGGCAATAAAAACTAAATGAGCAGCGATAGAAATACACCGTTTGTTGCAATATGCTTGGGACAACAGTACATTTTCAGGCGGACAAACTTTCGAAATTACTGTAGTTACAATTTTCAACAACAGATGGCGCTGCACGTGATGTGAAAGATATAGAAGACAACGCAGTCTGTGGGTGCGCCATTCTGTACGTCGTCTTTCTGCCGTAAGCGTGTGCTGTTCACAACGTGCAAGTGTGCTGTAGACAACATGGTTTATTCCTTAGAACAGAGGATTTTTCTGGTGTTGGGATTCCACCGCCTAGAACACAGTGTTGTTACAACAAGTCGAAGTTTTCAACGGAGGTTTAATGTAACCAAAGGACCGAAAAGCGATACAATAAAGGATCTGTTTGAAAAATTTCAACGGACGGGGAACGTGACGGATGAACGTGCTGGAAAGGTAGGGCGACCACGTACGGCAACCACAGAGGGCAACGCGCAGCTAGTGCAACAGGTGATCCAACAGTGGCCTCGGGTTTCCGTTCGCCGTGTTGCAGCTGCGGTCCAAATGATGTCAACGTCCACGTATCGTCTCATGCGCCAGAGTTTACACCTCTATCCATACAAAATTCAAACGCGGCAACCCCTCAGCGCCACTACCATTGCTGCACGAGAGACATTCGCTAACGATATAGTGCACAGGATTGATGACGGCGATATGCATGTGGGCAGCATTTGGTTTACTGACGAAGCTTATTTTTACCTGGACGGCTTCGTCAATAAACAGAACTGGCGCATATGGGGAACCGAAAAGCCCCATGTTGCAGTCCCATCGTCCCTGCATCGTCAAAAAGTACTGGTCTGGGCCGCCATTTCTTCCAAAGGAATCATTGGCCCATTTTTCAGATCCGAAACGATTACTGCATCACGCTATCTGGACATTCTTCGTGAATTTGTGGCGGTACAAACTGCCTTAGACGACACTGCGAACACCTCGTGGTTTATGCAAGATGGTGCCCGGCCACATCGCACGGCCGACGTCTTTAATTTCCTGAATGAATATTTCGATGATTGTGTGATTGCTTTGGGCTATCCGAAACATACAGGAGGCGGCGTGGATTGGCCTCCCTATTCGCCAGACATGAACCCCTGTGACTTCTTTCTGTGGGGACACTTGAAAGACCAGGTGTACCGCCAGAATCCAGAAACAATTGAACAGCTGAAGCAGTACATCTCATCTGCATGTGAAGCCATTCCGCCAGACACGTTGTCAAAGGTTTCGGGTAATTTCATTCAGAGACTACGCCATATTATTGCTACGCATGGTGGATATGTGGAAAATATCGTACTATAGAGTTTCCCAGACCGCAGCGCCATCTGTTGTTGATAATTGTAACTACTGTAATTTCGAAAGTTTGTCTGCCTGAAAATGTACTGTTGTCCCAAGCATATTGCAACAAACGGTGTATTTCTATCGCTGCTCGTTTAGTTTTTATTGCCGTTTCAAATATACAGGTCATTTTTGAAACACCCTGTGTGTATATATATATATATATATATATATATATATATATATATATATATATATGTAAAATACACTGACATATATATATAAAATATACAAAATGAGGAGGTATTGAATAGAATTGGCGAGAAGAGGAGTTTGTGGCACAACTTGACAAGAAGAAGGGACCAGTTGGTAGGACATGTTCTGAGGCATCAAGGGATCACCAATTTAGCATTGGAGGGCAGCGTGGAGGGTAACAATCGTACAGGGAGACCAAGAGATGAATACATTAAGCAGATTCGGAAGGATGTAGGTTGCAATAAGTAACAGCAGAGGACCCAAGACCGAACCTTGCGGCACCCCATTCTTGATTGTTCCCCAGTTTGAGAAATCACCACTTTTTTGCAAATTATGTGAACTGCTTATTTCAACTTTCTGCACTCTTCCAGTTAGGTATGATTTAAACCATTTGAGCACTGTCCCATTCATACCACAGTACTTGAGCTTATCTAGAAGTATTCCATGATTCACACAATCAAAAGCCTTTGAGAGATCACAAAAAATCACAACGGGTGACTTCCGCTTACTCAGAGCATTTAATATTTCATTAGTGAAAGTATATATAGCATTTTCCGTTGAAAAACCCTTCTGGAAACCACACTGACATTTTGTTAAAACTTTATTTTTACAAAGGTGTGAAGCTACTCTATAATACATTACTTTTTCAAGAATTTTGGATACGGCAGTCAGAAGAGAGATGGGGCGGTAGTTGTTGACATCAGACGTATCCCCTTTTTTATGCTGTGGTTTAACAATGGCATACTTCAGTCTCTCTGGGAAAATACCCTGCTTCAGAGAGCATAAATGTTGCATAATGTCGAAACTTTAGTGCAGCGCATTGTGATCCAGAAATACTCACAAGGAATACAGAGTAATGAAATTTGGGGAATACATTTGCCTAGGAAACATGTTTAAGTGATTAACATTGCAAGATCACAGGTTAAAGTAAGCGCGAGATGGGCCACTGCAAATGTGAAATGTTGGTACATTAATAGGCGATGAAATGTTGAATACAAACTTGCAAACGTGCATGCACTGTGTTCGAATATTATGAATTACGGTCTATTGACACACAGTCAACATAGGTTTAGAAAACATTTTTTTAAACATTTTTACGCAGCGTTCCTGTGAAACACAACTAGTCTTTATTCACATGAGGTGCTGACTGCTATTGACAAGGGATTTCATATCGATTCCGTATTCCTGGATTTCCGAAAGGCTTTTGACACTGTACCACACAAGCGGCTCGTAGTGAAATTGCGTGCTTATGGAATATCGTCTCAGTTATGTGACTAGATTTCTGATTTCCTGTCAGAGAGGTCACAGTTCGCAGTAATTGACCGAAAGTCATCGAGTAAAACAGAAGTTATTTCTGGCGTTCCCCAACGTTGCGTTATAGGCCCTCTGCTGGTCCTTATCCGTATAAACGATTTGGGAGACAATCTGAGCAGCCGTCTTTCGTTGTTTACAGATGACGCTGTCGTTTATTGACTAATAAAGTCATCAGAAGATCAAAACAACGTGCAAAACGATTTAGAAAAGATATCTGAATGGTGGGAAATGTGTCAGTTGACTCTAAATAACGAAAAGTGGGAGGTCATCCACATGAGTGATAAAACGAAGCCGGCTGTGTGGCCGAGCGGTTCTAGGCGCTACAGTCTGGAACCGTGCGACCGCGCGTTCGAATCTTGCCTCGCGCATGGATGTGTGTTACGTCCTTAGGTTAGTTAGGTTTAAGTAGTTCTACGTTCTAGGGGACTGATGACCTCAGCAGTTAAGTCCCATAGTGCTCAGAGCCATTTGAACCATTTGATAAAACGAACTCGTTAAATTTCGGATACACGATAAATCAGTCCAATCTAAAAGCCGTAAATTCAACTAACTACATAGGTATTACAATTACGAACAACTTAAATTGGAAGGAACACATAGAAAATGTTGTTGGGAAGGCTAGCCAAAGACTGCATTTTATTGGCAGTACACTTAGAAAATGTAACAGATCTACTGAGGACACTGCCTACACTACGCTTGCCCGTCCTCTTTTAGAATACTGCTGCGCGGTGTGGGATCCTTACCAGATAGGACTGACGGAGTGCATCGAAAAAGTTCAAAGAAAGGCAGCACGTTTCGTATTATCGCGAAATATGGGAGAGAGTGTCACAGAAATGATACAGGATTTGGGATGGACATCATTAGAAGAAAGGCGTTTTTCGTTGCGATGGAATCTTGTCACGAAATTCCAATCAGCAACTTTGTTCTCCGAATGCGAAAATATTTTGTTGACACCTACCTACATAGGGAGGAAAGATCACTACGATAAAATAAGGGAGTTCAGAGCTATAGGTGTTCATTCTTTCCACGCGCTATACGAGATCGGAATAATAGAGAATTGTGAAGGTGGTTCGATGAACCCTCTGCCAGGCACTTGAATGTGATTTGCAGAGTATCCATGTAGATGTAGATGTAGATGCATTGTGTTGTGCAGGTGCTGGACGTCAGTTTGTGAGATGGAATTCCACGCCTGCTGGGCTTGTTCGGTCAATACAAGAACGGTTAGTCAGTTAATGCTGTTTGTGGATGCCGCTGGACTTTTCGGTTGGTGATGTCCCATATATGCTCGATTGGAAACAGGTCTGGTGATCGATCACGTCATGGCAACGTGTCGCCACTCTGTAGAGTATTTGCGTTACAACAGCGGTATGTGAGCGAACGTTATCCTGTTGGAAAACACCCCCTGGAATGTTGCTCATTAATGGCAGCAGAACAGGTCGAAGCACGAGACTTATATATAAAAGTGCAGTCAGAGTGCATGGGATGACCACGAGGGTGCTGCTGCCATCATAGGAAAAAGAGAATGAGATTTTCACTCTGCAGCGGAGTGTGCGCTGATATGAAACTTCCTGGCAGACTAAAACTGTGTGCCGGACCGAGACTCGAACTCGGGACTTATGGCTTTCGCGGGCAAGTGCTCTACCAACTGAGCTACCCAAGCACGACTCACGCCCCGTCCTCACAGCTTTACTTCTGCCAGTACCTCGTCTCCTACCTTCCAAACTTTAGAGAAGCCATCGTGCGAACCTCGCAGGAGTAGCACTCCGGAGAGAGAGGATATTGCGGAGACATGGCTTAGCCGCAGCCTGGGGGAAGTTTCCAGAATGAGATTTTCACTCCGCAGCGGAGTGTGCGCTGATATGACACTTCCTGGCTGATTAAAAGCTGTGAGGACGGGCTGTGAGTCGTTTCGGTAGCTCAGATGGTAGAGCACTTGCCCACGACATTCAACGGTCCCCAGTTCGAGACATGGTCCGACACACAGTTTTAATCTTCCAGGAAGTTTCGTATCAGTGCACTCTCCGCTGCAGAGTGAAAATCTCATTCTGGAAACATCCCAAAGGCTGTAGCTAAGCCATGTCTCCGCAATATCCTTTCTTTCAGGAGTGCTAGTTCTGCAAGGTTCGCAGGAGAGCTTCTCTGAAGTTTGAGAGGTAGGAGACGAAGTACTGACGGAAATAAAGCTGTGATCACGGGGCTTGAGTCGTGCTTGGGTAGCTCAGTCGGTAGAGCAATTGCCTACGAAAGGCAAAGGTCCCGAG
Source organism: Schistocerca americana (assembly GCF_021461395.2). Lineage (NCBI taxonomy): Eukaryota > Metazoa > Arthropoda > Insecta > Orthoptera > Acrididae > Schistocerca > Schistocerca americana. The sequence continues at coordinate 983,409,639 of NC_060121.1, forward strand.
TTCGAGTCTCGGTGCGGCACACAGTTTTAATCTGCCAGGAAGTTTCATATCTACATCTACATCTAAATGAATACTGTGCAAATCACATTTAAGAGCCTGGCAGAGGGTTCATCGAACCACCTTCACAAGTCTCTATTATTCCAACCTCCTACAGCGTGCGGAAAGAATGAACACCTGTATCTTTCCATACGACCTCTGTTTGCCATATTTTATCGTGGTGATCGTTTCTCCCTATGTAGGTCAGTCTCAACAAAATATTTTCGCATTCGGAGAACAAAGTTGGTGATTGGAATTTCGTGACAAGATTCCGTCGCAACAAAAAAACGCCTTTCTTCTAATGTCTTCCAGCCCAAATCCTGTATCATTTCTGTGACACTCTCTCCCTTATTTCGCGATAATACAAAACGTGCTGCCTTTCTTTGAACATTTTCGATGTACTCCGTCAGTCCTACCTGGTAAGGATCCCACACTGTGCAGCAGTATTCTAGAAGAGGACGGACAAGCGTAGTGTAGGCAGTCTCCTTAGTAGGTCTGTTACATTTTCTAAGTGTACTGCCAATAAAACGCAGGCTTTGGTTAGCCTTCCCCACAACATTTTCTATGTGTTCTTTCCAATTTAAGTTGTTCGTAATTGTAATGGCTAGATATTTAGTTGATTTTACAGCTTTTAGATTAGACTGATTTATCGTGTAACAGGAGTTTAACGAGTTCCTTTCTAGCACTCATGTGGATGACCTCACACTTTTCGTTTTTTAGGGTCAACTGCCACTTTTCGCACCATTCAGATACTTTTCTTATATATCGTTTTGGAGTTTGTTTTGATCTTCTGATGACTTTATTAGTCTATAAACGACAACGTCATCTGCAGACAACCGAAGACGGCTGCTCAGATTGTATCCCAAATCGTTTATACAGATAAGGAGCAGCAAAGGGCCTATGACACTACCTTGGGGAACGCCTGAAATCACTTCTGTTTTACTCGATGACTTTCCGTCAATTACAATGAACTGTGACCTACCTCAGACGCTAGCACACTCCGCTGCAGACAGGAACTTTCATTCGGTGGGGTTTTGATAATTGCGTCTTTTTTGTCTTAAAGGCGTTCTTGACCATGTCCAATCTCAAAGCTAACTTACGCTCACGTCCCTTACAGCGAATATTTAAATCAAACCTGAATTGCATCGTCATTGTAGAGCTAGCAGCGCCACTCTTATACGATTGGCGCGAAATGTGAATAATGATCTTTCAGATGCTGAAACACCCTTATAAGTTACGTTTACGTCGCACAACTCGTTCTTGGTGTTGCTATATCTTTTCCGTCAGTGCACGTCATGGTATCAACACACTGGTTTGTTTGTAACGTAATTCTACAGGAAATAGTCCATTTTTCTACCGTGAGGGAGCAGTATGTGCAGACTATGGCAACTGTGTCACCTGTAAATATTGCAGTACTTGTGCCGTGTGTCATTACCAGATTTCTGCTGCTTTAGGGAGGTTCGCACAACAATAACGTACGATGACAGGCTGTTTGTAGTCATTCTAATTGGGCAGGGAATGAGACGGACGGGCGTCGCAGCTAACGTCGCTGTGAATCAAAGTGATGTCTCTAGAATCTGGAACAAGTTTCTATCGACAGAATCAGTTGAGAATCGTCACAGAAGCAGCTGCAGAAGAAAAGCAACAGGTGTGAGGGCCCGGTATCTGCGTATAACAGCAAGTACAAACCCTGAGCACAATTCTACACGTCTACGGTGGCAGTTTGAAGCAGGTACAGGATTGCAGGTGCCACTACAAACACTCCTTAACCAGGTAATGTGTGTCACAGGAGCCGGAGATGTGCTGATTAGATTACATTAGTTTTTCGTTCCATAGATCCGTGCCGAGGAGATCCTCGTGGATGTGGAACATGTCACTTTTTTTTAAAAGCTGAAATAACAATACTAATAGAATGAGAATATACAGTACATAACTTTTTAAGCTGAAATAACAATTCTAATAGTAGGAGTATATACAATAACATCATTTGTTTCTATTAAAAAATACGTCAGTGGAGTAGAAGGAGTTAGCCACTAGTAAGTCTTTCAGACTCCTTTTAAACTGATCTTTATTTGTAACTAAATTTTTTATATTTGCTGACAAATTATTGAAGATGAGTGTTCCTGAGTGGTGGACCCCTTTTTGAACTAAAGTAAGTGCTTTTAAGTCCTTGTGCAGATCATTTTTGTTCCTGGTATTGTATGTATGAACTGAGCTGTTTGTTGGAAAAAGAGATATATTATTTAGGACAAAGTTCATTAAGGAGTAAATATACTCAGAGGCAGTAGTTAGTATACCCAGATCTTTAAAGAGGTTTCTACAGGACGTCCGTGAATTTACTCCATAAATAATATGTATTACACGCTTTTGGACTCTGGAAACTTTTTTTGGCTTGAAGAGTTACCCCAAAATATTATACGATATGGCATTATGGAATGAAAGTAGGCAAAGTATGCAAGCTTTTTCATTTTTATGTCGCCTATGTCTGCTAACACTCGTTGCTCGTTGTTGGCAACACTGCGCCGACGCGGACTCTTCGAGTATTTGCTGCACTAAATAATTATAAAAAGCGTTGTTATTAAGCTATTTTTAAACATCTACAGGTGTTATAAATATAATATAAGTGTTGTTACATTAGTGGAAGTGTTAGTGAAGTGTTAAATTAGATTAAACGGGGTAAGAAGTTTATTTTCCTTCTCGTGCCTATAGCACGGATTTTAGGCTTAATTTCACGCGAGCGTATCGTAAGTAAACAGTGACTTAAACTTATATGTAATCACGTTTTTTTATTCATTACTCTTTCAATTTATTTACATCTGCCTGAATAGTTTCTAGGGCCCTTTGTGTACGTATTAGTCAGTACTTAAATCAGTTTATACGATTTCTGTTTTTACCATGAGTGAGAAGTGTGTGACACGCCGTAGGATCGTTAGTTCCGGGGTATGGTGTGATGGGTGCTGTAGTTTCTTTCATTGGGGCGAATGTAGTGGCGTGGGGAATGGGGACATAAATGAGGCTCACCAATGGTACTGTAGGATCTGCAGTAGAGTTAGGAAAATACTGGAACAGGAAGGGAAAACTGCAGCTCTTCAAGCTGACCTAGACAAGGCAAGGGAGGATGTGGACAGGTTAAAGAGGGAGAAGTGGCAACAGCTAATAGGGGGAGCAGGCAAAGGAGAGCATCAGACAGCTTTGTCATAAATCTTGAAAATAGATTTGACCTGTTGCCTCAGTCAGAAGCGGATGAGCCTCATGTAGCTGAAGCTGTATAAAGGGCACAACAAGCTTTCAAGGACTTGAAAAAGGTAGGGAAATTTGTAAAGAGAAAGAAAGTTCTGTTGTTAGGTAGTTCCCATGATAGAGGTGTTGGCCAACTACTGCAGGAAAATCTAGGTCCAGAGTACCAGGTCACAAACTTTTTCAAGCCTAGTGCAGATCTGGGTCAGGTAACAGAGGATATAGGTTCTTTATGCAAGGATTTCACGAAGGAGGATGCCGTGGTTATAGTGGGTGGTCCGGGAAATAGCATTGACAGAGACTCTGACTATTCCATAGAGAGTGACCTGGTGAAGATAGCATCAGCAACGAAGCATACGAGTGTGGGATTTGTGTCTGTGTTGAGACGCCATGATCGGCCTCATTTGAACTCTTCTGTAGGGAGGGTGTTCTTGGAGTTGGAGTGGCTGCTTAGGACGAACATAGGATCCCATATTGGTTTGATTCCTGTGGATGCTATTGATAGGTGGGACTACACTAGGCATGGCCTTCACCTCAATAGGAAAGGGAAGGGAAAACTGTCTGGGTTGATTGCAGAAAACTTAAGGGGGGACTCTGTTTAATGAAATTACAATTAAAAAAATAAAAAAATTAATAGTTACTTTTTTTATTGATTTGTTTTTAGTTAATTTGTCTTTCTTTCCTTCTGTACGTACGAACCTTGTTGTAGAATCTCTTATTTACGTGTGGTAATAAAAATTCATTTACACAGAATTAAGTACATTTAAAATTACATGAATTCATAATAACTGATTAAGAATATTTAGTTGAGAATTAAATCCTTTACATAATTCGGCCTTGGCACACATTTTCTAAATGCAGTGTTTTTTTTTAAAATATTTACTGAATTCTTTCCCGGTGTTAGCTATGGAACACAAGACTGTCTCTATTAGCAGAAAATGGTTAAATATTGCCAAGCCGACGTTTAATGATCATTGATAAAACACACTTCACTATATATTTAAGTTATTTGAAAGAACCAAAATTGTTAAACTTCAACGTTAACTATCCGCCTATGAATGCACAAATGTGAAACTAGTAATAAATTCCGTCAGTCTCAGGATCGCTGTAAAAGAAAAACATTTTCTTAATCCATGCTAATTTTTATCTGCTCCCGATTTACGGGTTTGGTTAATTTTTCTTAGCGGAACAATTTTTTTAATGTGCCGCCGCTGCAAATCGTTCGGTCGCGGCACAGCCCAGCAACACCGCTAAAAATGCTGAAAATTCTTTAAAGAAATATTATAGATGACATGGGCAAGCTAATTTACATTAGTAATACACACTTTTGTTAAATTATAATGTATTTACACACAACAATAATTCAACTTACATTAGTTTGTAATTTCTCCTCTAATGGCGGCTAAATCTAGATACAGACAAAAGAAGTCTACCCATTCATAAAATGCTACGCCACAGCTTCCTCTCACTCTCAGCTCTCGAGGAAGACGACAAAGAACACACACTACGTGGTGCTTTTTATACTACTGCTGACCATTAACATCTCTTTGTAATCTTACAACATTATTTTCCTCTGTGGCTGAATTTTACATTTTTGCTATCGCAGATATTGACACATTTCGCAATTACATGATGAGTATAGAAATATTGCAATCATAAATACATTGAGAATATTACTACAGAAAATATTACAATAATAACGAATGTCCTTTACACAAAATTAAATAATATTTTTTGTTAAATAATTACAGTATATACAAATTGCTTCATAGCGGCGTATATAGTACAGTTAAATTTTAGTTTATTAATAGTGTGAGTGTTGCCAGGGAACGTTACATTGCCCCCTGGCAGCATTTGGCAAAGAGTTTCTATACTTTGACACAATGGTGCCAGTAACGTTCTTTACAATTCTGTATTTTTTTTACGGAATGGCTCTTTTAATTAGTCCCAGGGTTATATATGTTCATGGCTCCCCCATTTGGGCGAAGGCAGACAGGAAACCTGGGCAAAACTGTGCCGGAGTCCAGCCATCCCAGTTGGTTCATGATTAATCTTGTCTCATTAACAGTCATTCTTTTGAATTGATTTAGCAGTTTGTCATCAACGGTTACATAATATCACAGTCACATACAGTTCAACGAAAGTTTTTGTGTGTGATTAACAACTCGTTATTATTAATTTTGCGATATACTGCAAGGTCACTTGTCCTAGGATATATCACTTAGTTTTTTGAAATCATTTAGCACAGCATCACTTTTTATAATGTTCCCACTGCCTACGTGTTACAAATCCATCTCCTACACTTGTTAGTGTTCATTTTCTCTTATCAGTTTACGGGTATGCATAATAAATGTTCAATGTTTATCAAAAACCGAGTTCATTTACATGTTATGCAGTTTGTGTAAATATTTTGGAATATGTCAATAATGCTGTAGTTGGTGAGCGGTGCGGAGTGATTGTTGAGCGGCGCTCGGCGCGGCGCGTCGGCTCCGTGTAGGTCACCGCCCCCCGGTGTTGACAGCTACGGCGCGGAGAGGCTGCTGCGGCCGCTGAATGGCTGAGGTAGCCGGATGCGCGTTGTATATCAGCTTGCCCGTGTGACATCTTCTTGCAATGCTCCAGCAAACATGCAACAAGTTCACAAACAGTGTACTATCCATATGGGCATTTTCATGCTGTGGGAAAGAACGCACACAGTTATTGGCAGTTATTATGCAGTAGGCCTTCACTAGTCTGGTTTACACAATGTTTCGTGTCACAGTAACACGTTTTATGGGCACACAATATTTTTTCACCATGCCATGACTTCTCATTAGTCACACGCAAGTTTTCACCTTAGGACAAAATGTATCTCTGTAGTCAATGCGCTTTTATAGCGTCCCTTGACACACTAAGAGTTATAGTTTGACACTAACTTGGTCCACCGTCCGTTATCGGCTCACTGTTCGTGTCGTGCTAGTTCCTTGTCTACTTGCACACACGGTGATGATACAGTTTCTTATTGCTTGTTCAAAACAACCTCGTGACGTATTGCTGCAGGTTTAACAGTCACTGTCTGTCTCTGCCACACAATACTGCACTTTTGTTTAAGTTTTTTCATTTACAATGTCCGTTGTGCAATTTTTGTAACAGCACATTCGTAACTTCTTTGCTCGCTCTTTACCAAGGTGTGTGATAATTGCGTGCATGGTAACAAATATTAAAATTTCGTATTAGTTTGCCCAAAAATTATCTATATTTATGTTCGAGTAGATTTTATTTGTGCATTCCAGCCGGATTCAGGCATATTGTTCAATAACTCCTTTGAAATTATGTCTCACTTTACTTGCAAGATCCTATGTAACTACAGTGTAGTCTCTGTAGGCTAAAATTGACTTGGACTGTATCAGGCTAGCTCCTTTTTACCGATTGGATCTGCACATGCTTCAATTGAAGCTTCTTTGTGCGTAACCTTGCGCTACTTAAATTTGCAATAAGTTTGCCTCCCATGGTGCCCTCGGGTCACTACTGGGTGCATTATTCTCTTTGATAACACTGGTTTGAAAATAAAGTTCTCAGGGTCTCATATTATTGATATTATTGTGGGTTCGAATCTGTCAATCTGACAGCTACACATATATACATATATATATAATAGAAAAGATTGTACAAAGAAATATTTCAAGTTTGACACACATATAGAATATCAGGCAGTACACAAACTAATCACTACTAAAATGTTCCTCCTGACTGATCTCTGTCACAATTTAACACTACAAATAATTGCACTAATCAGGTTATCTGTGCAGACATTTAGAGCATGTTTAAACTAACACTAATTAAAAGAAGACATAACACAAATATTCATAAACAAAAGAGAAAGTCAATCATATTCTTATAACTAAATACTTCTACACTAGTAACTTTATCTCTACAGATCACACATCATTAATGTTCATTCGTTTTCAAAAGAATGGTGGCCCTTTTTTTTTTACACATAACACGTAGGACTATTAGTCATTTACTGTAGGAATATTTTCTCATCCTTACGCGGATACAGTCCCCGTACTCTCCCTGAGTGGGGATCTGCTAAGAGAGAGCTACTATTTCCTTCTTGGACTAAGGAATGGAGTATGAGGCTCGACGGTAGGTTTTGTAAGGCTTCACCTCGATATTGTATTGATACCCCTTAACAATTCCTGGTCGTTCTGAAAATACATTTGCATAGTTAGATAATAACTGTACCAAATCCTGCTGTTGCATTGAGTTCAAATTTTCGGACTGTGATACTTTGTTCACAAGTGCGTCCACATTTGCTTTTAATTGATCATTTTGTACGTCTGGATAATAGAGATTTTGTCCTAGAGAATGATTGTCTAAATGTAGTATCCACTGATTCCTACATTTTATGTTAATAACATTACAATTAGGCACAGTTATCTCTTCAGATCTGAGCATGGACAATTCTATCTCCTACCCGCGTTCATCAACCTTAATTTTCCCCGAGAAAGGTCGATTACTGCATCCCTTTCTCTCAAAAAATCTACCCCCCAAAATGCAGGCTACCTTTAAACCCTTTACTACCAGGAATGAGCACGCTATGGCTTCTCCCCCTATATACATCTCTACCCGCACTTGGAGTTTAATTATTTGTCGCTGTGCACTGATGGCTCCAGTGACTTTGCAATTGTTCACAGGAAAAGTCAGCATACGCTTTTCTTTCCCCAGTACTCTGAAAAAGTCCATACTCATGACACAGTAGCACCTGTATCTACGATTGCTTACACATCAATATTGTTAATTTTGATCTCTATTATCGCTTGTACTTTGTCTTTGTGCTCCTTTATGCACGTGGGTGGTTCAGTTATTAATTCATGTCCCATCTGTACCCCGTCATTATACCTGAGGATACAGATTCCCGATGTTTTGTTCTGTGTCGGGCTGCTCTCACTCCAAACCTCAGCCGACGATGGAGAGCGTATCTCGGCTGAATCTAGTTTGTTGGATTATTACTGGTGGATGCGTATGGCTGCTCTGTGTCGCTGACCTCCACTACGTGTAAGTTGTGTTGCGTCGGCCGCCACGGTTGCACAATTGGCGCATTTTGTGGTGGCAGTCGGTTATTGTCATATCCTTCACTGTTTTGTCGGTCCGGACTGGTCCTCTGGTTCTGTGGCCAAGTTCGGTTTGCATCATTATAGGTATTAGTGTTCCACGGCCCCCTGGCATTTTTCCATCTATTATTGCTTGGTGGGCCTGTTTCATATCGGTCCGCTGACCTCCTTTTCTGGTCATTATTCACCGGCAGACCATTGCCGTTCCGGTCTCTACCTCTATTCCCGTTTTGTACATAATCTTGTCTCCTATTGTTACCTCCACCGTTTCCATTGTTTGGTGGAAGCGTTTTATTTCGATAATTTCTGTAACCGTTTCCGTTATTTCTAGCCTGTTCAGAGGCTGCCTTAACATCCTCCTGAATCAGGTCAATTGAGTCCAGAACAGACAAGAAATGTTCCATGTCGTTCTCTGATACATGTATAAGTTTTTCCTTTACGTGTATCGGCAAGTGTGGTTTCAAAAGTCTGATCAAATCCCGGGATGAAATCTGCTCGTCCCAGTAACGGGTCTTATTAATGTACTTCTCAAAATATTTTCGCAAATTGCCTAATCGTGGAGAATACGGCTCTGGATTATATACCTCTTTCTGTAATCTCTCCTGAATACATGTTGACCAATATTTGGCCAAGAATACCTTTTCAAATTGCTCATATGTGTCGCAACAGTCAGCTGCTTCGGTTGCCCATAATGCAGCATCTCCTTGTATGTAAGACATAACGAACTGTATTTTCTGTGTATGACTCCAAACGCTAGGCAAAATGTTTCTAAATCCCTTGATAAACACTACAGGGTGAACAGATTTCTTCTCCGTTGTAAAGATCTGAAACTGTCGGTTTTTAATCAGGCTTTCTTCAGTCACTATTTTGGAGTGACATTCGTTTGTTTCGCTAACATTGGTTGCCTGTTCTGTCTCGCAGTCGCAATTTTTCACTGCTGTACTTATATACCTATCATTGTTGGACCTGGCTGGTGAGACACACGCCTGTGCGTCGCCGTGCACCACCTTTTTTAGGCCCTGCACTTCCGCATTGGAGCCCATGTCTTTGGCTTCAATCGCGGCGTGCACCTTCTCGTCTATTTTTTTTATAAATTGGTTTTCAATTTTAAGCACTTGTTCGGACATTTTGTGCTCAATTACTTGACTTGTGTCAATTTCTAATTGTTCCATCCTGTTGGCCAGTACACTGATTTCACCCACGATACTGGCGTTAGCCACTTGGATATTATCTACTCTTTCGCTCAGTTCTTGCACCGCTTTGGGTATGGTTTCATAGTTTTGTTTCAAACTAACAATCTCACTTTGCATAGCTTCCAAAGATTGCATTAACTGCAAATCTCTCTCATGCTGGCGTCGATCACGCTCTGCTTGTTCATGCATAAACGTAACTTGGAAATTGAGCATGCGCTCGAACATAACTCTTAATGATTGCACTTCTGACACCTCACCACTCTCTGGTCCGTGTCTAGTGCTTGTGGGTGGCACAGTATTTTTACTATCAACTGAATCACTGGCTGGCTGTGGCAACATTTCTTGCCCTTCTGCCCCCAGATTCTCACATTGTACTTCCTGAACTATGCCACTAGCATTACTTTGTGCCCCACTTTCTAACTCGGTATCACTGCTTGCTAACTGTTGTTCATTATCCATGTTTATATCTTTCTGACTACGCAATCTAACCATAGTCAACAAAAGAAACAAAATCTGAACTAAATATCCTAACACTCAGGTTTCACTGACATAATCACACAAGAAATGGTCATTTGTTGAAACACACTTATTATATTCTACAATGACTAACTACTCAAATGTCCTGTTATTTTTAAAAAAAGAACACTAACAACAAGCACACCACTAATGATCCGAGAACACTGCACTGAGGCTACTTTACTATCCACAGGACAACTACACTGTAGCTTTACCTTTTGGTGATCTATCTTGGGTGCAGCTGCCCCCTGGTATTGTGGTAGGTAATTAATTTTTCGATATAATGAGCTCTCTTCTTCAGCTTGCCTCTGGGTATATAGTGTTCTCATGCAAAAAATCATATACAGGTATTACCACACAATATTGGTTAGGCAATAAATACAATACATGGAAAAAAATATTAATTGTTCTCCAACAAAGTTCGACTACAATAATTCCCTAGTTATCTCATGGGTATTTTGTGGCCACTGCATATTCGAGCCCCACGTTGGGCGCCAATTTAATGAAATTACAATTTAAAAAAATTAAAATTTAAATAGTTACTTTTTTTATTAATTTGTTTTTAGTTAATTTGCCTTTCTCTCCTTCTCTATCTACGAACCTTGTTGTAGAACCTCTTATTCACGTGTGGTAATAAAAATTCATTTACACAGAATTAAGTACATTTAAAATTACGTGAATTCATAATAACTGATTAAGAATATTCAGTTGAGAATTAAATCCTTTACATAATTCGGCCTTGGCACACATTTTCTAAATGCAGTGGTTTTTTTAAAAATATTTACTGAATTCTTTCCCGGCGTTAGCTATGGAACACAAGACTGTCTCTATTAGCAGAAAATGGTTAAATATTGCCAAGCCGACGTTTAATTATCATTGATAAAACACACTTCACTATATATTTAAGTTATTTGAAAGAACCAAAATTGTTAAATTTCAACGTTAACTATCCGCCTATGAATGCACAAATGTGAAACTAGTAATAAATTCCGTCAGTCTCAGGATCGCTGTAAAAGAAAAACATTTTCTTAATCCATACTAATTTTTATGTGCTCCCGATTTACGGGTTTGGTTAATTTTTCTTAGCGGAACAATTTTTTTAATGTGCCGCCGCTGCAAATCGTTCGGTCGCGGCACAGCCCAGCAACACCGCTAAAAATGCTGAAAATTCTTTAAAGAAATATTATAGATGACATGGGCAAGCTAATTTACATTAGTAATACACACTTTTGTTAAATTATAATGTATTTACACACAACAATAATTCAACTTACATTAGTTTGTAATTTCTCCTCTAATGGCGGCTAAATCTAGATACAGACAAAAGAAGTCTACCCATTCATAAAATGCTACGCCACAGCTTCCTCTCACTCTCAGCTCTCGAGGAAGACGACAAAGAATACACACTACGTGGTGCTTTTTATACTACTGCTGACCATTAACATCTCTTTGTAATCTTACAACATTATTTTCCTCTGTGGCTGAATTTTACATTTTTGCTATCGCAGATATTGACACATTTCGCAATTACATTATGAGTATAGAAATATTGCAATCATAAAGACATTGAGAATATTACTACAGAAAATATTACAATAATAACGAATGTCCTTTACACAAAATTAAATAATATTTTTTGTTAAATAATTACAGTATATACAAATTGCTTCATAGCGGCGTATATAGTACAGTTAAATTTTAGTTTATTAATAGTGTGAGTGTTGCCAGGGAACGTGACAACTGGCACAAGTGGTAAAATACCAGTGGTCACAGGTGTCAGAGGGATGCCTTTTTAGGATAGGGAAGGGGGATAGAAAACGAGTTTTAAGAGAGACTGGCAGACACACTCAGTTTGAGAAAACAGATGAACAAGAGTCAGATTTTAGCATACAGCCTCCATTTAAACAATGTTTAACAGTAAGTAATCAGAAACTGCCAGTTCATCTTCACCAAAGCAGTTATAATCCCATCAGTATGCAGTATCAGTTATCTTTATTACACCAGAACATTCTGGGACTCAGAAATAAAGTTGATGAACTACTCATTTGTATCGATGAAATGAATTCATCTAACCAAATTGACATAATCTGCCTCTCTGAACATCAAGTGACCACTGGTATAGATATGTTAGACATTTCAGGATTTAAGCTAGCTTCCTAGTTCTGCAGAGTAGATATGGATGGATGAGGAGTTGCTACATTTATTAAAAACTGCCATAAATTCAAGAACATTGCCATTAATAAATTCTGTTTAGGGCAGCATCTAGAAGCATGTGCAACAGAAGTAGAGTTCCATAACAGATCCTATATAATAGTAACTATTTACCGAGAACCTGCAGGAAATTATAATCTATTCATAAATCATCTAGAAGCTCTTTTGGGTTATTTAACAGGAAGAAACAAAGAAATTTTGATTGCTGGTGAATTTAATACAGATTTTCTAATGCAATCTTCCAGTAAACATTTACTGCAGTTAGTAATGTTGTCTTCCAATCTAACTCACACTGTAAATTTTCCAACTAGGATCACTAAATCCTCAAGGACAGCCACTGATAACATTTTTATAGACAAATCAAAGGAACAAAATCATATTATAAAACCTGTAATAAATGGACTATCAGATCATGACATGCAGCTCCTTGTTTTAGATGTAAATTCTAAGCAGAGTTTCAAGACTGCTAAATCTGAGTACAGGAGAGTATTCAATCAAACAAAATTTGATTGTTTTAGAAAACTGCTCAAAGATATGAACTGGAAAGATGTTTATAGTGCTCATGACATGAATGAAAAATATAACACATTCATGAACAATGTCAGTACCATGTTTGAAAACTGTTTTCCTCTAAAAGTTACTCAAAGTAAACAGAAGTCTATAATAAAACCATGGATCACACAAGGAATAAAGATTTCCTGTAAGACATAAAGGAAAATGTATCTGTCGAGCAAGAATAGATCCAATGCTGATGATTTAGCTAAATACAAGGAATACTGTAAAATATCAGAAAAAGAAATTCAGACATCTAAACAAATGCACTACGAGAAGAAGATAGCAATGTCAGGGAAGAAAATAAAAACAATATGGGATGTAGTGAAAGAGGAGACTGGTAGAACCAGAAAGGAACAGGAGCAAATAGCACTAAGGGTAGATGACAAATTAGTAACCGATGGGCATAGTGTGGCAAATCTATTTAACAAGTACTTTATATCCGTTACTGATAGAATGGGATTGTCAGGATCAGTAAATAATGCCCTTGAATATCTAAAACTAGCCTTTACAAATAGCTTCAGGTACATGAATATGTCACTCACTTCACCAAAAGAAATAACTTCCATAACAAAATCTTTAAAAACAAAGCATTCTAGTGGTTACGATGAAAAATCAACAAAGTTAATCAAGGCATGTTCTTGTGAGTTTAGTACAATTCTAAGTTGCTTGTGTAACCAGTTTCTGCAGTTCTGTGGTGTGCTCCTCCCAACTGAATTTATTATCAAGTCGTAATCCCAGGAATTTAAGATTGTCAACCTCTTCTATCCACTGTTCTTCATACTTTATGCACGTTCTGGGTGGAAACCTCTTACAGGATCTGAATTGCATATAGCGAGTCTTTTCGAAGTTTAATGTCAGTGAGTTGGCTTTAAACCATTTATTAATATCTATGAAAATATCATTAGCAGATCTTTCTAGAACTACACTCGACATACTATTTACTGCAATACTTGTGTCATCTGAAAACAAAACGAACTCTGCTTCTGGCAGTGTAACTGATGAGAGATCATTAATGTACAGAAGAAAAAGCAATGACCCTAAGATGGATCCTTGTGGGACACCAGATGTAATTTCTTCCCATTCTGATGATGACTGATGACTTAATTCGCTAGTCCCTTTCACTGACACCTTTTGTTTCCTGTTAGCAAGGTATGACTTGAACCATTTTGCAGCATTGCCCATGGCACCATAGAACTCAAATTATCGTATTGCATGAGCACGAAACATCTTTGTGGACTAGGCAGCAGTGGGACACAACGCTCATTTCTGATCACACCCATATCAGTCTCCGCCCAGATATTCGTGTGTGGAGACAATGAGGACAACGTCTAGACGCCAACTGTATCGTAGACTGCCACCCTGTATCAAGACAGTTCAGTCATTTTTTGGGGTGGAATCATGTATGGCTGCAGAACACCCCTTGCGCCAGGACATGAGAGAATGGCTGGTATGAAGATAGGGACGACATCCTTGCACGCACTGTGGCTGCATTTGGTAAACATTCTGGAGCGGGATTCACGCATGTGGATGACAATGCACTCCCCCCATCATTACAATCTTGTGACGAGCTGTCTATTCGAGAATAGAATCACTCAGATGGAACAGCCTCCGTATTCTCCAGACCTCAGCTGCATTGACAAGGCATGGGCCATTCTGAAAGGAGAGGTTTACGACTGTCATGTCCCATCAGAAACCACAGAACATCATAGAGGCCACTGTGAAGGTATGCAGCTGTATCCCACTTGCCTATCTGGACAAATTGGTAAGGAGTTGCGAACCCGCATTCAGAGGTGTCTCCACTTACGAGGAGGGCTAATTTGGTTCATAAAGAATATGTTATGCAAGATGGCCGACCGCTGTGGCCGAGCGGAGCCGGCACGGTAGCTCAGCGTGTTCGGTCAGGGGGTTAGCTACTCTCTGTAATAAAAAATTGAGTGAACGGATCAACGAAGAACCTAAACGGGTGTCATCGGACGTCCGTACTGAACACATTCCATGAACAATACAGAACAAAAGGAGAGGTTGTAGGCGCTTCCGTCCGGAACAGCACTGCTGCTACGATCGCAGTTTCGAATCCTGCCTTGGGCATGGATGTGTGTGATGTCCTTAGGTTAGTTAGGTTTAAGTAGTTCTAAGTCTAGGGGACTGATAACCTCAGATGTTAAGTCCCATAATGCTGACATCCATTTTTTGTTATGGAAGATGACAGTGAAAAGAAACTGTAGTGTTTGCCGTGGAATCTTTTGAGTTTGTGTTTTAGCTTTTATGTTAGTGTTTATCAACTGAAAAATGGTTGACCTTGTTTGTTTTTTGTTTTCTTTTGACTGTACCTGACAGAACAAAATCAGTTTTCTTTCCTGTTGTATCCAGTGCTCACGATGAAGCAATATGCAACATTTATTGTGACTACTATATGGTAACTGGCGCACAGGACCATTCCATAAATGAGTTTTGAGGGACGTTTCATAACACAGCTGCATCGCCGGCCTAAATTTAAATAGTGTAAATGACCGTGTAATCAGCTGCTGACCTATCCTCACTATGTTACTCTGAACTAACTTACGTGTGTTAGACGAGAGTGGTTAATTCATGTATGGCATACTAAAATGAAAAACATTAAATGAAATTTATTGCTTAACTCAAAATCAATAAAGATGATGTCAGTAACTCGCGCTGTAGGTTTACCAATACGTGCAAAAATCAGGACCAAGGAAATTGAATTAACTTCAATGTCTGACATTAAATATGGTTTTCACAAGTATATAGTGCCAATGTGGCTAAATAATAGTTACGCATGGACACAGGAGTGCACTCAGTCGCTCTAAATACACTAGAAGTCAACCGACAAACTTTCAGAAGTTGTTCAGGGATACCTTTGGTATTTTGGTATAACGGACCCACCATCTCAGGCGTATCGTAGCTTTTCGTTTGATTTCTTGACCCAGTTAGCTCTGCACTAAAAATAGCGCACAACTGCAAATGTCAACAGTATGCGCTGGGTGTCTTGTTTCTATTCGCTAACGTACGTGATGTTGACAACAGTAACTCCCAATAGTACTCTTCGCCTTCAAGCTTACATCCAGTATTGCTGGGTTCTGTCTTGAGTTTGCTCATCGGGCAGTGTTAAACAGTGATACACGGTTGTATGGATACGTTTACTGATGAAGAAAATGGTTCAAATGGCTCTAAGCACTATGGGACTTAACATCTGAGTCCCCTAGACTTAGAACTACTTAAACCTAACTAACCTAAGGACATTCACACACATCCATGCCCGAGGCTGTACTCGAACCTGCGACCGTAGTAACAGCACGGTTCTGGACTGAATCGCCTGGAACCGCTCGGCCACAGCGGTCGGCGTTGATGAAGAGTTGACCGACATGCACGTCGTGTATGAATTCACAGCGTGTAAGAGAACAGCGGTACAACGACGCCATGCTAAGCTGTTCCCACAGCGGTGGAAACCACACCACAGTACAGTCTTCCGTCTGAGGATCGTTGTGTAACTGTGTGTTGAGTGTGGTGTAAGTTTTGCTCATAGCATATAACAGCCTTCTTCACTGTTGTGAAGGTATTTTCACAGCAAAAGGGGTGATTGCGGTAACAAACTGAATGAATCATAATTTCATTATTACTCTGTAATAATCCGCTGTAGACAGTGGGTCCCTCAATTCAAAATACTCAGAAGGTGTCCCTGAGCAACCCCTGGAAGTTCGTTGCTGGTGTTTTGGTTCACCCTGTATGCTGTCGCGCCCAAGCCACGCAATTGGCTTAATGTTGTAAACAAACCAGCCCCAAACGCCTCTACACCAGCTGTCAAATTCCCCCAACTGGAAATTATCCAGTTGCTGTCAGTTTCCTGCTGTGAGTCTTCTGCGAGCAATTCCTCTTCATACGCCAATGCATGCAATTCCCTTTGCAGTGTTTGCATTGAAACTGGTAGAGATGCACATGCATTCGCTGACACCAGATATTCCTGTCAGGTTTGAAACCGATTATCGTTGAATAGATACAACATTCGTTTCTGGTACCTGTAGGTTAGGATCTCTTTATGAAGTGTTTCATCTGCCACGTTTCCTAGCCTGAGTGATGCACTATTTCTTGTAGACATGTAGGTTAGACCACACTGATACATCAGGAAATTAGGCAACTTCATGCACGGTGTAATCATCTGCTCCTTTCTGCCATTCTGCCATGTCCCTGTACCGACCCATGTTACTGTGCTGATTCCATACAACCGAATGCCGCATACGCACCACTTCATTGCCATGTCTTACATCTGTGGTGAAAAGTCATTTGACATCTGGTACAATTTCCGCACCACGTACGGCGCTTCTAGGTGACTGATATGTGTGTGTGTTTTTCTTTTCTTGTTGTTACTTTATTCCTTCATTGCAAGGGAGAGGGTCCGCTGGCAGCATAATACTCCGCTCTTCAGGAGTATAATGATGTTTCAAAATATACAAAAGAACGCTTTTCTTTGATGATATTTCAGATAAGACACAGGAAAATGTATGATATTTAAAAACAAGAGTTGCCGGAAAGCTGGTTTGTTTGTTTGTTTGGGGGAGTGGGCCAAACAGCAAGGTCATTGGTCCCATCGGATTGGGGACGGATGGGGAAGGAAATGAGCTGTGTCCTTTCAAAGGAACCATCCCGACATTTACCTAAAACGATTTAAGGAAATCACGGAAAACCTAAATCAGGATGGCTGACCACGGGTTTGAGCCGTCGTCCTGCTGAATGTCGGTCCAGTGTTGCCAGAAAGATAAGACGAACAGTGCCCACAATCACTTGACTGGAGGGACTTGTATTTAGAAGGAGTAATGGGGAGATGGAACATGGATTGGTCTTTGGGGTAGTTAAACTGTTTATGCTGTTACGTGATTGAGGTGGGTTGGGTTGTGAGGGTAGGTGTAATGCCTGATGGAAAAAGTGAATCGCAAGGAGGAAACAGAATGAAATTTCGCGCTTGAGCGGATTTGTGATGTTATTTCACTGATTACGGAATCGAGTCACATTTACAGAGAATTGGACAGTATGAGCTCAGATGGCAGTATTTCATTGCAACCCCTCATTGCGTCAACTTCTGCGGCAACCTGACCAACAACTATTGTAACTGATATATGAGGATAGTAACTGTTCTCGGAAGAACAGGTACCACTGAAGACCGTGCAGCTTCTCTAGAATAAATGATAATTAATTGAAACCCTCAGCTGCCGACAGGTGTTGTTGATATACCTATGGGGACAGCTGAAAATGTGTGCCTCGGCCGGGACTCGAACCCGGGATCTCCTGCTTACATGGCAGACGCTCTATCCATCTCAGCCACGGGAACACAGATGAACAGCGCGACTGCAGGGACTTATCCCTTGCACACTTCCCGTGAGACCCACATTCCCAACTGTCCACAATCTAGATACATAATGGACTTAATAGATAGTTGCCCATCCACTCATTACTCACGCAAACTAAGGTCACGATCCCCGTAAGAGTTCGTGCAACCTGTGCACATTCGCACAAACGAAGGTCAATGGCTGGGTAGCCTATTTAACTATATCAATGAAGATAGTAACTGTTGTCGAAAGAACAGATACCACTGAAGACCATGCAGATTTTCTAGAATAAATGATAATTAATTAACAACACTTGTTGGCAGTTGAGGGTTTCAAATAATTTGGGCAGAGTTGACATGTGAGCTGGTCCTAGACAAGTTCTAGAGGGGTGAGATAGGGGATCTTGCAGACCACGAAAGTACCTCATTATCACGCAGATTGTTCATGCAGACCCAATCTATGTGTGTATGGGCACTGTCCTGTTTAAAAATGGCACTGTGGCGATGTGTCATGAGGAGTAACACATGAGAACGCTGGATGTCGGTGACGAACTGTTGTGCTGTCAGATGCACCTTCATTATACCATCTGCGACCCAAAGTCATACCTGATGGCTCTCAATACCATGACGGCTGGAATAACATCGTCGCATCTCTCCAAAACATTGGAAAGATGGGTCCTGCCCTCAGGTCTCCGCCATACTCGTCGGCGGTGTTAGCGAAGAACCGTGATTCATCACTGAACACGACAGTCTATGCTTTCTGGTCAATGCCCTACTTCAGTCACAGCCAGCTGTAATGTGGCGTTAATGGCAGTGGTATCTCTCTAGTCCGGCTGCTGCCATTCTTCGACCAACGATGTGGGATGATGTTGTTGCACTGTAGCAGGGCCGGCTGCGGTGGCCGGCGGTTCTAGGCGCTCCAGTCCGGAGTCGCGCTGCTGCTATGGTCGCAGGTTCGAATCCTGCCTCGGGTATGGGTGTGTGTGATGTCCTTAGGTTAGTTAGGTTCAAGTAGTTCTAAGTTCTACGGTACTAATGACCACAGCAGTTGAGTCCCATAGTGCTCAGAACCATTTGAACCATTTTTGAACTGTTGCAGGGAGTACATTACTTGTTCTCGGATGTCAGACGCAGATGTGAAGGGGTTACACTGTATTTTGTGTGTAATACGCCGATAATCCGTTGTGGTGTTCAGACGTGGTCGACTGCAAACTTCATAAGTGTACCTGCCATCACAGTGCAAGATTGGACCTCTGTCCCATCTCAGTACCCCACAAATTTGCTTGTACTTCTGGAATGCTGATGTTCGGTTCAGTACTGGAAAATCTATTCCATGGACAAAGTTCAATCTCTCGCTGGGATTGTTCCATGTCACGTCAGAAGAGAAGTCACCACTAACATCGAGAGGCATAAATCAAATACATTGATCTCACATCCACTCTTTGAACATGAACCTGCCAAGCCAAGACTGAAGTCCAGGGAGAGTTTCCTAACAACTTCACAGCCTTTAGAAGGATCGACTGCTGCTGCCTGAGTCACCAAGTGGAAAGAAAGATGCCAACACCTGTCAAACTGGATGACACCATAAGAATCCCTGCCACCTCGAAACATGGAAAAAAAATGAAATGAGCGTATGGCATCGTTGGCTGGGAGGCCCCTATTCTGGAAAGTTCGGCCGCCAAGTGCAAGTCTTATTTGATTCGACGCCACATTGGGCGACTCGCGCACCGTTGATGAGGACGAAGTGATGATGAGGAACTTACAACACCCAGTCTCCGAGCGTAGAAAATCTCCAACCCGGCTGGGAATGTAAGCCAGGCCTGCTTGCTGACAGGCGAGTACATTACCAGCCAGCTAAGCAGGCGGACTGGACACGTGGAGAAGTGATCATCTGAAAGTCCTTGAACAGACTACAGACCAAAGTCGGAAGATCGAAGGACAATCTCCTAAAATGGAACTTCCAACACAACACTGTGTGAATGCAGTGAATCGCAGACAACCCGGCATCTCTTCAAATGTAACTCATGCCCAACCAGTAGTAGCATGAAGGACTTAACGTTTGCAGCACCCAATGTTCCCAGATTACCCAGTTCTGGGTGAATACTGTATAGTTTCCTTTCTATGTATTGTACACTCCTGGAAATGGAAAAAAGAACACATTGACACCGGTGTGTCAGACCCACCATACTTGCTCCGGACACTGCGAGAGGGCTGTACAAGCAATGATCACACGCACGGCACAGCGGACACACCAGGAACCGCGGTGTTGGCCGTTGAATGGCGCTAGCTGCGCAGCATTTGTGCACCGCCGCCGTTAGTGTCAGCCAGTTTGCCGTGGCATACGGAGCTCCATCGCAGTCTTTAACACTGGTAGCATGCCGTGACAGCGTGGACGTGAACCGTATGTGCAGTTGACGGACTTTGAGCGAGGGCGTATAGTGGGCATGCGGGAGGCCGGGTGGACGTACCGCCGAATTGCTCAACACGTGGGGCGTGAGGTCTCCACAGTACATCGATGTTGTCGCCAGTGGTCGGCGGAAGGTGCACGTGCCTGTCGACCTGGGACTGGACCGCAGCGACGCACGGATGCACGCCAAGACCGTAGGATCCTACGCAGTGCCGTAGGGGACCGCACCGCCACTTCCCAGCAAATTAGGGACACTGTTGCTCCTGGGGTATCGGCGAGGACCATTCGCAACCGTCTCCATGAAGCTGGGCTACGGTCCCGCACACCTTTAGGCCGTCTTCCGCTCACGCCCCAACATCGTGCAGCCCGCCTCCAGTGGTGTCGCGACAGGCGTGAATGGAGGGACGAATGGAGACGTGTCGTCTTCAGCGATGAGAGTCGCTTCTGCCTTGGTGCCAATGATGGTCGTATGCGTGTTTGGCGCCGTGCAGGTGAGCGCCACAATCAGGACTGCATACGACCGAGGCACACAGGGCCAACACCCGGCATCATGGTGTGGGGAGCGATCTCCTACACTGGCCGTACACCACTGGTGATCGTCGAGGGGACACTGAATAGTGCACGGTACATCCAAACCGTCATCGAACCCATCGTTCTACCATTCCTAGACCGGCAAGGGAACTTGCTGTTCCAACAGGACAATGCACGTCTGCATGTATCCCGTGCCACCCAACGTGCTCTAGAAGGTGTAAGTCAACTACCCTGGCCAGCAAGATCTCCGGATCTGTCCCCCATTGAGCATGGTTGGGGCTGGATGAAGCGTCGTCTCACGCGGTCTGCACGTCCAGCACGAACGCTGGTCCAACTGAGGCGCCAGGTGGAAATGGCATGGCAAGCCGTTCCACAGGACTACATCCAGCATCTCTACGATCGTCTCCATGGGAGAATAGCAGCCTGCATTGCTGCGGAAGGTGGATATACACTGTACTAGTGCCGACATTGTGCATGCTCTGTTGCCTGTGTCTATGTGCCTGTGGTTCTGTCAGTGTGATCATGTGATGTATCTGACCCCAGGAATGTGTCAATCAAGTTTCCCCTTCCTGGGACAATGAATTCACGGTGTTCTTATTTCAATTTCCAGGAGTGTATATGTGCTCATTTTAGTGTACCTCTGACATGAATAAAGGAAGACCTCACAAATCTTAATTTACATGATTCGAACAGCCGACTGAATGGAGACCAAAATTAGGTCCCTTTCAATCTTTGTCAGGTGCTGATAAATCTGTCTCACTCAAGCACACAGTATTTCCATATTGTCCAGAGTGATCACCAACATCTGACGCTGTTCTCATCCATTGAATACTGTCCCAGTAGGAACATTCACCTTTGTCAGAGAAATGCTACTCTAATCATTCACTTATCCGCAGATGTGTGTGCATGATATTAGTAAGTTACACTGAATGCAATGTAGTCGAGTTAACTCAGGTGCTGCTGAGGGAATTAGATTAGGAAATGAGGCACTTAAAGTAGTAAACGAGTTTTGCTATTTGGGGAGCAAAATAACTGATGATGGTCGAAGCAGAGAGGATATATAATGTAGACTGGCAATGGCAAGGAAAGCGTTTCTGAAGAAGAGAAATTTGTTAACATCAAGTATAGATTTAAGTGTCAGGAAGTCGTTTCTGAAAGTATTTGTACGGAGTGTAGCCATGTATGAAAGTGAAACGTGAACGATAAGTAGTTTGGACAAGAAGAGAATAGAAGCTTTCGAAATGTGGTGCTACAGAAAAATGCTAAAGATTAGATGGGTAGATCACATAACTAATGAGGAGGCATTGAATAGAATTGGGCAGAAGAGGAGTCTGTGGTACAACTTGACTAGAAGAAGGGACCGGTTGGTAGGACATGTTCTGAGGCATCAAGGGATCACAAATTTAGCATTGGAGGGCAGCGTGGAGGGCAAAAATCGTAGAGGGAGACCAAGAGATGAATACACAAAGCATATTCAGAAGGATGTAAGCTGCACTAGGTACTGGGAGATGAAGAAGCTTGCACAGGATAGAGAAGCATGGAGAGCTGTATGAAACCAGTATCAGGACTGAAGACCACAACAACAACAACTGAATGACATCTGGGTGTTTCACTTCTTTGTCAAGTAGTATATGATGTGGGAGGATGACTGGCAGCAAAACAAGGGATTCAGGATACAAACACCTTATACGGGTGCAAAGACGAGATCAACAGGTCAAAAGATTTTTTTTTTAAATCTTTTCGCTGTCTACTCCAAGGAGTTTGAGACCCAGTCCATCAAAGAGTCATGGTTCTATTCAGCCAGTTATCAGACAGGTTGATAGTGGACAGATGGGGGATCCCAATTGGGAATGGATGGGAGGAGGGGCTTACCCGTTCCAGCATTCGCCTTCAAACCAGGGAGAAACCTTGGTCAGAACTGGGTGACTGGAACTTCATTAATTTTCTTCTGGAATATCTTCCTTCGTTGAGAACGTTGTCTCAGCCAAAAATTAAGGTACAGTGTACGTGTGCAATGTATAAATGTTGTATATGTTGGCTAAGTGTGTATGTGTTACTGAACGGAGCAAAGAGTGCTGGAGGAAAAAATGATGATTGTGCTCTTTGAAGGGAGTGACTGGTATTTTGTCTGGTGAGCTCATTTCGGACGAGAGTGTCGTAATGTGGCTGTAAATGTTTTTGGAGGTTAGCCTGTCCTGAGGTGTTTGCCTGCCCCCAGAGCCGCCGTTGCCTGTGCTGGTGGCGGGCACCATGAACAACGTGTCGTTCGTGACGCCGGCCAGCCCGCTGCTGACCCAGCTGGACGACCTGCCCCAGGGCGCCCTCTGCTCCGGGGTGGGCGAGGGACGAAGCTTTGCAGAGTGCACGCACGTCGTCCGCCTGCCGCTCGGCGCCACCGTCGACCTGCTGCTCATCGACCAGTGTGAGTTCCTTTGTCTCTACTGCCTCCCTACCGCACTTCACGATTCTTGCAACGTTACATGTACTGTAACTCTTCAGGCTTTCCCGGCGAGATCTTGAATGTGGAATAATCGGGTCTACGCTGGATGTTTGTGTCGCTCTGGCACAATATTTGGGCCACGTAACTCGTTGCCTTCTTCAGGTGCGACCTGAGACTGCCGTAAGGAGGATCTTGTCCGGTCTCAGGTAGCACCTGAAGACGGCAACGAGTTACGTGGCCGAAATATTGTGCCAGAGCGACACAAACATCCGGCGTAGACCCGATTATTCTACATGTTATTACATTTACTGTTGTAGATGATAGGGCTCTCTCTCAGCCTTTAAATATGCCAGACACACTGGAACACCTCGTTAATTTAAGTATCTCACGTATCTACTGACGCTAACAGCAGTGTCAGGCACCCTTTTGTTATTTTGGTTCATGTTTTTATGGCTGGGTTGGTGTGTCGCTCCACGTCTTCCTTGTCCCTGTGCCAGTCTCTTCATCTCAGAGTAGCTTATACCCCAAACGTCCTACATTGCTTATTACATTACTGGTCATTAAAATTGCTACACCACGAAGATGATGTGCTACGGATACGAAATTTATTCAGCAAGAAGAATATGCTGTGGTATGCAAATGATTAGCTTTTCGGAGCATTCACACGAGGTTGGCGCCAGAAACGACACCTACAACGTAGCCTATCGCGATTGCGATTTATCGTATCGCGACATTGCTGCTCGCGTTGGTCGAGATCCAATGATTGTTAGCAGAATATGGAATCGGTGGGTTCAGGAGGGTAATACGGAATGCCGTGCTGGATCCCAACGGCTACGTATCACTAGCAGTCGAGATGACAGGCATCTTATCTGCATGGCTGTAACGGATCGTGCAGCCACGTCTCCATCCCTGAGTCAACAGATGGGGACGTTTGCCAACAACAACCATCTGCACGAACAGTTCGACGACATTTGCAGCAGCATGGACTATCAGCTCACAGACCATGGCTGTGGTTACCTTTGATGCTGCATCACAGACAGGAGCGCCTGCGATGGTGTACTCAATGACGAACCTGGGTGCACGAATGGCAAAACGTCATTTTTTCGGACGAATCCAGGTTCTGTTTACAGCATCATGATGGTCGCATCCGTGTTTGGCGACATCGCGCTGAACGCACATTGGAAGCATGTATTCGTCATCGCCACACTGGCGTATCACCCGGCGTGATGGTATAGGGTGCCATTGGTTACACGTCTCGGTCAGCTCTTGTTAGCATTGACGGCACTTAGAACAGTGGACGTTACATTTCAGATGTGTTACGACCCGTGGCTCTACCCTTCATTCGATCCCTGCGAAACCCTACATTTCCGCAGGATAATGCACGACCGTATGTTGCAGGTCCTGTACAGGCCTTTCTGGATACAGAAAATGTTCGACTGCTGCCCTGGTCAGCACATTCTCCAGATCTCTGACCAATTGGAAACGTCTGGTCAATGGTGGCCGAGCAACTGGCTCGTCACAATACGCCAGTCACTACTCTTGATGAACTGTGGTATCGTGTTGAAGTTGCATGGGCAGCTGTACGTGAACATGCCATCCAAGCTCTGTTTGACTCAATGCCCAGGCGTATAATGGCCGTTATTACAGCCAGAGGTGGTTGTTCTGGGTACTGATTTCTCAGGATGTATGCACCCAAATTGCGTGAAAATGTAATCACATGTCATTTCTAGTGTAATATATTTGTCCAATCTATACCCGTTTTTCATCTGCATTTCTTCATGGTGTAGCAATTTTAATGGCCAGTAGTGTACAATTCAGTTTTCCACAACAGTTTCTGCCCACTGCAGTTGCCTGTAATTCCATGGAAGTTATTCCCTAATTTCCTAATACATGTCCTATCACCTACATTTACATTTGCGCTTCACAATCCAAATTATGGTGTGCTGTGGTGGATATTTGGTATTTCAATATCTCTTTCTCCTCTACTGATTAATTAATGGTTTTAGGAGTAATAATTACGATGGAAATTTGCTGGACCAACAATAGTGAGTTCTATAATTTTCAATGCTACAGGATTTGCAGCTGTGATGAATTTTTTGAAAGATTTCATGATGCCTTCAGCTGCCACTGTTTTTATTTTAGCCGGCTGTTATGGCTGAGCGGCTCTAGGCGCTTCAGTCTGAAACCGCGCGACCGCTACGGTCGCAGGTTCGAATCCTGCCTCGGGCATGGATGTGTGTGACGTCCTGAGGTTAGTTAGGTTTAAGTAGTTCTAAGTTCTAGAGGACTGATGACCTTAGATGTTAAGTCCCATAGTGGTCAGAGCCATTTCAACCATTTGTTTGTCTCTCTTTTTATGAATGATTGTACAATTGCCTTAGGCCATTTTCAACTATTTTATGGATGATTTTTAGCAGTAAATTACGCCTTGAATGTCGTTGCTCCTATGACTCCCGTTGCTGCCTCTGGATTAAGGGGTCCCGGGTTGGATTCCCGGTCGGGTTGGGGATTTTCTCTGCCCTGGGACTGGGTGTCCGTATTGCCCTTGTCATTTCATCATCATCATTTGTGTCAGTCACTACATTGGACTGAGAAAAGAAAATTGGACTGCGTAAAGATTGGGACTTTATATGGGCGCTGATGACCAAGCAGTTGAGCGCCCCAGAAACCAAACATCATCATCATCCTATGACTCCATGTTATGCTCATAAAATAAATCCGAGATGTTTTACGCTATATTAGGAGCACGTTACTTTCGAGCATTCGTTGCTTACCACTTCTTTTCATTACATCCATGACTTTACCTTTCTGTGACTTATGTAATATTTGAAGTGATCCATCTATATTAGGTGTTTTGTGGCTGGTGTCTTAAGTGTGCAGCAAATGTGGATGGGTTAATGTCGCATATTATCTTGTGTTCTTTAAACTGTATAGTAACTTTAAGCACAGCACACTTTCCAGACAGGCTTATTATTTTTTGTATACATGAAAAATCTCTAACATTTAATATTGGATTATTACATGATACTTCTTCTAGCCTTGAAGTTATTTATCTCCTCTTCTTCGTTGAAGACAATGTTGCAGCGTCTAGTTTGCTTTGCTTAAATTTCTTGCTTCTCCGAACTATTACAGGTACCGGTAAAGCAGATAGATAAGGTCAAATAACCAACTACTAAATGAAGTTGACTTTGTACTGTAAGAATTAATGTAGTTCACATTATTAATGAACTAAACAAAAATCCACGTCCTCTATCATGGATGGTAAAAGACAAAAGTACAAGATCGGTGAAACATCTGACAGGATTTTTCACAAACATAAGAAAATTAATGTTCTATATCTTTTATCGCTAGCTCCACATGCTTAATTGCCGTAAACTACTTAGGTGAATGAATGGATAAATAAGCAGAACAAAAATAAAACATATATCCATATAGGAAAACCAGCATAAGTTTCAGTACACTGCTTTCGGGTTCCGGAACTAACGGTGCGCTTGCACAACGATTGTTAAGCGTCCGTGTGAGCCGGAATCTCTAATTTTACCCTCAAGGGCCTCTGGCGACGTATATAGTAGGAGGAAACAATGTGCTAGCTGACTTCCCTTGTCGTAATTCTAACAGCAAACTACACCATCATGGACAACGCCTCCACTGTAGCGTCTGCCAGTGCAGGTGGATTAGTGTCTCTGTGACCCTTTCGCAGTCATTACACGAACCTGTGGCAAAACGTGCTTCTTTTCTTTGGATCTTCTCTATTTGCTCTGTCAATCCTATTTGGTGAATGGTGGCGGTGGTATGTGTCAGGCGTTCAACAGCGAGCTAATCAGTGCTCGTACTCACCTAAAAGAGTACAAGTGTGGATATCACTTCTGAGAAGCAAGCAACAAAATGTAAATTAAAAAATTGAACACACAGCATTTCTGAGACTCTGTCACACTGTCACACAAAGCAGCAAAAGACGGATGGCTCAGGGCAGTGTGCGAGTAAAATACAAGCACTGCAACCAAATATCTAAAATAATAAAACAAGGAACTGTGCCTACACCATGAACTGAAAAATAAACGATGAAGCAGCGAGCCTAGAAACACATTAAAACCTTCCACCTGAGACACTACTGAGAAGACCAGACATTACACGGAATCTTAAAACACGAATCACATTCCATTCATCACCTAAAACAGAGGGCAGGTTAGCTGAGAAATGGGGCCCTCATGGCCTCGTATAAACTGCATTCAGTTAAAAGCACTGCATACCGGTGGGTCTTCCTGCAGAAGGAGGAATCCATGCGTCTGAGGACAGTGTCCTATCCAGAGGCGCATTAGAGGTACTCGCTGCCGGAACAAGGAACGCCACGGTTGTGTCGGTTTCGTCGGCTGCTCTCCATTCTTCTCCACTCCTAACTAGTCCCCCTCCCACAGGCGCATGATGTTGTGCCTCAATAACGCGTGCAGGAGCAGCACATTTAGAAACTGGTACTGTCAATCAGGCATCCTAAGCTGCCACATCTGCTGCTTCATTACCCTGAATGCCCGCATGCCCTGGTGTCCACCAGAATGACACACCCTTTCCCTGCCTCTGTAAGTGGAAAAGCGTGTCATGAAACCACTGTAGATACTTTTCGGCTGGATACATATGATCGGTAGCCTAAGAGCACTTACTGATGAGGAATTTGGTAGCAAGTAGGAACGGGATCTTCTCCAGTGTCCTCAATATCGCATTTTTTCAGCTTCATACACTGTACGAGTACCATGTAAGAGAATCTTGATGGAACTGTCTGGAAATAGCACAGCACAACCGACGGAATTATCCTGTTTAGACCACACAGTCACAGTGCTCGGATAAAATCCTGTAAAACATTGATTTAAAAGAAAAGGTCGAAGTAAAAATCTTCTGGCACATTGAGTGATCTAAAATAATCCTGAGACTCTGTATTTATCGGGGCAGTGAATGACTTCAACCACTAAGTCCTGCTGCACGCAAATGCTGAATGACTTCGTTGCTCCTGGCGTATTTCTAAATAGTTGGTCCATTGGAGGGCGAGCGACAGTATGAAATGCCGGTGATTGTGGCGTCGATAGCAGACTGTTCACATAATTCACCATGAGGACCCACCGCCGGATAAAAAAAAAGTCCTGTGGCTACGGCCTGTCGTCGGGTAGGCTGGCCGCCTTGTGTAAGTTTTTTTTAAGTTAACATCACTTCGGCGACTTGCGAGTTGATGATGATGATGTGACGATTAAAACAACACAACACCCAGTCCTTGATCGGAGAAAATCTCCGACCCAGTCGGGAACTGAACCAGGTCCCCGCGCATGGCATTTCGCCACGCTAACCACTCAGCTGTGGAGGCGGACCGCCGCCGAATGACAAGTGGTGGTTCGCCAGCCACAACGCACAAGCTAGGAATTGGACTCATACTGTACTTTACTATCACCTGTTTCTACTGTTTTGTGGCAAAACCTTGAAAAATTTCCGTTTGTTGCTCTGATTTTGGACACCAGTGTACATTCCCCAGCATTAAATAACGTCAGGAGACTTTTAGCAGGTTGAACCTTAGGTGTAGAGTCTACCGCTAGTCGTGAGATGTGGCAGATGAACTTAACATATGAAAGAAAGGAGGAAAGTAGGCAGCTTGTAACCTTTCGGTGTCATGGGTGGTGTAGTACTTCATGTGCGCCCTTTACCAGGTCTATGACTGGATACAATCTATCAAAATTGTTAATTTGCGTAATAAAAGAAACTGTAATGACGTAAATGATTAAAAAGTAATAAAAATACTGTCGAGTTTGGAACAACAATCCTCTTACACTGCTAATTTCTCAAATCAAGAATGTACCACTAGTGCTTCAAGGGGCTGACGCGTGTTGCAGCGCCGGTGATGGGCGGCCTGAGCCACCCGTTCCACGTGCACGGGCTGCGCGCCTGGGTGCTGGAGGAGGGCGTGCGGCCCCCGCCGGCTGCAGAGCAGTGGCTGCCTCGCAGCGGCGCGCCCCCCTCCAAGGACACAGTGGCCGTGCCCGCCGGCGGCTACGTGCGCCTCCGACTGCTCGCCGACAACCCGGGTGAGTTCCGCTAAGGACGCCGCAGGGAAGCGAAGGGCAGCGTGCTACTGTGGGCTGGTACAGTGGGTCGGCACGAAACCGGACGACCCAAGAGTCGTCTCAACTGCTTACAGCACTGCCAGTTTCTATTTTCAATTTAGACCATTATGGAGTGTCTTCCAAAAGCTGATTCTTGCCAGTCGTTAGAAAAAAAAATTTGAAGTTAATGTCACAGAAATTTTCAATGCATTGGAAATAACAACCAGCCAGTTGCGAAGTACTTTTTAAGACAAAGTTCTACGTTAGAGAGCTACTACCTTTAAGTCACGTGTTTCAAATGGTGATTAAGTGCACTCGAGGTATGAATTAGAAAAAACAGCCTTCAGTCACTATTTGTCGTGTCTTGTTCAGTACACGGTGCATTTCGGACCCTGTGGGTCCATCTTCAGGTGTAACTCGTCTTAATACATACTTTATTTGTTCTCTTGGATGAGATGAAATGCATATTCCTGTCACGAAAAGGTTCGTTGTTAGGTTTTGAAGTTTCTGCCTGTTTTCAAGAACATGTACAGTCGTGGA
The DNA here is from genome assembly GCF_021461395.2 of Schistocerca americana. Classification (NCBI taxonomy): domain Eukaryota; kingdom Metazoa; phylum Arthropoda; class Insecta; order Orthoptera; family Acrididae; genus Schistocerca; species Schistocerca americana. Next base: position 983,439,810 of record NC_060121.1, read on the forward strand.
TAAAACGAGCGAGACCCCCCGCCTTTTCGTTACGCTGATCCGCACACCTCTGAAGTCTGCTACACAGCATAACAGGCAAGGCAATGAAGTGCTACCAACATACTAGGCACAGGCGTGAAATTGAAAACCTATCCGGACTTTGTCAGACTGTTTTCAATCATGTGTAAGACTATACTGATGCTGGTTAGTGTGTTAAACACAAATAAATGAAAGAAGAAACGCTAGTTAGTATGAACTGTGCTAATAAAAATGAAGTTCAGCTTATCGAGATAACATAACTGTTTTAGTAAGACAAAGTACCCCAAATCGTTACGAATTAGCAAAATATTATGCGTATTCGACCGCGAAACGGTCTGTGTCAACGTTCAGACCAATCATACTGGATTATCATTGCTGACCTACTATGAAAGTTTGAAAATTTAGCAATGTGTGAAGGTTCATAACGAAATTCAGTTAAAAATCATTCAGCGCCACGCTTAAGTCAATTCAATTATTGACAGATGCGAAAAAAGTAGGCAGTAACAAGTATGAAAGTCTACAAGAGTTTCATATTGACATCCACAGTACAGAATAAAGATAGCAATACAACGTATTGGGGGTGCGAGAATTTCTTAAAATTGCTTTATTGATAGTCTATCTGCCTCCATCGAGATTAGAACCGAAAACAAACCAGACCTCCCATGCAGTAGCAAACACCTTTCACTACTCTAGCAGACAACCCAGGCAAACAGCCCTCTATTATTACCCCAGAAATGAATACGCTGGCAATTTTGCAATGAAAATGGCAAAATAATGTGCAGTTTATGTTGCATAGAGCTTTCTGGACTCAAAAACATGAATTTTCTATCTTTATGTCACCGCTTATGGGACAATCATTCGGGATGTTTATCGAAATAACAAAATACTGTTATTAGCGAGTAAATTTAGTAGGATGATTCTGCACCACCGCAGGAAATAAACGGCGACGTATCTGCCAAACGTATTCTACAATGTTTCGAATTCTCCACTAGACTCGCCACAACTAGGAAACGTTCATTAGCAGAAGTGTTTCATAAGCTATGGGAATGCTCGCACTTCTAAAACGCGGTGGCATTAATACTGGGATCTGAATTACCACGTGTATAGGCAAATGGGCGTTATTTGGATCGAAAGCGTAGCTACGATTAATATGCTGATGTATCGACTGCAACTAGAACATTTTGAATAAAGAGTAGGGAGAATTATTTAGGTGCCCCTCATCTTCAGTACCTGTCGTAGCTATTTTCGTTGTTAGGATTTCCTCACCTAAATCGGTAAAAATGGAACCCTACTAGTCTCACTTTCTTGACCGTCTATCTTTCTACCCAACCCAAAAAACTCATTTACCTCGAGTATGGGTAGACATAGTAAGCGGAAATGTATCGCACTTCCTGCGGTATACGGTCCCTTGGTGGCGTAAGAAAATGAAGTATGTCAACGTAATCTAAAGATACGGCAATTTGTTAAGAAAATTTACGCAACGGTAATCCAGTATGACTGGTCCAAACGTTGACACAGACCGTTTCGCGGTCAAATACGCATAATATTTTGCTAATTCGTAACGATCTGGGGTACTTTGTCTTACTAAAACAGTTATGTTATTTCGATAAGCTGAAATTCAGTTTTATTAGTACAGTTCATACTACTTAGCGTTTCTTCTTTCATCTGTATCTTATATTTACGTGTTGTGTTTAAGACACTAATCAGCATTAATGTAGTCTTACATATGATTGAAAATAGTCTGACAAAGTTCGGATACTTTTTCAATATCACGCCTGTGCATAGTATGTTGGTAGCACTTCGTCGCCTTGCCTGTTATGCTGTGTAGCAGACTTTAAAACTGTGCTGATCAGCATAGCGAAAGGCGAGGGATCTCGCTCATTTTGTCCCCGACTGTACATGCTTTCAGGCTAAACCACTTTGAAAAATCAGGCATTGCACAACATATGTTGGAAACGAAGCGCGTCATCAAAAATCTAGAAAATAATTTGGTAGTATTACATAATGAAGCCAGTGGTAAGACCCTAAATCTGTTAGAACAACTGGAGATACGCCTCCACAAAATCAAAAAACCAGAGTCGACGTAAAATGAACCAACAGATTTTGCAAGCCACAGATAATTCACTAATTTTAAAGATCTGTTCGAAAAATATTTCCTGCATGTGTCAATTGTTTCCTGCATATGTCAATTGTTCAATAATTATATCTTTAGCACTATGAAAAATTCATCTTTGACCACACCATGTACAAAAACATCTGCGAAGTGTTTACAAACATTTGTTCGCGAATGTGCTTCTTGGATGAAGCGATATGCCTGAAAACGATGGAGGAAAAAAATTATGCTGTTACAAAACCCTTTTCTTGGATTATTTGGTAAGTATACACTATTCATCTTTTCCGCTATGTGGCACATATTTTCCGCATCTGACTTACGAAATTCGTAACCTAACATCAAACCCTTTTCGTGACACGAATATGCGTTTCATCTCACCCAAGAAAGCAAATAAAGCATGTATTAAGACGAATTACACCTGAAGATGGACCCATCGTGTACTGAATAAAACACGGAAATTTGTGACTGAAGGCGTTTTTTTTTTTTAATTCATACTTCGACTGTATTGAGTACAGTCACGTTTGGAGCTGAAAAACATTGATAAAATTAAAGTGATTAAGTGTAGCATAGGAAACCATGTCCGGAAACGTACCGTTTTCCCGTTACATGCACAATACGACAATACACGTTTCTGTCTGTCTCCTGCTGTTTGTCGCCTGGCCCCATTTACAAGCAGCGCTCGACGTGACGACCTACGAGTCAACAGAGATGCAGTATCTACATCTACATGGATACTCTGCAGATCACATTTAAGTGCCTGGCAAAGCGTTCATCGAACCACTTTCACAATAATTATCTCTTATTCCAACCTTGAACAGCACGCGGAAGAAACGGACGCCTATATGCATCCATGCGAGCTCCAATCTCCCTAATTTTGTTATGATGATCGTTTCTCCCTATGTAGATCGGTGCCAACAAAATATTTTCGCATTCGGAGGAGAAAGTTGGTGATTGAAATTTCGTGAGAAGATTCCGCTGCAACGTAAAATGCCTTTGTTTTAATGATGTCCACCCCGGGTATCGTGTCAGTACACTCTCTCCCATATTTCGCGATAATACAAAACGTGCTGCTCTCCTTCGAACTTTCTAGATGTACTCCGTTAATCGTATCTGGTAAGGATCCCACACCGCCCAAAAGTACTCCAAAAGAGGACGGACAAGCGTAGTGTAGGCAGTCTTAGTAGGTCTGTTACATTTTCTAAACGTCCTGCCAATAAAACGCAGTCTTTCGTTAGCCTTCCCCACAACATTTTCTATGTTTTCTTTCCAATTAAGTTGTCCATAATTGTAATTCGTAGGTATTTAGTTGAATTTACGGCCTTTATTTTTGACTGATTTATCGTGTAACCGAAGTCTAACGGATTCCTTTTAGTAGTCATGTGGATGACATCACACTTTTCATTATTTAAGGCTAATTGCCACTTTACGCTCCATACAGATATCTTTTCTAAATCGTGTTGCAATTTGTTTTGATCTTCTGAGGACTTTATTAGGTGATAAACGACAGCTTCATCAGCAAACAACCCAAGATGGCTGCTCAGATTGTCTCCCAAATCGTTTGTATATATAAGGGACGGCAGAGGACCTATAACACTACCTTGCGTAACGCCATAAATCACTTCTGTTTTACTTGATGAATTTCCGTCAGTTACTACGAACTGTGACCTCTATGACGGGAAACTGCGAATCCAGTCACATAACTGTGACGATATTCCATAAGTACGCAATTTCACTACAAGCCGCTTGTGTGGTACAGTATCAAAAGCCTTCTGGAAATCTAGAAATGCCGAACCAATTTGAAATCCCTTGTCAATAACACTCAACACTTCATGTGAGTAAAAAGGTAGTTGTGTTTCGCAAAAACTATATTTTGTAAAAACCATGTTAACTGTGTGTCAATAGACCGTTCTCTTCGAAGTAATTCATAATGTTCGAGCGCAATATATTTTCCAAAATCCTTCTGCATATCGACGTTAATGGTACGGGCATGCAATTTAGCTGAGTACTTCTAATACCTTTCTTGAATACTGCTGTGACCTGTGCAACTTTCCAGTTTTGGGTACGGATCTTTCGTCGAGTGAACAGTTGTATACAGAGGGGTCCAAAAAAATGTATCCACTGTTTAAAAGTCCATAACTTACAAACAAACTGACGGAGTTGTCTCATTTTTGGTGAAAGTGTAGCTTAAAGTCCAACTTAAAGATATCACTGTAGGTGTTCGAAATGGTCACCATTAACATCACACACAAACGATGCCCCTGAACTGCAGCACGAACTACTGACTGCAACGTGTTCAGTTGGATATTTGCACATGAATGTACGACGGATTTTCGAAGTTCATCCAGTCTGCAACGCTTTTGTCGATAAACGACGTCCTTTAGTGTTGCCCACAGGTAAAAGTCCAGAGGAGTTATGTCTGGGGAATGTGGCGGTTACTCCACAGCACCTCTACGGCCTATCCGTGTTCCTGGTAGATTTTCGTCAGATACGCCCTAACAAGATTTTGGTAGTGGGCTGCCATCTTGTGGAAAGTAAACTCTTGTCTCCATACAAGTCTCGGATGGCAGATAAAATGGATGTCTGAAGCTTCTGAAGGTACACCTTACCGATAACTGTGCCGTCAAAGAAGAATGGCCCAATCAAGCCCCGGTAAGACGACCCACACCACACATTTACTCCTGGCAAATTCACGGTTTTGTCTACGTGGACGTTCGGATTTTCGGCGGCCCAGCAGATGCAATTGTGACGATTTACTGTACCACTGAGTTTGAACTGTGCTTCATCAGACCACACAATCCTCTCTGCAAACTCTTCATCGTTGCGCACCATGTTAGTAAACCACTCGCAGTACTCCATTCTACGATCTGGGTCGTCCTCGTTCATTGCGTGTAGCAATCGTGGGATGTAGCACTTCGACTTTGCTATCTTCAAAATTCGCCGAAGACTGGAGCGACTCACCCCAGTTTCACGGGCACACTGTCTCACAGACTTCTGTGGTGAGCGAGTGAATTGTTGTAACACACGACGGGAATTAGCTGGACTTGTTACTGTTACAGGTCGTCCAGATCGTTGTTTGTGTACATCTTTAACACAGCCTTCTGCTTCACATTTGTCTCGAATGCGACGAATTGTTAAACGTGTCGGTGGCTCTGTTTGATACTCATTTCGCCATTGCCGTTGAACCTCATTAATGTTTTCGTACTTAAAATACCACTTCAAAACTGACTTCCTTTCATCGAATGTAAGCCTTGCGCCAGCCATGTTTACTCGTGTAACTAGGTGCAACTAAGAAGAAAACACTGATTATCTGGCGACTGTCGTCCGACAAAACAAAACGAGGCAATACAACGCTTGTGTGGCGATTGCCGGAACTGCAAACTATTACACTACCAAAGATGAGACAACCCCGTCAATTAGTTTGCCACTTATGGACTTTTAAACAGTGGATACACGTTTTGGACCCCTCTGTATGATTGTTAAGTATGGAGCTACTGAAAGGAACCTAACTGATATACAGCCTGGACCAGAAGACTTGCTTTTCTTGAGTGATTTAAGTTTCTTCACTACTCCAAGGATATCTACTTCTAAGTTACTCATGTTGGCAGCTGTTCTTGATTCGAATTCTGGAGTATTTACTGCGTCTTATTTGGTGAAAGAATTTAGGAAGGTTGTGTTTAGTAACTCTGCTTCGGTACCATTGTCATCGAGAGAATATCCGTTGCTATCGCGCGGAGAAGGCATCGATTGTGTTTTGTCATTAGTACACTCTACATACGACCAGAATCTCTTTGGATTTTCTGCCAGGGTCTGATACACGCGACCACCAATCATTGGTCTTCCAGAATCCGCCGCAGCCATAACCCGCGCCAGCAGGTCTTCCTCGGTTGCCACAGGGGACTCGTAAATCGAGGATTTCACGTGATATCGCAGGTGGCAGTCTCGCGAGTTTAGGTCGGGAGAACGTAAAGGCCAAGCATTCGGGCTAGCACGACCTGGCCGCTGTCGCCCAAATCGTTGGTCCAGATCATCTCGCACGCGAAATATGACGTGGTGCGCCATCGTGCTGGAACCACATGTTCTGACGCACGTGCAAGGCTGGGAATGGGAAATCACGTGATCGGGGAATGACATACGAAATACTCTAGCCAGTAGCTCTGAAGATGTGGGTGATTTGAATGTGTGCTGTGATAATTTGCTTGTAGCTGGAAAACTACCTTTCCGGACGTGAATTCCTGTGCTGAACTTAATCCTCTTGGCCCATACTAGAAGTTCTCAAAGGCTTTATAGGGAATTTAGTTACACCCTGTACGTAACACAGGGTGTTACAAAATGGTATCGCTAAACTTCCAGGAAACATCCCTTACACGCAGAGGAAGAAAACGTGTTCTACGAAAATGGGTCTGGAAACGCTCCATTTCCATGTTAGAGCTCAATTTCTACAACTCTTCGACACAATCACGAGAAACACACAGGAAAAGGATGTACCAGCACAGTATGAAATATCTGATATGCCCTCCGTCAGCATTGATACACGCATCAACTCGAAGCTCCGTACACATGAGCTTCCTAATGACCTACGAAATTAATAGCAACTGAAGATTTTCCTAAAAAAGATTCACAGGTTATGAGCCCAGAATCGCCGACCCACAGTAAGAGGAAGTGAGGGAACCTCCTGAATAACAAGACAGGATGGAAGATGAATCCAAACGACGCTGAGAAACTACGGAAAATTTTTCCCGTTTGCATACTGCGAAGAGGCTCTAACCACTATGGAACATCTGAGGTCATCAGTCCCCTAGACTTTGAACTACTTACACCTAACTAACCTAAGGACATCACACACATCCATGCCCGAGAAAGGGTTCGAACCTGCGGCCGTAGCAGCAGCGCGGTTCCGGAATGAACCTCCTAAAACCGATCGGCCACAGCGGACGGCACTGCGAAGAGGATTCGTAAGCGATATGTGGGTATCTCATTATCAATAACGCAAGTGCGTATAAATACGGCTCTTTCGGCAGCAGAGTGTGCTCCCACGCGGCACAGCGAATATCTTTGACGTTTTTAGTTCGCTGTGAACACTTATCCAGTGTGCATGCATTAAATTTAACGCTGTGGGTCGCGGTTCTGACATCCGTTGCAGAGGCGTCATGTGATGGTGTGAGATGTGGATAGGGAGGTTGCAACAACCTTTTTCCCTGGTGTGACGTGTCCACGGTGGCGTTAGGTAGAATTATGGTGAAACTGCTATCACAGTGACATCTTTAACCCACTTTACACCTGACATCAGCTTCTGAGCCGCGGCCTTTTTTTATTTTTGCGCGTGTCGACACCTTATTGTTTGGAGCATCGCCGAGCCCAAGTATGACGTCACAGGGAGCCACGCTTTTGCACTACTACAGAGGAAGGTTGCTGGCACCTTCGAGCCAAATTTCAAACTTCAGTGTCGCAATGGGAGAAGACGTGTGGGTTTCAAAAAAGTGGCCCTTTTATTCCCCTGCTGAGTGCAGTATCCAACTTATGACTTTTTGAAATGATACTGGGACTGTATGGATACACTGTACAAGGTCGTCGACGGCTGCCACAAAGTATTAATTGCAGTCCAAATCAGAAGTTCGCAGGGAGAACGGGTGTCGTCGAATATCGAGACTCCAACTGTGTTGTCGTACGATATTGATACCTCACCAGGCAGAAAGCATCCTGAGGTAGATCAGATTAGATTAATACTTGTTCCATAGACCATGAATACGACACTTCGTAATGATGTGGAACGTGTCAGGTTAATAAAAGGTGTCTATACAAGATATTACATTACACAAAATATTGCATGACACTAATGTTCAAGTTTTTTTTTTTTTTAATTTTTTCCCCCTTAATTTATATCTAAAAATTCAGCCAATGAGTAGAAGGAGTTGTCATCTAGAAATTCTTTTAATTTATTTTTAAATGTTAGTTGGCTATCTGTCAGGCTTTTGATGCTGTTTGGTAGGTAACCAAAGACTTTTGTGGCAGCATAATTTACCCCTTTCTGTGCCAAAGTCAGATTTAACCCTGCATAGTGAAGATCATCCTTTATCCTGGTGTTATAACTATGCACGCTATTACTTTTGAACTGGGTTGGATTATTAACAACAAATTTCATAAGTGAATATATATACTGTGAGGTTACTGTGAGGATCCCTAGATCCTTAAATAGATGTCTGCAGGATGATCGTGGGTGGGCTCCAGCAATTATTCTGATTACACGTTTTTGAGCAATGAATACTTTTCTACTCAACGATGAACTACCCCAGAATATGATGCCATACGAAAGCAGAGAATGAAAGTAGGCATAGTAAGCTAATTTACTGAGATTCTTATCACCGAAATTTGCAATAACCCTAATAGCATACGTAGCTGAACTCAGACGTTTCAGCAGACCATCAATGTGTTGCTTCCAGTTTAGCTTCTCATCAATGGACACACCTAAAATTTTGAAAATTCTACCGTAGCTACAGACATCTGTTCAAAGTCTATATTTATTACTGGAGTTGTGCCATTTACTGTACGGAACTGTATATGCTGTGTTTTATCAAAATTTAAAGAGAGTCCGTTTGCTGAGAACCACTTAATGATTTTGTGAAAAACATAATTTACAATTACATCACTTAGTTCTTGGTTTTTGTATTACTATACTTTTATCATCAGCAAAGAGAACTAACTTTGCATCTTCATCAATGTGGAATGGTAAGTCATTAATGTATATCAAGAACAGTAAAGGACCTAAGACCGAACCCTGTGGGACCCCGTACTTGATAGCCCCCCAGTTTGAGGAATCAGCTGTTGTTTTAACATTACATGAACCACTTATTTCAACTTTCTGCATTCTTCCCGATAAGTATGAATTAAACCATTTGTGCAGTGCCCCCCTCAAACCAAAATGATTTAGCTTATCTAAAAGAATTCAATGATTTACACAATCAAAGGCCTTTGAGAGATCACAAAAAAATACCAATGGGTGATGTCCGGTTATTCAGAGCATTTAATATTTGATCAGTGAAAGCGTATACAGCATTTTCTGTTGAAAAGCCTTTCTGAAAACCAAACTGACATTTTGTTAGTACTTTATTTTTACAAATATGGGAGGCTACTCTTGAATACATTACTTTCTCAAAAATTTTTGATAGAGCTGTCAGAAGAGAGATTGGGCGGTAGTTGTTGACATAAGACGTATCCCCATTTTTATGCAATGGTTTTACAATGGCATATTTCAGTCTATCGGGAAAAACACCCTGCTCCAAAGAGCTATTACATACGTGGCTGAGAATCCTACTTATCTGTGGGGAACAAGCTTTAAGTATCTTGCTGGCAGCAAACCTCGTGAAGGCCTCGCAAAAGTGGCTGGCTTGAACGCACACCGCGCGGGATTAGCCGAGCGGTCTCAGGCGCTGCAGTCATCGATTGTACGGCTTGTCCCGGCAGAGGTTCGAGTCCTCCCTCGGGCATGGGTGTGTGCGTGTTTGTCCTTAGGATAATTTAGGTTAAGTAGTGTGTAAGCTTAGGGACTGATGACCTTAGCAGTTAAGTCGCATAAGATTTCACACACATTTGAACCCACACCTCCTGCTGAATGTGCGAGTAACGTCTCTACCGAGACGACTCAAAAACGTCGCAGCACCGATCTCGCTCAGTCTGATAACGGAGTCCCAGCAGCCATATCCGTTGTTTCACTGTAATGTGATTACTTATGACGATTAGGCCCTGACTAACGGATTTATGGAATACAGTCGGACTTGCTGTATTTAAGTTACGTAAACACCAGTGTCATTCAGATTACGTCTACTTCTAAATATTTCTGCTTTCTGTCAAAGCACCCACTCCCACTTATTCCTCGGCACCCACCTCTGGCGGGTCCAACAGTAAGCTGTTTAGGATGTAGGGCTGCAGCGGTCCGGATGTAGGTCTCTGGTGTCTTGATGGCCGATCAGCGGCTACGGGCGTGGTACTGCTAGGAGCGCCCTGTTTCTGGCATTAAATAGAACATACAGCGCCGTTTAATTAAGTCGACTAATCATATTTCCATTTCACTGAATCGACTATACTTACTTCCGCGATGTCTTTCACGCTGGATCCGCTCGACTCAGCACAAAGAATCAAAGAGGTCCTGAAACTATTGCCGAGAATCTCCCACCACGCGATTTGTATTCCAGTCCATAAGCGTACCCACAAAGGTTACTGGATGACCGTGTCGAGGAGGAGATTGGTTTTTAAAGACCCGTCGACAACGAGGTCATTAGAGGCGGAGCACAAGCTGGGATCAGGGAAGGATGGGGAAGGAAATCGGTCGTGTCCTTTCAAAGGAACCACCCCGGGCTTTTGCCTGAAGTGATTTAGGAAAATCACGAGAAACCTAAGTCAGGATGGCCCGACGCGGGTTTGAACAGTCCTCCTCCCGAATAACTTGACGGGCAGTGTGTGAGGCCACGTTTCGACCAACAAAACAGCGGTATCTGATATATGCGAAGCCAGAAGATGATGGGTACGAAACTCATTGAATCGTTGCAACAAGACGACGCCACCTCTCGGCTGATAACACGAGAAGAATTCATCAGCGGTATCTGATGTTCTTCGCAGAAGGCTCGCTCATATCAATTCTGTATTTCTCAGTTATGTACTTTTCCCGGGAGTCTAGTTGGTTGCTTTGTAACCTCCCCCCTCACTTATCGACCTTAAAGACAGTGAAAAATTAAACCGCGTGTACCTAATGGAAATTTGGGAAAAGCAATCGTCACCGAAGTTAATCTATCGGTAAAGAGGGAGGAAAGGGTTACATCTAAATGAAAGAAAAAATGCAAATGAAACTGGTGGAAATTAATTTTGAAAAGGGGTAAAGTTAATGAAGAAAGTAAATGTGCGGCCGTTACGTTAACAATTAACTAGCGGTAATTAGATGTTTGAGATTTGGGGTAAATCACGGTCGCCAGTCCTATGGACAATTACTATAATAACTGAAAAAGAAAGGTTATTACACATATAATTAGCACTAGAAGCGTGGCAATTGAAGGTTGACACGTGTAGTGTGAAAACTGAAAGTTTGTCAGAAGTAATAAATTTCGCTACACTTAATTTAGCAAAAGAATTAATGAAACCGGAAAATCGAAAGTTAATTTAGTGACTGAAGTTAATAGTGAGCTTTCTTTCTGAAGCACATCGACATTCAGTAAAATAAGGTTAGTCTTGGACTACCTCAACAATCATTTCAAAAGCTGCTTGAATCTACGCAATTTAGAAATAAGAGAATTAACTTTGAACTTGAATTAAATGATTCTGAACAATTAACAATAGTAAAATTTAGTACGTACCAAGCTGAGCTGCAGTCACAGGTAACTAAAATACGGTAACAAAACTTGCACTCTTAATTTGTGCCTGTGCAATCTAAATATTGTAGCCAGCTGAACTTTGAAATTAAAGCAGTGAAATCGAATGATGCTGGCGTTTGAATTTCAACGACCCTCGGGCTCATTTCGGAAAAGGAAGGGACCCTGCTTGGCAATGCAATTGGGACAATGAGCAACAAAAGTTCATGCTAAGTTGCTGTAATTTTGCGAGGCAAATGGAACAATTTGAAAAGCTGAGGTCTGCCATACAGTTCTGAAACTTTACGTGCTTTTAGTCTTCCTTGTTGGTTGATTGAAGGTTTGAAGCCGTCGATCGAGGAGGTGGCGACAGTCACTCATTGTCGGCCGTCGCTGTTGCAGAAGCTGGATGTTGGCGCGCCTTCTTCTCGACACGGTCACCAGGCGAAACGGGCTCTTGATGTGCGCCAGCTAATGCTTCCCGTCCGCGACACCATGTCAGAAACTATCATCGCGAGTCGAGCGCAATTACATGCTGCCAAACCCCGAAAGCGCGGCAACTCGCGGGAGCGTCACACAACACCTGCTCCACTCGCTACTCCCGCCAGACTCTCACTGCCCAGCCCGCGCTCCACGCGGCAGAGTTAACACTACCAAAGATCCTACACACTTTGATTCTTCACACGACCCATCGATGTAATCGTTCGATAGCAGTTTTCCCTAGGCAAGACCCAGCGTAAAAATACAAATACTATTTACGAAACAAACCAATTATACATCGACATAAATGCATAAATATATATATATATCCAAACAGTAAAGCAATTACAATATATAAAGAGACAGAAATGTCATATCTTGAGGTAACAAAACAAGGAAAAAAATAATAGTACAATAGATGGAAATAGGAGGATATGCATTTCCGGCGTTACACGTGCCCCACATTGTCTGAGGATGTTCGTGTAACGTAAACAGACTCAGAAAATGTCCCAAAAAAGAAACAGCGGAAATGCATATGCTCAAAACATCCAAAAAATTTAGCATTCGTCTAATTAACCATAAACCAATTTGTAGACAATAATAATTGAGTGGAGAAACTCCTAATCTTATTCCACTCTGTCATCTTGAACAAAATAAAACAGGTTGACAACATATCAAAATTCATAGAAAACATAGAAAATGGTTTAGCTATTCTAAAATTGTCAAAATTCCCAACAGTATCAAGAAATGGAATACTATTTACAAAATTAATCAGAGTACATGGTCATAAAAACAGGTAGATCAAAATACGCAAATTAATTATTAATTACATGGAATACACATTTTTACATAACCCTTTCATAATTAATATTCTCGTCATGGGAGTCCATTAAACGCTAAACAAGAAAATAACACACATCAGATCGAAAAAAAAACACAAATATTGAGAGCAGAATTCTTCCACATCAGCTGTCCGGGAAGAAAAAACTATTCCGCCTTTCGTACTCGCAAGTGCAAAGAATGCCGACAGCGGCCCAAGAGCCAACAGCGGCACAAGAGCCGACAGCGGCTCGCCTCGCCAGTATTGTTGCGCCCGCGTGTGCGGCACGCTTGATCTCACTCGCCCTTGTGACGGCGTTTCCAGAACGTCCGTTTCACTGAATTCTTTCGGAAAAACTCACTCCCCAGTAATCTCAAGGAGTCCATAAACACTATCACAGTGGATACCTCAACACTGTCCATCATCACACGCATGTACTAGCCTGAAACTTAAAACAGCGTCTAAGTACATCGGCAATGACTAGTAAATCACATATTTATGAAATCTTACAGCTATTTACAAGATCATATTTACATTCCTTAATCTACTGTGACTCAGCTGAAAACTTAAAGTAGCAGCTTGGATTTTTCAGATGACTACTAATCAGTTACTCTTAAATCATTTAGTCAAAATTAATTACTTATTAATTACAACTTCTTTAATGACCTTGGTCAGTCAAAAGCATGGCAATCTAGCAAACCTTAAATCTTACACTCTATATTTACATATTGTACAAATTACCCATTGTGTGGTATTAATCGATCCTAGGTTGGTACAATTTCAAGTCTACAATATTCCGTAAGCATTTGTGTGAGGCATACCAATGACTTTATATGGTCCATTATAAACAAACTTAAATTTAGAGTTTTCATGGTCTATCTCGCTCGATTTCTCATGAGCTTTTACAAGTACTAAGTCTCCGATTGCAAACTTAGCAAAACGCGCTTTAGCGTCATGACGACGTATGCGAGCATCGGCTTTTAGCTTCATTACTTCTTGCAAACGATCTTTTTTCACACCAATACTAATGTTAATCCGTGGAGGGAATTTGATTATCTCTTCCAATTCACTTTCTACACTTTTGTCAATGCCGAAATTCCTCATGTTATGGCAGTTCAAACTCATTCCTACGTCAATGTCACCCGGCCAGTTAACAATGTGTATAGGCTGGTATTGCCTATGCACACCGTCTCCTGCCTCGTCAAAACTAACTACTATTGTTTTATCTTGTGACGTACATGTCAAAGTTTTGCTTTCGCAATTAATCACTGCACGGTACTTTAATAGCCAATCTAACCCGATAATTACTTCCGTAGTCAAGTCTGGCACGACGACAAACTCTTGTTCAAATCTTGCCCCACATACCTCGAAGTTGACAAAAATCTGTTTTGTGACCGGTTTACTGGCCTTCCCAGTAGCACCGATAATTTTCACTCCTGTTACTGGCATAACTACGACGCCAGGTCTGTCTTTCAGTAACTCAAATATTTTCCCAGATACAGCACTCAATTCTGCACCGGTGTCAATCAACACGTTTAGTTGTAGGTCGTGCATATTAACAGACACTACTATCTGTCTACACTTGTCCTCGACTGTTTCATTATTTTCCCACAGTAAATCCTCGTCTATATCCAGGTCATTCCAGAAAAAACCATCCGGCTTTGATCCCAAATCCGGTTTATCTGGCGGCTTTTTCAGCCTCTGTTCACATACAGTTTTAATTTCAACACGTCTGTCCTGAGGCTTAGTCTGTAGCTTCGCCTCCAATACCGAAACCTTTTCCTGTAACTCGTCAACTAGTGAGTGCTGCTTTGCTATCACTTCACTAATTGTCACCTTCGTTGATTCCTCTTTAATCAGATTGATCTCATCTGCCAAGCTACCTGGAGGAATGTGCCCAGTCGCATCTGAAATTACTTCCTCTGGATCTGCGCAACCCACACTGCTACCGTCTGACCGCATAACGTCAGCTCTAACCTCATACACGCTGAAATCTATGTGCTTTTCTACCAATTGTGTCCGGCTATCACTAAAATTTTCGTAATCTTTCTCCTTAATACTCTCGCAATGTTTAAACTGGATGTTCGCGTCGGATGGGTCGGCTACTTCTACCATTACAACTTTCGGTAAAGTCTGCCGGTTAGGGCCAGAACTTTCCGTTACTACTTCAACATTCAACTCCTGCGGGACGAAACACGACGCATCTTGATCGTGCTCCCCATTAACATCAACTGTTTCTGGTAAAGTCTGCCGGTTAGGGCCAGAACTTTCTATCATTTCACAAATACTATCTTCCTGTGGGACGAGACGCGGCAAATACTGCACGCGCTCCCCATAAACACTTCTCCCATACAGACCCCTATAATCTCTTAGTTCGTCGTATAAGCGACCGAACTGCCTTAACCAGACCTCATCCCTCTCTGCATCCCCTCGCTCAATGACGGACGTTTTATCCGACATCTGATCTTCTTTCAACACTTGCGAATCATTCTTAAACTCAATCTCCGCTGTGGGTATTACAGCTGCCACTTTATAATCGATTTCCGGAACACTACTTAAATTGTTCTCACTGACAGTGAATGTATTTTCTACTGCCGTGTCTACAGCTGATCTACTACTTGTGGGCGCACTCCTTTCTCCTAACACTGGCACACTCTCCCGCCGTTGATTATTCCATACGGAATTTTCATAACGACGACACCTGGGTTTTCTCCTGTTATTGGGCCGCCAAAATTTCTCCACGCCCGGTCGGCCCCTCACCGGCGCGGCTAATGGTTTCCCTGTCTCGTCCCAGCAGATACGCTCCCCAGATACTGCTGAGGCGGCTGGTCACACCCTCTGGCATTATTACTATTCTGCGCAGCCCGTCTCACGCTAGTATGATACTGGTTTCCGTCATTCCGGTTATTATTTGCATTGTACCGATTGTTATTACGGTCCGAACCATTATTGTTATTGCTCCCATGGTTGCGGTATGCATTATTCCCATGGTTATCGTTGGTGTGGTTGCTGTGGTACCCATTGTTGTTACCACGGCTTCTACCACTGTCGCGATTATTGCGCCAATTGTCCTCGTCCTCCACTCTTTCCAGGAAATCATTTATTGTCCTGTAATTGCTTCCTACGTAGCGTTTTGTATCATCTGGAAGCTTTTTGTAGAGTTCCCAGACTATTTCGGATTCCGTGCGGCGATCACGCAAAAATTCCAACTTGCGGATCCAGCCCTCACAAAACTCCTTCATCGAGCCGCGCGAATTCGCATCGAAAGGCCTCGATACGACAAATTCGCGCCAGACACTTTGCTGTTTTTGCTCTGACCAGTATTCAGCCAGAAACAAATTTTTAAACTCGTCAAAAGTCAGGTTCGTAATGTTGAGGTTTAGGCCCCAACGCTTGGCATCACCAGCCAACACATCAATAACCGCATTAATTTTTCTCTCATTAGTCCATGATCTGGGTAAAACTCTTTCACAATTTTTAATGAAATCCGTCGGGTGTATACCGCCTTTTTTCAAGGGGTCGAACCGCTCCTCTTTCGTCAACAACTCCGAACTATGTGCACAGATTGGCACATAGCTCTGTTTTTCGTCAAGTTTCCTTTCTAATTCCGACACCCTCGTAATCACTTGGCAAGTGGTTGTCGCAAGCGTTTCCACTTCCCTCTTTTTCTCTTCGCAGGTGTTAGCCTGCTTCGTCACTTTGGTATCTACTTCGGATACTAAAGCCTTTAAAGTTTCCACCTTCTGTTGTTCCTCTTTTCTCACTAATTGAATTTCTTCCGTCACCTTATTCTCGATGATCGGAGCAACTGCGTCTCCTACACTTTTCTCGATTCTGCTAATTTCGGAATCAAAACGAGTATTTATGCTCGCAATTTCCGCCTGAACGCCTATCATTTCCTGTTTAAGGTTACCGATTTCGGTATTAATCACGACAATATCGTCTTTGATTTTATCCACTTTTGTGTTAACAACTTCAACATTGTTGTTAACAACATTAATAGCTTTGTTCTGATTGTCTAGCATTCGTTCAATTTTTTCAGACAGAGCTACTTGCTTGGCAGCCTGAGCTGCTTGCTCGGCAGCCTGAGCTTCTTGCTTGGCAGCCTGATCTTTAATTTCTGCCGATTGACTCTTGATTTCGTTAATCAAAACATTCAATAAATCAGTCAAATTCCCGGAAACCACCGGTTTTACTTCCGTAGCGGCTTCCTCTTTCATTGTCCCCCCGTATTCGTCATCAAGGGATTCAGATTTGATTTTCACTTCCGATTCCGAAACATTTTCTAAAGTCTGGAATTCCATTTCTGCCCTTTGTTGCGTTTCGGCGGTCGCATCTTTCATGCTAGCCGCCTGCCCCGGAACAATGGGTACCGCTGTGCGCGTTTCCCACTGTTCGACCGATTGTTCCATATCTAAGTCTACCAGATTTTGGTAATTGTTGCCTTCACTCATTTTAATAATTTTCAATATAAATGCAAAATCTCAACTCTAATTAGGATTCCTCACACGAATATTCTCGCTGACGTATCGACCATTTCGTAACCAGTACTTTGTTACGAGATTTGCACAATGCAAAATTCGTGTCCAGAACAACCTCAAATTTGAAGATTGTCCTGTCACCAGGTCGCCACGTGTAACCTCCCCCCTCACTTATCGACCTTAAAGACAGTGAAAAATTAAACCGCGTGTACCTAATGGAAATTTGGGAAAAGCAATCGTCACCGAAGTTAATCTATCGGTAAAGAGGGAGGAAAGGGTTACATCTAAATGAAAGAAAAAATGCAAATGAAACTGGTGGAAATTAATTTTGAAAAGGGGTAAAGTTAATGAAGAAAGTAAATGTGCGGCCGTTACGTTAACAATTAACTAGCGGTAATTAGATGTTTGAGATTTGGGGTAAATCACGGTCGCCAGTCCTATGGACAATTACTATAATAACTGAAAAAGAAAGGTTATTACACATATAATTAGCACTAGAAGCGTGGCAATTGAAGGTTGACACGTGTAGTGTGAAAACTGAAAGTTTGTCAGAAGTAATAAATTTCGCTACACTTAATTTAGCAAAAGAATTAATGAAACCGGAAAATCGAAAGTTAATTTAGTGACTGAAGTTAATAGTGAGCTTTCTTTCTGAAGCACATCGACATTCAGTAAAATAAGGTTAGTCTTGGACTACCTCAACAATCATTTCAAAAGCTGCTTGAATCTACGCAATTTAGAAATAAGAGAATTAACTTTGAACTTGAATTAAATGATTCTGAACAATTAACAATAGTAAAATTTAGTACGTACCAAGCTGAGCTGCAGTCACAGGTAACTAAAATACGGTAACAAAACTTGCACTCTTAATTTGTGCCTGTGCAATCTAAATATTGTAGCCAGCTGAACTTTGAAATTAAAGCAGTGAAATCGAATGATGCTGGCGTTTGAATTTCAACGACCCTCGGGCTCATTTCGGAAAAGGAAGGGACCCTGCTTGGCAATGCAATTGGGACAATGAGCAACAAAAGTTCATGCTAAGTTGCTGTAATTTTGCGAGGCAAATGGAACAATTTGAAAAGCTGAGGTCTGCCATACAGTTCTGAAACTTTACGTGCTTTTAGTCTTCCTTGTTGGTTGATTGAAGGTTTGAAGCCGTCGATCGAGGAGGTGGCGACAGTCACTCATTGTCGGCCGTCGCTGTTGCAGAAGCTGGATGTTGGCGCGCCTTCTTCTCGACACGGTCACCAGGCGAAACGGGCTCTTGATGTGCGCCAGCTAATGCTTCCCGTCCGCGACACCATGTCAGAAACTATCATCGCGAGTCGAGCGCAATTACATGCTGCCAAACCCCGAAAGCGCGGCAACTCGCGGGAGCGTCACCCAACACACCTGCTCCACTCGCTACTCCCGCCAGACTCTCACTGCCCAGCCCGCGCTCCACGCGGCAGAGTTAACACTACCAAAGATCCTACACACTTTGATTCTTCACACGACCCATCGATGTAATCGTTCGATAGCAGTTTTCCCTAGGCAAGACCCAGCGTAAAAATACAAATACTATTTACGAAACAAACCAATTATACATCGACATAAATGCATAAATATATATATATATCCAAACAGTAAAGCAATTACAATATATAAAGAGACAGAAATGTCATATCTTGAGGTAACAAAACAAGGAAAAAAATAATAGTACAATAGATGGAAATAGGAGGATATGCATTTCCGGCGTTACAGCTTGATTAGGGGAAGGCAACTAAACAGCGAGGTCATCGGTCCAATGGGAGTAGGGAAGGATGGGGAAGGAAGTCGGCCGTGCTCTTCCAGAGCAACCATTCCAGGATTTGTCCGATGCGATTTAAGGAAATCACTGAAAACCTAAATCAGGATGGCCAGAGGCGGGTTTGAACCGTAGTCCTCCCGAATGCGAGTCCAGTGTGCTAACCACTGCGCCACCTCGCTCTGCCGGAGTGCTAGTACAGAATGGTGTGCAGCACTTCCTTGGAGTCTGGAATGTAGGAGAGAGCTACTAGCAGAGCCAAAGCAGTGATACCAACCGTCGTTGGTACCTGGATAGCTATTTAGTAAGCTGTTTTACTCATTTAACTGTTGACTTACTCACTGAGGTTTCTGTAAGACCAGAGTGCACCGTGTGAGCATCAGAAAAGCCGTGAATAGGCCCCGCCACTATAGCGGCTCAAAAAAGCTCTTTAGAGAGCAGAAAGATGAAAACTAAAAGAACGACGAAAAACTGCAGGAAGGAAATGGTGAAGAAACCACAGCCTACGAAGACAAATTTAGGGGACACATGGATGACACTGTAGGAGGAAAGCGGTAAAAAAGCGGTTGAAACTTCCGGTTACGACATATACGTAGACCATAATTCGCTGTCGACATATGGGAAAGTAAGTGTTGGTTGTCAATATGGTAGGTACCAGAAAGCCGTTTATAACATTACATAGCGGGAATTCAAATGGTTCAAATGGCCCTGAGCACTATGGGACTTAACTTCTGAGCTCATCAGTCCCCTAGAACTTAGAACTACTTAAACCTAACTAATTCTAAGGACATCACACACATCCATGCCCGAGGCAGGATTCGAACCTGCGACTGTAGCTGTCGCGCGGTTCCAGATTGTAGCGCCTAGAACCGCTCGGCCACCCCGGCCAGCATAGCGGGAATTGTTGTGTGGTTCAATACAGCTATAGGTTTCAGATTTCTGCTACTGAGGACGGCTTGGAACCAGGATAAACTTGTCCTATTCTTCTTTTTCTTCTTCTTAGAGGTTATCTACCACTGAAGCCGTTTCTCCGCCTCCAGTAGCCATCTTCTTCTGTGCTGCCTTTCCTCAACGTTCGTATTCCTTGCTTCCATTGCCTGCTCCACATCATCTTGCCAGCTCCCATCCACACTTACAATTGGTTCTCCATGCCCTGTCTTCCTATTCACATGGCCAAACCACATCAGCTATTTTTGCTTGATGTGACCTCTATCCATTTTTATTCTCTGTCGGATTACGTCATACATTATCCTATCCATCCAACTACAACTTGACCCTCGTCTTTCATCATCCACCTCAATTGCAAGCAGTTTAGTCTTACTTTTTGCTAACGTCCCAGGCTTCTGCTCCATATAAAACTACACTTTACACTATAGTCTTACACACTCTCTTCTCCGTTGTTCTTATCTTTTTGTTCCACAGAAAAGGATTCATTGTCTTTGTTACAGCTATTAATCCTACCAGTGATTTCATCGGTACTTGCACCTTGTTCATTAACTAACACGCCAAGGTACCTTGCCGTTTCCACACTTACAACTGGTTCTCCATCTACCTCCAAATTATTTGCTGTTCCACTTCCAGTGGTCAAGTGCTCACACTTCTTCATGTTCATTTTCAGGCCAACCTTATTGTATTCCTCTATAAACTTTCTTATCACATGGCTCAGATCATCTTCATCTTCTGCTAGGACAGTCTGCTTATCTGCAGGATACAGACCGCATACCTTGCTATCCTTTCCTGCCACTCCCATAACCTGCCTTTTTCTATGCCAAGTCTGCAGGAGTGCAGCTAGACACAGCTTAAACAGGATCGGTGACGCTCACGTCCATGCCGCATACCCTTATTCGCCTAGAATTCTCTCTATCTGCCTCTCTTTATTTTCAAGTTTCTTCACCTATTCAGAACACGAGGTGAATAAAAAAGTGATAATTCAGCTGGCACGAATTTTGGCTGCGAAAGGCAACGTTTTGCTTTGGCATACAGTTTTAATGCTTCGTGATAGCTCTCATTTCTTTGCAAAGGGGGAGGTACGGTATACACAATGTATTGTTAGGATGACACAGTATATGTCGGATAACCCTGTATATCAAAGAACATGCCCTACATCCTGAACACTTTCCATTATTCGGGTTTGAGTTACAGGTTTGTCTTATATGTTACCCTTTATTTCTCTTCTTCGTTATTATTTACAGAGTCTTCGTTCAGGAGCATGGTCGACTGGAAAATCGTAAACGAGAATATCAGGATGGTTCAAATTGCTCTGAGCACTATGGGACTTAACAGCTGAGGTCATCAGTCCCCTAGAACTCAGAACTACATAAACCTAACTAACGTAAGGACCTCACACACATCCGTGCCCGAGGCAGGATTCGAACCTGCGACCGCAGCGGTCGCGTGGTTCAAGACTGTAGCGCCTAGAACCGCTCGGCCACTACGGCCGGCATATCAGGATGTATCCAACATTTACTTGACGAGTAATTTTGATGGCCTTCCTATGGTAGGAACATTTTACTCTGGAATGCAGCAGTCGTGCAGGGGGAAGTGAATAACTAAGCTTGAACATCTTCACATGATTCTTTGAGGAAAAAAAGAAAGTCTGAGAAATGCTAGACCATGAGTTAGAATGCAACCTCATTGTTGATAGTTTGATATACAAAGCAAAGAAACATACCCATCTTCTGGAAACAATGCTCCCCGCTTTTATCTGATGAATTTTGATTATTTTTGGAAAACTCGTGTTGATCTATGGGAATACGGTGTGAACATAGATACTTTCAGCATTCGAGTCTACCCTTGCATTCAAACGAATTTTCAGGATCCTAGGAATTTAACTACCAACTTTATAACTGTAAATGTTTCGATGTTGAAAGCAGATGTTATTTTCACAGAATTTTATATACTATTATTATGATGTAATCTCTGCAAAGGTAGCCGAAATCAGTAAAATTAGTTTGCGTACACACTACAAGGTGACAGTGAAGACTGTACCGGAGTGTGAAACTGGTTGGGTGGGTGTCACGAGACTGAACTGCGAGGCCATCAGTCCCTCCGAGGGAGAAGTGAGACAGTTTGACAGTAAAATGAGTTAGAACGCAGCGTGTCATTCTCAATGGAGAGAAGTCTTCCGAAGTAACAGTGATTTCAGGTGTGCCGCAGGGGAGTGTCGTAGGACCGTTGCTATTCACAACATACATAAATGACCTTGTGGATGACATCGGAAGTTCACTGAGGCTTTTTGCGGATGATGCTGTACTATATCGAGAGGTTGTAACAATGGAAAATTGTACTGAAATGCGGGAGGATCTGCAAGGAATTGACGCATGGTGCAGGGAGTGGCAATTGAATCTCAATGTAGACAAGTGTAATGTGCTGCGAATACATAGAGAGAAAGATCCCTTATCATTCAGCTACAATATAGCAGGTCAGCAACTGGAAGCAGTTAATTCCATAAATTATCTGGGAGTACGCATTAGAAGTGATTTAAAATGGAATGATCATATAAAATTAATCGTCGGTAAAGCAGATGCCAGACTGAGATTCATTGGAAGAATCCTAAGGAAATGCAATCCGAAAACAAAGGGAGTAGGTTACAGTACACTTGTTCGCCCACTGCTTGAATACTGCTCAGCAGTGTGGGATCCGTACCAGATAGGGTTGAGAGAAGAGATAGAGAGGATCCAACAGAGAGCAGCGCGCTTCGTAACAGGATCATTTAGTAATCGCGAAAGCGTTACGCAGATGATGGATAAACCCCAGTGGAAGACTTTGCAGGAGAGACGCTCAGTAGCTCGGTACGGGCTTTTGTTAAAGTTTCGAGAACATACCTTCACCGAGGAGTCAAGCAGTATATTGCTCCCTCCTACGTATATCTCGCGAAGAGACCATGAGGATAAAATCAGAGAGATTAGAGCCCACACAGAGGCATACCGACAATCCTTCTTTCCACGAACAATACGAGACTGGAATAGAAGGGAGAACCGATAGAGGTACTCAAGGTACCCTCCGCCACACACCTTCAGGTGGCTTGCGGAGTATGGATGTAGATGTAGAATAATAATGTTACGAAGCTGATAAAATGCGGCACCTGTGCAAGCGAGAAGTAATTAAAAAACGGCGGTTAATTAACTGTCGCGTAGAGCAACTGATTTCCAGAACATGATAACACAGCGTGTTCAATATGTTCATACCTTTTTTTATTCGAAGATGAATTTCTAAGAACACCTTGTGAAATCTTTGGGATGCAGCTTGTAGTCTATGACGAAAACAAAAAATTAAGTAATCGAGCTATAATTTTAGTATCAAAATTGACGAAAAAATAAATGAGTTAAGAAAAATTCCTGAGTTGTTTGTTGCAGCTCGAAAAAACGATTATGGTCCAGAAGGAAGGTGAGATAGAAAGGAAGAGAATTTTAAATGAACATGTAAATAAGGCAAATACAGAGAAAAAAATGCTCGTATTTCAATCGCGCACAAACTGATTATTTAAATTGCGTTTCATCGTTAAACTGTGACCAGAAGCCAGAAAACGAGTTTAACAAGCAGACGTACTTACGCAATACCATAAAGTTTAGCGTGAAACACGAAAACGAGAAAGGAACCGAATAAAAAGTTAGGGCAAGTTTTGTGCTGAGAAGAATCCTACACAACGGCGAATCAACCGGCTCGTGTAAAACACAGCCGAGTAAAATAATTACAAGCGGGCTCAAGTTTACGAGCAGTATTAGTGTGTACAGACGCTCGCCCGGAATGAAAAACGATGGAATCAGACAGAATATTAATAAGAAATATGAAATAACTCTACGAGTTTAAAAGTTCGTTTTACGTAGACATTGCCGCAACCGGTTTGGCGTGAGAGCCCTCAACAGCGGCCGGGTTCCCGCTCTGCCTCGCACCACCCGTGTGTCTGCGGCTGCTTCGAGCTGTCACTGGCTTAACGCGTTGATAGGCTACTGTGAGTCCAGTCGCTCGAATCAGTTTGAAATATGTCGCCGGGACGCTATTCCGTATGTGCAAAATTATAGCCAGAGAACTATAATTTAGCTGTGGAATAACAAAACGAGCGCAATTTTATTAAGAGTGTGCCGGACAAAAACATGGAAACGATGTGAGAAATGCATTCTTGAATATAAACTTAGTTGCTAGCCCAGCCTGCAGGTTGCGTATTTATGTGACTACGAACGGCACCTTTGCAATGTCCTCAATATTTTGTAGGTATGAGTCGTGGTCAGAACAGAATGTTCTGTGTAGTTGTAAGCGCCTTATGTCGCAGCTATTGAATTCGAAGTTCGAAAAATTGCTGACGCTACTATTATAGGTGCTTCCGTAACAAAGGGAGCCGAAGAGTTTGGTGTTGCAAGAGGCACCAACTATGTAAGCGCATATTGTGAAAGCGGAGAAACACCGTCCGCTACATTAGAACCCGGACGAAAGTGAAAGACAGCCATTGAAGAGGATTGTGACGAAAAGTAAACGGACGTCAACTGCAAAAGTCATTGCAGAACTGAATGCCGCAACTCGCGAACACCGTCAGCAGCAAAAGAACAAGAAGGAAGCTCCAGAAGCTGGAAATTGCAGAACTAGCTGGGATTCCAAAACCACTCGTCACTGATAGTGCTGAACCCATAAAACATAGATTATGGAGCAACGGAAGAAATTCATTTGTTCGAATTGTAGCGCGCCCGGGGAAAATGTATTTATGTCCTGGGAGCAGTATATATAGGGTCTATACAAGGGCGATGTTCTTGAGTGTGCAATATTATGGAAATGGAAGGGGATGTAGATGAAGTGGGTGATATGATACTGCGTGAAGAGTTTGACAGAGCACTGAAAGACCTGAGTCGAAACAAGGCCCCGGGAGTAGACAACATTCCATTAAAACTACTGATAGCCTTGGGAGAGCCAGCCTTGACAAAACTCTACCTTCTGGTGAGCAAGATGTATGAAACAGGAGAAATACCCTCAGACTTCAAGAAGAATATAATAATTCCAATCCCAAAGAAAGCAGATGTTGACAGATGTGAAAATTACCGAACTATCTGTTTAATAAGCCGCGGCTGCAAAATACTAACACTAATTCTCTAGAGACGAATGGAAAACCTGGTAGAAACTTCGGGGAAGATCAGTTTGGATTCCGTAGAAATGTTGGAACACGTGAGGCAATACTGACCCTACGACTTATCTTAGAAGAAAGATTAAGGAAAGGCAAACCTACGTTTCTAGCATTTGTAGACTTAGAGAAAGCTTTTGACAATGTTAACTGGAATACTCTCTTCCAAATTCTGAAGGTGGCAGGGGTAAAGTACAGGGAGCGAAAAGATGTTTACAATTTGTACAGAAAGCAGATGGCAGTTATAAGAGTCGAGGGGCATGAAAGGGAAGCAGTGGTTGGGAAGGGAGTGAGACAGGGTTGTAGCTTATCCCCGATGTTATTCAGTCTGTATATTGAGCAAGCAGTAAAGGAAAGTAAAGAAAAATTCGGAGTAGGAATTTAAATCCATGAAGAAGAAATAAAAACTTTGAGGTTCGCCGATGACATTGTAATTCTGTCAGAGACAGCAAAGGACCTGGAAGAGCAGCTGAATGGAATGGACAGTGTCTTCTGGACCGACCCAAATTCCTAATTTCTGCACGCCTCTGACGTGATCCCTTTCACGTTCCTCTTTTGCTTGCCGCCTCACAATGTTACGGCAAAGGGGAGAACGATATTATACATCCACATTGAAAGAGTCGTATTGTCTCTCGACGCGTATCTGTACAATTACTAGCATCGCGGGGGTGGGGGTCCAAATTCGAGAATTTGACTCAGTGGATCTTTGTGGTAAAGTCCTATGCGACCAAACTGCTGATGTCATCGGTCCCTAGGCTTACACACTAATTAATCTAACTTCAACTAACGCTAAGGACAACACACACACACACGCACATCCATGTCCGAGCGAGGATTAGAACCTCTGACGGAGGAAGCCGTGCGAACCGTGACAAGCTGCCCCAGACCGTGCGGCAACCATGTGCCGCTCAGTGGACCTGACCTGTGATAAAAATGCCATGTATCTTAAAGGTGATACACTCCAAGAAAAACTGTATCTGAAATTTCAGCCTCAGAACTGACCCATAGCAAATACTGCATTGTAGCTGCGAATATTCTCGAAATAATTCTTTGATTTCTCTTCAGTTAATCGATTATTTGAGGTCCTTGATACATTGAGTTGAAAAATAAATTTCGTGTTAACGGTGGCAAATTCTCTTTTCCCTTATGGCGACACAATGTGAATGTCATTATATCCTGTAACCTCAGGTACGAATGATTTGCAGTACAAATCCTGCACAGTAAATTCATCAAACCGCAATTATAACTCTCAAAATAATTTGGAATTACGTTCAGCGCCCATTTAAATGTATCTTTCAAAACAAAAATAGTATTATCGTCATTAACGTTCACATTATCCCCTTTACATTGTCTACGCAAAAATTGTGTCTTTCTAGCTCTTCGTCTTTTTAGCCCAGATCCTTACTGTTCTTCTTCGAGGCATAGCCTAAAACGAATATAGTTTCTGAACAATAAGGAAAGTTGTGGCTATTCAAAATGAAGAAGCTGAAAATCAGGAACACTTAAAATTTTGTGGTGACGACACAAACGAACACAAAATTAGTTCCATTTACTACGAGACAGAAGTTAAGTCCAAAAACGACGCTAATAAATAACGCTTGCTGCCCCCCAACTGTTCCGTTACTACGTTTCGGGTTTTCGGCTGCTGACAGCCTCACGATCCAGCATTTGTGGCATTGTAGCTGCCCAGAATGCGTGTGTTACTGCAAATATTTAAATGGGCGATGTTAATATTTCAATATGGACGTCCATAGAATGTGATTTCACGGAACGTTGTTACTCTCGTGTGTCGTTTCTACGATAGCACCTGATCGGTGCGCTTGGTAGAAGTTGGTAGCAATGTGAGAGACAGAGGAAAACTTTTCTCGTGTGTATATGTCTCTTTTCTTTCACCTCTCTTAATGGCTACGTATACACATGATTTTTTTTGTGCACATCTATGGCAAAGTTCCTTTCGAATTATATAAGCTTCATTGGCCTCCTTGACTAATTATTTTTACAAACCTTAATTTTCGATGTTCATGTATTCAAATTATGTTCGTTCAATAGAACAACTGCATTACCGTTATGAATGTCCTCATTCCTATTACTTCCTTCACGAAGACTGTCTCTGTCTAGTTTTGCGTCTTTCACTCTGAACTGTTAGCATCATCCTTCTAGGCAGAGCCTGAAACAAATATAATATCCATATTATAAGGGAAGTCAGAAGTCACAGTTATTCAAAATAAAGAAATTAAAAATCAGGAACGTACTTCAAATTTTCAGATAACGGCGGCAAATGATCACAAAGTTACTCTTATAGAAAAGTAAGCGAAATAACGACGCCAATACACAACTTTATTTACAGACGTCCTTGGTGCGATATTTTGATTTTAACTGCTGACATCATCATCGGCATAGCAGTTGTCGCATAGAGGCTGCCCGTATGCATTTGTTACTTTCGTGTGTCATCTCTACAATACCAGCTGATCGACACGCTGATCAGAAGTATGTAGCATTTCAATTTTCGGTGTTCATGTGTTGGAGATTTTAAGGCTTGATAGGGAAGATATCATCAGAGTTATGAAGTTGAAAGCATCTACTTCCTATTACCTCTCTTAACGGCTATGTACACATATGTTTTTTTCTTTGTGCACGTCAACGACATAGTACCTTTTGAATTAGATAAGTTTCATTGGTCTGCTTGTATAATTAATATTAAAAATCAGTACTTCAATTTTCGTATTCACATATTAATATTATGATATGCATATTGTCTGTTCTTTTGGACACGTCCGATGCATATCATCATTGTCCCCTTGCAGGAATACATCAGGCTACGGGCAAAGGAATATGTGAGACTACAGGACTACAGGCAAAGGCGAATGTGAACAGGATCACCTCAGAGATGAGCAGCAGTTTGGAATTTGGGTCAGTCGGGAAGCATGTCGAGATGACCGGGGTAGTCAAAGCTACCATTCGCAAGAAGCGGAGCATCCAAGTACGGTTCAACCTAATATTCGTAACCAAACGGAAAGCTGTGTAACATTGCCGCTTTGGTCGTTGAAATAATTCGACAGCTATACTCTAATATCAGTGTCGGACCAGGACTCGAACTCAGATACTTTGCTTTTTGGGGACGTGTCCAGATGGCCGAGTCTGTCAAGTCGACTGTTCCCAACAAGTAGAGAATCCGGGTTTGAGTCCTAGACAGGCACAAGTTTTCAGTTGCAGCTTGTAATGTGAGAACGTGCCATCTATTGAATGCCACGCATAGCCAAGGCACAATGGTAGAGAAAGTGGAAGCTTATGCCATCTGTGGGCCAGGATCGAAGGCAAAGCAGAAGTGCTTCCGCCTGGTGGCAGCTAAATGAAAAAACGCTATGAGGGAGACACGTGTCTGGCTTGTGCTGCACTCTGACATCGAAGTAACAGAAGAATTAAACTAAATAATATTGTTACGTTTAGTAAAAATATAAATGTAATACGAGGTGCATTCAAGTTCTAAGGCCTCCGATTTTTTTTCTCCGGACTGGAAAGACATAGAAACATGCGTATTGTTTTAAAATGAGGCCGCGTTCATTGTCAATACGTCCCAGAGATGGCAGCACCGTACGGCAGATGGAATTTTACCCCCAGCGGCGAGAATGAGAACTGTTTTAAATACTTAAAATGGCGGCGTTTTCCTTACTTGAACAGTGTGCAATCATTCGTTTTCTGAATTTGCGTGGTGTGAAACCAATTGAAATTCATCGACAGTTGAAGGAGACATGTGGTGATGGAGTTATGCATGTGTCGAAAGTGCGTTCGTAGGTGCGACAGTTTAATGAAGGCAGAACATCGTGTGACAACAAACCGAAACAACCTCGGGCTCGCACAAGCCGGTCTGACGAAATGATCGAGAAAGTGGAGAGAATTGTTTTGGGGGATCGCCGAATGAATGTTGAACAGATCGCCTCCAGAGTTGGCATTTCTGTGGGTTCTGTGCACACAATCCTGCATGACGACCTGAAAATGCGAAAAGTGTCATCCAGGTGGGTGCCACGAATGCTGACGGACGACCACACGGCTGCCCGTGTGGCATGTTGCCGAGCAATGTTGACGCGCAATGACAGCATGAATAGGACTTTCTTTTCATCGGTTGTGACAATGGATGAGACGTGCATGCCATTTTTCAATCCAGAAACAAAGTCAGCCAGTCATCTCAATCGAAGCACACAGATTCACCGCCACCAAAAGATTTCGGGTAACCGCCAGTGCTGAAAAAATGATGGTGTCCATGTTCTGGGACAGCGAGGGCGTAATCCTTACCCATTGCGTTCCAAAAGGCACTACGGTAACAGGTGCATCCTACGAAAATGTTTTGAACAGCAAATTCCTTCCTGCACTGCAACAGAAACGTCCGGGAAGGGCTGCGCGTGTGCTGTTTCACCGAGACAACGCACCCGCACATCGAGCTAACGTTACGCAACAGTTTCTTCGTGATAACAACTTTGAAGTGATTCCTCATGCTCCCTACTCACCTGACCTGGCTCCTAGTGACTTTTGGCTTTTTCCAACAATGAAAGTCACTCTCCGTGGCCGCACATTCACCAGCCGTGCTGCTATTGCCTCAGCGATTTCCCAGTGGTCAAAACAGACTCCTAAAGAAGCCTTCGCCGCTGCCATGGAATCATGGCGTCAGCGTTGTGAAAAATGTGTACGTCTGCAGGGCGATTACGTCGAGAAGTAACCCCAGTTTCATCGATTTCGGGTGAGTAGTTAATTAGAAAAAAAATCGGAGGCCATTCTCGTATTACTTTAATATAATTGAATATTGTAATGCTATGGTATGTTAAATTGTAAATAGAGAACTTGACGTAATGTAAAATAGGTGTAATGTTTAGGTGTGGGGGGAATCCCCGAGAATGAGAACAGTGTACAGGTTGGCGCGTAATATTGGCGGTAGAAGTAAGTTGGCGTAGCTCTGAGGCAGAACAAGTGTTAAGTGGCGTAAAAGTGACTGCCGGTGTGTGCTACGGCAACGTTGCTAACAGACCATTTAGAAGTGAGCTGAAAACAGACATGGACTTCGTTTATCGTATGGCTACAAGCTAAATGGGCACTAAGGCTTGTATGACGCAGTACTTCGACGGAGGTGGGCTGTGAGCGGCAAACTAGTACGGTTTCCCGCTCTGTGGTACATGGCACTGCATGGTGGAATGCTGTGTGAATTGCGATGAGTTGCTTGTGCCAACCGGCGAGGTGTGAAGGGACCAGTAGCCGCATCCAACGGCGTGTTGTCATCTCAATAACTGATGAGGTCAGTTGGTGAGCGCACTTTGGTAGCAACGAGCTAGAAGTTATCTTACAGGATTTAACATTTTTAAATGTTTGGGTAATAAGTTGCCGTCTCTTTATCTAAGAATAGATGATGAATGCAGCTAGCCGCTATCTCTGTGTAATGTCTTATCTGTATAAACGTGTATCTGTTGCCTTTAAGATCCCTTCACCTTCACACTTAAATCTATACAGTAAAGTAAGGCTCTCCCAGTTCTTGGCTGATCCGTGATAAGACAGGCGAAAAATTTGACTAATGGAGGATTATTAGTATTATCTCTATTTTCATTCGCTCTCTCTCTTTCTCTCCTTTATCTATGTACAGTTTTAATATAATATTTCATTTCGTGAAATCAGCCAAATAGGATCTTTGGTGGTATCCTTCGTCTTGGTAATCAGCGGCTGGCTTGCTGTAAGAGATCTTTACATTTATTATTACTGTTAAACACTGCAGTCAGTCGGGACAATCAATCGTTTGGACAATTCGTTCCTTTTACGAAAGATTGCGAATTCCAGATGTGTACGAAGCCTTTTTGGACGATTTAACACAGACTCAGTGATTGCAGGCTCTCTTCGACACAGCTGAAACTTCCCCACTAATTACAGGGCCAACGTGATCATCAAATGATTCTGAAAAAAACTCCAGAACAAAAAAGTCACAAACCTTATTTATGGAGGAAATTGTGTATTAAATCCATCTCCATTACATGTCCAGATCTCCGGTGATTCCACGCCTTAATTATTTTCCTTTTGCAGTCTCTTTCTCTTCAAACAAACCGCTAGCGGCACAAATGTTAATTGGCTCGCTTTAGCGAGAAGAAAAGCTGAATATGTATCTCTCAGAAACACGTCAATCCCTCAACAGATACTCCAGAAGCTGTCCTAGTTACCACTCTTAACAACCATGGAGAATGCATATATGCATCTCTGTTATTTCAAAGAATAAACGCACTAGAAAACACTTTGGCGTCGTCGAGCTGTCGCCGCATATATTACGAGAAAATCAGATCAGATAACTTTTCCAAAGTGAATGAATGTAGATGGTTTGATTGAAAATGATTAATTGGTGCGTGGTAGAGGGTATTTTCTGTGGGGACATTATAAGGAGTATTATTATGAACAGTGGTTGTTATACCAATGCCATTACCAGTTCATTTACATTTTGTGAATCAGTCTGTGTAATAGTGAAACCAAGTTCTGTGCAGTGTGTAACGTTCGGAAGCAATAATAATTTTGTGGTTTAAATTGCAATCCCCGAGTGTAATCAATTATTTAAAGGAAATAGCTCATTATTACCCCATGTCCAGTGATTTCTATGTGCTGCAACATCAGTGAAAAGTCATGGTGCGTGAGTATCGGGGTAGATACATTATAAGAGAAAATAGTCGGAGTTAACGCCGAAATTGGCAACAGACAGCGCTTCATGCAACGGATGGAAGATTCCAGCTACTGTACCACCTTAATTACTATCCATCTGGATGTGGTGGCTTTTCAGTACACTTCCATAGTCAAAAATTACTCGCTTCCGTCCGAGCAACGTGATTCTCAATTAGTGTTTTCAGTAACTATATTGACAAGCAGAGCTACATTGTTCTTTAATTAAGCGCTCAACGAAATTGCTGCCGCCGCAGTAGACATTGTGCCTTCAGCACAATGCGAGCTCAATAACTTTAAATTCAGTAATTACAATTTGTGTAGTTTACATTAACCTAAAACAAGTTCAAGTATTTATCATGTGTGTTTGTTGTGAAACGATTTCAGACTGTGGTATTGTTTTAAATGAATAACGTCCTCCTGCTAGGCAATATTAAACATACAGAATTAAGTGCTCCCTGTTGGGTCACTTCAAAGAGATTATCAGTGCTACTAATAATCAAATATAGACGTAAAAATAAGTTTGTAACGCGCCATTATTATTATTTATTCCAAAACTTCCGTGTAGTAATTGGATCACCATAGGGTGTCTATTCAAACCTATTACACGCGAGAGCCGCTTTCCGGAAGTCAGATGCTGCATGGTCTAATAGTAATACAAGAAATTCGGGTAGTGGCATCGCAAGCTATTGAATTATTTTAATGCCCAAATGATCGATGTCATACAAATTTCCCTTTAATTATTGAATATGTCTTATAGCGCTGCTCACTTATGAGTCTTTAACTAATTTATACTTATCAGACACTCGTCTGACACTGCATGTCCGTTCTGTTGTGTACGCGCAGCATTAGCTTAGCCACTGTGGAACGCCTGCGAGCCAGCTGAAGTGACGAGGCGTGTGGCTGTTTTCCAGGCTTCTGGCTGATGCACTGCCACTTCGTGTACCACCAGCTGAGCGGCATGGAGCTGGTGCTGCAGGTGGGCGAGCTGGAGGACATGGCTCCGCCCCCGCGGGGATTCCCCACCTGCGGGGACTACCTGCCGCCCCTGTGACGGCGACAGCGACAGCGACAGCGCGACAGCGACAGCGACAGCGACGGTCCGCCGCTGCCCCGCCACATCTCACCACGCACTGACAACTCACCCACGCACATCCGCACTCTGTATCGCCAGTGATCTGGAAATAGGGCTGTCGTGGCTGATACCACCTTCAAGCAAAGAAAACAAAACGCATAAAGTGTCTCAACGGAAAGGCTTTAGTTGTTATTTATTCTTATGAATATTAAATCTTTTCTTTATATTAATATTGTGGCTTTTTATTGGATGACAGACCACGTCTACGAGGTGTGTGGAAAAAGTAAAGGGATTGATTTTGTTACCGAACAAAGTTGTTTTTTCGAACAATATCGTCTCGTAAATAAAACCGCCTTTTCTTGCTGCAACTAACTGGCCGGCTGCTGGTACAGTTGCAGGTTCGAATCCTGCCTCGGGCATCGATCTGTGTGAGGTCCTTAGGTTAGTTAGGTTTAAGTAGTTCGAAGTCTAGGGGTCTGCTGACCTCAGATGTTAAGTCCCATAGTGCTCAGAGCCATTTGAGTCTTGCTGCAACTTAACTTATTTTTACCAGACCCGTTTCGCCTTTTTCTTACTTTTGATGCATCTTCAGTGGGATCTAACACGATACAGTTTTATTATTTTTAGATAGTCGATCAGTTCACGTCCCGTTTTTTATGTAAATAAGTAATTACTTACAATTTGTTGGGACCTGCGTTTCCTCTCATCTGGTCTGGAGTTCGCACCACCACTTAATTTGCAAAACGTAAGCAGAATTTTATGTTCTGTACTTTTTCTTTCATACTTTTTCACCACGTTTCTTTTTCTTCTTTATGGTGCACTATTATTACTTTGCTACTAGTTATAGCTATTTGTTCGAAAACTGCACTTTTAAAGACGTAAATATTGTGAATTCATTTTTTATTTCCTCCTGTTTGGCTTGTTTACCTATATGTTGCCAATCTAGGGGAGTGTATGTTGAAATCTGATGTCTATTCATGATGCTTATCTCTCTCTCTCTCTCTCTCTCTCTCTCTCTCTCTCTCTCTCTCTCTCTCTCTGTGTGTGTGTGTGTGTGTGTGTGTGTGTGTGTGTGTGTGGTTTGGGTTGCAGAGAGTTGAATATGAATGTAATAGCTGTCAGAGAGTGGCTGAAAGCTTTGGTGGTCAGCTGATGTGAGTTTTGGTTTACATGTTCTGTGGAGGGACTCATGCAAAAGTGAGTGAAAAGGTGTTGGGTGGTATTATTATTACTATTATTATGTTAATAATTCTCTTTTGGAGTGTCATTCTATTACTTTATCTATTAGTGTACACAATAAATTGTTTGGCATGTGTACTTGGTCACTTAGCATGGTTTTCTTTCCTGCTTTGGTTTTCTGTATACGGTATCGTTCAATGTAGATGCCACTGAGGATGCCTTAGAGGAAGAAAAAGACGAAACGCGTCTGGAAGAAATAAATTAAGTTGCAGCAACGAAACACGGTATTATTTACAAAACAAATATTTCTGAATCTGCTGCAGAGGATGGCCACGCAAACAAACTTGTTAACAATATTGTCCCGTTCAAAGTAGCATCCTTCGGCAGCTATACAACGGCGGAGCGGTTGTTCCCGATATTGGTAGCAGCGGTGAAAGACTTCAACTGGTAAGGCCTTTAACAAATCGGTCACATCCTTTTGAATGTTCTCCAGAGTCCCAAAACGACCTTCTTTTAAAACATTTTTCAATTTCAGGAAAAGAAAAAACTTACAAGGACTCAGGTCAGGTGAACACCTTTTGAGATCAAAAATTCCGTGATGGAAGTGGGCGTGTGACACGGGGAGCTGTCATAATGTAGCGTCCACTTGTCTGTAGTGTCCGGCCTCACTCGATTCATCCCTTTCCTGAGTCTCTTGTAAGGACATCTTTGTAAAACACTTGATTAACAGTTTGTCCTGGGGGAACAAAATTTTTATACAAGTTCCCCTACCGTCAAACATTTTCAACGTTTTCTCGGCCTTCCAAAAATTATTTGTGCTGGCGAAAAACTTGTGCTGTTCATAAGGCCTGTTTCAGTTTTTCAAAGGTCACACTCGCGGATTCTCCAAGTTTAACATAAAACCTGATGGCATGACGTTGCTCTAAGTTCCGCTGTTCACTTTTGTAACACACAACAAAAACATAACTTTACTGATGGCGCTCTCAAAAATCACGTGGTGGCTGTACCGAGCTGAAACTCGGACTGAGCATGTGGAAAGGATGAAGACACAAGGTGTACACAAACAGAATAACGCGGCGTTGCCAGATTACTCGCAGTGCCATCTGTTCAAATGGTTCAAATGGCTCTGAGCACTATGGGACTTAACTTCTGAGGTCATTAGTCCCCTAGAACTTAGAACTGCTTAAACCTAACTAACCTAAGAACATCACACACATCCATGCCCGAGGCAGGATTCGAACCTCCGACCGTAGCGGTCGCGCGGTTCCAGACTGCAGCGCCTTGAACCGCTCGGTCACTCCGGCCGGCCCGGGAATGGAACCCAAGTCATTAGGGTTGACAATCTCGCGCTGACCACTTTTTTTTTTTCATTTTGTTCGTTGTTGATCGTTGTGTTTGGTCGTTGCGGACGTCACATGACATCCGTTAAAGTTGCTGGGTTGATCCTTCCACTCAGTTTTTTATTACAGAGGCCAACCAGCTCTCTGACCGAACACGCTACCGGGGGCGCAGAGCTCTTACACTCAGCTCCAACACCATATAAGGTGTCGTCTTCTTTCAAAATGTACTAAAATGTGGTTTAAGTAGAAGCAAATTACTTAGCACATTACACTTTGGATCGATAACAGTTGCTCGACTGAGAAAGCCATTTGAACATTTACTCACAACATCAAAAAAAGTTTTGCATCACCCTGGTTCCCAGAACTCCTGAAGATAGACATTCAGTGTGGATATTGTATCACAGACACAGTCCCTTTGACTGTTCAGAGATGTCACTAAACCCGCCCAAAGATGTAAACAATCATGCCTGAGTAGCGCCTATTAGTGGGGGTCGGACAGCCGATCAGTTCCAGTCATTCCACCAGGAAGGAGGTACACGGGTTGTCAGTAGTCCAGCCACGCCTAGACGGTCAATACCGCGGTACGACCGCGTTCGCATTGTTACTCTCTGCCTGGAAGGGCTCTCAACAAGGAAAGTGTCCAGGCGTCTCGAAGTGAACCAAAGATATGTTGTTCGGACATGGAGGAGATACAAAGAGACACGAACTGTCGGTTACATGCGTCGCCCAGGGCTGCCGGTGTGGCCGAGCGGTTCTAGGCGCTTCAGTCGGGAACCGCGCGACCGCTACGGTGGTTGTTGTTGTGGTCTTCAGTCCTAAGACTGGTTTGATGCAGCTCTCCATGCTACCTTATCCTGTGCAAGTTTCTCCATCTCCCAGTACTTACTGCAACCCACATCCTTCTGAATCTGCTTAGTGTATTCATCTCTTGGTCTCCCTCTACGATTTTTACCCTCCACGCTGCCCTCCAATGCTAAATTTGTGATCCCTTGATGCCTCAGAACATGTCCTACTAACCGGTCCCTTCTTTTTGTCAAGTTGTACCACATATTCATACAGTAAAGCTGCATGCCCTCGGGAAAAATTACGGCCGCAGTTTCCCCTTGCTTTCAGCCGCTCGCAGTACCAGCACAGCAAGGCCGTTTTGGTTAATGTTGCAAGGCCAGGTCAGATCAGTCAGTCATCCAGACTGTTGCCCCTGCAACTTCTGAAAATGCTGCTGCCCCTCTTCAGGAACCACACGTTTGTCTGGCCTCTCAACAGATACCCCTCCGTTGTGCTTGCACCTACGGTACGGCCATCTGTATCGCTGAGGCACGCAATCCTCCCCACCAACGGCAAGGTCCACGGTCCATGGGGAAGGACCAGCAGGTTCGAATCCTGCCTCGGGCACGGATGTGTGCGATGTCCTTTGGTTAGTTAGGTTTAAGTAGTTCTAAGTTCTAGGGGACTGATGACCACAGATGTTCAGTCCCATAGTGCTCAGAGCCATTTGAACCTTCTGCCAAGCACCATACAGTGGCTTTCGGAGTTGTATAGAGATGTGGAGGCAGATGTAGAGCAGCGGAAAAGTTGACTCGCGACGTGCTGTTATGTTTACCACACACCTGTCTGTAAGACACGGTGGCGTACGCCGCATCTAGCCACGTCATTCGAGCATCATACACGTCACATCTTCAGATGGGATAGCCCTTCCCGTGACCTTTGACCAGTCTATTTGTAAGTAGTTATATAAACAAAATGTTGCTTATTACCACGATAAAAATACTTTTACGATGGCGAGAAATGACACGGCCGTCAGCGACCGAGGAAACTAGGTAATACGGGTGGGCGTCGGTCGGGGGCCCAATTACCGGCTGTTTGTGGCGAGCGGTTCGTGCCGCCATAAGTCAATTCTGCTCGCCGATCAGATTGAGCGGGTAACGGAGTGCGGTCTGCGCTCGTAACTGCGCCTGGGGAACCACCTGCAATCTCGGGGCGCGGAAGGTCAACGCCGGCCGGGGAGAAAACGCACCACGCAGGCGTGTCCGCAACCAGGTGGCCGGTATGTGGGCGAGGAACACCGGCTCGTAAATGACACAGTCTGCGGTCTTATCAGGGAGCCCACTGGAGCCGTAATGGGCTTCATTAAGCAGATGCCGGTCGAGGAAGAAACTCCCGGAAAAAGAAACGCAAACTGACGTGCTCTCCCTGTCTAATTTATTCGCTAATGGGTTGAGTTATAACGGCACCACACTTTGGTTCGGGAGGCTACGGGATGAACAAGCAACTGATGATGATATTATAAAAATTGATGAGAAACAGTGCGAGGAATGAAATAAATAATAGTGGGACATGGAGGTAGCCGAATGCAAAGCTATAAACTGCTGACCTCATGTTTCGCCTCTTCATTCTTCAGTTGGGAATATTTGAGTGGGAGGAATCTGCAATCTCAGCAAACCTTCCGAAAACTTTAGTTGGAACTAGTGAACTGAAGCTGCACTATGGGACTTAACATCTGAGGTCATCAGTCCCCTAGAGCTTAGAACTACTTAAACCTAACTAACCTAAGGACATCACACACATCCATGCCCGAGGCAGGATTCGAACCTGCGACCGTAGCGGTCGCGCGGTTCCAGACTGAAGCGCCTAGAACCACTCGGCCACACCGGCCGAATAGTCAGTTAGTGTGTGACTGTCCAATCAGTAGGTGGTAAGCGGGCGATGGGATATACCAATGCATAAAAAGCCGACATGCTCATGGTGTATGGAGAGTGTAGGAAAAATGTAGTTCGTTCTTGAACAATGTGCGCGCCACGATATCCCAATAGACGTCAACAATCTCGGCAATTATTTATCAACCTCTTCAACCAGTTTCGCGAAAGTGGTAGTGTAACACCTAAGCAAAGTAACAGAAGTACTTCCGTTGTTTGCAGATGACGCTGTCGTTTATCGACTAATAAAGTCATCAGAAGATCAAAACAACCTGCAAAACGATTTAGAAAAAATATCTGAGTGGTGCGAAAAGTGGCAGTTGACCCTGAATAACGAAAAGTGTGAGGTCATCCACATGAGTGCTAAAAGGAACTTGTTAAACTTCGGTTATACGATAAATCAGTCTAATCTACAAGCCGTAAATTCAACTAAATATCTGGGTATTACAATTACGAACAACTAAAATTGGAAGGGAATACACAGAAAAAGTTGTGGGGAAGGCTAACCAAAGACTGCGTTTTATTGGCAGGACACTTAGAAAATGTAACAGACCTACTGAGGAGACTGCCTACACTACGCTTGTCCGTCCTCTTTTAGAATACTGCTGCGCGGTGTGGGGTCCTTAACAGATAGTCCTAACGGAGTACACCGAAAAAGTTCAAAGAAAGGCAGCACGCTTTGTATTATGCCGAAATATGGCAGAGATTGTCACAGAAATGATACAGGATTTGGGCTGGAAATCGTTAAATGAAAGGCGTTTTTCGTTGCGATGGAATGTTCTCACGAAATTCCAATCACCAACTTTCTCCTCCGAATGCGAAAATATTTTGTTCACACCGACCTACATAGGGAGGAACGATCACCACAATAAAATAAGGGAAATCAGAGTCCCTACGGAAAGGTATAGGTGTTCATTCTTTCCGCGCGCTATACGAGAATGGAATAATAGAGAATTGTGAAAATGGTTCGATGAACCCTCTGCCAGGCACTTAAATGTGATATGCAGAGTATCCATGTAGATGTAGATGTAGTGATGAAGCCACATTTACCAACCATGGACAGGTAAACCACCGAAACATACACAATTGCTCTGTTGACTAAGACCATTGGTCTCGTCAGGTGAAACGCCAGCGTCAGTGACGTGTAAAAAGTGTGGTGTGGGATAGCGAACCATCAGCTCCTAGGTACGTTTTTCATAGACGGAACACTTAACTCGCACAAATATCGTAGCCTCCTAACAGACGATGTTCCACAGATGCTAGACGGAGTAGGGAGAACCTGTGGTACCAATATGATGAGTGTCTGGTCCATATTGCACGAAGTACTACATGTCTTCACGAATTGTTTCCAAATCGTTGGATTGGACGCAGAGACCCTGCACTTCGGCAGTCCCGTTTCCCAGATTCGACACCTGTATACTTTTTCCTGTGCTGAAAGCTGCCGGACGCTGTCTACAAGGACGTACTAACTGCACACTATGATGTACAAAGACGTATTACTGCAGCTTGCTCGGACATCTCCACTGAAATCCTAGCACGTGCGAGGCAGCCATTCAATACCAGACTAGAAGCGTCTGTTGTCGTTGCCGGTGGTCATTTGGAACACAACTGTGATAATTGTCTCGTTACTGGTCAGAATCTGCATAACTAGAGTATACACTTGTGTTGTTGTTTAGTGTGTGCAAGCACAGTTATTGAACAAGTTTCAGTAAGGGAACTTTTCGAAATACGACCTCTCATAGACGACTCGCAGTAGAGTCCAACAACAAACACCACTGACATCGTAATTTATCCTACTTCTAAGTTTATCAATGTCAACAGACATTTTCCCATTGAAACAAGTGTACGTTTGCCAAAAAATACACTTTCTAAGTATTATTACAACCGGTTGATTGGCTAACAATACGGGCCCCTGACCACCAATCCTTTGTGTGAAAACCTCACATCAATCAATAACACTTTCCATTTCCGCAATATTTGTGGTGCAATTCTTACGTGATTCACCCTGTATGTTGTTCCTAAATTTCTCTTAAAACTCGTAGGACGTGTAGATTGTGCTTTGAGGTACTGGTCTGAGTAGGGAGCATGTACAGGGCTATTACAAATGATTGAAGCGATTTCATAAATTCACTGTAGCTCCATTCATTGACATATGGTCACGACACACTACAGATACGTAGAAAAACTCATAAAGTTTTGTTCGGCTGAAGCCGCACTTCAGGTTTCTGCCGCCAGAGCGCTCGAGAGCGCAGTGAGACAAAATGGCGACAGGAGCCGAGAAAGCGTTTGTCGTGCTTGAAATGCACTCACATCAGTCAGTCATAACAGTGCAACGACACTTCAGGACGAAGTTCAACAAAGATCCACCAACTGCTAACTCCATTCGGCGATGGTATGCGCAGTTTAAAGCTTCTGGATGCCTCTGTAAGGGGAAATCAACGGGCGGCCTGCAGTGAGCGAAGAAACGGTTGAACGCGTGCGGGCAAGTTTCACGCGTAGCCCGCGGAAGTCGACGAATAAAGCAAGCAGGGAGCTAAACGTACTACAGCCGACGGTTTGGAAAATCTTACGGAAAAGGCTAAAGCAGAAGCCTTACCGTTTAAAATTGCTACAAGCCCTGACACCCGATGACAAAGTCAAACGCTTTGAATTTTCGGCGCGGTTGCAACAGCTCGTGGAAGAGGATGCGTTCAGTGTGAAACTTGTTTTCAGTGATGAAGCAACATTTATTCTTAATGGTGAAGTGAACAGACAGAATGTGCGAATCTGGGCGGTAGAGAATCCTCACGCATTCGTGCAGCAAATTCGCAATTCACCAAAAGTTAACGTGTTTTGTGCAATCTTACGGCTTAAAGTTTACGGCCCCTTTTTCTTCTGTGAAAAAAACGTTACAGGACACGTGTATCTGGACATGCTGGAAAATTGGCTCATGCCACAACTGGAGACCGACAGCGCCGACTTCATCTTTCAACAGGATGGTGCTCCACCGCACTTCCATCATGATGTTCGGCATTTCTTAAACAGGAGATTGGGAAACCGATGTATCGGTCGTGGTGGAGATCATGATCAGCAATTCATCTCATGGCTTCCACGCTCTCCCGACTTAACCCCATGCGATTTCTTTCTGTGGGGTTATGTGAAAGATTCAGTGTTTAAACCTCCTCTACCAAGAAACGTGCCAGAACTGCGAGCTCACATCAACGATGCTTTCGAACTCATTGATGGGGACATGCTGCGCCGAGTGTGGGAGGAACTTGATTATCGGCTTGATGTCTGCCGAATCACTAAAGGGGCACATATCGAACATTTGTGAATGCCTAAAAAAACTTTTTAAGTTTTTGTATGTGTGTGCAAAGCACTGTGAAAATATCTCGAATAATAAAGTTATTTTTAGAGCTGTGAAATCGCTTCAATCATTTGTAATAACCCTGTATTCGAGATGCTGCAGGAAGCATTGTGTAAAAACAATATGATTCACTCTCTGTCGATACTTATGTTTAAGAACGATACTTATTTTCTATGACTCTAATAATTAATACATTTGAATTCAGGAAACTAATGCGGTAACATTTTTCATTCCTTAATGCTGATGAAGTTATGGGACTATGTCTAAAGATAGAGTGAATATGAAAAGTGACTTGTGAATGCTGCACGTCTCTTGTATTTATAGCAATGGGAATTGTTACCACATTACAATTTGGTGTCACAATCAAAGTAAGTTAATATCATTATTTTAACCAGAAAGCATGGGAAAGGGGAAGGAATTGTTTCAAAGATTTGTTTCTGTAGCGCCGAAACGATATGTTTCGCCGAAAATGGTTTTCTGCTAATAGCGCGGCGCCCTCTACACGTCACAGGGGTTTGCAAGGCGAATTTACAAACAGTCTGTAGGCCTCACTATGCAACTTGGATGCTACGAAGGTTGTCAGAAAATGTCTCATCGAGACATGAACAATTCGGCATAGTTTCGCTCTACTCTGCTACACATTACCGACGCTGAAATATCAGTACTCAATAATAAACCATGACCGTCTTCGAATAATTCTAATGGATGCTTCGTGCAGATGGTACACACTTCTATTGTAGTATGCTGTAGATTACCCTATTAATACGGAAAAAAAATATGAAATCGTAATGAAACTGTGACTGTTTGTTGCTATTCATCCGTAGTATTTCACCGTTCACTGCTCATAATTGATGAATGTAAGTCACAAAATACGTGAAGTCAGTGTTCTGGTAGATGATAATGGCGTACTGCGGTGACATGATAAAGCCAGTAAGTCGCTGGATGAGTTAGTTTAACACCTGGAAGATTGAATTAGCGGCATCTGTAACTGTGCACTGAGATTTCGAGTAAATGTCGTGAAATCTGAGATATTTCTTTGGCGATAGCACGGTATTTGTCACTAAAATGGAAAGTTTTTTCCTCGAAATAACAGTTTCACGACTATACTTCCTTATTTTTTTGTTCGCTATTTGTTTCGGAGTCGTAGCTTCGATTAAAAGAAATAAATAATAAACGTAGTTTCGGAGC
Organism: Schistocerca americana; assembly: GCF_021461395.2. Taxonomy (NCBI): domain Eukaryota; kingdom Metazoa; phylum Arthropoda; class Insecta; order Orthoptera; family Acrididae; genus Schistocerca; species Schistocerca americana. The sequence continues at coordinate 983,482,439 of NC_060121.1, forward strand.
TTTAATTCGAAGGAAAAATACGTTATTAGCTACGGAAAAAAACCGTTAAAAATAAAAAATCCTTATATTATAATGGAAGAGATCACGGAAAAAGGAGACGGTAGTGTAGCGACAATCTAAAGTCTCAACCCTCTAGAAGAAAGTGTCCTCCTATCTTTACCAATGGATTGTGGTCACACTCAAACACGCATTCATCGTTCAAAAATATTATAAGCCTCTCTGTCACTCGTGTTAACAACAGATAAAGGAAACGAAGAGGCGAAGAGGGATGTGGGATTTCATTATCAAACCTTCCAAATAAGTTATAGTGACGAAATACAACAAGCAGAATGTAGATCTGAACAAAAGTACGCATTTACTCTTTCCCGACAGAAGAAAATCATTAACCACAACGGAGTTAAATTAGCTATTGGTAGGTTTTGATTTAAGCGCCTATGGGATGATGCATGCACGTCAAATAGGTTAGCTCACAACGGACGTTATTCAACGATTTGAATAAACAAGACCGCTGCGACTGTTAGCATTTTTCTGAAGCTCGGGAATTTCTAAAACGGTCTTGTAGCCGTGCTAGGTTATATCGCGTCGTTTTCAGAAAGCAATTCCAGAAATTTACATTTCTACACCACCGTTCAGATACTGGCAACCAAACAAAAAGTGAGTATGGAACGGGAGAAACTGAACTGTGTAACCAAAACAAGAGCTTCATTTACAAAAAGCACAGAAAGCCACGGAAAATCTCAATTGCTTTACTGTGGTGTCTGAAGACTGCGTACGTATGAAAATACAGCGAGGTATAGTCTCCCTAACGTTGATGCATTATACATAGGTAAGACGTGTATATCTCTATTGTCTATTGTCAGACCACAATTTATGAAAGATGTTTATATTTTATTAATAGGATTAAGTAGGAATAATTAATATTTGTCGTGTTGGAAATAATTGTGGTAGCAGGGAATGTCTGCACCAAAGTATTGTTGGCAGGAGAGACTACACATTGATATAATTTTTAAAAAAATGGCGGGAGAGACCGCGTATGGACACATTTTAAGAAAAGAGCGGGAAAGACCGCGCATTGATACATTTTGTAATGGTAGCAGGGACTGTCTGCACCAGAAAGCATTGTTGGCGGGAGAGACAGCACTTTAGCGTTCGTAGGGAGTCAGTGGTAATCGAGATGTGAAGCGAGTCGGTAGCAGGTCTGAAGCGAGAGGTTGAGAGAAGCGGTGTGCCTGCCAGCCACCAGCTGTGATTTACAAGAGATTATAAACGGATGTACAGAGACATCAGCTAACTATTATCATACGAGGAACTAATATTATTGAATTATTTTTTTGAGTAACTCAAGACTACTGAAGGTATGTTTGCGCAATGCTAGTTGTAAGATTATTGTAAAAAGTAAGTACCATTTGAACGTTTACAAAATCATTTCATTCAGAATATAATTAATTTTTGCCAGCAATATTGCATTACTGATTATAATTCATCCCAAAAAAACATCAACGTAAAACTTTGCAAAATTATATTGTTGTCTAGAAAAAGTTTAACTATGAATTACGTAACTTCAGTCAAATTAATTAAAGAATAACGTCAGCTTTGCTATTAAAGAATAACGTCAGCTTTGGTAATAAATACAGCCACCTATTATGACAGCCCACCAGCAGCTAATACAGTATAGTGAAACAGAGTAAGTATATTCATGTCGCAGTTCGATCTAGCAGTCAGATGGCGATCCAGTAACAGTAAAAAAGGCAAGGAACAGTTTTGGGTTATTGCAGGTAACGACTGAGGGCCACGACGACGACACATTCTATGTTTCGTCGAAATAATCAGAAAATCATTTTTAATAAGCAGCATTTAAATTTGAATGCGAAGACTGAGAAAGAGAATTAATTTCAAAGGGAAGAGTTCATTTGTTATTATTAAGCGACAGATAGAAATCCTAAGGGAAGGTGTCATAGGTTATTGTAGAAGGGAAGGTTGCATAACAAAAAAGATATAGACGAGACGGGAAGGTTTCAATAGGGACTGCAGAAAGTAAGTTAGACATGTCGTCCCAGGCTAAGACCATTCCGCAACAAGACTGGCGCGTTGTAAGAAAGCGTACGTGTTGTCGATTTCCTGCACACACAGTTCTCTGCTGCGGTATGAATAACAGGTGCATCGCAGTGTGCGGGTGTAAAGGCGCGGTAGCTGGAAAATGTACTTCAGAGTTGAAGTACGCGTGGCAATACGACTCTTGTGGGCAAAACGTCTGAACTGCACAACGGTTCACCATGAAATTATCGTGATATATGAACCAAATGCAACGTCGCGTCCAGGCGTACTGAAACAGTCCATGTGAACAATGCCGCGCGGACGAAGGTGAAGCTGGTCAGGAAATCCAGATCTAGCTCCATGTGACTCCCATCTTTTAGGCACACTGAAATAACTTCTGGGGGGGGGGGGGGGTGGGAAGAGGTTTTCCAACGATGAGGACTTTCACTCAGCAGTTCTCGAGAGCTCCCTGGCCAAAGAGCGGATTTCTATAGTTGAGGAATTGAAGGACTGGTAGAAAGTGTGCGCCAACGATATCCCAATTTACGGACACTTGGCGTCTATATTGAACAATAGTGACATTTATCAGTGTCACTTTGAACCTTGGCCTGGCCACCATAGTAATGTGTAACTTACGTTTAGAATTCCCCTCGAAATATATATTTTATGGCAACCAGTTATCCAAGAGCAGCCTCTACTTCTGCCCACTCGTGATACTTGGCAACGTTTCGTGTATTTGTGGCAGGAGGCAGTAGCAGAAAGTGATGGGGCGAGGTCGCCTCTTCTCTGTAAAAAAAAAACCGGCCAGTGCGGTTCTAGGCGCTTCAGTTTGGAACCGCGTGACCGCTACGGTCGCAGGTTCGAATCCTGCCTCGGGCATGGATGTGTGTGATGTCCTTAGGTTAGTTAGGTTTAAGTAGTTCTAAGTTCTAGGGGACTGATGACCACAGATGTTAAGTCCCATAGTGCTCAGAGCCATTTGAACCATTTTTTTTCTCTGTAAAAAGTTGTTACAGTCCCTAGACTTACTCATCAAGAAAGCTTGGCAGAAGTGGTACTATAATTGGGCAGCATAAAACAGAAATGTCTTGTTTCATAGTAGCTATAATGGGAAAATCGAGACAGTGAATTAATTGAGAAGATCATTTATTCTAGAGTAGTATCCCACATGAGCAACAGTAATATCCTAAGCAAAGACAGTTTCGTTTTAAGAAGAGTTGCTCGACAGAGAACGCAGATTACAAGCTCTCTCGCCAAATTTTACTTGAATTAAGTAACTAAACAGCAGTGGTTGGTATTTCCTGTGACCTATGTAAGGCATTTGATTGTGTCAATCGTAATATTCTCCTAGATAAACTGAGGTTGTATGGAATTGGTGGTAATGTCTTATCTAACAAAAAGAATCGAGAAAATTGTAGTCAGTAATTCAACCAAAGTAACCAGGACAGATTCTTCTTGCTGGGGAGAAATTACTTTTGGGTTTCTCCAAGGCTCGGCAACGGCCTTGCCGCAGTGGATACACCGGTTCCCGTGAGATCACCGAAGTTAAGCGCTGTCGGGCGTGGCCGGCACTTGGATGGGTGACCATCCAGGCCGCCATGCGCTGTTGCCATTTTTCGGGATGCATTCAGCCTCGTGATGGCAATTGAGGAGCTACTCGACCGAATAGTAGCGGCTTCGGTCAAAGAAAACCATCATAACGACCGAGAGAGCGGTGTGCTGACCCCACGCCCGTCCTATCCGCAGCCTCCACTGATGATGACGCGGCGGTCGGATGGTCCCGATGGACCTCTTGTGGCCTGAAGACGGGGTGCTTTCTCCAAGGCTCAGTAATGGATCCACTGTTGTTCCTCATATATGTAAACGACGTTTTGCTTAATGTATGACTAACAGAATTTGATCTTTTTGCGGATGACGCTAGTATTATGATCAATCGAAGCATACATATAGCAACAGATAATGTTCTTAAATGTATCATCGAGTAGTTTCCTTGAATATCTCACTCTCAACTTCAAAAAGACGCAAGATATTTAGTTCTGCAATCCAGAGGTGCTACACCATTGTGCGTCTAACACATGGGGAAGTATATGTGAAAACTTCAAAACTTTTAGTTCTATATATTGATGAGAATTCAAACTGAAAGAAAAAAAAGTTTTGTAAGAACCAAAACAACTTATTTTAGCCATATTTGCACTTAAAACTATTGCAAATCTTTGGGTTAGACAAGTCACTAAGTATTTCATTCAATAATAACATATCTTAAAAAACGAAGGTCTTCATTGTTCAAATTCGTGCTGTGAGAATAATATGTGGTGCTCAGTCACGATCATCTGTTTAAGGAATTAGGAATTTTGAATGCTGGTTCACAGTCTAGTTGTGCCCCATGAAGTTTCTCGTAAATAATCCACTGCAGATTAAAAAACACAATGGTGTACATTATTAAAATACCTGTAGAAAAAACAACATTCATTACTTCACAAAATGGGAAGCACAACGCTGCAACCAAACTTTTTGTTCATTTAGCCAGTCATCCAAAATGTCAGGCAGACAGTAAAGTCAGATTTGAAAACAAATTGAAAAAGTTTCTCCTTAACAGCCACTTCTGTTCTGTGGAATATCTATTAATGTAATGTATGAAATATGGTGGGTAGAAATTACTAACTCAAATGTGTACATCTAAAAAACTGTAAATGGTCGCCATATTTACAAATCAATATGTGATGTGAATTTAAAATAATTCTTTTCTCATCATCACGATGTATAGTATACATGATGCATGGGACAAGATACTAACTAACAAACAAACATACTTCTAATAAAACCTGTCAACTCACTTTTCAATAGCGTTTTTATTATGCAAATGTACGTTTCGAAGTCACAACTCGATCATGAAGGCTTCAGTTGGTATGTAGGGAATTTTCATTGCGTTGAAAACATGCCAGAAAAGCATATCTGCGGATTTTGTTAGCTTCTTTTGCAAGTGACATCACAATGAAATTTCTCGCGTATGTTTTTCACACTGTTGTAGCAGTATACACTGTTTTCAAAGATGACACTTCAAGAAGTTGTCCGCGAGATGTAATTATGTCAGTGCTCGAGGCCTGATGTGGAAAAGTTTTCTGTTAAATATTTCTTGTTTTCTGAAATCAAAGCAAATGGTAAATCATCTTTTTTTTGACAAGCAGTCAATCCTCTATAAGCCTATAGTTTGTTATTTGGAATAATAAATCTGAAACTTCCCGGCAGATTAAAACTGTGTGCCCGACCGAGACTCGAACTCGGGACCTTTGCCTTTCGCGGGCACGTGCTCTACCATCTGGGCTACCGAGTCTCGGTCGGGCACACAGTTTTAATCTGCCGGGAAGTTTCATATCAACGCACACTCCGCTGCAGAGAGAAAATCTCATTCTGGAATAATAAATCTATTTACATTTCTACAGTTATTTTACAAAAAAAATGTTACTCTATCGGTATTGCTCCAAGGGCTGGGGTAATATCGTGCACTATGTGAGGTGTTACAGTATAATATATGAAGCGGCAGAAACTGGGAAATAACGAAACAACTAAACAAATTTTATTTATTTAGAACACAAAAATGAAACTATTTATTGAAGAACAGACAGAGACCATAACATTAAAAATTCTTTTACGAGGAAATTTAGACCGGCTGGTATTTAGTGCCTAGTCTAAACGGCAGTAGTCGCAAATATATTTTTCAGCAGTGTCACATCCACTACACACGCAATGCACCCATCTAGTCCAATACACACATGCAAATCACAGTTCTCTGTTTCCCACAAGCTCTCCACAGAGCAGACATACGGCATCGTTACCAGCAAATGTTCCCCTGTCTCTTTTGATAGACGTTCCTCCAAATTTTTATGGCCAGTGTCATCCGTCTCGTCGTCACTGCAGAGTTTGGGTAAGGGTAGGCCTAAATCATCATCTGATGAAGAGTCAGAAGGTATAGTCCAACGATATTTCTTAATGTCAATCTCCTTAGGTCTTATCTTAGATGGAAATCTCTTGTACTTGCCCTTTTCTTTGGCTTTTAATTTTTATTCTCCTACACATACATCGTTTTCATCTTTCTTCCTTAATTTTGCTTCCTTAACTTCTACAACTTTATTTTAACATCGTTTCATTAGCACTCAAAGAGAAAATTGAGGGATGCTGTTTTCTAGCGCTTTTTTTCAGTTTCAGAGGGCCTGGTAATGAAGGTATATCTTCCAACTGTAAACTAACTGCAGGCTGAATTTATGTGTCTTCGTCTAGCAGGCTGAATTTATAAGTCTTCGTCTACATCGTCCAGTACATCAGTCGCTGTCTTTGAAGTTCAAGGATCAAATTTCTCATTACTTTTACCATTTTAGCACCGTCATCGTAGATAGTTGGTAGGCAAGAATTTGCCTCTTCTTCTGTACGCAAAATCACGAAGTCGTCATTACTAAATTTGCAGGATCTACAGGGAAAGTTCCTGTTTTACTGAATCGACACATGAAAGCATTAAGAAAAATGAAAAGTGGCAGAAATGTACGGTGTTTATGTTCAGTGCTGGAAGTATGGAGGAAGATTCTTGCCTGTTGGACTCACGCTTCTGCTGAATATGTGCTGGAGACAAAGAAGAATACCTGAGAACTGGCTAAAAGCGAAGATCATTCCTATTTTCACGAAAGGTGACAGGACTGAGTGTGAGAATTACATGGGCATCAGTTCACCGGACAGTTGCCTATAAAATATACTTCAGAATAGTCTTTAGTCTTAGGGGCGTAGCACACACTATCATCATCAACGAACAGATGGAGATTAGTTGGGGTCGCTCTACGCTAGATGCCATTTTCGTAGTGAAACTAATGATTCAGAATAGATGGGAATTCCGCCTGGAAACTTATATCGCGTCCATCGATTTTCTAAAGACATTTGACAGCCTGAATGGAGAGGTCCTCTGCAAAATTTTTATCACAGAAGGTTTACCAAATGAACTAAGGAAAGCGATCAGAAGTCTATTTACAACATACTTCGTTTACTGATGCAGCGAAACAACTAACAACACCTGTAAAAACAAATACAGGGGTTAGACAAGGTAGAAGTCATTCCGAAACACTTTTTAATAGCTACGTGTACAAGTTCACAGTAGGATGGAAATATTTTCAAGTGTAGTATAATGCTCTCATCATAGTATAGATTAAGTAGAATTTTATATGGAGGCGGCGTTATTACTATGTAACGGACAGGTGGCTACACATTTCAAGAAATGTACCAGAAGAATATGGGCTGATAATATACGCACGTAAATCAAAAGCAAAGGCATTTCAGAGGGAAAACCCGTTAAGATCCAAAACTGAGATAAACGGCAAAATAATGAAGCGGGTATCCACTTTTAACTACCTTGGATTTGAAATATCCCGACATAGGAGCAAAACTTTGCAAATTTAAGCGTATATGTGAAGCAATTTGTAGAACTCTGAAATATAAAATCAGAAAGAAAATTGAACTGAAGCCTTATAAAAAGCTATCGGTACGGTAGTATAATACGAAAGTGAGACGGAGATGCTCTCGGAGAAAGACAGAAGGAGAATTGCGTCAGTTGAGACGAAGTTTCTCAGGCCAGTCAAATACTGGAGAATGGTGGGCAATATACGAAAAACATAAATAAGAAATGATAATTAAATGGACACCATAGCTGCAAACAGGCGTTGATGTACTTCATTGGGAACATGTTGAAAATGTATGCCCTGACTGGGACTCGAACCCGGGACCTCCTGCTCACATGGCAGACGCTCTATCCACCTGAGCCACCGCGGGCACAGAGGATAGTGCGTCTGCAGGGACTTGTCCCTTGCACGCTCCCCGTGAGATCCACATTCCGAACATGTCCACACCACAACATTCGCAGTGCGCCTAATAGATGTTTGCCCATCATACTCAACATGTATCATACCCAATGAAGTACATCAACGCCTGTTTGCAGCTAGGGTGTCCATTTAATTATCATTTCATTTCTAGCAAAGCTGCATGGTCATCAACGGTAACTGTTCTTTCTGGAACAGATACTACCGTCATGTATAGATAAATAACATCAAAGCTACATATTTCAGACTTGTAAAGCAAAATTAAACATATAAAGTCAGCTGATGTAACAATGTAAAAATAAGGTAGAAAGATCGTCTGCCTAAAATCGCCATTCACCACAAGTCGGATGGACAGGAAAGCGTCGGGCGTCTGAGGACAAGATGGTTTCTGGAACAGGCAGTGTACCCCACTCCATGAAGAAAAAATGATGGTGGTGAGCTACAGACCTGTAAGCTCGAGTTTTAGAGACGAAAGAAATTACGATATGATTTCCTTTATGCCAGGACAAGGATCTATGACAGAAAGAAGAAAGGGAAGTTGCAATTCAGCTTCCCGTCGGCCGCGTCGTCATTGGATGAAGATAGTCTCAGCGGACCAAGTATGAGGGAGGAGAAATGTTGCTATTCTCATCAGATATTTGGGGAGACCATGCAGTCTGAGTACGCAGGCGGGTGTTTGGGCTCCGTTCCCGAATACGAGTCCAGTGTCCGAATCATGTTGCAACCGCGGACTGGCTATGATCTAAATTCAAACTCACTCTCAAAGAGCTATCGCGCGGCTCAGTTACTGAGCTATTATAAGCGGCGAGCAGCTGTTGAGAAATACTGAGAGCGAACCCTGCGCTCGTCTTCTCTCTCGAGCATCGGCGTTGAAGGGCAAGGTCAACACATAACAGCCTCTTAAAAATGCTCATTTTGCCAAAGAATAGTTATGGGTAAGTTATATGTTACTCCCAGAATTCCCATCTACTTTAGGAATCGCTTGTGAACTTTGTACAAAATATGAAAGAAGAAAAAAAAGGTCTCTTACGAAATTGAAATTTCTTCAGTGGCAGTGAAGGCAATGAAATGATTTTGCTGCCCAAATCGCAGATTATAGAACACTTTTGGCTGAGAGAAAAGCATCAGGTAGAGAATAACTCAGCTTAAAATATACTCCTCCACAAAAGAATTGATTGGTGTGTCCCAGAGTTGAGCTATGATCCTTACACTGTTCATACCTAATATGGGAATAAATGCGAGTATAATATGGACAGTGGGTGAACAAGGATGTAGACAATGATATCATTTGAATGGGAAGTTACATAAGCATGATCAAATCGAAATGAACAATCAGAGTACAATGTGAAGTGGTACTAAGAGAAATAGAAGACATGGGATGTCTCTGTGAAACTCGCACTGAAGGAAATGACAGTTTGGTTCGTCGTGTGCTATTATAAGCGGCGAGCAGCTGACTCGATCACATCCACGGTGGTGAAACTTACTTTTCTGCGGTTCCCTACCATACTGAATTTGATGCATCATCTCTTAAGACATCAAAATGTAGATATCTTAAGGTTACTGCGAGTGACATAGGGAAAAATCGTCAAGGGCAGCAAGATATAGAAGACGTTAAACAGATTATAAAAAAAATACAGTAGCTGTGACATAGAAGTTGAAATATGCAGTTCATACCATATTTCCAATATTACTCCTTAATTCTATAAGAGATTTCTAAAAATGATTCTATACATTACTGTCGTTCAATTTATCGGAGTATACGAAGGTTGTCCAGGAAGTAAGCTCCGATCGGTCGCGAAATGGAAACCACCGGTAAAATACGGTGAAGCTTTGCACAGATGTGTCGGGCAGTGTCTCTAGTACGGCCGTCGATCGTGTCGCGTCGCTCTTTTCAGTTTTGAGTGAACAGTGAGCAAGTAAAGATGCGTAGGGAATAGCGTCTCCCGCCAAGTACGAGGGCCTGGTTAGAGATTTCGCCTGTGTCATGCGGCCCACATAACACAACTGTCGAGCAGTTCCTTCTTCATGCCAATTCTCTGCCGCACACTGCAGGGGCAACGAAGACGCTCCTGCAGCGTTTCCGGGGGGGAGTGTTCAATCATCCCCAATGCAGTCCGTAATTGGCTCCCCCTGAGCCTCATCTCTGCTCACAAGAACCGCTGGCTATGAAGACAAAATTTTTCCACAGACAACGAGCTGCAGACCAGTGCAGATAACTGGCCGAAAGCACAGGCGGCTGCTTTCTATGACGAGGATATTGGAAAGTTGATACAACACTACGACAAGACTCGAAGATGGAGCGGCGACTATGTAGAGAAGTAGGTGGAAGGTGTAACTAACTGTTGCAAATAAATGTTTCTGGGTTTCACTGTTGTTTCCATTTCGCGATCGATCGGAACTTACTTTCTGGACAACACTCATATAATGTGTGCCCAAATGAAAAGAAGACTACAGTTATATGTAGTCTTGATTTGTGACGCTATAACGGTACACCATAAGATATATGTGATGAAAAAATGCGTTAAAATTATGTTTTAAGACGTCTAAATTAATGGAAAACACCCCAGGAAGGTCACAGTACCGGATCCTCCTTTCTTACAAACCAACGACTGTTTACAGATAAAGAAGTTTTAATAACAATCTTACGCACTGATATACACTGACATTGTAATTCTGTCAGAGACAGCAAAGGACTTGGAAGAGCAGTTGAACGGAATGGACAGTGTTTTCAAAGGAGGGTATAAGATGAACTTCAACAAAAGCAAAACGATGATAATGGAATGTAGTCGAATTAAATCAGGTGATGCTGAGGGAATTAGGTTAGCAAATGAGACATTTAAAGTAGTAAAGGAGTTTTGCTATTTGGGGAGCAAAATAACTGATGATGGTCGAAGTAGAGAGAACATAAAATGTAGACTGGCAATGGCAAGGAAAGCGTTTCTGAAGAAGAGAAATTTGTTGACATCGAGTATAGATTTAAGTGTCAGGAAGCTGTTTCCGAAAGTATTTGTGTGGAGTGTAGCCGTGTATGGAAGTGAAATATGGACGATAAATAGTTTGGACAAGGAGAGAATAGAAGCTTTCGAAATGTGGTGCTACAGATGAATGCTGAAGATTAGATGGGTAGATCACATAACTAATAAGGAAGTATTGAATAGGATTGGGGAGAAGAGAAGTTCGTGGCACAACTTGACTAGAAGAAGGGATCGGCTGGTAGGACATGTTCTGAGGCATCAAGGTATCACCAATTTAGTATTGGAGGGCAGCGTGGAGGGTAAAAATCGTAGAGGGAGATCTAGAGATAAATACACTAAGCAGATTCAGAAGGATGTAGGTTGCAGTAGGTACTGGGAGATGAAGAAGCTTGCACAGGATAGAGTAGCGTGGAGAGCTGCATCAAACTAGTTTCAGGACTTATGACCACAACAACAACAACAACAACACTGATAAGCCAAAAGGTTATGACCGCTGCCTACCGCGACCTTGGATGCCGCCTGGTGGCGTTTGCGGGCACGTGACGCGGTAACGAAAGTGTGCAAGCGAAGCGGAAACGGACGCGGGATTACCCCAGCAAAGATATGGGCTGCGAATGGGGAAATCCATTGAGATAAGCGACTTTGACAAAGGGCAGATTATTATTACGCAGAGCCTGTGAATGAGTATCTCCAAAACGGTGATGTTGGTCGAATGTTCACGCGCTATTGTCATGAGCATCTACGGAAAGAGGTAGAAGGAAGGTCAAATTACCGCTAGGCTGTAAATTGTTGGAAGTCTGCGACTCTTCACAGAACGTAGGGTTCGGAAGCTTGTCTGCCCAGTAAAGTAGGATAATTGGTGATCTGTGGCATCTCTGCTGAAGCAGCACAGTGCTGGTGTAAGTGTTCCGGGGACTCCGTTCACCGTACATTGTTGAACATGAAGCTCCGCAGCAACCACCCCTACGAGTTCAAGTGTTGACATCGTCAGTTAAGATTGCAGTCGGAACGGGACCATCGGGATTCGACCGTCGATCAATGGGAACCTTTCGGCTCTTCGGGTGATTCTCAGTTTTGCTATACTAGGTCTATGGTCTTCAGAAAAGCCGTCATCGAGGTGAACAGCGGCTAGAAACGTGTAGTGCACCACGGATGCAGGCTGGTCGGAGCAGTATTATGCTATGGGAGACATTCCCCTTAACTTGTATGGGATCTGTGGTAGTAATCGAAGACACACTTGATGTCTTCCTCTACGGCGATGTCATCTTTCAGCATTACAACAATGTTAAGGGGAGCCGGAGCTGGTCAAATACAAAAAATTACGATTTTTTTTTTGCTACCGAAAATTAATTGGAACATTCCTCTTTAATGTAAACTTTGAATTATTGTTCTACTCGGCCTAGAAGTGGAGTTATTACCATTTTCCCCCACGCCTGCAGAGGAAATGGGCGGCCGCTGAATGCATCCAACACCCTCCCGTGACTTCCTGGTGAACTGCTTGGGATTTTCTCGGCCTGTTACGCATACAGCGCCTTATGTTACGCATACAGCGAATGTGCAGGGGTTGGCTACATTGTTTTCTGTGACAAATGAAGCGCTAAGAGCGTGGAACATCGTCTCTCTGCTGTTTACCGTTTCGAATTAGTTCAGTGTTGCGCCTGTTGTGGGTAGTATTATACTTCTTGTGTAAAGCGTTGTTCTGGTTACGATGCCACGTTTTAGTAAGAGGAAGAACGTAGGGAAAAGAAAATTAACACTAATACCAAGTTGCGATACTACAATTACTGAAACAGTGCGTTCTTCTGCTAAGCAACACATGGCCAGCCATAGTCCTGTGACAACTTCTAGCAAATACTACCTTGGAGATGGTGACTCCAAAGGTTTCAAGACTATAGAGGAACTGAAACCATATGGAAATGAACTTGTAGTTGAAAAGTTGGAATGCATTGGGCATGTGCAAAAGCGTATGGGTGCACGGCTTTGAAGGCTCAAACAAACTTTGGGTTCAAGTAAGCTCAGTGATGGAAAGACAATAGTAGGGAGAGGCAGGCTTACTGATGAGGTGATTGAACGTCTACAGAGATACTATGGGTATGCTATAAGGCAAAATACTAGTAATGTTAGTGATGTGCGAAAAGCAGTGTGGGCATTGTTCCTTCATACTGCCTCTTCCAATGAATACCCTCGACACAGCCTGTGCCCAAAAGATTCCTGGTGCAAATATAACGTAGAAAAGGACTACGATCACAAACATGGTTTGCCAGCAGCTGTGATAAATGCAATAAAACCAATTTTTCATGATTTAGCACAGCCAGAATTGTTACACAAATGTCTACACGGAAAGACGAAAAATCCTAATGAGAGCGTAAACAATTTGATTTGGAAAGTGATTCCTAAAAGGGTGTTTGTAAGCATAAAAACACTGCACTTTGACATTTATGATGCAATAGCAACCTACAACCAAGGTAACAGTGTGAAGTGTGAAGTTCTGAAGGCATTAGGATTTATAGCTGGGGTGAACACTGTACGAGCACTAAGAAATATTGACAGAGAAAGGATAAGAGGAGCAGAAAGAAGAGAAAGGCATATGAAGTATGATGGAACGACAGGCCAGAAAAGAAGACAGAAGAGGAAGCTTTTGGAGGATGAAGAAGAAGACCCTGATAATCCATCCTATAGTGCAGGAATGTATTGAGAAACTTCGATAGCCATTTCCCGTAAATTAGAATTTTTCGAATATAAGGAACATTTTCTCAAAATCCACTCAAGCTAGAGAGATGAAATTTTTATACAGCACTCCTAGTGGTCAAACTTACATTGTAACACAGCCATTTGGCAATGTTCTGTAGTTTCATTTCAGTTTAATTATAAAGCAATTATTTGTAAAAAAAATTGGGTCATTAATAAAAAAAATAATTGGAAGGAAACTAGAAGAGATACTCCAAAATCCCTCTGTCATAACTGCAATACTAAACCACTCTATATGTAAAAAAAATTCAAATTTTTCTATTTGGTAGTTTATTCATAAATGTTCCTCAAACTTAGTGATTTTAACATGGACAGCATAGGCACCTCCGGCTCCCCTTAAGCAGCCAAAACCGTACTACAGTGGTTTGAGGAGCGTTATACTGAATTCACGCTGATGTCTCGGTGGCCAAATTCGCCTGACGTAAATCCTAAGTAGAATATGTAGGTAGCTATCGGGCACCGTCCCCATGTACCCAAATCAGCGACCTGGAACCCATGTGGGTCACTATAGGGAGACATTTCGTACGCAAATCAATGGCCCATTATTTACACGAATTACAGGACTTGGGCGTGTACATTTAATGCCACACTCCTCCACAAATGTGTTAACAAATTGTTGGATTCGTGATACGCAGAATCTGTGAAGTATTTCGTTCCGAAGACTGACAAACAAGCTATTAGGCAGGTGGTCATAATGTTTGGCTCAGGAGTGTAATTACTGTTCCTGAGTAACTATAAAACGATAAATAATTGCCGTCGACAGTGATACTTTGATCACAGCGCGTAGGAAGGTAGTGGATCGCTTTATTGTTGAAGGTCGTGGGTTGCTGACAGATCCAGGTTTCCACAGGGCACTGCACTTCCTTGTCATAAGTGAAAATCTGACGTTTCATTTGCAGGCACGGTCGAAGCGATGACACGGCGTTTCGTCATGAGCCACAATTTGAGCAACGAAATCCGTTCCGAGCTCCATATATTTCAACAGGTGGGGACAAACACCCAATCTTGACTTCTTCTGAAATATGCACACCACTGAGACACAGTGCTATATTTAGTGTCCACAACAGAATTAGTAACACTGTAATTGACTAGCTGTGAACCTGAAGGTGAGGAATTGAGCTAATATTATCATTAACAGAAACTAATTGTGATAATGAAGTCAAGATTTAAATAACACTATGGTTTATTACTAAAGGCATATAATTTTTAGCGCTTTAAGTCACGACTATGCTGAAGTATACAAGAACGTCACAAAAACGTTCCCTACTACGTGTGTTGCTAGCTAACTCTCTGAGTTCGTAAAGTTGCTGAAGGAGGTGAAGTTACACCAACTCCCGGCTCTAGTTCTCGAAACAGGCACAGTAGCGCGACAGTCATGATCCCAGTGACACTTTGTCTGGAATCAACACCCAAGAATGTTACAGATCTTGAAGAAGTGCTGATGCATGAGCCAGTGTCAGCTATCGTGCAATTGTACTACTGTACCCTCAGTTTCCTTAATATGCCTTAGCTGTAACCGATTCCTGTCGTAATCTTCACTCAAATGTGAACAGAGTGAAGACACAGAGAATCCACGACTTGAGGACGCAGCTGCAGTCCAACCTCCGTCTCCTGTACGTGACTTCAGCCACATCAATTTCCGCGCCTCGTAATCATTCTCTCTAATTCGCATGCTCTCCCCCTTCCGCGTCCACATCTCCCCAGTGACTTCTCTTTCCACATCTCTAAAAACACTATGTGTACACTAATCTTCTAAAAAGTTGGATTCTCTGCCTCATGATGACTGCGTGTTGTGTGATGTCCCTAGGTTAGTTAGGTTTAAGTAGTTCTAAGTTCTAGGGGACTGATGACCATAGATGTTAAGTCCCATAATGCTCAGAACCATTTCAACCATTTTTAAAAAGTTGGAAGTGCTGCCGAATGGTGTAACAGGCATGATTTTACTTTGCGCTCAAAAACGCTGAGACGCCAGCAAGCTAATGAATCATATTTACTCCCCTGTTTCCTAAAAAAGAAAAAAAAAAAAGAAAAATCTTCCTGCCGAGTGTTACCTCCTCGTCGTCTCACAACCTATACTCCAGTTGAATATTGCAATTGGTGCTCATTCTGCCATCAGCTGGCTTCGGATTACAGGCTCCGCAAACAGGTATAAAAGTTTGCTATGAGACTGCTCCAACATCTGTTCTTAAAGTAGGTCATACCTGTTTCGAGTTTTTTTTTTTTTAGGAAAGCCAGGAGACTTTATATCACTCTGAAACCCCCTAGCATCTGTCGCCCACTGACAGAATTCTGTCTTTTGGAACGAAGACCTTTTTACGAGGGTCGTCTTCTAAGTAAGGGCCGATTTTATTTTAAAAAAAAGATACAAATACTTTTGTAAAAAAACTTTTATTTTCTGATTCTACACACTTTTACCTATTTTTCTACATAGTTGCCTTGTTTATTTAAGCACTTGTCGTACCGTACAACTAAGTTTTTAATTCCCCCTTCAAAGAATTCGGCCGCCTGCTCCGACAGCCAAGAGTTCACGGCCGCTTTCACTTCATCGTCGTCATCGAAGCGCTGCCCGCCAAGATGGTGTTTCAGGTATCGGAAAAGGTGAAAATCGCTAGGAGCAAGGTCGGGGCTGTATGGTGCATGGTCCAAAACTTCCCAGCCAGAAGAATCAATCAAATCCCGAGTCTTTTAAGAGGTGTGAGGCCTAGCGTTATCGTGCAGGAGCAAAACTCCTTTTGTCTGCATGCCGCGCCTTTTGTTCGAATTGCTCTGCGGAGCTTCTATAGAGTTGTACAGTAGGCATCTGAGTTGATTGTCGTTCCTCGTGGCATAAAGTCCACTAGCAAAACACCGCGCCGGTCCCAGAACACAGTTGCCATAATCTTGCGCTTTGACAGCGTCTGTTTGGCTTTGACCTTGACAGGTGAGGTTGTGTGTCGCCATTCCATCGATTGTCGCTTGCTTTCGGGAGTGATATGGGATACACATGTTTCATCTCCAGTGACAATTTGACTCAACATGTCATCCCCTTCTTCCTCGTAACGAATCAAAAAGTCCAATGAAGTGGCAAATCTCTTCCCTTTGTGGTCCTCTGTGAGGAGTCTGGGTACCCACCGAGAACACAGTTTCTTAAAGTTTAGGTTTTCAGACACAATTTTGTACAAAACCGATCTTGAAACTTGTGGAAATTCCAAAGAAAGAGTGGAAATGGTGAATCTTCTGTCCTCACGAATCTTTGTTTCGACTGCAGCCACCAAATCATCAGTGATCACAGAGGGCCGGCCTGAGCGTTCTTCGTCACGGACGTTTTGACGGCCATTTTTAAACTCTCTAACCCATTGACGCACTTTACCTTCACTCATTGCAGTCAAGCCTTAAACTTCTGTTAACTGACGATGAATTTCTGCAGCTGATAGGCTTCTCGCGGTCAAAAAACGTATCACTGACCGTATCTCACACGCGGCGGGCGATTCAACAATCGTAAACATTATAAAGTAGCACAGCGATGCGTACACGTCAGCTACAGAGCTGCAACTTGCATCAGTCTGAGCGGGAAGGATGCCGGCAAGTGGCGCGGTGGCTTGTTGCGGCGTCCGCGCGAACTACGGGACTATACGGGCGAACGGCCCTTACTTAAAAAACAACCCTCGTATCTCGGCCACCACACGAACTTGGTCGCCTGCACTCTGCACGCCAAAACGACATGCACCCTGTTCCCAGTTTGTGGGAAGGTCAGCACGTCTCTGGCTCCCCAAGGTTCGTTCTGCCAAGCCTCACACTGTGACACCTGCCTCACGTCCCAACACTCCTCGCTTCTATGGTAAGCCCAGAAACCTATAGGAAGTACCCAGCACTTAGATAACAAGAAAATTAAGAAGAGGAAGTGAACTAGCACATACCGTTACTATGATAATATGCACCCCATTACGCAAATTCCATTCCCCTCCATTTGCGTAGTTAAAGGTGACCAAAGAATGAAAAGAGGCTATGCGAATGGCTTGCCGCATTTCAAACTGCTCACAACAGGTGACTGCGTGCTACGTTCCCATATAATCAGTAAGTGCAACGTTTTTGACATGAATGCAGTGATATGTGAATTTGAAAATGGTATATAATCAAAAAGTGTAAGGCATTTTCAATCATTAAAAGGTGTGGCTAAGAGATTTTGAAAATTCGAGTGTAACATGACTGCTACATCTCATATAGGATTTATAGATCATTAATATTTACTACCCAAAGAACCAAACTCATCTATTACTTTTATTGTCACTTCTGCTCATCTAATTCCGTTAGCATCGCCTGATTTAGTTCGACTACATTCCATTGCTCTTGTTCTCCTTTTGTTGATGTTCGACTTATATCTTCCTTTCAAGACACTGTCCATTCCGTTCACCCGTTGTTCCAATTCCTTCGCTACCTGTGACAGAATAACATCATCAGCAAACCTCAATTTTTTTACGTCTTCTTCCTGAACCTTAGCTTCTTCTAAAAATTTTTCTTTGGTTTACATTTTTGCTTGCTCAATGTAAAGATTCAATAACATCAGGGAAAGACAACTTCCTCATTTCTCAACCATTGCTTCCCTCTCTTGCCTTTCGACTCATAGTTGCGGTCTAATTTCTGTGCAATTTGTAAACAGCCTTCCAGTGTTTTACCCCTGCTATGTTAAGAATTTCAAAGAGTGTATTCCAGTCAACACTGTCAAACGCTTTCCTCTAAGTCTACAAATGCTGTAACCTATCTCCTAAGATGAGTCGTAGTGTCAGTATTGCTCCTCTTGTTCCTTCATTTCTCTGAAATCGAAACTGATTTTCCCCGAGGTCAGCTTCTACCAGCTTTTCCAATCTTCTGTGAAGAATTCGAGATAGTATATTACAACCATGACTTATTAAACTGACAGTCCAGTAATAATCACACCTGTAAGTACAGATTTCTTTGGAAATGCATAATTACAGTTGCCTTGAATGTATGAAGGTATTTCGCCTGTCTCATGCATCTTGCGCAACATGTGGAATAGTTTTGCGGCTGGCTCTCGCAAGGATGCCAGTAGTTCTGACGGAATGTCGCCTATCCCAGGGGCCTTGTTTCGACTTGTTTCAAATTCTTCTTGCAGTATCATATTCCCCATCTAATCTTTATCTAAGCACTCTTCCGTTTCTATTCCCTTCAAGTTCATCTCCCCTGTATAGATCCATTATATACTCCTTCCATCTCTCAGCTTTCCCTTCTTTGCTTAGGACTCTTTTCTGAGCTCTTGATATTCATATATCCGCTTCTCTTTTCTTCAAAGGTCTCTTGAATTTCCCTTTAAGCGCTATGTGTCATTCCTATTGGTTATACAAGGATTTGTAGCCTTGCATTTGTCCTTTAAATGTTTCTGTTTAGACTTTTTTCACTTTCTGGCAATCTCATTCATAGACGTCTGTATTCCATTTTATTTGCTTCATTTACTGCATATTTATATTTTCTCCTTTCATGAATTAAAACCAACATCTCTTGTGATATGTAAGGATTTATACTAGACTTGGTCTTTTTACCTATGTGATCTTCTGCAGACTTCACTATTTCTTCTCTGAAAGCTACCAATTCGCTTTCTACTGAATTATTTCCCCTGTTTCAGCCAATCGTCGCCTAATGCTCCCTCTGAAACTTGCAAAAACCTGTAGTGGTTAATAAAAAAGAAAAAGAGAAGAAAAGAAAAGGTTGAAAATGTGGGAAGAAATCGTGAGTAAAAAGGGTTTTTTTAAAATCGTTAATGACCGTGAAAAAAGGGAAAGAAAGAAATGCAAATCAGACTTCGTATTACAGAAAAGCTATCGGACTTCGTGATTCGGAAAAGCTATTGTTGGGGTGGTCCTTGTGGCGTTTTTGAGCAAAAGTTAAACCAATTTCAACTACAAAAATTATTGAAAAAGAACAGAGAATAACAAAATGTAACTGACAGGGTGAGATGGCGTAGATAAGAGTTCATCCTTTACCATGTTAACATGTCTTCTTTCGTGCGGTGTCCAGGTCTTCAAAAATCTCTTACTTCATTTCTGCGTGAAAAGTCTGCTCCGAAATCTTGCAATAAGTTTCATCGTCCAGGAATTTCTAATGTATACAAAACCGTCTTGATATTAAATGCAATTTATTTTACGTTGCTTCCCTCCTCCAAATGTCATAACAACTTCCACAATATGTCTACACATTAATAAGTTTTTTTCGGCTTCATCAGATCACGTCTGCATTAAGCTTGCGCTCTCGAGAGACAATAGACGGATGGAAAAAAAAAGAGTTACAATGTTAGTATTTTCTCTGCCGTCGAGCGCTCATACCGCTGCGACGGTATAATTTATGTCTGAGGGAACGAGTATAGCGGGGCGACATTCAAAGTCGCGCTACATCGCCCCCTCGACTGTCATGCTAAAACATTTAGCGTGGCAGGCTAGCAAACAATATAGATATACCTAAATGTCAATATATACATATTTTCATTGGAAAGGCCACGTGCATCCATGGGGGATAATCTTTCCCAACACTTACTTTCTAAATCTATATACTAAATACAATTGTTACAGTTTTGATCCATTTTACAAAATTAATATACATATATTTACATAGAGTTTGTTTGAGCAAGCTGCTCGCCAGCGCAGTTAATGTTGTGCGCTTCCAGCGTTGGTTTCTCAATGCATCTCTGGCAGCATGAAGTCTTTGCGCATGCGCAATAGCATCACTGAATTTCGCGTGCGGCAGTTTCAAAATCCCTGTGTTATGACAGTCTTGCACAGTATTCACTTTCACATAGTGTTCATTACAAGTTGTTATTCCAGCATAAATGGCATGCTAAGACCGGTGACACCATAAGATTGAGCGTGTGGGTGATCTGAAGCAATGTCCGAGTCTTCTGTTACGCCACAACACTCCAGGTCCTTGTGCGTTTTCATGACTATTGTTCCCGGGGCATATATGGTCGATGTAGTTTTTAGCCACCACATCGCCTACGACAGGTGCTGAGTTTTTTTGTCTCCGAAGCATCTGAAGGCCGGCCAGGAACAACGGCGTCGATGTTCGCAAAGGTAGGTGTTTCACCACGTTGTTTACACTCGCCAACAAACGTTCATTTGCAGTGTGACAATCCTCATTATCGTCGAATTAAATTGCAGTTTATATCGGTTTAGAAACAGTTATGTGGTTTATGCACCATAAGTTTCACAAATTTCGTAGTTTATAACGTACACAGTTTACCACAGTTTGCAACACTATTTTTGGCATATTTACATTTTAATAAAGTTCACTGTGTCCCAGCATGTTTACATCGTTAATTATGAAAGCTTACATTTCGTGGTCACATTTAAAAATATGTTGACAATATGCAAAGTTTTAATACATATACAAATACATATAAATTTACAAGAATATGCATGTGAAATATTTACACTAAAAAATTATACTAAATTCCATTGGCTTTCTTTTGCTGGGATATTAATTTTTTTTATTCAGGTTTGGGAGTGCCAAGGGATATCAGACTTAACATTTGAAGCACGGGCTTTCCTTCATTTATTATTTATTTCTTTTGATTCCATATCTTGGCTAGTGGTTGACCAGGCTTGTAATGCCATCAATATTCATGTCTTTTTATTCATAGCTGAAAGTTTACTGTCACGCAATATATTCTTATATTCCATAAACAAACAATACCCAGCTGCAGGAAGTGGTAGGATAATGGAGAAAGAAATAAAGATAGACTGGAAGAAACTATTCACTACCTATAAACTACCAAATCCTACAGCTACTACATAAAAGAAAAACATAATACATTATAATGTTTGCATCACCTTCAAGGGGTGTGTGAAAGGAGGTGCTTGCAATTTACCAAATCATGGGTAAATGTAAGTGTCCTTACGTCAAGTCTGTGTAGTGTAACATCATGACAGATTCTCTGTTTGTGTTCTGACTGTTCATATGACTAAGTGTATTATACATTAACAAATCCTTGCATGAGTAAATCACATAGCTGCTCAGAACTTCCTCGATATCTCCACTTCTTGTGGATACCGTCTATACAAATGGAAAATATATCTCACAGAGGTTGTATCTCTCATAATGTGTATATATAATAACATATCAAATTTCCTCTCAAGAGTTCAACCATGAACTTTCTTCTACTTTAGTGAAGGTTAAACATCATGTATGTGGTGTATATATTAAATAAAGAACATAGTATTATAATTGACAGTAAAATATCTCTTTCTCAGTGTCCATTGCTCGACGTTGGTTGCATGGGTGGTCACTGCTCCTTTGCACTTACCTTGCATTACCTGAAAAGTCAAATGTTGTCTTCAAAGTCGATGTAATTTTGTCATCTGTTAGCTTAAGTGGAGGTGTTGTACGAGTCGCAAAAACGGCCTTAATAACTCTCCAATCTTTTGCTTCCTCAGGGTTTTCTGTTGTGTGTAAGTATAATAAAGGCTAACACGGCACTAAACTTCACTTTCGTAAAAAAAAAATGTTTTATACAAATGAATTCACATGAGGGCTGTGTAAAAACTACACTCCTCGAAATGGAAAAAAAAACACATTGACACCGGTGCGTCAGACCCACCATACTTGCTCCGGACACTGCGAGAGGGCTGTACAAGCAATGATCACACGCACGGCACAGCGGACACACCAGGAACCGCGGTGTTGGCCGTCGAATGGCGCTAGCTGCGCAGCATTTGTGCACCGCCGCCGTCAGTGTCAGCCAGTTTGCCGTGGCATACGGAGCTCCATCGCAGTCTTTAACACTGGTAGCATGCCGCGACAGCGTGGACGTGAACCGTATGTGCAGTTGATGGACTTTGAGCGAGGGCGTATAGTGGGCATGCGGGAGGCCGGGTGGACGTACCGCCGAATTGCTCAACACGTGGGGTGTGAGGCCTCCACAGTACATCGATGTTGTCGCCAGTGGTCGGCGGAAGGTGCACGTGCCCGTCGACCTGGGACCGGACCGCAGCGACGCACGGATGCACGCCAAGACCGTAGGATCCTACGCAGTGCCGTAGGGGACCGCACCGCCACTTCCCAGCAAATTAGGGACACTGTTGCTCCTGGGGTATCGGCGAGGACCATTCGCAACCGTCTCCATGAAGCTGGGCTACGGTCCCGCACACCGTTATGCCGTCTTCCGCTCACGCCCCAACATCGTGCAGCCCGCCTCCAGTGGTGTCGCGACAGGCGTGAATGGAGGGACGAATGGAGACGTGTAGTCTTCAGTGATGAGAGTCGCTTCTGCCTTGGTGCCAATGATGGTCGTATGCGTGTTTGGCGCCGTGCAGGTGAGCGCCACAATCAGGACTGCATACGACCGAGGCACACAGGGCCAACATCCGGCATCATGGTGTGGGGAGCGATCTCCTACACTGGCCGTACACCACTGGTGATCATCGAGGGGACACTGAATAGTGCACGGTACATCCAAACCGTCATCGAACCCATCGTTCTGCCATTCCTAGACCGGCAAGGGAACTTGCTGTTCCAACAGGACAATGCACGTCCGCATGTATCCCGTGCCACCCAACGTGCTCTAGAAGGTGTAAGTCAACTACCCTGGCCAGCAAGATCTCCGGATCTGTCCCCCATTGAGCATGTTTGGGACTGGATGAAGCGTCGTCTCACGCGGCCTGCACGTCCAGCACGAACGCTGGTCCAACTGAGGCGCCAGGTGGAAATGGCATGGCAAGCCGTTCCACAGGACTACATCCAGCATCTCTACGATCGTCTCCATGGGAGAATAGCAGCCTGCATTGCTGCGAAAGGTGGATATACACTGTACTAGTGCCGACATTGTGCATGCTCTGTTGCCTGTGTCTATGTGCCTGTGGTTCTGTCAGTGTGATCATGTGATGTATCTGACCCCAGGAATGTGTCAATAAAGTTTCACCTTCCTGGGACAATGAATTCACGGTGTTCTTATTTCAATTTCCAGGAGTGTATATTTCAACTTAAGTTCCTTAAAATATCATTCTCCTGTCTGAACACGAACTATAAATGTTTTCTTCCATACAGTGGCTTAACAAAGCTTATCGAAAGGTTACCAAGTTACACTTCTGAAATAAATTGAAGCTAATGTGTTTCCAAGTTACATTCTTATTACATCTTTCAACAGCTGTAATCATCATCATGTTCACTCTGCTTTTCTTGCATTTGTTCATTTTCAAGGGCACTGTAAATAGATTGTACTCACGTGTTCTAACTCATCACAAATGTTTTCTTTCAAACTGAAATTCTTATGTAATCTTAAAGATGTAGACTATTTACTCACTTCTCTATGTAGCACAATATTACCAAAACATTCTCACTCATTCCTTACTCACATATTCATCATAATATATATATATATATATATATATATATATATATATATATATATATATATCTTTATACATTAAACGTATTACTCATCAAACATTAATATATCACATACGTGGGGCCCTTTGGCACTTCCATTCTCATAAAACTCCAATAATATTTTCCTCAAATAATCTGTCTCCATCAACTACTTCACAGCAACTTACCTTCTTATATTAACTTAAATATTAACTCATTCATACTGATAATTCATTCTTACATCCTCATTCATTCTGCTGCATACCTATGTCATTACTGATCTCAATAGCTATTGCCTCCTGTCATTAGAATGCCTTGAAATAACTAACTAGTTGTTGATTCATCTTATAATTTACAATTAACAACAAATGTAACCTGTGTAGATCTCATTCCTATATGAATATCTTTTCTCATTCAGTAAGCGTACTCACCTGGGCTTACATTCTCTTCATAATTATGTGTACAAGTGTAACTGCATTATATAATTTCCATAAATTAACGTTTGTGTTCTTAGGCTGTATAACTTAATGTTCGTGTATTCAATACAAATATTTATGATCTCGTTTTCACAGCGACTTGCTCATGTTCAAATTAGTTGTGATTATATTATGTTGT
Source organism: Schistocerca americana (assembly GCF_021461395.2). NCBI lineage: Eukaryota > Metazoa > Arthropoda > Insecta > Orthoptera > Acrididae > Schistocerca > Schistocerca americana. The sequence goes on from NC_060121.1 coordinate 983,507,010, forward strand.
TTTAGTGCACAAAGGTTTTCAAATGTCTGTGGGGATGCAGCCCCCTCAGCTTGTGAGATAACGGGTATTCTAGGGAGTGAGAAGCTGGGTGAGGTATGCTTGCTATTCTGAAAGGACCTCAGTATAATAGCTCTTGCTCAATCTCCTGATAGTCTAAATCTTCAAGTGTTAAATTACATACAATAACTATGGTAGGATATACCAATTGAAATTGACTTGCTTCGTTATGTTTTTCTCGTGGTTCAATCGTCTTGTTAAGTTCAACATTAATTAGTTGTTCTCCTACAGATAATTGAGATATGCCATTACTTAAATCTGTGATTGCTTTGTGTTCATTCAAGAAATCCATCCCTAGGATGCAGTGTACGATAAGCTTGTCTACAATCAGAAAATTACTCTTGAACTGTGTATTGGAAAACGTGAAGTTAGCTAGGGCTTGCATGCGTATGTTCTTAGATTTAGTACATGTGGCAGTAACCACGTGGCAATTCTGTACGGGTAAAGTAGATATGTTTATAATTTGTTTCAATTCATTATAGAATGAGGTTGACATCACACATGCAGCAGCACCAGTATCGAATAAAATTTGTACATCATAACCGTTAAACTTAACCCATGCCCTAGCTTGTATGAATTGTTTAACACAACTGTCTGATTTAATGTTTTTCTCGTCGGTTAATTCCTGTTCTGCTGTCATTTTGTCATCGTACCTGAGGAAACAAACCGTCTCAGCTGTTGCGCTCTTACAACACCTCACGACCGAAGCACGAGCGCTTAGCTCGGTCGTCGACTGTTTTCCGTCGTCTGCTGTGTTTGGCCGGGTTCATTGACCAGCTCCACTATGTTTACATTCCGGCCGGTTTGCGCCCACGCGTCAGCCGATGGCGCGCCGCAATTGTTATTGCTACTTCGTGGCGGGGAGTGCATAACTGTACTGGGGAACGGCGGCGGATTCCGTGGAGGGTCATGATTTGTCATGCGTGAATTTTGTGTGTTCCACATATTCTGTCGGTGATTGTTGGGATTGTTGTTGTTTTGGTGGTAATTATGTCTGTTATATGTCATGTAGCCCGGGTTGTACTGGTTATTTTCACGTCTCCTATTGCTGTTGTTGTTGTACTGTCTGTGATTTTCATTTTGCATGTAGTTACCATTTTGCTATGGGTGATAATTATTGTTCTTGTTATTATTCCACGAATTTCTGCGGTTGTTCCTACCGTCATATTCGTTTCCTTTTGAATATGTTTCGCGCGCAGGCATCGTATTGTGTCGCGGCGCGGACGGATGGTTCCACCAACCACCGTCCCTACGGTTCCTTTGGGGTGAGCTGATTTTGGTTACTAATATGAGTAATATTTGAATGGCGTGAATCGCCTCTGTAAACTACGTCCATTTGATCTAAGAAGTTTAAGAAAGTCTTAACGTCATTCTCCGGTACTCCTATTAATCTGTCTCAGTATGGAAAGGGTAAGTGGCTCTTTAAAGTGTCAATTATCGCTGGCAAGTCGGCTGGTTTGGACCAGTGCAGTGTCTTGTCTAGGTACCTCTCAAAGTATTGTCTTAATGTCTCTTGTTTAGGGTCATAGGTCTCGGGGTTGCACACTCTCTCCTTAGACTCTGTTGCTCATTCTCGGACCAGAATTCGTCCAAGAAGGCTTGTTCGAACTGTTCAAACGTAAGGCACCGACGCTTCATAGCGGCACCCCACTTAGCTGCTCGTCCTCTCATGAGATTGGTGACGTATCTGATTTTATCGACTTCTGACCAACTACGTGGAAAAACACCGTCAAATGATCTAATAAACACAATAGGGTGGACTTTGTGCATGTCCTCACTGGAAAAGTCTGGAAATACCCATGCCTTACAAACGTATCATCGGCCATGCCGGTTGGCGTAACTGTACTGACGTAGTTTGTGTCACTTGCTACTCTAGGTGTCGTACCGTAATATTGCTCGTTTGGTGGAAAAAAAAGCGGCACATTGTAATTTTGATTGGAAATAGGTGATTCCACAATAGGTGTTCTTTCTGTGTCATTAGCCATGGTTTTAGCTGTTCTGTCGTTCCCTGACGATGCGTTTACACCAATCGCCAAACACGGCACAACATTGTCTCGTAATTTTGTCACTTCGTCTTCTATGTGTTTTGTCTCGTTTTTAAAATGTGTCTTTGTTTTTCAAATTATGTCCTGTGTAATTGTTTCAAGTTTTTTGTCCAGATAGTCGTCACACAATTTATATTTATGTACAATTCTTTCGGCCACATTGGTGTCGTTGTTTAGTGACGCGAGGTCCGCTCGATCTTCTAATTTTTCTGTCTTTTCTTTGAGGCGGGTTTGTTCAAGAACTACCATTGTGAGCTGTTGGGTAATACACTCCCGGAAACTGAAATAAGAACACCGTGAATTCATTGTCCCAGGAAGGGGAAACTTTATTGACACATTCCTGGGGTCAGATACATCACATGATCACACTGACAGAACCACAGGCACATAGACACAGGCAACAGAGCATGCACAATGTCGGCACTAGTACAGTGTATATCCACCTTTCGCAGCAATGCAAGCTGCTATTCTCCGATGGAGACGATCGTAGAGATGCTGGATGTAGTCCTGTGGAACGGCTTGCCATGCCATTTCCACCTGGCGCCTCAGTTGGACCAGCGTTCGTGCTGGACGTGCAGACCGCGTGAGACGACGCTTCATCCAGTCCCAAACATGCTCGATGGGGGACAGATCCGGAGATCTTGCTGGCCAGGGTAGTTGACTTACACCTTCTAGAGCACGTTGGGTGGCACGGGATACATGCGGACGTGCATTGTCCTGTTGAAACAGCAAGTTCCCTTGCCGGTCTAGGAATGGTAGAACGATGGGTTCGATGACGGTTTGGATGTACCGTGCACTATTCAGTGTCCCCTCGACGATCACCAGTGGTGTACGGCCAGTGTAGGAGATCGCTCCCCACACCATGATGCCGGGTGTTGGCCCTGTGTGCCTCGGTCGTATGCAGTCCTGATTGTGGCGCTCACCTGCACGGCGCCAAACACGCATACGACCATCATTGGCACCAAGGCAGAAACGACTCTCATCGCTGAAGACGACACGTCTCCATTCGTCCCTCCATTCACGCCTGTCGCGACACCACTGGAGGCGGGCTGCACGATGTTGGGGCGTGAGCGGAAGACGGCCTAACGGTGTGCGGGACCGTAGCCCAGCTTCATGGAGACGGTTGCGAATGGTCCTCGCCGATACCCCAGGAGCAACAGTGTCCCTAATTTGCTGGGATGTGGCGGTGCGGTCCCCTACGGCACTGCGTAGGATCCTACGGTCTTGGCGTGCATCCGTGCGTCGCTGTAGTCCGGTCCCAGGTCGACGGGCACGTGCACCTTCCGCCGACCACTGGCGACAACATCGATGTACTGTGGAGACCTCACGCCCCACGTGTTGAGCAATTCGGCGGTACGTCCACCCGGCCTCCCGCATGCCCACTATACGCCCTCGCTCAAAGTCCGTCAACTGCACATACGGTTCACGTCCACGCTGTCGCGGCATGCTACCAGTGTTAAAGACTGCGATGGAGCTCCGTGTGCCACGGCAAACTGGCTGACACTGACGGCGGCGGTGCACAAATGCTGCGCAGCTAGCGCCATTCGACGGCCAACACCGCGGTTCCTGGTGTGTCCGCTGTGCCGTGTGTGTGATCATTGCTTGTACAGCCCTCTCGCAGTGTCCGGAGCAAGTATGGTGGGTCTGACACACCGGTGTCAATGTGTTCTTTTTTCCATTTCCAGGAGTGTATTTCCCACTTCTTCAGTCAGCTTTTCTTGGGTGGAGCTAGCTGAAGTGTGGGCCTGAGCTAACTCTTTCACACGGGTGTTCACTTCCTGCTGCACATTAACTATTTGAGTTAACTGATTCTCACATCGGGTGATATTGTTTTTTGTTTCATGTGTGAATGTAACCAAAGTTTCTTCCTGTTTAGTGACTCGGTCGGACAATGTCTCAAATCGCTGGCTGAGGTGTTGAGAGGTGTTATTTAATTCTGTCATCTGTTTTGTCTTTCGTTCAAAATTTTCTGTCATAGTATGGTTTAATATGTCAATTTTCTGACTAACGTCTCGTTTCATGTCTGCAAATAACTCTAATAGGCGGTCCAGTTTGTCAGTTTCCTGTGTCCGATTTGTGTCACATTGCTGAATTTGTCTCATATTCGGTTCTGACATTGATGTTAACAATGGCGCTGACGGTCTAGTCTCGCGCCCATTCCACATTTCGTCATTTAAAGTCGCCATCTGTGTATTATCACAAATGTTGCGAGTTTGAGGCAAAATCATTGCATTGATCTGTGAACTCGTCCATGGAGGGAAACGCGGACTTTTTTGTTGGTTGAACGATGAATCTACTTCACGTAACTCATCTGCCGAAACTATCTCTACCTTACCGCGTTCCATTGTAATAGGATGTATAATCGTAAGTCAAAAATGGAATAATATAAGTCTGATTAATAAAGATTTGACTCAAATTTAGGTTGAAATATTTTCTCGTCAATGTAAATGATTGCTCTATTGTAAACAATGGTTGAGAAAGATGTAGCAGAGCGGACAAAATTTTTCGTAACAAATGACTGTTTGGCGGTCAAATTCACGATCTTCATATGCTGCAACAATACTATAATTACCACAAACTATAATAGAGGTAGATAATTTTGGAAAAATCTAGAAAAAAACTACAGGATGTATGGAAAGGGAAAAAATGATTCTGCAGTTGGCTATTGAATACTTGAATGAAACATAATTGTGTGACTGACCATTAAATTTTCTGTCCTGCAGCGGCTGTTCAATCACTTCTGCGTAAATCGTATTCGTCAAAATATGGATTTTCGTAATACATCTCCATCGAATAGTCACCAAAAGGTCTCAAAATAACAGTTTTGCATCAATATAGGCCATGCAAAGAAAAACAGATTGAATTGGTTACAAAAATTCTTTACAATATTGTTGTATAATCATTTGCTTAGGTACAATAAAGCTGGTCTTTTAGTTACTATTTAAATTTCAGGATTTTTGGTTATTCTCTGTTGGGAAAAAATAAAAATTAAAGTTTCAAATTTGCTCAAAAACGATACATCCGAAAATTGCGTCCTGTCACAGTCGCCAGTTGTGAAAAGAGAAGAAAAGAAAAGGTTGAAAATGTGGGAAGAAATCGTGAGTAAAAAGGGGGTTTTTAAAATCGTTAATGACCATGAAAAAATGGAAAGAAAGAAATGCAAATCGGACTTCGTATTACAGAAAAGCTATCGGACTTCGTGATTCGGAAAAGCTATTGTTGGGGTGGTCCTTGTGGCGTTTTTGAGCAAAAGTTAAACCAATTTCAACCACAAAAATTATTGAAAAAGAACAGAGAATAACAAAATGTAACTGACACGGTGAAATGGCGTGGATAAGAGTTCATCCTTTACCATGTTAACATGTCTTCTTTCGTGCGGCGTCCAGGTCTTCAAAAATCTCTTACTTCATTTCTGCGTGAAAAGTCTGCTCCGAAGTCTTGCAATAAGTTTCATCGTCCAGGAATTTCTAATGTATACAAAACCGTCATGATATTAGATGCAATTTATTTTACGTTGCTTCCTTCCTCCAAATGTCATAACAACTTCCACAATATGTCTACACATTAATAAGTTTTTTTCGGCTTCATCAGATCACGTCTGCATTAAGCTTCCGCTCTCGAGAGACAATAGACGGATAGAAAAAAAAAAGAGTTACAATTTTAGTATTTTCTCTGCCGTCGAGCGCTCATACCGCTGCGACGGTATAATTTATATCTGAGGGAACGAGTGTAGCGGGGCGAAATACGAAGTCCCACTACAAACCTGTGATTCTTTCAACATAGTCAGGTCCTATGTCCTTAATTTCCCACCTTTTCCCAGTTTCTTCAAATTTAATCTGTATTCTACAATCAATAAATTGTTGTCAGAGTACACATATGCCGCTGGAAATGCCTTACAGTTTAATTTCTGGTTCCGAAATCCCTGATTTGCCATTACTTAATTAATCTGGAATCTTCCCGATTGGGTTCTGCACATCTGAATGCACTCCATTGATAATCCTACTCTATGATGCCGGACAAAGATCACCTTACATTCTTTATTATGCAACTACAACACGGCAGGAACAAAATGTGAACAGATCGCAAAAGAAAATATTTTCTGATTCTGCGCAAACATATACACTAAGTGATCAAAAGTATCCGGACACTCCCAAAACACACATTTTTCATATTAGGTGCATTGTGCTGACACCTGCTGTCAGGTACTACATATCAGCGACCTCAGTAATCATTAGACATCGTAAGAGAGTAGAATGGGGTGCTCCGCGGAACTCACGGACTTCGAACGTGGTCAGGTGATTGGGTGTCACTTGTGTCATACGTCTGTGCGCGAGATTTCCACACTCCTAAAGATCCCTAGGTCCACTGTTTCCTATGTGATAGTGAAGTGGAAATGCGAAGGGAGACGTACAACACAAAAGCGTACAGGCCGACCTTGTCTGCCGGCTGGTGTGGCCGTGCGGTTCTAGGCGCTTCAGTCTGGAACCGCGTGACCGCTACGGTCGCAGGTTCGAATCCTGTCTCCGGCATGGATGTGTGTGATGTCCTTAGGTTAGTTAGGTTTAAGTAGTTCTACGTTCTAGGGGACTGATGACCTCAAATGTTAAGTCCAATAGTGCTCAGAGCCATTTGAACCATCGACCTCGTCTGTTGACTGACAGAGACCGCCGACAGTTGAAGAGGGTCGTAATGTGTAGTAGGCAGGCATCCCTCCAGACCATCACAGAGGAATTCCAAACTGCATCAGGATCCACTGCAAGTAATGTGACAGTTAGGCGGGAGGCGAGAAAACTTGGATTTCATGGGCGAGCGGCTGCTCATAAGCCACATATCACGCTGGGAAATGCCAAACGACGCCCCACTTGGTGTAAGGAGCGTAAACATTGGACGATTGAACAGTGGAAAAACGTGTGGAGTGACGAATCACGGTACACAATGTGGCGATCCGATGGCAGGGTGTGGGTATGGCGAATGCCCGGTGAACATCATCTACCAGCGTGCGTAGTGCGAACAGTAAAATTGGGGGGGGGGGGGGGCCGTGGTGTTATGATGTGGTCGTGTTTTTCATGGAGGGGACTTGCACCCCTTGTTGTCTTGCGTGGCACTATCACAGCACAGGCCTACATTGATGTTTTAAGCACCTTCTTGCTTTCCACTGTTGAAGAGCAACTCGGGGATGGCGATTGCATCCTTCAACATGATCGAGCACCTGTTCATATTGCACGGCCTGTGGTGGAGCGGTTACACGACATAACATCTCTGGCCTGCACATAGTCCTGACCTGAATACTATAGAACACCTTTGGGATGTTTTCGAACTCCGACTTTGTGCCAGTTATGACCGACGGACGTCGATACCTCTCCTCAGTGCAGCACTCCGTGAAGAATGGGCTGCCATTTCCGAAGAAACCTTCCAGCACCTGATTGAACGTATGCCTGCGAGAGTGGAAGCTGTCATCAAGGCGGGCCAACACCATTCTTAAATTCCAGCGTTACCGACTCCACGATCTTGTAAGTCATTTTCAGCCAGGTGTCCGGATTCTTTCGATCACATACTGTATGTTTTGTCGAATATTCCAAATACCTGGAGGAAAAAAACTATCAAAAATTACGCGAGTATAGGTGCCACTTCTGCTGTATAATAGTAAACTTCGAATGTTATTGGACATTGAGAGACCGATTATAAAACTGATACTGCTTCATTTTCGCTTATGATTCTCTCACAAATCATTTAAGTACATGTCATTAGTAAAATGAAATATCCCAAACAATGCAGCAGTTTCTCGAATGAAACTGGCACCGTTTGATCAGAAATACCAGTAGTGATGAAAGAAGGTACCACTGAACCGCACATGACTTTTTTAGTACAAAATAATTTTAACATCTTCGAGAGTATCACTTGCCTCGTCTAAAGCGAAATACTGCTTTGTATACATGATAACTAAAATCATTCATTGCGTATCTGCATTTTGTATACGAGGTGCATTCAAGTTCTAAGGCCTCCGATTTTTTTTCTCCGGACTGGAAAGTGATAGAAACATGCGCATTGTTTTAAAATGAGGCGGCGTTCATTGTCAATACGTCCCAGAGATGGCAGCACTGTACGGTAGATGGAATTTTACCGCCAGCAGCGAGAATGAGAACTGTTTTAAATACTTAAAATGGTGACGTTTTCCTTACTTGAACAGTGTGCAATCATTCGTTTTCTGAATTTGCGTGGTGTGAAACCAATTGAAATTCATCGACAGTTGAAGGAGACATGTGGTGATGGAGTTATGGATGTGTTGAAAGTGCGTTCGTGGGTGCGACAGTTTAATGATGGCGGAACATCATGTGACAACAAACCGAAACAACCTCAGGCTCGCACAAGCTGATCTGACGACACGATCGAGAAAGTGGAGAGAATTGTTTTGGAGGATCGCCGAATGACTGTTGAACAGATCGCCTCCAGAGTTGGCATTTCTGTGGGTTCTGTGCACACAATCCTGCATGACGACCTGAAAATGCGAAAAGTATCATCCATTTGGGTGCCACGAATGCTGACGGACGACCACACGGCTGCCCGTGTGGCATGTTGCCGAGCAATGTTGACGCGCAACGACAGCACGAATGGGACTTTCTTTTCGTCGGTTGTGACAATGGGTGAGACGTGGATGCGATTTTTCAATCCAGAAACAAAGCGCCAGTCAGCTGAATGGAAGAACACAGATTCACCGCCACCAAAAAAATTTCGGGTAACCGCCAGTGCTGAAAAAATGATGGTGTCCATGTTCTGGGACAGCGAGGGCGTAATCCATACGCATTGCGTTCCAAAGGGCACTACGGTAACAGGTGCATCCTACGAAAATGTTTTGAAGAACAAATTCCTTCCTGCACTGCAACAAAAACTTCCGTGAAGGGCTGCGCGTGTGCTGTTTCACCAAGACAACGCACCCGCACATTGAGCTAACGTTACGCAACAGTTTCTTCGTGATAACAACTTTGAAGTGATTCCTCATGCTCCCTACTCACCTGACCTGGCTCCTAGTGACTTTTGGCTTTTCCCAACAATGAAAGACACTCCCCGTGGCCGCACATTCATCAGCCGTGCTGCTATTGCCTCAGCGATTTTCCACTGGTCAAAACAGACTCCTAAAGAAGCCTTCGCCGCTGCCATGGAATCATGGCGTCAGCGTTGTGAAAAATGTGTACGTCTGCAGGGCGATTACATCGAGAAGTAACGCCAGTTTCATCGATTTCGGGTGAGTAGTTAATCAGAAAAAAAATCGGAGGCCCTAGAACATGAATGCACCTCGTATTATTCAGAGAAGGGCAGCTCGTTATGTATTGTAGCAAAAATGGGAGAGGCTGTCAAGGGTAAGATCAACGCGTTGGGTTTGTAATCTTCAAATGAAAGGCGTTTTCGTTGTGGCGAGATCTTTCCACGAAATTTCTGTCACTAGGTTTCTCCCCTGAATGTGAAATTAATTTGTCGATCCCCGCTTATATGAACTATATGAAAAAAAACCTGAATTAGTTATAAACCACGTCGTGCAGACTCTTTATTCAACATGTAAACTTTACTACAGATATTCGGATTTAGGTCATGACGTGTTTGACACGCCTGACATCATTGGCGATGATGTGGCCCAGACGAATAGTGGTATTCTGCATGGCCCGCTGAAGTTTCTGAAAATCGATGTCGATGACCTCATGAATGTCTGTTTTCAGTTCAGCGATAGTTTTTGGGTTTTTGCTGTACACCTTGTCTTTAATATATCCCCACATAAAGGAGCCGCATGCGTTTAGATCCGGAGAATATGACGGCCAATCGTGGCCCATTACAGAGGCCTTCGGTTACCCCAGAGCCAGAATGCGGTTCCCAAAGTGCTCCTCCAGGACATCAAACACTCTCCTGCTTCTATGGGGTCGAACTCTGTCTCGCATGAACCACATCTTATCGAAATCGGGGTCACCTTCGATAATGGGGATGAAGTCACCTCCCAAAACTTTCACGTACCGTTCGGTAGTCACCGTGTTATCAACGAATATCGCACCGATTATTCCGTGACTCGACACTGCACACCGCACAGTCACCCACTAAGGGTGGAGAGACTTCTTGGTTGCGAAATGCGGATTCTCAGTCCCCCAGGGCGCTAATTTTGCTTATTGAGGTAGCCATCCAAATGAAAGTGGGCTTCATCTATAATCCAAACCATGTGCGCATACTAATTCCCATCATGCCCCGCGCCCAACCGTGGAGTTTGAACGTCCTAACGGAAACCGTTCAGAAGTTATGACGGTTTTATTTCATGTAGGTCAATAAATGTCACTTTGTATGACCAGTGTAATAAAGTAAGACGAATCAGAGCTCTCAAGGAAAGATTCAGGTGATAATTTAACTCACGTGCAATTCGAGAGTAGGACCTTCCGCGAAAAAACGCAGAGGACACTTCACGAAATCCGCGAAAGGCCTTCTCGGAGTGCGAGGGAGGATGGTGGCAGATCTGAAGGCCCCATTTTCAGCCTGGAAAAAACCTTCAAAAACCGCTTTTAAACTGATGATATTGTCTAATGTAGTACGTAGGAATAACTTTAGAAAACCATCTTTAGCAAAATGGCGGCACTGTGAAATGAAAGTCAATTTTTTCGACAAAAAAGTCGTTATAAAAATGTGCACCAAACATGTAAACTAAAATACAGGACAAAAATTGTACGTACAACAGTGGAAAAAACCCCGATTCACAAGTTACAGAAAGGTGAAATGCAATTGCATGTATATTTCATGAGTTACAGCTCCCACCAACTGAAAAAAAGTGTTGTTTTGAAAAACCAAGCATGTAAAGTTCCAACTTGTGTTTTTTTTAATATTGTAAATGAATAAACCTTTAATCGTCAATGCCAGCACCGTACAATAGGCCTTTTTTTCGCCGATGTCGAAGCACTCTCATTTTGACGAAATTATATCGATTAAATGGCTTCCGCTGACCAAACGAAGTGCTTTTTGCAACCCTTTATATCCGTATAAGTACGTTTGTTTCTCATTTTCAAACACTCACGTTTTACGTCGTATAAAAAGCAAGCGAAATGGCAATTTAAGCAGACGCGAGACAAGCGCATGCTTCCACGCTGTTTACTACGAGGGTTGGAACTTAAATAATGGGAACTATTTACTCACAACAGATACAAAAGAGTTACATGTTTGCATCTGTTACTGTCCTTCAGAGTAGTCACCAGCGTTGTGTAGAACCCGTTGCCAGCGATGTGGAAGGCGTAGTATACCGTTAGCAGAGCCTGTTCTGTTGATGGTGCGAATGGAGCGGTCTACTGCCTGTCGATTCTCTGGAACAGTTCTGAAGCGAATGCCACGAAGTGGTTCCTCCATCTTCGGAATCAAATCAAACTCACAAGGACTTAAGTCCGGGGAGTTTGATACATGGTACAGTACTTCCCAGTCCCATCGACCGAACTGGGCAGCCACAGCTTGCGCTGTATGCGCCCGCACAATGCCGTGCAAAATGATGGGTTGGTTGCGCAGTAAGTGTCGCCGCTTCTTTCGCAAAGTTGGTCGCGGGTGACGCTCCAAAAACGAAAAGTAATACTGTGAATTGACGGTCTGCCGTGGAGGAACGTAATGTGTCAGGATAACACCATCGCAGTCGTACACGAGAATCACCATAACTTTCACCATACTGGGGCTCTGACGCACTTTCGCGGCGGCCCATAATGACGCCATTCGTTGGGTTGGCGTTTCAGTTTTGGCTTCGTGGCATCCGATTCAGAACTGTTCCAGAGATTCGACAGGCAGTAGACCGCTCCATTCGCGCCATCAACAGAACAGGGTCTGCTAACGGTATACTACGCCTTCCACATCGGAGGCAACGGCTTCTACACAACGCTGGTGACTACTTTGAAGGACAGTAACAGGTAAAAACATGTAACTGTTTTGTATCGGTTGTAAATAAATAGTTGTCATTATTTAAGTTCCAACCCTTGTATGACGGAATCATGTTGCAAAGAGAAATCTAGCAACAATATTATGAAAAGGATTGTCGCTACTCACCATAAGGCGGAGATGGTGAGTCGCAGATAGGCACAACAAAAAGGCTAACAGAATGTGAGCGTTCGGCCAACAAGTGGCCCATTCCAGCGGTAACCAAGAGTAGATTCTCCAAGGAACATATTGCACCGGCCGCCGTGGCCGAGCGGTTCTAGGCGCTTCAGCCTGGAACCGCGCGACCGCTACGGTTGCAGGTTCGAATCCTGCCTCGGGCGTGGATGTGTGTGATGTCCTTAGGTTAGTTAGGTTTAAGTAGTTCTAAGTTCTAGGGGACTGATGACCTCAGATGTTAAGTCCCATAGTGCTCAGAGCCATTTGAACCATTTGAACGTTTTGCACTGAGGTGAGAAAAGTCATGGAACAATGATATGCACATATACAGATAGCGGTAGCATCGCGTGCACAAGGTATAAAAGGGCAGCGCGTTTGCGGAGCAGTCATTTGTATTCAGGTGATTCTCGTGTGAGGGTTTCATACAAGATCATGGCAGGACGACACGAATCAACAGACTTTGAACGCGGAATGTTAAGTAGTTGGAGCTACACGGTTGGGACATTCCATTTCGGAAATCGTTAGGGAATTCAACACTCCGTATGTATTGTTTCTTACTGCTTCGTCAGGTAGTATTAAGAGCGTGCCGAGGATATCATATTTCAGGTATTACCTCTCACCATGTACAAAGCAGTGACTGATAGCCTTCACTTAACGACCAAGGGTAGCAGCATTTGCGTAGAGTTGTCAGTGCTAACAGACAAGCAACACTTTGTGAAATAACCGCAGAAATCAATGTGAAATGTACTACGAACGTATCAGGTGGGACAGTGCGGCGAAATTAGGCATCAATGGGCGACCGACGCGAGTGGCTTTGCTTGTCAACACGACATCGTCAGCAGCGCGTCTCCTCGGCTCGTCACCATAACGGTTGGACGCTAGACGACTGGAAAACCGTTTAGTTGGCCTGAGCTGGGGTTCGAGTGTGGCGCAGAACCCACGAAGACATGCACCCAACGTGTCAACAAGGCACTGTGCAAGCTGGTGGTGGCTATATTTGTATGGAACAGACTGGATAGTCTCGTTCAGTTGAACCGATCTTTGACTGTAAAGGTTCTGTTCGATTACTTGGAGATCATTTGCAACCCAGACAACGGTGGAATTTTTATCGATGACAATTCTTCCCGATTGGTTTGGAGAACATTTTGGACAATGCGAGCGTAGTATTTTCCCACCCAGATGGCCCGACATATTTCCCATCGAACATTTATGGGACATAATCGAGAGGATTGGATTCCGTAGAAATGTTGGAACACGTGAGGCAATACTGACCCTACGACTTTTCTTGGAGGATAGATTAAGAAAAGGCAAACCTACGTTTCTAGCATTTGTAGACTTAGAGAAAACTTTTGACAACGTTGATTGGAATACGCTCTTTCATATTCTGAAGGTGGCAGGGGTAAAATACAGGGAGCGAAAGGATATTTACAATTTGTACAGAAACCAGATGGCAGTTATAAGGGTCGACGGGCACGAAAGGGAAGCAGTGGTTGGTAAGGGAGTGAGACAGGGTTGTAGCCTCTCCCCGTTGTTATTCAATCTGTATATTGAGTAAGCAGTGAAGGAAACAAAAGAAAAATTCGGAGTAGGTATTAAAGTCCATGGAGAAGAAATAAAAACTTTGAGATTCGCGGATGACATTGTAATTCTGTCAGAGACAGCAAAGGACTTGGAAGAGCAGTTGAACGCAATGGACAGTGTCTTGAAAGGAGGATATAAGACGAACATCAACAAAAGCAAAACGAGGATAATGGGATGTAGTCGAATTAAACTGGGTGATACTGCGGGAGTTAGATTAGGAAATGAGACGCTTAAAGTAGTAAATGAGCTTTGCTATTGGGGGAGCAAAATAACTCCGATGGTCGAAGTAGAGAGGATATAAAATGTAGACTGGCAATGGCAAGGAAAGCGTTTCTGAGGAAGAGAAATTTGTTAACATCGAGTATAGATTTAAATGTCAAGTACTCGTTTCTGAAAGTATTTGTATGGAGTGTAGCCATGTATGGAAGTGAAACATGGACGACAAATAGTTTAGACAAAAACAGAATAGAAGCTTTCGAAATGTGGTGCTACAGAAGAATGCTGAAGATTAGATGGGTAGATCACATAACTAATCAGGAGGTACTGGTTGGTTGGTTGGTTTGGGGAAGGAGACCAGACAGCGTGGTCATCGATCTCATCGGATTAGGGAAGGATGGGGAAGGAAGTCGGCCGTGCACTTTCTGAGGAACCATCCCGGAATTTGCCTGGACTGATTTAGGGAAATCACGGAAAACCTAAATCAGGATGGCCGGACGCGGGATTGAACCGTCGTCCTCCCGAATGCGAGTCCAGAGTCAAGAGGTACTGAATAGGTTTGGGGAGAAGAGAAGTTTGTGGCACAAATTGACTAGAAGAAGGGATCGGTTGGTAGGACATGTTCTGAGGCATCAAAGGATCACAAATTTAGCATTGGAGGGCAGCGTGGAGGGTAAAAATCATAGAGGGAGGCCAAGTGATGAATACACTAAACAGATGCAGAAGGATGTAGGCTGCAGTAGGTACTGGGAGTTGCAAAACTAGCATACATCAGCGCATACTCCGCTGTAGAGTGAAAATTTCATTCTAGAAACATCCCCCAGGGTGTGGCTAAGCCATGTCTCCGCAGTATCCTTTCTTCCAGGAGGGCTAGTTCTGCAAGGTTCGCAGGAGAGCTTCTGTAAAGTTTGGAAGGTAGGAGACGAGGTACTGGCAGAAGTAAAGCTGTGAGGACGGGGCGTGAGTCGTGCTTGGGTACCTCAGTTGGTAGAGCACTTGCCCATGAAAGGCAAAGGTCCCGAGTTCGAGTCTCGGTCCGCCACACAGTTTTAATCTGCCACGAAGTTTCAAGTTGTACCCTTGTCTATGCTCTTAGGTGTGAACGCCACAGTTGTCATGTAGATGTATAAGTGAGGGTCACAAAACTCTAATATCGCCAGGCGAAGTAAATGCGTAAGCGAAGAAGTAACTGAACAAGCAGTCTTGGAGCCTATTACCGGTGGCGTGATCGCAGGTCCTCCGGCCTCAGGTGAGGCAGCTACAGTATGTGGGGCCGCTCGGCGATACAAATAGAACACGTGGCTGGCGCGTGCTGGGATCCGGCCAATCCCAGGAGCCAGCATCCGCAGCCACAATGCCGGTGTAAATAGGGACCTGGCCGCTCCGATACCCCCCCCCCCCCTTCCCCCTCACCGCAGCCTCTGCGGGCACAAACGGGTCGCCCGTACTGCCGCTTGCGGGCGGCGTCTGCTGCGTTCCAAGTCCGCGTGATGTATACGGCGCAGCGGCGCCTTGCCGGCACGGCCGTCTGTCTGCCTCACACACACACACACACACACACACACACACACCACACGGCTCTCCACACGCCGTGCATCTTCTTCCCCCCTCGCGCATGGCGTCTGCTGGGTGTACCTACACGCCGGCTGCTGCCTCGAAGCTACTCCTGCTGTACACAGTTACGATTTTTTTTTCACTCATTACTTCGAGTGGACCCCAAACAGCCAACCACGTAAATAAATCACAATTACTTATAAGTGTTGCGTTTAACGAAGTAAATTGGTAAACCGAGCACTAATTACAACACTGGCCATTAAAATTGCTGCACCAAGAAGAAGAAATGCAGATGGTAAATATACTAGAACTGACATGTGATTACATTTTCACGCAATTTGGGTGCAAAAGATCCTGAGAAACCAGTACCCAGAACAACCACCTCTGGCCGTAATAACGGCCTTGATACACCTGGGCATTGAGTCAAACGGAGCTTGGATGGCGTGTACAGGTACAGCTGCCCATGCAGCTCCAACACGATACAACAGTTCATCAAGAGTAGTGATTGGCGTATTGTGACGAGCCAGTTGCTCCGCCACCATTGACCAGACGTTTTCAGTTGTTGAGAGATCTGGAGAATGTGCTGGCCAGGGCAGCAGTCGAACATTTTCTGTATCCAGAGAGGCCCGCACAGGAGCTGCAACATGCGGTCGTGCATTATCCTGCTGAAATGTAGGGTTTCGCAGGGGTCGTATGAAGGGTAGAGCCACGGGTCGTAACACATCTGAAATGTAACGTCCACTGTTCAAAGTGCCGTCAATGCGAACAAGAGGTGACCGAGACGTGTAACCAATGGCACCCCATACGCCGGGTGGTACGCCAGCATGGCGATGACGAATGCACGCTTCCAATGTGCGTTCATCGCGATGTCGCCAAACACGGATGCGACCATCATGATGGTGTAAACAGAACCTGGATTCGTCCGAAAAAATGACTTTTTTGCCATTCGTGCATCCAGGTTCGTCGTTGAGTACACCAGCGCAGGCGCTCCTGTCTGTGATGCAGCGTGAAGGGTAACCGCAGCCATGGTCTCCGAGCTGATAGTCCATGCTGTTGCAAACGTCGTCGAACTGTTCGTGCAGATAGTTGTTGTCTTGAAAACGTCCCCATCTGTTGCCTCAGGGATCGAGACGTGGCTGCACGATCCGTTACAGCCATGTGGATAAGGTGCCTGTCATCTCGACTGCTAGTGATACGAGGCCGTTGGGATCCAGTACGGCGTTCCGTATTACCCTACTGAACCCACCGATTCCATATTCTGCTAATAGTCATTGGATCTCGACCAACGCGAGCGGCAATGTCGCGATACGATAAACCGCAGTCGCGATAGGCTACAATCCGACCTCTATCAAAGTCGGAAACTTGATGGTAAGCATTTCTCCTCCTTACACGAGGCATCACAACAACGTTTCACCAGGCAACGCCGGTCAACTGCTGTTTGTGTATGAGAAATCGGTTGGAAACTTTCCTCATGTCAGCACGTTGTAGGTGTCGCCACCGGCGCCAACCTTGTATGAATGCTCAGAAAAGCTAATCGTTTGCATATCACAGCATCTTCTTCCTGTCGGTTAAATTTCGCATCTGTAGCACGTCATCCTCGTGGTGTAGCAATTTTAATGGCCGGTAGTGTATGATATAAAAACAAAGATACTAACAACTTGAAATCTCGTAGTGAGATTACACAAAATTATTTAGATTACCGTTACGTAAGATAGTTCTTTCCCGTAACCTCCCCTGCCCAACCCGTCCCGTCTTTAAAGAATCCAATTCCTAAACTCCCATGTACACTGCTTGACAATTGACACTCGCTAAGTAACAACTGCCAGCTGCTACGGAACAACCGACAATTGCTACGGAACACCCTAACAGTGGTAGTAAGAGGTAGAAGGCGGTACGCGTTACCTGTAGCGAACGCTCCGCGCGCTTTCGACAGTTCATACAGTACATTGTTTGAAGAAGACTGTTGCGCGACATTCCGTGCGGCAAGGCAACACGTCTGCAAGATTTCATACGAGTGCTTACTATCGTGGACGAGCAGGTGGACGGCTTGAAGGTAGTCAAAGGGTCACTGCAATGGTCACAGTATTGTGTGCTTCCAAAATGAAATTTCCACTCTGCAGCGGAGTGTGCGCTGATATGAAATCACGTGTGATGTTTCTGCTGTGTTTGGAGTCAGTACATGGCTGACCTTGGCTGTGGTATGGGGCAGTCATTGTGATTACGGTGGCCTTGAAGCTTTCCCTGATGCAAACATCTTTGCTTGTAAGACATGGAGTATAGCAGAGAGTACAGGACTACTAGCTAAGGTTCCCTGTGGTATTCTGGTGCCTGACAAGCCTTTCACATTGTCTAGAAGAAGAAAACAGAAGCTGAATGCAGACGAGTATCTGTTTATATGGGCCAAAGTAGGGAACGACAACTGTAAAATAAAGATTACTGGTGACTGTATCTTTCATTATAGACAATAAAAATTCCTTCTCTCCTTTCCTTATCTCCCGTGAGATTAAAACTGTATGAAAACTGTATGCCGGACCGAAACTCGAACTCGGCATCCTTGCCTTTCTCAGGCAAATGCTCTACCATCTGAACTACACAAGTGCTTAGGTAGCTGAAATGGTAGAGTACTTGCCCACGAATGGCAAAGATCCCGATCTCGAGTCTCGGTCCGGCATACAGTTTTAATCTGCCAGGGAGTTTCAGTATTGCGTGTCCCCAAAAGTGTCATCTCGCGATTAAAGAACGGCCGCTGAAGGTGGAAATTCTATGCGGAAGCGTGCTGGTGGCAAGCGCGAAAAGGAACAGACAGACGTCCCTGTCCTAGGCAGATCACTTACAGCCGCTACCGATACACCTGTCTCTACCAGAAACATTTCGCGGCGATTAAAGTAGGCTGATCTGTGCGCCCGGGAGACTGCTTAATGCATCCCACTTCAGCCACGGCATCGTCCAGAACGATCTCGTACGTCTAGGAATCATTATGGCGTGACAGTACTTAAA
Organism: Schistocerca americana; assembly: GCF_021461395.2. Taxonomy (NCBI): domain Eukaryota; kingdom Metazoa; phylum Arthropoda; class Insecta; order Orthoptera; family Acrididae; genus Schistocerca; species Schistocerca americana. The sequence goes on from NC_060121.1 coordinate 983,525,549, forward strand.
AACGTCCAAGATCGCCGTAATATCTGCCGTCATTATTGTGATTTCCTTTGGCAGCTCGTTCTTAAATCGTACTTTCTCTTGAGAATTTCAGAAGGCACATCCCGTTCCGTCCAGGTTCTTCCAGCCCTCTGTATAAAGTATACTCGCCTGTCGGTATTTGGATTGGAACTCTTGCAGGGTTTTGTTTGAAACAAATTGAGGAGTCAAAGAGACTGCTACACCTGCCTAATACATGTAAGTCCCCCGCGAGGACGCAGAAGTGCCGCAACACGACGTGGCGTGGACTCGACTAATGTCTGAAGTAGTGCTGGAGGGGACTGACACCATGAATCCTGAAGGCTGTCCGTAAATCGGAAAGAATACGAGGGGGTGGCGATCTCTTCTAGAACAGTACCTTGCGAGGCATCCCAGATATGCTCAAATATGTTCATGACTTGGGAGTCTGGTGTCCAGGGGAAGTGTTTACTCAGAAGAGTGTTCCTGGAGACACTCTGTAGGTGTTCTGGACGTGTGGAGTGCCTCATTGCCCTGCTGGAATTGTCGGAATGCACAATGGACATGAATGAATACAGGTGAGCCGACCGCTGTGGCCGAGCGGTTCTAGGCGCTTTAGTCCGGAACCGCACAGCTGCTACGGTCGCAGGTTCGAATCCTGCCTCGGGCATGGATGTGTGTGTTGTCCTTAGGTTAGTTAGGTTTCAGTAGTTCTACGTTCTAGGGGACTGATGACCTCAGACGTAAAGTCAGTGCTCAGAGCCATTTGAACCATTTTGATACAAGTGATCAGACAGGATGCTTACGTATGTGTCAAGTGTCAGGGTCGTATCTAGACATATCAGCGGTCCCATGTCTCTTCAACTGCACACGCCCCACACCATTACAGAACCTCCACCAGCTTGATCTGTCCCATGCTAACATGCAGGGTTGGTGGATTCATTAGCTTCTGTCCATACCCGTACACGTCCATCTGCTCGATGCAATTTTAAACGAGACTCGTCCAACCAGGCAACATGTTTCCAGTCATCAGCAGTCCAATGCCGGTGTTGACGGGCCCAGCCGAGGCGCAAAGCTTTGTGTCATGCAGTCATCAAGCGTACACGAGTGGGCCTTGGGCTCCGAAAGCCCACATCGAGATGTTCCGTTGAATGGTTCGCACGCTGACACTTTTTGATGGCCCAGCATTGAAATCTGCAGCTATTTGCGGAAGGGTTGAGCTTCTCTCACGTTGAACGATTCTCTTCAGCCGTCGTTGCTCCCGTTCGTGCAGGATCTTTTTCCGCCCGCAGCGATGTCGGAGATTTGATGTTTTGCCTGATTCCTGGTATGCACGGTACAATCGTAAAATGGTCCTAGGAGAAAATCCCTACTTCACCGCAACCTCGGAGATGCTGTGTCCCATGGCTCTTGCGCCGACTATAGCACCACTTTCAAACTTACTTAAATCTTCCATTGTAGCAGCAGTAACCGATCTCACAACTGCGCCAGGCATTAGTTGTCTTACACAGGCGTTCCCGACCGTAGCGCCGTATTCTGCCTGTTTACATATCTCTGTATTTGAATACACATGCCTACACCAGTTTCTTTGGCGCTTCAGTGTAGTTGATGTAGTTGTCAGATCAAATCTCTCCGCAGATTCAATGACAGTACAGAGTTAATTTTGTTCGAACATGAGAATTACGGTAGTGGCACGTACTGTTTCGTCAGACAGTTTCCTCGCCGCGCCCACGAAAGATAGTAGACCTTGATATTTGACCGCGAACGCACATCAGCAGAATTGGATCTGGAATTAATTAAGTGCACTGAAGTGTAATGAATAAATCGAGCTGTCTGAATTCAGTGAAGATGCTATGACATGAACTGATACTACGCCGAACCGTTGTCATGTGCTGCACGCGTAATGTACGGAATATGTGGTGACACATGAAAATTTGTGTGAGTTTCGGATTCGAGTCCACATCTGGCACAAATTTTGATTTATAACAATGAATTTGGAATTAGTTTTACGGACGATACCAGTATTGTAATCAGTCCGACATATGGCACAGTAAAAAGTAAATTGCAAATAATTTCTTTAAAAAAAACGTTGACTGCTTTTCTGCAAATAATTTCCCTCTCACTAAAAAGAGCCACCACACTCAGGTCTGCATATTAAAGGATACTTCATCAGTGATAAATTTAAAGCATTACTAATGCAGAAAAAAGACAGTTCGAGCATGTCAAAAACCTTTCTTCGGCCACTTTTGCAGTTCGTGTCTTTGCAATCAGTAAGTCAACATACTTGAATTATTTTGATTCAGTAATATCATACGCAATTACATTCAGGATAACTCATCATTACTGGAGAAAAACCGTGCCATATGAATAATATGTACGTTGCTACAGCATCACATTACAAATTTTCTCTCTTGAGTTATTTGCATCGAATCCTTTGCAGGTCAGGAGGGATAATGACGCTGGCAATTACAACAGTAGAAGAAACAGTTGAAATCAGCTTTAGGTAAGCAACGGGTGAATGATGCTATACAAAAATGTTTCATTATTTACCGAATTTCTGACGGACAATAGATTTCAGTGAAAGAAAGCTAACAAAGTTCCTTCTGGGATACTAGCTGTATTTCATAGAATAATTTTTAGTTAGAAATTTGGAACTATATTTGGTGAAGATGTATTACTTCCGTCTGTTATTAAACTTAATATTATTTTTTGTTATAAGAACTTTGCTACTCAATGGATACCATGTAGCTTATTCTGTTAACCGTATCCTTCCACATCATTGCGGTACGACTAATCATACAAGAAGGTAATAAGATCTACATCTACATACATACTCCGCAATCCACCATACGGTGCGTGGCGGAGGGTACCTCGTACCACAACTAGCATCTTCTCTGCCTGTTCCACTCCCAAACAGAATGAGGGAAAAATTACTGCCTATATGCCTCTGTACGAGCCCTAATCACTCTTATCTTATCTTTGTGGTCTTTCCGCGATATGTAAGTTGGCGGCAGTAAAATTGTACTGCAGTCAGCCTCAAATGCTGGTTCCCTAAATTTCCTCAGTAGCGTTTCACGAAAAGAACGCCTCCTTTCCTCTAGAGACTCCCACCCGAGTTCCTGAAGCATTTCCGTAACACTCGCGTGATGATCAAACCTACCAGTAACGAATCTAGCAGCCCGCCTCTGAATTGCTTCCATGTCCTCCCTCAATCCGACCTGATAGGGATCCCAAACGCTCGAGCAGTACTCAAGAATAGGTCGTATTAGTGTTTTATAAGCGGTCTCCTTCACAGATGAACCACAGCTTCCCAAAATTCTACCAATGAACCGAAGACGACTATCCGCCTTCCCCACAACTGCCATTACATGCTTGTCCCACTTCATATCGCTCTGTGATGTTACGCCCAAATATTTAATCGACGTGACTGTGTCAAGCGCTACACTACTAATGGAGTATTCAAACATTACGGGATTATTTTTCCTATTCATCTGCATTAATTTACATTTATCTATATTTAGAGTTAGCTGCCATTCTTTACACCAGCCACAAATCCTGTCCAAGTCATCTTGTATCCTCCTACAGTCACTCAACGACGACACAGCATCATCAGCAAACAGCCGCATATTGCTGTCCACCCTATCCAAAAGATCATTTATGTAGATAGAAAACAACAGCGGACCTACCACACTTCCCTGGGGCACTCCAGATGATACCCTCACCTCCGATGAACACTCACCATCGAGGACGACGTTACTGGATTCTATTACTTAAGAAGTCCCGCTAGGTGCTAAATAAAGTACTTTTTAGCTTGGTGTGGAATAGGGTTAACGGGCGTTCTGTCGTTCCATAGGTGTCAGACATGTTGTCGGGACGTGGATGAACACTAATATCTGCTTTGGATATCACGTATTCTCCAGTGCGAACTTTCAGGCAAATGCTATGTTCTACGCCGGAGGTTCAAGGACATGTCATTCTCCATCAGTACTACGTTCTCGCAAAAACACTTTCTAATGGCCTTAAAGAAATACGACAGAGATACCAGCAATTGTAATCCGCTTCCAGCTTTGCTCAGTTGGAAGTTGCTTTCTGCACTCCAAGTATGCTGGAATTTTTCTAAAAATAAGTAAAGAGGCTACGAAGATTAATATAAGGGAAGAAACGACTTTGTAGACAGGCCATGAAAAGGTATAAGTCCCTTCTGACTCAGTGGAGAAGGATAAATTCCGTGTGTGAAGCATGTAATTTTTAAGGCTACATGCCCCAAATTTAATGGATTGTTATTACGCCATGAAAATCTGAAAATACGCATGTCTTGAAGAAATACGAACTCTTAAGGAAAAATGCATTAGGTAAAATAAGGGAGATTATGGCGCATTCCAAAGTGTTAAGAGGTGTATCAGGCGCCATTGTACGTGTCTTGCGCTGCCGCACAGTATAATTATCCCCGTAGATATTACGTGTGGGCCGAATGTAAAAGTGCCCTGCTATTGCTTCAGTCACACACAAAAGAAAATTGAGCTAATCGTGTGCACCGCAGTCGGACATGCAGGAATGCTAAACGTTAAAATTGGGCGAGAGAATGTCGAAGAGATGGACGAATTTTGCTACCTTGGAAGCAGAATAGAAGCAGAAGGGAGATGCAGGAAAGAATTAATAGCAAAGATTTCACGAAGCAAAAATAGTTTTGTATACGCCGGCTAACAAAACAAGTGAAGCGTTCAGCAGACATGGTCAGACATCAATATAACTTCATGCACGTGTACACCATCGGTGGCTATGTAAATGAGTCAGCGTTATAACTCTCTGTGACGGGTAGACCGGCGACCAAATTGCATTAGCGTTGTTCGTGTGTAGCGTTTCTCCCAGGCCTATTGGTGTCTACAGGTTGACGCAATTATGATATACCACCTGAAAAACCCAGTCAGTTTTACCGATAGAAGAAAATCGTTTAATCTCAAGATGCTTAGTTTAAAGGAGGACAAAATGTGGTTTTCATAATTTTTTTGATAGGTGGAAGTGTAGAGGAGATATGATAGTCAACTTTGTTATTTTATATGCTTTGGCACATTATTTATCTTTTAATAATACGTTTGAAAACACGTATAGTGCATTAGGTTTTGTTAGGTTTCATTACATTTGAGGGTTCGTTAATCATGAAGTATCAGCGACAAAGAACAGGTACAAAATGTGGTTGCTTTAGTGTACAGGTTACGTCGAATGTTAACAACATTCCTCTCGCTGCAGGTTTCGTGTTTCATCTGTTGCATGAAGACCATTGAATGAAATCAACATTCCACATACTGCAGAGTCAATATATTTGTTAACCGACTACGATATTACTGCACTTGGCGTGATGTGGCCGTTATCGGAAATACGTAACCAAGTACCATCGTGACTAACGAGAATGCATCGCACTGTGAATGATTTCAAAGCAGTTTTGCATGTTCCGTCAAGTGGTTCAACGTGTCCCCCATGAAATATCACGATGAACACTCACGATAAGTCGACCGAAGCGCTCTCACTCACAGGCGCAATAATACGAGTACTGTGGTCGACTAACACACGTTGCAAGACAACCATGAGTTTGTGGTTTGCTGTTATAGCAAGAAACCGTCTTCATAAAGTTGTAAGTAGGCTGTTTGGGTTTTTACGTTGGTACGTCATGTAGCGCTCTGTATGAAAATCACTGGCTGTGCTGTGTGCAGTCTCTGGCTGGGTGGCATTGTTGGAATATTCGCTATTGTAGTGTTGGGCAGTTGGATGTGAACAGCGCGTAGCGTTGCGCAGTTGGAGATGAGCCGCCAGCAGTGGTGGATGTGGAGAGAGAGATGGCACAATTTTGAGAGCGGACGATCTGGACATGTGTCCATCAGAAAGAGTAAATTTGTAATACTGTATATCATGAACTGATATATATATATATATATATATATATATATATATATATATATATATGATGACTTTTGAATATTATTAAGGTAAATACATTGTTTGTTCTCTATCAAAATTTCTCATTTGCTAACTATGCCTATCAGTAGTTAGTGCCTTCAGTAGTTAGAATCTTTTATTTAGCTGGCAGTATTGGCGCTCGCTGTATTGTAGTAGTTTGAGTAAGGAAGATTTTTGTGAGGTAAGTGAGTCATGAAAGGTATAGGTTATTGTTAGTCAGGGCCATTCTTTTGTAGGGATTATTGAAAGTCAGATTGCGTTGCGCTAAAAAGTATTGTGTGTCAGTTTAGTGTTGATCAGAATAAGTAAAGAGAGAAATGTCTGGGTACGTTCAGTTCTGCTCAGCTGTTTGAAAATCAAATAACGTAAGGGGTTTATCAGCACAGTAATTCGTTAATTTTTCTAAGGGAGGTTTCAAAGTTATCAGATCTTCACAATGTTCTACGCAAAAGCTGAGAATCTTGATATGGTGCTTATTTAAGGCGAATGTCGGCAAAATATAAGAGCATCAGTGTAGTACGCTGAGAGATATCCTTATCGTAAAACACTTTCGCATTCTACCTTTACAAACAGAATAAGCAGGAAACATCGATGATAAAAAAACGTAAACGGCTGAGATCAGCAACCGACGAGCGACGTGAAAGTGACATCTCAGCAGCTGTAGCACACAGTTCACATTTATGTACAAGACAGCTTGAACGCGAGGGTGGAATCTGTCAGCACAGTTTCCTGCAGTACTAAATCCCACCAAATTTCATCCATACCACATATCACTTCATAAGGAGCTCCATGGCCATGACTTTCTAATGAAGGCAAAATTATCCGATCTAATGAAGGCAAAATTATCCGAATGGGTGCTACAGTTACCGCAATGAGATGATATGTTCTTGACCAAGATGTTATTTATAGATGAAGCTCCACTTTCAAACCACGTGCTCACTAATCTTCGCAAGATGCACTACCGGTCCTGTGAAAAACCACAGCGACTGAAAGAAGTGGACAAACAAAGACTTTGTTCAGTCAACCTGAGGTGTGGTTTTCTAAATAATCGCTAATTTATTGACAGGGACTTAAATAGTGTGAGGCATTTCGATTTTTTAACACAGGTACTGCCACTGATACTACAAGGTGCATTCTACATCCACATCTACATCTATACTCCGCGAGCCACCTTACGGTGTGTGGCGGAGGGTACTTATTGTACCACTATCTGATCCCCCCTTCCCTGTTCCATTCACGAATTGTGCGTGGGAAGAACGACTGCTTGTAAGTCTCCGTATTTGCTCTAATTTCTCGGATCTTTTCGTTGTGATCATTACGCGAGATATATGTGGGCGGTAGTAATATGTTGCCCATCTCTTCCCGGAATGTGCTCTCTCGTAATTTCGATAATAAACCTCTCCGTATTGCGTAACGCCTTTCTTGAAGTGTCCGCCACTGGAGCTTGTTCAGCATCTCCGTAACGCTCTCGCGCTGACTAAATGTCCCCATGACGAATGGCGCTGCTTTTCGCTGGATCATGTCTATCTCTTCTATTAATCCAACCTGGTAAGGGTCCCATACTGATGAGCAATACTCAAGAATCGGACGAACAAGCGTTTTGTAAGCTACTTCTTTCGTCGATGAGTCACATTTTCTTAGAATTCTTCCTATGAATCTCAACCTGGCGCCTGCTTTTCCCACTATTTGCTTTATGTGATCATTCCACTTCAGATCGCTCCGGATAGTAACTCCTAAGTATTTTACGGTCGTTACCGCTTCCAATGATTTACCACCTATGGCATAATCGTACTGGAATGGATTTCTGCCCCTATGTATGCGCATTATATTACATTTATCTACGTTTAGGGAAAGCTGCCAGCTGTCGCACCATGCATTAATCCTCTGCAGGTCCTCCTGGAGTACGTACGAGTCTTCTGATGTTGCTACTTTCTTGTAGACAACCGTGTCATCTGCAAATAGCCTCACGGAGCTACCGATGTTGTCAACTAAGTCATTTATGTATATTGTAAACAATAAAGGTCCTATCACGCTTCCCTGCGGTACTCCCGAAATTACCTCTACATCTCCAGATTTTGAACCGTTAAGAATGACATGTTGTGTTCTTTCTTCTAGGAAATCCTGAATCCAATCACAAACCTGGTCCGATATTCCGTAAGCTCGTATTTTTTTCACTAAACGTAAGTGCGGAACCGTATCAAATGCCTTCCTGAAGTCCAGGAATACGGCATCAATCTGCTCGCCAGTGTCTACGGCACTGTGAATTTCTTGGGCAAATAGGGCGAGCTGAGTTTCACATGATCTCTGTTTGCGGAATCCATGTTGGTTATGATGAAGGAGATTTGTATTATCTAAGAACGTCATAATACGAGAACACAAAACATGTTCCATTATTCTACAACAGATTGACGTAAGCGAAATAGGCCTATAATTATTCGCATCTGATTTATGACCCTTCTTGAAAATGGGAACGACCTGCGCTTTCTTCCAGTCGCTAGGTACTTTACGTTCTTCCAGCGATCTACGATAAATTGCTGATAGAAAGGGGGCAAATTCTTTAGCATAATCACTGTAGAATCTTAAGGGTATCTCGTCTGGTCCGGATGCTTTTCCGCTACTAAGTGATAGCAGTTGTTTTTCAATTCCGATATCGTTTATTTCAATATTTTCCATTTTGGCGTCCGTGCGACGGCTGAAGTCAGGGACCGTGTTACGATTTTCCGCAGTGAAACAGTTTCGGAACACTGAATTCAGTATTTCTGCCTTTCTTCGGTCGTCCTCTGTTTCGGTGCCATCGTGGTCAACGAGTGACTGAATAGGGGATTTAGATCCGCTTACCGATTTTACATATGACCAAAACTTTTTAGGGTTCTTGTTTAGATTGTTTGCCAATGCTTTATGTTCGAATTCGTTGAATGCTTCTCTCATTGCTCTCTTTACGCTCTTTTTCGCTTCGTTCAGCTTTTCCTTATCAGCTATGATTCGACTACTCTTAAACCTATGATGAAGCTTTCTTTGTTTCCGTAGTACCTTTCGTACATGATTGTTATACCACGGTGGATCTTTCCCCTCGCTTTGGACCTTAGTCGGTACGAACTTATCTAAGGCGTACTGGACGATGTTTCTGAATTTTTTCCATTTTTGTTCCACATCCTCTTCCTCAGAAATGAATGTTTAATGGTGGTCACTCAGATATTCTGCGATTTGTGCCCTATCACTCTTGTTAAGCAAATATATTTTCCTTCCTTTCTTGGCATTTCTTATTACACTTGTAGTCATTGATGCAACCACTGACTTATGATCACTGATACCCTCTTCTACATTCACGGAGTCGAAAAGTTCCGGTCTATTTGTTGCTATGAGGTCTAAAACGTTAGCTTCACGAGTTGGTTCTCCAACTATCTGCTCGAAGTAATTCTCGGACAAGGCAGTCAGGATAATGTCACAAGAGTCTCTGTCCCTGGCTCCAGTTCTGATTGTGTGACTATCCCATTCTATACCTGGTAGATTGAAGTCTCCCCCTATTACAATAGTATGATCACGAAACTTCTTCACGACGTTCTGCAGGTTCTGTCTGAGGCGCTCAACTACTACGGTTGCTGATGCAGGTGGTCTATAGAAGCATCCGACTATCATATCTGACCCACCTTTGATACTTAACTTAACCCAGATTATTTCACATTCGCATTCGCTAATAACTTCACTGGATATTATTGAATTCTTTACTGCTATAAATACTCCTCCACCATTGGCGTTTATCCTATCCTTGCGGTATATATTCCATTCTGTGTCTAGGATTTCGTTACTGTTCACTTCCGGTTTTAACCAACTTTCCGTTCCTAATACTATATGCGCACTATTTCCTTCAATAAGAGATACTAATTCAGGAACCTTGCCCTGGATACTCCTGCAGTTTACCAATATTACGTTAACTTTTCCTGTTTTTGGTCTCTGAGGACGGACGTTCTTTATCAACGATGATAATGTCCTCTCTGGTATGTTCTAAGGCCTCCGATTCTTTTTCTAATTAACTACTCACCCGAAATCGATGAAACTGGCGTTACTTCTCGACGTAATCGCCCTGCAGACGTACACATTTTTCACAATGCTGACGCCATGATTCCATGGCAGCGGCGAAGGCTTCTTTAGGAGTCTGTTTTGACCACTGGAAAATCGCTGAGGCAATAGCAGCACGGCTGGTGAATGTGCGGCCACAGACAGTGTCTTTCATTGTTGGAAAAAGTCAAAAGTCACTAGGACCCAGGTCAGGTGAGTAGGGAGCATGAGGAATCACTTCAAAGTTGTTATCACGAAGAAACTGTTGCGTAACGTTAGCTCGATGTGCGAGTGCGTTGTCTTGGTGAAACAGCACACGCAGAGCCCTTCCCGGACGTTTTTGTTGCAGTGCAGGAAGGAATTTGATCTTCAAAACATTTTCGTAGGATGCACCTGTTACCGTAGTGCGCTTTGGAATGCAATGGGTAAGGATTACGCCCTCACTGTCCCAGAACATGGACACCATCATTTTTTCAGCACTGGCGGTTACCCGAAATTCTTTTGGTGGCGGTGAATCTGTGTGCTTCCATTCAGCTGACTGGCGCTTTGTTTCTGGATTGAAAAATGGCATCCACGTCTCATCCATTGTCACAACCGACGAAAAGAAAGTCCCATTCGTGCTGTCGTTGCGCGTCAACATTGCTTGGCAACGTGCCACACGGGCAGCCATGTGGTCGTCCGTCAGCATTCGTGGCACCCACCTGGATGACACTTTTCGCATTTTCAGGTCGTCATACAGGATTGTGTGTACAGAAGCCACAGAAATGCCAACTCTGGAGGCGATCTGTTCAACAGTCATTCGGCGATCCCCCAAAACAATTCTCTCCACTTTCTCGATCATGTCGTCAAACCGGCTTGTGTGAGCCCGAGGTTGTTTCGGTTTGTTGTCACACGATATTCTGCCTTCATTAAACTGTCGCACCCACGAACGCACTTTCGACACATCCATAACTCCATCACCAGATGTCTCCTTCAATTGTCGATGAATTTCAATTGGTTTCACACCACGCAAATTCAGAAAACGAATGATTGCACGCTGTTCAAGTAAGGAAAAGTCGCCATTTTAAGTATTTAAAACAGTTCTCATTGTCGCCGCTGGCGGTAAAATTCCATCTGCCGTACGGTGCTGTCATTTCTGGGACGAATTGACAATGAACGCAGCCTCATTTTAAAACAATGCGCATGTTTCTATCTCTTTCCAGTCCGGAGAAAAAAAATCGGAGGCCTTAGAACTTGAATAAACCTCGTATAAGACAGCCGGCCGGTGTGGCCGTGCGGATCCAGGCACTTCAGTCTGGAACCGCGTGACCGCTACGGTCGCAGGTTCGAATCCTGCCTCGGGGATGGATGTGTGTGATGTCTTTAGGTTAGTTAGTTTTAAGTAGTTCTAAGTCCCATAGTGCTCAGAGCCACTAGAAGACAGCCCACTGGAAACATGACAGGTCGTATAGTACCAACACGATGAACGTCCAGCACATTCTGCACAGAGAATTACAGAGGTTCTAAACAACAGAGTTGAAGATCGTTGTATTGATTGGTCCGACAACACAAAATGTTCTGCGCGTTCGCCAGACCTAACGCCTCCAACAAACTGACATGAAGAAATGAAAGATCGCATTACACGAGCTTATTCTGCTATCAGCTCGGATGAAACTCATCGTGCAGTATTTTCCACATTCACTCGCTGATGAACTGAAACATCCCCTTAGAAAAATTTATGAATTACAGTGCTGATAAACCTCTTACGTTATTTGATTTTCAAACAGCTGAGCAGAACTGTACGTACTCAGACATTTCGCTCTTTACTTATTCTGGTCAACACTAAACTGACACACAATATTTTTTGCGCAACGCAATCTGACTTTCAATAATATCTACAAAAGAATGGCCCTGACTAACAATAACGTAGACCTTTCATGAATCATTTACCCCGCAAAAATCTTCGTTACTCTAACTACTGCAATACAACGAGCGCCAATACTGCCAGCTAAATAAAAGATTCTAACTACTGAAGGCACTAACTACTGATAGGCACAGTTAGCAAATGAAAGATTCTGATACAAAACAAACATTGTATTTACGTTAATAATGTTCAAGAGTCATCAGTTCATGATATCCAGTATTACAAATTTACTCTTTCTGATGGACACACGTCCAGATCGTCCACTCTCAAAATTCTGCCATCTGTCTCCCCACATCCACCACGGCTCACCTCCAGCTGCCCAACACTACAATAGCGAATATTCCAACAATGCAAAGCAACCACAGACTGCACACAGCTCAGTCAGTGATTTTCATACAGAGCGCTACGTGGCGTTAGCAACATAAAAACCTAAACAGCCTACTTACAGAATGACTGCTAACGGTCACCATTTTCAACACGTATTTAAAAATGTTGTCTGATGTCATAACATTATGTACTGTACATTTTATCCTAATCTTATTGTATGCGTTTGCAAACCCACTTGTGAAAGGTCAGCACCATGTTCTAATATAATTGCTGTCCAACGTAATGCATTGTGCGTCTCTTCAAATGTATTATTAAAAGGAAATAATATAATTTGCCAATCCTTTTAAAAAAAAAGTTAATTGTGATATCACCTTTACTCTTCCACCAATGAAAAAATGATGAACACCACAGTATGTCCCCCTTCAAGCTAAGTAACTTTTCTTTCAAAGATATTCTTTCATCACTGGAGGTGCCATGCGCTATTCATGTGGCCTGTCTTAGGTCCCTCACACTGTGTAAGGGGGCGCGAACAACGTCGCATACTGAATGATAACTGCGGACGGGTCCCATTTTTCCAGTGTTTTGGAAAGGCGCACCGGTGTTGTTCCTGCCGTCATGGTAGGGCGAGCTGTCGGGAGGGACTCCAGGTCACGGCTGGTAGAATTGAGAGAAATCTGCAGGCGCAGCAATACGATACGGTCATCTTGCGTCCTCATGTGTTACCTCTCAAGCGACATTATTTGTTTATTTACACTACTGGCCATTAAAATTGCTACACCAAGAAGAAATGCAGATGATAAACGGGTATTCATTGTGCGGCGGCGCGGTTGCTTCCGTCCCTTTACGACGGACCTGCACCTACCTGTGAACATTGTCTCAGAATATCATCAGTAGGGAAGTCGAGTGAAACCTACTGTGCTTCGACGTGAACCTGGCTGCAATTAAGGTCACTAATCTACGTTTCGGGAGAAAGTTTTCACACGAAATGAAAGGTTGGAAATTTTCTCCTCAATTAATATATTCTGAAACTTAGGTGAACAAGTATCACTGCCAAGCCCGTGCTAGTCTTAACACAGTCTCTCACAATCCGTTTCACTCACGTTAGCAAGTTTATGGTGTTGCATTTCCCGAAAACGTAATAGCTACAAAAATACGGATTGTTTCTGATTGAGAATGCTCGACAAATATTAAGTCTGTCGGTACCTAATGCAGTCACAGTTTTTAGCCACCGACCTGCTCAACACGCCACGCGGAATTTATGTCTTTTCTCGTCACAAAATTCACTTAAAAATTCCGAAATTTCTACACACCCATCGGAATAATTATGCCGTCACTTTACAACACTTTTGACGTATGAAACACTGATAGATCCGGCAACTTATCTTTTCCATCGGAACTACTACTACACACGTCCGAACTGTTTCATGGCTAGGCTCCGACTCTTCTCTCTAGAATACTCGTAAGTCTTCTCTACCAGCAGAGAAAGGCGCGCGAAGAATATTGCTTTACCATTCGTCAGTTTACTCAACAGCCAATAGCAAAACAACATTCTCCCGCGTCAGTTCGCGCTTTTCATCAATAACCAATCGCAAAATAGTAAATCTAACGACTGCACTTTTTACCGACGTAATTATTTAATATGCTGAAGTTTTGTTTATGCATTAAGTTATTTACTATTGTTATTTATACCTGAATTAACTTTCCCTCTACCATAAACTTACTTCACAAATATATTCTACAAAAATCCCCTTTGTCCATATCCATACTTCTTCGAAATGTTCCCACACTAAATCCTTTTACACAACTCGTTACACAATTATCTTCATATTAACCTTAAACCACACCCACGCATCATTTATACTGCTAAAACACATTTATGACATTTTACATACACAAAAAGACATAATAACGCTTTATGAAAATACTAGAACAGTTTATGAAAATCATTCTATTACTTCAGTGCACTCTAGAGGGCAAAATCGAAACTAAAATCACAGTCCCCTATCCAATATTGTCCCCTATCGGCTGATACATAAACTACGTGCGCATCCAATCTCTCGTCACCATCTGTCACTCTCCAGCTCTGAGACACATCTCCCACTTAACCGCCTCCAAGGCAGGATCGGTATATGGCGCTACGCCTCAATTGGACAAATATATTATACTAGAGCTCACATATGATTATATTTTCACGCAATTTGGGTGGATAGATCCTGAGAAATCAGTACCCAGAACAACCACCTCCGGCGTAATGACGGCCTTCATGCGCCTGGGCATTAAGTCAAACAAAGCTTGGAAGCGTGTACAGGTACAGCTGCCCATGCAGCTTCAACACGATACCACAGAGCGTCAAGAGTAGTGACTGGCGTATTGTGATGAGCCAGTTTGTTCGGCCACCATTGACCAGACGTTTTCAATTGGTGAGAGATCTGGAGAATGTGCTGGCCAGGGCAGCAGTCGAACATTTTCTGTATCCAGAAAGGTCCGTACAGGACCTGCAACATGCGTTCGTGCATTATCCTGCTGAAATGTAGAGTTTCGCAAGGATCGAATGAAGGGTAGAGCCACGGGTCGTAGCACATCTGAAATGTAACGTCCACTGTTCAAAGTGCCGTCTGTGCGAACAAGAGGTGACCGAGACGTGTAACCAATGGAACCCTGTAATATCACGCCGGGTGATACGCCAGTATGGCGATGACGAATACACACTTCCAATGTGCGTTCACCGCAATGTCTCCAAACACGGATGCGACCATCGTGATGCTGTAAACAGAACCTGGACTCATCTTAAAAAATGACGTTTTGGCATTCGTGCACCCAGGTTCGTCGTTGAGTAAACCATCGCAGGCGCTCCTATCTGTGATGCAGCGTCAAGGGTAACCGCAGCCATGGTCTCCGAGCTGATAGTCCATGCTGCTGCAAACGTCGTCGAACTCTTCGTACCGATGGATGTTGTCTTGCAAACGTCCACATCTGTTGACTCAGGGATCGAGACGTGGCTGCACGATCCGTTACAGCCAAGCGGATAAGATGCCTGCGATCTCGACTGCTAGTGATACAATGCCGTTGGGATCCAGCACGGCGTTCCGTATTACCCTCCTGAACCCACCGATTCCATATTCTGCTAACAGTCTTTGAATCTCGACCAACGCGAGCAGCAGTGTCGCGATACGATAAACCGCAATCGCGATAGGCTACAATCCGACCTTTATCACAGTCGGGAACGTGATGGTACGCGTTTCTCCTCCTTACACGAGGCATCACAACAACGTTTCACCAAGCAACGCCGGTCAACTGCTGTTTGTGTATGAGAAATCGGTTGGAAACTTTCCTCATGTCAGCAGGTTGTAGGTGTCGCCACCGGCGCCATCCTTGTGAGAATGCTCTGAAAAGGTAATCGTTTGCATATCACAGCATCTTCTCCCTGTCCGTTAAATTTCGCGTCTGTAGCCATTTTAATGGCCAGTAGTGTATTAACATTACAGAGTGACTCTTCACCTTGGTAACTTTTGTGGGTCATTTGCCAATACAAACTAGACAATTTTGAAAATTTTAGTACTTTTCTTGTTTTCTTTATAATGAAATTGTTAATCAAAAAAGAAAAACAAAACAAAACAGAAACAAAAGACACATAAAGTAAACTGGAAAAAATTTACTATATTCTTATGAAGAAAATAATACACGAAAGGAAAGATTTACATAACAAAAGATGTCCCTTTACCAAACTGTTTCGTGAGGGAGGACTTCGGTAAACACTTCGAGCCTGTCTCAGATGAATTAAAATATTCTGTTCTATTATAGCTGCTGTTATACGTATTTATGTTGTGATATTAACTCTACGTGATTGTGTGTAAGGTCTGACAGTACTATTTGTCTCTACAATTGTTTTCTCTACTTAAGGGGTTGTTGGAACGTCCTATCCCGACAATTCTAAATTTTTGTGAATTAGCTTCCCTGTATTTCAGGAACCACTGTAGCCATTGACATGAAACTTTTGCAGTACATTAACCTGTATATTCTGAGGCTACTGAACTACAATAATTGCATTTCAGCCACTGCTCTAAGAAATACATTTTTTTAAATACACGGTTAAAATTTTGTGTACTTTTTGTACGTTATCCTAAATAGTTTTAATTACACTTAACATTATGTTCTTCTTTTAGTTCAGTAGACACAGGATACTCCCTGAAAATTTGAGTACTCTACTCGAAGTGGTTTCTGAGATGAGGGAAAAATGCAACATGAAATGCAAATTTTGAGGAGTGGGTTCTAAAGATTCAAAAGACTGTATTTCACTTAATATATGCTTAATTTTTTATTTCTAGTCACTCAGAAGCACCATGCACCATGCTGTATATCATCTTCGTGATCTTTTTCCAAGTTTTGTTTTCTTTTCTTCTTTCTGGACTCCTTAGCGGCCAACTGTGCTGCATACTCTGCTTTATCAATGCGAACCTTGGCTATCCGTTCAAATTCTCTGGTGCAGTTTGCTCCAGGGCTAATTCCCATATGCTGTAGCACTTTCACCCTACCAATATTTCCATCATTAAAAGCAATAACAGCATCACTGAGCCCCACTTTAGTGTCTTCGTTCCAACAAAAAACAGTTTTTGGTCTGCGAGTCCATGTAAGATTATTGAATGACTCATAGGGATTTTGAGTCTGACCATGCAGACACTTCCTGAGTAGTTCAGGATTTCCTTGGTCTCTGTAAATAGCTTTTATGATATCCATGACTGCTGCTGGGATGGAATGTTTATGGCTGTATGAACTGTTTGAATAATGGGCATTGCGGTAATTGCACCATGAATCAGGCCCAATCTGGGGAAGACGGTAGGGTATACTGTCTGCTTGATTTTCAACAAATCCTCAGTATTATTTATAATGGTTATCGCATAATATTGCTGTAGTTCATCTATTATTTTGTCTGTTAGCCCGCGTCTTATGGTTTTACCACCAGAAAGTTTCTTGTCTGTCAAATTTTGTTTCAAGTTCCTCAACCAGGTGCCCATCCTCTTCTGAACTTGACCAATACGAGGTGCATTCAAGTTCAAAGGCCTCCGATTTTTTTTCTCCGGACTGCAAAGAGATAGAAACATGCACATTGTTTTAAAATGAGGCCGCGTTCATTGTCAATACGTCCCAGAGATGGCAGCACCGTACGGCAGATGGAATTTTACCGCCAGCGGCGAGAATGAGAACTGTTTTAAATACTTAAAATGGCGACTTTTCCTTACTTGAACAGTGTGCAATCATTCGTTTTCTGAATTTGCGTGGTGTGAAACCAATTGAAATTCATCAACAGTTGAAGGGGACATGTGGTGATGGAGTTACAGATGTGTCGAAAGTGTGTTCGTGGGTGCGACAGTTTAATGAAGGCAGAACGTTGTGTGACAACAAACTGAAAAAACCTCGGGCTTGCACAAGCCGGTCTGACGACATGATCGAGAAAGTTGAGAGAATTGTTTTGGAGGATCGCCGAGTGACTGTTGAACAGATCGCCTCCAGAGTTGACATTTCTGTGGGTTCTGTGCACACAATCCTGCACGACGACCTGAAAATGCGAAAAGTGTCATCCAGGTGGGTGCCACGAATGCTGACGGACAACCACACGGCTGCCCGTGTGGCATGTTGCCAGGAAATGTTGACGCGCAATGACAGCATGAATGGGACTTTCTTTTCGTCGGTTGTGACAATGGATGAGACATGGATGCCATGTTTCAATCCAGAAACACAGCGCCAGTCAGCTCAATAGAAGGCACAGATTCACCGCCACCAAAAAAATTTCGTGCAACCGCCAGTGCTGAAAAAATGATGGTGTCCATGTTCTGGGACAACGAGGGCGTAATATTTACCCACTGCGTTGCAAAGGGCACTACGGTAACAGGTGCATCCTACGAAAATGTTTTGAAGAACAAATTCCTTCCTGCACTGCAACAAAAACGTCCGGGAAGGGCTGCGCGTGTGCTGTTTCACCATGACGACGCACCCGCACATCGAGCTAACGTTACACAACAGTTTCTTCGTGATAACAACTTTGAAGTGATTCCTCATGCTCCCTACTCATCTGACCTGGCTCCTAGTGACTTTTGGCTTTTTCCAGCAATGAAAGACACTCTCCGTGGCCGCACATTCACCAGCCGTGCTGCTATTGCCTCAGCGATTTTCCAGTGGTCAAAACAGACTCCTAAAGAAGCCTTCGCCACTGCCATGGAATCATGGCGTCAGCGTTGTGAAATATGTGTACGTCTGCAGGGCGATTACGTCGAGAAGTAACGCCAGTTTCACCGATTTCGGGTGAGTAGTTAATTAGAAAAAAAGTCGGAGGCCTGAGAACTTGAATGCACCTCGTACATTCCAGTTTTGCGATAAACTTCTATCCAAAGGCTGACCGGCTACTATACTGTCGTATGTTTTTGAGTCTCCATCACCTAAGAACTTAGTGTAACACACTCCCCTATCGTTCACAGATCGACTAAATATTTCAATAGCTGCAGATGCCTCCATACCACCACTTGTTCTTTCATACTTTCTGTCACAGATATGCCTTTCTTCATTCCCTGATTTACACTTATAACAATGTTTGGTTAAAATCTGGAAATCTGTTACCTTTCCAGCATCCACACTGGCCTCTGCAGCAACGGGATTCTTAGAACTGCAGCCGCCCTTCTGCCAGGTGCCATCAAAAGCTACTGGTATGTCAGTCATACCCTCATTTATTTCACCAGCTTCGTTTGCAGCACCCTTCATTGACTCACAAGCAACAGATTCCACATCAGCTCCAATAAATCCTGCATACTTGTCGCTTTTACAAGGTGGGCGTGGCACATTCATCACGGTACACATTGTTTCTGCTGCAGTGTGTCCTTTACCAATAGCTCTCAGCCCATAAGACCACCTAACATTTACTTCAAATGAATTATCTTTACACTTATCAGAATTCCAAAATGAATTAGTATATTTACAACTGGCACAATAAATGATAAGTTTCCTGGCTAGTCCATTTGATACCTCATTTTCTTCATGTAAATTAACTGGCTCTCCACATATTTTACAAGGCACACATTCACCCAACACCCTTGTTAGGATGTGTAAATCTATCAGAATATAACCTAACCCATCATTTACATTACTTCCGTTTTGAGAAACCTGTGTATTACAACTTTTTATTTTAATCTTCGAAGCACTAATGGGTGTTTCTCTAGATGCTGATGAGTTTGCCTGTATTTCATTGTCTGTAACTTCACACGCCACATGTTGAACACAGTGTTTTACTTTATTCGAAAATCTATTACCATGAAACCCACGTTTCTTAAAAACACTTCGTTTTGGCGTCATATTTCACTTTTGGAGAGATTTACCAACCTATTCGTCACTTTTACTCAGAAAAACGTTAGCACTTCGATATACAACGCGTGTTTATAGTATAACCGACACGATACTGTTCTTGACAGTGCTACCAATACAAACAGGTAATTTAACCTTTATCCACAGCCTTTAATTTAACCAATCCACAACCTTCTATATAAAAAATTATCGATTTTATTAGATTTTGAAGTAATGCACGTAAAAATTTTAACATTTTCAACTGGTGTAGATTATATTTAAAAAAATAAAATACTTCATATAGAAGTTTATATATATACAATTTTCTTTCGAAAATTGCAAATTTTATAATGAGATAAAAATCCGAAAAGGTGAATTTTTTTCCGTTCTAACTCCCCTTAACCGCGCCGTAAACGGGAGAGGAGGCTCAGTATGTGACCTCGAGCCTCGTCTCCTCGAAGGACTCTTCTTATCTGTGTTGTACGCTTGCGTAAATACACGCTTGTGTATTTATGTCTTACTATACTACACGTGTGTGTCTGTTCACAATTTTACTAAGTTCGCATGTTTTACTGTTTGTATCTTACATATTTCGCAAATTACACATTTACGTGTTTGAAAATAATGATCCAAAAACGTAATTCTTTTTTACGTGTGTTACGTGTACAAACAGCAAAATTCGTTGTTTTATTTTTATTACTAACTTATTTCTAAATTCCATGTTTATATTATTTCTAATATTGTTGCAGTCGTGTGACATGCTTCTATTCCGTATATAAAATAAATATATATCTGGTGACACTGGAGTGTTCACTTCATTATCTGTATGTTAATCTGTTTCCATACCCGTGTTTGAATCTCTATTATCCCATGCGTCATGTCCTGGTGTAGGGTGTGCTTCGGGTGCTGATCTTGTATATTGCTGCTTGTATATTGTTACTTGTATATCGCTGGTTGTATATTGCTGTTACAAGTCTTGTGTAGCGCTTTTGATATTTCATCAATGATGCAGTTAAGCATGCTCCAGTTATCTGAGGCTCTTAAAGTTTGCCCTATGTCTTAGATTTCTAACGTCGGCCTTACGTGTGTGTGTGTGTGTGTGTGTGTAGCATTTTAGTGCTATGTGTTCTGCGTATCAATGTTGCCCACATTCACACTTATCACACTGGATGAGGCTAAAGCGGTGCCGGTGTGTAGGGTAAGGGACATGGCCCGTCAGGAAGTGTACCATACCATGACTTGGGTCAACGTGTCTGAGTCTCAACCATTCGCGGATGTTCGTGAAGAAGGAGAAAACCCGACTCTCTTGTCGGATGTTTCCCAGTCTTTTTGACCTGTCTCAGCCTTCCAAAGATTCAATTGTTTTTCTGTGATATGTTCCCCACTTATCTCACATACCTTATCCAGCCCTCCCCTTTTGAGACAGCACGCTGCTGCTCTGTGTCTAATGGTTATGACAGTAGGGTATGTTGCAAGTACAACGCATAGGGCTTCCATAGACATGGTGCCAAATGCTCTTGACACTCTGGACAATGCACCTCTTTGTCCACGCCTCAAAATGGTTTTCTGGGTAACGAGTGTCAATCGACGTGCCTAGGCACTTGCTGCAAAATACATTATAGATTAAAAGAGGGCTGTATGGTACATTCGCAGTGTCTGCAAGGGCGTCTGTAGTGAGCAGGTTTCATCGTAGTGGGTTTGTGCATTAGTCTTGTCGCTCTTTCAGTTGTAAATCTTATGTGCTGGTTGAAAGTAGTTTGTCGAGGTGTATCCCTAGGTACCTTGTTGTTAGTGTTTTTCAGTCTAGTGGTGGGATTTCTCTGCAAGGCCCCTTCGATCAATAAATATATTGCCTTATTTGCCACAATAGTGAGCTTGTTATGGCCGCACTGGTCACTTATATTGTTACGACTTCTGCACCACTTGTTAGCAGCAGACACAGTGGCTGCACCAAAGACTGAGACGGCGTGGGGTTTTACAATTATGTATTGAACTTTCTTTACAATTTCTCCCTCGTTGTCGCTGCCCAGCCCTGCGGACCCCTCCGCCTGGCTGCTGCTGTGCAGATTCTCCGACAATGCGCGCAAAGCGCACTCGGGAGCCTCGGGCCACCAGTGCTCCGCTGAAGCCAGGATGCCCTGTAGTTGAGATGAACTCGTCACCGCTCGGCGCTCCAGTACGGGCACGCCAAAGGACCGCGTCGCCGTGAGGTCAGCTGCCGACACCGGGGGCTGGGAAGCCGTCAGTCCCGATTTCCACGAGGTCCCTTCATGGACGGACCACGTGCGGTGGGGCCGGGTTGCCGTCAAGTCCGGGCGTCAGCCCCTGGCGGTGCCTGTGACCCAGACCGCGCTGCAGCCGGTCCTGCTCGAAGTTCTCGCTGTAGTTAGTCAGCCACGGTGCCGACCGAACTGGGGCCGACCTCCAGAGCTGAAGTTGACATCTGGCGGCGAACGGATGACTCCTGCGAGCTGGAACAGACTTCCGGAATCGTCACCTACGAAGATTGAACATTCGGACGCGGACCATGTCCGTCCTCAGATCCGAACTGCTTCCTAATGGCTCCTGTCTGTTGCTGCCTGCGCTCCACTATTTATATCCGGCAGGAGGACATTTTTTACCCTCGGTGGTAGCTTTTTGTTTTTACTCCCGCGGTATACTGCAGCATAACTTCGCGTGCTGGCCTCACTTCCCCTTACTCAGCACTCTCCAGGCTTCATTCGGCACTCGGTCTGTGTGCGTCCTTGCGTCAGCCTGCTGGTAGACTGCTGCTGGCAGCAAGGCTATCTGTGCCTGCCTACTTCGCAACCCCTCGGTCGCCGGCGTGCCTCTGTTTTGCCATTCTCCACTGCGTGAAGCAACACTTACTACATGTGGCCCCAACAATATTTATAAGGAGTTGTGCAGCCTTGCTTTCGATTTGAATTCTCGAGTTTGCAGTTATTACTGCTAGCAAGTCATCAGGATAGACTACTATACCTTTCACCATATCATCTTCGTCTGGACTGTTGAGATGCGATTCTACAGCAGTATCCTACCTCTCAAGCGACAATATGCTCGTGCCGTTCTTCAGGAGGGCAATTACACTCCTGGAAATTGAAATAAGAACACCGTGAATTCATTGTCCCAGGTAGGGGAAACTTTATTGACACATTCCTGGGGTCAGATACATCACATGATCACACTGACAGAACCACAGGCACATAGACACAGGCAACAGAGCATGCACAATGTCGGCACTAGTACAGTGTATATCCACCTTTCGCAGCAATGCAGGCTGCTATTCTCCCATGGAGACGATCGTAGAGATGCTGGATGTAGTCCTGTGGAACGCCTTGCCATGCCATTTCCACCTGGCGCCTCAGTTGGACCAGCGTTCGTGCTGGACGTGCAGACCGTGTGAGACGACGCTTCATCCAGTCCCAAACATGCTCAATGGGGGACAGATCCGGAGATCTTGCTGGCCAGGGTAGTTGACTTACACCTTCTAGAGCACGTTGGGTGGCACGGGATACATGCGGACGTGCATTGTCCTGTTGGAACAGCAACTTCCCTTGCCGGTCTAGGAATGGTAGAACGATGGGTTCGATGACGGTTTGGATGTACCGTGCACTATTCAGTGTCCCCTCGACGATCACCAGTGGTGTACGGCCAGTGTAGGAGATCGCTCCCCACACCATGATGCCGGGTGTTGGCCCTGTGTGCCTCGGTCGTATGCAGTCCTGATTGTGGCGCTCACCTGCACGGCGCCAAACACGCATACGACCATCATTGGCACCAAGGCAGAAGCGACTCTCATCGCTGAAGACGACACGTCTCCATTCGTCCCTCCATTCACGCCTGTCGCGACACCACTGGAGGCGGGCTGCACGATGTTGGGGCGTGAGCGGAAGACGGCCTAACGGTGTGCGGGACCGTAGCCCAGCTTCATGGAGACGGTTGCGAATGGTCCTCGCCGATACCCCAGGAGCAACACCGTCCCTAATTTGCTGGGAAGTGGCGGTGCGGTCCTCTACGGCACTGCGTAGGATCCTACGGTCTTGGCGTGCATCCGTGCGTCGCTGCGGTCCGGTCCCAGGTCGACGGGCACGTGCACCTTCCACCGACCACTGGCAACAACATCGATGTACTGTGGAGACCTCACGCCCCACGTGTTGAGCAATTCGGCGGTACGTCCACCCGGCCTCCCGCATGCCCACAATACGCCCTCGCTCAAAGTCCGTCAACTGCACATACGGTTCACGTCCACGCTGTCGCGGCATGCTACCAGTGTTAAAGACTGCGATGGAGCTCCGTATGCCACGGCAAACTGGCTGACACTGACGGCGGCGGTGCACAAATGCTGCGCAGCTAGCGCCATTCGACGGCCAACACCGCGGTTCCTGGTGTGTCCGCTGTGCCGTGCGTGTGATCATTGCTTGTACAGCCCTCTCGCAGTGTCCGGAGCAAGTATGGTGGGTCTGACACACCGGTGTCAATGTGTTCTTTTTTCCATTTCCAGGAGTGTATTATCCTCATGTGGCATGAGTCTCTATGAACTGTCTGCATGTCCATATCAGGCCATTCAGACTTAGGTTATGTTGAAAAGGGCATGGCTGATTTCCTTCCCCACCCTTTCGTAATCCGAGCTTGTGCGCCATCTCTAATGACCTCCCTGCGGACGGAAATTAAACTTTAATATCCCTGTTCTTCATCAACGTCTTGTCGAGGTACTGATGGGACCAGTAAGATCACCAGATCTGTCCCTGAAAGAACATGAGGGTACCAGCTCAGAAGTCAGCTCCGTCCCAGCACAGTATCCAGTATATCAAGAACTGGTTACAACAGTTGAAGGTCAACTTGCCTCAAGACAGTATACAACTGTTTTATGACGCCCTTTGTAACGGTTCTTTATTTACGTGACCATTACGGCACTCCAACCCAAGTTGTCGATACCAGTAATATCGTACTATTTTTCTGCGAAGTAACAGACATATTTTTGTGACAATATTCACATTTGGTTCTATTAATGTATAGGTACTCCGATGTATCGACATATTACAGTGATATGGTTCTTGTGTGTGTTCATTTCTGTGAGACTGTCATAATATTTGACTCACTTGTAACCGTTTTGGCGCGAATGCGCACAGAGCAGTCTTTGTTTCACTTTGCAGAAGTTAAGTTGTTATTTTGATTTGTAAAAGAACAGTCAAGTCTTGTGTTTGGTAAAAGTGGAAATTAAATATATGAAGATTGATACAAAACTGTTTTCTTGATGATGTGACAATTAAGAAGAAGTATATGTGAATTTACGAGAAGTTTAATAAGAATGTGGATCGTGAACACCAAGTCAAAAATTATTTCTACCATACCATTGCTCTGATCTGGGACTGTTTGATTATTAAGGATTTCCTGAAAAACGCATTTGTTAGGTCTTCAAATATTGCTAAAACACAGATCTGGACCTTCTAGCAGTCAAAGTGGGATCACCCTATAATCAACAAGATGAGCCATAACAACTTCGACGAAATCTACTTGGGAATCCGTTCAAGATAAGTGCCAAAATTAATGACTTTTTACAGTGACTTCATTATTTCCATTCTGACGATACCATCCACAGTCAATAACTTTTTGCTGCCCAATAAAGCGAACGTATGCTGCGTGAGCAACATTATTAATCTGATTTCTAACCTACATGGTTTCGGGGATGATTAATAGTGAGTCTGAACAAAAACCTTCATATTGACGTATGCCATGTTCCAAATGGTTTCCGAGATAGAACACATTCAATGTGCAGTATTATTTATTTTCTGTATTATTCAAACATTGACATTCCTTACAATATCTCACAGTAGTGTATAGGAAGTGTCATAAACAATTTGCTACAAGACACTTGTGGTGCATCAAGACATGAAACTAACTACAACTGGCCTGCAAAATTTACGTAAGCTACAGCGCATGTTCATCGCGCTTGATTTTCAACATTCTCGCGCTCTCTTCAAGCAAACTATTGGTCCTTGAGAAGAAATGAATACAACCCTTTTGCAGGAAACTTAACTTAGTTTAATTTTGTACTGTGGTACATATTCGCTGGAGGGCGTAGTTTTCAAGTTATTCAAGAAAAACGTACAAAAGTGATATTAAATGTGTTCTTTCTCAGAAACCATTCGGAACTGGACACATGTCCATATCAAGATTTTTGTTCAGAATCACTAATACTATTGTAACGTCCCCTTAGAAAAATTATAGAAAAATTATGAATGACTGTGCTAGTAAACCTCTACGTTATTTGATACAAAGGCAGCTGAGTAAAACTGAACGTAGTCAGACAGTTCTCTCTTAACTTACTCTGGCCATCACTAAACTTGTAAGTAGGCTGTTTAGGTTTTTATATTGGTCACACCATGTAGCGCTCTGTATGAAAATCACTGACTGTGCTGTGTCCAGTCTGAGGCTGGTCGGCATTGTTGCAATATTCGCCATTGTAGTGTTGGACAGTTGGCTGTTAACAGCGCGTAGCGTTGCGCAGTTGGAGGTGAGCCGCCAGCAGTGGTGGATGTGGGGAGAGAGATGGCGGAGTTTTGAGAGCGGATGATCTGGACGTGTGTCAATCAGAAACAGTACATTTGTAAGAATGGATGTCATGAACTGCTATATATATTATGACATTTGAACACTATTATGGTAAATACATTGTTTGTTCTCTATCAAAATCTTTCATTTGCTAACTATGCCTATCAGTAGTTAGTGCCTTCAGTAGTTTGAATCTTTTATTTAGCTGGCAGTAGTGGCGCTCGCTGTATTGCAGTAGTTCGAGTAACTAAGATTTTTCTGAGGTAAGTGATTTGTGAAAGGTATAGGGCCATTCTTTTGTAGGGATTATTCAAAGTCAGATTGCGTTGCGCTAAAAAATATTGTGTGTCAGTTTAGTGTTGATCAGAATAGGTAAAGAGCGAAATGTGTGAGTACGTTCAGTTTTGCTTAGCTGTTTGAAAATCAAATAATGTAAGAGATTTATCAGCACAGTAATTCAATAATTTTGCTAAGGGGGCGTTTCATATGTCGACCCTTAGCCGAGGATACCTCACTGGAATCTTCTGATTTTTTTCTTGTAGTTTGTGTAATTAGTGTAGCTATTGTCTATTCCTAGCGCTTAATCATAGAGAGAATTTCCTTTGTAGTTGTAGTTTTTCATTGTTGTACAGTAAAACAGTTGTAGCATGCATGTAGATTTGCAGCAAGTATTTCACAGCTGCGCTTGCAATTAAGTAGATATTATTTTCAGTGCTATGTTAACGTGTTTTGTTATTTTGCTCTTCAAATTGTGCTTTTCTGTGTTATCGTGTGAAATATTGTGACAATTATGGCGTGTGAAAAACGTAACACTAGGCTCCAAAGTAAACTGAGAAATAATAGTGACGACGAGCGTAGCTTATCAGCGCCACTGTGTAATGAATTAACAGACATTCAAAGTGGTAATTTGGTAATTGTGCATAGGGAAATGGAGCGGGCGGCAAATAATAGCGTAGACAGTGAAACAATTAGTGAACAGGGAAGCATTATCGATCGATCGGTAGGCAACAGCTCGCCTCAGGAATCCGAAATGACAGGAGACTATCTTGCAAATACTGTAGATTCAGGTTTTGGGTCCTCACCGTTTTCTCAAATAAGTCAAGACACATTTTCTGCTTGTCAAAATGTGAATGTTGCCGGTGCAAATTCACTGCCGAAAAGCACTGAGGAACATGTTTCAGACACCAGTGCATTTTTATTACAATTAATACAACAAATGGGACAAACACAGCAAAAGCTTCAAAAGTTAGACACAATGGAACAAAATCTTCTAAAGTTAGACACAATGCAACAAAATCTTCAAAAGTTAGACACCACACTTGAACAAACACGTGAAGATTTAACTACTAAGTTACATAAAATCGAACCGAAATGTCAGAAAGTCTGAAATGACGTAAAAACACAAATTTGTGAGTATTTACAACCTATTTTTCCGCGGCGTGAAAATACATTACAGAATCACGAAGCAGTCATAAAAGAACTGCAAACTATTGTTCATGAAAATCATGAGACCTTGCAAGCTAAGATTGACTCAGTTGCATCTACCGATTCGGTTACGCAACTTGCAAAAACCCAGGAAAACTTAAAGGACACAGTAGATACGATTTCAACACAAATGGACACTCTGAAACTTGATTCAGAAAAACACACTGAGGAAATAAGTTCACTATCAGAGAAAGTAGCCGAACTTTCGGATCATTTCACTAACTTATCTACAAAGATGGATGATGATCTGAATGACACAAGACCTGTAGTCTTTAATGACAATGAAGAGTGCGAACAAATTAGGAAATTCAAACAAAATCAGAATCAAATTAATACGCAACACCAAAGAGAAATCCAGGAAGTACAAGATCAGTTGACACAGGTAATACAAGAGGACACTCGTGCTCCAATACGGAAGAGGGACATAGAAATACGGAACAGCCACAAAATAATAACACGAGGCACTTCGGAAATTATGAAAGAAATTGGCAAGGAACACCGAATTTTGAGATGGAACCGCCGAAACGAAGTAATAATGACCGATATGTCACTAGCCGACATGATGATTTTGACTATAAGCTGTTTATTACCACACGTAAATTCAAAACATTTAAGAATTCCGGCAACGACATTCATCCACAAGCGTGGCTTCATCATTTCTCTCTTTGTTTTCCTCCCAACTGGTCATTAGAGCATAGATTAGAATTTATGTGTGGCTATTTAGAAAATGAACCAGCTGTAAGAATGCGATCGTTCATTCACGATTGCCACAGTGAAGGAGAATTTTACCATGCCTTCCTCTCAGCATATTGGTCTCAAGCCACACAAGACCGAGTAAAACATAGCATCATAATGATGAAACATTTCGAACAATGTAAATTTTCCATTCTTGTGAAATATTTTGAAGACATGTTGCACAAGAATCACTACCTGTCAAACCCTTACAGCCCCTCAGATCTCATCCGCATTTGCTTAATCAAATTGCCTGAACATTTACGACATATTATTTTGGCAGGACGCTGCAAAGACGACATTGAAGCTTTTGAGGGACTGTTACAAGAATTAGAAATTGACACAGACAGTCGCGGGATGCGAAAACAGGAAAACAATCACTACAGGTCACATCCGTCTCAATTCCGTGACGACAGAAACAATAACTGGACACGACAAGGCTATTCTTACAACGTAAATCGTGACCAAAACAGACACCACCCGTATAACAACCGTTGGCAGAGTAGTAATAGTTACGGAGAAAGATCACATTTCCGTAGTAATGAATATGACACAGACAATTATAGAAACAGACAATATTGGAACCAAAGCAATTATTATCAAGGGAGACAGAATAACTTCAGACCTAACGGTCCAGCACACAGTTACGATTCAGGGAGAAATTCTCCACAACGTGACCGACAAGAAAGAAACTATGGAATCTACCGACATGACGACAGACGATATGATCGTAACGACAGACCTGAATTGCATCAGAACTGGCGGGATTCAAACAGGGCAGGGCCCTTTGGACAAGGTGAATTTGTAGAAGTTAGGTCTCCTAATCCCAATAACGACGCACGCCAACAAAGAGATAGCAGACAATGACTCGCACCGCAGGCAGCCACGTGCGCCGGCTGGCTCAGAGAAAAAGAACATAGACGCTAACCTTGAGAAAAATTCGAGCATCTTTTACCGATGTACCATATACCATATGATAATTACGATGAAGCTGGAGCTTTGCGTAGTAGGAACAGTAAAGGCTTGCACCACATTTCACATGTAAAACCGTTTATTGAGAGATAATCTGCTTTTTAAAATTGTCTTTGCCATAAATGTTTTCACTTCACGATACTAGAACGCACTGTCACACTTAGAATCTGTTAACATGCAACAATGTTTGAAGTTAAATATCCAGTCTAGAACCAAGAGAATTTATTTAAACAGTAGTTACGAATGCATTGTTATAGTGAACAGAGGACACAGTGTTATTGTGTGTGTACATTCTTGCTTGTTAATTGCACGATTACGTAACGACTATAAGGCTTACATACTTAGAACATATACTGCTAATGAGATTTTAATGCAACATTTTGGTTTAGTTGAAAAGACATTCATTATTTGAAAACTTTCTGTGAGATTAAAGATGACTTTGTATGTGGTTTCTTTGACAGCTACATAATTATATCACAACGCTACTAATGTGTGACACAATTTACATTGTTGCTTTTGCGGTGTATCTGTTTTATATCTGCACAGTTTTTATGTATTATTCTGGAAAGTAAAATATGTTTTAGTAGTATCTTTTATGGTATAGCTACAATGAGACAGCGTCTTCTGTAGCACAACAATACGTTACAGCACAGTACTTTCTTCATTACGGCAATAAGCGTAATAACTAAGATATCTATACGCAAAGCATTTCACTTTTGTTTATGATGAGGCGAGTACATTGACTTCAGCAGAACTTTGCTTACAGAGGACGATAACTACGACAGTTCCACAGAATTATCTTACAGCAAGACGCACATTTAGCGCTACAGGACACGTATTTGAGTGATTAATTTTATACTTAAAACATTTATTTTTAAAGATTTTTGAATTACAATGATACAAAGGTTTCCCATGATACATTTAATTCCATTGCTGTAATCTGTAACACCTGAGGTTATAATTACATTAATCCTCAAGGAGGTACACGCTTACTTTGTGTACCATGTGTTTGGCAAACACAAGGAGCCCTAGCTAATATGGTATTTGCTTATACGACTTTACACATCGGTACCATATTTCTCTAACACAGAATTACACAGCTCTCTGATTATTTGACAGGAAACAAACATTTTTTTACTACATCAGTGACAGATGTTTACGTAATTACACAGTTGAATAACTTGACACTTATGAAATTGTATTTTGTCTCTACTTTGTGAACTGTTCATATTTTTTCGGAAGCATTCTGATTCTATGAGAGCTTTGAATGATGTATTTGGTATGAGATCATGATTTTTAAAGTATGTTTGAGGTAGATGACACTCTTGAAATGAGCAGAGAATATTTTTTTGGGTTTGAAATTATTGCAGACAGCTATGACACTTTTGAGATTTGGCTGAGATCTTATCATGTTATTATTACGATGACGATGTGTATTATGCTGTTGAGGTATGTTTATGATCAATAAGCTGATGCTATATGAGGAATTTGATTATGCTACATATTTATAATGATGAAATATTGAAGAATGTCGACGAATATGTATATGTGTAATAAGGTAAGGAGTAATGAGTAGTGGTTAGGAACTCTGATTTGTGAAAAAGGATGTTGGAAACCAAGAATCGTACTTTAAGAGTTATGATGTGTGTAAATGAATGAATGTACCACAATGCCGGCGAAAATGTTTAGGACACTATTATATTTATAGGATTTTGTTTCTACACATTTACAATGTAAATTCACGACCTGTGAAATTTTTATACGAGACTGTGACTGTAGTGCAAACTGGTGTCGTAAATATTTCGGTAAGAAAGCTAAGTGACCTTGATGCAATGTGCTGTAGGTGCCAAGCTATGCGACAGTCGCCTGGAAAAAACAAAAGCCGTGCCTTTCAGAGGCACAACAAAAAAAAAGGAGAGGCCATTAACCTCGCTATTGACATTCCTTTCTAGAAAGCATCGCAAATACGACACGCTAATTACTTGGAAAGATACTTACATCTGCACACCTGGTTATGACAAGCGTCTTTCTACGAGAGTTGACAGAATTTCTACTCACTTATGAAATGCCACATGACTATTGAATGATATTTTTATGCTTTACTTTGTACATATTTGCTTATTTCATTTGATATCTGGTTTCCAGCTGTGTTGCAGCATTGGTTTTATAAAATAAAATTAAATGCATTTGCTTATGTGAACACTTTCTGTCAACAGGTCTATTAAATAATAATTTTATAATCCACATTCTTCGAAAAAGGAGCACATGGAAAGGAAAGAACAATAAGAAGGGACTAACAACAGTAACTGCATACATAATTTTCTTTTCAAGTACTTGGTAATGTTTCTTGTAGAATAAGTTGAGGTGCACCACTTTAATGACATAGACATTAAGATGTGAATAGACATTTCCCTTATCTTCATTGTTCTCTTTAGTGTAATATTTTTTCTGCTTGAGCTTTGTCATGCTTAGATATAAGTTATAGTATTTGCTGCTGCTGTTTGCCAGGCATAGTGTTACTGAATTTGACTTTGTACTAGTCTGCTAAGCCAGTTTTACTACTGATTTATTTATCTTATTAGCTGCACATTGCCTTATATTAGTTGTAATGTTGCATTTGCTTTGCTAATTTATATTTATTGCTGCTAACTTTGCCAATTTACATTTTTTTTGTCATTGCTGTTTGTGTTAATTGTTTTGTGCTGCTGCATTGCCTCATCCCTTAGTTTATGCATCTGAGCTCAGTAGATTTAAGTTAGCTTAAGATAGGGTAGGCTATATAAGAGAACGAGTTGTGGTGAATTGGAAGAAATGCATTGAGAAGCTATAAAAAAATGGTTTGGCCAAAAAAGGATTTTGAAAGAGGATATGAACAAAAAAGTAGGGTTTAGGCACAACAGGTTTAGGTAGGATTTTCTTGGAAATACATGACGAGGTAAGATAATGGAAAATAAATAATGGGGTAAGAAAAATGTGAACATATAAATACAGAAAGCATGCTTGAATAGGAATTTTTTGGTGGAAACAAATGTTGAAATAAGAGGAAAGATCTATGGAAAGAAAGTTTTGGGTTGGACTGCAGTACCAAATGTCACACTGAAAACAAACCCTGTTCTGCCCTTTTGTATCATTCCGCTATGTGTTTGTGTAACCTTGTGTATTTGTGTTCTTCCTGTCTTTATGTGTTTATCTGATAAGACTTATGTTGTAGAATTTTTCTAATACTCAGTTACATTCACTATGATGAGGAATACTGTTATCCTCAAATATAATTTGCATTAATAACACGTCATTTTCTTTGTGGAGATGTTTACACATTATTAATTCTGTTCCGTTTCTGTTCTCATGTGTGAAATTAATGTTTCAAAAATTATTCTCATTATTTTATTTATTTACTTATGTCATAATTCCCGTAAAAGTGATGTATATGACTATTTCTATTCTTTTGTAAAGCCTGTACTATTACAAATATTATCTGTATTGTTATGTTCTTTAATGATGTATTTAGTACCTTTGTAATTGCATTCTTATGTTATAAAATTGTAATTGTCACCAGTTCATCAAATTAAGTAACTTGTAAGTTACATTTCACTGCACACGTTTCTGTTGGACGTAGTATATGGACAATATATGAGAAGTAGGGACTGTTAGTGTTTGCACGTGTGTTGATAATTCAGCAAGGGACTGGTTAACAGCATTTCTGGTTCTAAGGATAATTCCAAAAACTTTGTGAGTGCATAGGTGGTGGTTTATGGACTTGCTATACAGTACAAGACCCTTAGATGGTGATTGTGCACCTCCACAGTCGCAACAGATGGCTGCTGGCCGTCTCTAAAAGGAATGAAGTGGGTTTGCACCTTTGATGATCCACCAATACCATTATTTCTACAAGGACTGCAGTGGGTCTGCACCTCTGGTGTCCCACCAATACCATACTCTCTACCAAGACTATAGTGGGCCTGCTCTGTGATGGCCTACCTACCAATATTCTTCAAAACTTCGACTGACTCTGCTGTGGGTTTGCTCTGTTGTGGCCCATTACCTGTCTGCATGTCAAGAGTCAGCACTGTCTTTCCGTTGGAAGAACAACACTACTTCTTCAAGACTGCATGGAAATCCACAACTTCTGTGTGCATTTTCTTTTACTGCTCAGACTTTGAGAAAAACATTGCAATTTTACTGTGATGAACGATCACAATTGTCTTTATGGACTGTGAGAAAATTTTAGCTTTTGACCAACATTGTATCGATAAGTGTGTGCATTTTGTTTCTTTGTTAATGTAATTATGAAAAGTTTTTTTCAAATCATTATTGGCCACTGCCCAAAACAATTTGTAAAAGTTTTTGTGTGGAGCATGGGGGCTACGTAAGTAGGCTGTTTAGGTTTTTATATTGGTAGCGCTCTGTATGAAAATCACTGACTGTGCTGTGTGCAGTCTGAGGCTGGTCGGCATTGTTGCAATATTCGCTATTGTAGTGTTGGACAGTTGGCTGTTAAAAAACGCGTAGCGTTGCGCAGTTGAATGTGAGCCGCCAGCAGTGGTGGATGTGGGGAAGTGAGATGGCGGATTTTTGAGAGCAGATGATCTGGACGTGTGTCCATCAGAAACAGTACATTTGTAAGAATGGATGTCATGAACTGCTATATATATTATGACATTTGAACACTATTAAGGTAAATGCATTGTTTGTTCTCTATCAAAATCTTTCATTTGATAATTATGCCTATCAGTAGTTAGTGCCTTCAGTAGTTTGAATCTTTTATTTAGCTGGCAGTAGTGGCGCTCGCTGTATTGCAGTAGTTCGAGTAACCAAGATTTTTGTGAGGTAAGTGATTTGTGAAAGGTATAGATTAATGTAAGTCAGGGCCATTCTTTTGTAGGGATTATTGAAAGTCAGATTGCGTTGCGCTAAAAAATATTGTGTGTCAGTTTAGTATTGATCAGAACAGATAAAAAGCGAAATGTCTGAGAACGTTCAGTTTTGCTTAGCTGTTTGAAAATCAAATAATGTAAGAGATTTATCAGCACAGTAATTCAATAATTTTCCTAAGGGGACGTTTCAAACTGACACACAGTATTTTTAGCGCAACACAATCTGACTTTCAGTAATCTCTACAAAAGAATGGCCCTGACTAACAATAACCTATATCTTTCATGAATCACTTGCCTCACAAAAATATTCGTTACTCGAACTACTGCAATACAGCGAGTGCCAATACTGCCAGCTGATTAAAAGATTGTAACTACTGATTCTAACTACTGATTGGCATAGTTAGCAAATGAAAGATTTTGGTACAGAATAAACAATGTATTTACCTTAATAATGTTCAAAAGTCATTATATATATAGATCTATCATATCATGACATCCATCTTAACAAATTTCCTTTTTTTGGCCGACACACGCTGTGTGGAGTTACCAACATAAAAACCTAAACAGCCTACTTACATAGCCCCCATGCTCCCATAAAAATTTTACAAATTGTTTTGCGCAATGCCCAATGATTATTTTCTAAATTTTTTTATATTAACGATAACAAATATATCAAATGCACATACTTATTGATACACTTTTGGTCAAAAGTAAGAATCATCCTCACAGCCCATAAAGACAGTCTTGATCATTCATCACAGTAGCACAAAGTCTCAGCAGTAAATGAAAATGCACACGGAAGTAGTGGATTTCCATGCAGTCTTGAAGAAATAGTGTTGTCCTTCCAACGTAAAGACAGTGCTAATTCTTGACATGCAGACAGGTAATGGGCCACAACAGAGCAAACCCACAGTAGAGTCAGTCGAAGTTTTGAAGAATATAGGTAGGTAGGTCACCACAGAGCAGACCCACTGTAGTCCTGGTAGAGATTACAGTATTGGTGGGCCACCAGAGGTGCAGACCCACTGTAGTCCTTGTAGAGATAATGGTATTGGTGAGTCATCAAAGATGCAGACCCACTGTAGTCCTTGTAGAGATGGCCAGCAGCCATCTGTTATGACTGTGCAGCTGCACAATCACCATCAAACAGTCTTGTGGATAATGTAGCAAACCCATAAACTACCACTTGTGCACTCACAAACTTTTTGGAATGTCTTTAGAACCAGCAGTGCTGTTAACCAGTCCCTTGCAGAATTATCAACTCACGTGTGAGCACTAACAGTCCTTTTTTTAACTTCTCACATATAATGCATATACTATGATCAAACAGAAACATGTGCAGTGAAATCAAACTTAATTTGAAGAACTGGTGTCTATACAATTATAAATTTACAACATAAGAATACAATTACAAAGGCACAAAATACATCATTAAAGAACATAATAATACAGATAACACTTGTAGTAGTGCAGGCTTTATAAAAGAGCAGAAATAAGCATATACATAGGTTTTACAGGAATTATGACATAAGTAAATAAATGAGAATATTGAAACATTAATTTGACATATGATCATTAAAGGAAAACGTAACAGGTTAAATAATATCCAAACATTTTTGCAAAGTATTTGAGAATAACAATATTCCTCGTCATAGTGAATGTAGCTTAGTATTAGAAAAATTCTATAACAGAGTTCTTATCAGATAAACAGATAAAGACAGCTAGAACACAAATACACAAGGGTTCACAAACACCTAGTGGAATAACACAAAAGGAAAGGACAGGGTTTGTTTTCAGTGTAACATTTGGTACTGCAGTCCAATGCAAAACTTCACTCCATAGATCTTTCCTCTAATTTCAACATTTGTTCTCACAAAAAAAATCCTATCAAAGCATGCTTTCTGTATTTATATGTTCACATATATCTTACCTCATTATTTATTTTCTATTATCTTACCTCGTCATTTGTTTCCAAGAAAAGTCTACCTAAACCTGTTGTCCCTAAACCCTACTTTTTTGTTCATATCCTCTTTCAAAATAATTATTCTTCATCATACACTACTTTTTTGGCCAAACCTTTTTCTTATAGCTTCTCAATGCATTTCTTCCAATTCATCACAACTCATTCTCTCATATAGCCTACCCCCTCTTAAGCTAACTTAAATCAGCTGAGCTCATATATATATACTACAGAACGAGGCAATGCAGCAGCACAAAACAATTAACACAAACAGCAATGACAAAAAAATGCAAGTTGGCAAAGCAAGCAGCAGTATATCTAAATTAGCAAAGGAAAGGTAACATTACAACCAATATAAGGCAATGTGCAGCAACACGAAAAACAAATCAGTAGTAAAACTGGCTTAACAGAGTAATACAAAGTGAAATTCAATAGCACTATGCCTGTCAAACAGCAGCAGCAAATGCAGTAATCTATACCTAAACATGATGAAGCTGAAGCATAAAAAAATATTATAGTAGAGATAGGAAATGTCTAATACCTATGTCAGATCTTAACACTAGAGTGATGCATCACAATAACTTACTCCACCAAACAAGTTACTAAATCGTTGAAAAAATTATGTATGCAATTCCTGTGATGGGAAATGTCTATTTGCAATCCCTTTTCTTTTTTAAGAAAGTAGATCATAAAATTATTACTGAATGCATCTGTAAACAGAAAATAGTGATATTAGTACATCTATTAAATTTTAGTTTAACTAATGCTGCAGTGCAACCAGAAGCTAGATAGTAAACAAAATGAGCAAAAATATATATAAAGCAAAGCATGAAACGTCATTCACTAGCCGTATGGTATTTCAGTAAATATCAGCAATTACAAGCTCCAAAGTGTAATTATATGTCTGCAAGTATATGCGTGTCGTATTTGCAGTGCTTTCTACAAAGAAATGTCAATAGCGAGGTTAATGGCCTCTTTTTTTCTCCACCTGTGCCTCTGAAAGGCCCACGCTAATGGCCCTTTTTTTTCAGGCTACTGGTCCACTACAGTGTTTTACGTCAGGGTCACTTACCTTCCTTATCAAAACATCTACGACAGCAGTTTCCGCTACAGTGACAGTCTCATATAAAAAAAATTGAATGGTCGAAAAATTACAGTAGAAATGCGTAGAAAAGAAATCTCATGAATAGCAGTGTTGTGTTACTCACATTCACACATGTACAGACATGTCACAACACTTATAGTACGATTCTTGGTTTCCAACATCCTTTTCACAAATCAGAGTCACTAACCACTAGTCATCATTCCTTACCTTATTACACATATACACATTTGTTGACTCTCTTTCGATATTTCATCATAATAAATACGTAGCATAATCAAATTCCTCATATAGCCTCGTCTCATTGATCATAAACATACCTCAACAGTACAATACACATCGTCATCATAATAATATCACCATGGCACATCAATCAAATCTCAAAATCGTCGTAGCTTCCTTCAATAATCTCAAAACCTTTAAAAAATGCTCTCTACTCGTTTCAATAAAGTCATATACCTCAAATGTACTTCAAAAATCATAATCCCATACAAGTACATCATTCAAGGCTCTCATAGTATCACAATGGTTCCGGAAAAATATGAATAGTTCACAAAGTACGGAAAAAATACAATTTCGTATGTGTGAATTCGCTGACATAGTAAAAAAAAAGTTTGTCTCTTTTAAATGATCAGATAGCTGTGTAATTCTGTGTTAGAGAAATATGGTACCGATGTGTAAAGTTGTATAAGCAAATACTATATTAGCTAGGGCTCCTAGCGCGTAAGCGTGTACCCCCCGATGATTAATGTAATTATACCCTCAGGTGTTACAGATTACAGTAAAGGAATGAAACGTCTCACCAAAAACCTTCTTTGTAATTCAAGAATCTTTCTAAAAATGTTCGATCTACAAAAATTTAATCACTCAAATGCATTTCATGTAGTGCTAAACTGTGCATCTTGCTGTGAGATAATTTCTGTCATTACTTGACGGTAAAAATGTGCCAAGTGTCGTATTTATCATCCTCCGTAAGCAAAGTTCTGCAGAAGTCAATGTACTTACCTCATCATAAGCAAAAGTGAAATGCTATGCATATAGATATCGTATTTATTACGCTTATTGCTGTGATCAAGGAAGTGCTATACTGTAACGTATTGTTGTGCTACAGAAAAGGCTGTCTCATTGTAGCTACACCATAAAAGTTACTACTAAAACATCTTTTACTTTTCAGAATAATACAGAAAAACTGTGCATATATAAAACAGATACAGCGCAAAAGCACTACTATAAATTGCGTCACTCATTAGTAGCGTCGTGATATAATCGTGTAGCTGTCAAATAAACTAACCACTGTGTCATCTAGTATCTCTCAGAAATTACTTTAAATCCAGAATGTCTTTTCAAGTAAACCAAAATGTCGTATTAAAGTTTCATTAGCAGTATATGTTTCATATATGTAAGCCTTATAGTCATTACATAATCGTGCAATGAACAAGCAAGAATGTACACACAATAACACTGTGTTATCTGTTCACTATAACAATGCATTCGTAATTACTATCTAAATAAGTTCCCTAGGTTCTTGTCTGGATAGTTGACTTCAAAACATTGTTGCATGTTAATACGTTCTAAGTTTGATAAAGTGTACTAGTAACGTGAAGTGAAAAATTTTATGGCAAAGGCTAAGTTAAAAAGCAGATTATCTCTCAACAAACGGCTTTACGTGTGAAATGTGATGTAAACCTTTACTCTTCCTAGTACACAGAGTTTCAGCTTCAACGCAATTATCATGTGGTATACGTCGGATTCTGTAAAGTCCATTGTAAAGCAGAAAGAATTTGTGACTCAAGTGTTTCTTCTTATGCGACAATGAATGTGAGCATTAATGAGAACTTTCTGATAAATATATAGTTTATTTGCATTTGCTTTACCGCGTAGTTTTCTCCTTTTGTCTGCAGCAGAATTTACATTTTTAATAGCCAAATCAATTATGTCTTTGTGTCGAAGTTTCCGTGCATTCGGAAAAGGTACAAACTCTCTGATTCCGTTTGGTGGTTCTTCATTCTTCAGTACACGAATAGTTTGTAAAGCAATGGAGTCATGAGGTATTTCATTCAGCACGTTTTGAATTAAGTGTAAATATCTGTTCCAATACTGATGCTTTATGTGACAATGAAGTCTGCAAAGCTTATTGATTTCTTTCATAATGTGTCAGACGGGTTACAATGTGATGAGTACAATGAAATAAAAACGAGTTTGAATTTATGATTCTGAAGCATGCGTGACCAAACAGCAGATCCAAATTGCCGTCCGATATTTGAAATGACTTTAGCAATGTATCCAACTCCACGTAAGAAATTTTTAACAAAGGCGTTGAATACAGACCGTCCAGTGGCTTTACGTAACGGAGTGACAGAAACAAATTTTGAAGTAAGTTCAACAGCTACTAGAACGTACGAAAATCCATTCGAAGTTCTGACAAGGGGTCCCAAGAGATCAACAGCAGCAAATTCTTTTAATTTAGGAGGAATAATAGGAAACAACGGAGCACGATGTGAGATGGTAGATATTTTACCTTTTTGGCAAAGTTTCCAAATAGACAAGACTCTCCGAATTCTCTTTTCTATATTGTCAAAATAACAAGTCGTCCGAAAAATATGATAACATTTTCGCGGACCAAAATGTGCGTTGCTGAAATGAATGTACCAGATGAGCTTATTAACAAAATCGTCAGGAATGCAAAGTACACATAGATTGTCTACAACAGTGCAACGTTTGAAAAGTATATTGTTTCTAAGCAGATAATAATGCCGAATCTGTAGGTGTCTTTTCATGCCATTTACTTTTGATGTCTTTCCAAATCGGATCTTTATCTTGTTCATGAATAATGCCCTTTAAAGATGTGGTGATGAAGTTTTCAAAGCCCACTTTCTGAATGTAAAGAATACTGAAATTTTTCTCGAGGTTTTGAATCCCGCCAGTTCTGATTAAATTCTGCTCTGTTGTTAAGATTATATCGTCTATCGTCTTGTCCGTAGTTTCCATAGTTTTTTTCTTGTCGGTCACATGGTGCAGAATTTCTCCCTGAATCGTAACTGTGTGGTGGACCGTTGCGTCTGAAGTTATTTCTGTCTCCCTTGATAATAATTATTTTGGTTCCCATATTGTCTGTTTCTCTGATTGTCATTACCGCGGAGAGGTGATCTTTCCCTGTAATTATTTTTACTCTGCAAACGGTTTTCATATGGGTGCTGTCTGTTTTGGGCAAGATTTGCGTTGTGTCCTAGCACCTGCCGCTGGAGATGGGTGGACATCTCTGTGACACTTCCAAGCACACTAAAAGAATAAGTGACGGAACGCTCTGCTCTTCTTTCGATTTTCTGTAAAACAGATAAAAATGACGAGAAATGAAATGAGCGTGTGGCATTGTTGGCCGGGGGGCCTCATTCGTGGATGTTCATCCGCCGAGTGCAAGTCTTATTTCAGTCGACGCCACATGGGGCGACTTGCGTGTCAGTGATGACGATGAAATGATGATGAGGACAACACAACACCCAGTCCACGGGCGGAGAAAATCTGCAACCCGGCCGGGAAACGAACCCGATCCCGTTGCATGAGAGGCAAGCACGTTACTAGCCAGCAATGCAGGTGAACGATCTGTATTTTCTCTCTATCATTCCTACCTAACAAGGGTTCCATAATAAGGAAACGTACCCAATTATCGATAGAACGAGAGTTTTGTATGTTACCTATTTCGAGTGTCAAGTAAATAAATGTTCTTAAGATTCTTCCTATGAATCTCGGTTGAACATCAGTTTTTTGCTGATTAGTTTTATGTTGTAAGTCGTGTATATTTCTGTTGTCTATTGTCAAACCACAATTTATGAAAGATGTTTGTATTTATTAACAGGATTAAGTAGGAATAATCAATATTTGTCATGTTGGAAATAATTGTGGTAGCAGGGAATGTCTGCACCAACGTATTGTTTGATAAGAGAGACCGCACATTGATATAATTTTAAAAAGGGCGGGAGAGACAGCGTATGGACACATTTTAAGAAAAGAGCGGGAAAGACCGAGCATCGATACATTTTGTAATGGTAGCAGGGATTGTCTGCACCAGAAAGCATTGTTGGCAGGAGAGACCGCACTTTATCTTTCGTAGGAAGTCAGTAGTATGCGAGAAGTGAAGCGAGTCGGTAGCAGGTCTGAAACGAGAGGATGAGAAGAGCGGTGTGCCTGCCAGCCACTAGCTATGATTTACAAGAGATTATAAACGGATGTACAGAGACATCAGCTAACTATTATCATAAGAGGAACTAATATTATTGAATTAATTTTTTTGAGAAACTCAAGACTACTGAAGGTATGTTTGCGCATTCCAAGTTGTAAGATTATTGTAAAAAGTAAGTCCCATTTGAACGTTTGTAAAATCATTTCATTCAGAATATAATTAATTTTTGCCACCAATATTGCGTTACTGATTACAATCCAGCTCAAAAAACCATCAACGTAACACTTCGCAAAATTTTATTGTTGTCAAGAAAAAGTTTAACTATGAATTACGTAACTTCAGTCAAATTAATTAAAGAATAACGTCAGTTTTGCTAATAAAGAATAACATCAGCTTTGGTAATAAATACAGCCACTTGTTATGACAGCCCACCAGCAGCTAATAGAGTATAGTAAACCAGAGTAAGTATATTCATGTCGCAGTTCGATGTAGCAGTCAGATGGCGATCCAGTAACAGTAAAAAAAGGTGACGAACAGTTTTAGGTTATTGCAGGCAACGACTGAGGGCCACGACGACTACACATTCTATGTTTCGTCGAAATAATCAGAAAATAATTTTTAATAAGCAGCATTTAAATTTACATGCGAAGATTGAGAAAGAGAATTAATTTCAAAGGGAAGATTTCATTTGTTAATATTAAGCAAGAGGTAGAAATCCTAAGGGAAGGTTTCATAGGATATTGTAGAAGGGAAGGTTGCGTAACAAAAGAGAGACAGAGGAGACGGGAAGGTTTCAATGTCATTTATCCACTTTAGGAAAGGAGAAACGAAGACTTTGACATTTGCCAGTGACGTCGTAATTCTGTCGGGGACGGCAATGGATTTTAAAAGAACACTTCAGCAGAGTTGGTATTGTCGGGAAAAGAGTTTATAAGGTGAATAAAACAAAGGCAATGGAATGTAGCTGAATTAAATGAAACGATCATCAGGAATAAGGTTACGGAATGGTAGACATCTGTATTTCTGGAGCAAAATATATGACGACGACCGAATGAGAGGAAAAACATGCATACTTGGAAGAGGAAGAAAATCGTTTCTGAAAAAGAGAATTTTTTTAACATCGAATAAAAAGTGTTAGGAAGTATTTTTCGAAAGTATTTATCTGCATTGTACGGAAGTGAAACGTGGAAGAGAAAGTGTTCAGACAAGAAGAGAATAGGATCTTTTGAAATGTGTTGTTCCAGAAGAATGCTGAAGATTAGATGGATAGATCGTGTAATTAATGAAGTGAAACTGAATCGAATGGGTAGTAAGAGAAATGTATGGTCTAACTTGACTAAAAGAAGTAATCTGTTGCTAGAACGCTTCCTGCGCCATAAGAGAATAGTCAGTTTGGTAACAGCGGTAAGGGTTCGGGATAAAAATTTCAGAAAGTGGCCCAAGGCTTGATTATAGTAAGCTGGTTCAAATTCATGTAGATTATAGAAGTTATCCAGAGTTATCATACAGGATAAGCTAGCATGGAAAGCAGGGATGGCTGTTATCGTTGGAACAACGGTTATAGCATACATTGATGTTTTTAGCGCCACTTTAAGTTGACTGATAAAGCCGCTCAAAATAACTGGTTTCTGAAACAAACAGTTCTAGGGTTTTTATCCCTATTATTTCCTGCAATAAACGGACAAATCGAACAAATACTGAAAAGTTTCAGCTCCCTCAGTTTCAAGATACACAGAATCAAAATACTAAATTAAATAGACAAATAAAAGAATAATAGTTCGTTCGTCGTTCGTTGCTTTTCTTGAAAAGTGGTAAGTGGTCCTATACTACAAAAAATCAGCAGTAGTCTCCTAGTACTCTCCTATTGATTCTAACTTTTTGTAACTCTCCTCAAAAATCATGCTGTAATCGGGGCCCACACCGCTTTTTGGCCATTAAAATTGAGAGTGCTAAAGTGTGAAAAATGAGCTTGTAGATCTCCGTTTCTTTGTGTTAATGTGTCCGTTTTCAAGGACTACAAGCAGATGAAGCTACATGACGTAGGCACGGTCCGCATGTCAGATACTTTCCGTTCTTATTGTAAATTACGAATTAGTTGTAAAATTCTAAGTTTTATGCTTATATGACCACTCACGTTTGTTGTACCTGCTCCCGTTTTTAATCTTTTAAAGCAAATGGAGCATTGTACTTCGCCGACGCCGCACTTCGTGAAATAGTTCTAGAGAAAGGACGATGCCACGTACCATACAACAGGCAGCGCCACATGGTAAAAGGTACGTTATTTTTTCAGCAGTGCTGAACCAACTACACTACTGACCATTAAAATTGCTACACCACGAAGATGACGTGCTACAGACGCGAAATTTAACCGACAGGAAGAAGATGCTGTGATATGCAAATGATTAGCTTTTCAGAGCATTAACACAAGGTTGGCGCCGGTGGCGACACTTACAATGTGCTGACATGAGGAAAGTTCCCAACCGATTTCTCACACACAAACAGCAATTGACCGGCGTTGCCTGGTGAAACGTTGTTGTGATGCCTCGTGTAAGGACGAAAATGCGTACCGTCACCTTTCCGACTTTGATAAAGGTGGGATGGTAGCCTATCGCGATTGCGGTTTATCGTATCGCGACATTTCTGCTCGCGGTGGTCGAGATCCAATGACTGTTAGCAGAATATGGAATCGGTGGGTTCAGGAGGGTAATACGGAACGCCGTGCTGGATCCCAACGGCCTCGTATCACTAGCAGTCAAGATGACAGGCATCTTATCTGCATCGCTGTAACGGATCGTGAAGCCAC
The DNA here is from genome assembly GCF_021461395.2 of Schistocerca americana. Lineage (NCBI taxonomy): Eukaryota > Metazoa > Arthropoda > Insecta > Orthoptera > Acrididae > Schistocerca > Schistocerca americana. The sequence continues at coordinate 983,569,764 of NC_060121.1, forward strand.
GTCTCGATTCCTGAGTCAACAGATGGGGACGCTTGCAAGACAACAACCTGCACGAACAATTCGATGACGTTTGCAGCAGCATGGACTATCAGCTCGGAGACCATGGCTGCGGTTACCCTTGACGCTGCATCACGGGCAAGAGGGCGTGCGATGGTGTACTCAACGACGAACCTGGGTGCACGAATGGCTAAACGCCACTTTTTCGGATGAATCCAAGTTCTGTTTACAGCATCATGACGGTCACATCCGTTTGGCGACATCGCGGTGAACGGACATTGGACGCGTGTATTCGTCATCGCCATACTGGCATATCACCCAGCGTGATGGTGTGGGGTGCCATTGGTTACACGTCTCGGTCACCTCTTGTTCACATTGACGGCACTTTGAACAGTGGACGTTACATTTCAGATGTGTTATGAGCCGTGACTCTACCCGTCATTCGATCCCTGCGAAACCCTACATTTCAGGAGGATAATGCACGACCGCATGTTGCAGGTCCTGTACAGGCCTCTCTGGATAGAGAAAATGTTCGACTGCTGCCCTGGCCAGCACATTCTCCAGATCTCTCACCAATTGGAAACGTCTGGTCAATGGTGACTTAGCAACTGGCTCGTCACAATACGCCAGTCACTACTCTTGATGAACTGTGGTATCGTGTTGAAGGTGCATGGGCAGCTGTACCTGTACACGCCATCCAAGCTCTGTTGGACTCAATACCCAGGCGTATCAAGACCGTTATAACGGCCAGAGGCGGTTGTTCTGGGTACTGATGTCTCAGGATCTATGCACCCAAATTGCGTGAAAATGTAATCACATGTCAGCTCTAGTATAATATATTTGTCCAATGAATACCCGTTTATCATCTGCATTTCTTCTTGGTATTGCAATTTTAATGGCCAGTTGTGTATTATGCCATTCGTTTGTTGCCCTTTTCTGTCTACGTTGTTATTAGAATGGCACTGTTGATGAAGGTTTCTCGGGTCTCCAGCCGGGTGGTAGCGTTGATATCTCGCGACGTTTCGGGAAGTGTCTTCTACAGAAGATGGGTACTATGACACTTCCCGAAACGTCGCGAGATATCAACGCTACCACCCGGCTGGAGACCCGAGAAACCTCCATCAACAGTTTACGCCGGGAAAACCTACAGTCACATAGAATGGCACTAATCGCTTTTCCGATTTACTGTAATAACGCAATATTTCAAAACAGTAAAAATTTTACGAATAAAAATTACTTCTTTTAAAAAAGTTTCATTTAAAAACCAAAAGTTTTAGCAGTGCTGCTATGGCTTATTGAATTTCGGTTTGTTTTACCCAGTGATGCTGCCGGAATTAGATTAGGAAATGAGACACTTGAAGTAGTAAAGGAGTTTTGCTATTTGGGGAGCAAATTAACTGATGATGGTCGAAGTTTAGAGGATATAAAATGTAGACTGGCAATGACAAGGAATGTGTTTCTCAAGAAGAGAAATTTGTTAACATCGAGTATAGATTTAAGTGTCAGGAAGTATTTGTATGGAGTGTAGCCATGTATGGAAGTGAAACATGGAGGATAAATTGTTTAGACAAGAAGAGAATAGAAGCTTTCGAAATGTGGTGCTACAGAAGAATGCTGAAGATTAGATGGGTAGATCACATAACTAATGAGGAGGTATTGAATAGAATTGGGGAGAAGAGGAGTTTGTGGCACAACTTGACTAGAAGAAGGGATCGGCTGTTAGGGAATTTTCTGAGGCAGCAAGGGATCACCAATTAAGTATTGGAGGGCAGCGTGGAGGGTAAAAATCGTAGAGGGAGACCAAGAGATGAATACACTAAACAGATTCAGAAGGATGTAGGCTGCAGTAGGTACTGGGAGATGAAGAAGCTTGCACAGGATGCAGTAGCATGGAGAGCTGCATCAAACCAGTCTCCGGATTAAAGACCACAACAATAACAACAACAACAGTTGGAGGGTTGTAACAAACCAGTCTTCAGACTGAGACCATAGCAAAAACATCTGTTCTTGCAATTTAAAGTCCCTTCGATACTCTTTTTCTATACATTTCAACTGTGTTGTGACAGTAGAGAACGGAGGTATTTTAAGTGGCTGTTAAAATAACTTTCGATACAGGTAAACTGCTCAGTTGCATGCACACGACTTCGTGCAAGGCTAGATATGCGAAATGAGGAACGTTCAGAGAAGTTTCAGTTCAGAGAGTAGAAGCAGGCGGTGTGTGGCAGCGCCTTCGCGCGGTCTGCACACAGGAGGTGGAGCGGCCGCGACGCGCCGTTGGCCACTTTCGCCGCCGTCAAATGTCAGTCTGCCGGCCGCTAATTCGGGCGAAGGACAGGTCAGAGGTACAATGCAGCCCATTGCAGCGCACGCGGACCCTTACTGCCGGTTCTCCCCCGCTAAATTGGAGTGCAGAGGAGCCGCCCGCGCCGCCCCTCAGTAGTGACAGGACGCCGCAGGAGGCACCAGGACCACTGCCGCCGCCGCCGCCCCCGCAGCCGCCGCCGTCACCATGGTACGTCTGTAGGCGGAAGTACCTGCCGCGGCTGTGGCGCCTTTTGAGGTGATACACAGTTAGCGGTTACTCGGGTGTTTACGGGGATTTGTGGCCAGTTGTTGGCATTGCGCTACACCTGTATTGTAAATGCACCTATGTCTAATGACCACTCATCGTAATACGTGACTTAGTTCTGTGATAACAAAGAAGACTGTGAATTACTGCAGTCTCTAAGGATAAACAAGAACTCCACCTACAAAATTTCGGAGGTTGCTCAGGAATATTTTCTGTGCGTTTGGTATGGATCCGAGATCGCTAGCGAACCTTTACAGAAGAATAATGTAATGTGTTGCCTCATTTATCTTAGTTACTATGAAGACACCTTGACTAAAGCGAAATAGCCGATAAAAAATGTCGTGTGACTAGAGCCTCCCGTATGGTAGACCGTTCGCCGGGTGCAGGTCTTTCGATTTGACGCCACTTCGGCGACTTGCGCGTCGATGGGGATGAAATGATGATGATTAGGACAACACAGCACCCAGTCTCTGAGCGGACAAAATCTCCGACCCAGCCGGGAATCGAACCCGGGCCCTTAGGATTGACATTCTGTCGCAGTGATCACTTTTTTTTTTCTCCAATGTAAGAAAGAGAAAGAAACCTCTTCTCTGAGTAGAAACTGAACACTGATAAAACTTAACAATTCTTCTTGAATCACACAAGTACTTTGGGAGTCGAACACGAGTAATTCTGAACAAAATGCTTTGAAAAAAAAAAAAAAAAAGAAAAACCTCTTAGTGTAACGTAGAAGTTCCGGAAGCAAGGTAATGGTAAATAATAATAAGAACACAAGTGACTATTAATTTTCTTCTGATCGTTCTCGTTCAAGGTGTTGTAGTGGTTCCACATATTTAACCAGTACCCATTCTTTCAAAAATGATTTTCAGCATGTTGCCGCAGTGTTTCTTGTGGTTGCCATACGTGCTGATTTTTCATGTAAACGCGGAATTCTATCTCGTTTTCCGACCCAGGTTTGTTGATGACATAACTAACATATTTTCCCAGTAACCAGCTAATGGCGTTGGTTTTTAATTTCGGAAAGTATGTCATGTCTGGTCTCAGGAGCAGCGATGGCGTTATATAATCCGTCGAGGATCTGGTGAGAAAGGCGATTTGTTGCCTGATCCAATTCCAGTTATATTGCCACCAGAGGAGAATCTGTCACTCAGCTACCACGGGCGGACGAAATAGCCGACAACATGCGATGACCAACAGGTGCAACGCAAAACACAGTGTACTACAACAACTCTCAGATGCAAAAGCACTGTGTTGTTGTTCCCGTTGCTGCGGGAACAACTTGCTCTGATGTCGTTGTGACGCTCTTCGACTGCACTCAGTGAATCCATACACAAGGTGCGTAATGGACAACTCTTCCTCGGGAGACCTATTCGTACCGCTGTGTATCACTGTTGACGTACAACGTACACTGCCGGAAAAACATACCCGAGACGCAACCAAGCAGTACTGAACATAAGTTTATGGGCGAAGGGCACGGTGGCCGTGCTTTTGTCAACAGACAGTACCGCGGGTGTATTAGTTTCCAAACATGGCACACAGTGTATAGCGCATACCGTCGGCATGTGCACTGTTGTGAGGGTATTGTCATTGGATTACAGGTGTAAAGATAAATGGGGGTTAATAAATAAAATTAAACGCAATTACTTTGTAACAAGGCACTGGACACCACAAGACCCTTATACCAAACTGCTCGGAAAATGTCCATGAACGACCACCGAAATTTCGTCGGTGGCATCCGAAACATAGAAATAGATATCCTCGGTGTCCCAAAGCAGCTTAAATCACTTAATAAAGGCAAGGCCTCCGGTCCAGATTGTATACCAGTCAGATGTAATAGCTCCATATATAACAATTATATACAGCAACTCGTTCACAGAAAGATCCGTACCTAAAGACTGGAAAGATGCTCAAGTCACACCATACCTAAAAAGGAAAGTAGGAGTAATCAGTTGAGTTACAAGCACATATCACTAACGTCGATTTGCAGTAGGGTTTTGGAACTTAAACTGTATTCGAACATTTTGAAATACCTCGAAGAAAACGATTTATTGACACGTAGTCAGCACGGATTCAGAAAATATCGTTGTTGTGAAACACAAATAACGCTTTATACTCATGAAGTAATGAGTGCTATCGACAGGGGATGACAAATTGATTCCATATTTTTAGATTTCCAGGAGGCTTTCGACACCTCGCAAGCGTCTTCTAACCAAACTGCGTGCCTACGGAGTATCGCCTCAGTTGTGCGACTGGATTCGTGATTTCCTGTCAGAGGGGTCACAGTTCGTAGTAATAGACGGAAAGTCATCGAGTAAAACAGAAATATTATCCGCCGTTCCTCAAGGAAATGTTATAGGAAGTGTTCCTGATCTATATTAACGAGATGGGGTGGTTCAAATGGCTCTGAGCACTATGCGACTTAACTTCTGAGGTCATCAGTCGCCTAGAACGTAGAACTACTTAAACCTAACTAACCTAAGGACATCACACACATCCATGCCCGAGGCAGGATTCGAACCTGCGACCGTAGCGGTCGCTCGGTTCCAGACTGTAGCGCCTAGAACCGCACGGCCACTCCGGCCGGCTAACGACATAGGAGACGGTGGTGTGGTTAGTGTTTAACGTCCCGTCGACAACGAGGTCATTAGAGACGGAACGCAAGCTCGGGTGAGGGAAGGATTGGGAAGGAAATCGGCCGTGCCCTTTCAAAGGAACCATCCCGGCATTTGCCTGAAACGATTTAGGGAAATCACGGAAAACCTAAATCAGGATGGCTGGAGACGGGATTGAACCGTCGTCCTCCCGAATGCGAGTCCAGTGTGCTAACCACTGCGCCACCTCGCTCGGTGACATAGGAGACAATCTCAGTGGCAATTGACCCTGAATGAGGAAAAGTGTGAAGTTATTCAAATGAATACTAAAAGAAATCAGCTAAATTTCGATTACGCGATAAGTCACACATATCTGATGACTGTAAATTCAACTAAATACTTACGGATTACAATTACAAATGACCTAAATTGGAATGATCACATAGATAATATTGTGTGTAGAGCAAACCTGAGACTGCGATTCATTGGCAGAACACTTAGAAGGTGCAACAGGTCTACTAAAGAGACTGCTTACACCAATGCTTTCCGCCCTATTCTGGAGTATTGCTGTGCCGTGTGGGATCCGCATCAGGTGGGGCTGACGGATGACATCAAAAAAGTACGAAGAAGGGCAGATCGTCTTGTATTATCGCGAAACAGGGAGATAGTGCCACAGACATGATACGTGAATTGGAATGGTAATTATTAAAACAAAGGCGTTTTTCTCACGAAATTTCAATCACCATTTTTCTCCTCCGATTGCGAAAACATTCTGTTGGTACCCACCTACATAGGGGGAAGTGATCATCACCACAAAATAAGGGCTCGCACAGAAAAATGTAAGTGCTCGTTTTTCCCGCGCGCCGTCTAGAGTGGGACGGTAGAGAGACAGCGTTCATTCAATCCTCTACCAGGCACTTTATTGTGAATAGCAGAGTTATCACGTAGATGTAGATGGTTGGTTGGTTGATTTTCGGACAGAGACTAAACTGCGAGGTCGTGGACCCCATCGCATTATGGAAGGCTGGGGAAGGAAGCCGGCCGTGCCCTTTCAAGGGAACCATCCCGGCATTTGCCTGGAGCAATTTGGGGAAATCAAGGAAAAGATAAATCAGGATAGCGGGATGCGGGTTTGAACCGTGGTCCTCCCGAATGCGAACCCCGTGTGATAACAACTGCGACACCTCGCTCGTTTGGATTCACCTTGTATGAGGTTGATGAATACTTTATGTATATACATATTTCTATGTAAAGCACGCTCCATCGTCTGTGACACGACGAGGAAGTGGTAAACAAAATTAAAGCAAAATTTTTAAAAAGTTTACAGAAATTCTATGAGGACAAAATCGTAAATTATACGAACGCTGAAGACTGGCATGTAGCTCAATACCAGTTCGTGCAAAATAAAAATAAACAACAAAGCACCAGCCTTGTCTGTGTATAAAAGTACAATGTCATTCGTGAACAGTTATGTGATTTCTGACGTATATGAGTTCCGGCAATTATAACACATTGGTGCATATTATAGAAATAAACTGGTGTCTACTGACACACGTAAGTTATTTCATTTCGTTTCCTGTTTCGAGAGATTTTGCCTCCGTGTCTTCGTTACCTTTATGTACACAGTCCCGTTGACTGTAAAGACTGACTTGACGCTTGTTATTGGAGCCCAGTATTACAGTTTAGAAGCGATGTCGGTAACATCCTAATTCTCCGTGACTTCGGACAACGTTGTTGGTTTGTAAAACTGAGGTCCTGAGTTCGTTTCTGCTCTCGGACAAGGACGTTTGTCCTCGAAAAACAGTATAATGTAATTCGAACAATATATTCGTTATAAACATGAGTAGACGTAACCTATAAGTTGGTCCGAAAGCTGCAATGGATTAAAATTTCACTTATTCTAGGATGGTAATGCCGCAGATAAAATCAAAATAAAAAGTAAAATAGGGATCGCAGTGGGGTAAGGGTATTGCTGGGCACGTACAGGATTATTTGAAGATGCTACTATACGTGGAATACGTAGGCCCTACGCATGAATAACTTGTTGTTGTTGTTGTGGTCTTCAATCCTGAGACTGGTTTGATGCAGCTCTCCATGCTACTCTATCCTGTGCAAGCTTCTTCATCTCCCAGTACCTACTGCTACCTACATCCTTCTGAATCTGCTTAGTGTATTCATCTCTTGGTCTCCCTCTACGATTTTTACCCTCCACGCTGCCCTCCAATGCTAAATTTGTGATCCCTTGGTGCCTCAAAACATGTCCTACCAACCGATCCCTTCTTCTAGTCAAGTTGTGCCACAAACTTCTCTTCTCCCCAATCCTATTCAATACCTCCTCATTAGTTACGTGATCTACCCACCTTATCTTCAGCATTCTTCTGTAGCACCACATTTCAAAAGCTTCTATTCTCTTCTTGTCCAAACTAGTTATCGTCCATGTTTCACTTCCATACATGGCTACACTCCATACAAATACTTTCAGAAACGACTTCCTGACACTTAAATCTATACTCGATGTTAACAAATTTCTCTTCTTCAGAAACGATTTCCTTGCCATTGCCAGTCTACATTTTATATCCTCTCTACTTCGACCATCATCAGTTATTTTGCTCCCTAAATAGCAAAACTCCTTTACTACTTTAAGTGTCTCATTTCCTAATCTAATCCCCTCAGCATCACCCGATTTAATTTGACTACATTCCATTATCCTCGTTTTGCTTTTGTTGATGTTCATCTTGTATCCTCCTTTGAAGACACTGTCCATTCCGTTCTACTGCTCTTCCAAGTCCTTTGCTGTCTCTGACAGAATTACAATCTCATCGGCGAACCTCAAAGTTTTTATTTCTTCTCCATGGATTTTAATACCTACTCCGAATTTTCCTTCTGTTTCCTTTACTGCTTGCTCAATACACAGATTGAATAACATCGGGGAGAGGCTACAACCCTGTCTCACTCCTTTCCCAACCACTGCTTCCCTTCCATGCCCCTCGACTCTTATAACTGCCATCTGGTTTCGGTACAAATTGTAAATAGCCTTTCGCTCCCTGTATTTTACCCCTGCCACCTTCATAATTTGAAAGAGAGTATTCCAGTTAACGTTGTCAAAAGCTTTCTCTAAGTCTACAAATGCTAGAAACGTAGGTTTATCTTTTCTTAATTTTTCTTCTAAGATAAGTCGTAAGGTTAGTATTGCCTCACGTGTTATCAAACTGAAAGTAAAATCTAATAGATTGTTAGACAGCGTAATGTTCCCCTTCAGTTATTTCTCACGATTCCTCTGCTGGGATCTTCTTCAGGTTCTTCTGGTGTTCATAGTTAGCTGTAAACTATCAAACAGCCTGCGAGACAAGAACTGTTTCAATGACTGATCACAACGGTGTCGCTAAATTATAATTGCAGCTTATAGCCCCCGTTTACGGCCTTCACATAATTGAATGACCTGCACAATATCCCTGCTGTAATGACAGAACGAAATCGAACAATGTAGAAAGAACGAACAACGTTTATAGCCTTACGCATACTTCGGAGACTGTACCGTGGTGCAAACACAAGTACAGTCAATCTTCAGCTGCGAAATCAGCAATACATTCCCTGTTTATCTGATTCTAAAGTACTTTAGAATATTTACATTTCTCAATTACAACAAGACTAAATTTCTTTAATTACACAATTCTTAATGCACTGACACTACTTATGCTGTGTAGGCTGATAAATGCAGATAATAGTTTTTTATTTTCGATTTAGGCGAACGAATGTACCTTCACTTGTGTGGCATTTCGTTGGCGTCAGTACCCAGTATAGAGATCTACCACCATAACTTACTAATTTCGTTAGTAGATTTAGCCAGTTGCTGGCGATAGAGAAACACTGAACAGTCGGAAGCGGTCACATGTGTTTAAATCAACTACATGTACCCTGCAGTAAACAGTTAATTGTCATGTTAAAACCTGTTTTTTTCTGCTATAAACCGTTGTATAATTCAAAACTTTTCTTACTTTTCAGGACGATCTTCCAGCGGAACAGATACAGCGTAAGTAGATTATTCAATTTGATTTATCTCACTGAAGTATCTTTTATTTTATTTTGTTTATATCTCTGGTCTATACTATTTAGGTTAACTTTTATAAGTAGGTTACTGTTGTCTTTAGAGAATTGTATTCGTCACTTCATGGAAAGATACAAATCTAAACTCAGTAAAACTCTGGGAAATATACCAGAAAAAAAGAAAGTTCCAACAGCTGAACTAGCAAACACATTCTTTGTTTTATTAAGACATGTAAGGCTAAATATAAGGTCTCATTTGTGACCCAGTTACACTCGCCTGAAGTTGATACTGATTTCCAAAGCACAAGTGATTCTCCCTATATTCAAACGGTGTCCAATGAAATTTTGCACAAACCTGCACTCCGACGCTAAACAATGTTGAGATGTACTTCTAACAGAGCACAATTTCCAGCTCTTACTTTTCCCAACATAGTAAGTCTGTAGGTCATCATCCCAATTTAATTCATTTAAATTCATGTAAAACAATTTCTCCATAAGATATTTTTCATTTTCGTCTTCATATGCAGGCCACTTAGTTTACCAAACCAATTCAATAACACAGCCTAACAAACGCTATTTCTTTGATTCCTTTTTGTTAGGTAATATCTTAATGAGATGGTGTTTTGGAGACTGAATCGATATATAAACTCTTTCTTACTTTTCCTATTTCCGAACAGTTTTGTTAGAGCGTAGCTCTCTTATAAACTAGGAAGGTAGTAAAACAGGTGTAACAGAAATGAAATGCAATTTAATTTTAAATGTCAACAAAGATTTTATTGAATTAAAAACAGGAAAAACGCTCTTCATTACATAGGAATTTTGTGTCCATCGGCTTATATTTCCTTTTTCTCTTCTTGTTAAAACCTCTAACACAGCTTTTTCTCCAATGAATGGCCCATTGCATGTATCGGTGAAGTGACCAACACTGATCCACCATCACATTGTATTGATATTCCATCGGCCCTGGTACCATCTTTCCATTACTCTGACGCCTTGAAGAAAGAGCTCATCTAGATTCCGAGGTTTCAGGGGCAAGGGAAAGGTGGCTGTTGAAAAAGTGAAAAGTGAGGCCCATCAAACAGCCTAGTTTATTGAATGTTTCCAGCGTGTTGGCTACAGCAGAAATATACTGTGTATCGTTTTCGTTGCCTAAGAGTGATACTGAAACCTCCTTCTCACTCAGTCATTTTTTCTCAAAGTTGGAACTGAGCATCATTTTACGAACCCCGGGTATAACAAACAAGCTTTCTTTCAGTTTCGCTTCTCGTACGTGAAGTAACTCCTCGAAGACGTACTTGAAACATTCTGTGTCTTTCAGTAAGACTTTCATGAACTATTTCATTAGGACCAACTTAATGTATAGGTGTTTTAATAGAATTTCTTTTTCGGATCCACGAGTTTCTAGTGCAAAAAGAGGGCTCCTCATAGGAATAATATTCCATATTATTCTTAACTGAAATAGTATATGAAATAAACGTCATTAAAATCTCTAAAAATATAATTTTTAAATATTGTATTAAGTGTAAAAAAAGGTGGCGGTGAGGGACTTTTCTTGTCATCTTAGGATTCAACACACTAAAAATCTCAAGAATTAGCATGTCTCATTGAAAAAGGTATTTCATCATTGGGCTGTTTTATTTTCAACAAAGACACTTGTACGCTACAAGTAAAGACATTACGACAACGGTGAATAATTGATCTTTTGGATCTGCAGTTCTTGTCTTTCTTTCCGTATCTGTCGTTAAGTTATTGGATATAGGTCCGCCTTTCATGCAAAAACTGTGTTTTTTTCTTGTTACTCAAACATGTTTCGATATCTCTGTGACATCCTCAGTTGTCCTTGTTTATTAAAAACTGTGAAAAGCAAACATGTTTTAGATTGTAACTGATCTAACAAAGTGACGCCTAAAGTAAGTTTTTGTCCGTTTTTCTTCTTACCGTGATTTTACATTACAGGTAGCTCGTAACCTGCAAACCAAACGATGTAAATATGAATTTCATCGGCAAGTTAACACATCCCTTGATTTTTAGCAAAAACGTGATTTTAGTGTGGCAATATGTTTTGCGTATACATTTGTTACTGCTCTCGTTTCGTTGTGATTGATCCTTCTTCTTTTGCGTTCTGAGGGAAGTACACAAACATATTAACATCATTTGTGTAATTTCGTTTTTAAAAATGCCTTTTAACTTCGTAAAACGCGTTGAACAGTATGTTGTTGTGTTTCCTAACCCCGTCAGCGTTGGGTTTTGCCATATCAAAATCACGTGACTTTTTTTTAAAAAAATTAAGAAAGTGATGGAGATGAAATTTACATTTGTGTGGTTTAGTTTGCAGATGGCAAGCTATCAGTGAATAACGCCATTCAGATGGTCCTGCAAAACAATATAATGTAAAATCACGGTAAGAAGAGATACGAACAGAAACTTTCTTTAGGCCTCACTTTGTTAGACCAGTTACAACCTAAAATATGTTCACGTTTTAAAGTTTTCAATAAACAAAACCCACTGATGGAAGGACAGGGGTGGCGATACACGTTTAGGTAACAAGAAAAAACACTGTTTTTGCATAAAAGGCGGACCTATATCCAATAAAAGGCGAATAACTTAAAAGTGCACATTGTGAAACAAAATACCTGTTGCCTTTCGGGAACCAACAAAAATTGTCCTCGTAATGTAGATTGGTTTTTGACTTTTCCACATGTGTCATCTCTAACGGTGGAAATATATATTCAGCTCAACAATGTGCAAGTGACAGCTGATGGAGCTGAAACGGCGGTAATGTGTTGTCACGATGTCAGTAAGCGAGGAGAATGGGAGGAATTGCCACCCACAAAATTGAAACCTGTCAATTAGAGGGGGCTACGTGTTCGTCGAATTAATGAGTTTTTTATCTCGTAAAATCATTCCCCTAAATGCAATAGTAACTAATAATAGTGTTTTCAGTGCCCCTTCTTATCCAGTCCTTGAAGTACTGTAGATGTTTACTTAAGGCCAGCGTAAATAATCCTCTTTACATTGCAGTTATACCTGGTTGACCTTGCGATGAGAAAGGAAAAGTGAGATAACTTGTGTTATTTTTTTGCGCTAGTGCTGAAGAAGGCTTTCGACGCCTTCGACCATGACAAGAAGGGCTACATCACCACCGACATCGTGCGCACCATCCTGGACATGCTGGGGCTCAAGATGGACGCGGACACGCTCCAGGATATCATCGATGAGGTCGACGTCGACGGTGAGTCATCACCGACACACTTGGGCTATTGACAACATATCGATACATCGAGACGCCGATATTTCTTTACAAAAAAACATCGATCTATATTGGCGTCATTACTCCCACAGTATCGATACCAAAATGGAAATGTCGAGTACCGATATTTTTATTTTGTCTTACATTTTCTTCGCGAATTTCGGTAAATATTTGAACTTTTGCTTTTTTTTTAAATTGTAGTACAACATAATTTTACTTTCACTTTCACTGTGTGAAGGAGTCTTACTACTTTTTGAGCTTTCATCACGATCATTCTTTATCTTTGACTATGTGAAGGAAGTATAGAAAGAAGAAGATTGTACTGGGGGTGGTGGTGTGAATGGAATAACAAGATATCCGATGTGAAGAAATAACACACCAGTAAAAAAAATAATTTTTAACGCAACGTGTGTACCATTTCTTCACATCGACGTTCTTCAAAAACAGTTACTGAAATTGATGGAAAAAAGTCCACTGGTCTTTGCGGTCGGCGGAGACTTGTGAGCGGAAATGCTGACGTAATCTCCGCTCGGCGCTACCAACAGAAACTTCAACGTTTAACCCCACCGCGCAGTTTTGCGGCTGCTAGGTCGCTGGCGTTGGCACAAGTAAAAAATAAGAGAAAGAAAGAAGGGAGTCGACACGAAGTGTTCCGGACAAATCCTATGTAAGACGAAATCGAACGACGGACCCATCGGACACCTGTTATTGTGCCACTTAACATGCTGTTAGGATTGTTAGCAAAGTGGTTATCGCGAGGTGTCAACATACATCGTTTTGTTTTCAATTCTTGCCCTAAGGGGGATAACCACAGATGTGAGTCTCATGTACAGAATATTTAATAATAAATCAATACTTGAATATACAGTTCTAAAACTGGCAGTATTACTATGTGATCAAAAGTATACGTACACCTGGCTGAAAATGGCTTACAAGTTGGTGGCGCCCTCCATTGTTAATGCTGGAATTTAATATGGTGTTGGACTACCGTTAGTCTCGCAGGCATACGTTCAATCAGGTGCTGGAAGGTTTCTTGGGGAATGACAGCCCATTCTTCACGGAGTGCTGCACTGAGGAGAGGTATCGATGTCGGTCGGTGAGGCCTGGCACGAAGTCGGCCTTCCAAAACATCCCAAAGGTGTTCCGTAGGATTCAGGTCACGACTCTGTGCAGCTCAGTCCATTACAGGGATGTTATTGTCGTGAAACCACTCCGCCACAGGCCTGTGTATTATGAACAGGTATTCGATCATGTTGAAAGATACTGTCACCATCCCCGAATTGCTCGTCGACAGTGGAAAGCAAGAAGCTGCTTAAAACATCAATGCCGGCCTGTGATGTGATAGCGCCACGCAAAACAACAAGAGGTGCAAGCTCCCTCCATGAAAAACACGACCACACCATAACACCACCGCCTCCATATTTTACTGTTGGCACTACACACGCTGGCAGATGACGTTCACCGGGCATTCGCCATACCCACAGCCTGGCATCGGATCGCCACATTGTGTACAGTGATTCGTCACTCCACACAGCGTTTTCCCACTGTTCAATCGTCCAGTGTTTACGCTCCTTACACCAAACGAGGCGTCGCTTGGCATTTACCGGCGTGACGTGTGGCTTATCAGCAGCCGCTTGACCATGAAATCCAAGTTTTCTCACCTTCCGCCTAACCGTCATAGTACTTGCAGTGGATCCTGATGCAGTTTGGAATTCCTCTGTGATGGTCTGGATAGATGTCTGCCTGTTTACACATTACGACCCTCTTCAGCTGTCGGCGATCTCTGTTAGTCAATAGATGAGGTCGGCCTGTACGCTTTTGTGCTATACGTGTCTCTTCACGTTCTCACTTCCCTATCATATCGGAAGCAGTTGACCTAGGGATGTTTAGGAGTGTGGAGATCTCGCGTACAGACATATGACACAAGTGATACCCAATCACCTGACAACGTTCGAAGCCTGTGAGTTCCGCGGAGCGCCCCATTCTGCTTTCTCACAATGTCTAATGACTACTGAGGTCGCTGATATGGAGTACCTGGCAGTAGGTGGCAGCACAATGCACCTAATATGAACAAAACGTATGTTTTTAGGAGGAGGAGGAGATTAGTGTTTAACGTCCCGTCGACAACGAGGTCATTAGAGACGGAGCGCAAGCTCGGGTGAGGGAAGGATGGGGAAGGAAATCGGCCGTGCCCTTTCAAAGGAACCATCCCGGCATTTGCCTGAAGCGATTTAGGGAAATCACGGAAAACCTAAATCAGGATGGCCGGAGACGGGATTGAACCGTCGTCCTCCCGAATGCGAGTCCAGTGTGCTAACCACTGCGCCACCTCGCTCGGTGTTTTTAGGAGTGTCCGGATACATAGTGTATTTACAATGGGCAGATAGTATTTTTTTCTCCGGTATGCCTAATTTTTTTGAGTCCTACTACACACTGACTGCAACACTATGGAGCAATACTAAAGTCATGGCTCAGTAACAAGTTCTAGTAATACCCGCCATTGTAGCAACAATGTGTAAAAGATTCAAAAGCAAATGGACTGTATTTTGTTCCACTAACCTTTGCTTATTACCAATAGGTTTTCGGCTTATCACGACGTCACTTGGAACAACTGACTCGTGGCCCAAAGGACACCAGTATGCAAGTGACGTAACGTGTAATTAACGTTATTACCAACGCGCTTTGATCGTAGCATCAGCAGAAAATGACAAATCGAATCATCATCACACGTGGCATGTCTAAAAAATGTCCGAATAATTAGTGGCTAATAACTGGCTGAAAACATGTTGAGAGTTCATAAAACGTGACGTTTTAGAGAAAGTGTATAAGTCGACTAGAGACGAATACCGAATCGTTTTACCGACGATGTGGGGAAATCCATTGACGTAACTGACTTTAACATTGAGCAGATTCCTGTGGTGCACACGAGAACAAGCATCTCGAAAAAGTCGATTTTTGTCGGCTGTCGACGTGGTACTGTCATGAGCATCTATGGAAAGTGGATGAAGGGCGGTTGAGCCAGGAGTAGTTGACGGGGGCTGGACGTCTGCTCCTCATCTCTTAACGTGGAGGTCGGAGGCTCGCTGAAGATGGGGCTCCGCAGCAGACAACCCCTTATGTACATCTTCGTTAGGCCAATGACGTCGTGAATAACCATTGCAGTGGGCACAGGACTATCGAGACTGGACCGAGAGTGGAAGCGTGACGCTTCGTCGGATGAATCACGTTTATTGCCCCAGTAGGTCGATGACCGTGTCCAGATAGAGCATCGTCGATTCGATCGGCTGCTCGAAGCATGTGCCACGCCACGGACGCAGGCCGGAGGGGACAGCATTATACACTACTGGCCATTAAAACTGCTACACCACGAAGGTGACGCGCTACAGACGCGAAATTTAACCGACGGGAAGAAGATGCAGTGATGTGCAAATGATTAGCTTTTCAGAGCATTCACACAAGGTTGGCGCCGGTGGCGACACCTACAACGTGCTGACATGAGGAAAGTTCCCAACCGATTTCTCATACACAAACAGCAGTTGACCGGCGTTGCCTGGTGAAACGTTGTTGTGATGCCTCGTGTAAGGAGGAGAAATGCGTACCATCACGTTTGCGACTTTGATAAAGGTCTCATTGTAGCCTATCGCGATTGCGGTTTATCGTATCGCGTCACTGCTACTCACGTTGGTCGAGATCCAATGACTGTTAGCAGAATATGGAACCGGTGGGTTCAGGAGGGTAATACGGAACGCCGTGCTGGATCCCAACGGCCTCGTATCACTAGCAGTCGAGATGACAGGCATCTTATCCGCATGGCTGTAACGGATCGTGCAGCCACGTCTCGATACCTGAGTCAACAGATGGGGACTTTAGCAAGACAACAACTATCTGCATCAACAGATCGACGACGTTTGCAGCGGCATGGACTATCAGCTCGGATACCATGGCTGCGGTAACCCTTGACGCTGCATCACAGACAGGAGCGCCTGCGATGGTGTACTCTACGACGAACCTGGGTGCACGAATGGCAAAACGTCATTTTTTCGGATGAATCCAGGTTCTGTTTACAGCATCATGATGGTCGCATCCGTGTTTGGCGACATCGCGGTGAACGCACATTGGAAGCGTGTATTCGTCATCGCCATACTGGCGTATCACCCGGCATGATGGTTGTTCGCAGTGTCGGCACTTTGAACAGTGGACGTTACATTTGAGATGTGTTACGACCCGTGACTCTACCCTTCATTCGATCCCTGCGAAATCCTACATTTCAGCAGGATAATGCACGACCGCATGTTGCAGGTCCTGTACGGGCCTTTCTGGATACAGAAAATGTTCGACTGCTGCCCTGGCCAGCACATTCTCCAGATCTCTCAGCAATTGAAAACGTCTGGTCAGTGGTGGCCGAGCAACTGGCTCGTCACAATAAGCTAGTCAGTACTCTTGATGAACTGCGGTATCGCGTTGAAGCTGCATGGGCAGCTGTACCTGTACACGCACGCCATCCAAGCTCTGTTTGACTCAATGCCCAGGCGTATCAAGGCCATTATTACGGCCAGAGGTGGTTGTTCTGGGTACTGATTTCTCAGGATCTATGCACCCAAATTGCGTGAAAATGTATTCACATCTCAGTTCTAGTATAATATATTTGTCCAATGAATACCCGTTTATCATCTGCATTTCTTCTTGGTGTAGCAACTTTAATGGCCAGTATTGTTAAGGCGCTTGGCTTCAAGAGTCCTTTTGTGGTAATCGAAGTTACCGGGACAGCTTTGGATTAAGTCTATATTCAAACACACATTTCTCGTTGTCTTCCGATAATTTTGTCCAACCCCTTAGTCCTATTTACTACACTTGTAGTTACATCCGCATTTATGTCGTATAAAGTAGGGTCAAAAGGGAATACGTTTTACGTAATACTGTAGGTCTGTCTTCATCCTTCATCTGACAACGGAGGTTGGCACGAGAGCAGTTTACGTCGCAATAGGCGATTCCAGCCACCTTGTTTCTGAGTTTTAGCACAATTTATCGAGACACTATAGAATTGGAGATGGGCATTTTCAGTTGTAGACCAGGCACACAAATTAAACCCAGCGGAGTTTCAATGAACTGTCATTGTAGCTCTCTTGGGATCTTGACCTAGCACTTTGTAAACTGCGCTATTAAATGTGGGCAGGGTCATCTTCCCAAAAGAAGCCTGAAATAAGCAAGTTGATTGTTTCAATTTAACTAAGCACTAGGTAATCTGATATGGCGGGGAGTCTTATAAACAAATGAAGTCTCTGAAGATAAGGATATTTATAGATGATTCGTCTGATGCTCAAGAACACTTCTTCTGACAGGTCTCAATACGAGATCGCAACAATTTTTTTTGTCATTGAAGAGACTTCAATGATCCTCTTCAGTGGCACGTTTACCCCATCATAGAACACAATACTGAAACAAAAAGACAACACATTTCAGATTTTTCAGTTTTCAACAAATATAGTTTACAATATCCCTCGCAATCATGTTCATTTACGTTCTCTTAATAAAGCGTTGCAGTTTATGTGGAAACTAAAGGAACAGACGTGATGTAAATGGTGATTTGAATATACAGGGTGGTCGGAAACAGTTCGAAAAGCTGGTAAAGGTATTGCCGGGTGGGTTATGCTAGAAATAACTGCACGGAAGCGACAAAGAAACTGGTATAGTCATGCGTATTCAAATACAGAGATATGTAAACAGGAAGATACGGCGCTGAGGCCTGCAACGCCTGTATAAGACAACAATTGTCTGCTGCAGTTGTCAGATCGGTTACTGCTGCTACAATGGCAGGTTATCGAGGTTTAAGTGAGTTTGAACGTGGTGTTATAGTCGGCGCATGAGGGATGGGACACAGCATCTCCGAGGTAGCGATGAAGTGGGGATTTTCCCGTACGACCCTTTCACGTCTGTACCAGTGAAACAAATTTCTGACGTCGCTGCGGTAAGAAAAAGATCCTGCAAGAACGGGACCAACAACGACTGAAGAGAATCGTTCAACGTGACAGAAGTGCTACCATTCGGCAAATTGCTGCAGATTTCAGTCCTGGGCCATCAACAAGTGTCAATGTGCGAACCATTCAACGAAACATCGTCGATATGGGCTTTCGGAACCGAAGGCCCACTCGTGTACCTTGGATGACTGCACGACACGAAGGTTTACGCCTCCCCTGGGCCCGTCAGAACCGACGTTGGACTGTTGATGACTGGAAACATGTTGCCTGGTCGGACGAGTTTTGCTTCAAATTGTATCGAGCGGATGGACGGGTACGGATATGGAGACGACCTCATGAATCCATGGACCCTGCATGCCAGCAGGGGACTGTTCAAGCTGGTGTAGGGTCTGTAATGGTGTGGGATGTCTGCAGTTGGAGTGATATGGGACCCATGATACGTCTAGATACGACTCTGACAGGTGACACGTACGTAAGCATCCTTTCTGATCACCTGCATCCATTCGCGTCCATTGTGCAATCCGATGGACTTGGGCAATTCCAGCAGGAAAGTGCGACACCCCACACGTCCAGAATTGCTACAGAGCGGCTCCAAGAACACTCTTCTGATTTTAAACAATTCCACTAGCCACCAAACTGCCCAGACATGAGCATTATTGCGTCTGGAAATCCTTGCAAAGTGCTGTTCAGAAGAGATCTCATCCATCTCGTACTCTTGCGGATTTATGGACAGGCCTGCAGGATTCATGGTGTCAATTCCATCCAGAACTACGAGTACTTCAGACATTAGCTTAGTCCATGCTGCGTCGTGTTGCGGAACTTCTGCGTGGTCACTGGGGCCCTATCGATGTTAGGCAGGTGTACCAGTTTCTTTGGCTCTTCAGTGTATTAACAAAAACAATTCGATACGTTGCGTCTTTTCCGATTTAATTAACATTGAAGATAGACAGGTCGTAGCGCGAGCAAAGTCAAGCGACACGCCGGACACGGTGTCGCCAATCGTGTTCTTCGGTTGGTTTCCTAAAACCAAACAAGAGAGGGATAAAAGAAATTGGAGGTGGGTCGGAGTAAGGATCGAAACCGAGCCAAAATGTGCGCAGTCTCCTGCGCTATCATCTACGCCATGAGAACAACTCACACTATTTGTATCTGATGGCCAGTTGAATTTGCGCGTACAACGGTCTGATTGGCTAGCTTCACTCTAATTAACTTGGAAACGGTGCAATGTATCGAATCTTTTTCTTAAAAATTATTTCTCAGCACAGCCTACCCTGTAACACCCTTACCACCTTTTCAGATTGTTTCCGACCAACACGTATAATGTTTTTACCTCGCAATGTGTGAAATACGTATTTATACTCTGTATGCTTTCTCAACGACAGTCAACAGCTAACGAAAAATTGCTCCGAACTGACCCTATACTGCTCTGTTACGGTGAAAAATGTATTTAAAATTCTACACAGGAAATAAAAACCTAAAATCCTGGTAAACAGTGTTATATTCTGCTTTGTCTACTATCCTCTTTCTAGTTATAACAGCTGGTCATCTGATAAATCTATTCTACCATCATTCATGATGTCAACAATGGGAACTCGGCGAAGCAACTGCGTGGCGCACTATTCAGGTGATGGACATTACGAGCTCAGTTTTAGATAAAAATTTCTTGTGAGATGTCTTGACTAATTTTATTGACTCTTTTGTCTCGTTGGCTACTACTCTGGACGTAAAAACGTCACAGCTCTGTTTTAAAATACTAAATTGGGTATTTTCAGATATTAAAGTGGGTGTCTTGTTACGGATATTTGTTAATATCGACCCTATATAACATACAGCATATGTACTCGACTGCGTCCGGACGTACGGTTTCGCATGACTGCAAATACTTGCGTTTGTCAGCAAGACGTTGGTCTGTTTCAGGTTCCGGTCAGCTGGAGTTTGAGGAGTTCGTGATCCTGGCCTCCAGGTTCCTGGTTGAGGAGGATGCTGAGGCGATGCAGCAGGAGCTCCGCGAAGCCTTCCGTTTGTACGACAAGGAAGGTGAGAGGCGGAGGGTGTCAACAGCGCTTCCTAGACCGAGGCGCAGTTAACAGTGTTGCACTGTCTTACGCAACTAGGGAATCACTGCCACAATAATATTAAATTGACTGCGCATGTATTCTAAACACGTCATTCGGTAACGGTGATTTAATGAGGCTATCGCGTAACTGTATGCTGAGTCCACGTCTTCACTCTGTTGGAGACCTTGTCACAGACTGTCAGTAGCGTAATTGTAGTAATTTGGACATAACAGTTAAAATATTTTCCGATGGTAAAATAAATTTCTTATTCAGTTTTTCATGTTATTCGAAAAGTTAAACTGTTAATTAATTTCATAAATGCATTTATTGAAAGATCATGCTGGTCGTATAAGAAGAAAGCGTTATTTTAGCTAATTTAGTGAACCAGTTGACATTGTAATTCTGTCAGAGACAGCAAAGGACTTAGAAGAGCAGTTGAACGGAATGGATAGTGTCTTGAAAGGAGGATATAAGATGAACATCAACAAAAGCAAAACGAGGATAATGGAATTTAGTCGAATTAAGTCGGGTGCTACTGAGGGAATTAGATTAGCAAATGAGACACTTAAAGTAGTAAAGGAGTTTTGCTATTTGAGGAGCAAAATAACTGATGATGGTCGAAGTAGAGAGGATATAAAATGTAGACTGGCAATGGCAAGGAAAGCGTTTCTGAAGAAGAGAAATTTGTCAACATCGAGTATAGATTTAAGTGTCAGGAAGTTGTTTCTGAAAGTATTTGTATGGAGTGTAGCCATGTATGAAAGTGAAACATGGACGATAACTAGTTTGGACAAGAAGAGAATAGAAGCTTTCGAAATGTGGTGCTACAGAAGAATGCTGAAGATTAGATGAGTAGATCATATAACTAATGACGAGGTATTGAATAGGATTAGGGAGAAGTGGAGTTTGTGGCACAACTTGACTAGAAGACGGGATCGGTTGGTAGGACATGTTCTGAGGCATCAAGGGATCACCAATTTGGTATTGGAGGGCAGCGTGGAGGGTAAAAATCGTAGAGGGAGACCAAGAGATGAATACACTAAGCAGATTCAGAAGGATGTAGGTTGCAGTAAGTACTGGGAGATGAAGAAGCTTGCACAGGATAGAGCAGCACGGAGAGCTGCATCAAACCAGTCTGAGGACTGAAGACCACAACAACAACAACAGTGAACCAGTTATTTACAGTGTGCTGTAGTGATTCACAGGAGAGATGCATGGACGTTTGACAGATTACATACAGCGTGACAATTCTTGAACTATATGAAATAAAACCGTCATAACTTCTGAACGGTTTCCGTTAGCACGTTCACACTGCACAGTTGGGCGCGGAGCATGATCGGAATTACTATGCGCATGCGCAAGAGCCTTGTTGTTGTGGGCCATTTGCACTTCGATGGGTTCGTCAATAAGCAAAATTGTCGTATTTCGGGGACTGTGAATCCGTATTTCGTGATCGAGAAGTCTCTTCATCCTCAACGGGTGACTGTGTACTGCGAAATGTCCAGTCACGGAATAATCTGTGCGATGTTGCTTGATGGCTCGGTGACTACAGAACGGTGTGCGAAGGTTTTGGAACATGTTTTCATCCGCATTATCCAAAGTGACCCTGATTTCGACAAGATGTGGTTCACACAAGACAGATCTCGACCCCATCGAAACAGGAGAGTTTTTGATGTCATGGAGGAGCACTTTGGGAACCGCATCCTGGCTCTGGAGTACCCAGAGGCCACTGGCATAGTCTTGGATTGGCCGCCATATTCTCCGGATCTGAACACATGCGACTCCTTTTTGTGGAACTCTTTTTTAAACAATGTGCACAGCAACAACGCCGAAACCATCGCTGAGCTGAAAACAGCCATTCAGGACATCTACAGCATCGATTTTCCGGCGTTTCAGCGGGTCACGCAGAATTTCGCTATTCGTCTGCGTCACATCATCGCCAATGATGGCAGGCATATCGCACACCTGAGTCCGAATATCTGTAGTGACGTTTAAATACTGAGTAAAGTGTGTGCACGCCGTAGTTTGTTGGTAATTTACGTTTTTTTTTTCATATAGTTCAATAATTGTCGCCCTGTAGATACGCAGCTTTTATGCCTTCTACTGCAGTCGTACTAACAAGGGGAGGCCGCCAATTGTGAAATTCAGATTCGATTCATACTGCGCATAAGAAAAGCTCATGGCCAGAGTTGTAATGTGGCAAAGCACCAAGATGCACTTCTCAGCCGTTGTCGAGAAAATCGACAGTTAAAAGAAACCGTTCCGGTGAAACACTCTCTACGGTTAATAACTTGCTGCAGTGTCGTGGCGCAGCGGTAAGCGCTCGGGGTCGTAATCCCGCGGCAAGCAACTTTTTTTATTATTAGTTTTTTGTAATTCAAATATATATATATATATATATATATATATATATATAAACTATTAGTGAATTGCTTATGCGTGTTGGTGAAGGCGGATCGCTCTCCAATTGTACCGCCTCCATTTTTCCGTTTGTTTAACAGGGTGTACCAAAGCTCTCACGTACGCACTGATTTTCGACGATGTTATAAGTTGCGCTAGGGACCGCAGCTACTTTCTTTCGAAGTTAGCAGGCAACTACGCCGTTATGCGGCGGCTCGTTTCGGCCCATTCAACATCTGTCCATCAAGTGTAACGAGCGAGTAACGGAGTTTATATTTCATACCTGCCACGGCAAATTTGTGTTCGTGAGGTATCTATTCTAATTCGAACGTTTGACTTACGCTATACGCATTCGTTTCGGAATATCGTTTCTACGTCTTCCGTTAACTATACGTGGTTAACATTATGAAGACAATTAATAACATTTGTGAAATACAAATTTGTTTGCGGAAAACATAATGATGTTCGAAGTCGCCAGTTTTTCCACGACAAAAGACTTTCAACAACTTATTATATGAATAATTGTTGCAACTGATTGCCGGGAACTATATATATGTGTGTATATATATATATACACATTAGAATTACAAAAAACAAATACTAAAAAAAAGTTGCATGGCGCGAGATTCGATCCGGCGACTTTCGGATTACAAACCCGAGCGTAGAAAATTGTAAATCGTAGAGAGTATTTCACCGCAACGGTTTCTTTTAACTGTCGGTTTTCTCGACAACGGCTGAGAAGTGCATCTTGGTGCTTTGCCTCATTACACCTCTGGCCATGAGCTTTTATTATGCGCAGTATGAATCGAATCTGAATTTCACAATTGGCAGCCTCCCCTTGTAAGAGTTCATATCGGCTGTAACTCAGCCCACGATATCAGCAATATGTATGAGATTTTCTGTTATGCAAAATACAAACACTTAAATGACAGTCACAGTTATTATGATTTTTAAATACTACTTTTTGCGTTCACAGCGACTATAAAAATGGAGGTACTTCAAAAATGTGCACTTCAATCAGATGTATTGTACCTAAAACTATTTACATGTAACGGTCTTCCTGTTATTATTAACGCCTTTGTTGCGGTAACGGTTATCAGTACTAATAGGGTTACTAAGGCTTTTCTGAGAATTCTGTTTTCCCATTTCTCACAACATGAATGTGTCGGTAGTCAGTCACTGGCAGTCTCGCATAGCGCTGTAGAAACCGACAACCATGTATTGGAGCGCACATGTGACAAGGTACGTCCATTCCAGGTAACGGGTACATCACGACTGGCGTCCTGAGGGAGATCCTGCGAGAGCTGGACGACAAGATCACGGAGGAAGAGCTCGACATGATGATCGAGGAAATCGACTCAGACGGCTCCGGGACCGTCGACTTTGATGGTAAGTCGGTTCAAGTCCTTGTAACCGATTGCGCCAACATGTCATACTGAATAAGCCAGGATATTAGACGTAATACAACAAGATCGTATTTTGCATTTCATTTTCTCCCTCTCCTTCTGCTACAGTCTCGTTTGAGGGACAATCATGACACATAACCGAGCTTATACAGAGGGTGGACAAAAATATGGAGAAGTCAAAAATACAACACATGATCATTCCTAATTCCGTGCAGGAAAACAGTTTGCTATCAGAAATCTTTCAGTAGTCTCCGAATGGATAAATAAGGTCCTGTATAGTTTTGAAGGGAATCTTACAGCATTCTTCCTGAAAAATAACAACATACGAGGGCAGTTCAATAAGTAATGCAACACATTTTTTTTCTCGGCCAATTTTGGTTGAAAAAACCGAAAATTTCTTGTGGAATATTTTCAAACATTCCCGCTTCGTCTCGTATAGTTTCATTGACTTCCGACAGGTGGCAGCGCCGTATGGAGCTGTTAAAATGGCGTCTGTAACGGATGTGTGTTGCAAACAACGGGCAGTGATCGAGTTTCTTTCGGCGGAAAACCAGGGCATCTCAGATATTCAGAGGCGCTTGCTGAATGTCTACGATGATCTGGCAGTGGACAAAAGCACGGTGAGTCGTTGGGCAAAGCGTGTGTCATCATCGCCGCAAGGTCAAGCAAGACTGTCTGATCTCCCGCTTGCGGGCCGGCCGTGCACAGCTGTGACTCCTGCAATGGCGGAGCGTGCGAACACACTCGTTGGAGATGATCGACGGATCACCATCAAACAACTCAGTGCTCAACTTGACATCTCTGTTGGTAGTGCTGTCACAATTGTTCACCAGTTGGGATATTCAAAGGTTTGTTCCCGCTGGGTCCCTCGTTGTCTAACCAAACACCATAAAGAGCAAAGGAGAACCATCTGTGCGGAATTGCTTGCTCGTCATGTGGCTGAGGGGGACAATTTCTTGTCAAAGATTGTTACAGGCGATGAAACATGGGTTCATCACTTCGAACCTGAAACAAAACGGCAATCAATGGAGTGGCGCCACACCCACTCCCCTACCAAGAAAAAGTTTAAAGCCATGCCCTCAGCCGGTAAAGTCATGGTTACAGTCTTCTGGGACGCTGAAGGGGTTATTCTGTTCGATGTCCTTCCCCATGGTCAAACGATCAACTCTGAAGTGTATTGTGCTACTCTTCAGAAATTGAAGAAACGACTTCAGCGTGTTCGTAGGCACAAAAATCTGAACGAACTTCTCCTTCTTCATGACAACGCAAGACCTCACACAAGTCTTCGCACCTTAGAGGAGCTCACAAAACTTCAGTGGACTGTTCTTCCTCATGCGCCCTACAGCCCCGATCTCGCACCGTCGGATTTCCATATGTTTGGCCCAATGAAGGACGCAATCCGTGGGAGGCACTACGCGGATGATGAAGAAGTTATTGATGCAGTACGACGTTGGCTCCGACATCGACCAGTGGAATGGTACCGTGCAGGCATACAGGCCCTCATTTCAAGGTGGCGTAAGGGCGTAGCATTGAATGGAGATTACGTTGAAAAATAGTGTTGCGTAGCTAAAAGATTGGGGAATAACCTGGTGTATTTCAATGCTGAATAAAACAACCCCTGTTTCAGAAAAAAAATGTGTTGCATTACTTATTGAACTGCCCTCGTATTTAGGTAGAGAAGATGGACGTACATAGTGATCACACACCCTTCTCTCCAAAAAGCCCAATAATATTGAGGCCTGGTGACTGTTGGCCAGGGGAGGTGCGACAATTCATCCTCGTGCTCACGACAACAGTCGAAGCGAGTTGTGCGAACAGGGCACCTGTTGTCCGCCCCCGTTAGCTGATTGGTCAGCGCGGCGGAATGCCACGCCAAGGGGCCCGGGTTCGATTCCCGGCTGGGGCAGGAGATGTTCTTCGCTCAGGGACTGGGCGTTGTGTTGTTCTCGTCATCATTTCATCCCCATCCCCGACGCGCAAAGTGGCGTCGAATGCAATAAGAACTTGCCCTCGGCGGCCGAACTTCCCTGAATGGAGGACTCCCGGCCCACAATGCCGTACGCTCATTTCCATTTTCCAAGGACGCTGTGGCCTTGGAACACAGCATCATCAGTGGGGAACGAACATTGTACCACGGAATGGACCTGATCACCCAAATTGTTCACACAATCCTTGGCAGTATTGCGGCCTTGCAGAGTAGCCGAGCAACCATGGGGCCCATGGAATAGTGCGATATGGCTGCCCAAATCGTCACCGGATCCCTCACCATGGTTCCGCTCTTGGCAGTGAGAGGCCTGCGTCGTAGGCTTGGAGCGGCGTACGTCAGACGTAAACTCGGCCAGAAAATAGAAACGGTGTCAAACAAGACTCATCCGACTTTCTTCCATTTCTCCATAGTATTGGTTTTCAGTCTTCCGCACCACGTTTTCCTGTTATGGGAATTTGTACCTCTGATGTGTGGTTTGGAATTCAAACGCACCCTGCAGTTCCCAGCTTATGAAGCTCGGTTCGTGTTGTTTTAGTGCTGACGGGGTACGACATTCAGCTCTGCAGTGACTTTCGTGGCTGTCATTCTCTTATTTTTCGTTAGTCTTCTTCAACGACCATCAGTCTCGATCATCCAACACACACTTTCCTTACTCGTTGAGACTTAGCAGATGATTTTTCCCCGCTTTCCCTGTACGTGGTACACAAATTCAGTACCGTGTCCCTTGAAACACCAGACAACTTGGTTACGGAAGTATCCACCATAGGAGCAGCAGCAATTTGCTCACGTTTGAATTCACTCATCTCCGACATAATGCACTCACAACTACACAGAATACTGTTCCGAACCCGACTGACACTTGTGAGTATTGAGGACATCACACAGGTGCCGTTCGTGGTCAAATGGAACAGTTCAACTTGCAGGCTAGTCTAGCATCTGTGTTTATGTTGAAGCATGCATTTCTAACATCGTTTCCATGTTTTTCTTCAAATACTACACTAATTTATGTCTCTGTAATACATAATGTCGAGAGTACATAATGATTTTCTTACAGATGTGTACACCTAATACGGAAATTTTACGAAATCAACTTTTGAGATTTCATGGTTTGTGATGAATTCCATTATGTCACACAGATTCTAGAAATTTAGTTTCTAGATACTCCACCACGGACTGACGGCAATAATTTGTATGTGTACAGTCAAGGAGTGCCACAAATTCCTCTTCTCCCCAATTCTATTCAATACCTCCTCATTAATTATTTGATCTACTCATCTAATCTTCAGCATTTTTCTTTAGCACCTCATTCCGAAAGGTTCTGTTCTCTTCTTGTCTAAACTATTTATGGTCCACGTTTCACTTTCATACATGGCTACACTCCATACAAACACTTTCAGACACGACTTCCTGACACTTAAATCTATACTCGATGTTAATAAATTTCTATTCTTCAGAAACGCTTTCCTTGCCATTGGCAGTCTACATTTTATATCCTCTCTGCTTCGACCATCATCAGTTATTTTGTTCCCCAAATAGGAAAACTCCTTTACTGCTTTAAGTGTCTCATTTCCTAATCTAATTCCCTCAGCATCACCCGACTTAATTCGACTACATTCCATTATCCTCGTTTTGCTTTTGTTGATGTTCACCTTATATCCTCCTTTCAAGACACTATCCGTCCCGTTCAACTGCTTTTCTAAGTCCTTTGCTGTCTCTGACAGAATTACAATGTCATCGGCGAACCTCAAAGTTTTTATTTCTTCTACGTGGATTTTAATACCTACTCCGAATTTTTCTTTTCTTTCCTTCACTGCTTGCTCAATATACAGATTGAATAACATTGGCGAGAGACTACAACCCTGTCTCATTCCCTTCCCAAACACTGCTTCCCTTTCATGCCCCTCGACTCTTATAACTGCCATCTGGTTTCTCTAAGAATTGTAAATAGCCTTTCGCTCCATGTATTTTACCCCTGACACCTTCAGAATTTGAAAGAGAATGTCCCAACCAACTTTATCAAAAGCTTTCTCTAGTCTACAAATGCTAGAAACGTAGGTTTGCCTTTCCTTAATCTAGCTTCTAAGATAAGGGTTAGTATTGTCTCACGTGTTCCAATATTTCTACGGAATCCAAACTGATCTTCCCAGAGGTCGGCTTCTACCAGTTTTTCTATTCGTCTGCAAGGATTTCGCATTAGTATTTTGCTGCCGTGACTTATTAAACTGATAATTCTGTAATTTTCACATCTGTCAACACCTGCTTTCTTTGGGATTCGAATTATTATATACTTCTTGAAGTCTGAGGTATTTCGCCTGTCTCATACATCTTGCTCACCAGATGGTAGAGTTTTGCCACCGCTGGCTCTCGCAAGGCTATCAGTAGTTCTAATGGAATGTTGTCTACTCCCAGGGCCTTGTTTCGACTTAGGTCTTTCAGTGCTTTGTCAAACTCTTCGCGCAGTATCATATTTCCCATTTCATCTTCATCTACATCCTCTTCCATTTCCATAATATTGTCCACCAGTACATCGCCATTGTATAGACCCTCTATATACTCTTTTCCACCTTTCTCGTTTCCCTTCTTTGCTTAGGACTTGGTTTCCATCTGAGCTCTTCGTATTCAAACAAGTGATTCTCTTTTTTCCAAAGGTCTCTTTCATTTTCCTGTAGACAGTATCTAACTTACCCCTAGTGATATACGCCTCTACATCCTTATATTTGTCCTCTACCCATCCCTGCTTAGCCATTTTGCACTTTATGTCGATCTCATTTTTGAGACGTTTCTATTCAAAAAATGGTTCAAATGGCTCTGAGCACTATGGGACTTAACTGCTGAGGTCATCAGTCCCCTAGAACTTAGAACAACTTAAACCTAACTAACCTAACGACATCACACACACATCCATGCCCGAGGCAGGATTCGAACTTGCGACCGTAGCGGTCGCGCGGTTCCAGACTGTAGCGCCTAGAACCGCGCGCCACTCCGGCCGGCCCGTTTGTATTCCTTTTTGCCTGCTTCATTTACTGAATTTTTGTTTTTTCGCCTTTCATCAATTAAATTGAATATATCTTCTGTTACCCAAGGGTTTCTTCAAGCCCTCATCTTATACCTACTTGATCTTCTGATGCCTTCACTATTTCATCTCTCAAAGCTGCCCATTCTCCTTCTATTGTATTTCTTTCCCCCATTCTTGTTAATCGTTATCTAACGTTCTCCCTGAAACTCTCTACACCCTCTGGTTCAGTCAGTTTATCCAGGTCCCATCACCTTACATTGCCACCCTTTTGCAGTTTCTTCAGTTTTAATCTACAGTTCATAACCAATAGATTGAGGTCAGATTCCACACCTGCCCCTGGAAATGTCTTTCAAGTTAAAACCTGGTTCCTAAATCTCTTTCTTACCATTATATAATCTGTCTGAAACCTTCCAGTATCTCGATTCCTTTTCCGTGTATACAACCTTCTTTCTTGAACCAAGTGAACCTATGATTAAGTTAAGCTCTATGCAAAATTCTACCAGGCGGCTTCCTCTTTCATTCCTTTCCCCCATTCCTTATTCACCTATTACGTTTCCTTCTCTGCGTTTTCCTGCTATCGAAATCCAGTCACCCATGACTATTAAATTTTCGTCTCCCTTCACTATCTGAATAATTTCTTTTATCTCGTCATACATTTCATCAATGTCTTCGTCACCTGCGGAGATAGCCTTCGGACTCGCATATTCATTTTGAAAAACCCTGTACTTTATGAGACATCAAGGCGATACGTCCGTCTAAACTGAGATGTCTCATTATGTCTCTCACGAATTGGTAAGAATGTATTTTCTTTAAGAGCCAGAGATACGATTCCATTTATCTGCTGACTTTCGTGCGTGACATGTCGGCTGCAGGTACTAGATCATTAACTAACTGATTCCTGCAGACTGGATGCCTTTAGCTCATAATTTGCGTTCACGTAACGTTTCGGTTACATTTCTGTTTCACACTACATATAATTCTGTCAACAGTTTGATCGTCTTTGTAATATTCTGACTTGTTTTCAAACCAAACACAAGAAAAACATTTAGTCCTGTTGATATATGTTAAACATATACTGACATTTATTTTAATACAGCAGCACATAGTGACATAACGCGCTTTGTCGGGGACTACTCAATTAAACTGATCGATTACATCTGATGTGTAGTGATTTGCGTAGGTTGTATTGAAATCGTTGTTATTATATCACATGTCAATGATGTTGCATTATTACTGACGATGCTGGATGTTCAAATGATCCAGTGCAAGTAAAAACCTAAATTTTAATTAAAACTGAATTACTTAACATACCAAAATTAAAACACTGATTACTTCACCAACGTTCGTCAAAGGAAGATTTTAATGCAGGAAACAATCGTTACACACAAAATGCAAGTGAATCAGAAAATTATGGTGACAGATTTAAATTTTAGGGGAAAAGTAGTTGTTTTTAATTTTATATTTCACTCATAGAGTCTTTTTCTTAACAAATTTAGTTGAATCACATGTTTATTAATATTTATTTCTTACCAAAAGACATCCGTAATGCGAAATATATAATATAAAATCGTAATCTACTTATTTATATTTACATCTGATTTTCATCCAAAAATAATGTTACCTGATATGCCTTTTGACACATACATGTGTCTTGCTGCTGTTGTCTCCAGTACGAAGACTCGTTTGATACAGCTCTCCGCGCTACTGTGTTCTGTGCATCATCTCTGTACAATAACTGGAGCCTACATACGTTTACTGTTAATTGTAATTATGTCTTGTGCTACCTCTACAATTGTAATCCCTCAGACTTCCTTCCTACACCAAATTAAAATTTTCTCAATGCCTTAGAAAGTATCCTGTCAATCTGTATCTCCTTATATTCCAGTTCTCTCATAAATCTCTTATTTCTACAGTTCGGTATACTATCTGTTCATTACTTATTCGGTCGACCCTTCTATTCTTCCAAATTCATCTATAACATCATATTTAAAAACCTTGTATTATTTTCTTGTGTGTTCATTCTGTGATCTGAGTTTCAATACCCTGTAAGGCTACACTCTAGACAAATAAAAGACTTCCTAACACTTTAATTTCCGTACTAAACATTAACAAATTTCTGTTTTCCTGAAAAGATTTTATAGCAACTGCCAGACTGCATTACAGCCTTTTCTTCAGCTCTCCTGAGTCAATTTCGTTGCCCAACCAGCGAAATTTGTCTACTACTTTTACTGTCTCATTTCCGGACTAATTCTTTCATCATTATCTGATTTAATTAGACAAATTCCTCTAAGTGTTTCACTTTTCTTGACGAATTTTTTAGTTTTTTCTCAACTATTGCCTGCTTTTCGATTCCTGTGTTTCACCTCTCATGATTTTAGAATTTCAAAGAGTATATGCTAGTCAGTAACATCTAAAGCTTTTCCAAAGCTACAAATGTTGTACATGTGGTGGTGCCTTTGTTTAATCAGTCTTGTAACTGTCAGGATTGTCTCGTGTGTTCCCACATTTACCAGGATCCCAAACCGAATTTCCTCCAGGTGTCGCTGCTACCAGCCCTTCCATTCTTTTGCAGATGATTCGTGTGGGTAGTCTGCAACCACGACATAGTAAAATGATGATTGTGTAATACTCACAACCTGATTTTTTTGGTATTGGGATTTTCACATTCCTCTTGAAGTCTGAGGGTATTCCACCTACCTGATAAATTCTCTGTACCAAGCAGAACAGATTCTCGGAAGGATCTAAGTAATGGCGAGGGAACGTCGCCTGCCCCAGGTGCCTTGTTTTGACTTAGGTCCTTCTGTGCTGTCAAATTCGTATCGCAGTATCGAATCCCTCACCTTATCTCCACCTGCTGTTCCCTTTACATAATACTACATTTAAGTTTCTTCCAGTTATACAGCCGTTCTATATATTTTTTCCATCTTTCAGCCTTCCCTTCTTCATTTAGTACTGGGTTGTCACGTAAGTTGGAATTCATTCTGCTTCTTCTTTTTCCTCAAAAGATTTCTACGATTTTCCTGTGCGCTTTGTCTATCTGTCCCATTGTCATGCATGCTTCAACAGTTCTGCATATTTCCTCCAGCTTTTCTTTCGTGCTATTTTGTACTTCCTGTCAGTCTCTGTTTTAGAGGTCTGCGTTCCCTTCTCCCCTCTTAGCTTACTGCAGTTTCATATTTTCTCCTTTGATCAACTACATTTAATATGAAACTTCCTGGCAGATTAAAATTGTGTGCCCGACCGAGACTCGAACTTGGGACCTTTGCCTTTCGTGGGCAAGTGTTCTACCATCTGAGCTACCGAAGCACGACTCACGCCCGGTACTCACAGCTTTACTTCTGCCAGTATCTCGTCTCCTACCTTCCAAACTTTACATTTAATATCTTTTTTTTACGTAAGTATTTCTATTGATCTTTTTTTCTTCCATTTTATTTGCCTGGTGTTTCTACTATTTCGTCTCTCAAAACTACCCATTAATTTGTTTAGTTTCATTTACATCTATCAGTCAGGCTACCTTAGGAACGCTCAGAACATCTGGTCCGTTCAGCTCAGACAGGTGTTTAATTCCCTACCTTCATGCAATTTCTTTAGCTTTTATCTGCCCTGCGGTCACAGTAAACATCTTCTCACGGTGATCCGATTTCTAAATCTGTCTCAACATTATATAATGTTACTAAAATCTTCCGGCGTTTCTAGATCTCTTCCACTATTCTTTCTTGATTCTTAATTCATGTATTAGCAGTGATTATTTACGCTCTTCGCAGAATTCTGTCACACGACGCCCGTCATTCACTTCCTCCTGTCCGTGATGTCTTCCTATTTCCCCTGTCTCCCTTTACCTACTATCGAATTATGTCACAATTAAGTGTTCATGTCCTTTAAGATACTGAATACTATCGTTTTATACAGCAGTGGTACTTTTAAATTGGAACAGCTTCAGAAAGAGGTGGCAGTTGTTGCTGACCTGCCTTGTAAACCAGACGTGTGTCTGCTATGGCCTGTTGCTATTGTTAGTCATTTTGGCTTGTAAAATGTTTGATTATTGTTTCTTTTATTTACAAGCTATAAACACGTTCACGGTGTCTGTTGAAACTTATGAGATGCCAATCAAAAAAATAATACTTTTCATACAGCGAACCTTTGGATACTCAACCGTGAACTACACAGCTGATCAAACAAATAATTAGGGTATTTTCAGCTCTTGAGCAGATGGGAATTTTTCCAATCGTGACGTTTACTAGATATATTTCAAAAAACAGGGTGGTCTATAAGTCTCTCCCTGATTATAAACATGTATAAGGCAGAAAATATTATACATAGACACATATCTTTTATCTTGAAGTGCAGGTAACATACTCAAGTATTTTGTACAAGCACACAATTAATAAATTTTGTCGTGTGCTCCTTTCGTTTCCCGAAGGATGTCCAGGCGACATTCCAATTCCATCCATGTACTGGTCAATAACTCCTGAGGAATGGAGGTTATGATGTCAGTAATTCGGCGCCGTAATTCTGGGATGTCCTCCATTGGTGTTTGGTTAACCTGGTCCTTGACATACCCCCGAAGGAAGAAATTCGGTCTTACGTCTGATAATCGCGGAGGCCAGTTGATGGGAACACCTAGCCGGATATACTCGTATTGTATCCAAATAGGCACGAACTTCTAACCCCTAACGAGGTGGAACACTATATTGTTGGAAAATGAAGCCCGAAATGTCCTGAATCTGTGGCACAACAAATAACTGCAACATATCAAGATGAGTCTTGGCTGTGATTGTCGTTTCACTGTAGAAAAAAGGTGCTATGATTTTATTGTGGATGCAGTGTAAGACGGAGCCACACGTTCAGCTTAGAGCTAGCTACTATCTCTGACAGTCTCAAACACAGCCTGTGGATTCTCGGGACCCTGATTGTGTCAAGCAAAATGTGGCCTCACCTGATGAAACACAGCCATCGTCTTCGCCTCAGCCAGCATAGCACAGCAAACTAGTAACGATAACTGTGCTCCGCTGGTTGGAGCGACTGCACGATCTGGATTTTGTGCGAACGGAAAAGAAGTTGTTTATGTAGGATGTGGTGCACGATTTCTTCGTAATCTGAAATTCACTTGAGGCTCTGCGGACTGACTTCCTGGGACTTCTCACGAAGGCTTCTCTCGCTGTATGAATTGTCTGGGAAGTAGGCGCTGGCCGCCAGTTCTAGGGAGATCTCAGACGTTCCATGTTTTCTTAAACTTCGCGTACCACATCTTGAACATTTTAATATCTGCTGAATGTCTGTGGTACACCGTCTGGAATGTTCTCTGCACCGCTTTTGGTGATTCTGTCTCGTGGTAACAGAGGACACATGGGGCATTTTTGGTTTGAGTACATATTGTTTGCAAATGGCGTCCGATTCCGCTGTTGTTACGTCACCGAGCCCTGTAACAAACGAAGTAAAAGTATGTACTGTATGGCTCTGAGCACTATGGGACTTAACTTCTGAGGTCATCAGTCCCCTAGAACTTACAACTACTTAAACCTAACTAACCTAAGGACATCACACACATCTATGCCCGGGGCAGGATTCGAACCTGCGACCGTAGCGGTCGCGCGGTTCCAGACTGAAGCGCCTAGAACCGCTCGGCCACTCTGGCCGGCTGTACTGTACGTATGAACACAAAATACTTGAATATGTGACAAGCAATTCAAGATAAGAATTATTCGTCCATGCATCATATTTTGTGTCTTACGAAGGTTTGTTATCATGGAGAGACTTCTGCGAGACCCGGTAATTCTAAGAGTAAGTCACATCTGGTGAAGAGCGTCACAAAGCACAAGGTAAACCAGCGCGCAAATAACGGACTTTTATTTTATACCAAACAGCGTCGTCCTAATTAATTTATCCACGCTTGTCTTTGGCAGCATGAGTCTGCAACTGAAGTCTGAATGTAAATTTCTGCCCGTTTTTTCCATAGACACCTGTACACACAAGAAAAACTGTAGGAATCAATAGCTATAATGCATGACACTGTTTTCAGATACAGACGAGGAAGGAAGTTGATGACTTTCAATCTGTTAGGAACATTACTAACGTTGTGGTATGTTGTGGTATATAATGACTAACATCTACGCCAGGGAAAACTTTACATTTGCTCTAGCATAAGGCATGTACCTGTTTTCCTCCCTTGCGTTAATGTTGGTGTTCACAGATTTAGTTACTCTCTGACACAAATGTGAACGATGTTTAAAAAACAAAACAAGAAACAGTAAAAATTTACTTCGTTCACGTTTTGTATTGCCGTTTATAACTTGTATTTCTGTGGGGCAATAAAACAGCTAGTTCTGGCAGACAGAGCGCCCATTTCGTGGTCTGGAAGGTTTTGCGAACGCATTACTCGTGAGAAAGACGACGATCAGATGGATTTACTCGAATGTGCTGCCTTTCCGGACCTACTCGCGGAGGTGATGATCGCATTGGAAACAGGTTGCCCGTCGAAACTGGACACGTGACGGCAGAGCAATTTACGGCAATATCATTTGAATTTTTGCGTCGTTACATTCATTTTAATTACAGTTGAACCGGCCGTGACATTGATAGCATTAGGAATAATGTTGATGGAGCCAAGGAAGTTATGGTTATTGCAGTTCTGAGATGAAACATCGGTGTTTGTTGCGACTTGGTCAAATGGAAGGTAGGAGCGCGCTTTTTGACAGCCTTGATCATTCGTTTTGATATTTCTGTTTAGTCTTATAAACGCCCAACAGTTAAAACTCTTCCGTAAATGTGGCTACTTTTGTACAGCTGAAATCTTTTAGTTTCATCAAACAGTAGCTCATATGGTTTTTTGGTTCTTCAGATCTTTAATTGTTTGATGCATGTTCCGTGTGGTCTTTCAACGTTTCTTCTTTCTGCGTGGTGACGGAACAATATTTTAAGTAAACTGCGCGTCCCTATTAGGACTTTCTGTATTCTAAGATATTTTATGATACTGAGTTGATAACCTGAAGAAGTAAAAGTACATTGAGCCCTTGATGTACTTTCTCACTGCTCGTTGTTCACTGCCTCAAAGGCAGTCAATCACAGCTATTATTTTATAAATTTTATTACTTACTTTTCTATATTTAAAAAAAATATTTCAACGTATTTAGTTCACGTTAGCAACTTAAAACTACTTTCTTGGTAAATGATATGTTTAGCGCCCAAGAAACCTGAATTTGCTACCTTGTTTAATAGTATTTGTTCAGAAGATTAGCTCAAATGTTCCGATGAGGCCTCTTTTAAGGCTGCTACTTTGGTGTTTGCTTTTGCGAATTTTGAGACTGTGTGTTCCTCTACTCGTGGTAGTATACCAGTAACCAAACACCAAGACAAAGCTTATGACTGCGTTCTATACAAATGTCTGATTCCTGGCTGACAAAGTGCGATGAAATAGTTTTGTTTTGGAACAATTTTCCCCCTGAGCAAACACAGTTTTTCTTCTTTTATACCCAGCCGTGTTTCGCTGAAGTTATAGCGTCTTCAGTTGGTTTTTATACCTGGTTTCTATTGAATAATAGAATTTCTAAAGTAATCTGTTCAGGAACAGTGTGGGCACAATTGGCCAACTCTTCCTCACACTCCAAACAACTTCATGCGTGTTCTACACTGTTCTGCCGCAGCCGTTGATAGTTTAAACTATGTGTAAACAACACCTCGGCGGCTGTCAAGATATACTTTAATTTAATTTCGTAACAGCAGCTGAGGCGGACCTTACGTATAGTAATTCTTACAGTGTAGACTCGAGTATTCTTACAGTTGTAGCCTTGCCACACCCATGTTTATATACAAATTCCGTGCTTAGTACTACAATTAAATATCGACCGACACATTTATTTGAAAATGTTCCTGGGATACTAATTACTGTACAACATTTATTCACAATACAATGTGTTTGGATAAAAGGCAGGCCAAGTCTGATACTTACGATTTCGCGGGAAATTAAACACACCTTTTTTGATATTGTATTGTCACATTCAGTACATGATGATTTGTTTCTTCTGGCACCTCTGAAAATCATATCCCACAGACAGAGAACAATTATTTTAGAATTTCGTTGATCGCATTGACGCCACTGCGTGCAACGGAAGTTCGTGTTCTTTTCTATTGCTCATAATTTCTTCAAAATTCTTGCCCGGTCACATTTGTCCTCAGCGTCAAGAAGACGCCTATTTACCGTGCACACTGTGTCTTCTTCTTTGGGGCAGATATTCGAATGAAAAGCATCGTCCCCTCCTTCCTTCGTTTGCACTCCGTTGTCTTACTAAACTTTAACCCCAGTAGCGTACACCTCTGAAATTGTGACAGTGTGTGCACACCAAGCTCACAGTGACCCTGAATTATTTGCTGGAGAAAATGCCTGAAGATATAATGTTTTATTGGAACTGGACTCTCATGTAGTAAACTAAGTTTATTTAACCTCTCGTAAGTACTTTTTGCAATCATTTCATAATCATTAACACATCTACAATTCGAGACTAAGTAAAAACTGTCACTAAAACCTTTCAATGAGGAAACTCGAAAGCGATCCAGATCTAAAGACTATTTGCAGTTTAATTAGATGGAGATGCTATTCATTTGATGAAATGCACATATTACGCGAATACTTTGCGGTGTTCTCAATTATTCACAAATCCTTTCATTCATTATTTCCACACTCTTGGAGTATGGAGCATGGAGTGTTATAGCCAATGTTCTGTTACAGACAGCTCTGTTCGAGCAATGTCCATTCTCGCTGTGGACATCGCTGTCTCAAGAATCGGCAGACTGATCAGTTTCGCCATTGTCTATACTGGTCCAGGAGCATCGCCTTCAGAATAATTTTCTTCGCTGAAGTCACTTGCCTCACTCTTACGATCGAGTTCTTCTCACAATGTTTCGTGTACAGCATCTTCCATCAGCAAAATGTCATTCCTACGCGCTGTTTCCACGTAAATGAGCTACACACTTGGCGGCAGAACAGTTACACAATGTGCACTCCAGGGTCACACTGACCCTTCAAAAGATATTTCTGTCAAATTAATTAAACAATGACTCACAGCATCGAACGTCTGTCCTCTGCTGTGTCTCACCCAGTGCTGGATTTACATTAGTGGCAGAGGGCTGTGTATGTGCAGTGGAGTATGCACAGTAAACAGTAAAGTCAGAGTGACCCTGGTGTACACTTCTAGATTTTACTTGTATGCACTGAGGAGACA
The DNA here is from genome assembly GCF_021461395.2 of Schistocerca americana. NCBI lineage: Eukaryota > Metazoa > Arthropoda > Insecta > Orthoptera > Acrididae > Schistocerca > Schistocerca americana. The sequence continues at coordinate 983,608,271 of NC_060121.1, forward strand.
CAAGTCATGGGATGCCTCCTAATACCGTGTCTTTTGCGCTGCGTAGTTGAGCGCCCGACTTGGCATGGACTCAAAAAGTCGTTAGAAGTCTCCTGCCGAAATAATGAGCTAGGATGCCTCTATATAGCCGTCCATAATTGCGAAACACCGGTGCAGGACTTTGTACACGAACTGACCACTCGATTACAACCCAAAAATGCTGCATGGAACTCATACCGGGCGATAAGAGTGGCCAAATCATTCGCTCGAACTTTCCAGAATGTTCTTCAAAGCAATCGCGATCAACAATGACCCGGTGGCATGGCGCATCATCACCCATAAAAATTCCATCATTATTTGGGAATGTGAAGATCATGAATGGCTGGAAACGCTCTCCAAGTAGCCGAACCCAACCATTTCCAGTAATCATCGGTTCAGTTGGATGAAAAGACCCTGTCCATTCCATGTAAACACAGCCCACACCATTATGGAGCCACCAACAGCTTGCACAGTGCCTTGGGTCCATGGCGTTGTTGGATATGCGCCACACTCGAATCCTACCATCAGCTCTTACCGACTGAGAAATGGCTCTGAGCACTATGGGACTTGACACCTGTGGTCATCAGTCCCCTAGAACTTAGAACTATTTCAACCTAACTAACCTGCCCGAGGCAGGATTCGAACCTGCAACCGTAGCGGTCACGCGGTTCCAGACTGAAGCGCCTAGAACCGCACGGACACACCGGCCTGCTTTCCCAACTGAAATCGGCTGTTATCTGACCAGCCCACGGTTTTCCACTCTTGTAGAATCCATTGGATATGGACGCCAGCCCCCGAGAGGCTCTGCACGCGATGTGCTTTTAGCAAACACACCAGCGTCGGTCGTCTGCTGCCATAGCCCATTAACGCCACATTTCGTCGCACTGTACTAAAGGATCGTTCGTCGTACATTGCACACTCTTTTCTGTGATTATTCCACTCAGTGTTGTTTGTCTATGAGCACTGACGACTCTACGCAAACGCCGCTGCGCTCAATGGATAAGTGGAGGCCGTCGGCCCACTGCGTTAGCCGTGGTGAGAGGCAGTGCCTCAAATTTGGTATTTTCATCGTACTCTTTAACACAGTGTATCTCGAAATATTGGATTCCCTAACGATTTCCGAAATGGAATGTCCCATTGAAACCTTCCCGTCGAATAAACAAAAGAAATAATGATTGAACTTAATGCGTTTAGACGATAACCTTTAGAATAAACCTAATGAAAGAAAGAAAGAGAATTGAACTTTTTGTGCCTTGCAGCTTTCCTGTCTGGACCTGCTTTTGACAACGTGTCTGATCTGATAGTTGTTAGCGTACACGCTGTTGTATGCCTTGTGCCTTTATTGGTAACAATTTTCATGTGATTGATAAAACGAAGATTATTTCGACGTGAACACATTAGCTTACGCCGTGGCCCTTATTACTACTGGTTATCTATGCAGTCAACCTGAGAACATACATATATATTTTCCTTACCTTTTATTTTACTGGATCGCCTCTGGATAACGTTATCTGACTGCATCTCTGAATACACTCACTCTGATCTATTGTTGATAATTATTCGGGCTGGCATTCATTTACTGGGATTGCAAATATGTGAGCTAAAACTGTACTTATTATTCATTTGCTTTTTTGATTGAAGTTACTGGTGAAAATTTCAATGTCATTATTAAATTAAAAAATTGAGAAAAGTCAACAAAAGTTAAATCTTGTGGTTACTGGGTTCAATGAAAAATAATACGATATTGACTGAGATAAACTGATCTATTCTGAAAATGATTGAATATAAATTTTTAGCTCTTTATAGTAATTCAATCTATAAAATTTTAGTTTGGGGATCGTTTACATAAAACTGATTAAAAATGTAACAACGAACTTACAATATGCAGTTACCGCTTAAATACCGGGTGATCAAAAAGTCAGTATAAATCTGAAAACTTAATAAACCACGGAATAATGTAGATAGAGGGGTAAAAATTGACACACATACTTAGAATGACATGGGGTTTTATTAGAAAAAAAAATGTTCACAAAATGTCCGACAGATGGCGTTGGACAGCAAAACGTCAGTGACTGCGCATGACAATCGTGTATAAAAGGAGCTGTAATGAGAGAGAGAATCGGAATCGCCAGCAGTCGCAGCATGCTGACTTTACCTGAAAAGGCGCTTTTAGTGAAGCTGTATTATCAGAATGGGGAATGTGCTAGTTCAGCGTTACGATCCTATCGCCATAGGAAGGGGATTCGAACAAATGCAGCTGTGGCGAGAACGATTTCGAAGTTCGAATCCACGGGTTGTTTAGACGATAGACCCCGTAGTGGCCGACCGAGCACAAGGCGTAATGCTGCTGAGACAGTTCAGGTAGAAATGGAGACTGTGGCGGGTTCGTCTATGCACGGGGAAGTCAGCGCTCGTGCAGTCGCATGTCGCACCAGCATTCCATACACTACTGTTTGGTTGGCACTGAGGCGTACCCTCCGATGCTATCCGTACAAAATCCATCCGCATCGTGAACTGTTACCTGGAGATTTAGTGAAGCGGAGGGCATTTGCGATGTGGGCGTTTCAAAAGATGGCGGAAGATGACGATTGGTTGAGTAACGTACTGTCGACCGACGAAGCTCATTTCACGCTCCGAGGGTCTGTCAACGCCCACAACTGCAGAATTTGGGCTACCGAAAATCCTAGAGCTGTCGTGGAAACTCCATTGCAAGACGAGAAAGTCACGGTATGGGTTGGATTTACCACATCTACCGTTATCGGGCCTTTTTCTTCGAGGAAATGCGTGATTCTGGTTTTGTAACTGCTACCGTGACGGGTGAGAGGTACGCCGATATGTTACAGAATCGCATCATCCCCAGCCTGGATGATAAACACCTGCTGGGACGTACGATGTTTATGCAGGACGGCGCTCCACCCCATATTCCTGGACGCGTGAAAGATCTCTTGTGCGCGTCGTTTGGTGATGATCGTGTGCTCAGACGCCATTTTCGTCATGCCTGGCCTCCCAGGTCCCTAGACCTCGGTCCGTGCGATTATTGGCTTTGGGGTACCTGAAGTCGCAAGTGTATCGTGATCGTCCGACATCTCTAGGGATGCTGAAAGACAACATCCGACTCCAATGCCTCACCATAACTCCGGACATGCTTTACAGTGCTGTTCACAGCATTATTCCTCGACTACAGCTACTGTTGAGGAATGATGGTGGACATATTGAGCATTTCCTGTAAAGAACATCATCTTCGCTTTGTCTTACTTTGTTATGCTAATTATTGTTATTCTGATCAGATGAAGCGCCATCTGTTGGACATTTTTTGAAATTTTGTATTTTTTTGGTTGTAATAAAACCCCATGTCATTCCAAACATGTGTGTCAATTTGTACCTCTCTATCTACATTCGTCCGTGATTTATTCAGTTTTCACATTTATACTGACTTTTTGATCACCCGATACATTTGATGTCTTCATGACGTCAATTTTTAGTAGTTCATGAAAAATTACCCATTATATAATTATAGTATTCTTCAAGTAATATATAGCTGGTCGCGAACAGGCACACCGCTCTGTCTCTACACACACCTTCACTGCACAAAGGTTGACTCGAGAGTGTTCTATCGACAATGCTGCACGCTTCTCTCCGCGCTCCCTATGTATCAATGCGCGGGCTCTCCCGTAACAAAGAGCTTGGCACGGATACTTCACTGTCACCATCGATATGCAAAGAACTTAAATAAATTTTACAAAACATTTTTCTTACACACTATAATTGTTATTTACATATTTCTTAGCTTATAAATATTTTTCATGGCCTGTTTCTTTTTCTATTGACGTATTTCACCATGCGCTTAGCTCCAACTACCATTTCGCGTTCAAATTCTGTTAATTTCTGTGTGCGGTCATAATCGCGTCGGAAACGGTTTCACACGAATCGCCTGAGTACAAATGACAACTTCGCCAGTGCATTGCTCTTTTATACATTGTGTACGCGATACTATCGCTATCTGTATATGTGCATATCGCTGTCCCATGATATTTCTCACCTCAGTGTATTCTGTCCCATTTTCCCTTAGCACTGTTTCCCCTTTCTGCGTCTCATCACCAATAAATTTAACGATGTTGACACGAAGTCGTCTTGGGTACGAGTAAAACCATTTTCCGTGATGGGTTTCCTGTGCAAGAGGACAACGCGCACTATTTTGAACTGACGCGTGGCTGTAAACAGTCCCTTGACCAAGTTGATTCTCGCTACACTCAGGTCTACAGCTGTCTTTGTCGACTAATACTATAATCCGTTCATCATCAGAATAAACCTGATGTAGACAAACACAAACGCGATGATTGGTGTGAAGCCTTAGCACACGTACTCTGGTGTTGTTACGCTCTTGGAAGTAGGTCCTACGTATGTATTAGATATCTTATTACTAAATTACGTTAAATCAAACTTTAAGACATTCAAATGTATTAATAGCAATCAACATTTTTCTTAATCACGTTTTAGCTACGTAGTTTTTATTTCAAAAATCATGTACAGTCACGGCCTCTGCTGCGTTGTGCCGATTCTCGCACTGTTAATGCGTAATATGAAAATGGCTGAGGCTGCTTTCTGTTCCGTAGTGAAATACACACGTGAAACTCGGTTAAAAGGTGCCGAGAAATAGGCTGTTCTTAATATTTTTCATTAATTTACGTAAATAATCGGCTTTGAAGTTTTCCCAGCGTTGTAGATAATGCAGTTAATAAAACATTTTAGACTGAACGTGTAGCGTAGTCAGTAGCGTAATGCAATGTGAACATAAAAGCATTTTTCATTCGTTGGTTTAAATCTCCCCAATATCAATTATTTCCCTTGTTCAATTTGAAATACCTACATCTCGTAATTATAAAACTCATCATCATTTTCTATGAATTATGCAAGTCTTCTTGTTTCTAATTACAAATTGGCGCGAAATTCTTGTTTCTATTTCAAATACAAATTCCTAATTATCGATTTTTATGAAAGGCTGTTCATAAAAGTTGTTTATATTAGGGAAACGTAACAATTTCATTTTTAAGGCAAAAATGAAAAACCAAATCCTCTTTATTAGGACTATGTCCATCATTTTATACCACAGAGGTACATAAGTATCGTAGAAACATGAAAAACAATCATTTCCACAGCATCGAGCACATCATACAAATGCTGCATTTTTACGTTTGCTACTGTCCCAATCCCAAAGAAAGCAGGTGTTAACAGATGTGAAAATTACCGAACTATCAGTTTAATAAGTCACAGCTGCAAAATACTAACACGAATTCTTTACAGACGAATGGAAAAACTAGTAGAAGCCAACCTCGGGGAAGATCAGTTTGGATTCCGTAGAAACACTGGAACACGTGAGGCAATACTGACCTTACGACTTATCTTAGAAGAAAGATTAAGGAAAGGCAAACCTACGTTTCTAGCATTTGTAGACTTAGAGAAAGCTTTTGACAATGTTGACTGGAATACTCTCTTTCAAATTCTAAAGGTGGCAGGGGTAAAATACAGGGAGCGAAAGGCTATTTACAATTTGTACAGAAACCAGATGGCAGTTATAAGAGTCGATGGACATGAAAGGGAAGCAGTGGTTGGGAAGGGAGTAAGACAGGGTTGTAGCCTCTCCCCGATGTTGTTCAATCTGTATATTGAGCAAGCAGTAAAGGAAACAAAAGAAAAATTCGGAGTAGGTATTAAAATCCATGGAGAAGAAATAAAAACTTTGAGGTTCGCTGACGACATTGTAATTCTGTCAGAGACAGCAAAGGACTTGGAAGAGCAGTTGAACGGAATGGACAGTGTCTTGAAAGGAGGATATAAGATGAACATCAACAAAAGCAAAACAAGGATAATGGAATGTAGTCTAATTAAGTCGGGTGATGCTGAGGGAATTAGATTACGAAATGAGGCACTTAAAGTAGTAAAGGAGTTTTGCTATTTGGGGAGCAAAATAACTGATGATGGTCGAAGTAGAGAGGATATAAAATGTAGGCTGGCAATGGCAAGGAAAGCGTTTCTGAAGAAGAGAAATTTGTTAACATCCTGTATTGATTTAAGTGTCAGGAAGTCATTTCTGAAAGTATTCGTATGGAGTGTAGCCATATATGGAAGTGAAACATGGACGATAAATAGTTTGGACAAGAAGAGAATAGAAGCTTTCGAAATGTGGTGCTACAGAAGAATGCTGAAGATTAGATGGGTAGATCACATAACTAATGAGGAAGTTTTGAATAGGATTGGGGAGAAGAGAAGTTTGTGGCACAACTTGACCAGAAGAAGGGATGGTTGGTAGGACATGTTCTGAGGCATCAAGGGATCACCAATTTAGCATTGGAGGGCAGCGTGGAGGGTAAAAATCGTAGAGGGAGACCAAGAGATGAATACACTAAGCAGATTCAGAAGGATGTAGGTTGCAGTAGGTACTGGGAGATGAAGAAGCTTGCACAGGATAGAGTAGCATGGAGAGATGCATCAAACCAGTCTCAGGACTGAAGACCACAACAACAACAACAACTGTCCCATTACAATATGAACCCAACAGACCTGATCTGGAGCCAAGCTGCGGGATTCGGCCCGGGAAGTAACAATACTGTTAAGCTCCCAGACGTACTGGAACTAACGCAGGCAGCTTTCCCACGCGTCACTGCCGAATGCTGGTGGGATATAGAACGGCTCGTCATAAAAGAAGACGAGAAAATGCTGCGCCTGGTTGGCTTCGTGGATTCTGTTGCTGATAGGCTCGTTCTCAACGTAGCAGGTGATACTTCCAGAACTGAAATGTATTTCTTGGATTCGGATAAGGAAGGAGCTATGAGATTACCAGACGAGTGACTGTAAGTAATACCTTCAGTGGCTTCAATATTTAACTATACGGTGAAATCCTTCAATACTCTCTTACGTTACACACAGCTTATGCATAAAAATTACCCTGTGGTTAAGTAAGGAATTTTGATGAGTCTTGTTTTTAATTACAATAGTACATTAGCTAAAAACGATAAAGTGTTGCGGTTTTCGTCTAAGGAGCGTATTGTGGGAGATTTGTAGTGTATTATTTCATTTTTGTATTGCTACTCTGCTAATCTCTTTATACTTGTGAGCTTCAGCTGGCCACGTCACTGCAGGCTAGCTGTACCACAGAACAACAAGAAAAGAGAAGCGCAACTCCCCTGTTAAAGGAGGGCTACACTGACCGATAACAGCGCCTATGGTGGTATGGAGATGAACTAAAAAAGGATAGACATTGCGGCGGGTTGCACCCCTCCTAGCTTATGTACGCTGCTCTTTGTTTGTTTTTTTTTTTTTTTTTTTAATTTTCTTATCTCAGTTTTCTGGGCGTGCTATGTAATTATTTTGGCTAGCATCATAATAAAATAATTTAAACACAGCTATAGCACAGTGCAATACAGCAGTGACAACCTATTATTCACGAATATTTGTAGTCCAATTTAGCTGCAACAATTTTATTTAGCTTCAGCTATTTAAGCTACAAGTTTGTGTCGACTTACTGTCAGTTTCAAGCCTTGCGTCTAGTTTTTATGACGCACAAAACATCCTGCAGCTCTTATATGTTGATAGAAATCAATATAAGTGTGTCAGTTTGCAAGTCTATTCTTGATGTTTGCGCCTGACAGTTGCTGCTCAAGAAAAGACCATAGAAGCAGCGACTGCCAGACGCAAACGTCAAGAATAGACTTGCAAACTGACACACTTATATTGATTTCTATCAACATATAAGAGGTCCAGGATGTTTTGTGCGTCATAAAAACTAGACGCAAGACTTGAAACTGACAGTAAGTCGAAACAAACTTGTAGCTTAAATAGCTGAAGCTAAATAAAATTTTTGCATATAAATTGGACCACAAATATTCCTGAATAATGTCATACTTTGACATCTTATAAGCTGTGGGGTCAATGGAAGAAAAAAACTATTATTAAGAGAATAATCGGCAGTTAAAGAGGTTCAATTAAGAAATCTTTGTCACAGTGTTAATGAATGACGAACTCTAAAATTTGTTGCAACTATGTTTCAGGACTGTAATTTCTTAAAAAAGTTCCTACATCATATAACTGTAAACGCTTCAACACAAAAAAGAAGACATCAATATTAAGTACCAAAAATAGGAAAGGTGGCTAAAAACTGAAATGAAAACAAAACTTACTTTTTATTTGTTAAGCACACGATAAAAATTTCACTATGAGCAACAGTTTCACCTGATTCACTACTGATTTTAACAATTTCACATGGAACACCTGCCACATGTTTTGGAAACTCACCCCTGTTCTAGCCTATGCCTAGTTTTATTCATAAAATCTTCCTCAAAAAAATGATCTTAACAAACAAAATAAGTAGCACAATTCACATCAGGTCACAGTTTACAAAGACTTTTCCGCTTCAGAAGCAATCCTTGAAATAGTTTTGGAAACCTGTTGAAATGCTTGTTCCTAACTTTCTCCGTTGAACCGACGTAATGTCCAGGTGAACAGCCAGGGAATTTACAGGAGTATTTCTACGTCAATTTGTTGTGTTGAATATTCTGAAAAACATAAAATTCTTCATCAAATAAAACTGCTACTGACATATCAAAGTTATTTAAGTAAGCCAACAGAAATCACACAGCTTCATTCACGACAGAAGAGAATACATTTCATTTATAGCCTACCTTAGGATTAATTGCGGACATTTTTTCCGCAGGAAATCTCTTCAGTTCCACAGTGAACTTTATGAAATTTAAAGTAATAAACCTGTTTACAATGAAGATGAGTAGTATGTAAATATGAAACATACACCAAGACGACTGTAACCGTGGACTTCAGTACAGAGCAAGACGATATAATATCAATAACCGCCATTGGACAGTTGTCATTGGTCAATTGCAGCTTCGTTTGACCCATAGCGCCTCTAGTGGTCTGGAAGGAGCTACCTGGCTTGTTGCCTCTTCTCCCATATAGCTTTCACCCCCGTGAGCTGTACTGGCTGACCGGCCAGTGCTGTCCAGGTTAAATGCGCCGGTAAAACAGTTGTCCCGTAAGTCGATGTGCGCGTAACGCACAGCACAAAATTTACCATTATTATCTTACTTGACAGCACTCGAGGATAGCTTGGCTGCAGTCGCCAGTGATACGAAAATCCATATGAGGTTCCAGCAATGGCGCAAGAATACATAGTGCAATGTTTACATCAGGTTTATTCGCACGATGAACGGATTGTAGTAGTGAGCGCGTAACTATTGCTCATGTTTTTTGTGCTTTGTTGCAGAGTTCATGGAGGTGATGACCGGAGAGTAGGAGGTGTTGGAGGCGCTGCGGGCAGCGCCAATCACGTCACGCCACGTTACGACCCGCCCCGCCTACCAGTGGCTCGGCCCCCTCCGCGTCGCTACCGTCCTCTTCTCAACACTTGGTTTTGGATGTCATGTGAGCCTCTTAGCTACCTCTTCTGCGGTGACCACGGTGCCCCGGTGTACAGCTGTATTACTCACAACATTATTAAAATAAATTTTGTAAATTTAAATTGCTCTTCGTTTCATTTCTTGACCAAATTGGGTGAAGCTTCGAGTTTGGGTATTGTCACCAGTTTGTATTTGGAAAAAATATTCTGGCAGATTGTTTGGAGGACTCGAGAAAAAAAGGACATGTGTGTGCTGGGATAACACTGTAATCTAGTTAACGACACACATGGTGAACCAAAATTCCGCTAACAAAATTTCGGAGGTTATTCGGGGATCTTTTCTGACTATACTGCCTGACAAAAAACGTGAAGCAGACAGAAGACCTGGTCGGATGTCAATGTAACTTCGTACATGTACACTCCATCAACATATACAAGGTGTACAACTTTCCTTCTGCCGTTTTTTCCCCAACATTTGGGGCTTTAATGAAACAGATTGGTTACACATGTATCATTCAAAGTTATTTCCATCGCTGACCACTACTATCGCCCATGTTTCGGACAGTGTACGAATCCCGCGTCGAAGAAATTGTTCATCTTTTGAAGCGATCCACGAATCGATCCATATCTCTGATTTCTTCATGAGATCGGAAGTGTTGGTCAGCCAGGCCATGCGCCACTGATGTAAACAGGTGATAGTCAGAGGGTGGGGTAGGACTTCCCATCTTAACGTTTCCAAGTACGTTTTGACCTCTTTTGCAACGTGGGGTCGAGCGTTGTCGTGCTGCAAAATCACTTTATCGTGTCTCTCGCTGTATTGCGGCCGTTTGTCTTTTAGTGCTCTGCTCAAACGCATTAATTGCGTTCGATAATTAGCACCTGTTATTGTTTCACTTGGTTTTAACTCCTCATAGTACACGACGCCGAGCTGGTCCCACCAAATACAGAGCGTGATCTTGGAGTCGCGAATATTCGGTTTGGCCGTCGACGTGGAAGCATGGCCGGTATATCCCTATGATTGTTTCGTTTAGGGTTATCGTAATTAAGCCATTTTTCGTCTCCGGTCACAATGAGATGCAGAAATCCGTTCCGTTATTGCCTGCAACTTTTCACAAACACGTAAACGCCGTTCAACGTCTCTTGGTTTCAGCTCACACGTGACTAAAGTTCCTTCTTTCCGAGTCATGCCCATAGCCTTGAGACGTTTTGAAATGCCTCGCTGTGGCACTCCCACTAATCGTGCCAATTCTTCTTGAGTTTGACGCGAGTCTTCACTCAGTAATGTCTCCAATTCTGCATCTTCGAAAACATTCTCTCTTCCACCACTATGCCAGTTCTTCAAGAGTTGAAACCACTCACGACACGTTCTTTCACTAATAGCGTCCTTACCTGACTTCTGGTCAGGTGTCTACAGGGTTATAAACACAAAATCAAATAGGGGTAATGCAGGAGTAGGTTTAATAATGAATAGGAAAATAGGAATGCGGGTAAGCTACTACAAACAGCATAGTGAACGCATTATTGGGGCCAAGATAAATACGAAGCCCACACCTACTACAGTAGTACAAGTTTATATGCCAACTAGCTCTGCAGATGACGAAGAAATTGATGAAATGTATGATGAGATAAAAGAAATTATTCAGATAGTGAAGGGTGACGAAAATTTAATACTCATGGGTGACTGGAATTCGAGAGTAGGAAAAGGGAGAGAAGGAAACGTAGTGGGTAAATATGGATTGGGGGAGAGAAATGAAAGAGGAAGCCGTCTGGTAGAATTTTGCACAGAGCATAACTAAATCATAGCTAAGACTTGGTTTAAGAATCATGAAAGAAGGTTATATACAAGAAAGAACCCTGGAGATACTAAAAGGTATCAGATTATATAATGGTAAGACAGAGATTTAGGAACCAGGTTTTAAATTGTAGGACATTTCCAGGGGCAGATGTGGACTCCGACCACAATCTATTGGTTATGACCTGTAGATTAAAACTGAAGAAACAGCAAAAAGGTGGGAACTTAAGGAGATGGGACCTGGATAAACTGAAAGAACCAGAGGTTGTACAGAGTTTCAGGGAGAGCATAAGGGAACAATTGACAGGAATGGGGAAAAGAAATACAGTAGAAGAAGAATGGGTAGCTTTGAGAGATGAAGTAGTGAAGGCAGCAGAGGATCAAGTAGGTAAAAAGACGAGGGCTAGTAGAAATCCTTGGGTAACAGAAGAAATATTGAATTTAATTCATGAAAGGAGAAAATATAAAAATGCAGTAAATGAAGCAGGCAAAAAGGAATACAAACGTCTCAAAAATGAGATCGACAGGAAGTGCAAAATGACTAAGCAGGGATGGCTAGAGGACAAATGTAAGGATGTAGAGTCTTATCTCACTAGGGGTAAGATAGATACTGCCTACAGGAAAATTAAAGAGACCTTTGGAGATAAGAGAACCACTTGTATGAACATCAAGAGCTCAGATGGACACCCAGTTCTAAGCAAAGAAGGGAGTATATAGAGGGTCTATACAAGGGCGATGTACTTGAGGACAATATTATGGAAATGGAAGAGGATGTAGATGAAGATGAAATGGGAGGTACGATACTGCGTGAAGAGTTTAACAGAGCACTGAAAGACCTGAGTCAAAACAAGGCCCCCGGTGTAGACAACATTCCATTGGAACTACTGACGGCCTTGGGAGAGCCAGTCCTGACAAAACTCTACCATCTGGTGATCAAGATGTATGAAACAGGCGAAATACCCTCGGATTTCAAGAAGAATACAATAATTCCAATCCCAAAGAAAGCAGGTGTTGACAGATATGAAAATTACCGAACAGTCAGTTTAATAAGCCACAGCTGCAAAATACTAACACGAATTCTTTACAGACGAATGGAAAAACTAGTAGAAGCCGACCTCGGGGAAGATCAGTTTGGATTCCGTAGAAATACTGGAACACGTGAGGCAATACTGACCTTACGACTTATCTTAGAAGAAAGATTAAGGAAAGGCAAACCTACGTTTCTAGCATTTGTAGACTTAGAGAAAGCTTTTGACAATGTTGACTGGAATACTCTCTTTCAAAATCTGAAGGTGGCAGGGGTAAAATACAGGGAGCGAAAGGCTATTTACAATTTGTACAGAAACCAGATGGCAGTTATAAGAGTCGAGGGACATGAAAGGGAAGCAGTTGTTGGGAAGGGAGTGAGACAGGGTTGTAGCCTCTCCCCGATGTTATTTAATCTGTATATTGAGCAAGCAGTAAAGGAAACAAAAGAAAAATTCGGAGTAGGTATTAAAATCCATGGAGAAGAAATAAAAACTTTGAGGTTCACCGATGACATTGTAATTCTGTCAGAGACAGCAACGGACTTGGAAGAGCAGTTGAACGGAATGGATAGCGTCTTGAAAGGAGGGTATAAGATGAACATCAACAAAAGCAAAACGAGGATAATGGAATGTAGTCGAATTAAGTCGGGTGATGCTGAGGGAATTAGATTAGGAAATGAGACACTTAAAGTAGTAAAGGAGTTTTGCTATTTGGGGAGCAAAGTAACTGATGATGGTCGAAGTAGAGAGGATATAAAATGTAGACTGGCAATGGCAAGGAAAGCGTTTCTGAAGAAGAGAAATTTGTTAACATCGAGTATAGATTTAAGTGTCAGGAAGTCATTTCTGAATGTATTTGTATGGAGTGTAGCCATGTATGGAAGTGAAACATGGACGATAAATAGTTTGGACAAGAAGAGAATAGAAGCTTTCGAAATGTGGTGCTACAGAAGAATGCTGAAGATTTGATGGGTAGATCACATAACTAATGAGGAAGTATTGAAAAGGATTGGGGAGAAGAGAAGTTTGTGGCACAACTTGACCAGAAGAAGGGATCGGTTGGTAGGACATGTTCTGAGGCATCAAGGGATCACCAATTTAGTATTGGAGGGCAGCGTGGAGGGTAAAAATCGTAGAGGGAGACCAAGAGATGAATACACTAAGCAGATTCAGAAGCATGTAGGCTGCAGTAGGTACTGGGAGATGAAGCAGCTTGCACAGGATAGAGTAGCATGGAGAGCTGCATCAAACCAGTCTCGGGACTGAAGACCACAACAACAACCACCACACGTACTTGAGAGCGTTCGATGAGACTCAGCCGCTGTTTTCTTCATACTGAAACAAAGCAGTAACACCTCTCGCAAATGACGAGAATTAGGCTCGTAAACTGACAATTTCAATCAAGAACAACTTTATGATGCAGACACAAATCAACTAATGTCTGAATGAGGTTATGTTGACCGAGGTCCAAGTTAATTGCGATCTTTTTCTTTCGACCGCTACTTACCACTGTGAAACATAGAACAGCCACCTGAATGCTTTAGTGTTGCTCTTGTTTAACGTTGGTATCAAACCTGGTAGGGATTATAAGGAGTGTCGACAGCGTCAGACTTTCAGGTATCACTGTGAAGGAGTCGGAGAGGCCTCGTATACCTGCGACATGCCGTCAGACAGAAGACGAAAGCAGCCCCATTGTGGGTCTTGAATTGGAGAACTGGTCGAGTAGTACATATCGTTTTGTGGGACCTTTGCATGTGACAGTGGTCAGATGTTGAATCGCGCGGGAAATTTGAGGGCAGGTGGAGTTTCGTCAAACTTCCGGTCGACCCCATCTGACCACATCAAGAGACAATCCGCGTGTTGTGCACCAAGCAAGCACATCATAGCCATTTCACAGCTGCGCCTTTCGTCCGAGAAGGAGTAATGGATTCCCCCGCAACTTTCTCTGTCATCCCGCACCCTCGGTAGGAGACAAGCAGCAGCTGGACTGAGGAACTACCGTCCCATGTTGCCGTTAACACTACAAGTTGAACGGTTGCTTGTGGATTGGTGCCATGACCGAGAAGCATGGACTGCTGGTGAATGACGTCGCACTGTGTTCAGCGCTGAGTCGCCGTTCAGCAGTACCCCGGACGACCATCATCGGTCGATATGACGGCGACCTGGAGAGAGATGAAACACAGCCAAAGCCATGCAGACGAACAAAAATTACACAAAGCGAAATGTAGTGTGAAGAGGGCTATGCGAAAGGCGTTCAACGAATTCGAAAGTGAAGTTCTATGTAATGACTTAGCAGAAAACCCTAAGAAATTTTTGTCTTATGCCAAAGCGGCAGTTGGATCAAAACAAAATGTCCAGACACTCTGTGACCAAAATGGTCCTGAAACAGAGGATGACAGATTAAAGGCCGAAATACTAGATGTCTTTTTCCAAAGCTGTTTCACAGAGGAAGACTACACTCTAGTTACTTCTCTAGATCGTCGCACAGATGATAGAATGGTAGATATTGAAATAGACGATAGAGGGATAGAAAAACAACTAAAATCGCTCAAAAGCGGAAAGGTCGCGGGACCTGATGGGATACCAGTTCGATTTTACACAGAGTACGCGAAGGAACTTGCCCCCCTTCTTGCAGCGGTGTACCGTAGGTCTCTAGAAGAACGTAGTGTTCCTATGGATTGGAAAAGGGCACAGGTCATCCCCGTTTTCAAGAAGGGACGTCGAACAGATGTGCACAACTATAGACCTATATCTCTAACGTCGATCAGTTGTAGAATTTTGGAACACGTATTATGTTCGAGTATAATGACTTTTCTGGAGACTAGAAATCTACTCTGTGGGAATCAGCATGGGTTTCGAAAAAGAGGATCGTGTGAAACCCAGCTCGTGCTATTCAGCCACGAGACTCAGAGGGCCATAGACACGGTTTCCCAGGTAAATGCCTTGTTTCTTGGCTTCCGCAAGGCATTTGATACAGTTCCCCACAGTCGTTTAATGGACAAAGTAAGAGCATATGGACTATCAGACCAATTTTGTAACTGGATTGAAGAGTTCCTAGATAACAGAACGCAGCATGTAATTCTCAATGGAGAGAAGTCTTCCGAAGTACGAATGATTTCGGGTGTGCCGCAGGGGAGTGTCGTAGGACCGTTGCTATTCACAATATACATAAATGACCTTGTGGATGACATCGGAAGTTCACTGAGGCTTTTTGCAGATGATGTTGTGGTGTATCGAGAGGTTGAAACTATGGAAAATTGTACTGAAATACAGGAGGATCTGCAGCGAATTGACGCATGGTGCAGGGAATGGCAATTGAATCTCAATGTAGACAAGTGTAATGTGCTGCGAATACATAGAAAGATAGATCCCTTATCATTTAGCTACAAAATAGCGGGTCAGCAGCTGGAAGCAGTTAATTCCATAAATTATCTGGGAGTACGCATTAGGAGTGATTTAAAATGGAATAATCATATAAAGTTGATCGTCGGTAAAGCAGATGCCAGACTGAGATTCATTGGAAGAATCCTAAGGAAATGCAATCCGAAAACAAAGGAAGTAGGTTACAGTACGCTTGTTCTCCCACTGCTTGAATACTGCTCAGCAGTGTGGGATCCGTACCAGATAGGGTTGATAGAAGAGATAGAGAAGATCCAACGGAGAGCAGCGCGCTTCGTTACAGGATCATTTAGTAATCGCGAAAGCGTTACGGAGATGATAGATAAACTCCAGTGGAAGACTCTGCAGGAGAGACGCTCAGTAGCTCGGTACGGGCTTTTGTTAAAGTTTCGAGAACATACCTTCACCGAAGAGTCAAGCAGTATATTGCTCCCTCCTACGTATATCTCGCGAAGAGACCATGAGGATAAAATCAGAGAGATTAGGGCCAACACAGAAGCATACCGACAATCCTTCTTTCCACGGACAATACGAGACTGGAATAGAAGGGAGAACCGATAGAGGTACTCTGGGTACCCTCCGCCACACACCGTCAGATGTCTTGAGGAGAATGGATGTAGATGGATGTAGATGTAGATGTAGATAATTAGTTTCGAAGTTTGGAATCTTCTCCACCAATGAAGCCCATTAGGGTCTGTATACTGCAGATTTGCCTGGATTTCGGACGTGATGAAAACTTGGAAGTTAAAATACTATTTTCCAACAAGCTGACGAATCCTTTCAACAACAAATGTATTTTCCGTAAGCATTTACAAAGGTGTTTCACACATAAACCGCTTTCAGCCAACATGACTGACAAGACAGCAACTGTTACAGACTTTGCGTCATTACATTGGCCAAACTGCGACTGACTTCCAGTGCTTTGCATCGCTCAAAATACACCCTACCTTAGCAATGTATGTTGTTTGGCCTACTGTAAAGAAAAACAATTCCATTTACTGATTTATTATGGTAAGTTAATGATTTTCAACACACTGTTAGTAGCATTTTAAAGACAATAAATGTTGATTCACTCTGAATACATTTCTAAATATTGCTCTTCTGACTCGGGTGGATATTTGTCAATGAAGCTACAATGACGATAGCTATTGTAAAATCATTAATTACATCTTGATTTCAGGTTGAACTCTATTACTTACATTAATTGAGGTACAGTGCAAAATGCCAAAACGGAATTTCAGGTTAAAGTTGTGTATAATAATTTCGTAGTATCAAAATGACTGAAAATGAATAGTATTCACATCAGAATATTCGACAAAGTTAATTACAACTGGTGTAATTGATTTTTCATTAAAGATATGATACATAAACCGCACAAGTCACGTTAAATAAATCAGACGACTGATAAATGTTCCAAAAGTCTGCTTTTAGCTAAGTTGGAATTAACGAATTTTGCTAATTAATTATTGGTTTATTTCTCGTAACATTCCTTTGGGAATGTAATAATGTAACCACGAGAATGAAATTATAAATTTTCCTGAAATTTACGACAATATGTTAACTCGCAACATCAGGTTTTCTAACTAATTATAACTTTCTGTTAATAACAGTTAAACAATTTGAAATAATGTTAACCATGTCGATTCGGTATATTAATGAACCATACAGTTTAATTTGCTATCAGAAATTATGGAAAGGCAAACTTTCCAATTTTTGTTCACTACATATATTGCGGATCGGGTAATGTGCAGTCTGCTAAGCTTTTAGTGGTCTCGAAGCATTCATTAACTACCATGTGACTGGTCCTATTACAATAGCTGCTTTGCACATCACGTTTAAGTGCCTATCAGAGGCTTCGTCGAACCACCTTCACAGTTCTCTATTATTGCAATCTGTATAGGGCGCGGAAAGAACGAACACCTACATCTTTCCATGTGAGCTATGATTTCCCTTAATTTATTATGATTATCGTTTCTCCATATGTATGTCGACGTCAGCAAAATAGTTTTCCATTCGGAGGCAAAAGTTGGTGATTGAAATTTCATGAGAAGATGCCGCCGCAACCAGAAATGATGTCCAAGCCAAAGCGTGTATCGTGCTGTGTATCATGTTGCTGTGTCCTTACTAGAACTGGGCAAACTCGTCTACCTTTGGGAACTAGTTCATTAGTGATCGTTCCTTTTTGGGAAACGTTCATTTTATTACGGTATATTGATAATTTTTACTTATGGACCGTCTGAAAGCAACTGAATAAAACACAATTTTCGTGCCATACGCGTTTCGTCTTATTACGCTCCTGTTGCATTCTTGGTGTTGTTCTGATTCTTATGAATGCCAATTTGCGTTTTTTTTGCACATTCCACAGCACTATGAACTGAACACTTGTTTCGATGCAATGTTTTGGTTTCTATTTCCGACTGTCAAATGTTTTTGGCAAAGATCGAATGTTATTGCCAAAGTTTCGAGTGTAATTATTGAATTATCTGTGATCTGTTCGTATATATATAACTTTCGAGTGTAATTATTGAATTATCTGTAATCTGTTCATATATATATATATATATATATATATATATATATATATATATATATATATATATATATATATATACGAACAGATCCCACAATAACATTCGATCTTTGCCAAAAACATTTGACAGTCGGAAATAGAAACCAAAACATTTCATCGAAACAAGTGTTCAGTTCATAGTGCTGTGGAATGTGCGAAAAAAACCGCAAAATATATATATATATATACACTCCTGGAAATGGAAAAAAGAACACATTGACACCGGTGTGTCAGACCCACCATACTTGCTCCGGACACTGCGAGAGGGCTGTACAAGCAATGATCACACGCACGGCACAGCGGACACACCAGGAACCGCGGTGTTGGCCGTCGAATGGCGCTAGCTGCGCAGCATTTGTGCACCGCCGCCGTCAGTGTCAGCCACTTTGCCGTGGCATACGGAGCTCCATCGCAGTCTTTAACACTGGTAGCATGCCGCGACAGCGTGGACGTGAACCGTATGTGCAGTTGACGGACTTTGAGCGAGGGCGTATAGTGGGCATGCGGGAGGCCGGGTGGACGTACCGCCGAATTGCTCAACACGTGGGGCGTGAGATCTCCACAGTACATCTATGTTGTCGCCAGTGGTCGGCGGAAGGTGCACGTGCCCGTCGACCTGGGACCGGACCGCAGCGACGCACGGATGCACGCCAAGACCGTAGGATCCTACGCAGTGCCGTAGGGGACCGCACCGCCACTTCCCAGCAAATTAGGGACACTGTTGCTCCTGGGGTATCGGCGAGGACCATTCGCAACCGTCTCCATGAAGCTGGGCTACGGTCCCGCACACCGTTAGGCCGTCTTCCGCTCACGCCCCAACATCGTGCAGCCCGCCTCCAGTGGTGTCGCGACAGGCGTGAATGGAGGGACGAATGGAGACGTGTCGTCTTCAGCGATGAGAGTTGCTTCTGCCTTGGTGCCAATGATGTTCGTATGCGTGTTTGGCTCCGTGCAGGTGAGCGCCACAATCAGGACTGCATACGACCGAGGCACACAGGACCAACACCCGGCATCATGGTGTGGGGAGCGATCTCTTACACTGGCTGTACACCACTGGTGATCGTCGAGGGGACACTGAATAGTGCACGGTACATCCAAACCGTCATCGAACCCATCGTTCTACCATTCCTAGACCGGCAAGGTAACTTGCTGTTCCAACAGGACAATGCGCGTCCGCATGTATCCCGTGCCACCCAACGTGCTCTAGAAGGTGTAAGTCAACTACCCTGGCCAGCAAGATCTCCGGATCTGTCCCCCATTGAGCATGTTTGGGACTGGATGAAGCGTCGTCTCACGCGGTCTGCACGTCCAGCACGAACGCTGGTCCAACTGAGGCGCCAGGTGGAAATGGCATGGCAAGCCGTTCCACAGGACTACATCCAGCATCTCTACGATCGTCTCCATGGGAGAATAGCAGCCTGCATTGCTGCGAAAGGTGGATATACACTGTACTAGTGCCGACATTGTGCATGCTCTGTTGCCTGTGTCTATGTGCCTGTGGTTCTGTCAGTGTGATCATGTGATGTATCTGACCCCAGGAATGTGTCAATAAAGTTTCCCCTTCCTGGGACAATGAATTTCCAGGAGTGTAGATTGTGGTCTGCGCTTGTGTGTGTTTTGGTGTGATATAACTCTTTTTTTTGCATCGAAAGAAGTGTTCAGTTGATAGTGCTGTGGAATGCGGGGAAAAAACCGCGAATTGGCATTCATAAGAAGCAGAACAACACCAAGAATGCAGCAGGAGCGTAATATGTAGGCAATCGTCCACGCAACCTGTAAGTACGGTTCAAAATATATTACTACTTAATAGGAAATACCAACCACCAGAACTGTTTGTAACCTATAGGTACAGTGACCAAAATGTAAATTAAATAGCACACATATGTACATATTCCTGGCCTTACGGAAAATAAAGGCGAAACGCGTATGGCACTAAAATTGTGTTTTATTCAGTTGCTGTCAGACAGTCCATAAGTGTAATATTACACGTAACTGGGGAAGACAGGACTACAAAAGTTGAAGGTTGAAGACGTTCATTTTAATTCGTTAACCGCTCTTTTTTATCTAATTATACACGCTGCATGGATTTTAGATAAATTTCCATAAAAAATATCGAGTACCTACAACTATTATTTCTGCACGACATGTTACATAGACAGGTTGTTAACTCGATTTGCTTAGCAGAATGCATCTTTAGAAAGTATCATGTTTATCGGCTGACACGACCGGCTAGTGAACGAAAGACAGTAAAGGGGAGGCCAGAGCAGGCTGAACGGAATTACGGATTATGGAACTTGCTTACGACCCAGCACTGACCATCACAGCCGTCATTCACTTTCGAGGTATGCTCGTGATCGTAGTAAGTACCAGCGTCTTCGTTTTCCGTTCGTTTGTAGAAAATAATAGGTCCTATATACTCGCGTCTGCTTTACTAGCATGAAACAGCTGAAAGTTAAGCGTCATCTATCAGTTCAACAACAATAGTTTTCTTTTACAATGTGTGGGTGTGTAAATTAGGTACACATCAAAGTGTCATACTATCTGCGTGTGAAGTGAAGATTTACAAAATCAAGACTTCCGACACAACAACAAAGAAATTGCGTACTGAAATGAGAAGCTTTGTGTCAGCAACGCAGCCAGCTACATAAATATGCTCGGGGATCGTCGAAACTCCTCAAGCGAAAAGAAACAACGCTATTTTTTTTCCAAAACCTTCGAGACGTAGCAAACATCATGACTTTGAAGATCTCTGCAGTCGAAAAAGGTAATAACTTTTTGATCAGTAACAAGCTGAAAGGGGCGCCACGATATGCCATCAGCCATCATTTCTTAGAGAAAAAGAACTTCTGAGCGGTCGCAGGCAGCCATTAACAGACGAGAGTGAAACGAATACGAAATTCAACAATTTACTAAATACGTATTAATGTACTTAAAATAGAAATGTTACACACAAATGTATTTCAAAATAAGAGGCAATTAAAGTTCACCACTAGTTCATGCTCATAATTTCACTCATATTTCGGTCGTTTAACTTACTACGGAAAAGAGCAGGAACTATCCATGAAACTCGCGCTGAATGGCTTTTTAGTTTCATCATTACTTTCTTTCACAACACCATAAAATATGAACACTTTTAGAGATGTGTGTGTTTTAATTAGAAACATTTTGGAAAAATATCTCTCATACTTACTTTGCAGGTGTAACACGCATGAAATGATTATATTGATAGATTGCGATGATTTTGTAAAAACTGCGAACTATCTCGAACAAGAACCATCTCATGGACTATCTTTTCGCACTCCAAGGGGATCCATCATGCAAGGTGGATGGTGAAAACGTATATGTATCGAAAACGTTTATTTTGCCTTATCAAATTGTATTACGACCATGAGAACAAGCTGCATTTTGTTCTGTTCGTATTTTCCTTGCCGGTACGTGCGTCGAAACATAATAATGTGCCGCTACAGAAGCCAGAGATCCATATTTGGATTTCAGGATTGTTTCAAATATACAGGGTGGTCCATTGATCTTGACCGGGCCAAATACCTCACGAAATAAGCGTCAAACGAAAACCTACAAAGTACGAAACTTGTCTAGCTTGAAGGGAGAAACCAGATGGCGCTACGGTTGGCCCGCTAGATGGCTCTGTCATAGCTCAAACTGATATCAACTGCGTTTTTTAAAAATAGGAACCCCCATTTTTATTACATATTCGTGTAGTACGTAAGGAAATATGAATGTTTTAGTTGTACAACTTTTTTCGCTTTGTGATAGATGGCGCTGTAATAGCACAAACATACGGCTCACAATTTTAGACCAACAGTTGGTAACAGGTAGGTTTCTTAAATTAAAATACAGGACGTACGTACGTTTGAACATTTTATTTCGGTTGTTCCAATGTGATACATGTACCTTTGTCAACTTATCATTTCTGAGAACGCATGCTGTCATAACATGATTACCTCTAAGTACCACATTAATGCAGATAATGCTCAAAACGATGTCCGTCGACCACAATGCATTTGGCAGTACGTGTAACGACATTCCTCTCAACAGCGACTAGTTCGCCTTCCGCAATGTTCGCACATGCATCGACAATGCGCTGACGCATGTTGTCAGGCGTTGTTGGTGGATCACCATAGCAAATATCCTTCAACTTTCGCCACAGAAAGAAATCCGGGGACGTCAGATCCGGTGAACGTGCGGGCCATGGTAGGCTGCTTCGACGACCAATCCAGCTGTCATGAAATATGCTATTCAATACCGCTTCAACCGCACGCGAGCTATGTGCCGGACATCCGTCATGTTGGAAGTACATCGCCATTCCGTCATGCAGTGAAACATCTTGTAGTAACTTCGATAGAACATTACGTAGGAAATCAGCATACATTGCACCATTTAGATTGCCATCGATAAAATGGGACCAATTATCCTTCCTCCCATAATGCCGCACCATACATTAACCTGCCAAGGTCGCTTATGTTCCACTTGTAGCAGCCATCGTGGATTTTCCGTTGCCCAATAGTGCCTATTATGCCGGTTTACGTTACCGCTGTTGGTGAATGACGCTTCGTCGCTAAATAGAACGCGTGCAAAAAATTTGTCATCGTCCATTAACTTCTCTTGTGCCCAGTGGCAGAACTGCACACGACGTTCAAAGTCGTCGCCATGCAATTCCTGGTGCGTAGAAATATGGTACGGGTGCAATCGATGTTGATGTAGCATTCTCAACACCGACGTTTTTGAGATACCCGATTGTCTGCTAGTGATTTGCGGATTAGCCGCGACAGCAACTAAAATACCTACTTGGGCATCGTCGTTTGCTGCAGGTCGCGGTTGACTTTTCACATGTGGCTGAACACTTCCTGTTTCCTTAAATAAAGTAACTATCCGGCGAACGGTCCGGACACTTGGATGACGTCGCCCAGGATACCGAGCAGCATACATAGCACACGCCTGTTGGGCATTTTGATCACAATAGCCATACATCAACACGATATCGACCTTTTCCGCAATTGGTAAACGGTCTATTTTAACACGGGTAATGTATCACGAAGCAAATACCGTCCGCACTGGCGGAATGTTACGTGATACCACGTACTTATACGTTTGTGACTATTACAGCGCCATCTATCACAAAGCAAAAAAAGTGGTACAACTAAAACATTCATATTTCTTTACGTACTAAACGAATGTGTAATAAAAAATGGGGGTTCCTATTTAAAAAAACGCAGTTGATATCCGTTTGACCTATGGCAAGGGCTATCTAGCGGGTCAACCATAGCGCCATCTGGTTCCCCCCTTCAAGCTAGACAAGTTTCGTTCTTTGTAGTTTTTTCGTTTGACGCTTATTTCGTGAGATATTTGGCCCGGTCACGATCAATTGACCACCCTGTATAAGGTCGTAAAAAGTGTTACTCGGCTTGTGGCTTTAGAGAAATTGAAAAATCGTTTATGGTTCCTGTCTCCTGTTCTCTCGCCTTAATCTTCTAAATTAAAAATGAAAACTGTCACTACACTGAATCATTAAGTCCCAAACACCCAATGTGGCTTTCGACCTTCCTTCTCTGCTGATGACCAACTCCTCCGCCTCACTCATCTCCTCTCCCTCCAGCTTAACTCCCGTCGCTCCGCCATTTTTGTCTCACTTGACCTCGAAAAGGCCTACGACCGTGTCTGGCATCCCGGTTTCCTGTTTAAACTCCAAACCTACGCCCTTCCTATCAACTACATCCGTCTGGTGGCCTCCTTCCTCTCCCACCGCCCCTCCTATGTTACCATCCATCATCCCAATTCCCACACCTTCTACCCCTCTGCCGGTGTGCCCCAGGGCTCTGTCCACTCCCCTCTCCTCCACCTCCTGTACACGGCAGATATGCCCCAACCCCGCCCCCCCTCCAGTACACCTCTTGCAATATGCTGATGACACCGCATACCTCGCCCTCGCTCCTACCCTCCAACGGTCCCAACGCCTTCTCCAGAATCACCTTGACCTTTTTGCTGCATGGTGTAACTAATGGCTCCTGAAACTCAATCCTTCCAAGACCCAGGCAATCATCGTAGGTCGTACCACTCGCTCCTTCCGGCTCCTGGATTTCTCCCTTACTGTCTGCGCACATCCTGTCCGCCTCACCCCCACCCTCACCTACCTTGGCCTCATCATTGACCGTCACCTCACCTGGATACCTCATCTCCGCTCCATCCAATCCAAAGCCCACAACCGCCTCCGACTCCTCAAACTCCTCTCTGGCCGGACATGGGGGTTGCACCCCTCTACCATCCTCCACACCTACAAATCCTTAATCCGTCCCATCCTCTGTTATGCCAGTCCTGCCTGGATCTCTGCCCCCCCCCAAATTCTATCAGTCCCTCCAGATCCTTGAGCGTCATGCACTCTGCCTCGCCTTCTGTATCCGCCTCCCGTCCCCCACACGGATCCTCTATGATCTCATTCCTTTCCCCCATATGCTCCTATTTCTCGAACATATCCGCATCCTCTCCACCTCCCGCCGCCTTGATCCCCCTCACCCCCTGGTTGCTCCTCTCCTCTCCCATCCCCGCCCCCTGCCGCGTCCACTGTTGTGTCCCCCCTACCCTCCATCTCTACACCCTCCATCTCCTTTCCCAAGGTGGCTTCCGTCAACTCCCCCTCCCAGATGATGCCCTCTCTCCCTCCATTTATCCTCCCTATCAACTCTGATCCTCCATCCCCCTCCTTTCCTCTGTCCTTTCCCTGGGCTCCCCCTTCCCCCCCCTTCCCCCCCCCTTCCGTCCTGTTTTTCTCCCCACTAAACCTCTCCCTACCTCCCTTCTCCCCCCCCCAGTCCTTTTGTATTCCCCTCCTCTGCCTACCCCACTCCCTGTCGCGTCTGCCCCCCACCCCTCTCATGGGTCCTCATCCTCCTTCAGCTCCTTTCCCGGCTCCCCCCTTCGCTTTTGCTCTCCTTTCCCCCCCTTTTTTCCCATCTTCTGTCCAGTTTCCCTCCACCTGCTCTCGACTGTGGTGTCACATTTGCCGACTTTTTAGTGCAGTGTTCCAGTGACTATTCAGTGTTGTTTGTCTTTCTCGTGTTGCGAACAGAAACCATGCTGTCGCTAGGTGTGAATTTTATGTCCTTTGCGAACAGAATCCAGACTGTCGCCGTGTTTTTTTTTAATTGTCTACTGTTTTCCCTGTCTGCTTCGTATGTATTTTTATTAGCGTCATCATCCCTGTGTTGTTGTTTTAAGTTCCACGATTTCTTTTCGCCTTGTTACTCTCTAAGTCTCCGATTTTATCGCCTGTTTTTTATTATTTGTTCTCTTGATCTTTGTCACAAAATCTGTCGGCTGAAGAGCGGCATACTAAGCTGCTGCCAGCCCGCCCCCTTCGGGGGGAATTGAAATTCAATAAATGAAAAAAAAATCATTAAGCAGAACCAACAGAAGTAAATACTTAAGGATTCAAGTAGGTATCGATTAAACCCCAAACATTATGACTTATGTGACATAACAGGGCATGTTTAAACAGATTCAAGTTGAGTGATAAGTTCCTTAAGACAGATTCTTCACGGCGAGATGAAAATTAAGATGTCACTAACGGCCTGCATCTAGTTGTTGAACTAAACGTTGCAAATCATCCGGTTCAGACAGGCGCCAAGCTCATGGAAAACAGTAACAAATGGTTAACAACAAACAACGAGGAACAGAAGCTACAGTATATATATATTTTAGGTTTTATCTGAGTATTTCCTCAAGGTTCCAGAGCAAAGAAACTTTATCGAAGAATAGGTATGCTTAAAATAAAATGTGTTTTTCACATCGTATTTGCCTGACACGGTTAGTAAATTGTAGCTTTATAGGTTGTATTACTGAAGTTACTGCACAAATACAGTAATAGTTCAGTTGAAATCACAAAAAGTATTTTGTTATAAAGCTACTTCTGAACAATATTTTCGAGATAAAAAGTAAATACGATTTTACGCCATTCCACGATTTTTGAAATGGAGAGGCACCACTTCCACTTTTCGCACTGATCCGAAATTTTGCACAATTAATTTTTTGTGCAAAGAAACCAAACTAGGGTATACCACAAGAAGCCAAACTTGAAAACTAAGAGGAACCTTAAAGTCTCAGAAGGCGCCTCGGTCTCTTCGTTCAATTCATTGAAAAGCCCCTTTGTACTCTTTCGTTCGCGAACGACCCACCTCTCGTCCTTACAGGGGATGGGTGACGGCTGTGACGAACACCGCTAGCAACGTCAAAAGGTGGAGAGATTCCAGGTGGGCTCCAAACTACACTGGTGGTATGATTAACAACTGTGAACGTGTTACATTTTAGTACACGCTTGTTTCAATAAATTTGCAACGGATATTCAAACAGTCTGCCTGGAGCGTCATTACATACCTGATACCTTCACAGCAATGACAGTTCCACTCTGCCAAGCATGGCAAGTTTTCGGTTTCACGTCGTGAAACGGATAGTTGATCCGGAATATTAAGCCTGCTGTTGTGGCAATCGGAATGATGTACGCCACACTCCTGACATGACCCCAAAGCGAAAGGGTAAAGGGCGTAAATCAGGAATATGCGTTAGCCACCCAAAAGAGCCTCCACGCCCTAACCAGCGTCCCCCAAAGTCGTGTATTTTAATGTTTGACTAAAATGCCTCCTAAAATAACTAGCATCCGTAACGTAAGCTTCATCATCGCACCTGTGAATAATGTAGAATAGTTACTATTCTGAGCAAGTACGTATTTCACCAATTCTACGCAATGTTCGAGACGTGTTGGTCCTAGTACCTGAAGTTATGAAAATGGTTAAGCTGGTATGTCTTATTCACACGATTGCCTCCAAATGATTAATTTAACTGTGCGTGGATTCACTGCTACAGACAATCTCAATTCATTATGCTGCAATCTAACGTGCCATTCTGCGACATCACTGCAGGATGTAGCATTTGTGAGTGGGTGTGAGCCAAATGTCCTACTGCGAAAGGTATGACGACACTTCCTGTGGGAACTCGGCTTTGCAACAGTGTTACGGCGCCAGGTTGCATGATGGACGACGTAAAGGTGAATCCACTTGAACTTCTCGGTTGATGACAGAGAGAAACGGAAAGAGAGAAGAGAAGGAGAAAGAGAGAGAATCATGAGCAATATCGTGAATGCTGAACGTATCAAAAATTAACCTACGTTGTGGTACTAGTACACACACGCAGATTGTTGTGTTGTAAAGCCACCTGAACAAATTTGGAGGAGGACGTAATACGGTAGTGACTTGTGAATCAAAACTTTTTTCCGTTGTGACGCAAATATATGCTATTTACAAATCAGGTTGCTATGACAAGTGAATTGTAAAAACGTCATTTAGGAGCATATTTGGTGCACACCACCTGTGGTACCATAATCAAAGCTAAAATCAAGTAATAATCTGCAGGACATTTAGTATTCAACAGAGGACAATATTACTTTTCCACAAGATCAATCTTTAGGATTATTCAGGAGAAAATGTTCAAAGTGTATAGCAAGTTTCAACAAAATGACGGAAGCTCGAAATTTAGTGTGTACATCAATGCGAGATGCTTTTAATAGTTTCCGCAATGAAATGTGGTCTCAAAATATCGTCGAAAACCTAAAGACATTCTGGTCTTATGTAAAGTACACCAGTGTCAAAAAACAGTCAATACCGTAACTGCGCTATACCAAATGAAATGTTACCGATGATGGTTCCACTAAAGCGGAGTTACTAAACACAGTTTCCCGTAATTCCTTCACGAAAGAAGACAAAGTAAATATTCCAGAATTCGAAACCAGAACAGCTGTTAGCATGCGTGACATAAAAGTAGATATATTAGATATTGCGAAACTACTCATATCACTTAAGAAAGGCAAGTCTTCCGGTCCAGATGGTATACCAATCAGGCTCCTCTCAGAGCATGCAGACACAATAGCTCCTTTCTTAGCAATGATATACAACCGCTCACTTGACGAAAGGTCTGTTCCTAAAGACTGGAAAGTAGCATAGGTCACACCAATATTCATGAAACGAAGAACGAGTAACTCATTGAATTTCAGTCTCATATCGCTGACCTCAATTTGCAGTAGGATTTTGGAGCAAATACTATACTCGAACATTATGAATCACACTGAAGAAAAAGACTTATTGATACATAACCAACACGGATTCAGAAAATATCGTTCTTGTGCAACGCAGCTAGCTCTTTATTCCCATGAAGTAATGAGTGCTGTCGACGAGGGATCTCAGATAGATTCCATATTCCTACATTTCCAGAATGCTTTTGATACCGTTCCTCACAAGCGACTATTAATCAAATTGCGTGCATATGGAGTATCGTCTCAGTTGTGTGACTGGATTCGTGATTTCCTCTCAGTGAGATCACAGTTCGTAGTGATAGACGGTAAATCATCGAGTAACCAGAAGTGATACCCGGCGTTCCGCAAGGTAGTGTCACAGGCCCTCTGCTGTTCCTCATTTATAGAAATGATCTAGGTGATAATCCGAGCAGCCCCCTTAGAATGTTTGCAAATGACGCTGTAATTTACCGTCTAGTAAAATCATCAGCCGATCAATTCCAATTACAAAATGATCTAGAGAGAATTTCTATATGGTGCGAAAAGTGGCAATTGGCACTAAAAGCACTAAACAAAGAAAAGTGCGAGGTCATCCACATGGGTACAAATAGAATCCGATAAATTTTGGGTATATGATAAATCGCACAAGTCTAAGGGCTGTCAATTCGACTAAATACCTGTTGTTGTTGTGGTCTTCAGTCCTGAGACTGGTTTGATGCAGCTCTCCATGCTACTCTATCCTCTGCAAGCTTCTTCATCTCCCAGTACCTACTGCAGCCTACATCCTTCTGAATCTGCTTAGTGTATTCATCTCTTGGTCTCCCTCTACGATTTTTACCCTCCACACTGCCATCCAAAACTAAATTGCTGATCCCTTGATGCCTCAGAATATGTCCTACCAACCGATCCCTTCTTCTAGTCAACTTGTGTCACAAATTTCTCTTCTCTCCAATCCTATTCAATACCTCCTCTTTAGTTATGTGATCTACCCATCTAATCTTCAGCATTCTTCTGTAACACCACATTGCGAAAGCTTCTATCCTCTTCTTGTCCAAACTATTTATCGTCCATGTTTCACTTCCATACATGGCTACACTCCATACAAATACTTTCAGAAACGAGTTCCTGACACTTAAATCTATACTCGAGGTCAACAAATTTCTCTTCTTCAGAAACTTTTTCCTTGCCATTGCCAGTCTACCTTTTATATCCTCTCTATTTCGACCATCATCAGTTATTTTGCTCCCCAAGTAGCAAAACTTCTTTACTACTTTAAGTGTCTCATTTCCTAATCTAATTCCCTCAGCATTACCCGACTTAATTCGACCACATTCCATTATCTTTCTTTTGCTTTTGTTGATGTTCATCTTATATCCTCCTTTCAAGACACAGTCCATTCCGTTCAACCGCTCTTCCAAGTCCTTCGCTGTCTCTGACAGAATTACAATGTCATCGGCGAGCCTCGAAGTTTTTATTTCTTCTTCATGGATGTTAATACTTACTCCGCATTTTTCTTTTGTTTCCTTTACTGCTTGCTCAATATACAGACTGAATAACATCGGGGAGAGGCTACAACCCTGTCTCACTCCCTTCCCAACCACTGCTTCCCTTTCATGTCTCTCGACTCATACCTAGGAATTAAAATTACCAGCAACTTAAGCTGGAAAGACGACATAGATAATATTGTGGGGATGGCAAAAAAATACTGCGCTTTGTTGGCAGAACACTTAGAAGATGCGACAAACCCACTAAAGAGACAGCCTACATTATACTTGTCCGTCCTCTGCTGGAATATTGCTGCGCGGTGTGGGATCCTTACCAGGTAGGATTGACGGAGGACATCGAAAAAGTGCAAAGAAGGGCAGCTCGTTTCACGTTATCGCGCAATAAGGGTAAAGGAGTCACTGATACGATAGGCGAGTTGTGGTGGCAGTCACTGAAAAAAGGCTGTTTTCTTAGCGGCGAGATCTATTTACGAAATTTCAATCACCAACTTTCTCTTCCGAATGCGTAAATATTTTGTTGACACCCACCTACGTTGGGAGAAAAGATCATCATAATAAAATAAGAGAAATCAAAGCTCGAACGGAAAGATTTAGGTGTTCCTTTCTCCCACTCGCCATTCAAGAGTGGAATGGTAGAGAGATAGTATGAAAATGTTCCGATGTACCCTCTGCCAGGCACTTCAGTGTGAATTGCAGAGTAACCATATAGATGTAGATGTAGAAATACTGCGCTTGAGCCCTGTAAAACGTAGTACCACTCTCGTTGTTTTGTGGGTGTGTAATTCGTTCCTCCTTCCAGCAGGTGGTCGTAGATTTGTTCTGCAGTTACACACTCTTGCGTCCCAATAACGACCTCACACTTCGTTTATATGAATGACGTATTGGCATCTGACACTCCAGTTATCCATCAGTTAAGTTAGCTGTCGTGTTTCGGTTTTAATATACCACGATAGTCATCTTGCCGAAGAAGATTTCAAGTCGCAATTAATGTCATTCTAATCTGAGATTTATGTAAATCGTTTATTGCAACTCGTTTGTCATTATCTACAACTGTTATCCGAGATGCTTAACTGCGGGTAATTAATTGCGCTTCAAATTTGACCAATTAGTCTATCTCAGAAACTTAAATATCTGAAATGAAACCGCCGATACTTATCGAGAAACATATTTAATTCGTAATGAAAATCGCAGCCAAAAGTCTACAACAGTTTAATATCTGTAAACGTACAGTATTCTGCATTGTTTTCGTGAAGCAGTAAGTTTTGTGCAAACATTTACGAAAGGTGCATAATTTTTGCATGAGCAGCTCTAGAAACAAAACAAACATTCACATTGTAGTCAGTTTCATTAGTATAATTAGAAAGCACCGAAATATTCTAGTAGCTACTAGAAGTACATAGAATCTAATGGTCTTTGATACGAAGCACATTTAAACCCTTGTGAAGTCTCATGGAGAAATATGTCATTCCGCCTTAACCCGGCGGATCATTCAACAGTGGCAGCAACAGCACAAAAATCCCTATATTCAATGTATTCTTACTCCGTGATTCCTTGTTAGATGTCTAAAAGAGTTTCATTCACAAAAAGTTTGATGCACAAAATACGTATATGTAGCAAATTTGGGCTATGTAAATGGAGCTGTATCTTGTAAACACCTTCCTCTCTGCACAGTGCACTCAAATAGTCGTATATGTAAAGAGAAACTGTGCCACCACAAATAAATGTTATGTTTAATATACGTCATCATAGGTAAGTTTTATGCTATTAATAACCTGTTATCTACATAACATGTGTTTTACGGCTTTATGTGCCATTTATAACTTGTAATTTTATTATGTCCCTTTAAAATTAGTTTTGTAACTGCGTATGTTTTTTAGACTTTTATGTGTGAACGCCCGAAAAAGTGGCGGATATATGCCATCGTTTAGTGATATTTGTTTTTTCTGTATCACATAGCTTTGCATAAGATTTCATGAAGTAGTTTCAACGCAAGAGCGTAACGCCAGGGCTCTGACTCTATCAACAGGAAATGCTATATCTTGCTGTTTGATCTTAGAATGCATGTAGCGTTCTCGCTTCCCACGCCCGGGTTCCCGGGTTCGATTCCCGGCGGGGTCAGGGATTTTCTCTCTGCCTCGTGATGACTGGGTGTTGTGTGATGTCCTTAGGTTAGTTAGGTTTAAGTAGTTCTAAGTTGTAGGGGACTGATGACCATAGATGTTAAGTCCCATAGTGCTCAGAGCCATGTGTTGGAATGCATCTGACCAGACTGTTTACGTTAACTTCACACAACCAACTTACTCCATTTTACATATAACGGCGATGCCACACACGGGCCCGACAATAGTTAACAAGTGGCCCTCGCCCACGCAATGTAATTTATCATGTTGTAAGTTGACCCGGTCGTAGTGGCCGAGCGGTTCTAGGCGCTACAGTCTGGAACCGCGCGACCGCTGCGGTCGCAGGTTCGAAACCTGCCTCGGGCATGGATGTGTTTGATGTCCTTAGGTTAGTTAGGTTTAAGTAGTCCTAAGTTCTAGGGGACTGATGACCTCAGAAGTTAAGTCCCATAGTGCTCAGAGCCATTTGAACCATTTTTTTGAAGATACGCTCGACTATACAACTGGAGATGTGAGTTCCCTAGCAGACGAAAACAGTGAATAGTCTTTGAGACGTGCTGGTGAATTGCAAACAATGTAGAAATAAATAATACAAAAGACGATTGTTACAGTTGAAACCTCTTACAGCACAATGACCGCTTCTCATCGCGCACACGCGATTATTAACCACAAACACGTGAGTCACTTAAATGTGACCGCTGTTTCTCAATGACTTCTTATAATACCTCTGCACTAAATTCTTAAATAATCTTCTACCTGTTATTCTTCTCACTTCCCGTGGATATTTATTTCACTTTCAATATTCACAGTATTCAATATGACTTTCTTTTACTCGGTATTATGCCTATCTCTCTTCACAACGTGACCTGCTGGCTCACTCTTCCACACTCGATTTCCCGTTCTCAGCTGACTAGAGAAACTTCCGCGCGCTTTTGAGTTGTAAGAGTCGCATTGCTAACACGATAACGCTCAGCGAATGTCTGTCTCCGGTACAACTGGTAGGTATTCTTATACATTGAAATAGACTTGGCCACTGTTTCTATGTTTCGATACAGTGTATCGATACGCGGACCTGTTTCAGTGTTTCGGAACGGCTGTGGTTCACTGTTTCGAAACAGTAGTGTTTCATTCCGCCTCTGTCTCGGATAACCGCACCAGATTCGATCTCGAGCCAGACACATGAACTGTATCGTTGTTTCAAAATAAGGCTGTTTCAGTCCATCTGCGCTTGGAACGGACTAATTGTATCGAAACAGTGATGTTTCATTCCGCTCTGTGTCGGACGAGATTCGGGCTCGGCACAGATACTGAAACACAACATAACACTTAATGAAACACTTTCAAGAGTGGCGAAATATTTTTGACAAGCAATAGAATGAAGCTTAAGATATCCGAAAATAAAGCTTCGTTTCTAGCTGACTGTCCTATTACGAAATGGCGTAACATCTGCTTTATAAACACTACCCAGCCGGCCGCGGTGGTCTAGCGGTTCTAGGCGCGCAGTCCGGAACCGCGTGACTGCTACGGTCGCAGGTTCGAATCCTGCCTCGGGCATGGGTGTGTGTGATGTCCTTAGGTTAGTTAGGTTTAATTAGTTCTAAGTTCTAGGGGACTGATGACCACAGATGTTAAGTCCCATAGTGCTCAGAGCCATTTGAACCATTTTGAAACACTACCCAAACAATAAAACAACGCATACTATTCATATTCAAAATAATAAATATGTGAAAATCATTCGATTAGATTACACTTTTTTTTATAACATACTCTTCTCTTTTCATTTACAGTAATCGTATTAAGAAACGCAAGTAAGCCTACAACATTCTGAATAAAAAAAGGCGTAGACTGACAGTTATTAGACATATACATAAATTTGATGTAGGTATAATTGCAAGCAATCTGTTTGACATATCACTGATAGTGTAGTGGTGAACGGGAAGGGCTGGGTTCGAAACACCATGAAAGACAAATTTTTTTTCTGTTATATTTTGTGATTTATTCGATACCCTTTGTGTGCATGGAAATTAGCAGGATGGGTATATTACCCATACTAACGGAATGTGGGAATCCCAGTAGCATATCCGTTGTTTCTGCAGTTTGCTTCCACCTCCAGTTCCGTTCGTGGTGGTTCTTCTGTCTTCAGCTATGACTGTCCTCAGCCAGTTGAAAAGTATGAAAGTCACATCACACGAAAGCAGCGCATTTGCTGCAGGAAATATGAAACTGCCAAGACGCCCAAGTGATAGATTCATACTTTCTGCGAAATGATTAGCTCTCTCGCACCTCATTTGTGTTTATATGGACATACTTATACAGTAGACATTCGAGATGATAAAATGTGTAGGTTTATTAGATTACATCTCCGACTGCACTGGAAGTCGTCATTTACTGAAACACACCGAGCGAGGTGGCGCAGTGGTTAGCACACTGGACTCGCATTCGGGAGGACGACGGTTCAATCCCGCGTCCGGCCATCCTGATTTAGGTTTTCCGTGATTTCCCTAAATCGCTCCAGGCAAATGCCGGGATGGTTTCTTTGAAAGGGCACGTCCGACTTCCTTCCCCGTCCTCCCCTAATCCGATGACCTCGCTGTTTGGTCTCTTCCCCCAAACAACCCAACCAACCCATTTACTGAAACAACATACTGCTCGTTGCGTGGCAGTCTGTTGATGGGTACCTTGACGGAGCAAGTGCTGCCGGCTAAGTGGTCCGTGACCAGCAACGGCCGACTCTAAATAGATGGGCGCGTCTCATGGCTGTACTCCAGGTATTGACCAAACTCATTGCATAGCTTCCGGCTGACGCTTTCTCAATGGGGCGAAGCGGACATTAATCTGTCTAAACTTAGAGCTGCAGGCCGTTCTCCTACACAAATAGGAGACAATAAACTGTACGACGCCTCCACGCACACAACATCGAACATTCGTCGCACGTATGGCGGAGTTTTTGTCACGAATTTTCGCAGTAACTGGAAAGAAGGAGTGGCTGGGGACTCGGAATGATAAAAAGATGTTAAACGCAGATGTGACAGCGGTCTGCCAAACGTCGTTGACTAGAGCGACCATCTCTCCTGTACGTTCCGCGACTCTCATATTATAGCAATTTTTTAAAAATCCCCCCAACTCCCTTTTTACTGCCTGTTTGTCCCACATATCTCGTCATTGATCACTGTTGACAACTGAAATTCCATGGCCGTCATATCTCGAAAGTCTTCGTATAGTAATCGATACTATTACCGACATACAGTCTTTTTTCTATTCGTGCTTCTACGGAAAGAAGACAGGTTGCTTCAAGGGAATGTGAAGCGCGGAGAGAGAACGACATGGCCTACAAGTCTAGAGGGGCCGACAGTGGACGAACGTTTACTTGTTTCTCGAGTCAGTACAATCAACTGGATGGATGGTCTCTCCTCGTACCGATCAGCAGCTATGATATCCATAAGACATGGAAATAACAAGGACTCGCGAAAGCCGGTTATAGAGACTTTCATGTTTAAATACATTTATTTCATTTTATTTAAATTTCTCAATGTGAGTCAATTGTTTACATTAGATTAGGTGTATTTTGCATTTCATGGACCCAAAGATGAAGAGATCCTCGTAGTTGTGGAACATGTCAGAAAACATAATCAAACACTTTTAGAAATTTTATGTAATACTCGTATCGCTGATCTTTAGTTGCATGCTGTTAAGTTGAAATGTCTAATATTTACATAATTCTACATCTACATCTACATATATACACCGCTAGCCGCTAAGCTGTATGTGACGGAGGGCACAATTCGCGCCGAAGTCGTATTTCCCCCCTTCCCTCTGTTCCACTCGCGGATCGCGCGAGGGAAAAACGACTGTCTGAACGCCTCGGTACGAGCTCTAATTTCCCTTACCTTTGCATGGTGATCATTAATATAATATCAGAACGAAACATAAACATACATTTATAATATATTGATCACATGCAAAAGTACCTAATTGCCTGACTACTGCAACTAAATTTTATAAAAAAAAGTAATCTATTAGGTAGTGTTGCCTAAATTCGTCTAACAGTTTAAGTCATTCATCTACAGAGCAGGACTTGGCCAGCAAAACGTCTTTCGAGCACTGTTAAAACTGTGCTTCGTCTGACACTAAGCTCATCACAACTGCTTGCTGCTCATTGAAAATATATGTTGCTGAATATTAGGCCCCTTTTTGCAAAAAAGTACGTGCATTCAAGTCTTTACATCCATTGTTTTTATTCCTAGCATTGAAATTGTGTACTAAGCTATTCGTAGCAAAAAGAGATATGTTACTTAAACAAACTGTGTTAAGGAGTAAATATACAGAGGAGCGGTAGTTAGTATATACAATTCTTTGAATAGATTCCTCTTGAATTTACATCACAAATGAGTCTCGTTACATGCTTCTGCTCTCTAGCAACTTCCTGTCGGTTTGTGGAGTTACCGCAAAATGTGATACCGTTTGACAGCAAAGAATAACGGTAAGCAAAAGATGCCAGTTTTTTATATCTCCATTGTCACCCATTCTAAGAAAGTGCGATTAAATTTCCTTTCAACATCGCTTAAAATTATGATCATGTGCTTGAAAACCATATCAAATGTTTGTAGCCCTATCGTTGGCTGAGACAAGAAATTGATGACTGTGGAATTGATGAAGTTTACACTCACAGTCAGTAAACCTGTGAAAATCCAAATATGTACAAATGCCATATGACATATCTATTATGAGTAGCCAAGAGCACTACGTCGACCAATCAAACACTTTTTCGCACACCATTGTTTTCCGTTTATTTTTATACATCTGTGTATTGTGGTTTGTGTTTTGTAGTGTTGTCAACATAACATTTGCGCTGGTTTGTCTCTGACCTATACTTTTTTATTTTAGTTAGTTGTACGTATGTAATTCTGTTTAATACTGTGGCTCCTTTTTTTGGTGTGAGATGAGGAAGCCATAACGAATGTCATAAGGGTATAGTACCGTGATGGAGTGTGAGTTGGAGGAGAAAGTAAGGAGCAAGAAGTGAAATGAAATGGGGGGGGGGGGGGGGGGTGGATTGGGAGATCGTGAAGAATTGAAAAGGCTCATTTGTTTGTTATGTAGTTTCTTCAGTTATTTTATATAGTGCCTGGTTTCCAATATTTATTTGGTCATTGAGCAACTGTTTATTTTGTGTTAATGATTTGCGCATTTGGAAATTTTCTTGGAAACAGAGGAGGTGTCTGTCTTTACCGATTCGTTCATATTTCTTTCGATGTTGCTTGGTCTATGGTATTCTTGTTTTAGATGATCTGCAAATGTTGAACGGTTTGTAGCATATTTAAATCTTCTGAGATGTTCTTTATATCTTGTGTCGAATGTCTTGCCAATCATTCCAATGTATATCCAAAAATGGTTCAAATGGCTCTGCGCACTATGGAACTTAACTGCTGAGGTCATCAGTCCCCTAGAACTTAGAACTACTTAAACCTAACTAACCTAAGGACGTCACACACATCCATGCCTGAGGCAGGATTCGAACCTGCGACCGTAGCAGTTTCGCGGTTCCAGACTGGAGCGCCTAGAACCGCTCGGCCACCGCGGCCGGCGCAATGTATATTTTCCACAATCTCTGCAACTGTGTAAAACATAGGAAATGCATAGTTATGCAGAGCAACTAAAAATTAGATTACAAGTATCACTGTCTCATGAAGAAAAACACCAAAGACTTGCTGGCAGACGGCATTTGCCAATGTAGCGGAGAAACCAAGAGGAAATCACCGTAAGTAAAAACTGTTTTTCGATCTTAAAGACAAATCAGATTGTAAATATCTTTAATTACAGACCACAGATGATGCTTTACCTCAATAAAGCGAGATGGTCTGGAGAAAAAAAGCACGCATTTTCTTGCAGTTGCAACCACAGAATGAAAATACCCTAATATATTGTAAATCAACTACGGAAAATATGGCCACACAAATGAACAATTTACCTTACATTCAAATCTTGAAACAAATATTGGAGAGTGTAATCATACATTTCAATACACAGGGTGCTTCCGTAAAAGCGTGCAAAAATGTAACAGGACATAGAGAATGCTTTACTGAGCAATTTGAGGAAGGGAAGCTGCGGTGCGAGAAGCCGCCTCAAGGAGATATGGAAGTATTCTCGTCTACAGCTTTCTCTAGCTTTACTGTTTTCCGGTTTATTTACAACTAAAATGCGTGCAAGTTTACACATAGTGCACTGTGTATTTACATGTACATTGTTTATTTCCTGCAAAGAAACAAGACAGTCGGTCCTGATTACTAGGAAGTCATGCTGCAGGTTCAATTGACTTTACTTGTCGATAAGGTGGCTCTGTTCTACCTGAGTTGTTGGAGAACGTACCGCTGGCTGCGCGTGAGAGGATTTGCGTTCAACACCATGGTTCACCGCCTCACTTCAGTGGGATGTCCGCAACCATGTCAGTGCTGTATTTCCTGGTAGTTGGATTTGAAGGGGAGACCCTATTAGCAGGCCTGCGAGGTCACCTGACCAGAATACCCTTGATCATTTTGTATGGGGATATCTACAGTCACATGTGTATGAGAGTCCAGTGGATACGGAGATGGAATTAGTTGCCAGAATTGTAGCTGCCTGTGATGTGATTTGAAGCACGACAGGGATGTTTGACAGAGTGTATCAGAAACTTTTTCGCCGATGACGTGCTTGCATTGGGGTTGATAGCCGTCAGTTTCAGAACATTTTGTAAGATACAGTACAAATGGAATGTTCATTGTGTCAATGATGGTATTTGCTGTTAACTGTAACTAATGTAAATGAAAAAGTACGCAGTAATGTAAATTTATTCCTATTATTTCCTTAAGCTGGCTTTTCCGACCCCAGGTTCCCTGCCTCAAATTGTTCAGTGGAGCATCCTCTAAGCCCTGATAAATTTTTGCACGGTCTTGCGGAAACGCCCTTTATATCATTATTTCATTACTTTGGTGTAGATCTGCAGACATTCTACTTAATTATTCTTTCATACAGAGAAACTGCGAAGTTTATGCACACACGTAAGTTTTGAAAAAATTTCCAAAGCTGCTTGGGTACTGACGACTTGGTTTGATCCTGCAAGAAAAGATCCTTGTAGTCAGAGCGTCCGTGCTTCGAACGCAGTCACAGCTGTTCTGGCATAGTAATTCGCATTTCTTCTACATGAAGCTAGGCAAGTGAGGGGATGATTTTTCTGATCAGTTTTTTTCCACCCTTATTAAATAGTACCGTATCGTTCCCATTTACATACAATAAGAAACTGACCAGTTTCGTTACCACGGATCAGGTAAAGTAACTTCTCCCAACAAACTGCACAACATCGCTCAGGGTGGATACAACTGACGTTGTAGCGTTCTTACTGCATGACGACGTTGCTAACTAAGCTGTTGCACTTCCAAACTTAGTGCAACGAAGGGTAGAGCTGAACGTCCGGTTTACGTTGATGTTATCAAAGATGTAACAACACTTCGGGTGAACCAGAGTGGGGACGAAAAAAGGCCATGAACGCAGTAAATACATCCTTCCGGCAACCGTTAGCTAGCAGTGACTTAAAGAAACTTCAGGAAACCTACAGCACTGCCGCTTAGGGATCTGATTCATGTCTTAACTTCGTTTTTAGAGTTAAACATAGTGAAAGTGAGTTCAGTTTAACGAAGAAATTTTTGATGCAGTCATCTGGAGATGCAGATAAGAAGAGCACGAAGACCAGCAGCGCGTATACAACAGTTTAGAGGACATTTAAGTTCTTAAATGGAAGGTAAATATCTAATAAAGCCATAAAATTTTCCACGTCAGTAATTAGGGGAAAGATAGGCCCATTTTACGCACACATAGACCTATCCAGTGATCTGAATTAGTACTTCAGATAGAATCTTGAATTTGGACTCCTGCTGCAAAGCGTTTAACAGTAAATTTTGAGACCGTGAAGTTTTGCGATGACCAGCGTCGTCGGAAGGCGTCGGTTTGTTTCTCGTTATGAATAAAATAATTTTTGAAGCGGAATTGTATGCTCTTATTCGATCGAACGGTTTCGTATTAGTCTCAGCAGCGGTAGCATTCAGCGGGGGGGCCATTGTGCTACTCAGTCACTGCTATAATACTGGTTATTCTTCATGTTTTACTGTCCCGTTAATACTTACGTGTAAGACGAATATCGCAATAGATTAATAATTTGGAATCGCTCTGTCAAATGAGAACGTTAAATTCTGGTTTAAAGATAATTTTGTTCGTAACGGGAAAGAAACCGACGTTTTGCTCTAGTAATACGACACATTTGGCCCCGTTAATGTAACTTACTTTTTGTTGACATTACGTATAACCAAGACGAGTAGGATGTAATGTGACAAGGTTGCTTTCGTAATCCATTTAATTTCGCATTTACTGTATTTGTATCGATAGCAAATCAAGCTAGAACTCCGAATCCAACAAAGGCTTGTTTGCTTACTGGTACTGTTTCTTGTTCGTCACATTTTCAGCCCGTACGCACAACATTTTTAATGTTAACGATTGCAAAAAACTTACCTGCGTGTTCTTTGCTAGCACATAAATGTGTGCAATGAAAGAAGACGCAAGGCATGCTATCGTATCTTGTGCAAGTCAACAAAGTGAAAGATTGATGAAACGTGAAAGAGACAGAACTGCATAGAATGCAGAGGTGTATCTCCATGCAGAATAGCTTTCTTGTTTTATTAGACTGTCAGTGAATTAGTTTCATTAGGTTTACACATCTTCTCATTTTGAAGTCCTACCTGTGATGTCCTGTTCAGTGTGTGGCCAATAATAGCAATTTACAATGTGAAAAAGGATAAAATTTTTTAAATCTTCCAACATTGTATACTGGTATAAATGTGATAAATGATCTCAAACGCTTAAGACATGATAAAATGGATATTTTGCTTTAACAAGTATGCGCGTATTTTTTTTTAGTAATGATAGCCTAACCTGTGCAAGATATAGGCCTACCTTTCCAACAGCAGCCTATTTGCTTCTTTTCGCAGAATACTTCACGCTTGTAGCTCTGTCAATTTTTCAGTAATAATCAAGCACAGCACAGTTAGAATGTACGTCTACTTTGATCATCTGCTTGATTTTGCTGCTGAATTTCGTTTCCAGGTTTTCAAAGTATATAATACCCATACCATGCTTTGAGATATAACAATATTTGGCTACTTAGTTCGTTAGTTACATGTATCATTTACCATTTGCATGACAAATCGTTATTATGTGAAACGAGTCATTATATACTGACATCAATTTTTTGGATAAATATGCCACGACGCTGATCATTTATTAGTTTTTTTCGTTCTTTAATCAAATACAGGCAGATGTTAGTCTGTAATACCTATCCATCATCACTTATACATTACAGTAACAGATAATGTTTTGGGAAACAGGAGGAGTTGTCAAAGCGAAACCTTTACTGTATGGTTAAATGATTATGGCGTCCTCTTGGGTAAAATATTCCGGTGGTAAAATAGTCCCCCATTCGAATCTCCGGGCGGGGACTACTCAAGAGGATGTCGTTATCAGGAGAAAGAAAACTGGCGTTCTACGGATCGGAGCGTGGAGTGTCAGATCCCTTAATCGGGCAGGTAGGATAGAAAATTTAAAAAGGGAAATGGATAGGCTAAAGTTAGATATAGTGGGAATTAGTGAAGTTTGGTGCCGGCCGGGGTGGCCGAGCGGTTCTAGGCGCTACAGTCTGGCACCTCACGACCGCTACGGTCGCAGATTCGAATCCTGCCTCGGGAATGCATGTGTGTGATGTCCTTAGGTTAGTTATGTTTAATTAGTTCTAAGTTCTAGGGGACTGATGACCGCAGAAGTTAAGTCCCATAGCGCTCAGAGCCATTTCAACCATTTCTTTGAAGTTCGGTGGCAGGGGGAACAAGACTTATGGTCAGGTGAATAGAGGCTTTATAAATACAAAATCAAATAGGGCTGATGTAGAAGTAAGTTTAATAATGAATAAAAAGATAGGAGTGCGGGTAAGCTACTACAAACAGCATAGTGAACACATTATTGTGGCCAAGATAGACACGAAGCCCATGCCTACTACTGTAGTATAAGTTTATATGCCAACTAGCTCTGCAGATGTTGAAGTAATTGATGAAATGTATGATGAGGTAAAAGAAATTATTCAGGTAGCGAAGGAAGACGAAAATTTAATAGTCAAGGGTGACTGGAATTCGATAGTAGGAAAAGGGAGAGAAGGAAACATAGTAGGTGAATATGGATTGGGGGTAACAAATGAAAGAGGATGCCGCCTGGTAGATTTTTGCCCAGAGCATAAATTAATCATCGCTAACACTTGGTTCAAGAATCATGAAAGAAAGCTGTATACATGGAAGAAGCCTGGAAATACTAGAAGGTATGAGATAGATTATATAATGGTAAGAGAGAGATTTAGGAACCAGGTTTTAAATTGTAATACATATCCAGGGGCGGATGTGGACTCTGACCACAATCTATTGGTTATGAACTGTAAATTAAAACTGAAATAACTGCAAAAAGGTGGGAATTTAAGGAGATGGGACCTGGATAAACTGACTAAACCAGAGGTTGTACAGAGTTTCAGGGAGAGCATAAGGAACAACTGACAAGAATGGGGGAAAGAAATACAGTAGAAGAAGAATGGGTAGCTTTGAAGGATGAAGTAGTGAAGGCAGCAGAGGATTAAGTAGGTAAAAGGACGAGGGCTAGTAGAAATCCTTGGGTAACAGAAGAAATATTGAATTTAGTTGATGAAAAGAGAAAATATACAATGCAGTAAATGAAGCAGGCAATAAGGAATACAAACGTCTCAAAAATGAGATCGACAGGAAGTGCAAAATGGCTAAGCAGGGATGGCTAGAGGA
Source organism: Schistocerca americana (assembly GCF_021461395.2). Lineage (NCBI taxonomy): Eukaryota > Metazoa > Arthropoda > Insecta > Orthoptera > Acrididae > Schistocerca > Schistocerca americana. The sequence goes on from NC_060121.1 coordinate 983,651,048, forward strand.
CAAATGTTAGGATGTAGAGGCGTATACCGTTAGGGGTAAGATAGAAACTGCCTACACGAAAATTAAAGAGACGTTTGGAGAAAAGAGAACCACTTGCATGAATATCAAGAGCTCAGGTGGAAACCCAGTTCTAAGCAAAGAAGGGAAAGCACACAAGAGCGATGTACTTGAGGACAATATTATGGAAATGGAAGAGGATGTAGATGAAGATGGAATGGGAGATATGATACTGCGTGAAGAGTTTGACAGAGCACTGAAAGACCTGAGTCGAAACAAGGCCCTGGGAGTAGACAACATTCCATTAGAACTACTGATGGCCTTGGGAGAGCCAGTCTTGACAAAACTCTACCATCTGGTGAGCAAGATGTATGAGAGAGGCGAAATACCCTCTGACTACAAGAAGAATATAATAATTCCAATCCCAAAGAAATCAGGTGTCGATAGATGTGAAAATTTAATAAGTCACAGCTGCAAATTACTAACGCGAAATCTTTACAGACGAATGGAAAAATTGGTAGAAGCCGACCTCGGGGAAGATCAGTTTGGATTCCGTAGAAATGTTGGAACACGTGAGGCAATACTGACCCTACGACTTATCTTAGAAGAAAGATTAAGGAAAGGCAAACCTACGTTTTTAGCATTTGTAGACTTAGAGAAAGCTTTTGACAATGTTGACTGGAATACTCGCTTTCAAATAGTGAAGCTGGCAGAGGTAAAATACAGGGAGCGAAAGGCTATTTATAATGTGTACAGAAACCAGATGGCAGTTATAAGAGTCGAGGGTGATGAAAGGGAAGCAGTGGTTGGGAAGGGAGTGAGACAGGGTTGTAGCCTATCCCCGATGTTATTCAATCTGTATATTGAGCAAGCAGTAACGGAAACAAAAGAAAAATTCGGAGTAGCTATTAAAATCCATGGAGAAGAAATAAAAACTTTGAGGTTCGCCGATGACATTGTAATTCTGTCAGAGACAGCAAAGGACCTGGAAGAGAAGTTGAACGGAATGGAAAGTGTCTTGAAAGGAGGATATAAGATGAACATCAAAAAAAGGAAAACGAGGATAATGGAATGTAGTCGAATTAAGTCGGGTGATGCTGAGGGAATTAGATTAGGAAATGAGACACTTAATGTAGTAAAGGAGTTTTGCTGTTTGGGGAGCAAAATAAGTGATGATGGTCGAAGTAGAGAGGATATAAAATGTAGACTGGCAATGTCAAGGAAAGCATTTCTGAAGAAGAGAAATTTGTTAAGATCGATGTAGATTTAAGTGTCAGGAAGTCGTTTCTGAAAGTATTTGTATGGAGTGAAACCATGAATGGAAGTGAAACATGGACGATAAATAGTTTAGACAAGAAGGGAAGAGATTCTTTCGAAATGTGGTGCTACAGAAGAATGCTGAAGATTAGATAGGTAGATCACATAACTAATGAGGAGGTACTGAATAGAATTGGGGAGAAGAGGAGTTTGTGGCAGAACTTGACCAGAAGAAAGGATCGGTTGGCAGGACATGTTCTGAGACATCAGGGAATCACCAGTTTAGTACTGGAGGGCAGTGTGGACGGTAAAAATCGTAGAGGGAGACCAAGAGATGAATACACTAAACAGATACAGAAGGATATAGGCTGCAGTAGGTACTGGGAGATGAAGGAACTTGCACACGATAGAGTAGCATGGAGAGCTGCATCAAACCAGTCTCAGGACTGAAGACCACAACAACAACAAGACTGATGAGAAGATCCAGCAAAAAGATGAGCAGAGAATCTTTAACTTCTTGCTAGTCGTCTGAATATTCAATAATTCTGACAATTTATAGAAAGAGCTCTATGAATTTTGTTTGACCCCTAGTTATGATTTTACAGGAACTTACAATAAGGAATACAACATGCCAAGATTTTAGTGACGGTTTACAGTGAGGAATGTCATTTATACGGACTACAGGTCACAACTGCTGGGTATTTGTGAAGTCTATGGGACATCTGTATAGATACAGTACTCTATAGGTAAATGGCTAAACATAATGTTACAAATGATTGAGTGCACGAAAGACAAATTCTCAAATTCTTTTTGGAATATGGTGACTACGAGTTAGTTTGGAAAGCCGCCAACAGCGGCGCCACCGACCACAGATGCAGAAAATGGCGGTGAACAAGGCAGAGAAAGCATTTTGTTTGGTTGTATTTGCTCCCTTTCTAATCGGCAGTGAATGTGCAAAGAAATTCCCTTGGAAAGTTTCACAAGACACCACCAGCTTACAACAGCACAGTAAAGTGGTACAAGAAATTCGAGGAAGATGGTTGTTTGTGTGAAGAAAAACGTTCGGGCTCATGAGGCACGTCAGAACAGACAGTGGACCATGTGAGGGACGTGAGTTTGCGACGTCCCACAAAGTCTATCCATCGAGCTAGTGTCGAAGTGACATACATCAGCCAACAGTGTGGAAACTTCGTAAGCGATTAAGAATAAAGCCACGCTAATTGTACCTCCTGCAAGCCACAAGCCATGACGGCAAAGTGCGCTGTCTGCTGTTCTACATTGATATGCAGAACCATCTTGACGCTTTCGCAATAATCTTCAGTGACAAAACCACTTTTCTTATTTCAGGAAAGGTCTATTGGGGAAACTATTGGTCTCTTCCATCCCTCTTCCAGGAGTCTGACGCAGGGAGAAGCTAGTGCAATACCAATCTTTCACACAAATGACGTCAAAATGACGTGTCATTTGATGCGACTACGAAAGTCGGTAGCAGTCGGCAAATGAGCAAGGAGCCATCCATACTGGATTCCGTTGTTTTCGTGTTATAACAAATGTGTTATGACTGTGGGCCATTTTAAGGCAATGACGCCTTCAAGATTTATCCCAAACATGTCACTCTTTTTCATTTAATAACACATCGTCGGTAAAAGCTTTCAGGAGATCCTAAGGCGAATTATAATATAGATGACATTTTTACGTATTCACTGTGGTCTTGCGATTAGAGATGTGGAGTTATTGTTTCGAAGAAAGTATGTTCGCGTCTTGCCATACGCTACATTCTTCTTTTTTACGTTTGCAACAGATTTGGGGCCTTTCTTATTATTGTAACAGAAGTATTTTCTGCAGTTTTCTATGTTATTTGTGTATAAGAGCGCATTCTCTCAGGAATGAGTTTCTTCTATCTTGTGACTTCAGTCTGATTAATAAACGATACATGAAATTTCTGTGATTGAATTCGTACGGCTGCTTGTCACAATATTTGGCTGTTTATTTCCTAATATGTCGCGATTTCTGAGTGCCTGGTTAGCACAACTTCAGTTGCCGCAAGTGAAACCAGCAGCAATGACAATTATATTCTTGTATGTCCTAAATATTTACCTGTTCTTTTTTCTTTTTTTTCCTGTCGCAATTTCCAAATGTTCACTTACACAACACAGGAGAAGTTTTAGTGTCAGTCACAACTTGCTGGGTTGACTGCAATAGATTTTCGTGACCGCATTGAGTGACACGCGATTTTGACATAACTTCTGTGGAAGATTCGTGTGACTCCAGTTGCCCCTTAACCTGCGGGTATCGCTGCCATTGCTATCAGCTGTTCCGTTATTAAACCTGTGCCTATTGTTTGTTTGTTGTGCTTGTTCAGTCCATTCGTGGCGTGAGTAACTCTTTCCTGCCGTCGCGTCCTCCTGGACAACATCAATTAACTCTAACACCGTGATGAAAGAGAAATACGAATGTCAGCTGCATGAGGGCGCTCCATTAATTCTGTGGTGACGAGTGAAAATTCGTGACGAACCGGGCCTCGAACCCGGATTTCCGGCTTTATGCGGGAGCTCACCTTTACCGTTCGGCTACCCGAGCATGCTTATGTCCGAACCAAGTTCCCAACTTGTCACCCACTACTTCCATAAGGTCCTCCTGTCCATTTTCCTCACTATTTGTAGCATCTCGCATGATTCCCGCGAGATGTCGGACCTAGGCTGCATCCACACTGAAGGTATCGTGAAATGCAGTAAAGGCTTAGATATTACTATTACATGCGTGGTTTCTGTTCTTTTGGACATGTCGGAAAGAACAGCCAACATATATATAATAATAAATATAATACTGGCTTAAAATCTCCTATGTCAGATTCTGGAACATTTATTGGTTGATTGGTTGGTTGGTTTGGGGGAGGGATCCAAACAACGAGGTCATTGGTCCCATCGGATTAGGGGAGAAAGGAGAACGAAATCTGCTGTGCCCTTTCAAAGGAACCATCCCGGCATTTGCCTGAAATGATTTAGAGAAATCACGGAAAACCTGAATCAGGATGGTCGGACGCGGGTTTGAACCGTCGTCCTCCCGAGTGCGAATCCAGTGTGCTAACCACTGCGCTACCTGCTCGGTGAACATTTGTTAATTTTTTCCTTAATTCAATGGACAACTTTGCATTTAACAAATGTAGACCATCTCGATATGAGATAGGCTTATCCCAGTACCTAATCTTGTTGAGAATTTCTCAAAATATCGACGGAGATCATCCCAGTACCCAATTTTGTTGAGAATTTCTCAAAATATCGACGCAGATCAATCTGGAGCCTTTTCACAGTTTGCGATGGAGCGTACTTTTGATTTATACTCGTATGTATAACAGTATTCAGCGAGACCCTAATGTGTGGTGGTGTTGAAGCCGCATCGAAGCTCGACTACTGGAAATGCTGCAGTCTCATCTGAAATGTTGGGCTGCAGTTCTCCAAGACTACAAGGGTTGTTGCGTTACACCTCAGACTCGAGGACTCCGCACACAAAGCAGTCACACACTTACAGATCAGGTGAACTGGGCGGCCAGCTAGTGCGGCAACCAGACTGAGCTCTCCTAACAACTCTGTCAAACGTGAAGATTACGTAAATGTGTTCCAAGGGTAGGCTGGCTGTTTGGGCAGTTTCTCCATCCTGTTAGAGGTTACTGTAGGTCATTCCTCCACCGTCAATGCTGCCACAGGTGGTTTCAAAAAGTGGCAATGTAAATAAGTTAGCCTCCGAGACAAGAAGATGGGACGCATTATTAAGCAGCGTGGAAACACTGCACACCAATACCTAGCCTTGCGACCATGCAGTGGTGTTTCTACTGCCCAGATCCTGTACTCTGTGAGGTGACACGACCAATGAGGTGCAACCAGGCTTCATCAGACATAAAGACCTAAAGAACAAACCCGTGTCCAAGCCATTCATTGTTATCTCAGTGAACAGCCTCTCACAAATGTGGAGGCGCCGATGAACATTTGCTGGATTTAATGCACGGCACAGACATTCGGTAAGGATACATGTGTAGGTCCAGAATACAGTCCACATGATCGATGTGATATGTCGGTCTCTTGAGACAGGCCTCAGGTTGATTTGGCAGGACTCAGAATCACTTTCTAGTAAGCTGCAGCCACATTTTCTGGTGTGTGGCGATGTTTCGTGTTGTTTTTTGACCTCTACAAAACATTTTTGATTTTATCCATACTGGATCAGAGGTCGTGGTTGTCAATGTCAATGTTAAAAAATATATCGGCTCAAACCATAAACAAGTGGTTGAGCCGATATATTTTTTAACCTCTACAAAACAGATCCTGTCTGACGCCACTTTCAGGCAAAGCATTGCCTGACACTCGTTGCTGGCACTTTGACACCATTAACCGTGTCAGCAAACAACAGACCACAGTGATTCCAGGACTTTGTTGTCACGTAACTTTTCACAATGAACATCCGCTGCTGCACTGTGAGTACCATCGTCCCCTTTGGACTGCTCCACTCACACTGACATTGTCCACACTGCGCTCTGAACCGGTGTGGATCACGTGCCGGGCATATACATAGTGTGTGCTTCATGGGCTGACATTTGTACACATTCACCTCCAATCATAGCCACTCGCCCAGACCACTTTATTTTGCACCACTCTGTATTATTTATGCCTTCTTGACAGAACCGTCTTTTGTTTCTCTTTCCAACTGTGGTGTCTGCTAACACATACGACTGGCCACTTTTAAATTACCACAGTTAGATAACAGCGCTTGTAATAAACATTTAAATAAAGTTAGTAACAAAATACAGTTATGCTCATAAATTAAGGGTAATGCTGATATATGGTGAAATAACGCTCTGGTGGGCGGTTTGCGGGTTTAAATCACCTCCGGGTATGATCATGCGGTGCATTTGACCTGCGGTCGTCGCATGGTGGCGCTGGCAGCAGTCCACATACGCAGAGGTGTGTTGCTGCATGTCAGAGTACGGTGCAGCGAGTAAGTGGGCAGACGTTTCCAGACGTGCTAATGGTGACGGTGTGTTGAAAATGGCTCAAACAACACATGTTGGTGACATTATAGGGGGTAGAATACTAGAGCGACTGCAGGCTGGTCAAACACAGCAGGGCGTAACACGGGCCCTCTGTGTGACACAAAGTGTGATCTCAAGGTTATGGCAACTATTCCAGCAGACAGGAAACGTGTCCAGGCACTACAGTACGGGACGTCCACAGTGTACAACACAAGAAGACCTATATCTGACCATCAGTGCCCGCAGACGGCCACGGAGTACTGCAGGTAGCCTTGCTCGGGGCCCTAGCGCAGCCACTGGAACAGTTGTCTCCAGACACACAGTCTACAGACGACTGAACACACATGGTTCTTTCGCCCGGAGACCTAAAAGGTGCATTTCACTGACCCCTGGTCACAGGAGAGCCCGTAAAGCCTGGTGTCAAGAACACACTACATGGTCATTAGAACAGTGGTCCCAGTTTATGTTCACGGACGAGTCCAGGTATAGTCTGAACAGTGATTCTCGTCGAGTTTCCATCTGGCGTGAACCAGGAACCAGATACCAACCCCTAATGTCCTTGAAAGGGACCTATATGGAGGTCGTGGTTTGATGGTGTGGCGTGGGATTATGATTGGTGCACGTACACCCCTGCATGTCTTTGACAGAGGGACTGTTAACAGGTCAGGTGTAACGGGACGTCATTTTGCACCAGTACGTCCGCCTTTTCAGAGGTGCAGTGGGCCCCACCTTCCTCCTGATGGATGATAACACACGGCCCCACCGAGCTGCCATCGTGGAGGAGTCCCTTGAAACAGAAGATATCAGGCAAATGGAGTGGCCTGCCTGTTCTCCAGACCTAAACCCCATCGAGCACGTCTGGGATGCTCTCGTTCGACGTATCGCTGAACGTCTTCAGACCCCTACGACACTTCAGGAGCTCCGACAGGCACTGGTGCAAGAATGGGAGGCTATAACCCAGCAGCTGCTCCACCACCTGATCCAGAGTACGCCAACCCGTTGTGCGGCCTGTGTACGGGTGCGTGGTGATCATATCCCATATTGATGTCGGGGTACGTGCGCAGGAAACAGTGGCGTTTTGTAGCCCATGTGTTTCGGGTCGGTTTTCTCAACTTAACACCAATACCGTAGACTTTCAGATCTCTGTCGTGCGTGTTCCCTATGTGCCAATGCTATTAGCGACAGTTTTGTTTAGTGCCACGTTGTGTAGCACCACATTCTGCAATTATCCTTAATTTATGAGCATGAGTGTAGTAAATTGTTCATTAAATAAGTGCGCAAGTATGGCAATATGTGAGGTATTCGTGCTGTACTCACTGGCTGTGAAAATGTTCTGACAAACATTTACGTAACAAAAAAGTCATAAAAGACGTCATACATCAATACATAAGATAGGTACAGAGGAATGGTTTTCAGGAACGATAGCTCTCGTGCAATGCTATCATCTGAGGTATCAAATGCTGAAATCGCATGAAGAGTTTAAAAGTTCTGAATTCAGAGATTAATTTTGAAAATATTGATTCTCTGTGAAATGTTATTTCCTTAGTTTCAAATATATTGAAATGTTACTGTGTGTTATTGTGTCACTGGATGCGCCTCATTTATCAGACATAGCAATTCAGATTCACATTAATATTTGGCTGTAAATGATATAGATTCTCAGAGAGATGGAAGAAGCCGTCTTTCAGCTTGCCTGACACTCCGCCATTTTTTGGAGCATTGTCTCCTGCACAAAGGCCATGCGACTGACAGCCATCCAGATTTCCAGCGTTAGGATACGGCCATATCCGGTGACACTGCTCTTCTCTGTACCAAGCTGCCCGGAACCGGTCAACTAGCCTGGACGGCCGCGGTGCAGCCTGTGCCGTGGAACCACTGGAGTTCGCTTGTGCAAAAAAGTTCACCTTACCTCGTACCAGCACTGGGCGGCCTGTTAGCTAGCCTAAATAGGTGTAACGTAACAATGGGTACATCTTTTACCACAGGGCAGTATTTTTTCGAGGAGATGAGTCGTGCAGATCCTTTTACGTGTACCGCCACTGGTATACGCTACGAGAGTGTTTTTCATACCAATATCATGTCAACTCCTCAACAGTGTGGTTGTGTGGGTAGGATTATTTTTACGCAAAATGGCCCATCTGTGCCGTTTGGACAACCAGTGAAGCATCTGCTGCAGAGGCGTTCCAGAAAAGCAACGCTTAACAGCCATCATTTACCTACAGCCTGGCCGTCCAGATTACCTGATTTTAATGCAATTTCTGGCCGTGGTCTTATCTGAAAGATGTTGCAATAAGTGCTCCAATTACGAACGTAGCTGAATTGGACGCACGCGTTGCGCAATCGATTCTGAAAGTGACCCCTGAGACACCTCGATCTGTTGCTAAACACGCTGTTTCTCGATTTCAAATTGTGGAAGAAAACGGTGAATAGCATTGAACAAGTCTTGCGCCAGTCTCACAACAATTAGAAAACGATATCTTTTTGCTTTTTTATTCAGTTTTTGGGCGCAGGACATTTAAAAGCCGGTGTAATTTCGTCTTTCGGCCACAGTACAAATAGGAACCGACGTCATTTCGTTCTTTATCCTGTTTTTGGCCTCACGTCAATAAAAAACAGATTTATATCCAATGGATGTTGTTTGACTTTGCTGTGGTGTATGGGCTTACCTAACAGTGCAGTAACTGTCGACTACCAAACTTATGCAGTCATGCACATTCAACAGTATGCATGGTGTAAGGTGCAACTCAGGCCATAGCCATAAATATTGCGATTTATTAGTCTTTTACAGCTGACCCCACTTACATTAAGCCGCCTACAGTGGTATCTTTTAGTGACATTTTGTTTAAGTTATTTTTTCCCACGACGTTTCGTCCCACGTCAGCAATACCCTTTACAAATTTGACGACCTCCTGAGCAGTTGTTCTCTTTCTAGAGTGTTTTGAAACTGGAACTTTTTGGACATCCTATACTTATGTCGTGTGACGTGGAATTGTGGCACTAGTTCATAGTTCAGACAGTCGATCCATTTGGATACTCATTTTAACTCCATCCAGTTCCAGTTTGTACTTACAGTGTATTTGTTTGAATAATCCAGTACGATAACTCTTAAGAAGCTAACAGGCAGTTGCTGACTGCTGGTGTTGCCACTGTGATGAGTCAGCAGCGGCAGCAAGGCCCACCGCACAGTGGTCAGGTTTCAAGGTTCACTCGGACTGCAGGTGGCTATGTCCGTGGAACTGACTTTAGAATCCAAAACGCCAATTTATCTTTGATATCCCTTATATCTGAAGTATCATGTAAAGTAATGTGGGTATAGTAAAGAGCATCAAATCCATCATTTTCATGCAAGTATGCCATCAAAAGCAGTCATTTTCATGTCAAAACCAGTCAATTGTATTTATGTCAAAATCAGTTAGGATGGATCGAAATAATCGAACTTTGTGTTGAAATCATTTGTATGCCGAAACTATAAATTTTGTCCTGGAGTCGATTAGTTTTATATGAAAGCAGTGAATTTTCTATCACTAATACTGCCAAAGATACCAGCAGAAAAGATAACTGCAATTCTAATATCTGACTTACAATTAGGCACATGTTGAGTAATAATATTAGTTGCTAATCTTGAATGTATACAAAATTTGTGCAGTCATTACAACGCTGCTGGTTGGGGGAACAGTAATCTATTTTCTGTACGAATTCATTTTGATTTATTACCATCAATTGCGGTGTGATAACGGAGATACATTATATTTGCTGTACAATCTAGTATCTTACCAGTAGAGCTATAAATTCCACACATATTTACAGTCCTTGTGTAAATGTTGTATCTTTTCACAGGTGGACAGTGACAGATATTACAATGTGATTATTAGCATCAAATTTCTTTGGTCGCTCGTCAGCAATATTTTCATATTTAAATATTTTTTTCCAAATTTTTACTCATTTTATCGTTTACCCCACTAGGTTTCTTTAGTATCCATCAGTTATTCATATTCCTCTAACGAGCCAGAGAGAATTTAGAATTTATTTGCAAGATCGCTTGTTCTTCTACTTCATCCAGGCGTCAACGCAGAAAAAAAAAGCTTTGCCAACACACGATTATAACTCCTTATACACAGTGAAACACGTATGGGTTGCAGATGAGGTCAAGTATTGACTTCAGATATCTTAAATACAGTTTTATGGCTACTGATTCCTGCAAAAAATCGCCCACTGACCACCTAACAACGATGATATCCAGTTACATACAGTAAAGTTACAAGATGCATCTAACCGGTGCAAGTAACATTCAGAACGCTGATCAGCTGCAGCTGTCAAAGCTTCTCACATACGTTTAAGATCCATGTTGTATGTCACTTATGAGAATAATGTTCAAAAACTGGCTTTATCCTCTAGTAAACATTTAATCGCCCTCCCCCTCTCCCTATCGAGGATAGGCTGAGGGGTAGGGTTAAGAGAAGGATCCACCTGTGAAACTTTCAGAGGTCGATACACCTGTGCTATAACCTGGATAGTGTTCAGAGGTGGATACAGTAGCGGTAGGTTGGGGTACTGATCAAAGGTGGATCCACCAGCAAAAGGCCCGAACGCTGCATGTCGACTAGGTGCTTATGAAGGAGAAAGTCGGTTTAAGCGATACACCACACATCGAAATACAATATTGAGATGGATAATATCTAAAAACATCAGTGTGTCGAGCAGACTACAACTAAGGATTTTGTTTTGCAATATGTCTGACTGATGTAAAAGCACACCTTCCAGACAATCAACACTGAGGAAAGGTTATAAACTATTTTCTGTCTGCCTAGTTTTAATTATTTGACCAGGAAATCTATTGCACAAACTCATACAGTTGGTTTACCTGTATGAAAAACGCATTCTGGACATTTACTACAGAGGAAACATGAACACATGTTAGGTAAGGCTGGGTGTCTAAATCAGCTGAGTCCTTCTCTGTCTAATCTAACAGATAAGGATCCCATACCGCACAGCAGTAGACTAGACGATATCAGTGATTTGTACATCTTCTGTTCTGCAGTCTTTGGTTTGCTCTTCCACATGAGTTGGACACTGTTGCGCAGAAGGTGGTATCTCGTCTTGGAGCATATGGCTTATCTTAGGCACACACACACACACACACACACAAGTGCTCCATGCATTTTGTAAGGATACCATGTAACAAGGCAAATCACGATCACCAAAGAAAAACATTGGAGATACATGGGGCATTGTTGTAGGTATCGCGTTACTGCACAAGGATGTAATATGTGTCACTTTAACGACGACATATTTCTCGCGAGATGCTACTCTGACAAAATGTATACAATGAGGACTGCAACACCATGATATATATATGGAGCAGCGATCGTAGGACAGATACGGGCATGTACGAAGACATACAGATAATCATTTTCCCTCAGTCAGTATGTCGCAGTGTAATAGGAAAGAAAACTGATACTGCTGCTACATTGTACCCTCTGCCATGCACTCAAAGCACCTTGTAGAATATCCCATTGGATGTACAGGGGGGGTTGCAACGCCATCAAGATACAGAGAAAGGTACGAATGAAAACTACACATAGGATCGATGATTGATGAAAGTACTGACTGTGAATAAATGTAACGTAATATGTATATAAAGAGGTGAAACAACGATTTGTCTTCTGTTACGCTATTCGTAGAACGCTATAGGGATCGGTAACAAGCATATCATATCTCACGTAGAATGCTTACATGTTTTAGGAGAACCAGATGCATGCAGAGCTTCGATGCTAGAATCTTAAGAAAATTCAATTCTTCATCTAAAGAATATACAACTTGAGAAATACCTCTTCAACTGATGGCATTCTGCCACACACACGTCTCGAGAAATTACAGCTAATATCATTGCTCACCCAAAGGATCTGAATAACGGTCCTGTATGCATGTGAATTACGAATGCAGTAATCTCATTGTTCTGAGTAATACCGTGAAGAGATGCAAACTTTGGTCTATTGAATCCACTTTTCCACACAACCACATCTACATATACAGGGTGGTCCACTGATCGTCATGAAAAAAGCGTCAAACGAAAAAACTGCAAAGAACGAAACTTGTCTAGCTTGAAGGGAGAAACCAGATCGCACTATGGTTGGCCCGCTAGATGGCGCTGCCATAGCTCAAACTGATATCAACTGCGTAGGACCCCACATTTTTATTACATATTCGTGTAGTACGTAAGGAAATATGAATGTTTTAGTTGTACCACTTTTTTCGCTTTGTGATAGATGGCGCTGTAATAGTCACAAACATACGGCTCACAATTTTAGACGAACAGTTGGCAACAGGTAGGTTTTTTAAATTAAAATACAGAACGTAGGTACGTTTGAACAGTTTATTTCGGTTGTTCCAATGTGATACATGTACCTTTGTGAACTTATCATTTCTGAGAACCAATGCGTGATTACCTGTAAATACCACATTAATGGAATAAATGCTCAAAATGATTTCCGTCAACCTCAATGCATTTGGCAATACATGTAACGACATTCCTCTCAACAGCGACTAGTTCGCCTTCCGTAATGTTCGCACATGCATTGGCAATGCGCTGACGCATGTTGTCAGGCGTTGTTGGTGGATCACGATAGCAAATATCCTTCAACTTCCGCCACAGAAAGAAATCCGGGGACGTCAGATCCAGTGAACGTGCGGACCACGGTATGGTGCTTCGACGACCAATCCACCTGTCATGAAATATGCTATTCAATACCGCTTCAACCGGACGCGAGCTATGTGCCAGACATCCATCATGTTGGAAGTACATCGCCATTCTGTCATGCAGTCAAACATCTTGTAGTAACATCGATAGAACATTACGCAGGAAATCAGCATACATTGCACCATTTAGATTGCCAGCGATAAAATGGGGGCCAATTATCCTTCCTCCCATAATGCCGCACCATACATTAATCCGCCAAGGTCACTGATGTTCCACTTGTCGCAGCCATCGTGGATTTTCCGTTGCCCAATAGTGCATATTATGCCGGTTTACGTTACCGCTGTTGGTGAATGACGCTTCGTTGCTAAATAGAACGCGTGCAAAAAATGTGTCATTGTCCCGTAATTTCTCTTGTGCCTAGTGGCAGAACTGTACACGACGATCAAAGTCGTCGCCATGCAATTCCTGGTGCATAGAAATATGGTACGGGTGCAATCGATGTTGATGTAGCATTCTCAACACCGATGTTTTTGAGATTCCCGATTCTCGCGCAATTTGTCTGCTGATGACGTGCGGATTAGCCGTGACAGCAGCGAAAACAACTTCTTGGGCATCATCATTTGTTGCAGGTCGTGGTTGACGTTTCACATGTGGCTGAACACTTCCTGTTTCCTTAAATAACGTAACTTTCCGGCGAACGGTCCGGACACTTGGATGAGGTCGTCCAGGATACCGAGCAGCGTACATAGCACACGCCCGTTGGGCATTTTGATCACAATAGCCATACATCAACACGATGTCTACCTTTTCCGCAGTTGGTAAACGGTCCATTTTAACACGGGTAATGTATCACGAAGCAAATACCGTCCGCACTGGCGGAATGTTACGTGATACCACGTACCTATACGTTTGTGACTATTACAGCGCCATCTATCACAAAGCGAAAAAAGTGGTCCAACTAAAACATTCATATTTATTTACGTACTACACGAATATGTAATAAAAATGAGGGTTCCTATTTTAAAAAACGCAGTTGATATCCGTTTGACCTATGGCAGCGCCATCTAGCGGGCCTACCATATCGTCATCTGGTTTCCCCCTTCAAGTTAGACGGATTTCGTTCTTTGTAGTTTTTTCGTTTGATGCTTATTTCGTGAGATATATGGCCCGGTCACTATCACTGGACCACCCTGTATGTTGTGTCAGCATATAGTGAAATGGCGTTCCGCCGGTAGGTGCTTACATATGCCTCTGAAACCTGGACATTAGCAGCTAAAGGTATTGAAACACTGGATGCATTTGAAAGAAAGGTGCTTGGACGAATTATCGGCCCAATCTGTGAAAGAGGAAGATGGACGAGGAGATACAACCATGAGTTGTATACCATATACAAACGCCAACCCATCAGAAGTATATCGAAGTCATCCAGACGGAGGTGGGCGGGACATGTGGCTCGCATGAATGATACAGAAGTACCAAAAAGAATATTACAAGGGAAGCCAGGAGGGCAGAGAGGACGTGGTCGACCAAGAGCCAGATGGGAAGATCGAGTAATCGAAGATCTTAGAAAGATGGGCTGTAGAAACTGGAGAGTATTGCCAAAGGACTGAGAGAGATGGAAGGAAATTGTACTCGTGGAAGAGGCCAAGGCACATCATGAGCTGTAAAACCAAGAAAGAAGAAGAAGATAGAAATGGTCATTGTTGCTATCCCATGGGCCTTGAGGAAGAAAGTGCCTTAAGCTGCTGGTGCTCCCACAAATATCATCATGCTGCAGGTCTTAAGAAAATGATGCCGTGTATCGAGTAGGCTTAGGTAGGTTCCTATTATAGAATTTACTTGCAGGTTCCTGCAACAGATGGACGAGATATCTGCTATATTACCTGATCTGTGCTTTGTCTTCAAAGTCGATGTCGGAGACAGGATGTTGACCTACAATATTCCTTACATTTTTTTACCCCTCCCTCAAAACAGTGTCCAATGTCAGTCACCACACAATGAGTGAGTGGTTCTCTTCCCTCGCACGAGTGAAACAATCGCTATGAATTGGCGTAATGCTGAATTTTACAAAATAGCATTCACTGCTGACGGTCTTCAGACATCTAAGACTGAGTTCAGGCACTATCGTATAATATGACGGTGTCCATTCGTTTGTCACACAAGACAGTATGCAAATACATATTGACATAGAATAAGAAATCCTTCTAGTCCTCAACTAAGTTTCGGTATCATTTCAGTTTCTTGTCGAACATAGGATATGCTGTGCATGTCCAACTATCTCAGTGTGATTCATAGACCAAGACCATCGGTTCCTGACTTCGTTTCTCACAGAGTACTTTCAGTGACAGAAAGACAAAATTAGTCAGTGTCATCCGAGTGGGACAAAAAGTATCCAAAAAACAAAACTACGATGCCAGTTTGCGCCACTTAGGCAACACACTTCAAATACCGCTCAGTGTGAAACTGTTAGGTCTACAACTTTGCCTCCGTCGTTTTGCAATAGACGGCAGTAGCGGTAAGTGGGGTTCGGGTGGTTGGTCATAGCTACAATACAACAAACTTAGGCATCTGTAAACATAATGCCATAAAAATATTAGTCAACTTGTGATTGCATCATAAGGTTATTCTCGATTAAGTACGTCAACTTACGTACCCATTTCTCGCCATTTACGGGAAGTTTTAATTTTCTGCTTTAACATGAAGAAATCTGAGGCTGTGGCTCTTAAAATGCTGGTAAGACCTATGGTGAGGAAACTATTAGTGGAAGAACGTGCAGAGAATGTTTTCAACGCCTTAAGAACGGTGATTTTGATGTCGAAGACCGGAATGACGGTGGAAGACAGAACGTTTACGTAGCTACTGAAACAGACGAAGACAGTCACAGGACATCATTATCGAAAGCAATTGATGCGTTCGGGCCCAGCACTGAAACACAAACGGCCACAATACAGCGATAGACGCGTAAAGTTAGTTTTGCAGCAGGTGAGTGCTCGACCCCGTGTCGCAAAACCCGTCAAAATATACATGGAAACGTTGAAATGAGAAGTCCTATCCTTCCCGCCGTATTCTCCATACGTTGCTCTCTATGACTACCAGATCAGTGGCATACAGTATGGCTGACCAGCACTTCCGATCATAATGAACAATGGCAAGATTGAATCGATTCATGGATCCCCACAAAAGACGCCCAGTTCTTTCGCCACGGAAATCGTATGCCATCCGAAAGATTGGAGAATGTAGTGGCCAGCGATGGGCAGTACTATGAATCATAATTATTTGTAAGTTTTTCACAATAAAGCTCCGAACTTCGATAAAATCGGCGGAATCAGAGTTGTAGACCTCGTAATTTCTCTGTTTGTGCAAAAATACAACAGGTTACGAGACATTATGAGAAAAGAAGCACGCTCAAAATGATTGATAAAAAATGCCAAGTAACTAGAGCTGTAAGCTTGCCACTACTTAACAAGGTACGTGTGCATCACGTTTCTTTTACTCCCAATTGCGAGCCACCTTTTCCCAACTAGCTGGTAATTGACTGTCCACTCCGTATGTTAGGAAATGAGAGGTGGGAAAAAGTTACACAAGGAACCAATGTGAGGACGTGTACTGCAAGTGACGTAATTATGTCACGTGATACAAGTCACTATCATGAGACAGTTCATTAGACACACCTAGCCACGCGGGGTAGCCGTGCGGCCTAGGGGGCCTTGCCACGGATGGCGCGGCTACCCCACGTTGGAGGTTCGAGACCTCCCTGAGGCATGGGTGTGTGTGTTGTTCTTAGAGTAGGTTGGTTTAAATTAGATTAAGTAGTGCGTAAGCCTAGGGACCGATCACCTTCGCAGTTTGGTCCCATAGTATATTACCCCCACCAGACACACCTATCGTGGTTAACCACTATATACATAAAAAAGCGTACATTTAAAGATACCATCACAGTTGTTAATCATGGTCGGGCTGTCACTATGATCTAACTCATTGTATAATTGTCATTACTAATGCCCCAGAATATGTTTACTGCAGTCAGCAAAAAAAAAAAAAAAAAAAAAAAAAAAAATTGCTGTACTAGTGATCTTTATTAGTATGTGGAATGCTAATAACAACTCATTACTGGAAATATTTCCAGGGAATTAGAAAGACACTTAATAAAATAAAATATTAGACTGTTTTAACACAGGGGGCATGTTGTATCCTCAAGCTGCAGTTCTTGTCGCTGCTGGATCCGTATTATAATAGGGCTATCCGGAAAATAAGTTACGATTGATCGCGAAATGGAAACCACTTTGAAGATCAGAAATATTTTATCTGCAACAGTTAGCTACAGCTTCCAGCCACTGTTCTACGTAGGAACCACTCCGACTTAGACATTTGTCCTAGCGTTATACCAACTTTCCAATACACTCGTCATAGAAGGCAGCCGCCTGTGCTTCCCGCCAATTATCTACGCTCATCTATAGCCCGTTATCTGTGTGAAAATGTTGTCTTCATAGCCAGTAGCTAATGTGAGCAGAGATGAAACACAGAGGGAGCCAATTATGGGCTGTGATCAAACACTTCCCATCGAAAACGCTGTAGGAGCATTTTCATTGCCCCTGCAGATTGCGACCGAGGAAAGTAGGAACAGTATGACAGTTCTGTTTGTGGGCTGCATAACATCAGGCGAAATCTCTCACCAGGACCTCATGCTTGGCAGGAGACGCTATTTTCTACGCATCTTTATGTGCTCACCATGCGCTCAGAACTGGAAAGAGCGAAGTGATGTAACCGAAAGGCATATTTGAGACACTGTCGAACACATATGCGCAAATCTTTATTAGATTTTCACAGTGGTTTCCATTTCTTGACCGATCGGAATTTACTTTCCGAATATCCCTCGTACAATATGGGTGGTAGCGTGTGGTCTCTTTAACTCTGCTATGACAACCTGCTGTCTGTCATTTGTCGAGTGCGAGTTTTTTTTTGATGATTGGTGGCTGGTGCAGCCGAGAGCCCCGAAGAGGTCATCTCACCTTCTTTCTCCTACAGCGTTGTCTGTCAGCTGTGCGGGACACTTATAACTATTTCCCATCCTGGATGCACCAGCTGGTGTGACAGAGAGATCATTCTCCACCTCTGCCACACTCACTCACGTAGCATTACCTCTGGTGTTGAGAGGCGACACAGACAGTGGCCAGTACCACAACTGAGAGATTCCTGTCAGTGGTGTCATTGTTTTTAACCTACTATGAAGTAATTTATATGTTGTTGGTGGTGGTTAGCAGCACAAGTAGGTTCAGGTGATCGTTTACGTCGTAAATTTAACGATGTCGTGGGTGTGGGTTTCTACGTATTTGGATTTTCCGCCGTTATTTACAAGTCCACCGTTCACCTGTAGGATCAGTCTCCTTTATGGGGGTCTTACAACGATGTCTTTGATGTTTTAAGACACTAATAATTGTGGGATAATTTTCTTGCGTGAAATGTTGTCTTGGCACATAGCAAGAGCATATTTGTAGCAATCTGCTAATTATTTAACTTGGATAGCAGCTTATTTGTTAAAATATCACTCTGTGCTAATTGTATGTCATGGGATATCGGTGAATTTGTTTAAAATATTACACTGTAGATATTGTTTAATATTTAAAGTCTGGTATTCATGTGTGTCTTAGGATGATGATTACGGAAAGCTGGAGAAAATGGATGACGTCTCAAAAAATTACCCCATAACTGTAATTAGCAGTGAATTATACATTCGAGTACGCAGGCTTCAGATATTAATAATGCAGTGACAACTTCCTTATAGTGTAATGTAGACTTGGTATATGGTAATTACTCAGTATCGTAATTGTGCAACATTACAAGTGTCGCATTTACGTGAGTATTTGGATTATGATACTGGAAAGTTTGGTGTTTGGGAGAAATCGACTAGAAATACAACAGATTGCTATAAAATTGTAAACAGCGATGGAAGGCGGTCACACTTAGGTGTGTTTACAGAATATGCGATGAGGTAATTGAATTAGAGTAATGCAGCCAATAGGGCAATGCAACTCTTCGAATATTTGCCGTTTGGTAGTCACCGTAATGTCAAAGTATCTTACGTAATTTTGGATAATAAGTTAGGATAATATTTACCGACACATTTAAGTGATCCTTTTAATATGGAGCACAGAGCTCGAATGACGACACTCAGTTCGCCTTGAAAGAGGAAGAGGAGATGGGGGACTTGTTTTTCCACCATTTTTATGCACTGCTATTGGCCTCGATCAATGCAGGGTGGGTGACCTTCATTGTGGTTCATGTTCCGGCACAGTGGATGTGTCATCTTCATTTTTCATCAATTTTTTTAGTCACACAAATGCCCTAGAGGCGTGAAAGATGGAAGGAGGGCTTACCCCGACGCGTGACTGGTATCAGGTTACATCCTAATCTCAATATACCACTCGCAATTGCCCGAGTGGTGTATCAGGCTACAAAATGACGCGGAAAATACCCTACTACACAACTATTAGGATGGGCCTCCTACATTTGTTTTGAAGTAAGTGAAAATGAAATAGCAGCAGAGCTAAAATCACTCATGTGAGCTCCTGGTCAATAATAAGGAACAGTTACTCAAAACAAAAGAAAACAAAGAGAAGAAACGTTATTTAACACCACAGTGATAACAATTAAATGTCGCTGCCAGGGGTGGTGTGATGTATTACACCTGACACCGCCGACTATAGCCTCCAGCCTGATTTCCGCTGTTATTACACGTCTGTTCGTCAGAGTCAGTGCAGCAATCCCACGAATTCCTTACATTGTTGTCCTTCTGGGACCTGGGCCTACTCTTTTTGCCACACTCTTTTCCTGAGTACGTCTCGTCACCACTCGTTCTGAAATCTGAGCGATCGGTCGGTATGATGCTGCCCCGTCCCTCATACCAATGATTCTACCTTTCTCAAAGTCCAAAAGACTAGGACAAGCAGCATGTCCGCTTTGTCTCTTCTAGGCACGCTGCGTTGTAGGCTCCTTCTGAAAAAACTCATCTAACACTCATATCAGCGCACACTCCGCTGCAGAGTGAAAATCTCATTCTGGAAACATCCCCCAGGCTGTGGCTAAGCCATGTCTCCGCAGTATCCTTTCTTTCAGCAGTGCTAGTTCTGCAAGGTTCGCAGGAGATCTTCTGTGAAGTTTGGAAGGTTGGAGACGAGGTACTGGCAGAAGTAAGGCTGTGAGGACGGGGCGCGAGACGTGCTTGGGTAGCTCAGATAGCCAGCCCGGTAGCTCAGCGTGTTCGGTCAGAGAGCTGGTTGGCCTCTGTAATAAAAAACTGAGTGGAAGGGTGTAGAAACGAACTTGACCGGATGTCATGTGACGTCCGCAACGAGCAAACACACACAAAAAAAGAGATTGTAGAGCACTTGCCCACGAAAGTCAAAGGTCCCGAGTTCGAGTCTCGGTCCGGCACACAGTTTTAATCTGCCAGAAAGTTTCATAACAGCGCACACTCCGCTGCAGAGTGAAAATCTCATTCTGGAATCATCTAACATTACACGCAGAGCAACCATCACGCACCTAAACCTTTAATCATCTGTAATAATGTTTTCGTTTCTGTACTGGAAATACTGAAAATAAGCTCGCATAAGGATTAGCGTTTTATCAACGTCTCCCACATGTTTGGAAAAACACTGGAGTCTCAATCTTGTAGCCCTCAATGAAGATATCAGTGGAGTCACGTTTTCAGTTGCCGTCACTGCGTATTTATGCATTTACATCTAGGTACCCTTGATTACTGAGCACTCTTTCCGGAGATGTTATGGAAAATAATTTCCTCATGATATCAATATTCATCGGTAAAAGTTTTGAAAACGGACGAATGGCGTGCTAATCTCATATCCACATGAATTCCAAAAGAAATTCGTTGGAATTCGATAACTCGATAAATAGTACAATTCTCAAGGCTGTCAATTCAACTAAGTACCTGGGTGTTAAAATTACGAACAACTTCAGTTGGAAAGACCACATAGATAATATTGAGGGGAAGGCGAGCCAAAGGTTGCGTTTCATTGGCAGGACACTTAGAAGATGCAACAAGTCCACTAAAGAGACAGCTTACACTACACTCGTTCGTCCTCTGTTAGAATATTGCTGCGTGGTGTGGGATCCTTACCAGGTGGGATTGACGGAGGACATCGAAAGGGTGCAAAAAAGGGCAGCTAATTTTGTATTATCACGTAATAGGGGAGAGAGTGTGACGGATATGATACGCGAGTTGGGATGGAAGTCATTAAAGCAAAGACGCTTTTCGTCACGGCGAGATCTATTTACGAAATTTCAGTCACCAACTTTCTCTTCCGAATGCGAAAATATTTTGTTGAGCCCAACCTACATAGGTAGGAATGATCATCAAAATAAAATAAGAGAAATCAGAGCTCGAACAGAAAGGTTTAGGTGTTCGTTTTTCCCGCGCGCTATTCGGGAGTGGAATGGTAGAGAGATAGTATGATTGTGGTTCGATGAACCCTCTGCCAAGCACTTAAATGTGAATTGCAGAGTAATCATGTAGATGTAGATGTAGATTAGTGAAGACAGCAATTTCTTTTACATTTTTTTGCGGATGGAAGAAAACCGTCCACGAGCGGGTTAACACGATGCAGTTGGCGAACTAGGCTGGTAAGGCCGGCCGGTGCTCCCCGCTCGGCATGCAGTGGGCGAGGAATGTGCCCTGTGGACGCTTACGACTGCGTCAAATGTCAGTCATGCGAGCGCTATATCGGGCGCAACACGTTGTGCCACGGGTACAATATAGTGCATTGCAGAGCGCGTGCTGAGTTACTGCCGCTTATTTCGACTGCGGTCATAAAATTAGAGTGTTTAAGTAACCACGTGCGCGCAACCGAACGGCCCCAGTAGTTGAGTGCTACAGAACGCTGCACCATCGCCTCCAGACATCATGGTACGTCTGACAATGAGTACTGTACAACGGATTCTCGTGCATGCTGACGCGATTTCAGGGAACTATGCGCTCCACAGTGTGTGTGTATATCCGTGGCGTTTCTACTCAGTCTGATTAAAATTATTGTATGTGTGCGACCACATCAAATTTTATTGTACTCAAGCTTGCTCGGCAATAACGCAGCATTATGACGGGTACGGTGTGGTTCGGAGGCTAATTGGATAAGTATCATACGACGATTCTTGAAGTAAATACTCTGTTAATAGTAGGATTGGTTTGAGTACTGTGCTGCTTTTCTTCGTATCGTAATGTTGAACTGACATTGTCAGTCAGTAACAAGGAAATCGATCACGCATTTAAATTCCTTCATCATCCGCTGTACTAGTAGGCATATACAAGGTGAGACCGGAAAGACTTACAGACGCTGTTCAGGGATAGCTTCTGAGCATTTTGAGGTAAGAGACTCTAACACCTCCGTTTTTATCCCGACCTGATCTGATCGAATAGCAGCCGAATATTTATTATTAGCATGACCGTGAACCTAATGGGGCTGGTAATCGGAATTGACTGCTACGGAAGTTGTTACTTTCCAGTTCGTCCTGTACAATAATATAATACTGAATGTATGGTAATAAGGAACACCAACACAGTTTTACTAATGACGAACTTATATTCTTCTCAAAACACAAAAAGGAGACATCCACTGCCTTCGTCATACATATCTAATTACGGCTAATCTCAGCACAGGGTTTCTTCATTTGCCATTATCGTCACACGATAATCCATCACTGCATCCAACACTGCAATCCGAGGCTAGGCTGGCGTGGTAGACGCAAAACTGTATATCGGCACTAGTAACGTCACTGAACACTTTTATAAAGATACTTCATCATTTTCCCGGTATTTATTTATTATTTAGGGGTCTAACCACGGCGATTGTGACACCCTTCTCGGTTTAAAACCCTGTATTCCAATAATGGCCTCCACACACACACACACCATTCCCGCCAACCACTCTGGCGCGTCTCGACACTCGCTCTCGCAACACAATCGATTGTTCGCCCTATCGACCTGTGCCGAGTGCAAAGTTATAGTAAGGGCCTAGGACCCCTTACAAGACCCACCGTCTCCAGCGGCTCGGTAAACAGTTAAAACAGTGCGTTATAGTGAAAATGTCGACAGTATGCGGTGTGTCTTGTTTCCATTCGCTCGCGCTTCCAGCTGTTGACAACAGTAGTAGACGTTTCATTCTTCGCCTTCAAACCTGCATTCGGTACTGCTCGGTTCTGTCTTGGCTTTGTTTCCACAACAATGTTAGTTGTACGTTAATATATACAGCTGTGTGGAGTTTGTCGATATGCGCCTCGCGTGTAGGTTCGATGAAAACAATGGAACAGCGCCACGATGACGCTATGTTCAACTGTCCGCGCGTCGAGGCAGCCATATTGCAGTTCAGTGTTTCCGCAGTGTTTCCCAGTCGTTCGCTTAAACGCGTTGGCAAACGGTTGCCAGAGATTCGGCGCCCGTGTTGCTAAGCGATCCGAGATGCGTCGTGTCCTCGAAAACAGTTGAGTTTGGTTTGGAGAATGAGATTTTCACTCTACAGCGGAGTGTGCGCTGATATGAAACTTCCTGGCAGATTAAAACTGTGTGTCGGACCGAGACTCGAACTCGGGACCTTTGCCTTTCGCAGGCAAGTGCTCTACCAACTGAGCTACCCAAGCACGACTCACGACCCGTCCTCACAGTTTTAATTCAGCCAGTACCTCGTCTGCCACCTTCCAAACTTCGCAGAAGCTCTTCTACATAGCAGTTGAGTATTAGTGTACTTTAAAGGTCAACAAGAAGATTGCGAACATTACGTATGTATGAAAAATCGAAAAACATTTTATGATATACAACTAGAAGCTCCCAGGCTACTACAGAAGAGATCTGACAGAGAAAGCGGGATGTGAAGTGGGGAAAGAATTTCATATGACGTCTGCAGTATCCTGCACAGAACTGCTTCAAATAAATTTATCGGTATGTCAGTGGCAGCAAATGTACAAGAAAAAAAAACTGCAAGTTGTACCATTAGTACAAGATGAGTGAAAAAGGACTATCAGTTTGCAGTTATGCAGAAATTCATTCAGATAACATACACAATTGGTAATGTGTCATTTTGTTGCAAACAACCTCAACTTTCACGTAAATGTGGCCGGCCGCTGTGGCCGAGCGGTTCTAGGCGCTTCAGTCCGGAACCGCGCTGCTGCTACTGTTGCAGGTTCGAATCCTGCTTCGGGCATGGATGTGTGTGATGGCCTCAGGTTAGTTAGGTTTAAGTAGTTCTAAGTCTAGGGGACTGATGACATCAGATGTTAAGTTCCATAGTGCTTAGAGCCATTTGAATTTGAACGTAAAAGTGTGAGGTCTCATTTTGGTTCGATGTGAGTATCATTTATGATATGGCAAACATTCCACCGATAATCAATTTCTTCCCACAATTGTCGCAGCAAATCCGGCGTAACTTGTGCAGCGGTAGCGTAGATTCGATTTTTCAGGTCGGCTAAATTGTTTGGTAGGGGAGGAACATTCACAAGGTCTTTAATGAAACACCAGAGAAAGAAATCGACTGTGTCAAGTCTGGGGAGCGAGATGGCCGTGCGACTGGCCCTTCACAGTCAATAGACCGACCTGGGAAGGGATTACCGAAAAATGGTTCAAATGGCTCTGAGCACTATGGGGCTTAACTTCTGAGGTCATCAGTCCCCTGGAACATAGACCTACTTGAACCTAACTAACCTAAGGACATCACATACAGCCATGCCCGAGGCAGTATTCGAACCTGCGACCGTAGCGGTTACGCGGTTCCAGAGTGAAGCGCCTAGAACCGCTCGGCCACACCGGCCGACTGAAGGGATTACCGAGGAAATTTTGAACCTCCTTGAGGAAGTGAGGTGTAGCGCCGTCTTGCTGGTAGTAAACCATCCCATCTCGGTCATCTTCATCGATCTGAGGAATTAAAAAATTTTGAAGCCTATAGAAATAGACAAATGAAAAAACGATCGGATGGCATTGTTGGCCGAGAGGCCCCTTTCAGGGGAGTTCGGCCTCCGTATTGCAAGTCCTTTTTAGTTGACGCCACTTTGGCGACTTGCGTGTCAATGATGATGAAGGACACACAACACCCAGTCCCCTGCCGGGAATCGAACCCGGACCCTTGCGTGGTAGGCGGTAACGCTACCGCTACGCTACGGAGGCGCACAGAGATAATCAATAGCAGGGACAGTTTTTTCCACGAAGAAGAAAGAGCCAGTGTAACTGTGCACTACACTGGCGCTCCTGGTGGCGGATTGTGGTACTGATGTAGTACATCATTTGAACTAAGTTTTGCTTGCTGCAAAATGACACATCTACCAGTTACGTAAGTTGTCTCAATAAATTTCTGTATCATTTCAAAGTTGTACAGTCATTTTTGACCCGCCCTGTATTCTCTTGCGTGACAGACTTTGTCGTACTGCAAAATTAAATTCTCAAGTGGGAGCAAACAATGAAAAGCCACAGATCCCCGATACCTGTAAATACAATTGCGCTCATATGCAAATGATATAACGAGCACAAACCACCGTTGTCACATTTCCGTGTGTGTAAAACTCAGGATACGTTATTTGGGTTTTCAAAATAAAAGTAACCATGTGTTCTGGCGGAAGAAATTAACTGCGCCGAATGACCGTAGCACTGCTTAGTCGTTCTATAAACAGCTACGAATTTCGATTCTGCCTGTCTACTTGACTGCTAGATACAGCCTATAGTTTGTTTGTTTCGATGTACGTACCAATCCAGAACTTCCTTCGTTTTCTTAATCGTGTGTAGTAATAATACAGAAGCGTATCTCCTTCTGAGCCTGAATCTGTGATCGACATGCAGAGTGTAGCCAAAAGAATCTCGGGTGCGACAAACAATACTCCCTGTCTTCCACACTCGCACACGGCAACTGAAAGTTCTCATTTCAGAGCTAGTCCGTGCGCGGAACAGCGTTACCAGCTAGTCAGCAACCAGTTGCCGATACTGGTAAATCGCCTGCCCGCTGCGTTCCTTTTCAGTTGCTCCGCGTGCGGCGTTAGAGTTGTCGCATTACTCTGTGTTGTGTGGTGCACGTTTTGGTTGCTGCGTATAGCTGGTCTCTTCACTTTTACGAAGGTTCTCTCGCAGAAACAAGGGTGACTGTAGTACCAAACCGAAAAAACTTATAACTACGTTGTCACTCCGTAACGAGTCGCCCGAGATCACAAGAAAAGATCACCAACATGACCTCGTATTTTAAGGAGGAAAAAGCAACCGATACCACGCGAACATTTGGGCCGTAATTCTGACAGAACGTAGTTACGACCTTCTGAAAGTACAGCTTTTAAACATGTGCATGCGCAACTTGTCACTCGTTCAGTCCCGTTGCAGCCACTTAATGCCGGTCGCCAAGTAGTGTGCAGTGGAGTAAGAGGTTTGCGAAATACTGTTTTGACATTCGTAACATACCTTTTTCAGTGTGTCAACAGCAACGGGCGCAGTTTCTAACCTGCAGCTGCTGCCAGAGATCTTTTGGCTTTGAACGTTTAGATGCTGCGATTCACAACTGCAGTATGACTGAATGAAACGAATGAGTGCTTCATTAAAGACGCAGTGCAGCGCCATTTAATTATTAACATCACTGCTGTGCGTTATTTTCTTTGGATTTTAAAGCTGGCACGTTAAAGTGGATTGCATTTGCAGGAGATGTGCTATTATTCAATACGTTGACGTGATTAAATTGTGAGTCGAAAATCGTTAACTTTACTTCATAATAATTCTTCAGTTTCTTGGGTTTCTTCATTTTGATTTTGAGGCATACACGTAGCTGCAGAATATCAATATGAGAATGATCATCATCATTTCCTTAGGGCTTTTGTCCCACTGAGAAGGACTTTGCCGGCCGCGGTGGTCTAGCGGTTCTGGCGCTGCAGTCCGGAACCGCGGGACTGCTATGGTCGCAGGTTCGAATCCTGCCTCGGGCATGGGTGTGTGTGATGTCCTTAGGTTAGTTAGGTTTAAGTAGTTCTAAGTTCTTGGGGACTTATGACCTAAGATGTTGAGTCCCATAGTGCTCAGAGCCATTTGAACCATTTGAACCATTAGAAGGACTTTGAGGTTTCATAGGATGGCCTTCGGCTGTGTGTCTGATGAGAAGGACTTTGAGGTTTTTATTCTATTGAGGTTATAAGATCTTAACCTAAAAATCAACAAGATGTTAATTTATTTTAATTCATTCAAAAAAAAAAAAAATTCACGAGCGGTCTGGCGCGACCAATAACCACCACAATCAAACTTTAAAGATAAATAATTTAATTTAAAGATAAGAAATTAATGAAGAACAACTATAATACAGCGAGAACAAGTAGACAACCCGCCCACCTCCCCAGGGGACGTAACCCCTGCAACCCTCACGACAAAAAACGACCGAAAATCAATTAATCTGCAACACGGGTATCGTAAGACTAGGACCCGTGTTGTGTTGCAGTCCCGCCTGCTGGGCGCACGGTGACTCCAAGCCGCGAGCAGCGCGGCGGAAGTCCTTATCACCACTGATAAGAACCGGATGTAGTTCTCAGCTCTGCAGCAATCTCCCAGCGCCAAAACTCCATTAGAATAACATTGACGGAAGTGAATTATTCTGCAACACGGATCAAGTAAATATACGGCACGCTGAAAATTTCCAAGTCCGAATGAAGGTCACGCGTACAACGCCAGAGACTAAGTCCCAATCAAGGTCACGCGCTTTAACACGCGTACACCAACCAACAACGTAATCTACAAATGCAGTAGCGTCAAGTAACAACGTATTCTACGAATGCAGTAGCGTCAAGCCTTGTTGTGAGATTTGGCGATGTTAGAGGGTGGCCAGATGCCCTTTCTGGCGCCACCCTGTACCTCTTGGGGCGGAATTAGCGTACCCCAGCTGCCTGGGTCTAGCATAAACCATGAAATGGTGCGAGTCGTGTAACTGAGGCGGGACGTGGGGACCAGCCCAGTATTCAGCTAGTGGGATGTGGAAAACCGCCTAAAAACCACGTCCAAGTCGTTAGTCCGCCAGGCGGATTCGATCCGGGGCCGCCGCGCCTACTCGAGTCCATGAAGCAGCGCGTTAGCGCTCTTGGCTAACCTGGCGGGTAGAATACCAACATGAGAATGTTGAACATGTATGTGCTGAGGTTGACATACTACATACATTAATTATTACTTTTGGCATAGAATAGAATGTCCTGGAACAAGATTTCAAACAATGTTGGGCAAATATGTCCATCTCCCTTCTCCTACTTCTTCGCCTTCAAGATCCCATGAATAGGAGGACTCTGGTCGTGACTCCGCCGTACAGTACTTCGCACTCTGACATTAGAACATACCTTCACCGAGGAGGCAGCAGTATATTGCTCCCTCCTACGTATATCTCGCGAAGTGGCCATGAGGATAAAATGAGAGAGATTAGAGCCCACACAGAGGCATACCGACAATCCTTCTTTCCACGAACAATACGAGACTGGAATAGAAGGGAGAACCGATAGAGGTACTCAAGGTACCCTCCGCCACACACCGTCAGGTGGCTTGCGGAGTATGGATGCAGATGTAGATGTAGATTAGGCGGCTGCAGTGAGGAAAAGCGAGTGATAAACCGTATGCGCGAAAATTTAAAAGCTGTACTTCCAGAAGGTCTTAACTACGTAATACCAGAATTATGACCCAGATTTCCGCACGAGACCGATTGCTGGGGCTGAAATCTTTCAAATTTCCTTTTTTCTCCTTAAAACATGAGGTCAATTTGGTGACGGTTCTTGTCAGGAAATATCCCCGAGCAACCTCTAACGGTTTGTCAGTACAGTTCTGGTTCATTCTGTATTCATGTACTGCTGTGGTGTGTCGCGGCTTTTTGTCCTTTTGGCTGTGGCGAACTATCCGCTACGCTCTTCGTGTTAGGACGCCTATTCGATTTCGTGTTGGTAACTCGGGAGTCACCTGGCCAGAACCCACGCAGTTCCTGCTTCCGCACTTCACTGAGTCTCACCAGCCCATATCTTATCTATTCATTTCTCCTTTCAGATTGTCTACCTGCCTACTCGGTTAAGAGATCTAACGTTCCTTTCATCCAAAGCTAGATTTTTTATTTTTTATAAAAAAAAATGATAAGTAGTCCCCGTCCGGATATCCAAATAGAGGACTATTTTCTCTCCGGAAAACACTGGAGGACGACATTGTATATCCTCGAGAAGTATACTGGGTGTTGTCTTGCTCTTAGCAGTCCGCAGTACCGACATAGCAAGACAACGTTAGCTAATAATACATGGCCAGATCAGTCAGTCGGCCAGACTGTTGCGCTGTAACTACAGAAAATGTCGGTACCCCTGTTCAAGAATCATTTCTTAGGCTCTTGTCTGACACTGCTTTGATGAGGTTGCACCTACGGTACGGCAGGCCATCTGTGAATCGTTGAGTCACTCAGGCAAACCCGTCGCAGCACACTCCACGGTTCACGGGCAGTTTTACGGCACAATTTGACTGAGGGAAGAGATACCATGATAGGCCACGTCTTGAAGCATCAAGGAATAGTTAGGTCAGTAATGGAGAGAATTGTGTGACGTTGAAAACATGTAGACATAGAGTACGAACTGATAACAAAAATCATACAAGTACTGAAGTAGATGTAGGTTGCAGTATTCATCCAGAGGAGAAGAGACTTGCAAAGGCCGGAGTAGCGTGAACAGCTGCATGGAAACGGACTTGAGACCACGTCCAAACAACAATGGTAACAACAACAAGAACAACAACAGTAGCAACTACATCGCTTTTTCCACCTTTGACAGTGATATACGTTTGAAATGAATGCCAATTTGAAAAAGTGGATAAGAATCCAAGGGAAACAGTAGATTCCTTTGTTACTGGCTGGTTAAGTCAGTCCAAAGTTCGGAGGGAAGTAACTGGCTACCGCGTTTAGTAGGATTAACCATTGTGAAACACTGCAGTGTTCAAAACGACCTTAGGGCTGAGCACAGCGTTGCAAGACTCTGAGCACACGCTGTTCGGCGATTGCTGTTATTTTCTTCTAGTCTTTGTAGACGCGCCTCCGAAGATAACGTTTTACACAAGAACACTGTGTACTCATACGGTCCCGTTTCTACGTTACTAGGAAATCAAAGCGACTCAAATTTTGGACGAGGGCACTAATAGTGACTTACTACATATTTTTGCAGGACAGTAAGTTTTCAAAATTCAGTACTTACAGGGGATAGGGAAAATAATGTGAACACCTATACTTACTTGGGAATGGTTAATTAATAAAGGATTGGGCCTCCATAATGCAGCTGCGATTCTTCTTGGAATACTGGCATACAATGATTGTATAGTCACCAGTGGAATGTTACGCCACTCTTCGATCAGAACTTCTAACTCCTGTAGTGACGAGGGAGGCGGATATCTCCTCTGGAGTCTGCGCTCCAATACCGCCCACAAGTGTTCCATAATGTTCAAGTCCGGGGACTGTGCCGGCCAGGGAAGACTCTGCAGTTCAGTTGCATGCTCCTCACACCACGATTTTTGTCCTGGCTGTGTGAAGGGGTGCATTATCTTGCTGAAATATGGCATCATCGTTGGGGAAGAACATTGGAATCATGATGAATCATGAGGTGCAACTGATTGCCTAAAATGTTCACATAATCGCTGGCTTAACATGGCCTTTGAGATTAATGATGGGAACAGCAGAATACCGTGATATGGCTGCCCACACCATCACACTTCCACCTCCATGCTCAACCACAGGAATCAAGCAGCCAGGATTGTAGGCTTCTTCTGGTGTTCTCCAGACATAAACCCGGCCCGATGTTGCAAATAAGTAAGACGTAGACTCGTCGGACCGTATGACGTGTTTCTACCGATCAACTGTCCAGGATTTATGCTCCTAACACTGTGTTTTACGCTTATTTGCATTGGTTGTCCTCAGTAAAGATTTTGCTATAGCAGCTCGCCTATGAACATTCGTTTCATGGAGCTCTCGGCGCACAGTGTTGATAGATACGGAGTCTCAGAGATGGACATTGAGCTCTGCAGTCATTTTCGCCGCTGCAGTTTTGTGTTGTTTTGACACAATTCGTGTTGACAGCAGTCTGTGTCATTTAGTTATGATCTACGCCCAACTATTACGTTTACACGATGATGTCTTTCCATGTTTTGTGTAGGCTGTTATGACTGTGGATACAGTTGCTCTTGACACGTTCAATAAGTTGTCTTCCTTGGTTTACTGATGCTCCAGCTAATCGGGCCCCCACAATCTGCCATCTTTGGAGCTCTGTTAGGTCTTTCATTGAGTGTCGACCTCGGCCTCTGAGTGCAAATACGAAGTGTGCGCACCACTCTAAACAACGTCAACTCATGCCTAGTCCGTAGTGAACACGCACAGTCCAGCACGACACGTACTTTACATGCGTTGTTGACTATCAAACACAACCATCCCATTACTACCACTGTCCACATTATTTTGCCCATACGCTGTTCATGAAACGACCAAATGACATCACACAATGACGCCTCTGTAGATTACGTTGCACATCTGACGTCTTCCCGCACGGGTTGGAGCCCGATTTTCTTGTTGGATATACATATATATATATATATCGTAAACCACATCAAATACTGACTAACCGATTCCACAGACCGAACGTGAGGAGAGGGGCTAGTGTAATTGTTTAATACAAATTATACAAAAATCCACGGAAGTATGTTTTTAACAGAAACCTACGTTTTTTAAAATGGAACCACGTTAGTTTTGTTAGCACATCTGAACATATTAACAAATACGTAATCAGTGCCGTTTGTTGCATTGTAACATGTTAATTACATCCGGAGATATTGTAACCTAAATTTGACGCTTGAAACATTTTCCTCACTTCATTGCAGGGGCCCAAACAGCTGCAACATACATCGCGTTTCTACAGAATGATCTGCCAACGTTGCTCGAAAATATCCCACTGGAAACGCGTCGACGTATGTGGTATCAGCATGATGGTGCACCTGCACATTCCGCAATTAACACTAGGCTGACCCTTGACAGGATGTTCGACGGGCGTTTCATAGGACGTGGAGGACGCATAAATTGGCCAGCCCGTTCTCCTGATCTTACACCTCTGGACTTCTTTCTGTGGGGTACGTTAAAGGAGAATGTGTACCGTGATGTGCCTACAACCCCAGAGGATATGAAACAACGTATTGTGGCAGCCTGCGGCAACATTACACCAGATGTACTGCGGCGTGTACGACATTCATTACGCCAGAGATTGCATTTGTGTGCAGCAAATGATGGCCACCACATTGAACATCTATTGGCCTGACATGTCGGGACACACTCTATTCCACTCTGTAATTGAAAATGGAAACCACGTGTGTACGTGTACCTCACCCCTCATGCTAATGTACATGTGCGTCAGTGAAAAAGACCAATAAAAAGGTGTTAGCATGTGGACGTAATGTGCTCTTCCAGTCTCTTCTGTACCTAAGGACCATCACCGTTCCCTTTGGATCCCTACGTAATTCGGTGCTCTCCGATACACACGATCGAACAGCGGAGGAGTGGTACTCAAGCGTCAACTTTAGGTTACAATATCTCCGGATGTAATTGACATTTTAAAATGCAACAAACGGCACTGTTTACGTATTTGTTTATATGTTCAGATGTCCTAACAAAACTAACGGGGTTCCATTTAAAAAAAACGTAGGTTTGTGTTAAAAAACATACTTCCGTGCATTTTTTTATGGTTTGAAGTAACCAATTACACTAGCCCCTCTCCTCACGTTCGGTCTGTAAAATCGATTCGTCAGTATTTGATGTGGTTTACGAAATATATCCAGCGGTAATGTTAGGTGACTCACCCTATATACACTCCTGGAAATTGAAATAAGAACACCGTGAATTCATTGTCCCAGGAAGGGGAAACTTTATTGACACATTCCTGGGGTCAGATACATCACATGATCACACTGACAGAACCACAGGCACATAGACACAGGCAACAGAGCATGCACAATGTCGGCACTAGTACAGTGTATATCCACCTTTCGCAGCAATGCAGGCTGCTATTCTCCCATGGAGACGATCGTAGAGATGCTGGATGTAGTCCTGTGGAACGGCTTGCCATGCCATTTCCACCTGGCGCCTCAGTTGGACCAGCGTTCGTGCTGGACGTGCAGACCGCGTGAGACGACGCTTCATCCAGTCCCAAACATGCTCAATGGGGGACAGATCCGGAGATCTTGCTGGCCAGGGTAGTTGACTTACACCTTCTAGAGCACGTTGGGTGGCACGGGATACATGCGGACGTGCATTGTCCTGTTGGAACAGCAAGTTCCCTTGCCGGTCTAGGAATGGTAGAACGATGGGTTCGATGACGGTTTGGATGTACCGTGCACTATTCAGTGTCCCCTCGACGATCACCAGTGGTGTACGGCCAGTGTAGGAGATCGCTCCCCACACCATGATGCCGGGTGTTGGCCCTGTGTGCCTCGGTCGTATGCAGTCCTGATTGTGGCGCTCACCTGCACGGCGCCAAACACGCATACGACCATCATTGGCACCAAGGCAGAAGCGACTCTCATCGCTGAAGACGACACGTCTCCATTCGTCCCTCCATTCACGCCTGTCGCGACACCACTGGAGGCGGGCTGCACGATGTTGGGGCGTGAGCGGAAGACGGCCTAACGGTGTGCGGGACCGTAGCCCAGCTTCATGGAGGCGGTTGCGAATGGTCCTCGCCGATACCCCAGGAGCAACAGTGTCCCTAATTTGCTGGGAAGTGGCGGTGCGGTCCCCTACGGCACTGCGTAGGATCCTACGGTCTTGGCGTGCATCCGTGCGTCGCTGCGGTCCGGTCCCAGGTCGACGGGCACGTGCACCTTCCGCCGACCACTGGCGACAACATCGATGTACTGTGGAGACCTCACGCCCCACGTGTTGAGCAATTCGGCGGTACGTCCACCCGGCCTCCCGCATGCCCACTATACGCCCTCGCTCAAAGTCCGTCAACTGCACATACGGTTCACGTCCACGCTGTCGCGGCATGCTACCAGTGTTAAAGACTGCGATGGAGCTCCGTATGCCACGGCAAACTGGCTGACACTGACGGCGGCGGTGCACAAATGCTGCGCAGCTAGCGCCATTCGACGGCCAACACCGCGGTTCCTGGTGTGTCCGCTGTGCCGTGCGTGTGATCATTGCTTGTACAGCCCTCTCGCAGTGTCCGGAGCAAGTATGGTGGGTCTGACACACCGGTGTCAATGTGTTCTTTTTTCCATTACCAGGAGTATATATATATATATATATATATATATATATATATATATATATTCACTGGAACATCTAACACAGCATATGTTGATCTCAGTACGAAGGTACAATCTGAAGTGGCCCTCTGCTGAATCGACGAAGAAAGGGTCATATGGGCAACACTGACTAGAAGGGACAGAATGCTAAGATGTTATGATGTCTGTTAAACATCGGGGAATAACTACCATGGTTCTAGAGTGATTTGTAGAGGGTAAAAACTGTAGCGGAACACAGAGCTTGGAATACATCCAGCAAATAATTGAGTACGATGAGTGCAAGCAGTACTCTGAAGTACAGGGATAGAAAATTGTGACGGGTCATGAAACCAGTGAGAAGACTGATGCCAATAAATAAATAAACCACATGTACCATATTGTTGTTGTTGTAGTCTTCAGTCCTGAGACTGGTTTGATGCAGCTCCCCATGCTATTCTATCCTGTGCAAGCTTCTTCATCTCCCAGTACTTACTGCAGATTCCATCCTTCTGAATCTGGTTAGTGTATCCATCTCTTGGTCTCCCTCTACGATTTTTACCCTCCACGCTGCCCTCCAATGCTAAATTTGTGATCCCTTGATGCCTCAAAACATATCCTACCAACCGATCCCTTCTTCTAGTCAAGTTGTGCCACAAATTTCTGTCCTCCCCAATCCTATTCAATACTTCCTCATTAGTTATGTGATCTACCCATCTAATCTTCAGCATTCGTCTGTACCACCACATTTCGAAAGCTTCTATTCTCTTCTTGTCCAAACTATTTATCGTCCATGTTTCACTTCCATACGTGGCTACGCTCCATACAAATACTTTCAGAAACGACTTCCTGACACTTGAATCTATACTCGATGTTAACAAATTTATCTTCTTCAGAAACGCTTTGCTTCAGTCCGCTTTCATCTACTTACTCAGCGAGAGAAAAACGGCTGTTTATGTGACTCGGTAGACTTTACGATCTCTCAAATCTTATTCTCATGGTCCCTATACGAGATAAAAGATGCATCAATGTTGGAGTCGCCTTCTGTGCTTTTGATTTATTTTGTTTGTCCCATTTCATTTACCAATTCGTAGCTGTACCACTAGATACTTAAATTACACATTGTTTAAATATTCAAGTACTGAGTTATTATACATGCCAGATTTTTGGTATATGTCAGTATCATCTTCCTTCTTTGGCTACTTTTGTACTGAGTTATTATAAATGGCAAATTTTTGGTATATGTCGGTGTCATATTCCTTCTTTAGACTTTTTTGCAGTTAGATTTTTTGTATACATCAGTGTCATCTTCCTTCTTTACACTTTTCTGCACCGAGATTTTTGGTGTATGTCAGTGTCATCTACTTCTTTGCACTATTTTGTATTGAGTTGTTATAAATCAATACAGAAATGTCTAAAGAAGGAAGATCACACTGATTTACACCAAAAATCTGGCATTTACCAACTCCAGTGTGACAGATGCGATGCTCTGTACTCAGGGCAGATCAACAGACCCTTGAAATAAGGTATAAAGAATATAAAAAGGCCTAGAAGTATGGTACCAGCCATTCAATATTTGCAGAGCACCTTCAGCAATAAAACCTCCGCCCCACCGCAACTGAACAGGGAATGAAAACAGTCAGATTTAGTAACAAAAAGCATGTGCTATCCCTACAATAGAACTTCCAAGTCCAAACAGCTATAACAGAGAGGAAACACATAATAAATTACCAGATAAACACCAGCAACCAAACGTTATTTGAATTAATAAAATATATTATAGATAAAGAGAAACCCCCATAGACATCACAAAATAATACCACAAACTTGGTAGTATCCCCACCCTATATCACCTACTACTGTACCATAGCAAAGGAATAATTTACAAAAAAAAAAAAAAAAAAGATTCAAATGGCTCTGAGCACTACGGGACTTAATTTCTGAGGTTATCAGTCCCCTAGAACTTAGAACTACTGAAACGTAACTAACCTAAGGACATCACACACATCCATGCCCGAGGCAGGATTCGAACCTGCGACCGTAGCGGTCGCGCGGTTCCAGACTGTAGCGCCTAGAACCGCTCGGCCACCCAGGCCGGCTAATAATTTACACACACAGTAGTTAGAACATGTTAGCTACCTTCAAATACACAGACACACACGGTCACACACACAGACACACACACACACACACACACACACACACACACACACACACACACACACACACACACACACCTGTCGGAAAATATGAACACATACACTAGCCAAAAAATATAAACACTCGTACATACAGAGCAGCAGCAGACGATCAACCTGCTATGAAAGCAAATGACGAATGCATCCCGCAATAGCAAAACAAAATCACTCGAAAAGGAGAGATGGCAGTCGTTCGTCACAACACAAAACCGTGAATATATTTACTGTCAGTGAAAGTTCTGTGTGCTAAAATCTACAACATATATGTAGAAGAACAGGAAGAATGACTTAAGCAACAGAAAACCGTGAGTACGTATAATATTTAATACTGTTTATAGAAGTAACTTAAAACATATGAACTGTTCACGATCCTAGCAAACAAAACTGTAAGAAAAACCATTTTGTTACAGTGACCACTGAAGATGCTTTCAAATAAAGATAAAAGCTAATAACCCGTTCATTGGCGTCGCAAAAAACAGTATTTAATTTACATAACTTATATTTATTTATAATTTATCATTTCAAGGCAGTTTTTCAGGCTAAAATATTTCTCAGCTATTGCCTTGATTTTCAGTCGCTATAAACACTTTGGATTTTACGCACCCGTCACTAATTCTGTTGTTTCTTATTTCAGGATGACCTTCCTCCAGAACAGATACAAGGTGAGTAGAACACAAATCTTGCTGATCCATCAACGTCACTTATCGAATGGAATTGCTGGCCAAGGGAAAAAACCTATTTTGAGAGCAGTAGCCGTAACATCAACAAGATAGAGGATGCCACAGGGCCAACTTCTATCACTGCTGAATTTTAAATTTAATTTTGTTTTAAGTCTCGACTTGCTTTAAGTAAACGTCCATTTTGAAGTTGCGGGCACGTACGTGTGGGAATCTGCATGCACTAATGGAGGAAAAAAATAATCAGTTCTTCTTATTATATTTTTCTTATTACACAAATGGACACGAAACTGGTCATTGTCTATGGATCTGACAGGTTACGCTCGTCAAACATTAGAGTCGTTGACTTCCCAATTACTGAAAACGTACACCAAATAATTGCGCATATCAAACTTGGAATTTAGTATCCAGCTGTCGCAGTCTTCAATCCTCTGACAACCATTTTCAAGCTGCCCAACATCAAAGCACTTCAACTGAAACCGTTTGATCACCATGATCAGTCGCTGACTTTTTTACCATTAGGTGACAGGACGGTGTAGGAGATATCTAGATGCGAGCATTCTCTACAACAGCATGCGAAACCAATATGTTGCTTCAGAGAAACTTTTCGGTTGGTGCAATTTACGCGATAACGAATTCAACATTAACCTAAAATATACTTTTATCTAATACTTGACACTGAAGTCATTATATCCACCACATGTAAGTTCCCCCAAGTATTTAGTGATTGAGAGTTTGTATGAACAGTTTTCTTCGCGGTCAGATTGAGGTTTTCCATTCCACAGAGCAAAGATTCCAATCCAATTGCTACATTTTATTCATAGCTTGCGAAAGGAATGCTGAAATGTAGTTGTCATAACGGCCATTCGTTTTCTGCTCCAGTCCTGAAAAAGGCGTTCGATGCCTTTGACCACGAGAAGAAGGGCTACATCACCATAGACACGGTGCAGACCATCCTGGACATGCTGGGTATCAAGCTGGACGCGGACACGCTGCAGGAGGTCGTCGACGAGCTGGACGCAGACGGTGAGCAAAAGTACTACAGTATCCCGACACTTAACGGACACTAACAAGGGAACCTCCCCATCGCACCCCCCTCAGATTTCGTTATAAGTTGGCACAGTGGATAGGCCTTGAAAACCTGAACACAGATCAATCGAGAAAACAGGAAGAAGTTGTGTGGAACTATGAAAAAATAAGCAAAATATACAAACTGAGTAGTCCATGTGCGAGATAGGCAACATCAAGCATAATCTGATCGCAGGAGCGCCGTGGTCCCGTGGTTAGCGTGAGCAGCTGCGGAACGAGGGGTCCTTGGTTCAAGTCTACCCCGAGCGAAAAAGTTTTCTTTATTTTCGCAAAGT
Organism: Schistocerca americana; assembly: GCF_021461395.2. Lineage (NCBI taxonomy): Eukaryota > Metazoa > Arthropoda > Insecta > Orthoptera > Acrididae > Schistocerca > Schistocerca americana. Next base: position 983,689,520 of record NC_060121.1, read on the forward strand.
TATGATCTGTCCATTCGTTCATTGACGTCTCTGTTCACTGTAATAAGTTTAGTGTCTGTGTTTTTCGACCGCACCGCAAAACCGTGCGATTAGTAGACGAAAGGACGTGACTCTTCAATGAGAACCGAAAACTTTTGATCGCAAGGTCATAGGTCAACAGATTCCTCCACAGGAAAACACGTCTGATATATTCTATACGACACTGGTGACGGCATGTGCGTCACATGACAGGAATATGTTGTCGACCCACATAACTTGTACACTTGGCGAATGGGAAAAAACATTCTTCTACCTTGCCCGCTTTAGGTTTTCTTGTGGATGTGATAATTACTCCCAAAAAAGTGATGAAAACATAAGAGTTTGTCACATAAACTGCAATAAATGAATCTAACAGTTTCAAAGTCGCTCACTTTTCCCTGTGCTCTGTTAAAACATATGTTTTTAACGTTTTCAAATTTTTCCGTGTGTAGACCGTCAAATCCTGCATATGTCCAAGCAAAACTGAACATGTCCTGGAATTTTGGAGAGCGAAGTTGATTATGTGTGAGTGCCTGAACTTTGATAATTGTCTGAAAATAAAAAATTAAAATTTTCGCTCGAAGGAAGATTTGAACCAAGGACCTCTCGCTCTGCAGTTGCTCACGCTAACCTCGGGAACACGGCGCTCCTAAGTGGAGTCTACCCCAGATGGTGTTCCCTATCATTCGCATGAATTACTCAGTTTGTATATTTTGCTTAATTTTTCAGAGTTCCATACAACTTCTTCCTGTTTTCTCGATTGATCTGTGTTCAGTTTTTCAAGGCCTATCCACTGTGCCAACTTATAACTGAATCTGAGGGGGGTGCGATGGGGAGGTTCCCTTGTAAGCACCTTATGTAAAAAAAATTTAAATCCAGAAAACTCCAACCCGTCGCTTTTTTTGAAATAGTTATTGATTGCATGAACCGTTTTTCGAATCATCACAGACTCACCTTCAGGAGGGTGCATACTGTAGCTATTTCAAAATGTAATGCTCTGTGACGTGTCGGTGGAACATGCTTTTTGCCTCAGGGCCACTTTGAAACATCTACAATTTGTACCCTCCTACGAGTATGCACGATAACGAATTCTGCCTTAACATAAAATACACAACAAAAGTCTGGATATACTTTTATGTATCACCTGTTCCTAGAGTCATTATATCCATTATATCCCACATGTCTTCAGTGATGAAGGATCTGTACGAATAGTTTTCTCCACTGTCACATTGAGGTTCTCCATTCCACAGAACAACTCATATGCACCGTTTGAGGATGAGCCTATAAACATTCGAAAACCGGTTCATGCAATAAATAACTAATTCAAAAAAGTGACTGGTTGCAGTTTTCTGTATTTATCTTGACTAAACAGTCGCGAGTCCTTAAAGATCTGTAATGGATAAGCTTAAGAAGAAACAGTCTCAGCAGATACGGATTTCAATGTTAACTGAAAACAATACTAAGATTTTATATTAATCTTGCAATCTTTATTGTTTGTGTTGCATTATAGTTTTTTCTTAGATCCATTTTCCTAATTCAAAAGAATGATCCTTAGGTTGTTGCTTCTACAAAGAAATAAATTTTTTCAAATGGCTTTTCATACCAGTTACTGTTGTTTATCGATGTTTAAAATTATATACATGTTATAGTACACTGCCGGCCGGTGTGGCCGTGCGGTTAAAGGCGCTTCAGTCTGGAACCGCGTGTCCGCTACGGTCGCAGGTTCGAATCCTGCCTCGGGCATGGATGTGTGTGGTGTCCTTAGATTAGTTAGGTTTAATTAGTTCTAAGTTCTAGGCGACTGATGACCTCAGAAGTTAAGTCGCATAGTGCTCAGAGCAATTTGAACCATTTTTATAGTACACTAGCGACCATTCCCACGTTAATACATTCACTGTCCATGAACCTGCACAAAGAACTACCCCTCTGTAATCACGGGTCCGCCAACGTTGCGGACAAAACAAAGACAACAGAAATAAAAGAGTGATTGAGTCTCTGAGATAATTTTGTAATTTACAAACTTTTTCGTATCAACAAAATGTTGCGCCCTACAAACACTCTTAGTTAAATTCATTACTATAAAATTTGTATTGTTCTTATATGATTGTTGTGAGATGTTAATTTGATTTCTGTTTCCATCGCTGCCGAATATCTCTTTAGAATCTACGAATTTTTGAACAGAATTGTGAGAAATTATTACAGGGTTATTACAAATGATTGAAGCGATTTCACAGCTCTACAATAACTTTATTATTTGAGATAATTTCACAATGCTTTGCACACACATACAAAAACTCAAAAAGATTTTTTAGGCATTCACAAATGTTCGATATGTGCCCCTTTAGTGATTCGGCAGACATCAAGCCGATAATCAAGTTCCTCCCACACTCGGCGCAGCATGTCCCCATCAATGAGTTCGAAAGCATCGTTGATGCGAGCTCGCAGTTCTGGCACGTTTCTTGGTAGAGGAGGTTTAAACCCTGAATCTTTCACATAACCCCACAGAAAGAAATCGCATGGGGTTAAGTCGGGAGAGCGTGGAGGCCATGACATGAATTGCTGATCATGATCTCCACCACGACCGATCCATCGGTTTTCCGATCTCCTGTTTAAGAAATGCCGAACATCATGATGGAAGTGCGGTGCAGCACCATCCTGTTGAAAGATGAAGTCGGCGCTGTCGGTCTCCAGTTGCGGCATGAGCCAATTTCCGCGGGCTACGCGTGAAACTTGCCCGCACGCGTTCAACTGTTTCTTCGCTCACTGCAGGCCGACCCGTTGATTTCCCCTTACAGAGGCACCCAGAAGCTTTAAACTGCGCGTACCATCGCCGAATGGAGTTAGCAGTTGGTGGATCTTTGTTGAACTTCGTCCTGAAGTGTCGTTGCACTGTTATGACTGACTGATGTGAGTGCATTTCAAGCACGACATACGCTTTCTCGGCTCCTGTCGCCATTTTGTCTCACTGCGCTCTCGAGCGCTCTGGCGGCAGAAACCTGAAGTGCGGCTTCAGCCGAAAAAACTTTATGAGTTTTTCTACGTATCTGTAGTGTGTCGTGACCATATGTCAATGAATGGAGCTACAGTGAATTTATGAAATCGCTTCAATCATTTGTAATAGCCCTGTATTTAACAGAAATGCTATACATAGCTTCAGAAACTGATGCACAAGGCTCAACAACTGCTATCGAAAACTACATTATGATAAAGCTGCGTGCGATTAACAGAACCACATTCATTTAAGATTTATTCAGTATCTCCCAGCTCTGAAACTGTAAATGACGTAACTAATACACACGTGTCAGGAAACTATAAATGAAGTGAAGTGTCACGTCAGAGGGGATAGAGTGAGTTAACGAGATACAGAAAGAGAGAAAGGATATGTTTGTTTGTAGTGTGTATGTATGTGTGAGTGTGTGCGATACAGAGAGACATGACTTCTGACAGAAAATCATAGTGAGAGAAAATGAGACACAGGGAGACACACGAAAGAGAAAGTTAAGAACGAGAGAGAGAGAGAGAGAGAGAGAGAGAGAGAGAGAGAGGATAAGGGGGAAATAAAACAGCTCCGGTGATGAAAGAGGGAAGAGAGATGGAAATGAAGATGACAAATAGATACAGTGGGACAGATTCGTAACAATTTTCTAAGATAACGGCTTTTTTTGTTAAGAAACATGACGCTTGAATTACGCTCTGCAATAGATACCAAAAATATGTGACATTATTTGTTCTAAAATCTAAGCACTTTTCTTATGTGCTATCTGACGCGATATTCAAAATGATTTTGGTTAAGGCTCTACCACAGCAAATTTGTTGCCTCTATTTCCATTAATGTTGAAAAGTTTAGTTCATATCCAAGACAAAATAATAAATATTCCAATATTTGTCTTCAGGTTGTTCTTCTTTACTGTACAACACGAATAAGGCGAGATATATGAGCAGCTCGCTCTACAGTCTTTCTTGTACGTAGTCTTCCTACAATCCTCTTTCGTGTTGCTTAATATTGATTTACTTGTTTATGTAGTCTGACATCATCAATTTACTTCAAATGAGTTTATCGTTTTTGTCTATATTGCTACACTTCATCAATTACAGTGAATTTAAGCAGATGGGGTTGGTCAAATGATTGAATGGTACGAAAATAAGACTCCCAATATATTGCACAGTAGATTTTTGTCCGAATTTTCATAATCAAACGAAGAGTCGGAAGTGGACAAATGGGGTATCAAGTTGACCAGCGTGAAGTCTAGTTCTGCAAAAAAGGGTTTATTTGCTTGAAAGTATTCAGTGTAATTAAGATAAACTTAATAAGAGATGTGAGGGAAAATTTTGTCAGTTTTTCCATGGCCACACGAAGGGTGAGAAATGGCCAAATGAGGCAACAAATTGTCCTGTGTGAGGTCTACTTCTGTTTTGTGTCTTCTTTACTCTAACTTTACAGTAGCATGCACGCTTTCACTCAGTCGAGGCTCTGAGCACTATGCGACGTAACTTCTGAGGTCATCAGTTGCCTAGAACTTAGAACTAATTAAACCTAACTAACCTAAGGACATCACACACATCCATGCCCGAGGCAGGATTCGAACCTGCGACCGTAGCGGTGGCTCGGCTCCAGACTGCAGCGCCTAGAACCGCACGGCCACTCCGGCCGGCTTAGTCGAGGATCTTCGTTTCAGATTCCTGTGTATTTGACGTTTTGTCTTTTAGAAGGAAGGTCAGCGTTGGCCGTAATTTTGATGGTTTATTGACAACACAATCGATTTTCAATCACATAATGATCGTCTTCAGTACTGTAATGTAGGAATTAAAACTCATAGGCACTGGTGTCAAGTTATTATCAGTAACCAAAGGTATGAAACGATCACAGTAACTAATTTTGTATTTTGTTAGGGAACGCAATATCTGCAGGGCGTCCCAGCAGGAACAGTCAGTAGAGGTATGACATGAACGATCATTCTAAGACAAAAATTTTATTAAACATGGGCTCAACAATCCATGCCTTAAGAGCTATAAGTACTTCCTCAGCTTCGACGCTGTGAAACAAATCTCTTCTACTGCAAAATCTTTGCTTTCCATATTTTGAGAGATGGTAGTATGGGCCAAAACACGAAAAAAAGTCTAATGAACTTGGGTTTTAAAGTGCATTCCCTGACAGCTGAGTGCTCTTGTTCATCTTCGGTACTGTCAAACTCATCTCTTCTACTGAACAGGTGCCCTTAGCTCTTCAGATATGCATTGTAGACCCATGTTTACTCGTGGACTGGGTGTTGTGTTGTCCTCACAATCATTTCATCTCCATCACCGGCACGCAAGTCAGCCAGTGTGGCGTCGACTGAAATTAAGACTCGCACTCGGCGGCCAAACTTCCCTGGACGGGGCCTCCCAGCCAACAATGCCATACGCTCATTTCATTTCATTTCCATAAGTTATAGGGGGCAATAAGCTTTCTGGCCTTGATAGACACCTAATTATGAAACTGAATTTTTTATTTTATGGAACTTTATACTTTACTGTGGCACTGGGAACTTAAATGACACAACATTTGCGAGTCTAGATCAAATATAGAGGCGAACAAAAAATTCCGATGTATGTCGTTGCTACAGCTTGTACACAACGCAGCGCGACTCCGATGCGGGTATATAAGCACCAACATTCAGGTAAGGAATTAGTGTGGCATTCGAGCTTTTCGGACGTGTCTGTCGTAAATGCGGAAGTGTGAACTATAGCGACGTTATTACCGAACGGGTCCAAACAGGACCAACATGCTGTTATTCTTTTCTTAGCTGTCGAATGATAAACACTGACAGACATCCACTGGAGAATGAATAATGTGTACGGGGCAGCGTATCTGTCGGAAACCAACGTTGTGGAATGGTGCGACAAGTATATAATACACATTCCCATATCTCAGATATCGTAAGGCAGACGTTACGCCAACTCAAATGGGAGGCAGTCGAACACCCGCCCTATAATACTGATCTCTCCCCATGCAATTATCACACCATCGGCAACTTAAAAAAGGCCTTGAAGTGTCGAAGATTCATTTTGGACGAGGATATGCAGTAGGCAGATACGGATTCCTTCACGCAGCACGATACGGTGTTTTACCAAATGTTTATCATCAAACTGGTGCGTTGGTGGGATAATTGTCTCAATGCTCACTGAGATTTTGCCACATTGGCAATACCGATTCTGGACTGTACGACCTTCTGAACTGTACAGTCTTCGAACTGAAACTTTCTGATCGTCCCCTATGGCTCTAACGTTCACGCCATTGGCTAGTGATGCTGGGGACTGGGCATAGGTATATTATTAGTGATCTATTTAACGCAATGGCAACGGCCTTGCCGCAGTGGATACACCGGTTCCCGTCAGATCACCGAAGTTAAGCGCTCTCGGGCGTGGCCGGCACTTGGATGGGTGACCATGCGCTGTTGCCATTTTTCGGGGTGCACTCAGCTTCGTGATGCCCATTGAGGAGCTACTCGACCGAATAGTAGCGGCTCCGGACAAAGAAAACCATCATAACGACCGGGAGAGCGGTGTGCTGACCACACGCCCATCCCCATCCTCATCTGAGGATGACACAGCGGTCGGATGGTCCCGATGGGCCACTTGTGACCCCAAGACGGAGTGCTTCTTTAACGCAATAGATTTTATAATGCAATGTGATGAGTGCCTTGACAGATATATGTACCCCCAGTAAGAGCTCATTAATCTTATTTGCATTAATCTGGCAAAATGCCAATGGTTTGCTCATCCGTTACCTAGAATTATCCTGCGGAAAATTAGTTATTCAGGATAAGCAGACAAGTTGCCTGTCCCCTTCAAACTGACTCAAAAGTCATACTGCATCAAAAAATCAAACACAAGTAAATTAAATGATCAGGGTAAATTGTTGTTGTTGTGGTCTTCAGTCCTGAGACTGGCTTGATGCAGCTCTCCATGCTACTCTATCCTGTGCAAGTTTCTTCATCTCCCAATACGTACTGCAGCCTACATCCTTCTGAATCTGTTTAGTGTATTCATCTCTTGGTCTTCCTCTACGATTTTTACCCTCCACGCTGCCCTCCAATACAAAATTGGTGATCCCTTGATGCCTCAGAACATGTCCTACCAACCGATCCCTTCTTCTTGTCAAGTTGTGCCACAAACTCCTCTTTTCCCCAATCCTATTCAATACTTCCTCATTAGTTACGTGATCTACCCATCTAATCTTCAGCGTTCTTCTGTAGCATCACATTTCAAAGGCTTCTATTCTCTTCTTGTCCTAACTATTTATCGTCCATGTTTCACTTCCATACATGGCTACACTCCATACAAATACTTTCAGAAACAACTTCCCGACATTTAAATCTATACTCGATGTTAACAAATTTCTCTTCGTCAGAAATGCTTTCCTTGCCATTGCCAGTCTACATTTTATACCCTCTCTACTTCGACCATCATCAGTTATTTTGCTCCCCAAATAGCAAAACTCCTTTACTACTTTAAGTGTCTCATTTCCTAATGTAATTCCCTCAGCATCACCCGACTTAAATCGACTACATTCCATTACCCTCGTTTTGTTTTTGTTGATGTTCATCTTATATCCTCCCTTCAAGACACTGTCCATTCCGTTCAACTGCTCTTCCAAGTCCTTTGCTGTCTCTGACAGAATTACAATGTCATCGGCGAACCTCAAAGTTTTTATTTCTTCTCCATGGATTTTAATACCTATTCCGAATTTTTCTTTTGTTTCCTTTACTGCTTGCTCAATATACAGATTGAATAACATTGGGGAGAGGCTACAACCCTGTCTTACTCCCTTCCCAACCACTGCTTCCCTTTCATGCCCCTCAAGCGGGGTAAATTACTACCTACGAAAGAACCAATGCTGTTATCTTCACCACATCTTTTTAATACTGAACCCGTAGATATTGAAATCACTGACAAAATTAATATTCTCTGAAATATTAGCAAGTACAGATTTTCGCTGCCTTGGTATTGGTCCTTCACTGCTTAGCCCTGCCCTGTTTAACGCTTGCAATCTGCTGATAATACACATGGAATGACTGACATCACACCCAATGTAAGAAATATACCCTAGTAAGCAATGTGAAATGTGAGTGCCGAAAGAATAGTTATAGTTTTAAACATGGCTGTTACTTAGCAACCGTATACTACTTTCAACATAGTATTTTACAGCCAACCGGTTGCACATGATTGGTAGGTACATTGACCTACATTTAGACACCTACTAGGGGTGCCTTCATCAGCATGAAATTTTCACAAATCGCAAAACCACATTGCTAAACAGCAAGTCAAAAGTGAAATACAACGTTCTAGCCTTTGCCACGTGTGACCAGCTGTGAACAACATCAGATTAATCATCGTCAGACCGTATGCATATCACAGGTATCGTAGAAATGCGGCAATACAGAAGGCTCCTCCTCGGCGCCAACAGCTCTGCTGAAGCCTCTCAGATCTCTGGAACATGACTCGGAAACCTTGAATGGTTGACTGCGGTCAAAATACTGCTCAACCAGTACTACCTTATAACTTCACTGTACAACAGCTGAAGCGGTCTCTATCACTCTTTGCTGAACCAGACGCGAACTCAGCCCTTGGGGTGAAGCTCGGGTAATGCCAAGTACAGCCGCAAGTACAGTGTCGTAACAGCTATCTACTACAAAAGAGCACAAGACGGCAAGTCTGTCCGATCTCTCTACCAAGTCTCCTCTACCAAGTCTCGGTTCCCCTCCTCTTTAAACGTGGGTGGCGAATCATGTTTCTGGAAGTCGCTTTCTTCCGCGTTCCGACCAATCTCCGACTTAGTTTCTGGAATATCTCCCTATTTCATCGACGAAATATAACCTAACAATGTGCGTCAAGTTGGTTACACGCCATGCGTGCGTGCTCTACATTTAAACTGCTGCCCCTATTCACCGCCGAACTCTACAAAGATTGCCACCACGGACCGATAGTCATGCCCTCAGCTATGCGTCTTAAGAATTTCGCGGAAGGAAAACTGCTTGGTATAACCACACGCTCCCACTCTCTCTTACACTGAGCTAGTACAGAATTGCTTCTACCCAGTCACCCAAAATGCACAAACAATATGAATTAATCAATAACGAATTAGTACCTATTTCATACCTCCTTGTAGTCGCTTAATCATGTAATATTGGAGGGAAAGGCTCCTTGTAAGGTACAAAGTACTACTGCCTTACACCGAGCGAGGTGGCGCAGTGGTTAGACACTGGACTCGCATTCGGGAGGACGACGGTTCAATCCCGCGTCCGGCCATCCTGATTTAGGTTTTCCGTGATTTCCCTAAACCGCTCCAGGCAAATGCCGGGATGGTTCCTCTGAAAGGGCACGGCCGACTTCCTTCCCCATACTCCCCTATTCCGATGAGACCGATGACCTCGCTGTCTGGTCTCCTTCCCCGAAACAACCAACCAACTACTACCTTACAAAGTAACAAGGTAACAGCGTCTCACACGCCCTTCCGCAGTCTCCCCTACAGAATGAAATGCAAGAGAACACGTGACTCTCATATGTTTCATATGTTCACATGTGCGCTTGAAGCCCGTAGGTCGGTCTTTTGCTGTTTTAGCGATCAGACAGCTTAGCTATTCATTCGCAATGTACAAGTTTCAAAATGCTTCAAATGACTCTGAGCACTGTGGGACTTAACATCTGAGGTCATCAGTCCCCTAGAACGTAGAGCTACTTAAACCTAACTAACCTAAGGACATCACACACATCCATGCCCGAGGCAGGATTCGAACCTGCGACCGTAGCGGTCGCGCGGTTCCTGGGACTTAACAACTGAAGTCGTCAGTCCCCTAGAACGTAGAGCTACTTAAACCTAACTAACCTAAGGACATCACACACATCCAAGCACCGAGGCAGGATTCGAACCTGCGACCGTAGCGGTCGCGCGGTTCAAGAATGTAGCACCTAGAACCGCTCGGCCACCCCGGCCGGCAGTGTACAAGGCAGACGAAAAAGTGGAGCACTATTCGACTGACGCGAATGTCGTAAATTTTGTATTGCGGATAGGCTTTGAGATACTGCCAAGTCCTGGTGATCTGTCTTTACAAATGTTCAAATGTGAATTCCTAAGGGACCAAACTGCTGAGGTCATCGGTCCCTAGACTTACACACTACTTAAATGAACTCATACTGAGAACAATACACACATCCATGCCCGAGGGAGGACTCGAACCTCCGACGCGAGTGGCCGTGCAAATCCGTGACATGGCGCCTCAAACCGCGCGGCTGTCTTTGCAAATATAGAAACTTTGCGCTACAATATGAACAAGTTTCACATACGTTATGTCGTTGAATTGCTCTTCGATGTCTCTTTTCGGTACTGCAAAAAATTTAGTTCCATTAAAAAAAGATTGGTGTCACAGTTCCACAGCTACTCGTAAAAACTTTAAAAACTACTTGCGTACGTCAGGAAATTCATCTTCCTTCTGTAAAACTAATCTGTCACCTTCATAATACGACAGCCACTACTGCCAGTCTCTTGTTTATAATCTTTCCAATATCTATACTATTTATTCTTTAGTTCTCACAGCTGTTTCGATCTTCTTTTTTAGGATTGGATTGTTTCTTCGGACTTATCTTTATGTTTAGCTTATAAACTGTTATAGCATTGTCTCCTAACGGTGCATTGAGATTCCTCTTTAAAAAGTGTTATATACTGATAAGACGAAGCATCATTTACTTATTTATACAATTGTTTCAGATGGCAATATTAAGGTTCAAATGGTTCAAATGGCTCTGAGCACTATGGGACTTAACATCTTAGGTCATCAGTCCCCTAGAACTTAGAACTACTTAAACCTAACTAACCTAAGGACATCACACAACACCCAGCCATCACGAGGCAGAGAAAATCCCTGACCCCGCCGGGATTCGAACCCGGGAACCCGGGCGTGGGAAGCAAGAACGCTACCGCACGACCACGAGATGCGGGCAAGCAATATTAAGGCCTTCAACCACTAACCAGACATCCTCAGTTGATAAACACTGAAATTTGTATGGTATAATAATAATATCTATGGTAATGAATAAGCGACCTCTAACAGAAATGTATGACAACAGTATAGAAGGAATTAATGTGAAGAAAAAATTTCTTGGTCAGTAATATTTTATAGACAATTTTTCCATTATGAATTTGTACTCACACTACATACAATCTTTAAGCAAAGATACATACATACAATCTTTAAGCAAATACCAGTCCACAAGATCCATCTAAATTCTTTATATTGACTAACTACACAGTGAAACTTCTTGGCAGATAAAAACTATGTGCTGAACGAGGCTCGAACTCAGCCTCTTTGCCCCTCGCGAGGAAGAGCTCCGCCGACTTTTTTTATTTTATTTTTTAAGAAATGTAGGAGAAGCAAAAAGCTTTATTATTCACAAAACCATAATATGTTGTTATAACATTATAAGTCCTGGATGGAACCTTGCTGCAGTCCGAAAATGCAGCAGGAAATAACAACAAAGTCAAAGTAGGGCACCTCCGGCACCTTTAAAAACTTGTTTATGCACGAGGGTTATTCGGAAAGTAAGGGTTGATCGGCCGCAAAATGGAAAATACAGTGAAAATCTGATGAAGCTTTGCACAGATGCGTTGGGCACTGTGTCTACAACGCCCGTTGATCGCTTCATGTCGCTCTTTTCAGTTCTGAGCTGACAGTGAGAACGTAAAGATTCCTGGAAATTAGCGTCTACCGCCAAGCATGAGGGCCTGGGGAAAGATTTCGCCTGAAGCTATGCAATCCACATAACATAACCGTCATGCGGTTCGTTCTACACGACAATTCTCGGCCGCACTCTGCAGGGCCAATGAAGATAATCCTGCAGCGTTTTCGGTGGGGAGTGTTTGATCACCCACAATACAGTCTGTAATTGGCTACCCCTGAGGTCCATCTCTGCTCAAATGAACCGCTGGCTATAAAGACAATATTTTGACACAGAAAACGGGCTGCAGTCCACAGTAGAAAATTGTCGAACAGTACTGGCGGCTGTCTCCTATAACGAGGGAATTGAAAAATTCGTACAACGCTACGACGGATGTCTAAGTCTGAGCGGCGACTGTTTATAGAAGTAGCTGGGAGGTGTAGCTAACCGTTGCAAATAAAACAGTTTTGATTTTCACTGTGGTTTCCACTTCGGTGACCTATCGTTCCTTCCTTTCCGGATAGCCCTCGTGTATTAAAACAAAATTTAAAGAAGCATCCCATTGCTAGCTGTGCAACTGTTAGTTCTTCCTGGCGCATACTCGCGCAGTTTTCCTTAGCTGATCACTCATCTTGCTCGGTTCCACAAACACCGGCGCTCATCTTTGCCCACCTGGCACACCCCAGCTACCTGGAGGGTCCGCAAAAACCGTTCCTAGGAAATTTGCACGCCTGTCCTTGTACTTTCGTAGCTGTAAGAGTTTTATGTGTCCGTCCTGTAAGCATTGCCAGTAATCCAGTACGTTCATATGTGTATCTCTATATACGTAATGGACCGTCATACCAGTGATCCACGCAACTACGTTCGTCTTATAATGCGGAAAATACGTTTCCTCTAGAAAACGTACAGTCTCGAAAGATATTGCTGTATGTACAGTGCGCCGCATGAACGCTATGATCTTCCTCGCCAGAGTCCTCACAGCCAACTCCTCGCTGGTGGTCGTCCGTGACACATGGGCGAATCCGCCAAATGTTTTGCGTTCTTTCTGTCATTCGTTGGATTTCCGGTTTGCAGATCTGTCGAAGAAGCAGATGGTGCACATCCTTCGAGTTCGGCTCTCGGAACGTCGGTAAATGCTCCAGAACGTAACTACGTTCAGCGATGGACGTGCGCACGTACGTTACCCGGGGAGGTATATGGCCGACACTGACTGGGAGAAGATGCGATGCTGGTACTAGTTCTTCGATAATCGTCCCCGTAAGGGAGTGATTCCTGCCGTGCCACCGTTCCAGCATGGTATTAATATACATGGCATTCGCCTCATCTGGTCGTTGACTAAACGCCCCCTACTAGTGCTGGGAGGGTAAGCGTGTTGTACTGTACCTTAAATAGCTGTCCCAAGCTTACATAGCACCCAAAAACCGCCTGAATCCTCATAGCAACATCTGAGCTACCCAAGCCCGACTCACGACCTGTCTTCACAGCTTTACTTCCCCCAGTAGCTCATCTCATACTTCCAAAACTCCTGGAAGAAAGGACATTTGGGAGACATAACTTAGCCACAGCCTGCGGAATGTTTCCAGAATGAAATTTTCACTCTGTAGCAGAGTGTGCCATGATATGGAATTTGGGGCAGGTTAAGGCTGTGTGAGTCGTGCTTGGGTAGCAATGTCGGTAGGACGTATGCCCGCGAAAGGGAAAGGTCCCGAATTTGAGTTTCGGTCCCGCACAGTTTTAAGCTGTCGGGAAATTTCACATCAGCGTACACACCGGTGCAGGGTGAAGATTTCATTCTGTAACCAAACAGTGATTTCCACATTCAGTACCTCAGCACTTTCGAAACAATAATGATAATTTATATTGCACCTGGTGCACTGTTAGAATGTTCCTAAGTAGCTCTACTGCATGTTACTAATCGCCGATGTTACTTTTGCTTAAAGTTATTCGTAGTATGGTGGAAAAAGTTTTTCTGTATAGAGGGAGGTCAGAAAGTGAAATGACATATAATACTTACGATAAATATAAGTCACTGTTGCTCATGGGGACGCAGTCTTAAGTTACACATCTACGTGGAAATTTCCGGAAGGATTTTGCCAGACAATTATGATATTACAGTTCAACGTTAAAAATTGTTTACATGTACAACATTCTAAATGAAGGCATCTTCCATGAAATACGACAATATTACGAGGGGCAGATGAGTGCGATATTTCTAAGGAAAACGATACATCGAGATGTAATGCAAAAACTGAATTACGAGGAAAGAAGGACACATAAGTGCCCGGCAGATACTCCGTCGCACCACCTTCACAATAATAACGGAAGGTCAACGGATTGCTTTTAGCACTGATGTGGATGACCTCACACTAGCCGGCCGCAGTGGCCGAGCAGTTCTACGCGCTTCACTCCGGAACCGCCCGACTACTACCGTCGCAGGTTCGAATCCTGCCTCGGACATGGATGTGTGTGATGGTTCAAATGGCTCTGAGCACTATGGGACTCAACTGCTGTGGTCATCAGTCCCCTAGAACTTAGAACTACTTAAACCTAACTAACCTAAGGACATCACACATATCCATCCCCGAGGCAGGATTCGAACCTGCGACCGTAGCAGCAGCGCGGCTCCGCACTGGAGCGCCTAGAACCGCACGACCACCGCGGCCGGATGATGTGTGTGATGTCCTTAGGTTAGTTAGGTTTAAGTAGTTGTAAGTCCTAGGGGACTGATGGCCACAGATGTTAAGTCCCATAGTGGTCAGAACCATTTGTACCCTAAATCGTTTACATAGATAAGGAACAGCACAGGGCCTACAACACTACCTCGGGGGACGCCAGATATGACTCCTGTTTTACGATTGTCCGCCCGTTACTACGAACTGTGACCTCTCTGACAGGATATCAGGAATCCAGTAGCATAACTGAAATGATATTTCATAAGCACGCAATTTGATTACAAGCCGTTGAGTACAGTGTCCAAAGTCTTCTGGAAATCTAGAAATACGGAATCAATTTGAAACTCCTTGTCAATAGCACTCAAAAGTTTGTGTGAGTAAAGAGATATTTGTGTTTCACAGGAACAATGTTTTCTAAATCCGTGTGACTATGTCTCAATAGACCGTTCTCTTCGAGGTAATTCATAATGTTCGAACACAATATATGTTCTAAAAGCCTGCTCCATGTCGACGTTAATGATATGGGCTTGTAACTTAGTGGATTACTCATACTGCCTTTCTTGAATATTGGTGTGACCTGTGCAACTTTCTAGTCTTTGGGTACGGATGTTTCGTCGAGGATGGTAATTCAGGAAATCACTTTGAGGTGAGAAAGGTAGGAATAATAGCAAATCTATGAAACTTCCTGGCACATTAAAACTGTGTGCCGGACTCGAACTCGGGACCTTTGCCTTTCGCGGGCAAGTGCTCTACCATCTGAGCTACCCAAGCACGACCCACGGCCCGTCCTCACAGCTTTACTTCCGCCAGTACCTCGTCTCCTACCTTCCAAACTTTCCAGAAGCTCTCCTGCAAACCTTGCAGAACTAGCACTCCTGAAAGACAGGATATTGCGGAGACATGGCTTAGCCACAGCCTGGGGGATGTTCTGCGAGGTTCGCAGGAGAGCTTCTGTAAAGTTTGGAAGGTAGGAGACGAGGTACTGGCAGAAGTAAAGCTGTGAGGACGTGGGTAGGTCAGTTGGTAGAGCACTTGCCCGCGAAAGGCAAAGCTCCCGAGTTAGAGTCTCGGTCCGGCACACAGTTTTAATCTGCCAGAAAGTTTCATATCAGCGCACACTCCGCAGCAGAGTGAAAATCTCATTCTGTAAATAGCAAATCTAGTCGATAAAGAGTATATAGCTAGTTACGTGGAAACATAAAATTAAACGTGGACTCCGAAACACAGCGCAATCAGAGTTTTCGCACTAAGAAACCATGGCCTCAGGTGAAAGAAGCAAAAAGTAACTCTCAATAAAATCGCAGAACCGACCGAGAAATGACCCTCAGCTCTTCGTATCTGTAGCATCACCCCTGCTTACCCGCTAGCCAACCAATGTTTACATTCCAGAAACACACACAGACACGCGGCTGCATGATTTGCTGGTCTCTCCTTAGCTGGGGGACTGATGACCTTAGCTGTTTAGTCCCCCTTGAACATCCCAACAACCACCATCTCTCCTCAGCTAGAGTGACCCCTCAGACGCTGCCTCCTGTGGTTGCAGGCTTGGGCCAGCTGGGCTTCGACGAGTTCGTCATCCTGGCGGCCAGGTTCCTGGTTGAGGAGGACGCGGAGGCGATGCAAGAGGAGCTGCGGGAGGCCTTCCGCCTGTACGACAAGGAGGGTGAGTTGTGGACCGCAACGGCACGCCCACCCTCAGGAATCAACCTAGTTTATTTTCGATGTGCAGACACTGTGTTCAAAGATTG
Source organism: Schistocerca americana (assembly GCF_021461395.2). NCBI lineage: Eukaryota > Metazoa > Arthropoda > Insecta > Orthoptera > Acrididae > Schistocerca > Schistocerca americana. Next base: position 983,705,649 of record NC_060121.1, read on the forward strand.
CATTCAAATTCAACACAAAGGGACAATTGAAGAGCTTACTTCAATAGTGGTACAAGACCATTTTTGTTCATTTTGAGATACAGAGTACTAAAGTTAAATGAGCGCTGAAACACCTGCAGTTGACATACCAGAAATATTCAAGCATATGGCTTCCTGTTGGAGATGAACCTTTCTTTCTGTTTGTTTGGATCATTAATTTCAGAAGCATTATAGACAGAAACGTGGAGGTAATGGACTTGTACCACTATTGACATAAGTCCTTCAATTAATTACTGAAATACAGGGTGATTCAAAAAGAATACCACAACTTTAGGAATTTAAAACTCTGCAACAACAAAAGGCAGAGCTAAGCACTATCTGTCGGCGAATTAAGGGAGCTATAAAGTTTCATTTAGTTGTACATTTGTTCGCTTGAGGCGCTGTTGACTAGGCGTCAGCGTCAGTTGATGCTAAGATGGCGACCGCTCAACAGAAAGCTTTTTGTGTTATTGAGTACGGCAGAAGTGAATCGACGACAGTTGTTCAGCGTGCATTTCGAACGAAGTATGGTGTTAAACCTCCTGATAGGTGGTGTATTAAACGTTGGTATAAACAGTTTACAGAGAATGGGTGTTTGTGGAAAGGGAAAAGTTCTGGACGGCCGAGAACGAGTGATGAAAATGTAGCACGCATCCAGCAAGCATTTGTTCGCAGCCCAGGAAAATCGACTCGCAGAGCTAGCAGAGAGCTGCAAATTCCACAATCAACTGTATGGAGAGTCCTACGAAAAAGGTTAGTTATGAAACCTTATCGTCTGAAATTGGATGGATCGGCCGCCAGGCAGCCCGTGACAGAGCACTTCATCACTGGCCTCCAAGAAGCCCTGATCTTACCCCCTGCGATTTTTTCTTATGGGGGTATGTTAAGGATATGGTGTTTAGGCCACCTCTCCCAGCCACCATTGATGATTTGAAACGAGAAATAACAGCAGCTATCCAAACTGTTACGCCTGATATGCTACAGAGAGTGTGGAACGAGTTGGAGTATCGGGTTGATATTGCTCGAGTGTCTGGAGGGGGCCATATTGAACATCTCTGAACTTGTTTTTGAGTGAAAAAAAACCTTTTTAAATACTCTCTGTAATGATGTATAACAGAAGGTTATATTATGTTTCTTTCATTAAATACACATTTTTAAAGTTGTGGTATTCTTTTTGAATCACCCTGTATTATGCGGAAGTCAGACAAAAGTGACTTGTTGTTTGCTACATTAGACTTTAAGTAAATCAATTACAAAATCCATTGTATGTACACTGAGGAGCCAAAGAAACTGGTACAAATGCCTAAAATCGTGTAGGGCCCCAGAAAGCAGGCAGAAGTGCCGCAACTCGATATGGCATGGACTCGACTAATGTCTGAAGTAGTGCTGGAGGGAATAAACACCACGAATCCTGCAGGGCTGTACATAAACCCGCAAAAGTTCGAGGGAGTGGAGATCTCTTCTGAACAGCACGCTGCAAGGCATCTCAGATATGTTCAATAATGTTCGTGTCTGGGGGGTTTGGTGGCCAGTGGAAGTGTTTATACTCAGAAGAGTAAAAAATTTGGAAATCTGTAGTAAGTGCTTATGGGACCAACCTGCTGAGGTCATCGGTCCCTAAGCTTACGCACTACTTCATCTAACTTAAACTAACTTACGCTAAGGACAACACACACAACCATACCCGACGGAGGACCCGATCTTACGACGGGGGGGCGCCACGCGGACCGTGACAAGGCGCCCTCAGACCGCGCGGTTACCCCGCGCCGCTCTCAGGAGAGTGTTCCTGGAGCCACTCTGTAGCAGTTCTGGACGTGTCGGGTGTCGCATTGTCCTGCTGGAATTGCCCAAGTCCATCGGAATGTACAATGGACATGAATGGATGCAGATAATCGGACAGGATGCGTAAGTACGTGTCACCTGTCATAGTCTTATCTACACGTATCAGGGGTCCCATATCACTTCAGTTACACACGCCCCACACCATTACAGAGCCTCCACCAACTGGAACAGTCCCTTGCTGACATGCAGGCTCCATGTCTTCATAGCCGTACACGTTCATCCGCTAGATTCAATTTGAAACGAGACTTGTTCAACCAGGCAACATGTTTCCAGTCATCAACAGTCCAATGTCGGTGTTGACGGGCCCAGGCGAGACGTATAGCTTGTGTCATGCAGTCATCAAGTGTGCTCCAGTGGACCTTCGGCTCGGAATGGCGATATTGATGATGTTTCGTTAAACGGCTCGCAAGCTGACACTTGTTAATGGCCCAGCGTTGAAATCCTCAACAATTTGGGGAATGGTTGTACTTCTGTCACGTTGAAGGATTCTCTTCAGTCGTCGTTGGTCCCGTTCTTGCAGGTTCTTTCTGAGTCCGCAGCGATGTCGGAGCTTAGATGTTTTACTGGTTTCCTGGTATTCACAGTAGACTCGTGGAATGGTCGTACTGGAAAATCCCCACTTCATCGCTACTTGGGAGATGCTGTGTCCCATCGCTCGTGCGCCGACTATAACACTACGTTCAAACTCACTTAAATCTTTATAGCCTGCCATTGTAACAGCAGTAGCCGATCAAACAACTGCGACAGACCCTTCTTGTCTTATATAGGCCTTTCCGACCACAGTGCCGTATTTTGCCTGTTTGCAAATCTCTCTCTTTGAATACGCATGTCTATAGCAGTGTCTTTGGCACTTCAGTGCGTAAGATACATGAAAGTGATTTAGTTTGATGTGTTGCCTGTTGGCTTCTGCCTCGCGATCTTCCGACGGTGTATAACGATTTTTCTACTGTTTAGCCAGCAGTTTGTCAGAGATCCACGCTCCATCGCCGGTGGCAGACTGTTGATGGTGGATGAACCTTTGAGAATGCCAGCGACTCGTGCTGGCGAAATCAGAGAAATTCGATCAGACTAAAATCCTTCTCAGAATGTAGTATGCTAGTTTCGACCATCCCTTGTTAATTATGGAATCAAATATTTGATAAAAGGATACAAAAACGCGGCAACTTGTACCACCAAGAGATGGCCTTTAATATGTGGCCTTTTAATTTCTCTTCACCTATTACTTTTATTACAAACGCAATGCATATTTGCTTATGCTACAATTAAAAATCAGCCAAAATTTAAAGACTTCTCTACTGCCATTCTGCTTCCCCTTCTCGTGAAAGAAGGCAATCTGTAAATTAATTTCGGGCTTCTTTGATTGTGGTGGTCGATTATATACGTTTAGGGGTTGCAGTGGTACATCTGGTTTGGGCCGTCAGTCTTTGCGCGCTCCTCCTTTTCGACACTGACATTTTCTTGCCGGTAATGAGCACACTAAACTTCTGCAAGTTTGAGAAAAACTTCCAGCAGTTGGCCAGTTCGTCAAGTACTTGTAGGAAGAAGATTACGGCAGTTACTTCTGCAAGTTGACGAATTTTGCGCGAAGTCGGCTTGCCGGGGGTGTTTCTACGTCAAACAACTTTTCAGAAGTAGTTTTTTCAAGCGATTTTCTGAAGTTTACTTGCTATTGGACACACTCGTTTAGTTAAACAGTTCGATGCCTAAACACCGACGATCTATAGTAGTAAATCTTGGTAGGCAGGTAAAGTATCCATCGCCGCGTGCTATTTCGGCGATTTTCTGAACAAATTTGTTGATGCAGAAAATACTGTCAGAACGGTCCATCAAGTTACACACAGTGCATTTCCCAGTGCTTCTACGCATCGCCGTGTACCGAGGTCACAGAGTCCTTTTGTTTGCAGGTAACGGTTACATCACGACCGGAGTCCTGAGGGAGATCCTGCGAGAGCTGGACGACAAGATCACGCAGGAAGAGCTCGACATGATGATCGAAGAGATCGACTCGGACGGCTCCGGGACCGTTGATTTCGAAGGTATGGACTTTTGCGCCATTATCAAAGTATGAGGTGCATTCAAGTTCTAAGGCCTCCGATTTTTTTCTAATTAACTACTCACCCGAAATCGATGAAACTGGCGTTACTTCTCGACGTAATCGCCCTGCAGACGTACACATTTTTCACAACGCTGACGCCATGATTCCATGGCAGCGGCGAAGGCTTCTTTAAGAGTCTGTTTTGACCACTGGAAAATCGTTGAGGCAATACCAGCACGGCTGATGAATGTGCGGCCACGGAGAGTGTCTTTCATTGTTGGAAAAAGCCAAAAGTCACTAGGAGCCAGGTCAGGCGAGTAGGGAGCATGAGGAATCACTTCAAAGTTGTTATCACGAAGAAACTGTTGCGTAACGTTAGCTCGATGTGCGGGTGCGTTGTCTTGGTGAAACAGCACACGCGCAGCCCTTCGCGTACGTTTTTGTTGCAGTGCAGGAAGGAATTTGTTCTTCAAAACATTTTCGTACGATGCACCTGTTACAGTAGTGCCCTTTGGAACGCAATGGGTAAGGATTAAGCCCTCGCTGTCCCAGAACATGGACACCATCATTTTTCCAGCACTGGTGGTTACCCGAAATTTTTTTTGGTGGCGGTGAATCTGTGTGCTTCCATTGAGCTGACTGGCGCTGTGTTTCTGGATTGAAAAATGGCATCCACGTCTCATCCATTGTCACAACCGACGAAAAGAAAGTCCCATTCGTGCTGTCGTTGCGCGTCAACATTGCTCTGCAACGTGCCACACGGGCAGCCGTGTGGTCGTTCGTCAGCATTCGTGGCACCCACCTGGATGACACTTTTCGCATTTTCAGGTCGTCGTGCAGGATTGTGTGCACAGAACCCACAGAAATGGCAACTCTGGAGGCGATCTGTTCAATAGTCATTCGGCGATCCCCCCAAAACAATTCTCTCCACTTTCTCGATGGTGTCGTCAGACCGGCTTGTGTGAGCCCGAGGTTGTTTCGGTTTGTTGTCACATGATGTTCTGCCTTCATTAAACTGTCGCACCCACGAACGCACTTTCGACACATCCATAACTCCATCACCACATGTCTCCTTCAACTGTCGATGAATTTCAATTGGTTTCACACCACGCAAATTCAGAAAACGAATGATTGCACGCTGTTCAAGTAAGGAAAACGTCGCCACTTTAAGTACTTAAAACAGTTCTCATTCTCGCCGCTGGTGGTAAAATTCCATCTGCCGTACGGTGCTTCCATCGCTGGGACGTATTGACAATGAACGCGGCCTCATGTTAAAACAATGCGCATGTTTCTATTTCTTTCCAGTCCAGAGAAAAAAAATCGGAGGCCTTAGAACTTGAATGCACCTCGTAGTTACAGCAAGCTCACCTAAGAATTGCGCCCGGCGGGCGCGCCCGCGCCCCGCGGGCGCAATGCAATGTAGTTCAGCGCCCCGTCCGCCACCGTGTGTCGCTAGTGTCGCCATAGGAGGGGGGAGGGAGAGAGAGAGAGAGAGAGAGAGAGAGAGAGAGAGAGAGAGAGAGAGAGAGATCGCACAGCACTGCTCTGCGCTGGACTGTCACGCGGTCAGATCTAACGTAAACAAAATATTCTCTTTTAGAATTAATTTTATGTAAGGGATATAGAATCTCATTGTTACTCTTGGTGGTTAAAAGTAAGTATTTTTTGTTATACTTCGTGCTACAATTCTTTGTATCCCTTTTCACAGTTTAGAAATCGGATCCTTAGTTTGCTGTTTTGTACGTAATAATTTTAACTGACCAAGTTTGAAAACTTATTAAAATAGAATTAAGGTTATAAACCTCCTTAATTCTTACAGTCAACATTGTGAAAGAAGACAATTAACATTTTACACGTTTTTCTTTTTCGAGGAAACGATTTTGTCTAGGCTTGGTACAATATTCTGTGGGACTGCTAACCTCAAAGAATTGGTCAAATTTTTATCGCCAAGGAATAAACGGTTTTAGCAAGTTTTAGAAGAGAGAAAAAGCGCTCACCAGTATACGTGGAACCAAACATTGAGAGAACTTTGACCGCGTGCTTGTGCAATAGAGGATATTTCTCTCGTGGAAGACAGCTGTAAAAGTCACCCAAAGCTTAACACATAAGAAAGCGGTCCGTCGGGCGGATATGGCACTGCAGGTCAATCAGCTGTAGTTGAAGCTCTTGTGAGACGTCCTCTGCCCGAAGGGAAAACGGGCGAACAAATATTTCTATCGGCTGGCGTTCGGGCGGTCCGCACGGCCAGCTAAGCGAGACGGCTCGGCCACTGCGACAACATACGAATTTGCCCGGGGCACAGTTTGGACGAGCCTGACTTACAGGAAGTTTAACGTCCATTTTGGCGATTATGATTCTGGCATTTAGCAAAATGCTAAAAATCCAATGCGGATGATGATGATGGTCATAATATTCCGTTCTGAATAACGGTGTAAAGTTGTGTTCCGGAAAACTGGTTGCACCCGTTTTTTCCCCTATGCATTGTTTTGCCTGGATCATACTTCACTCACTCCAATACGCCTGTATTTGTCTTCATACCCATTTTCCATTACAGAGCAATTCATTCCTGTCTAACTGACGGATAACTATGTTTATAAGGATCATGAAGTTGGAAAATTGTTTAATTACTGCAATATTAGTAATTTCGAAGTAGCATTACACAATGTTCTGTTGTCTCAGGAGGGTAATTTTACGACAGTTTGTGCTTGTTCTTTGCAGTCACTGGACCTCCCTGTAGTAGTGCGAATTTATACATCTACATAGGTACTCCGCAAGCCAAGTGCAGTCCGTTGCGCAGGGTATCCTGTACCAATACTAGTCATTTCCTTTCCTGTTCCCCTCTCAAATAGAGCGGGGGAGAACGATTGTATGTATGCCTCCGAATGAAACCTAATTTCCCGTATCGTACGTTTGTGGAGCTTCCTCACAATGCACGTTGGCGGAAGTAGAATCTTTCGTCAGCAAGTTTGAAATACTGGGTCTCTAAATTTTTTCAACATTGTTCTTCGAAAAGAACGTCGTTCTCCCCCCAGGGATTCCCATCTGAGTTCCTGAACTATCTCCGTAAGACTTAACGTATTGTTCGAACCTACCGGTAACAAATCTAGTACTCCACCTCTGAATTGCTTTGATGTCCACCATCAATCCGACCTGGTACGGATCCCAAACACTTGAGTAGTATTCAAGAGTAGGTTGCACCAGCGTCCTATATACGGTCTCCTTTACAAATGAACAACACTTTTCTAAAATTCTCCCAGTAACCGAAGTCGACTATTCGTCTTCCCTTACACAGTCTTCACATGCTCGTACCATGTCATATCGCTTTGCTACATTACGACCAGATATTTACGAGGTGCATTCAAGTTATAAGGCCTCCGATTTTTTTTCTCCAGACTGGAAAGAGATAGAAACATGCGCATTGTTTTAAAATGAGGCCGCGTTCATTGTCAATACGTCCTAGAGATGGCAGCACCGTACGGCAGATGGAATTTTACCGCCAGCGGCGAGAATGAGAACTGTTTTAAATACTTAAAATGGCGACGTTTTCCTTACTTGAACAGCGTGCATTCATTCGTTTTCTGAATTTGCGTGGTGTGAAACCAATTGAAATTCATCGACAGTTGAAGGAGACATGTGGTGACGGAGTTATGCATGTGTCGAAAGTGCGTTCGTGGGTGCGACAGTTTAATGAAGGCAGAACATCGTGTGACAACAAACCGAAACAACCTCGGGCTCGCACAAGCCGGTCTGACGACACGATCGAGAAAGTGGAGAGAATTGTTTTGGGGGATCGCCGAATGACTGTTGAACAGATCGCCTCCAGAGTTGGCATTTCTGTGGGTTCTGTGCACATAATCCTGCATGACGGCCTAAAAATGCGAAAAGTGTCATCCAGGTGGGTGCCACGAATGCTGACGGACGACCACACGGCTGCCTGTGTGGCATGTTGCTGAGCAATGTTGATGCGCAATGACAGCAGGAATGGGACTTTCTTTTCGTCGGTTGTGACAATGGATGAGACGTGGATGCCATTTTTCAATCCAGAAACAAAGCGCCAGTCAGCTCAACGGAAGCACACAGATTCACTGCCACCAAAAAAATTTCGGGTAACCGCCAGTGCTGAAAAACGATGGTGTCCATGTTCTGGGACAGCGAGGGCGTAACCCTTACCGATTGCGTTCCAAAGGGCACTACGGTAAGAGGTGCATCCTACGAAAATGTTTTGACGAACAAATTCCTTCCTGCACTGCAGCAAAAACGTCCGGGAAGGGCTGCGCGTGTGCTGTTTCACAGAGACAACGCACCCGCACATCGAGCTAACGTTACGCAACAGTTTCTTCGTGATAACAACTTTGAAGTGATTCCTCATGCTCCCTACTCACCCGAACTGGCTCCTAGTGACTTTTGGATTTTTCCAACAATGAAAGACACTCTCCGTGGCCTCACATTCACCAGCCGTGCTGCTGTTGCCTCAGCCATTTTCCAGTGGTCAAAACAGACTCCTAAAGAAGCCTTCGCAGCTGCCTTGGAATCATGGCGTCAGCGTTGTGAAAAATGCGTACGTCTGCAGGGCGATTACGTCGAGAAGTAACGCCAGTTTCATCGATTTCGGGTGAGTAGTTAATTAGAAAGAGTAATCGGAGGCCTTCGAACTTGAATGCACCTCGTAAACCACGTGACTGTGTCAAGCGGGACGCTACTAATGCTGTATCGGAACATTGCCGGTTGGTTTTTTCTACTCAGCCGCATTCAGAAAAGGCTCTGAGCATTATGAGACTTAACGTCTGAGGTCATCAGTCCCCTAGAACATAGAACTTCTTAAACCTCACTAACCTAAGGACATCACACACATCCATGCCCGAGGCAGGATTCGAACCTGCGACCGTAGCGGTCGCGCGCACTGTAGCGCCTAGAAGCGCTCGTCCACCACGGCCGGCTCAACCGCATTAACTCACATTTTCTCACATTTAATGCTAGCTGCCATTAATCACACCAACTACAAATTTTGTCTACTTCGTCTTCTATTTTCCTACACTCACTCAACTTGGACACCTTACCGCACACCACAGCATCATCGGCAAACATGCGCAGATTGTTGCCCACCATTTACGCCAAATCATTTGTGTATACAGTGGACAGCAGCGGTACTATCACACTTCCCTGGGGCATTCCTGACGATACCCTTGTCTCTGATGAACACTCGCCGCCGAGGACGACATACTGGATTCTATTACTTACGTAGTCTTCGAGCCACTCACATATCTGTGAACTTATTCCGTATGCTCGTACCTTCTTTAACAGTCTGCAAATGGGGCACCGTCTCAAATGCTTTCCGGAAATCTAAAAATATGAAAGTATGGTACCTGCCTGTTGCCCTTCATCCATAGCTCGCAGCATATCATGTGAGAAAAGGGCAAGTGAGTTTCGCACGAGCAACGCTTTCTAAAATCATGATGATTCGTGGAGATAAGCTCATAGTCTCAAGAAAATTTATTATATTCGAACAGAGAGTATGTTTAAGGACTCCGCTGCAAACCGAAGTTAATGATATTGGTCTGTAATTTTGTGGGTCCGTTCTTTTACGCTTCTTATATAGACGAGTCACCTGCGCTTTCTTCCAGTCGCTTGTGGGGCTTTGTGCTGGGTGAGACATTCGTTGTACATGCAAGCTAGGTAACGGGCCAATGCCATAGAGTACTCTTTGTAAAACCGAGTAGTCTGTCCTATGATCAAATGATGGTATGTTTGTACGATTCTCCCGTGTGAACGATTTCTTGAACGCGAAATTTAAAACTTCGGCTTTCGTTTTGCTATCTTCAACTGCCACACTAGCGTGGTCAACAAGGAACTGAATGGAAACCTTAGACCGGCTTAGCGATTTTACATAGAACCAGAATTTTCTACTGTTCTCTGGCAGATCTTTTGCTAAGGTATGACGGTGGTAGTTGTATGCTTCGCGCATAGATCTTTTCACAGACGCACGAATCTCTGCTAACCTTCGTTTGGCGTCATTTGTGCAGTCCCTAATCCACGCTGACACTTGTTGATGATCCAGTATTGAAATCTACAGCAATCTGCGGAAGGGTTGCACTTTTGTCATGGTGAACGATTCTCTTCGGGCTTCTTTGTTCCCTTTAAAATGCAGGATCTTTTTCCGACCGCAGCGTTGTCGGAGATTTGAGGTTTTACTGGACGCCTGATATTCACGGTACACTCGTGAAATGGTCGTACGGAAAAATCTCCACTTCATCGCTATCTCGGAGACGTGGTACCCCATCGCTCGTGCCCCGACTATAACACAACGTCCAAACTCACTTAAATCTTGATAACGTGCAATTGTAGCAGCAGTAACCGATCTAACAACTGCACCAGACACTTGCTATCCTATGTAGGTGTCTCCAACCGCAACGCCGTATTCTGCCTGTTTACATCTCTGTATTTGGATACGCATACATATACCAGATTATTTGGCGCTCTAGTATATTTTAAACACTAAAAATAATAAGCTGAGTACGGGTGTAAAGCTTACAGCATATACATTGTGGTTATAATTAAGTTTTCTCTACGTGTACAGAAAGGGCAACAGCCTCAACGGGTGCGGGGCAAAGTCAGGACATGCGGGGAACAAGCAGCAATCGGTATTCTAATTGTCAACTGTCGAAGCTGCGTTGGTAAAGTACCGGAACTTCAAGCGCTGATAGAAAGCACCGAAGCTGAAATCGTTATAGGTACAGAAAGCTGGCTTAAGCCAGAGATAAATTCTGCCGAAATTTTTACAAAGGTACAGACGGTGTTTAGAAAGGATAGATTGCATGCAACCGGTGGTGGAGTGTTCATCGCTGTTAGTAGTAGTTTATCCTGTAGTGAAGTAGAAGTGGATAGTTCCTGTGAATTATTATGGGTGGAGGTTACACTAAACAACCGAACTAGGTTAATAATTGGCTCCTTTTACCGACCTCCCGACTCAGCAGCATTAGTGGCAGAACAACTGAGAGAAAATTTGGAATACATTTCACATAAATTTCCTCAGCATGTTATAGTCTTAGGTGGAGATTTCAATTTACCAGATATAGACTGGGACACTCAGATGTTTAGGACGGGTGGTAGGGACAGAGCATCGAGTGACATTATACTGAGTGCACTATCCGAAAATTACCTCGAGCAATTAAACAGAGAACCGACTCGTGGAGATAACATATTGGACCTACTGATAACAAACAGACCCGAACTTTTCGAATCTGTATGTACAGAGCAGGGAATCAGTGATCATAAGGCCGTTGCAGCATCCCTGAATATGGAAGTTAATAGGAATATAAAAAAAGGGAGGAAGGTTTATCTGTTTAGCAAGAGTAATAGAAGGCAGATTTCAGACTACCTAACAGATCAAAACGAAAATTTCTGTTCCGACACTGACAATGTTGAGTGTTTATGGAAAAAGTTCAAGGCAATCGTAAAATGCGTTTTAGACAGGTACGTGCCGAGTAAAACTGTGAGGGACGGGAAAAACCCACCGTGGTACAACAACAAAGTTAGGAAACTACTGCGAAAGCAAAGAGAGCTCCACTCCAAGTTTAAACGCAGCCAAAACCTCTCAGACAAACAGAAGCTAAACGATGTCAAAGTTAGCGTAAGGAGGGCTATGCGTGAAGCGTTCATTGAATTCGAAAGTAAAATTCTATGTACCGACTTGACAGAAAATCCTAGGAAGTTCTGGTCTTACGTTAAATCAGTAAGTGGCTCGAAACAGCATATCCAGACACTACGGGATGATGATGGCATTGAAACAGAGGATGACTCGCGTAAAGCTGAAATACTAAACACCTTTTTCCAAAGCTGTTTCACAGAGGAAGACCGCACTGCAGTTCCTTCTCTAAATCCTCGCACAAACGAAAAAATGGCTGACATCGAAATAAGTGTCCAAGGAATAGAAAAGCAACTGGAATCACTCAATAGAGGAAAGTCCACTGGACCTGACGGGATACCAATTCGATTCTACACAGAGTACGCGAAAGAACTTGCCCCCCTTCTAACAGCCGTGTACCGCAAGTCTCTAGAGGAACGGAGGGTTCCAAATGATTGGAAAAGAGCACAGATAGTCCCAGTCTTCAAGAAGGGTCGTCGAGCAGATGCGCAAAACTATAGACCTATATCTCTTACGTCGATCTCTTGTAGAATTTTAGAACATGTTTTTTGCTCGCGTATCATGTCATTTCTGGAAACCCAGAATCTACTATGTAGGAATCAACATGGATTCCGGAAACAGCGATCGTGTGAGACCCAACTCGCCTTATTTGTTCATGAGACCCAGAAAATATTAGATACAGGCTCCCAGGTAGATGCTATTTTTCTTGACTTCCGGAAGGCGTTCGATACAGTTCCGCACTGTCGCCTGATAAACAAAGTAAGAGCCTACGGAATATCAGACCAGCTGTGTGGCTGGATTGAAGAGTTTTTAGCAAACAGAACACAGCATGTTGTTATCAATGGAGAGACGTCTACCGACGTTAAAGTAACCTCTGGCGTGCCACAGGGGAGTGTTATGGGACCATTGCTTTTCACAATATATATAAATGACTTAGTAGATAGTGTCGGAAGTTCCATGCGGCTTTTCGCGGATGATGCTGTAGTATACAGAGAAGTTGCTGCATTAGAAAATTGTAGCGAAATACAGAAAGATCTGCAGCCGATAGGCACTTGGTGCAGGGAGTGGCAACTGACCCTTAACATAGACAAATGTAATGTATTGCGAATACATAGAAAGAAGGATCCTTTATTGTATGATTATATGATAGCGGAACAAACACTGGTAGCAGTTACTTCTGTAAAATATCTGGGAGTATGCGTACCGAACGATTTGAAGTGGAATGATCATATAAAACTAATTGTTGGTAAGGCGGGTACCAGGTTGAGATTCATTGGGAGAGTGCTTAGAAAATGTAGTCCATCAACAAAGGAGGTGGCTTACAAAACACTCGTTCGACCTATACTTGAGTATTGCTCATCAGTGTGGGATCTGTACCAGGTCGGGTTGACGGAGGAGATAGAGAAGATCCAAAGAAGAGCGGCGCGTTTCGTCACTGGGTTATTTGGTAACCGTGATAGCGTTACGGAGATGTTTAATAAACTCAAGTGGCAGACTCTGCAAGAGAGGCGCTCTGCATCGCGCTGTAGCTTGCTCGCCAGGTTTCGAGAGGGTGCGTTTCTGGATGAGGTATCGAATATATTGCTTCCCCCTACTTATACTTCCCGAGGAGATCACGAATGTAAAATTAGAGAGATTAGAGCGCGCACGGAGGCTTTCAGACAGTCGTTCTTCCCGCGAACCATACGCGACTGGAACAGGAAAGGGAGGTAATGACAGTGGCACGTAAAGTGCCCTCCGCCACACACCGTTGGGTGGCTTGCGGAGTATCAATGTAGATGTGTAGATGTAGATGCCATGACAAACTAGTGATCGTAGGACAATGAAACGTTTTGCATACGTTTTCACGGACGTATAGAAGAGAATTAACGAATAAACCACTGAAAGAAGCACATTTTAACTTCCACATGAAAGGGTAACATTGTTTAATTGCGTACCATCTTTACGTTCGAGGTTACAATGTGACGACCATTTGCATCAACGACAGCCTGAAATTGCACTAGAGATAGCTCTATTGCTGCCCGAAGCAACGATGGGCCACGGAATACTCAGGTGTCGTGACACAGCCGGTGCACTGCCTTTTTTGCACATTGCGTCCAGCATTGTTAGCCATGGCAACAGTACGCCTCCAGTAAGTTGAGGCGCAATTGGGCAACGGTCTGTCCTAGGAGAACTTCCCAAGTCGCCAGTTAACTCGAACCTCCGAATCACATTCTTCAACCCCGGTGCCAAAAGAGGTGGTGTCGATACTCGTGGAGCAGCACTATAGCTGTGGTTTTGGTAAAACAGCTTTACGAATAAAGCCCTGTTCACCTTATCCAGACCCATGTTCACTGTCTGCAATTGTAAATGCACACTGATACTTGTGTTTCAGCCTAACGGCAAGTAATGACTCTATCATTACTAACAACGCAAATACTGAAGCGCACAGTCTGGGTGTGCAAGGGTAAATAGTTTTCAGTTTACACTGTCTAAAGTAGCGAAAGTTGAATTATAACCACCCTGTACAGTGGGCCCGACAACCACATGTTACCATGTGTTACTAGAAGACACGTGTCCTGAACTTTGTTGGCTCTCCGCTTCATCAAAAGAGGACGAAATACATTTTCCGAATTATTATTTCATAAGACTAGCAGCGTAGCTCTAGGTTAATCTTAGAGGTTATAACAGGGAAATAAAGTGTACTGTAATCAAAACTCCTGTAATAATAATGTGGCTACTATCGAGATAGTTTTGACTGCCCTAAACTCCCCAGTTGGGAATCGATGCCTTCGCCAAATATGGCAAACATGACCATGGCTGGAAAATTTATTTTGCTTACTGATGCTAATGCGACGAGAGATGTCTCAAAACACAAAGCATCCACTGTCATAATACTGCCCGCCTTCTGTAGCCTCGAGGTGACGTCGTTTTTCTCTTGCACTAAATTATTTCAGCGGCTGCAGCCGTATGAGCGTGCTATATAAAGGAGTGCTAGGGAACCAGTTCCTCCTGCGAGAATTAGAGGGCGGTCCTCTCATAATACCTGCCAATAACAGTCACTCCTGCACCGGCTCGAGTCCCTGCCAACGGTTCTCGAAATTGCAGACGGCGACATTTACGTCTTCCATTTTGCTGGCGCTAAACGCATTCCTCGGAGGTTCGAGACGAGTTATGTGTGCCTACAGCAAATAACGCCAGGGCAGCACGAAAAACGTTTACATCGTCTGTGTTGAAACACGTCCGAATGACGTACTTGACAAATGTGGAGCATTTTACAGACTCGGCGTATAATTTTCCGTCAGGACAGATTGAGAACGTTGTACAGACAGCGCTAATATAATACAAAGAAGTGGAAAGCGAAAGGCCCGTAAAAACCACATGTACACAAAACGCAGTAAACACACCTTTACGGAGAAAACTTTTTACTAAGTACTCATGCTCATAACACAAGCTGTGATTGTTCTCGAGTGTTTAATGTTTTGCTTAAAAGTTCGCGGCCATTCAATAAATGACTATAGCGTAAAAGACGATGCTGAACTGAACAACTTTGGAACATATATTAACGTGTTATGATAAAAGAAAATAGGGTGAATGAATTTCTTTAGCAGCAACTGCTGACGCTACAACCGTTTGATGTCATTTCTCCGTTAGTCTTACCGGGCTGAGACAGGCAATGTCAAGTTGGAACACTTTCAGTTCTCCGCAAGCCACCGTACAGTGCGTGGTGGAGGGTACCCTGTTCCAAAACTTGTCATTTCCTTTCCAGTTCCACTCGCAAACCGATATCACGGTATAACTTCATATGATGTTGGGTGCACTTATCACGGGATAATTACATATTTTTATAATTATATATTTTATGATTTTGGTTGGGGTGTCTTTAAATATTGTGGGCTAGTATGACACTTCTAATACCTTATACCGCGATAGCACTAGTACGGACATCGGCTGCCCCAAAGTACGTGCGGTATAATATGTTTTAAACACAAAGCGCGACTCACCGCCTTCTAATAAACAGTTTGCGTGAGCGCTGCTATTTAGAAAAGAAAATATGCGTATTCTTACGCAAACTGCAATTATTAATATGGGTCTCAGGGGCTACTGGTTATTTATGTACCAAACTACACAAAGATTAACTGAGATATTGCTGAGCCTATTAAATGGAATGATTTGCAATATTTCTTGTTCATAATTTGCAAGGCAAAACTGGAGAGAATCTCATCTGCCGTTAGACGGCCAAAATGAAACATACTGAACTCATTCAGTGCTGTGGATTTTAGTAAATGAAACCCATCACTACTCTTTTTAACTTTGAAATTAATGAAAGATCAAAATTGAGAAGTATCTCGCATTTACATTTAATATTATGACATGAAATTTTAATTAAATAATACAGTCAGCGTAATGACCGACTAAATCCTGCTAGGGGAGATGAGCTCCCTGCACTACGAAATTCTGTAAAAAATTTGTTAATTATAATTAATGGTTGCCATCATGAGGTGACAACTAATTCATAATACACACTTTCTAATCACAATTATAAGTATATTTTACTAAAGTACAACCAAACTTACATTAAATGTTATCCAGCGCTACAATGGCGGCCTACTCTAGACGAAACAAAAACAGGAGAGCTGGCTCAATCAATGCATTGTCTCTGATCTTCATGGCCTATGTTACACAGAGGTTATACCAAAAAACTGTGTTTTGTTTATTACATCGATATTTGTGTTTTGATAATAATAACTTACGTTCTTTACTATTTGTTATACATCACGCAGGCGTACTTACTCTTTAGATAATTTATGTTTCACACGTCTCATAGCAAAAACTTCTTTTCCCTTTCTCCAAATGTCCATTTATGTGACGTACCGTCACACAGAGCGAGGGAAAAACGACTGTCTGTCTGCCGCCGTAGGAGTCCTAATTTCTCGTGTCTTATCTTCGTGGTCCTTACGCGCAATGTATGTTAGCGGCAGTAGAATCGTTCGGCAGTCAGCTTCAAATGCCGGTTCTCTAAATTTTCTCAATAGTGTTTCTCGACAAGAACGTCGCCCGCCGTCCAGGGATTCCTATTTGAGTTCCCGAAGCAGCTCTGTAGCACTTACGCGTTGTTCGAACCTACCGCTAACAAATCGAGCAGCCCACCTCTGAATTGCTTCGCTGTCTCCCTTCAGTCCGATCTGGTACTGATCCCAAACACTGGAGCAGTACTTAAGAATAGGCCATCGAGCGTCCTATATGCGGCCTCCTTTACAGGTGAACCACTCTTTCCTAAAATTGACCCAGTAAACAGAAGTCAACATTCGCCTTGCCTGCCACAGTTCTCACGTGCTCGTTCCATTTCGTATTGCTTTACAACGGTTTGTCCAAATATTTAAACGACTTGACCGTGTCTGGCGCGCATCGTGGTTTTCGGACAACGCGAGAACGTTAAGTCCTGTTTCAATTTGCAAGAAAGTGCCAAATAAAGTCATGAAACGTTGAAATTGGTGTATAGCGATAATGCTGTAACTATAAGACTGTTTCTAAGTGATATGAGCGATTTAAAAATTGAAATGAGCCGTTAGAAGACGGGCAACGTTCTTTGTACATCCATAGTTGAAATGGAGGACAGTTATTATCCCTTCCTTTCTGTAGTTATTATTATTATTATTATTAAGTGAAACACAAGAAAGGGATAATATATATATATATATATATATATATATATATATATATATATATATATATATATTAATTTGTAGGTGGCCAAAGATAAATATTAAATTATGTTTCAAATGAGCGCCAGGCTCCCTACAAATTATTTCAAATGCTTTCGGCGAAATGTAATGCAGGCCAAGTTCACTGACCTAGAATAAATCGTATCTTTGAAATTATGCATTTTTTGACGAAATAAAATTAGTGAGGCTTTGCACTTTAGTTAATTGAATAACTTGAAACGATTCTTTCTGCTCCGGCTCTGGTGATATGTTACACAAAAAAATAAATTTAAATACGCAACGTAATGCCGGCCAATTGTTGCCAGTCAAAGATCACCGCTGCTCGCTTCGCAGAGGCTGAAAAAATGCTAAATAACTTCTTGCAGTTATTAATTCAGGAAGAATTGTTTGCATGAGTTCTTTAAGTATTTTCCAAAAGACCTAGAATCATCAAAAGGTACGAGTACAATGTAGATGTTTTAATATAAATAGCAACGTTCTGGACGTCCATTAACATAACAAACAGAAGAAAACGTGCCAAAAAAAACACAAAAATTGATCGTTCAAGCAGGCGAATGACTGTTCGAGAGCTTATCGAAGAACTTAGCATCTTGTATGGATTCGTGCAAAATCGATAAATTGCTAATGACACGAGTTAGTGCCAAATTTGTTTCCAGACAGAAGAATAATCGTGTGTCAGTTTTCACAGAATTGAAGGATCGTCTTCATTCAGATCCGCACTTCATGTTGAAAATTTTAACTGAAAAATGGTTCAAATGGCTCTGAGCACTATGGGACTCAACTGCTGAGGTCATTAGTCCCCTAGAACTTAGAACTAGTTAAACCTAACTAACCTAAGGACATCACACACATCCATGCCCGAGGCAGGATTCGAACCTGCGATCGTAGCGGTCTCGCGGTTCCAGACTGCAGCGCCAGAACCGCGCGGCCACTTCGGCCGGAACTGAAGATGAACTTCAGTCTGTGGGTATGACCTTGAGACAAAAATTCATTTCTCAATGGGAAACCAGTGAATCTTCTCGCCCTAAACATGTACGTCGGTCTGAAACGGATATCAAAGTCAAACTCATTCGTTTTTTCTATACAGAGGGCATAGTGCGACGAGAATTAGTTCCAAGTGAAACAACTGTAAGCGCCGAATTTTTCAAGGACGTACTGCAACGTTTGCGAGACGATGTATCGGAAAAAGGACCAATGCGTTCCTTCTTTATGAAGACAAAGCATCGTTCCAGATCTCGCTTTTAATTCGCCAGTTTTGGGATGGAAAGTGTGTTCCTGTCGGTCCAAATACGCCTTGCCCGATTCAGCACTATGCGACTTCCGGCTCTTCCCAAAAATTAAAACCGTTCCTTAAGGACAATGTTTTGACACCGTTCCTGGCACTATGAGGGCCACGACAGAGTTGCTGAAAGCCCTTCCAAAAAGAAGCCTTCCAGAAATGTTTCCAGTCATGAATTCAACATTGGGATAAGTGCATTACTAGCCAAAGACAGAACTTTGAAGGAGATTAAATGAAATTCTATGTAAGCTAATTACTTTGTATCTAATACAATTATTCACGTTATTTTTCAAAAAACCTCGCATATTGCAAATATTCGTAGAATGAAACCATAGAAGATAGGTCAACAGAGAGCTCAGAACCTGTTCAAAATAAGTCAAGAAAAAAGTGAAGCTATTTTTTTTTTTCTGGGGAAGTGGAGAGCATGTGAACGGTGAAACTGGTACGTGGCTAAAATTTCTACTGCAACTATGTTGAATTTATACAATTATTCCCCAAGTTATATATTTAGGACAGATGCTGTAAAATAATTAAAGTATTGCACGTGACCTCAGAAAACTGTTTAGCGATTTCCAGTACATTAAAAAATTAAAGAAAAACAAATGCAAATTCAAAGGGATAAGTAGGCTGGAAAGGACAGAGAGGTAGTTGTTTCGATAAAGTCTAAGAGTTCGGAACTGCAAACTGCGTTCGAGCATTTAAAACCAAACAATGATTGTTAGATGTTTACAGATATCGACTGCTTTGAAGACGTTCACCTTTCGTCTTTTCCTCCCAAGTGGAGGACATGGGAACAGCCCGACTCAGATTGCGCTGCGCAGTTGTAGGGGCTTTTGCAGTGCCAGTGTTGACATGATTGCTTTAAATTCGCCGAGAATTATGTTGGCTTTTCCGTACGCCGTATATGTCCGACGACCTCATCGATTTTCTCACACTTTTCCTGCAGCCATTCCATTTAAGCTTACTTGCACTAGTGATCGCTTTCATACGTGAGTTTCATGACGTATTACTCTCACTTGCTTTGCATTTAACCTTCTTATAACTACGTTTGACCTTACAACTTCTGTTATTACTCCTTTCAGAGATATTCATTCCTACTGAACTGAACTACCTACTGTGTGATTCAGTATAGCATTATCTATAGGTTCAGATAACTCTGAACGCACATAATCGTTTCCCCACGCATCAATATTGATTGCACTTCCTGAAGACCCTCTTAAATCTGACTCTACTATTCATCCTAGATTTTATGAAATTTAAT
Source organism: Schistocerca americana (assembly GCF_021461395.2). Classification (NCBI taxonomy): domain Eukaryota; kingdom Metazoa; phylum Arthropoda; class Insecta; order Orthoptera; family Acrididae; genus Schistocerca; species Schistocerca americana. Next base: position 983,725,431 of record NC_060121.1, read on the forward strand.
AATTAGAGGAATGCTGTGTTTTGGTCAAATTCCTGCGTACCTGTTCTTGTTCGGTATAGCACATCCTTTACGAAAAACACTGGATAAAACTGTAATGCGATCACACAGGAAGAAGATATTTTCACGCGTGAGCCGACTCCACTATTTATTTTTTAAGGTGGCTGATTTCAGGCGTAATCTATTTTGACAAGACAAATAGACTGTCTTAGAAACTATGTGTAATTTGTGTGGACAATTGGCATTGTATCATCACATTTCAGATGAATTGCCTCTCAGTTTTACAATGGGATTCTGTTCAAACAGAAATAAATGCACATTTCTTCCGGCGTGTATTGTTCTGAGATGAACCAACTTTCACGAATCGTTGCCTTATTAAAGAAATCGTCTTTGTTATTTTGTACTAGGATACATGGTTCTCTATAAGTTTTGATATCTGCGCTTAAAGTACCGTGTCACAAATATAACTGTCCATACAAGATACGCACATTTACAGAAACAGAACCTATTCTACAGCTTATTTTAGATCTATGTGACGATGCTGTGCTGATTATATTTGTATGTTTTGACGATGCCATTATGGCCTTATCACTTTAGGTTCAAATGGTTCAAATGGCTCTGAGCACTATGGGACTCAACCGCTGAGGTCATTAGTCCCCTAGAACTTAGAACTAGTTAAACCTAACTAACCTAAGGACATCACAAACATCCATGCCCGAGGCAGGATTCGAACCTGCGACCGTAGCGGTCTTGCGGTTCCAGACTGCAGCGCCTTTAACCGCACGGACACTTCGGCCGGCCTTATCACTTTAGGACATGGTGTAAAAAAGCTCCGAGGATGGTCATTACGGACTGAAACCGGTCATCGTCTAAAGAATTGATATTCTGATCAAAGACTGGAATAAAAAACATTTGACTTGTAAAAGTGACTTACGGCCGAAGTTAGTCAGTCAGTAAAATTAATGGAGGTTTGTTTCACATATGGAAATTTCTTTCTTAGGGTATTTAAGACTTGCAAGAAACGACACACTAAACAAATTGCATTTAAATTGACGTGACATTGGGTTGTTGGCGAAACATGATAATTATTGACACCATAAATAAAATCTTGCCCATGTTTACCAACGTTTTATTTCACGTGATCTAGGCCTCTGATCGTAAACTCATTTACTACTGTTAATATTTAAAAGTTTTCTTTCATAATAAACGAAAAGCACCAGTTTGCTTTTGTTCTACAATATTACTGTTATTGTTAACAGGTCTTCGGCTTACAAGGCAATCTTCATTTACTGAGTCTTATAGCTTCCGTTATACTACCATAAAAAAAGGTATTGGCAGGTAGGAGTACAACGACATATTTCAGTACAAAAGAAATAAAATGAAAGACGAGAAAGATTGTTGGCGTAATATTTAACTAAAATTTTCAGAGTAAATATACTTTTTCCCACTTTACAGTATTGTCTGCGTTCCATTATGTACTGCACAACAGGAAGTCAATGGATTGCTACAATTCTCACAGTGTTCAATAAGTGTATTTTTGGCACAAACCACATAATTATGATAGAACATAGAGTTTGAGTAGGGGAAAAACCAATCTGGTTTCACGGTAGCCAATCTAGGAGAATCCGAAGACAGGGAGGAAGAAAAATCTATTTCATCATTCAGTATTAGTTCTAGGTGGCCCTTATTTTTATTTATAATATTTCAAGCCATGCTTTCATTTCTGTATTTCGACGTCTATGAAACAATGTTCGTCTCATCGACCTTTGACGATCCAGCATTAACTGGCATAGTATGCCATCTGACGTGTCATTATGTTCGTGAGCGTTTCTATAATGATTTTTCGCTTTCAGGTGTATCAACATAGATGATGCGCCCGTATTTCTGTTTGTATAGTCCAAATGCAAATACAAAAGACGAGCTATTTTTCAAGGGTGTCCTCGTATGGCTCTGAAAGCTTTCCTGCTTTCGATTGAGGCTAATGTGCGTTGGGCAATTCGTTTCTTATGTCCTCGATACCACACATACTAAATCGTACGAAAGAAATATACCGTGGTGACATTTGATATTCGACTGCTTGGAGAACACATCCAGTAATTTTCGGAGGTGGTCGGTGCAGTTATTTCATTCGTTACCGTATTTCGCAAACGTATTGAGATCGCCACTGAAGTCCTTACATTCACTCCGGTGCAAGGCTGAGAAAACCAGGACACGATTCAATAGCAGCCTACCGAGTTGTCACTGCTCCCACGAGAAGATTTGTAGTGATTAGATTAGATTAGATTGGTACTTGTCCCATCGATCATGAATACGACACTTCGTAATAATGTGGAACGTGTCAGGTTAATAAAAGGTGTCTATACAAGATATTACATTACACAAAATATTACATGACACTTAATATTTTTAATTTTTTTTTTGTAGGGGATGGGGAAATTACTCACTTACTATATCCAAAAATTCATCTAATGAGTAGAAGGAGTTGCCATTAAGAAATTCTTTTAACTTCCTTTTAAATGCTATATGGCTATCTGTCAGACTATTGATGCTATTAGGTAAGTGACCAAAGACTTTTGTGCAGCATAATTTAGCCCCTTCTGAGCAGAAGTTAGATTTGACCTTGAATAGTGATACGATCTGCCTTTCTAAATCCTTTCGGTCGTGTCTCTATCTGATACATTAAGAAACGATGGAAGTTAATGACATCAAACGGTCAAAAAGGGAAGAGCTACAGAACATGTAGTTTGATTATGACGTTTGAAGTGTCTGTTCCGTCGCACATGTTCGAGAAAACAGGCGCCACGCATATAATAACATACATGTGCCTTGACGATAATGATAATTTCACTGTGGACTTGGACAGGATTTGTGATTGGTGTAGGGAATGGAAGCTAACTCTAAATATAGATAAATGTAAATTAACGCAGATGAATAGGAAAAAGAACCCACTAATGTTCGAATACTCCATTAGTAGTGTAGCGCATGAGACAGTCACGTCGATTAAATATTTGGGCGTAACATTGCAGAGCGATACGAAATGGGACAAGCATGTAATGGCAGTTGTGGGGAAGGCGGATAGTCGTCTTCGGTTCATTGGCAGAATTTTGAGAAGATGTGGTTCATCTGTAAAGGAGATCGCTTATAAAATACTAATACGACCTATTCTTGAGTACTGCTCGAGCGTTTGGGATCCCTATCAGGTCGGATTGAGGAAGGACATAGAAGCAATTCAGGGGCGGGCCGCTAGATTTGTTACTGGTAGGTTTGATCATCACGCGTGTGTTACGGAAATGCTTCAGGAACTCGGGTGGGAGTCTCTAGAGGAAAGGAGGTGTTCTTTACGTGAATCGCTTCTGAGGAAATTTAGGGAACCAGCAATTGAGGCTCACTGCAGTACAATTTTACTGCCGCCAACTTACTTTTTGCGGAAAGACCACAAAGATAAGCTAAGAGAGATTGGGGCTCGTACAGAGACATATAGGCAGTCATTTTTCCCTCGTTCGTTTGGGAGTGGAACAGGAAGAGAAGATGCTAGTTGTGGTACGAGGTACCCTCCGCCACGCACCGTATGGTGCATTGCGGAGTATGTATGTAGATGTATGTAGATGTAGTGTAGATGCGCACTATGTGCGATGAGGATATTGGACTACGGACGCTACATACAGGGTGTTTATAAATGAATATCGGAGTTTTAACGCTTTACAATGTTTATTGTATTAAACTTACAGTTATAAATGATATGTCAAATGAAAGAGCAACTCAAACAGCTTTGCCAAGAACCTTATAAATGTTCAATGTGAGCACCATTTGTCACACGGCACACATCAAGTCTATAGCCGAGTTCTTCCTAAACGTTGATAAGTGTGTCTTCAGTGATTGTAGCAACAGCTGCTTCAGTCTGGTTTCTTAATTCAGGGAGGTCTGCTGGTAGCGGAGGCACGTACACACTGTCCTTGATGAAGCCCCAAAGGAAAAGAACTTGCCCCCCTTCTAACAGCCGTGTACCGCAAGTCTCTAGAGGAACGGAAGGTTCCAAATGATTGGAAAAGAGCACAGGTAGTCCCAGTCTTCAAGAAGGGTCGTCGAGCAGATGCGCAAAACTATAGGCCTATATCTCTGATGTCGATCTGTTGTAGAATTTTAGAACATGTTTTTTGCTCGCGTATATTGAGCAAGCAGTAAAGGAAACAAAAGAAAAATTCGGAGTAGGTATTAAAATCCAGGGAGAAGAAATAAAAACTTTGAGGTTCGCCGATGACATTGTAATTCTATCAGAGACAGCAAAGAACTTGGAAGAGCAGTTGAACGGAATGGACAATGTCTTGAAAGGAGGATATAAGATGAACATCAAGAAAACCAAAACGAGGATAATGGAATGTAGTCGAATTAAGTCGGGCGATGCTGAGGGAATTAGAGTAGGAAATGAGACACTTAAAGTAGTAACGGAGTTTTGCTATTTGGGGAGCAACATAACTGATGATGGTCGAAGTAGAGAGGATATAAAATGTAGACTGGCAATGGCAAGGAAAGCCTTTCTGAAGAAGAGAAATTTGTTAACATCGAGTATAGATTTAAGTGTCAGGAAGTCGTTTCTGAAAGTATTTGTATGGAATGTAACCATGTTTGGAAGTGAAACATGGACGATAAATAGTTTGGACAAGAAGAGAATAGAAGCTTTCGAAATGTGGTGCTACAGAAGAATGCTGAAGATTAGATGGGTAGATCACATAACTAATGAGGAGGTATTGATATGATTGGGGAGAAGAGACGTTTGTGGCACAACTTCACTAGAAGAAGGGATCGGCTGGTAGGACATGTCCTGAGGCATCAAGGGATCACAAATTTAGCATTGGAGGGCAGCGTGGAGGGTAAAAATCGTAGAGGGAGACCAAGAGATGAATACACTAAGCAGATTCAGAAGGATGTAGGTTGCAGTAGGTACTGGGAGATGAAGGAACTTGCACAGGATAGAGTAGCATGGAGAGCTGCATCAAACCAGTCTCAGGACTGAAGATCACAACAACAACATCATGTCATTTCTGGAAACCCAGAATCTACTCTGTAGGAATCAAAATGGATTCAGGAAACAGCGATCGTGTAAGACCCAACTCGCTTTATTTGTTCATGAGACCCAGAAAATATTAGATGTAGGCTCCAAGGTAGACGCCATTTTCCTTTACTTCCGGAAGGCGTTCGATACAGTTCCGCACTGTCGCCTGATAAACAGAGTAAGAGCCTACGGAATATCAGACCAGCTGTGTGGCTGGATTGAAGAGTTTTTAGCAAACAGAACACAGCATGTTGTTATCAATGGAGAGACGTCTACAGACGTTAAAGTAACCTCTGGCGTGCCACAGGGGAGTGTTATGGGACCATTGCTTTTCACAATATATATAAATGACCTAGTAGATACTGTTGCAAGTTCCATGCGGCTTTTCGCGGATGATGCTGTAGTATACAGAGAAGTTGCAGCATTAGAAAATTGTAGCGAAATGCAGGAAGATCTGCAGCCGATAGGGACTTGGTGCAGGGAGTGGCAACTGACCCTCAACATAGACAGTGGTAATGTATTGGGAACACATAGAAAGAAGGATCATTTAGTGTATGATTATATGATAGCGGAACAAACACTGGTAGCAGTTGCTTCTGTAAAATATCTGGGAGTATGCGTACGGAACGATTTGAAGTGGAATGATCATATAAAATTAATTGTTGGTAAGGCGGGTACCAGGTTGAGATTCATTGGGAGAGTGCTTAGAAAATGTAGTCCATCAACAAAGGAGGTGGCTTACAAAACACTCGTTCGACCTATACTTGAGTATTGCTCGACAGTGTGGGGTCCGTACCAGATCGGGTTGACGGAGGAGATAGAGAAGATCCAAAGAAGAGCGGCGCGTTTCGTCACAGGGTTATTTGGTAACCGTGATAGCGTTACGGAGATGTTTAGCAAACTCAAGTGGCAGACTCTGCAAGAGAGGCGCTCTGCATCGCGGTGTAGCTTGCTCGCCAGGTTTCGAGAGGGTGCGTTTCTGGATGAGGTGTCAAATATATTGCTTCCCGTTACTTATACCTCCCGAGGAGATCACGAATGTAAAATTAGAGAGATTAGAGCGCGCACGGAGGCTTTCCGGCAGTCGTTCTTCCCGCGAGCCATACGCGACTGGAACAGGAAACGGAGGTAATGACAGTGGCACGTAAAGTGCCCTCCGCCACACACCGTTCGGTGGCTTGCGAAGTATAAATGTAGATGTAGAAAATCGCATGGCGTTAGGTCGGGTGAACGTGGAGGCCATGCCAGGCAAGCCCTGTCATTGGGCCCACTGCGGCCTATCCAGCGCTTGGCTACAGTTGAGTTCAACCAATCGCGCACTTCGCTATGCCAGTGAGGTTTATAAGGTTCTTGCTAAAACTGTTTGAGTTGCTCTTTCATTTCACACATCATTTATAACGGTAAGTTTAATACAATAAATATTATAAAGCGTTAAAACCCCAATATTCATTCATAAACACCCTGCATTAAGTGAGGGATAAGTTGGGAATTAGGATTGGAAGGGAAGCATGTCCGGATAGCCGAAGCAACTGAGGCAACTGCTCGCGTAAAACGGGAAATTTGGGGTCGAGCCCCGGTTCAGGATAGCATTTCACTTGTTGCCACTGAATTTAATTCAATGTACAGCACCGGTTGACAGCAGTATTTCTTTTAAATCATATACACTGAAGAGCCAAAGAAACTGGTACAGCTTCCTGATATCGTGTACGGCCCTGGCGAGCAAGCTGAAGTGCCGCAACACGACGTGGCATGGACTTCACTAAAGTCTGAAGTAGTGCTGGAGGGAACTGATATCATGAATCCTGCAGGGCTGTCCATAAATCCGTAAGAGTACGAGGGAGGTCGAGATCTCTTCTGAACAGTACGTTGCAAGGCATCCCAGATACGCTCAAATAATGTTTATGTCTGGGGGAGTTTGGTGGCCAGCGGAAGTGTTTAAACTCATAACACTGTTCCTGGAGCCATTCTGTAGCAATTATGGATGTGTGGGGTGTCGCATTGTCCTGCTGGAATAGCCCAAGTGCCGTCGGAATGCACAATGGACATGCATTGGTGCAGGTGATCAGGCAGGATGGGGCTGTCTCCATACCCGCACACCTCCGTCTGCTCGATACAATTTGAAACGAGACTAGCCCCGCCAGGCAAAATGTTTCCAGACATCAACAGTCCAATATCGGTGTTGACGGGCCCAGGCGAGGCGTATAGCTTTGTGTCGTGCAGTCATCTACACCTACGTGATTACTCTGCTATTCACAATAAAGTGCCTGGCAGAGGGTTCAATGAACCACCTTGAAGGTGTCTCTCTACCGTTCCACTCTCGAACGGCACGCAGGAAAAACGAGCACTTAAATTTTTCTGTGGGAGCTCTGATTTCTCTTATTTTAACGTGATGATCATTTGTCCCTATGTAGGTGGGTGGCAACAGAATGTTTTCGCAATCGGAGGAGAAAATTGGTCTTTGAAACTGCATGAGAATGATGCCAGTCCAATTCACGTATCATGCCTGTGGCACTATCTCCCTCCCCTATTCGCGATAATACAAAACGAGTAGCCCTTCTTTGTACTTTTTCGATGTCATCCATCAGTCCCACCTGATGCGGATCCCACACCGCACAGCAGTACTCCAGAATAGGGCGGACAAGCGTCGTGTAAGCAGTCTCTTTGGTAGACCTGCTGCAACTTCTAAGTGTTCTGCCAATGAATCGCAGTCTTTCGTTTGCTCTACCCACAATATTATCTATGTGATCGTTCTAATTTAGGTTATTTGTAATTGTAATCCCTAAGTATTTAGCTGAATTTACAGCCTTCAGATTTGTGTGACTTATCGCGTAATCGTAATTTAGCTGATTTCTTTTAGTACTCATGTGATAACTTCACACTTTTCCTCATTCAGGGTCAATTGCCACTTATTTCGCTCCATAAGGTATCTTACCTAAATCATTTTGCAATTCGCTTTGATCATCTGATGACTTTACAAGACGGTAAATGACAGCATCATCTGCAAACAATCGTAGAGGGCTTGTCAGATTGTCTCCTATGTCGCTAATATAGATCACGAACAATAGAGGGCCTATAACACTTCCTTGGGGAACGCTGGATACTACTTCTGTTTTACTCGATGACTTTCTGTCTGTTACTATGAACTGTGACCTTTCTGACAGGAAACCACGAATCTAGTCGCATAACTGACGCGATATTCCATAGGCACGCAGTTTGATTAGAAGACGCTTGTGAGGAACGGTGTCGAAAGCCTTCTGGAAATCTAAAAATACGGAATCAATTTGACATCACCTGTCGATAGCACTTATTACTTCATGAGTATAAAGAGCCAGCCGTGTTTCAAAAGAACGATATTTTCTGAATCCGTGCAGACTATATGTCAATGAATCGTTTTCTTCGAGGTACTGCATAATGTTCGAATACAGTATATGTTCCAAAACCCTACTGCAAATCGACGTTAGTGATATAGGGTACACCGGTGGGCCTTCGGCTCAGAAAGCCCATATCGATGACGTTGCGTTAAATGGTTCGCACGCTGACACTTGTTGACGGCCCAGCATAGATATCTGCAGCATTTGCGGAAGGGCTGCACTTCTGTCACGGTGAACGAGTCTCTTCAGTAATAGTTGGTCGCGTTCTTGCAGGATCTTTCTGCGGCCGCAGCGATGTTGGCGATTTGATGTTTTACGGGATTCCTGATATTAACGGTACACTCGTGAAATGATCGCATGCGAAAATCCCCACTTCATCGCTACCTCGGAGATGCTGCGTCCCATAGCTCGTGCGCCAACTTCACACCAAGTTCAAACCCACTAATCTTGATAACCTGCCATTGTAGCAGCAGTAACCGACGTAACAACTGCACCAGACGTTCGTTGTCTTATACAGGCGCTGCCGACCGCAGCACCGCATTCTGCCTGTTTGCATATCACTCTATTTTAATACGCATGCCTATACCAGTTTCTTTGGCGCTTCAGTGTATTTTTATTGTTGTGAGAAAAAAGGAAGATTTTTAAACGAAGCACGTGTTTTCGTGTCACGTTACGTAAACAGACGGTCCAGTCACATTAACGTGGACACTGCCTATGATCGACGTCAACGTTCAGTAGCCACTCACAACGGCAGGCGCAAGCACTAGCTGTGGAAGGTGGATAAAGCATGTCGGGGAGACGCAGAAAACCGTGCAGTCGTTGTCGTATTTTGGGAACGGAGCGAGTCATCTGACGTTTAAAAGGGCACAATCACTGGCTTTCGCCCCTACGGTGCAAGAATTTCCCAAGCGGGTAAATCTGTAAATAACGTGCCGCTTTGGGTGAATTATACATTTACCGTGGATGAAAAAATGGCGCTATACAAAAACCCATGAACCCCATGAACCATGGACCTTGCCGTTGGTGGGGAGGCTTGCGTGCCTCAGCGATACAGATAGCCGTACCGTAGGTGCAACCAAAACGGAGGGGTATCTGTTGAGAGGCCAGACAAACGTGTGGTTCCTGAAGAGGGGCAGCAGCCTTTTCAGTAGTTGCAAGGGCAACAGTCTGGATGATTGACTGATCTGGCCTTGTAACAGTAACCAAAACGGCCTTGCTGTGCTGGTACTGCGAACGGCTGAAAGCAAGGGGAAACTACAGCCGTAATTCTTTCCGAGGGCATGCAGCTTTACTGTATGATTAAATGATGATGGCGTCCTCTTGGGTAAAATATTCCGGAGGTAAAATAGTCCCCCATTCGGATCTCCGGGCGGGGACTACTCAAGAGGATGTCGTTATCAGGAGAAAGAAAACTGGCGTTCTACGGATCGGAGCGTGGAATGTCAGATCCCTTAATCGGGCAGGTAGGTTAGAAAATTTAAAAAGGGAAATGGATAGGTTGAAGTTAGATATAGTGGGAATTAGTGAAGTTCGGTGGCAGGAGGAACAAGACTTCTGGTCAGGTGACTACAGGGTTATAAACACAAAATCAAATAGGGGTAATGCAGGAGTAGGTTTAATAATGAATAGGAAAATAGGAATGCGGGTAAGCTACTACAAACAGCATAGTGAACGCATTATTGTGGCCAAGATAGATACGAAGCCCACGCCTACTACAGTAGTACAAGTTTATATGCCAACTAGCTCTGCAGATGACGAAGAAATTGAAGAAATGTGTGATGAAATAAAAGAAATTATTCAGATTGTGAAGGGAGACGAAAATTTAATAGTCATGGGTGACTGGAATTCAAGTGTAGGAAAAGGGAGAGAAGGAAACATAGTAGGTGAATATGGATTGGGGGACAGAAATGAAAGAGGAAGCCGCCTGGTCGAATTTTGCACAGAGCACAACATAATCATAACTAACACTTGGTTTCAGAATCATGAAAGAAGGTTGTATACATGGAAGAACCCTGGAGATACTAAAAGGTATCAGATAGATTATATAATGGTAAGACAGAGATTTAGGAACCAGGTTTTAAATTGTAAGACATTTCCAGGGGCAGATGTGGACTCTGACCACAATCTATTGGTGATGACCTGTAGATTAAAACTGAAGAAACTGCAAAAAGGTGGGAATTTAAGGAGATGGGACCTGGATAAACTAAAAGAACCAGAGGTTGTACAGAGATTCAGGGAGAGCATAAGGGCGCAAATGACAGGAATGGGGGAAATAAATACAGTAGAAGAAGAATGGGTAGCTTTGAGGGATGAAGTAGTGAAGGCAGCAGAGGATCAAGTAGGTAAAAAGACGAAGGCTAGTAGAAATCCTTGGGTAACAGAAGAAATATTGAATTTAATTGATGAAAGGAGAAAATATAAAAATGCAGCAAGTGAAACAGGCAAAAAGGAATACAAACGTCTCAAAAATGAGATCGACAGGAAGTGCAAAATGGCTAAGCAGGGATGGCTAGAGGACAAATGTAAGGATGTAGAGGCCTATCTCACTAGGGGTAACATAGATACCGCCTACAGGAAAATTGAAGAGACCTTTGGAGATAAGAGAACGACTTGTATGAATATCAAGAGCTCAGATGGAAACCCAGTTCTAAGCAAAGAAGGGAAAGCAGAAAGGTGGAAGGAGTATATAGAGGGTCTATACAAGGGCGATGTACTTGAGGACAATATTATGGAAATGGAAGAGGATGTAGATGAAGATGAAATGGGAGATATGATACTGCGTGAAGAGTTTGACAGAGCACTGAAAGACCTAAGTCGAAACAAGGCCCCCGGAGTAGACAATATTCCATTGGAACTACTGACGGCCGTGGGAGAGCCAGTCCTGACAAAACTCTACCATCTGGTGAGCAAGATGTATGAAACAGGCGAAATACCCTCAGACTTCAAGAAGATTATAATAATTCCAATCCCAAAGAAAGCAGGTGTTGACAGATGTGAAAATTACCGAACTATCAGCTTAATAAGTCACAGCTGCAAAATACTAACACGAATTCTATACAGACGAATGGAAAAACTAGTAGAAGCCAACCTCGGGGAAGATCAGTTTGGATTCCGTAGAAACACTGGAACACGTGAGGCAATACTGACCTTACGACTTATCTTAGAAGAAAGATTAAGGAAAGGCAAACCTACGTTTCTAGCATTTGTAGACTTAGAGAAAGCTTTTGACAATGTTGACTGGAGTACTCTCTTTCAAATTCTAAAGGTGGCAGGGGTAAAATACAGGGAGCGAAAGGCTATTTACAATTTGTACAGAAACCAGATGGCAGTTATAAGAGTCGAGGGACATGAAAGGGAAGCAGTGGTTGGGAAGGGAGTAAGACAGGGTTGTAGCCTCTCCCCGATGTTGTTCAATCTGTATATTGAGCAAGCAGTAAAGGAAACAAAAGAAAAATTCGGAGTAGGTATTAAAACTCATGGAGAAGAAATAAAAACTTTGAGGTTCGCCGATGACATTGTAATTCTGTCAGAGACAGCAAAGGACTTGGAAGAGCAGTTGAATGGAATGGAAAGTATCTTGAAAGGAGGATATAAGATGAACATCAACAAAAGCAAAACAAGGATAATGGAATGTAGTCTAATTAAGTCGGGTGATGCTGAGGGAATTAGATTAGGAAATGAGGCACTTAAAGTAGTAAAGGAGTTTTGCTATTTGGGGAGCAAAATAACTGATGATGGTCGAAGTAGAGAGGATATAAAATGTAGGCTGGCAATGGCAAGGAAAGCGTTTCTGAAGAAGAGAAATTTGTTAACATCCAGTATTGATTTAAGTGTCAGGAAGTCATTTCTGAAAGTATTCGTATGGAGTGTAGCCATGTATGGAAGTGAAACATGGACGTTAAATAGTTTGGACAAGAAGAGAATAGAAGCTTTCGAAATGTGGTGCTACAGAAGAATGCTGAAGATTAGATGGGTAGATCACATAACTAATGAGGAAGTATTGAATAGGATTGGGGAGAAGAGAAGTTTGTGGCACAACTTGATCAGAAGAAGGGATCGGTTGGTAGGACATGTTCTGAGGCATCAAGGGATCACCAATTTAGTATTGGAGGGCAGCGTGGAGGGTAAAAATCGTAGAGGGAGACCAAGAGATGAATACACTAAGCAGATTCAGAAGGATGTAAGTTGCAGTAGGTACTGGGAGATGAAAAAGCTTGCACAGGATAGAGTAGCATGGAGAGCTGCATCAAACCAGTCTCAGGACTGAAGACCACAACAACAACAACAACATACAAAAACGGCGCCGAGGTAACTGTGGTGCACAGGGGTGAATGGCAGCTGCGGAGATGTGCAGAGGTGCAGCTGTTGAGCAACTGACCGCCAGACGAACCGAGTGGCTGCCAACAGTATAAAGTGTACGACCGCTCGGCGAACGCCACTGCGTATGGGCCCCTGCACCAGGTGCCTGGCTCCTATGCCAATGACGACTGCTGTTCGCAGGCTGGAATTTGCACGCCAATGAGGATACTGCACACCCACTCAGTGGCGATGGGCGGTCTTTTCAGATGAACAGCAAGAAAAGCATTTATGAATGAATTTGACTGCATTGCGTTAAGCCAGTTTCATATTTGAGGATGATTATGTTATAATTGCTTTTCAAGACATTATTCATTCCACTCGACTACTCTTCCAGATTATTTGACGTCTCTAACATAATTACAGTGTTATCAGAGTTTCTTTTATTCCTTCTTCTTGAACTTCAATTCCCTTTTCAAAAAAGTTACATGACGTCCTTCACAGTTTGCACAATATACAGATTGAATAACATTGGGAGAGGCTACAACCCTTACTCCATTCTCGACTACTGCTTCCCTTTCATATCTTTCGACTATAAAATCGCAATCCGGTTTCTACTCAACTCGTAGGTAACTTTTCGCTCCCTGTATTTTGTCACTGTTCTCTTTAGTATTTCAAAGCGAGTATTCCGGTCATCACTGTTAAAAGCTATCCTGAAATCTACTGAAACGGTACTGTTACTTTCGTTTCATAAGATTTGTCGCTCGTCGTCTCGAAGCATGGTATTAATGCGTGAGCCACATTCAACCTTACTCTCTTACGAGGGACCTCTGGGGGAAGGATGAACGGCAGAATGTGTTTACTTATTATACAAAGATATCTTTCTCATCCACTTCCCATCCTGGAACTTTTCTTGAGTGACTGGATGGATGAATCAGTTTGTTTTGAAAGTTCCGCTGGGAAGTAAGAGAACCTACACCAGAACACATCAGTTGTGCGAACCTTACAGTGTTTGGTACTAGCGATAAACGCAGGGTGTGTCAGCTACCTTCCGTTCCTTTTCAGCCTCGCTGTCCACAACTTGGCAGTGAGTACCAGTTCTCCCTGCGAAACCCTAGATTTCAGAAGGATAATGCACGACCGCATGTTGCAGGTCCTGTACGGACCTTTCTGGATAGAGAAAATGTTCGACTGCTGCACTGGCCAGCACATTCTCCAGATCTCTCACCAATTGAAAACGTCTGGTCAATGGTGGCCGAGGAACTGGCTCGTCACAGTACGCCAGTCACTACTCTTGATGAACTGTGGTATCGTGTTGAAGCTGCATGGGGATCTGTACCTGTACGCGCCATCCAAGCTCTGTTTGACTCAATGCCTAGGCGTATCAAGGCCGTTATTACGGCCAGAGGTAGTTGTTCTGGGTACTGATTTCTCAGGATCTAAGTACCCAAATTGCGTGAAAATGTAATGACGTATCAGTTCTAGTATAACATTTTTGTCCAATGAATACCCGTTTATCATCTGTATTTTTTCTTAATGTAGCAATTTTAATGGTCAGTAGTGTAAGTGTTTGTTCATGAAAATATAAACTTTTTTCCTTTCGCAATTCATGCGATTTTAATGTGATCATTGGTGCTCTAAGCCGGCTGTTATCGCCGAGCAGTTCTAGGCGCTTCTATCCGGAACCGCGCTGCTGCTACGTCGCAGTTTCGAATCCTGCCTCGGGCGTGGATGTGTGTCATGTCCTTACGTTACTTACGTTTAAGTAGTTCTAAGTCTAGGGCACTGATGACATCAGATGTTAAGTTCCATAGTGCTTAGAGCCAATTGAACCATTTCGTGCTCTAGGCGTACTCAACTGCGGCGAGTGCCACATTAGTAAACAGAACCTCGCCCTGAGCTGTTTAAATGAAAATATCGTCACGATCGCATTTAGTTACTTCGCGCTTGTCTCACTGACAATATTTCCTGCTAGTTAAAACATTTCCCTTCAATGTGAACATAGACGTAGTAGGAAGAACCTGTCATGCGTCATTTATCTTCCATCCAGAGACCAGCAAAATGATTCATACAGACGTATGTAAAATTACGAATCGAACTAGTCCCGTTATACACTCAAGCGCTAAAGAAACTGGTATAGGCAGAGATATGCAAACAGGTGGAATACGGCGCTGCGGTCGGCAACGCCTATATAAGACAACAAGTGTCTGCTGCAGTTGTTAGATCGGTTACTGCCGCTACTGTGGCAGGTTATCAAAGATTTAAGTGGATTTGAAAGTGGTGTTATAGTCGGTGCGCGACCGATGAGCCACAGCATCTCCGAGGCAGCAATGAATTGGGAATTTTCTCGTACGACCATTTCACTAGTGTACCGTGAATATAAGTAATCCGGTAAAACATCAGATCTCCGACATCGCTGCGGCCGGAAAGAGATCCTGCAAGAACGGGACCAACGACGACTGAAGAGAAGCGTTCAACATGATAGAAGTGCCACCCTTCCGCAAATTGCTTTAGATTTAAATGGTGGGGCATCAACAAACGTCAGCGTGCAAAGCGTTGAACGAAACATTATCGATATGGGCTTTCGGAGCCGAAGGCCCACTCGTGTACCCTTGATGACTGTACGACACAAAGCTTTACGCCTCGCCCGTCCCCGTCAACACCGATATTGGACTGTTTATGACTGGAAACATGTTGCCTGGCCGGTCGAGATTCGTTTCAAATTTTGTGGTGTGGTTGGACGTGTATGGAGACAACCTCATGAATCCATGAAGCCTGCATGTCAGTAGTGGACTGTTAAAGCTAGTGGAGGCTCTGTAATGGTGTGGGGCGTGTGCAGTTGGGAGTGATATGTCTAGATACGTCTAGATACGACTCTGACAGATGACACGTACGTAAGCATCTTGTTTGATCACCTGCATTCATTCGTGTCCATTGTGCATTCCGACGGACTTGATGCACTGGAGACATTTATAATATGACTTCTGTGCGTGATTATCCCTTGTCATTAATTGTATGCCTTATGATGAGTCGGTAATTATAAACGATTTCGTATGTTTATTCGTCTCGAGTGTTATCTTACTTGTAAAATATCAGCTAAGAAGAAGAAATGCCGCGCGTGATTAGCCGAGAGGTCATAGGCGCTGCAGTCATAGACCATGCGGCTGGTACCGGCGGAGGTTCGAGTCCTCCCTCGGGCATGGGTGTGTGTGTTTGTCCTTAGGATAATTTAGGTTAAGTAGTGTGTAAGCTTAGGGACTGATGACCTTAGCAGTTAAGTCCCATAAGATTTCACACACATTTGAACATTTGAAGAAGAAATAATGTGTGGCCATTATTAACAAAACTTCCTGCATACTTCCTTATTTTAACTCGTGACGTGATGGATATCTGAGTTGTAGACTGGGCACCAACTCGACAATCAGCGTGATCAAAACTCGAACACCAGTAAAAACCACAACCAAGAATGAAGGAATGGTCATTATTTGACAGCGGTTGATTGCAGATCTCAACTACACTAACCCGAAAAATTAATCCCCTACATGTTGTACCGTTCAGAAGAACTATAAAAGACTATAACGGCGCTTTTTCTGGTATTTGTTCTTCGCTCGAGCTTTGGCATTTGTTGCAGATGATATTTCGTGCTTACTGGGAAAGTGGTATTCTTGCTGTGAGTGTAGAGAAAAAGCTGAAAGCGTACTAATTAGTTGCTGGTTACTGTAACATTGAATGTCTTGTCGACAGCAAGGTTTAAAGTGAACGTTTCGCTTTAATAGAAGCATCCGAATTTTATTGATACGCAAGCTATTTACTCTATCAAAGGTTTATAAACGTAACACGCGCGGCTGAAGCAGCCAATCACTGACCATGGGAAATACGCGACATAGTCTGAATACCATCTCATTGCACGTATTATGTTTGTGATTCAGCTGTCCTGTCCAAACTTCAGGACAGTCCATTGAGATCTGCCCATGTAAATCGTGTGGCGCATTCTATTCCGCTTTCTGATGGTGTTACCATGTTTCATTTCCTTCTCATGACAGCAGGATGGGCTGAGTCTTTTCAGACAAATCCTCAAGAGCTAGAAATGGCGCTATTTGGCTCCCAGTTAGGAGTAGTCGGCAGGGAATTACCAGCTTCAGCATATACCTTACAACCAAGGAAACCTCCAGAAGACTTCCGGCGGAACCGGAATGTACCAGCTATTTTAATTTTTTTTTTCCATGACAAATATGCCCATTTCCCACACAAAAATAAAAATGTGTATGTGTGCATTCGTGTGTATTTTCTTTAACATTGTGAATTTGTCATTCTCTACTCGTGAGAGTTAGGCTCACTTTTGTGGAACATATTTTTATGATTTTTTTTTTTCTGTATGGTTGCAGAGTTTATGGAGGTGATGACGGGAGAGTAATTACACGAAACACATTCCGGGCGGCGTCTGTGGTCGTCCTGTTCCAGGGTCTACGGTTACAACTGTATGAAGTACTGCAGTACACCCTACTACCAGGAAACACGATATATTTAATTATTTTTTTACTTTGTTAATCAGCAGAAACATATAGTGTGTATTCTTGTGCTGGTGACTTCACTGTGTAACACAGTTATGAAAATAAGCATTTTCTTATACAAATTCTTGTTTTACTTCTTCTAACCGTCAAATACACTGTATTGTTAATGTTTCCGAACCGACTACAATCCTATTTTATCATTTGTTTCCCAACTGTGTGACAAATGCAACAGAATTAAAGAATACGCGTGTCGGAAATGACCTGTACCATAGTAGGTACACTCCACTGTAAAAGTGACTAGGAACTTAGAACTGAACACGATCTCTGACTTTGGAAATACAAAATTGTGTGATGTCCCATGTGTCTATATATTGATGCAGGAGCCAAGTACAGCTGTGACACGTATCCTGAGGAGGACTGATCCACGCCTTGCGTATGCGAGCCGACAAACAATAAATAATTGTAGGTGGACGACTCTGACGAGAAAGCTGTCAACCACCAAATCCTAGGGCAGTTCTTTGGATGGTGAGTCAAGCTAATGTGGGATACAGAGAAGCAATGGTGGCGTTCTTTATTCTGAGAAGACTGGCACATTCCTCGAAGAGTGGAGTACGACACATGATGTTGCATCAAGAAGGACTATGGTCCATCATGTAGAGGCTGTCTGTTCAGATTATCTGAACCAGCAAGCACTTACATCTGCACAAATATGTACATCTACAGCTAGACCTACATCCACATGTGCACCTTACATCTAGCGCGCATCTACACCTGCTTCTACCATACATCTACATGGTGGTCCATTGATCGTGACCGGTCCAAATATCAAACGAAATAAGCGTCAAACGAAAAAACTACAAAGAACGAAACTTGTCTAGCTTGAAGGGGGAAACCAGATGGCGCTATGGTTGACCCGCTAGATGGCGCTGCCATAGGTCAAACGGGTATCAACAGCGTTTTTTTTTTAAATGGGTGCTCACATTTTTTATTACATATTCGTGTAGTACGTAAAGAAATGTTTTAGTTGGACCACTTTTTTCGCTTTGTGATAGATGGCGCTGTAATAGGCACAAACATATGGCTCACAATTTTAGACGAACAGTTGGTAACAGGCAGGTTCTTTAAATTAAAATACAGAACGTAGGTACGTTTGAACATTTTATTTCGGTTGTTCCAATGTGATACATGTACCTTTGTGAACTTATCATTTCTGAGTACGCATGCTGTTACAGCGTGATTACCTGTAAATACCACATTTATGCAATAAATGCTCAAAATGATGTCCGTCAACCTCAATGCATTTGGCAATACGTGTAACGACATTCCTCTCAACAGCGAGTATTTCGTCTTCCGTAATGTTCGCACATGCATTGACAATGCGCTGACAAATGTTGTCAGGCGTTGTCGATGGATCACGATAGCAAATATCCTTCAACTTTCCCAACGGAAAGAAATCCGGGGACGTCAGATCCGTTGAGCTTTCGGGCCATGGTATGGTGCTTCGACGACCAATCCACCTGTCATGAAATATGCTATTCAATACCGCTTCAACCGCACGCGAGCTATGTGCCGGACATCCAGGCCAGCCGGGGTGGCCGAGCGGTTCTAGGCGCTACAGTCTGGAACCGCGCGACCGCTACGGTCGCAGGTTCAAATCCTGCCTCGGGCATGGATGTGTGTGATGTCCTTAGATTAGTTAGGTTTAAATAGTTTTAAGTTCTAGGGGACTGATGACCTCAGAAGATAAGTCCCATAGTGCTCAGAGCCATTTGAACCATTTGAACCGGGCATCCATCATGTTGGAAGTACATCGCCATTCTCTCATGCAGTGAAACATCTTGTAGTAACATCGGTAGAACATTACGAAGGAAATCAGCATACCTTGCACCATTTAGATTGCCATCGATAAAATGGGGGCCAATTATCCTTCCACCCATAATGGCGCACCATACATTAACCCGCCAAGGTCGCTGATGATCCACTTGTCGCAGCCATCGTGGATTTTCGGTTGCCCAATAGTGCATATTATACCGGTTTACGTTACCGCTGTTCGTGAATGACGCTTCGTCGCTAAATACACTCCTGGAAATTGAAATAAGAACACCGTGAATTCATTGTCCCAGGAAGGGGAAACTTTATTGACGCATTCCTGGGGTCAGATACATCACATGATCACACTGACAGAACCACAGGCACATAGATACAGGCAACAGAGCATACACAATGTCGGCACTAGTACAGTGTATATCCACCTTTCGCAGCAATGCAGGCTGCTATTCTCCCATGGAGACAATCGTAGAGATGCTGGATGTAGTCCTGTGGAACGGCTTGCCATGCCATTTCCACCTGGCGCCTCAGTTGGACCAGCGTTCGTGCTGGACGTGCAGACCGCGTGAGACGACGCTTCATCCAGTCCCAAACATGCTCAATGGGGTACAGATCCGGAGATCTTGCTGGCCAGGGTAGTTGACTTACACCTTCTAGAGCACGTTGGGTGGCACGGGATACATGCGGACGTGCATTGTCCTGTTGGAACAGCAAGTTCCCTTGCCGGTCTAGGAATGGTAGAACGATGGGTTCGATGACGGTTTGGATGTACCGTGCACTATTCAGTGTCCCATCGACGATCACCAGTGGTGTACGGCCAGTGTAGGAGATCGCTCCCCACACCATGATGCCGGGTGTTGGCCCTGTGTGCCTCGGTCGTATGCAGTCCTGATTGTGGCGCTCACCTGCACGGTGCCAAACACGCATACGACCATCATTGGCACCAAGGCAGAAGCGACTCTCATCGCTGAAGACGACACGTCTCCATTCGTCCCTCCATTCACGCCTGTCGCGACACCACTGGAGGCGGGCTGCACGATGTTGGGGCGTGAGAGGAAGACGGCCTAACGGTGTGCGGGACCGTAGCCCAGCTTCATGGAGACGGTTGCGAATGGTCCTCGCCGATACCCCAGGAGCAACAGTGTCCCTAATTTGCTGGGAAGTGGCGGTGCGGTCCCCTACGGCACTGCGTAGGATCCTACGGTCTTGGCGTGCATCCGTGCGTCGCTGCGGTCCGGTCCCAGGTCGACGGGCACGTGCACCTTCCGCCGACCACTGGCGACAACATCGATGTACTGTGGAGACCTCACGCCCCACGTGTTGAGCAATTCGTCGGTACGTCCACCCGGCCTCCCGCATGCCCACTATACGCCCTCGCTCAAAGTCCGTCAACTGCACATACGGTTCACGTCCACGCTGTCGCGGCATGCTACCAGTGTTAAAGACTGCGATGGAGCTCCGTATGCCACGGCAAACTGGCTGACACTGACGGCGGCGGTGCACAAATGCTGCGCAGCTAGCGCCATTCGACGGCCAACACCGTGGTTCCTGGTGTGTCCGCTGTGCCGTGCGTGTGATCATTGCTTGTACAGCCCTCTCGCAGTGTCCGGAGCAAGTATGGTGGGTCTGACACACCGGTGTCAATGTGTTCTGTTTTCCATTTCCAGGAGTGTAGAACGCGTGCAA
This sequence comes from Schistocerca americana, assembly GCF_021461395.2. NCBI lineage: Eukaryota > Metazoa > Arthropoda > Insecta > Orthoptera > Acrididae > Schistocerca > Schistocerca americana. The sequence continues at coordinate 983,746,169 of NC_060121.1, forward strand.
AAAATCTGTCATCGTCCCGTAATTTCTCTTGTACCCAGTGGCAGAACTGTTCACGACGTTCAAAGTCGTCGCCATGCAATTCCTGGTGCGTAGAAATCTGGTACGGGTGCAATCGATGTTGATGTAGCATTCTCAACACCGACGTCTTGATCCCCGATTCTCGCGGAATTTGTCTGCTACTGATGTGAGGATTAGCCGCGACAGCAGCTAAAACACCTACTCGGGCACCATCATTTGTTGCAGGTCGTGGTTGAAGTTTCACATGTGGCTGAACACTTCCTGTATCCTTAAATAACGTAACTATCCGGCGAACGGTCCGGACACTTGGATGATGTCGTCCAGGATACCGAGCAGCATACATAGCACACGCCCGTTGGGCATTTTGATCACAATAGCTATACGTCAACACGATGTCGATCTTTTCCAGAAATGGTAAACGGTCTATTTTAACACTGGTAATGTATCACGAAGCAAATACCGTCCGCACTGGCGGAATGTTACGTGATACAATGTACTTATACGTTTGTGACTAGTACAGCGCCATCTATCACAAAGCGGATAAAGTGGTCCAACTAAAACATTCATATTTCTTTACGTACTACACCAATATGTAATAGAAATGGGGGTTCCTATTTTAAAAAAATGCAGTTGATATCCTTTTGACCTATGGCAGCGCCATCTAGCGGGCCAACCATAGCGCCATCTGGTTTCCCCCTTGAAGCTAGACGAGTATCGTTCTTTGTAGCTTTTTCGTTTGATGCTTATGTCGTGAGATATTCGGACCGGTCACAATCAATGGATCACGTATCTACATAAATATCTACATAAATAATCCGAAAATATTGTATAGTGCATGGCAGAGAGAATTTCGAAGCACGGTTAGTAAGTCATATTCCTGTCCCACTCGTAAACTGAGCGAAGGAAAAGCACCTGCTAGTATGGCTCCTTGTGAACCCTAATTTCCCTTACTCTGTCCTTAAGAGTCCATGCGCGAGTTATATGTTGGAGGCATTAGGATAGTGCTGCAATCTCTCTGAAATATTTGTCTCTAAACTCCTCCAATAGCATTTTATGAAAAGATCATATTCTTTCTTCCAAGATGAAGCGCCCCGAAATAATACGCTTTGGAGTGGAGTAGAATTTTAAAGCAAAGCACGCCGAAATAATATGTGTGGGAGTGAAGTAGAATTTTAGAAGTAAATCAGGTTACTGCACGAAGGCTAGGTGGAATGCTAATAAGGCAGGATTACTGTTATTACATGCAATGTGGCCACAAGACAAAGTTAATTGCTGCACATTATAAGACCTGGTTGTCCAAAGTGACAATACAACAGAATGAGATCAGAGAGAGAGAGAAGGAGGCCATAACTGTGTTGACCATGCTGAGTGAAGTAGCAAGTTATAAGTCAGACATAAGAACGATTGTTCAAAGCATTGTCAATGCAGTATACATCCAGATCTGTTTCTAAAAAGCGAAGTTAAGACACCTTTCAACTACAGCCAAAGTGTCCGTAAACCTCATCAGTCTAGAAAAGCAGGCCAAGTGAAGCCATTGTCGCCTCGCAATGTCAACACATGCGAGACAGTTGCTGTATAAATATTGCTCCTATCCGGTAGTTTGATCTACTTCTACTTGTAACGATGCAGGGTTGCCCACTGCTATCCTGTTTTGGTTTTACACTCCTTCAGTAACTTAGTTAAGCAATGAACTTTTATTTTATTTTTTATTTTCACTGCTCAGATTCCGACTACAGATTCTGTGGCCTTCAGCGTCATAGCACAGAATTCAGAAATAGTTTAAATAAAATTTCCCTAGTAAAATCTATTATTTCAGTACATTCTAATGTGTATTCTGAAAGTAATGAGCAATTAGTTTTATTGGAAATGCATTCTATTAAAAGTTATGAAGAATGACGTATATTGTGCAATACATATTAAGTAGAATTCGAGTGAGCTAATAGATCGAATTCAGCTATAAGACTGCATCCAAGAGAAAGCCTAAATTTCACTGATTCCAGCAAAGTGTTTAAATTAACCTAAAGCCTATTACTTAAATAGATATTAAGACTTGAAATCTGTAGCCTGTATGACTTTCAGTGCCAATTGTGACCAAACTAATGAATAATTCTGAGATCTGTTTTGATACCTTTGCTACCTATATTTTTCTACGTAAAATGACTCCAATGTCAACTTTTTAAGTGCATTAATTAAGAATTAAGTGAATCTGAATAAGTAAAAATTATTGTTCAAGAGGGCAGGCATGGTTATAAGTCGGAAATTCCCACTGCGGATGCATAAACTCTCAATATCTAATACGCACTCGCATGAGGGACGGGTAACTGAAATTTCTTATAAAACGGTACTACAGTACCATGCAGAAAGAATATAAAGATTTAGCTGACAATGGAAGAGGAAAATATTATAACGATTAACTGACAGAATTCTTTGTTCAGTAAATCAAGAAGCACTTAGTGCTAAATTTGCAGGGATACAGCACGTGAAGAAATTGGTGGTATGAATAGCAAAATTTCTAAAGTCGCACCCATTAGTTGCAACTGAACGAAAAGAGTATGGACTCTTTATATTATGCTATTTTCTCTAAAATTGACATAGTGAGACCGTGGCTGTTGCACAATTAATGTAGATTGATTCTTACAAAGAAGAAGACAGCAACCAGCTGCTTATTTAAGTAAACAGCGCCGTAACCGGTTTCGAACTGGCAAGTTCATCATCAGACGGCTGTTCACATGGTTTGCAAGATACACTTTACATAATCGTCAGTTTTCAATTTTTATTCTTCCACTGTGGCGAAATATTCTTGCTGTGTTGACGCCCTACGGTAGGAAACAGTGTTAGAAGCGCCCTATGTGAACATAACTAACCTCCAAACGATGAAATACAGAGTAAATAAATTTGTGAGGTTAAGTGGGTATGGTAGTTACATCGAAAATTCCGCGTGATTTTGTTGCGAAGTTGCAGGATTGTATTTTTCAAATATTCCAAAATATATCCAGCACCTCTGTAATTTGTACATCAACATATTCTGCAAAGCACCACACACACACACATACACACACACCAAAAAGTATTTGCCACATGTGAAGTTATCACAAAGATTGCAGATTTACAAATACAACAGTGTCAGAGAAGTTCTCTCTCAGAGACATTGCAGTATACGGATTGCTTTGTTTTCACAGAATGATTGTTTTTAAAGAAAAGACATAACGTAATGAAAATTAAAACACAGAGATAAACTTTACACTATGAGCGCGTAATATTACAGATGAAGTTGACAGATGTAGTAACCAGCTTGTGTGAATGCTACTTATATGGTATTATCGGTCGACGAGTTCTTCGCCTCAAAAACACGTGATTTCCACAGTTGCAGAATCGAGAAGTTGCCTTAGGTTTGGCAGACTGTTGTAAATAATGAAAGAGAGTATGTTGTTGGTGACTAAAGCCTCTGTGTTGTGTATCTGTTGTGTTTGTTAAAATTATGGAAAAACACTACGTACTTACGCACCAAAGCTACACTTTACTAAAAAGTACATTGGTTAATTCAAAGGGGATGTCTTGAAAACATTCCAGTTTAAAACTAGCAATTGTTGAGTTTATGGGGGAGAAGGAGTGCAGGAACGAAAATTAGAACGTCCGGAATAGATTGCAGACCTTGAATTTAAAAGGACTTGACGGCGCACTACTCACAGTAAGATATGCATGATGAGAAACAACTTCTTTCTGATTTGGTGGTGATACATTTGCAAAGAAAATCGTGTTATAGGATGCATACATTCTGACAAACGTAATCCTGCTCCCTAAGATCACTGCCATCAAAGAGAACGCTACGTTTGAACAACTCATTGTCGCCTTGAAAGAATTACAAGGATAATTTCCTCAAGATTTTGAGGACACCGTCGGTCTTACATTTGTTTTCGACCTGCTTTCCAGACCGTTTGCCGTTTCCGTTAAAAGCGCCCCTGTCCATGTGCAGATGTAACTGACTGACCTGCGACGTAATTCCCGTTTTGATGACAGAATCTTTTACGTCAGAACTGCCCAGGTCGTCTACATTGCTTTTCTCAGGTAGAGTTTCTACATCTCCATAATGAGGTTGCAAAAGTACGACAACAATTCGATCGACATATTTGTGTGAAAGAACTTTTTTCGACTATGAGACTAAATAAGTCACGATTACATAGCAACTTAAATCTGTCGAATTGTACAGGGTCGTCCATTGACAGTGACCGGGCCAAATATCTCACGAAATAAGCGTCAAACGAAAAAACTACAAAGTATGAAACTTGTCTAGCTTGAAGGGGGAAACCAGATGGCGCTATGGTTGGCCCGCTAGATGGCGCTGCGGTAGGTCAAACGGATATCAACTACGTTTTTTTAATTAGGAACCCGCATTTTCTACTACATATTCGTGCAGTACGTAAAGAAATATTAATGTTTTAGTTGGACCACTTTTTTCGCTTTGTGATAGATGGCACTGTAATAGTCACAAACGTATAAGTACGTGGTATCACGTAACATTCCGCCAGTGCGGACGGTATTTGCTTTGTGATACATTACCCGTGTTAAAATAGACCGTTTACCAATTGCGGAAAAGGTCGATATCGTGTTGATGTATGGCTATTGTCATCAAAATGCCCAACGGGCGTCTGCTATGTATGCTGCTCGGTATCCTGGACATCATCCAAGCGTCCGGACCGTTCGCCGGATAGTTACGTTATTTAAGGAAACAGGAAGTGTTAAGCCAGATGTGAAACGTCAACCACGACCTGCAACAAATGATGATGCCCAAGTAGGTGTTTTAGCTGCTGTCCCGGCTAATCCACCCATTAGTAGCAGACAAATTGCGCGAGAATCGGGAATCTCAAAAACTTCGGTATTGAGAATGCTGCATCAACATCGATTGCACCCGTACCGTATTACTATGCACCATGAATTGCGTGGCGACGACTTTGAACGTCGTGTACAGTTCTGCTACTGGGCACAAGAGAAATTACGGGACGATGACAGATGTTTTGCACGCGTTCTATTTAGCGACGAAGCGTCATTCACAAACTGCGGTAACGTAAACCGGCATAATACGCACTGTTGGGCAACGGAAAATCCACGATGGCTGCGACAAGTGGATCATCAGCGACCTTGGCGGGTTAATGTATGGTGCTGCATTATGGGAGGAAGGATAATTGGGCCCCATTTTATCGATGGCAATCTAAATGGTGCAATGTATGCTGATTTCCTGCGTAATGTTCTACCGATGTTACTACAAGATGTTTCACTGCATGAGAGAATGGCGATGTACTTCCAACATGATGGATGTCCGGCACATAGCTCGCGTGCGGTTGAAGCGTTATTGAAAAGCATATTTCATGACAGGTGGATTGGTCGTCGAAGCACCATGGCCCGCACGTCCACCGGGTATGACGTCCCCGGATTTCTTTTCTGTGGGGAAAGTTGAAGGATATTTGAAATCGTGTTCCACCGACAACGCCTGACAACATGCGTCAGCGCATTGTCAATGCATGTGCGAACATTACGGAAGGCGAACTACTCGCTGTTGAGAGGAATGTCGTTACACGTATCGCCAAATGCATTGAGGTTGACGGACATCATTTTGAGCATTTATTGCATTAATGTGGTATTTACAGGTAATCACGCTGTAACAGCATGCGTTATCAGAAATGATAAGTTCACTAAGGTTCATGTATCACATTGGAACAACCGAAATAAAATGTTTAAACGCACCTACGTTCTGTATTTTAATTTAAAAAACCTATCTGTTACCAACGGTTCGTCTAAAATTGTGAGCCAAATGTTTGTGACTATTACAGCTCCATCTATCACAAAGCGAAAAAAAAGTGGTCCAACTAAAACATTCATATTTCTTTACGTACTACACGAATATGTAATAAAAAATGGGGGTTCCTGTTTGAAAAAACATACTTGATATCGGTTTGACCTATGGCAGCGCCATCTGGCGGGCCAACCATAGCGCCATCTGGTTTCCCCCATCAAGCTAGACCAGTTTCGATCTTTGTAGTTTTTTCGTTTGACGCTTATTTCATGAGATATTTGGCCCGGTCACTATCAATGGGCCACCCTGTATACATCTGTCCGTATGCCGACAGTTTGTACAAGATAACAATTATATTACACCCTACGTGTTCGGGGCCTCAAAAATTAAACAATACTGTAAATTTGTTTTGTTGGTGACGTGTGTTGTTGACAAATGTGTATATAAAACAAAGTCGTATAGGCGCGTTCGCGGTTCCCTCATCTATCCCATCCAAGCGCTCACACAGCGTGGCGTAGAGGTAGGGGAAATGTGCCATCCAGGCGGACCGCTATGGTCCACGGTCCAGGGATCGCCCCCCCCCCCCCCCCCCCCCCCAGAGATGTAATCTTGCCACCGCTCGTCTCACACATGTGCAACCGTCATTGCAGGAGGAACGAGATCGGCTCTCGCACAAAAACACTGCATTTTGTCATTCAGGAACACAGCGATGGCGTTTACGTAGCTGTTGCGGACAGACGTGGTAGTGAATTCTGGTCAACAAAATATAACGTTGATTTGCATCCTCCTCTCACTAAACCAAATTTCAGTAGCTTCTATGTTGCATTGTACATCGTTTATGTTCCTTTGTTGTCGCCCACTAACCGCAAAATAAACTGTATCATTCGCAAATTGTTCTATGTATATCTGATCTGAGCGATAAGGTCACTGTTTGTGTTTAAGTTAAAATAAACATAGGTCATAAAACAGAACCCCGCGGTAAGCCAGTGTTCATGCTTTTAGTGGAGAACTTTTCTCAAAATATTTCTATTCTCAAAGTCCGATTTACTAGAAAACTGTCTATGATACGTATATCACAGTCTCGTATTTGTTCCTAAAGTTACACGATGAGGTACTGTTGACAAACTTTGTCATAAGCTTTTGTTTGGTCAAGGAGCATAGCTGCAGTAGGGGTGGAAAGATTCAGCTGTTTAATCGGTCTGTAACATGGGAGAGGCAAAATAACGTGAACACCTGTGCTTACATGGGAATGGTTTATTAATAACGGATTGGACCCCCATTTGCCCGTAATACAGTTGCGATTCTTCTTGGAATACTGACTTATAATGATTGTATAGTCTCCAGTGGAATGTTACGCCACTCTTCGATCAGAACCTCTTCGAACTCCTCTAGTGACGAGGGAGTCGGAAATCTGCACTCCAATACCGCCCACAAGGATTCGGTAATGTTCAAGTGCGGGGAGTGTGCTGATCAAGGAAGACGCTGCAGTTCAGTTGCATGCTCCTCAGAACATGATTGTGTGAATGGGAGCATTACAGTCCTGAAATATATCGTCATTGTTGGGGAACAACACTTGAATCATGGGGTGCACCTGATCACCTAAAATTCTCACATAATCGTTGGCTGTAACACGGCCTTTGAGAGTAATTATGGGACCAGCAGAATACCATGATATGGCTGTCCACACCATCACACTTCCACCTCCATGCTTAACAGTTGCAATCAAGCAATCGGGACTGTAGGCTCCTTTTGGTGTTCTCCAGACGAAAACACGGCCCGATGTTGGAAACAACGAAAACGTTGACTCGTCGGACCACGTGACGTGTTTCCACTGATCAGCCGTCCGGGATTTGTGCTCCTAACACGATGTTTTACGCTTCTTTGCGTTGTTTGCTGTCACTAATGTCACTAATGTCGTCCATGAATATTCGCTTTATGGAGTTCTCAGCGGACAGTGTGGATAGATACGGGGTTTCGAAGATAGATATTCAACTCTGCAATCACTTTTGCCGCCGTTGTTTTGACACAATTTTTGTGTTAGCGTATGACACTGTCTTATTTAGTTTTGATTTGCGCCCATTATTATATTTACACGATGATGTCTCTCCATGTTTTGTGTAGGCTGTCATGACTGTAGAAACAGTTGCTCTTGAAACATTCAATAAATTGGCTGTCTTGGTTACTGATGCTCCAGCTAATCGGGACTCCACAACCTGCCCTCTTTGGAACTCTGTTAGGTCTTTCACTGCACGTCGAACTCGGCCTCTGAATGCAAATACAAAGGGTGCTCTACTCTGAACAACCCGCACTGACAGCTAGTTCGTGCTGAACAAGCACAGTCCAGCACGACACGTGCCTTAACTGCATTGTTGACAGTCAAACACAACCATCCCATTACTACCACTGTTCACATTATTTTGCCAGTCCCCTGTATGTGTAACAGTAGGAGTTCGGTAGAAAGTTTTTTTCTGAAAACTAAAATTCCTTTGGCGTATTACGCTGTCTTCTGATAGTGGTATCGCAATGCGCTGTAAAACGAAACGTTCCATACTAATAGATCTGTCGTTGAATACTTCCCTCAAGGTTTTTGTTGTCAACCTTCGTCGATGATCTTCAATTTTCGTGGGAGACAGCCCCGTCTTTAGCGGATATTGGTTAAACATCCTTGTTAGTAGACAAAATGTTTGCTCGACACGGATCTTCACTGTTCGTTGTGAGATAGTTTTATGTACTTCATTGGGCATCGTTCACTGAGGCAGAGTGAGGGCTGGTGAGCGCCGGAACTCCAATTGAGTGTGATAATTTCTGTTTTTTCTTCTGCTGTCTCATCTGAGCTTACACTATAGTTAATAATATTCACAGGAATTATGATTGTGTGCATAAAGGGATAAGTCCATAGGGTAAATTTTTGAATTTAAATTAGTATAAGTATGACTATGGAAAGTTACACATGGAAACAGAACGCTGCTAATAAATTTGTTATTATAGATGACAGAAATTGCTAAGTAAAACGTATCTCATACATTAGTATTCTAAATGTAAAATGTATCCTACGAACACAAACAGGAAGAAAAGGTACGTCACGTAAAGAATATTTCAGCATTCAGTCTTGGACGACAGTAGCATTAACAGTCCAAGAACAACGTCGTAAGAAAATACAGGATACGAATTATTGAAGGAAATACATTTCCTTGTTGCCGTAAAAGGGCGTGCATCGTGGAAGAAGACGCAATGAAACATTAACACTTTATGATTTGTTTCTTAAAGACGAAATTGTCTTACGAAAGATCGATGAAGGCGTCCATTAGCATAAAATGATACATCGTGCCGTCCTAAGCTCTGCCTCTGGTCTAGATAGCTCGCATCATCTCAAGATAAACAGCTACTCGTTAATACTGTATTTGTCTCTGAGCTCCAATGCATCATCCTTTACGACTTCCAATTATGTCATCTGTGTAGCTATTAGTTCCTCTCCGACACTTCAGTTTAATGAATTTATGGGTGTTAATGGCCGAAGAAGGGTGTAATTTTCAACCGTGCATACAAGTCAGAAAGCAATCCGATGCTTTCCCTGCTCTGATTCCCATTGCCTCTTGCTTCTCTGATTTACTCTACCCGCGGTAATATTCAGATCATCTTCTCTGAACAGGTCTCTGCAGAATGTTCACCTGTTATATTAACTGCGTCAACTGTTATGCTTTGCAACTTTGAAGTAACTGTTCTTAACTCTGCAAAGTTTTTCTTTTTATAGAACTATTACAGTGGAGTTGAGTGCGTTCTTGTGAAACAAGCTCTTCTCATCTTCCAGCTATATAAGTCTGACTAGATGACCAAAATGTCTCAAATAATATGTAAACAAAAGGTCTCGTTAATGAAAAATAAACACGAGTTTACCTAGATTTTAACATGCTTTAACAGCGGCTAATAACAGAAATAACACCGACAGACTAGGTATATGTTGAAAGGTGGCTACACCGAGTCACAGCGCCAGAGATTGCGCCAAAGAGTATTATTGCGCCGCCTCTACTGGGGCATTTGTAGTTCAGAGGTTGCCGTGGGCAGTGCTTGTTGAGAGGATGTCGATAGCTGTACTAGTTGAGGCCATGTCGTGTGCAGTTATGTTGAGCCAGACAGCAGATGCTGTTCGATTGCGGATGTTGTAATGATCTCAGTGTAATTTTCGTCAATATATATGAAGGTAACCAAAAATTTTTTTATTTCAAATTTCCTAAATAACAATGCCTCTCGGTCACAGGTTCAGTCAACAAAGCATCTGGCTTGTGTTCATGTATTAGACTGTAATTCTGGTTTTCATGTGCAATTATAGTATTTCTGGTTTTTTAATTACTTCATTGTAAATGCGGTTTAAAATATCTTGTCGTATTGAGGAAGAACCGTGCCAGATGTGTACGTTGAATCACACTTCCACACACAGAACAGTTACACTTGTGCTTTGTTGTTTCGTAGCTTTTATAGTTGCTGGGGACTTAATTAATCAACTGTGTTAACGTAAATTTCCTTTCATTCTTTATTGTTATTCTATGCAGTCAGATTGCGTACTAATACTACTCGGGGCCAACCGGATACGAGACTTCGTAACCAGACATACAGCTACTAAAATTATTTGCATTTTTATTTAATTAAGCCCCCATACAATGTGTCAGATAAAGTATCCGGATAGAACAATGGAAAGGAAGAAAGCTTAGGGTTAACGACTTCTCGATGAAGACTTCATTACAGATGGGGCACAAATTTGGATAAGGCGAGGATGGAGGACGAGGATCGCCACTTCATTTTTTTTCCAGAGAATCCGCTCATCAATCGACTTAACGGAGTCAGGAGAACAACAGAGATCTGAAACTCGTTCCTCCTGAATGCGAGTCTAATGGCTCAGTCATTACACCAACTCACTCGATTGATCTTCATGAACTAATGTTCATTTTTACCATTTATTTTATTATGATCCAAGGAAACTACAATCGTCCGGTCATAGCTGTGGGTTCTTGGATTGCCCTGCGAGATGGCTGATCGCAACTACAGCATATGAAACATCAGTTCACTTTTGTTACATAAACGATGCAAGATTTGCTTAACTTTATACAGTCCACTGCCATAGGAATGGGTCGAATTTTTGCAACTGTCTTTGAACAGTAAAGCATCACTTGATGCACACAATTAAAAACTGTTCACTTGAAGTTCGGGTTCACCACAGAAGTACAGTTCCATCTGAGACTTGAATAGTCGCCGGTCGAAGTGGCCGAGCGGTTCTAGGCGCTTCAGTCCCGAACCGGACTTCTAGGGGACTGATGACCCAAGATGTTAAGTCCCATAGTTCTCGGAGCCATTTGAACCATTTTGAACTTCAATAGCCCTGATGTCCTTCCTACATGCTAAACGCTTCATCGGGGGTCAGCAACTGCGGCAGTGCGTGTCCATGCTCATCTCTATATCGACCACCGTGCGATGGCGCTGCGGTGCTGAGTGAGAAGGGCGTGTCTTTGAGAGCACATCCCATTTGTCGTCGTGGATTACAGCGAGACATCGCTAGTATCTGTGGTATCGATGCATGTTGCCGACTTTGGTGTGGTCCTGCAGTCTTTGGAGGATACAACACTTTTTATGGTGAGTATTATCGATGAGGTTTCTGTCTTTGTCTATTTTTGTCATATCATGTATTAAAACGAACTCAACAGTATATTTTCTGACAACAGTGAAAACCATCACTGGAGAAAAGCATGAGCGACATGTGTTTGAAATGAGATCGTCTCTTGGTGGTGGCTATCACAAACTCTTCTCTCCTACATAGACCACAAAGGCTCAGTAATATTGACGTCTGCACCGTACGGCAGATGGAATTTTACCGCCAGCGGCGAGAATGAGAACTGTTTTAAATACTTAAAATGGCGACGTTTTCCTTACTTGAACAGCGTGCAATCATTCGTTTTCTGAATTCGCGTGGTGTGAAACCAATTGAAATTCATCGACAGTTGAAGGAGACATGTGGTGATGGAGGTACGGATGTGTCGAAAGTGCGTTCGTGGGTGCGACAGTTTAATGAAGGCAGAACATCGTGTGACAACAAACCGAAACAACCTCGGGCTCGCACAAGCCGGTCTGACGACACGATCGAGAAAGTGGACAGAATTGTTTTGGGGGATCGCCGATTGACTGTCGAACAGATCGCCTCCAGAGTTGGCATTTCTGTGGGTTCTGTGCACACAATCCTGCATGACGACCTGAAAATGCGAAAAGTGTCATCCAGGTGGGTGCCACGAATGCTGATGGACGACCACATGGCTGCCCGTGTGGCATGTTGCCAAGCAATGTTGACGCGCAACGACAGAACGAATGGGACTTTCTTTTCGTCGGTTGTGACAATGGATGAGACGTGGATGCCATTTTTCAATCCGGAAACAAAGCGCCAGTCAGCTCAATGGAAGCACACAGATTCACTGCCACCAAAAAAATTTCGGGTAACCGCCAGTGCTCAAAAAATGATGGTGTCCATGTTCTGGGACAGCGAGGGCGTAATCCTTACCCATTGCGTTCCAAAGAGCACTACGGTAACAGGTGCATCCTACGAAAATGTTCTGAAGAACAAATTCCTTCCTGCACTGCAACAAAAACGTCCGGGAAGGGCTGCGTGTGTGCTGTTTCACCAAGACAATGCACCCGCACATCGAGCTAACGTTACGCAACAGTTTCTTCGTGATAACAACTTTGAAGTGATTCCTCATGCTCCCTACTAACCTGACCTGGCTCCTAGTGACTTTTGGCTTTTTGCCACAATGAAAGACAATCTCCGTGGCCGCACATTCACCAGCCGTGCTGCTATTGCTATTTTCCAGTGGTCAAAACAGACTCCTAAAGAAGCCTTCGCCGCTGCCATGGAATCATGGCGTCAGCGTTGTGAAAAATGTGTACGTCTGCAGGGCGATTACGTCGAGAAGTAACGCCAGTTTCATCGATTTCGGATGAGTAGTTAATTAGAAAAAAAATCGGAGGCCTTAGAACTTCAATGCATATATATATATATATATATATATATGGTCGCGGGTGCACATCTCAGCTGTTAAACAAGATATGAAGTTATTAGTTATAAGTACGCCACGTGTCGTGGGCATTGTCTATGATTATGTAAGGTCAGAAAACTGTGTTAATGTGTGTAAAGAGTCGAAAATAACGGCGTAGTCCAGAGCCGTCATATTGCAAATGCTGATTCTCTGACGTGTGTGACAAAGCAATTTCTGTGTTAAAAGAAGTATGATACAAACGTTGTTGACAATTAACAACTTGCATCCCGAAACACTCCAATTCAGCGGGATCATCACTTACATGGAACCTGGCGACTGAGCGCTACTTCTGTGCTACAAGGGACTTACCGAAGCAGCAAGACACCAGATTAGTGATACCGCCCAGAGAAGCACTTCCTTCTCGCTACAACGCCACTGAGGGTGTTGTAAGCACCAAAACTTTGACAGTATTGCACAGGTGCCGTTCGAGGTCAAGTACAACAGCGAAACCTAGAGGCTTCGCTAGCATCTGTATCTATATTCAAGCGTACATTTCTAGTGCAATTTTTCATAATTTTGTCCAAAACTTGTATAATGTCCATATGTAAATAGTAAATGTTTTTCCCATAAGGTGCTAGAGTTTATTTCTGTACATTGGCATTTAGTTTACATCCCATGCAGCCAGATCTATATGACATAAGAGGTACATTCGATAATTAAAACAAATTGTAGCTATAAACATAATACACAGTAGACGATAAAACATCACAATAACGCATCAGGGTCGTATTGAGGAAAAAAGCTTAAGTACAGGACAGATATACTACGTGATTTTGAAGTGATATTGCGACACTATTTTCTGTTTACATGATGGATTCCCTAAGGTAAAGATTAAACAATGCGCAGATATGGCAACATCGCCTGACAGCGAGTCCATGCGACAGTGCAGGCCTTTGCAGAGATACTAGACACACTGTTATAAGTCCCGTGCAAGTTGTTACAATTGGGAGGCAGGGATACACTAATCTTGGACTGCACCTGAATAGGAGGGGGAAGGGAAGATTAGGTGAGCATCTCGTAAAAAGTGTGCGGGGGCCACAAGCGCACTAGACGAAACTGCTGTGATTACTGGAGCCAAACTGGTAAATTTTAGGTAAGACTCACAAAGTACAAGACAGATGATCTCCTTGTATGCCCAGAAGATGTAGAAGATTCTGATGTGATAGTTGTTCGATTCTGATGTGATAGTTGTTCTGTGGCTCTCTGAACACCACTTAACCACAGAGATGTACAAGTGAAATATTAGTGATTATGGACACTGTCGCATCTCCCCACCGCGCGCTTTTTGATTTTATATGCAGTTTATGTTGCATAACATTTTAATTAACTGCATATTGCTTATTGTTGCGAGCACGAAAGATAACATGCGATTCTCACCATTAGTTTCTGTAATCGAAAAACTTTAACTTTGTCCGCCTCAACCTATTAGGTGGAGATACAACACTAAAAGATTTCCTGCTGTGAATGCGTGATCTTTAATTTGCAAACTATTTTCATATAACCCTGTTAGAAATGGAACACGGTATCATTACTGTAACTAATTACGAAACTAAACATATCCTTCTCCACTTTAATCTCTGAAATGCACTAAAAATTACTCTTATTTACACGTACAGAGGTTACAGTATGCTATGTTCGCTAAACATAAAAGTTGCAGTGGATTTTGTAACATATGAACACTATTGATTGCCGCGACTATCACGAGAGCATCAAACAAAGAATGAAATTTGTTTAATATTATTATTAGCCAGAACAGGTTTCAGCCAGCAGTCTTTGATATCACACAAGTAAAGTTTTACCACTCTGATTTAGGTAAATTATTTACGTCACTAAGATTGTAATAGCAGTTGTCCATGTCCACCTGAAAATGACATAATAAAATCCACAATTCTCCTCTTAGGTCTCCGGGGAGTTGAAAGAAATAATTTTAATGTACCATTACCAGCCCGCTTAACTGCCGGAAAGCTGCTTTCATTCAATTATAATTTGAACTTTCCGCGGCAGCGGCTCCCGCGATCGCGGCGCAGCCCTGCTTCATGAAAAATTCTAAATATGCTGAAAACGGCTAAAAATGTGGGATGAAATACTGGGCAAGATAGCAATAAATTATTACAAGTATTTTTAACAATTTCTACATTCAAAAATCAGCCTCCAATGGCGTCATTCTCTTACAGCATTAACGGTTACAAGAAGAAAGAGATAGTAACATTTAATCCTCCACTGTTTATAATCAATTCAGTACCCTAATAAATATCTTTGTTAATTTTTTCAGTTATCATTGTCTGCTTGATTTCCACACTCGCCAACCATAGAGTAGAAATATCTCTGGAGTGAGCATTACGTCCTGCGCACGTTGTCAACATTAAACTGGAATTGTCACGTGATCTAGGGACGACGTCGATTGTTTAGCGCCAATTCGCGTCCGCCATCAGGTAACGTCACGTCTTGTCACATAACGCCAAAACATTCTGCAATACCTTTCGAGTGGAGGCATTCGCACAGGTCGTCAACGGAACGCCACGTCCTTTCACGGTACGTCAAGGTTTCTCCGGAAGAAAATTTTAACGGTACCAGCCTGTTAACATCTAAAGTTAACCTATTTTCGCCACGCTCATTCTCCTTATAATACTGGAATTTGTACTGTTGTATCTTCATAAGCTTTATTTTATAATAGCACTTTGTTTTAGTGACAAATTGGAGATGTTCCATGACGACTGGGATATTTTTTCCACTTTCTTACACAACCGAGGTCGTATATCTGAAGGCGAAAAGTTATTTAGGTTTTACGATAACACAACGGCGCTGACGCCCACAATGTATATGTATAAGAACATAAGCAGACGAAGCAAATTCCACCATATGACATTTTAAGCAAAAAAGTAAGCTTTAATGCAGGAGTAAAATACAGTTGTTTATGACGTTATTAATTACGTAAGAAAAAACATAATGGATAAGTTTAAAAGGCTTCATTAATTCGTTTGAAGCTTACTTTGATGTGTATGAATGTACATATTTTCCCTAGCAAATAATCGTCGATGTTTTGAAACGTTGTCTCACTTCTCAGTAATTTACCAAACATAATTGATAAAGAATATAGGTTATAAAGTTTGCTACGGCCATTGACAAATTTTGTCGTTGTTAGCTCCTCAGTTCTGATAATATAACATTTTATGCATATTATGGATGGTGAGTCAAAACCCCAATTTCGCCGTTCAGTACTGTGTTGAGCGACTTGACGAGATGTGACATGAAAGACATTGTAAATACATGCTGACGTGAAGCTTCTGTGACGTCATGCTCGTTCATTTTGCTCTTCAAAGCTAAGAGCCCAATTTATTTCAAATATCAGAAGTAAACTGCTATGGTGCCTGCAAAACGTCTATACTAAATTCACAGCACTTATGGAGGGAATCTGTCTTTACTAGCGATATGACAACATACAAAATTTATAGGACATATGTCAGACAAATCTACGGCGTCCCGAGATCACGTGACCATTGTGGCAACATATGTTGACAACACAAAATCAATTCTGCGCTTCTGAATGCTCACTCCAGAGATATTTCTACTCTATGTCGCCGACCACAGACGTTATTTGCAAAATATAGATACATAAATATTCCACAAACACAAAAATTAAAAATAATTATTTCTTTTTTTACAGACTCTACATAATAGACAACCGTTCATACACAAATGAAATAATAATAATAATAATAATAATAATACAGATAAATGTTTCTTTTTTCACGTATATTACATCGATTTTGCAAATGTCTTGCCAGAAGATGTCGTAACACCCATCATTCTCGCGTAGAGCTAATATGGAAAAAGGAGGACTTGCAACATATGAAAACTTGGACACTAAGTCAACAATATTGAAACAAATAGTTTTTGAGTCGATCAGCACCTAGAAGCATGTGCCTGAGAGCTATTAGTGCAGTATACTTATCTTAGAGTCTACAGATACTCTCTAGGAAACTTTCAACTATTTACGTGAAACCTGGATGCATAATTGAGCTATCTGTCGGACAAGAAGAAACAGTTAGTAGTTTGTGGGGATTTTAGTGTAGACTTCTTGAAAAATACGGACGGGAAATTGAACTAGAATTATTATTTGGGTGTTTCAATCTCATTTCGGCAGTTTTCCATTTCGTGTGCAACAAGATAGTAGGACACTGATTGATAGCATTTTTGTAGACTGTGATCAGGCTGCAACAATTAATATGTACACAATCGCTAATGGACTATCTGATCTTAATGCACAATTAATGCAAATAAACAATATGGCACCTTATAACCCTGGAGAAGGTTCTTAGAAAGCGGTGAGAATTATTAATGAGAAGAGGACAGAATGCTTTAAAAATAGCTTAAAAAGGGTGCTATGGGATGAGGCATATACAGAAAGAGATGCTAATGTCAAATTGAATTTATTCCGTAGTGAATTTGTATCAGTGTATGGAAATCTATTTGCAAAACATTATCTAGAAGATCTATAAAGAAAATGAGCCGTGGATAACTAAGGAAATTAAAATCTCATGTAAGAGGATGAGGAAAATTTATAAAATGGCCAGAGTAAATCAGTATCCGACATTACTCGCATGTTACCAAAATCACTCTAGTGTTTTAAGGAGAGTCATTAAAATTCCGCTCTTCAATAGCATTTTAATATGCCGCATATTAATAGTCCTCCACTTGGATCTTCAGGTGGGGATTACTCAGAAGGATGTCATAATCAGGAGAAACATTACTGGCATTCCACGGATCAGAGCTTGGAATGTCAGATGTTAGAGATAGCTTCAGTGGCAGGAGGAAGAGGATTTCTGGCCAGGTAAGTGCAGGGTTATAAATACGAGATCAAGCACAGTAATACAGAAGTAGTCTAATAATAAACAAGAAAATAGGAATGCGAGTAAGCTACTATGAACAGCGTAGTGAATGCATTATCGTAGCCAAGACAGACACAAAGCCAACACCCACCAGAATGCCAACTAGCTGGTGATGAAGACATTGAAAAAATGTATGGTGAGACAAAGGAAATAATCAAAAAAATTTTCAGATAGTTGAGGGCAAGCACAATTTAAAAGTGATGGTGGACTGGAATACGATAGTAGGAAAAGAAAATAAGGAAAAATAGGAGGTGAATATGGACTGGGAGATAGGAATTAAAGAGGAAGGTCCCATTTAGATTTGCATAGAGCATCCGTGCTCGCGTTAAAACTTGTTTTAAGACTCATAAAAGATGACTATACACGTGGAGGACACCTGGAGACACTGGATGCTTTCAATTTGATTATGTAATGTTAAGGCCGACGGGTGACCATTTCAGTAAATGGGAAAAAGTCACGAATGAAGTCCAACGGGTTTGGGACCGACATTTATTCTTTACATATGTGAATGACATTTCTCTTAATATGTATCAAGCAGAGTAGGTACTTTTTACAAAGGACTCAATTAATCATCCTGTTGTGATTTTTTAGGTTAGAGGGTATCGGGAAAACACAAGAAGGGCTCCAGTCACAAAGGGTGCAGGCTGAACACAGGAAGAACGCAGATACAGGAACCATTGGTATAAAAGTTGTAAATTGTCGTAGCTGTGTTGGGAAAGTACCAGAGCTCCAAGGGCTAATAGAAAGCATTGATGCTGAAATCATTATACTCACTGAAAGCTGGCTACAGACGGATATAAGCTCAGCCGAAATTTTTGCGAAGAACCTAACGGCGTTCCGAAAGGATAGGCTAAACACGGTTGGCGACGGCGTGTTTGTTGCTGTCAGAAGTAGTTTAACTTCCTCTTTTGCAACTCGTGCGAAATACGAATAATCATCTTTCAGGTGTAGAAACACGCCTACCAACTTTTGTTTATTTCTCACAACTTGTTCTTGGTGTTGCGATTTTTTCCCATCAGTGTATTTCTTTTTTTCCCCAGTTCGTTTCAGTATCTCCTCATTAGTTATTCGATCTACCCATCCAACCTTAAACATTCTTCTAGACATCACATTTCAAAATCTGCGGTTCTCTTCTTATATGAATTGTTTATATAGTCCACCATTCACTTCCTTACAAAGCTACATTCCAAATATCTACAAGCCAATTATTTTACAACTTACATTTATGTAAGACGTTGGCAAATTCCTCTATTTACGAAATGCTTTTCGTACTATAGCCAGTCTGCATTTTATATCCTTTCTACTGCTTTCATCGCCAGCTGTTCTGTCGCTGCCATGACAAAACTCATCTATTACTCTTAATGTTATATTTCCTCATCCAGCAGCACATGATTGAAGTCGACTACATTCTGTTACCCTTCTTTTTACTTTTGTTGATGTTCGTCTAACAATCTCTTTTCAAAACACTATCCGTTTCACTCAACGCCTTTGCAGACTCGCTCCAGGCAAATGCCGGGATGGTTCCTTTCAAAGGGCACGGCCGACTTCCTTCCCTAATCCGATGAGACCGATGACCTCGCTGTCTGGTCTCCTTCCCCAAAACAACCAACCAACCTTTGCAGAATGGCTGTGAAATCTGGTTTTTGGTGCTGCCAGTTGCTGATTTCATGGTTTAACTATTTCGAAAGCTGTGTGTAATGAAGTCACTGACATCCTCATTGTTTCACTTGAGTTCGCGCGCGAAAACTGTCGTACAATGATTGTTGATTTCCAATCAGTGCCGAACAGGGCAGTGCTGAAGTGTGAAAACAAACTTCTGCACAGTTGATATCTGATTTAGTTAACCATTACCTCTTCAACGGAACTGCTGTGTATGTATCTCTAAATATATACTCAAAAAGGATTCGTTAGCAACAATTAAGGCTAGTGTTTAGTTGAGTTAGTTTTAAGACCGGCTGAGTGAATTTTCGAGGTAACTTGGGCCATGTCGAAAACTTGTAACAAAAACGCTGGAGGGCACGCCTATTGTAATTACAAACAGCGTTATTTACAAAACGGACTGGAAGAGATTCGGAAAGGGAAAATATCGTTACGCCAGGACTCCAAAATATACGCTGTACCTAGAACAATCTTCTAGGGCAAAATGAAAGAAATTAGTATAAGAAAAATGGGGCGTCCATGCGTTCTTTCGGAGGAGGTTCTTTAATTTTCATATTACTATTATTATTTAGAAATTTATATTCTGAGATCCTTAAATCTTGTTGCATACATAACTGCCTGCTGAAAAACATGCTTAAGACAATAGGCCCTAACTTCCTAATTTATTTCACTAGGAAGAAGATGCTCTATGCTCGGACTACACTTTATCGCAGAAAAATTTCAAGGGCAGAAATGAAGTGTTCATAATTCTAGTGAAAATAGAGACTGATGTATATTCTCCAAGAGGGAACAACCATGGGGATGGTGAAACATTCTGACAGAAAAAGTGAAGAAGCATGAAGAAAGTAATCCGAACACCGCAGTGCTTTACTGGGCATGTTCTTAGACTTTAGAACCAGCAAACTTAGAGTGTTATAACTGGGACCTACAGTTTAACGTGATCTCAAAGCACGATGAAACTCGGTATTTTTGTCAGGAATAGACATCGTCAAAGGTGAAAGAAGTGACAAGTGACAGGTATAAATTCTTGCACTGCCCAGGCCTAGAACCCCATGCCTTGACAGCTGTAGTCTGACACTTTACTACAGTACTACCCAGCCATCTTAGAATTTAGTGACTTGGAGCAACTATTGCTCGTTGTACAAAGTAACAGAGCAGCACCATTCATCTTCCGGCTGACTTGCGCGCTTGAGGAGGTTTTACGCCGCCAGTGTGCTAAAACTGTGTAGATATTTACGACTGCATGTAATGGAAGGCGAAGTCGAAAGGTTAACTGCCTGCTTCATCAGGTATGCTGCCCAGCTGGAAAATCACTTTAGAAAACTCATGAATGTTTGGCTAAGTTACCAGTTTTGGTACACAGGCAAGTAATATTAAAAAAAAAAAGATTAATTAATCTCGAGTGCAATAACCGACAAGGTAGTTGATTGGAACGTATAATAACTTGCAAATTTCAATTGCCCTTTTTTCGCGGAGACCGTTCATCAAGCATAAACGTCCAACGTAACAAAGAAAAACATGCTCACACTCACATCCCTCGTAGAATGTGAAGGTTTTTACAATAAGTAACTGGACAGTTGTATAAATTCCGCAAAAACTACAGAAACAATTGCAGTCACACAATGAGAAATGAGAACAAAAAATTAACCTTACGAAAGATACTGATAGTATGTCCCAGAGATCGATCTTGGGAACTAAAAAATGTGTCCCGCACGATATTCATTGCGACCTGGATGTTAAACTGATTGTATTTTCTGTACTATGTACGAGGGCTATCCACAAAGTACATCACGTTTTGGAATTAAAAATAAATAAAGTATTGGAATTTTTTTTTATTATATACAGATGAAAGCCACATTTAAATACTACTTTTCTACATAGTTGCCATTTAAATTAAGGCACTTATCGTAGCGATGGACGAGCTTGGAAATTCCTTCGTCGTAAAATTCGGCCGCCTGCGCCTTCAACCACGTGGTTACCTCTTCTTGAAGCTGTGCGTCGTCATCAAAACGCTGCAGAGCCAACCACTTCTTCATTGCTGGGAATAAGTGGAAGTCGCTCGGTGCCAGGTCGGGACCGTACGACGGATGAGGAAACAACTCCCACTTAAAAGATTCGAGAACTTCACGAGTGGCATTTGCCGTGTGGGCCCGGGCGTTGTCGTGAATCAGCAAGATCTTTGAGCCCAACTTTCCCCTGCGCCTGTTTTGTATTGCTCTTCTGAGGTTGTGCAGAGTTTGGCAATACCTTTGAGAGTTTATTGTTGTGCCTTTTTGCAGGAAATCCACAAAAACCACACCTTTTCTGTCGCAAAAGACTGTCGCCATCACCTTCCTTGCCGACATTGTCTGCATGCATTTCTTGGGTTTTTGGGGGGAATTTGTCTGCCCCCACTGCATTGACTGCAATTTTGTCTCGCAGTTCACACGCTTAACCCATGTTTCGTCACCAGTAACGATGCGATCGAGTAATGAGTCGCCATCTTTCTCGTAAGCGACCAAAAACGTTAACGCTGCAGCCATTCGCTGATTTTTGTGAATCTCTGTCAAGATTTTTGGTATCCATCTTGCACAAAACTTGGGCTAACCAAGCTTTTCGGTAATGATTTCGTGCAACAAACTTCGTGAAATTTGTGGAAAACTCATAGAGAGTTCCGTTATTGTGAAATTACGGTTTTCACGGACCGCGGCATCGACTTTTTCGACAAGTTCGGCAGTCACTATGCTGGGTCTTCCACTTCGCTCTTCGTCGTGAACGTTAGTTCGGCCATTTTTAAATTTTATGACCCATTGACGCACTCCACCTTCAGTGATTATGTTGTCCCCATACACTTCACAAAGCTGCCGATAGATTTCTATCGGTGTACAGTTTTTTGCAGTCAGAAACCTTATTACAGCACGCACTTCACACTTCGCGGCATTTTCAATTAACGCTGACATTTCAAACTGTCACAGTAACTCAACGGAGTACAGCACGAACTTCTCACTAGCATGGCAGGATGCCGACTGAGCGGCGGAATGCCATGACACCAAGATGGCCGCGCTAGCCCCGCCCCTAACGGACACAAACGAAAACGTAAAGTACTTTGTGGATAGCCCTCGTAAAACCTTTGCGTTTTCCAGTTGAAACCAGCTATTTCCGGCGTCTGTGCAGTTATTTCAGAATTGTGGCAATGGCACTAGAAGAGTACCAAGGTAATGGGGAATGTCAAATTTATTGCACAGTTCTAGGGAGTTTGATTTACACACGAAAAACGTCCAATACAAGATTAAGGAAAGGCAAACCGACGTTTCTAGCATTTGTGGACTTAGAGAAAGCTTCTGACAATGTTAACTGGAATACTCTGTTTCAAATTCTGAAGGTGGCGGGGGAAAAATACTGGGAGCGAAAGGCTATTTACAATTTGTACAGAAACCAGATGGCAGTTGTAAGAGTCGAGGGACACGAAAGGGAAGCAGTGGTTGGGAAGGGAGTGAGACAGGCTTGTAGCCTCTACCTGATGTTATTTAATCTGTATACTGAGCAAGCAGTAAAGGAAA
The DNA here is from genome assembly GCF_021461395.2 of Schistocerca americana. Lineage (NCBI taxonomy): Eukaryota > Metazoa > Arthropoda > Insecta > Orthoptera > Acrididae > Schistocerca > Schistocerca americana. The sequence goes on from NC_060121.1 coordinate 983,769,135, forward strand.
CAAAAGAATAATTCGGAGTAGGTATTAAAATCCATGGAGAAGAAATAAAAACTTTTGAGGTTCGCCGATGACATTGTAATTCTGTCAGAGACAACAACGGACCTGGAAGAGCAGCTGAATGGATTGGACATGGTCTTGAAAGGAGGATATAAGATGAACATCAACAAAAGCAAAACGAGGATAATGGAATGTAGTCGAGTTAACTCGGGTGATGCTGAGGGAATTAGATTAAGAAATGAGACACATAAGTAGTAAAGGAGTTTTGCTATTTGGGGAGCAAAATAACTGATCATGGTTCAAGTAGAGAGGATATAAAATGTAGACTGGCAATGGCAAGGAAAGCATTTCTGAAGAAGAGAAATTTGTTAACATGGAGTATAGATTTAACTGTCAGGAAGTTGTTTCTGAAAGTATTCGTATGTAGTGTAGCCATGTATGGAAGTGAAACGTGGACGATAAATAGTTTAGACAAGAAGAGAATAGAAGCATTCGAAATGTGGTGCACCAGAAGAATGCTGAAGATAAGATGGGTAGATCACATAACTAATGAAGAGGTACTGAATAGAATTGGAGAGAAGAGAAATTTCTGGCACAACTTGACTAGAAGTAGGGATCTGTTGGTACGGCATATTCTGAGGCATCAAGGGATCACCAATTTAGTATTGGAGGACAGCGTGGAGGGAAAAAATCGCATAGGGAGACCAAGGGATGAATACACTAAACAGATTCAAAAGGATGTAGGTTGCAGTACGTACTGGGAGATGAAGAATCTTGCACAGGATAGAGTAGCATGGAGAGCTGCATCAAACCAGTCTCTGGACTGAAGACCACAACAACAACAACAACAACAAGACCCTCGTTTTATCACTTCTAGAACGTTGTCCGTCAGTCTGGTTGGATTAACCGAAGAGGTAGAAAGGATCCAAAGAAGAGCTGCACTAACGCTCATGGGTTTGCTCCGTATGGGTGAGAGTCGCATCAAAAGAACTCAACAAACTACAGGGAGAGACTACAAGAATGTCACTGTGCATCGCGGAGAGACTTGCTCAATTTGTAAAACAAATAAAGAAATATACTGATTTCTCCAAGATACATCTCCCGTAATGATCAAGATGGTAAAATTAGGAATTAGTGCTTATACAGAAGGGTCCCGGCGAAGTTTCTTTGTGCGTATCATCCGCGAATTGAACTGAAACCGGGAAGAATGGGGCTGATATAACCTCCGCTACACACAGTACGTTGGGTGGGGGTGTACAGCTGTAGATGTAGATTATGTTAAATCCAGCCAAGTCGTCAAATACGGGATGTCTAGGAAACCTGCTTTCTCGCATCGCTGGACAACATTCAAACAAATCGTATTAATAAGTTTTATTACCAAAGGAAGGCGTCGCACAAGTGATTCAGGGAAGGACGTACGTCGTTGGCCAATAGCGCACGGTCTGCGACACCACATCGCATCACCGATGTCATTGTTCCGCAGCTGGATGCCCTCATTATTTAAGATCGGTGAGTTGCCGACTTTGTGCCACACGGTCTTCAACCAGCACACAAAGCATGCCCTACGGGACTCTCTCTTGAACAGCTGAGCACTATTCCAAGCAAAGGAAAGAGGTCCAGTCCACGAGTGGTCGATGGAGACGACGTATGGTGTCATCACTTCGAACACGAACCAAAACAACGAAGTCCCCTGTGCAAGCATGCATGGTCGCTACTACCCAAAAAATCCAAGGCCGTTTATATCACGGTAACTCATAATTATCACTTCATTTAATTTTGCAATCTGAATATTTTTATATACAAATGTATGTCTTTTTTATTTTATTGCCGGTGGGCATTAGTTGAAGGAAAGTAAGGTATATTTACGAAGAACTATTCAAAACAGATATTGTACAGGAATGTAGTAGACACCCTGGCAATGTCACGCATAGACTGCGCATGACGCCATTTTACTGAAACCAACATCTAAGTCACGTGACTCGCGGCACGAAGCCGAGTATGTCACTACGCATTTGTAGTGTACAATTTATGACATTTTTGTTACACATCAAATGTTGTGCTGCTGTGCTTCTTACTAGATGCAGAAGAAAAGACCTTCACATATGCTCAGATAAGTCTTTTTTTGTATCCTAAAGATTAGCTAAAGTGTAAGTGAATTACATTAAAATACTTCCAGAGATACACCCATCAATTGAACGGATGGATGTTTGTGTTCCAAGATAAAACTTGATGAATGACTAAGCTTTTGATAGGACATATCGTTAATATGTAGCTCAATTCACCAGTACAATCAACATTCTGTAACATATTACGCTTCCTATTTTGATATGGTTTCGGTATCTGTACGGGATTAAAAATCAGAAAACGTGTATGCTTATTTTGTGTAAATACCCGACGTTATGCACATAAACGAATTTCCTTTCTTACAAAAGCTTACTAAAGGATTTTGATTTCACACATATTCTTGTGAAATCGTTAGAATACTAATGTTGCGTTCGGCATTGCTATTTTGTCTTGCGCTCCTGTAGAAGCGGTGAACTACAAGAATTCACAAGGCACAAAAAAGTATTCACAAAAGACCAGTCATTCTGTCGCTTGTTAAAGGAACTGTCAATTCGTTTCAACTTGACCACATGCAAAAACGATAACCGCTGATTTATTATCAGGAATTTCAGAGATATTAGGTTAACTGCACTACTAAATTTGTAAGACTTGTACTACAGTTCGTTCAATTGTCAAAATCAATGCTTCATTTCAGCTATAAATGAGAGAAACTGTAACTGTCAGCTCCACACAGCGCGTAATGACAGGAACTCAGTTTTCTACCCCGAGTCACGTGGCTTACATGCTGCTTTCAAGCGTTACCACGGCAGAGATAGTGACATGCGCGATTTATGTTACATATAGTCTATGATATCACGGACATAGGGTGATGTGGAATCCATAGAGTAAATATCTCTGGAGTGAGCATTCACATGCGCAGAACAGATTTTGTGTTGTCAACATACATTGCCAGCCTGTTCACTTGTTCTCGGGACGTCGTGCTTTAGTTCCCAAAAAGGAGAAAATAAATACGTAGAAATAGCAGAAAAAAGGACGAATTAGCATGGATATAATCGTTAATGTGTGGCAAATTCGGTGTTTTTCGGACACTTGCAAAAGTACTAGCGTACTGTCAAGTCGTTTTGCAAGACTATCACTGCAAAAACGTACGTCAGGCTCTGTAATACTATAAAGTGCCTTATCATACCGAAACCTACAAAAAATCGAGTGCCTCTGAACTGTGACACCTATCGCAAAGAAGGAGAATGCAGTATCACTTGCCCTTAAAAGATACGTAGCTGGTTTATTCCCGGTATCAAATGAATACTGTTAAAATGTCTGCGCAACATATGTAAATAATCCACGACACGTACGAAAAGAATCCGTCTGTACTAGGGATGTAGTGACATTCTAAATACACAGGGAACTATACGGAGTCAAGACTTAATTATAATGCGTCTCGAAATTTTTAAACATATACAGTGTCTCTTACTAACATGATAACTATAATTAGAGCTACATGGTATGTACACATGAAAAGTTACTGTCTCTCCTTTCACATATTTTTCTTTGCATCCATAGTAACAACAGTAATTTACCATCGCTATTACACTATCAACAAACGGTGAAATACAACAAAAACTCTTGATATTACAAACTTCAAACGCTGCAGAAAGCAAACACGCACAGCGAAGTCCCGAAAACACGTGACAATCCTGGTTTAATGTTGACAACATGCGGAGAACGCAATGCTCACTCCAGAGATATTTACTCTATGGTTGAATCCAAAGATATTGCTAAGAGTATGGGACTAACATCGTTGAGACGCGAGCGCGCATAGTGGGGCACGCGAGTTGGAGGCTTACAGTGGCCAAGAACAGAAGGAAAGCGGATGTCCCAGTCTGCACGATTAACGGCCCTGTCTATGTGGTATCCTAAGGGCGACGAAGCGTTGTAAATTTACGAGCAAGCATATGTCTGGGTCACAATAGGCTAGAAGCAATGAAGAAGAGGTGGCAAAATGAATTACTGGCCAAAGTTAATACAAAGAGCTCGTTAACGAAGGAAGAGCGAACTGCCAATTATTGTTCTCACAAAATGCATTGCGTCGTGCCATCTGCATCAGACTGAGGCGGTGCCATTTAGCACTGCAGTATTGGTAAACACCTCCCAGTATCGTAGACTGACATATTTGCCAACATTATAGTATTTTTTGTTAAACTATAAATAGCATGCAGTGTTGATGATTTTTCCCAGTCAACTATCACTACGATCCTTTCCCATCATCGTTAACACCGAGTGACACTTCATTAAAATACATATTATTTGACCTAAAAAACCTGATTGCACTTGCCATTAAAACTTAAATTTTGTTACTTGATGAAAAGAGAAACAGTAATAGTTAACTTGCCAGCAGCCATAAAAAGCTTAATAACCAATGAAATTCAGTTTAAGAGAAGCCTAAAGGATTTATTGGTGGCCAACTCCTTCTACTCCATTGATGAATTTCTCAGTAGAACCAACTCATTTGTGTGTGTGTGTGTGTATGTACAATATAACTTCTGCACAATTTGAGTGCAGTAATGTGTTCCAATGTGAACCAATCTAACTTCTGCACCATTTCAGTGACGTAATGAGCTCATTGTAAATAAGTATTATAGTAGTTCTGTTAAATGTTTATTACGTTATAAATAAATAAAAACTTTTTTATTTTAAATTCAGTGAATTAGTGTTTGTAAAATGATTCTTTCATATAGTGTTCATTAAAAAAAATGACGATCATTCCACTTGGGACCTGTGGGATGGTACATTAGCTTATTTGTTTGAGTTGTAAATATTTGTCATTTAGTATTGTTTTTCTGACATGTTCTACATCCTGGAGGGCCTCCTCACTACGGATCAATTGGAATGAAAGTAAATCTAATCTAATCTAATCTAAGTAAAGTCATTTCTTCATTGTAGCACGTTAACTGAATTCTACAATTGTTTGAAAAATAAGTTTATTGCGTATCAAAAGTAACTCAAAAATGCTGGTACAGTGAACTAATTTATTATAATTAACTAAAACTGATTAAATTTGATATTTCCCATAAACACGTTACATGGTCTTGCCTTTCGTTGTTTCGGAGTAGTCTAAATTGATTGCTTCTATTTTGTGAAGCTCAGTTGTTATAAAATTTGGTATGGAGTATTGATTATTCGTAGGCATTGTTCCTCAAACCCTGAAAACGGTCAATATTATAGTGAATGACGTTGCTGAACGGGAGCCATAATATGACGTCGGTTTTTTGTTGCTAGGTGGGGTCGCTTCAGAGGTATGAAGGTCAACTTGGTTTTTTTAAATGGGATGCCATAGTTTGGTTCTTATTTTCTGATAGCGGCTATCGAGATGAATCCAATGTGTGTAACAGTAAGATCTTTGAAGGTCGACGAAGGTTACAAATGTGGCACGAACGTCCATTTACAGAAGGTATTCGAAGTGATCATCATTGCCATGAGTGCAGTGTTGCAATCTTCTTATCATGGATTGAGTGGTATTCCTCATCAGATCGGCACTTACCGAAGCACATGCTCTGACAATTCCCTCTCGCATATCTTCAGCTGTAGTTGGGACATCTTTATAAACAATGTCTTTTACGAATCCTCACAAGGAAAAAATCCAGAGGCGTCAAGTCTGGCGAACGAGCCGGCCCGACTCATCTCCTCCGCGTCCAATCCAACGATTTGGGAACTGTCTCTGCAACTCATTTCTAGCCATCAGCGAAAAATGTGCCGGACACCCATCGTGTTGACAGCACATGTTCCTTGTTGATAAAGGTATTTCTTCCAATAATAGACCTGATGTTTCTTGCAGGAATGTGGTGTACTTCCTACAATTAAGATTTCCTTCGATGAAATTGGGGCCTACAATTCTGTGCTCCAGAATCCCACACCATACATTCATCGACCATTTTCTCTGCCTCGTGATGACTGGGTGTTGTGTGATGTCCTTACGTTAGTTAGGTTTAAGTAGTTCTGAGTTCTAGGGGACTGATGACCATAGATGTTAAGTCCCATAGTGCTCAGAGCCATTCACCGACCACGGTTTTTGGTGTGCAACTTGCCGCAGCCAACAAGGATTTTCAGTTGCCCAATAATGCATATTATGCAAATTAACATTTCCATGGTTCGTGAATGTAGCCTCGTCAGTAAATAAAATCAAATTAATAAATGTGTCATTCCTCTGAGTCGCGGGGGATTAGCGAAGCGGTCTAGGACGCTGCAGTCATGGACTGTGCGGCTGGTCCCGGGGGAGGTTCGAATCCTCCCTCGGGCATGGGTGTGTGTGTTTTTCCTTAGGATAATTTAGGTTAAGTAGTGTGTAAGCTTAGGGACTGATGACCTTAGCAGTTAAGTCCCATAAGATTTCACACACATTTGAACATTCCTCTGAATCTGTAGTGAGCCCATCGGCAGAATTCAATGTGACGCATACAGTTCGTACCAGTTAAATCTTGGTGGAGACTGATATTGTGAGGACGATACTTATGGCGATGCAGAACACGAACAACACTACTCTGGCTCATGCCAGATTCCCTTGTGATTTGACGGGAACTAATACAAGGATCTCGAACCAATTTCCGTTTATTCTTTAGTAACTTTCCTTTGCCGGATATGTTTCCGATGCGTTAAAATCCAGTTGTTATCATTATTATACTCTTATTTAAATGTACGACGTGTAGGGTAAGTAAGTTGATGATATCTTTCAGCGTATAAGTCTCTAGCTCTCACTGAATTTCCTTCGTATTCTCCGTAAATGAGAAGCATACCGACTTGTTCTTCAAAGGAATACATCATTCACATTCGCTTGAATCGACGTTATAGTCTTACCGTTCCTATTAGTATTGTATTGCGAAACCGTCGAATGCTGTTTACATGTCAATTCAAATGTTCAAATGTGTGTGAAATCTTATGGGACTTAACTGCTAAGGTCAACAGTCCATAAGCTTACATACTACTTATCCTAAATTATCCTACGGACAAACACACACATCCATACCCGAGGGAGGACTCGAACCGCTGCCGGAACCAGCCGCACAGTCCATGACTGCGACGCCCTAGACCGCTCGGCTAATCCCTCGCGGCTACATGTCAATAGCATGTTAGATGGATACGCCGTATTCGGCGAATATTTACTATTTGCACGATATACGAGAGAGAATTGTCAGAGCATCTGCGTCGATAAGTACCGAAGTGATAAGGAATACCTTTCAATCCATGGTAAGCAGATTGCAGCACTGCACTGATGCCAATGGTCATCGCTTGGAACACCTTCCGTAATTGGACGCCGGCCGGTGTGGCCGAGCGGTGCTAGGCGCTACAGTCTGGAACCGTGCGACCGCTACGGTCGCAGCTTCGAATCCTGTCTCCAGCATGAGTGTGTGATGTCCTTAGGTTAGTTAGGTTTAAGTAGTTCTAAGTTCTAAGGGAATGATGACCTCAGAAGTTAAGTCCCATAGTGCTCAGAGCCATTTGAACATTTTTGTTTTGTTTCAAATGGCTCTGAGCGTAATGGAACTTAACTTCTGAGGTCATCAGTCGCCTAGAACTTAGAACTAATTAAACCTAACTAACCTAAGGACATCACACACATCCATGCCCGAGACAGAATTCGAACCTGCGACCGTAGCAGTCGCGCGGTTCCGGACTGAGCGCCTAGAACCGCTAGACCACCGCGGCCGGCTAAACAGAGCTTCCAATGTGCGTTCACCGCGATGTCGCCAAACACGGATGCGACCATCATGACGCTGTAAACAGAACCTGGATTCATCAGAAAAAGTGACGTTTTGCCATTCGTGCAGCGAGGTTCGTCGTAGAGTACGCCATCGCAGGCGCTCCTGTCTGTGATGCAGCGTCAAGGGTAACCGCAGCCACGGTCCCCGAGCTGATAGTCCATGCTGCTGCAAACGTCGTCGAACTGTTCGTGCAGATGGTTGTTGTCTTGCAAACGTCCCCATCTGTTGACTCAGGGATCGAGACGTGACTGCACGATTCGTTGCAGCCATGCGGATAAGATGCCCGTCATCTCGACTGCTAGTGATACGAGGCCGTTGGGATCCAGCACGACGTTCCGTATTACCCCCCTGAACCCACCGATTCCCTATTCTGCTAATAGTAATTGGATCTCGACCAACGCGAGCAGCAATGTCGCGATACGATAAACCGCAATCGCGATAGGCTACAATCCGACCTTTATCAAAGTCGGAAACGAGATGGTACGCATTTCTCCTCCTTACACGCGGCACCACAACAACGTTTCACCAGGCAACGCCGGTCAACTACTGTTTGTGTATGAGGAACCGGTTGGAAAGGTTCCTAATGTCAGCACGTTGTAGATGTCGCCACCGGCCCCTAACTTGTGTGAATGCTCTGAAAAGCTAATCATTTACATACCACAGCATCTTCTTCCTGTCGGTTAAATTTCGCGTCTGTAGCACTTCATCTTCGTGGTGTAGCAATTTTAATGGCCAATAGTGTATATTCTCAGGGTATATTCCCAATTTCATAGTAGAGTTAGACGCAATCAGCCCCATGTCTATTCTACAGAACAAACCTAAAATGGAAAGTAGCCACACAGATGAATTTGATAAGTTTATCAATAAATGAAATATTTTAACAACACTCTAAGAAAAAAAATCGACCCACTGCGAAGGAATTATCCGATTGGGATGGAAATCGGAAAATGTGATGATTACAATTTCAGAAAAAATGGATGGTTTATTCAAGAGAAAGATCTTCACAAATTGAGCAAGTCAACAACACGTTGGTCCACGTGTGGTCTTTACGCAATCAGTTGTTCGGCTTGGCATTCACTGACTGAGTTGTTGGGCGACCTGAAGGATGTCGTGCGAAATTCTGTCCAACTGGAACGTTAGGTCGTTAAAATACCAGGATGGTTGGATGGCCGTGTCCATAATGTTCCAAGCGTTCTCAACTGGGAAAAGATCCGGCGACCCTGCTGGCCAAGGTAGAGTTTGTCAAGCCGAAGACAAACTGTAGAAATTCTCGGTTTGTGCGAGCGGGCAGTATCTTGCTGAAATGTAGGATCAGGATGGCTTGCCATGCACAGCAACAAAACGGGCCGTAGAATATCGTCGACGGACCGCTGTACTGTACGGGTGTCGTGGATCACAGCAAAAGGGGTCCTCCTATGCAGCCCAGACCATCACTCGTGGCTGTCGGGCCGTATGTTGGGCGACAGTCAGGCTGGTCTACCACCGCTGTCCAGGCGTCTCTAGACGCGTCTTAGCTGGTCATCGGTTCTCAACCCGAATAGGTATCTATAAGCGAAGGCAGTTGTACCCCAGTCAACGAGATCCCAGCCGTAGACGTTTCTGGAGGCGCCTCAGATAGCGCTGGGATTCCAACCTGACTGTCGCCCGCTATTCTCCCTGTCAACAGGCAGTATAGTTTAAGGTGCCATTTCTTTTCACAGCACGAACGCTTTCGTTGTCATAGGGGGCACCTTCACAGGACAGCGTGTGACGGTATGTCACATAAATAGACATTTGGAGAAAGGGAAAGGAAGTTTTTGTTATGAAACGTGTGAATTATAAAATATTTCAAGACTGTAAGCGTGCGCGATGTATAACAAATAGTAAAGAATCTAAATTATTATTATCAAAACACAAATATCGACGTAATTAACAAAACAGTTTTTTTGGTACAATCTCTGTGTAACATGGGCCATGAAGATGAGAGACAATGCTTTGACTGAACTAGCTCTCCTGTTTTGTTTCGTCTAGCGGTAGGCCGCCATTGTAGTCCTGTCTGATAATTAAAAACTTCGTAGTGCAGGGAGCTCATCTCCCCTAGCAGGATTTAGTCGGCCATTACGCTGACAATTCATGTTATTAAATGTAAATGCGAGAAACTTCTCAATTTTGATCTTTCATTAATTTCAAAGCTAAAAAGCGTAGTAATAAATTTGAGTTACTAAAATTCACAGCACTGAATGAGTTCAGTATGTTTCATTTTGGCCGCCTAAAGGCAGACGAGATTCTCTCCAGTTTTGCCTTGCAAATAATGAACAAGAAATATAGAAAAGCATTACATTCCGCAATATCTCAGTTAATCTTTATGAAATTTGGTTCATAAATAACCAGTAGCCCCTGACACTCATATTAATAATTACAGTTTGCATAAGAATAAGCAATTTTCTTTTCGAAATAGCAGCGCTCACGCAAACTATTCATTAGAAGGCGGTGAGTCGCGAGCTGTGTTTAAAAAATATTATATCGTACGTACTTCGGGGCAGCCGATGTGCGTACGAGTGTTATCGCAGTACACGCTAATTAAAAGTCTCATGCTAGGCCACAATATTTAAAGCCACCCCAACCAAAATTATAGAAAGATATAATTATAAAAATAAAAATATACACTTATACCGTGATAAGCGGTACGTCGACGTTATTCTACGCCCCTTTTTGTGGCTCTTCATGGCAAGCCATCCTGTGACTGCATATACCGATGAGCCAAAACATTACTACATGGTTAACAGCGTGGTGGGCCAAATTTCTAATGCAATGTACCAGTGATTCTGGCGTGGATCCTACACGACATTGGTATATTTCCGGAGCACCGTATAGATCTCTGCACAGATCATGCAGCTGCCAAAAATTATATGGGCCTCTGGTTCGCGGATGTGCAGCTTGCGCCCAGTAGCGTGCCAGAGGTTTTCCATCGGATTCTGATCAGACGAATCTACCGGCCAAGGCAAGACATCAACCTGAGCTCACTGTAACGCTTCTCAAATCAATGTAGCAGTATTCTGACCTTGTGACACCGACAGTTATCCTGCTGGAATATGCAACCACCGCCAGGGAAGGCATGAAGCGAGAAGGGGTGCAAGTGGGGCTCGATAATATTGACGTGGTCCACAGCTGCAATGCTGCCTTAAATTACTATCACAGGTTTCCTGGACGTCCAAGTGAAAGTCTCCCTCCCCCCTCTCCCCCCACGGCACAATAGTGCCTCCACTGGTCTATATCTCTGATGTATTCCATGTTTCGACCAGCCATTCGCCAGGCTGACGGCGTATCCGAACACAGTCGTTGGCATTAGCATGGTGAAACATGATTCATCCTACCACACGTCACATAAATTGTTGGTATGCTCCAGTCTTGATGATCTCTTGTCCAATGCCGTAGTAATCAACGATATAGTTGGGTCAACATGGTTATACGTGGTGGGCGTTTACTCCAGAGTACTATGTTCAACAACATGCGCTGAATAGCGTGCTCCGAAAAAACTTGCGTCTTCTCCAATAGTGTACCATGTCGGCGGATCTCTCAGTGATCACAACCTACCCTGCTTTACAGAGAAGACAAGCGTCCAACCCTTCTTCAGCACCTCTAGCGGCACACACTGATTGTTTGTACTGCCGCCCGAATCGTATATCTATGAGGTGCGACAATAAAGTAATGAGACTGATTTCCTTTGCAAGATGTGGCAACCCTGCACGCTTGCGTAGCCACAATATCTTTGACCTTGGTCTGTAAGCTGCTTCTAGTCCAAGCTGCACATCGAAGCCTTGGCCAGGTTGCGTGAACTTGTATGATCTGGTCGAAGATCATCCACGAAAATGATTGCAGAGAAACTGAACTTCAATCGAGAAACGGTTTGTCTAATAATAGCTGAAGATCTTGGTATGAGAAAGATTTGTGCAAAAATGGTCCCCAAAAAACTCGTACTATCTGATCGAAGATTATCCTCAAAACAAATTTCAGTACTACGATAGCCACCTTATTCACCAGATATCACTCCGTGCGACTTTTTTTCTATTACAAAGAGTCAAAACGGTGGTCAAGAGACACCATTTTCAAACAACACAGGATGTCCAAAAAACTGTGACGAGGGTCTTGGAATGTATTTCAGAAGATGGGTTCCAGAAATGTTATATCAATGGCAGCTGGAAAAAGTGTGTGCAACCAGAAGGGAACTACTTTGAAGGAGACAACACAAAACTTGACTAAAACGGTAAGCAACATTTTTTCTTCACATCAGTCTCATTACTTTATTGTCGCACCTCGTATACAGTGGAGTTACCGACCATCATGGAGGCTATTTATCATGGTAGCAGACTTTCCGGCTCATAGTGATCCTTACGGACTCCCAAAATGTGTTACAGAAACCACAACACCTGACGTTTGATAAACAGGCTAACATGGGCTTATGTGTGACGGAGTACATAATAGAATCGCGGACAATGGGCGCTGACGTCCGCTTATTGTGGATGAAAGGGCACCAAGGCATTCTCCAGAATGAAACTGATGACCGCCCCAGTAAGAGGAGTATTACGGAAGGACAGATCCACCCAACACCAATCCCTTGTGCGGATTTTAACTCGACTGTCAAGGTAGCTGCTTATCGCTACTGGAACTGTGACTAGCATGTAACCTAGCGCAAGGAGGGCGGCCCTACACCCGAACGTCTCTTCTCGGCCACGGTTCACCTCGGCGAAGCTTAGTTGACATCATGCGACCTCTCTCATCCGCATCTTGAAATTCATCACTTCTGGTCTCTGTGGTGGGGACACAACGGCTTTGGTGGATTTGAACCACGCTATACCGGCATGTGACATGTACTCAGGCGCACAGGCGATCTTGTATAAGAAATATGTTGTGAGGGGCTACCCTTCCCTAAAAGTGTAACCACCTTACTTCCCGTTTTCGTATATATAGATACTATTTACAAGTCGCTTTTATCAAGTTTTGATATTGTCTTCCCAGGGACCGAGCGAGGTGGTGCAGTGGTTAGCGCAATGGACTCGCATTCAGGAGAACGACGGTTGAAACCCGCATCTGGCCATCCTGATTTAGGTTATCCGTGACTTCCCTTAATCGCTTCAGACAAATGCCGAGATCTTGCCTTTGAAAGGACACGACCGACTTCCTTCTCCATCCTTCACTATTATGATGGAACCGATGAACCGGTTTTTGGTCCCCTTCCCCGAATCAAACAACCAACCAACCCATGTTTTTACTTTGCACTGAGAACTTATCGTTGTAAACGAAACCATTGTCCAGCTTTAAGTTATAAGTTTCTGTGGCAGTCATTCAACTCTGGAATCCACCCGCTTCGAAACGTAGGTCGTGTTTTTTAAATATATATACAGAACTTGTCTTTGTACTTCACAATCTTATCTCTGTTCTGTTGTGAAAACTGCCACTAACGTTAACTTGACTCTGTTGTAACTACTGCTGGCTGCATGATGTTGGTTTTTTAGTGTTTTTAATCTTCCATTAACTGCTCAGGTTTGTACATCGAACTCTTTTTATTGTTCTAATATGGAAATAGTAATTATGTTAATAAAATAAAGCGCCACAGAAACTGGTATAGGCATGCGTATTCAAACACAGAGAAATGTGAACAGGCTGACTAGGCGCTGCGATCGTCAACGCCTATAGAACACAAGTCTCTGGAGCAGTTTAGATCGGTTACTGTTACTACAATGGGAGATTATCAACATTTAAGTGAGTGTGAATGTGGTGTTATAGCGTAGCGATGAAGTGGGGATTTTCCTGTATGATCATTTCACTAGCCTACCGTCAATATCACGAATCCGGTAAAACATCAAATTTCCGACATCGCTGCGGCCGTAAAAAGATCCTGCAAGAACGGGACCAACGACGACCGAAGAAAATCGTTCAAGGGTGACAGAAGTGCAACCCTTCCGCAAACTGCTGCATATTTCAATACTGGACCATCAACAAGTGTCAGCCTCCGAACCAATCAACGCTACATTACTGACATGGGCTTTCGGAGCCGAAGGCCCACTCGTGTACCGTTGATTACTACATGACACAAAGCTTTAAGCCTCGCCTGGGCCCGTCAACACCGACATTGGACTTGTAACGCCGGAAATGCATATCCTCCTATTTCCATCTATTGTACTATAAATTTTTTCCTCATTTTGTTACCTTTTTAGATATGACATTTCTATGCCTTTATATATTGTAATTGGTTTACTATTTGTATATACATATATTTATGCATTTATGTCGATGTATAATTGGTTTGTTTTGTAAATATTATTTGTATTTTTACGCTGGGTCTGGCCTAGGGAAAACTATGCTATCGAACGAATACATCGACAGGTCGTGTGGAGAACCAAAGTGTTTAGGATCTTTGGTAGTGTTAACTCTGCCGCGTGGAGCGCGGGCAGAGCAGAGAGAGTCTGGCTGGGGTGGTGCAGTGGAGCAGGTGTGTTGTGTGACGCTCCCGCGAGTTGCCGCGCTTTCTGGGTTTGGCAGCGTGTAATTGCGCTCGACTTGCTATGATAGTTTCTGGCACGGTGTCGCGGACGGGAAATATCAGCAGGCACACATCAAGAGCCCGTTTCGCCTGGTGACCGTGTCGAGAAGAAGGCGCGCCAATGTCCAGCTTCTGCAACAGCTACGGCTGACAAAGAGTGATTCTCGCCACCTCCTCGATCGACGACTTCAAACCTTCAATCAACCAACAAGGAAGACTGGAAGCACGTAAAGTTTTAGAACTGTATGGCAGACCTCAGCTTTTCAAACTATTCCATTAACAAAATTACAGCAACGTAGCATGAACCTTTGTTGCTCATTGTCCGAATTGCATTGCCAAGCAGGGTCCCTTTCTTTTCTGGAATGAACCCGAGTGTCGTTGAAATTCAAACGCCAGCATTAAAGTAATATCGTTCCATTTCACTGCTTTAATTTGAAAGTTCAGTTAAAGTATTCATAGCTGATACAATATTTAGATTACACAAGCACAAATTAAGAGTGCGAATTTTGTTACCGTATTTTAGCTTACCTGTGGCTGCAGTTCAGCTTGGTACGTACTTAATTTTACTATTGTTAATTGTTCAGAATCATTTAATTCAAGTTCAAAGCTAAATCTCTTATTTCTAAATTGCGTAGATTCAAGCAGCTCTTGAAATCATTGTTGAGGTAGCTCAAGACTAACCTTATTTTATTGAATTTCGTAGTGCTTCAGAAACAAAGGTCACTATTAATTTCGGTCACTAAATTAACTTTCAATTTTCCGGTTTTATTAATTCTTTTGCTAAATTAAGTCATAGTGTAGCGAAATTTGTTACTTCTGACAAACATTCAGTTTTTGCACAACACGTGTCAACCTTCAGTTGCCACGCTTTTAGTGCTAATTATATGTGCATTAATCCTTCATTTTCAGTTATTATAGTAATTGTCCATAGGACTGGCGACCGTAATTTTCCCCAAATCTCAAATATCTAATTAACGCCAATTAATTGTTAACGTAACGACCGCACATTTACTTTCTTTATTAATTTTACCCTTTTCTCAAAATTAATGTCCACCAGTTCCATTTGCATTTTTCCTTTCATTTAGATGTAACCCTTTCCTTCCTCTTCACCGACGGATTAACTTCGGTGACGATTGTTTTTCCCAAATATCCATTAGGTGCACGCGGTTTAATTTTTACTGTCATTAAGGTCGATAAGTGAGGGGGAGGTTACAGACTGTTGACTGGAAACGTGTTGCCTAGTCGGACGAGTCTCGTTTCGAATTGTATCCAACGGATCGACGTGCACGGGTGTGGAGAGAACCTCTTGAATCCATAGACCCGGCATGTCGGCAGGGGACTGTTCAAGCTGTTGGAGACTCTGTAAGGGTGTGCGGTGTGTGCAGTTTGAGTGATATGGGACCCCTGATAGTCTAGACACGACTCTGACAGGTGACACGTACGTAAGCGTCCTGCCTGATCACTTGCATACATTCATGCCCATTGTACATTCCGGCGGACTTGTCAGCAGGAAAGTTCGACGTCCAGAACTGCTACAGAGTGGCTCCAGGAACACTCATCTGATTTTAAACACTTCCGATGGCCACCAAACAGACACGAACATTATTGAGCATGTCTAGGATGCCTTGCAACGTGTTGTTCAGATCTCCAGCCTCTCTTTCTCTTACCGATTTAACGACAGCCCTGCAGGATCCATGGTGTCAGTTCCCTCCGGCACTGCTTCAGACATTAGTCGAGTCCATGCCACGTCGTGTTGCGACACTTCTGCGTGCTCGCGGGTGCTCTACACGATATTAGGAAGGTGTACCAGTTTCTTTGGCTCATGACTGTATGACACTTTTGTAAGTACTATTGGCTGTATGGTCTTTGCTGCCCAACGCCAAAATAAATAATTAAATAGAAAATAAAAGCGTCCGTCCAACTTCCACGTGAAGCGTCGACATGCAACACACTGTCATCTGCTTGTGGTTTAAACGTCCTTTTATCACTTCCCATAGATGGTCACAACAACAGCACGTCAACAGCCGACCAGCCCGCTCTTTCCGTGATGCTCGTTCCCAAGCCCGTCGACTCAATCCGCCCATTGTCAAAGCCGCTTATGCCAGTATTTGCTCCATTTGCGGCACGTATGGGCACCCGAATGATTCCACAGTTGTGTGTTTTCCGTTGTATACAGGGCTATTACAAATGATTGAAGCGATTTCATAAATTCACTGTAGCTCCATTCATTGACATATGGTCACGACACACTACAGATACGTAGAAAAACTCATAAAGTTTTGTTCGGCTGAAGCTGCACTTCAGGTTTCTGCTCGAGAGCGCAGTGAGACAAAATGGCGACAGGAGCCGAGAAAGCGTATGTCGTGCTTATAATGCACTCACATCAGTCAGTCATAACAGTGCAACGACACTTCAGGACGAAGTTCAACAAAGATCCACCAACTGCTAACTCCATTCGGCGATGGTATGCGCAGTTTAAAGCTTCTGGATGCCTCTGTAAGGGGAAATCAACGGGTCGGCCTGCAGTGAGCGAAGGAACGGTTGAACGCGTGCGGGCAAGTTTCATGCGTAGCCCGCGGAAGTCGACGAAAAAAGCAAGCTGGGAGCTAAACGTACCACAGCCGACGGTTTGGAAAATCTTGCGGAAAAGGCTAAAGCAGAAGCCTTACCGTTTACAATTGCTACAAGCCCTGACACGCGATGACAAAGTCAAACGCTTTGAATTTTCGGCGCGGTTGCAACAGCTCATGGTAGAGGATGCGTTCAGTGCGAAACTTGTTTTCAGTGATGAAGCAACATTTTTTCTTAATGGTGAAGTGAACAGACACAATGTGCGAATCTGGGCGGTAGAGAATCGTCACGCATTCGTGCAGCAAATTCGCAATTCACCAAAAGTTAACGTGTTTTGTGCAATCTCACGGTTTAAAGTTTACGGCCCCTTCTTCTTCTGCGAAAAAAACGTTACAGGACACGTGTATCTGGACATGCTGGAAATTGGCTCATGCCACAACTGGAGACCGACAGCGCCGACTTCATCTTTCAACAGGATGGTCCTCCACCGCACTTCCATCATGATGTTCGGCATTTCTCAAACAGGAGATTGGAAAACCGATGGATCGGTCGTGATGGAGATCATGATCAGCAATTCATGTCATGGCCTCCACGCTCTCCCGACTTAACCCCATGCGATTTCTTTCTGTGGGGTTATGTGAAAGATTCAGTGTTTAAACCTCCTCTACCAAGAAACGTGCCAGAACTGCGAGCTCGCAACAACGATGCTTTCGAACTCATTGATGGGGACATGCTGCGCCGAGTGTGGGAGGAACTTGATTATCGGCTTGATGTCTGCCGAATCACTAAAGGGGCACATATCGAACATTTGTGAATGCCTAAAAAAACTTTTTGAGCTTTTGTATGTGTGTGCAAAGCATCGTGAAAATATCTCAAATAATAAAGTTATTGTAGAGCTGTGAAATCGCTTCGATCATTTGTAATAACCCTGTACTTTCAATACCGCGTCGCTTGCCGGCCAGTCGGCATTTATTCTGGCGGTCGGTGCTGATAACAACATTCTCGCTCAACACTATCTGCGCTATGATTGTTGGAACCAACTTCTGTACTTAACTACGCAATACCAAGACGCCATACAATTTTTTCACTCGCTTTATCTCCCCTTATCTGACACTCCACAGTCCGTGGAAAAAAATATCCTTCCACCTGACAACACCGGCTTGGCAAACTGTCTTACGAGGAAACATCACAAAATGAACTTCGTATTTTAAGGAAAAAAAAAAGCACGCGTACAAGATATGAGCCCGAGAAATCGATCCCGTTCGAAACTTTTTGCGGTTATACTGACAGTACGCAGTTATGACCTGCTTTCGAACACGCGAGCGCACTGCATTTTTACCATTCGTTCCGGTTCGCTGCACACACTTAACGCTCGAGCGTGAAGCACTGGAGCAGCATTGGAGCTGTCGCCTTTTGCAAAAGTGGAAAGAAGGGGAATCTTTCGGGACCGTCAAGAGGAACTTTAAATTATTACAACAAAAAACAGATCTTTACACCTGTAGTAGATACCTTGAAAACCAGGGTACACATCAACAAAAGCTTTCCAAGGTCAACACAATATGTCTACACAAATTTAACAACGCCTTCAGGAAAAGTTAATGGCCCACGAAGTTAATGTACGGCTCAGGGGCGTTCAAGCCAAAATGGAGGTGCGACTAAAATAGTTTAAAGCTTCTGCCAGATGGGTGTACGCTTTCGAGAGGAGACATGGTACTGTGCCGCGAAAAATAGCCCGTGTTACCAACAATAAAAAGCCGCGTAGTGAGACAGCCATACTTACACCACGTATAGAGTTTTTGCTAACACCTGACCTATTATGGAAATGGTCGATGGACAGAATGTGTACAATACGGGTCAGAGCGTTTTTCATGCATAAGTCAAGCCCTGTCGATCTCTTGCCAAAATAAGCAACGAAAGGCGTCGACACAGTGTTGCAATCCATCAGTAACACGACGCACAGCTCTACAATAATGCCAGCAGTGTCTGAAGATGGACTCTTGCTGCCACCTCTGTTTGTTGTTTTAAAAGAGCCGAGCCCGCATCTCGTGGTCGTGCGGTAGCGTTCTCGCTTCCCACGCCCGGGTTCCCGGGTTCGATTCCCGGCGGGGTCACGGATTTTCTCTGCCTCGTGATGGCTGGGTGTTGTGTGCTGTCCTTACCTTAGGTTAGTTAGGTTTAAGTAGTTCTAAGTTCTAGGGGACTGATGACCATCGATGTTAAGTCCCATAGTGCTCAGAGCCATTTGAAAAGAGCCGACCGGGATGTTTCACGCGACAGTCAAAGTGTCTTTAATGCGGACATTATTGTAGCAGTCACCTTATCTTCTGGAAATGTCAACACGGAACGTGTGCAGATGTGGTGACAGATGGCGTTTTCTAAAATAGTACAAGATGAAAGCAGAATAATTTAAATTGTTGACTCATTTTCCGACCAACCACAAATGGTTCTCAATGTATGAAGAGAACGGCGAAGAAGACACTGCAGTTTCTATACTGGCGATACCACAAGATGGAACGAACTCGACACGAGTTCTAGACACCACGTCAGCTACGGCCAACGGCCTTCAAATGCAGTCTCTTCTGTACAGGCAGTTCTGCGCACCATTATTTCAGCTAGTCCTCCGGCGCGGCTGTTATTGAAGTCACTACACTAGTGGCCGGCCAGATCGTTTTCAACATCAAGTGAAATACTCCAGAATGCAATTTTCACTCTGCAGCGGAGTGTGCGCTGATATGGAACTTCCTGGCAGATTAAAACTGCGTGTAAGACCCATATTCGAACTCGGGACCTTTGCCTTTTCGCGGGCTAATGCTCTACAGATTGAGAAGTGCTACTTCTGCAAGGTTGGCAGAAGATCTTCTGCGAAGTTTGGAAAGTAGGAGACGAGGTACTGGCAGAATCGAACCTGCATGGGTGGCTCAGTCGGTAGAGCACTTGCCCGCGAAAGGCAAAGCTCCCGAGTTCGAGCTTCGGCCCGGAACACAGTTTTAATCTGCCAGGCAGTTTCAAGTTTGACAATGGTAACGTGCTTTGTTCACTGTGTCAAAGTGAGCTGTTTCTAACTTGTAGCTAGTGTCAGCAATTTTTTTGTTTTGAGCATTTTTTTACACAAATTCACAAATGTTGTGAGAGTGTGTGTCATTAAAGAAGTAGTGTAACGATATTTAATTATTAACATCAGTGTTGAGCATTATTTCCTTTGAGTTGGAAAGCTGGCACTGTTAAAGTAACAACATTTGCAGGAATTGCGCTGTTCTTCAATAGAAGGGCACCGGTTGCCACTTTGCTGTATGGTACTTCGCTCTCGGGCATGAAACTGCCGCCGTGCGAGAGAGCGCGTGATAGACAAGCGAAGTGCGTGCGGATTTAAAAGCTGTACCTTCAGAAGATCAAACCTGCGTACTATCAGAATAATGGCCGAAATATTTACGCGGGATCGATTGCTGGGGCTTATGTATTTTACGTGTGTTTTTCTCCTTAAAATACGAGTTGGTGATGTTTGCTTGTTAGTGAAACATTTGACTGTCTTGAGTATGAAATGTTTGTATTACATCTCTCACCCTCTGGTCACAGAAATAGTATGATAACAGAATCCCCCTATATTATCCCTTCCTTTCTGTGGTTATTAATTATTATCAAGTCAAACACAAGAAAGGGATAATATATATATATATATATATATATATATATATATATATATATATATATATATATATATATATATGTGTGTGTGTGTGTGTGTGTGTATTTATTTGCAGGTGGCGGAAGATAGATATTAAATTATGTTTCAAATGAGCACCAGGCTCCCTACAAATTCTTTCAAATGCTTTCGGCGAAATGTAATCCAGGCTAAGTTCATTGATCTAGAATAAATCGTATCTTTGTAAGTATGCATTTTTTGACGAAATAAAATTAGTGAAGCTTTGCACTTTAGTTAATTGAATAACTTGAAATGATTCTTTCTGCTCTGGCTGGGGTGATATGTTACACAGTAAAACAAACTTAAATGCGCCGCGTAATGGTGGCCAATTGTTGCCAGTCAAAGATCACCGCTGCTCGCTTCGCAAAAACTGAAAAAATGCTACATAACTTCTTGCAATTATTAACTCAGGAAGAATTGTTTGCATGGGTTCTTTAAGTAACACAATGCACTCACTTTTTGTAAATATATTTCCACAATGCACAGAATACACACTTGAATTATTCGATACGTGCCAGAACAAATAGACCAAAAGCTACCGCTTTACAATAGCAAGCGTACCTCACACACAGCAGAAGAAATGATCTGACTCGAAGTGATTTTAAGTATCTTTTTTCTCTTATATATAATGACAAAGATAATAATGTTAGTTTCGATAACGTTATGCACTACGATCTCATCTAATATAAATAATGCCTTTTTATTACATTGCAATCGATATAGTCTTTCTTTGAAGCTAATTTAATACATTTTCGTAATTAATTTGTCGTTTATGTCCATATAGTATTATTCAGAGTCCTTTTGTTATTTACTTCAAATATATCGACTTGAATATTTCAGAAGCAACTCTATACCCCCTCCGCAGCCTAGGTCTCCACGACATGCCCGTTTGGTGGCGCTCGACTCGATGGTATGCCGGTTCGATACCTGATGGCGGGTGAAATTTTCGCTGTCAGTATTTGGCCGGCATGGGGAGGAGATGTGGTGGCGTAAGGCTTCTGATCGCCAGACTTTGCACCAGTGACCTGGATTAAATTCCAAACTTCTCCGAAGCGAGTCATGAAATCCAACGGGGACCGTAAGCTCAGTGACCAAAAATGGTTCAAATGGCTCAGAGCACTATGGGACTTAATTTCTGAGGTCATCAGTCCCCTAGAACTTGGAACTACTTAAACCTAACTAACCTAAGGACATCACACACATCCATGCCCGAGGCAGGATTCGAACCTACGACCGTAGCGGTCGCGCGATTCCAGACTGTAGCGCCTAGAACCGCTCGGCCACCCCGGCCGGCCTTGGCGGCCACCATGGTGCTACTCGAGAGGATTGAACTAAGTGCTGGCACCGGGTTCATCATCATCATCATCATCATCATCATCATGTAACACAAACATTACACTACAATGAGCTGAGAGAAGTCACGGGATACGTCCTAATATTGTGTCGGAGATCCTTTTGCGCGGCATAGTGCAATAACGTGACGTGACATGGACTCTCAATAAGTCGTTGGAAGTCCTCTGCACATACCGGGTGATCAAGACGTCAGTATAAATTTGAAAACTTAATAAACCATGGAATAATGTAGATAGAGAGGTAAAAATTGATACACATGCTTGGAATGACATGGGGTTTTATTAGAACCAAAAAAAAAGTCCGTCAAATGCGCGTCGTTTGGTGATGATCGTGTGCTCAGCCTCCACTTTCGTCATGCTTGGCCCCCCAGGTCCGTGCGATTATTGGCTTTGCGGTTACCTGGAGTCGAAAGTGTGTCGTGATCTCTAGGGATGCTGAAAGACAACATCCGACGCCAATGCCTCACCATAACTCCAGACATGCTTTACAGTGCTGTTCACAACATTATTCCTCGACTACAGCTATTGTTGAGGAATGATGGTGGACATATTGAGCATTTCCTGTAAAGAACATCATCTTTGCTTTGTCTTACTTTGTTATGCTAATTATTGCTATTCTGATCAGATGAAGCGCCATCTGTCGGACATTTTTTGAACTTTTGTAATTTTTTGCGTGTCATTCCAAGCATGTGTGTCAATTTGTACCTCTCTATCTACATTATTCCGTGATTTATTCAGTTTTCAAATTTATACTGACTTTTTGATCACCCGGTATTTTAAGCCATGCAGCCACTATAGCCGTCCATAAATACGAAAGTGTTGCCGGTGAAGGGTTTTGCCCCAGAAATGTTCGACTGAACTGACGCCAGGCCATCTTAGTGGCCAAACCATTCGCTCGGATTGTCCAGAATGTTCTTCAAAGTAATCGAAAACAACTGTGGGCTGTGGACATTACGCATTATCTTCCATAAAAAGTCCGCCATCGTCTGGGAACATGAAGGCCACGAATGGCTGCAAATGGTCTCGAAGTAGCCGAACATAACCATTTACAGTCAATGACCGGTTCAGTTGGACCAGATGACTCAGTCCCTTACATGTACAAGGTGCATTCAAGTTCTAAGGCTTCCGATTTTTTTTCTCTGGACTGGAAAGAAATAGAAACATGCGCATTATTGTAAAATGAGGCCACGTTCATTGTCAATACGTACCAGAGATGGCAGCACCGTACGGCAGATGGAATTTTACCGCCAGCGGCGAGAATGAGAACTGTTTTAAATACTTAAAATGGCGACGTTTTCCTTACTTGAACAGCGTGCAATCATTCGTTTTCTGAATTTGCGTGGTGTGAAACCACCTGAAATTCATCGACAGTTGAAGAAGACATGTGGTGATGGAGGTACGGATGTGTCGAAAGTGTGTTCGTGGGTGCGACAGTTTAATGAAGGCAGAACATCGTGTGACAACAAACCAAAACAACCTCGGGCTCGCGCAAGCTGGTCTGACGACACGATCGAGAAAGTGGAGAGAATTATTTTGGGGCATCGCCGAATGACTGTTGAACAGATCGCCTCCAAAGTTGGCATTTCTGTGGGTTCTGTGCACACAATCCTGCACGACGACCTGAAAATGCGAAAAGTGTCATCCAAGTGGGTGCCACGAATGCTGACGGACGACCACACGGCTGCCTGTGTGGCATGTTGCCAAGCAATGTTGACACGCAACGACAGCAGGAATGGGACTTGGATGCCATTTTTCAATCCAGACACAAAGCGCCAGTCAGCTCAATGGAAGCACACATATTCACCGCCACCAAAAAAACTTCGGGTAACCGCCAGTGCTGAAAAAATGGTGTCCATGTTCTGGGACAGCGAGGGCGTAATCCTTACCCATTGCGTTCTAAAGGGCACTACGGTAACAGATGCATCCTACAAAAATGTTTTGAAGAACAAATTCCTTCCTGCACTGCAACAAAAACGTCCGGGAAGGGCTGCGCGTGTGCTGTTTCACCAAGACAACGCACCCGCACATCGAGCTAACGTTACGCAACAGTTTCTTCGTGATAACAACTTTGAAGTGATTCTTCATGCTCCCTACTCACCTGACCTGGCTCCTAGTGACTTTTGGATTTTTCCAACAATGAAAGACACTCTCCGTGGCCGCACATTCACCAGCCGTGCTGCTATTGCCTCAGCGATTTTCCAGTGGTCGAAACAGACTCCTAAAGAAGCCTTCACCGCTGCCATGGAATGATGGCGTCAGCGTTGTGAAAAATGTGTACGTCTGCAGGGCGATTACGTCGAGAAGTAACGCCAGTTTCATCGATTTCGGGTGAGTAGTTAATTAGAAAAAAAATCGGAGGCCTTAGGACTTGAATGCACCTCGTAAAAATAGCCCAGACCATTATTGAGCCACCACCAGCTTGCACAGTGTTTTGTTGACAGTTGGGATTTGCAGCACACTCAAACCCTACCACAAGCTCTCACCAATTGAAATTGGGACCCGCCCGAGCAGGCCACAGTTTTCCCGTCGTCGAGGTCCCAATTGATATGGTCCCGAGCCTAGGAGAGGCGCTCCAGGCGATGTTCTGCTGTTATCAGCGTCATTTGCGTCAACTGTCTGCTGTCGTAGCCCATTAACGCCAAATTTCGCCGCACTGTCCTAACGGAGACAACTGTCATACGTCACTAATTGATTTCTGTTGTTATTTCACGCTTATCTTTTAGCGATGACAACTCTACGCAAACGCTGCTGCTCTTGGTCGTTAAACGAAAGCCGTCGGCCACTAGGTTATCCATGGTGAGAGTTAATGCCTGAAATATGGTGCTCTAACACTTGACAATGTGGATTTCGGAATATTAAATTCCCTAACGATTTCAAAAATGGAATGTCCCATGCGTCTAGACCCAACTACCATTCCGAGTTCAAAGTCTGTTAATTCCCCCCGTGCGGCCATAATCACGCCGGAAACCTTGTCACATGTATCATGTGACGACTAATGACAGCTCCGCTTTTTTTTTTTTTCTTTATTGTATTTCAATTCCCCAATGGGGTGGGCTGGGAGCAGCATATGCGCTGCTCTTCAGCAGAAAGACATAGAACAAAAACAAGAGAAAACATTTAAAAACAGCAAAGGAGAGAATAAGGTGAACATAGATATAAAAAAGGGGGAACATCATGGAAGGCAAGAGACAAAAAACGGGGTGACTGTAAAATGGAGATGAAAAACTGTTTATAAGTAGCACACATAAAAAGCCACACACTGTGACGGTTAAAAGAACACAAGGCACAGTATGACTGGAGCATAAAGGTATCGACGGATGGCGTAGCATATAACGTAAAACTGACGGCGAACCTCAAGGCAATACACAATTAAAATCACACCTCTTGACGCACACGAGAAACAGCACTAAACACAACACTGATGGGGCACACTGATGATGATCAATACAGAGGATCTGCCAGGTTCAAGGAGATGAGGGAGACCTGAAGAAGGGAGGGAGGGGAAGAGATGGGGGAGAAGAGTGGGGGGTGGGCTGAAGAGGGCCAGGTAGGGAGGGATGTGGGAAGGAAAGAGGCAAGTAAGTGGTGCAGGGTCTCAGGGGAGGGGGGGGATGGAGGAAAATCCGCTCTGGGAGAAGGAGGGAAGAGGAAAAAGGGGGCCCTGGGGGGGGGGGGGGGGGGACAAGGCCAGGTTATAGTTGGAAGGAAGGGTAGATGTCACGGCGAAGTTCGTCATCCTGGAGGGGGAGGCGTTGGAAATTGCCCTGATGAAGGTGATGGAGGGTGTGGAGGTGGAGAGAGGGAGGGATACAGCGATAGAGGCGCGGCAACGGGCGGGGGGTGGAGAGGAAGGAGGAAACCAGAGGGTGGGGGGACAGCTCCGCCAATGCACTGTCCTTTTATACCTTGTGTACGTGAAACTACCGCCACCTGTATATGTGCATATCGCTGTCCCATAAGTTTTATCACCTCAGTGAATAGACACGTCCATTAGACTAGCTGATACAGTTGCTGAAAGGATCAAAGGAAACGTGAGTTTAATTTCAAACACGTACCCGACTCATACGATAATAGTTGGTGGAGACTTTAATTTACCCTCGATATGGCGGCGGAAATACATGTTTAATTCCGGAGGTGTGCATAAAATATCATCCAAAATTGTGCTAAACGCATTCTCTGAAATTTGTTTTGAGCAGTTAGTTCATCAGCCCATGCGAATAGTAAACGGTTGTAAAATCACACTTGACCTCTTAGCAACAAATAATCCTGAGTTAATAGCGAGCTTCAAAACCGATTCACGGATTAGTAAACACAGGGTTGTCGTAGCGAGATTGGATATTGTAATCCCCAAATCCCCGAAA
Source organism: Schistocerca americana (assembly GCF_021461395.2). Taxonomy (NCBI): domain Eukaryota; kingdom Metazoa; phylum Arthropoda; class Insecta; order Orthoptera; family Acrididae; genus Schistocerca; species Schistocerca americana. The sequence goes on from NC_060121.1 coordinate 983,795,453, forward strand.
AATAAGCGAAAAATATACCTATTCAAACAAGCAGATAAAAATTCACTTGACGCCTTCCTGGGAGACAGCCTCCACTCATTCCAAATTAATGATATAAGTGTAGACCAGATGTGGCTTAAATTCAAAGAAATAGTATCGGCAGCGATTGAGAGATTTTTACCAAATAAATTAGCAAACGATGGAGCTGATCCTCCGTGGTACACAAAACGGGTCAGAACACTGTTGCAGAAACAACGAAACAAACATGCCAAATTTAAACAGACACAAAATCCCCAAGATTGGCGATCTTTTGCAGAAGCTCGAAATTTAGCGCGGACTTCAATACGAGATGCCTATAACAGTTTCCACAACGAAACATTGTTTCGAAACTTGGCAGAAAATCCAAAGATTCTGGTCGCATGTGAAGTATGTTAGCGGCAAGAAACAATCACTGCCTTCTCTGCGCGATAGCAATGGAGATACTATCGAAGACAGTGCTGCCAAAGCAGATTTACTAAACACAGCCTTCCGAAATGCCTTCACAAAAGAAGACGAAGTAAATATTCCAGAATTCGAATTGAGAACAGCTGCCAACATGAGTAACGTCGAAGTGAATATCGCGCGAGTAGTGAAGCAACTTAAATCACTTAATAAAATCAAGTCTTTTGGTCCAGCCTGTATACCAATTAGGTTCCTTTCGGAGTATGCTGATGTATTAGCTCCATACTTCACAATCATATACAACCGTTCGCTCGACGGAAGATCCGTACCCAAAGACTGGAAAGTTGCACAGGTCACATCAATATTCAAGAAAGGTAGTAGGAGTAATTCACTAAATTACAGATCCATATCGTTAACGTCGATATGCAGCAGGATTTTGGAACATATATTGTGTTCGAACATTATGAATTACTTCGAAGAAAACGGTCTATTGACACACAGTCAGCATGGGTTTAGAAAACATTCTTCCTGTGAAACACAACTAGCTTTTTATTCAGATGAAGTGTTGAGTGCTATTGACAAGAGATTTCCGATCGATTCGGTATTTCTGGATTTCCGCAAGGCTTTTGACACTGTACCACACAAGCAGCTCGTAGTGAAATGGCGTGCTTATGGAATATCGTCTCTGTTATGTGACTGGTCTTGTCAGAGAGTTCACAGTTCATAGTAACTGACGGAAAGTCATCGAGTAAAACATAAGTGATTTCTGGCGTTTCACAAGGTGGTGTTACAGGCACTTTGCTGTTCCTTATCCATATAATCGATTTTGGAGACAATCTGAGCAGGCGTCTTCGGTTGTTTGCAGATGACGCTGTCGTTTATCGACTAATAAAATTGTCAGAATATCAAAACAAACTGTAAAACGATTTAGAAAAGATACCTGAATGGTCCCCCCCCATGAACGGTGGACCTTGCCGTTGGTGGGGAGGCTTGCGTGCCTCAGCGATACAGATAGCCGTAACGTAGGTGCAACCACAACGGAGGGGTATATGTTGAGACGCCAAACAAACGTGTGGTTCCTGAAGAGGGGCAGCAGCCTTTTCAGTAGTTGCAAGGGCAACAGTCTGGATGATTGACTGATCTGGCCCTGTAACAATAACCAAAACGGCCTTGCTGTGCTGGTACTGCGAACGGCTGAAAGCAAGGGGAAACTACGGCCGTAATTTTTCCCGAGGGCATGCAGCTTTACTGTATGATTAAATATAGGTTAAAGTTAGATATAGTGGGAATTAGTGAAGTTCGGTGGCAGGAGGAATAAGACTTCTGGTCAGGTGACTACAGGGTTATAAACACAAAGTCAAATAGGGGAAATGCAGGATTAGGTTTAATAATGAATAGGAAAATAGGAATGCGGGTAAGCTACTACAAACAGCTTAGTGAACGCATTATTGTGGCCAAGATAGATACGAAGCCCACACCTACTACAGTAGTACAAGTTTATATGCCAACTAGCTCTGCAGATGACGAAGAAATTGAAGAAATGTATGATGAAATAAAAGAAATTATTCAGATAGTGAAGGGAGACGAAAATTTAATAGTCATGGGTGACTGGAATTCGAGTGTAGGAAAAGGGAGAGAAGGAAACGTAAAAGGTGAATATGGATTGGGGCTAAGAAATAAAAGAGGAAGCCGCCTTGTAGAATTTTGCACAGAGCATAACTTAATCATAGCTAACACTTGGTTCAAGAATCATAAAAGAAGGTTGTATACCTGGAAGAATCCTGGAGATACTAAAAGGTATCAGATAGATTATATAATGGTAAGACAGAGATTTAGGAACCAGGTTCTAAATTGTAAGACATTTCCAGGGGCAGATGTGGACTCTGACCACAATCTATTGGTTATGACCTGTAGATTAAAACTGAAGAAACTGCAAAAAGGTGGGAATTTAAGGAGATGAGACCTGGATAAACTGAAAGAACCAGAGGTTGAACAGAGTTTCAGGGAGAGCATAAGGGAACAATTGACAGGAATGGGGGAAAGAAATACAGTAGAAGAAGAATGGGTAGCATTGAGGGATGAAGTAGTGAAGGCAGCAGAGGATCAAGTAGGTAAAAAGACGAGGGCTACTAGAAGTCCTTGGGTAACAGTAGAAATATTGAATTTAATTGATGAAAGGAGAAAATATAAAAATGCAGTAAATGAAGCAGGCAAAAAGGAATACAAGCGTCTCAAAAATGAGATCGACAGGAAGTTCAAATGGTTCAAATGGCTCTGAGCACTATGGGACTCAACTGCTGAGGTCATTAGTCCCCTAGAACTTAGAACTAGTTAAACCTAACTAACCTAAGGACATCACAAACATCCATGCCCGAGGCAGGATTCGAACCTGCGACCGTAGCGGTCTTGCGGTTCCCGACAGGAAGTGCAAAAAGGCTATGCAGGGATGGCTAGAGGACAAATGTAAGGATGTAGAAGCTTTTCTCACTAGGGGTAAAATAGATACTGCCTACAGGAAAATTAAAGAGACCTTTGGAGATAAGAGAACCACTTGTATGAACATCAAGAGCTCAGATGGAAACCCAGTTCTAAGCAAAGAAGGGAAAGCAGAAAGATGGAAGGAGTATATAGAGTGTCTATACAAGGGCGATGTACTTGAGGACAATATTATGGAAATGGAAGAGGATGTAGATGAAGATGAAATGGGAGATACGATACTGCGTGAAGAGTTTGACAGAGCACTGAGAGACCTGAGTCGAAACAAGGCCCCCGGAGTAGACAACATTCCATTAGAACTTCTGACGGCCTTGGGAGAGCCAGTCCCGACAAAACTCTACCATCTTGTGAGCAAGATGTATGAGACAGGCGAAATGCCCTCAGACTTCAAGAAGAATATAATAATTCCAATCCCAAAGAAAGCAGGTGTTGATAGATGTGAGAATTACCGAACAATCAGTTTAATAAGCCACAGCTGCAAAATACTAACACGAATTCTTTACAGACGAATGGAAAAACTAGTAGAAGCCGACCTCGGGGAAGATCAGTTTGGATTCCGTAGAAATACTGGAACACGTGAGGCAATACTGACCTTACGACTTATCTTAGAAGAAAGATTAAGGAAAGGCAAACCTAAGTTTCTAGCATATGTAGACTTAGAGAAATCTTTTGACAATGATAACTGGAATACTCTCTTTCATGTTTTAAAGGTGGCAGGGGTAAAATACAGGGAGAGAAAGGCTATATACAATTTGTACAGAAACCAGATGGCAGTTATAGGAGTCGATGGACATGAAAGGGAAGCAGTGGTTGGGAAGGGAGTAAGACAGGGTTGTAGCCTCTCCCCGATGTTATTCAATCTGTATATTGAGCAAGCAGTAAAGGAAACAAAAGGAAAATTCGGAGTAGGTATTAAAATCCATGGAGAAGAAACAAAAACTTTGAGGTTCGCCGATGACATTGTAATTGTGTCAGGGACAGCAAAGGACTTGGAAGAGCAGCTGAACGGAATGGATGGTGTCTTGAAGGGAGGATATAAGATGAACATCAACGAAAGCAAAACGAGGGTAATGGAATGTAGTCGAATTAAGTCGGGTGATGTTGAGGGTATTAGATTAGGAAATGAGACACTTAAAGTAGTAAAGGAGTTTTGCTATTTGGGGAGCAAAATAACTGATGATGGTGGAAGTAGAGAGGATATAAAATGTAGACTGGCAATGGCAAGCATAGCGTTTCTGAAGAAGAGAAATTTGTTAACATTGAGTATAGATTTAAGTGTCAGGAAGTCATTTCTGAAAGTATTTGTATGGAGTGTAGCCATGTATGGAAGTGAAACATGGACGATAAATAGTTTGGAGAAGAAGAGAACTGAAGCTTTCGAAATGTGGTGCTACAGAAGAATGTTGAAGATTAGATGGGTAGATCACATAACTAATGAGGAGGTACTGAATAGGATTGGGGAGAAGAGGAGCTTGTGGCACAACTTGACTAGAAGAAGGGATCGGTTGGTTGGACATGTTCTGAGGCATCAAGGGATCACCAATTTAGTATTGGACGGCAGCGTGGAGGGTAGAAATCGTAGGGGGAGACCAAGAGATGAATACACTAAGCAGATTGAGAAGGATGTATGTTGCAGTAGGTACTGGGAGATGAAGAAGCTTGCACAGGATAGAGTAGCATGGAGAGCTGCATCAAACCAGTCTCAGGACTGAAGACCACAACAACAACAACATCTGAATGGTGCGAAAAGTGGCAGTTGTCCGTAAATAACGAAAAGTGTGAGGTCATCGACATGAGTGCTAAAAGGAACTCGTTAAACATCAGTTCCACGATGAATCAGTCTAATCTAAAAAAGCCATAAATTCAACTAAATACCTAGGTATTACAATTACGAACAACGTAAGTTGGAAGGAACACATAGAAAATGTTATGGGGAAGGCTAACCAATGACTGCGTTTTATTGGCAGGACACTTAGAAAATGTAACAGACCTGCTAAGGAGGCTGCCTACACTACGCTTGTCCGTCCTCTTTTAGAATACTGCTGCGCGGTGTGGGATCCTTACCAGATAGGACTGACACAGTGCATCGAAAAAGTTCAAAGAAAGGCAGCACGTTTTGTATTATCGCGAAATATGGTAGAGAGTGTCACAGAAATGATACAGGATTTGGGCTGGACATCATTAAAAGAAAGGCGTTTGTCGTTGCGACGGAATCTTCTCACGAAATTCCAATCACTAACTTTCTCCTCTGAATGCAAAAATATTGTGTTGACACCAACCTACATAGGGAGGAGGGATCACCACGATAAAATGAGGGAAATCAGAGCACGTACGGAAAGATATAGGTGTTCATTCTTTCCCCGCGCTATGCGAGATTGGAATAATAGAGAATTGTGAAGGTGGTTCGATGAACCCTCTGCCAGGCACTTGAATGTGATTTGCAGAGTATCCATGTAGATGTAGATGTATCCTCTACAAATAAACATACGCCACAACTCTCAAAAAAAAAAAGGAAGGGACCAAAATGCGCAGAGCAGAAACACCCTTTCTTTCCCGCGGCTGGGCCCACCTCGTGGCTTACGAAATTTACAACCATTTAAAAATAATGAAAGAAAGGAAAGGTTGTAAATTACTAGCGAATTAAATTACGAACTCAAAGTATCTCCTGTATACAACCACACACATGTGAAAAAGGTTCATAGAAATTAGGCAACTCACGAAGGCAGGGGAACCTCTCACTGCGTAAAAATATATGGGTTCTGATTGTTGGAACTGAAGGCTAAAATTAGTCACGTAACTTTATACTATTCCGTAGACGTCTTTGCAGCTTCATAATTTTACGTAAATAACTTTGGTTTTGAGTTCCAACAACCAGCGTGCAGGCATTTTTACTTTGTGAACGGTTCCCCGGGCTTGCTCAATTGACAAGTTTCTGTACAGCATACTCGTGGTTTTAGCTTTGTACAAGAGCTACTTTGATTTCGTAATACAGTTTTCTACTATTTAACTATCTTATTTTACTTTCTTTCTTTTTAATAGATGATGTCTTGCTAAGAAGTCGAAACCGCTTATGAGTTCAGGCTGGACGATGTAATAAAAAAAATTTGCTATATAAGAAGGTTACGTCTTCCACTAAAATAGTTTTCCTAGCCTGTGTAAGTTCTTCATTTGTTGTCGTCAGGTGGAAAGACAATTTGCTAGTGACTAAGGAGTGTCGCAAAAGCGGAGACGAAGCGAGTGACGAAACTGTGTGCCTGTGTGTGTGTTGGCGTGTTGCCGGGGTGTGGTAAAGCTGGGCGTCCCGCAGGAAAAACGTCAGATATCGCGCAACACGGCCCACGTGGCTTGCGCCATGTGTCACTTGCATAATTGTCTGCGGATGGTGTTTCCTCGTGCCAGCCATACATCACACATAATACGTGTCGCGGAGATAAAATTAGGCGCGAGGTGTGCACGACTGGATGCACCGCGCTTTCAGTCCACATCCAGACGCAGCAGAGGACGCGCCTCAGCAAAGATGGTACGTGTCGCGCGTTGGTACTTCCAGAAACCGCGGTCGCCGACTGCTGCACTCTGTAGCGTATTGTTTGCAACTGTCAGCTTGCACCCGACTGGTACAGATACAAAAAGACAAGTCCATCTGCAAGTACACTTTCAGCGCAAACTTTGTGAACTGTACTTCAGTTTACAATGTAACAAACTCATATGTACGCGAGAAAGCGATTGAAGTTAGTAACTACCGCAGAAAACAAGTAATCGGAGGAAACGGTTCAAACCCACGGCTGGTCACTAGGATTTACGTTTCCTGTGGCTTCCCTATACGATTGAGGCAAATACCGGGACTGGTTCGTGTGGCGACAGGTTCCATTCCGCTCCTCGCAATGAGAACTTGCACACCGGTCCTATAACCTCGTCATCAACGGAACTTCTAGCTTTAATCTTCCTTCCTTTTTGTATGAAACAATATAGTAAGAGATTGTAACCCAGACTCTCTTTGCTTCTTTTTTATAAACAGAGTACTGAGTGAGTATTCTGTAATGTTACAAGCGTGCTCCTTTTATGAAATCATCTACATATGTTGCAAATTGAAACACACAGCCTCGGTTTTCTGTCTTTGTCTGGTAGGGTTTTCACTAATAGACAGAGTGATTTATGAGGAAAATTTGTCTGTATGATTTATAAATATTTTATGTAAATTGACTGAATTATCATGAATTAAAGTCTCCCTCTGCGGCTTTCTCTCTGTATCTGTAGACTAATTTCAGGAAGTTCTGTACGGATTTTGGTACGGTTTTCACTAACAGACAGAGAGAGTCATAATGGAGGCTTTGTATGTAATTTAGTACCGTTGCAACAAACAGTCTGGCTGCAGACCGTGCGAATTCGGGGCGGGTCGTTAGTTATTTACAATTTAAGATCTAGTTTTCTTTCACACATACTTACATGGCTTACACGGTATGTGTTTCATATGAGCGTATATTGCTAATAAGTTTCGTGCTATCATCTGAGAGTTTTGTCCATACTGGCGGTATGATTCCTAAGTTTTGTGAGTCCACGAAAAGTTCTTTGAAATTACGTTACCTACCTGTGCTCATATGAAACAAAATCAGTGAAAATCATCAGCAAATTGGAAACAAAAATTAACTGCAAGTACGTATTCTATTAGGTTGGTGCATAAGTTCGTAGCCTCTTTTTCCCCGTACAAAGACTTGCGTGCATACACCAAAGATAATGTTACGCGCTACTTTGTCGAAAACTGATACATTATGGATCTGGCGCAATAGCGACTGTGCACTGTACTATGAACTGTTTCCTGGAGGTGTAACCATCACCTGCCGACATTTACTGTCAATAACTGAGTCGTCTTGCAGACGCAGTCCAAGAACAACCAAGAACAACGACGAGGAAGACTGCCTGAAGTGATGTTACTCAGCAATAACGGCCGCTCGCATTCTGATAGACTGACAAAAAAGACTGTATAAGAGTTGGATTAGGAAGTCGTTCCGCAGCCCCTTTTTAACCTCATCTTGAGCCCTCAGATTTTCATCTTGTCCGCTCTCTATCGAAAAACCATCAAGGAATTCCCTTTCCGGATGCAAATGTGCTACGAACATGGCACAACGTGTTCTTCGCCTCAAAAGCTTTCTACAGTCACGCAATGGAAAAATTATCCCAATTAGCAGCAGACTGTTGTAAATAGTGACGGAGAATATATTATTGATGACTAAAGTCTCTGTTATGTGTAGCTGTTGTGTTTATTAAACTAATGGAAAAACGCTACGAACTTATGAGCTAACATAATATTTTTGCAGAAACCAAGGCGGGATATGTTTTAGAAATATAAATAACGCATTCGTAAAACAAAAAGCCGCTTAATGTTGCGGTACGCTGTTTCAATATGTTATTTAAGTAAAACAGGAACGTGTCTACCATACTGAGTGAAGCGCGATAACAGTCGACATTTAAGGATGCTCGTGAAATAGAAATCGAAAGCGCTTATAGTTGTAGTGAGTTCCTGTTAACATCTGGCCGAGAAAACAAACGTATGAACCCGAAAATAATTAACAACGTGAGCAGTCTTGGATAAAAGTTGCGACTGTCTTCAGGTCCTTACTTTCGCTGCGCTCGTCAACCAATCCGTGTCTGCGTACGCGACGTGTACACCGTCTTCAACCGATGATAAGTGACGGGTCTAACTTTTCACCTACAATTTTTATAACACATCGCTCGACCTAATCATATCTTGACTGGATACCTGATAAATTCTGAATGAGTTTGGATACATGCTACGAGTCTGCCGCGTCTTTGTTGCGAGTTTTCCGCAAACGTTTCATCTCTGTTTATGTTCCAGCGTTTGTCCGAATATTAGTAACTGTAACCCAGCATCTTATTCTGCCGGCTGCATAATGATGGTGCAAATTTTTTCGCTACCAGGCTTCGAAGTGCCTACCGCCGTATCTAACGCAATCCCACTACCGTGCGCTACCGACTTTCGCCGCGGACAATAGCATTTAATTTTTATGTGGTGTTAATCGCCGTTTCTATGTGTGACTTCAGAAAGTTCGTTATACATTATTATGGCAGGGCAAGTAACTTTCATTGGATGCTGCACTACACTTCAGAGTGACACAGATACAGGATACTGTTTTTGAACATAGTCTCAAATTTCCTTAAACATCGGTTGGAACGTTTTATGGAACTTTCAGCCGCTACGGTCGCAGGTTCGAATCCTGCCTCGGGCATGGATGTGTGTGATATCCTTAGGTTCGTTCGGTTTAAGTAGTTCTAAGTTCTAGGGGAATGATGACCTCAGATGTTAAGTCCCATAGTGCTCAGAGCCATTTGAACCATTTTTGAACTTTCAGCTGCTCGATGATTGAAATTCCTTCCTTAGTTGTGACAAAATCATTGGAGAATCTGCATGAACGTCCGCATCAGTGGAAAATCTCTTCCTTCCGTCCACCTGCTTAGCTGGGTGCTAACGTGGCTGCCTCCCGAGCAGCGGGCCCGGTTTCGATTCCCGGTCGGGTTGGAGGTTTTCTCATGGACTGCGTGTTGTTTTGTCCTCATGATTATTTCATCCTCATCACCTGTGCTCAAGTCGCCCACTGTGGCTTCGACTGGAATAAGACTTGCACTCGGCGGGAGAACTTCTGCGGACGGAGCCTCCCGGCCAACGATGTCATACTGTCATCTCTGTCTCTTCCTCTCTCCCACCCAGATATATGTGGTGGATGTTGGTGTTCTTTCTTTCCGACCAGCACCTACCACGTTACGGCCTGCCGGCCGGTGTGGCCGTGCGGTTAAAGGCGCTTCAGTCTGGAACCGCGTGACCGCTACGGTCGCAGGTTCGAATCCTGCCTCGGGCATGGATGTGTGTGATGTCCTTAGGTTAGTTAGGTTTAATTAGTTCTAAGTTGTAGGCGACTGATGACCTCAGCAGTTGAGTCGCATAGTGCTCAGAGCCAGCCACGTTGCGGCCTTTGCCGAATTACATACGTCCGAAAGAACAGACACCATCTCGATCCTGCACCAATTATGAATCAAGACACAAAGGAATTAATGACATTTAGCTGTTAGTGGGCATTGATTTACATCAGTGGGTAAAGTGGAATATTTGTGACGCATTGGGATTCGATCCCGGGTCCTCTGCTCACGAGGCAGATACACTGACCACTAAGCCATTTGGACACAGTGGTCATCGCAAGTGCACGGATTATTCTAGCAAGCGTCCCGTCAGGCCTAAATGCTCAACTTATCCACACACTAGTAACGTAGTGCCCCTGCCCATTACTAACTTTACTAGCAGGGTTTCGCCGATTTCTGTCCGTGTTGTGCGTCTGCACTGAAAGGATCATTGGACTGCCTCGCCTTTATTATTTCTTTTATTGTTTCTGTTCTTTCGGAGATGACTTACGGGAATCAGCGAAACGCCGCGAGTAATAAGGATAGTGGGCAAGGGCACTACGTCAGTAGTGTGTGGATAAGTTGACAATTCGGATCTGACGGGAGGCGTTCTAGGGTAGTCCGTGCACTTGCAATGACCACTATGTCCGAATTGCTCAGTGGTTCCGAGTATCTCCTTCTCTCGATTGTCGCGCAGGTGACAAAATGGTAGATATCGAAATTGACGACAGAGGGACAGAGAAACAATTAAAATCGCTCAAAAGAGGAAAGGCCGCTGGACCTGATGGGATACCAGTTCGATTTGACACAGAGTACGCGAAGGAACTTGCCCCCCTTCTTGCAGCAGTGTACCGTAGGTCTCTAGAAGAGCGTAGCGTTCCAAAGGATTGGAAAAGGGCACAGGTCATCCCCGTTTTCAAGAAGGGACGTCGAACAGATGTGCAGAACTACTGACCTATATCTCTAACGTCGATCAGTTGTAGAATTTTGGAACACGTATTATGTTCGAGTATAATGACTTTTCTGGAGACTAGAAATCTACTCTGTAGGAATTAATGAACAAAGTAAGAGCATGTGGACTATCAGACCAATTGTGTGATTGGATTGAAGATTTCCTAGAGACAAGAACGCAACATGTCGTCCTCAATGGAGAGAAGTCTTCCGAAGTAAGAGCGATTTCAGGTGTGCCGCAGGGGATTGTCGTAGGACCGTTGGTATTCACAATGTATATAAATGACCTTGTGGATAGCATCGGAAGTTCACTGAGGCTTTTTGCGGATGATGCTGTAGTATATCGAGAGGTTGTAACAATGGAAAATTGTACTGAAATTGTAGCTACAATATAGCAGGTCAGCAACTGGTAGCTGTTAATTCCATAAATTATCTGGGAGTAGGCATTAGGAGTGACTTAAAATGGAATGACCATATAAAGTTGATCGTCGGTAAAGCAGATGCCAGACTGAGATTCTATGAAAGAATCCTAAGGAAATGCAATCCGAAAACAAAGGAAGTAGGTTACAGTACACTTGTTCGTTCACTGCTTCAATATTGCTCACCAGTGTGGGATCCGTACCAGGTAGGGTTGATAGATGAGATAGATAATATCCAATGGAGAGCAGCGCGCTTCGTTACAGGATCATTTAGTAATCGCGAAAGCGTTACGGAGATGAGAGATAAACTTCAGTGGAAGACTCTGCAGGAGAGACGCTCAGTAGCTCGGTACGGGCTTTTGTTAAAGTTTCGAGAATGTACCTTCACCGAAGAGTCAAGCAGTATATTGCTCCCTCCTACGTATATCTCGCGAAGAGACCATAAGGATAAAATCACAGAGATTAGAGCCCACACAGAGGCATACCGAGAATCTTTCTTTCCACGAACAATAGGAGACTGGAATAGAAGGGAGAACCGATAGAGGTACTCAAAGTAACCTCCGCCACACACCGTCAGGTGGCTTGCGGAGAATGGATGTAGATGTAGATGTAGATATATCCCTCGTAGCAGCAGACCCAAGTTCGAATCCCAGTTCGGCACAAGTTTTCAACTTTCCCCATTGATGTAAATTAATGCCCACTAGCAGCTAAATGTCATTCCTCTTTATCTCACTTCTTATTATAATACTATTTAATAAGTTTATAGGATTGTTCCTATACAATTTTACCGGAACAAGATATCTAGCACTAATTCCTTCGTGTTTTGGTCAAATTGTTGACACTATTTCACACCACTGGACGAGGCATCGCATCTGGTCCACAAGCCACCAGAATTTCGCCGTGAATCTGTAACTCATACTCTCTTCTGACGATGTGCCACCTTTGTTGCACAATGGTCTTAGAATGGAGCGAACTGTCTAATTTACATGGTACTTTCTGAAGTCCATACGTAGCACTCATCATTATAATTGTCAGCTGTTTTTAACAAAGCAACTGTCTCGTTTTAAGAGCGATATTATGGGCTGTGAGCGAGAGCTCACCGTAACAACTCAAGTTTTACTATGGTGAAGCTCTTACGCCGCTACGTTCAGTTGTGCTTTTATCTGTCTGTATTAAACGCATGTGCAAAGTCCATGTGATGTACTACGCCTTACATTATTTAGTAGCAGTTTCGGATAGCTGTGAGGTGCTCACTGACCAGACAAGTGCAGCAAGCCGGCCGGAGTGAATTATTTACGTGTAGTAAGCGAAGCCTGTAGTTAATAGCTACCGAGACTGACTAAAATATTAATTATGGAATGATAATATATAATCGCTAGTTATGAATTTAAGAACGTTTAGTGGCAAATGACATTACCTAATAATTACTAAAATTCGTTTGGTGGCAATGGTAAATACATGCTGTTGCTAGATAGGATCGCTTCAGAGATATTAAGGTCAACTTCGTTTTTTTTTTAAATGGGATGCTATAGTTTGGTACTTATTTTCTGATAGCGGCTATCAAGACGAATCCAATGATGTGTAACAGTAAGGTCTTTGAAGGTCAACGAAGGTCAAAAAGGTGGTATCAACGTCCATTAACAAAAAAAAAAAAAAAGTGCCGGCCATAGTGGCCGTGCGGTTCTAGGCGCTACAGTCTGGAACCAAGCGACCGCTACGGTCGCAGGTTCGAATCCTGCCTCGGGCATGGATGTGTGTGATGTCCTTAGGTTAGTTAGGTTTAATTAGTTCTAAGTTCTAGGCGACTGATGACCTCAGAAGTTAAGTCGCATAGTGCTCAGAGCCATTTTTTGAACAAGTGCAGTAAACATCATATTCTCGGATATTGCTTCTTTCAGCATCTAGATACTCTCCACGCGGTCGCGGAATAGAGTTCAGCTAATGTAGAAAATAACTTATATTGGGTAATACGTGTCTCTATTTTCCCACTGACTTCCTATCGCCGACTCTTGTGTTACATTGCCCTGAGTCTGTAATAACGCTACTGTATTACGACGGCGTAAACGTGTATGGCGCGAGCCTTCGTTTTTGCAACGAAGATCTCTAATGTTAAGTCTTGTGGCGTCGGTAACCAAAACGTGAACAGTTCAGACGCCTGCATGCTTTAGTGAAATGTGAACGTCATTATTATTTAAGGTCACTTGGAGTCTATCACTCAACTTGCGAGTACACTACTATGCAATAGTTCTAAGCACTATGGGACTTAACATCTGAGGTTATCAGTCCCCTAGACTTATAACTACTTAAGCTAACTAACCTAACGACATCACACACATCCATGCCCGAAGCAGGATTCGAGCCTGCGACCGTAGCAGCAGCGCGGTTCCAGACTTAAGTGCCTAGAACCGCACGGCCACAGTGGCCGGCACACTACTATAAGATCAGTTTATTACACAAGACATACCGACGTTCCCCATGCGACAGACTGAAATGATCTGTTATCATAGCTTGCATCTACAACAATGTGAAGATATTTACTGCTTATGCCTAATTTGGCCAGAGGATATCTCACAGCTGGGAGAATCTGCTACTAAGTGATACACAAGGATTGTGCAAAAATATGGCAACACAACGAGAAGTGGATGCGTGAACATAAACGCTGATGCTAGCAAAGCCTGCAGGTTACGCTATTGTATTTGACCACGAACGGCACCTATGCAGTGTCCTCAATACGTTGCAAGTGTCATTCATGATCAGAACAGTGTTCTATGTTGTTGTGACTGCCGGAGCTAAGTGATTTGCAAAATAGGCAGACTCTTGCTTCTCGTACGTTGGGTGCATCCGTAAACAAGGGAGTCGAAGTGTTCGTTGTTTCAAGAGGCATCGTATCGAAGATTTATACCGCATACAAGGAAAGCGGATAAAAGCATCATCCGCGAAAGAAAGTATGTGTTGAGTGATCGTGATGGGCGGTCGTTGATGAGAATCGTGGTGGAAAATAAGAGGACGATAGCTGCAAAAGTCGCTGCAGAGATGAGTGTCGCACTCGCGAGCACTGGTAGCACTAAAACTACACGAACATAAGCAGGCAATTGCAGGGCAAGCTGGATTCCACAACCAATCAGTGACGCAAATGTCCGAACCACGGAAACGTGGTGTCGAAGCCATGAAATCTGGACTAGGGAACCATGAAAGAAAGTATTTTAGACAGATGAGTGTCGTTTCACACTGTTTACAACTTCTGGCAGAGTTTACGTCACAAAAGTGAAACATGGCGGGGGTTCGGTGATGATTTAGGCAACCATATTATTGTATTCCGTGGGTCCCATGGTTACTTTACAAGGCTGCTTTATTGCCAAGTGTAACCTCCCCCTCACTTATCGACCTTAATGACAGTGAAAAATTAAACCGCGTGTACCTAATGGAAATTTGGGAAATCAATCGTCACCGAAGTCAATTTGTCAGTAAAGAGGGAGGACATTACATCTAAATGAAATGAAAAATGCAAATGAAACTGGTGGAAATTAATTTTGAAAAGGGGTAAAGTTGATAAAGAAAGTAAATGTGCGGCCGTTACGTTAACAATTAACCAGCGGTAATTAGATATTTGAGATTTGGGGGAAATTACGGTCGCCAGTCCTAAGGACAATTACTATAGTAACTGAAAAAGAAAGGTTATTACACATATAATTAGCACTAGAAGCGTGGCAACTGAAGGTTGACACGTGTAGTGTGAAAACTGAAAATTTGTCAGAAGTAATAAATTTCGCTACACTATGACTTAATTTAGCAAAAGAATTAATAAAACCGGAAAATCGAAAGTTAATTTAGTGACTGAAGTTAATAGTGAGCTTTCTTTCTGAAGCACATCGAAATTCAGTAAAGTACGGTTAGCCTTGGACTACCTCAACAATCATTTCAAAAGCTACTTGAATTTACGCAATTTAGAAATAAGAGATTTAACTTTGAACTTGAATTAAATGATTCTGAACAATTAACAAAAGTAAAATTTAGTACGTACCAAGCTGAGCTGCAGTCACAGGTAAGCTAAAATACGGTAACAAAACTCACACTCTTAATTTGTGCTTGTGTAATCTAAATATTGTAGCCAGCTATGAATACCTTAACTGAACTTTGAAATTAAAGCAGTGAAATCGAATGATGCTGGCGTTTGAATTTCAACGACACTCGAGTTCATTCCGGAAAAGGAAGGGACCCTGCTTGGTAATGCAATTGGGACAATGAGCAACAAAGGTTCATGCTAAGTAGCTGTAATTTTGTGATGGAACAATTTTAAAAGTTTGAAAAGCTGAGGTCTGCCATACAGTTCTAAAACTTTACGTGCTTCCAGTCTTCCTTGTTGGTTGATTGACATCTACATCTACATCTACATTGATACTCCGCAAGCCACCCAACGGTGTGTGGCGGAGGGCACTTTACGTGCCACTGTCATTACCTCCCTTTCCTGTTCCAGTCGCGTATGGTTCGCGGGAAGAACGACTGTCTGAAAGCCTCCGTGCGCGCTCTAATCTCTCTAATTTTACATTCGTGATCTCCTCGGGAGGTATAAGTAGGGGGAAGCAATATATTCGATACCTCATCCAGAAACGCCCCCTCTCGAAACCTGGCGAGCAAGCTACACCGCGATGCAGAGCGCCTCTCTTGCAGAGTCTGCCACTTGAGTTTATTAAACATCTCCGTAACGCTATCACGACTACCAAATAACCATGTGACGAAACGCGCCACTCTTCTTTGGATCTTCTCTATCTCCTCCGTCAGACCGATCTGGTACGGATCCCACACTGATGAGCAATACTCAAGTATAGGTCGAACGAGTGTTTTGTAAGCCACCTCCTTTGTTGATGGACTACATTTTCTAAGCACTCTCCCAATGAATCTCAACCTGGTACCCGCCTTACCAACAATTAATTTTATATGATCATTCCACTTCAAATCGTTCCGCACGCATACTCCCAGATATTTTACAGAAGTAACTGCTACCAGTGTTTGTTCCGCTATCATATAATCATACAATAAAGGATCCTTCTTTCTATGTATTCGCAATACATTACATTTGTCTATGTTAAGGGTCAGTTGCCACTCCCTGCACCAAGTGCCTATCCGCTGCAGATCTTCCTGCATTTCGCTACAATTTTCTAATGCTGCAACTTCTCTGTATACTACAGCATCATCCGCGAAAAGCCGCATGGAACTTCCGACACTATCTACTAAGTCATTTATATATATTGTGAAAAGCAATGGTCCCATAACACTCCCCTGTGGCACGCCAGAGGTTACTTTAACGTCTGTAGACGTCTCTCCATTGATAACAACATGCTGTGTTCTGTTTGCTAAAAACTCTTCAATCCAGCCACACAGCTGGTCTGATATTCCGTAGGCTCTTACTTTGTTTATCAGGCGACAGTGCGGAACTGTATCGAACGCCTTCCGGAAGTCAAGAAAAATAGCATCTACCTGGGAGCCTGTATCTAATTGAAGGTTTGAAGCCGTCGATCGAGGAGGTGGCGACAGTCACTCATTGTCGGCCGTCGCTGTTGCAGAAGCTGGATGTTGGCGCGCCTTCTTCTCGACACGGTCACCAGACGAAACGGGCTCTCGATGTGCGCCAGCTAATGCTTCCCGTCCGCGACACCGTGTCAGAAACTACCATCGCAAGTCGAGCGCAATTACATGCTGCCAAACCCCGAAAGCGCGGCAACTCGCGGGAGCTTCACACAACACACCTGCTCCACTGCACCACCCCAGCCAGACCCTCTCTGCTCGCGCTCCACGCGACAGAGTTAACACTGCCAAAGATCCTAAACACTTTGGTTCTCCACACGACCTATCGATGTATTCGTTCGATAGCATAGTTTTCCCTAGGCCAGACCCAGCGTATAAATAAAAATAATATTCACAAAACAAACCAACATAAATGCATATATATATATATATATATATATATATATATATATATATATATATATACAAACAGTACAACAATTACAATATATAAAGACACAGAAATGTCATATCTGCTGGTAACAAAATAAGGAAAAAAATTTATATGTTTGAAGACAGGCACTGTGTCGCCACTCGCATCGTGCAGGATGAATTGTCACATCTCACCATATTTCCAAAGATACCAGATCTGAATACTGTTGAGCCTTTGTGGGCTGCTTTGGAGAGAAGGGTGCCTGGTCGTGATCCACATCCACCATCGTCACCTGAGCTTCCAGCGTTTGGCAGGAGCAACGGTATGTATTCTCTTGGAAGCCACAGAGTGTTTACCCGTTCAGAGACAACTGGGAACTGTTTTGAACGCCAGCGAGATTCCTGAACCGCATTAGTCATGATAACGTGTCGTGTTTGCGGTGGTTCCCAAATTTTTGTCCACCCCCCTGTAAGTCGTAGTACATCAGTTGGAGAACACAGGTGCGTTTCATACATCCTGATAAATGCACAAGTACACGTAGCGACGTAAGAGCGTCATGCACCAGCAGCTCACCAAAGAAGACTTCCATATCACGGATGGTTGTCGCGGTGACCAGTTACACTTCCAATGTTATACAGTACTAGATGCGTGTCCTGGGGCTAAGCCATAAGACGGCACCAGTAATCTTCCCATCGCATTCTTTAAAGATTTGATTCCGAAGATGAAGGAACCACTTCGTGGCATTCGCCTCAGAACTGTTCCAGAGATCCGACAGGCAGTAGACCTCTCCATTCGCACCATCAAAAGGCTCTGCTAACGGTATACTACGCCTTCCACATCGCTGCCAACGGGTTCTACGCAATGCTGGTAACTACACAAACCAAAACATTGCATAAAACCAAGTGTTCAGTTCCTACTGCTGTGAAATATGGCGAAAAAACAGCAAATCGGCATTTATAAGAAGAGGAACAATACCAAAAATACAACAGGAGCGTAATACGTAGAAAATCGTCCATGCTACTTGCCACTGAAGATGCCTTGCAGAAAATAAAGGCGAAACGCGTTTGGCACAAAAATTGTGTTTCATTCGGTAGTAGTCAGACGGTCCATAAAGTAAAACTTATCAGCATGCCGTAATATTACACGCAACTGAGGAAGACAGCCCTATAAAAATTGAACATATACGCTGAGACATTCGAATTTATTTCATATGGTTCACTCTATTAGTTCGAGTATAATGACTTTTCTGGAGACTAGAAATCTACTCTGTAGGAATCAGCATGGGTTTAGAAAAAGACGGTCGTGTGAAACCCAGCTCGCGCTATTCGTCCACGAGACTCAGAGGGCCATAGACACGGGTTCACAGGTAGATGCCGTGTTTCTTGACTTCCGCAAGGCGTTCGATACAGTTCCCCACAGTCGTTTAATGAACAAAGTAAGAGCATATGGACTATCAGACCAATTGTGTGATTGGATTGAAGAGTTCCTAGATAACAGAGCGCAGCAAGTCATTCTCAATGGAGAGAAGTCTTCCGAAGTAAGAGTGATTTCAGGTGTGCCGCCGGGGTGTGTCATAGGACCGTTGCTATTCACAATATACACAAATGACCTGGTGGATGACATCGGAAGTTCACTGGTGTTTTTGCAGATGATGCTATGGTGTATCGAGAGGTTGTAACAATGGAAAATTGTGCTGAAATACAGGAGGATCTGCAGCGAATTGACGCATGGTGCAGGGAATGGCAATTGAATCTCAATGTAGACAAGTGTAATGTGCTGCGAATACATAGAAAGATAGATTCTTTATCGTTTAGCTGCAATATGACATGTCAGCAACTGGAAGCAGTTAATTCCATAAATTATCTGGGAGTACGCATTAGGAGTGATTTAAAATGGAATGATCATATAAAGTTGATCGTCGGTAAAGCAGATGCCAGACTGAGATTCATTAGAAGAATCCTAAGGAAATGCAATTCGAAAACAAAGGAAGTAGGTTACAGTACGCTTGTTCGCCCACTGCTTGAATATTGCTCAACAGTGTGGGATCCGTACCAGATAGGGTTGATAGAAGAGATAGAGAAGATCCAACGGAGAGCAGCGCGCTTCGTTACAGGATCATTTAGTAATCGCGAAAGCGTTACGGAGCTGATAGATAAACTCCAGTGGAATACTCTGCAGCAGAGACGCTCAGTAGCTCGGTACGGGCTTTTGTTGAAGTTTCGAGAACATACCTTCACCGAAGAGTCAAGCAGTATATTGCTCCCTCCTACGTATATCTCGCGAAGAGACCATGAGGATAAAATCAGAGAGATTAGAGCCCACACAGAAGCATACCGACAATCCTTCTTTCCACGAACAATACGAGACTGGAATAGAAGGGAGAACCGATAGAGGTACTCAGGGTACCCTCCGCCACACACCGTCAGGTGGCTTGCGGAGTATTGATGTAGATGTAGATTAGTACAGTTCGGGTAATTTCTGCTCCTTTTTAAGAAAAAAACTAGTTTTAGACGCATCTCATTGCTTATGACGTCGTACCTTCTGATATATGTGTCGCACAATAGTATAATTTTACAGGTACATTCAGTGGTATTGTGGATACTGCCTGCAGAACATGTTGCGAGAACAGTTAGTAGTAAAGGAGTAATAAACTGGTACGTCGTGCCTGATGCTGAAGCCCTACTGTATGAAAAGCGAAAATGAAGAATGTGAAAATTCATTTCCTTTCATTACTTTGAGGGGAGCGCCTGCGAGAAATAGTTTCGAAAAGATTTGAAATTATATGTAAAGTTTGTCGGTAGTTGCTAAGCGCCGTCATTCTCAAATACTAGATAAATATAATCTAGGTAATTAGTGTGTCGTGAGCAGCATTGTGTCAAGACATGTACGAGTACATAGTTTCTAACTCTAATACGTGACTTATTGTATTAAACTTACAACGTAACATTATACCTCTTAATGAGTAGGCTGTGTCAGAATTTGAAGTTCATAAATTCGGCCAGCGAAATCATGAAAATTAAATTTTTGTTGCTCCTGGAAGCTGTTATATAGTCAACGTACAATCAGTTTTCGATGATGTTAGTGGTTTAGTAATATAGGTGTCGGATGTTTGCATCTCGTAAGAACAAACGAACAAATTACGGACAATGCTTCTTAACGGGCGCTGTTTGAAACTCTACAATAAATCTTAACTCTTTAAATTGCCGTTTCGCCAGTCGTCCGTTTCCGTATCGGTAGAATTCACCTTCGATGAGTTGGATATGGCCACGTTGCACTCCAGAACACTTCCTTTCCTCCCCACTATTTTCAGCCTGCTATGTTAAACCACCGCAGCGTCAACGTCCACTTTCAATACTTTTAACGTGTGCTCACGCTTTCGGCCGATCTTTTAAGAGGCTTTGCGTCGAGCGCTTCAAAATGTTCAATGAAGGATTTTTAGATTTATTTTACTACAAGATTTTAATACGGAGAAAATCTTCCACGCTACCTGCCACTGAAGATGCCTTGCAGAAAATAAAGGCGAAACGTGTATGGCACAAAAATTGTGTTTGATTCAGTTGTAGTCTGACGGTCCAGAAAGTAAAAATTATCGGTATACCGTAATACTACACAACCCTTCTGTTTTGGCTGTCATCATTTATCATGAAGAATTATTTTATTACATTGTGGTCCAAGTCGCTTCGACTGGATTTAGGTCGCCGTGGTAGGGAGGCAGTTATAGACCAGAAAAAAACCGTTTTCTATTATTTCCTTGCACGATGTTCAAAGGCTTAGGTTTACTTATCCTAACAACTTCATACCGTTCTCTCTTGTGCGACAAAGATAAGCTACACTTACATCTATACCCGCAAGCTACCTTGCGTTGTGTGGCGGAGAGAACTTTTTGTAGCGCCGTCAGTTTCAGCCTGTCCTCTTCCCATTACGAATAGTTCGCGGGCAGAAACATCGCCGGTAAGCCTGCGTGTGCATTCGAATCTCTCTAGATTTTCGTCATGGTCTTTTCGCGAGAATACTTGTGAGGAACCCTTATAGGAACATACTGTAATAATAAACCGAACGGTTATGTAAAACGCCTCTAATCCAGCGCCTGTCACCGGAGTTGGTTTATGCTTACTAAACGAATCTGTAACGAAACGCACTCCTCTTCTTTGGATCGTCTCTATTTCCTCCTTGAGCCCTATCTGGTACGGATCGCACACTGACGAGCAATATTGAAGTGTTGCTCGAACGAGTGTTTTGTAAGCTCCTTCCTTTGTCAATTTCATGAGGATTCTTCTAACGAATCTCTGTTCGGCGTCTGCCTTACTTGCGTTTAATCTTACGTGAGCTTTGCGTTTCAGATCGCTCCGCACGCATATCCCTAGATGTTTTAGGGAAGTAACTGCTTCCAGCGACTGTTCTGTAATTGTGTAATCAAACGATAATGGGTCTCTCTACGTATTCGTAGTACATTACATTTGTTTTGTTTCTCTTAATTTATTGACTTTCGGGATGTGCCCATACAACCATCTGAACAGTGGAATGTGAGTTATGGCGATACGAATGTGAGGACAGCACGACACCCAATCCCTGAGCGCAGAAAATCTCCAGCCTAGCTGGGAGGCGAATGCGGGCCTTTTCGGTTAGCGATCCGCCGTGCTGACAGCGCAGCTACCTTAAGCCACACGTATTCGACGTTTAAATAGCACATTCCTAACTAAATCAAATAAATCTGAACGTGACAAGAATAATACTTTTTACGAATGGATAGCACCACTGCGGGAGAGTACAAAAGAAACATGTTTAGATGCAGTGACACGAAACAATTCGCCTCCACGACGTGTAAAAGGTTTCTTTAAAAGCTGACCAATGAAAACGATTATACTTCTATTTCTGTGTGAGATTTGTTGATGATCAATTCCCTCTCCCCCACACCAAGCATTGATCTACCTGCGTTTCGCTACAATTGTCAAGCGTTGCGGCTTCTCTGTATACAACACCATCAACCGCGCAAAGCCTGGTGAAATTCCGACGTTACTTCAACGTCTGAGGACTTCTCTCCGTTCGGAATGACATACTGTGTTCTGTTTGCTAGAAATCTTCGATTCAGTCAGACAGTTCATCTGATATTCCGCATCCGCAACGCTCTTTATTTTGTTCACTAGGCGGCAGAGCGGAACTGTAATCCAACGCCCTCCTGATGATAGGGAACACGGCATTTACTAGGCGCCTGTATCTACTGTTGTTCCGGTAAAATAAAGCAATCTGTACCGTTTACCTCATAAGCTCATTGTACTGGCATAGTGAGGCAACCACTAACGTCGGCGTCTTTGCAGTTGCTTCCTTTCTACTTATATAATAAAGTAATGTTAAGTAAGACGTTCTGGAGCGCACTCGATCAACAGCTGCGTCACGGACTGCGTAACATCCACGCCTCTACGGCGGCACTGCACGTTGCCCCCCACTCCTTGTTCCCTGGCAGCTCTCGTGCGACCAGTTCCCGTATTGGCCGCCGGTGAAGATATTTCAGTCCGGCAATGTGCTTTTGTGTTCAGCTGAGCGTGGAGAATGTTTGCGAGGCGTAATAAATCCTTCCTCTACTGCCGGCGAAAGACTGGTGCTACAGTTACGCATTTTCTCCAGTGATAGGCCATACGAGTGGGCGCAAAGGTCCGACTCTGGCTTAGTGGCTAATGCAACTGCCTAGTAAGCAAGAAACCTGAGTTCGATTCCTGGCCTTGGTACAAATTTTCACTCGGCACTTCAGTCTATATACATAAAATAAATTTTCGTAGCTCGTTAACTCATTTGCAAGGCATCAGACGTTTGACACGTGGGAGTTCGATTCTTTAAAACATTTGGAGAGGAGGGGAGTAACCGGTGTTCGTCTGAATTGCAAATAAAACAATTAAGTCTGATTTGTCTCAAGACTGCGGTTATTTCCTTACTTTGATGTCGTGCTGGTACCTACCAATCAACGTACAGCCCCAGTGCTATATGAAGGACTAGTGCTAGCAAAGAAACTTATATAATCGGTATATAAATTAGAGAAAAGATTCTGACAGGACCTAAGCTGTTAGAACGAATCTAATGTTGTACCCTTAAAACTCACATGATACAAACATTGCCTGTGAACTGGAGGTGGCTGGTTCTATCCTTTATCCAGCACATATGTTTCACATCATTTCACTAGCAAACGAGTTCCCCAGTCACAGTGTTTACATCTACATCTACGTCTGCATGATTACTCTGCAATTGACAATAAAGGGCGTGTCACAGGATTCATCGAACCACCTTCAAGCTATTTCTCTACCGGTCCACTTTCGAGCAGCACGCGGGAAAAACGAGCACTTCAATCTTTCCGTAGGATCTCTGGTTCCTCTTACTTTATTATGATGATTATTTCTCCCTATGTAGGTGGGCGCCAACAAAATGTTTCCACACTCTGAGGGCCGAGTTCGTGGTTGAAATTTCATCCCGTCGTAGCAAATAACGGTTCTGTTTTGCTAACAGCCACTCAAATTCGTGTATCATATCCGTGGCACTCTCTCCCTTATTTCCGCGATAATACAAAACGTGCTGCCGTTCTTTGAACTCTTTCGCTGTCCTCCGTCCGTCCTATCTGATACAGATCCCACACTGTACAGCATTACTCCAAAAGGGAGCGGACAAGCGTAGTGTAGACCTGTTACATTTTCTAAGTATTCTGCCAATAAATCGCAGTCTTTCGTTTGCTTTCCCCACATTATCTATGCGATCGTTCCAATTTAAATGATTCGTAACTATACTCGCTAGGTATTTAGTGCAGTTTACAGCCTTTAGATTCGTGTTGTTTATCGTAAAACTGAAATTTTAAGGATTCTTTTTAGTGCTCATGTGGATGACTTCACACTTTTCGTGAATTAGAATCAACTGCCTCTTTTTGTAACATACAGGTATCCTGTCTAAATCATTTTGCAATTCGTTCTGATCATATGAGGAATTTACATGACGGTAAATGACAGCATAATCTGAAAATAGTCAAAGAAGGCTGTTCTGATTGTCTCCTAAATCGTTTATGTAAATCAGAAACAACGGGGGGTCTGTAACCATTTCCTTGGGGAACGTCAGACATTACTTCTGTTTTACACGATGACTTTTCCGTCAGTTACTACTGTGACCTTTATGACGGGAAATCACGAATCGAGTCACACAACTGAGACGATACTTCACAGGCATGCCATTTAATTAGAAGTCGCTAGTGGGGAACGATATCAAAAGCCTTCTGGATATCTAAAAATATGAAATGAATTAGACGTCCCCTGACGAAAGCACTCATTATTTCGTGAGAATAAAGAGCTTGTTGCGTTTCAAGAGAACGATATTTTTTGAATCCATGATGGGTATTTGCCAATAAATCGTTTTCTACTTTATAACGTTCAAGCTCAGTATATGTTCTAAAATCCTTCTGCACATCGACGTTAGTGATAAGGGCTGTAATTCAGCGGATGACTGCTGTTTCCTTTCTTGGGTATTGATGTGGTTTGTACAACTTTCCAGTCATTGGTTACGGATCTTTTCTACGAGCGTGCAGTTTTGTGTGATTACTCAGTATGGAGCTATTCTATCAGCATACTCTGAAAGGAACTTGTATACAATCTGGACCTGGAGCTCAAAAATGGCTCAAATGGCTCTGAGCACTATGGGACTCAACATCTTAGGTCATAAGTCCCCTAGAACTTAGAACTACTTAAACCTAACTAACCTAAGGACATTACACACACCCACGCCCGAGCCAGGATTCGAACCTGCGACGGTAGCAGTCCCGCGGTTCCGGACTGCAGCGCCAGAACCGCTAGACCACCGCGGCCGGCGGACCTGAAGCCTTACCTTCCTTAGGTTTTTTAAGCTGCGTCGTTACACCGAGGATATCTACTTGTAAGTTACTCATGTCGGCAGTTGATCTTGCTCCGAATTCGGGAATATTTACTTCGTCGTCTTTCGTGAAGGAATTTCGGTAAACAGTGTGTAGTAACTCCACTTTAGTGGCACTGTCTTCGGAGGTAGACATTATCGTTTAACAATCAGTTGGGACAATAACGGTTTTGGTAGTTGTGAATGTGACAAGACGGCCAGAGAAACATTACTAAATGCGTTCTCTGTTAAT
Organism: Schistocerca americana; assembly: GCF_021461395.2. Taxonomy (NCBI): domain Eukaryota; kingdom Metazoa; phylum Arthropoda; class Insecta; order Orthoptera; family Acrididae; genus Schistocerca; species Schistocerca americana. The sequence continues at coordinate 983,820,705 of NC_060121.1, forward strand.
TACGTAGCTCTGATTTTTCTGATGATCACTTGTTGTTGTTGTTGTTGTGCTCTTCAGTCTTGAGACTGGTTTGATGCAGCTCTCCATGCTACTCTATCCTGTGCAAGCTTCTTCATCTCCCAGTACCTACTGCAACCTACATCCTTCTGAATCTGCTTAGTGTATTCATCTCTTGGTCTCCCTCTACGATTTTTACCCTCCACGCTGCTCTCCAATGCTAAATTTGTGATCCCTTGATGCCTCAGAACATGTCCTACTAACCGGTCCCTTCTTTTTGTCAAGTTGTGCCACAAACTCCTCTTCTCCCCAATCCTATTCAATACCTCCTCATTAGTTACGTGATCTACCCACCTTATCTTCAGCATTCTTCTGTAGCACCACATTTCGAAAGCTTCTATTCTCTTCTTGTCCAAACTGGTTATCGTCCATGTTTCACTTCCATACATGGCTACATTCCATACAAACACTTTCAGAAACGACTTCCTGACACTTAAATCTATACACGATGTTAACAAATTTCTCTTCTTCAGAAACGCTTTCCTTGCCATTGCCAGTCTACATTTTATATCGTCTCTACTTCGACCATTTTCAGTTATTTTACTCCCTAAATAGCAAAACTCCTTTACTACTTTAAGTGTCTCATTTCCTAATCTAATCCCCTCAGCAGCACCCGATGTAATTTGACTACATTCCATTATCCTCGTTTTCCTTTTGTTGATGTTCATCTTATATGATCACTTATAATGGAAATACTGGATGATACTACAAACTTCCACGGACCATGGACAAGGGTAAATTTATTAATGTCAGGTGAGGGATCGTAGTCCAGAAATTATCGAGTCGAAAGTTATAACTGAAAATCGTTCTGGTACGTGTGATGGTGGTATACTTGTATGCGTAGAGTTGTAGGTAAGATTGTAAGGTAGACAACTAGCGAAGGTGATAGCAATGACTAAAACAAGAGAAAAAGACTAATAAACAGGGGCTCTAAAATTCATACCTTAAGAACTATGAGCTCTTCTTCATCTTCGCTACTAAGAAACCTGATCACACATGTAAGAGTTGCTTCATATAACTTTTTGGATAAATAGTTTTGAACGTTCATATACTTTGGAGCACAGCCAAGCTGACTACACTATGACCTTTTGCTTAATTTCTTCTATAAATACTTTCGAAAATGGTACAAAAAAAGAATTCGTAGCATTCGGATACTTTTGAGCACCAATGTGACTGCACGGTGATTGACTGTTTCATTTTAATTGTCTGTAAAATATTAGCCGACGATTGGAGGAGACAGAAGGATAGAGAGAGAGAGAGAGAGAGAGAGAGAGAGAGAGAGAGAGAGAGAGAGCTGTTACATAGCAAAAAAAAATGGTTCATATGGCTCTGAGCACTATGGGACTTAACTTCTGAGCTCATCAGTCCCTAGAACTTAGAACTACGTAAACCTAACTAACTTAAGGACATCACACCCATCCATGCCCGAGGCAGGATTCGAACCTGCGACCGTAGCGGTCGCGCGGTTCCAGACTGTAGCGCCTAGAACCGCTCGGCCACTTCGGCCGGCCGTAGCAAAACTGGGCTATTTACACCATCTTGAATTTTAAAAATTGTTTACCATCTTTGATTTTTAAATTTCGGACCAATGTGACGTCACCGAAAAAAAGGGCACTGTCTGTGACGTCATCATGATGTCACAGGTGAGGGGATGTTGTTCGTGATGTCATGAGTGGAGCACTGACATGCTCAAGTGATGTAAATATAAACAGTGTGCCGGAACACACATAGTCTTCCTACTGAGAAGATTGCTTACGTATCACTCGTGTGGGGCGCGCGGGATAGCCGCGCGGTCTCGGGCATCTTGTCACGGTACGCGCGGCTCCCCCCGTCTGGGGTTCGAGTCCTCCCTCGGGCATGGGTGTGTGTGTTGTCCATAGCATAAGTTAGTTTAACCAGTTTGTAAGCTTAGGGACCGATGACCTAAGCAGTTTGATCCCATAGAATCTTACCACAAATTTACAAATTTACTCGTGTGGCTCATCCTAAAATATTAGACAAGTATGCGGGACACATACGAAAATAAAATGAGTATCACAGTAGAAACTGAACAGGCATACACTTGAAGCTAGACACTGTCCCGAGATGGCCTACTTGCAAAGTTTCGAGAACCAGCTCTTCCGTGGTGATCGTGGCTTTAGATTGATTCCAGCGATTAGGGAGCTGTTAAACAATCATTCTTCCCGCCCTGTATACGGAAATGGAATGAGAAGAATATCTAACAACTGGTGCAATGGAAGGAACCCTTTGCCATGAAACTCACAGTGTTTCAAAGAGTATGGACGCTAGGTGTGGAAGCTCTTGGCGCTGCTATGATTTCACAAACTCCATGCCGACTATGCGACAGAATCACACGGACCTCCATTCCGACTTTGCCCTGGACAACGCGCAGCTAGGCACATCGTTCCATCGAGCTTCAGACTCAGCACTGCTTGTGTCAGCAGCAACATGACTGCACTGGGGGTAACCATTTCTAGAGAACGACCATCTTCAAATAACGATACATTACTACCACTAAATAAAATGGGAGTCAGATGTAAAACCACATCAGAAATTCATCAGAGTTTTCCATCAACTTGGTGCACTAATTATGAGTGACAGTATGAACTGATCTTCATATTAAATGCGTGGAGTTTGGCAGGAGTTTACACAGTTTATCGACGTGAGCATTATTTAGTCATTTCATCACTAGTAGCTCTGAAGGAAGTTATCACCAAGCCTCTCTTACGTCGACAGTTTACTAAACAAACTATCGTATGCGACGAATGTTTCATTTATTTACTCTGGTAAGATAGGGCCTTTAGATCCCTTCTTACATTCTGCATAGGTCACGCTGTGTTCATAACGAGACATGTGTAGTAAAAAGATTTACATACAACGTGGAATGCAACCCTTAGAAATAACTGCAACATAAGTATTGGAAAACAGTACTAGAATATTAGAAAAAAGCACAGTTTATATTAATTCATGGAAAATAGAACGACACGGAATTATTACCGCCAGAGAGATTTAAACTGAGGCTACTGGCAGAGACAGAGGAACGAGAACGAATACGATTATTGACGGGATATTTGGGGAGGAAGGAGGAGAAGGGGAGAGTAATTTACGAAAGAAAAGTACAACTGGGAGAAGACAGAACCAGTCGTTTTAGTTTTTGACACAGGGAAATTAGACACACGTGTTAATTTTTCAGAGAAAAATTATAAGATTCACCACGGCGCCACATCACTCAGTGTCTGGTATTCGTTAAATAAGTTAAATTTGCCTAAGTAGTTAGTGATTTTGTTTTGAACCCGTTCCAAGGTGTAGGTACGGAATAAAGTGTCTTCAACGGCACGACACTTCGATTTTGAAATATGAAGCAATCGGTTTCTTCACCCCAGTGCTTTTCTTGGCACTGTGCTACAGCAGGGGGCATTCCAGTGCCATCATCCGACCTTGTGACTCATTTATCCAGAGAATTTATGGGGGCTCTTACAGTTTGACGTGGACTGCAAACCACAGTGCAACTCGGCATTTTATGCACTAACACATCATTTCCAGGCGGGAAAGAAGTGAAAAGTGGCAGAAATAGTCCGAGCTGAGGATTGAAACCCCAATTCTTTGTATTTGTGCAAGGACTGTAAATCTGATACATTCCCACTTCACCACCAAGATTAAGTTACAGGAGGTATTCCATTTGTGCTGTGTTAATGATTTCGCTCACTCCACCGGAGATGATATAACTAATTTAGATAAGCTTTATTTCGTTGCATTCAAATGCCTCTTAATATAATATTCGTATACGTTAGTGTGTGTATTCTTATCAGTATTTTTTTGGTTCTGTTTCAGGAAGAATTACCTCCAGAACAAATAGCAGGTAAGTGCTCCACTGTTATTTATAGAAATTAATTAACTGTTCTGTGCGAGAGGTAACGCTGAAGAAAGTAATGAAAAACTTTTTATAACTTTGTCTCTCGAACTACAAACTGAGTGTTAAACCACTACTCAAAAGTCTTATGGTTCATGTCTACACCAAGTAAGCTATTTGCACTCCAAGCAGCACAGGGAGTAACAGCTATCGCGTAGCACAGGTTCAAGGCTGTGGCAGCGGGGCTAACTGAAAACCGACACTATAACAACACCAAAAAGTAGCAGCACTGTCGTAAAAGAAGTCATTAAGCGAAATCGAGAGGTTGAGGACAAACGCGTACTCTTCGTTTCTATATATACTCTAAGGGACAGTCAAATGCCTCCCACTTGGAGATGAGACAATCAATTCCTGTTTCGTCGGCTGCTGACGGATCTACAACCACCCCTAGTCTTGCACTTCCTCACCAGACCACAACCGACGTCCATGCGTGTCTTTCTTCAGGTCGCCAAAGGTGTGAAAGTCACACAGTGATTCGGACTGTACGGTGGGTTTCTTCTTCTTCTCCCGTATCCGGATGCACCAATTATATCTTCCCTTCCCAGTACTTTGCAACGTAGTTTGCTTTGTCATTGACTTTCAAAATATCATCTTTAGTGCATGTTATAGACATATCTGGGCAAATCAATAGGTGGTCCAAGTCCTGTATTGCTCCGCATTCACACCTATCGCCATCACTGTAACCCCATTTAAATAGGTTTGATTTGCACCCAGTTACTCCAGTGCGCAGCCGGTTTAATGACCTCCAAGTTGTAAAAGGTAGTTGAAATCCTGCAGATCCCTCCTCAAGTAGTTCCATTGTGGAGTGTGGCACCATTTCTTCCCAAAGAGATAGCCGCCTTGCGACGGGCTATGTGGCGAGCTCTTCAGTAGTTTCAATGAAACTCCTGCGGGATTTCAGCCGGACACGTTGTTTTCGGTGCACATGCATCGGGTGTCGAGGATCATTCTTTTGATCTTTCGATCTCGGCGGCTACTTGTCTGCGGATAGTGGGTGGTGCTATGCCTATGATGGGATAAATGATGTCTGTGGGAGTTGGTTTGAGGCATCCTGTGGCAATACGTACAGTTTCGTTTACGGCGACGTCAACTTGCTTAGTGTGGGCAGAGTTCCTCCAAACTGGCGCCGCATATTCCGCTGCTGAGACGCTCAGCACCAGACCCGTGGTGCGCAAAACGTGTGGTTGAGCTCCCCACGATGAACCTGTTAGCTTCCACAGTATGTTGTTCCTGGCACAGACCTTTTTTTTAGCGTTGTGGCAGTGCTGCTTAAAAGTAAGTGCTCTGTCCAGTGTTACTCCCAGGTATTTTGGGCTGTTTGTATGTTTCAGCTCTTCCCCTTGCCACATGACTCGGAGTTTCCGTTTGGGTTGTTTGTTACTAAGATAGAAGGCGGATATTTCAGATTTACTAGGGTTTGGTTTGAGATTATTGCCGTCGTAATAGGTAGCAAGTTCTGTTAAGGCTCCTGTGAGATTCTCCTCCACTTGTTCAAAGGTTTTATCCCGAGTGGCCACTGCTGCATCATCAGCATATATGAACATTCGTGTCTGGTGGCTGATGGGGAGATCATTGGTATAGATGTTAAATAATATTGGAGCCAAGACACTGCCCTGTGCAAGACCATTTTTCTGTGTCCTCCATCGGCTGTTTTTAGATTGTAAGGTTACATAGTAGCGTCTGTTCTGTAGCATGCATTGCACGAACATAGAAAGGGTGTAGTCCTTAGTGACATTATACACTTTCTGGGTAAGCAACTTATGGTTAACTGTGTCATATGCAGCACTGAGATCCAGGAATGCGACCCCAGTTACTTCTCCCCTCTGATAGCCGTCTTCGATGTACTGTGTGAGATTCAGGATTTGGCCACAGCATGATTTTCCTGGTCGAAATCCAGCTTGTTCGTTAATGAGGGCTTTGTCCACATAATCAGCTATGCGTTTGAGGATCATTCGCTCCAGTACTTTAAATAAATGACAAAGCAGTGAGACAGGCCGGAAATTTTTAGCTTCAGCTGGGTCTTTCCCTGGTTTTAATAACGCAATAACCCGAGCTTTCCTCCAAAGTTTAGGAATTTGCATTGTTGTGATGCAGTTATTCATTAGCTCTAGGATCCATGCTTGTACTCCCGGTCCAAAATGTTTAATTTGCTCAGATCTCAGATCGTCGAGGCCAGCGGCCTTGTTGTTTTTCAAATCGTTGATGGCATCTTGTAGCTCCTGAATGAAGAACGGGTGAGCTAGGAAGCTAATCTCCTCGTTCAATTTTCTTTTAATTTTGCCATTCCTGATCTTCCTTTTAGTTTTTCCGTTCATGAGTAGTTGGAAAGCTATCTGATCAGCTGTAAATTCACTGTAATTTGGTTGTGGTTCTGTTGGGTCGTTGTTGAGACTTTTGACCAGTTTCCATGCCTTCCTACTGCAGTGTTTACCAACCAAAACACTGAAACGCAGCCTTTCTCCGACCGATAATGCAGGGGCGCATGTTATCGCGCAACAGGATAATTCCGTCTGACATCATTCCTCGGCGTTTTGATTTCCTGGTGGGTCTCAGTCTCTGCGAAGTGTCTTCACATCGCTCAGCTCGACGAGTAGAGACCCCATGCAGTCCAAGAGGAATTTCATCATGGCCTTACCGGAATTTGTGCGAAAGGCTTTGGGTTTCTTTGGCAGGGAAGGAGTGGGAAGTTTCCACTGTTGGCTTTTCCATTTTTCCTCGGACTATCATAATGCTGTTCTACGGAATCATCCTGTTGGACAATAACGCCCACCCCCACACTGCTAATTGGACAAATGCTTCACTTCAGTGATTTGGTTGAAAAAGACTGCGATATCTTCCATACAGCCGGTATCTTTCAACGTGTGATTTTTACATTTTTGGCGATCTGAAGAAAAGCAAGTGCGGACATCTGTTCTGGTTGGACGAGGAAGTGCAAGATTGGGTGCGGTTGTGGATCCGTCAGCAGCAGACCTCGTTCTACGGAACAACAATTGATCATCTCGCCTCCGAGTGGGATAAACGTGTCAACGAATGTGGTGATTACTTTCCACTGAAACCATTCTATGGTGCCGTTGTGGAGGGTGCTCGGTTTGCATTTGACCGCCCCCTTACATTAAATATAAAAACGAAGACTATGCGTTTATCCTCAGCCTCTCGGTTTGAATTTGGAAATGCAAGTGATTTCAAAGACGTTTGCTTTATTTTTGCAGAAAAAATTACGTTGCAACGTTTCTCTCAAAATCTGAAATGGCTAAAAGAGCCACAAAAGTTGTATGGCATTTGCATCAAATTTCAATCTCAGAAGCAAAAGGCCATACAATGAAGTTATTAGGGAGATTCTTAGGAATACAGTGCTGCCAACATGACGTTACTGGAACTGTTCATTTGCACGTTAAAACTTTTAGACAATAATTATACAAGAAATCCCAAGAATATGGAAGGAAGTGTTAGTGAAAACAGAAACACAATGATACCCTCGTGGCATTTAGATACACAGAGAAGACAATGATGAGCCAAAACATTATGACCACCTGCTTAACATACTGGTTCATCTTTGGAACACAATGGAGCAGCAGTTCTGCGCGAAGTTGATTCGAAAAATTCTACGTAGGTTTCCAGAGGAATGTGGCACAAGATGTCTGTGCAGTTACGCGGTAGTTTGTGGGCGTGGAGTTGGCACTCAACAGCGTCCCAGATGTGTTCCATTGGGTTCCAATCAGTCGAATTTGGTGGTCAAGACATCAATGTGAGTTTACTTTCAAACCTCTCTAGCACGATTCTGGCCTCATGACAAGGAAAGTTATCCTGCTAGAAGATGTCGTCACTGTCGGGGAAGATATCAGGCATGAATGGATGCAGGTGGTTCGAAATAATGTTTACATAGTCATGGCGTCTCTGGCTGCTACTACAGGTCTCATGGAAGTCAAGACGAATGTGCCCCATAGCAGGTACCACACTCACCAGATGTGCCCGTGGTGCAGTGCTTGTTTCGAGAAGCTGTTCACGTGGGTAATGGCGTGTGTCGACGCGACCGTCGACCTGGTGTATTAAGAAATGTGAATCATCTGACCAGGTGAAACATTTCCATGGTCCAGGCTCAGTGATTATGTGCCCACTGTAAATGTGATTGGCGATGCCTTTGGGTTCAAATGGCTCTAAGCACTATGGGCCTTAACATCTGAGGTCATCAGTCAAAAAAATGTTCAAATTGTAACTTCCCCCTCACTTACCGGCCTTAATGACAGTGAAAAATGAAACCGCGTGTACCTAATGGGAGTTTTGGAAAAGCAATCGTCACCGAAGTTAACCTGTCGGTAAAGAGGGAGGAAAGGGTTACATCTATATGAAAGGAAAAATGCAAATGAAACTGGTAGAAATTAATTTTGAAAAGGGGTAAAGTTAATAAAGAAAGTAAATGTGCGGCCGTTACGTTAACAATTACTAGCGGTAATTAGATATTTGAGATTTGGGGGAAATCACGGTCGCCAGTCCTAAGGACAATTACTATAGTAACTGAAAAAGAAAGGTTATTACACATATAATTAACACTAGAAGCGTGGCAACTGAAGGTTGACACGTGTAGTGTGAAAACTGAAAGTTTGTCAGAAGTAATAAATTTCGCTACACTCTGACTTAATTTAGCAAAAGAATTAATAAAACCGGAAAATCGAAAGTTAATTTAGTGACTGAAGTTAATAGTGAGCTTTCTTTCTGAAGCACATCGAAATTCAGTAAAATACGGTTAGTCTTGGACTACCTCAACAATCATTTCAAAAACTACTTGAATCTACGCAATTTAGAAATAAGAGATTTAACTTTGAACTTGAATTAAATGATCCTGAACAATTAACAATAGTAAAATTTAGTACGTACCAAGCTGAGCTGCAGTCACAGGTAAGCTAAAATACGATAACAAAACTCGCACTCTTAATTTGTGCTTGTGTAATCTGAATATTGAAGCCAGCTATGAATACCTTTGAGATTAAAGCAGTGAAATGATGTTACTTTAATGCTGGCGTCTGAATTTCAACGACACTCGGGTTCATTCCGGAAAAGGAAGGGACCTTGCTTGGTAATGCAATTGGGACAATGAGCAACAAAGGTTCATGCTAAGTTGCTGTAATTTTGCGAGGCAAATGGAACAAGATTAAAAGCTGAGGTCTGCCATACAGTTCTAAAACTTTACGTGCTTCCAGTCTTCCTTGTTGGTTGATTGAAGGTTCGAAGCCGTCGATCGAGGAGGTGGCGACAGTCACTCATTGTCGGCCGTCGCTGTTGCAGAAGCTGGATGTTGGCGGGCCTTCTTCTCGACACGGTCACCAGACGAAACGGCTCTTGATGTGCGCTAGTTAATGTTTCCCGTCCGCGACACCATGTCAGAAACTATCATCGCAAGTCGAGCGTAATTACATGCTGCCAAACCCCGAAAGCGCGGCAACTCGCGGGAGCGTCACACCACGCACCTGCTCCACTCGCTACACCAGCCAGACTCCTTCTGCTCAGCCCGCGCTCCACGCGGCAGAGTTAACACTACCAAAGATCCTACACACTTTGATTCTTCACACGACCCATCGATGTAATCGTTCGATAGCAGTTTTCCCTAGGCAAGACCCAGCGTAAAAATACAAATAATATTTACGAAACAAACCAATTATACATCGACATGAGTGCATAAATATATATATACAAACAGTAAAACAATTACAATATATAAAGAGACAGAAATGTCATATCTTGAGGTAACAAAACAAGGAAAAAAATAATAGTACAATAGATGGAAATAGGAGGATATGCATTTCCGGCGTTACACGTGCCCCACATTGTCTGAGGATGTTCGTGTAACGTAAACAGACTCAGAAAATGTCCCAAAAAAGAAACAGCGGAAATGCGTATGCTCAAAACATCAACAAAATTTAGCATTCGTCTAATTAAGCATAAATAAATTTTTTTAGACCATAATAATTGAGTGGAGACACTCCTAATCTTATTCCACTCTGTCATCTTGAACAAAATAAAACAGGTTGACAACATATTAAAATTCATAGAAAACATAGAAAATGGTTTAGCTATTCTAAAATTGTCAAAATTCCCAACAGTATCAAGAAATGGAATACTATTTACAAAATTAATCAGAGTACATGGTCATAAAAACAGGTAGATCAAAATACGCAAATTAATAATTAATTACATAGAATACACATTTTTACATAACCCTTTCATAATTAATATTCTCGTCATGGGAGTCCATTAAACGCTAAACAAGAAAATAACACACATCAGATCGAAAAAAACATAAATATTGACAGTAGAATTCTTTCAGCTGTCCAGGAAGAAAAACAATTCCGCCTTCCGTACTCGCAAGTACAAAGAATGCCGACAGCGGCCCAAGAGCCAACAGCGGCACAAGAGCCGACAGCGGCTCGCCTCGCCAGTATTGTTGCGCCCGCGTGTGCGGCACGCTTGATCTCACTCGCCCTTGTGACGGCGTTTCCAGAACGTCCGTTCCAATGAATTCTTTCGGAAAAACTCACTCCCGAGTAATCTCAAGGAGTCCATAAACACTATCACAGTGGATAACTCAACACTGTCCATCATCACACGCATGTACTAGCCTGAAACTTAAAACAGCGTCTAAGTACATCGGCAATGACTAGTAAATCACATATTTATGGAATCTTACAGCTAGTTACAAAATCATATTTACATTGCTTAATCTACTGTGACTCAGCTGAAAACTTAAACTAGCAGCTTGGATTTTTAAATTGATTAATATTCAGTAACTCTTAAATCATTTAATCAACATAAATTACTTATTAATTACAACTTCTTTAATGACCTCTAGGTCAGGCAAAAGCATCGCCACATGGCACATCCTTAAATCTTACACTCTATATCTACATACTGTGCAAATTACCCTATCTGTGGTACTAATCAATCCTTGGCTGGTACAATTTCAAGTATACAATATTCCGTAAGCATTTGTGTGAGGTATACCAATGACTTTATATGGTCCATTATAAACAAACTTAAATTTAGAGATTTCATGGTCTATCTCGCTCGATTTCTCATGAGCTTTTACAAGTACTAAGTCTCCGATTGCAAACTTAGCAAAACGCGCTTTAGCGTCATGACGACGTATGCGAGCATCAGCTTTTAGCTTCGTTACTTCTCGCAAACGATCTTTTTTCACACCAATACTAATGTCAATCCGTGGAGGGAATTTGATTATCACTTCCACTAAACTTTTACTTCTGTCATCCAACAGGATTTCCTCTGGAGAAAATCCCGTAGGTTCATGTCTCAAGGTGTTCATAATTCTCTTAAATTCTGCTTCATATTTGCCCCATGCCCTATGGTTGTGATGGCAGTAGGTACGGGAAAGTCGGCCTCGTCTTTGTTCGTGTGTTACGTTTGACACATCTTCTACAATACTTTCCAATTCACTTTCTACATTATTGTCAATGCCGAGATTCTTCACATTACAGTAGTTCAGATTCATACCTACGTCAATACCATCCGGCCAGTTAACAATGTGTATAGGCTGGTATTGCCTATGCACACCGTCTCCTGCCTCGTCAAAACTAACTACTATTGTTTTATCTTGGGACGTACATGTCAACGTTTTGCTTTCGCAGTTAATCACTGCACGGTACTTTAATAGCCAATCTAACCCGATAATTACTTCCGTAGTTAAGTCTGGCACGACGACAAACTCTTGTTCAAATCGTGCCCCACATATCTCGAAGTTGACAAAAATCTGTTTTGTGACCGGTTTACTGGCCTTCCCAGTAGCACCGATAATTTTCACTCCTGTTACTGGCATAACTACGATGCCAGGTCTGTCTTTCAGTAACTCAAATATTTTCCCAGATACAGCACTCAATTCTGCACCGGTGTCAATCAACACGTTTAGTTGTAGGTCGTGCATATTAACAGACACTACTATCTGTCTACACTTGTCCTCGACTGTTTCTTTATTTTCCCGCAGTAAATCCTCGTCTATATCCAGGTCATTCCAGAAAAAACCATCCGGCTTTGATCCCAAATCCGGTTTATCTGGCGGCTTTTTCAGCCTCTGTTCACATACAGTTTTAATTTCAACACGTCTGTCCTGAGGCTTAGTCTGTAGCTTCGCCTCCAATACCGAAACCTTTTCCTGTAACTCGTCAATTAGTGAGTGTTGCTTTGCTATCGATTCACTAATTGTCACCTTCGTTGATTCCTCTTTGGTCAGATTGATCTCATCTGCCAATCTACCTGGAGGAATGTGCCCAGTCGCATCTGAAATTACTTCCTCTGGATCTGCGCAGCCCACACTGCTACCGTCTGACCGCATAACGTCAGCTCTAACCTCATACACGCTGAAATCTATGTGCTTTTCTACCAATTGTGTCCGGCTATCACTAAAATTTTCGTAATCTTTCCCCTTAATACTCTCGCAATGTTTAAACTGGAGGTTTGCGTCGGATGGGTCGACTACTTCTACCACTATAACTTTCGGTAAAGTCTGCCGGTTAGGGCCAGAACTTTCCGTTACTCCTTCAACATCTAACTCCTGCGGGACGAAACACGACGAATCTTGCTCGTGCTGCCCATTAACATCAACTATTTCTGGTAAAGTCTGCCGGTTAGGGCCAGAACTTTCAATCACTTCACAAATACTATCTTCCTGTGGGACGAGACGCGGCAAATACTGCACGCGCTCCCCATAGACACTTCTCCCATACAGACCCCTATAATCTCTTAGTTCGTCGTATAAGCGACCGAACTGCCTTAACCAGACCTCATCCCTCTCTGCATCCCCTCGCTCAATGACGGACGTTTTATCCGACATCTGATCTTCTCTAAACAATTGCGAATCATTCTTAAACTCAATCTCCAGTTCCGCTGTGGGTATTACAGCTGCCACTTTATGATCGATTTCCGGAACACTACTTAAATTGTTCTCACTGACAGCGAATGTATTTTCTACTGCCGTGTATACAGCTGATCTACTACTTGTGGGCGCACTCTTTTCTCTTAACACTGGCACACTCTCCCGCCGATGATTATTCCACACGGAATTTTCATAATGACGATACCTGGGTTTTCTCCTGTTATTGGGCCGCCAAAATTTCTCCACGCCCGCTCGGCCCCTCACCGGCGCGGCTAATGGTTTCCCTGTCTCGTCCCAGCAGATACGCTCCCCGGATGCTGCTGAGGCGGCTGATCACACCCTCTGGCGTTATTACTATTCTGTGAAGCCTGTATCACGTTAGTATGATACTGGTTTCTGTCATTCCTGTTATCATTTGCATTGTACCGATTGTTATTACGGCCCGAACCATTATTGTTATTGCTGCGGTATGCATTATTCCCATGGTTATCGTTGTTATGGTTGGGGTGGTACCCGTTGTTGTTACCACGGCCTCTACCACTGTCGCGATTATTGCGCCAATTGTCCTCGTCCTCAACTCTTTCCAGGAAATCATTGACTGTCCTATAATTGCTTCCTACGTAGCGTTTTGCATCATCTGGAAGCTTCTTGTAGAGTTTCCAGACTATTTCGGATTCCGTGCGGCGATCACGCAAATATTCCAACTTGCGGATCCAGCCCTCACAAAACTCCCTCATCGAACCGCGCGAATTCGCATCGAAAGGCCTCGATACGACAAATTCGCGCCAGACACTTTGCTGTTTTTGCTCTGACCAGTATTCAGCCAGAAACAAATTTTTAAACTCGTCAAAAGTCAGGTTCGTAATGTTGAGGTTTAAGCCCCAACGCTTGGCATCACCAGCCAGCACATCAATAACCGCATTAATTTTTCTCTCATTAGTCCATGATCTGGGTAAAACTCTTTCACAATTCTTAATGAAATCCGTCGCGTGTATACCGCCTTTTTTCAAGGGGTCGAACCGCTCCTCTTTCGTCAACAATTCCGAACTATGTGCACAGATTGGCACATAGCTCTGTTTTTCATCAAGTTTCTTTTCTAATTCCGACACTCTCGTAATTACTTGGCAAGTGATTGTCGCAAGCGTTTCCACTTCCCTCTTTTTCTCTTCGCAGGTATTAGCCTGCTCCCTCACTTTAGTGTCTACTTCGGACACTAAAGCCTTTAAAGTTTCCACCTTCTGTTGATCCTCTTTTTTCACTAATTGAATTTGTTCCGTCACCTTATTCTCGATGATCGGAGCAATTGCTTCTCCTACACTTTTCTCGATTCTGCTAATTTCGGAATCAAAACGAGTATTTATGCTCGCAATTTCCGCCTGAACGCCTATCATTTCCTGTTTAAGATTACCGATTTCGGTATTAATTACAACAATATCTTCTTTGATTTTATCAACTTTTGTATTAACAACTCCAACATTGTTGTTAACAACATTAATAGCTTTGTTCTGATTGTCTAGCTTTCGTTCAATTTTTTCAGACTGAGCTTCTTGCTTGGCAGACAGAGCTATAATTTCTGCCGATTGACTCTTGATTTCATTAATCAAAACATTCAATAAATCAGTTAAATTCCCGGAGACTACCGGTTTTACTTCCGTAGCTGGTTCCTCTATATATGTTCCCCCGTATTCATCATCAAGGGGTACAGATTTGATTTTCGCTTCCCATTCCGAAACATTTTCTAAAGTTTGGAATTCCATTTCTGCTCTTTGTTGCGTTTCGGCGGTCGCGTCTTTCATGCTAGCCGCCTGCCCCTGAACAATGGGAACCGCCGTGCGCGTTTCCCACTGTTCGACCGATTGTTCCGTATCCAAGTCTACCAAATTTTGGTAATTGTAGCCTTCACTCATTTTAATAATTTTCAATATAAATGCAAAATCTCAACTCTAATTAGGATTCCTCACACGAATATTCTCGCTGACGTATCGACCATTTCGTAACCAGTACTTTGTTACGAGATTTGCACAATGCAAAATTCGTGTCCAGAGCAACCTCAAATCTGAAGATTGTCCTGTCACCAGGTCGCCACGTGTAACCTCCCCCTCACTTACCGGCCTTAATGACAGTGAAAAATGAAACCGCGTGTACCTAATGGGAGTTTTGGAAAAGCAATCGTCACCGAAGTTAACCTGTCGGTAAAGAGGGAGGAAAGGGTTACATCTATATGAAAGGAAAAATGCAAATGAAACTGGTAGAAATTAATTTTGAAAAGGGGTAAAGTTAATAAAGAAAGTAAATGTGCGGCCGTTACGTTAACAATTACTAGCGGTAATTAGATATTTGAGATTTGGGGGAAATCACGGTCGCCAGTCCTAAGGACAATTACTATAGTAACTGAAAAAGAAAGGTTATTACACATATAATTAACACTAGAAGCGTGGCAACTGAAGGTTGACACGTGTAGTGTGAAAACTGAAAGTTTGTCAGAAGTAATAAATTTCGCTACACTCTGACTTAATTTAGCAAAAGAATTAATAAAACCGGAAAATCGAAAGTTAATTTAGTGACTGAAGTTAATAGTGAGCTTTCTTTCTGAAGCACATCGAAATTCAGTAAAATACGGTTAGTCTTGGACTACCTCAACAATCATTTCAAAAACTACTTGAATCTACGCAATTTAGAAATAAGAGATTTAACTTTGAACTTGAATTAAATGATCCTGAACAATTAACAATAGTAAAATTTAGTACGTACCAAGCTGAGCTGCAGTCACAGGTAAGCTAAAATACGATAACAAAACTCGCACTCTTAATTTGTGCTTGTGTAATCTGAATATTGAAGCCAGCTATGAATACCTTTGAGATTAAAGCAGTGAAATGATGTTACTTTAATGCTGGCGTCTGAATTTCAACGACACTCGGGTTCATTCCGGAAAAGGAAGGGACCTTGCTTGGTAATGCAATTGGGACAATGAGCAACAAAGGTTCATGCTAAGTTGCTGTAATTTTGCGAGGCAAATGGAACAAGATTAAAAGCTGAGGTCTGCCATACAGTTCTAAAACTTTACGTGCTTCCAGTCTTCCTTGTTGGTTGATTGAAGGTTCGAAGCCGTCGATCGAGGAGGTGGCGACAGTCACTCATTGTCGGCCGTCGCTGTTGCAGAAGCTGGATGTTGGCGGGCCTTCTTCTCGACACGGTCACCAGACGAAACGGCTCTTGATGTGCGCTAGTTAATGTTTCCCGTCCGCGACACCATGTCAGAAACTATCATCGCAAGTCGAGCGCAATTACATGCTGCCAAACCCCGAAAGCGCGGCAACTCGCGGGAGCGTCACACCACGCACCTGCTCCACTCGCTACACCAGCCAGACTCCTTCTGCTCAGCCCGCGCTCCACGCGGCAGAGTTAACACTACCAAAGATCCTACACACTTTGAATCTTCACACGACCTATCGATGTAATCGTTCGATAGCAGTTTTCCCTAGGCAAGACCCAGCGTAAAAATACAAATAATATTTACGAAACAAACCAATTATACATCGACATGAGTGCATAAATATATATATACAAACAGTAAAACAATTACAATATATAAAGAGACAGAAATGTCATATCTTGAGGTAACAAAACAAGGAAAAAAATAATAGTACAATAGATGGAAATAGGAGGATATGCAATTCTGGCGTTACAAAATATGTGTGAAACCTTATGGGACTTAACTGCTAAGGTTATCAGTCCCTAAGCTTACACGCTACTTAACCTAAATTATCCTAAGGACAAACATACACACCCATGCCCGAGGTAGGATTCGAACTTGCGACTGTAGCAGCAGCTCGGTTCCGGACTGAAGCGCCTAGAACCGCTCGGCCACAACGGCCGGCTGTTTTTGGGTCAACATTGGATATTTACGGCAGCATCCCACCTGCAACAGTGTGTGTGAACAGTATACTCCAAAACAATTGAGCCTGCACTAGCTTTTGACCTTGTCGTCACATCTCCCAAAGATCGTCATCTATTCTGCTTTACAGATTGGGAAAACCTCCAATTTGTACTTTCTTTGATAAGGAGTGGAGGTCAACGCCTGACACCTAGTCGTGCTTTCGTCGTCCTTCAGTGACTGTCCGTGGATGCTCATGACAGTAGCACGAGAAAAACCTACCAGTTTCACCATTTCCGAGGCACGAGCCACAAAAATGTGCCGTTTATAAGAGTAGCTTACGTCAGTGGATTTCCCCATTTGCGGCAAGTATCGTCGCTACAATAATTCCCTGTCCATGTCTGCTCTGCTTATATAGGATGCCCGAAAAAAAGTCAAGCTTTAGGGACACATTCCTTCCATCAAAATAAAAAAAAAGTCTAGTAAAAATGGGTCCTAAAACGCATACCTTAAGAGCTAAGAATACTTGTTCATTTTCGATACTATGAAACAGATCTCTTCTACTACAAGGACTTCGCCTTACATATTTTGGGAGGAGAAAGTAGGGATTAACCCAAGAAAAAACCGTCTAGTAAGCAAGGGATCTGAAACTCATACTTTAAGAGCTGTGAGCACTTGTTTATCTTCGCTAATGTAAAGCACATCTCTTCTACCGGACAAGTACTCATAGCTATTGTAGAGCCCATTGTTACCAGACATTTTTTCTTGTTTTGGTTCATATTATTCCGCCTCCCCCCCCCCCCCCCCCCCACCACCACCAAAAAAAAGGATATGTAGAGGAAAGAGCTTGAAGCAGAACAACTTTTGACACCGCACTCACAATGGCTTGTAATCAAATTGCTTGCTTATCGAATATTATCTCAGTTATGAGATTGGATGCGTGATTTCCTGTCAGAAAGGTCACAATATGTAGAATTTGACGGAAAGTCGTCGAGTAAAACAGAAGTGATTTCTGACGTTCCCCAAGGAAGAGTTACAGGCTCTCTACTCTCTTTTATCTATATAAATGACTTAGGAGACAATCTGAACAGCCGTCTTACGTTGTTTGCAGATGATGCTGTCGTTTATCGTCTAGTAAAGTCATCAGAAGATCAAATTCCAGAAAGATTTAGAAAAGATATCTGTATGGTTCCGAAATTGTCAGTTGCTCCAAATAATGAAAACTGCGAGGTCATCCACATGAGTGCTAGATGCAACAAATCTACTAAAGAGGCTGCTTACACTACGATTGTCCGTTCTCCTTTGGATACTGCTGGGCGGTGTGGAATCCTTACCAGATGGGAATAACGGAGTGCATCGAGAAAGTTCAAAGAAGGGCAGCAAGTATTATATTATCGAAAAATAATGGAGAAGGTACGACGGACGTGATAAGGGGTTCGAGATGGACAAAGGGATCTTTTCACGAAATTTCAATCACCAATTTCCTCCTCCGAATACGAAAGTATTTTACTGACGCCAACTTACATAGGGAGATGCGATCATGACAATAAAACAAGGGAAATCAGAGCTCAGACGTAAATATAAAGGTGATCGATTTTTCTGCGCGGTGTTCGTTAGTGGAATAATAGAGAATTATTCTGAAGATCGTTCGATGAACCCTCTGCCAGGCACTTCAGTGTGATTTGAGGAATATCCATGTAGATGTAGATATAGCTGTGTTTCATAGTATCGAACATGAACAAGTGCTCATAGTTCTTAAGGTAGAGTTCTTGTAAGTAAGTTCTTGTACAGCCCTCGTTTACTGGACATTTTCTTCTTGTTTTGGTAGGAATCTGTCCCTAAAGCTTGTAAGTTTTTTTTAAATACCCTGCATCCTTCACTTACCGCTTCGCGTATGTACCTCCAGGCAGCGGCCTTCACCCTCGCTGTGGGCAGTGGACATAACGTTTCGGCCCCTCAGTGCTTGTTTGTAAAAGATGCTGGAAATCATGAGAATAATGGAGATCAGCTACTGAGATAAGCATGATTCGCTCTGTTGGCAGCTGCAAAAGGCAGTTGAACTGAACGCTTGAACAACAAAACGGCGGGTTCTCAGAGAACATAGTTAAGTTAGTGATAACTTCTTGTTGAAACCTTCATCGCTATAACAGTACCAAGTGAAAATGAGTGAGTCCATAAATAATAATCACAGCCATAGTAATAATAATATACTAACGGTTTATTATTTGTAACTAGACAGATTTGCAGTCAAACCGCTGTTCTTCTTGGGAGAAGCAGAGTTTCTGTCCCCGTCTACGTATCACTGCGTTGACGACACCTGCTCCCTGGTTCGCCCCACAAAAATCCTGTGACCGTCTTTCTAAGAGCGCTAGGTGCGAATCATGTTTGCTCCTTTCTTTTATTTAAACAAATGTTCCATCACAAATGGACACAAGATTAACAGCTAATTTAGGAATACACTACTGGCCATCAAAATTGCTACACCAAGCAAATGACTGCTACAGACGCGAAATTTAACCGACAGGAAGAAGATGCTGTGATATGCAAATGATTAGCTTTTCAGAGCATTCACAGAAGGTGCTGACATGAGGAACGTTTCCAACCGATTTCTCATACACAAACAGCAGTTGACCGGCGTTGCCTGGTGAAACGTTGTTGTTATGCCTCGTGTAAGGAGGAGGAATGCGTACCATCACGTTTCCGACTTTGATGAAGGTTGGATTGTAGCCTATCGCGATTGCGGTTTATCGTATCGCGACATTGCTGCTCGCGTTGGTCGAGATCCAATGACTGTTAGCAGAATATGGAATCGGTGAGTTCAGGAGGGTAATACGGAACGCCGTGCTGGATCCCAACGGCCTCGTATCACTAGCAATCGAAATGACAGGCATCTTATCCGCATGGCTGTAACGGATCGTGCAGCCACGTCTCGATCCCTGAGTCAACAGATGGGGATGTTTGCAAGACAACAACCATCTGCACCAACAGTTCGACGACGTTTGCAGCAGCACGGAGTATCAGCTCGGAGACCATGGCTGCGGTTACACTTCACGCTTCATCACAGACAGGGCGCCTGCGATGGTGTACTCAACGACGAACTTGGGTGCACGAATGGAAAAAAGTCATTTTTTCGGATGAATCTAGGTTCTGTTTACACCATCGTGATGGTCGCATCCGTGTTTGTCGACATCGCGGTGAATGCACATTGCAAGCGTGCATTCATCATTGCCATACTGGCGTATCACCCGGCGTGATTGTATGGGGTGCCATTGGTTACACGTCTCGGTCACCTCTTGTTCGCATTGACGGCACTTTGAACAGTGGACGTTACATTTCAAATGTGTTACGACCCGTGGCTCTACCCTTCATACGACCCCTGCGAATCCGTACGTTTCAGGAGGATAATACATGACCGTATGTTGCAGGTCCTGTACGGGCCTTTCTGGTTACAGAAAATGTTCGACTTCAGCCCTGGCCAGCACATTCTCCAGATCTCTCACCAATTGAAAACGTCTGGTGAATGGTGGCCGAGTAACTGGCTCTCCACAATACGCCAGTCACTACTCTTGATGAACTGTGGTATCATGTTGAAGCTGTATGGGTAGCTGTACCTGTACACGCCATCCAAG
Organism: Schistocerca americana; assembly: GCF_021461395.2. Lineage (NCBI taxonomy): Eukaryota > Metazoa > Arthropoda > Insecta > Orthoptera > Acrididae > Schistocerca > Schistocerca americana. Next base: position 983,841,050 of record NC_060121.1, read on the forward strand.
ATCTGTTTGACTCAATGCCCAGGCGTATCAAGGTCGTCATTACGGCCAGAGGTGGTTCTGGGTACTGATTTCTCAGGATCTATGCACCCAAACTGCGTGAAAACGTAATCACATGTCAGTTCTAGTATATTTGTCCAATGAATACCAGTGTATCATCTGCATTTGTTCTTGGTGTAGCAATTTTAATCGTCAGTAGTGTAATTTAGGAATAGAAACATTAAACAAAACAAATCTTTTAGTCATTTTATGCACTCTAGCAGTTCGGTCTCAAATGTGTGCTCCTGGTGGTTTCCAGTGCTGAAGAAGGCCTTCGACGTGTTCGACCACCAGAAGACGGGCTCCATCGGCACGGACATGGTGCGCACCATCCTGGAGATGCTGGGGCTGCGCCTCAACGAGAAGCAGCTGCAGGAGATCATCGAGGAGGTGGACGCTGACGGTAGGAGCGCAGCTCGTGTCCAAACGGCTGTGTTGAGGGCTGGGGCGGGTACCCCTGTCACTTCATCCACAGATCTGACATGATCAGAAAGTATAGGATAACCTGTCTCGGGAGATACGACTTGATCTTTTGACTTGGCACGCCTCACCAACGTCAAGGTCGTTGTCGAGATTAGGGCACTCAGCAGGCAGCTGAGAGCTCCGTACGTGGCTGCATTACTCTCTCATTGGTTCGTCGGTGTCCTGGAATCTAATTCCTGGATATTTCCCCCCACACAGTGCGCCGGTGTTTGAATTGTTGCCAAGTACGCAATATTCTTGAGCTCCAGGTAACAGCTGATGGTTACATCGCGAATGCAGTGTTTGGGGTTTCGTGTAAGCTGTACGCTCTCCAGAACTGACGTTACATTACAGAATGGATTTGCACCAGCGCTTTTCTTCTCTGCGACTGCCCACTCCGTGAGGCATCAGTAATTATTCTCGTATACACATTTCTTACTTCCAGCTCCACACTTCTGTAGCGCCACCTGAACTAAACGATACATTCGACGATGAGACCATCTTACCAAGTATTTACAAACTATACACAGTCACTTTGAAACACCGAGTTCCAAGACTTGGCCAAACGCGCTTAAAATTAATCCTAAATTTTGTCATGTATTTTAAGAGTCAGCGCTTCATTCATTCATTAACTGTGTCAGCATAGGTCCCACTTGTTAACCTTTAGCAGTCTACAAGGCGTGGCTTCTTGTATTTTGAGGTGACAGCCTAATCACTTTTCATGGACTTTTTTTAGTTATCTACAATGTCCGTTTCTGTTTAATTATTTTAGTTTTTTTCTGTTACTGTACTTGTAGCAGTTACAAACAAACTTTGATGTGAATGTGTGTTACGATGAGTAGGAAATGGGGAAGTTTTAATCAACAGCGCTTCCTTAAAATGTGGTATACGCATATCTTCTCACAGTATCCTAGGAACTGAACTCTCTACTCACCAAGTCAACGTCATTGATGGCCAAACGGAACAGCGACACAAGCTGTCCCAACAGCTGAGCAAAACCACAGGTGCAGTAGGCTGATCTTCCTACATCACGCAGTATTTCAAATTTTACTTGCTCTACGAAAAGCAGTGAAGTTTCGACTTGTTACGTTCCAGTCTGTCACGTCCGTTTCTTTCCTAATGCCTTACATTCACAACGCAAGAAACTACGCTGGATTACATGAAAGAGAATTTCATCCCATTCCTCCTGGGCTGATATTATTTAGTAAAGTAGTGGACAGTGACACTATAAACATTCTCGTAATACGTCAGACATTCATAACTTGCTTCAGGAATTCTGACTGAAATGTCCCGAAAGGAAATAAAGCGATGTGGCGTTTCTTTCCCGCTTCTATATAAAAACGTAAGATCTGGCAACATGGATACAAGTGGGTACACAAACGTATTTCTGCTCGAAATATCAAAAGCAAATGTCTCTGGTACATAATGGATTCGTGGAAACTTTCCTTGCTCTTTCTGCGGTACATATCTCCAATGTTACTTCCTTTCAGAATCGGGAGACAACCACAAAACTCCAGGGAAATTTTTGTCGGGGTCGGCACTGAAGTAGGAAGCGTCTGTTTTTTGCGATACCACAATTTGTAAGAGTTCGAATCGTGCCACTATATCTGAGATACGAGTAGGCTTCATGCAGCCTTTTAGTCCTTTCCTCTATTACATAGATTTCCGGTGATTCACGTTCCTATCTTTCTTTCCATATTTTTTGTCTCGAATTCCTTATCAGCTTACACTCATCTCGGCCAATCCTTCAAAGCTCATCAAATTCTCCTCTCACGTCGTTCAGATGGAACGCCGATGTCATAATATGTATGTAGCCCGGAAAGTACGTTGTATCAACTTCGTTATTTCTTTCGAAGCTCCAATCTTCATTCTTTGCTACACCTATATCTTCATATTCTGCAAATCTGCACCAGCACATTGCTCATTTCCTCTGTAGCAGAAGTCCGCAGCTTGTAATCTGGTGGCTAACATTGCTGCTTCTGGATCACGGGGTCCCGGATTCGATTCCCGGCCGGGTTGGGGATTTTCTCTGCCCTGGGACTGGGTGTTTGTAGTTGTCCACGTCATCTCACCATCCTCATCATCATTCGTTACAATGGGTAGATTGTGACTTTGCAAAAAAAATTGGACTGTATAAAAATTGTGACTTTGTGTGGGGGCTGATGACGGCGCAGTTGATCGTCCCAGAAACCGAACATCATCATCATCATCATCATCATCATCATCAGAATGAGATTTTCACACTGCAGCGGAGTGTGCGCTGATATGAAACTTCCTAGCAGATTAAAACTGTGTGCCGGACCGAGACTCGAGCATGGTAAAGGTCCCATGTTCGAATCTCGGTCCGACACACAGTTTTAATCTGCCAGGAAGTTTCATCATCATCATCATCATCTGTCGGTGAATGAACAGACTCACAATTACAGTCGACAGTCGATGGAATCGGCTTCAGATCTGCCACCCCTACCAGCTTTAGGCTTCCCCTCACCCCGTTTTTCCATGTCAGTCCTAGGTCTTTACACCCATCCCCACGTTCCTACCCTCTTGATTCCTAACCGCTGGACACATGATGCCTCTTCAGACCGACTCAGTCATTTAACAGCTCAAAACTTCGTTTTAAAAGCGGAAAAGACACTCCGTGTGATTTCAAAGACCATCGAGGCAAATAATCTTTTCAATTATTTTAAGCTAAAGTTTTTTCAGTTATCGTAGTATTTTGCCATAAGTTGCGTGAAGGACGAAATATTGGCAAGCTACGCTCGCACGTCACAGGCGAGAGAACGAAGTAACAAAAACAAAATAACAAACGCAGAACAGAGCCAGTTGTGTAGCATTTGGCTTCGACATGTTCTGTTCGTTTAGTTTTCGAGACATTACCTTGTGTTCAACAGGGGAACGGATGTCGTCAACAGAAGTAACTCTGTACACAGCTTAACTGAAGACATTCCTCAAATGACACTTTCGACATCAGGCTGCAAACGATTTAACCTTCAAGTCATATTTCATTAAGTGCATAGGTTGTTGTGACCTGTCAGTGACCAAATTCCATGAAATATCCTACGGGAGCACTTGCGCTGGTAACCCCGCACCGGCCCCTTAGGCAGGACGAAGTTTTGGAACAGTCTGAGTTGTGTTGGACTGACCGCGATATCTTGAAAAGCAGCACGTCTCAAAATTTAAGTATCCTTACGACCCTGTTTAATTACACAACTGCATTCGCGTGTAATGTTAAAAGCGCTATAATGTACCACAGTTGCTCTTTCAACCCCATTCCACTATCGAGAACGTGACGGTCCGGTACGTAAAGGCTGACAGACGAGGCTGTTACAGATTCCAGTTTCAGGTTCCTGATGCAATCGCACAGGTGGCAACAAAGTGGCTAAATGACTCTGATATAGACCGCCTGGCCTTTTGTAAAAGTCTGTAATATCGTAAACTACTAGCAATTCAACAGATCTACGGTACTGCTTAGCAGAATAACCATCTGCAGCCCGACATTAAGCGATATGTAGCGGTGCTACCACACCGGTAACATAGGTATGAAAGCGTCCTTTCGTCGAGTACAAAATGCCCACCATTGCTTTTTCTGTATGACCACTTTACCAGCCTCTTGCAGTCGCAACTTGCGGGAGAACTCGACAATATAACAGCAACACGTAAAAAACATTTTCAAATAAAATTAGAATGTCGTGTAATCTCTTCCGTTCCTTGCACCCTGATCCCTTCGTTAAGCAGGTTTGGTGGCTAGCAACCGCTACATGTGATATGACAATTAAGTTTCTATTTATTATCATTGAGACTTACAGGAAATTTTTGCCAAACTGACTGGCTTCTATATCAAGATTATTAATGAATTGCAGGGACGATAACGCAACCGGGATGGGACATCATAGTGTTTTACAGTAGGCTGTTATCAAACTTTCCCTCTGCTTTATCCATATTGATCCCAGTTAATCCAAACCATGTGGTGGTTTCACGTTGCATGGTCATCCTAAACTAAACCGTACAATACGATTTACAGCGATAATATAAGTGAAAAAACTGGACTTTTTTCTGCATCTCGTTTCTCTGTGGGAGTATACCTGGTTTTGGGATGGTGAATTCAAAGGTGCAAACGAAATATCTCTAGCATATCATATTTCCGGTATGCACTCACTATTTAGACTGACATTAGTAATTACTACGTTTCTCTAAGCTAAGAATCGGTAAAAGAAAGGCATCTGTTTATGAAAAATCAATCTTTATAAAAAAGAAAACAGTCTTAGCAACAACTAAGTCTCTTACGTTAACACTGGCCTCTTAGAGATTTTGGTATTAACTTAAAAAGCAAAGAAAACTTACTTCAACAAAGCTCAGAGACATGTTTTGAGAAAGTTAACGACCAATTAAGTAAACTACACAGAAAAAAAACGAACAATGACTTTCAATTAAAAAAATAAGAGTAGGTATATGAACGAAACACCTAAGCACTTATTTCGTTATTCAGTGTCAAGATATGGCTTTCTATCAATGTAACGCACTTCGTACACATATTTCTGATATTTAGAGCACGTTTCGGTTGTTTTCTACATCTACATCCATACTCCGCAAGCCACCTGACGGTGTGTGGCGGAGGGTACCCTGAGTACCTCTATCGGTTCTCCCTTGTATTCCAGACTCGTATCGTTCGTGGAAAGAAAGATTGTCGGCATGCCTCTGTGTGGGCTCTAATCTCTCTGATTTTATCCTCATGGTCTCTTCGCGAGATATACGTAGGATGGAGCAATATACTGCTTGACTCTTCGGTGAAGGTATGTTCTCGAAACTTTAACAAAAGCCCGTACCCAGCTATTGAGCGTCTCTCCTGCAGAGTCTTCCACTGGAGTTTATCTATCATCTCCGTAACGCTTTCGCGATTATTAAATGATCCTGTAACGAAGCACGCTGCTCTCCATTGGATCTTCTCTATCTCTTCTATCAACCCTATCTGGTACGGATCCCACACTGCTGAGCAGTATTCAAGCAGTGGACGAACAAGCGTACTGTAACCTACTTCCTTTGTTTTCGGACTGCATTTCCTTAGGATTCTTCCAATGAATCTCAGTCTGCCATCTGCTTTACCGACGATCAACTTTATATGATCATTCCATTTTAAATCACTCCTAATGCGTACTCCCATATAATTTATGGAATAACTGCTTCCAGTTGCTGACTTGCTATATTGTAGCTAAATGATAAGGGATCTTTCTTTCTATGTATTCGCAGCACATTACGCTTGCCTACATTGAGATTGAATTGCCATTCCCTGCACCATGCGTCAATTCGTTGCAGATACTCCTGCATATCAGTACAATTTTCCATTGTTACAACCTCTCGATATACCACAGCATCATCCGCAAAAAGCCTCAGTGAGCTTCCGATGTTATTCACAAGGTCATTTATGTATATTGTGAATAGGAACGGTCCTACGACACTCCCCTGCGGCACACCTGAAATCACTCTTACTTCGGAAGACTTCTCTCCATTGAGAATGAGATGCTGCATTCTGTTATGTAGGTACTCTTCAATCCAGTCACAGAATTGGTCTGATAGTCCATATGCTCTTACTTTGTTCATTAAACGACTGTGAGGAACTGTATCGAACGCCTTGCGGAAGTCAAGAAACACGGCATCTACCTGTGAACCTGTGTCTATGGCCCTCTGAGTCTCGTGGACGATAGCGCGATCTGGGTTTCACATGACCGTCTTTTTCGAAACCCATGCTGATTCCTACAGAGTAGATTTCTAGTCTCCAGAAAAGTCATTATACTCGAACATTGTTCCAAAATTCTACAACTGATCGACGTTAGATATATAGGTATATAGTTCTTCACATCTGTTCGACGTCCCTTCTTGAAAACGGGGATGACCTGTGCCCTTTTCCAATCTTTTGGAACGCTACGCTCTTCTAGAGACCTACGGTACACCGCTGCAAGAAGGGGGGGCAAGTTCCTTCGCGTACTTTGTATAAATCAAAGTGGTATCCCATCAGGTCCAGCGGCCTCTCCTCTTTTGAGCGATTTTAATTGTTTCTCTATCCCTCTGTCGTCAATTTCGATATCTACCATTTTGTCATCTGTACGACAATCTAGAGAAGGAACTACAGTGCAGTCTTCCTCTATGAAACAGCTTTGGAAAAAACATTTAGTATTTCGGCCTTTAGTCTGTTTGATATTTGCTTTGATCGATGCCATACCGGATTGTTTTATAAAATATAGATGCCATCTCGCTATACGTATTTGTAACGGTTTCTTCCAGAAAAATAGGCAAGTTGTGTTCCTATTTCTTGCGTTTTATTCGCGGATTTTTTCTGCCTCTTCATCGTCGTCTATTTCACTACAAATTTCGTCATCAGGTATTTATGTTTCGTTCTCATTAAACACGGCTGCATCTTGAAAACAATCTGGTGTATCCAATGAGTCAACTGTCTTTGCTAGTTAAAAGTAACCGGCCATTGTGGCCGAGCGGTTCTAGGCGCTTCAGTCCGGAACCGCGCTGCTGCTACGGTCGGAGGTTCGAATCCTGCGTCGGGAATGGATGTGTGTGGTGTCCTCAGATTAGTTAGGTTTAAGTTGTTCTAAGTTCTAGGGGACTGATGACCTCAGATGTTAAGTCCCATAGTGTTCAGAGCCATTTGAACCAAGTTAATAGTAACTTCATCGCTCAGAAGTCGCTCCATTCCGTCTAAAACAGTTTGTGATGACAAGTAAGAAAAGCAACGGTCATAACCTCATGGGACAGAAAAGGACGCCGTCCCGTACGTACCTACGGAAACAATGATCAATGGTTAGCTCGCGCTTGCACGGAGCACAATCACAACCGGTACTAAGAATGCATAGAAGGAGAGTGGCAACGTTGGTATAGCAACAGAAATGCAAACATCAGTGACGCGTGAGGTAATAAATTACACCACGAATGTAGTTAATGATTAATATGTGATGCACATTAATAGAACCAAAGTACGATGCAACAGCATGAACATTATTCAGACACATAAAAAATGTAAACAGAGATCACCTTATTCTAAGAGTAGAAGTGACATGGAATATGTTCTACGCTAAACAAATATGACATTTTCGGAGAACGAAAATCTCCTCTTCTAAAATCAACATAGATTCTGCAAGCAGAGACGCTGCGAATCTCAGAGTACTCTTTTCCTCTGTGAGATCCACAGCACCGTATACAAACTCGTGTCCAGGAAGGCATTAGATGACGTCAGGCACTAACGTTTGGAGAAAGAATACGAGCTAACCGACTATCGGACCATGTTTGCGACTGGTTTGAAGCCTTCGTTGCCGACAGAACTCAACACCTCGATCCTAAAGAAACAAAATCGAGAAATATAAAGGTGATTTCCGAAGTTCCACAGGCAAATGTGACAGGACCATTACTATCAACAACTTACGTAAAGAGTATAATAGAATGCGTCGGAAGCTCTTTAAGACTGTTCGCATATGTTCAGATTGTCCACAAGAAAGACAGTAGCGATTTACAGAATGATCTGCAGCGGACTCATGAATGGTGCAGGCTCTGGGAGTTGCCCCTTAACATAAATGAATGTAACATATTGCCCATACATAGGAAAAGAGAACCAGTGTGTACAACTACACTATTCATGACAACTAGTGGAAAGAGTGGGCAGTAAAACATCTGGGAGTAACCATCCAGAACGACCGTAAGTGGAATGGTTCAAATGGCTCTGAGCACTATGGGACTCAACTGCTGTGGTCATAAGTCCCCTAGAACTTAGAACTACTTAAACCTAACTAACCTAAGGACAGCACACAACACCCAGCCATCACGAGGCAGAGAAAATCCCCGACCCCGCCGGGAATCGAACCCGGGAACCCGGGCGTGGGAAGCGAGAACGTAAGTGGAATGACCTGATAAAACAAGCAGTAGGAAAAGTAGATGCCAGACTGAGATTCATAGGAAGAATCTTAAGGAAATGTAACTCATCCACGAAAGAAGTGGCTTACACGACGCTTGTTTAGACGATTCTTGAGTATTGTTCATCAGTCTCAGATTCTTACCAGCTAGGACTGACAGAGGAGATAGAGAAAATTCAGGAAAGAGCGGCGCGTTTCGTTACGGGATCGCTTAGTCGGCGCGGGAGCGTTCCGGAGATACTCAACAAACTCTCGAAGAAAACGATTTATTGGATACATAGTATGCACGGATTCAGAAAATATCGTTCTTGCGAAACACAACTAGCTCTTTATCCTCATGAAGTAATGAGTGCTATCGACAGGAGATGTCAAATCGATTCCATATTTTTAGATTTCCAGAAGGTTCCTATTCTGGAGTACTTCTGTGCGGTGTGGGATCCGCATCAGGTGGGACTGACGGAGGACATCGAAAAAGTACAAAGAAGGGCGGCTCGTTTTGTATTATCGTGAAGTAGGGGAGATATTGCCACAGATATGATACGCGAATTGGAGTGGCAATCATTAAAACAAAGGCGTTTTTCGTTGCGTCGGAATCTTCTCATGAAATTTCAATCACCAGTTTTCTCCTCCGATTGCGAAAACATTCTGTTGGCACCCACCTACATAGGGAGAAATGATCATCACGATAAAATAGGAGAAATCAGGGCTCGCACAGAAAAATTTAAGTGCTCGTTTTCCCGTACACCGTTCGAGATTGGAGCGGTAGAGAGACAGCTTGAAGATGGTTCATTGAACCCTCTGCCAGGCACTTTATTGTGAGTAGCCGAGTAATCATGTAGATGTAGACTCCAGTTTTTTTTGTAGCTTTTCAACAATGCAGTCATTACAGAAACTTAATCCTATTCTGTTGCATAAAGAGCCAAGAACAGTGACTCTGTGAGCAGTCCAAGCATTTATGAGTTTAGCGTCGAAAGTGTCATCCATCGCCAATCGTCAGGTGTGTGGTCCAATAAAGAAACTGTCTTTCATCTTGGCATCATTGATCTAGGGAAGAGCGTCTTTCAGCTGGTTGAAAGCCTCACCTGTTTAACGAGCGCCTTTGTAAAATTCTTCGTCTGGCATAACATAATGTGAAGAGGAGGCAGTATGAGTTTACGTAGCGGAACTAATGGTCTTTTCTTAAAATTTAATGGTTCAAATGGCTCTGAGCACTATGGGACTCAACTGCTGAGGTCATTAGTCCCCTAGAACTTAGAACTAGTTAAACCTAACTAACCTAAGGACGTCACAAACATCCATGCCCGAGGCAGGATTCGAACCTGCGACCGTAGCGGTCCTGCGGTTCCACACTGCAGCGCCTTTAACCGCACGGCCACTTCGGCCGGCTAAAATTTAATCAGAGGCTATTTATTGACATGGTAATAGTTTTCGATGTCTCGGCTGCCTCGCAAACACATAAAACATTATTTTACTAAGGCATCCCTGAAACTAAAGACAGGCAGATATCAACTTCTACCTGGAGTTCAGAACTATAAAATTAACCATACCGAATACTGATTAATATGAGTAGTATTGCATTGCAAATAGCTAGGATCAAAGGCGTAGGCCCTGTCTCGTATTTCAGGATTCTCTAAGTCTTTTATCATGTCTATTCTTGCTCGTCATTTTGAAGTTAGAAAGCAACACAGGGTTTTTCATTAGTATTCAGGCCTTACGAACGATGACTAAACGAAAACAAGACATATCGGAAATACAGTGGATAGACCATCTTTCCAAGTCTTTAATAGACAAATACTCTATACGAGCAACGTTTGTCACTCGGCAGCTGCCAATACTTGCGCGTACGCGCGATATTCGGAAACTAACGTCCGATCGGTCGCGAAATGGAAGCCACTGCGAAAATCAAAAATGTAGAATGAAACGCATGACTGTTACATCATGTGGGCTACATGACATCAGGCGAAATCTCACACCAGGCCTGCACCCTTGGTGGCAGACCCTATTTTGTAGGCATTTTTACGTGCTCACTGCGCTCTCGAAACCGAAAAAAAAGAGACGTGACGCGATCGACAGGCATACTAAAAACACCGCCCGACAAATCTGTGCAATGCCTCATCTGTGGTTTCCATCTCACGCCCGATCGGACCTTACTTTCCGAACAGCTCTCGTATTTCATTGAAGTCTGGGACGGCGCGATGGCAGCCTGCTTTGTTAATGTGTTGACTGGGTTGCCTATCTGTAGGCGCGTCGGTGCGACAGTGTGGAGTGGGTTATTTCTCTACGTATTCTGTCTCACACTCCTGTCCCTGGAGCAACTACTCCACGGCGCGTATTACGATTACAACCTTGTAGGGATGCTCTATCCACTGACAGGTCTCATTTTCCTGTATATCTTCTAGTTTTCACGTAGTCATCTATTGAAACACCAGTTACAGGTAAGAATGACGCTGTAGATAACAAAAATGATGCACATTGTGACAGCGTAAACTGAATTACAGTAGAGAAAGTGGTACAAATATGGAATACCACTTCGTTTTTCGTTTATAAATTTCTCAGTTTTTCGCATTAAGCAGACAAAATATCTTAAGCACATGCTTTGAGGTATATTTTAATGCTTCCTATATTTTCGAATACATACTATATCAGCAGCATTTCTAAATTAGGCTTAGCACAAAGTTCGACGTTTTTGGCACTTGAGATTATGGGGTACAAATATGGATAGTGCATTTGTTTCAAATTTGTTAAAGGTAAAACAGATAATGGAAAATATAATAATTCATTGTAAAAACACAATAGAAAAACACGCGAAATATACCATACTCAGTTACTAAACTACTTACTCTAAGTAATTTCACTTGCAAAAGCCACACACATATCGTCCTTAACCGTAACGTGCACATTCAGTGTGCGCCCACACTTCGCATATCAGACACATTACCTATTCTTCCCCTGCTTTGTCCCACGAAAATTTATCTGGGCAAAAGAGACAATTGCCATCTTCGTTAGTGGGTACACCGTCGTCCAGATCGCTACTGATGGCGGACGAATCATCTCTCACACTAAAAACATCATCTTCGTGATCTGATGATTATTGTTTCGTAGGCTTTGCTGGACTCTGCTTCATTGTCACCGGTTTATTTGTTACTGCTGTCGAAACTTCAAGAGTTCTCTTGTACGGAGACAAGACTGCTGAAGGATCCGCTTTTCTTCCTCTCATACCTGGCCGCTCTTTTATTTATGCAACGGGTAAGATTTTTCAAGGTGTAATTTCAGATGTGGCAGTACATATTCCTCCCACGACTTCAGCATCAGCCTTTCCAGTTTTAGAGGCCGCACCTCCTGCAGATGTTGCATTGACTGGACCATTGAGTAAATCTGTTATAATACCTTTATTGCTGGCAATGAAACCTGCATCCGTGAAGATATGAGGGTTTAACGAGTGTATTCTTGTTACCCTAAATCCATTCACTGCTATTTCTCCTATTTGGCACGTAAGGCCCGAATCAGTCTGGCGATGTACACGTTTGTTACTGGACGTGCAGTTTTCCTCATCCACATGCGTACCTGCTCAGAATTACAGGATTCAAAAGGGCTCATGAAAGTTAAATCCAGCGGTTGCATCTTGTACTACGCATGAGTCACACACAAGGTGCTTGACATGGTTTCATGTCCGGGGTTTATAACATATAGATTCTGGAGTGGCCCATTTTCTTTTTTCTAACATTTTTAACTGCTACTTGCACAGCAGACTCATTCCACTGCTTTCGAGCTCGTGAAGCGATTCCTAGATTTAAAACGGGTTGTGAAAGTACGGTACAAATATGGAATACTAGGGTAAGCTACTAATATTCCATATTAGTGACACAACCGCCTTGAAATTCAGAAATGCAAATAAAATCGAAAATTAAGTTTAAATACGCAACAAATACACCATTCCACGGCTCCGTGTATTAGCTGAACGTCTTTTTACAAAATATATTAATATTTCATGTATTACGATAAGAATGAAAGTGAAAACCACCAACCTGCAACAATTATTCCTCCTAGTGAATTCGGAGAACCAGCTTCACACTCTCACAAAGCCTGCCATCTATAAAATGGATGCACCCAAAACAGTCTACAGTTGCTAAACGTAGTTTTCAAGCAGCTAACCAAACTACAGCACTTAGAAGGCGAGAAATCTTAGTATCCCATATTACTACCCCAATTCCACATTTGCACTTCTTCCTCTAACCATATTCTCCAGCACTACACATTTCTCAGCTTACAGCACCTAGTTATTGGTACTGGACCAAAATGGTGAATGAGTTTACGAAAGGCAGACAACATGTTAGTAGATTCCACCACTCCTAGCAGAATAACATAATATCGCACAGCAGGAGCAAGAGGATTTGGTTTTGGTAGTTAAAGTTTAAATGGAAGGATTATATTAAATAATGGAGAGAGAAAGAGTGTGTGTGTGTGTGTGTGTGTGTGTGTGTGTGTGTGAGAGAGAGAGAGAGAGAGAGAGAGAGAGAGAGAGAGAGAACGCCCCTATATTTGTAATCAGCAATTTGTTTTTATCTAGAGCAGATATTCAGCTTTAGAATGTTTATAGAGTGCACAGATAAAAACCTAAAAATAACGATAGAATTTCCTTTATTCGTGCGTAAATGCCCTTAGAATCATGAAATAGTAACGTATGATCCTGTTGTGGCAACTGAGAAATGTGTCCTGAATAATCACTGCTCAGCAAAGTAAGAGGGTCGTTCAATAACTAATGCCCCACATTTTTTTTCTCAGAACATATTTACTGTTAAGAGTCATAATTTGGTGACAATATACATCAACATGTTTTGTCCATGTCCTATTTTTCTAGGTAGTCCCCATCACGTTCTATGGTCGTACGCCAAAGTTGTGGAAGAGAATGTATTGCCTGCTGGTGAAAGCTCTGGTCCTGTAGGCGTAACCATGTTTTCACCGCATGACTGACACTCTCATCATCTTCAAAGTGTGTTCCCCGTAGAGAATCTTTCAACGGCCCAAAGAGATGGAAGTGCGTGGGTGCCAGGTCTGGACTGTAGGGTGGAAGGGACAATGATGTCCACCCCAATTTGACGATGTGTTCCCGGGTTCTCAGACTTGAGTGTGGGTGTGCATTATCGTGTTGCAACAAGATTTCTGGTGGATTCTTGTCCGATCGAACACGTCGGAAACGGTTCTTAGTTTATTCAGAGCCTTCAAGTACGCCTCCGAACTGATGGCATCAAATCCGCGAAAATGACGCCATCACAATTCCTGAAGACTGTCATCATGACTTTTCCGACAGAGGGGGATGTGTTGAATGTCTGATTTTGTGGTGAATCAGGATGATGCCACTCCATGGGCTGCCTTTTTGTTTCCGGTGCAAAGTGGTGGATCCAGCTTTCGTTCCCCGTAACGATCCGTGACAGAAAGGCCTCTCCGCCGGTCTCAAAAAGCACGAACGATTCAGATGAAATGGCTTTTCTTGGAATCTTGTGGTCCACTGTGAGCACTCGTGACACCCATCGTGAGCACCTCTTTGAATATCCGAGAATCTCGATCACTGCAGACGCACTTCCAATGTTGACCGACAACTGTAGAGTCAATTGTCGAGCTGTGATGCGCCGGCCGGCATCCGCACGATTCTGCACGTCTGGAGCAGCGGCTGTGACAGGACGTCCCGAGCGTGGCTGATCGTGCAGCTGTGTTTCTGCTTTTCATTTACCCATTGCCCAACTGTACTCCTATTAACTGCAGCATCGCCATGCACTGCGCACAAACGTTTACGGATGTTCACCGCGGCTTCTTTTTCTGCACACAAGAAATCAATAACAGTACGATGGTTGCAACGTGAATCGTATGTGGACGCCATTTTGACGCTGTACTACTGCTCTGCCATCTGCCATAACGGTTCGAAACTTCAAATGTGAAGCACCAACAGGGACTTTTGTCTATGTACCGGCTGATCAAAAAGTCAGTATAAATTTGAAAACTGAATAAATCTCGGAATAATGTAGATAGAGAGGTACAAATTGACACACATGCTTGGAATGACATGGGGTTTTATTAGAACAAAAAAAATACAAAAGTTCAAAAAATGTCCGACAGATGGCGCTTCATCTCATCAGAATAGCAATAATTAGCGTAACATAGTAAGACAAAGCAAAGATGATGTTCTTTACAGGAAATGCTCAATATGTCCACCGTCATTCCTCAACAATACCTGTAGTCGAGGAATAATGTTGTGAACAGCACTGTAAAGCATGTCCGTAGTTATGGTGAGGCATTGACGTCGGATGTTGTCTTTCAGCATCCCTAGAGATGTCGGTCGATCACGATACATTTGCGACTTCAGGTGACCCCAAAGCCAATAATCGCACGGACTGAGGTCTGGGGGCCTGGGAGGCCAAGCATGACGAAAGTGGCGGCTGAGCACACGATCATCACCAAACGACGCGCGCAAGAGATCTTTCACGCGTTTAGCAATATGGGGTGGAGCGCCATCCTGCATTAACATCGTACGTTCCAGCAGGTGTTTATCGGCCAGGCTGGGGATGATGCGATTCTGTAACGCGATTGTCATGTGCAGTCATTGACGTTTTGCTGTCCAGCGCCACCTGTCGGACATTTTGTGAACTTTTTTTTTGTTCTAATAAAACCCCATGTCATTCCAAGCATGTGTGTCAAATTTTGCCTCTCTATCTACATTATTCCATGGTTGATTAAGTTTTCAAATTTATACTGACTTTTTGATCAGTCGGTATATTAATGGCTTTTTTAAAAAAATGTGGAGGATTACTTATTGAAGGACCCTCGTACTAGTTTGTTGTGTCTTGATAAATTGTCATGATGAACGGAACAATGAATAGGAGTGACAGATCGGTCAGAGATGTTTAGTTTATAGTCAAAGGTAAGCCTCAGGTACAAATTGTCTGCCTCGTACCAGTCAGTGACGCAGTACGTGACGTCAGCCTGCCATAGTGACGTGTGTTGCAGGCTCTGGGCAGCTGGAGTTCGACGAGTTCGTGCAGCTGGCGGCCAGGTTCCTGGTGGAGGAGGACGCCGAGGCGATGCAGCAGGAGCTCCGGGAGGCCTTCAGGCTCTACGACAAGGAGGGTGAGTGTGCCGGATCTGTGCTCAGCAATACATTCCTCATCTTGTATTTCCTACCATTGGCAAAGGAGGGCCGGCTGTTGTGCCACTGTTGCTTTCAGTTACAAGTAGAGTTCCGCTCTCATGTACAGTACATAAATGACGTAGTAAATGGTAGGAGTATTGGTAGTATTGGTAGCACTGGAAGGGATAGAAAGGTAAGTGATGTGTGGGAGAGAAACTAATAGCCGATTACTTCACTTTATTTTGTTTCTTTGTTTCTTTATTTTGCAACATAACTTGAACTGTATGTAGTTCAGTGTCAGTCCATTGCGTATGTTACATTCTTACAAAATATAAATTACTTTTTGAAAATAATAAAAATTAGTTGATAGCGTAACCTCTGTGCTTTTATGTAACCAAAGCAATTACTTTTGATGCAAGTGCAGTTTATATGCACTCAGGTAAAAAAGCTACAAAATATTGTTGTTATTTTGTAATCGACAGAATATTCTTCACCATAATCAAAGGCAGGTGGTTCCTATTGATACTGACAGGTGTTTATGTGTAACAGATACATGTTTTATATTACCTTGACGTTGTATTGAAGCAGTGTTTGATATGTTTTATTTTTACGCGGTTTTCTTTCAATTTTAACTTTTTCCGAAAATAGCGTTTTCTTGCCCTGTGTGATAAATTTGTATCGTTTTAAAATTTTTACTTCAACAACCCTCTGTTCCAAATTGCAAACCAACAATTTTCAAATAAACTCTAAATTAAACACCGACAATTTCAATTTGCTATAAGTACTGATTGTTTTCAAGTAATAGAAAGGAGGATAACTACGTAAAAAAATGTTCCCTAAGTTCAGCCCTTTATATATCCTCATTCAATTTCTAGACCGTTACCCGTTTCCGGTTTCTAGGGGAATATAGTAAGATACTAATCACATAAGCGAACTAAGCGATCGGAATCAGATAACGCCCGATAGCTATGCAATTCACTTAACGTACAGTAACGAGGATCTTAATTGACCAAGAAAAAATGTGTGCAAATTCCCAAGGGGCCAAACTGCTGAGATCATCGGTCTCTTGACTTACACACTACTTTAAGCTAACTTAAACTAGCCTATACTAAGAACGACACACATACCCACCCACCCACACACACACACACACACACACACACACACACACACACACACACACACACTCCTCGTGCGAGGGAGGACTCGAACCTCCGGTCGGAGGGGTTGGGAAATCCGTGACATGGCGCCTCAAACAGCGCGGCCATTCCGCGCGGCTACTTCCCAGTGTTGATGATAACTCTGAGCCAGCACTGGCTGCCTCTCCCGTTGGGCCAGCGGTCGATTTTCCTGCCCAGTCCGGACAAGTACAGAGGGTGGGTATGCTAGTCATTGGGAGCTCCAATGTTAGGCGGGTGATGGAGCCCCTCAGGGAGATAGCGGGCAAGGCGAGAAAGAATTCCAGTGTGCAATCGGTATGTTTGCCGGGAGGTCTCATTCGTGATGTGGAGGAGGCCCTGCTGGCGGCTATCGAGAGCACTGGGTGCAACCGGCTGCACGTAGCGGCACATGTCGGCACGAATGACGCCTGCAGCTTGGGTTCTGAGGCCGTCCTCGGCTCTTTTTGGCAGCTGGATGATTCGGTGAAGCCAACTAGCAACGCACGCGGGGTGCAGGCTAAGCTGTCTATTTGTAGCATCGTACCCAGGGCTGATCGCGGTCCTCTGGTTTGAATCAGAGTGGAAGATACAAACCAGAGGCTCAGAAGGCTCTGCGATGGTATCGAATGCGAATTTCTCGACCTCCGCTATCGGGTGCATAATTGTAGGGTTCCCCATAATGACGCCAGGCCCGTTTCGTCACAGGGTTATTTGGGAAGCGCGATAGCGTTACGGAGATGTTTAGCAAACTAAAATGGCAGAGTCTGCAAGAGAGGCGCTCTGCATCGCGGTGTAGCTTGCTGTCCAGGTTTCGAGAGGGTGCGTTTCTGAATGAGGTATCGAATATAATGCTTCCCCCTACTTATGCCTCCCGAGGAGACCACGAATGTAAAATTAGAGAGATTGGAGCGCGCACGGAGGCTTTCCGGCAGTCGTTCTTCTCGCGAACCATACGCGACTGAAACAGAAAAGGGAGGTAATGACAGTGGCACGTAAAGTACCCTCCGCCACTCACCGTTGGGTGGCTTGCGGAGTATAAATGTAGATGTAGAAGTAGATAATAGGCCAGGCGTGCTCTACACGCAAGAAGCGGCTATTTGAGTAGCGGAGTACGTGTGGCGTGCGCATGCGGCATTTTTAGGTTAGAGGACCCTCCATTGGGATGAAACACGATTTGCTTGTTAAATTGGTCCTCGCAGATCAGAGATAGAGAAGGTTAATATGATTTTAGTACACTGCAGGAGCATCAAGGAAAGATCCCAGAATTAGTATCGCTTATTGAAGGTTATAATGCACAGCATTGGGAACAGAAAGCTAGTTGAAGCCAAGCGTCAGTGACAACAAAATCCTAAGTTCAGACTGGAATGTTTATCGTAAGAATAGGTTAGGCGCCAATGGTGGCGTGTGTTTATTGCAGTAAAAAATTCGATATAATCTAGCGAGGTTATCACGGATTACGAATGTGAATTAATCTGGGTGAAATTGAGTATCAAAGAACGATAAAAAATGGTGATCGGATGTTTTTATAGACCACCTGGGTCAGGATCTGCAGTTGTAGAGCGCTTCAGACAGAGCTTGCAGAATATCATTAGTAATCTTCCTGATCTTGCCGTTGTAATACGGGGTGACTTCAACTTGCCAGGTACAGATTGGGAGTGTTATGCCATCAAAACTGGTGCCAGAGACAGGGAATAGTGTGGCATTGTTCTGGATGTTTTGTCCGGAAATTATCTTGAGAGGACAGTTAAAGAACCAGCTCGTGAGGGTAAGGTCTTAGACCTCCTGGCAATAAACAGACCTGAAATTAACGTAGAGGAAGGTATCAGTGATCATCAGGCTGTGACAGCATCTATGACGACGGGTACTACGAGGAATATTAAGGAAGGTAGGAAGATACTCGTATATTTGTTCAGCAATTGTGACAGGATAAAATTTTCATAATATCTCAGCACTCAGTATCAAATAATCGGTGATGAGGACGAAGATGTGGAGAACAAATGGAAAAAATTTAAATGTGCCCTAGACAAGTATGTTCCGAGTAAGGTTTTAAGGGATGGGAAAGATCCACCACCTGTGCTGTGATAGTGCCACGCAAAACAACAAGGGGTGCAAGTCCTCTCCATGAAAAACACGATCACACCTTAACACCACCGCCTCCAATTTTCACTGTTGGCACTACACACGCTGGCAGATGACGTTCACCGGGCATTCACCATATCCACACACGGCATTCGGTTAGCCACATTGTGTACCGTGATTCGTCACTCCACACAACTTTTTTCCACAGTTCAATCGTCCAATGTTTACGCTCCTTACACCAAGCTAGACCTCGTTTGGCAATTTAACTGCGTGATGTATAGCTTATGAGCAGCCGCTCGACCATGAAATCCAAGTTTTCTCACCTCCCGCCTAACTGTCAGTGTACTTGCAGTGGATTCTGATGCAGTTTTGATTTCCTGTGTCATGGTGTGGATTTCTCATTACGACCCTCTTCAACTGTCGGCGGTCTCTGTCAGTCAACAGAAGAGGTCGACATGTACGCTTTTGTGCTGTACCTGTCCCTTCACGATTCCACTTCACTATCACGTCGGAAACAGTGGACCTAGGGATGTTTAGGAGTGTGGAAATCTCACGTACAGACGTATGACCCAAGTGACACCCAACCACCTGATCACGTTCGAAGTCCGTGAGTTCCGCGGAGCGCCCCATTCTGCTCTCTCACGATGTCTAATGACTACTGAGGTCGCTGATATGGAGTACCTGGCAGTAGGAGGCAGCAGAATGCACCTAAAATGAAAAACGAATGTTTTTCGGAGTGTCCGGATACTTCTGATCACATGGTGTATGTGCTCTCAGAAAAGTTACGCAACTTTTGATGTGTTCGTACTCAAACCCTCACTTTTCCGAAAACAAGGAATACAGACGGCTGTCGATTCCACATTAATCTTTCGGGTGGTATCATTGTCATAGCAACCAGCTGTACCTATGTTTTCAAAGACGCTATAAAATAACAAAATATGCCAATGAGCTAGATCGTGACAAGAACTGCCTTATTCTCTGATTCAGGGAAATTACACTACTGGCCGTTAAAATTGCTACACCACGAAGATGACGTGCTACAGACGCGAAATTTAACCGACAGGAAGAAGATGCTGTGATATGCGAATGATTAGCTTTTCAGAACATTCACACAAGGTTGGCGCCGGTGGCGACACCTACAACGTGCTGACATGAGGAAAGTTTCCAACCGATTTGTCATACACAAACAGCAGTTGACCGGCGTTGCCTGGTGAAACGTTGTTGTGATGCCTCTCGTAAGGAGGAGAAATGCGTACCATCACGTTACCGACTTTGATAAAGGTCGGATTGTAGCCTATCGCGATTGCGGTTCATCGTATTGCGACATTGGTGCTCGCGTTGGTCGAGATCCAATGACTGTTGGCAGAATATGGAATCGGTGGGTTCAGGACGGTAATATGGAACGCCGTGCTGGATCCCAACGGCCTCGTATCACTAGCAGTCGAGATGACGGGCATCTTATCCGCATGGCTGTAACGGATCGTGCAGCCACGTCTCGATCCCTGAGTCAGCAGATGGGGACGTTTGCAAGACAACAACTATCAGTACGAACAGTTCGACGACGTTTGCGGCAGCATGGACGATCCGCTCGGAGACCGTGGCTGCGGTTACCCTTGACGCTGCATCACAGACAGGAGCGCCTGCCATGGTGTACTCGACGACAAACCTGTGTGCACGAATGGCAAAACGTCTTTTTTTCGGATGAATCCAGGTGCTGTTTACAGCATCATGATGGCAGCATCCGTGTGTGACGAGTATAGCGGTGAACACACATGAGAAGCGTGTATTCGTCATCGCCATACTGGCGTATCACCTGGCGTGACGGTATGGGGTGTCATTGGTTACACGTCTCGGTCACCTTTTGTTCGCATTGACGGCAGTTTGAACAGTGGACTTTACATTTCAGATGTATTACGACTCGTGGCTCTACCCTTCATTCGATCCCTGCGAAACCCTACATTTCAGCAGGATAATGCACGACCGCATGTTGCAGGTCCTGGATACAGAAAATGTTCGACTGCTGCCCTGACCAGCACATTCTCCAGATCTCTCACCAACTGAAAACGTCTGGTCAATGGTGGCCGAGCAACTGGCTCGTAACAATACGCCAGTCACTACTCTTGATGAACTGTGGTATCGTGTAGAAGCTGTACGTGTACACGCCATCCAAGCTCTGTTTGACTCAATGCCCAGGCGTATCAAGGCCTTTATTACGGCCAGAGGTGGTTATTCTGGGTTCTGATTTCTCAGGATCTACGCACCCAAATTGCGTGAAAATGTAGCCACATGTCAGTTCTAGTACAATATATTTGTCCAATGAATACCTGTTTGCCATCTGCATTTCTTCTTGGTGTAGCAATTTTAATGGCCAGTAGTGTATACACAAAATTTCTGGAATTAAAAACGTTTAAGGGTAAAGATTCATAACTATTATACCAACAAAAAAGAAACATTGATACTGGTACAGTGAGCTAACAATATATGAAGAAAACAGATGACAAAATTTCAGAATATGAGATATAAGAGGTCCAGAGAAAAAGTTACGTGAAGTTGGCAATTTAACGATGGCGAGGTTGGTAGCTCCGACTCGCCATAAGTCGGGGGATCGCGCGGGTCAGTCCACTCGCCGAATATCCTCTCGTTTCCAGAGCTCCCCCACGTGTGCTGTTCGGTGCAGTCATGCATTGTCATCAATAAAAATGAAGTCAGATGCGGATGCACCCCTGAAACGACGCACATGTGGAGGAGTAGAGTGTCACAATAACCTCGACCAGTCAGTGAGAGCAGACGTTCAAATATTTCGAGGTCAGGACGACGATGCAAAATTATGCCGTTCCACGTCATGACACCCGGAGCAGCAAAACGATCTTGTTTGACAATGCTGCACTTACCCTCATACGTCGGGAGGTGGGAACACGTAATCCAGACAGGAATACAGTCAAACGTAAATAACAAACCCAGGAAAGTAGTATCACACGAAAGTTGTGAACAAATCGATGGAGATTTACAGAAAATAAATGCGTAGTGTAATGGCCCGCAGTTATCTCTCAATATTAATAAGTTCAGCTAATGCGTATAACAAAGGGAAAATCTTCATTAATGTACGAGTACAGAATAAATGCCCAGTATTTGGAAGCGGTAACGCACGTCAAGTATCTGGGTGTGACTATTCGAAATGATCTCAAATGGAATGATCAGACTACACAAGTAACGGGTAAGGCGAACTCTAGATTGCGGTGTATTGGCAGAATTCTGAAGCGATGCTGTCCCTCAACAAAGAAAATTGCTTACAATACTTTAGTTCGTCCAGACTTAAGAGTATTGTTCCTCAGTATGCGACCCTTACCAGTTCGGTCTAATTCAAGAGACTGAGAAGGTCCAAAGAAGAGCGGCAAGATTCGTTACTGGTACGTTTGGCCATCGCGAGAGCGTTACGAATCTCACAGAAAGTTTGAAGTGGGACACACCTAAAGATTCACGACAAGCTAAACGGAAGAGGCTACTCACTAGATTCCAAACTCTTATCTTCGCCGAGGATTTAGAGCCATCAACTTTCATATCGCGCCATGACCACCATTCAAAGATTATTCCAAGGGAAATAAGAGCTCGTACTGAGGCGTTCAGACAGTAGTTTCTCCCTCTCGCGTTCCGCGAATGAAACAGAGGGGGAAATATGACTTTCGAGCGAATAGTGCCCTCCACCACACACGGCTTGGTGGCTAGCGGAGGATATTTGTAGATGTAGGCCGGCCTTCTGTAATGTCCAGGGGACCACCATGAATCGCCGTGACTTCAGTGTAATTATTGCTTATGAATAAAAGTGTCATTTCTGCCCGTTTCGTAGTCCGTTTCTTTCAGTTACCCTCTGTACTATACTGCAGCAGTTCTTTTTGTGTATGGTCCAAGTTTCATAGAGCTATATTACTTGGCAGTGACGCCTAATGCAAAAGTTACTTTCGTCCTTAAGTTATGAGCACCAGTCTAAATCTGGTAAATCTGAAGTACAGAGGAGCTGATCGTAGAGGGAGAAAAGGTGAG
Source organism: Schistocerca americana (assembly GCF_021461395.2). Taxonomy (NCBI): domain Eukaryota; kingdom Metazoa; phylum Arthropoda; class Insecta; order Orthoptera; family Acrididae; genus Schistocerca; species Schistocerca americana. Next base: position 983,863,852 of record NC_060121.1, read on the forward strand.
GGCGCCAGTCGTTTCCACATTTTGCCCTAAAACCGAGTGAAACCGGTCTGACACCTTCATCTGATCCATGAGACTGGAACTGTTCTCGATTTGTTGCTGGGACGATATGTTCCACACAACGGTAAGTAATGCTACTGTAGGAAAGTGTGTGTATGGTAGCATAGTTGATCACTGGTCATGTTCGAGACATTACTCGATATGTGTGATGACATGGCATCAGGCAGGCGAATGCAACATACACTGAAGCGCCAAACAAACTGGTATAGGCATGAGTATTCAAATACAGAGATATGTAAAGAGGCAGAATACGGCGCTGCAGTCGGCAACGCCTTTATAAGACAAGAAGTTAGATCGGTTACTGCTGCTTCAATGGCAGCTTATCAAGATTTAAGTGAGTTTGAACGTGGTGTTATAGTTGGCGCACGAGCTATCGGACACAGCATCTCCGACACAGCGATGTTGTGGGGATTTTCCCCTACGACCATTTCACGAGTTTACCGCGAATATCAGGAATCCGGTAAAACATCAAATCTCCGACATCGCTGCGGCCGGAAAAACATGTGCAAGAGCGGGACCAACGGCCACAGAAAGCATCGTTCAACGTGACAGAAGTGCATCCCTTCCGCAAATAGATGCATATTTCAATTCTGGGCCATCAAAAAGTGTAAGCGTGTGAACCATTCAACGAAACATCACCGATGTGGGCTTTCGGAGAAGAAGGCCCACTCGTGTAACCTTGATGACGGCGCAACACAAAGCTTTGTGCCTCGCCTGAGCCCATCAACACCGACATCAGACATTTGACGACTGGAAACATGTTTCCTGGTCGGACGAGTCTCGTTTCAAATTGTATCGAGCGGATGGACGTGTACGGGTAAGCAGATAACCTCATGAATCCATGGACCCTGCATGTCAGCAAGGGACCGTTCAAGCTGGTGGAGCGTGTGTAGGTGGAGTGATATCGGATCCCTGATACGTTAGGCAGGTGTACCATTTTCTTTGTCTCTTCAGTGTATATAAAGCCATATATTTCCTTCCTACACGGATACAAAGCACACAAATTTTCTCACAGCGAAAAACGCTCGCACTGAAATTACCTAGTAAACACTACAACAAAGCCAACAGCTAAATTAAATGAAATAAATATCGCAATAAAACACTGTTGTAAACTCCATTTGCATGTGAAACTGTGAACTGCTATCAAATTACCAAATATATTGAGATTTAATCCTATTAGGGCGTTCAGTTGGATTCTAAAATTGTGTGGATTCTATTGGCTGTTTTGCAATTAATTCTAACTGTCGAAAATTATCTTCAGTTCTGTACTTCCTTTTATTCGGAAAAGGATTATTTATCATCGGTGCTAACTACCCTCGGTCACATACAGGATGGGTACACTGCTGATTGACTACCAAATTGTGATCTACCTATTACAGAAAGAGGAGTGCTGACCATAATCAAAAAACTGTGTTTTAAAATCAGAAAGACGAAATTTGCTGTATATATCGAAGACAACAGCTGTAATGGAGAGAACACAGGGTAAGGCAGATCAGTAGTTCCCCAGAGCAATGGTCAAATAAGGCTTGCCGATGCAACTTTAAGTGTACATTGATTGGTGTAGCATCCACAGAGTGGCATTAATTCGTACAAATGCATCATCCTACAAGATGGTAACACGCCCAGTACTATTTTTTTCCCGTTGCTATTCGGTAGCGGAATCAGTTTGATACTGGATTTCGATTGTGGGAGACTGCACCTCACCCCCATATGGACACTGCATATGCACGAAGTTGTCCCGTTCCCGCTGCAACAGCGTGCATGCCACCCTTCGCTCCATCTTCTGTTATTCCAAACTCGTATGCTGTCCAGGCTGACTAGCGCTACTCAAAAGTCGGCGAAATAAGTATTTCGGATACCACTTCCTCTTTCTTGCATGAATTTCAACACTTCCTCATGTCGTCGTTCTACTTTATGTCGGGCTGTACGATTATTCCTACATATTATATGGCGATTACTGTTTCGCCATTAGCGTAATCGAACAGTAATGGTCATTTTTACCTATCTACGTGCCATACGAGTATCCAGTTCCCTGAAATAAACATTCATTCTGTACAACTCGCTACAACCTCCTAGCATTGAAATCTACCTTTAGACATCCTCACATTTATAACCTCCCCATTAAAGTCATATATACTGCATACTCGTCAAACAGAGGTTTAGGGGCAGTGTGAAGGACGCCAAGACTATGCCGGCTGCCCACATCGACTCGGATCACAACCTTTTGGTTGGAGATATCACCACAAGGCTGAAGAAAATCCGACAGCATGGGAAGAGAAAACAGAGATGGGATTTGGAAAAGCTGAGACAGAATAACGTGGCAATAAGAGAATCGTTAGGGAAAAAATTTAACGAAGCGAGACACAAAAATACAAGTGCAAGTGTGGAGGATCAGTGGCAAAATGTTAAAATGGTTTTGTTAAACACTCTGAAGAGTGAAGTTGGGAGGGAAACAAAGAGGGCGAGAAAACCCTGGATCGCCAATGAGATGCTGGAGAAGACTGAGGAAAGGAGGAAGTGTAAAAATGTTAATGAAGAAGAATACAGAAGACTTAAGAACGCCCTCAGGAGGGAAACAGACAAAGCGAAGGAAAAGTACTTAGAAGAAATGTGTGACGAAATAGAGGAACTACAAAGAAGAGGAAGGTACGACCTCATGTACCAGAAAACGAAGGAACTGGGGGAAGTAGAGAACAAAAGTGAAAGGACGTTAGGAATAGAAGATTCTAGAGGACAAGTGGTTACTGAACAAGTGGAAGTGCTGAAAACATGGGAAGAATATATAAGGAAACTATATGATACAGAACATCGCCCAGATGACATCGACATAGAACCAGAGGAAGCTATTGACGAAGATGAAAAGGGAAGTAGAGAAGGCGATAAAGGACATGAAGAGTAGGAAAGCTACAGGGGATGACGACATACCAGTGGATTTGCTTAAAGAAATCGGAAACGAAAGTTTGAAAGTTCTCACACAACTCATAAACAAAATCTATGAAACTGGAGAGAGGCCTGAAGACTTTTTGGACGTCACAGTGGTTACTCTTGAGAAGAAAAAGCAAGCCAAGAAGTGTAGTGATTATAGAACAATTAGTCTGATATCGCATGCGGCAAAGATCATTGCAAGAATACTAAATAGACAGTTGGAAAACAAAATTGAAGAAGTGATGGGAGAAGACCAGTTTGGCATCAGGAAAGGAAAAGTGACCAGAGATGTCATTGGCATGGTGAGGATATTGTCAGAGAGAGTTTTGTCGTTAACGAAGAAGTTTGCGCTTGTTTTATAGACTGGCAGAAGGCCTTCGACCGAGTGAATTGGAATATATTGATCGAAATCCTTAAGGAAATAGGAATCAACTGGAGAGATCGGAGACTTATAAGGAACTTGTAGCTGGGACAAAGGGTAAAGGTATGACTATGGAGAAACGAACAGTGTGGAAATAGGAAGGGGAGCGAGACAAGGATGTTGTCTGTCGCCAAGTCTCTTCAACCTGTATGGAGAAATGCTGGCGAGAGAAGCGCTGAAAGGATGCGGGAACTTCAAAGTAGGAGGACGTCTCATCAACACTATCAAGTATGCAGACGAGCTGGTAGTGCTCGCCAAAAATCAGACTGCTGCAACACATGATGAACAATTTGGTGGAAACGGGAAGAAAATACGGCATGGAAATCAACATCGAAAAATCAAAAGTGATACGCATATCAAAACGTGAGAAACACTTGAAGATAACTGTTGACAATCGGGAACTGCAAAATGTGAATCAGTTCAAGTACGTGGAAAGTTTTATCACAACGGATGCCCACTGCACCAACGAAATCCGAGCAAGAATCGCCATGGCCAAAGCTGCTTTCAACAAGAAGAGGACTCTGCTGACCAGCAAGTTGAGTTTGGCATTGAGGAAAAAACTGATATAAAGTGCTACATTTGGAGCATTTCACTGTATGGAGCAGAGACATGGACCATGAGAAGGAAGGAGAAAGAAATACTTAGAGATCTTTGAAATGTGGTGCTGGAGGAGAATGGAAAAGATCAAGTGGATAGATCGCATAAAAAATGACGATGTACTGCTAGAATATAGCCATTTCCAGTCAACGATAGGTTCAGTTGGACCAGAGAACCCAGACCATTCCACGTAAACACAGCCCACACCATTATGGAGCTACCACCAGCTTGCACAGTGCCTTGTTGACAAATTGGATCCATGGCTCCGTGGGGTCTGTGCCACACTCGAACCCGACCATCAGCTCTTACCAGCTGATATCGAGAATCATCTTACCAGACCACGGTTTTTCAGTCGTGTAGGGTCCTACTGATATACGGTTTTCCAGTCATCTAGGGTCCAACTGATATAGTCAGGAGCCCAGGAGAGGCACCACAGGTGATGTCCCGATAGCAAAGACACTCGCGTCGGTCGTCTGCTTCCAAAGCCCACGGCTCCCTAACACGAAATTTCGCCACATTGCCCCAATGGATACGTTCGTCGTACGTCCCACATTGATTTCTAAGGTTGCTTGTCTTTTAGCACTGACAACTCGACACAAACGCCACTGCTCTCGCTTGTTAAGTGAAGGCCGTCGGCCACTGTGTTGTCCGTGGTGAGAGGTAATGCCTGACATTTGGTATTCTCGTACACGTTTGACTCCATGGATCTCGGAATACTGAAATCCCTAACAATTTCCGAAATGGGCAGCCCCACGCGTCTAGCTCCAACTATCATTTTGCTTCCAAAGAATTTTGATTCTTCGTGTGGCCATAACCAAGTCGGAAACCTTTTTACACGAATCGTCTGAGTACAAATAGCAGCTCCGTCAATGCAGTGCCCTTTGATTCCTCGTGTACGTTATACCACGGCTATCTGTATGTGGGCACTCCATGACATTCTTCGCCTCAGTGTGTACTACAGTCCCCTACTTATCGCATCCGTACGCGCCACATAAACAGAGAATATCAGACTAATTACACCGCGCACAGAGGGTCTTCAAAAATGGCTCTGACCACTATGGGACTTAACATCTGTGGTCATCAGTCCCCTAGAACTTAGAACTACTTAAACCTAACTAACCTAAGGACATCACACAAAGGGGTCTATCCTGTCATTGTTTCTACTCTACAGACACGAACGCAATAGGCACGAATCGTAATACTAAACTACACTACACTACTGGCCATTAAAATTGCTACACCACGAAGATGACGTGCTACAGACGCGAATTTTAACCGACGGGAAGAAGATGCTGTGACACGCAAATGATTAGCTTTTCAGAGTATTCACACGAGGTTCGCGCCGGTGGCGACACCTACAACGTGCTGACATGAGGAAAGTTTCCAACCGATTTTCATACACAAACAGCAGTTGACCGGCGTTGCCTGGTGAAACGTTGTTCTGATCCCTCGTGTAAGGAGGAGAAATGAGTACCATCACGTTTCCGACTTTGATAAAGGTCGGATTGTAGCCTATCCTAATTGCGGTTCATCGTATCCCGACATTGCTGTTCGCGTTGGTCGAGATCCAATGACTGTTAGCAGAATATGGAATCGGTGGGTTCAGGAGGTAATATGGAACGCCGTACTGGACCCCAACTGCCTCGTATCAGTAGCAGTCGAGGTGACAGGCATCTTATCCGCATGGCTGTAACGGATCGTACAGCCACGTCTCGATCCCTGAGTCAACAGATGGGGACGTTTGCAAGACAATAACCATCTGCACGAACAGTTCGACGACGTTTGCAGCAGCATGGACTATCAGCTCGGAGACCATGGCTGCGGTTACCCCTGACGCTGCATCACAGACAGGAGCGCCTGCGATGGTGTACTCGATGACGAACCTGGGTGCACGAATGGCGAAACGTTATTTTTTCGGATGAATCCAGGTTCTGTTTACAGCATCATGATGGTCACATCCGCGTTTGGCGACATCGTGGTGAACGCACATTGGAAGCGTGTATTCGTCATCGCCATACGGGCGTATCACCCGACGTGATGGTATGGGATGCTATTGGTTACACGTCTCGGTCACCTTTGAACAGTGGACGTTACATTTCAGATGTGTTACGACCCGTGGCTCTACCCTTCATTCGATCCCTGCGAAACCCTACATTTCAGCAGGATAATGCACGACCGCATGTTGCAGGTCCTGTACGGGCCTTTCTGGATACAGAAAATGTTCGACTGCTGCCCTGGCCAGCACATTCTCCAGATCTCTCACCAACTGAAAACGACTGGTGAATGGTGGCCGAGCAACTGGCTCGTCACAATACGCCAGTGACTACTGTTGATGAACTGTGGTATCGTGTTGAAGCTGCATGGGCAGCTGTACCTGTACACGCCATCCGAGCTCTGTTTGACTCAATGCCCAGGCGTATCAAGGCCGTTATTACGGCCAGAGGTTGTTCTGGGAACTGATTTCTCTGGATGTATGGACCCAAATTGCGTGAAAATGTAATCACATGTCAGTTCTAGTATAATATATTTGTCCAATGAATACCCCTGTATCATCTGCATTTCTTCTTGGTGTAGCAGTTTTAATGGCCAATAGTGTTGTTATAATGGGAATTACCGTGTGCCATGCACTTCGCTACGGTTTGCAGAGTCTGTTTGTACGTGTACGTAAGTCTCTTTGAAAAGTTTCCGGGGTGGCCATCTGGCTGAATGCAAGCGTGCAGTTTGTGGACCGTTTAACGCAGACGTGTTGCTGTGGTCTTGTTGCACACTCTTGCTGAACACGTGTGTTAAGCGGAGCGGCTATCACCGGCAGCGTGGAACAACTGCACCTGCCAACGCTCACCAGCAAACTACGTGCGTAAATTCAATGCAGTCAGCTGCAACAGTCTGGCATTCGCATGTCTCTCGCCGAGGATGTAAACCACTCCACAGCAGTAGGTCACAAAACATCCCTCCAAATGGGATATAAACCTTACGTTGCAAATGGAACAACGATGTCCTTGGCTAACATAATGTCTCTTCCCTCGTAAAGGATTTGTTTACTGGCTAGACATACATATTTCAGTACAATAACATTTAAAATGATACCATTATTTAGAGCTTCACCATTTCCTACTCATAATATTTTACCAAATGGCTCCATTTATATCTACATGATAATTACACATTTCACAATTAAGTGCCTGGCACAAGGTTCATCCAGCTATCTTCATCTCTTTTCTCTACCGTTTCACACTCTATTGGCGCGTGGGAAAAACGAGCACCTAAATTTTTCCGTGCGACCTCTGATTTCTCTTACTTTATCTTGATGATCATTTCTTCCTGTGTACGCGGGCGCCAACAGAAAATTTTCGCAATCGGAGGACAAAGTTGGTGACTGAAATTGCACGAGAAGATCCTGGTGAAACGAAAAACGCCTTTGTTTTAATGACTGGCACCCCAGTTCACGTATCATGTCCATGGTACTCCCTCCTTATTCGCCACAGCACAAAGTGTGCTACCGTTTTTCGAACTATTTCGATGCCGTCCGTCAGACCATTTGCTGCGGATTCCACATCGCACAGGAATACTCTAGAAGACGGCGGAAAAATGTAGAGTAAGCAGTCTCTTTACTATACCTGCTGTACTTGCTAAATCTTTTTGATAGTAAAGCGCAATCTTTGATTTGCTTTACCAACGTTATTTATGTGATGTTCCAATTTAAGTTATTCGTAATTGTAATAGCTAATTTAGCTGAATTTACAGCCTTTAGACTTGTGTGATCTATCGCGTAACCGAAATTTAGCAGATTTCTTTCGGTACTCATGTAGATGGCTTCACACTTTTCATTACTTAGAGTCAACTGCCACTTTTCGCACCATACAAGTATCATGTGTAAGTCATTTTGCAATTGGTTTTTATCATTTGCTGATTTTACAAGACGGTAAATGAAAGTATCATATGAAAAGAGGGCTGCTCCGGTTGCCTCCAATGTCGTTTATGTATATCAGGAACAGCAGAAGGCCTGTAACACTTCCTTGGGGAACGCCAGATATTACTTGTTTTACTCGATGACTTTCCGGCCGTTACTACGAACTGTGACCTAATTAACAGGAAGTCACGAATCCAGTCACACAACTGAGGCGATACATCATAGGCTCCATTAGAAGACATTTCTGAGGAATAGTGTCGAAAGCTTTCTGGAAGTCCAAAAATATCGAATCAATGTGACATTGCATGTCGATACCACTCATTACTTTGTGAGAACAAAAAGCTAGTTGTTTTTCACAAGAACCATATTTTTTGAATCCGTGTTGGATATCTGTCAATAAATCGTCTTCTTTGAGTTGGTTCATAACGTTCGGGTGCAGTATATGTTCCAAAATCCATCAGATCGCCGTTATGGGTCTGTAATTCAGCAAATTACTCCTATTTTCTTTCTTGCGTATTAGTGTGACTTGTACGACTTTCCAGTCATCAGGTAAGGATCTTTAGAGCGAGCTGTTGGATATGATGGCTGACTATGGAGCTACTGTATCAAAAAAAATGGTTCAAATGGCTCTGAGCACTATGCGACTCAACTTCTGAGGTCATCAGTCCCCTAGAACGTAGAACTACTTAAACCTAACTAAGCTAAGGACATCACACACATCCATGCCCGAGGCAGGATTCGAACCTGCGACCGTAGCGGTCTCGCGGTTCCAGACTGTAGCGCCTAGAACCGCTCGGCCACTCCGGCCGGCGCTACTATATCAGTGTAGTCTGAAAGGAACTGACTGGTATTCAATCTAGGCAGGAGACCTTTCCTTTGTTATGCGATTTAAGCTGCTTCGCTGCATTGAGGTTATCTACTTCTAAGTTACTCGTTGGTGACAGTCGTTCTAGATTCTAATTCTGGAATAGTTAATTTGTCTTCCTCCGTGAAGGAGTTGCGGAAAACCGTGTTTAGTGTTACTGTCATCAGTGACATCACCATTGTTATCGCGCACTGTAGGTGTTGACTTTGCCTTGCTGCTGGTGTACTTTACATGTGACCAGCATCTCTTTGGGTTGTCTGCCAGATTTCGAGACAGAGTTTCGTTGTGGAAACTATTAAAAGCATCTCGCATTGAAATCCGCTCTACCGGTAAGTTTCGAGCTCCAGTAAAAGATCACCAATATTGGGGATTTTCCTTCCTTTTAATTTTGGCATGCTAAACGCTCCCTAGATCACAGTTCAACGTTACTTATGTAACGTTGTTCAGGGGCACCAAAACTTTGATTCTCAGTATTTCTTACAACAACTGCTGTCACAATCTACTCATCAAGAGATACAATCTTACGAAGAAGACTCAACAGAATGAGACAAATATTAAAGTTAGAAACAGGGTTTACATCTTAAGGTAGCGTAACACATGGAGTCCCAAATACTGACATTATTCATCTGGTATATGGAAAGGAGAGGACGTAGCGACTCCCAACATACTTTACACACAATTTGTAACTTCTCCTCATTGTCAGCCCCCACAAAGTGATGAGAGGAAGGAAGTTTATCAAATGGTTCAAATGCCTCTGAGCACTATGGGACTTAATAAAAAATAGTTCAAATGGCTCTGAGCACTATGGGACTCAACATCCTAGGTCATAAGTCCCCTAGAACTTAGAACTACTTAAAACTAACTAACCTAAGGACATCAAACACACCAATCCCCGAGGCAGGATTCAAACCTGCGACCGTAGCAGTCCCGCGGTTCCGGACTGCAGCGCCAGAATCGCACGGCCACCGCGGCCGGCTGGGACTTAATATCTCAGGTCATCAGTCCCCTAGAACTTAGAACTACTTAAACCTAACTAACCTAAGGACATCACACACATCCATACCCGAGGCAGGATTCGAACCTGCGACGGTAGCAGTCCCGCGGTTCCAGACTGAAGCGCCTAGAACCGCTCCGCCACCAGCGGCCGGCGAAGTTTATCTCTCACTGCATTTTCGCTGTTCTTGTAGTAAAATTTCTGCGTTATGCATGAGGTTTTAATGTATTACTTCTTTACTATTAACTCTATTCGCAACAAAGTTTGCACTGCATCTACGTGTAAAATTATGTAATTGAACATTACATAACACTGAATATGGGGAAAACTGACTTTTCTTAAAATAGAGCTGTATTATGCGTCATATCGATTCTCTAAAGGATAAGGGGGAGGGGTGGAGATTATTAATAACTGAAAACTAACGTTTCATGTAAACACATTATTATTACTACTATCATACATTTGATGATTTCATGATTATTAGTTTAACGTTGTGACATTTGCCATGATCTTGTGGCTACGTTATAATGGTCCTCGATAATGCAAAAGAAAGGAAGCTGGCGTGGAAATATCGACAGTAGGACGTAGACCTTAATACATAGAAAACTATTTTACCAAAAGTAATAAAAGCAGCATTGAGCCCAACGAAGACGCTTATCCCAGAAGACTTGTAGTATACACAAAATAATTTTACCCATAATTAGTTACGGAATACCGATTCCCCTCCCTATCTGCGGTCGCTAGAGCGCACTGCTATGGTCATGCCACAGTTCAATGTTTCTAATATAGCGGTGAAAAAATGCTTGTCAGCAAAAAGTGAGAGGCAAGTGAAGAAAAAATGTTGGATGGTATGCAGTTCTTCACCACGGGACTGTGCAGTAGGGACCGATGACCCTAGCAGTCTGGTCCCTTTCATGCCACAAACCAACCAACTGTGCAGTAACATCTTTCCGTGAATTCCCGTTTCTTCATAGTATGTCAAAGAGCAAGGAGTGTTAAACTCGGTGATGTCTTAGTATTATTCGACAGATGATTTAAGCACAGCCTTTTTGTCCCTATCGCCATCGACAACTCTTAAACCATACTAGCACTCATTGCAGTCATGCACCACGAGGAATTCCTGTGCATACAAAAATACTCACACTTCGTTAAGGAAAGCTATCGTTGCCAATAAAGATGGAAACTGTGAACGTGTAATGGCAAACCAGAATGTCTCACTTACTAATGGCAGTCGCGCCAGCCATTAGGCTAGGTGAGTACTCCTCCGGGCCTCACTCAAACTTTCGCTGTCACTGATATCTCCACCTATGGTTTACGGTTTGAAAGCCGATATTCTCTGACTGTGTATGTACAAACAGCATCAGAGGGAGAACGGAGTCGGTGCAGGCTGTTCACTATCCCGACACAAGGTATCGATATGAAATAAATTAGACGCAAAGAAGTGAAATGAGCGGCTCTATGGAGATGGAATCAGTGAAGATGAAGTGACACGAGGCGATCTCAGTAGAAATGGTTCAGGTATGCTGAACCAGAGAACCTGCAGGGTAACGAACGTGTAGTGGTAATTGAAAATCCAGTTTCGAATTCCGGTCCTGCAAAAATATTCAACTGACACTATATACTATCTGATCAAAAGTATCCGGACACCACGATGTAATGCGGAATTTGCCACTAGATGTTACGAGAGCCTCGCCAGTACAAAGGGCGGCGGAGGTGCAGGGAGTGGCAACTGACCCTTAACATAGACAAATGTAATGTATTGCGAATACACAGAAAGAAGGATCCTTTATTGTATGATTATATGATAGCGGAACAAACACTGGTAGCAGTTACTTCTGTAAAATATCTGGGAGTATGCGTGCGGAACGATTTGAAGTGGAATGATCATATAAAATTAATTGTTGGTAAGGCGGGTACCAGGTTGAGATTCATTGGGAGAGTGCTTAGAAAATGTAGTCCATCAACAAAGGAGGTCGCTTACAAAACACTCGTTCGACCTACACTTGAGTATTGCTCATCAGTGTGGGATCCGTACCAGATCGGGCTAATGACCTCAGCAGTTGAGTCCCATAGTGCTCAGAGCCATTTGAACCATTTGAACCAGATCGGGTTGACGGAGGAGATAGAGAAGATCCAAAGAAGAGCGGCGCGTTTCGTCACAGGGTTATTTGGTAGCCGTGATAGCGTTGCGGAGATGTTTAACGAACTCAAGTGGCAGACTCTGCAAGAGAGGCGCTCTGCATCGCGGTGTAGCTTGCTCGCCAGGTTTCGAGAGGGTGCGTTTCTGGATGAGGTATCGAATATATTGCTTCCCCCTACTTATACCTCCCGAGGAGATCACGAATGTAAAATTAGAGAGATTAGAGCGCGCACGGAGGCTTTCAGACAGTCGTTCTTCCCGCGAACCATACGCGACTGGAACAGGAAAGGGAGGTAATGACAGTGGCACGTAAAGTGCCCTCCGCCACACACCGTTGGGTGGCTTGCGGAGTATAAATGTAGATGTAGATGTAGAACTCCAGAATGGGTCGGTCACGAGGGCTCAGTGACTCCGAAAGCGTACTACTCATTAAAAGTCACCTGGGTAACAGATACATGTGACATCTGAGCCCTTCTGAAGCGGCCCAGCTCGGCTGATGGTGACGTGACTGTTAAGTGGAGACGTGAAAGAACAGCCAGAGGTAAAACAATACCAGGCAGCCAGCCTGTACGGACAGGGACGGCCGAGCACTGCGGAGCATGGTTGTAAAAACCACGCGTGGAATACAGTGGAAGGAATCACTCATACTTCCAAATCGGTGTTACGATGGTTGAGCACGTCCCCCCAAGTCAACTTCTATGTAGGCAATGCAGAGCGATGCTTGAGGTGGCGTAAAGAGTGACGAGACTGGACAGTGAGTAGATGGCTGGAAACGAACGATTTGGAGTGATGAATCACTCTATACCCTGTGGCAATCCCACGGAAGTTTTGGATTTGCCAAATGCCTGGAGAACGTTGCCTGCCACCTTGTGTGGTGCCCACAGTGCAATACTGTGGAAGTGGTATGCGGGTGGGTGTGTTCATCGTCCGTACGGTGTGGTCCCCTTACTATGTTCCAGAAAACGCTAAATGCAGAGAAATACCAACAAATTTTTCAGTATTGTTTACTGCATACAGTAGGTGAACAGTTCGGGGAGGATGACTGTGTATACCAGCATGACAAAGCACTCTCTCACAAAGCCACACTTAAGAGGCAATGGTTTCTGTACAATAATGTTCCTGAAATGGTCTGTCCAGAGTCCCTACGGAAACCAATGAAACAGTTTTGGGATGAGCTGCGACGTCGAATTCGTTCAAGAATCCACCGTCCAATACAATTATCTTCTCCGGATTCGGCTTTTGAGGAGGGCTGTTATTCCATCACAGACATTCAGACACCTCATTGGAAGAGTGCAGAGTTCAGAACGTGATAATGGAGAAATGTGAGGACACACCTACAAATGTCCACTGAGCTCTTTTGATTAGCTCAAACTACAGTATTTCGGAACGTATGTACAAATCCCGTTTGTTCCTCTCGTCTGTGCCATTACGATGCTTCCCAGCCACAGTGGCTGAGGCTTCTTCATGAATGTAACTAAGCGTTTAATTCTACTACATTTCATTAAATTCACAAACTATCTGTTAATCGCACTCCCAATGGAAACTGACTGTTCGCTATTCAGCCCTATGATACTACCCATGCTTAACTTTCAGAGGAAACTAAATCTACCGTGGATTCAACCAAGTGGTCGTATCTGGCTGTAGCATCATTTTCCTCCAAAATATTTTCTAAGAAGAGAAATTATATTCTGATAAATAAATGTCTTGTGACTAGGGCCTCCCGTCGGATAGACCGTTCGCCGGGTGCAAGTCTTTCGATTTGACGCCACTTCGGCGACCTGCGCGTCGATGGGGATGAAATGATGATGATTAGGACAACACAACACCGAGTCCCTGTGCGGAGAAAATCTCCGACCCAGCCGGGAATCTAACCCAGGCCCTTAGGGTTGACATTCTGTCGCGCTGATCACTCAGTTACCGGGGGCGGACTATATTCTGATAGGAAACCTAAACAATTCGGTTTCATTTCTTTGTTTACAGTTTACATTAAATCAACAATGAGTCTTCTGTTGGACGCTACTGAGATATGAAAACACATCAGTGTTTGAATGAAATGTCGCTGTGGCGCAGAAGACCTCTCAAAAAGAATAATGTTGGTCTTAGGTCGCGCATATGACTGGCACCCACTACATACAAAAATCGATTTAGGGTTACGCGACTCTGCGACACTTATCGTTTCAGTTATATGAAATCATTGTTTCACAGCGGTATGTGCTGACACATTCGCTCGCGCTTCCAGACGCGTTAAGTGGTTAAAAATACACGAGTTTTCAGCCGAGTACTTCTCGGCCTTTGTACAGTGGTGACTGTCTTTCAGTCGCTGCTACCGTCCTTATACAGCCGCGCTGCCTTCTGTGACGTCATTGGTGGCCGCTCCAACGCTAGACAAGGTGACGTTTCCGTCGCGCGCCCACAATAAAGCCTGTTGCCTCCAGCTCAGCACGCGGCTTAGGATCCGGCCGTCGTTAGGTTGGAACGGGCGCTGAGGGCGCGAAACGAAAACACTACCTTGTATCGCGTTGGAGCAGACACCAATGACGTCACAGAAGGCAGCGCGGCGATGTGAGGGCGGTAGCAGCAGCTAAAAAACAGTCACCACTTGACGATGGCGGAGGAGTACTCGGCCGAAAGCTCGTGGATTTCACACCACTTGACTCAACGGGAAGCCCGAGAATTTTATCAGCGTTTCAATTGTCTGATAGTTAAAATGATATTCATAAAATATGACGTGCTAGACATACGCTCATACAGCGAGAGACGGAAAAGCGTAAAACACCCAGGAGTATTGCCGAATGTAATTGTTTTGGCGGTCCAGGTGCTATAGTGTGGGGGAGAGAAAATGTTGCATGGGAGTAGTTGAACACGGTACACTGACCGGTCAACTTTATAGTGATACTAAACTCCTTCCTCATGTGCTTCTTTTAGGGCATGGATGCGGCGTTGATTAAATTTTCATGGATGACAATGCGTGATCGCATCGAACTGCGCAGGCGGTACGAACTCTTAGAACGAGAAGGTATTCGGCGAATGGACTGGCCTGTCCATTTCCCCAACTTGAATCCCATCGAGCACGTGTGCGATACGTTGGAGACATTCTGAAGCTTGTCCGCATCCACCATAATGATCGAAGCAGACGAAACGAATTAAAACTTCTGCTGTGGCTGGGACTCGAAGCTGCTTGCTTGCTTGCTAGGCAGAAATGCTAACAATTACACTACCACAGCACAACGGTCAACTTTTCTGCCCGAACTACCTAAGTTGAGTGCCCTCCACAACACAAACTTCAATTCAATTTCCCTTGTATATTGTCACTACTGCCAGTGCTCTCTGATATTGGCAGGCACCCCAGCATTGGACGTAATGGGTCGTTCTTGTACCATTACTGATCTTATAGATCTTATAATTACGTCCAACGCTGCGGTGCCTGCCAATATCGGAGAGCCCTGGCAGTAGTGACAATATATAAGGGAAAATGAATTGAAGTTTGTGTTGTGGAGGGCACTCAGGTAGTTCGTGTAGCAATATTGATGATTGTGCTGTGATAGTGTAACGGTTAGCCTTTCTGCCTCGCAAACAAAACGACCCGGGTTCGAGTCCCAACCCCACCACAAATTTTAATTCATTTCATCTCCTTCGATCATTATCGTAGATAATAAAAAGAGACTTAAATGTCTCAGGGAAACATTTAAATACAAGATCATCCTTCAGTTGTCAACCGCGTTGGTGCATGAATCGAACGCCCTACCGCAAGATATCTTCACCAACTTTGTGGTCAGTATGGGAACACGTCCGTGGTAATCACACACCCTACTGAAGACCATGTCCAACCCTTTGTAATGTTCAACGGACCACCAAAAATCGCTCTGACTTCACAGTAATTATTGTCTTTGCATAAAACTGTCGTTGCTGTGGCCGTGCGGTTCTAGGCGCTTCAGTCCGGTACCGCGCTGCTGCTATGGTCGCATTTTCGAATCCTGCCTAGGGCATGGATGTGTGTGATGTCCTTAGGTTAGTTAGGTTTAAGTAGTTCCACGTCTAGGGGACTGATGACCTCAGATGTTAAGCACATAGTGCATAGTGCTATTTTAACCATTTTAAAAGTGTCGTTTCTGTTCGTCTCACTGCGTATTTCTTTCAGTTACTTTCTGTATTATGCTGTAGCAGTTCTTTCTATGTATGATCCAAGTTTTTTTCAGCTCTGTTGCTTGGCAGTGACAAATTACGCGACAGTTGCATTCGTCCTTAAGTTTTGCGCGCCAGTGTGTTACCAGTTGGACACTTTACGTGTTTCCGGAAGATCAAAGATGCTCACACAATCTCAAGGTAGTGGAGACGTATGTTAACGGCAAGGAAAATTTCTAACAACTGCCCTCCTGGCGATAGACAAGAAGTCGAATGGCAGACTGTAAAGTGAGGTACCTCAAGATGGATCTACGATTATATGCAGGACACACCAATACTGCTGAAAGATTAATTTTCTTATCACACGATATCTTAATCAATACGGGAGGAATACTTATCGATCTATTAGTAGATGGTAACGGTAGTCAACATAACAAAGACGATTACGTTAATGTCTGCAAAACAAGTACACAACAATTCAGTTGACTACGACGGAGGATATATCACATACGCGGGACACTCATTAAAAAAAAAACTTCCTCAGCCAAATGTATTACATCCTAGTTTGAAGTATTGTCTCGAAATTAATTATTCCTGAATTAAGATATATGAAATGTTTGTGAATCTGTTTATGCTATAAGATGTAAATATTTTTTTATTTGTGGTTTCCAGGAAATGAGTGATCCAACTAAAACTTTCGACGCATTTTCCTTAGATTGCACAGAATTCCTGTAGGTTTTTCGAAATCTATCACACGACGTAGAGGTAGACCCCCCGCCCATCAAACTGGTCGTGGAAAACAGATAAGTTCGAAGTCCGTCTATCACCACCCGGTGATGTCATGTTCCGCTAACAAGGCAGGTTTCACTGAGAAGGCATACGTGCTACCCATAGGCGGTTCATGTGTATTGCGTAGCACGTGGAGCACGAGATGCTGGCACGGTAACTCAGCGTGTTCGCTCAGGGGGTTACCTGCCCTCCGTAATAAAATAACTGAATTAATGATCAAGCCGGCTGGTGTGGCCGAGCGGTTCTAGGCGCTTCAGTCTGGAATCGCGCGACCGCTACGGCCGCAGGTTCGAATCCTGCCTCGGGCATGGATGTGTGTGATGTCCTTAGGTTAGTTAGGTTTAAGTAGTTCTAAGTTCTAGGGGACTGATGACCTCAGATGTTTAAGTCCCATAGTGCTCAGAGCCATTTGAACCATTTAATCGATCAACGCCGAACTTAAAATGATGTATTACGACGTCCGCCCCCACGAGATGCAACGAACAAATGCGAACAAAATGAGATTAAAAAAAAAATACGGGCCCCGCGCTTTCAATTTATTCTGCAAAAAGCTTGAAATTAGAATATGAGACTGACTAGGATTACGTACGCAAGAGTGCACAGTATTTTTAAAGCAGTGGATACAATAGATAACTGTCATAAAACTGATTCTATTTTCGTTCGATTGAAGCACACATTTGACAAATACGGGTTGGAATTCCGGTTCGGCACACATTTTCATTGCCGCCAGTCCATTATACAGCTGATGATTGTCCATATTCGCAGCTGCGAATAAGTTTACTGTATTTCATAACGGCTGTAGTCACCGCAGTGCCTCTTCCTTCGGACATGCATTCATGTCCGAAGGTACAATTGCAGCGTAATTCGGAATAACACAGGCACTGCAATATCGTATTGTGAATTATTAGTCACAACACTGTAATTTAGTTTAATTATGGTGTACTGACATTGTTCTGTCTGTCGTTCAACAGTGTACCATGTATTTATAATCTTAATATTTGCATAATTAATTTCTGACAGGACGAGCGTATTTCTGAATACTTTTCTGATTTTTCCTTAAAATATATCACAGCATTTTTTGTAGATTGTCAGTACTGTCTGATCTTGACTTCTTCTGGCCTTTATATAAATTTCCCTTCTCCTGTTACGTGAAATTTTAATCCCTTTCGTTATCAATGGGCGTACTTGTTATTTAACAGTCTTTCTCAATAACATTCTGATAAAGCTACTTTCAGAAAGTTACACAGATTTACCATGCAATATACTGAAATTCACATCAGCACCTCTTTCTATATATAGCTTCCCTTTAACTCATTCTTAAAACATTGTATCCTGGTATCACTAATAAGCATCACTGCTTGGTATGAATGTGCTATATTGTTTATCTCCATTAATTCTGCATGTGATCCGACAGTTCATCACAGCTGGGTGCACATCAATTGTTTCAGCCTGAGCACTGACTATAAAAATGGTATCAGAGTCCTATTACCTTGAAGCATATGAGTTGGAGAATTCACTCCTGAAACCAGACTGGAGCAGCCAAATAATCATCCCACTTCATTGTTTCTGTCCAAATCTTTTACGAAATACACATTCAAATCGCCATAACTTATTATTTCTTCTTTGACAAGTAGCTCAATAATGCATCTAGATTTCTCACAAATAACTGATAGGTTCCTAGAGATCCGTGTACTGTTACAACTGCGAGAAAAGTATTCTGCTGTGCAAAGTTACAAGCACATGCTTCAAGGATCTAATCTATACGAAAACTGATTGTTTCAATAATTTTGACTTTGTGTCCAACGTTTAAACGTGTTGCGGCACCTCCTTCTTCTACGTTAACTCAACACGAAAATTATGCTCGTCTGCAATCCCTGATATTTCACGTCTCTAGCCCTACCGTTACATAGTGTCATGTTTATGCTGTTGACAGTATTGGCCGAAAAATCGTTTGTATACAAACGTTCGCAGCATATAACTTATACCGTTCTGCGAACCAGTCCAACAACAAGAATACTCCCAGAACGTGACAGCCATTTGTTTGAATTAACGTTAATGATAATCTAGCTCACTTAGTTTTGGTTTGCGACACTGATTTACGTTTCCTTCACTGATTTTGAGTTCAGCCACGAAGGCGTTTACCTTTTGTTGTCCCACCACGTTTAAACGCATTTGTGTAACGTTTCCACGGATGATTCAATGTTTAACACATTCAGATGCATGAGTGTCCTCGTTTTCTCCTACCTAAGGTCGCATTGTTACGTTTTCAGCGTCCATCACTGAGCGCACCGTATATTTTACTTTCCTAACTGGTGTGTCGTTACGTTCTAATGTACAGTATAGTCCTATGCAGCGAGTCGCGATATATTTTGTTGCATCCAGAAGCCTAAAATTTACAACTGTATAAAACGACGCGTTTTTCTTTTTAGTGTGAGCCATAGCAATTCATAATCAATTCGGCGATAGTCTACACCCACAACGGCAAGCAACTCTCAGCCATGTTGCCCTTAATTCGAGCGACAGTAAAAATGTGTAACGGTGCTTACCTGACTCTTCTACTTAATGAAAACAGATTATGGCACATGTTAGTGTGTGCTCAGCCTAAACAGATACTGGCTCAACAATTTATTCAGTTTTACGATGGAAAGGCTTATGATTCACAAACAGCGATTGTTTCCTGCTATGCGAGCGGAGGTAAAAAAAAATCGACTATTACAGGTGGTTTTAGTGTCGTAAGTAGTGTTATTCAATTTGTTGCTCGGATAACAAAGATTCGAAAATGAGGTTAGTACTTACATTAGCGAAATAGTATTTTATTAGACGTCACCTTCAAATGTTATATGGAAATAAAGTAATAAGTTTAAAAAATAAATGCGCACATACAGGTGGACAGAGTCCCCGAAAGTCGATGAGTGGCGGAGGACTCACTTTAGACGTTTTCGGTGCCGCCTGCACATGCTGCCACACATGTCTGCAGCCAATGTAACCACAGCCTCAAGACGTCTTTCTGCCGTTAGAATACTTTGAGGACAGTAGCAGTCTAGGATTTTCACTTTTTAACGGCCGTACATGCTGCTATGTCCAATAAAAGTTCGCAGCAGGAACCTCTAATCAGATATGAATAGTTCCATGCGAACAAATGAGTGAGCATGAATCAGTTAACCTGTCTTTGTGATAAGAAATTAAGAGACGTTAAAAGCAACTGCTGTGCCTCCTTCGCTGAAATTAGTCTGTGTCCATGTAGTAGACTGCAAATAAACTAAATTTCTGCGTGTGTATGCTTGCCGTTCAGTCTCTTTCGGTTCGAAAGGGAATTCGATGTTCCAGTTGTACTCAGAAGCTTTAGGTGCCACTGTGATGGGGATACGTTATTCTTAGTTTGCCAATTATCAGACTTTAAAACTGTACGTGAGGTTCCTCAACAAAATGCATGAAACAATATGCAGAACCACAATAGGCAAATTTGGCGAAAAGAATCTTCAGAATCACATTCTTGAGCTGCAAAATCGAATGACAACTGATTCACATTCCTGAATTCAGGAATATGTCCGGCAGTATTGTATCCAGCCGCTTGCCAGGAACATTAAAGCATAGGCTGATACAATGGAACAGATGTTTTATATTGCCAGAATAAATATACACCCATAGGTACGTAATTTGTTGCTTTTGCTGGAATGATCATGCATCCAACGTCTTTATCCGTATTGAAACATTTACTATTGTTGTGTTCTGATGAGCACTCCAGTAATCACAGAGTAGTACACACTTCTTATTATTTGTGCCATTGTCAATAACAATATTCACGAAAAATGCTTTTAAATGGTCTTTTGACATTTTGCAACTTCTACTAGCCTCGAAATGTATGTTTGGTGGAAGACTGTTTTCAGTAGCCTTTTTAACTTTCAAGCTGAGTTTTTTCTTGAAGACGTACAGTTCTTTTGCCAGGTGCTCACTCACGGAAAGCCTAACATCTATTGTATAACTGTTAGTTGTATTGTGTTGAGACTGGACCAAGGCAACCGTAGATTTTTTCCACTTTTTCAGATACTGTCGCACCAGAAGTTAGTTTATAATTAAATCCAATTCGATCAATGTTCTAAATGCAGTGTGGCTGTACCTGAAAACTTGTTGTTCCCTGGTTTACTTCTTTGACAAAACGGGTCCTAGACTGGTGAATATCTTGGCCTCCCTGTACATCTCTGGCTGTCATGAAAGCACTGATATGCCTACTCCACACTCTGTATTATTTTTTGAGACGTGCTACGAAAGCTGCAAAGCAGTTAACGTCGTTTGCTGAATATCTCTTACTTTTTGGATTGCCCAAAATTTCAGTTGCCAGTAATGGACATATTTTCCTTCATTTCTTGTCAGATTTGAATAGAATGTGTTGTTTTATCTCCAGTTCTTTGACTGCCTTCGTTTCCTCGAAACGAATGTTCATTACATTTCTTCATTTCTCCACATAATCAAATATTACTTTGATGTTCGATGTGCTTTTTGTAGATGGAAGTCTTTTCAATATCGAGTTGTACGTCGCAGCTTTACGTGGTGGTGAATGATAATCATCATAAATACGTTCAAGACGCTATTCCGAAAATTTCTTTAAAATACAAACAGTACTGCATTTCTTTTCTGCTGAAGGTTAATAGTCACCAGAACTGTTAGCTTCTCTTCGACGAGTAATGTTCCGACCACTACCACTAGCCTCACAACCTTGAACACTACTGATCGCGTTATCGTCCGTAAAGCCATTTTCTTCATCCACTAACCTATCCTATCCAATGCGATTTCAGCTGTTGTTGTTGTGGTCTTCAGTCCTCAGACTGGTTTGATGCAGCTCTCCATGCTACTCTATCCTGTGCAAGCTTCTTCATCTCCCAGTACCTACTGCAACCTACATCCTTCTGAATCTGCTTAGTGTATTCATCTCTTGGTCTCCCTCTACGATTTTTAACCTCCACGCTGCCCTCCAATGCTAAATTTGTGATCCCTCGATGCCTCAAAACATGTCCTACCAACCGATCCCTTCTTCTAGTCAAGTTGAGCCACAAACTTCTCACCAATCATATTCAATACCTCCTCATTATTTACGTGATCTACCCACCTTATCTTCAGCATTCTTCTGTAGCACCACATTTCGAAAGCTTCTATTCTCTTCTTGTCCAAACTAGTTATCGTCCATGTTTCACTTCCATACATGGCTACACTCCATACAAATACTTTCAGAAATGACTTCCTGACACTTAAATCTATACTCGATGTTAACAAATTTCTCTTCTTCAGAAACGTTTTCCTTGCCATTGCCAGTCTACATTTTATATCCTCTCTACTTCGACCATCATCAGTTATTTTACTCCCTAAATAGCAAAACTCCTTTACTACTTTAAGTGTCTCATTTCCTAATCAAATTCCCTCAGCATCACCTGACTTAATTCGACTACATTCCATTATCCTCGTTTTGCTTTTGTTGATGTTCATCTTATATCCTCCTTTCAAGACACTGTCCATTCCGTTCAACTGCTCTTCCAAGTCCTTTGCTGTCTCTGACAGAATTACAATGTCATCGGCGAACCTCAAAGTTTTTATTTCTTCTCCATGAATTTTAATACCTACTCCAAATTTTTTTTTTGTTTCCTTTACTGCTTGCTCAATATACAGATTGAATAACATCGGGGAGAGGCTACAACCCTGTCTCACTCCTTTCCCAACCACTGCTTCCCTTTCATGCCCCTCGACTCTTATAACTGCCATCTGGTTTCTGTACAAATTGTAAATAGCCTTTCGCTCCCTGTATTTTACCCCTGCCACCTTCAGAATTTGAAAGAGAGTATTCCAGTTAACATTGTCAAAAGCTTTCTCTATGTCTACAAATGCTAGAAACGTAGGTTTGCCTTTTCTTAATCTTTCTTCTAAGATAAGTCGTAGGGTTAGTATTGCCTCACGTGTTCCAATATTTCTACGGAATCCAAACTGATCTTCCCCGAGGTCCGCTTCTACCAGTTTTTCCATTCGTCTGTAAAGAATTCGCGTTAGTATTTTGCAGCTGTGACTTATTAAACTGATAGGTCGGTAATTTTCACATCTCTCAACACCTGCTTTCTTTGGGATTGGAATTAGTATATTCTTCTTGAAGTCTGAGGGTATTTCGCCTGTCTCATACATCTTGCTCACCAGATGGTAGAGTTTTGTCATGACTGGCTCTCCCAAGGCCATCAGTAGTTCTAATGGAATGTTGTCTACTCCCGGGGCCTTATTTCGACACTGCTCTGTCAAACTCTTCACGCAATATTGTATCTCCCATTTCGTCTTCATCTACATCCTCTTCCATTTCCATAATATTGTCCTCAAGTACATCACCCTTGTATAAACCCTCTATATACTCCTTCCACCTTTCTGCCTTCCCTTCTTTGCTTAGAACTGGGTTGCCATCTGAGCTTTTGATATTCATACAAGTAGTTCTCTTCTCTCCAAAGGTCTCTTTAATTTTCCTGTAGGCAGTATCTATCTTACCCCTAGTGAGACAAGCATCTACATTCTTACATTTGTCCTCTAGCCATACCTGCTTAGCCATTTTGCACTTCCTGTCGATATCATTATTGAGACGTTTGTATTCCTTTTTGCCTGCTTCATTTACTCCATTTTTATATTTTCTCCTTTCATCAATTAAATTCAATATTTATTCTGTTACCCAAGGATTTCTATTAGCCCTCGTCTTTTTACCTACTTGATCGTCTGCTGCCTTCACCACGTCATCCCTCAGAGCTACCCATTCTTCTTCTACTGAATTTCTTTCCCCCATTCCTGTCAACTGCTCCCTTATGCTCTCCCTGAAACTCTCTACAACCTCTGGTTCTTTCAGTTTATCGAGGTCCCATCTCCTTAAATTCCCACCTTTTTGCAGTTTCTTCAGTTTCAATCTGCAGTTCATAACTAATAGATTGTGGTCAGAATCCACATCTGCCCCTGGAAATGTCTTACAATTTAAAACCTGGTTCCTAAATCTCTGTCTTACCATTATGTAATCTATCTGATACCTTTTAGTATCTCCAGGATTCTTTCAGGTATACAACCTTCTTTTAGGATTCTTGAACCAAGTGTTAGCTATGATTAAGTTATGCTCTGTGCAAAATTCTACAAGGCGGCTTCCTCTTTCATTTCTCCCCCCCCCCCCCCCCCCCCCCCCCAATCCATATTCACCTACTACGTTTCCTTCTCTCCCGTTTCCTAATGAAGAATTCCAGTCACCCATGACTATTAAAATTTCGTCTCCCTTCACTACCTGAATAATTTCTTTTATCTCGTCATACATTTCATCAATTTCTTTATCATCTGCAGAGCTAGTTGGCATATAAACTTGTACTACTGTAGTAGGCGTGGGCTTCGTGTCTATCTTGGCCACCATAATGCGTTCACTATGCTCTTTGTAGTAGCTAACCCGCATTCCTATTTTTTTATTCATTATTAAACCTACTCCTGCATTACCCCTATTTGATTTTGTATTTATAACCCTGTAATCACCTGACCAAAAGTCTTGTTCCTCCTGCCACCGAACTACACTAATTCCCACTATATCTAACTTTAACCTATCCATTTCCCTCTTTAAATTTTCTAACCTACCTGCCCGATTAAGGGATCTCACATTCCACGCTCCGATCCGTAGAACGCCAGTTTTCTTTCTCCTGATAATGACGTCCCCTTGAGTAGTCCCCGCCCGGAGATCCGAATGGGGGACTTTTTTACCTCCGGAATATTTTACCCAAGAGGACGCCATCATCATTTAATCATACAGTAAAGCTGCATGCCCTCGGGAAAAATTACGACTGTAGTTTCCCCTTGCTTTCAGCCGTTCGCGGTACCAGCACAGCAAGGCCGTTTTGGTTATTGTTACAAGGCCAGATCAGTCAATCATCCAGACTGTTGCTCCTGAAACTACTGAAAAGGCTGCTGCCCCTCTTCAGGAACCACATGTTTGTCTGGCCTCTCAACATATACCCCTCCGTTGTGGTTGCACCTACGGTACGGCTATCTGTATCGCTAAGGCACGCAAGCCTCCCCACCAACGGCAAGGTCCATGGTTCATGGGGGGAATTTCGGCTGAGTAGTCAAATTAATATTCATGTTTCTGAACAATTAGATCCACCAAAAGCATTGTCAAAGTGTCAAAAATATGCGTGAAACCATTTGTCCAACACCTTCCTTTGGATAACACCTTCTTAATTTAGATGCTACAAAATTTAAAATGTTCGAAACGCCAACGGTTCATTTTTGCTGTTTACGTACGACAATACTGACACACGTATACTAAACATGTCGAGAAATTGCTGAGGTACACTACTGGCCATTAAAATTGCTACACCAAGAAGAAATGCAGATGATAAACGGGTATTCATTGCACAAATAAATTACTATAGTACTGACATGTGATTACATTCTCACACTATTTGGATGCATAGATCCTGAGAGATCAGTACCCACAACAACCACCTCCGGCCGTAATAACGGCTTTGTTACGCCGGGGCATTGTGTCAAAAGGCGCTTGGATGGCGTGTACAGGTACAGCTGCCCATGCAGCTTCAACACGATAATAGAGTTCATCAAGAGTAGTGACTGGCGTGTTGTGACGAGCCAGTTGCTCTGCCACCATTAACCAGACGTTCTCAGTTGGTGAGAGATCTGGAGAATATGCTGGCCAGGGCAGCAGTCGAACATTTTCTGTATCCAGAAAGGCCCGTACAGGACCTGCAACATGCGCTCGTGCATTATCCTGCTGAAATGTAGGGTTTCGCAGGTATCGAATGAAGGGTAGAGCCACGGGTCGTAACACATCTGAAATGTAACGTCCACTGTTCAAAGTGCCGCCAGTGCGAACAAGAGGTGACCGATACGTGTAACCAATGGCGCCCCATACCATCACGCCGGGTGATACACCAGTATGGCGATGACGAATACACACTTCCAATGTGCATTCACCGCGATGTCACCAAACACAGATGCGACCATCATGATGCTGTAAACAGAACCTGGATTCATCCGAAAACATGACTTTTGCCATTCGTGCACCCAGGTTCGTCTTGAGTACACGATCGCAGGCGCTCCTGTCTGTGATGCAGCGTCAAGGGTAACCGCAGCCGTGGTCTCCGAGCTGATAGTCCATGCTGCTGCAAACGTCGTCGAACTGTTCGTGCAGATGGTTGTTGTCTTGCAAACGTCCCCATCTGTTGACTCAGAGATCGAGACGTGGCTGCTCGATCCGTTACAGCCATGCGGATAAGATGCCTGTCATCTCGACTGCTAGTGACACGAAGCCGTTGGGATGCAGCACGGCGTTCCGTATTACCGTCCTGAACCCACCGATTCCATATTCTGCTAACAGTCATTGGATCTCGACCAACGCGAGAAGCAATGTCGCGATACGATAAACCGCAACAGCGGTAGGCTACAATCCGGCCTTTATCAAAGTCGGAAACGTGGTGGTACGCATTTCTCCTCCTTACACGAGGCAGCACAACAACGTTTCACCAGGCAACGCCGGTCAACTGCTGTTTGTGTATGAGAAATCGGTTGGAAACTTTCCTCATGTCAGCACGTTGTAGTTGTCGCCACTGGCGCCAACCATGTGTGAATGCTCTGAAAAGCTAATATTTCGATATCACAGCATTTTCTTCCCGTCGATTAAATTTCGCGTCTGTAGCACGTTATCTTCGTGGTGTAGCAATTTTAATGGCCAGTAGTAGTGTAACAGATCAACTGCCATGTTAACCCTCCTCCTCGAAGATTGCAAGTGCTTTTGTGTACAAATCGAGAGCAATAAAATCACACGGCGCCGCAGGCGTGGTTAGGGGTGTGAGATGCATCTGTGTACAAATGTTTGAATACAAATTCCTACTCGAGCCGAGAAACGCCCCCTGTTAGTAACGGCATGGCTACTATTATTTCGCTCTTTAATGTTTCATAGTCCAGGTACACATCCGTGAAACTGGTACACTGTAACGTGTCGGGATACCGCCTGCTCGGATATTCATCCACCTTAGTCGTTTCCAACAGCGGGCTCTGAATATAATCGCACGCGCAGAGGAGGGGACACGGGTTTCCGTGCCAGGAACAAGACAACAGCTATATGCTGGCAGCCGCCGCACAGCCCTGCGCTCTCATATTTATTTTAGGGGAATGTTTAAATAGACGAACAAAGAGCTCGTTCAGACTCACATTCTTGAGGGAGTCTACTTTCCGGGATGTTTTCGTCCCGCTTGTCGCAACGTTCCGAAGGTCGACACCGAAGCGACTGCCGTTACCCGAGGTACGGCACAAGAAAGGAAATGCGCATTTTGGTTCTTTTGATAGACTTTCTGCGAGATAGTAGATGACACCCTCTCTGGACTATTTAGATCTTAGGGGGAGACAGCCGTGACAAAAGTACTCCATCTGCTGTGCAAGATGTAAGAGACAACCGAAATATCCCTGATTTTAAGGAGAGTACAATAAATCCAATACTCGCCTGTTATTCAGAAGCTATTCAGAGTGATCGACTTTGGCTGAAATTAATTGCAAATCAGAGAAAAATTTTCAGTTTTACACTGATAATCGGGATAAGCTACTTCCAAAACAATTTATATATTTATTTATTCATTTTTTAATTTTGAGGGTCGTGGATGAATTATATGGATAGATAGTCAAGGGATTTATCTTACTTACTTTCAGTATGGTGGGAATTTAAGGAGATGGGGCCTGGATAGACTGACTAAACCAGAGGTCGTACAGAGTTTCAGGGAGAGCATAAGGGAACAATTGACAGGAATGGGGGAAAGAAATACAGCAGAAGGAGAATGGGTAGCTCTGAGGGATGAAGTAGTGAAGACAGCAGATGATCAAGTAGGTAAAAAGACGAGGGAGAGTAGAAATCCTTGGGTAAGAGAAGATATATTGAATTTAATTGATGAAAGGAGAAAATATAAAAATGCAGTAAATAAAGCGCGCAAAAAGGAATACAAACGTCTCAAAAATGAGATCGACAGGAAGTCCAAAATGGCTAAGCAGGTATGGCTTGAGGACAAATGTAAGGATGTAGAGGCATATATCACTATGGGTAACATAGATACTGCCTACACGAAAATTAAGGAGATCTTTGAAGAAAAGAGAACCACTTGTTTGAATATCAAGAGCTCAGATGGAAACCGAGTTCTAATCAAAGAAGGGAAACCAGAAAGGTGGAAGGAGTGTATAGAGGGTCTATACGAGGGCGATGTACTTGAGAACAATATTATAGAAATGGAAGAGGATGTAGATGAAGGTGAAATGGGAGATATGATACTGCGTGAAGGGTTTGACAGAACACTGGAACACCTTTGTCGAAACAAGGCCCCGGGAGTAGACAACATTCCATCAGAACTACTGACAACCTTGGGAGAGCCAGTCCAGAGAAAACTCTACCATCTGGTGAGCAAGATGTATGAGACAGGCGAAATACCCTCAGACTTCAAGAAGAATATAATAATTCCAATCCCAAAGAAAGCAGGTGTTGACAGATGTGAAAATTACCGAAATATCAGATTAATAAGCCACAGATGCAAAATACTAACGCGAATTCATTACAGACGAATGGAAAAACTAGTAGAAGCCGACCTCGGGGAAGATCAGTTTGGATTCCGTAGAAATATTGGAACACGTGAGGCAATACTGACCCTAAGACTTATCTTAGAAGCTAGATTAAGGAAAGGCAAACCTACGTTTCTAGCATTTGTAGACTTAGAGAAAGCTTTTGACAATGTTGACTGGGATACTGTCTTTCAAATTCTGAAGGTGGCAGCGGTAAAATACAGGGAGCGAAAGGCTATTTACAATTTGTACAGACACCAGATGGCAGTTGTAAGAGTCGAGGGGTATGAAAGGGAAGCAGTGGTTGGGAAGGAAGTGAGACAGGGTTATAGCCTTTCCCCGATGTTATTCAATCTGTATATTCAGCAAGCAGCGAAGGAAACAAAACAAAAATTCGGAGTAGGTATTAAAATCCATGGAGAAGAAATAAAAACTTTGAGGTTCGCCGATGACATTGTAATTCTGTCAGAGACAGCAAAGGACTTGGAAGAGCAGTTGAACGGAATGGACAGTGTCTTGAAAGGAGGATATAAGATGAACATCAGCAAAAGCAAAACGAGGATAATGGCATGTAGTCGAATTAAGTCGGGTGATGCTGAAGGAATTAGATTAGGAAATGAGACACTTAAAGTAGTAAAGGAGTTTTGCTATTTGGGGAGCAAAATAACTGATGATGGTCGAAGTAGAGAGGATATAAAATGTAGACTGGCAATGGCAAGGAAAGCGTTTCTGAAGAAGAGAAATTTGTTAACATCGAGTACAGATTTAAGTGTCAGGAAGTCGTTTCTGAAAGTATTCATATGGAGTGTAGCCATGTATGGAAGTGAAACATGGACAATAAATAGTTTGGACAAGAAGAGAATAGAAGCTTTCGAAATGTGGTGCTACAGAAGATTGTTGAAGATCAGGTGGGTAAATCACGTAACTAATGAGGAGGCATTGAATAGGATTGGGAAGTTTGTGGCACAACTTGACTAGAAGAAGGGATCGGTTGGTAGGACATGTCCTGAGGTATCAAGGGATCACCAATTTAGTATTGGAGGGTAGCGTGGAGGGTAAAAATCGTAGAGGGAGACCAAGAGATGAATACACTAAGCAGATTCAGAAGGATGTAGGTTGCAGTAGGTACTGGGAGATGAAGAAGCTTGCACAGGATAGAGTAGCATGGAGAGCTGCATCAAACCAGTCTCACGACTGAAGACCACAACAACAACACTTTCAGTAGAGAGATTCGCACAGCTGCTGCATAATTATTTATCTGTTTTCATTTATTCGTTTATTTATTTATTTGTCCTGATAACTTTAATGCCATCAGACCCTGTCTTACATCCAACCAGTCATTATACATATTTTACTTTACAATCACTAAGATGAGCATGTTATATAGTGCATGTAACAGTTAGTTTCACGTCCATAGATAATTTGTACAATAAATCGTATCGATGTGGAACGATGTCATATACACACCGCAAATTTATTTGTAAATGTGCCTACATTTATATTTTTCGTTCTTATTATTATTAAATACACAGATGTGAGTTAGTAATTTCTATCCATCACCTTTTACACATTATAATAATATAAATTCTTGTAAGGAGTAGAAAGAGCTGTCAAGAAAAAAAACAACATTTATAAATTTCTGCTGAACAAATAAAAACACAGTTTGCATTCGTTCATGTGAAGTACCAACAATAAAGACAAATCAGAGGCAGGTACATTTAAGCTATGAACGATACCAGCAATGGGCATAAGAGAAGGGGTTACAAGGTTACTGTTCGGACAACACTCCGGAATACCGATATGTGCATACGAGGCTAGTGAGAAATAGCAACGGCCAGTTGCGAGAATAAATAAAGCTGCTTCTCTTATCTTGATTTTATCCACACTGCAAAAGGAATGAATGGTAGCCGAGCACTCGGTGACTTGCAGAAGTCCTGTATAAAACGGTCGTTTCAATGACTTTTTAGAAAGTCCCGATTTCCGAGTTGGATATTATCGAGATGCCTCTCAGCCACAGCCCGCAAAAGGCAATGGTCCTGGGTTCGAACTCTCGTCCGATATACAGTTTTAATCTGCCAGGATGTTTCATATCAGAGCACACACTGCTGCAGAGTGAAATAGTCATTATAGCAACTATCCTCCAGTTGTTGGGGATACAAAACAATCGATTATCGCTAAAACCGCTTTTACAATATAACGAACAAATTACATTATTTCTGAAACTTTTTTTCTCCTCGATGATTTGATAATACCTTTTAAGGTCTCCAGTCCAATTGATGATGCCACTTTTGCGCATATTAAATGAAATCTATTCGCAGTTGCGAGTATGGATTGACGACAATGAAAATTTGTCCGGATCGGGACTCGATCCCGGAATTCCCGCTTACCGCGATCGGTCGCCTTACGGTTTGGCTACCCGAGCATGACTCAGGGCTAGACCGAAACTTCCATATGTCGTCAGCCACGTGTCTATAACCTGTACTCGTACATTCATTATGTATATTCCCATAAAGGAGAGACATTTTACTCGAAAGTTGCTTACCCCTTGGTGTTGGCGGATAAATACGATATTGAACAGCAATATTGTATTTGCGCATATTATTCGGACGCCTAACCTAGTTTCATTGTTCAGACACTCTTTCTGAGCTGTGTTCTTTGGAAATACGGGGTGTTCAGAAAGTCTCTCCGCAGTGCCATATGGTTGTTAGCCGCGCGTGCCGTATGATTGTTGGGCTGTCTCTGTTACTTCCCTTCAAGTGGACTCTCCCAGCATTCCACTGTTTCGTTTATCTCAGCCAGCGTCAGTAGTATCGTTGGTGCGTGTCGTCACGTGTTGACGTGAATGTTTAAGTTTAGCTCCTTTGTTCGTTTTGTTTCATTTTTGTCACTGTTAAAACGCTAACCATTGAAGAAAGTGTATTTTTAGTCGAACAAGTATTCAAAGCTGGCAGTAAATACACAATTTCAGTCCGTCAAACATTTTATTCAGTTTTCCCAGAGACAACGTTCCCACATCGTGATACTGTGCGAGATTTGATTAACAAATTTCGAAGTACGGGTTCAGTGACAGATGCACCGAGAAGTTGGCGTCCTAGCGTTTTGCCTGAGGATAAACTACTCGACATTTCCGATAAAATGCCCACGAGTCAAAACAAGTCAGTAAGAAAGCTCGGCTAGGAAATCGATGTTGGTGTCGGAACGGCCCACACAGCTGCAAGGAAAAAATTAGCACTTTTCCCATACAAAATGACAGCCGTGCAAGAACTGAAGAATACTGATCATGGCAAGAAAATGCATTATTGTCAATGGTTCAAAGATTTCGTTCAACAAAATTGAAGGGATATTCTTAATGAAACGTTTTTCACTGATGAGGCGTGGTTACATTTATCCGGGTACATGAACTCGCAAAATTCTCGTATGTGAAGTACTGCAAATCCATTGTGTATTCATGAGGAACCACTTCATTCTGTGAGTTTGGATTGCAATTTCTAGACGTCGGATTGTGGGTCCCATATTTTTCAGCGAAACGATAAACGCACAACGATACTGCAGTGAGTTTCATTTCGGTATATTCACTGCGGCATACGGCACGCACGGCTGACAATCTTACGGCACGGCGGAGAGACTTTTCGAACACCCCGTACTGGGAACTACCATTTCACAAAGTAAGTATCTCATTGGCTAGTACTCTCCCTCCACAGTCCATCCCACCATAATGAAGATTATTAGCGCCTAATGAAAAAAAAAATATTTTTTTGGACAGTTTCATTTTTTAAATGACGGAATATAAACAATATTTAGTTTCTGTAGGTGTTTTACTAAACCATGAAGTAATGAGTCAATGAGACAATTGATGCTGCTTATTTCTAGGATAATGAAGCAATTTTCAACGTATCATGAGTGCTAACTACAACTTCTCTGGAAATACAGCTAACTATACACGTTCACAGTAAATATTTGTTGCAAAATATTCTTCCCCTGCACCAATTCTCTCCCTAATGATACTCGCTTCACTCCACGCTGCACCATAATTTAAAATCAACCAAAGTCCAATGTGTGCAGCTGTAGTTGGATCTACTACTTCAAAATCGCTAAACTATTGGGCACCTTGCTTCTCAACTGGCAGGAACTGGAAGAATTCAGGGTGCCAACCCTTTGTGTCTGACCACTGCAACTAATGATAACATTAATAATTAAAGAAAGGAAATAAAGGTGCAGCAACTTTCCAGAAATAAGGCTATTTTCACACAGACATTTCAATATATGCATTTGGGGACATGAAAAAATGCAAAATAAGTACAGTTTGTTACACCTTTTTGTGAGATTACTACATTTTTCATCTTTTCCCTTTTATTTCAAGCTTAAGCACCTCCCCACAGCCCACCGTTTTTATCTTCGTTTTTAATACATAACAAAGAATTTTTTCCCCTTTTTGAACAGGATTTTAATATTTTTTAATCAGAACTCAACAGCGGAAAATAAATATTAATTAATTTATGGAAAACACCAGTAATTATTCATATCCGCCAACCTTAGAAACAACAGTTGACCTCAGTGACCATGCTCAACCTGCAGCTGTGATAGCAAATAAAATTTAATGAATGATGCTGCAACAGTTGAAACCTAAATTCAGTTAGGGCTGGCATGAATTTGAAGATTCCTATCTAACGACTGTGTAATGTCTTGCTGGCCGTGTTAGTGTTTTACCGGAATGGACTTTTCACAACAAAATCATGCCGAATTTTACGAAGGAGAAGTTGTGTGCACTTTCAGAAGAACTGACGACTCAGTTTGTCGAAACCGATGGCATCGTTTTGGGATGTGCCTCCGCAAAGTAAATATTCCAATCGACGACAAGCATCAAAGATACAAAATAAACCATCACATCCAGAGCAACAAACATTTAAATAGCATCGAACTTCAAAAGTTGAAAACTAAGGAAAATACTCTGACACACACCTTCGTTTCAGGATCTGAAAAGCAGAGGTCATTGAATGAGTTTAGTGTGGATCTTACCATGGCATTAATCCAGTCAGGAATTTCAATCCACAATGTAAACAATCCTTCATTCAAATCATTTCTTGAGATTTACACACAAAAGTCAATACCAGGTGAAAGTATTCTGCGGCCAATTTATGAGAACGTTTTAGAGAAAATAAGAGAGAGTTCGGCAGGAATGCAGTGGGATTAGGTTTGGATGAAACTACTGGTGAGATGCAAAGATGCATTTTGAATTTGTTGATTTTGCCATTATCTGTTGAACGGATAAAACGTAAGCTTTTTAAAATGTAGCATCTCGAGAAGACAAATGCGTGTACGATGTTGCCGTCAATCAACGAGTCATCTATGACCCTATTGCCTGGGCGCATACAGTACGAAAAAATCAGGCCTGTGGTCACTGATCAAGCACGCTATATGTTTTCGGCTTTCCAACAACTGACGGGCATGTAGCCCAACCTGAACCATGTGACATGTACTGCACATGTTCTACACAGCGTTTTCGAAAGTATGAGGGCGAATTACTGCAGACCGGTCGTTGTGGCCGAGCGGTTCTAGGCGCTTCAGTCTGAAACCACGACACTGCTACAGTCGCAGATTCGAATCCTGCCTCGGGCATGGATGTGTGTGATGTACTTAGGTTAGTTAGGTTTAAGTAGTTGTAAGTCTAGTGGACTGATGACCTCAGATGTTAAGTTCCATAGTGCTTAGAGCCATTTGAACCAATTACTGCAGGGTAAATGCATTCTGGGGTGTGCCTCCGCGAGGTAAACGTAGGAGTCGACCGCAAGCATCGAAGATGCAGAATCAGAATGAACCAGTACTTCCGGAACAACAAACACTTAAAGAACATTGAACTTCAAAGTCCAAAACTATCTGAAGAAGATCCTGGTAAAGGTCCAAGTCGTCAAGTTTTGTATCAAGCAGTGGCAGGGATCCATCTTCCACAGTTTCCTGTCATCGCAAGGTGGGTTACTTGAATAAGATGTGCAGTATTCTAATGCGAAAAGTTTGATAAAATCAAACACTTCACATGTGCCCTAGATTCAATGAACGCGATAGCTGGCCCAACAATTAGTCCACAATAGAGACATAGGGTTGGAACTTTTAGCAGTGTATGGGTACAAGTATTTGCCTGATGCGATTCAGAGTTTGTAAGAAGAAGGTATGGAGGTGGAAGAACAATAGAAGAAGCTGACAGACTAGCAAAAGACAAATTCGTATTAAACTGAAGAATAATTCAGATATGTGAACCTCTGCAACTTTGACTGAACTTCTTTTACCGATGCTCACAAGATATATTCCATCGGTTTCCGTAAATGGTGAAAGGAGTTTTTCCGCACATAGGCAGTAATTGAGCTCAAAGCGCCAGTGACTTAAGTGTCAAAAACTTGGTAATGATGTGTGTAATGCAGTTTTACAGAACACTGTAAATGGGACAAAGAAAATTAATGTAGCTGGTTTAAACCCAGATAAAATACTTTCATAAGCACCTTTATGTATGTTCTTTCAGAACCATTATACCCCGTTTTCCGACCATAATTTGTACCTTAAAATCCATTCACTATTAATAATATTACAATGTAGGCCCTACAATGGTACTGTAATCATTACATAGTTACTGCTGTGTTGCGCTGTCAATTAGTTCGTTTACTGTTACGAAGTGAATAGTGAAGCAACTACCTTAATCTCTGAGAAAACATTTTCATGAGACATTTAAGAATATGTGATATATATGTTCAGTTTACTGTTATAGATGCATGGTACAAAGAGAAAAGCGTGTGTCTAGTGGGTGGACTACATGAGGAAGATGTTTATACCTTCGTTCCACAAGCCATAACTTCCAGCTCATTGCGTCACATGCTAAATTTAGTTTTATTAAGAAAATTAATTGTTGGTAAGCTATTTAATCAATATTACGGTCTCTCGAAATATTGATAATAGTAATGATCTTCTAAAAATAACATAATTTAGTGACCAAAACACAGTTGAACTCTTGTGTTTTATCCCTCACAAAATTACAATTACCGACAGAGGCGTAATTATCCCCAGGGTGAGAACCACTGCTTTAGAAGATAAAAACTATAGGAAGCCGAGTTTAGGATATATTCAACAAATACTCGAGAAAGCTGTAAGTAAGTACTGCTCTGAGTTGAAGAGGTTCGCAGAGGACAGGAAGTCGTGGCGTACAGTTTCAAACCAATCCGAAGACCGGTCGGTGACACTCCCCCTCCCAGAAAGAAACCTCTAGCTTGACGAAGAAATATACAAAGTTCCTGTAAAATATGATCGATCACGTCACGTTCCTGTACTTTGTGATGGATCATGCCATGAACAAAGTGTCTGGAACGAATGAAGGCAGGTCATTAATGAGGGCAAACTCACTTAGGGATAGCAGGTGATAGTAATGAAGGAAATTTATTTCGGGACTCTCCTCTTGTCGTTTCCCAATCTCTCCACTTTTTTTCCGCGGGCCATACTAGCCGGCTTCGCCGTCCCCGCCAGAGTGCGTTCGCTCCTTTGGTGCGGCCGCATTAGCATGACCTGTTGGCGGGCTGTTTTCGGACTGGTTGGCCACGACTTCCTGACGGTCCGGTGGTCAGGTTCCATTTATCGACGTCACCCACACGCTGCCCAAACAAGCCACTCAGTTCGGCCACCCCGACCCCGAACTGCCTTCCTGCTTTCACACACACACACACACACACACACACACACACACACACACACACACACACGCACTAGTCCACACGTTGTCACTCGACGCCGATCGATTCCTGAGACTTATATCTCTATACTTTAGTCGCAGAACTGCAGTATTCATGTAAAGGGAGGATTTTGAGTGTTGTGATATAGGTCGTCATGTGGACGTGGAAGAAATGTATTACTGTACTTGTTATTCCCCCCTCCCAACTTGGCAGAATAAGCAGACTGAGGCCTTGATTAACTGCATGAATCTACAAGAATCATAGTTAAATAAAGGAAGAGGTGTGGCAATCTCCTTTCTATGGGTCCCAGCTCATGCAGTATTGTCTACAGTGACATGGTTGGTCAGCGGTCGAAGGTGGCCAGTGTTTCTGGCCCTGCAATGAATGTCCGTCTACCTTCCTCCGATTTGAAGTTACTGAGGCAGCAACTGGCCAAGAAGGAGTGTGCAAAGGACTGGCGCCTTTCAGTCTGTCATAGGGGTCAACAGTATGCTGCGTTCCAACCATTTTCGAAAATTTCAGGCTAGCAGGAAGCTGATAACTACATTGAAATGAATTCGTACCAACTACGTTCCCACTGCTTCCCACCTACATCGCACAGGCATCAAGGATAATCCTTTCAGCGACTGTCAGAAGCAAGAATAAGGGTATGGAAGGAAGGGAGGGAGGTTAGGTTTAAGGAGCACAAGCTCGGATTGTCTCAGGGATGAGGAAGGAAATCGTCCTTGTCCTTTCAATGGAACTGTCAACAACCTGCTGTTTCTCTGCAGCTTAAAAGTTCCCCTTCCACCAAGTGCTTCTACCTTCTTGTGTTATGTAGATCCTCAAATATACAAACATCTCTTTTGTTTTCTATCAGATTGTAAAGTGTGTTTATGAAATTTGGTGTTCTATGTGCAGGTATATAAATTCTCCAACCTCCAGGTGCATGCTTCGTAAACTGTGTTGAGTTCTCATTTTTATGGTCTATTTTCTCCAAGACTGACATGTGAAGACTCGATAGCTACGAGTCTTGAACCAATGTGGAAATTACAAGAGAGTTTAAAATCATGATTCACAGTATTTCTATTGTGAGTTCTCTGTATACATGTTTTTTCATTTGTACCGAGCTGCTGAAAGTAAATATATATATATATATATATATGTACAATGTCTGTGTGTGTGTGTGTGTGTGTGTGTGTGTGTGTGTGTGTGTCACATCCCTTCCTAAGACACTGCACCGATATCTACCAAATTTGGTACACATTTCCTTTAGTGTCTGTCAGCAATCACTGTCGGTGTAAGAACCACCTCCGTATCATAGTTCAGGAGATGTGACGTCATAAACAATAAGATACGTGAAAAACTGCCACATTATGTATTACATTTAAATTTATTATTTGCTTGCTACTAACCCTATTCGTAATAAGTTTCGCA
The DNA here is from genome assembly GCF_021461395.2 of Schistocerca americana. NCBI lineage: Eukaryota > Metazoa > Arthropoda > Insecta > Orthoptera > Acrididae > Schistocerca > Schistocerca americana. Next base: position 983,901,386 of record NC_060121.1, read on the forward strand.
GGCAGCATCCACATGTAAAGCTAAATCCACCAACATCATATTACGGTACCCCAAATAGTTAAGGAAATAAGACACCATAAACAGTGAGATATCTGAAAAACTTCCTCATTGTGAATGACATTTAAATTTATTACTTCGTTAGTACTATAGCTATTCGTAACACCTTTTGCAGACAGTATACAAATGTGAAACTTCCTGGCAGATTAAAACTGTATGCCGGACCGAGACTCGAACTCAGGACCTTTGCCATTTGCGGGCAAGTGCTCTACCATCTCAGCTACCCAAGTCGTGCTTGGGTAGCTCAAATGGTAGAGCACTTGCTCGCGAAAGGCAAAGGTCCCGAGTTTGAGTCTCGGTACGGCAGACAGTTTTAATCTGCCAGGAAGTTTCATATCAGCGCGCACTCCGCTGAAGAGTGAAAATCTCATTCTGGAGTATACAAATATGTCGCTGAATGTACATAGACAAATATACTACTATGTAAATTGAAGATGGAGGGGAAAAAAGGAAGGAACAGGAACTATTCATGTCAAGTGGATCAGGACTTCATGTGGAATCAGCGCTGACGAGTGAAAATGTGCGCCACACCAGGATTCGAAGCCGGGGTCTTCTGGTTACGCAGTTGCGTTATCCGCTGTGCCCGCCTGACACAGTGTTTACCGTCGTTGCGCAGACCATCTCAGTGCGCCTTCCGGACGACCCACACACCCACTTAGCACCACACATCCGCAGTCGTCGTCCGTGTCCTACATTCTCGCTACTTTGAGATTCCCGCACGAGGTCCAACGTTACTGTGCATCCGCAATGAAAGTGGTGAAGTCACTGTCCATCGAGGCGATTCAGTTACATGAATGCAATGGGGTCTGTTCTTTCGGACACGTACAGAAAAACAGTCGTCACGCATTCATATAGATATATAATTCTACGACACATAGTTTAAGAGACATGACGTCATAAGCAATGAGATCCGTGAAAAAATGTCGCATCACGCGTGAAGTTTAGTACTGAGACATTCCTACAGTCGAGTCAACTGACGGAAATCCCTGACAATTGGCAGCGCTTTTGACGACTTTCAACTGGCGTATATAGAGCTATGAAGTGTGTAGACATGCGATGATGCTGCGCATAGCGTACAGAAACTGTTCTGGATGGTACACTACAGAAACAATCCATTTTTAGTTTTCGTTTGTAATAGAAAATTGGCAAAATAAGTACCCGGGCCATGCCAGATTTGTCAACTAGTGGTTCAATGAACCCAAGCGAGCAAATTAAGTGTTCGTAGTAAAGCGGTCTACAATGTAGCAGATATCTCGCCGAAAACTCAGCAAAACCAATATTTTACGTACTTACGTGTAGAATCTGTTAGATGTAGAACACACTTTGTAGACAACAGTAAAGCAAGAAACAATCGTACGGCATTGTTCGCTGGATGACACCGAGGGAAGGTTCAGCAAATTAACCGAAAACGGTTTTCCTCCCTCACGTGCTGAGGTCGTTTTCTTCGCGGTGTGTGAGAGCTGCGACGTAAGAGTGTCTGGTACAGGAGATTGTAACAAATGTGTGTATAGTGTGGTGTCAAACTTCTGTTGTATGATGAGGGGGGAGGCGAGAGTGTGAAATCTTCTTTAGGCACACAGTCTGCTTCTCTCGAATGGCACCAAAGAGATTACATTAGATTAAATTCAGTTTTTTTCCATAGACCCAAAAAATTAGATGATTCTCGTGAGTATGGAACATGTCAGAAAGTATAGCATAAAACATTTGAATATAATACTTACTACCCTGACCATTTGTCAGGAGATTGTCGAAATAGGTGAATACAATGCGGTAAACTGGAACTGCTCATATTTACAGAATTAACACACTGTCAGAATGAAACATTGTTATGCACTATTAATAAATTTATCATACACAAAATAGCTAATTTGGAGGTTGTGACCAAGTGCTGTCAAAACTGAAATCTCACAGACTATCGAGTTGTAATTCCAAAAATTTCATTGCCAGATGCAAAGTTTATTTTGTTTGCAGATAATAATTAGCAAGTCAAGTACAGATTTAGAAATAACTGCTAATCAAATACCCACTGACCTTAACAAGTGGTTAAAAGCTAATTCACTATCATTAAACTTTGAGAAGACCCACCATATGCAGTTCAGAGCCCGTAAGAGAGTTCTTTCCAGCATGTGTATAACGTATGAAGACAAGCAGATCGAAGAGGTTGACAGTGTTAAATTTTTGGCATTACAAATCGATAGTCTTTTAGAATGAAGTAAACATGGGTTTTAAAACGCATACCTTAAGAGCTGAGAGATATTCTTGGTTTTCAGCATTGTGAAACAAATCTCTTCTACTGCAAGCTCTTTGCTTTTCGTATTTTGGGAAGTGGTAGTAGTATGGGCCAAAACAACAACAAAATGTGCAGTAAACATGTGTTCTAAAATGCATACGTCAACAGTATGAGCACCTGTTCATCTTCGCTACTTTGGAACACGTCTAATGAACAAGTGCTCATAACTTTCAAGGTATGCATTGTAGAGCACGTGTTTACTGGACATTTTTGTTGTTGTTTCTATCCAAACTACCACTTCCCAAAATATGGAAAGCAAAGAGCGTGCAGTAGAAGAGATTTGTTTCACAATATCGAAAATCAAGAACATTTCATAGCCCTTAAGGTATGCGTTTTAGAGCCGTTGTTTACTTGACATTTGTGCTTCTATTATCGTGTACTTTCAGCAGGGTAAGTTAGCACCATCCTCTCTGAACACCGTGTAGATGGCAAAAGGAACTGCTTTGAAGGGAACAATACAGTAGTTTGAAAAAAAAATGATAGATAAACAATTTGTCTAATTACTTTTCTCACACACCTCGTATGTCGCGCACTATCAAGTTCGCTATCAAATGGTTTGAGTGTCCATTCCTCAGGTTTTATGCAAGCTGATTGCTGTTGGACAGAATGATGACATTCTTATGTATTAATTCAGGACCGAACGTTGCAGTTTCCGACAAGCTCACAGGCGTCACTGGATGCGGATATGGAGGGGCACGTGGTCAGCACACCGCTCTCCCGACCGTATGTCAGTTTACGAGACCGGAGCCGCTACTCCCCAATCAAGTAGCTCCTCAATTGGCCTCACACAGCCGGAGTGCACGCCACTTGCCAACAGCGCTTGGCAGACTCGGATGGTCACCCATCCAATTGCTGGCCAAGCCCGATAGCACTAAACTCTGGTGATGTGATGGGAACCGGTGTTACCACCGTTGCAACGCCGTCGGTGCAAAATTTAAGGGCGAAAGTAATTTTTGCATGATGCTGCCAGGAAACAAAGCTCAATGAAATCTGAACGATACACAGTAGGTAACTGAAAGAAATACGCAATGAGACGAACAGAAATTATACTTCATTTGAAGAGAATAATGACATTGAAGTCATCGCGATTCAAGGTGATCCAATAAAGGCGGAACATGGCTCATAATATGGTGTGCCGGCCGGTGTGGCCGTGCGGTTCTAAGCGCGTCAGTTTTGAACCGCGTGACCGCTACGGTCGCAGGTTCGAATCCTGCCTCGGGCATGGATGTGTGTGATGTCCTTAGGTTAGTTAGGTTTAATTAGTTCTAAGTTCTAGGGGACTGATGACCTCAGTAGTTAAGTCCCATAGTGCTCAGAGCCATCTGAACCATAATATGGTGTGTGATCACCACTGACGCTTCCTCTGCAACGTTCTCCCATGCTACTGGCCATAAGGTTGGAAAGGAGATCTTGTGGAAGTGCAACTATTCTCCCACCATCACGGGTGACAACTGCTGGATAGCTGGAGGTATATGCAGACATGCTGCAATATGAATCCCACTGTACACGATTTAAGTCAGGGGAACGGGCAGGCCAGTCAATGCGCCCAATATCCTCCAGTTCCGAGAGTTCCTCCACGTGCCGAGGTCGCACATTGTCATCCACAGGAAATAGAGTCAGTACAGAATGCACGTCTGAATAGCCACATATGGAAATGGTGTAGCGTCAAAATAACTTTGACCAATGTGTCTACTGTGATCAAAGATTTGAAGGTCACTGCGCCCCTGCAACACTATACCATCCTGCCCCCCTCACCCATCCGCACCACACACCACAACACTTGGACCAGCAAACCGATGATGCTCGAGACTATTCCTGGGTGTATTACATGTTCCAATCTCTCACCTCCCCATCATAACATCAAAACTGGATGATCGTACTGACCTCCAGACCTCTGAAGGCGATACACTCACCTGTCAACAATATTGTGACACTGTACCTCTTCCCCACGCGGCTCTGACTTCGTGTTTCTGGATGACAATGCAGACAGCATCAAACAGCGCAGGCAGAGCACATTCGGGGACTGGACTGGCCTGCCCGTTCCCTCGACTTAAATCCCATCGAGCACGTGTGGGATACGATGGGGAGACGTACGTCCATATGGATCGACGACCATCCAGCCCTTGTCAATCGCACTGGTGGAGGAATGCAACGGCCTACCCCAAGAACTCCTAACTAAGCCTGTGCCCAGCACGAAGAGCACAATGCGGAGCATGAATTGCCGGCAGTGGCGACCAAACTCCCTATTAAAAACAGTGCCCCACCTTTGGTAATATCACTCCCCATATGCATCTCTCCAAATAAACGGAAATGTGATGTAGAGCCATAAATCTGTGGATGTCGTTAATTCAATCGTTACACTAGTTCTTCACTCGAAGACTTGAGAGTTGCTCTCAATTTTAATTTACGATCATCATGATATATGGCTCCATATGACATTTTCGTTTATATGGAGAGATGCATATGGAGTCTCAAGATGGCATGGTGAAATGCTGGAACTTGTAGCCTTGAAAATAAAATTTATAACATCTTAAGAGACACGGCAGTGTGTCAGTTTCATTGACAATGACAGTTACTTAACCAGCCGGTGTCTCATGTCCATGATGGACTTATTTGAACAAGGTGGAACACATCTGACCCACAGATTACGAGGACTGTGTGACCTTTGCGGGAGCATCTGTTACCACATAAATCAGGAAATCTTGCAAGAAAGTGTCCAATCCACGCCAAGCAGAATCGTTGCTGTATTGCTTTCCAAAAGCGAACCAGCTAACTTTTCCTAAGGTGGGTGTAAAATTTTGTATCGTCAGTGCAAATTACTAAGCCAGCAGAAGCAACTGCTAAAAAATTGAATATTTAAAGGATGAAAACAGGATGACGAGTACGTGTTTGTTTAGAAGCCTCAGTAAAACGTTAAATATTTGTTACTTGTCGAGGAGATCTAACTGAGGGGGGTATTTCCACCATGACGTGCATCAAGATCAGCAGATACGTTTAAGGTGCAATAGAGCAGCAAGTAGCCCAGTCAACTGCGTGGTCGTTTGACACGCTGCATCACAAACGCCTACTTGCCCGCTTTTTCTAGCGGCTCTGGACAGCACGGAGGCACTTGTTTGTGACAGCAGCTTCCCCGACCCTCGTTAAAGCGCCGGGCAGGAAACGCTAAATGACTTGCGACGTCGGTGCCGAAGCCAGCAAGTAACCGGCGCGCCACTTCCAGCTGTCAGCAGCAGACGTGTTGCAACCAGCGCTTCTTGCAGCTCCCCAGGGGCGACAGGGGATCCTCATCAGACGACGAACCGTGCGCCCGCTTCTGTTTTACATCTCTTATTTTGACAGGAAATAATTCGTCTCTTGTCCATTGATGACTAAGAAGTCTACAAACGCCTTCCTATACGAACAACAAGTTATTTTAATTCTTTCAACTTCTCCGCAGTAACAGGTATCTTAGCACCACTCGATATTTCATGTGGTTTGGCTATACGTTTTCGCTGGAGACCAAAGATTTCCAGTTAGTCAAGAAAATTGCATTTGAAGGCCACTTTAGTACATTTTTTTAATAATTCGAAATCTACGGTCTCTACCGAAAACGCATCCCAGTACAAAATTTAACTACATTAAATTTCCTACAGAAAGTCGTGTTCATTTTTCTGTAGGACTACCTGTTTACACAATCAGGCAACTGAATATGTAAATATTTCTTGTTGTTTTTGAAGGCGTTGCAGGTTGCATAACAGCCATAGGTAGGTGCAGCTAAATCATTGTGGGTAATAACAACCTGTGGAAAAGCATGTATGAAAGTGAGAAGTCTCTACAACAAAAAATTAAGGCATTATAATAGAATTCTAAGATAAGAAGTCATTTATGGGTCGGAAACACGACTTTTATTTGGAAGCAAAATGATATTAGAAGATTTGGAAAAGAAAGGGAGCAGAATTTTGTGAAAAATATTTTCTACTCAAGAACAAAGATGGCAACTGGGTTTTTGAGACAAAGTAAGGAAATATACTTATTCCATGCGATTGCAGTCTTGCTCGGCATATTCCACTGATAAATTCTTCTCGTGATTCCTTAACTGCGGGTGAACACAACGTATTATTCTTACTACTCTCTTTTGTGCAATCAATAATTTCTTTCTGAGTGAAGACTTATCCCAGAAAATTATTTCTTAAGACGCTATTGAGTGGAAGTATCAAAAATATGTCAGGGGAATGAGAAGGTAAGAGTAGGAGACGAGGTACTGGCGGAAGTAAAGCTGTGAGGACGGGTCGTGAGTCGTGCTTGGGTAGCTCAGATGGTAGAGCACTTGTCCGCGAAACGCGAAGGTCCCGAGTTCGAGTCTCGGTCCGGCACACAGTTTCAATCTGTCAGGGAGTTTTACGTCAGAGGGTTGATTCGTTTGTTTACTGAGCTTGACTCAGGATCCTTCCTTCACAGCTTTACTTCCGCCTGTAGCTCAACTCCTATCTTACAGTTTTGTATAAATTATTCAGCACAACTTTTTGCACAATTCTATAAAACTTAAACTTTTCTAAGAGCGTCATACGATATACGCAATCAAACACCTTGTAACGATAAAAAATTTACCAACTGGCAATGCTTTAATATTGGTGTTATCCTATTATAGAGGAAAAGGTATCCCATCTACATCTTGTCTTGAGCCAAACTCTTCATCTCAGAGCAGCAGTTATACCCAAGTCCTCAGTATTTGCTAGCTATGTTGCAGTCTCTATCTTCCTATCTCAGGAGCTGCTCTAGTACTACAGAAGTTATTTTCTGAGGTCTTAACACATACCACATCATCGTGTGCCTCTTCCAGCCAATCTTTTCCACATATTCCATTCCTAGCCGATTCTGCAGAGATGTCACTATCACATCCAAACGGATAGACAACCTGTTATTCTTCTGCATTCTTCGTTTTCATTTCGTACACCGAGCGAGGTGGCGCAGTGGTTAGCACACTGGACTCGCATTCGGGAGGACGACGGTTCAATCCCGTCTCCGGCCATCCTGATTTAGGGTTTCCGTGATTTCCCTAAATCGCTTCAGGCAAATGCCGGGATGGTTCCTTTGAAAGGGCACGGCCGATTTCCTTCCCCATCCTTCCCTCACCCGAGCTTGCGCTCCGTCTCTAATGACCTCGTTGTCGACGAGACGTTAAACACTAATCTCCTCCTCCTCCTCCTCCATTTCGTACTTCCCACTCCAATTTTACCAATATACGCACCTTAGCGCATGCTCCTAAGTAGCTCAGTGGTTAAATGGTACCCTACATCGTCGGTGAGTCCTAGGATTCTTAACTGTAACTTATCAATACTTTCACCTCTGGCATACTTTATTAATATGATTAATGTTGGCTCCACGCTAACTGTGGGTTGCTCTAAAGTGTATGATTAGTTTATTGGAGGCAGGAAGGCTAAGCAATATCACATCTATGAGAAACACGTCAGGAAATTACTAAAATCTTGATGGTGAAGATAAACATAAATTAAGTTATGTAAATGCACCTCTGAACCCCAGATACCATTTTGTGGCCCTGTAATATACAATTAGGTTACACATACACTACTGGCCATTAAAATTGCTACACCAAGAAGAAATGCAGATGATAAACGGGTATTCATTGGACAAAGATATTATACTAGAACTGACATATGATTACATTTTCACGCAATTTGGGTGCATAGATCCTGAGAAATCAGTATCCAGAAAAACCACCTCTGGCTGTAATAACGGCCTTCATACGCCTGGGCATTGAGTCGAACAGAGCTTGAATGGCGTGTACAGGTACAGCTGCCCATGCAGCTTCAACACGATACAACAGTTCATCGAGAGCAGTGGCTGGCGTATTGTGACGAGCCAGTTGCTCGGCCACCTCTGACCAGACGTTTTCATTTGGTGAGAGATCTGGAGAATGTGCTGGCTAAGACAGCAGTCGAACATTTTCTGTATCCCGAAAGGCCCGCACAGGACTTGCAACATGCGGACGTGCATTATCCTGCTGAAATGTAGGCTTTCGCAGGGATCGAATGAAGGGTAGAGCCACGGGTCGTAACACATCTGAAATGTAACGTCCATTGGTCAAAGTGCCATCAATGCCAACAAGAGGTGACCAAGTCGTGTAGCCAATGGCACCCCATACCATCACGCCGGGTGATACGCCAGTATGGCGATGACGAATACACGCTTCCAATGTGCGTTCACCGCGATATCGTCAAACACGGATGCGACCATCATGATGCTGTAAACAGAAACTAGATTCATCCGAAAAAATGACGTTTTGCCAGTCGTGCACCCAGGTTCGTCGTTAAGTACACCATCGCAGGCGCTCCTGTCTGTGATGCAGAGTCAAGGGTAACCGCAGCCATGGTCTCCGAGCTGCTGCAAACGTCGTGGAACTGTTCGTGTAGGTGGTTGTTGTCTTGCAAACGTCCTCATCTGTTGAATCAGGGATCGAGACGTGGCTGCACGATCCGTTACGGCCATGCGGATAAGATGCCTGTCATCTCGACTGCTAGTGATACGAGGCCGTTGGGATCTAGCGCGGCGTTCCGTATTACCCTCCTGAACCCACCGATTCCATATTCTGCTAACAGTCATTGGATCGCGACCAACGCGAGCAGCAATGTCGGGCTACGATAAACCGCAATCGCGATAGGCTACAATCCGACCTTTATCAAAGTCGGAAACGTGATGGTACGCACATCCCCTCCTTACACGAGGCATCACAACAACGTTTCACCAGGCAGCGCCGGCCAACTGCTGTTTATGTATGAGAAATCGGTTGGAAGCTTTCCTCATGTCAGCACGTTGTAGGTGTCGCCACCGGCGCCAACCTTGTGTGAATGCTCTGAAAAAATAATCATTTGCATACCACAACATCTCCTTCCTGTCGGTTAAATTTCGCGTCTGTAGCAAGCCATCTTCGTGATGTAGCAATTTTAATGTCGTACAGGAAGAATATATGTGATTGGACATGAGTCCAGAAACGCTTTATTTCTATGTTACAGCTTAATTTCCACAATACTTCAACACACTAATCATGGGAAACACACAGGAACTAATGTATCAGCACGATATGTAACGCTTTCCTAAACTAAGTGTTCAAAATGCTCTCCGTTGGCAAGGATACATGTATCAATCCGCTGTCGCATCGAATAACCGAAATGTTGATTTATCCTTGGAGAATTGCGTATTGTTTAACAGCGTCCCACAATAAGGGCACGGGACTCTGTACACCATGTACCGCGGTTTCATACGCAAGAGCTTTCAAATGCCCTCCACAAATAAAACTCTAGTGGTATTAGCTCTGGAGAGCTTGGAGGCCAAGGAACAGATCCAACTCTACCGATCCATCTGTAAAGGAATTTGTTATTTAGAACACTACGAAATGAGGAGGACTTGAATAGTGCATCAAGTTCAAGTTTTGTCAAAGTCGTCAAGGCACATGGGCTAGCAGAACAGGTAGAGGATTATCTAAGCAAGCATGGTAAGTTTCCCCACTGAGCCTGGGTGCAAGAACATAGGACCATAATAGCCATCAACAATGCCGGCGCAAACGATGACAGACAATCTTTGTTGATAACGTGATTGCACAACTTCGTAAATATTGTCTACAGCCCATACGCGCCGGTTGTGGAAATTTACAATCTAATCGGTTGAAACGAAAGCTCATCCGTAAGCAGCACACTTCCTCTAAAGTGAGGGTTGACGCAGTGTTAACGTGTACCCGTGCAGCAAACTCAGCTGCTGCTACTGCCTGAACACGTTGTACATGGCACGCATACAACAGGTGCCCATTTAGAGCTCTCCAGAGAGTCGTGTGGTCGACGTTACTTGTTGAGGCTTACACTGACAGTAGGGTATGTCGCAAACTGTGTGAAGAAGTTCCCCCTCCAGTAGAGGCGTTCCCGTTCATCTAGGAGTCCCCCCATCCCGAGCAGTACGCTTAAATGCCACTTGTTCCGTAAGACGGCAATCAATTGCTTTAAACGTTCTCTCGCCGGGGCACCGTCGCTCTGGAGATCTCTATAAATTCATACGTTGAGCGCCACGGCCATTACCAACTAGTAATCCGGAAAGAAAATGGGCATCTGCTAGATCCGCAATCGAGTACTCTTCCATTGTACTGTACCGAAAACCAAGTCCGTGATGAACACCAAACAGTTGATGCTTGCATAGTCCGTAATGAACACTAAGCAGTTGATGCTATTGTAAGACGTCATGGTCTCCTGACCTTCTTTGCTTACATATTCCGCCCTCACAATCATATTCCGCACATCGAAAAAATGGTTCAAATGGCTCCGAGCACTATGGGACTTAACATCTGAGGTCATCAGTCCCCTAGAACTTAGAACTACTTAAACCTAACTAACCTAAGGACATCACACACATCCATGCCCGAGGCAGATTCCGCACATCAAGACACTTCATTCGAACCCAAACTCTATAAGATAAAATAAATGTTGTATGAATTCATGTAAACGATATGCAAATAATAAGTGCGCACCGGGGTTTAGATACTCGAGGCTGATGTACATACACACATTCAAGACACGATGGTCACAAAAGCTTTTAGTTCAGGAGAGGCAGACCACTCGCCGAGAGGCCGGTCCCTTCAGAGGACGATTCAGCCTATCTACGTCGGACGGCGACCGCCCGTGGAGCGGACAGCGTTTGGCCGAGTGAAAGGGGAGAACGACCCCGTATTTGCCTTAAAAGCAAATTCCGCTACATTGTGTGGGAGCACCCAGCATACGCATTCTTTACAAACATAGCACGTAGTTTCAGAGGTTTTCACTGGGAGACAGCAGAAGGCCAAACGCCGATGCTACAGATTTCCAGATTGGTCGCCTTAAATGAAACGTCATTCTCCCGTTTTAGAAGAGCAATGCTGATTGGTAGACGATATTTCTGACGCCTTGAGCTGAAGGAACAATGGAAGAGACCGAAAGATGTACCCCTTCATGCCTGGCGTGGAGAGGGGCTGTTCCGTTGTCGCCTATGGAGCGAGGAACAAGTCTCTCCTCAGTACTTCGCTGGGAGTGCACCTCTGTCGAGAGCGAATCGGAGTGTGACTCTATACTGAGTCCTTGCGATTAAGGGTTGTTCACTGTGTTGGTCGCCACACTTTTTGTGCGGTGTGAACGGACAGGGTTGTAGTTAGACGCCTGCGAGCGAATTTTTGAGTGGCATCGCGGTGGACTGGTTATCTGACAGGTGTACCATGCCAATAGTTAGACTAGGGGCGAATAGGAGTCCTTGACGTCATCGAGGTATAGGGAGAGTTTGATTGGCGAAGGTCAATCCAGATAGAACGAGAGTTATCTTATTTGTCAGCAGCGAGCGGCACAGACAGCAGTCATCGCAGCTTACGGTATTGTCCGCTACAGCTATTGCGAGCCCCATATTTCCTCCACAACAATACACTTCACTGCATTTCACACGCGACAGCCTCGACCATACCTAGCAACATTCTAACGGATAATTATTCAAGTTGAGTAGGTGCAGCTCTCAGCCATTCCGCCAAGTCAATAACAATCTAAACTTTGTATAGAAATTTCATTAGCGAATTCCATCCTTAAGAGGTAACTTCACATTCAGAAAAGAACCCGGAAAAAACTTGTTCAGTTCATAACTAAAAGTGTCATTGTGATTTCTCAGAAATTTTGCAAAATAAATAATAAGTTTCGTTAGTTTCATGTTTTTCTTACACTAACTAGCACTACTCCAGTACCCAAGTATCCCACTAGTTACATAAGAAATTTTGTGAATTTTTGTGTCTTTTCCTTACAGCGGACGACTCCAGAAGATATTTATTGCTGAAAGTTTTTCAGGCATTTCTCTTTAGAACGTTAGGGGCGTCTGTCTGACTTCCGTAGTAGTGTGGGGGTGGAAATTGCATCTTGCAGGAGCCACAGGGTAAAGGGTACATCTCAGATTAATCCGTTGAGCAGAATGACAGAATAGCACCCACACGCTCACAGAAACTATGTGCTTGATGCTAGTAGAGCAATGTAGTTAGTTCCACGTCAGACAAGCAATGAAATGAGTCATTTGTCAACATTAACTTCTTTCGATTGTAAAAACAATGGCCGTGTAGCTAAGAATTGCGACTCACTGAACATTCAAACCAAACGTCATCAAAAGGGTATTTTGAACATTTAATGTACGGAAACGTTTCCTCTAATGCTGATACGTTATGTTTCTGTGTTTCCCATAATTAGTGTTATTAAGAAGAGAACTAGGAAATAAGTTCTAGCACAGAAATTAAGCGGTTCCTGATCCACATTCATATAACACATTTACTCCTATATGCGTGAGGAATGTTTTCTGAAAGTTTGGCCAAAACTTTTTGTTACACCCTACGCACCTCCGCGCCAGTTCTGCAGAGGAAACCCTCACTAAGTAGGCCTCCTCATTTCTTCTCTTACCAAATCACTACACTTTTTATGCTTCACAAACTGAAACGCAGACAATGATTTATGTGGAACGGGATAGATTCAAACCTGCATGTGCACTAATTATACTTTCCACATAGAAGCATCGCTAATTGACATATTCTAAAGTGTACACAAAATCATTTCCACTCCTGTATCAAAATCACCGAAGATTTCTTGCTTTGGAGGCGGACACCGTCGACCATAGTTAAGTTCAATGAGAGTAACTGTCTTGTCGGTCTTTCGCAAACAAGTTCTTGTCCAGTGAAGCATTCTGAACCGTACTTTTTTGTTTTCTTTGCAGGAAACGGGTACATAACGACGCAGACCCTGCGGGAGATCCTGCGAGAGCTGGACGACAAGATCACCGAGGAGGAGCTCGACATGATGATCGAAGAGATCGACTCGGACGGCTCCGGGACCGTAGACTTCGACGGTACGCACAAACACGTCTCTGGTTCCAAACTAGCGGGGTACAATTCTGGGTAGCAAATAACTGTTACAAGTCTGCCACGAATCAATAACCAGAGTTGTTACCGGCTGGTAATCTAATACCGCTCAGTATCGTGCAAAAATATAAATAAAAATCCGGAGTCAGGCCTTCTGGTCATTCTACGGACATTTTTACTTTGAATATCTCTGACAACACCGAGATGTACGGGGTATTTCAAAAGGATCATCCGACTTCACAAGACAGTATCGAAAGGCGTCAGTCCGTCCAATTTTCAAATTTTTCGTGGTTTTATAAATTCGTCTTTCTAATCAAGGCCGCTAGAGTATCTTTATCTGCCTGCGTCTTATGATATTCTACATGCTACGGAGAAACACCACAATGGGAACAGACAATGAATGTGTTTCATTCTCAGTTTTACAGCAAACTATGCACCTGTAGTCACTTATCTTTAACATGGACAATCGCTGGATCGAATGAATGTTGGCTTAGTGAGAAACGCGTGCCACTGGATGAATTCAGGCGGAAATTCTTGACTGAACTTTGCAGTGAAAGCCCGAGGAATGCGGTTGGATGTGATTTTCGAAGACGGCTCGTATAGCGCAGCTGAGTCGCGACAGTAGCTCTTCCCAAACTTTTTTAAACGTGTGGCGGCGTGCTTGTATCCTCCAGACACAAGAGCCGAATACGCCGTGTTCGAATTTTGGACGTTAATCCGAGTGTAAAATTTTGAGGTGAAAGAACGAAACACTGTCTCTCGTATCATCTGACTGGACAAGGAAACTGCTACCAGCGGCTAATTTATCTTGTCGATTGATCAGTTTCGCCTCCCTCCAAGTTTTTTCGATCTCTGTATGTAGAGCAAAGCAGTTTGGATTTTGAGCAGACGTTACAAGAACGATGACGACGCAACTCGCAGCATAATGTCGGTGCACCGTGGCCACGAGGGCTGCTTCTGGGCGCGGTTGAACGGCGGCTTTCGACGGGAGTCAGTTCAGGTTTGGATCAGGATTCTCGTCGTCTTGCACTTACGCTGTGGCATCGTTGCTATCGATACCATACGAATGATGCAGTCTTGTGAAATTGCATCAACACTTTTGAAACACCTTGGTTTATTGTAACCCGTGAACTTCCCCCACGTCTATCTTTCTGCAGTTAACTGAGATTTACTGTCCCTACACAGCTGTCAGCCACGTAAAGAACTGAGTAGATTGCTTTTGTCTGAAACAAAGTGTCATATCTAAGCTGCAGGAGGGAGAAGTACAGATTTGCCGAGCATGTAGCAGAACGCATAAGGGGAGACCACGAGGATATAAACCAAAATCCCTGTGATTACCGGAGTGGCAGAGGGACAGCTTCAAGGTTAGAGCCAAGCCTTGAAAGTCATTAGAACAGAGACGGACCATAACACATGTAGCAGTTTCCAGAAACGTAAAATTAGTTTTTCATCAGAACGTTAAGGAGCTGAAAAACATGGTGGATGAGCTTCTCGTATCCCTAGAGAATGTGGAACATTTTGAAGTGATTTTCTCTGCCTCTCTGAGCATCATGTAACCACAGGGATAGAGCAAATAAATATAAGGGATTATAGACTAGCATCATTTTCGTGTAGAATGCACGTGGGAAAAGAAGGAATTGCAAATATGTGAAAGTTGGACACAAAGTAAAACATATTGATATAAGCAGTTTCTGTGTCTATCTGAACATAGAAGCCAGTACATATGAGCTGTTACAGAAGAATACTCATCTTGTAATTGGAGCAGACTACAGGTCCTCTCCAGGAAACTTTCAGCTATTTATGAGAAATCACGATTGACCTACCTGCCAGACAAGAAGAAACGGTAATTTTTGGAGATTTCGACGTGAATTTCTTAAGATTCTTACAGGAAAAATGAACTCGAATCATTATTTGAGTGTTGCAATCTGATTACAGTGGTAAATTTCCTAACTCGCGTGCAGCAAGATAGGAGGACTATGACTGATAACATACACTCCTGGAAATGGAAAAAAGAACACATTGACACCGGTGTGTCAGACCCACCATACTTGCTCCGGACACTGCGAGAGGGCTGTACAAGCAATGATCACACGCACGGCACAGCGGACACACCAGGAACCGCGGTGTTGGCCGTCGAATGGCGCTAGCTGCGCAGCATTTGTGCACCGCCGCCGTCAGTGTCAGCCAGTTTGCCGTGGCATACGGAGCTCCATCGCAGTCTTTAACACTGGTAGCATGCCGCGACAGCGTGGACGTGAACCGTATGTGCAGTTGACGGACTTTGAGCGAGGGCGTATAGTGGGCATGCGGGAGGCCGGGTGGACGTACCGCCGAATTGCTCAACACGTGGGGCGTGAGGTCTCCACAGTACATCGATGTTGTCGCCAGTGGTCGGCGGAAGGTGCACGTGCCCGTCGACCTGGGACCGGACCGCAGCGACGCACGGATGCACGCCAAGACCGTAGGATCCTACGCAGTGCCGTAGGGGACCGCACCGCCACTTCCCAGCAAATTAGGCACACTGTTGCTCCTGGGGTATAGGCGAGGACCATTCGCAACCGTCTCCATGAAGCTGGGCTACGGTCCCGCACACCGTTAGGCCGTGTTCCGCTCACGCCCCAACATCGTGCAGCCCGCCTCCAGTGGTGTCGCGACAGGCGTGAATGGAGGGACGAATGGAGACGTGTCGTCTTCAGCGATGAGAGTCGCTTCTGCCTTGGTGCCAATGATGGTCGTATGCGTGTTTGGCGCCGTGCAGGTGAGCGCCACGATCAGGACTGCATACGACCGAGGCACACAGGGCCAACACCCGGCATCATGGTGTGGGGAGTGATCTCCTACACTGGCCGTACACCACTGGTGATCGTCGAGGGGACACTGAATAGTGCACGGTACATCCAAACCGTCATCGAACCCATCGTTCTACCATTCCTAGACCGGCAAGGGAACTTGCTGTTCCAACAGGACAATGCACGTCCGCATGTATCCCGTGCCACCCAACGTGCTCTAGAAGGTGTAAGTCAACTACCCTGGCCAGCAAGATCTCCGGATCTGTCCCCCATTGAGCATGTTTGGGACTGGATGAAGCGTCGTCTCACGCGGTCTGCACGTCCAGCACGAACGCTGGTCCAACTGAGGCGCCAGGTGGAAGTGGCATGGCAAGCCGTTCCACAGGACTACATCCAGCATCTCTACGATCGTCTCCATGGGAGAATAGCAGCCTGCATTGCTGCGAAAGGTGGATATACACTGTACTAGTGCCGACATTGTGCATGCTCTGTTGACTGTGTCTATGTGCCTGTGGTTCTGTCAGTGTGATCATGTGATGTATCTGACCCCAGGAATGTGTCAATAAAGTTTCCCCTTCCTGGGACAATGAATTCACGGTGTTCTTATTTCAATTTCCAGGAGTGTATTTATAGACAGTGTCCACGCTGAAACAATTAACTTGTACCCAATTGTTAATGACTACATGATCACAATAAATGAAAATAAACAATCAACCACCTTACTTGCCTGGACAGCCGCGTGTATTAGCTCGCTGTATCCGGGATTCGGGCAGGCGTGCCGGAAACGAATCGAATCCACGCGGTTAATTAACGACGACGGTCGGTGTGTTGGCCAACGTGGACGTGATTTTCAGATAGTTTTTCACATCCCACTAGGTACCAAAGGCTGGTACCAAAGTGCCACCTCAGTTACACGGAAAACTTAAGAAAAGGTTCGCACATTTTCACATGGATAACACTAGATGTAGACATTTCGGGTGTGTGTGTGGGGGGGGGGGGGGGGAGGTGTATCGGGTGGTGACATGAAGGGCATCTGGCCATCCATTAAATAAACCATGCCAGTTCCGAAATAAACATACCGACCCTGCGTAAATGTGGGACAAAGGCAAAGAAAAAGAAAAAAAGGAAAGGTAGTGTATTACAGTTCTGAGGCATGTTTATACAAAGCAGTGTAACTTATTTACGAGAAATGTGTACAATATTTTAAGTATAAGTTAAAAGAGGTAGTATAGGATGAGGTATATACGAAATTAAATAAATTCTGTAGTAAATTCGTGGCAGTATTTGAAAGTAGTTTTGCTAAAATATTATTCAGAAAGTACATTAAGAAGG
This sequence comes from Schistocerca americana, assembly GCF_021461395.2. Taxonomy (NCBI): domain Eukaryota; kingdom Metazoa; phylum Arthropoda; class Insecta; order Orthoptera; family Acrididae; genus Schistocerca; species Schistocerca americana. The sequence goes on from NC_060121.1 coordinate 983,918,742, forward strand.
AAGTGAGCTTGGATAACTAAAAAGATGAAAATCGGACGTAAGAGCAAAAGGGAAATTTGTATAGAGACTGGAATAAGTCAAGATTCGACGTTACTTGCATTCTACAAAAATACTGTAATATTTTAAGGAAAGTCATTAAAATGTCCAGAAATATGCACATTTTGACAGAAATTAATAATGCAAATAATAAGATTAAAACTATGTGCGATATTGTGAAACAGGAGACAGAACAACCAGTCAGTGTAAGGCGTGCAACAATTCAGCTAAAAGACGATGTTGTGTATTGTAACTCACAAGTTGCATGTATTCTTAACAGTCACTTTAGAAAGATAACAGCAAAATAGGATAAAATGGTTCAGCTGAAGAAGGAAGAGAATATATTAAAAATATCGCTCCACAAAACTTTAAGCAACCAGAATAGCACCAACATTCCTCACTGACATTAACAGTATTATAAAAACTTTAAAAAACAAAAGATCTATGGTGCTGATGGGATTTCAAACAGAACTCTGAAAAAGCTGTTCTACCGTAACAAGTAATATCATTAGTAATACATGTTACGTGTCATTGGAACAGGGAATTTTCCCAGATGGATTAATATATGCAATAATCAAACCTCTTTGTAATAAAAGTTACAAGACAAAATGCCGCCAGTTTGTATGTTACGTGGTCTTTCCAAGGCGTTTGGTTGCATGGATCACGTTACTCTCTCAGAAAAAAGCGTTATGGGATTGAAGACTTTCCACACAACTGATTTCTAGCATGCTTGACAAATAGAATGCAAAAAGCTGTGCTTTAAAGTTTAAAAATTGCTGAAAGGAGACAAAATTTCAGTGACGAGAAATAACGAAGGAAGTCCCACAAGGCTTAATGACGGGTCCAATCCTATTTCTTAGATGTGGAATGACTTTCCACTTAACATTCATCAAGCAGTAATAGTACTTTTTGCATTACAAGCAATCCCATTAGAGAAAAGAAACAAAAGAGACTGTTAATGATGTTTTTCGAAGAATTATTAAATAGTTCTCGGAAAATGGATCAACCCTCAATTTTGAGAAAACACGCTATAGTCAATTCCTTTCAATAAACAGACCCATACCAGCAATTGGTGTAGCACATGAACAAGAGTCAGTAAACAAGGTACAATGCTCAAATGTTTCGGTGTTTGTACTGATGAAGTCTTGGACTTAAAGAACCATATTACTGAGCTGGTCAAATAATGAAGTTCAAGTACTTTTCCTCTTCGTATAGTTGCTAGTCTCAGAAACAAACGAATCAGCCTCCTGACTTAGTTTGCATATTTCCACTCAAATGTTTTATGGAATAATTTTCCGAGGTACTACATTACTTAGAAAGTTTTGAATGTACAAAAGCAAGCAGTAAGAATAATTTGTAGTGTTCAATTGTTGTCGTCATGTGCGCACCTCTTGGAGGAGTTAGGGATTTCAACTGCGCTTCGTCATAAATGACCCATCAGTATTTGAGATGAATAATGATACCCATACCTACATCAAAAGAGGAAAAAATGACCTTTACTGTCCATTACTAAAGCTATCGTTGGCTTACAAAGGAATTAAATATGCAGTAGCAAAAATTTTTGACCATTTGCCCAATACCATAAAATGTCCAACAGGTAGCAAAGCTAGCTTTAAATCAAAACTAAATTCATTTCTCCTAGACAATTACTTCTATGTACGGAACATGTAATTAACTGACAGTTTCGTCGATTAACACATCTATATTCCACTACTCAGCCTTGGCATATTATTACTCTGCACTTTCTGTCAATTGTCCGTGTCCACGTGACGTTTTTCCACTTTCTTTTGTCGCTCCTCTGATCGAAACTGATTGAATATTATGCAGACTGCAGCGTTGTAGAAGCTACAGAGCACTGTAGCATATCTTGAGTAAATCGTAGTTTTCTTGTTTAAATTCTACCTTTGTTACATATTGAGACCTCTCTAGCTGTAGTTATTTTCTTGTGAACTATTTTCCACAGCTTTTAAAAACATCGTATTTATTTTGCCTACGAGACATTAGCATGGAATAATGCAACTTTCTATCATTCTTTCTCAAGTTATCAGAAACCCACTATCTTGTACGATGCTTTACCTTTTTTTAAAAAAGTTTATTTACTATTCGTAACTACTAATGTGTTTACTTATGCATTTATTTTACCCCGACAGGGATTTCAGATCTTCTCACACACTTGACCATGAATACGTCGAGAATTTCATCTTTTTCTGATGTGTGTATGAAATGAGTTAGGCATGATAATAATTGTAAATTTATTTAATACCAGTGGACATGTTTACTACAGCAATACCCGCCCTATTAAAACCGCACGACGGCATTTCTCAAAACACAAAGATATTGTTGAATAGAAATGATTATATGCAGAGTGTCCATAATTAAAGTTCCAGCCTGAAAACGCGGTAGAATGACAACCACTGCTGAAATGACATCAAATTTGAACAGCGTATTATTGACGGAGAGGGCACACGTCCTGGAACAAAAAGAAACAGAAAATTAAAGAAATTTTTACCAACAGAGGGCGCTGTAAGTGTCTTAACGTAAATGGGGTGGGCTACAAATGTTAGATGAATCCAGTATGACGGCTGTGGTTTGAATTGCACATTACATCATCAGTACTGTTCAACGTACACGACTGCACAACTTCGACAACAGTTGTGGCACTGTTAGACAGGTCCCTCCACCACGGCAAGGTTGTACCACATCGGATGTGAAAAATCGGTTTTTAACTGTCCACAGGCCAAAAACCGCATAAAAAACAAACTGACTATCGGTCTTAATTGTCCTGGGGCCAAAAAGGGAATAAAAAGCAAAGTGACATAGATTTTCGATTGTACTGGGAAAAAAACTGCATAAGAAGCAAAATGGGATCGCATTCTAACTGTCGTGAGACGGGAGCAATTCATGTTCAGTACGCTATCCGTGTCGTTTTCTGCCACAAGTTGAAATGGAGATATAGCATGCCACACGACACGTCGGAGTGTCTATGCGTTGCGGAATGTAATTTGAGCAGTGAACACATCTTTCAGACAGTCCCACAGCCAGAAGTCGCACGGATTAAGATCAGGCGATATGCACGGCCAGACTGTAAGAAAATGACAGCTGATAATTCTAGGATTTTCGAAATGCCCCTGCAGCGGCCGCTTCACTGGCTATGCAATATGCGGAGGAGCGGCATCTAGCATAAAAATGACCCTGCCCACACATCCAGGCTGTTGCCACACATCCATGCTGTTGAAGCGTTGGAATGACGCTGGTGCACAAAACACTCTCACAGTGTTTACTGGTGACGGTAAGAGTAACAGGACGCACAGCGCGCCTCTCCACGAAAAAATACGGCCCTACGATGAACGATGGCGTCAACACGCACTACACAGCCGCCTTTGCAGAAGGAAGTGGTACCGGTTGATGTTCGTGCGGGTTTTCCGTTGCTCATACTCTGCAATTATAATTAATGACTTTTCCTGGGAGATGAAAATGGGCTTCGCCTGTTCAGAGTGTTCAATGACCATTAATTGTCCACTTCCGTACTAGCAACAAGTTACAGAGCGAACGTTTGGGTTGTCTTTGTAACATGTCAGCAGGAAGCAACTCCCTCAACATGGGAGATTTTGTACGGACAGCAACGCAGGATGTTTCGTAGGATTTTATACAGCGTGCTCACAGGCATGTCCAACTTTCGGGGGATTCATCTCGCTCTGCATGTTTGCACAGCACCGCTCGACCCCTCCTGCAGTGCTGTGGCAACATCTTCGACAGATGTCGGATCGACTGCTTTCCTCCCTCAACCACAATGCTGTTCAAAAGAACCTGTCGTTTCGAATTTTGTAATATTTTTCTCCAGACCCTTAGCAGACATCTGATCAACGCTTTTTTTTATACCCTTGAGCGTCAGTAATTTCTGTAGTTCTACTGGCGCACAGTCACTATTTTGCATGAATGCTTTATCGGCAGTGTGTGATCCTTTATGGAGACATGATGGGTGTCTACGACGCAAACTCAGGGACAGCCGTGTGTCACGTATCTGTTGGGGTGCATATTCTGACGTTTACTACTGTTAAAAGCTTCGCTAAATGTTTTTTGTTCCCTAATTCTTCCCCCCGCGTCAATAACATGCTGATGAAATTTGACGTCATTCTGAGCAGCAGTTCCATTTCCACAACATTTTGAATTTGGATGTTTAATTATGGACACAATGCACTAACAGAAAGAACTGGCAGAACTATAAAAATAATCAAATCTGGCGCTGTCATTTGATCTGGGGAGGAGTGAAAAATACTACAAAAGAGTTAGAAGAAGAGATGAAGAAGGAAAAATAAGCAGCAATAAATGAAAAAGATATAAAGATGGGGAAAGCTGAAAGAGTATTGACATTGGAACACAGATAGAGGTTTGCTGTCGAACAGGAGAAAGACAGCATGGTACACGAGGCCTGACAGAAAAGAAAGGAGACCGCTTTCATTCCTAAGGATCTACTTTACGTGGCTTATTAGTATGCGACGCCTCGCCACTAGGAAAGATCGAACACGACGCAAGTTACAGAAGGACTAGACAGATTGTGCCAATACGTCAACATTCGAAATATATTAGGTCAGTGGCTATTGTCTTCACAGTAGCGCCAATTTCAGCAGACAGACTTATACAGTCTGTCCTCCCACTACGTGGAGGTTACGCAAGAGTTTCTCCGCTGTTTCCCTTCTGAGCTGATCCATTTTGAATGAATTTATCATAATGTGAGGAAGTAACGCGCGGTCGGAAAGAATCGCGCACTAACACATCACAATCAACAGCTCTTCCTCGTAGAGTTTATACCGACAGGGAAGCTATGCCAATGATGAAAGGAAACGTTTTGTCTCCAGTTGAATGCGTTGTCAGTCACATGCGCGCTAAACTACGATATAAATGTCCAAACGTACTTTTGGATGCTTTACGCCCTGTAGTTTGGTCGATAGTTGATAGTTGCCAAGTAGTGGAGACCAGAGCCGACATACCACGCAATACAGACACCAACGTTTTCTCAGCTGAATAGCGCTGAAGTCTGTGGGAGACGGACAGTCCCAGAAGTAGGGAGCACAGGCAAGGAGCTAATTTAAGCGAGAGTCTTATTGTGACGATAAAAATTACTTTTATTGAACTTTGATCTTACTTTTATGTAGGTTTAAATTAATTGTAAACGTTTCAATACGTTGTAACGGTAATGACTAAAATATACGTGGATAGTAAATTTTCTAGTTTTGTTTTTGAGTATGTGTTTTGTAACTTTTCGAGTATTAACAAAGCAATTAAAGTTTGATCACCGCCGTGATGTCTGAATGAAGTACGACTGACAGAAGAAAACGGAACAATAACAGCAGGGTGTCGACGTTTCCCCATACTCTAAACTTCAGAAAAAAAGGTGTTCATGTGTAAGTAAATTCTTATATCTTAATTTTCCTTTGCTCTAAACTTAAGGAAAAAGTTGTTAGCTCTTAATTACGGTTTCAGATTATATCGTTACAGGTCGAGATTGATCTATGAGGTCTTGAATATCTTATTTGTATCTGTCAGTTGGTATGGAGAAATTGAGATTTCTGGAATTTCTTTATATAGCTTTGCTTCCCGACGCTATGCAAAACTGTTATTTAGTTAGTGCGATTTGCGATTTTCTGATTACCGTTTAAATATAATGACGATAAATGTTTGAGGTCATTTGGAATAATATTTTAATAACTATGTAGATGACGTGACGTCATTCTTTTACTCCTAGAAAAAAAGTGTGTTAATTGTGCGCTTATGAACGGTCAGTGTCGCGATCTGTGATTACGATTCGAGAAATAATTGATTTGACGAAGTTCAATTGCACACAATCGCGTGGGGCGAATTATGAGTTTTGAAATGATTATAAATGTATGCAGGTCAATTTCGTGACGGGTAAGTAAGCGTTGCGAGTGTGTCGCCGTATCAAGACTCCTTTTGCGCCACCGATGGTTTGCTTTAAACTCGCGAAAATACTATTTCCGCGAATTCTTAACTATCACGAAAGGGCAGAATACTTGATGGGTATCCCACTGTTAGTGGGCCATTCTGGAGGACGTAAGTTTGGACAGAATGATCAATTTCAAAATCCAATATAAATCCTGTTGATCGAAGTAGCTCAAACGTGGTTATCAGCAGAAACAGTGTACTACTTTTCATGCACACGTTTACACTCTACATCAAGGTGTGGATGATTTGTGGGTGCGAAATAAACATTTGAAAGCATTTGATTCAATAAAAGGAAAGATATAAAGAAGTTTATTAGTATATTTTGTTATTTCATGAACAGTGATATTTTCTTATAGTGGTGTAAAGCCTTATGTATTATTAATATTGTGACAGACTGGTCGTAAGTGCTCTCGTTACAAGTCGAGTTTTGGGCCTGATTATGAGTAGCTGGTTCTTAGAGTTTCAAAGATAAAGTGAAGAATAAAATCGTACTTAAATAACGCTGCATCGAAACCCACTATACTTTATTAAGCTAGCTATCCTGGAATCAGGCACCGTGGCCGTGTAGTTGTGTGTTGTCAACAACAAATAGGTAAACACAAACATATTCTCATGCTCTGATATCGAAGAGGGAAAGAAGAGACGATAACGACGACATACACGTATACATATACAAACGGTATACGTGGCGCCTTACAATACAACACAACGACGTCACGGTATAACATCAAATTTCAGATGGCGAAGACAAAGGAAAAAACCATAGAGAGCTAAATGAACTGAAGAAACCCTTAAAATAAGGCAGTAAGGTAACTGTAGTCAGGAATATCACTGAACAGCGTGTCAAACGACCTAAACATACCGAGAATTACAGTTTACGATCGATCAAAATCAGATTCAGAGAAGAAACATTTCTTGGCCAGAAGATCTTTTTTTACCCTGAGTAAGAAGGAGAATTAGTCAACCATGTGAGCCGGCCGAAGTGGCCGCGCGGTTCTGGCGCTGCAGTCTGGAACCGCGAGACCGGTACGGTCGCAGGTTCGTGTCCTGCCTCGGGCATGGATGTGTGTGTGTCCTTAGGTTAGTTAGGTTTAAGTAGTTGTAAGTTCTAGGGGACTAATGACCTCAGCAGTTGAGTCCCATAGTGCTCAGAGCCATTTGAACCATTTTTTCAACCATGTGACTACACTGGCATAATTATTCTATGACATTTCTCTGGTTGAGTTACAGCAAAATGCCTATGACCTTGTCGAAACGCTAGGCCTTCATCACAATTTCAATAAAACTAGCAAAAATGGCTGGTGAATGTATTTATAGTTTTAAAAAGAGCAATCCCAAAATTAAGCTTACGAAAACCATCAGCAACACCTATCAGCAGAATTCTAGGTTTCAATAAAACTGAAGTAGATTTATTTTTTTCCGCATTGAACACCCCTGTCGAAAGACGTTCTGTATACGTACTTTGAAACAGGTTAAGGTAATAAAATGATTAGAACAGGAATTTTATTTCGACTGTATTTCATACTGCCGGCATTACGCTGTAACCAACAATTGGCAGACTTAAGGCAATGTTTATACTGTATCGAAGGTATTCTAAATCTTTCTATTTCTCCGGTACAGCTACGCATCTACCTGGCTCACACAGAGTGCCACGAATTATTCCATGTCAGTGACAGATTATAAAAAAAAAAAAAAAAAACGAAAAATTTGTTAATGTGTCGGTATTTTTCCAGCCTCCCCAGCGTCATGTAATCTTCAGACATTCTCATTTCTAATTATTTTTCTTTTTTTTACACACAGTACGCTAATGAAGGTCACTTATGACAGTCCAACAAACACGGTTAACGAAAAAAAAGCACCGAGAAGACAGTCAGGGATTTCCGGCTGCTGCAAGATTCGAGATTTCGGTTAATAACACAATGTTAACATTACACTTGCTTGCAGTTTAATATCTTTGTTATACCACGAAAACCATGGCAGGCTTTGATTTTCCTCACACACAATGCCGGCTGTATTCAACAATGTGCGAATCTCGTAGAACACTCTTTTTAAGTTATCTGAGGAAACAACGGAAAACAGAAATCAAGATGGCTGATGGCTCAAAGCACATCCCTGTACATTTCAAATCCAGTATTCAGCCACAACGCAGCACCGTTCTGCACGAGCCGCACAGAAAGTACTGACAGTAAGTGCTTGAGCTACTACTCAGAATTACTACTGACTGGTCAGCCTATACCCTACATCTGAGCGGCCTAATTTCACACTGAACTGTATGTGTGATAAAACTGTGTGGTACAACGTGTCAATCCACTCCATCATTGTTCTGCCTGCTGTATTTAACCAAATGAACTAGATAAGAAACTGGATACAACGACCCTTATACAGGGTATGACATGAACAGCTGAATGAATTAAAACCTGTGCAAGATGCGCATGGTGAGGGTAGCACGCTTCGTAGCTTTTGGCAGTCATCAAAACCTGATTAAATGCACATCGTGTTTCAGCAGTAATACTGGCTATATCGCTACACAGGCGCAACATTCTTCTCATGCCAGTTCGACTTTGGAAGAAGTCGGAAATTCTCTCTATGACAACGAATGTTGGATTGAAAAACTTTCGAACGACCGCACGAGTTGCCGGCAAGTAGTTCCCATATTCCTCACGATTTTTGCAAACAACTCACAACTTGTAGATAATGTGAGGGATTCCACATAGTTCCTGGCATTCAGTTCGATCACATCCTCTGATGCACCAGTTAAGGCCTCCCAATTTTAATCACAGGGCAACGTATAGTGGCAGCCTACTGGATAGAAGTTTAAGGAGAAACTAAACACGGCAGTCAGCACTTGAATAAATCATAAAAATGAAATGTTAGACAGCTGAATCCACAGTTATAGAGCCATTGGTAGCCACCAGGCCACAACTTTTGTCTTTAAGTTACAGTCAGCTGCGGTGTGAGATAACCTGAGACTTTTTCTAAAGTGATAAAGCAAAAACGTAATTGAAACATCTTTTTTAAAATTGGCTACGCAACTGATCTATATAGATTATCTTCAAGTTTCCGACATGATAGTAATATACCATACACCCATGTGTAACTCAGTGACTTAAATCAGTCACTGAAGTTACTCGAATCTGTTACTTAAGGCACTTGTTTAAGTCTCTTAAGTAAGGCACTTATTCGAGTCCTTTAAGAGTGACTTGACAAAGCCACTTATATCAGTCACTTACGTCACGTAAATAAGTCCCTTCAGTAAGTCGCTAAGTAAGTCATTTAGGTGATTCACTTAAGAAAGTCACTTCAGTAAGACACGTATGTTTGTGACTTCCCTTTGTGATACTCTCTGAAATAGGATATCTGTCCGAAATACTTTCAAATTTTACAAGCTGGCTCTAAGAACTTGATATCTATGAATTTGACGAGTCTTATTTTCGACAAAGTAATGTTGTGCATGTACTGTTGATACAATGATCAGTGTGAGCTTTGGTAAGTGTGTGTTCTGAACTTGTGCCTATCTCGTTGCAGAGTTCATGGAGGTAATGACAGGTGGCGATGACTAGAGAAGACGGTCTCCTCGAACACTGGAGCTTCGTTGCTTTTCCCCAGAGGGCAACATCAACCACCGCAAGTCCTCTGTTGGCCTGTCTGTGTACATCAATAAAAAAATCGTTAATAAATGTTTACAGGAACAAGAATTTATCGAATTCTTATTTATTGAATATGAAAACACTATTCCGAATTTAACTAAACATATTTCAGTAACTAGCTACTACAGAATCCACATCTTAAATTACAAATGTTGATGTGACTAGTTACGTCTACATAAATAAATGAGCTTCTTGTGATATTTTTCTTCTTTGCGCTGGTGCAGGTGGTTTGTCGTTGGCGTTCTCCGACTTTACACTTTAACTATGAAATACAGCACAGTTAAATGGAATAACAGCTACAAACGACTCTAACTATTTAATGCATGTCAGTACAGCGATAATAATTACAGAGAATTTAAAAGAAAGTTAAAAAAATAGCTTTACCAAGTCATAAGGGGTCTGATGACTCCCTTTGGTCATACACACAACATTAACTGATAATCTATTTCACGTCACGCGTTCTGAAGCATACACGTAGTTACCGAGCGGAACGCTTAAGAAATCCGCAAACTGAGTCCTGGAACGGTTTCTGGCAAAGGAGGCTTACACGCAAGGTCTCAGACGACTCCATAGAACGCTATCAGTGTCAGGTACGTAGGTATAGATGACGAAGATGAAAACACTGCATCGTCATGACCAATACGAGCCATCCTATGGTTTGGAAGACGTTAATTTAAAAAAAAAAAAAAAAAGAATGCGAACCTCCATACCATAACGTCGGATTGGTCAGTCTTACTGAAAATCTTCTCGACTTGTGATGACAGAACAACAGTTCTAAATTTTTAACACGCAGAATGCCTTCCGTACGGAGCCCGCCATTTTAGCCTTAAGGCACGGAAGTTCCACTTAGGCGTGGCCCTTCAATGGTGTTGCGCAGTGTATACACGTCTGGCGGCCTGCCATCACAGGGTCAGTCCTGCTTCTTCCTCTGTCCTACTTTCCAAACTTCGCAGAAGCTGTTCTGCATATTTTGCTGGACAAACACTCCTGGAAAAAATATATTCGCAGGCTGAAAAGTCCTGGCAGATTAAAACTGTTTGCGGGGGTGGGACTTCAACTTGCACGAGTACCACTACAGCGAATTATGCAAGACAGCTCTTGTAAAATTCGGAAAACAGGAGGAAGGCAGCGGCAGAATTGAAATTGTGAAGAATTTTCTTGAGTCGTACCTGCATAGCGCCAAATATGAAAAAGAAGAATTTGTATATGTCACTGTTATACACTGAAGAGTCAAAGAAAATGGTACACCTGCCTAATACCGTGTAGGGCCCGCGCGAGCACGCAGAAGTGCCGCAACACGACGTGGCATGGACTCGACTAATGTCTGAAGTAGTGCTGGATGGAACTGACACAGTGAATCCTGCAGGGCTATCCATAAATCCGTAAGAGTACGTTGCAATCCGTAAGAGTACGAAGGCGTGATCTCTCCTGAACCGCGCGTTGCAGGGCATCCCAGATATGCTCAATAATGTTCATGTCTGGGGAATTTGGTGGCCAGCGGAAGTGTTTAAACTCAGAAGAGTTTTCCTGGAGCCACTATGTAGCAATTATGGATGTGTGGGGTGTAGCATTGTTCTGCTGCAATTGCCCAATTCCTTCGGAATGCACAATGGACAACAATGGATGCAGGTCATCAGACAGGATGCTTACGTGCGTGTCACCTGTCAGAGTCGTACCTAGGCTTATCAGAAGTCCCATATCACTCCAACTGCAGACGCTCCACACCATTACAGAGCCTCCACAAGTTTGAATAGTCCCCCGATGACATGCAGGGTCCATGGATTCATCAGGTTGTCTCCATACCCGTACACGTCCGCCTGCTCGATACAATTTGAAACGAGACTCGCCCGACCAGGCAACGAGTTTCCCGTCATCAACAGTCCTATGTCGGTGTTGACGGGCCCAGGCGAGGCGTAAAGCTTTGTGTCGTGCAGTCATCAAGGGTATACGAGGGGGCCTTCGGCTAGGAAAGCCCATATCGACGATGTTTCGTTTAATAGCTCGCACGCTGATACTTGTTGATGGCCCAGGATTCACAAATCTGCAGCTGTTTGCGAAAGGGTTGCACTTCTGTCACGTTGAACGATTCTCTTCAGTCGTCGTTGGTCCTGTTCTTGCAGGATCTTTTTCCGGCCGTAGCGATGTCGGAGATTTGATATTTTACCGGATTCCTTACATTCAAAGTACACTCGTGAAATGGTAATACGGAAAAATCCCCACTTCATCGCTGCCTCGGTGATGCAGTGTGCCATGGTCGTGCACCGACTGTAACACCACGTTCAAACTTACTTAATTCTTGATAATCTGCCATTGTAGCAGCAGTAACCGATCTAACAACTGCGCCAGACACTTGTTTTATATAGGCGTTGCCGACAGCAGCGTTGTGTTCTGCCTGTTTACATAACTCTGTATTTGAATACGCTTGCCCACAGCAATTTCTGTGGCGCTTCCGTGTAAAACCACCGTGAAAATCCTATAAAGATTTGCACAGATGCGTTGCACAGTGTCTTTAGTATACCCGACGATCGCGTCATGTCACACTTTTCAGTTCTCGTCTAAGACTAAGCACGTAAAGAAGTATAGAACAATAGACTGTTCCACCAAGTGTGAAGTGCATAATGTCGTTAGCGTTCTTTACGCTGAGGGAAACCACCTGATTGCATGCAGCCTACGTAAGTAACTGTCATGTTTGACAGCAAAGTGCGGCAACGGTGCAGGAATCCTGAAGCAGGACCTATAGACGCTCATCACGCTGGTGGTCAGGAAAGGAAGCGACTGTCAATTGAGGATCTTTGAACTTAAAATATTCTGCGTTATTAGGCCGCGTCATATTTCTACTAAAATGATCGACGTTTCGACCCCTCTGCTGGGATCTTCCTCAGGATCTTGTGGTGTCCACTACTGCTAGAACACTGTCAAAGACGAGTGTCTCGTCCTCTTATAAAGGGGATTTTTCTCGCGTTCGTGCTGGAGAAGTGACGCGACACTCGTCTTTGACAGTGTTCTAGCAGTAGTCGACACCATAAGATCCTGAGGAAGATCCCAATAGAAGGGTCGAAACGTCGATCATTTTAGTAGAAATATGACGCGGCGTAATAATCCAGAAGATTTTAACTCCAATAACAACGGCCATGAAAGCCTGCAGAATTACATAATTGAGGATCTTGTTTAATGAGTAGCTCTAGTCTTGTGAGAAAATCGTCTGCGAAGGCCAGTTCAGTACAAATTAAGAAGAATACAGTCATAAGGCATTACACTTCTTCACGACAATGCTCAGCCACAAGCTGCAGCTGCTACAAAGCCGCTCCTGTACCGTTTTTAATGAGAAATTTTTGGCCACCCACCACATAGCTCTGACTCGACTCCCTCTGATTTTCAGCTCTTTACTCAAATGAACCGCTGGCTATGAGGACAGAATTTTGGCAGAGACAACGAGCTGCAGACAAGCGTAGAGAACTGGAGGTAAGCATTAGTGGCTCCTATGTCGCCGGTATTGGAAAGTTCGTACACCGCTATGATAACTGTCAATGTCGGAGCGGCGACTATGTACACAAGTTGCTGGAAGATGTTGCAAATAAAACATTTTTTATTCTCAGTATCGTTTCCATTTCGCGGTCGATCGGATATTGAAAAAAAGTAGCTCTCATATTATTAGGAAGCTAGCCGCTACGAATATACCAGCAGGCACGCCTGAGGCGGCTGACTGTTGGTCTCAAATTCCGTGCACTACTTCTACAATACTGTGCATCTCTTACATCAACAATACTGGTGTGTCCACACAAATATTATTATGTCCAGCCTCCTTCCGTCACATTTCAGAAACAATTTTCCTACAAAGACTCATGGATAATTCATAACAAATTTGCTAAAAACCTTTACAGTGCCATGTAAAACAGCCTTTATTATATGTTATGATTAACCATACTACTGTGTTAATGAAGTTGTCAATTGAATTTGTAACCTTCCCAAAGAAATAAAAAATTATAAAATAATGATGTGTAACCTACCCAAACAGAAAATAAATAATAGAAATAATTAAATTTGGATATTTAACTTCTGTCATATGAAAACTGATAAATCTTAACCCATCAAAAACATAAATTTTGACGTAAGCAGCGCTAGCCATGGCCCTGAATCTGTCCATGAGAAATAAACTGAAAAATTCTTACCTCGTGATGGCGTCGCCGGATAACGCTGTCTATATATCTGCTCGTAAATGGCACAGCTTAGTGCAATGCTGGCCTATCTACTAATACTGGATAACATTTGTCTGAGATCTGAATTACGAGAAAAACTGACTTCACTTAGTGACACAGCTGCACAGCTGGTCGTCTGATTACTAAAGAATACATGACTATGATCCGGCAAAATTTCTGGAATATTTTAATTCAGATAAATGACTGGATCGGGACTGCTAATGTCTTAAGGGGAAATTATACCTTTATAGTTGACTGGTAAAAACAATTATATTCTGAAATTTTTTTGCGTTATTGATAACGATCTACAATCCATTACTCCGGAAAATTGAATATATTACAAATCTGGGTCAACTGGTGCTGACGAATCACAAAAGAAAAGATTGAAACAAATTCATATTAACATCTCAGACAAGTGACTTAACAACGCGCATGCCAATAAAAATTATAAAATTTATCTTACAATACATGAGTGATTTAATTACACTGTTGATTTTTCATTATATTAACAACTATTCATTTGTTCATCATCATCGTCTCATTCCATGGTATCATTTAGCTCTGCGGCTGATCACAATTATTATTCAGTTCCATAGACTAAAATTTTACAATTTGTTCTGCACTGTGACTTTAACAACTATTAACTGTAAACTGCGCTGTACCAGCGACAGACTACAACTACACTGTAGCAGCTAGCGACTGCAACTGCTGCAGAGACTTCTCTGACCTGCGACTCTATTGCAGCTCCCTTTTGACAGGGGCAAAGATATTTTATGTCTCAGGCAGCGCCTGTGAATTGTCGTTCTAGCAAGTGAGCAATACATCGAGATTACATTTGCTCCAGCAGGGTGGTGAATCCCTTACAAGTTAAATGAGAGCTGAAAATAAATCGAATATTTTCCTATGCAGCCTAAATTGCCCCGTTAACAATGTATCAGCTTGAAAGTGAAACATCAACCTGTTACGTTACGTCTGTAGAAGAGGATACTGGAGACAAGGTAAGAAGTGATTTCGCCAGACGTCAGCTCCACAGATACGTCCACGAGAACCACTGTAGCTGCAATAGGGACCTCTGCTTGGTGAGCGACGGTGTACAGTGGACGAGCCACTGCAGTTTCCAGGCTACAGACAGTTTGTGCAACCTGAGAGAGATACCAGCAAACTAGGCATTACTGTGGAATGCTTTTTTTTGGGAGGGGGGGGGGTGGGGGGGAAGGACATTTTTTCGTAAATGTGTAGTTTTTAGCGTAGGGAAAAGACGGTTTTACTCAGGCACGACGAAGGTGGTTAAAAAATAATTTCACTGGCATCAAAACCGAGGTTGATCAATCAAAAGTAAGGTCAAATCAAGAGTGAATCTTGCAGAACGACAGGGAGGGCTAGTATCTACAATGTTGAGCAACGCTTTACTTGTGAAGTTAAGCAACGATGATAGCTGAAATCGCTAAACGCCTGGTGAAATTCAGTCCAGCCGAAAACTGTACACAACTTGCTTCCGTCTCACGTCAGTAATGTGAAAATAACATGACATCTGAATGCCCATACGCTGGTGATTACTCAGTAACAACGTGCATTACGGCTCTCTAGTAGACCACTCAACCTGTGTAAGAGTTTTTTAAAAACCAGGAATAGCGCCCACCGGATTTCATTTATAGAATAAGCGTGTTGGCGTTTTTAAATTATGTTTTGATTAAAAGACGTTAATTGTAGCTTAAACATCTCAGCACTTCATAGTAAGGTATTAGTTAACTTTACAAAGCATAAATACCACCAATCTAGCTGTGGTCCAGAAGAATTGTTTAGGCAGAAATATAATCAGTTATTATCTGCTTTAGTTATATTCCTGCATACAGCAAATAGAATTTTGTAATCATATCTCTTATAAATACCACATTTAAATGCATCACTCTAATTTGCCAGTGTGCTTGGTATTTGCTACTGTTACTACACCGTTTATCAATAATAGCCGTGATTAACGTAAATTAGCTCCTGAAGTTGTAGCGTAATACATCTCATAACCACTCAAATGCACATAACAAAAAATTTTTTCCATCACTCCAGTTCCCAGAACTCCTGAAGACAGACGTTGACTATGGATATTGTATCACAGACACAGACCCTTTGACTGTTCAGAGATGTCACTAAACCCACCCAAAGATGTAAACAACCACGCATGAACAGCGCCTATTAGACGGAGGGGGTCTGACAGCCGATCAGTTCCAGTCATTCCACCAGGAAGGGGGTACACGTCTTGTCTGTAGTTCAACCGTGCCTAGACGGTCAATACCGCGGTACCATCGCGTCCGCAATGTTACTTTGTGCCAGGAAGGGCTCTCAACAAGGGAAGTGTCCAGGCGTCTCAGAGAGAACCAAAGCGATGTTGTTCGGATATGGAGGAGATACAGAGAGACAGGAATTGTCGATGACATGCCTCGCTCAGGCCGCCCAAAGGCTACTACTGCAGTGGATGACCGCTACCTACGGATTATGGCTCGGAGGAACCCTGTCAGCAACGCCACCATGTTGAATAATGCTTTTCGTGCAGCCACAGGACGTCGTGTTATGATTCAAACTATGCGCAATACACTGCATGATACGCAACATCACTCCCGACGTCCATGGCGAGGTCCATCTTTGCAACAACGACACCATGCAGTGCGGTTCAGATAGGCCCAGCAACATGCCGAATGGACCGATCAGGAAAAGCATCACGTTCTCTTCACCGATGAGCGTCGCATACTGCTTCAACCAGACAATCGTCGGAGACGTGTGTGGAGGCAGCCCGGTCAGGCTGAACGCCTTAGACATATTGTCCAGCGAGTGCAATAAGGTGGAGGTTCCCTGCTGTTTTAGGATGGCATTATGTGGGGATGACGTACGCCGCTGGTGGTCATGGAAGGCGCCGTAACGGCTGTACGATACGTGAATGCCGTCCTCCGACCGATGGTACAACGATATCGGCAGCATATTGGCGTGACATTCGTCTTCATGGACGAGAATTCGCACCCCCATCGTGCACATTTTGTGAATGACTTTCTTCAGGATAACGACATCGCTCGACTAGAGTGGCCAGCATGTTCTCCAGACATGAACCCTATCGAACATGCCTGGGACAGATTGAAAAGGGCTGTTTATGGACGACTTGACCCACCAACCACTCTGAGGGGTCTACGACGAATCACCGTAGAGGAGTGGGACAATCTGGACCAACAGTGCCTTGATGAACTTGTGGATAGTATGCCACGACGAATACAGGCATGCATCAATGCAAGAGGATGTGCTACTGGGTAATAGAAGTACAGGAGTGTACAGCAATCTGGACCAGCACCTTCGAAGGTCTCGCTGTTTTGTGGTACAACATGCAATGTGTGGTTTTCATGAACAATAAAAAGGGCGGAAATGATGTTTATGTTGAACTCTATACCAATTTTCCGTACCGGTTCGTGAACTCTTGGAACCGAGGTGACGCAAACCGTTTTTCGATGTCTTTGGTTTTAGTAATGTCCCTTTAACAAAAGGACGTTACAATGTATAGATAGTCGTTGTTTGCTACTTGTTAAGAGGCTACTGGATAGTGCTAACAAGGTGTTGCTATTGCTGCACGTGTTACTGAACTTCTCGTTGAGGTGAGCCACACGCACTGATCACTTCCGACTCTATCGCAGATTGTTGAAAACTCTGAAAAATATCTCACTGGGATGTTTACCTGAAAAGAACAAAGTTTGATTAACAACCGTCTGTCAAACTCTCAGGAGTAGGTAACGAGAGATGCCGGGAAAAAATGACGGTAGCATGATCACTGCCGTTACAGAACTTTTAAACATATTCCGTATCGGCATTAATGAAGACGCTTGTCCTTTTAGCGGTTTCTTGTACAAAGAGAGAGTTACTGATAGTTTACTCTGCAGTACGATCAATCATTCGCTCTCGTTTTACACACTTTCTTAGCATCGTACTGACAGTCTGATGGGACATGAAACTGATTATGTGGCTGAGTATAACTGCACATACTCAGAACGAGCTCTTTTTCTCTGACAGCAAGCACTTCATACATCTAACTTTCCTACTCTTCATAATTTATCTTTCTATGATTTTTTTACAATTTACTTGTCCGATCTTTGCAAATAATCCTTGAAAGGCGCGATCTTCTCCATTATGCAATAGTCACGTAAGAGTATAGTTGTCAACTACAAGTTACCGATTTGCAGCCTTTCGTTTGCAAATGAAAGTAGGAAGACTAAAGTATGACAGTACACACGTCGTCGTGCTCACTGATGATGATGTGGGATCGTGGTAACTGTATGGTATTTGGAATGGGGAGACGTTTGAGATGATGTCTGATGAAAATGGATGTGTGATGGATATGGGGGAAGAAACTGACAGTTAAAATGTAGAAATTAGGAGATGGGTGTCATTTCAATTACACAGGGACATGAAGGTGGGTTGGGCCCTCGCGTGAGAGGCGTAGTGTAAGGGTTACCGTTGATAGGATGGTTAGATTTCTGGTATTACTTCACGGCCTGCGAACGGAACAGGGTTAAAATGGGCCAATAAAATTATGTAGAGTGTATCACAGCTCTCAAGGACGGGGGATAAAACGGGGTGTTTATTGGAAACGTATGACAGGCTACGGTGTTCTAGGTAGCCGAGAAAGTTAGGAATCTTTACGAGGTTTATACCGGATACTGGAGAAACTACGAGTATTTGTGTAAGAAAAGCTAGGCAGACCGATCGTCATTAAAGGATGTGGAAGGTGTAGTAAATCGAGGAATGGCCATAGATTCTAGAATTCCATAGAAGAGGATGACGAGGCTGAGGGAACTGTATGTACGGATGGTGGTTGTGTTACTTAGTCTGCATTTTTTATCAGTTATTAGTTTTAATAAGTTTAATCTATTCTGGATTCTCCTTCCGGTAATTTGGGTTGCGGTAAATATTAGCGTTTGAATAGTCTTAGGCTACAGCTTAATAATTACTGAAAGTTTTATTGGTACGGTACTGGTCGCTCGGAGACGACGGGGCGCGGGTTCTGCCGCATTTGGGAAAGGCTTCTCTTGTTCCCCGCACAATAGTTCCTTTCCTCGTGCGGTATGAGAGTGGTGTGTGTCGTATCTGCGTCTGTTGCGTGCAGGTCACTGTAATGACTGTGGGTAGTGTGGTGTCATGTTTCACTTGTATGACAGTGCTGGCACATAGCCTGTCCCGCCTTCCAGTAGCTTAAGAGTTTTAGTTACTTAGGTAGGAAGCTTGAGGACTTTTGGGTAAGGGGCTCTGAGGTGGATTGTACTGATGCTTCTTCCTGTAATTATTCCTAATTATTCTCTGGATTTTTGGAGTATGGAAATCAGAGGGTGATGTTTTTGGGTGTCATTTGTCTAAAAGACATGAGTAGGTAGTGGCGGGACAGATCCTTTTGGTACGCTTACATTTGGGACAATAATCTCCAGACCTATATCCTTCCTTTAAAAACCTTTTATAGCTCTGGAAATCGGAGCGACGTGATTTACTTATTTTTACAATTTGTATAATACTCATAACTCTTTGAAGATTTGTGGGGAGGGCGGCAGACCGAACAGCTGCTACGGTTACGTTCGCCTGTAACACTACCAATTCTCATTAACGTCCTTCAAAGTAATGTCGGAGGAAGTTATCGCTTAATCTCGTTTCTTCTTGATAGCAGCAGCTCCGAAATCTTCTTCTGCGGCCTCCCTCTTACTGGATAAATAAAGTTCTGACCGTGTCGCGGCTATAAGGTACTGTCTTCGTGATAATAAAATTTATTGGAAGGGTTCTTAAGGGACGAATGTTTTGTCCTCCTACCGAATAAAGCCTCGCTCCAAACTTGTAACGAACGCTGTATTGAATACTTTCAGATACAAGTTTACACTTCTTACTTCACAAAAAAGACGGTGTGTTTCGATAAAACATCCTACCATTGAGGCGTCCGAAACAACAGAAGTGATTAATAAAACTGTTAACAAGTGAGTACTGAAAAAGTTGAAATTACTGAGACAATATTGACTACCTGTTAGGTCTATCTTGATACAAATCACGAGAAAGAGAGACAAACAATAAAAAACTTTACAGTCTTTCAGATATCCCAGTTTAGGTACATTACACTTCCATACACCATCAGAGAATTTTTAACTCTTACCTTATTCGTATTAGTAAAAGATGCCTCGTTATTTGTAGAAGTAAATTGTAAGAGGTAAATTCAAAGTAGCTGCCTGCATATGACATAGCAATTTATTGGGACTCAAGCTTATTCTCAGGCGTGATGTTTTGTGACCTAATGACAGAGAT
Organism: Schistocerca americana; assembly: GCF_021461395.2. Lineage (NCBI taxonomy): Eukaryota > Metazoa > Arthropoda > Insecta > Orthoptera > Acrididae > Schistocerca > Schistocerca americana. The sequence goes on from NC_060121.1 coordinate 983,938,885, forward strand.
ATGTACTTTTTCGCTACGCCGCAAAGTACTCTTAAAACAGAACGCAAAGAAAAGGATATATAGGGTGTATCACAATTAATGACGTAAACCTATTCAGTGGAAAGTACACGATACGAGAAACAAAAAAGCCTCAGGTAAATAACTGCGATTCTGTGATTACCACCTGCAACTGACTAAATTCTGTGTACACGTCATCCCAGTTAGGAAATGATAACAATTCTGCAAATCTTTAAGAAAAATTGTAAGACCTACTTTGATAGAAGTGTAGGTGTTTTGAACGAACACAATAGTGACATTACTGTACTCATAGTTGAAGGAGGTGTTCAAAACGCCGTCCATGTACTCAGATGCAGGCTTGTACCCGTCACCGCAATGGGTTTCGAATCCTTTCAGACACGCCTTGATCATTTCTAAATTCTTGACAAGCACTGATATGTCTCGGCTCCAATTCTTCTACTGTGTTAACCGGGGGGTGAGCACTACACCTTTAAGGTGGTCCCAAATGCAGAAGGCCATGGGGTTCAGATCAGAATATCTTGGAAGCCACAATACGCGTCCTTCTTGCCCATTCCATCTTTGGTCATATCGGCGCGTTGGATGTCATGTTACCACAGTAGCAAACTGTGCCGTGCTCTATCACGCAAACACCACTTTCTCTGGCGTTGCTCTAAGGACAGATTCTCAAGCAATCCTGCAAGATGATGCCGCAGAAACCGAAGGTAATGCCGTCCATTGAGTCTTTTTGGTAACATGTACTGCGCGCTAAGACGATCATCAAGCAACCCTAACCACACATTCAATGACAAACGTCGCGGATGTGGAGGCTCATGTATAACATGGGTGACTCCAAACGCGAGAACTGTAATAATCACGAATGAACCGTGCTTCGTCTGTAAATGAAATGTTGTTTTGAAACATATGGTTTCTTTCAGCTTGTTGTTTCGTCCATTGACAGAACGTCGTTAGTAAAGGACAAAAATCCACCTCACTAAGACACTGAAATCGTGTGAAGTGGTACGAGCAGACTGCATTGCGACGTACTGTCCTCCAAGCACTGCTGTGACTCATTCCAGGAACTTGCGTGGCAAATCGCCTTGTCGAGATTCCTGGAGGCTGTTCTGCTGTTTCCAGAACCACATCTTCAACACGTGGATAATTTGTACAGACCTAGCCACTCCAAAGTATGTGTAAAGAGCGCAGTTTCTGGGAGGCGTTGATGCACCCTTGTAAATGTTCAACTCTTGGGGTGCCTTCAGGCAGGGCGTGCTTCTTGGTGCAAGGGCGGAACCTCCCGTGCATTGTTGTTAGGTCTACCACACATGAAATGCATGTTCGCATACTCCTCTTTACTGTAATATTCCATCTTACCACCAATAGTCGTACAATAAAACGGACCCTCCGCAAACAGCTGGGATGAGGGGCACTCTTAACTGTGTACACTACTGTCATATTCATTCTGTTTATAACACCACGTCTCGAAAATGTAAACGAAGACCACCCACCAAGGACCAGCATGTGTTGTTTACACATAATCACACCAGTAGTAGCTGGTAACAACGAAGTCGCACTTATCTCGCAAACGGTTCGTTTACAGACCAGTGTTTACCGAGACTTTTTTGCTTCTAGTATACTTTCAACTGTACGCGTTTACGCTATTAATTATGATACACTCTGTACAAATCTTATAAGAGATCGTTTGAACCTGCACTAGACAACTGTGTTCGCTGGGATAATACAATTTTACAGCTAGCCATAGATATAGAAGAGTCCAGGCTTGCTGTGTTAGGACTTTTAAAGTAAGTGCGTGATCTGCAGATTTCTTGGAAGTTAAGATAAATTACCTGTGAATCAGCTTCAAAAAAATCAAAATTCTGTTTTTCATCTTAAATCGACGTTTAGGTTCTTTTGAAGTAAATGGTGATTAAGAGAACTGAATTGGACATCCGAAATTTGTTTGTAAATCAACTTAAAAATCTCTCGGTGGGCGCCCACACCCGTTTTTCCTCTGCTTTCACACGTCAGTATTGTCATTAGACTCCTGTTCGAGAAACATATACTTTACGAGTGTTGTTCAAGCTGACAGCCCAGTTAGGAGAAATGCTTTGCGATGCTCTTATTACATATATTTGGCTTTCGAGCGTTGTTTGCCTCATTAACTTTTCTGTTCTTTGAGCTGCTGCTATTTTGTCGTTCTCCGAAGTTATTATGCCAGTAATTTGTTTTAATGTGAGGCAGTTAGCAGCTGCTAAGTTCTAGAGTTCTTAGGAATATATTCTGGGTTTAATATGAGACCATCACTGTTAGCAACTGAGTCCACGAGAGCGGTCAAAGCTGGAAACTAAAGACGCCAGAATAACAAAGAGAAACAAGAAAAGGAAGAGAGAAGACGAGGAACATGTAAACGAAGAAAATTCGGCCACTGAAATGTTTTATGAACAACAGAGGTGAGTGAACTGAAATATCACTTTGAATTCAGCGAGAATAGAATTATCTGGGACGTATACTTTATGAACAAAGAATCTGACCTATAGATCCGAAATTTCTGAGATATTTCAGGATACTATATGAAGGAATGTAGACTACACACGCTAACGTACTATCAACAGGAAATTCAATACCTACTGAGTAATTACTAAAAAGTGACCTCAATTGTGATTACCGGATGTAAATATTTCTAGAATAAAAACTGGTAGCTGTAATGACATGATCGTCTCACTGGTCATACCAGACCCGAGAGTCCATTACCGCAGCAAAGTATTTTCGCCATCTGTCCCTGTCTCGGGCTATTTCCTTCGATCCACCTTCAATACCCAGGCTCCTCAAATCAGCCTTCACAGTGTCCTCCCATCTACGCCTCGGTCTCCCCACAGGACGTTCTCCCTCTAGGTGCCCTACCAGTACTCTGCGCGCTGCCCTGCCCTCATCCATTCGAGCTAAGTGACCCGCCCATCGCAGCCTACGTGATTTAATAATACTGATTATGTCAGGGCTTGAATAGAGTTCGTGAAGCTCTTCGTTATGCAGTTTTCGCCACTCTCCGCTAATGTCATCCCTTTTTGCTCCGAAAACTTTCCTCGAAATTTTGTTTTCAAATACTCGAGACGGCTTTTCATTTTGCACAGTGAGAGACCAAGTCTCACACCCATACAGCATAACTAGTAGAATAATAGTTTTGTATATTCTAATCTTTAAATTCCTAGACAATATCCGCGATGAAAGTAATCTATTCAGTGAGAAGTAGCACGCATTTCCCGCCCGTAATCTCTTCTTCAGTTCGGATTCAATCTCATTTCTCGAAGTGATGTCCACGCCCAGATAGTTAAATGTGTTCACTTTTTCAAAACTGCATGCTTCGAACTCTTTAACATGACATGATTGTAGTCTACTTTTTTGATAACACTTAGTTAATACGTACTTGAAGTTTCAGGCATCTACGTAAGGCAGTTAGTGAATTGATTCGAAGGAAGGACCAGTATGTCAAAATGTAATTTACTGATCTTCACAAAGAACTGTAGTAAGAACTATAGTAAAATGTGCATGACAACTGATGTTATTAATTGTATATCAAAATGTTCAGGGAGAAACAGTTCCTATAGTTCGATAATTTTCATCCGACTAAGACTTCACACCGCTTAGTCAGAGCCGAGTAAAAATTATGAAAATTGTACGTATTTTTGCAGGCGGTCTCGGACAAATGGCATTAATCCAGTCGAACTTGTACTGGACCACCTCCATATTCTATGTGAGTCTTTCGTGACATCCCACTCAGCATTGTGTGAGTTTTTCGTAACCCACTCAACATGTATAGCAAGCACTGCAGGTGGCCCCATCTCCTCTAGCAGTGGCAGCACCGGACAGACTGACTTGTAAATGTAGTGTTGGCAGAACAACCAACACCATGTTACGAATGGAGGCCGAAATGCACGCGTTTTAGTTCAAATGGTTCAAATGGCTCTGAGCACTATGGGACTCAACTGCTGAGGTCATTAGTCCCCTAGAACTTAGAACTAGTTAAACCTAACTAACCTAAGGACATGACACACATCCATGCCCGAGGCAGGATTCGAACCTGCGACCGTAGCGGTCTCACGGGTCCAGACTGCAGCGCCAGAACCGCGCGGCCACTTCGGCCGGCACGCGTTTTAGCTCACGCAGGCTGGCGTGAGGAGGGAAGAACTATACTGACGTGAGGTCTGGAACATGACAAGGAATTAGAATTCAGAAAGCGGACGTAATTAGTTTGATACTTAACTTTAATCCATTAATGATGAACGTCGCTCTTGACGGTACGTGATTCACAATATTATCTGTTCAGAATACATTCGTAGTAACTGAATATGGCGCCTTGCTAGGTCGTAGCAAATGACGTAGCTGAAGGCTATGCTAAACTGTCGTCTCTGCAAATGAGAGCGTATGTAGACAGTGAACCATCGCTAGCAAAGTCGGCTGTACCACTGGGGCGAGTGCTAGGGAGCCTCTCTCTAGACTAGACCTGCCGTGTGGCGGCGCTCGGTCTGCAGTCACTGATAGTGGCGACACGCGGGTCCGACGTATACTAACGGACCGCGGCCGATTTAAAGGCTACCACCTAGCAAGTGTGGTGTCTGGCGGTGACGACAAAAAATCTATAGGACAACTAATGTTATTAACTGTATATGAAAAGGTTCAGGAAGAAACAGTTCATATAGTTTGCTAATTTTCATCCAACTAAGACTTCACATTGTTTAGTGAGAGGCGTGTAATCTTTATGAAAATTGTACGTATTTTTCCAGCCGTTCACGGACAAATGGCATTCATCCAGTCGAACTAGTGCTGGACCACCTCGACCACCGCGTATTCTGTGTGAGTCTTTCGTGACATCCCACTCCACATGTAGAGCGAGCACTGCAGGTGGCCCCATCTCCTCTACCAGTGGCAGCACCGGACTGACTGAGTTGTAAAGAGTTGTCTTCTGTGTGTACTACAAACGACTACAAGTCCGGGTACTAGCAGGTGGTCATAATAACGCTACTGGAGAGAGTAGCACTCCTAGCGAAGCACAACGGGATATTTCCGCGGCGACAGAAGCCATCGAATTAGCATAGCCACCGGGACGTCTGTCAAGTTATGCTAATAAGCGGCGCTGCAGCTCCAGAGGACTTAGCGGCGCCTCGGCCCGCCGGGGCACGCGCCTCGCCTGGTCGCGGTATTATAAATAAACCCGCGGCCGCGGGTCGCCCGAGACAGTGGAAACGCGCTGTAAAGGCCCGCCGCCAGCTATATTTTGATACGCGGGGCATTTTCCCGCCACGGAGAATAGCGGGTGCGGCCCCTATAGCCCATTTCACGGCGTCGTTGCGCGGGTAAATATAGCGGAGCGCCGGCCGACCGGGAGTCCGCGGAGAGCAGTCCGTACCCGGCCGGCAGCGCAGCACCTCAGCTCAGCTCAGCACACCTCAGCAGCCATGGTAGGCGGCCTGCGCTCCTCTCTTCCACTGCTACTGCGCGCCGCCCTACCACCGACCACTGACACCCGTCAGCTCGCCGCATCCCTACCCAAGGCACGCCGCGCACGTTCCGCGACCCGTCTGTCAACTGTCTTCTCACACAAGCGCCCTACGCGGCACCCGTCTGTCAACTGTCTGCTCACACGAGCGCCCTACGCTGCACCCGTCTGTCAACTGTCTGCTCACACGAGCGCCCTACGCTGCACCCGTCTGTCAACTGTCTGCTCACACGAGCGCCCTACGCTGCCGCGGTTTGTCAGCGAGTTCTCTCTCGATACAAGTCAGGGTACTGCGTCACTACTGCTAAACCTCGCTCGTCGGCATGTCACCCTCTCTGCCCTAAGTAGGCTACCCGTTTGTTCTGAGAACACAGAATGTAAACGATAACTGTTTACCATATGCACAGTGGTGCAGGGGAAGTCGAGGCAAACAATTTGATATAGGATACTTGTAGTTCACCACTGATGTAGAAAACCCCAAACTGGTCTACAAAGCCCACCTAAGCTACAAAAATTCAAATGGCTCTGAGCACTATGGGACTTAACGTCTATGGTCATCAGTCCCCTAGAACTTACAAGGGGAGGTCGCCAATTGTGAAATTCAGATTCGATTCATACTGCGCGTAATAAAAGCTCATGGCCAGAGGTGTAATGTGGCAAAGCACCAAGATGCACTTCTCAGCCGCTGTCGAGAAAATCGACAGTTAAAAGAAACCGTTGCGGTGAAATACTCTCTACCATTTATAATTTCCTGCAGCGTCGTGGCGCACCGGTAAGCGCTCGGGTTCGTAATCCGAAGGTCGCCGGATCGAATCTCGCCCCAAGCAACTTTTTTTTTTAGTATTTGTTTTTTGTAATTCAAATATATATATATATATATATATATATATATATATATATATATATATATATATAAAATTCCCGGCAATCAGTTGCAACAATTATGCATATAATAAGTTGTTGAAAGTCGTTTGTCGTCGAAAAACTGGCGACTTCGAACATGATTATGTTTCCCGCAAACAAAGTTGTATTTCACAAACGTTATTAATTATCTTCATAATGTTTACACGTGTAGTTAACGGAAGACGTAGAAACGATATTCAGAAACGAATACGTATAGTGTAAGTCAAACGTTCGAATTAGAGACCCCACGACATATATATATATATATATATATATATATATATATATATATATATATATATATATATATATATATATTTGAATTACAAAAAACAAATACTAAAAAAAAAGTTACATGGCGCGAGATTCGATCTGGCGACCTTCGGATTAAGGACCCGAGCGCTTACCGCTGCGCCACGACACTCTAGGAAATTATAAATCGTAGAGAGTATTTCACCGCAACGGTTTCTTTTAACTGTCGATTTTCTCGACAACGGCTGAGAAGTGCATCTTGGTGCTTTGCCACATTACACCTCTGACCATGAGCTTTTATTATGCGCAGTATGAATCGAATCTGAATTTCACAATTGGCGGCCTTCCCTTCTTAGAACTACTTAAACCTAACTAACCTACGGACATCACACCTAAGCTACAGATTATGAACATTCTCTCGTTATCTTACGCCACAAGCTTAACCCATTAGCGCCGGAATTAATTTTTTCGTGATTTTTTTTTAATTGCGTTATTATGTCTGTAAAAGGCATAAATTACACAACAGAGTTGTTTCGACAAAAGTCATTACCGCCAATAGTGACATATTTGACGTTGCCATATGGCAATGCTAGGCGCTTTCACTACCTAAATTTATACGGATTACACCTTCAACTAAAATAAGTTGGTTATCGAAATTTCTTATTACATATACAAGTCTTGTGCAAATTTATTATTCAGTCTTCATCATACATCTGATACTTTATAACACAGTACAATTCATAATCAAATATCAAATCTTGAACTCAGCATTATTTTACATGAAATGGAATAAAACAGTCAATACACAATCCCACATTACACTTCGAACACACTGTTCTCCCAATAGATTTACAGTCCTTGTGTGCATACCTTTTCTTCTTCTTTCCTTCTGTGTGCTGGACGAGGTGGTCAGTCTTACCAAACCTAATTGAATCTGATATGCGACTGTCGGAACATGCCCTTGATGTAGATGGTCTCTTGGCTCCTTTTGGTAAAGCTTGGTGTCTCTGCAAGTACACTGTTACTACTTATCTCTTGAAATCAAGCTGAGAAATAGTTTGTTTTCTTGCTTTATTATACAAAATCCAACTGTTTTGTATGGCGACATCTAACATCCATGTAAAAAGACACCAGTACCATTTCTTGCTTCTTATTCAATGCGATAGCATGCTAGATTCTGATCCATCTGATCAGTACCTCCCATATATGTATTATATTTGTCTACCAGTTTTGGTCTGGGAATCATTACATTTAGCTTTTTTAGTTGCGAGAATCTCTCGACTTGGCCAACTTCTTGTGCACCACATGAAGAATAGATCATTGTGCCAAGTAAGTTGTCCAGCCACCGCACATACAATAATCCATCATTCTTCGCTATTCAGATCTGGGGGCTCAACAAAAACATCACCTTCAATATCGTCATTATAAAAAATCTCCAGCGCCTCAGCAAGCGAGAAACCTCTTCTAAAACAAGAAAGAGAAAATTCGTCCTTTTATTGAGTACAAGCGCCTAGCGTTGCCATATGGCAACACCGACGTTCAAACGGCCTAAATGAACGTAATTTATTTCACAGCAAGCAGTAACCTCCAAAGAGTATATATTTGAGTATTTAAAGCACAACCGTACTAAAAAACCAAATTATATATCGTAAGTTACTGTGTAAAACATACTTACTCCAACTTATTCTCCATTTTTCTTTGTCATTCAGCAAACGACGACTTCCAACACTGCTTACGCTGCAGAATTTAAATGTATTGTTAAAAACGTTGCATTGTAGTGATCTTTACAGTCTTGCGGAACGGAATCCAGTGCTGCCAACACTCTCGCTTCGTTGATGTCGTGGAATCAACGATTTTAAAAAAGTGTTACAAACATTGCCATATGGCAACGCACGGCGCTAATGGGTTAATCAGTCAGAATAGGGAAGACGTTTATTGCTGGAACAACCGGTTTCCGCTCATACCAGTTTTTTTCGTCTCAACTGTAACGTGTTAAAGCCGGTCAAAGGTATAACTGATTTTTGTTTTTTACTGCTGTTACTTGCGGTAATTGACGTAGATTTCTAACAAAGATTGAAAAATTCTGGTGAAAGTTAAGGAGAAGCAGATATGGATCGACATGGGGCAGAAATTGACCTTAATGCCTCCAGAAAACATGGCACAGGTCAAGTGGAGAGCGCCAGAGGTCACAAGTTGATGACCTTCTTGCATCATTGCTTCTGGTTGGTATTAATTTTTTAGCTTGAAGCAAGCGCGGACATTTTCTTCTTGTGTGATATCGTAAGTTTGTTGTGCCCCTTCCCATTTTTAATCTTTTTATGCAAATGGAGCTTTTTACTGTTACCACACTTCGTAAAATACTTTCGAATCAGGGACGGTGCCATTCTGCAATACAACCTGTGTGCGAGTACGACAGCGAGAAACTACCGTACAGACTGCACGTACATGCGCACCGTCTCATAGGTCACCACAACACGGCAACAGCAACTCTACTGTCTGCAGTGCTGACCGATTCTTGTGTCTTTTATGTTTGTTTCATGTTTCTGTCGGAGTTGTTATTAAAATAACACTGATCGCTTTTCCTCTTTTCTATAATAACCCAATACTTCAAAGCAATGGAAATTTTACCAATAAACATTTCTTGTTAGCAAAAACCAAACATTTTAGCATTGCTGCAATAGCAAATTAATATGTCGGTTTCTGCTGTGAAGATAAAATGAGAGCAGTAACATAAAAGAGATTTCATAACAAAGAATCGATGCCGAAGACGCTGGAATCGTTTGATTCCGATACTAGTCGATTCCTAGAGAATCGGCGATTCTTGGACTCGTGTAATCGGAATCAGCGCATGACTCATCCCTCATTAAAATCATTATGTTTTAGTGTAATATTTTTGCAGTAGCATAGTATAATTAAAAATACTACCTACTGGCTACTTACTTAATATGAAATATACTTTATTTCAAGAACGACTTTTAAGCCTGAGATTCGTTTACATTTTTATATGTACTACCTCAACAACAGACCTGATTGAAAACGTATAAATACGTTTACAGTCCAGTTTATTTCCCCTAATAACTCTTCCCTAACTGTCAAGCAGCTTTTCCAACTTGGTTACCCAACCACTACAGAACAACCACTACAAAGCAGTGTTGCAAAACACCTTTTCCAACACGAAATATCAGTTACAAAAATTTTTTTAAGTGCCGGTTTTCAATTAATCTTTAAAATGCATAAATGCTAAGGCATTTATGAATTAATGGCACTTGCCCAGGCATTTATCCTGGGCATTTGCTCTAACTTATAAATGTCCAGGCATTTGCATCACTAAGCGGAGAGACTGCTGATTTGAAACTTCATGCCAGGTTAAAACTGTATGGCAGAGTGGGACTCGAACTTGGGAGACGCATGGTATACAGAAGAACTTCTGTGAAGTTTGTAAGGTGGGAGAAGTGGTACCGGCGGAGGTGAAGCTGTGAGGGCGGGTCGTGAATCGTGATTGAGAAACTCAGTTGGTTGACTACATCCTCACGAAAGTCAAAAATCCCAGTTTCGAGTACCGGTTCTGCACACACTGTCAGGAAGTTCATAACAATATTATGGCAAGCGTCGAGTACTATTCACCTACAATGTACGAGGCCTAAACTAATAGTTTACAAGTCAAAGAAATTACGAAAATGAAAGACGAGAAAGTTTACTCACAACTGTAACATATCGTATTCAAGCTAGAAAATAAAATCGGAGACTTACAGAACAATTAGTAATTTGTGTAGTGTGGGATACATCTCACATCTTTGTTTCCAAATTTTGCATACGGTTGTGAATATTGTATTCAATTAAAACATGGTGATTTGACCCGCCGCGATCTCATATACGTAAGGTCCGGTTAATGTTGTACATTTCGTATCGTTATTTCTGCAAGTAAAATTACACTCTGACCAACAACAAAAAAAAAAGTCTATTACGCTTGAAACTGATTTGACTCGAAACCATCTATGAAGTCATAGCGACTTACAGTTCTAGGTTTCATAGGAAAAAAAGGTTAAATTTGTTGATTTTTCTACACTGTGAACCGCTGTGAAATCATATTGAGAACGGACCCAGTGCATATCCGTATGGTGACGTTGAGTAGAAAAAAATATAACACACACATTAAACGGATCAAGTTTAGTAGTGTTTAACGCTAGCCTCGACCTTTATATCCTGTTGGTACGGAGAGTGATGTTACTCCTAGAAGGTAAAGCATTCTCACAATCAGCCTGACTTCATTCTAAGACTTGTCTCTTATGTATCTCGACACCACACAAATAATCGTCAAGTTTTCTTCGTCAGATGTTGTGAAACAACGACAGTAATCCCCTGTCGCGTTCCGTTATGTTGGTTGACAAGCTGTACCATTTAATGCGACAGGTTTCACAACACTCACACCACGCATTGAAAATGACAGCCCAGCTTCCGAAAAGAGTTATATAGTCCGTCAGACATCCCTACAGTCTCCCAGATTTGCATAGGATCTACATTTAGAATAGTTGAATTTGCATCTAATGAATGCATGCATTCTGCCTCTAGAAAAAAAAAATCGCTGTTCGGAATACTTAGGTAAAATAGCGACTAACATTTTTTGTCAGATTGTAAATAGATTGTTTACGTGAAAGATTTACGAGACGTAACATTTTTACAGGGCTCCTTGCTTAATCGCTCCTGGGTACTCTTTAGAGTGGATCACCTTTCGTAAGCGATCCTTGAACTGTTTATAGTTGCTATCAGTACCTACATTTGATTACAGTGCTGCCGGCCGCGGTGGCCGAGCGGTTCTAGGCGCTTCAGTCCGGAACCACGTGACCGCTACGGTCGCAGGTTCGAATCCTGCCTCGGGCATGGGTGTGTGTGATGTCCTTAGGGTAGTTACGTTTAAGTAGTTCTAAGTTGTAGGGGACTGATGACCTCAGATGTAAAGTCCCATAGTGCTCAGAGTCATTTGAGCCATTCAGTGCTACTTTAACTCAGGTGTCGCACGATGTTCTTAAGGCCAAGTCCAACTTGACACGCCACTAGTTTTGCGGATCAGCCTTTCTTTTCATTACTAACTCACTTCACCAAGTACCTCCTTGTGATTTCTAGTGAGACCACGATACGGCATCTCTCCCTCCCCCTCCCCCCCCCCCTCTCTCTCTCTCTCTCACTCTCTGTGTGTGTGTGTGTGTGTGTGTGTGTGTGTGTGTGTGTGTGAAGTTACTCTGGTATATAGAAAATGAAATTTTGCGTGTATTACAATGTTTTAAGGCCTCGTGTTTACGTTTAATGTGTTTCGTAATTCTTCAGTTTCAACACTGTAGTGACAGGCAACCAGCAACTTGATTACATTCTTTAAGTCGTTTATTAACGATTCTGTCAACAATTGCAGTATTTATATTAGGCGACTTGTTTCAAGCCTTACAGGTTTATTTTCGAGCCTGTCCTACTGAGATTGCACTAAGAATGCCTGATCTTAACAATAAACATCAAAGTGGCAACACATGCTTTATAAGTTGTTTCCAGAATGAATGCGACGATCCACGCGTGCCTCTCACCAAGTGAAAATCAAGTTAATTCTGTAAATATCGTATAAAGCATGTGTGGTGTCACTGCCAGACACCACACTTGCTAGGTGGTAGCCTTTAAATCGGCTGCGGTCCGGTAGTATACGTCGGACCCGCGTGTCGCCACTGTCAGTGATTGCAGACCGAGCGCCGCCACACGGCAGGTCTAGAGAGAGGCTCCCTAGCACTCGCCCCAGTGGTACAGCCGACTTTGCTAGCGATGGTTCACTGTCTACATACGCTCTCATTTGCAGAGACGACAGTTTAGCATAGCCTTCAGCTACGTCATTTGCTACGACCTAGCAAGGCGCCATTACCAGTTTATATTGAGATTGTTTTATGTGTCATGAAGAGCGATGTTCTCCAATTACGGATTAAAGTTAAGTATTACATCAACTACGTACTTCATTTGCTACTATTAATTCCCTTAACTGTTCCAGACCTCACGCCAGTCTGCGTGTAATTAAACGCGTGCATTTCGGCCTCCTCTAGCAACAGGGTGTTGGCCTTCTGCCAACACAGCAGCATGATTTGCCACTTTTATGTTCATTATTAAGGTCAGGCACTGTGAGTGCACCCATAGCAGGTCAGGCTTGAAAATGAACCTCTAAGGTTCGAAACTAGTCGCCTAATATAAATACTGCAACTGCTGACAGAATCGTTAATAAGCACTTTAAGGTGTTACAAAATGTTTACCCTACCCTAAAGAATATTCGAGGGGCAAATTACGTTTGAATCGACTTTCCAGTACGATGGTTCTTCTGTCAGTACAAGACAGCGATCAATTAAACTGAATACATTATTTAGGATTGTCTCTTAATTTTACTTAGGTTCATTTACTGTTACGAAGCAGTGTGTGGTCATTATCAATGCAAGGACTACTAGCATGCATGTTGACCTTGAGACGGCCGTTTGATTTGGCTGAAATCGGTCTTCTTCTTCCTCTTCTTTCTCCTTTATCCCGTTCCTTCATGTGACCGACATGTTAATTGTTGGATTTGCCAATGTTAGTGGTACAAGGTCAGGATGTCCCTCCTGCCTCCAGCGCCATTTCCCCCGGGGACGGAATTTGTCTAAATGTTCGCGGATCGTGTAACTGAGGCAGTATGTGGGCACCAGCCCAGTGTTCACCTACTCGGACGTGTGAAACCGCCTAAAATCCACATCCAGACTGGCCGGCACACCGGCCCTCGGCGTTACTCCACCGTGTGGATTCGACACGGGCCTGGCGTGTATCCTCGGGCCCCGGAATCGTCATGCTACCACGCACGGCTATCCAGGTTGGTCAGGGTTGAAATCGATCATGCAGGAAAATAAATGTGATCATATGGCGAAACCCACAAATAAAAATTGACGATTGTAGCACTCACGGCAGGCTCCATACAATTACAAATTCGTACTTCGTAAATTGCTAAAAACCATTAAACAGCAGAGATCGCATGAAACATTTTTTTTAAATTTAAGACTACCGGTTTCAACAGACTAAGCTGCCATCTTCAAGTCTTAAAATATTTTTGTTGTAAAACATGTTCATTTTAAACTTTTTGTGGTCCTGTCCTCCTCAGTTGCGCGTAATACTACGGTATGTTGATGATTTTCACTTATGGACCGTCTGACAGCAACTGAGTAAAACACAATTTTAGTGCCATACGCGCTTAGCCTTTATTTTCTGCAAGGCATCATCAGTGGCAGGTTGCGTAGACAGTTTCTTACATATTACGCTCCTGTTGCGTTTTTGGTCTTTTGGTCTCAAAAAACATTGCCTTAAAACAAGCATTCAGTGCATAGTGCTGTGGAATGCGGAAAAAACAGCAAATTGGCGCTCATAGGAAGAAGAACAAGACCAAAAACGCAACAGGAGCGTAATATGTAAGAAACTGTCCACGCAACCTGCCACTGATGATGCCTTGCAGAAAATAAAGGCGAAACGCGTATGGCACTAAAATTGTGTTTTATTCAGTTGCTGTCAGACGGTCCATAAGTGAAAATCATCAACATACCGTAGTATGTTCATTTTACGCTAACCTCATGCACAAGATGTCAAGTCAATAAAAATAGCACATTATAAAATGTTTGTTAACGCTAAAATATTTAAAAACTTAAAGCACCTTGCGCAACAGGCTATATCCATATACATATTGCTCACAGTTGTTTGCTGCATCATACAAACACCGTACACAATAGCACAGCTATTCACATACGCTGGACATATTGTAAATAGTGCGAATCCACTTTAAAATCTGTTGTGTAGCGTGTCCGTAAAAATATATTTTATGTGATGTTGGCTGTTGAAGGGTTTTTAACAATTGAACAGATCGCCCTTCAGTGCTCTCAAAATGAGAAAATTCGAAGTACTTCCTAAAAATATGTTACTCTATTTTGTATCGTAATTGTCTTAAAGCATCTACTGAGCAAATCTATCAGATATATATAGTCCTGTCTTGCTACAAGAGACTCCATAGTGTTTTCTAGTGCACAGCAATATTGATGTATAGATCTGAAAAAAGTAACGGAAAATGACATATTTTCGGTAATAAAGGCATGGAATCATAGAAGAAGACATTTGATAGTATGATTCGAAAGCGCCTACTGATTCCCGAGGATAGTAAGAACGTGGAGGAAACAGTTGGTATGTTGAGCGGGTCGTGACAGATAGTAGCAGTTCCTGCTACTCCATTTTATAACGACATTTCGCCGGCGAGTGCGTGTCTGAGATTACTCTTCTGTCCATATGCCACATAACTGGCGACGGAGATTGAGAATTACAGCTGTTTATGTGGTGTGAAACGCTTGTCTTCTTCTACTGCTGACGGTTGAATACGCCAGTATCTTTAAACAAATAGGTTAAGTGTCCGCCGGTTTTAGAAATGAAATAATGTGTTTCTCAGTTTGTGAACATGTTATTCCCAGCTATAGTGTTGTACATACCTAAATCCTAGCTACTTGTGGTAGTTTAGAAAAGTTCTGTAACACAGTACTGAACTGACCTAGCAGTGTACTTTTCTCGTGCTTCCACTTCACGTTAGAGTTTCATTACCACATCTGCAGCTCTCTGAAACTGTCTGTTGACGACGCAGTAGTGTACAAGGAAGTGATATCCCTTAGAAGATTGGTATTAAATGCTCAGCATTTGGTGCTTCACAGTAATGCTCATAAATAGACAAATAGATCCGATAACTTTTGACTAGGCGATCGGCGGCAATTAGTCATTGGAATCAGTCACAATCTTTAAGTTTCTAGGAATTTCTAAACGATATAATGCAACAGCAATGGTAAACCTAAATTTAAGTAATGTAAATGATCACGTAATCGAGTGGTGACCTAGTCTCTTTACGTTACACTGAATAAATGAGTTAGTAAGCTGTGGCTAATTCCACTGGTGGAATTATGAGGAGAAAGTAATGAAATTAAATCTACTGTGGAACCCAAAAGTAATAAAACTGTACCCATGTACTGTGTACCTTCACTCAGACATGCAAGAACCAGGATAAAGAAAATTAATCATCATTGTCTGGCATTATAATTACGACAAGAATATAGCGTTAATGTAGTTTCATAATATGTATGCATGCAATGAAAAATATGCTGTTACTAGAAACTCACTGACGCACCGAACCCCTGAAATTCGCTTAACGTTGTAAACAAAACAACACCAAACACATGCACACCAGCTGTCAAATTCGCATACTGCTCTAGCTGCTGTTCTCAGCCAATCAGAATAAAGATCGCACAGGCGCTATAACGGCGGGTTACAAATAGTTCATTTGTTAAAATTACTGATTTTTTTTATGTGAGGAAGCAGAACCTGCGAAACATAGCACATACAATAAATGAATGGAAGCAGGCGTCATTACTATTTGATGAGATAGCAGAAAAATTGTAGGGAGGGATCTGCAGCATACACTACATCTAAATGTTGGTATCGTTACAATGGTACGTAGACTAATTACAAAATTACGACTGGAACAACATTTTGTTTTAAAGAGAAAACAGTTAATACATTACTTTAGTAGCTAACAGGCTGATGGCTTTTAAAAGTCTTATTAAGAAGTATCCGCGTTGGCTGCAGCTTACCTTGTTGCAGGGATTCCGACATTGAGTGGTAACGAAGACAGGCGATTTCACCATTCTACGGTGAAAACAAGCTCTCCAGGTCCGTTTTGCATCTGCTTCAGACAATGTTAAACTTCTGCACTGCCACAGCCGTCGTTATGGCTTGAGGCTTGATGTCGTGTTATTTCAGTTCCAGAGAGTGCACAATTTCAAATACAAGACATTGACATATTTGTCTATACAACGTCTACTACGTGGCACCTGCGAAACAGTTACAGTACTATGATTTATATGACATAATTCAGCCGCTATTCGTATCAAAGGACCGTCCTCGAAATGTGCAAACCTGATATCGTGGACACGAACTGTTTCACCAGTGACCACTGATTTTCGTCCATAGCACACGCGAAAGCTGTCTTAGTTCATTTACGCATAAAGCAGAGTGCAGTTCATAGTTTACTCGGTATTAATCACTACTCCTCTGCAGTTCACACGATATGCTACACATATTGCTTCAAATGTTTTATCCGTGTATATATCCCTGGAAACCACCCCACCAACCACGTCGTACTTCAACAATCAGTGTCGTTCTTCGTCGCCGTTCTACTACTCGATTGTTCAGTTTCGATAATCGAGAACAGGCTCTCTTACAGCAGAGATATATATTCACCCCGTTTACATCGGGCTCCCAAAATCGGATTTCGTAAGCCGATTGCGCAATACCGGTTTTAGTTGGCCATGTAAACACTTAAGAATCGATTTTGGAAATCCGCTTCTAGTTTTTGGTTTCCCAATTCGGCAATCGATTTTCGCTTCCATGAAAACGCAACTGGTCTTGAAACGTAATCGGTTTGTCAAGTTACGTGTTGTTTTCAGAATGTTCGGTAAGTAAGGACTTATTGCATAGAGAAAGAGAAGCACAAATATTAGACTGCGCATGAAGCTGTGCAGCTGTAACATTTAAGTGAAGAGCAACAACGATTGTATTGACTGAATCAGTTGTTTTCCAGACGCCATATTTAACTGTGCTAGCAAACGTTCTTATAATTTTTTAATGTACTAGCGTTAATTACTTAACGTATTGAATGAAACAAAATGATAAAAGGAAAAAAATGCTTACACCGGTTAGGCTCCCTCGACTATACCTTTTTAACAAATTAAGTAAAGGAAACAAAATATTTTATTGATCCAGTGGTAGGTAAAGCAGATGATTATGTCAGATACCTCAAACATGTAATCTGTACACCAAAGATATCGCTTAGAAGACACTCGTTCGATTAATTTGTGAGTATTATTTGTCAGTCAGGGGCCCTGGCCAAGTTGGATTTACTCAAAGAAGAGCTGTTCTCATCTTCAGTTTTGTATAGTCAGCATTACAGGATCACAGAAATGGCAGTTAATCTGCAGACGTTACAAGGAAGGCGCTATGTATCGCCAAGGCCCACACTCATAATATCCCGGGTGCCCACGCAACAAAATGAGTCAGCAAACGTAGCACTTCCTGCAATATGCTATCCACGTATTGACCACAACGATGTAATTAGGGAAATTCTGAGCGCAAAGATTGTTTGGATGATTTTTGAAACCTACCTCTCGCAATTACGTGTAGTCCTAATCAACTTTGCCCCTGACGGCAACGACTATGTAAAAGAATCGTAGCCGCCCTAGATGTTACTCTATGTATGCGATCACGACGCCCATGTACGTATTGTATGTGGCTGTTAAGTAAATCGGGCCGGCCCGTGTGGTCGAGGGGTTCTAGGCGCTTCAGTCTGGAACCGCGCGACCGCTACTGTCGCAGGTTCGAATCCTGCATCGGGCATGGATGTGTGTGATGTCCTTAGTTTTAAGTAGTTCTAAGTCCTAGGGGACTGATGACCTCAGATGTTAAGTTCCATAGCGCTCAGAGCCATTTGAACCATTTGAACTAGAACTGATATGTGCTTACGTTTTCACGCAGTTTGGGTGCATAGATCCCGAGAAATCAGTACCCAGAACAACCACCTCTCGCCGAAATAACGACCTTGATACGCCTTGGCATTGAGTCAAACAGAGCTTGGATGGCGTGTACAGGTACAGCTGCCCATGCAGCTTCAACACGATACCACAGTTCATCAAGAGTAGTGGCTTGAGCATTGTGACGAGACAGTTGCTCGGCCACCATTGACCAGACGTTTTCAGTTGGTGAGAGATCTGGAGAATGTGCTGGCCAGGGCAGGAGTGGAACATTTTCTGTATCCAGGCCCGTACAGGACCTGCAACATGCGGACGTGCATTATCCTGCTGAAATGTAGGGTTTCGCAGGGATCGAATGAAGGGTAGAGTCACGGGTCGTAACACATGTAAAATGTAACGTCCACTGTTCAAAGTGCCGTCAATGCGAACAAGAGGTGACCGAGACGTGTAACCAATGGGACCCCATACCATCACGCCGGTGATACGCCAGTAGGCGATGACGAATACACACTTTCAATGTGCGTTCACCGCGATGTCGCCAAACGCGGATGCGACCATCATGTTGCTGTAAACAAAACCTGGATTCATCCGAAAAAAATGACGTTTGGCCATTCGTGCACCCAGGTTCGTCGTTGAGTACACCATCGCAGGCGCTCCTGTCTGTGATGCAACGTCAAGGGTAACCGCAGCCATGGACTCCGAGCTGATAGTTCATGCTGCTGCAAACGTCGTCAAACTGTTCGTGCAGACGGTTGCTGTCTTGCAAACGTCCCCATCTGTTGACTCAGGCATCCAGACGTGGCTGTACGATCCGTTACAGTCACGCGGATAAGATGCCTGTCATCTCGACTGCTAGTGATACGAGGCCGTTGGGATCCAGCACGGCGTTCCGTATTACCCTCCTGAACCCACCGATTCCATATTCTGCTAACAGTCATTGGATCTCGATCAACGCGAGCAACAATGTCGCGATAAGATAAACCGGAATCGCGATAGGCTACAATCCGACCTGTATCAAAGTTGGAAACGTGATGGTACGCATTTCTCCTCCTTACACGAGGCATCACAACAACGTTTCACCAGGCAACACCGGTCAACTGCTGTTTGTGTATGAGAAATCGGTTGGAAACTTTTCTCACGTCAGCACGTTGTAGGTGTCGCCACAGGCGCCTTCCTTGTTTGAATGCTCTGAAAAGCTAATCATTTGCGAATCACAGCATCTTCTTCCTGTCGGTTAAATTTCGCGTCTGTAGCACGATTCTTGTTGGTGTAGCAATTTTAATGGCCAGTAGTGTACATATTTCTTGGCTCCGTCAGTCTAACTCGTAGCAGGCAGGTGGAGTTCTCTGGAAAAGATTTTTCCGAAGGTACTTCCACTTCCTCCTAGTAATACGAGGCTTCAGTCTCTTCAGCTTCCTTCATAATGGTTACAACAGTCGCTGCCGTAGCTTCTGACAGCCGTACGTGAGGCGCTGTCTGCTACCCTGCGCGCTGCTAATAGCTAACACGAGGCCACGCGCCTAGGAGTCGGTGTCACTCCACATCGGACGCCAGACGTGCCTCTCGGCAGTGCCAGCGAGTGTCGCGACCTTTCAGTCGGGACAGCACCTGTCGCGTCGCTCAGAGGGTGCCCGCCGCGCCAACTCTGCTGGCAAACACCCCACCCCTTCAATCTGTGGCAGCCCGTGCCGTCGGGGAGGGCTGAAATAAGAACGGTTCGTCGGAAGAGTTCTTAAAGATCAGATGACAGTGCGTACGAGCTACGATGGCAGCTACACGAGTAGCCGAGCAAGTTGTTAAAGACATCAAGCGCTGGTGTGTAACAGGAACTACCAGGGATCAAATACTGTTTTTGTAGTCACACTGTAGGTGTCCCTAAAATGTCTACTTACGAACATAAGAATAACTCATTTATGCACTAACTGAACTGTAAGATGTTATACCATGAAGCACCAGTCCGATATTGAAGTGATTACACTTTCATTCCATTCGGTACTAACTCTCCCCGATGTTATTCAGTCTGTATGTTGAGCAAGCAGTAAAGGAAACAAAGGAAAAATTCGGAGTAGGTATTAAAATCCATGGAGAAGAAATAAAACTTTGAGGTTAGTCGATGGCATTGTCATTCTGTCAGAGACAGCAAAGGAGTTGGAAGAGCAGCTGAAAGGAATGGACAGTGTCTTGAAAGCAGGATATCAGATGAACATCAACAAAAGCAAAACGAGGATAATGGAATGTAGTCGAATTAAGTCGGGTGATGTTGAGGGAATTAGATTAGGAAATGAGACACTTAAAGTAGTAAAGGAGTTTTGCTATTTGGGGAGCAAAATAACTGATGAGAGGATATAAAATGTAGACTGGCCATGGCAAGGAAAGCGTTTCTGAAGAAGAGAAATTTGTTAACATCGAGTATAGATTTGAGTGTCAGGAAGTCGTTTCTGAAAGTATTTGTATGGAGTGTAGCCATGTATGTAAGTGAAACGTGGACGATAAATAGTTTGGACAAGAAGAGAATAGAAGCTTTCGAAATGTGGTGCTACAGAAGAATGCTGAAGATTAGATGGGTAGATCACGTAACTAATGAGGAGGTATTGAATGGAACTGGGGAGAAGAGGAGTTTGTGGCACAACTTGACAAGAAGAAGGAATCGGTTGGTAGGGCATGTTCTGAGGCACCAAGGGATCACAAATTTAGCATTGGAGGGAGCGTGGAGGGTAAAAATCGTAGAGGGAGACCAAGAGATGAATACACTAAGCAGATTCAGAAGGATGTAGGTTGCAGTAAGTACTGGGAGATGAAGACGCTTGCACAGGATAGAGTAGCATGGAGAGCTGCATCAAACCAGTCTTAGGACTGAAGACCACTACAACAACAACAACAACAACAACAACTAATGTCCACTAGAAGACGAAGTAAACATTCCAGAATTCGAATCGAGAACAGCTGCCAGCATGAGTAACGTAGAAGTAAATATCTTCGGAGTAGTGAAGCAACTTAAATCAATAAAAGCAAGCCTTCTGGTCCAGACTGTATACCAATTAGGTTCCTTTCGGAGTATGCTGATGCATTAGCTCCACACTTAAACAATCATATACAAACGTTCGCTCGACGAAATATCCGTACCCAAAGACTGGAAAGTTGCACAGGTCACACCAATATTCAAGAAAGGTAGTAGGAGTAATCCACTAAATTACAGGCCCATATGGTTAACGTCGATATGCAGCAGGATTTTAGAACATATATTGTGTTCGAACATTATGAATTACCTCGATGAAAACTGTCTATTGACACACAGACAACATGGGTTAACAAAACATCGTTCCTGTGAAACACAACTAGCTCTTTATTCAGATGAAGTGTTGAGTGCTATTGACAAGGGATTTCAGATCGATTCCGTATTTCTGGATTACCGGAAGACTTTTGACACTGTACCACACAAGCGGCTCGTGGTGAAATTGCGTGCTTATGGAATATCGCCTCAGTTATGTGACTGGATTTGTCATTTCCTGTCAGAGAGGTCACAGTTCGTAGTAATTGACGGAAAGTCATCGAGTAAAACAGAAGTGATTTCTGGCGTTCCATGAGGTAGTCGTATAGGCCCTTTGCTGTTCCTTATCGATATAAACGATTTTGGAGACAATCTGAGCAGCCGTCTTCGGTTGTTAGCAGATGACGCTGTCATTTATCGACTAATAAAGTCATCAGAAGACCAAAACAAACTGCACGATGACTTAGAAGAAATACCGGAATGGTGCGAAATGTGGCAGTTGACCCTAAATACCGAAATGTGCGAGGACATCCACATGAGTGCTAAAAGAAACTCGTTAAACTTCGGTTACACGATAAATCAGTCTAATCTAAAAGCCGTAAATTCATCTAAATACCTAGGTTTTACAATTACGAACAACTTAAATTGAAGGGAACACATAGAAATTGTTGTGGGGAAGACTAACCAAGGACTGCGTTTTATCGGCAGGACACTTACAAAATGTGACATACTAAGGAGACTGCCTACACTACGCTTGTCCGTCCTCTTTTAGAATATTTCTGCGCGGTGTGGGATCCTTACCAGATAGGACTGACGGAGTACATCGAAAAAGTTCAAAGGAAGGCAGCACGTTTTGTATTATCGCGAAATATGGGAGAGAGTGTCATAGAAGTGCTACAGGATTTGGGCTGGACATCATTTAAAGAAAGGCGTTTTTCGTTGCGACGGAATCTTCTCACGAAATTCCAATCACCAACTTTCTCCTCTGAATGCGAAAATATTTTGTTGACACCGACCCACATAGGGAGGAACGATCACTACAATAAAATAAGGGAAGTCAGAGCTCGTACGGAAAGATATAGGTGTTAATTCTTTCCGCGCGCTATACGGGATTGGAATAATAGATAATTGTGAAGGTGGTTTGATGAACCCTCTGCCAGGCACTTAAATCTGATTCGCAGAGTATCCATGTAGATGTAGATGTAGTAACATCAGCATGAGGTTTCACCCCCAAGGAAACGAATACACTCTTTTCTTCGTTGTGGCATGGAAGCGAACAGTCTCCGAATGCCATCTACAGGATTTTTCTTGGAATGTCTGAAGCAAACGGTGTATTTGTTCACGCAGGTTGCTGGTTTTACTATTCTTGCCGCTTAGTCTAAATTCATTCTTCCTGTTCTTTCCGTGAGATTACACAGGAGACAGGAGGTTTACTCTCTTTTTTCCAAAGAGCGCAACCGTACAACTATCATTAACCAACGATTAATCAACTGTCACTGAATTGATCAAGTCTGATGAAACTATACAAATGATAAGTACACAACTCGTAGTGGATAAATAATGGACACTGATGCGCCGTGGAAAATGGATCATTAGTAGCTCGAGCAGTCGAGGCAGTTTTGTACTCGCCGGCCGAAGTGGCCGTGCGGTTAAAGGCGCTGCAGTCTGGAACCGCAAGACCGCTACGGTCGCAGGTTCGAATCCTGCCTCGGGCATGGATGTTTGTGATGTCCTTAGGTTAGTTAGGTTTAACTAGTTCTAAGTTCTAGGGGACTAATGACCTCAGCAGTTGAGTCCCATAGTGCTCAGAGCCATTTGAGCAGTTTTGTACTGCAATGCAGATTCGTCAGAAGTGAAAGTTAGTAACCCTGAAAGGAAAAAAACATGTTTCTTTCTTTAGTAATAACATAAATCATTTCAATAACAATGGTAATCAAACTGCTGTTTTTTTTTACAGATTATGCCTGAGAAAGAGTCAAAAGCAAGTTTACGGTCCTCATCTTTTGAAATGTACATCATACTATCGAGTTTGAAACCAAGCAGACCTTGTAGCAAGGGAAATATTTCAGTCGTACCTTTTGGGCTCCCTCTTCCCCATTCAGGAATACAGTAGTACATAAATAGTCGTACATACAGTGGGTTGTACGGGAAATATGTTTTTCTGATGAGTTCTTGTAACTGTGTGGTGTTGTGATTGCTGCTGTACCTGAGAATGCATGTAATTCGTCTGTGAGTTGAAACTGTATGTATCATGAGGCGTGTTTACATAGTAGAACATACTACAAACGGCGGCCATGTATTATATATGGCTTGTAATTCGTTCGCTTAATACGTCACACGTAGTAATACCAGACATTCGCGGTAGTATGGTTCAAATGGCTCTGAGCGCTGTAGGACTTAACATCTGACGTCATCAGTCCCCTAAGGACATCACACCCATCCACGCCCGAGGCAGGATTCGAACCTGCGACCGTAGCAGTCGCGCGGTTCCCGGACTGAAGGCCTACAACCGCTCGGCCACAGCGGCCGGCCGTGGTAGTATCTCCGAGACTTACAGTGCCAACGTTAACAAGTGATGAGAATATACGTTATGAGATGAAAACTATCCTGACACTTCTTAGAGGATATTCATGTAGGGTCTGTCCACCCTTCGCCTTTATGATGGCATGAAATCTGCTCGATGCACTGTGATGAAACAAGATGGGATATTTTTTACTTCCCCTCTTGTTTTGCCATCTGCCTCCTTAAGATACATTTTTGAAATAATTACTATTAACATACGTGAGTATAATTTGCATTTTCATACGAGAGAAAGGTTGGCCCTCAGCCTTAAAGAATATAACACCAGATCTAAATTTGTGCTTAGTTTTATGTATGTAATTGATTTTCTCATTTATTTTGACTACTCCTAATTGGTAACTTTTGTTATAGGGTGAAATCAGCAATTGTTTCGTAACTTAATTCCTATTGTTGACGTATAAACACATACAGGGTGTTACAAAAAGGTACGGCCAAACTTTCAGGAAACATTCCTCACACACAAAGAAAGAAAATATGTTATGTGGACATGTGTCTGGAAAAGCTTACTTTCCATGTTAGAGCTCATTTTATTACTTCTCTTCCAATTACATTAATCATGGAATGGAAACACACAGCAACAGAACGTACCAGCGTGACTTCAAACACTTTGTTACAGGAAATGTTCAAAATGTCCTCCGTTAGCGAGGATACATGCATCCACCCTCCATCGCTGATGCGCTGATGCAGCCCTGGAGAATGGCGTATTGTACCACAGCCGTCCACAATACGAGCACGAAGAGTCTCTACATTTGGTACCGGGGTTGCGTAGACAAGAGCTTTCAAATGCCTCCATAAATGAAAGTCAAGAGGGTTGAGGTCAGGAGCGCGTGGAGGCCATGGAATTGGTCCGCCTCTACCAATCCATCGGCCACCGAATCTGTTGTCGAAAAGCGTACGAACACTTCGACTGAAATGTGCAGGAGCTCCATCGTGCATGAACCACATGTTGTGTTGTACTTGTAAAGGCACATGTTCTAGCAGCACAGGTAGAGTATCCCCTATGAAACCATGATAACGTGCTCCATTGAGCGTAGGTGGAAGAACATGGGGCCCAATCAAGACATCACCAACAATGCCTGCCCAAACTGTAGAGCAATGAGTCGCATGTCAACAGAAGCACCGAAGTCAACATTACCTTCCTTCAATTGGGCCAACTGGCGGTGAATCGAGGAAGTACAGTACATACTGACGAAACTAAAATGAGCTGTAACATGGAAATTAAGCGTTTCCGGACACATGTTCACATAATATCTTTTCTTTATTTGTGTGTGAGGAATGTTTCCTGAAAGTTTGGCCGTACCTTTTTGTAACACCCTGTATAAATTCTGTACTAATTATAAACATTTGGAAGACGAAATAATAGTAATCCTGAAGTATCTATTTGGCTATATTCGAAAACATGATAGCAAAGACAGCCCTTAATTAATTCCAAAGTAGTTAATAGTTTGGTCAGAAATATTGTTTGCGTAACTATATATGTTAATTTCATGATTTAAAAAAATAATTCAACCTAGCTCTTGCAGTAGAAAAAAAAATGTTCAAATGTGTGTGAAATCTTATGGGACTTAACTGCTAAGGTCATGAGACCCTAAGCTTACACACTACTTAACCTACATTATCCTAAGGACAAACACACACACCCATGCCCGAGGGAGGACACGAACCTCCGCCGGGACCAGCCGCACAGTCCATGACTGCAGCGCCTAAGACCGCTCGGCTACTCCCGCGTGGCCTTGCAGTAGAAGAAACTGTTAAAGAGAACCAATTTTTGGTGTATTCAGTTAATTTAATGAGTTACGTTTTAATTGTAATTTCTTGTAAATTTAACTTCGAACAATGTGTAAGTTCAGTAACTATTATTGTGAGGATATATAAGGTCCCAGTTTTTGGTCACGAGACAGACAGTCCACGGCTGAATTACAGACGAGGAACCTGTGTTGTTGACTTGGCCACTGTTTCTATGTTTCGATACAGTGTATCGATACGTGGAACTGTTTCAGTGTTTCGGAACGGCTGTGATTCACTGTTTCGAAACAGTGGTGTTTCATTCCGCTTCTGGCTCGGAGAACCGGACCAGATTCGATCTCGAGCCAGACACAGAAACTGTACCGTTGTTTCAAAACAAGTCTGTTTCAGTCCATCTGTGCTTGGAACGAGCTAATTGTATCGAAACAGTGATGTTTCATTCCTCTCTGTGTCGGACGAGATTCGGGCTTGGCACAGGTACTGAAACACAACGTACCACTTCGTGAAACACTTTCAAGAGTGTCGAAATCTTTTTGACAGGCAATAGCATGAAGCATAAGATATCCGAAAATAAAACTTCGTTTCTACATGACTGTCCTATTCCGAAATGGCGTAACATCTGCTTTATAAACACTAACCAAACAATAAAACAACGCATACTATTCACATTCAAAATAATAAATATGTGAAAATCATTCAGTTAAATTACACTTTTTTTTAACATACGCTTCTCTGTTCATGTACAGTAATCATATAAAGAAACGTAAGTAAGCCTACAACATTTTGAATAAAGAAGGCGTAGAGTGACAGTTATTAGACACATACATAAATCTGATGTAGGTATAATTGCAAGCAATCTGTTTGACGTACCACTTATAGTGTAATGGTGAACGGGAAGGGCTGAGGAGCATGGTGAATTTATAGTAACGGTTCGAAACACCTTGAAAGACAAAATTTTTTTCTGTTATATTTTGTTATTTATTCGAATTATCTGTGAGCCTATAGTCAATGTGCCTATTATCCACAATGATTCCCTTTGTGTGCATGGAAATTAGCAGGATGGGTATATTACCCGTACTAACGGAATGTGGGAATCCCAGTAGCACGTCCGTAGTTTCTGCAGTTTGCTCCCACCTCCAGTTCCGTCCGTGGTGGTTCTTCTGCCTTCAGCTATGGCTGTCCTCAGCCAGTTGAAAAGTATGAAAGTCACACGACACGAAAGCAATGCATTTGCTGCAGGAAATACGAAATGCCTATACGCCTACATCTACATCTACATCTACATGACTACTCTGCAATTCACATTTAAGTGCTTGGCAGAGGGTTCATCGAACCACAATCATACTATCTCTCTACCATTCCACTCCCGAACAGCGCGCGGGAAAAACGAACATCTAAACCTTTCTGTTGGAGCTCGGATTTCTCTTATTTTATTTTGATGATCATTCCTACCTATGTAGGTTGGGCCCAACAAAATATTTTCGCATTCTGAAGAGAAAGTTGGTGACTGAAATTTCATAAATAGATCTCGCCGCGACGAAAAACGTCTTTGCTGTAATGACTTCCACCCCAATTCGCGTATCATATCTGCCACACTCTCTCCCCTACTACGTGATAATACAAAACGAGCTGTCCTTTTTTGCACCCTTTCGATGTCCTCCGTCAATCCCACCTGGTAAGGATCCCACACCGCGCAGCAATATTCTAACAGAGGACGAACGAGTGTAGTGTAAGCTGTCTCTTTAGTGGACTTGTTGCATCTTCTAAGTGTCCTGCCAATGAAACGCAACCTTTGGCTCGCCTTCCCCACAATATTATCTATGTGGTCTTTCCAACTGAAGTTCGTAATTTTAACACCCAGGTACTTAGTTGAATTGACAGCCTTGAGAATTGTACTATTTATCGAGTAACCGAATTCCAACGGATTTCTTTTGGAACTAAGTGATAGTTTCATACTTTCTGCAATATGATTAGAACTCTCGCTCCTCATTTGTGTTTATATGGACATACTTATACAGTAGACACTCAAGATGATAAAATGTGTAGGTTTATTAGATTACTAGACACAAACTGTTTCACTGTTTCGAAACAGCGTATCGAAACATTACATTGTACTGTTTCATTTGTTTCGAAACAGTTACGTGTTTCAGTTTGCCCATCTCTACTGTGTTGGTTAGAACGATAACAATACGTCGACTTAACAGTGAAATAAGTGTTACACCAGTAGGCCGTGTGTAAAAACAATGACATTGTCTGTTTCCATACGTGCCTGATAATTCTTCAAGAACAGTGAATTATGTAGTGATGTTTTTACTGCTCAGTGATGTTCAGCAGGAAACTATTGTAGCGGTATGTGGATGTTCGCCTGCTAACTATTGATCAGGCATATGGGAAGTTAGAACAATAGTGCTCTGGCCATATATAACTGTGTATTATTGGGGAATTGTGAAAAGTGAAAGTAAAAGACTGTCAAACGCAACTATGCATCTGTCGGATACATCATTTACAGTAGACAGTAGTTAAGAAAGGCAAGTCTTCCGGTCCAGATGGTATACCAATCAGGTTCCTTTCAGAGTACGCAGACACAACAGCGCCTTTCTTGGCAATCATTTACAACCGCTCACTTGACGAAAGGTCTGTTCCTAAACACTGGAAAGTAGCACAGGTCACACCAACATTCCAGAAAGAAAATAGGAGTAACCCATTGAATTACAGACCCACATCACTGACCTCAATTTGCAGTAGGATTTTGGAGCATATACTGTACTCGAACGCTATGAATCACCTTGAAGAAAATGACGTATTGATACATAACCGACACGGATTCAGAAAATATCGTTCTTGTGCAACACAGCTAGCTCTTTATTCCAATGAAGTGATGAATGCTGTCGACAAGGGATCTCAGATCAATTCCATATTCCTAGATTTCCAGAAGGCTTTTGATACCGTTCCTCAAAAGCGACTATTAATCAAATTGCGTGCATATGGAGCGTCGTCTCAGTTGTGTGACTGGATTCCTGATTTCCTATCAGAGAGGTCACAGTTCGTAGTGATAGACGGTAAATCATCGAGTAGAACAGAAGTGATATCTGGAGTTAGGCAAGGTGGTGTCATAGGACCTCTGCTGTTCCTGATTTACATAAATGATCTAGGTGATAATCTGAGCAGGCCCCTTAGACTGTTTGCAGATGACGCTGTAATTTACCGTCTAGTAAAATCATCAATTCCAATTACAAAATTATCTAGAGAAAATTTCTGTATGGTGCGAAAAGTGGCAATTGGCACTAAACAAAAAAAAGTGCGAGGTCATCCACATGGGTACTAAAAGAAATCCGACAAATTTTGGGTGTACGATAAATCGCACAAATCTAAGAGCTAAATACCCAGGAATTACAATTACGAGCAACTTAAATTGGAAAGACCACATAGATAATGTTGTGGGGAAGGCGAAACAGAGACTGCGCTTTTTTGGCAGAACACTTAGTAGATGCGACAAACCTACTAAAAAGACAGCCTACATTACAGTTGTCCGTCCTCTGCTGGAATATTGCTGCGCAGTATGGGATCCTTACCAGATAGGATTGACGGACAACATCGAAAAAGTGCAAAGAAGGGCAGCTCGTTTCGTGTTATCGCGCAATAGGGGTGAGAGCGTCACTGACATGACACGCGAGTTGGGGTGGCAGTCGCTGAAACAAAGGCGGTTTTCTTTGCGGCGAGATCTATTTACGAAATTTCAATCACCAGCTTTCTCTTCCGAATGCAAAAATATTTTGTTGACACCCACCTACGTAGGGAGAAATGATCATCATAATAAAATAAGAGAAACGAGAGCTCGAACGGAAAGATTTAGGTGTTCCTTTTTCCCATACGAAAGTGGAATGGTAGAGATGGTTCAAATGGCTCTAAGCACTATGGGACTTAGCATCTGAGCTCATCAGTCCCTTAGACTTAGAACTACTTAAACCTAACTAAGGACATCACACACATCCATGCCCGAGGCAGGATTCGAACCTGCGACCGTAGCAGCAGCGCGGTGCCAGACTGAAGCACCTAGAACCGCTCGGCCAAGGCGGCCCGTGGATGGTAGAGGAGTAGTATGAAAACGTTTCGATGAATCCTCTGCCAGGCATTTAAGTGTGAATTACAGAGTAACCATGTAGCTGTAGATGTACTGCACGTCCACCCCCCCACCCCCCGCCGCTACCATCCTGTTTTTTCAGCCAGTACGTCGACACCGAGGACAGTCAACGAAGAAACAATGTAGGCGAACTGCTACAACACATTCCGCGAGATGACGCAATGTCTGTGGTGGAATGGCAGTCTGTTCTTCCTCAAGAACCGAAACCATTGAAGGTAGTGACGGTGTGCCCTGGGATCTGGAGTAAAGTCCACGTTCTCAACTGAATGATGTTCCACTGGGTTCAGATCGTGACCCTGGGCAGGCCAGTCCATTTCAGGAATGTTGTTGTCGACAAACCTTTGCCTCACAGCGGCTACCTTCTGACACATTTTTTTCTCATTCTGATACAGTCATCGTCTCTGGCCCGTTCTTCTACTGTACGAAGTACTGAATGCTGTTAAGATGTGTTCACCACCAAACACACCCTCTTATATCGAAACACCACCTCCTCCGTATTTCACTGTTGACACTATGCGTGATGGCGGATAACGTTCTCCAGGCATTAGTCAAATCTAAGCCCTTCCATCGTATTGCCACTGGCTATAGCGTGATTCGCCGTTCAAAACACTCCTACAAACATGTAATCATCCTGCCCCGTCGCTCTTTACACGACCTAAAGCAAAGTCGGCCACGGCGTGCAAAGCTTCACACGTGCACACCGAGGCTCAGTCTTACTCGGCACTGCACAGTGTGTTTCGGCTTTGGTCGGCCTTTCTCGGTGTAGCGCTACATTTCTCTTACAAGGGAACCTCCCCATCGCACCCCCTTCAGATTTAGTTATAAGTTGGCACAGTGGATAGGCCTTGATAAACTGAACACAGATCAATTGAGAAAACATGAAGAAGTTGTGTGGAACTGTGAAAAAAATAAGCAAAATATACAAACTGGGTAGTCCATGGGCCACATAGACAACGTTATGGAGACTGGGAGCTCAGGAGCGGCGTGGTCCCGCGGTAGCGTGAGCAGCTGCAGACGGAGAGGTCCTTGGTTCAGGTCTTCCCTCGAGTGAAAATTTTACTTCCTTTATTTTTGCATAGTTATTATCTGTCCGTTCGTTCATTGACGTCTCTGTTCACTGTAATAAGTTTAGTGTCTGTGTTTTGCGACCGCATCGCAAAACCGTGCGATTAGTAGACGAAAGGACGTGCCTCTCCAATGGGAACCGAAAACATTTGATCGCAAGGTCATAGGTCAACCGATTCCTCCAAAGGAAAAAACATCTGATATATTCTATACGACACTGGTGACGGCATGTGCGTCACACGACAAGAATATGTTGTCGACCCACCTAACTTGTACACTTGGTGAATAGGTAAAAAGATTCTTCTACCTTGCCCGATTTAGGTTTTCTTCTGGATGTGATAATCATTCCCAAAAAAGTGATGAAAACATAAGAGTTTGTCACATAAACTGAAAATAAAAAATTAAACTTTTTAATCGATGGATGATTTGAACCAATGACCATTCCTTCCGCAGCTGCTAACGTTACGACGGGACCACTGCGCTCCCCCGTTCTCAGTTTCCTTGATGTTGCATATCTTGCCATGAACTACTCAGTTTGTATATTTTGCTTATTTTTTCACAGTTCCACACAACTTCTTCCTGTTTTCTCGATTGATCTGTGTTCAATTTTTCAAGGCCTATCCACTGTGACAACTTATAACTAAATCTGAGGGGGGTGCGATGGGGAGGTTCCCTTGTTAGCAGTGCGATGCGACACTTTCTTCTAGCATTTGGCGAGGCCTATTTTGCTCGTCACGGTTTTCTTCACTTTCGCAGAATCGTAGTGTAAGTCTTGTTTATCTTTTGCCATTTGCTCGTAGCTGAAGTAGGTTCACAGGTCCAGCGACTGCTAGCGAAAAAGCAGGCAGCGTAGCGGTCTTAACATCGCAGTCCTTTCAAAATGTATGGGAATCACAGCGGAGAAGAATGAGGACTTCTAGTGTTTCTTACGGGTACGTAGTCGCATAATCGACGGCTTCCGGAAACTTGCTGTGAAACGGTATTACAACAACGTGCAGAAAGAATTTAAAGATTTAGTTCGCGATGAAAGAGATAAAAATTGTAACAATCGACCAACGGTTTGTACTGGATTCATTGTTCCTTACATCAAGAGGAACTTTTTGTTAAATATGAGAGCATGGAACACGTGATGGAATTGTTAGTGCGAATAGTAAATTTTGCGAAGTCGAAAATGTTATTATTACGTCATTTGCCGCAGTTTTTGAAGGAACTAAAACGAAGACTATGGAGGTATTCTATATTACTGCAATGTACATTGGTTAAGTCGGACGATATGCCTGGAGTGAGTTTTCGATTTTTACTGTGGGGTATTAATACTGCGTGTTTCAGTTTTTATATGTCTACGTTCCTCCAAGTATGGACGGGATATTCCACACTGTTCTCAAATCTGTGCGTAATTAGTTGGGTTAGCAGATGCCGCGAAATAAAGTTACGTTTCTCGCTTATGTGACGAGGTCTACTACTGTTTTTTAATCGAAGCAACGCCCTACCGTTCTACCTATCTTTTAGTAGCGGACTGCCCATGTAGCTTAAAAACTATATGAGCTACACTTTGATTACATCTACATCTGTAACTACATTAACAGTTTTAAGACTGTTATCATCTCTGATTTACTTGAAACGAATACACGTACGGACCTATTAGTGTCAGTATGGTGTCCAAGCCACAGCGTGATATATCTTGCCTACATCCAGGTTGGTGATGATGATGATGATAATGATGTTGATGCTGCTGTTGGTGATCGCAACAGCGAAGCGCTGTGGTCGACGATGCTGTCCTTGGACAATATGCTTCACATATATGCACTTACAACACTACGTCATCACATTCCACTAACAATGGTCTAGGGCAGATGGTTGAGTGGCTAGGGACAGATTGTAAAGTAATAAAACGATTTACGAAAGGTCTCCCGGAGAGACTGATATCCTTTAATATCTACAATGAACCGCTTCTCTATCTTGCAGATACACGAGAGCAAACTGGTAAGGTTGTTGTATACGCATATGACCTTTTCGATGGCATGAAACAGATCTGAAATCACTTCTCAAGAATAATAACATTTTTCATACACAATTTCATTTTGTATAAGAACTTTCTTCAATGGTGCACGGATACACATCGGCAACCGTCAAATCAGACTCGTGAAGTGGCGAGCACATGACAAATTGAAAGAGATTCCATCCGTTTGATCTGCATTATATCATTAACGCTGTGCTTTGTTAAACATTAAAGCATAGCGAAGCGGAAACGTCGCGGAATACTTCCCTAAGAACAAATAGCGGCTGCTTCCAAGATTCAGATAATAGCGATTCCACATGACATGTTTACTAGTCACAGAAGTATAAACTCAAAAGTCATTAATAATTTTGTAGTTCCAGCTGGTCGAGGATGTGTTCCATAATATCACAATCACATTGTATTGACGCTTTCCTATCGAGATAGACCAACCATTTAGTGAATTGCACAGAATGGTTGCTACATTCTCATCAGCGCTGCCCCATCTTCTACCTATTACGCACCTTTACATCGCGCAACTCCATTATAGATTCTCCAACTTCCATTTTTCGGATGTTAATGAAGCACTTTGATGTCCTGGAGAATCACCTAACAGATTGAGAGTGCTCGGTGAGGGCTGCCATTTTCTTGACGGCCATCTGGGAAAATCACCCCAATCACTAATGTTTACTGCCGGCCGGTGTGGCCGGGTGGTTCTAGGCGCTTCAGTCTGGAACCGCGCGACCGCCACGGTCGCAGATTCGAATCCTGTCTCGGGCATGGATGTGTGTGATGACCTTAGGTTAGTTAGGTGTAAGTAGTTCTAAGTTCTAGGGGACTGATGACCTCAGATGTTAAGTCCCATAGTGCTCAGATCCATTTGAACCAAGCCACTAATGTTTACTGACAAAGAGGGGTATCATACAATCCGAAATGGATGAAAACATGGCTGCAGTCTAGTAGAAAAGAGACCGTTAAAGCTTACAGAAGAATCATGTGAAATTACTTTAACAATTGAAATTTGTATCGGAACAGTCATTGGTATTTACGCTTGTTGCCACAAGACTCGGGAATGATACATTACTTTTGTTGACACATACTTCAGTTAGAGTACATAGACTTGTAAAACTTCCAGCACTAACGTTAAATATATCAGTAGGAGAAACAATAAGGAGCGTGACAGAATCAGCAGCGTTTAAGCAATTGCGGGGCTGGAAAATGTGGTAGCAGTGCCTATCATAGAAAAATGAAGGAACGTAGAAACAGACGCAATACTGATGAAAAGCTCTCGTGTTTCCAGCCGGTTACAGTGTTAAGATACTGCGACGTTTCGACGAGTGTCGTATTCATCAGCGGTATCATACTCATCACTTTAATTCACGATAAGTATGACACTCGTCGAAACGTCGCGGAATCTCAACACTGCCACCTGGTTGAAAATGCGTAAGCTTTTTACCAGTAGTATTCTTGGGAAAAGTCTACATCACACAGCGGCCATATTATAACCTTTTTAGCACGAGCTAATTTACGACTGAAAGAACTTTCAAAGTAAAACATTAACATGGAATAAGAGGCGGCCATAGTTTTTGTCACGTCTATGACGATGTTCCCTCTTTATAAAAGTATTCGAGATCTTGACTAAACATTATTACAAAAGTGAAAGAAATGAATCGCTCTGAGTATTTACTAGCGTTCATGGACATTAGCGTTACTGTAATGTTCGTTTCAAGACTTTATGTGAGAGGTAGCGCTTACATATGTTTCTAAAGTGTACTTTTTCACTTTTGTTTCAGGAGGAGCTCCCACCAGAACAGATCCAACGTAAGTACCAACACTTGATGTTAAGCAGCAAATTATAAGCTTTATAAATGTGATTCCCTATCTGCATTGCTGGAACAATCTTTCACAGAATGATAAATATCAGAAGTAATGATTCAAAAATCACCTTTGTAATAACTATGTTAAATAGCAATTTAATACTGTCTGCATCCCAGGCAGAGAATCAAATCTGATTAATTTTTATCTTACCTCATCCAGTTTTGGTTCTAACATGTCAATGTTCCACTCTTATCGAAGAAGCCGTCCGAGAACCCCGCACAGCTCTAATTTATAGCTTCAGTCAGCTAGCGCCTATGTCTCAGTTTTACAAACTTTTTAGTGAAAGTAATTCATCGTAGTTACACGTGATTTTTATCTGACTTTTCTTGTCTTCATTTCGAACACTGATTAAGTTTTAAATAATTGTATACAGTATAACAAATGATCCTTAAGAAATGTGGTCACAAGCAGTGAAATGTTACTTAGTAATTGCCCGAGAGAAACAGGGAATTAAAAAGTTTGTAGCTGACAGTTACTGCCTTAAATGAGAAACATAGTTTACTGTACCACAGACCTTGCCGCTACTGTCAGCGGTTTTTGAGTCTCCCAGTACACGCAAGTACGAAAAATTATCTTTGATCCGAGTAATTCTATATTGTGACCCGTTATTAAGTTTCAAGTTAAGCGTAATTGTTATCGAAAAATACTGAATAAAAACTAAAACAATGGTCTCGTTATTTTCTCGGGCATTGCGTCGGTAGTTGGTAGGACTGACACACTCAAGATCGTCCGTAACCTGTTTGTCATACTCCCAATCTCTCTGTGACAATATAAATTTGTTCTTCTACTGCTTCATTCAGCGACAAGGTGTCGTAGTAGATGTTTCAGTAACTCATCTCCTCGTGTGGTAGTGGTTTTCGATCAGCTTCTTTCTTCTCTTGTTGTTTCTGGTACTCCACCTCGTAGCATTTATTTTTCTCCTTAGTTTTTAACAGGTCTCGTTGTCATAATATTTTAGGTGTTTCTATTTCTTTTTATCTTTTAACTTGGTCTACGTTTCACTTCCATGTAATACCTTTTTACAGATGACTACTTCTTGGCTTTTTTTTCACAACTTCGAGACAATATTTCATGCCAGCTAATCTCTTTTGTCGAAGAAAGCTTTCGTTCTCTCTATGTCCACCTAACTCACATAGCTTTCTTTAGTTGATCGTCCTATATAATCTTGCTTCTTAGCTAGAAGACTATTTTTCAGTTCTACGACTGTATCATTCCAAATTTTGATTCGTAACAAGTCACTTACAGTTCTTAATTACTTTCTTCTTAGCCTTCTTTATCCTTGGCGCACCTCCTCTGCCGTTTGTTTCATGCAGCAGACCTTCTTAGTTATTCCACTTGTTCGTCTTGTCAGCTGCAGCGTCCGCGAACCTGCCCGTTCGTATGTGTTACTTTTAATTTCTCTTCTGAAATATGCTTTCAGGTTCTTTGTTGTCTTTTCGATTTTCACTTAAAATCAATACTAATACGGAACAACTCTCCGTGATATCTATATTAACACTATCTTGCCTCTCTTAATCTTCGACTATTCTCATTACCACTTGGTACTGTGCCTACTGTGGAATACCATCTATCACTACATTTCGTCCTCATTTATCTACGAGTTTCGAAAATGTTATCGCAACCCACATTACAGAAAGGCGTCTGTAGACCCACAAACATAGTAAAGGTGCTCTCAGGTTTCTTTATTTTTCCTTCCATAAGCGCAAAATCAGAATACCCGATCTCGTAGGTATACGTTTTCTGAAACCAAGCAAGTATCTAGTCTCTGTATGCTGACCTTTTCAGAGATGGTTGCGGGACCTCGGTTGTTCAGTAGAGAATGTCAAATCAAACACCTTTCAGCCGTCCAATTTCCAAACTATTCCTTTATTGGGCTACCAGTTTCGGCGATTTATTACGCCATCTTCAGGCCCCCTGACCGACGTGTCTGAGGAATCCATCCTCGGTTCCAGTGAAAACAGGACCCAGCATTCAAAGCTGGTGTCTGTAGATTTTTGATACAGTGATCACTTCAGACACCAGTCTTTGAATGCTGGGTCCTATTTTCACTGGAACCGAGGATGGATTCCTCCTACACGTCGGTCAGGGAGCCTGAACATGGCGTAATATATCGCCGAAACTGGTAGCCCAATAAAGTAACAGTTTGGAAATTGGACGGCTGAAAGGTGTTTGATTTGACATTCTTCTAAACAGGTATCCAGTGAGTCTTAAATTTTTCCCCGTGATCTTTTGCATATTACGCTGGTCAGTACCGTAAAAGATTTAGTCGGCCGAGATTTCGTCTTTAGTTTGGTGACGATGCGTGCATCGTAATCTGATGGTAAATCATGTGTTTTGCAGACTTTCGACGGCAGACCAAACAGCTTGGTCCTGTACCTCTCATTACATTAGAGTATAGACTCGAGAATGGTTCAGTTTCACAATATGTTATCCTGTGTTTTGCAGTGCTGAAGAAGGCCTTCGATGCCTTCGACCAGCAGAAGAAGGGCTCCATCGGCACGGACATGGTGCGGACCATCCTGGAGATGTTGGGCCTCAAGCTCGACGAGAAGCAGCTCCAGGACATCATCGACGAGGTGGACGCAGACGGTGCGCGCCCGAAACTCTTCCTCCTCTTGTTGCGTAATCTCAAGGCACAAAAGAAATACATATTTAGAAACTTCATTTCCATATCGTATTATGCACTAGTAGTAGTAGATGTAACATGTTTCGGAACGATAAGGTAAACAAACTTTTTTTAATGTGATCATTTGCATAGTCTTAGTTTTCAGTATTCACAGCAGAATTTACACGTATTCAATGCAGTTTAACTGAAAATGTTGGCCGAAGTGGTGCAGAAGAAATTAAATACAGAAATGTAGTTAGGTCTGGCTATTGGAAGGCGTGGAAACGTACACCTGTCAACAACAAGTTTTACTGTGACGTTTGTTCTGCCTGTTGCCAGTATTAAGTTAGTGTCATGTTTCATTTGAGTTAGACTGAAAACAAACAGCCCAGTACACAGCTTTTAAACATATTTTAGGGACAAGATCAGTTTGGGAACAAGAGATGCGATTCTGGCACCGAGACTCGTTATCGAAAATCAATAAAAGAAAAATAAACCAACTGACATTGCCTTTGTAGACATGGAAAAGGCATCTGATAACGTTATCTGGCAAGAGATGTTCAGAGTGCCGAGGAAAAGTGGAATAAAGTACAAAGACAGCCGTTTGGTATTCAGTTTCTACAAGAATGAGGTAGCAGTGATTAGGAACTGTCACCAGGAAAAACAAGCAAATATTCGATAAATAGTACAATTCTCCATGCTGTCAATTCAACTAAGTACCTGGGTGTTAAAATCACGAAGAACTTCAGTTGGAAAGACCACACAGATAATATTGTGGGGAAGGCGAGCCAAAGGTTGCGTTTCATTGGCAGGACACTTAGAAGATGCAACTAGTCCACTAAAGAGACAGCTTACACTACACTCGTTCGTCCTCTGTTAGAATATTGCTGCCCGTTGTGGGATCCTTACCAGGTGGGATTGACGGAGGACATCGAAGGGGTGTAAAAAAGGGCAGCTCGTTTTGTATTGTCACGTAATAGGGGGGAGAGTGTGGCAGATATGATACGCGAGTTGGGATGGAAGTCATTAAAGCAAAGACGTTTTTCGTCGCGGCGAGATCTATTTACGAAATTTCAGTCGCGCACTTTCTCTTCCGAATGCGAAAATATTTTGTTGAGCCCAATCTACATAGGTAGGAATGATCATCAAAATAAAATAAAAGAAATCAGAGCTCGAACAGAAAGGTTTAGGTGTCCGTTTTTCCCGCGCGCTGTTCGGGAGTGGAATGGTAGAGAGATAGTATGATTGTGGTTCGATGAACCCTCTGCCAAGCACTTAAATGTGAATTGCAGAGTAATCATGTAGATGTAGATTAGATGAGTACAGCGCCGTACTCCTCCAAAGAATGGGATCTCGACCCGGATCGCAGGCATACTCACTAACTGTGCTCGTCGGGGGCACTGCATGACCGCCATCGATCAGCGAACGAAAGATTCCGTTCATCAACAGTCTATGTTTCCCACTCACAGCACCATTCCAAACTCAGTCGTTTGCACTGTTGTAACCTCCGCACAAGAAATTAAAAAAAAAAGTCAATGATTATGAAAATGTGCCAAATGTTGTTTTCCCACAAAATTGAATAATAAAACTGAGCCAAGCGTAACCTCCTTGCAAAATTAAAGAATAATAATGGCCCAAATGTAAACTCCACACAAAAGTTAAGTAATGAAGATTGCTCATTAAACCCACGATAATGTTAATTAAATAATGAACCATGAAATGAATGTAACATCTCAACGCAAATAATTAAACCTGATAAATCCTATAAGGGCAGCACCGCTGACCTTCGGCCCTGTGAAATAATTAAACGAAAATTCTTACCTCAGTAAAAAATGCATCTATATCTGCTCTTATTTTTCGGCACAGCTCCGTGCAATGCTGGCCTATACTTAATTTTGATTCTTGGAGGAAATGCATAGGAAATATTCTTTAAATTGAAATGAATCTTTTCTTTAAAAAAGTTACTTTATAGAAAAATTATTATTGGGGCATTTTTTTGAACAAATTAATTACAATTAACATACGTTATTAGCTGAGCGCAATGCTGCTTCATTACCTTCTACAATAATACACATCGTCCACCACAATCCTGACCTGGTTCGCAAGAAGAGAAAGCCGTCGACGCATGCCGACGCCCGCTCAGTACAACCGTCCACTCGCTGCAACTACTGCCGACTGACTTCACTATGCAAGTGACTGTTCCTGCCGACTCGCTACACGCAACAACTATCGTCTCGCGCGGTCAAGCGCAGACTAGCAACGATAAAATAACTCTCTGGTCAGAGATTCTGTGATGCCTCGCCATCGCTAGTAATGAATACATATGAAACGTACGCGTTTCACTGTGTTGGCGGCGGGCTACGCATGTGACGATAATTCCCTAGTTTGGCTGCTGCAAGTCTCTGGCCAATGGTGCCAGATGACACAGAATGTTTCAGGGAGCCCATTACTTGTTCTGGGATAGCAAGCACAGATGTGAATATTTGGTGCACAATGTGTGGTGGTCAGACGTTGTCGACCTGCCCTCACGCTGCCACGCAGTCCAACATCGGCCCACTGCCACATCCCAATGTCCCACAAATCTGGATATTCCACGATTCGATCATCAGGTCAAATGGAGGCCCGTAACGAAGCTCCTTTCAGCCTCTGTCAGGTGCCGGTCACGCTGTCTCAAACGAGTCACACGCCACATGCGTGTCTTTCACTGTGATCACTCAAAATTCGACGTTGTTAACGTCCCTTGTATTAGTTACTGTACCAAGCATGGTAGCAATACTAAACACAGACAACACTAATGTACTATGGGCGTCGTCCTACCTGTCACTGATGATTACAGCTCTAATCACACTCTCTGATGCGAATGACATCCGACCACGTCGTCTGGGTACTTAACTTCTCTTATTGACAGGCAGCAGTGAATATGTCAGTGAGTACTTGCAGCTAGAAACATAAAAACTGAAATTAAATTCGTAATATTCTTATCTCTTTTATCTCTAGGTGGTTTACCACCATTTCTTGGATTCCTACCAAAATGAATTGTAATACAATCATTAACAGAAAACAACATAACAACTATTATAACTATTATAGTCGTATTAACTACAATTACAATTTATTATTGCATACGTATTAGATTCTCAGCCGTAATTATGTCATATACAGGAAATTCATGATCTATAAGATAAAGTCTCAAAAATCAAGAATTATTCTTCCTATAACCGTAATAATTTCAACAATAGGATTGATTTCAACATCAACCTTAATCTCATTGTACTAAGGACTTAGGTTAATTAAAATAATAACCTTCAAAGTTATAATTAAAAGAATAATCTTTTAGGCCTTAGTAAAAATTTACACCTTTGGAATTGCAGTCTAGAATCGTAATTGAATATAAGACCAGAATATGGTAAGAAAAAAAATATCTCATAAGTAGATTTACAGTCTAGCACCTAAAATTCAGCCATCTTACGGCAAAAATGATTATTCTCAACAAACCATAAGGACACTGGTGCTTTATACTTTCTACTTGGACCATGAGCAGGAATAGTAGGAACATCAATAAGAATACTTATTCGTGCTGAACTTGGTCAACCAGGATCTCTAATTGGAGATGACCAGATTTATAATGTTATTATTACAGCCCACGCACTTGTAATAATTTTCTTCATAGTAATACCTATTATAATTGGTGGATTTGGTAATTAATTGTACCATTAATAATTGGTGCACCAGATATAGCATTCCCACTAATAAATAATATAAGTTTTTGATTACTGCCACCTTCATTAACCCTTCTTCTTGCATCTTCTATAGTAGATCTAGCCATTAGGTTCAAGTTTGCTGAAATCTTAATGCGTTGGATGACGGTAATTCGGTTTTGAAGATTCAGAATGTGCGCTTTTCCTACCCTGTTACCTGAACACTTACACTTATTCAACTTGCAGGCTCTGGGCAGCTGGAGTTCGACGAATTCGTACAGCTGGCGGCCAGGTTCCTGGTGGAGGAGGACGCCGAGGCGATGCAGCAGGAACTCAGGGAGGCCTTCAGGCTCTACGACAAGGAGGGTGAGTCGACACAACCTCTGGTTACCCACTTCGAATCCAGCATCCAAAAACCAACTTCCTAGCTCCATTGTCGACACACACACACTTATTTTTTATACATTCACAAAGAATACTCTTATTACAGGATCTGCAACGTCACTTAGCAAACTATGTGCAGCTTGCTATTCAAATATTTGACAGTGCCAACTCTGTTCACGTCATTTTTGGGGTATTTGTCATAAATAACACAGACTCATTCTTGCGATTTATCGTTTATAATATGAATTTGAAACTGAAAAAGAAGACAATCTTAGCTTTTGAGGTGCAGTGCAACAGAAGGATACTGAAAATTAAAGACACTGATGAGATGAGAAATGAAGACGTTCTCCGTAAAATAGACAAGGAAAGGACTTGTGGGAAACACTGACTCTACGAAGGGACATAATGACAGGACATGTGCTAAGACATAAGTGAATAACCTCCATAGTACTGGAATTTTACCACGAAATAATTGAGAACATTCGATGTAAGTGCTACTCTGAAATGAAGTGAGGAGGTTGGCACAGGATATCCCACTCCCCTCCAACCTCTCTCTCTCTCTCTCTCTCCCCCTCCCTTTCTCTCCAAAAGGACTCCCCTAAAGGAGCTGCAACATTCACGCAGCGAACATTAGATAGAAGAATGACTTTCAGTTCGATGATACTTTCTAAACTCAATACATTTTGCAGAGTTGATACCTGGTGCCCCACAGCTCGTATGTATTTGAGGAAAGTTCTTTTTTAAGAAATAACAAGAGCTACTCATAAAATAAACCTTTATTTACTGCCACTTAGACCAGCCGACGTGCATCGTGTATCATAAAGTTATCTGTTTGACCTTCAATGCTATCGTTCTTACTCTGGCGTCACAGAAAAGAAATTAAGAAACATGCTGAATCACTGATACTGTCGTCAACAATGCAATTCTGGTCTTGCGGCAGCGTTCTCGCTTCCGGCGCACGGGGTCCCGGGTTCGATTCCCGGCGGCGTCAGGGATTTTCTCTGCCACGTGATGACTGGGTGTTGTGTGTTCTCCATCATCATCACTGACTCGCAAGTCGCCGAAGTGGCGTCAGCTGAAAAGGACTTACAATACGGCGGCCGAACTTCCCCGCAAGGGGCCCCCCGGCCAACAATGCCATACGATCATTTCATTTCATTAATAAACTAAAATGAATTAATAATGTTAAATAACTTTCGTACAGTGTCCTTACTCAGGTTCTGTCCTCTTGGTAGGGACACTTCATTTGGCCAAGAGTACGTCCCGCAGAGAAGGATGGTACCTGTATGTAAACGGTCTTCTTTTTCTTCTTAGCGCCTTCCAGATCATGCCATTTCTTATGATCTAAATTTTCCCGTTGACTTAGGGTTCTTGATCGTAGAGCTGATTTTATGGTGCCTAACCACCGAAATTCAGGTCTCTTACTGTTGGATGACAGGTTGAGCTGATGACTCAAC
Organism: Schistocerca americana; assembly: GCF_021461395.2. Classification (NCBI taxonomy): domain Eukaryota; kingdom Metazoa; phylum Arthropoda; class Insecta; order Orthoptera; family Acrididae; genus Schistocerca; species Schistocerca americana. The sequence continues at coordinate 983,981,931 of NC_060121.1, forward strand.
TGAGCAGGACCCGTACGATGTGTCGACACTAACGAAGTATCCATTCTTGAATCTTCTCATTGATTCGAGACACTCAAACTAGTTGTCGAATCGTTGTGTTGTTGATATGGCCGACCAGAGAAATGTCTAAGATCTTCTCAGTATCAGCATTTTCACAACACAGAGTGAGTCTCAGGACTTCCAGGGGCGGGCCAACATTTGATACCATACAATGCAACTGCTCTGAACATTCTTACATTTTTTTATCTTTGATTTGAGGCCTAATGGCACCTTATTATCACAAAGAATATCAGTAGCGTCTCTGAATCGCATTCTGTTAGCTCTGATTCTTGCTCACTCACATAGTCGTTACTCAGTGATCGAGATCGCCGGTACTGGAATGTATTCACCTTGGTAAGAGAATTTCCATTAATTTGCATAATTCGAGGAGAATTTAAACGGATGTCAAATCGATGCATCTTTCGACTTGAGTCTGAAGATCCTTCCAGGTATTCGCCTCAAGAATCATACCTTCAGCGTACAGCATTGTCACGATACATACCTCTGTAGGCTGCTCCTTATGGTATCCACTGCGGTAACAAAGAGCGGTGGAGTCACAATTGAACCTTGTTGATCGCCATTAGTAACAGGGCAGGTGTCAGTCAGCTCTGCTAGCGAATTTGAATAGCATTTTAAGCCAGTGTCTGTAAGTTTCAGGAACTTAATGATCGCGAAAAGCATACCAAATGATCTGAAGTGATACCCAATCGAGTGCCTTCCCAAGGTCAAGAAAGGCAAAGTGTAGTGACCTCCTTTTCTCAAGAAATTTCTCCTTCAGCTGGCAAAAATTACTTGTATCGTGCCACATCCCTGCTCAAACCCATATTGATTTATTGAGAACTGGTCTATATTCCGCAGCCTGTTGCAGGGATATGTTCAAATATCATAATAGTGTGGGAGAGGACCAGAAATGGACGGCAGTTGGTGCATACAGCAGGGCCACCTTTGCCTTTAAAAGTAGGTACTCTGATACTAAATGACAAATCGGTGGGTAGGTGTTACAGAATAAGAAAAGTATTAAAATTAGGAATTGTGTATATATGTCTTGAGGCTATATTCATCTAGTATTTTAGAATCAGGGCATACAGCGGCTTGAAAAATACTTTTACACATAATGTGAAACGTTTCCGAAATTTTTATTTTGCTGGCACTTCCCCGTTCCCCACCCGCCACACATACACATACATACAAAATAATGAAAAAGAAAACAAATTTATCAATTACTGCACTTTCGCTTTTCATGTACTAGAACTTCAGTACCAAGCGTGACGTCTTAATTTGTTTCTTCATTACTATTTCAGTTCGTAACACTTTTGTAGACAGTATCTACATATACCGCTGAATTTTCCTGCACAATTATATCATTGTGCGACACATACTTCAGGGGGTAGGACGTCATATACGTTGATATGGGTGGAAAACTAGCTTTTGTTAAAATGGAACGCAAATCGCTCGCACGTTACTCGTCCAGTGTGTGACAATGAGAGCACTTAGCGCCTTTCAGCAAACTTCAAACATAGCTGAAACCTTTTCTAAACTTTCCTGTCAGTTTATAGGTGGATGATCCGAAGCTAATTAAAGCCAACATAATTACGGTTCTGTGTCTTTAAACGTAAGGGCTTTACATGCCTAACCTCAAATACTTAACACATTAAGTCATTTGTAAAGCAATCAGGCGCTAGAAATTGTTTTGTACATGGGTGTTAGATTCTTTCGATTCTTTAAATAATCGATTCCCTTATTCTTCATACTTTAAAGATTCTTTAAAGAATTCGATTTTTTAAAGAATCGAGGGTTGGCTGCATATATCTGGGCACAATACCGTTGATCTGTTAGTAGTGAATTAACGAAGTAAACTTTTCGAGTAACGGATTAACTTTAAATTAACTTCTATAAACGTTAACGGACCGTGTAACTTCTTTTAAGTTTCTTTGAGACCGTTATTCGACAATTAGGTACCTGCTATTTATGACATGACGCCGCACCGCCCGTGGAAACCATGCTGTGACAAGTGCGGTTCATGTAGGTGTGTGGCTACGCCAGGTTGCGCGGGATCGATGTAAGCAATCGAGTGTGAGCGAGAATAACTAGATGATGGCTGTTTGTTGTTGTTTCTTTTCCGAGTTCACCTTAAGTATAGTCCGCGCAGGGTACGGTAGTCGAAGAATCGAAGTGTTCACCCTGCAATCATTCTCAAACGATTCTGCAGAAACTATTCGATAAAAAAATTAACTTTTGCTTTACTTATAGCTTTATACGTCTGGTTCATGATAATGTGTCCATAATTTTGTTAATGGTCATTGTTATTGTGATACTTATGTGGAAGTAATAGAGTGTGTGAAATTCGAACAAGTTACCAATGAAAAATATAGGTTGCTAAGATTTTTCCTTTGGTGCATTTACATAATATGTTGCAGCGATTGAAATTTGGCTAACATATTGATTTTTTCTTTAGAGATGGGCGGAGGTCTCTATCCGTTACCAATCTCGAGAAAACTGATCTGACGTAACACAATCATTTGCTATCGCGCCGCGCCAGTGATAAAGCCAGAGCGAATTATCCACAACATTCCTCATATTTCATAAACGGTTTGAGATATCGAAATGAGATTTTGGTACGTGATAGCACGCAAAGAGAAGAGTACTTTGCCATTTCGTTATCACGCAAAACTTCATTGTCTACCATGTTATTCCACTAACTACAGACTTTTTCGATGAAAGAATGCAATTTTTTAGGGTCAGGGATATTTGGTGAAATGAGAAACGCTATCGGTTTTGGAATAACATAAGAGAAGACATTACAAGTTTACTTTGCAACGAGAATGTGCTTTTTTATAAGATATTGACCTTATTTTTCCCCAGTTCCTCACTTAACAAACTTAACAAAACACTTTTTCAGAATTCTTTTGCAAACTGCATGTGCATAATGTGTACTGAGCTGCGACTGTGTAAAGTCTGCTGTGTTTTGCCAAAAGAAGCAGATTTTATCTTGGCAAGCAGAGAAATGTGTAGGTTTTACTCAAAATTCGCCACCCATGATGTTATTTTGGGAGTTACAAATGGTTAACAATCAAACAATAATAAATCGCTGCATTTTTGGGGAAATTCTGTTTGGATGCTAACCAAAGGAGATGTCACAGTAGATCTTTTTGAACGGCCACCAGACAAGTGTGGGCATATTTACAGAAAATATGAACGTGTATGCTCTCCAGCGCTCGGCATTTCCCCTACAGCGCCTGCCTATAACCCCCACCACTACACTCTCCCCACTTGTGCCCCGCCATCTGTGCATTTGCCGGCCATAGAAATCTGCACTCACTGTACTATTTCTTGCTAGTGGATTGACTGTGAAAGCTAAATCACGGAATCGGAGCGTGGCTCTACAACTGACACAAATCCATGGCTGCATTAATTTTGATTACACGTTGGGAGAACAAGTACTTCCCGATTGTGCCGGCCGAAGTGGCCGTGCGGTTAAAGGCGCTGCAGTCTGGAACCGCGAGACCGCTACGGTCGCAGGTTCGAATCCTGCCTCGGGCATGGATGTTTGTGATGTCCTTAGGTTAGTTAGGTTTAAGTAGTTCTAAGTTCTAGGGGACTAATGACCTCAGCAGTTGAGTCCCATAGTGCTCAGAGCCATTTGAACTTCCCGATTGTAAACTGTGCTTGCCTAAAAAATCAGCAATTAGGGCTCACATATCGAGTTTAACAATTTGAAGCAATACATACAAATAGCAGATGAACAGCGGTATGTCCAGTTTGAAGAAACAGTGAGGGTAGGCTCCAGCCAAGGAAAGCCAAAGCAAAAAATCAATCTTGGGGACTCAGATGTCTACTGTGAATCCAGTAGAAGTAATCCAGTTAGAAAAACACGACAGACTGCAGAGTCTTTTCGCACTGCAGAAGTTGGCAGCACTGTGTCTCAAGACAGTGTGGACCAATGCAGAGTAAACGTTTTGTTACGAACATGTCATCGAGTCGAAGTCGTTTGAGAATCTGACAAAAACTTAACACCTCAGCAAAGTTCAATGTCGAGGAGAAATTTGGGCAGACGTATTGTTGATTAGAGGAACATCTTATTAATTAAGCAAATACTTCTTCACTGAAATTCAAATGAACCTACCTGCGGTATTTCTCGTGGAAGAGTATTTAGCAAATTTCTTTATTAAATATAGTACAACACCATCGGATGCTGCAGTCGAATGACTGTTTTTTCGTGGGCGAAGTCATTTTGTCTCCTAAACGAGCCTCGCTCTCGGATGCAAACTTTAACATATCGATATTCATGAAGGAAAATATGCACCTTATCTCATATATTATCTGATGCTCCTGTACAGTAATTTGGTTCTCCCGTGATTTGACATTGGCAACTAAATAATTATAAAACTAAATGATTAAATCGTTCAACTGTTCTTTTTTATTTATCTCGATGTCCTGCGTAAACTTCCACTACCAAGACATTTTTGTTTAAGTAAAGGTATTGCATTTGGTTCACTTGCTCATTTCACTACATCCACAACATAAAGTTTACTATTACGAGTTAACGACACGACTTACGTTAACTTCTGATAAATCCCTTGTAAAGTCGGCCCCCATCGTCGAAAGTTCGAGTCCTCCTTCGGGCATGGGCGTGTGTGTTGTCCTTAGCGTAAGTTAGTTAGATTAAGTAGTGAGTAAGCTTAGGGACCGATGACCTCAGCAGTTTGTTTCCTTAAGCCCCTACCACAAATTTCCAATTTTTTTTTCCTTGTAATGTAATGCTTTAACATTTACCAAAGTTAACTTTTTTAGTAACAGACTAAAGATTAGCGAAGTTCAGTTTTTGAATAAAGTTACTCAGCTCTGGTTGGGGGTTACTGGTACCTTTCAGAGCAGACTTACTAACACCTAAATTTATATTCGATGGTAACAAATTTATTTTTCCAGAAATTTTTTGTTGCTAATACCAGTCTGTATTTTATATCCTCTCTATTCTCGTCACTTATTCCGCTGACTCCTGTAATATTCATTATACTAATAAGTGTATGAAACACCTTGACATTTATCTAAAATGTAATGATAATTAAAATGTCACCTGTAAATTGTTAAATGTGCCACTTTTACTTCGCTCTATGTTATTTCGAAATGATTTTGTGTAGCGAAGAGTACTTTCAATTCCAATATCACTTACCCCTTCCAAGTTCAATCCATAACTTTTGCGAGTTAAGTATGCCTGGCAGTAAGCTCCCGTGTGAACTCGGATTCCTCTCCTTTTCCCATAACAGTCATTTCGAGAGGTATTTGTGGCAGAGAACAGTGTAACGTCTGATAGTTTTAGGGACTATTGTAACGGTAAATCTCTCGCGGCGCACAACGCCTTTCTTGCAAACTTAACACTGGCGTTTGACGCTCTCGTGCTTACTAACGAACCTTTCACCTAACTCTTCGTTGGGTCTTCTCTATCTCCTGCACTGATTCTAGACGGGAAGGCTACCGGACCACCGAGATTACCCCTGATGATATTCACTGAGGGACACAAAGTAGTGAGACAAATATGTCGAGATATAAGTAGGTGTTCTCACAAAATATACTAGACTTCTACGAATGCGGAAAATATCTTGTTCCAGGTAACGGGTACATCACGACTGGCGTCCTGAGGGAGATCCTGCGAGAGCTGGACGACAAGATCACGGAGGAAGAGCTCGACATGATGATCGAGGAGATCGACTCAGACGGCTCCGGGACCGTCGACTTTGATGGTAGGCGAGCTGCACCATATATCGACCCGTAGAAAGTATCGATGTTATGTTGAAATAATGTAGGTATCAAAAACAGATAATGTATTGTCGTTATATTGACAATATCTAAACATTTTCCCAAGATATTTGGTTTTCATAACTCTGTTTTCTGTATACTTACTCTAGGTGTTGGAAATAAGTAATCGTTGTTCTCACACATTCTGTCAAACGTCGTTGTCGTAGTCTTCAGTTCGAGGACTGGTCCGATATAATTCTTCACGTTAGTCTTGCCTATTCAAGTCTCCATATCTTAGCATAGCTAATCCATTTCAGTCTACTTACTGTAGTTCACAATTCTTATCGCCCCCCTCCCTTTCCACACAACCCTCCATTACCAAAGCAACTGTTTTTCGTTGCCAACCTATCCGTTCTTTTAGTCAAGTTCTGTGAAATGTCCTGTCTCTGATATCTGTTGATGTACGTTAATCGTATTGTAATTACTTCTTCCTTTCCTTCTTCCTGCACGTATTAGGCATTTGCCTGTTACGCCCTCCTGACTTAAATTTTTGATCTTTCTATCTTTTCCTCGATTTTCGTAATAGCCTTCTATCCAGTGGATAATCATTCATAATTGACTTTGATATTCTGTCTTCTTCCATTCTTGTGAGACGGGGTTCTTCCAGTTATTCCTGTACTCCTTACTCTGCTCATCTAAGCTTTTCGCTCACAGTACAGACTTGATGTTAGTATTTCTTTTCCTACCCAATACTGTACACTGAGCTACTCTTCTTAGGAATCGCATCTCCGGTGCTTGTATTCTTTGTTCATTTCTTTTTATTACGCTCCACGACTCACTACCATATGCCTCGGCTGATACTGACTTCGTTTTGTAGAACTTGAGTAGAGTTCCCTTTCTTACTTTCGTTCTGAGTGTTCTTCAGATTATTAGGTTAATGTAATTAAATACGGTTGCCTTATGAACTTTAAACAAATTTCTTGGCACACCTGTCATAGACCAAATTTAAATAATAACCAATTCCTGTTTCGAACTTAACAATTTTTAAAAGTAAGTAGGATTCAGTCATTTTGATATAGTAGTAAGCCAATATATAGAAAGTATCGATGTTTTGTATGCTATGTATCATCATCATGGAAATCGTACACCCGATTTACTGAAGAGGCGATACATCGATATCTCCGTCACTAGGTGCAAGTAATTTTCTCGCTCTCCTGTCTATCCAGTCTTCCGCTATCCTGCTGGAGTGCTTGTGCTGACCCCAAATTTTTCGCAATCTTCGCCTGGTATCTGTTCAGCTCCTTTTATATCATAGATAAATACAACTAGCGACAACACTTGTGATATGTTGGGACCAGATTTCGCAGTGCCACTGCTCGCCTGCCGGCATCGCGGGTGACAGTAAATTTCTCCCCTTGCAATTCTGACTGTGTCCCATGCTTTCAGAATTTTGCAGTTCCATGAAACAACAGAGTACATGGACAGACGTGGAAATAGAGACAAAAGCTGACAGGAGAGGAAGTAGCCCCGACTTTAAAAGTTTCTGGCGTGTCCAAGGAGAAATCCATAGTGGAAATTACTATGAAGTGACTCCATTCTTTTAAAAACAGTGTACCCGTGACCTTAGGGATCTTTTAAGACCGTCCGTTTAAACAAGCTGATCACTGCCCCAGAGAAACTGCCACATGTACTGATGTGTGATGTGTGGTCGTTGTGTTACATTTGCATACAATGCAAGACGTCCAGAGCTGAGCGCAGGCGTGGGACACGTACTTAGGTATAGTAACATCGATCACCGCGCAGGCCCTTGCGCGTTTCTCCCTCATTATTGTCTAACGTATTGTTTAACAATATCAAGTGATAAATTTGCTAGTTGGATAAATTGTGCTCAAGAGCCATGTGACCTGAGAGCGTATCTTTCTTCACTATAAGCCGAATTGTCTAAAATCACTTGCGACGTCTCTTAACAGTTATTGGCATCCTTTCGAAGGAATATTAACACCTCATTGCACCAGCAGGCACGTAAAATCATGAGAATACAAGTGACTGTAATAGAGGTGGGATTGTTGGATGAGTACAGCACATGCTTCCGTAGTCTTATGTTACGAATTTCAACTAATCCCAATAACATTTCTTCATTTTGTGTAAAGTTCTACACATTCTTACCAAAAGTATCCGGACACCTGTTAGTGAACATTAATATGAGCTGCATCCAGGTTTTGCCTTCATGTCGCCTTCAACTCTTTTGGGACACCTTCAGCGAGGTGTGTGAATATCTGTGGAGGAATTCCAGCCCATTCTTCCGCAAGAGGCGAAACCAGAGATGACAATGATATTGGATGCTGGGGTCTGTATGGAAGTCAACTTTCTGATCCCAAAGGTGTTCCACTGGGCTCAAGTAGGGACTCTGGACAGCGCAGTCCAATTCAGGAATTTTATTCCCCAGAAAACCCTGCTTCAAAGACGCTGCTTTACCAAAGGATGTGTTGTCTAGCTGGCCATCGTCTCTGAACTGTTCCTCAACTGTACCCGGTGCACAATGCTGTAAAATGTTTTCACATCCTGCCGCATTTAGCTTTTCATTAAGCGGAATAAGCGGACCTCACCGTAACGACGAAAACCGTCCCCACTCCGTAACACTACCTCCTCTATAGTTCACTGTTGGCACCACACATGATGGCAGGTGACGTTCTCCAGCCACTCGTCAAATTCGTACTCTTCCGTAGGATTGACAGAAGGTACAGCGTGATCCATCACTCCAAATCGCTCGTTATCATCCACCCTCCAGTGGAGTCTCTCTTTACTCCACCTCAAGCGTCGTTTTCCATTCTCTGCGGAAGTATGTGGCTCGTGAGAAGCGTTGTACAAAATTCGTTTTAACTCCCTACATACAGCCACTGTGCTAGCTGCTTTACTGGTAGCACTTTGGAACCCTTGAGTAATTTCTTTTGCTGATTCATGCGATTTTTTTCCCACCACCATCCACAATGGTCGACGGTCTCTGTCCACCAGCACTGGACGTCCACCTGGTCTTGGTATACCTGTGGTTGCTGCCTTGAGTTTCCACTTCACAGTCACAGCCGTCATGGACCGCTTTCGAAGGGTTGAAATGTCCATGATGAATTTCTTACCCAGCTTACATCCAATGAATAGTACAGGTTCTAAGTCGCTGAGCTCTGCTGATTGACCCTCTCCTGTGTTATTTCTTCTCTACTGACAACACAATACATTCTGCCTCCTTATATACTAACGGGTCCTCTTCTCGTGACATATGGTGGTCAATTCCGCATTACGTGGAGACGTCCAGATACACTACTGGCCATTAAAATTGCTACACCAAGAAGAAATGCAGATGATAAACGGGTATTCATTGGACAAATATATTATACTAGAACTGAGGTGTGATCACATTTTCACGCAATTTGGCTGCATAGATCCTGAGAAATCAGTACCCAGAACAACCACCTCTGGCCGTAATAACGGCCTTGATACGCCTGGGCATTGAGCCAAACAGAGCTTGGATGGCGTGTGCAGGTACATCTGCCCATGCAGCTTCAACACGATACCACAGTTCATCAAGAGTGGTGACTGGCGTATTGTGGCGAGCCAGTTGCTCGGCCACCATTGACCAGACGTTTTCAGTTGGTGAGAGATCTGGAGAATGTACTGGCCAGGGCAGCAGTAGAACATTTTCTGTATCCAGAAAGGCCTGTACAGGACCTGCAACATGCGGTCGTGCATTATCCTGCTGAAATGTAGAGTTTCGCAGGGATCTAATGAAGAGTAGAGGCACGGGTCGTAACACATCTGAAATGTAACGTCCAATGTTCAAAGTGCCGTCAGTGCGAACAAGAGGTGACCGAGACGTGTAACCGATGGCACCCCATACCTTCACGCCGGGTGATACGCCAGTATGGCGATGACGAATACATACTTCCAATGTGCATTCACCGCGATGTCGCCAAACACGGATGCGACCATCATGATGCTGTAAACAGAACCTAGATTCATGCGAAAAAAATGACGTTCTGCCATTCGTGCACCCAGGTTCGTCGTTGAGTACACCATCGCAGGCGCTCCTGTCCGTGATGCAGCGTCAAGGGTAACCGCAGCCATGGTCTCCGAGCCGATAGCGCATGCTGCTGCAAACGTCGTCGAACTGTTCGTGCAGATAGTTGTTGTCTTGCAAACGTCCCCATCTGTTGACTCAGGGATCGAGACGTGGCTGCACGATCCGTTACAGCCATGCGGATAAGATGCCTGTCATCTCGACTGCTAGTGATACGAGACTGTTGGGATCCAGCACGGCGTTCCGTATTGCCCTCCTGAACCCACCGATTCCATATTCCTCATGTCAGCACGTTGTAGGTGTCGCCACCGGCGCTAGCGTTGTGTGAATGCTCTAAAAAGCTAATCATTTGCGTATCACAGCATCTTCTTAGTGTCAGTTAAATTTCGCGTCTGTAGCACGTCATCTTCGTGGTGTAGCAATTTTAATGGTCGATAGTGTACTTATGACCACGTTAGTGTATGACCATCGATTCACAATTGTTATCAATAAAACACAGGGAGACAGGCTACGCTTTGCAGTTGTGGGTGCATAATGAGGACGAGTCTGATGTTTTTTCCCGCATCGTCAGTCTTTCGAGTGGTTAGATGCTTTTGTCCATTTTGCGCTAATCATATTACCCGACCACGATGTTACGGCATTTAGCGCAGGCGGAAACATGCGGTGGCGTTACAGTAAAGAAGTAGACCTGTGTCTGAGGAAAACGCTTCGCACTGTGAGAGATTTCACGACAGTTGTGCAGATGCTAGCAAGTGTTTCAGCGTTTCACGTGAAATATCACGATAAAAACTCGCGGTAAGCAGACCGAAGCGCCCTTAATCTCAGATGCAATCATATTGTGTCGACTAATATGTCTATGGCGGTATTGGGAGTTGTTACAGTCAAGGGAACAATCCAGTCATCAACAACACATTGTAATGCCTTCACAGGTACATCGATGGTGTGAGTTCTTGCAATGCCCTGCACAGAATATCTAGTATTTTTTGTTACTTATTAGTTTTCTGAAAAAATGTTGCAGTATATTACCACTCTCTGACAGAAATAATGATATGCTGGTAAATGACTGGTTCAATAACGCGTGTTGGCCTAGATGTACACCATGTTCTTCTTTGCACACTATGCAGATATCGACTGAATTTAGTGAATATTGCAATTAAAACTCCTTAAAAATTTGCCTTCATGCAGTATGGTATGTCGTACGTCTACTTCCAGCCTCCTCTTTCGAGAGTGCCTTACTGTTGATATTTTGTCGACAATTTTTATTCAGTTATTTTAATGGTTTTCAAAAGGATCCACTGAGCAGAAATGGTATACATTCTTGCATTCGTTGTGATATGACAAGTAACAGCCTCTGGATTTCATTTTGAGGAATTTCTTCTTACTCCTAAAACACATGCAGTATCAGTTCATGTAGGTTCCTGTTGCAGTTAAAAATGTACCTCTTCCCATCACATCCCAGACATGCTTCACGGTTGATAAATCAGTACACCTGGTAGGCCAGTCAAGCGTCCATATACTCTAGGATTTTGTGGTGCGATGTGCTCAGTGGGGTCTTGCATTGCTGTTGTTGTTGTTGTTGTGATCTTCAGTCCTGAGGCTGGTTTGATGCAGCTCTCCATGCTACTCTATCCTGTGCAAGCTTCTTCATCTCCCAGTAACTACTGCAACCTACATCCTTCTGAATCTGCTTAGTGTATTGATCACTTGGTCTCCCTCTACGATTTTTACTCTCCACGCTGACTTCCAGTATCAAATCGGTGATCCCTTGATGCCTCAGAACATGTCCTACCAACCGGTCCCTTCTTCTAGTCAAGTTGTGCCACAAACTCCTCTTCTCCCCAATTCTATTCAATACCTCCTCATTAGTTATGTGATCTACCCATCTAATCTTCACCATTCTTCTGTAGCACCACATTTCGAAAGCTTCTATTCTCTTCTTGTCCAAACTATTTATCGTCCATGTTTCACTTCCATACAAGGCTACACGCTATACAAATACTTTCAGAAACGACTTCCTGACAATTAAATCAATACTCGATGTTAACAAATTTCTCTTCTTCAGAAACGCTTTCCTTGCCATTGCCAGTCTACATTTTATATCCTCTCTACTTCGACCGTCATCAGTTATTTTGCTCCCCAAATAGCAAAACTCCTCTACTACTTTAAGTGTCTCATTTCCTAATCTAATTCCCTCAGCATCATCCGATATAATTCGACTACATTCCATTATCCTCGTTTTGTTTTGTTGATGTTCATCTTATATCCTCCTTTCAAGACACTGTCCATTCCGTTCAACTGCTCTTCCAAGTCCTTTGCTGTCTCTGACATAATTACAATGTCATCGGCAAACCTCAAAGTTTTTATTTCTTCTCCATGGATTTTAATACCTACTCCGAATTTTTCTTTTGTTTCCTTTACTGCTTGCTCAATATACAGATTGAATAGCATCGGGGAGAGGCTACAGCCCTGTCTCACTCCCTTCCCAACCACTGCTTCCCTTTCATGTCCCTCGACTCTTACAACTGGCATCTGGTTTCTGTACAAATTGTAAATAGCCTTTCGCCCCCTGTATTTTACACCTGCCATCTTCAGAATTTGAAAGAGAGTATTCCAGTCAACATTGTCAAAAGCTTTCTCTAAGTCTACAAATGCTGGAAACGTAGGTTTGCCTTTCCTTAATCTTTCTTCTAAGATACGTCGTAGGGTCAGTATTGCCTAACGTGTTCCAACATTTCTACGGAATCCAAACTGATCTTCCATGAGATCAGTTTCTACCAGTTTTTCCATTCGTCTGTAAAGAATTCGCGTTAGTATTTTGCAGCTGTGACTTATCCTGGTGAAAATATGACATTGTCTACCCTGGTAATGAACGATATTACAGCAGGATTTACCATTCTTGCCACGTAGCGGTGAGTATTCAGGCTTCCTTCTATAGTCATCAAATCAGCCCTTCTGTCATATCAAACAGCTCCCCACACATATGATTCCAAGAGTTAAGGTCTTCTACGTATACGCTGGCGTCGATCTGACTGCCACAAACAAAATCGAGGCTCTTCCCTGAACACCAAGGAATGTCACTCAATGTCCCAGTTGACACTGAATCTACACCATTTGCATGTGGTATGGGAGTCAATAGAGAAGCCACACGGCAATTCTAGATCTCAACCTAGCATCCATTAATCTCTTCCAGAGGGTACGTGATGAAACTTAGTGTGCAACCTCCGCTTGCATTTCAGCTGTTGTCATCCGTCTAAGCAGTCGAAAATCCTATGATCTATTGTGGCGCAGTCCTCCTCTAAAGACCCTCCCTTCTCTCATTGCCGAACGTTGACCTGATTCCACGTCGTTGCTGGTCGTTCTGAAGTCATAGCACTACAGTCAACGATCTACGTGATCTGTCAGTGTGACACTCCTATGTCCCTTATGTCAATGGTCTGAATTTTTCGAAGGTATGAAAGATGATAACGCTTCTTGTGGTCGTGTGTGTTGTTATCTTCACCTGAAAAGTTCCAGCAACGTTAGATACACCTAATAGCCATCATGAACTCACTTAATTCTTCATGTGCAAAATAGCTTACTTTTCTGAACCGAAAATTTTCAAAGTGAGCACACATAAGGATGGCGTTTTAATCAGTATATCCCACAGGCATGGAAATACTGGAGTATCAGTTTGGCATCATGTGGTCTAGGAGCTCATGGTGCAACAGTTTCCATTTCCATCAGAGTAATAATTAAGAATTCCCGTCAGGAACTGAGCCCATGTTATCGTATGTCTTGTTTATAATACTCGAGTGAGAAATAAAAGTACCTTTCCTTGCTGGTAGTAACATCCAACAGTGTTCGACCTAGCCCCTACCCACTGTGTAGCTGTTTGCCACTTGCTCCACTGTGCAGAACAGGTGTTTTATTTATTTATTTATTTTTTTATTGTTCCGTGGGACCAAATTAAGGAGAAGTCTCCATGGTCATGGAACGAGTCAATACATGAAATTATAACACGGTAGTAGAAACAGATAAAATGAAATACAAGAAACGTATTCAGGCGACAATTCGTAAGTTTAAATAAAGAAAATCAACAATGTAACACTGGAATTTGCTTAATCTTTCAGCTCTTCCAGGAGCTTCTCGACAGAATAGAAGGAGTGAGCCATGAGGAAACCCTTCAGTTTAGACTTAAAAGCGTTTGGGCTACTGCTAAGATTTTTGAGTTCTTGTGGTAGCTTATTGAAGATGTATGCAGCAGAATAGTGCACTCCTTTCTGCACAAGAGTCAAGGAAGTGGATTCCACATGCAGATTTGATTCCAAGAGTTGACCTGTGTGTGCCACGTGCCTGTGTTACAGCTGTCTATCCAGTCACTGTACTGACTTTGCATGTGGCTGTGTTGCAGAACGTATGTAGGTGCTGTACTTACCTAGATGTGTGCTTGTGTTTCAGAGGTAATGTAGCTGTTACACTTACCTTGACATGTGACTGTGTTGCAGAATTTATGTAGGTGCCGTACTCACCTTATCGTGTGTCTGTATAGTAGTGTGTGTACCTGGTGCCATGTGTGTATGATGCAGAGTTTTCATGCACGTGTTGTACAGAACCTGCCAAGCGCGAATGTTGCAAAGTTTACGTCGGTGCTATACCTACCTTGCGTGTACCTGCGTTGCAGAGGGCATGCAGGTTCTGTACTTACCTTGAAATGCGACCATGTTGCATAGTTTATGTAGGGGTATACTCTCTGTGCCATTTTTCCGGGTTCCGTGTGTATATCGGTGCTGCACTTACGTTACTTTGCGCTTGTATTGCGGAAATTTGTGTCAGACCTTACATACTTTGCCGTGTAGCTGTGTCGCAGAATTTATGTAGGGCTGTACTCCTCGATACACTCTGCAACACAGGCACACACAAGGCAAGTACAGTGGCGACGTGTGTACCTGTGTTGCAGAGTTTATGTCACCACTGTACTTACCTCCCCATGCATCTTTGTTGCAGAGTTTTATCTCACTGCTTTACTCTGAGTTGCAGAGCTAACGCCGGTGCTGTGTTTACTTTCGCTGTGTTGCAGAGTTCATGGAGGTGATGACGGGCGAGTAGGCGCCGCGCCGCCCCCGCGCCGCGCCTCGCCGCCGCCCCCGCCGCCCGCCTCCCCCCGCCCCCGCTCAGCTCCCACGGCTGTCTCTACATTCCCGGATGGGCTTCGCCTCTCCGCTTTCTCACCTCGTCGGCGAGCACGTCAGAACCGAGCGCGCAACGGCACTCCACAACAAGCGTTCTAGTTTTGGTAATACTCGTTGCCACACGAAAATTTTGTCCATCTTTGTTTACGCATAGCAGTAAGTGTATGTACTCTGTGAGTGTGCAACAACATCATAAATGTATCGAGCTGTGTCTATGAAATATCTGTGTGGCAACATATTCTGAGAAAGCAGTGCTGTGACCACCAGCTATGTAATACAAAGTAATTGTCAATAAAATATTTTATTGTCACACAATTCACGACTACATATTTGATTTCTTACTAAAAATTGGACGTAACTATAAATATTAAAAGCGATATAGTAGTCATGCCACGAAATCCCAACATGTAAAAGTAACATACACCGCCTATTCAAAAAGAGGGGACATATTTTAAATATTTACTGCTTCCAAACTACAGAATTTCTCTAAGCACATCCGATGATACCTGAATGACACCTGTAACGTATTACTACCTTTACGACGCTTCTCAACGAGTCATATACGTTATCTCGCATTTCTAGCTGCTTCTCTCACACAAATAATGATAAAAATTGAGAAATTGAGGGTCACCACCAGCCGAAGGCCTTCCTAACCATTTAGAAAAAACGGAGCTGAAAAATTATTACTTTAATAATTTGATTACAAGTATGCAAATTTCTTTAAGTAGCCAGATAAATAGCACTCTATGTCGTGCATGAAGCAATTTGATTAATTCAGGATTGGAAATCAGAGTAAGTGGGTAAGATCGAAACTACAGAATTTGTCTTTCACGTAGATTATTTATTGTATATAAGTATTAGGTTGCACATCCTAATACGCAAAACTGGTGCCTGACTAGTAATATTTAAGCAAGAATTACGTGAGAATGTAACAGAGCACAATTTAATTACAGCAAGAAGAAACACAGAAAACGGGCGTGGGAGACAATGATACTATCATCTCATTTGCATTCATACCATAAAAATATGTCAGTGGGATTCGCATTACGGTTCTACTCATGCACTGTTCTGGACAGAGGGTTAACCAATGCACGAGGTTGTGCTATAATTATTCAACATACTAACTGCGTCTTCTGCTTGCAAACGGCCGAACTAGAGCACGTGGTGCATTCCGAATCAAACTGTTGTGCTGCTTTGTAGAAAGCGCACGACAGAACAGATATTCTTGCAGAAATTATAACTCATTAAACAAGCAAACTGTTAAAATAAAGCCTATTGCGGTGCCGTGGTGGACCAGAAGGGTCATTGATTACCAAACACGTGGCACAAAATCGACACACAAAGACAAAAGCGACTTCCACAAAATATAAGATTAAAAATCATTAAAAATCATACTCGCTTCGACACGGTATTACACTCACGTACAGTTAAAGTGATCCAACCAGCTTTTTCTAATCAGATTCACCGTTTGAAATTCTACTTCATCGTTGTTCAAAATGAACAAAGTAACTTCCACACTTTTAACTCAAACACCCAAAAATCGCCTATTTGAAGCAATATAATTATGGCACATTCGGAAAAATAACTCGCTTCACACGCTTCAGTTAAGCTGAAGTTCTTAAGTATTCCAGCAGTTGAACATAACGAAGTCCTAACCTAACCTGCTTCCTATCACCTGAAACCCCCATTCAGAGCTACGATCCGTACTCACCAAACGCTCACCGAAGAGTGCCCCTTTCTCTTTCGAGATTACCTAGCTCCCCGTGCAGCGGAAGCTACCAGAGGAGTAGCCCTCCGTCACCAACCTCACACACAAAAACAGCCTTCGACTCAGATGGGTAGACTTCTGTGTTCAGGTACTGGAAACCTAAGTTGGCTATCCTGTGCTCTCCTTCGAACGAGAAGCAACATCGTCTGCTCCCAGCAGACGGTGGCCAACTCAGCGTTTCCCACAAAACAAAACCGAAACCCCACATTAAAACACACATATAATATTCAATGGGCCTTATTTGAGTGCTCAGTCTTTCCGGAAGAGTTCATGCATTGAGCTAAAATCAGGTAGTCGTATGAAACGACTTCACAGAGACGTTTCACACCATTCCAGGACGATGGATTGGAAGAGGAGGATCAGAAGATGAACTTTTCGGCGGTGTCCTCCCAGGTCTCCAGACCTCACACCCTGTGACTTTTATCTGTGGGGATTTGTAAAAGACTGCCTTTGTATCTCCCCCCCCCCCCAATACCTGACACTCTTGAAAGTCAGCGACATCGCATTGTTGACGCCGTGCACTCCATAGCGAGAGACTAGCTGCTTCGTATGTGGCAGGAAATGATCCACCATCTTGATTTGTCTTCTAATGCTCGGTGCTTACATTGAATACCATCTCACTGGGGGTAAGATAGATACTGCCTACAGGAAAATTAAAGAGACCTTGCAACGCTGCGCTTTGGGCAAACGATACTCCTTAAAGCCTGTACTATGGTAAGTTGACGGGCTTCACCTTATGAGAGAGGATTTGGCCAAAAATTATAAAACCAGCCGTGCCGCAAAGGAACATGGATATGAACCCATGCAACATAATTCCCATAATAAAGAGAAGTTACTGGACGGTATCTGATTGCTAGGTTGGCAGTGGACATTGGGGGCGATGTCTTCTGTATGTATTTAAGTGTAAGACTAAAAAGTGTTATGAAATGGGACAAACACGTCAAATCAGTGTTTAGGAAGTCGAACTGAGGACTTTTATTTGCCACGCGTGGCAACCGCGCGGTCTAGCCGACTTGCCACGGCTCGCGCGGCAAACCCCGTCGGAGGTTCGAGGAGTCTTCCCTCGGGCATGGGCGTGTGTGCTGCCCTTAGCGTAAGTTGGTTTAAGTCAGATTAAGTAGTGCGTAAGCCTAGGGACCCACGACCTCAGCAGTTTGGTCCCACAGGAACCTTACCACAAATTATGAAAAATTACTTAAATTTTTTGGGAGAGTTCTCGAAAAGTGCGGTGCATCTGTGAAATAACTCTCTTGCAAAATGCTAGTGCGATAAATTCTAGAGGACTGATCCAGCGTTTGGAAATAGGTGTCGATGGAACGTAGAGACGCACTGAGAGGATCGTAATGGGTAGTACAGCCTACACGAAAGTGTGACAGAGGTGGTGGCTGGATTTAAATGGGAATCTTTGGAAAGAGCAAAATGTATGAATAGTTCTCACAGAATCCTTTTAGGTAAATTTAGAGATCCTGTTTTCGAGAAAGACTGTGTGACCATTCTGCTGTCACCGTCGTACAACTCACATAGGCATCGTAAGAGTAAGGGAGAACATTAGGGCGTGTACAGAGGCATACAGACAGTCCTTTTCCATCGATCGATATGCGAAGGTAATGTAACGTAAAATCGCTAACGCTGGTACGAAGTACTCACCGCCACGCACTGTAGGGGAAGTATATATGTAGATGTAGGTCTACATGCAGCTTTAATCAAAATCCAAAGGGTTTACAGCTCTGCACTGACATTTACTGTCCACATACACTGCCGGAAAAAAAATGCAGTACCCTCACGGACTATATTCAGTGACACCATGGTACGATACTCGTATGTGCATACTGAAGGATTTTAGTGTTAGCGACACGTTTGTCACGGTCCTCGGTGGCTAACAAATAACGCTCAGGTCCGTCTGTACACCCTTTGTTTTGGCTCTGCAAGCAGTAACTGTGCTGAGTTCAGAAGTGAACAGTGTTTGCCACATTCCGGTTAAACAGCTCTAGCCATTAGGTAGGGGTCGTATTGTGGGCCTGCAGGAAGCTGGATGGACACACTAATGGATTGCTGTAGATGTTGTGCTCTGTAGACCATGTTCTGGACGTCCGTGTAGTGCAGACACACGTCACGTTGGACGCATTGTACAGGGCTGTTACAAGTGATTGAAGCGATTTCATAAATTCACTGTAGCTACACTCATTGACATATGGTCGCGACACACTACAGATACGTAGAAAAACTCATAAAGTTTTGTTCGGCTGAAGCCGCACTTCAGGTTTCTGCCGCCAGAGCGCTCGAGAGCGCAGTGAGACAAAATGGCGACAGGAGCCGAGAAAGCGTATGTCGTGCTTGAAATGCACTCACATCAGTCACTCATAACAGTGCAACCACACTTCAGGACGAAGTTCAACAAAGATCCACCAACTGCTAACTCCATTCGGCGATGGTATGCGCAATTTAAAGCGTAGCCCGCGGAAGTCGACGAATAAAGCAAGCAGGGAGCTAAACGTACCACAGCCGTCGGTTTGGAAAATCTTACGGAAAAGGCTACAGCAGAAGCCTTACCGTTTACAATTCCTACAAGCCCTGACACCCGATGACAAAGTCAAACGCTTTGAATTTTCGGCTCATGGAAGAGGATCCGTTCAGTGTGAAACTTGTTTTCAGTGCTGAAGCAACATTTTTTCTTAATGGTGAAGTGAACAGACACAATGTGCGAATCTGGGCGGTAGAGAATCCTCAAGCATTCGTGCACCAAATACGCAATTCACCAAAAGTTAACGTGTTTTGTGCAATCTCACGGTTTAAAGTTTACGGCCCCTGTTTCTTCTGCAAAAAAAATGTTACAGGACACGTGTATCTGGACATGCTGGAAAATTGGCTCATGCCACAACTGGAGACCGACAGCGCCGACTTCATCTTTCAACAGGATGGTGCCCCACCGCACTTCCATAATGATGTTCGGCATTTCTTAAACAGGAAATTGGAAAACCGATGGATCGGTCGTGGTGGAGATCATGATCAGCAATTCATGTCATGGCCTCCACGCTCTCCCGACTTAACCCCATGCGATTTCTTTCTGTGTGGTTATGTGAAAGATTCAGTGTTTAAACCTCCTCTACCAAGAAACGTGCCAGAACTGCGAGCTCGCATCAACGATGCTTTCGAACTCATTGATGGGGACATGCTGCGCCGAGTGTGGGAGGAACTTGATTATCGGCTTGATGTCTGCCGAATCACTAAAGGGGCACATATCGAACATTTGTGAATGCCTAAAAAAACTTTTTGAGTTTTTGTATGTGTGTGCAAAGCATTGTGAAAATATCTCAAATAATAAAGTTATTGTAGAGCTGTGAAATCGCTTCAATCATTTGTAATAACCCTGTATAAGCAACGGTGGCCGAAGAAGTATCATTCGGGGCTGCCTCTGACACCATGGCGCCGCTAAGCACGGACGCCTCAGTGTCGTGAGGAAGTTCGCTGGAGAGTGGAACGGCGCTCTGTTGTGTTCGGTGACGGGAGTGGCTTCTGTCCATTTGTGAGTGACGGGTGTGCGCGTGTGCAGCGAGTTGCCTCTTCCTGAGTGCATTCACCCACAACACGCGAGCTCCGCTCCTGCTTCAGGGTGTGGGGCGGGGAGGAAAGGGGGTTTCAGTTGCAATCCACAGTCCCGCCTGATGTTTCAGCGAGGTGAAGTGTCTGCTACATTACACAGACTGATATCCCTGTGGTACTGCCATTTCTTCGGCAGGAAGGAGATGTGCTTTTTCAGCAGGAGAAAGCAACATGCTCTTCGTGGTGTGCAACTGCCTGGCCAACTAGACCATCAGAGGTCTCACCAATTGAACACGTATGGGACACGAAGAACTCACATGGTCTCCACGACCTGCAAGAACCATTGCCACATTGCAACAAAACGGACAAGATGCTTATGACAGTCTATCGCAGACTGCCATTCGGTACCTTTATGTTCGTTTACTTGCGAGAATTCACGCCTCCTTTGCCATCACCACCAGTGACGGTTGAAAGGGGGGGGGGGTGGCGATACACGGCATAATATATTGATGAACTGCTCGGATAACCTTTACTGTGATAACTGTGTTTCACTTCCTTTGAATTTGTTATCATATTCTCCTGCAATGATGAACTACCTCTCATATCACTTGTTAATGAAATGGTCTTGACCCTGGGGATGTTGCGTTTTTTCCCGGCAATGTTTTTACAGGAGACGAGTGTGATAGTGACTCTGTGAATTCATTTCTATCCATATAAAAGGCGTTTCTGTAAGAGTGTGCAAAAATGTAACGAGACATAGAGGACACTCCACTGAAAAATTTGAAAAAGTGTTGGAGAAGCCAGCTTAAGGAGATAATAGGAATAAAATCACATTACAGTGTACTTTTTTACTTTCATTAGTTACAGTTAACTGCAAATACCATCACTGATACAATGATCGTGCCATTTGTATTGTATTTTACAAAATGTGCTGAAACTGACGCCACCAACCTCAGTGCAAGCATGGCAATGTCGAACAAGATTCTGACTCACCCTGACAAATACGCCTGGCCTCTTTCGAATGACATCACAGGCAGCTACAATTCTGGCAACTAATTCCACCTCTGTATCCACTGCGGTCTCATATAGCCAAGTGATTTTAAATGTTCCTGTAGGAAATAATCAAGAGGTTTCATGTCAGGTGACCTCACAGACCATGGAATAGGACGTCCCCCTCCCATCAAGCGACGAGGAAATACAGCATTGAGATCGTTGCAGACGTCCACATTGAAGGGAGGCGGTGCAGAGTCGTGTTGCAGCCACACCCTCTTACCAACAGCCAAGGGTACATCGTCCAACATCTCACGTAGAACTCCTTGCATGGATCTCAAGTGCAGGTGGCTACTGAGGCGTCCAGGTAGAAGATATGGCCCAATGTTGTCACCTACAATCCTGGCCCAGATGTTCACAGCAAAACCTTCTTTATGGTGTGACCCTACTGCAGCATGAGGGTCTTCCTCATCCCACACGTGGCTGTTCCTGGCGTTAGGAATACAATCACGATCAAATAAGACCTCGTCAGTAAACAGCACGATTTCCAGAAAATGTGTTTGATCGATCGATGAACTGTAAGACAATGGTGTGATTGATCCAGTACAAGGTAGTCACTGGGCATGTTCATTGGTTTGACGCCCAAGCCTTCTGATCGCATTCGCATTGTGTTGACTTCAAAACTACGGTCAACCCACAGTCAATAATTGACACTTACCCATTGCCTAGCCCTGAGGAATTAATGGAGTGGCTCGGGGCAGGCCGTTACTTTTATAAGACAGATTTCCGGGATACTTATTTGCAAATATTAGTAGATGAAGAAAGTGTTTGTTGCTAATAGTCGGCCGCTGTGGACGAGCAGTTCTAGGCCCTTCAGTCCGGAACCGCGCTGCTGCTATGGTCGCACGTCCGAATCCTGCCTTGGGCATGGATGTGTGTGATGTCCTTAGGTTAGTTAGGTTTAAGTAGTTCTACGTCTAGAGGACTGATGACCTCAGATGTTAAGTCCTATAGTCCTCAGAGCCATTTGAAGCCGCGCGGGATTACCTGAGCGGTCTTAGGCGCTGGAGTCATGGACTGTGCGGGTGGTCCCGGCGGAGGTTCGAGTCCTCCATCGGGCATGGGTGTGCGTGTTTGCCCCTAGGATAATTTAGGTTAAGTAGTGTGTAGGCTTAGGGACTAATGACCTTAGCAGCTAAGTCCCATAAGATTTCACACACATTTTTTTGAGCCATTTGAACCATTTGTTCCTAATACACACTCAGGCCTGTTCAACTAATTGCGTTTGTCCTTCGGCAGTGCCTCGCACACGCCAGTTTAGAACGTAACTTGGAACAGCTGACTGCTTAAGTGCCGTTCTGTTCCACCTACCTTGACGATATTCTCGCCTCAGGTCGTACGCCAGAGGAACACACTGCCAATTTGCGTACTCTTTTTTCGAGTGCTGTCAACCAACACCTTGCTCTCGTCATTCTGGCGGTTATGTCGGTTATTATTAATGTGCCAGCATTTCATATTTGCAGTGGCTTATCACGCACTTAAATCACTTACATACACTCCTGGAAATTGAAATAAGAACACCGTGAATTCATTGTCCCAGGAAGGGGAAACTTTATTGACACATTCCTGGGGTCAGATACAACACATGATCACACTGACAGAACCACAGGCACATAGACACAGGCAACAGAGCATGCACAATGTCGGCACTAGTACAGTGTATATCCACCTTTCACAGCAATGCAGGCTGCTATTCTCCCATGGAGACGATCGTAGAGATGCTGGATGTAGTCCTGTGGAACGGCTTGCCATGCCATTTCCACCTGGCGCCTCAGTTGGACCAGCGTTCGTGCTGGACGTGCAGACCGCTTGAGACGACGCTTCATCCAGTCCCAAACATGCTCAATGGGGGACAGATCCGGAGATCTTGCTGGCCAGGATAGTTGACTTACACCTTCTAGAGCACGTTGGGTGGCACGGGATACATGCGGACGTGCATTGTCCTGTTGGAACAGCAAGTTCCCTTGCCGGTCTAGGAATGGTAGAACGATGGGTTCGATGACGGTTTGGATGTACCGTGCACTATTCAGTGTCCCCTCGACGATCACCAGTGGTGTACGGCCAGTGTAGGAGATCGCTCCCCACACCATGATGCCGGGTGTTGGCCCTGTGTGCCTCGGTCGTATGCAGTCCTGATTGTGGCGCTCACCTGCACGGCGCCAAACACGCATACGACCATCATTGGCACCAAGGCAGAAGCGACTCTCATCGCTGAAGACGACACGTCTCCATTCGTCCCTCCATTCACGCCTGTCGCGACACCACTGGAGGCGGGCTGCACGATGTTGGGGCGTGAGCGGAAGACGGCCTAACGGTGTGCGGGACCGTAGCCCAGCTTCATGGAGACGGTTGCGAATGGTCCTCGCCGATACCTCAGGAGCAACAGTGTCCCTAATTTGCTGGGAAGTGGCGGTGCGGTCCCCTACGGCACTGCGTAGGATCCTACGGTCTTGGCGTGCATCCGTGCGTCGCTGCGGTCCGGTCCCAGGTCGACGGACACGTGCACCTTCCGCCGACCACTGGCAACAACATCGATGTACTGTGGAGACCTCACGCCCCACGTGTTGAGCAATTCGGCGGTACGTCCACCCGGCCTCCCGCATGCCCACTGTACGCCCTCGCTCAAAGTCCGTCAACTGCACATACGGTTCACGTCCACGCTGTCGCGGCATGCTACCAGTGTTAAAGACTGCGATGGAGCTCCGTATGCCACGGCAAACTGGCTGACACTGACGGCGGCGGTGCACAAATGCTGCGCAGCTAGCGCCATTCGACGGCCAACACCGCGGTTCCTGGTGTGTCCGCTGTGCCGTGCGTGTGATCATTGCTTGTACAGCCCTCTCGCAGTGTCCGGAGCAAGTATGGTGGGTCTGACACACCGGTGTCAATGTGCTCTTTTTTCCATTTCCAGGAGTGTATTACCGCAAACACTCATTGGTTTCGATGGTCCAGCAATTAAATAAAATGTAAGTTGAATAGCAGGGAAACAATAGATTCCTACTTCACGTAATTAGTTACGAACAACAACATAGCTCACGAGATATTCACTTCTAAACGCATACTAAGTCTTCACTGCAGAACCATGGAAATCACACAGATGCACTATGAACTATTTCTGTCTCCTGCGACCATCTACATCTACATCTACATCAACATGTACATCTACATTTATACGCCGCAAGCCACCCAACGCTGTGTGGCGGAGGGCACTTTACGTGCCACTGTCATTACCTCCCTTCCCTGTTCCAGTCGCGTCTCTCTGAAAGCCTCCGTGCGCGCTCTAATCTCTCTAATTTTACATTCGTGATCTCCTCGGGAGGTATAAGTAGGGGGAAGCAATATATTCGATGCCTCATCCAGAAACGCACCCTCTCGAAACCTGGCGAGCAAGCTACACCGCGATGTAGAGCGCCTCTCTTGCAGAGTCTGCCACTCGAGTTTGTTAAACATCTCCGTAACGCTATCACGGTTACCAAATAACCATGTGACGAAACGCGCCGCTCTTCTTTGGATCTTCTCTATCTCCTCCGTCAACCCGATCTGGTACGGATCCCACACTGATGAGCAATATTCAAGTATAGGTCGAACGAGTGTTCTGTAAGCCACCTCCTTTGTTGATGGACTACATTTTCTAAGGACTCTCCCAATGAATCTCAACCTGGCACCCGTCTTACCAACAATTAATTTTATAATATATATAATTTTATCATTCCACTTCAAATCGTTCCGCACGCATACTCCCAGATATTTTACAGAAGTAACTGCTACCAGTGTTTGTTCCGCTATCATATAATCATACAATAAAGGATCCTTCTTTCTATGTATTCGCAATACATTACATTTGTCTATGTTAAGGGTCAGTTGCCACTCCCTGCACCAAGCGCCTATCCGCTGCAGATCTTCCTGCATTTCGCTACAATTTTCTAATGCTGCAACTTCTCTGTACACTACAGCATCATCCGCGAAAAGCTGCATGGAACTTCCGACACTATCTACTAGGTCATTTATATATATTGTGAAAAGCAATGGTCCCATAACACTCCCCTGTGGCACGCCAGAGGTTACTTTAACGTCTGTAGACGCCTCTCCATTGATAACAACATGCTGTGTTCTGTTTGCTAAAAACTCTTCAATCCAGCCACACAGCTGATCTGATATTCCGTAGGCTCTTACTTTGTTTAGCAGGCGACAGTGCGGAACTGTATCGAACGCCTTCCGGAAGTCAAGGAAAATAGCATCTACCTGGGAGCCTGTATCTAATATTTTCTGGGTCTCATGAACAAATAAAGCGAGTTGGGTCTCACACGATCACTGTTTCCGGAATCCATGTTGATTCCTACAGAGTACATTCTGGGTTTCCAAACACGACATGATACGCGAGCAAACAACATGTTCTAAAATTCTACAACAGATCGACGTCAGAGATATAGGTCTATAGTTTTGCGCATCTGCTCCACGACCCTTCTTGAAGACTGGGACTACCTGTGCTCTTTTCCAATCATTTGGAACCTTCCGTTCCTCTAGAGACTTGCGGTACACGGCTGTTAAAAGGGGGCAAGTTCTTTCGCGTACTCTGTGTAGAATCGAATTGGTATCCCGTCAGGTCCAGTGGACTTTCCTCTGTTGAGTGATTCCAGTTGCTTTTTTATTCCTTGGACACTTATTTCGATGTCAGCCATTTTTTCGTTTGTGCGAGGATTTAGAGAAGGAACTGCAGTGCGGTCTTCCTCGGTGAAACAGCTTTGGAAAAAGGTGTTTAGTATTTCAGCTTCACGCGTGTCATCCTCTGTTTCAATGCCATCATCATCCCGGAGTGTCTGGATATGCTGTTTCGAGCCACTTACTGATTTAACGTAAGACCAGAACTTCCTAGGATTTTCTGTCAAGTCGGTACATAGAATTTTCCTTTCGAATTCACTGAACGCTTCACGCATAGCCCTCCTTACGCTAACTTTGACATCGTTTAGCTTCTGTTTGTCTGAGAGGTTTTGGCTGCGTTTAAACTTGGAGTGAAGCTCTCTTTGCTTTCGCAGTAGTTTCCTCACAGTTTTACTTGGCACGTACCTGTCTAAAACGCATTTTACGATTGCCTTGAACTTTTTGCATAAACACTCAACATTGTCAGTGTCGGAACAGAAATTTTCGTTTTGATCTGTTAGGTAGTCTGAAATCTGCCTTCTATTACTCTTGCTAAACAGATAAACCTTCCTCCCTTTTTTTTATATTCCTATTAACTTGCATATTCAGGGATGCTGCAACGGCCTTATGATCACTGATTCCCTGTTCTGCACTTACAGAGTCGAAAAGTTCGGGGCTGTTTGTTATCAGTAGGTCCAAGATGTTATCTCCACGAGTCGGTTCTCTGTTTAATTGCTCGAGGTAATTTTCGGAAAGTGCACTCAGTATAATGTCACTCGATGCTCTGTCCCTACCACCCGTCCTAAACATCTGAGTGTCCCAGTCTATATCTGGTAAATTGAAATCTCCACCTAAGACTATAACATGCTGAGAAAATTTATGTGAAATGTATTCCAAATTTTCTCTCAGTTGTTCTGCCACTAATGCTGCTGAGTCGGGAGGTCGGTAAAAGGAGCCAATTATTAACCTAGCTCGGTTGTTGAGTGTAACCTCCACCCATAATAATTCACAGGAACTATCCACTTCTACTTCACTACAGGATAAACTACTACTAACAGCGACGAACACTCCATCACCGGTTGCATGCAATCTATCCTTTCTAAACACCGTCTGTACCTTTGTAAAAATTTCGGCAGAATTTATCTCTAGCTTCAGCCAGCTTTCTGTACCTATAACGATTTCAGCTTCGGTGCTTTCTTATCAGAGCTTGAAGTTCCGGTACTTTACCAATGCAGCTTCGACAGTTTACAATTACAATACTGATAGCTGCTTGGTCCCCGCATGTCCTGACTTTGCCCCGCACCCTTTGAGGCTGTTGCCCTTTCTGTACTTGCCCGAGGCCATCTAACCTAAAAAACCGGCCAGTCCACGCCACACAACCCCTGCTACCCGTGTAGCCGCTTGCTGCGTGTAGTGGACTCCTGACCTATCGAGCGGAACCCGAAAACCCCACCACCCTATGGCGCAAGTCGAGGAATCTGCAGCCCATCTACAGACTGTTCCACTCTCCAAGTCTTTCCCGCGACCGTATGTCCATCTCGCCGTGCTGTCCAGGACCCTTTTCTGTCCTCTCCTGTATTGTCTCACTTCGGTAGTCGCCTGCTGTAGTAACGACCGCTGTGATTGGCTAGAACGCTCCCGCCATGTCTTCAAGCCAACGCACACTCACAAACACATTGAAACACATAGGAAATACTGGATTTACATTTAAATAACTTGAAATTAAATAAATACCCCTACAGCTCGGCCATAAACACGCTCTAACACACATTACTAAATACATAAACACATCAAAGAAACATATATCAAAGGAATAGAAACAAAAGGTAGGCCAGTAGCCTAATGCCTCTGTGTTTTCTAAAACACAGTAAGTAACGCAACAATTTGTTCATGAATAGTATATATCGGATATAAGCGAAGATAGATGAATAAACATATTTACAAGCATGCAGCTACCGTTTTCTCTTGTAACTGTGGAGTACTTCTGCCCTGACGCGATCGATAGTTATTGGTCACTTTGACCTCCAGTAACTCATGTACTATTCAAGTTACATGCGTGTAATTTATACCAATTTATATTTACATTAACAGCTTGTCTAAAGAAAGGTCGATCGACAAAATCGGGTGAAGCCTTTAGATTTTGGAAATTCGTTGCAGGGTGTTACTTGTATGATTTATCACCAGATACTAAACTTCAAGCTAATAAAGTAATTGAAAATCTGATTACACCATCAGAATCGTCATGCAAATAATGGTAATGTTCATGTTTCTTGTTGAGGTACCATGATTCATCTGGCTACTATTAATTTCTATACGAACTGTGAAATGTCTGCCATTAACATTTCATAAAGTTCGCAATCTTTGGTACTGCCGCCATGTCTCCTTCATCGACTCGACGTCACAGCGGAATTTCCAGCCACACGGTCGGTTTGCCGAGCGGCCCCAGCAACTCTGAACTTGGAATATTTCCAGGGCGCCACAACTTGCCCGTTACCTCACAACATGTAAACGTGTACGCATGTTAGTTGTAAATAAGCTGGAAAGCGGTAATGCTAGACAAAGCAGTAGGCAAGTTTACTGTCATATCTGCTTGAGCCGGCTTCTCTGACCCATGTTTCCTACCTCAAATTGTTCAGTGAAGCACTCTCTCTGTCCTGTTACATTTTCTCACGCTCTTACGGAAACACCTCGCATGATTGCTTTACCCGTAAAAGCACCGTCGTTAGACCAATAACTGTCTACGAAAGAAGGGAGTGGGCAGCAATAGGAAGACTGCTTACCCTTTTAAGACGGCAACGCTAAGGTACACAACCGTAAACTTTCTTGAGTGTTAGAGGTTAGAAGGTCACCACACATGCATCTGCAAAATAGTTGCTTCTTAGCTGCTCAGACTAGCTGTCAAGTTCTGCTTCTCATGTGTCACTTCTTCGTACACCAGACTATTTTATCTACACAAGGCCAAGGAATACACGGTTGAAATCTAACAGCTTCGCGTCGCCCCCGGAAAAGCCCTGGCAATACAAGAGAACTGAATGCTGAATCTGATCTAGACGGTTGATTGGACTGGGTACACGCTTTCTTCTTACCCGCTAGGGACATTCACTTGTTAATAGGGAAATACCTGAACGTTTCACAGCCGCACACTCCATTACTGGAAGATTTGATTGACTCGTTATTCAATACGAGAACACAGATTGCGTTCTATCTCGTCGTAGTTCAAGAATAACCAGGTCGACGTACAAGTCACGTTATACGCAAAGAGTGATTGGAGATAGACTTTAAACTTTCTACTTCCGCCTCTCTTGAATATGACATCAAATTGTTGCTCTCTTGCTTCTTCATACTCTGTCCAAGTAAGTAATAACGTAATAATAGCTCATGATTCTTTTCCACGTTGAAACAGTGTAGCTGACTCGCGCGTTCGTAAATATCAATTAACATAGCAGTCGGAAATGATACATTCTGCACGCAAAGACGTTTCCATTACGACAAGTATGAGATCTAGGTTTATGATGTGCAAATAACTGACTGACCAGGTTACAAAGATATAATCGTTACGTCAATGTTCCGAAGGAAATGGAAGAAAATATCTGCATATTTTCCAGACGTATTATTTTTTTTTTTTTTTTTTTTTGTAATGTTGAAATATTGATGTGATTGGGATAGATTCATCCTTCAGTTGGCGATCCGACAGTTGTGTGTGAGTGAAATATTTCTTAGTAGCCGGCCGGTATGACCGAGGGGTTCTAGGCGCTTCAGTCCGGAACCGCGCTGCTGCTACGGTCGCAGGTTCGAATTCTGCCTAGGGCATGGATGTGTGTGATGATGTCCTTAGGTTAGTTAGGTTTAAGTAGTTCTAAGTCAAGGGGACTGATGACCTCAGATAAATCCCATAGTGCTTAGAGCCATTTGAACCATTTCTTAGTAAACAGCACTCAGCTAATAAGGATTGAAATAGGCCAGTCCTAACTGCAGTGCCAAATATTTCAGCAAAAGCTTTTTTTCTGCTAGAGTGGATTCAGTAGACAGAAGTGGGAGTAAATAAATTTTTAACCCTTTCATTAACCTCCAGTTTTGCCGTTAAAAGAAGTTAGGCGACCGTCTGGACGATGATGAGGTACTATCGCCGACGACGAAGAAAGGAGTTGATTCGAAGGATGTACTATATTTTGCTTAGAAAACCGACCTGAAGCTAGTGTTATGAAAATAAAGCTTCCATCAGTCTCAAATCTGGGTCGAGTAATCAACAATGTTGTATCATTCTTGCTGCTGTTACGCAGGTCGTACGGGATGGATGTTCGCTATGTATCTGTACGCTATTTCTGTAGCCCAATGGCCTTCCTGTCATTTACACATAATCCTAGGGTAAAAGGAAAAAAGGTTAGTACTCTACGTTCGCACGTCTCATGATTGTGGCACACTTGAGCACGCTCGACCGTGGAATTTTAGTTCCCATACTACTTTCCATAGGAAACACACACACACACACACGCACACACACACACACACATACGCCCGCGCGCACACGCACGCGAACACACAAGCTCACGTCCACCTCACGCACACACGTATACTCATATGCACATGCATGTACTGAATTAATGAGAAGAGTGTGTGTTATTTCGTACCATACACGAAAGGAAATTGGTAAAGAGAAGAAACTAAAATACTAATGATAACTAAAATACTGGTGGCGGCTAAAATACTGATCGCCAGTCGTCAAAATGTTATTCCTAGTGTACTAAAACTACCATCTTCCAGTTTAGGTCTCAAGTTGATATAGGATACAGTTCCTTGGATAAATTAGCAGCTACTCTGTGCCGAGGAACGCTTAAAGTAACTGGACCAATGTTTACTTGCAAATATTCAGCTGTCAGTTTTCTTCAAGTCGTTAAATGCTTCTTCTTCATATATTGTTCTATTGAACAAATAAATGCAAGACTGATGCAGAAAATAGTTGTTCGTTTAGCACTCTGTGCTCCAGGTGACATGTTGTTTACATTAATTTTAATATAATTAGGAGTGATGTTGTTGGCTGAGTAGATTGTGTTGTACATGAGGTTTAAGTTTGTTTGATGTCGTTTCACTGAATGTCAGCTTATAGAAATTACCGCTCTGAGAGAACTGACCAAGGACACAGAACAGAAAGCACACACAAGCGAGAGAACCACTTCCTCATCACACAAAGAGACATAAATAATGAACAGAAGTCGTCGTGATTCGCGTTACGGTTTTTCGTAGACTTTCTCGCCACATGCGATACACCTCTCGCGACACACGCGAACATCAATATGGCGCAATATCATGGATTAGAAACAAAGTGCGAAAGTTTTGTTTTTCTGTGTATAAAAGCAACTACATACCATCCAACGAATAGCTAAGTAACAGACCTGTACACACCAAATAATAGTATTTTGTTTACTAACAGCCACTCACACGGTTGCAGATGACATGAAGTACGCTGAGTAAAAAACGGCAACAGAAACAAGGCGCACAGAAAATATGTCGCAAACAGCGACAATAATTCTTAGAACATGCTGTAACATACAATAAATAAGGTAGTCATGAAAGTATCCATAGAAAACCATATTTCAAAATACGAATAGTAAAAATGTAATAATGTGCTACTGTGTTTGTATAACCATGCTACTGCATGTTTTAGATTTAAAAAACCCCACTGATGATGGTGATATTTGTCGCCGAAACTAGTTTGAGAGAATAAAGAAATAAATGAATAACAAGGTGTTTGGCATCAAGGCGGACTCAATTTCTGATATTACTGTCTTTCTATGCAAACACGGACCATATGGAAGAGTTCCAAGTTAAATTATTGGTTCACATTATTCTCTTGCAGTTGGTTTGCCAACTTTTTCAAGAGGTACACGCTTCATGACAAGGATTCACATGCACGTAAATCACTAAAATATTTCTGTTTCCCAAAATATCTGAGATTAACTGGTTAGGAAACTCGATGAAGCTGTTGGCGGATCATGTTGTTATATATAGAGACGTCGCAACGCGAAAAAATTGCAGCGAAACACAGGAAGAATTGTAGAGGATCGACGTTTGTTTCAGGATTGAAAGTTGACTCTCAACATGAACAAATGTAACTTATTGAGCATAAATAGGAAGAAAGCCGCGTTACTGTATGACTACACATTTGTCGAACAATCACTGGAAGCAATCACATCCATTAAATACCCGGGAGAGTGCGTACGGAGTGATTACGAAGCATAACGACCACATACACTGAAGCACATGTCTCGCATCGTGATTCATAATTTGACGTTTTATATGTTTGGCAATAGCGTCTGGCTTACATGTTGTTGTTGTTGTTGTGGTCTTCAGTCCTGAGACTGGTTTGATGCAGCTCTCCATGCTACTCTATCCTGTGCAAGCTTTTTCATCTCCCAGTACCTACTGCAACCTACATCCTTCTGAATCTGCTTAGTGTATTCATCTCTTGGTCTCCCTCTACGATTTTTACCCTCCACGCTGCACTCCAATACTAAATTGGTGATCCCTTGATGCCTCAGAACATGTCCTACCAACCGATCCCTTCTTCTGGTCCTGGCTTACATACAGACTGTAAATTTAGCTTTTACAGCATTCTACTGTTTGAAAGCTATGAAACACTTAATTATATCCATCCTTAAGTCGAACAATATATAAATTATACCTATACATTGTTTTTATTGATATTGATATTTATTGATATTGGTTTATATCGCTGGCGCCATGAAAGATGAAGAAACGTGAAGCACATTTTACGTAACAGCGTGTAAATAAGCTATATTGGGTTAGAAACCTATCCAACCGTGACTAATTAAAGAAACAATTATACAAGTAAAAATTACAGGAGAAGCGAAACAGATTCAGTAATCTTCTAGCTCGAAAGTAACATCTAGCGAAATAACAATCATTTAAGATATGAAAAATGCACTGTCATTAAACTAGACGAAAGAGTGGTAACTTAAAAAAAGTTACTGACATTGACAATTTTCAACGGTACAATACGTTTTATGTTGATATCTTGCAATGATCTATCATTCGTCATAAACCTGGTACAGACACAGATTCGAGGTGTTACAATGAGCTATCCTCAACATTGCGCTTCTTTCATCTATGACTGTGTAACAGGTTTTATGGCCTTTTCCGCTACGGGTATACTGTGTGGGAAACCGGTAAGATTCTTCTCATTTCGGGATAGTTTTGTTTCCCTTCTCACGCTGTTGCGAGTTTTCATTGGTCTACCGGCTTGCTGGCAGCGGGCATTAATCCATCTTTGAAGCAGCGATAAATTGAAGCTACCTGCAGTGTTTCGACCTGATTTATAAATGAAGCCGTATCAAGACAAACGAGCTATCCGAAACCGGTATTAACTTTAATTATTTAAAGAAAAAACTAGAAGTGAATACTTAATCACAGGCAATAAGTAGCGGTTGATTGCGCATTTTTCTTTAATATTTCGTGTAATATGACCAAAAAGCGCAACACGTAGCTGCAGTATATTTCCAGAAACAAGTCTGAAGACGCGCTGCTGAAATTTTAGCGGTACCCCTACGTATAAACACGGGGATCAAGTTTCGGAAGTGAGTCATTTTGAAACATTCCGAATATCAAGAAACGTCTAAGATAACATTATCAAACAGCACAGCTATATCAAATTCTCTTTCTGTCTGCGTTTTAGGAGAGTAATAATTTGATTATTCACTATCCTTTGGAAAGTAACTCGAAAAATAGCTGCAAACTCTTAGGCCAATATTTGACTTCCTTTCTCAACTGTGAACCACCCCAAGAAAAACTTATCTTCTCCTTTTCAGTATTCACACACCCAGACTCACATGCCACTCGAAGAAATTATGGAGATAGTCAAACAGCTGAAAAATAACAAAGCACCAGAAGAAGGTGGGATCATTTCTGAATTCTGGAAACTAAACGATCCTATACTTATGCAGAAACTACACCATATAATGTCAGACATGTGGATGACGGAGCAAATACCAGAGGACTGGAAATGCGCTCTAATTCACCCGCTACACGAAAAGGGCGACAAGACAGACATCAACAATTACAGAGGAATTTCTCTGCTCCCAGTCACTTACAAAATCCTTTGCAAAGTACTTTTAAGCAGGACACAATCCCAAGCAGATCCACTAATTGGTGAATACCAGGCCGGCTCCAGAAAAGGACTATCATGTACGGAACAGATCTGGTGCTTAAAGATGATATTACAAATGGGGAAACACAATAATTACATTCGTCGACTTCAGGAAAGCATACGATTCAGTGAGCCGTGAAACCCTGTTCAAAATCATGGGAGAATTTGGGATCGACCGAAAGACACGAAAAATCACGGAACAGACACTTCAGGAACAACATCGAAATTGAAATTCATGGGTGGAATATCAGAACCTTTCGAAATCAAAACTGGAGTCCGACAGGGGGACGGACTATCCGCAATCCTTTTCAATATCGTTCTAGAAAAGATCATCAGGGAATGGGAATCTCTTGTGACTGGCATCCAAATTGGTGTCAAAAATGAGAACCGAATTAAAGTCAAGTGCCTTGCTTTCGCTGACGATTTTGCAATTATCACCAATAACAGAACAGAAGCGATTCAAGCAGTGGAAAAATTACATGAAATTTCACGAAAAACCGGACTAAAGATATGTTATGAAAAAACCAAATATATGGAAAGACAGCCAGAAAATAAATCCCCTTTTATCACAAAACATGGTAAAACTGCACAAGTCTGCCATTTTAAATACCTCGGAGAAACTATACAGCCCTCAAGATTAAACCGAATCGCCAGTGAACAAGGAATCACCAAGCTCCAGAAGGCCTACAAGCTAACATGGACGCATTACAGCAAGAAGTGCATTTCGACAGATAAAAAATTAAGGCACTATAGAACAATTATTCTTCCAGAAGAAATCTACGCAGCTGAAACGATCCTGATTGATGGTCATTCAAAAATTAGCGAAATAGAAAAGCAAGAAAGAAAAACTCTCAGGGAGATTTACGGGGCAATCAACAAAGACGGCATTTGAATGAGGAGACCAGGGAACGAGCTCTATATAAAGACGAACAAATTAACAGACGAAATTAGAAAACGCCGAATCAAATTTTATACAAATATCTACGGGATGGAAGACTCCAGAACAGGAAGGAAACTTTTCAGTATTATGACAAAGAGTAAGTGTGCCACAGAATGGCTGAAAGAGGTCCAGAGGGATCTGCAGCAGATCAACATAAAAAAATCTCGAAGACCGCACTGAATGTCGGTTGAAAATAATAAGTGCGGAAGTTTGAGGAAAGAACATCGCGCCAGCCTCGCAAGAAATAGACAGGTGAACGGTAGGAGCATTCTGAGAGGATCAAGAATTTTTGAGAAGCAAAGAAGAAAACGTCCGGAGATGAAATTATGAATTCAAGTTAAATCGCTCACCTAAAGGGGAACAACCGTTATAATAATAATATTCGCTAAGTGATTAATGAATCGCCCACAGGACTTTGCGAACAAAAAGGCGTATTACCGAAAAGAAAAACAGTACGAAATAAGGTTCAAATGGCTCTGAGAACTATGGGACTCAACATCTGAGGTCATCAGTACCCTAGAACTTAGAACTACTTAAACCTAAATAACCTAAGGACATCACACAAATCCTTGCGCGAGGAGGGTTCGAACCTGCGACCGTAGCCGTCGCGCGGTTCCATACTGTAACGCCTAGAACCGCTCGTCCATGATGAAGTACAAGACCAAAAATGCAACAGGAGCTTAATATGTAAGAAATTGTCCACGGAACCTGTAAGTACAGTTCAAAACATTACCACTTAATAGGAAATACCAACCACCAGAACTGTTTATAACCTATAGGTACAGTGACAAAAATGTAAATTAAATAGCAAACATATGTACACATTCGAGGCCACTGATGATGCCTCGCAAAAAATAAAGGCGAAACGCGTATGGCACAAAAATTGTGCTTTATTCAGTTGCTGTCAGACGATAAGTAAAAATTATCAATACAGCGTAATGTTAGACGCAACTGAGGAAGACAGGACTACAAAAGTTGAAGATGTCATAACAGTTATGTCAAGCATTACATGTCAACATGTACAACAGGTTCAAGAAAATACATCTGAGACTCCATAAGACGATACAGCACATAAAATTCAACAAAACATGCAAAAAGAACGATTTAATCCCAAGTTACATTAATGTAAATGTTAAAAACAGTTCTACTGTGGCAAAAAAGTCGAAAACAGTTGCAGAACGATATTGGTTACTAAATGAAATTAAGATGCACTATTCGAAAAAACAGCACCTAAACATGATGCTCTATGAGACTCATCCAGAATTGGCAAAAAACGTAGGAAACGGCACAGTTTTCATGGCACTAGTTGAACACAACACATACACAACAATGAAACATTTACAAAGCAAACATAAACAGAAGATAACGACACTAACAGTAAAAAAACGCAAAAATACATTTACATTTTAAACGTGAAACCACATGAACATCACACACATTCCATCCACGTTTAGTTAACCTAACAGAGACAGAACTACACCAAAATGAAACAATGCTCTTGGAAAAAGGTTTGAAACACTGCACCAATAGCAAAGTGAACAATCAATACATGTTGTTGTTGTGGTCTTCAGTCCTGAGACTGGTTTGATGCAACTCTCCATGCTACTCTATCCTGTGCAAGCTTCTTCATCTCCCAGTACTTACTGCAACCTACGTCCTTCTGAATCTGCTTAGTGTATTCATCTCTTGGTCTCCCTCTACGATTTTTACCCTCCACGCTGCCCTCCAATGCTAAATTTGTGATCCCTTGATGCCTCAGAACATGTCCTACCAACCGGTCCCTTCTTCTTGTGAAGTTGTGCCACAAACTCCTCTTCTCCCCAATTCTATTCAATACCTCCTCATTAGTTGTGTGATCTACCCATCTAATCTTCAGCATTCTTCTGTAGCACCACATTTCGAAAGCTTCTATTCTCTTCTTGTCTAAACTATTTATCGTCCATGTTTCACTTCCATACATGACTACACTCCATACAAATACTTTCAGAAACGAGTTCCTGACACTTAAATCTATACTCGATGTTAACAAATTTCTCTTCTTCAGAAACGCTTTCCTTGCCATTGCCAGTCTACATTTTATACTCTCTCTACTTCGACCATCATCAGTTATTTTGCTCTCCAAATGGCAAAACTCCTCTACTACTTTAAGTGTCTCATTTCCTAATCTAATTCCCTGAGCATCACCTGACTTAATTCGACTACGTTCCATTATCCTCGTTTTGCTTTTGTTGATGTTCATCTTATATCCTCCTTTCAAGACACTGTCCATTCTGTTCAACTGCTCTTCCAAGTCCTTTGCTGTCTCTGACAGAATTACAATGTCATCGGCGAACCTCAAAGTTTTTATTTCTTCTCCATGGATTATAATACCTACTCCGAATTTTTCTTTTGTTTCCTTTACTGCTTGCTCAATATACAGATTGAATAACATTGGGGAGAGGCTACAACCCTGCCTGACTCCCTTCCCAAGCACTGCTTCCCTTTCATGCCACTCGACTTTTATAACTGCCATCTGGTTTCTGTACAAATTGTAAATAGCCTTTCGCTCCCTGTATTTTACCCCTGCCACCTTTAGAATTTGAAAGAGAGTATTCCAGTCAACATTGTCAAAAGCTTTCTCTAAGTCTACAAATACTAGAAACGTAGGTTTGCCTTTCCTTAATCTTTCTTCTAAGATAAGTCGAAGGTCAGTATTGCCTCACGTGTTAAAATATTTCTACGGAATGCAAACTGATCTTCCCCAAGGTTGGCTTCTACTAGTTTTACGATTCGTCTGTAAAGAATTCGCGTTAGTATTTTGCAGCTGTGGCTTATTAAACTGATTGTTCGGTAATTTTCATATCTGTCAACACCTGCTTTCTTTGGGATTGGAATAATTATATTCTTCTTGAAGTCTGAGGGTATTTCGCCTGTTTCATACATCTTGCTCACCAGATGGTAGAGTTTTGTCAGGGGTGGCTCGTCCAAGGCCGTCAGTAGTTCTAATAGAATGTTGTCTACTCCCGGGGCCTTGTTTCGACTCAGGTGTTTCAGTGCTCTGTCAAACTCATCACGCAGTATTGCATGTCCCATGTCGTCTTCATCTACATTCTGTTCCATTTCCAGAATACTGTCCTCAAGTACGTCACCCTTGTATAGACCCTCTATATACTCCTTCCACCTTTCTGCTTTCCCTTCTTTGCTTAGAACTGGGTTTCCATCTGAGCTCTTGATATTCATACAAGTGGTTCTCTTTTCTCCAAAGGTCTCTTTAATTTTCCTGTAGGCAGTATCTGTCTTACCCCTAGTGAGATAAGCGTCTACATCCTTACATTTGTCCTCTAGTGATCCGTGCTTAGCCATTTTGCACTTCCTGTTGATCTCATTTTTGAGACGATTGTATTCCTTTTTGCCTGGTTCATTTACTGCATTTTTATGTTTTCTCACTTTCATCAATTAAATTCAATATTTCTTCTGTTACCCAAGGATTTCTATTAGCCCTCGTCTTTTTACCTACTTTATCCTCCCACATAGAAAATCTGATAGTAGAAAGTGAACGCATCCTTACACGTGAAGAACAACAAAATAATTGTGTAATAAACATAGCACCGACAAAAGAGCTAGTAAAAGAAGAAATAAAAGGCATAATAAAACAAACACAGCAGACACACAATAAGAACAACCAAACAGAAGCAGCCACTATGAAAAGGTTAAAACAAAAGTTAACAAACAATAACATAGTAATAACAAGAGCCG
This sequence comes from Schistocerca americana, assembly GCF_021461395.2. Lineage (NCBI taxonomy): Eukaryota > Metazoa > Arthropoda > Insecta > Orthoptera > Acrididae > Schistocerca > Schistocerca americana. Next base: position 984,020,772 of record NC_060121.1, read on the forward strand.
ACAAGGGAAATGTAACAGTACTCATGGATAAAGAGCAATACATCACAAAAACCAAGGAATACATGAACACCAATGCCATACAAAAACTGACGTCAGATCCAACTACACGATTCCAGACCAACGTGAAACGAACACTGAAAAACATTAAACACACTTACAGACAAACTGAAATACTACATAACACAGAAAAACCCACAAACACCAACACTCCGCAGTCAACCGAAAGTACATAAAGACGGAATGCCAATGAGAGCTGTAATCAACTTCAAGAAAGCCCCAATATACGACATAGCCATAGAGAGTGGAAGAGCGCAAAAAGTGCACGAAGAAGTGCAGTAGTGGGCAGACGTGAGGAGTGTTGTGTCGGCTACTATCGGAGTCAGCACCGACACAAACAAGGAAGGACGAAGTTGCGATTGCCGGTAGCAGAGATACAAAATGATCTGTACATATCACTTTCAAATTAAAAGAACACGTTACTTCTAAAAATGGAAAGAAACATCACTCAACTTGTCGTTAGGAGGTGGCTTGATGTGGTTTCTGTGCCTCCTGCGAGCAATGACATTTACTCTCTACTACTACTACTCGCAGAACGCAGGCTAAGTAACGTCTTCCTATTACTCAGTACTGATGCTCTCGAAGTCTGCAACCGGACCGGCTCGACCAGTGACGGGCGGCTTGCCATGTCAGCGTTGACACGGTGTGCTGAACTCTTTTGTCCTCCTGGAGGTGAACCGCCACTCGCTCTTGCCATTCTCGATGCCTCTCCGCCGCTCCACACTGGTCGGTGTGCAGCCGATGCTGTAGGACAGCACAACAAGAAGCCAGGCGTGGCTGTAGCGGCACCTTTGATGAATTCGTCAGCGAATAGCTGGAGGCTGTGTGTGTCGTAGCGTGCGCGCGAGAGTAGTTAATATCGATAGTTTCATTTCGAAGCACACCGAACAGTTCTACCCATTCACCGTCTCAGTACTACGACCTAGCTTTTTCGCGGATTCAATTCCTTACAGGCATTGCACTTGTCCGTCCTCTGCTGGAATATTGTTGCGCGGTGTGGTATCCTTACGAGGTAGGATTGACGGAGGACATCGGAAAAGTGCAAAGAAGGGCAGCTCGTTTCGTGTTATCGCGCAATAGGGGTGAGAGTGTCACTGATATGATACGCGAGTAGGGGTGGCAGTCACTGAAACAAAGGCGGCCTTCTTTGAGACTGGATCTATTTACGAAATTTCAGTCACCAATTTTCTGTTCCGAATGCGAAAATTTTTTGTTGACACCCACCTACGTAGGGAGACATGATCATCATAATAAAATAAGAGAAATCAGATCTCTAACGGAAAGATTTAGGTGTTCCTTTTTCCCTCGCGCAATTCTAGAGTGGAATGGTAGAGAAGTAGAATCAAAATGGATCGACGAACCCTCTGCCAGGCACTTAAGTGTGAATTGCAGAGTGACCATGTAGATGTAGATGCTGGTACCTTATTGATGCAGCAAGATGTTGGCTCCGATGCTTATGAGTAGTGTGGTGTCACGCGAGAACACACGCCCACCCAGTAAGGCCGTCACATTGAACGGAAATTACGTTGAAAAATACGGCTTAGTAGGCAAAAGAGTGGGGAATAATATGGTGTATTGCAATCCTGAATAATAGGAACCTGCTTTCAGAAAAAAATGTGTGATGCATTACGTATTAAATGCTCCTCGCAGAAGTTTTAAAGCATTTCTAGTTGAGAATAGTTACGTCGAAATCCGCTGTTTGTAATAAGGGATAACCTGTTTAAGACTCTGTTCCACGTAGGCCAACTGGTTGTTTCCCTTCCTACGAACCGTACCGCCTAATCCCATATGGTACTCACGTATGAGACGCGACAAAAGGACCCATCGCAGGGGAGTACGCTGTGGCCACGCTCTGGATGCCAATGTGTTATTCTCTCGAATCTTCCAAGATTTTCACGAGAGTGCAGAAAAAATGGAATGGCCGGGAGCCATAGGCGGCGTCGAAGGCAATACTTCAAATGACGCAGAATACTACATGAGCAGTCAGATGATTCTTTTCCTTCGTGATGGCTTATAGAAAAAAAATAAATCAATCAAAAAAGTCTACCTATCAAGTCCTCGCGGCATTGTCTTCTCTTTCGAGCGTAGTTTTCGTTGGCGGGTGCCATTGTGAGGAATAATGCAGGTGGTGACTTTCGGAACAAGTACACTCAGGAAGCCAACTGCCGGCATTTACTATTATCGCGGCTCACCCAGCAACAGTTGGGAGCGGATGAAGCTGTTGGTTGGTCACGAAGCGTCCGGATAGTTTACATCTACCTTCGAGAGTCTTCCAGTTCACTTCTTTCAACATGTTCGTGACACTCTCCCGCGCGCCAGCCAAACCTGTGGCCCACACGAAATTTATTTGTAGTTGCGAATGCGAACGACCATCAACCAGCTGTATAAGAGACTGACGACAAGGAAAAAATTTTCACTGTCTTCATTCCTTTATACATTTGATGGTTGTTCGCATTCGCAACTGCAAATAAATTTCGTGTATTTCATAACGGCTGTAGCCGCAATGCCTATTCCTTTAGACATGCACGCACGTTCGAAGGAACATTACAGCGTTCTTCTAACAACATAGGCACTGCAGTGTCGTAAACCTGCGACTATTCGTGCTGCCCTTCTCTGTATACGTTGAATATTCCCTGTTACTCCTATTTCAAATGAGGACCAGAGACTGGAGCAAAATTCTTGGATGGGTCACACGAGTAATTTATAAGCAATCTTCTCTGTAGACTGACTTCATTTCTCTAGTTTTGTACCAATGAAGTCAATGCTGCTACCTGCTTTACCCGCAAATCAGCCTATGCGTTCGTTCTGTTTCAAGTGTTACGCCCAAATATTCCATCTGATATTACAGTCATAAGATACTACGATTTTTCGTTTTGTGAAGAACACAATCTTTAATCTTTTGAACATTTAAGGCAAGCTGCCAATCTTTGCAACAGTTTGAAATCTTATCGAGATCTGACTGAATATTTGGGCAGCTCCTTTCGGACTGAACTTCATTTTAAATAACGGGATCATTTTCGAAAATTCTGGGGTTGCTTTTAATATTTTCCACAAGGTAATTAATATGCGAAATGTTTAGCAAGGGTCCGCACACACTTTCCGGGATACACCCCAAAGCTACTTCTACGTATGCCGCTGAGTCCCCATCCAAGATAAACTTGTTACAACCTCCCTACGGAAAAATCATCAATATAGTCTCATATTTCATTTTCTACACCACATGATCACACTTTCGGTAATAAACGTAGGCGTGAAACTGAGTCAAATGCTTTTCGTAAATCGAGAAATACTGCAGTTACCTGACTGATTTGATCCATGGATTTCAAGATGTCGTGTGAGAAAGGTGGAAGCAGGGTTTTATATAATCATTGTTTTTGATATTCTGGCCGGCATGGAGAACACTGTTTCACATATCTCATTATGTTTGAGTTCTAAGACTCTACAACGTAGGGACGTGAAGCATACTGGGTAGTAATTTTGTGGATCATTTCTGCCAACCTACTTGTAGACTGTTGTGACCAGCGCTTTCTTCAACTACTGGGCAAAAGTTTTCGTATGTGTGTATCCTTGCTATACGACAATCAGGTGCGACAAAACAGCAACAAAGAACGCAACTTACGCTGTCGTATCTGCTAATCTTGGCTCTTCACGCTTTCATACTGACTGTCGTCTTCGTTCATTAGTTTTAAGAACGTATGTATAGGAATTAGAGAAACCACAAAAAAAATTTAATTTTCCCTATGTTGCATTAGCAACCTTTTACAAAAGCTTCTGATCTTGATAACAAAAGATAGCTCGAGAAAAGAGACCAGAAGAGTTGTAACAACTGTACTGCTAATGATGTCTAGACTTTTTTGTTAATTGAAATTCGAGAGGTTAACGAGAGCGAAGCACACCTTCGTTAATTACTGGATAAACGCTCATCCACTAATTGATCCTTTTGCGGCAAAGGGCAACCCACATCTCAGACGAGACCACAGAGTACTTCAAGTTCGCAGTGGAATGCAACTCGAATGTTTTCTTATCTCCGGTATTCATCCATGCGCATATCTTTACAATTGCTACCAACTGCGTCCAGAGACGATTTATGCGCATCTTGATATAATTCATCTGACCGCTGACTTAATGAGTTTCGCGGGTGGCATTAGCATTTAATGCGCTGCGGCCGGTAACGAGAGGCAAACTGCCAGCTTAATTAATCACTCTGCACTGATAAAATTACTACAAAAAGAGTCGGACGGTCCTGCTCCCAAAACGGGTGACATTCTTGACATTAATAGATGATAATCATACAGAGTGAAACGAAGAGCGAACACCGACATGCACATTAACATGCTGTTACATACCTCCTGATGGAAACGAGAGTAAGATTTACGTGTATGGACCCGGTCTCCAAAAATGGCCAGCACACATCGTAAATAGCCCTCGCGCCTGCTAAAATTTCGCCCACAGCCGTTCAGAAAGGACTCGACACTTCATGGTGTATCTCTAAGGACGTCATTTCGTGTCCTCGACCAACAGCTGACTTCAGGATCTTTTTACACTTATACTATTGTTACAGACGTACTGAATTTTATCAAGTGTACCATAACAATCTAAATCCTATCCATATACACTTCTCTGACAAATGTTGGCCTTTAATAATTGCTCGATAGCTACAATAATTCTATTAACTGAACTGGACAAAAAAAATCCATAAAACTGTAGTAAGCATCCTCATTTTACGATGATATTCGCATTTTATAAAACTCCATTGTCAGTCCACACTTAAGTGTGAATTTACCATGCGTCTGTGGGGTCTATTGCCAACTTAATGTCGCATTCTGTTTCGGGAGGTACGAACAATCTTCTTTCACAGGATACAGGGTATAAATGGTTTGTTGAAGGAGCATCATACTGTGTTGCGTACCAGTGGTAATCACTACTTTTATTCACACCCATCACACTGTGTTCTTACAGCGTAATGAAGAACTGTGCAATGTCTACGCAGTGTTCCATCAAAACTCTTTTAACTTTCAAACCTTTTAACTGGTTAATTTACTCATGCATGTTTTAGAACTGCTTCCCTAAAGGTAATTCATATGTGGAAGATCAAAGAGTCACATTCTATGTTATTATAACAACCGTGATAGGGACATGACACTTCTATCGAAATGTCGATGAAAAAATGGAGGAAGATTACTGTGTCAAATAGTTACATCTTCCCGTACTTACATGTGATCGCAATGTTACTGAAACAGCAGGAAGCGGGTTTTGAGATGAACGTACTGAAAATTACACAAAAATCGTAACCTTTATTCAGCAATTCTTCATATCCAGTGTGTAACGCGGACACAATTAGAAAATATACAATTGAAAAGCGGAAGACTCACAACCTTTAGTAAATGCAATTTTCACTCAATTAAAAAGATAAGATCATTACATCTGTAATAAACTCGATCAGAAACATTCAGAAGTAAGTGTATATTTACTTTAAAATTACACTGAATGACCAATATTTGTACGCCTGAGGCTGGTTCCAGATAACCTTCAAATTTATGTTACTCGTATTCTTCAAAAGTATTCTGCAAAAGTTTACTAACGGTAGACCGCCTCGAAATTTCTTGATAAGAAAGATCCGTTACATTTTGAATAATGTCCCTGTGCATATACATCAAATAAACAGTACTGAAAACTTTTACTTAGACAGTAAACATCTACCAGAACGATAAGAATAGAGTAGGTCATAAAAAGAAAGCAAATCTTAAAAACATTATTCGAGTAATTGAAATTAATGCACATTTACAAACTTTCATTGAAAGAAAGCAACAGTTTTGGTTGATTGTAAACGCCAATGGGTAAATTATTATTTTAACATCTGTTTAAATATTCACTATCTTTCGTTTAATCGTCTTTTGGACAGAACAATTTCCAGTGGCGGCCGACCGGCCATATTAGTAAACAACCACACGTGACATTAAATACAGTGAATACTGATGGTTACGAAAGATGCAGTCTTGTTTTCTAAGTCAGACTTACTGACACACCTGATAATGTAATTACGTGATCATTTGGCCAACGCGAGACTTAAAGCAGTTCTGAAAATATTTAACGAATGGAACTTGAAATTTATAACCTGGTCAGAATTTTTAACACAGTAAACGGTCCAAGCGACATGACAGTTTAATTAGCGGGCCACAAATATTATTCCTTATTTCCTTATACACTAATGTAAGCTCATTAAATTTGCTTAAGTCTGACATACGACAGCAGTGAGGAGACATACGAACAATCATGTAACAGTTTTAGTATACCTTCTGAGGATGGACGAATTACATGCTGGTACGAGTAGTATTTGCTGAGCTCAGTACAATAGGCTAATTTACCAGCAACGACTCAGTAGATTCCACTGAACATCATACAACACAATTACAGAACAACTGGGTCTGAATCACAGAATATTACAGTAACTTTAATCGCACATGAAAAATTTAAAAAAATCATTCCTTCAAAAAATAACACAGAGAGGCAAACGACAATTTAAATAAGTTACTCTCTCTTGCAAAGCTGCAGCTGAATACAGCGAGACAGATTATGCTTGAAGGTATTCTACCAATAACAATAATAATAAAAATAATAACAACAATACACCATACAGTATCACCGCTCATTGCCAGTACAGAACGTGGGCAGAATGAGACAGAACGGGCGTGCAGCACTCATCTCTCTCCTAGATTGCACATACAAAATTCTATCCAAGATCCTATATGAAAGAATCGAGGAGCAATTAGAACAGGAGTTAGGGGAATATCAGGGAGCTTTCAGACCATGGAGAAGCTGTGCAAAGCAGATAATTAGTTTAAAATTGATTATGGCATACTACAAGAAACGGAACAAACCTCTGGCAATAACTTTTGTAGATTTTAAGAAGGCATATGACAGTCTCCACAGACCTTCAGTACTAAAAATTTTAAGAAATCTAGGACTCCATCCAAAACTAATTAAAATAATACAACTCACTCTAACCAACATCAAATCAAAAGTGAAGTTTAGAGGAGAAATTTCGGAACCATTCCTTATAAAAACAGGCTTAAGACAAGGTGACTGCCTATCACCATTACTGTTCAACTGTGCACTGGAATACATAATGAGAGAATGGTACAAGGACAATCCAAAGATGATAAGAATTGGAAGTGCAAAAGATGATATTAGATTAAACTGCTTGGGATTCGCTGATGATCTTGCTCTCCTAGCCAACATCGTTCAAGAAGCCAGGCAACAAGTGAAACCACTACAAGAAATAGCAGAGAAAGTAGGCCTTAGAATATCATTTGAAAAACGGAGATTATGCTAACTGATCCACAACTTGCAAAAAAAATTACAATAGGAGAACAGGAAATCAAAATTGTTGATAAATTTAAATATTTAGGTGAAATAATAACATACAATCTAAATGAGAAGCCATCATGGCAGAATAGAATTAAAAAACTGAACTACGCAAATTACATTACCAAAACTACATACAACAAAAAAAGCCTATCTATAGATGCAAAATTAAAACACTATAAAACAGTTACACAACCAGAAATAACGTATGCAGCTGAAACTATCTTCAGAACAACTAATACAGCAGAAATTAACAGAACACTAAAAATAGAAAGAAGAATAATTAGGACATGTATAAATAAACGGTATAAAACAAATGGACATTGAAGAATAGCATCAAATGAAACAGTATATAAGAAAATAGAACCAGTCATGAGCACAATCAGGAAGAAACGCATCTCATTCTTTGGACATCTGATGAGAACTCCAGAAAACAGAATTAGTAAAAAAATAATACAAAAATTGTGGAATAGCAAGAGCGACATTAAATAGATCACAGAAATTAAGGAAGATATAAAAGAACTTCAAATTACACTAGATGACCTAAAAAACAAGACAGAGAAAACCAGAATACTTCAAGACCCGCAAACCAGACTACAAATGAAAATCAATAAAAGGAGTACAGGAAGAGTGGTCTCAGATGAAGAAAGAAAGAAAATATCTGAAAGAATGAAGATATATTAGGCAGACAGAGGAGCAAAACAGCTTTCATATAAGAATAGACTCTAATAATTATATTACCTAAATATCATATTAAGTTATTGTTGTACCAAATTGTATCCCTGTGTAACAACTTGTTTACAACTTTGTATTTTTGACTAGAGTGGTCCAATGAAGGCCATAAAATAAATAATAATAATCAAAAAATTGATTGATGACGGGTTTACCAGTGTTAAACTCTAGAGGTAATTAAACTGATGGGTACACCCGTAAATGACTGAATGAATAATGAATGGATGACGCATTTCCGTAAATTCATGGATGGTTACTGAGCAAACCCACAAAATACAGTTTTTCATCTGTTTTCGCCGTCAGCAGGGAACAAATATCAGTTTCGGATTCCAAGATGGCCATTAACGGGAAACAGGTGTACTGTTTGCGATATATTCCTAAGATTATGGTCTTGAACAACCTAGAAAATTTCCTATGTGTCTTTATCCGTTTCCGAGGTGCAGAAGTTGACAGTTATCCTACTTGTGCACGTAAAATACTCACGTAAAGTGCGGCGTGAGGCGGAAACGTAGTTTAGAAAGTGACATAGCACGAAGAAATACGACGTAAAGTGTTTTCGTTATCATCAGGAGGGTTCTGGGAACTCCACGTTGTACTGCAGCGCATGAAAAATTTTTGTGCGCGTAAAATGCGGTCTGAGGTATAAATTTAGTTTTGAGTTATTTCAATTACAGTAAGTGAACTATCAAAATTTTACTGATCCAGTAAGTTCTTTTCACATAAGTGACATGTCTTCGCCTATCGGAACACAGGAAAGGTGAATATGCTCCTCTTTATTAATACACTCTGTCTGGAAAGTCTAATTCTGCCTTCCTCAGCAACTTTAAAAAAATTTCACAAAAATATTAGTGAACAGAGGTTGTGTTACAGAGAGCGTGACAGAAACAGTGCAGTATGATGAGGGAAAGAGCGGGACACGTGGCAGTGGAATATAGTAGACAGTGAGAGAACAGTGCTAGGAAAAGAGTGAAGGAGACAGTGGCAATCGGGAGAAGAATAAAGAGGAGGAGGAAGTGAAAGTGGATGAGTGCCATTGCTAATGAAAGACAGGACCCTTGACAATGACAACGAGGAAGTATTCCGCAAATAAACCGAAATACTGTTCGATGTACCGTATTTATTAAACCGCTGACGGAAACTAAAGGCAACATCAGAAAATAACGTAGACTAATGACATTTCGGGAATACCTTTATCTAGGTAACATATGTGAGTTAAGTGCGTTATAAGCCACTGCAAATATGAAATGCTGGCACATTAATAATAACCGGCATAACCGCCAGAATGATGAGTGCAAGGTGTTGGTTGACAACACTCGAAAAAAGAGTACGCAAATTGGCAGTGTGTTCCTCTGGCGTACGACCTGAGGCGAGAATATCGTCAAGGTAAGTGGAACAGAACGGCACTTAAGCAGTCAGCTGTTCCAAGTTACGTTCTAAACTGGCGAGTGCGGAGGCACTGCCGAAGGACTAACGCAAATACTTAAACAGGCCTGAGTGTGTATTAGGAACAAATGGTTCAAATGGCTCAAAAAATGTGTGTGAAATCTTATGGGACTTAGCTGCTAAGGTCATTAGTCCCTAAGCCTAAACACTACTTAACCTAAATTATCCTAGGAACATACACGCACACCCATGCCCGAGGGAGGACTCGAACCTCCGCCGGGACCAGCCGCATAGTCCGTGACTGCAGCGCCTAAGACCGCTCAGGTAATCCCGCGCGGCTTCAAATGGCTCTGAGCACTATGGGACTTAACATCTGAGGTCATCAGTCCTCTAGACGTAGAAGTACTTAAACCTAACTAACCTAAGGACAACACACGCATCCATTCCTGAGGCAGGATTCGAACGTGCGACCGTAGCAGCAGCGCGGTTCCGGACTGAAGGGCCTAGAACTGCTCGTCCACAGCGGCCGACTATTAGCAACAAACACTTTCTTCTTCTACTAATATTTGCAAATAAGTATCACGGAAATCTGTCTTATAAAAGTAACGGCCTGCGCCAAACCTCTCCATTAATTCCTCAGGGCTAGGCAATGGGTAAGTGTCAATTATTGACTGTGGATTGACCGTAGTTTTGAAGTCAACACAATGCGAATGCGATCAGAAGGCTTGGGCGTCAAACCAATGAACATGCCCAGTGACTACCTTGTACTGGATCAATCACACCATTGTCTTGCAGTTCTTTTAATGGTTACTTTGTCTCGTAAAGCAATGGGAACGGGCCGAGCCCGGAAAAACTTAGGCTGTGCATTCTCTTTCAGGGTAATGTGCGCTACAAAATTATTAGCTTTTGCAAGTCCATTAGAAAACAGGTCAGGAAATCCCTTAAGCAAACTAGTTACACTGTCTTTTGGATTGAAAGTGAAACGTCCCCTTTGAAAAATTAAGAACGACTGTGCTGGTAAACTACGTTATTTGATTTTTAAACAGCTGAGCAAAACTCAACGTACTCAAGAAAGCTTTCTCTTTACTTATTCTGATCATTTCTAAACTGACACACAATATTTTGGAGCAACGCAATCTGACTTTCAATAATCCCTACAAAAGAGAGGCCCTGACTAACAATAACCTATACCTTTCATGACTACGTTACCTCACAAAAATCTTCGTTACTCGAACTACTGCAGTACAGCGAGCGCCAATACTGCAAGCTAAATAAAAGATTCTAACTACTGAAGGCACTAACTACTGATAGGCATAGTTAGCAAATGAAAGATTTTGATAGAGAACAAACAATGTGTTTACCTTAATAGTGTTCAAAAGTCATCATATATATAGATCTATCAATTCATGACCTCCATCTTTACAAATTTCATTTTTCTGGCGGACACACGTCCAGATCGTCCGCTTATAGTAACCTCTGAAAACTCTGGCATCTCTATCCCCACATCCATCACTGCTGGCGGCTCACCTCCAACTGCCCAACACTACGCGCTGTTCACGTCCAACTGCCCAACAATGAGTCCAACCAGCCACAGACTGCACACAGCGCAGTCAGCGATTTTCATAGAGAGCGCTACTTGGCGTTACCAACTTAAAAGACCGAAACAGCCTACTTACAAAAGCAGTCACTGAAAGTACATTGTCTTAGATTCTAAGGCCAAACAAATCAAACGAATCTAAGCCAAAACTATTCTCACTGTTTCTTGATTGAAACACAGTGAATATCAGTGTCCTAGTGTGACGTTTGGAAGTGGCTGGGAAACTACACTCTGCAAGTACTGGGACTTCCTGTCCGTTGTATGCAGTGAGGTGCGTGCTAGATTTTGACAGGCGTCGTGAGCCTAACTCTTCGTACGTGGCACCATTAACCAAAGTTACAGAGGCACCTGAGTTCGATTGAAAGTCAACAGGACGGGCAGCAGTTTGTAGCGTTACAAATAGTTTGCTGGAATGGCGTAGCACTGCACTGGGGCGAGATGACCGCACTTGAGTTACTGGCATAACCTGTAGTTGGTTTTGAAAACACTGCTTTCACAGAATGGACACGAGACCTGTGGTTGCGAGAGCGGGCAGAAGTGTCTTTCTTTTCTCGTTGCAAGCAAACTGCCTGAACACGGCCTTTCTTTCCACATGAGTAACACGTCGCGACGGGCAATCTTGCCGCTTATGGCAAGCAAAACAACGAGGCCGAGACTTCACTAGATTTACAGGCCTCTGGCTACTTGTTTACTAGGCAGTGTGCGCGTCTGTTTGCGCGCTCGTCGTGGTTGCTGAGTGGGGCGGTTGCGGCCATGGCGCCGGAATCGGATTGTTCTAATATTGGCAATACTTGATGGAGCGAAGGATATGAGTACTTGAGAATCTAATTCTGCTATCAGGTTGGTTGGTTGGTTGGTTTGAGGATTAAAGGGACCAAACTGCATAGGTCATCGGTCCCTCGTTTCATGAACACACAGAGCACAGTGAAACCATTCATTAGTCATGCAAAACACAAGATAAAAATTCCAGGGGAAGAAAATCCCCAAGGTCAATAATAAAGAAACATGGAAAACGGAGCACAGCAACAAAAACAACAAAGAGAAGAAAGGCAGAAAGAATTAAAACTGTTCAGCAGAGGATCGTGACTGGCTGATCACGAAAATAATAGGATGAGCCAGCCACTCTGCAACACGTTAAAACCTCCAGCCTAAAAGATTAGGATGGAGTCGATTTACAACACAAAACTAATTAAAAGATGCAGCTCAAAAGAGGGTGATGTTAAAAAAAATTAAATGGACCTATAAAAGCCGCTCGCGCGAATAAAACTTAAAACCCGATCTGCCATAGAGACATCGTCACCTAAAAGAGATGATAAATCACCCAGGAGATTAAAAGTTCGCCTGAGGGCGGTTAAAAGAGGACATTCCAACAATATATGGGCCACCGTCATGGTTTCACCACAGCGACAATGAGGGGGGTCCTCTCGACGCAGCAGATGGCCAGGCGTCAGCCAAGAGTGACCAATGCGAAGCCTACAGAGAATAACAGAATCCCTGTGTCTGCTATCAGGGACATTGTATGTGACCACAGTACGGATCATCATGTCACTATAAAACTTACCACAACTACACTTGAATTTACACTCCCTAGTGAGACCCTGTAAGTCGGTACAACACTGGCGGTACGTCTGCTCCGGGTTTTCCTTAAGGCGAAAGAAATAAAGTCGGACTGCCTCGACCTGAGTCTGCTATTTGTAATACTGACTTACTGCAACTTCATCATAGGATAGTGCGTTGGGAGACGACGGCCGGCCACTGTGGCCGAGCGGTTCTAGGCCCTTCAGTCCGGAACCGCGCTTCGAATCCTGCCTCGGGCATGGATGTGTGTGATGTCCTTAGGTTAGTTAGGTTTAAGTAGTTCTATGTTCTAGGGGACCGATGACCTCAGATGTTAAGTCCCATAGTGCTCAGAGCCATTTGATCCATTTGGGAGACGACGTAGGTAAGTTTTCTTGAACTAAGCGAAACACAGGGGTTCCGGCAACGGACAGGAAATAATGAGATTTCACACTACCTTGGATTCGATGGACTCGACAATGGGCCTGAAACTGGCTGAGATATTCGAGCCATTGCCGTTTCTTCTTATGGAAGTGCCGAAACGGTGGAATGTTGTTTGATGGCAATTGTTGGATCTGTTGGTTGGTCGGTTAAGCAGCCGACGAGGCTTGTGCAGCAAGCAATTGCTGTAAAGTAGGCAGCAATGAGGCGATTTTCTGGTTCTGAAACTGAATAATCTGATATAGGTCCAGAGCAGGAGCAGTTTGGGGCGCAGCGGCAGGGGGTACAGGGGGCGGGGTAATCATTCTAACGCTAACAAATTGCAGCAAAAAAAACGAAAATACGAATAGAAAAGCACTATGGAAAGCTTCTGAAAAGAGAAATGGATTAGTTCTGCAGCTACCTTCCTGTAATACATGCAACAACCAGAACAAACGAGCAAGTAGAATGACTGTAACGACGGGTCCTTTGCAGCAACATGGAACAAATGAAAAGGAAAAGGAACTTTTTCATCAGACGCGTCTCCACTTGCTGTGGCTGTGCCCTCTTGCAATATTTCCTGTTTCCTGGCTGGACGAGGAGAGGGTTGTATGAAAGATGGGTGTCCGGTTTCCTCTCACTACAACACGAAATGCACACGTGGTTAAAACACATTTTATTACAGGAACCAATTGAGTACAGTGATGTCCAATCTGAAATTCTGTGGTTAACAGCAATCAACTAACATGTACATCATCCTGAATCTTGTCCGTGTCGATATCACGACTGTACACAATGAGTAACGTTCCCTCACGGCTAGCTAAGGTGCGAGGCGACGACTTTTGTAAGTAGGCAGTTTAGGTTTTCAAAAAAATGGTTCAAATGGCTCTGAGCACTATGGGACTCAACTGCTGTGGTCATCAGTCCCCTAGAACTTAGAACTACTTAAACCTAACTAACCTACGGACATCACACACAGCCATGCCCGAGGCAGGATTCGAACCTGCGACCGTAGCGGTCGCACGGTCCCGGACTGCGCGCCTAGAACCGCGAGACCACCGTGGCCGGCAAAAAGCCTGTTTAGGTTTTCATATTGGTAACTCCACGTAGCGCTCTGTATGAAAATCACTGGCTGTGCTGTGTGCAGTCTGTGGCTGGTTGGCATTGTTGTAATATTCGCTATTGTAGTGTTGGGCAGCTGGATGTGAACAGCGCGTAGCGTTGCGCAGTTGGAGGTGAGCCGCCAGCAGTGGTGGATGTGGGGAGAGAGATGGCGGAGTTTTGAGAGCTGATGATCTGGACGTGCGTCCATTAGAGACAGCAAATTTGTAATACTGTATATCATGAACTGATATATATTATGACCTTTGAACACTATTAAGGTAAATACATTGTTTTTTCTCTATCAAAATCTTTGATTTCCTAACTATGCCTATCAGTGGTTAGTGCCTTCAGTAGATAGAATCTTTTATTCAGCTGGCAGTATTGGCACTCGCTGTATTGCAGTAGTTTGAGTAACGAAGATTTTTGTGAGGTAAGTGATTCATGAAAGGTATAGGTTATTGTCAGTCAGGGCCATTCTTTTGTAGGGATTTTTGAAAGTCAGATTGCGTTGCGCTAAAAATATTGTATGTCATTTTAGTGTTGAGCAGAATAGGTAAAGAGCGAAATGTCTGAGTACGCTCAGTTCTGCTCAGCTGTTTGAAAATCAAATAATGTAAGAGGTTTATCACCATAGTCATTCATAAATTTTTCTGAGGCGATGTTTCCCTATCACTGTGTAAGACTAGAGCACAGGGCGACGTATTGAGGCGCGATGCAAAATGAGTCCCGATGCGACGAACTGAGGTACTGAGAGAGATTGTGACAGATCGGTCGGCGGGGGGAGCTCGTATGGAGGCTGCCCCGGGGGCGTGTCTTGACTTCTGTTGTCACACGCCCAACTGTGTTCAGCTCCTGCTATACAGTGTTTCGTAGTGGCGACCGGTGCGCTGGCGAAGGTGTACGGCAGCACACAGTCTGATGAGGTTACCTTCCATTAGGAAACTGGGTGCACTCAGCGACTGTTATGTGATTTATAAATTATAGAGCGCAGCAATCAGTCGTCCTTTTTTTTTGTAGGTTTTATTAGGCAAATCCAGACTTCGGCTAGTGCCTAGCCACTATCAATACAAAATTTTCTAATCTCGAGGAGGAGGAGGATATTAATGTTTAACGTCCCGTCGACAACGAGGTCATTAGAGACGGTTCTAATCTCGATGCATGTTCTAGTGAGTAGTATTCAAAGAACTGTGACTGACGCCCGAACAACAGGGAACTAACATGCATCGGCATTAGAAAATGTTAAATTGATAATGGCTAGGCACTAGCTGAAATCTGGATTTGCCTGATAATACCTACAAAAAGAGGACGACGAAGATGACGTCCAACAGACGCGAAATTTAACCGACAGGAAGAAGATGATGTGATATGCAAATGATTAGCTTTTCAGAGCATTCACACAAGCTAGGCGCCGGTGGCGACACCTACAACCTGCTGACATGAGGAAAGTTTCCAACCGATTTCTCATACACAAACAGCAGTTGACCGGCGTTGCCTGGTGAAACGTTGTTGTGATGCCTCGTGTAAGGAGAAGAAATGCGTACCATCACGTTTCCGCCTTTGATGGAGGTCGGATTGTAGTCTATCACGATTGCGGTTTATCGTATCGCGATATTGCTACTCCCGTTGGTCGAGATCCAATGACTGTTAGCAGAATATGGAACCGGTGGGTTCAGGAGGGTAATACGGAACGCCGAGCTGGATCCCAACGGCCTCGTATCACTAGCACTTGAGACGACAGGCATCTTATCCGCATGGCTGTAACGGATCGTGCAGCCACGTCTCGATTCCTGAGTCAACAGATGGGAACGTTTGCAAGACAACAACCATCTACACGAACAGTTAGACGACGTTTGCAGCAACATGGACTATCAGCTCGGAGACCATGGCTGCGGTTACCCTTGACACTGCATCACAGACAGGAGTGCCTGCGACGGTGTACTCAATTACGAACCTGGTTGCACGAATGGCTAAACGTCATTTTTTCGGATGAATTACAGCATCATGATGGTCGCATCCGTGTTTGCCGACATCGCGCTGAACGCACATTGGAAGCGTGTATTCGGCATCTCTACACTGGTGTATCACCCGGCGTGATGGTATAGGCTGCCATTGGTTACACGTCTCGGTGACCTCTTCTTCGCGTTGACTGCACTTTGAACACTGGACGTTACATTTCAGATGTGTTACGACCCGTGGCTCTACCCTTCATTCGATCCCTGCAAAACCCTACATTTGAGCAGGATAATGCACGACCGCATGTTGCAGGTCCTGTACGGGCCTCTCTGGATACAGAAAATGTTCGACTGCTGCCCTGGCCAGCACATTCTCCAGATCTCTCCCCAATTGAAAACGTCTGGTCAATGGTGGCCGAGCAACTGGCTCGTCACAATACGCCAGTCACTACTCCTGATGAACTGCGGTATCGTGTTGAAGCTGCATGGGCAGCTGTACCTGAACACGCCATCCAAGCTCTGTTTGACTCAATGCCCAGGCGTATCAAGGCCGTTATTGCGTTTGTTCTGGGTACTGATTTCTCAGGATCTATGCACGCAAATCGCGTGAAAATTGTAATCACGTGTCAGTTCTAGTGTAATATATTTGTCCAATGAATACACGTTTATTATCTGCATTTCTTCTTGGTGTAGCAATTTTAATGGCCAGTAGTGTAATAAGAGTAAGTAAGTAACACGACGGAAACCAGTTGCGCTGAGAAATGAAACATCGTTCGTCAGTTCCGCTTAGCCAGCAGTAAGCCGCTAATGGCAGTGGGACGGCGCTACTGCATTAGCGGAAGCGGCCCGCCTGCTGTCAGAAAAATCATTTGCAACGCCGAGGGGTGTTTCAACGTCGGCGGCAGCGTACGGCAGCGCACGGGAGCGGCAGCGCGTCAGCGGCGCGGCCGGACAGACGGGTTTGCGCAGTGCTTTGCATACACCGCGGGCTGTGAAATATTGCGCGCGCCGCTCCGCGAACGGCCGCACCCGGTTATGGCGGCGGCGCGTAATGACGAGGGTGCCGCGCCTGCTGCCACCTGCAGGCAGCAGTTCCCAGAACAGCAATCTGGACCGTACCGACAGCAATAGCGCAATGCATCCGGCAAGATAATAACGGTCGCGTTTGAACAGAGTTACGTAGTCACTCACGCAGGGACGTGGGGTCAAGTCAAGAGTATTTGCGATTAATACTGAAGCGGTACCTTGATGTGGCGAAAAAAATAAAAAAAATTAAATTTATTGTTTTTCTGAAAAGAGGAAAAATTATGGATATGGAAATGTAACTTTAGAATTTTTGAAAGGCTTTTTTACGGACTGTATTGACCGGCTTGAATGCGGACAAATTCAGTGCGGTGTGTAATTTGCCTGTAATATAATTTACCATTCCGATTAATTACATTTCTGAATTCTACGTCATTGTTGATTTAATCAGAGTTCTCACCTTAGACGTAGAATTAGTCCTTCTGCCACAATGTTAATTCATTAGTCGCCATCGATGTTCTTCTCTTTGTTGACCGTGTGTACCTTCCTGAGTCGGCATCGGTTCACTTCACGAAGACGGGGGAAACCAAGGAATACAATGCTACCTCGCTTTAAATAACTCTCGTAAAACTTAGATACTTCTCAGTATTTTTTATTCACAACACAATACGACTTGCCCTGTCGCACAAACCATAATTACTAACTATATGGCTGCCTTTCCGCACACTCCAAAAATTACGTCCATCCTCCAGAAGGCAACAATCGAAAGTGTCCCTTAGCTCCTTCTTGGAGTATGAAACAAAAGAGAATCCAATGTGAACATTACAAAGATTATAATCGACATGCCTCTCAATTTAATCTTTGGCGCAGCCTTTAATGCATTGTATGTCTCTGCGTCGGAAAGTGTCATGACACTGAGTAAGTTTCATGAACGCAAATCGTGCCTCAGTTGAATAAATTTCAGTTGAGGGACGTCAGAACTCGACCGGCTCATTGCAGTATTGACATATGATTCTCACATGTCAAGTCAACAACCCAATTGATCGACATGCAGAAAGGCAACCGCTTTTTGAGTGTGTCACCTTTCGAATGTGTATGAGAGCATGTTGTGTGAGGCGGCCGCTGTGGCCGAGCGGTTCTAGGCGCTTCAGTCTGGAACCGCACGACCGCTACGGCCGCAGGTTCGAATCCTGCCTCGGGAATGGATGTGTGTGTGTTGTCCTTAGCTTAGTTAGGTTTAAGTAGTTCTAAGTTGTAGGGGACTGATGACCTCAGAATGTTAAGTCCCATCGTGGTCAGAGCCATGTTGTGTGAATGAGTTGTGCTTAGAAAGGTGAAGGGCTATTTAAAAGCTTGTCAGTAGATGCAGTAGCCATCTCAAAAGAGAAACTAGGGAAGCTAAACACAGGGATTGCTTGAGAGACTTGAGAAAGATCGGTTCTAAGGAGTGTGCAGGGCGCAGATTGGCCTTCAGCCAGTAGGAACGTCGCAGTTCGAACAACGGCCGGGGTTGCCGGTCGGTAGCGTGGGTCGTGGACAGGTAGCCGGTACGTGCTGACGAGAGAACGCAGTGTGGAGACGCTCCGTCTGGAAGGTGGTAGGTAGGATTTGAAATGCAGTATGTCATAGTAGGTACAGTTCGCGATCCAACGTCCCCCCCTTTGGCGAGCCTCACGAGCGCAGTTGAAAATTAGGTGCTCAGGCATCCCTGTGGGCAGCTTCCCAGCTCTGTGCGATCGCGCTTTTAGATTTATTTGTATACCAGCGGCATTTGGCGTAGTGCTTTGCGGTGTGCTTCAGCGTGTCGGCGCATAGAATGCTTGTGCCCTAGCGTCTGACAACGAATTCCTTTTGGCTTTCCTATATTGTGGCAATTGATACATTGATGGTACGAGACCTACTAGATATTTCAGTACTTGTCAGCATCGATAATAGTGTACACCAGTAATTCCAGATTATTTTCAATAATGCCAGCTCAATTTGCAATAAATTTTCAGTCACATTAAATCAGTGTTGCAGTTTTCAGACAATTACCTCTCGCATTCCAACTGATTGTAGTCAAGTTCACATTCATAATTACAAAACAACAAGTACCCCCTTACTACTGTGTTAAATAGTGCCAAATCAACTAGCCTTCTCTCCTCTTGATAACCGAGTAGGGAGATGAGCGTAGGGCTGCATAATACTAGCGGTTACCGCCCCCGTTACTGCGTTGTCTGTTTGTCTGTGTGTGTGTGTGTGTGTGTGTGTGTGTGTGTGTGTGTGTGTGGCGTTACCCGTTCCGTGTGCTACTGTTTCGTCAATAATTAAAAGTCAGAATCTTTATTAGTAATGACACGACGAAATACTTACGCACACTCAAGCACAGCATCCAGCAGAAGAGAAATGTAAATAAGGATACACTCCCATACTAGTGAATGACCAACAAACAAGCAAGCAAGCAGCACAGGCAAGTACGAACAAAAGACGCTTACTATCAAATTGCACCTGTATGAGTTGTGTCTCGCTTGATGTTATCCCCATTTCTAGAGTCCACACTTAATGAGTTACCGCACTTCACGAAACGGGCACTTGCTTCTGTTTACCGATAGCCTTCCTGAATTCATAAGGTGTGAGTCGAATGCGTTGTGTTCTGCCTGTTGCCGTATCAATATTTTCCGTCCATGTGATTTCTTACTTTAATACGAGGGTGGTTTGAAAAGTTCTCGGAACGGAATAGAAAAAAAGTTATTACGTCACTAAAACTTTTTTATTTTTCAATGTAGCCTCCTTGTAGATTAATGCACTTGGTCCTACAATGTTCCAATGCCTTGATCCCATCTCGAGACTGAGTTTCCTCCAGGCCTGCAAAATGGTTGTCAACACTGGCTATCAATTCTTTGTCTGAAGTGAATCTTTGTCCATCAAGAAAAATTTTCAGTTTCGGGAAGGGATGGAAGTCTGACGGAGCCGTATCACGTGAATAAGGCGGGTGTGGCAATAATTTGTACCTTAGTTCGTGTAATTTTGCCATGGCGACGGCACATGTGTGCGAGCGTGCGTCAAGAGTCGCGGCACCCATCCTGCAGACAATTTTTTCATTTCTAAATCTTCATTTAAAATGTGATATAGCCTTTCAGATAACGTCTGGCAAGGGTGAGCAATTTCACATACATTCAATCGGCGATTATCCATGACCATTTTGTGCACTTTTGCAATGATTTCTGGAGTAGTGGCACATCTTGGCCGACCACTGCGCGGATCGTGAACTACGCTCACCCGACCAACTTTAAATTCATTTGTCCACTTGTCAACAGTTGAATATGAAGGAGGAGATCCTCCAGCATATTCTGGAAATAGGCACTAATGTCTTTTGCTTTCATACCTTTATTTACCAAGTACTTAATCACTGCTCGAATCTCGATCATTTCTATCTTCGCAAATGACTACACCGGAACAACAACAGAGACACGTCGCCGCCATGGCTCTTTTCCAAGAGCACCGACGTGGCACGTGTTTACAGGCAACAGTCCAATGAATACCACGTGAACAACTCGTTGCGCTAGCGCTGACCTCTCGTGGTGATTCCGAGAACGTTTCACACCACCCTCGTATTTTATTCGTTGTACGTCCGAGGTGGAGATCAGGGAACAGTCTGGGATTGGCCTGAAACTACCCCTCAAATCAAATTATGGCTTTTTAGTGTGCCAGGTACAGGCATCGGACAAAGGTACGGAAACTCCGCGGGAAGTGCTTGCTTGAACGATAATTCAGACGCTAGACAAGCCTGCAGGTGTGCTGTTGAATCTGAATACGGACACCTCCTGTGCATTGCCCTCTCAATACGTTGCAAGCGCCCGTCGTGCTGGGAACATCGTTCTGTCTAGTTGGGAGTGGATTATGTCAGAGCCACGCCAATTCGAAGGCGGGCAAGTTGTTGGTGCTCAATTGCCGAGTGCTTTCGTAACCAAGATAGCCGAAGTGTATGGTGTTTTAAGAGCCCCATGCCGAAGATTTATATCAAACGCTGGGGAAAGCGGAAAAACATCATCCAGTAAATCACAATGCGGACGGGAGTGTGAGATGAGTGATTCTGACGAAAAATAGTATGTCGACAGCTGGAAAAGTCACGGCAGAACAGAATCTCGCACTCACGAAACCTGCCGACATCAAAATAACATGGAGGAAAGTATGTAAGCTGGTAACTGCAGGGCGAAAGGTAATTCCACAGCCGCGCTGGATTAGCCGAGCGGTCTGAGGCGCTGCAGTCATCTACTGAGCGGCTGCTCCCGGCGGAGGTTCGAGTCCTCCCTCGGGCATGGTTGTGTGTGTTTGTCCTTAGGATAATTTAGGTAAAGTAGTGTGTAAGCTTAGGGATTGATGACGTTAGCAGTTAAGTCTCATAAGATTTCACACACATTTGAACGTTTTTGGTAATTCCACAAACACTCAGTATTGAGTGATGCAAATCCCAGTAACAGGAAAACATGGCTCTAAGGCCACCGAACCCGGAATATGGAGCACGAGAAGAAAGTCGTTTCGTCGGACGAGTCGTATTTCCAATTTGACACCGAATTTACGTCCGAAGTGTGAAACAGGGCAGGAGTTCGGGTGAGAATTTGCGCCGGCATACCGTCTTATTCGAAGGGGACCGTGGTTACTGTGTAATGTTGCATTACTGCCAAGGATTATGTCACCAGTTTGGCTGATCAGGTGCAATGTTTGTACCCTAATGGCGGTGCTCCGTTCCAAGGAAACAGGGCGCTTGCTCACACAACAGGAGAAGTTTTGTGAGCACGAGCACAAACTGCCGCCTGCCTCCACGGTCACCAGTTCTCAGTATTGTTGGGCCTTTGTTGTCTACTTTGGAGAGAAGGTAGCTTGATCGGTGTCCACCGTCATCATTCTTTCCTTAACTTCCCACTATTTTTCAGGAAGAATGGTATAAGATTCCTTTGATAACCATACGGGACCTGGAGTACCCATTTCGAAGCGACAGGATGCTGTTTTTAACGTCAAAGGATTCCCTACGTCTTTTTAGGCATGACAATACGTTTGTGTTTTCGGTGTTTCAGTATTTTTGTTCAACCAGTGGAAATGTTCGTTAGTTAATTGGTTGGTTGGTTTGTTTAAAAGAGGGGGGACCAAAGTGCTAGGTCATCGGTCCGTTCGTTAGTTCAATGGATAATACCTATTTGGCCGTTGCTCGCCCCTTTCACATTACGAGTTAACCCATACAACCCGACAGAAATGTTACTTTAGTGTACAGTCTCCTGAGAGTGAAATTGACATATTTTTCTCAGCTAAGCTAAGACAACAATTGGCAAATATTTCGCACCAGCGGTCAATAAATATGGGGTTACCCACAATATTTCCAGGATTTTGGAAGGAGCCTCCGCAAAACTACAAGGCATATAAAAAAAGACACAAATCAGTGGACAGAGAATTTCTCCAAGTTTCGATTCGCAATGTGCGCCGTGGCGTAGTTGCACTAGGGAGCAGGTGTGTCAGAACATACAGACAAATCATCTACTCTATACTTCGCATCGGATTAATTCGCAGCTGTAGATCGGAAAGGAAATCAAGAGGTTTCAAAAGGAGCTGCCGCTGCGCCTTCCTGAGCAATTCACATCAACGACTTCAATGAACTCCATACACGTATTGTCGTTTGCCACGTTACGAACGGTGGCCGCACTGTACACTTGCATAGAGAGCTAAAAGTTGTGACAGACACGCGGTCCATTGATAGGTGCCCATTTCCTGCACGTCTCCTAGTTTTTCGCACAGTCACCCTCTGAAACCCTGATAATAGCATCCAAAATCACCTAATTATCAATCACTGTTTTTTGTAAACATATTTTTTTTCTGTGTAGGTTGTTCTAAATAAGCTTCTTGACAGACTGACATCATCCTATGAGACGAATGATGTTCCACTGCTACGCGCGTGTCTCATCTCCAAAGAGCACTGCTGAAACCCTGGAGGTACTTGCTGTCTTCCATTATCAAACTGGATGTTGTGCCATCGTTTCCCCCTGGTGCACTATAGTGGTTGTGCGGTGGTAACTGTTGTGGCTTTGGAGACATGTTTCAAATGGTTGCTATTACGCTGTGGTGGTCACCAGGTCATCTTCTGCTTATTTCGCAACAATGTATTTTTGAAAGGATAAAATTACAGTTTGTTGCATGACGTTTTCAAGCTGTTAGAATATGTTAACAAATATTTTTGAATTTTCTAGCATATTCTTGAATACTCTAAATCAAAACACCGAATGTAACCCAGAACAATATACTTTTAATAAGTTACATGCTACACAAATAAGACGATTTAATGCATTTTTTCCCAATTCATAAATCAAAATGGACAAAAGATCAAGCAATGTGGGTAGTATTAAAGTAATGGTTGACTGTCGTATGATAGTGGAGGCATGTAACTGCGATCAGAGCCTTAATGTGACCGCGATACGAGATCATCCCAGCTGAATAGTCCGTAAGTTTTTCATCGGTCCTAATAGGATGGGCTGAGCGGAACGCCGTAAACAAGGTCTGTCCGAGGTTTTTTACTGACACGAGAGGAGCGGCAAGGAAGGTGAAAGCTTAGCCTACCAGCAAGTAGACTATAGTTTTCACAGAGTTTGAACAGAAGGAGATGTGACCACTGAGATGAGCAACACGTGTACCGAAATCTAAACTATCAATTACTAATGTTAGTAGAACAAAATAATCGTCTGTTTCGTTTCAACATTAAATATGAAATTATTGTAGTAGGAAAAGGAAGGAGAATCGACAAATGCGAAAAAATAATTTGCAAAAATTTGTCGCTGAGATTATTTTATGTATCGAAATTGTCAAGGATATTGTAGAGGGTCAAAAATGGTTCAAATGGCTCTGAGCACTATGGGACTTAACTTCTAAGGTCATCAGTCCCCTAGAACTTAGAACTACTTAAACCTAACTAACCTAAGGACATCACACACATCCATGCCCGAGGCAGGATTCGAACCTGCGATCGTAGCGGTCGCACGGTTCCAGACTGTAGCGCCTTTAACCGCTTGGCCACACCGGCCGGCTGTAGAGGGTCAGATGGAGGTCAAATGCAGATAGGAAGTTACGTGGACAGGGATATTAATAAGTGCCTCTAGGGCTTCAGAACGTAACTGTGTGAATACCAGAAGACATACAGGCACTCGATTCAGTACAGAACAGTGGATAGTGCATTTGTCCAATGCACGTGCTGAACACAAGCACCATTTGCGACGCAACTAATATTAATATTTTTGTCTAGAATTAATTGAAGCTGCTGACACAAACTCCGTGGGAATTTGCGACAACAGCCTTGTTTGGAAATATGTTCATTGGGTTGCATAACTGGAGGTGCGAGCTAATTCGATGCGACAATACGGAGCGGATGTTTTGACTGCATGTTCTGACACACCTGCCTCTAGTGCGACTGCGTCACGGCGCGTATTACGAATCGAGACTTGGAGAAATTTTCTGTACGCTGACACGCATCTGTTTGCGGTATGTCACGTCTTTTTGGCGCAGTCGTGTTCTGAAACTCCGGATATGCGAGGTGTTTGTCTATGAAATTTTTCTGCGCTTACCTTTCACTTATTCTGCATCGTCTCCTTCGAAATACTCTTCTTCACAATTGATGCACCGCTGCCAACGCCGTTTCCACTTACGGAAACAGTCTTGCTAAGCCCCTTGCTGTTCTTTTATATCATCCATCGTTCCAAATCTTCGTCCTTTCAGCGGTGTTTGGAAAGAACAAAAAGTGTGCAGGGGCCAAATCTTGAGTGTATGGAGGATGGGGCAACACGGTGATTTCGTCTTTTGTGGATTGTGTAACGGCTCCATGTAAGCCGCTACATGGCTCGATCCCCACAACTAAAGACACCCGAGTGCCCTTCCGACACTCAGGGAAGAGCCTGATGATAATTAGTAAGATAGGGTTATTTACATATAGACGATCATTTTAATATTAGATATGGTAATTGTCTGCAAAGTGTGAATGCGAACGTATGATGAGGTATGCGTGAGATGTCGGCTGTGGGTGTGCTATAGGCATAGTGGAAGTGTAGCCAACCTCGAATCTAGTAGAGCGCGACTGCACTGGACCAGAGAGGCATAAGCTCCAGGCGCGTCATTAGCGCTCGTTAGGTTGGCAAGTAACCGTGTGCGGTATCTCTGAGTCCTTGCGGCCACGATGTGTGGACCCGGACGAGGGAGACCGTATCGGGGTTGTTGCTGGGAAGACCTGGCTGAGTAAGCACGCTCTGCTCTATCGCTCCGATAGTTAGCGAAGATTTAGAATTCCGTGTTCACTTTGAACTTGGGAGCAGCTTCCCTGCTGAGGAAAGCCACTATGGTATTTCCTAGAATCATCTCGGTTAGGAGAGATAGGGAGATGATTTCTTTCGCCAAGTAATTTCATGGGAATTTGTGTTGACTGCACTTGGGAGTGGATAGGCGCTCATTGCCGAGTAATACTCAGAATTGCTCAATTTGCATTTCAGTGTGAGTGTGAAGTATATATGCAAAGCGTATTTTATTTAAATGTGTTTATTGACTGCTGATTGTGGAGAGATTGGTAACACGTGGTCCGCAGACCCCGTGCATTTCTTGGTGAGAAGCTTCAGCTCGACGTAATCACATTTCGTGATCGAGCAGGATCTTCTACGTAAATTCACGCGTGTGATTTAATTGTTCCTTCATAATATCCAGTAAAACTCGCGGAGTTACTTAAAGGTGAAGACGGGACTTGCCCGAATTAAAGTTACAGTTGGAACCATGTGCTCTCTCCCAATGTTGTCCCACTTGGTGTATGGGAACTTTCCTCTTTTATCTGTTAGATAAAATGAATAGAGTGAATGTTAGTGTGTGTGTGTGTGGCTAAATGATGATAGAAATGTGCAGGCGGCAGTCATTGTCGGTTCACGGCTCATGTTAGCCGGATGTTTAACTAAGTTTACTTAGATATTATACTATTTGTATCACGCCAGCATTCCGTGATAAGTGAGAGGGAATATTTGGGATGGTAATGTTTATTGAATAAATGTGATTGTGTTATCATATAAATATGTTACAGTGACTTCTCCCAGCCACAGCATATTCCCTTATCATTTCACAGAATGAAACTTCCTGGCAGATTAAAACTGTGTGCCCGACCGAGACTCGAACTCGGGACCTTTACCTTTCGCGGGCAAGTGCTCTACCAACTGAGCTACCGAAGCACGACTCACGCCCGGTCCTCACAGCTTTACTTCTGCCAGTACCTCGTCTCCTACCTTCCAAACTTTACAGAAGCTCTCCTGCGAACCTTGCAGAACTAGCACTCCTGAAAGAAAGGATATTGCAGAGAGCACTTGCCCGCGAAAGGCAAAGGTCCCGAGTTCGAGTCTCGGTCGGGCACACAGTTTTAATCTGCCAGGAAGTTTCATATCAACGCACACTCCGCTGCAGAGTGAAAATCTCATTCTGATTTCACAGAATATTTGGTATGCGTATTTCAGTTAATCACCTGTCTATGTCCCACTCATGGGCATATTTCATTTAATGAACTCTGTAAGGTGGTATTAAAACTTCATTATAATAATATTCTAATTCTAACCGGATCAAAACCACCGAATAAAACTTTAGTTTGAGTATTGATGCTTTTTGCTGCAAATGGCCGCCGGCGTCTTATATAGTACAGGTGCCATTTATAAAATTGAGGAGGTCTGCCAAGGGTGCGGAAAGCAAGTATCGTGCAACAGTCACGCACCAACAGGGATGCATGTGCGCGCCCGTTATCGTGACGCAAGAGCCGTGAATTTTCTCGCCACATTTCAGCCCGTTTCCTTCTAACATTTTCTCGCAGGAGTCGCAAAACGTCCCAATAGTACCATCGATTAACACTTTGTCCCTGTGACACGAATTAATGATGGACTAATCCTTCAAAGTTAAAGAAGACTATCAGCATGGATTTGACACTTGACCTGACCTGACGAGCTTTTTTGGCCTTGGAGAACCTTTCCCGATCCAATGTGAAGACTGAACCTCGGTCTCAACATCATAACCGTAGACCCACGTCTTATTACCAGTTATGATTCTCTTAAGGAACATCTCTTTCTCTTCTGCGCGATGCAAAACCTCTTCTCACATTGTGAGGCGAAGGTCTTTCTGGTCTTGACTCATTAGCCGTGGGAGCAACTTGGCGGCAACACGATGCATTCCAAAGTGCTGTGTCAGGATTAGATAAGAAGATCCAAGTGAAATTTTACATTTTTCTGCAATCTCTCGAACAGTCAATGTTCATTTGGCACACGCAGTTTGTTGGGATTCCTGACATGAGCGTTGTTGATAGACGTCGAAGGGCGACCGAAACGAGGGAGACCTTTACTACGGTGCGGCTATTTTTAAACCGTTTGGACAATTCTTAATACCGAGTACGGCTTACGCAGTCAACACCGTAGACTTCCTGCATCATTTCGTGTGTGTCTGTAAAAGTTTTCGAGTACCACGCAAAGCTTAGTGGAGACGCGTTGCTTCTCTAACTCTGCCATCTCGAAATTCGCAAACTGTGCGACACGACGTTTTACTCAATACAGCACTGAACAACAACTAACAGACATACAGCAATGAAACTTGCGGCAGTTGCACATTAAACACAGACGTGCGCAGGGACGGCGACAGCATTTGTCTCCAACACACCATTGGCTCGAAATTGCGAATGTTCTAAAGTTTTTTGAAAGAGCTCGTACTTATGAATAAACCCGTAATCCTGCTACAGTGGACGCAACATGTGCTACAGGACTGCCACAAGAGAGTTATGAGATGCCTTTGAGTAATCTCTCAGATCTATGTGTGGCTGGTGACTTATTAAAAACTATTTTAGTAATGCATTAGTACGTAGACTTGATCTGGGTGCGCTTCATAAGAGTTCCTTCACGGACAGTGGCCCAGTTATATCGTGTAGCTGGGTAGTGTGGCCGGCAAAAGGCCCACAGCATGGATATGCTACCGCTGACTTCTTACACGATACACCCAAAGACGAATTGAAATCCTAGCTCACGTCTGAATAGATTCATCTACATCTACTTCTACATTTATACTCCGCAAGCCACCCAACGGTGTGTGGCGGAGGGCACTTTACGTGCCACTGTCATTACCTCCCTTTCCTGTTCCAGTCGCGTATGGTTCGCGGGAAGAACGACTGCCGGAAAGCCTCCGTGCGCGCTCGAATCTCTCTAATTTTACATTCGTGATCTCCTCGGGAGGTATAAGTAGGGGGAAGCAATATATTCGATACCTCATCCAGAAACGCACCCTCTCGAAACCTGGCGAGCAAGCTACACCGCGATGCAGAGCGCCTCTCTTGCAGAGTCTGACACTTGAGTTTATTAAACATCTCCGTAACGCTATCACGGTTACCAAATAACCCTGTGACGAAACGCGCCGCTCTTCTTTGGATCTTCTCTATCTCCTCCGTCAGACCGATCTGGTACGGATCCCACACTGATGAGCAATACTCAAGTATAGGTCGAACGAGTGTTTTGTAAGCCACCTCCTTTGTTGATGGACTACATTTTCTAAGCACTCTCCCAATGAATCTCAGCCTGGTACCCGCCTTACCAACAATTAATTTTATATGATCATTCCACTTCAAATCGTTCCGCACGCATACTCCCAGATATTTTACAGAAGTAACTGCTACCAGTGTTTGTTCCGCTATCATATAATCATACAATAAAGGAACCTTCTTTCTATGTACTCGCAATACATTACATTTGTCTATGTTAAGGGTCAGTTGCCACTCCCTGCATCAAGTGCCTATCCGCTGCAGATCTTCCTGCATTTCGCTACAATATTCTAATGCTGCAACTTCTCTGTATACTACAGCATCATCCGCGAAAAGCCGCATGGAACTTCCGACACTATATACTAGGTCATTTATATATATTGAGAAAAGCAATGGTCCCATAACACTCCCCTGTGGCACGCCAGAGGTTACTTTAACGTCTGTAGACGTCTCTCCATTGATAACAACATGCTGTGTTCTGTTTGCTAAAAACTCTTCAATCCAGCCCCACAGATGGTCTGATATTCCGTAGGCTCTTACTTTGTTTATCAGGCGACAGTGCGGAACTTTATCGAACGCCTTCCGGAAGTCAAGAAAAATAGCATCTACCTGGGAGCCTGTATCTAATATTTTCTGGGTCTCATGAACAAATAAAGCGAGTTGGGTCTCACACGATCGCTGCTTCCGGAATCCATGTTGATTCCTACATAGTAGATTCTGGGTTTCCAAAAACGACATGATACTCGAGCAAAAAACATGTTCTAAAATTCTACAACAGATCGACGTCAGAGATATAGGTCTATAGTTTTGCGCATCTGCTCGACGACCCTTCTTGAAGACTGGGACTATCTGTGCTCTTTTCCAATCATTTGGAACCCTCCGTTCCTCTAGAGACTTGCTGTACACGGCTGTTAGAAGGGGAGCAAGTTCTTTCGCGTACTCTGTGTAGAATCGAATTGGTATCCCGTCAGGTCCAGTGGACTTTCATCTATTGAGTGATTCCAGTTGCTTTTCTATTCCTTGGACACTTATTTCGATGTCAGCCATTTTTTCGTTTGTGCGAGGATTTAGAGAAGGAACTGCAGTGCGGTCTTCCTCTGTGAAACAGCTTTGGAAAAAGGTGTTTAGTATTTCAGCTTTACGCGTGTCATCCTCTGTTTCAATGCCATCATCATCCCGTAGTGTCTGGATATGCTGTTTCGAGACACTTACTGATTTAACGTTAGACCAGAACTTCCTAGGATTTTCTGTCAAGTCGGTACATAGAATTTTCCTTTCGAATTCACTGAACGCTTCACGCATAGCCCTCCTTACGCTAACTTTGACATCGTTTAGCTTCTGTTTGTCTGAGAGGTTTTGGCTGCGTTTAAACTTGGAGTGGAGCTCTCTTTGCTTTCGCAGTAGTTTCCTAACTTTGTTGTTGTACCACGGTGGGTTTTTCCCGTCCCTCACAGTTTTACTCGGCACGTACCTGTCTAAAACGCATTTTACGATTGCCTTGAACTTTTTCCATAAACACTCAACATTGCCAGTGTCGGAACAGAAATTTTCGTTTTGATCTGTTAGGTAGTCTGAAATCTGCCTTCTATTACTCTTGCTAAACAGATAAACCTTCCTCCCTTTTTTATATTCCTATTAACTTCCATATTCAGGGATGCTGCAACGGCCTTATGATCACTGATTCCCTGTTCTGTACATACAGAGTCGAAAAGTTCGGGTCTGTTTGTTATCAGTAGGTCCAAGATGTTATCTCCACTAGTCGGTTCTCTGTTTAATTGCTCGAGGTAGTTTTCGGATAGTGCACTCAGTATAATGTCACTCGATGCTCTGTCCCTACCACCCGTCCTAAACATCTGAGTGTCCCAGTCTATATCTGGTAAATTGAAATCTCCACCTAAGACTATAACATGCTGAGAAAATTTATGTGAAATGTATTCCAAATTTTCTCTCAGTTGTTCTGCCACTAATGCTGCTGAGTCAGGAGGTCGGTAAAAGGAGCCAATTATTAACCTAGTTCGGTTGTTGAGTGTAACCTTCACCCATAATAATTCACAGGAACTATCCACTTCTACTTCACTACAGGATAAACTACTACTAACAGCGACGAACACTCCACCACCGGTTGCATCCAATCTATCCTTTCTAAACACCGTCTGTACCTTTGTAAAAATTTCGGCAGAATTTATCTCTGGCTTAAGCCAGCTTTCTGTACCTATAACGATTTCAGCTTCGGTGCTTTCTATCAGCGCTTGAAGTTCTGGTACTTTACCAACGCAGCTTCGACAGTTGACAATTACAATACCGACTGCTGCTTGGTCCCCGCATGTCCTGACTTTGCCCGCACCCGTTGAGGCTGTTGCCCTTTCTGTACTTGCCCAAGGCCATCTAACCTAAAAAACCGCCCAGCCCACGCCACACAACCCCTGCTACCCGTGTAGCCGCTTGTTGCGTGTAGTGGACTCCTGACCTATCCAGCGGAACCCGAAACCCCACCACCCTATGGCGCAAGTCGAGGAATCTGCAGCCCACACGGTCGCAGAACCGTCTCAGCCTCTGATTCAGACCCTCCACTCGGCTCTGTACCAAAGGTCCGCAGTCAGTCCTGTCGACGATGCTGCAGATGGTGAGCTCTGCTTTCATCCCGCTAGCGAGACTGGCAGTCTTCACCAAATCAGATAGCCGCCGGAAGCCAGAGAGGATTTCCTCCGATCCATAGCGACACACATCATTGTTGCCGACATGAGCGACCTCCTGCAGGTGGGTGCACCCTGTGCCCTTCATGGCATCCGGAAGGACCCTTTCCACATCTGGAATGACTCCCCCCGGTATGCACACGGAGTGCACATTGGTTTTCTTCCCCTCTCTTGCTGCCATTTCCCTAAGGGCCCCATTACGCGCCTGACGTTGGAGCTGCCAACTACCAGTAAGCCCACCCTCTGCGACCGCCCGGATCTTGCACACTGAGGGGCAACCTCTGGAGCAGGACAAGCAGCCATCTCCGGCCGAACATCAGTATCAGCCGGAGACAGAGCCTGAAACCGGTTCGTCAGACAAACTGGAGAGGCTTTCCGTTCAGCCCTCCGGAATGTCTTTCGCCCCCTGCCACACCTTGAGACGACCTCCCACTCTACCACAGGTGAGGGATCAGCCTCAATGCGGGCAGTATGCCGGGCAACCACAGTCGTAGTCCGATCGGGGGATGCGTGGGACGAGCTGGCCGTCCCTGACAAACCCCCATCCGGACCCCCACAGTGATGCCCATTGGCAACAGCCTCAAGCTGTGTGACCGAAGCCAACACTGCCTGAAGCTGGGAGCAAAGGGATGCCAACTCAGCGCGCATCCGAACACAGCAGTTGCAGTCCCTGTCCATGTTAAAAACTGTTTTGCAAAGAACGTCTGAACTAATCTACAGAGAGCGCAAACAAATCGACAAAATTTAAACGGTTATTAAAATACAAGATTGCCTAGTAAATGCAGTAATGCTGCTACTTGCGCACTGCTGACACTGCGGCGGAAGGAGACTACGCGAATTTACACTATTCAGGTACTAAAACGCGATGCTACACTCTCAAATACTATAATACGCCCGAAATTTATGAATTAAACAATGCAAGTACCAAAAACACGCAAAGAAATTAAGAATTAAACTATGTAACAAATGAGTGAGCTAGGAGTATACGACTTGCTGCTGCAGCTGCTTATCCAACGGCGGCAGGGAGCACACTCCAATTGTTGGAATAAGCTCCCCAAAATAGTATTATCAAACCCAAATCTAAAAATACTGCTCAGAGGATCGATCGTGGAACAAATTGAGCAAGTGCGACAATAGGCTTGTAGATTAACCACAGTGAGACCAAAGTAATGTACAATCTGAATGCCGATACAAAAAAATTGTGAAGATTAACGATAAAGGTGCAGAAACAATTAACGAGCTGGTATACTTGAGACAAGTGAAAACAGCAAGCGAATGAAAACTTAAGGGCATAAAGATATTAGTAAAAATGACTTGTAACTCATTTGGGGAACTGAATGCTATATTCAAAAGTAAATACCCAACATGCTTTGACCTGAAAGTCTGTAACAAGTGTATATTGCCAGTACTAGATCACAGAAGTTGAAATCTTCCTCTTCGTTCTGTCTGCGAAGCTTCTGTAGCATCTGGTGGGGTCCCAAACGCGAACGTAGTCCGAGTCCACGAACTCTTAGCAACGTCCAGTGCACCAGAAAGATCACGAAGCGTATTGCTCAGAAGTCTTCAACCAGAAACCTTTCTTCCCAGACCTGGATTATTTCTACCCAATGATACAGTTAAACTAAAATGATAACTAAATATCAATAGCCGTTCCACGAAGCTATTTTAATATTCTCTATTTTGGTCCAGTTCTAACCTCCCCCTCACTTATCGACCTTAATGACAGTGAAAAATTAAACCGCGTGTACCTAATGGAAATTTGGGAATAGCAATCGTCACCGAAGTTAATTTGTCGGTAAAGAGGGAGGAAAGGGTTGCATCTAAATCAAAGGAGAAATGCAAATGAAACTGGTGGAAATTAATTTTGAAAAGGGATAAAGTTAATAAAGAAAGTAAATGTGCGGCCATTACGTTAACAATTAACTAGCGGTAATTAGATATTTGAGATCTGGGGGAAATTACAGTCGCCAGTCCTAAGGACAATTACTATAGTAACTGAAAAAGAAACGTTATTACACATATAATTAGCACTAGAAGCGTGGCAACAGAAGGTTGACATGTGTAGTGTGAAAACTGAAAGTTTGTCAGAAGTAATAAATTTCGCTACACTCAGTGAAATGGAATTATGCTGGCGTTTGAATTTCGACGACACTCGGGTTCATTCCAGAAAAGGAAGGGACCCTGCTTGGTGGTGCAATTGAGACAATGAGCAACAAAGGTTCATGCTAAGTTGCTGTAATTTTGTGATGCAACAATTTTAAAAGTTTGAAAAGCTGAGGTCTGCCATACAGTTCTAAAACTATACGTGCTTCCAGTCTTCCTTGTTGGTTGATCGAAGGTTTGAAGCCGTCGATCGAGGAGGTGGCGACAGTCATTCACTGTCGGCCGTCGCTGTTGCAGAAGCTGGATGTTGGCGCGCCTTCTTCTCGACACGGTCACCAGACGAAACGGGCTCTTGATGTGCGCCAGCTAATGCTTCCCGTCCGCGACACCATGTCAGAAACTATCATCGCAAGTCGAGCGCAATTACATGCTGCCAAACCCTGAAAGCGCGGCAACTCGCGGGAGCGTCACACAACACACCTGTTCCACTGCACCACCCCAGCCAGACTCCCTCTGCCCGCGCTCCACGCGACAGAGTTAACACTACCAAAGATCCTGAACACTTTGGTTCTCCACACGACCTATCGATGTATTCGTTCGATAGCATAGTTTTCCCTAGGCCAGACCCAGCGTATAAATACAAATAATATTCACAAAACAAACCAACATAAATGCATAAATATATATATATACAAACAGTAAAACAATTACAATATATAAAGAGACAGAAATGTCAAATCTTGAGGTAACAAAACGAGGAAAAAAATTATAGTACAATAGATGGAAATAGGAGGATATGCATTTCCGGCGTTACACAGTCAGGCCGCAAAGCTGACACTTGGACCGGCCATTTCCTGCACACGTTCGCACTACTGCTCTGCTGCGAGGTGTTGTTGCCGCCCAACACTTTCGACAGTTTGTTCCCAAAGCGTACTGGGAAACATCAGCCACCCTGTCGAAATCAGTCGCCTTTGAAAACAGCCGAATCGAGACAGGTCGCCTCCATTTAGCCAGGCGAAAGGAAAACCGGACCTTCTCCAGGCAGGAGAACAGTCCTCACACTGCGAAAACCGGAGAACCGGGGCTGCCTTTCACAATAGTGAGAAGCGCTGGCCGGTGGGCACAGCCCGGTTATTTTTTCATTCAAAGTCGAGCGTGGACGTTATATGCAGAAACGGTTAAAAAATTGAAGGTTGCCCATCGAATGATTGATGGAAGTGCGTGGGGCGTAACAACAAGAAAAGCAAGGAAACGCGTAAAACATAAGACGGGAATCGAAGGCGAGATACTGACTTTACGAAACAGACGTGGAAATGGGCTGGGCATAAAATGAGTTGAAATTATAAAAGGTGGAATAAACGAGCTGCTGTGTTGCGTTACTCGCGATATGAATAGATCTGGAGGCCGACCTACGCTCAAGCGCCAAAGAAACTGGTATGAGCATGTGTATTCAAATACAAAGATATGTAAACAGGCAGAATACGGCTCTGCGGTCGGCAACGCCTAGATAAGACAGCAAGTGCCTGGCGCAGTTGTTAGATAGGTTACTGCTGCTACAATGGCAGGTTATCAAGATTTAAGTGAGTTTGAAGGTCGTGTTATAGTCAGCGCACGAGCGATGGGCCACAGCATCTCCGAGGTAGCGATAAAGTGGGAATTTTCTAGTGCGACTATTTCAGGAGTGTACCGTGAATATCAGGAATCAGGTAAATCATCAAATCTCCGACATCGCTGAGACTGGAAAAAGATCCTTCAAGAACAGGACCAACGACGACTGAATAGAACCGTTCAGCGTGACAGAAGTGCAACCCTTTCGCAAATCGCTGCAGATTTCAATGCTGGGCCATCAGCAGCTCTCAGCGTGCGAACCATTCAACGAAACATCATCGATATGGGCTTTCGGAGCCAAAGGCCCACTGGTGGACCGTTGATGATTGCACGACACAAAGCTTTACACCTTGCCTGGGCCCGTCAACACTGACATTGGACTGTTGATGACTGGAAACATGTTGCCTGGTTGGACGAGTCTCATTTCAGATTGTATCGAACGGATGGACGTGTACGGATATGGAGACAATCTCGTGAATCCATGGAGCCTGCATGTCAGCAGGTGGAGGCTCGGTAATGGTGTGAGGCGTGAGCAATTGAAGTGATATGGGACCCGTGATACGTCTAGATAGGACTCTGACAGCTGACATGTACCTAAGCATCCTGTCTGACCACGTGCATCCGTGCATGTCCATTGTGCATTCCGGCAAAATTGGACAATTCCAGCAGAACAATGCAACACCCCACACGTCCAGAATTCCTACAGGAACACTCCAGAAACACTCTTCCGTATTTAAAAACTCCCGCTGGCCAGCAAATTGCCCGGACATGAACATTATTGAGCATATGTGGGATGCCTTGCAACGTGCTGTTCAAAAGAGATTTCCACCACCTCGTACTATACGGATTTGTGGACAGCCCTGCAGAATTCATGGTGTCAGTTCCTTCCAGCACTACTTCAGACATTTGTCGAGTCCATGCCACGCCGTGTTGCGGCACTTCTACGTGCTCGCAGGGACCCTACACGATATTAGGTAGATGTAGCAGTTTCTCTGGCTCTTCAGCGTACAATGTAATGTGCGTAGGCGACATAAAGGAAAAAGGAGAACAAACTTGGATCCGGAAGTTGAAGACTGTTAATTTATAGAAGGGTCTGGAAAAGCCTATATCCAGCATTGGATGACAAATGGCTGATGTTAACAATGATGGTTCAAATGGCTCTAACAAGGGAACGTCCCCATCACACCCCCCTCAGATTGAGTTATAAGTTGGCACAGTGGATAGGCCTTGAAAAACTGAACACAGATCAATCGAGAAAACAGGAAGAAGTTGTGTGGAATGCCGGCACGGTAGCTCAGCGTGTTCGGTCAGAGGGTTACCTACGCTCTGTAATAAAAAAACCTGAGTGAATGGATCAATAACGAACTTCAATAAGCGTCAGAGGACGTCCGCCAGGAACAATTGCAACGAACTAAAACGAACAAAATGAGAATTAAAAAAAAATGGTCTCGTGGATAGCGTGAGCAGCTGCGGAACGAGAGGTCCTTGGTTCAAGTCTTCCCTCGAGTGAAAAGTTTACTTTGTTTATTTTTCGCAAAGTCATGATCTGTCCGTTCGTTCATTGAGTCTCTGTTCGCTGTAATAAGTTTAGTGTCTGTGTTTTGCGACCGCGCCGCAAAACCGTGCGATTAGTAGACGAAAGGACGTGCCTCGCCAATTTGCTCGCAAGGTCATAAGTCAACAGCTTCCTCCACAGGTAAACACGTCTGATATATTCTATACGATACTGGTGAGGGCATGTGCGTCACATGACAGGAATATGTTGTCGACCCACCTAACTTGTACACTTGGCGAATGGGTAAAAAGATTCTTCTACGTTGCCCGATTTAGGTTTTCTTGTGCATGTG
Organism: Schistocerca americana; assembly: GCF_021461395.2. NCBI lineage: Eukaryota > Metazoa > Arthropoda > Insecta > Orthoptera > Acrididae > Schistocerca > Schistocerca americana. Next base: position 984,057,752 of record NC_060121.1, read on the forward strand.
ATAATCACTCCCAAAAAAGTTATCGCATCGGACAGACAGAAAATAATTGTCTGAAAATGAAAAATTAAACTTTTCACCCGTGGGAAGACTTGAACCAAGGACATCTCATTCTGCAGCTGCTCGCGCTAACCACGGGACCACGGCGCTCCTGAACCCATACTTGCTTTGTTGTTGCCGACGTTCCACTTGGACTACTCAGGTTGTACGTTTTGCTCATTTTTTTCATAGTTGCACACAACTTCTTCCTGTTTTCTCGGTTGATCTGTGTTCAGTTTTTCAAGGCCTATCCACTGTGCCAACTTTAAATCTGAGGGGGTGGGATGGGGAGGTTCCCTTGTAAGCACTATGGGACTTAACATCTGAAGTCACCAGTCCCCTAGAGTACTTAAACCTAACAAACCTAAGAACAGCACACACATCCATGACCGATGCAGGATTCGAACTTGCGACCGTACGAGCAGCGCGGTTCCGGACTGAAGCGCCTAGAACCGCTCGGCTACAGCGGCCGGATTAACAATGATGATGAATTGAGTGGTGTACATAGACATTTCACACAAATTGACTTTACCGGTCGCTATCTCGCTTGCGATGTGAGTTACGTTTATTTACCTAACTGGACGTGGGGAAGCCATCGGGGAGTCACCGGCCACGACATTAGGGTTTCTCGTATTTCGTAACGCACCCTGCCCGTGTCGTTACTCTCGCGTCGTGTCATTCTGCCGGCGGTCCGGCCGAAAGCTGTAGCCCCGGAGTGCCGCAGTCAGCCCTCAGCGCGCTCGTTAGTGGACCAGACTGGCAGAGCGGCTGCCGGTGGGCAGCGCCGACTATCTCCTGACGTCTGTCCTTTATTTTGGCCGCCATTAGCATATCCGCCATCGGCCACGGTCCGCGCGGGAAAGGCATTTCTCGCACCAGCGCGTCTGGCGGGGGCGCGGCGCTCTGCTTGTTAGGAAGTTTGGCTGCGAGAGCTCAGCCGGGTCAGCGCACAGCTGACCACAGCCGGCTGGCCGGTGTTCACTGCCGACTGTCTGGTCCCGCGGCCGGACGTGATCAGATACTTGGGTGCGCTTTACAACATTTGGGAGGCACAACACGAGGCATTTGGTTTATCTCGGATCTTTACACTGACACAAAAAACGCTACGAGGTTCTTTACGACACATTAAACTGTGTGTTGATTCGAGATCTAACCTCACTTGCTCTCTTCTGCGAATGTTTGCTTTCCAGCTGACCAGCCTCAACACACAGCACACTGGCGATCTAGAAATTATCCCCTTAATCGTCAGTGTTGCACGAGTGTTAAGAAGCCTAACTCATTTTACCTGGCTGTTCTGCTCTCAGGCATACACAGCACATGCAAAATTGGCAACAGCTATCTCGGTAGCGTGGTAATTGGCACCAGTTGACACATAATGGATGAGTTTCACGGTCGATATACTGTGAAGATATAGAAACCACGCGATTTATATTCCGCAACAACGATTCGTGCGGAAAAGTGTTAAGGCTGTGAATGCTAATTATTGATGATTTCATAAATATGTAAGGTGGTCATGTCATTTTGGTTTTTGTATATTATCGAAGAGTTCACGTCAGAGAGAGCAAGTTACATTGTTGTTAAGCAATCTTTGGTCTTGTTGTGGCACAGTCTTTGTCTCTGCGCAGTCTGATGCATTCTGAGTTGAAGTGTGGTACGTGATGGACATTTTTTTTTAGTGAAATGAATATAAATTTTGAATAATGTTGTTATTTTTGAAGAGAAGAAGTTCGACGTAAGACTGCAGCACTGCGCATCTGGGAGTGATTATTGTCAGTTAGTCAACTTGCTCGGAGCTAAGAGAAAGACCACCCAACTTCGCTGAGTCATGCAATAACATATTAACTGATTAAGGTGTTTTATAGAGACTATCTATTAACATTGTACCCTTTTCAAGTTATTGTTCACCTTTTTAAGAACGGTATTGTTGAGACCAATGTTATGTGTGAAGATCACGCAAAGTTTTACTCTGTCTTTTTGAATACATACTTCATTCTAAAACCGTTGTCTTAAAATATTGCTTCATAGGAATAGTTACTCTCCCCACGCCACTGTTTATTATTACGCATTACCACATGCAGAAGTTTGAGTGTGTGTTTAGAAACAGATATGTAGCTTAACCACTGCATGCTTGCTGTTGTGATTTCGAGAAAACTGCAACAATGTTGTCACTATGCGAGGTAAGTGGAAATTTTGATTAGGGTCAGATAATTGTTTTACTTCAGTTGTGCATTTCATTTAAAGACAAATCGCATTCAGACCAGTTACAGTTCAGTTCAAATTAAGTTCTGTTTAGTCTAAGGTTAGCATACGGGTTTAAGTTGGATTACAATTTGTGGTACACAGTTTTGGTAGTACGTAGATTTCATAGAGTGGGAGGTAAATTTGGGCTAAATTTCATACAGAAACAAATTAGTGGGGATGTTACAAATAGTGTTTTGATAAGACAGATAAGGAAGCTGGTTTTGTGATTTTTCTGTTTCGTGAACGGCGCCGCAAGTAACGCACAGAGGACGGCAGTCTTCACCCGTCGCGGCAGCGTCGCAAGTAACTGGCGTCGCCTGCAACAGTCGCCCACCAGCCGAAGGCCGACGAAGGAAGACGACACCAAAACTTGTACTTCACTTTTGAGTCAACAAATTTTAAAACCAAACCAAAGAGTAAATATAAGAACAAAATATGTTGTATTGCACGTTGTAAAGAATGAGAAAGTTCAGTTCATGTTGAGATCTAGCTATGAAAAATTGATGTATCGCATTGCCTCAGTCATTGTCGACGAAGTTTACATATGATCAGACTTCTGCAAATGTTTTATGAAGTGCTGGACGATGTACAGTGTCTGCGAAAAATATAAACTGTTGAAATACGTTCGCAATTAACATTACTGTTGATGCTTTATCGTAACAATCGAAAGAACGTAACGTCTGCCAACCGAGTCTTTACGTGGTTGGAGTAAGAGTGGAGGGAAAATAATCAGTTTTTAGATGAATTTCATAGCGACTAGCTAAACTAAACGTAACCGCTGGTTGTTGAAACTGCGTGTCAGACAAGAGAGTACAAACTGTTACTAGATAGTAAATGCGAAACAGACTTGATCGAAAGTACAGGGTGAATGTAATCTGTCAAGTAGTGTTGTTACAGCTACTTTTCTCTGATGTTAAAGATCTGAGCAGGTACAGAGGAAAGAAAACTCATATTCAAATAACCTAAAGTCAAGTGCTCGGGCTTATTGATTATATGTGGCTGTGAAAAAATACGCAGCTGTTTGCCAGATCGTTGGTGAGAAAAAGTATCATAAAAAGCTTCTGCAATGACTGTATATTTGAATACCATTCGTCCAGTCATTCTGCGAAGTGCATATACGATATTACAACCGTGATCTTGGGTATGAATTGTGAAGAAGTTATTGTCACAGTCTGTTTGACCAAGGATCGCGGTCCACGCCCTTTGATTCGCCACAAAACGGAACGACAGATGTTAACGCAAAAGATGGGAGTACCTACGCGCGACACGGAAATGTTAAGCTTTCCGCGTTGTGGCCGACGCGCCCCCAGCTTTGGTTTACGCAGGCTGAATGCATATTTCGGCAGCGTGGGGTGTCTAACAACATTGACAAATTTAATATAGTGGTTTCACATCTAAATTTAGAAGTGATAGAGCAAGTAGAAGAAACCTTGTCGCAACAAAATTAGTTTGTGCTAAAGGAAGCTCTCATACAGCATTATACGTTGTCACCAGATTTCCGACTACAAAAAATTTTCGCATACGAAGATTTGGGCGAGAAGACTCCGTCACAAGTACTCAAAGCCTTGCGTACATTAGCCGTCCCGGAACTCCTACCTGAAGAGTCTCTACGTCTAATATGGCTTCGTAAACTTCCTGCCAGCATCCGTGCCGTCATTGCAGCAGAAGCAGACTTACCATTGCAAGTCTTAGCAAAAAAGGCAGACACCATCGCAAACACCTTAACCGAAGTTTCTGCGTGTTCCGAATTCAACTACAGCCAGGAGAGAGGCCCAAGAACGTGTAGTGTGATGGAATCTGACGTCAGTGAGCCAGGAACATGCAATAATACTCCCCAACAGCAGTGCTCATCGGCCGAACCCACCATACAGCAACTGGCAGAAACAAGTGGCAAAACTCAACGTGCAAGTAACTTCACTCCACCAGCAGCTACGAAGTCGCAGTTGGAAAAGACGGAGAAATGCTATCCAACAGGATTTGACAGATCAATCGTGCTGGTACCACAGACGCTTCGGCAACACTGCCCGTCAATGTATTCAACCCTGCAGCTACCCAAACTTAAAAGGCGGGCGTTAAAGGGCGCTAACGTTCGTCAACAACAACATAGGCGCCCGAGTCATAGCGTGATTCAAAGAGGTTGAAACGCCACGGTATCTGCAGTCAACCAATCACACCGATTGTTCGTGTAGGACCTCTCTTCAGGTGAGAAGTTTCTGATTGACACAGGTTCAGAAGTCAGTGTTTATCCAAGAAAGAGAGGTGATATACTCACGAAAACAACGCAACATGTGCTGACTGCGGCAAACAATTCCAGAATATCTACCTATGGTGAGAAACAGTTGGCATTACATCTGAATTCCAACTTCCATCCAAAATGGACTTTTGTGGTTGCTGATGTGCCGAGTCCTATAATTGGAGCGGACTTTTTACGGAACTACCGACTTATGCCCGACCTGGTTAACCGTCGTTTGGTGACAGTTCCCACAGAAGGGATATTGCGTACTGCGTCTTCCACGTCGGTTCAAGTGCAGTGCGATGTGCCCGTGTCTTTCCGCACGAAGATTCCCGGCTCTTCTACCGCGGCATCCGCGTCGGGATATTGTGATGCGATGTCGTACCCGCAACTAAGCGGGGCGCACACGTGTGCGTCACGCAAGATGACACCCGACAGTCGTAACGATGCGTACACTGTAGGCAATATCAGAGCACTGTCGGAGGAATCACTTTTTCTTATACCGCTTCAAGACCCTCCAGCACTTACCGAACCCGTCAACGCAACCAGGAAATGCAGACACAATACTCAACACCACATCAGCACGACACAAGGTCAACCCGTTGCCTTCCGCCCGCGGCGTCTGCCTCCAGAGAAGCTGCTCGCGGCGCGAGCTGAGTTCGACAGACTTCTAAAAACAGGTATTGTAAGTAGGTCTGATAGTTCATGGGCATCTCCAATTCACATGGTCCGTAAAAAAGACAATTCATGGAGACAGTCTCAATTGAGCGGCTTAAACCTGCTTACACCGAAGAGGGTACACTCCTTCCTCGGTCTGCAAAATCACCCTGAAACGTGAAGGCCAAAGAAACAGCAGATAGTCTCGCCGAGCCCTCGGTTTCAGAAGAGGACAACGAAGCAGCAAGTGCAGAACAGGAGCAGCCATTGCCTGCACCAGATGTTTTGACGAGAGCTGGTAGAAAAATCAAGTGCAAGTTTCCCCACATACCTGGTGCACCCGGTTCCAAAAGGAGGGGGGCTGATGTGGCGACGTCATTTATCCACTGCGCCAAAAACAGCGGGTGAAAGCTGCAGCTGATAGGTATTTATCTTTGCCGTAGTCGGCTTGGTTACGAGTTGTTTATTCTTGTTAGTTTTTGATCTGTGCTTGAGAAACAAAATGTTTTCTCATCTCATGAAAAAGTTGTTACTTCATAAAATATAAAGGCTCCCATACGTTTATCTATGGTCGGCATAGCAACGAGGATAAAAAAGAACGCTAAAAGGAGGAGAAAACGTAACCCTTATATATTAAATCCTTAACGCCATGTTAATACACTCCTGGAAATTGAAATAAGAACACCGTGAATTCATTGTCCCAGGAAGGCGAAACTTTATTGACACATTCCTGGGGTCAGATACATCACATGATCACACTGACAGAACCACAGGCACATAGACACAGGCAACAGAGCATGCACAATGTCGGCACTAGTACAGTGTATATCCACCTTTCGCAGCAATGCAGGCTGCTATTCTCCCATGGAGACGATCGTAGAGATGCTGGATGTAGTCCTGTGGAACGGCTTGCCATGCCATTTCCACCTGGCGCCTCAGTTGGACCAGCGTTCGTGCTGGACGTGCAGACCGCGTGAGACGACGCTTCATCCAGTCCCAAACATGCTCAATGGGGGACAGATCCGGAGATCTTTCTGGCCAGGGTAGTTGACTTACACCTTCTAGAGCACGTTGGGTGGCACGGGATACATGCGGACGTGCATTGTCCTGTTGGAACAGCAAGTTCCCTTGCCGGTCTAGGAATGGTAGAAGGATGGGTTCGATGACGGTTTGGATGTACCGTGCACTATTCAGTGTCCCCTCGACGATCACCAGTGGTGTACGGCCAGTGTAGGAGATCGCTCCCCACACCATGATGCCGGGTGTTGGCCCTGTGTGCGTCGGTCGTATGCAGTCCTGATTGTGGCGCTCACCTGCACGGCGCCAAACACGCATACGACCATCATTGGCACCAAGGCAGAAGCGACTCTCATCGCTGAAGACGACACGTCTCCATTCGTCCCTCCATTCACGCCTGTCGCGACACCACTGGAGGCGGGCTGCACGATGTTGGGGCGTGAGCGGAAGACGGCCTAACGGTGTGCGGGACCGTAGCCGAGCTTCATGGAGACGGTTGCGAATGGTCCTCGCCGATACCCCAGGAGCAACAGTGTCCCTAATTTGCTGGGAAGTGGCGGTGCGGTCCCCTACGGCACTGCGTAGGATCCTACGGTCTTGGCGTGCATCCGTGCGTCGCTGCGGTCCGGTCCCAGGTCGACGGGCACGTGCACCTTCCGCCGACCACTGGCGACAACATCGATGTACTGTGGAGACCTCACGCCCCACGTGTTGAGCAATTCGGCGGTACGTCCACCCGGCCTCCCGCATGCCCACTATACGCCCTCGCTCAAAGTCCGTCAACTGCACATACGGTTCACGTCCACGCTGTCGCGGCATGCTACCAGTGTTAAAGACTGCGATGGAGCTCCGTATGCCACGGCAAACTGGTTGACACTGACGGCGGCGGTGCACAAATGCTGCGCAGCTAGCGCCATTCGACGGCCAACACCACGGTTCCTGGTGTGTCCGCTGTGCCGTGCGTGTGATCATTACTTGTACAGCCCTCTCGCAGTGTCCGGAGCAAGTATGGTGGGTCTGACACACCGGTGTCAATGTATTCTTTTTTCCATTTCCAGGAGTGTTGGTGCTACCTCAGACTCCCGCTCGCAAATAAAAGTGGCAAGAATCTATATGAATCTACGTTTGCAAACGGCCTTAAGCAATTTCGTGGTCGCCCGATATGGCTGTTGATAAAGCACCTGTATTAATTATCAGCGCCTTACGTCGGTTGACTGCAACAAATATACGAGGTAGTGCAACTGCACGCACTTTACTGGCACAGGGTTCTTTTGTTATGTGATTCTTCAATTTATCTAGGCGTATTTTAAGACGAAATAAATCTCGTGTGAACAGCCTGGTATGAGTGTGCATACGACACAATATTTCGGCAATCGACCACGTTGCCTTCATCAGGTGCGCTGATGTACTGACCGGCGCCAGGTATATATAGGACAATCCCCCTCCCGCCCCTCCCTCAGGCGCTTCCTATAAGTCGGTGCGGTCCAGGTGCAGCGTCCGTTCTGCCGCCGGCTGGGCGCTGCGTCCTAGGTCTTCTCCTTCAGTGGCGTCTGCCGGCACCGCTCTCGTTTTCTTCCCTCCTCCACCGAAGTCGGTACACTCTGGGAAACGTCCTTTTTCTTCTTAATCCGGGTGATCGCGGATTCCCACGCCTTGCTAAGGATGCAACCACTGTCACGGTTTAGTTGTGGCTCCCTTACTCTGATCTCTATGGCTTCTTTGATGACACAGTCCCAGTATTTGGAAGTCTGTGTCAGGACTTTGGTTTGGTCATAACCATACTGTGGAGTTCCGACAGGCAATGATCAGCGATTGCCGACTTACTGGGCTGTTGCAGTCTAGTGTGCCTTTGATGTTCTCCGCATCGGTCCTCAATGGTACGAATGGTCTGACCTATGTATACACTCCCGCATTGGCAAGGTATCTGATAAAGCCCTGATTTACGTAGACCGAGGTTGTCCTCGACACTACCCAGAAGGCTCTTGGTTTTGCTTGGAGGACGGAAGATGGTTTTCACTTGGTGTTAACGTAAAATGCGTCCAATTTTTCTGGATAAGGCCCCACAAAACGGAATAATAGCCAAGGCCGCCTCCTCATGAGGTTCACCCTCAGTTTCCGCCGGTGCTGCAGGTGTGGGACGTACAGCCTTCCGAATTCGCCCTTCCTTGTAACCGTTCCTCCGAAACACGGTCTTCCGATGGTCCAATTCTTGTTGGAGACTGTCCCTGTCGGAGATGGTGTGAGCTCTGTGTACAAGAGTTTTGAGCACGCCATTCATTTGTGACGGGTGGTGGCAGCTATCCGCATGTAGGTACAAATCGGTGTGCGTCTTCTTCCCATACACGCTGTGGCCCAGAGTGCCATCAGCTCGTCTTCTAATCAAAACATCTGGGAAAGGGAGCATCCTATCCGTTTCGATCTCCATCGTGAACTTAATATTCTCGTGTCTGGAGTTGAGATGTGTGAGGATGTCTGCCAGTTTATCTCTTCCATGTGGCCAGATAGCGAAGGTATCATCCACATACCTAAAGAAACAGATAGGTTTTAGATGTGCTGATTCAAGAGCTTTCTCCTCGAAATGTTCCTAGCTTTGGTACTAGAGAGAGTTCACTTCACGCCGTGGCCCTTGGACACTACCAACAAAGAACTCCTACAGTTACATCTACAACTGGCCAATCTCATAAGATTCAGTCAATATCACAACTACCTTTTACGTGGATGAATATAGAAACTCCGAGTAAATTTTGGCTCACGTATCGAAACTAAGGTTTTACTTGGTGCCAGTTGTAAGTTGGTGTGTGCGGTTGCTAGTAGAAGTTTATCTGGTGCACATCCCTAGAAATAAAGTCAAAAATGTTTTTGTTGCGCGAGGCTGCAGGCACTGTCAATTGTGAACATTAAGCGTCGCAGCCTCCTAGAACCTATTTACACGATACTAAATTTTCAAACGAGACACTACACGCATTACAGTCATGTACATTAAATAGTTACACACCGAAAGTTGCCCAGGCTTTTGGCACTTTCATTTCTTCCCATTATATTTATTTTCAGCAGGTCGTGATTACTATGTTTTATTTTATGGCAGTATGCGATGATCAGTTTCGATTAATCGATATGAGCACTGCAGCAACTGCTCTCATAGTTACTGTGGCGATTCTGCGTCCTTGGTGAATCAGTTCGTTTTCCGACCAATAGGAATCGTTTGCGGGTGTCGGACCATGTGGTTCAGCTCGTTTGAAAAACTAAATTATGCAATAAATTTCAGAGAACCATCGAAGTTACACTATTAGTTTTCTTTATTTCTTGGTGACTAGTTTCCAGCCTAAGCTCATCATCAAATATTCTAATAAACGGAAACCAAATAGAAGTACACTGTACGTTATAAACTGTGCGCAGAAGAAAAATAACTGATGACATTTGAAGCATACCAATGAGCTACGCAATAAAATCCACTACGACAGCCACCTGACTGGTAATTCTAGTTAAACACGCAGAGTGGAAGGTACCAGGAAGTCAAGGATAGGGGTAAATAGATTAAACTAATTCTGAACGCCTCAACTACGCTAGTAATAAGAAAACAAATTTTTAAAAACACCAACAAATAGATCCAGGGACAAATCTTTACTGACAACTTAGTACGACATGACGAGATAAGAAACTGCAACATTCATAAAGCCACCAATTCAGGTATAAAAAGATCACATAAAGTCATACATAAAATGGTGGTAAAACAACAGAGTCAAGTGCAAAGCATTACATAAAGTCGCAAATAAAAGACAACTAAATAGAACAGGGCAAGATAAGATAGTTCAACGTGAACATAACCACACAGTCAGTTATAAAACAGTTACATAAAAATCAGACAAAATATTTGTAAGACCACACAATTAGATATAAAAGCATTAGATAGACTTGAACATAAATTAGAGGTACATCTGTCTTGGACTCATGGCAACAAAACCCTATATTCACAACAAAGAGCATACATTTATAAACGTTGTAAATAAACGTTCCAATTCTGGAACTCCATTCTTCTACCTTTCAAACAATGAGTGTAGATATCACTAATACAACATTAAGATGTTAATGTAACAGCATATTTCTGACAGAACTTTAAAATAATGCTTCACCCTTAAAAAACAGCTTCAGGGATATAAAAATGAAGATGTCAGATGCTGTAAAACTAAGTTCCTACAGGAGCTCAAAGTACACCGCTCTCATGTCATATTAGATTTAAGGTGCTGAGCCTTAGGGGTTCTAGCCGCTACAGTCTGGAACCGCGCGACCGCTACGGCCGCAGGTTCGAATCCTGCCTCGGGAATGGATGTGTGTGATGTCCTTAGGTTAGTTAGGTTTAAGTAGTTCTAAGTTCTAGGGGACTGATGACCACAGCAATTAAGTCCCATAGTGCTGAGAGCCATTTGAACCATTAACGTGCTGATATAGTTGGTCGACGTGTGCTGGTTTACTGATTCCGGGTTGTAAGATCTTGTTCACTGTTATGGTGTTTCGAAAGAACGATGATCAGGATGTAGGAAATTCCTCAGATTGTATAATTGTTTTTGCATACCAAATCTACGTTTACACAAATGCTGAGGCAGCCTCACTCCACCTCTAGCCACCACAAGCAGAAAGCACACACCGTTCGGTTTAGTTCCCCACTTTTTCAAGTGAGTACACAGTGTATAGTAATCAAAATATTATCAGTTGTGCTCTGTTGTGAAAGTACGAGTCAGTGTGACTATTTACAATAACTTCAATAATCAGATAATGTTCCCGAACCGTTTTTCGCGGGTGTAAAATTTATAAATGTTGCATTGAAAATTACTGGGCTTCATGATCACTACGTATAGGAACAGTTCTTGCTTTTCTAAACACATGCACGTGTTTCAAAACGCAACACGTTCACGAGTCTCACCGCCCGAACGACCTACACGGAGAGGATTATACCGTGTAATAAGTGGCGAATAGGGTAAGTATGGTTCAAATGGCTCTGAGCACTATGGGACATCACAAACATCCATGCCCGAGGCAGGATTCGAACCTGCGACCGTAGCGGACTTGCGGTTCCAGACTGCAGCGCCTTTAACCGCACGGCCACTTCGGCCGGCTAGGGTAAGTATCTCTGAGCCCATTGTTGAGTAGAAGATTATATTTTCGAAGTACAGTACTATGGACGGTAAGACAAGGACATTCTGCATAGTGACAAGGAGGGCTGTTACAATTACGAGGACCTTCCTCCCGTGATTTGTGGAGTAAAACATGGCAATCTCCAAGAAAATATATCGCGTAGTGATCACGCTACCGATATTTAAAAACTGCACACTCATTCAAAGCTCTACGGTCTGCCATTCCGCAAAACCGCACACTTAGAATGTTACAACTGGTTAGAATTGCATAGTAGCTGGTCTCACCCGGACATCGCTTTGTGCCTTGCTGCTGACGTGAAAGTAAATGTTCTCGAAGTTATAGGGAACCGCCTACAGACTGAACGCTATGTGAGCAATGTCAGCTTTCAACTGTTAGCAAATATTTCACATTCCATTATCCAGTGCGTAATCTCGTAGCTATTCCTTTCCAAGCTATATTTCACCTGGAATGTTGTATCCAGTCAGTAGCATTAGTGTCTTAGTTCTGAGATGTCATGCACTCAACTCACGTGTAGGGAGTAACATGTCACTGACTTTCTAAGCAGAATTTCAAGTACCTTCCAGTGAGCAACATGGAGAGAACTGAGATGTTAAAGTTAGAGATCAGAGATGACAACAGAATAAACTATGAAACACCGTGATGTCACTTTTACTTTCCCGTAATGACGAAATAAATCAGTGGAATGTGGTAAACTGTAAAACATCTGAGGTGTTATGGTCAGAAATCAGAGATAACAACAGAATAAATTATGAAATACCGTGATGTCAATTTTACTTTTCCGTAACGACGAAATAAATCAGTGGAAGCAGTGAACTGTAAAACACCTCTTTTGACGATTGTAGCAAGCTACATACGGGTCACCATGCCAAACATATACTGATGTCGATTGTACAGCGTCGTTCAAATGTCCACAGCAACATTATTGTACGAATATTTCTCGCAATGGTTAATATCTAACGTTTTCAGTGCTAGTAACCAATAAGCGTTCGTTCACAATTCCCATCAAGTTTTGAATAACCAAATTCTGCTTAGTTCTCCGTTTTCAAATGCAGGGTGTCTCAGAAGAAATGGTCAATATTTAGAGATATGACAGCAACAGTCACTTGAATCAAAAATGTCTAGTAAACACGGACTCTGAATGCATACCTTAACAGCCATGAGCACTTGTTCATCTTCAGTACCGCTTCTACTAAAAAGCGCTCATACCTCTTAAGGTCTGCACTTAAGTGTTCTTGTTTACTGGCCGTTTTCTCTTATTTTTGTCTATACTACCTTGCTCCAAAATATGGAAAGCAAAGAGCTAGCAGCAGAAAAGGAGTGTTTCACAATATCGAAAATGAAGAGGAGCTCATAGCTGTTAAGGTATGCATTTTAAAGCCCATATTCATTAAGACTTTTTCGCTTCGAAAGATCGTTGCTCTTATATCCCTGAACACTGGACGTTCCTCCTGGGATAGCTTCTATAATGTGGTACCGACATTGCTTGTTTTATCTGTTTGTTCAGGACGCTCAAAATCGCGGATATTATCCACCCTTATAGAAGCGAAAAACAAGAAACATTTGGTCCAGAAATTATGGTTCGCTGAAGACTTAGGTAATAAATGATGAGCCAACCGCTCTTTGCACTCATTAAAATGTATTGCCCAAGGTTTAGGCACAAGGTCAGACGCAACACAAAATCTTGAAATATATGTCACATTCAACTCATTGTCATTTACAATTGTGGACAGACCTACTAATAAACTGGCGTTTGCTCTCTGGTGCTGGGATAAAACATATTCGCGAGGAAACATTTTAAGTGTCAATAAACGATCCTGATTAACATTGGCTGGTGTGTAGACGGGTCAAAATAATGCAATACGTATTGTTTGTTTCTGACCAGTTTCACTTATAAGGGATAAAACACATACCGAAAGGTAATTTGGTGTTTTAGTTTTAGAGGAAATATCTTCGAAACAATCATACATGAAAAAGTTTTTCATATAATAATTTATATGTAATTAATGTTCTTGAAAACTGTATAATTAACTTTTGTAATAAATTGAAATTTTGCAAACTACCATACTACCATTAATCAATTTTGAAAAATGTAAACTTTTGTTACAACAAAGATTCAAGGAGCTTTGAAACCACTTACATCCCTGTGTAATAAAGCCAGTTTCTGAAATACCATTGTGGAAAATAAGCTGTGCACAACGCGCCGACTGAGTATTTTCGGCATACCTAGTTAAAATATCTAAACATGCGTTGCTATTCTAATTGTTTATTTTTTACTTATATTTGTTTTGTATTTTAAATTTATTATTTTACGTTTAACATTCATGTTTTTTTGTTTATTAATTTATCCTATAACATATGTGTATTTTCTTCAGTTAAAACTTCCGGGCTGAGAGGCCGTGGTCGATGTATAAAATTTCCACCTGACGTTTCGTCTCCATCTGCGGGAGACATCTTCTGAGGTCGTCCGGCTACTGCCACTGAGGCTGCTCGTACTCTCGCATTTATAGAGCGCATACAGGGCACCACCATTCGTCACGTGGTGTCGACGTTGCGCCAGCAGAATGACAATCGATTACTCTTAATCGAGAATGATGACGCCTTCCTAAGATAGGCATACCGTCGGTATCACGTGACGAATGGTGGTGCCCTGTATGCGCTCTATAAATGCGAGAGTACGAGCAGCCTCAGTGGCAGTAGCCGGACGACCTCAGAAGATGTCTCCCGCAGATGGAGACGAAACGTCAGGTGGTTTTTATACATCGACCACGGCCTCTCAGCCCGGAAGTTTTAACTGAAGACAACACCGGCCGTGAAAGCCTACATTGTATGATATGTGTATTTTGTTAGATGAAAATAATAACTAACTCATCATTATGACAGAAATAATTATAGTACTGATAATCTCTAAGAAAATGCTTAAAATAACTTTTTATACACCATGCACAAAAAATGAACGAAATTTCTTCACGTAACATACATGGCGAAGAAGACAATATAACATAAAATTCAGCAGGATTTCATATTGTTATTGGTAATCCTCTAAAAACCCTGATTTGTATCAGGCATATTTCAGAACACTGGTAAGCCTTAGCGAAGAGAACTGACTGCTGCTTCATTATATTGTTTCTCAAGTGGAATTTGACATCATAATCATTCGACAGAACTATATCTGAAAATTTTCTTAGGAAGTTCTTTCAGCATCGAAAGCCGTATACACTCCACGGCTGCATCTGTGACGCACAGCCCTTTGGGATCACCAGATGTTTTTTGTCCTCGGGAACAACGCTCAAAACTTTTTTTTTCTTTACACTGACCACCGACTTCTGACAGTTTTAAAAGAAACTAATGGTGAGTTTGGACCGAAAATTCTAGAACGTCTTTTTGAAGTCCCAAACGTCCTTATGACAGCACCGAAATCTGGTAAACAAGGACAGAAGATATATGAAAGACGTTTTCTTTCCAAGAGAGAGAGAGAGAGAGAGAACTATCTGCATTATCGTTAGATTCTCGCAGTGCTCAATGTGAGCATCGTACGGGAGGACGAGGAACTTGTTCAGCTGGTGATCCCAAAGGACTCGACGGGCCGTGGGAAACATGTAGCTTTCGATGCTGGAAGACCATTGTGAAAATGAATAATTGTGTGTCAAACTCAACTTGAGAAACAATATAATTAAGCCGAATTCAGTACCAGACAATCAGTTGTCTTCGCAAAGGCTTACCAATGTACTGAAATATGCCTGACACAAATAAAGATATTTAGAGAATCACCCATGACAATTTGAAATGCTGCTCAATTTTGTTTTATATTGTCTTCTCCACTGTGCGTATTACTTGAAGAAATTTCTTTCATTTCATGATGTGGTTTAAAAAAGTTAATATAAGAATTTCCTTAGAGATTATCGTTACTGTAATTATTTCCTATCGCAATAATGAGTTGCTTATTATTTTCAATTAAGATAATACGCGTATGTGAAAAGGTAAATTAGATAAAAAAGAAGGTAAAATAACAATTTTAAAACCTGTACAGCTTATTTTCCGAAAATATTTCAGAAACCAGCTTTATTACCTGTGATGTATGTGGCTTGAAAGGTTCTTGAATTTGCATTGCAATGAAAGTTCTCATTTTTCAAAATTAGTTAATGGTGACGGGATATTTTATAAAATTTCAGGTTATTACAAATGAGAGGCACACACATGCCTTACTCATACTGTGGCATCAAGCACTCAGGCCTGCAAGATGAGTGGTCTGCCAAGCGAGTGGACTCATCCTTATTTATCGAGTAACATGAACTCTAGTACTCACAATTTAGTTACAAGTTATTCTCCTGTTAGAATATTACGCAACGGGTACTGAAACGCACATCTGACTATTAGTAATTTACACAACTCTGACTGTTCACTACGCACTGGCAATACCACATTTTCTTTCTTTTTTAACGGCTTTGATCAACACGTAGCCATCACACTGAATATGAATGGCGCACACATTATAAATTCTGGGTATCGTGACAACATACTAGTCGAAGGAAAAGCCCACCAATCTTTTTCTTTTCACTATCTTATTTATTCCGATAAATTCTATATCCTAAACACACAAATTCTATAACCTACAACAATAACGCATGAGAAATTCCGCCCAGTGGGCATGGCTTTACATTAGTGATCCTCTATCTTATGGTCTCCTAATTATTTAACGTTACAGTGCACTTTCTGGATAGGATGGTGGATCTTTTTCTATATCTCAAACTTCGACTCTCACACCCATCATTACGAAAATTTCCTCCAGACCGAGCGGTACAAAAAGGAACACGCATAACCCACTGCCTCTGAAACTATCTTGTTACTCTCCCATGCCAACCACACATACTTAAATTTCGTGAAATACATCACACTGGCAACATACAATACAAAGAATAGTTACAACATTATAATCACATCACTTTCAGCTTTCCCACTTCAATTAGTATTTATCCCAGTTTCACACGACACTGCCCCACTTCGTAATGTTTCTTTCCTACTATGAACTCTGGAGGATATATGCACGTCTTCCTGTGCAATGCAAGCCAAGTGGCGTTGCTGGATAGACGGCTGACTCACCTTGCTTCTCTCTCAGAGTATTATAGTTTGAATCAAGCGTCACACAAAAACATAACACGCAAAGTAATATCAAGAACATATTCATCACACACGCGAGTCCTCAACTGATACTTCTCTTTATCCTTTGTCTCATACACAGATTGAGACTCACACAGTACTCACCACGTGGAAGTACTCGTCTCTAATTTCAAGTCCTGCACACGCCATTTCTTAAATATTTCCAACTTATAGTACACACGCTAGTAATTCAGCTTAACTTAAGCACTCGGAAGTATTTCAACTTATTGCTACACGTGGTTTCATTGTGACCGTTGGTCACTTCCAAAGATTAATACGATCCCCTTAATATTACCTGCCTGACATTTAATTCTCCCCACAAAAGTTCCTGAAATAGAGAAATTATTATTACAAACTACTCTTGAGTATTTCACATGCATACCATGTCTCCACTCTTTTGTCTTTACGGAGCACACCTAAGACAGGTCTTACCAACACTAGATCCAGCAGCAGAGTGCTGAAACATGGCCGTTCTTCAGGTCATCTCGCACCTCCGTCAAGGTGGGGGAAGACCATGCTACCCATTGGTCAGCCACATTTCAGGTGCTCAAAGCTCCGGTAAATTTCATCTCTTTGGTTCCACCAAAGGTGACCAAAAGATCGTCTCAAAGATGATCACATATTCACATTCACTATCTGTGGTTAGCAGACGACCATACATTCATTCATTTCAGAGATCTCACCAAACTGGATGTAGGGATTTATTTTGTGGGAGTGCACATGTGATCAATTAAATAAATAAATTGTCATTCTTTCCCACACTGGTATCCAGCTTTGCTGTATTAATTGAAATTGAGTTATTATTAGAAAACATATGTTGTACTGACAAGAATAACGAAGAATGCAGTACCTATTTTCAATGCAGGGCGGTACTGTACCCTTTCATGACCAGCTGCCCATGCAGAAAAAAACTGGCATGGTACTATCCTTGCTATGTTTTTTAAGAAAACTGTATTAGAACAAACGTAGCAGGTCATCAAAATAACCAGGAGGAGACCTTAGCCTCAAATACACGACCAAATGCTGTTACTTTACCAAATTATTGACACAGTTGCTGCATTATTGTACTGTCCACAATCCGGAGTAACATACACATACAAATTTACAACAATCGAAATGACAAATAAAACATTACATCATACAAATAAAAAATAATGGTGAGATAAAAATTTGCTTAGTTAGTGGGATCTCCGTTATTTTAGGAGTAATCCAAACTTCAATACTTCTAAAAAAATACTAATTGTACTCATAAAATTTAAATAGCTCACCGTCCAAATACAGAACAAGTAATCTGACATTCATAAATTGCGTTGTAATAATCTTTACACAGCAATGTCTAAATACAAAACAAAATCAACAAAAGAAAAAAAATTGCGTAGACTAGTTACATCTAGAATGTCAGGCTCCACACCATTACTCTGAAATATACATCAAACCTACAGAGAAATAAAACTGAGGAGAAAAACAATGAAATATACCACAAGTTACATGCTGGTTACGTAATATAGTTCATCTAAGACATCATGTCATACCTCATTAACTAT
Organism: Schistocerca americana; assembly: GCF_021461395.2. Lineage (NCBI taxonomy): Eukaryota > Metazoa > Arthropoda > Insecta > Orthoptera > Acrididae > Schistocerca > Schistocerca americana. The sequence goes on from NC_060121.1 coordinate 984,075,785, forward strand.
CATCACTTAAGCAATTGCCACCACTACTCGACAGTGAGTTTAACCTTATCCTTGTCCACCAGTACAAATACCTGCTGCTGAGCCAGTCAGTCCATCAACTTTGATCAATACACGCAGTAAATAGTTTAGCAATAAGTGCTTGAATCCACCAGCAGCTTTCGTATCTTACTCTACTGCTCATTTCTCTGTTGTTACACATTTAGGCGACAAGAACTTGCATTTCGACTAGCCTTCGTTACACTTTAATGTGAAATATCACCACTGTGATAATGCAAATAAGTGGCTTCAGTCAAAACACCAACAAGATCATTACTGTCCACGACATCAAAATGCATCAGTTAATTCCGATATTTGTTGTGCAATGCAAACTCTTGTCCCCTGTGACAACCTTACTGACCAATGCAACGAGAGCCGCTACATTAGTATTATGTCACTGGCTAATAATTAAAGCATCATTGTACCAAATATTCTAATAAACATGCTATGTGAAGTTGATAACCCAGAACAAACAAAAAAAAACACTAACTATTATAAACACAAATGTTAATGAAATACAATTACACTTGCTGTCCCTTCAGAAATGAAACATATAAAAAAAATTACACAATTACAAGTGCAAATACATTATTCCCTATCTCGCGAGTCACACGGAATCATTTCATTCTGTGATTTTCTTGGGGTCAAAAAGTTGCTCGTAGTATTCCTAGAAACACTGTCTCGGTGTCAAAGCTCTCCCATGGTTACCCGTCGAAAGTCTTTAAGTCACTCAAATCGGCATTTTGAACACATTAAACACAAATGTCATAGTCACTCTCAGGGTACCATCCACACGAATCTGGTCGTCCAGAAATGGCCCTACAACTACTATTACCCACGGTTCTGTCCTTTCAGTTCATGGTGTAATTAAAAGTCGTAAGTTCCAACAAACAGCACTTATTCCTGCACCAATTAAAGAAATGTCTCCTACTACAAATTCAAATGTCAATGTCCCACTTTAGTTTCTTGCATTCATACAATAATTGGTCACCATATGACAACTGTCCTCTTTAAGTATAACAAGCATCCCACATGCAATTTACAAAGCACACTTAACAAGTCACTGCCAAAAGTTTGTGGATCCCACTGTTGAGTGGTCAAGACAAAACAAAACAATCGTCCTGTCTGCTAAAGACAAAATCTTTTCCACCACTCACAATGTGGAAACACCAGTCCTTCACTTTCCAACTTATTGAGACATACGACCAGTCATCTTGTTTCACGGCTCCACAGCCCAGTACTAGTTAATAGTTGCTATTAAAAAATGCCCGCCGGACTCTGCCACGCGTCGTTCATTCTGCCATCGCGCTGCCGCCAAGCGAGCCGTTGAGCAGAAGAAACCACCCGCTGTTGCCTCTGCGGGATACTGTCCCCAGTCGTAAGGGTGGCGGAACTTATGAATGGCAGCCAGTGGTAGGTGAGTGTCGCCCCAGGCCGTTGGCCTGCTGGAGTGGGCGTGTGTAGTGTACCTCGACCGGCAGTGGAGTGGAGAGTGCAGCGGCTTTGTCACCTCTCCCATGGCGACGTCAGCTTGGCCTCCCGCTAGCGGTAAGGGCGCGTTCTGCGTAGCCCCTCAGCGCTACGACACCCAATCAGTCAGACCCTTCCGTGCATCTCGCAACATTACAGACAAAAGGATATTATTACAGTATTTAAATACCCATTGATTACATATATGACCTATTAGATACATTGGTAATAAAAGAATCTTTGTTCTAAAAAACATAAAATCATACACCCTAGTTTTCTACACATACAACATCAACATTTATCCCTTTTCTATATACAGCCTACACTTGTGCTACTGATTGTACCTGTTGTCCCTCATACAAAACATGAAAGTGCAAAATAAACAAAAGGAATAATAAACAATCTATACAGCTCATAATTACAATATCAAATAGTAGACTGCTCTAACATCCTATCACAGTGAAAATATTAGAAACTGTTTTTTCTAAAACTACAATATACAGTGAACCTTTGTGCTTGTGACAGACTGAAATTAATACCCCTTGAAAGTGTTCTAACCAAAAAATAAGAAATAAGCTACACAGCTCACAATTACCTACCACATGTTGTTAAATAGCAAACTACTTTAACATCCTAACACAATAAACATTTTAGAAACTGATGACTCTAAATCTACAACATACAATGCACCTTTGTGCTTGTGACAGACTGAAATTAGTATCTCTTTATATATTTTACCTTTATTATATATAACAACATTTCTAGGACATGTATGAACGATCCACGTGATGTCAGATCCTGACCTGCCATTGAGGTTCATCCAAATCAAACAACAAAGCACAATAATGTTTTAGTTGTGGATCGGTAGCATCCCCTTTACAGGAGTGTGCGCATTGATCACACTACTCTGCGACTGTCACTCACCAGACATCACATTTTCCTTCTCATTCAATCCATTAATACACTAACAGAATAGGTCTAGAAGTCAGCTAACCTTAACACCACCACACTCACGACAACATACCATACCTTTGCTCCCTTATACTCAACCACATAACACATGAAGCTGTTTCGGAGATAGCATTCCAGTCTCCGAATTCGTCCTTTCACTCTGGCACCTCTCTCCATCGGCTTACCTCCGCATTCACTTTACCGATTATTGATCCTGCTAAATATCAACTTAGAATTGCGACATTTCATCTAAGAACAAAAAATACACAAATTATTCATCCTGCAAAATAACTGTACACATTCTTGGTACCGTTTTGATTAGTTATACTGGTACCAGGCTTCAACAACAACAACAAAAATTATTTTTTTCATTTTGCAAATGTTATGCTAAGAATTAGATTTACACTTATATTACATCTTACGTCAGTATTCCACAACGTTCACCATCTGGATCTCATACTCCCTTTATGTCCTTTCACGTTGTGCAGTTGTCCTCATCTCTTCATTCGTATTTCGGCTCTCCGTCCGTCCATTACTCCATCATTTCCTGGTCTTCCTTCGCCATTCGCATCAATCTCGATTGCGGCATACACAGGCCTCTCTGTAACATACATCTAAGACATCTCCACATTATTAATTCTACTCACCTCTACTCTACACACATTTGAATTACAAAAAACAAATACTAAAAAAAAAAATTGCATGGCGCGAGATTCGATTCGGCGACCTTCGGATTACGAACCCGAGCGCTTACCCTTGCGCCACGACGCTGTAGGAAATTATAAATCGTAGAGAGTATTTCACCGCAACGGTTTCTTTTAACTGTCGATTTTCTCGACAACGGCTGAGAAGTGCATCTTGGTGCTTTGCCACATTGCACCTCTGGCCATGAGCTTTTATTATGCGCAGTATGATTCGAATCTGAATTTCACAATTGGCGGCCTCCCCTTGTGAGTCTGTTTGGACAAATGGCTTCGATCAATTTACTGATTTGACGTAAGACCAAACCTTCTTACGGTTTGTGTCAAGAAGGTAGACAGAATCTTACTTTCGAATTCGTTGAACGCTTCACGCATTGATCTCCTTACACTAATTTTGGCTTCGTTTAGTTTTTGCTTGTCTCTCAGGCTCTGGCTACGTTTAAATTCACAGTGAAACTCTCTTTGCCTTCGTAGCAGGTTTCTAACACGCTTGCCAAACTACGGCGGGTCTTCTCCACTTTGCTCGTCTAAGGCGTATTTTACAGTCCTATTGAACTTCGCCCATTGTTGCTCAGCACTGTTGCTCAGATTGTCAGTACAGGAGATAGAATTATCGTGTTGACCAATCAGATAATCTGAAATCTGTTTCTTGTCGCGTTTCCTAAAACAGAAAGATTTTCCTAGCGTCGGTCCTGTTTACAGCCATATTCAGTGATTCTTTAACGGCCTTATGGTCACTGATAATCTTTTCTATGCTAACTGAATCGAAAAGTTTCGGCCTTTTATCACTAACAGACTTAAAATGGTACGTTATGAGCTAGTTTCTGACTAACTGCTGATTTTCTGATAAGCCTTTTAGAAAAATTTCACACGACTCCCTGTCCCTACTACACGTCCTAATCACATTAGTCTCCCAGTCTATTGCTGGTAAGCTGAAATCTCCACCCAATACTACAACGTAAACAGAAAATTCGGCAATGTATTCTCATAGTAACCGCTCAAATGTTCCGCTACTACTGCTTCTCAGCCAGAGGGTCTATAAGAGCATCCGATGACCATGTTTGATCCACCCAGATCATTTCGCATTCGGAATCAGTACCAATATCACTAAATACACTGTATTTTTATGGCTATAAAGACCCCTCCATCGTCAGCATGCAACCTATCTTTGCGATACGAACTCCAATGAGAGTTTAGAATTTCATTGCAATTGACATGGGGTTCAGCGAGCTTTCTGTCCCAGGTTTAGGCATTGTTACCATTTACAAGCGAGACTAGTTCCGGGACGTTTCCATAGACACTCCTCCTTTTAACTAACACTATATTAATCTTTTCTTCTCCCGAGATGCTATGACGAATGGTATCCTTTCTGGAATCAGAACGCCTTTTATCGGGCCTGTGGAGAGATTTATCTATCGTAAAAAAAAAAAAAACAAATGTGCATGCCACATATATTCCACTACTCTTGTAGATATTCCCTGTGTTGAGTGCACTTCTGACCTAACAAGGATGTGGGTGAGGGGGCCTACTGTTCTACAACCGATAGAGGGGGATCCAGAAATCCGCCTCCAAAGATCGCCGCCGAATCGGTTGAGCCTCTGGTTTAAGCCTTCCTCTCGGCTCCAAACTGGAGGACTACCCGGCAAGCAAACAGAATGGGCGCTGGCCTTCTCCCCCGATCTGCCCGCTGTTTACCTGAGGGGATCCTCCACCACCCGCCTAACGCTGGATCTCCCAGTGACCAGCAGTCCCACCCTCTGCACTTGTCCATACCTCTCAGAAAGATCAGCAACACTCCCACCAGGAGAGCCCTCGCATGCTGGCTCCAGATACACTTTCAGCGGTAGGCAGTATCTCAAACGGGTTTTAAGACGACCATGGACATTTGTGCGTCCGGTACCCGCATTCTCCTTCCTCCCAGAGATTCGCGACACCGTCACTGTTCACCAGTCAGGTAAGTGTCGGCCATCCTGGGCGTGTGAATCGGAAGGCGCAGTGACATCAGAGATCCCAGGCGACGCTATAGACTCCAGAGATGCCAAAGGCCCACAACGCCACTGCTACGCAGGATGGCAGCTTGAGGCCTGTCGACTCTGGCCAATACAACTGTCAGCTGTTTACGGATAGTGTCAAATTTCTCCTGCATCTGTGGAAAGCAGGCACAATACCTATCCATCTTTAACCAGTTTTTGTCAATACGACAAATAACAACACTAACTCAAGAAGTTAAAGACACACCACGCAGATGATTGCTAAATATGTCAGTTCGAACAATAAAATATACTATGTGATCAAAATTGATCAGAAGTATCCGGAGACCCCCAAAAACATAGGTTTTTCATATTAGGTGCATTGTGCTGTCACCTACTGCCAGGTACTCCATATCAGCGACCTCAGTAGTCATTAGACATCGTGATACAGCGGAATGGCGTGCTGCGCGTAACTCACGGACTTCAAACGTGGTCAGGTGATTGAATGTCACTTGTGTCATTCGTCTGTACGCGAGATTTGGCTCAAAAATGGTTCAAATGGCTCTGAGCAATTTCAGACTTAACTTCTGAGTTCATCAGTCCCCTAGAACTAACTAACCTAAGGACATCACACACATCCATGCCCGAGGCAGGATTCGAACCTGCGACCGTATAAGTCGCGCGGTTCCGGACTGAAGCGCCTAGAACCGCTCGACTGCCGCCGCCGGCTACGCGAGATTTCCACACTCCTAAAAATGCCTGGGTCCAGCGTTTCCGATGTGATAGTGTAGTGGAAACGCGAAGAGAGACGTACAGCACAAAAGAATACAGGCCGACCTCGTCTGTTGACTGACGGAGACCATCGACAGTTCAAGAGCGTCGTATTGTATAGGCCCCTAATAGGCAGACATCTATCGATACAATCACACAGGAATTCCAAACTGCATCAGGATCCACTGCAAGTACTATAACAGTTAGGCGGGAGGTGAGAAAACTTGGATTTCATGGTCGAGCGGCTGCTCATAAGCCACGCATCACGCCGGTAAATGCCAAATGTCGCCTCGCTTGCTGTAAGGAGGGTAAACATTGGACGACTTAACAGTGGAAAAACGTTGTGTGGAGTGACGAATCACGGTACACAATGTGGTGATCCGATGGCAGCGTGTGGGTATGGCGAATGCCCGGTGGACGTCATCTGCCGGAGTGTGTAGTGCCAACAGTAAAATTCGGAGGCGGTGGTGAGATCGTGTTTTTTGTAGTGTTGGCAGAAGAGCCAACACTGTTTTTCTAGAGGAGGCTGGAATGCACGCGTCTAAATACACACAGACCGGCGTGAGGTCTGGAACAGGACAATGTCTTGAGAATTGCAATAAAGTACGAAATTCTTGTAATACTTGACTTTAATCCATAATTGTAGAACATCGCTCTTGATGATAGATGCTTCATATAATAAATATCAATTGAATACGGCGCCTTGCTAGGTCGTAGCAAATGTAGCTGAAGGCTATGCTAACTATCGTCTCGGCAAATGAGAGCGTAATTGTCAGTGATCCCCTTCTGGCAAAGTCGTCTATACAAATGGGGTGAGTGTTAGGAAGTCTCTCTAGACCTGCCGTGTGGCGGCGCTCGGTCTGCTATCACTGACAGTGGCGACACGCGGGTCCGGCGTATACTAACGGACCGCGGCCGATTTAAAGGCTACCACCTAGCAGGTGTGGTGTCTGGCGGTGACACCACATTTTTCATGCAGGGGTCTTGCACCCCTCGTTGTTCTGTGATGATGATTGCATTTTTCAACACGATCGAGCAGCTGCTCATAATGCACGGCCTGTCACGGAGTGGTTACACGACACTAACATCCCTGTAATGGACTGGCCTGCACAGAGTCCTGACCTGAATCCTATAGAACACCTTTGCGATATTTTGGAACGCCGACTTGGTGCCAGGCCTCAGCGACCGACATCGATACCTCTCCTCAGTGCAGCACTTCGTGATAAACGGGCTGCCATTCCCCAATAAAATTTCCAGCACCTAATTGAACGTATGCCTCCGAGAGTGAAAGCTGCCGTCAAGGCTGAGGGTGGGCAAACACAGTTCTGAATTCCAGCATTACGAACTTGTAAGTCATTTTCAGCCAGGTGTACGGATATTTTTGATCATATAGTGTATATAGCGCTACTAAAGCAGGTAAACGAATTGCTGTCGTTCGCTTTTACTCAGAAGCACGCAAGACTACCACTAAATTAATTAATGTACAATTATCAGCCAGAACCTTGGCGACTACCGACCTACTATAGGTATAACCCAGTCCAGGCGATAAGAGCGCCACCTGACGAGAAATGATTGCTAGTCAGGCGCAGGCAAGGTGCATGTAGCATCAATGAGCGTACTGCCCGTGTGCAGAATGGTGAAGGTGTGCGGTCTATCTGAGTTTGACCGTCTGTGATGGCCTGGAGGCTCGGCACGAGCATATCGGGAACTGTACCTCTCGAGGGGTGTTCGAGCAGTGGTGAGGCGAGTGCCTTCAACACGTGGCTAAATCACGGTGAAATCACGTGCAGACGTCGTGGACGTGGGTAAGCTGGGCAGACTAGTAATGGAGAACGGGTGGCGAACTTTCGCGGACCCAACATCAGACATTAATGCTGAGCGGAGTACAAGTGTGTCTGCACACACGGTGCAGCGAACACTCATAGCGATGGGCCTCCACAGGCGACGCCTCAAGACATCGACAACTGCGACTGAAATGGCACGTGGCTATTGCCACTGGAAGTTGGCGCAGTGGCAGACTGTTGCATGGTTATGATGACTCCCGATATCTTCTTAATCACGCAGCTTGGAGGTCGAGAATCCGTCGTCTTCCAATAAGTCCTTGGCAGCTGTACTGCGGGGCGGAGACAAGCTGGCAGCGGGTTCCATTACGCTCTGCGGAACATTCATGTGGCCATCCGTCGGTCCCGTGGAACACGTGCAAGACAACATGACGGTGAAGGACCATCTTTCAGTGATTGCAGACCACGCACACCCCTTCATGACTATCATGTTTCCCGACGGTAATGACATTTTTCAAGATAATGAACCATGTACGAGGGCCGGAATGTGACGGAGTGGTTCGAGGAACACAGTTATGAGTTCCAGTTGATGTTCTGCCCCCACCACCACCACCACCCAATTCCCCAGATCCGACCCCGACCGAACTCGTCTGAGATGTTATATTGGACAAACTGGGCGGGCATTTTTCGACAGGTTTGAAGAACACATCAGGCAGACAGAGAGCAATACCTCTACCTTTAGGAAACACTTACGCGAGAATAAACATATAGTCAACAACATAGATTCATCCCTTAAAATACTGCATACTCTGCCTAAAAATAGCTTCATGAATATTCTAGAAGAAATAGAGATTTACAACTGTATTAAAAATGGTCCTAGTGACCCACTTAATGATAAACTGATTTAAAAAAGTAAAAGATTTTTTGATAATTTCCAGTCCGTGTTATGTACAAATGACAGACTGTAAAATGGTGGCTTACGGATGCAATACCTTTGACATCTGATGGTAGTTTACCTTCCTAACATTTTGTATAGACAAGCGTGTAAACGAGGTTTTAAATACGTGGACACTTCAAAATTATGCTAGTAACTGTGAAGTTTCATATCCGCTACCACTTGTAATTTATCTATTCTCTCATTTTATGTATTTTAGGATCGCCAATTTTTATGTGATGTATCTGACCAGTTTTGTTTTAAATCATAAGTAACAAATTTTATCAGGAATCTCGGTGTTTTTACTGTAAAGAAAAGTATATGAACTATAACGACGGAAGAAAAGCATACTCCAATGTATTTTATTTTTGTATATTTTATTAATGAAATGTATCCTAGACATTTCATGGTATCCGAAGAATGTGATTTATTGTATAAATCTACCTGAACAGTGATTCATAGAACTGTACTGTTACCTTTGGACACTTATCTAAAAAACTTTAAGCAATTTCGATGGAGTACTATACATATTTACTTAGTCTTGTTTGCTACAATAGAGCTTGTTTGAAGGATTCTCCTGTGTTTGTGCGCAGGCGCTATGATATTTTGTCCCGATTTGTGGGTTGGATTGCTGGCGAGCGTTTTGCGCCACTCATATTCGTAAAACTTATACGCACACAAAGTATTATAGATCAAAGCTCTGTCTTCATCTCATTTACGAGCACTTAAGTCAATGTGAGAGCTTATTAACAGATAACACGTCTATTATCCTCTATTACGTTGTAAGCAAATATTACCATCCTGTCCTACTGCCCCTTACAATCACAGCATTATTAGAAATCTGTATGATGTCGACAGATGAAAAGACATTACGATATAAAGCTTATAAGTTGTATTCTTGGTGTGCACTGTCTTTGCTACGTGCACGGGTAGTATCTTTAGTAAATGTAATTTCGCGGCAACAGAATTAGCTCCACATGTTGTCAGTGCACCTGAGCTTTTATTTGTGATAGATTATCAGAACGATGGTAACATTGACAATACAGCACATATTTAACAACATTTTATGATGTAATAAAAGTCGTACTCATCGGATCTAGTGGGATTCTCGCAGTCAAAAGGCTGCAGATATTTTCTGTGTAGGTAACGTTTGCAATGTTACTTGAATGTTGCCCTGAGGCCGAAATTGCAATCTTAATAATAATTATTTCAGACAGTCAACGGCGACTGTGATGTCTTTTAAGCAACATCTGATATGTGATCGAACACGGCGTCAGAGTTCATCGTCCGCTCCCCGGAAGTAATGAAAGTTATGTAACCTGCGTGTGCAGATGTGGTGCCAACTCAGTCCACTGACCTACAAAGGCCTCACTGCTTCCATGCCACGGCGCGCTGCGGCCGTTATCCGTGTCAGAGGCGGACGCACCAGGCTTTGAGTAGGTGGTCATTATTGTTCTGGTTGATCAGTGCATACAGGCGGTGTGCAAACGATAAGCTGCTGCTGTTCTCGACTCTGTTCTGAGATTGGGGCTGGTGTATCAGCGCGGACTGTTCAAACAGTCCAGAAGGGGTGGTCTATCAAACTGAGGTAGGCAACACAGCGTAAGCACGTAAATCGTGGGACGCCTTCTCAATGGCAATCGACCCCAAAACCGACAGGAATAGTTGCTGTGGACCACGTCAACCAGTTTCCGAGTCAAAATTGAGAACGGAACTGCAAGCAGTGGAGATCAGCAGTTGGGTACATCGCGAAAGGCCATTAGTCACACCGACACATGAAGCTGCACGTCTTCAACGGGCAGACTTTGTACACTAGCCGGGCAGTGGCTGGCTGGGGGCGTGCGCGACGATTCGCGATTTGCCCTGCTTTCGAGCAATACAATACTTCGATTGCACTGTCGGCCCAATGATATGTTTGACCTGCACTATTTGGATGGCGAAATACAGACTGGAGATGGTTCTGTGATGTTGTGGGTCTGCTTTCCGAACCACGACTTGGGTCCACTCATTCATACACTCCTGGAAATGGAAAAAAGAACACATTGACACCGGTGTGTCAGACCCACCATACTTGCTCCGGACACTGCGAGAGGGCTGTACAAGCAATATCACACGCACGGCACAGCGGACACACCAGGAACCGCGGTGTTGGCCGTCGAATGGCGCTAGCTGCGCAGCATTTGTGCACCGCCGCCGTCAGTGTCAGCCAGTTTGCCGTGGCATACGGAGCTCCATCGCAGTCTTTAACACTGGTAGCATGCCGCGACAGCGTGGACGTGAACCGTATGTGCAGTTGACGGACTTTGAGCGAGGGCGTATAGTGGGCATGCGGGAGGCCGGGTGGACGTACCGCCGAATTGCTCAACACGTGGGGCGTGAGGTCTCCACAGTACATCGATGTTGTCGCCAGTGGTCGGCGGAAGGTGCACGTGCCCGTCGACCTGGGACCAGACCGCAGCGACGCACGGATGCACGCCAAGACCGTAGGATCCTACGCAGTGCCGTAGGGGACCGCACCGCCACTTCCCAGCAAATTAGGGACACTGTTGCTCCTGGGGTATCGGCGAGGACCATTCGCAACCGTCTCCATGAAGCTGGGCTACGGTCCCGCACACCGTTAGGCCGTCTTCCGCTCACGCCCCAACATCGTGCAGCCCGCCTCCAGTGGTGTCGCGACAGGCGTGAATGGAGGGACGAATGGAGACGTGTCGCTTCTGCCTTGGTGCCAATGATGGTCGTATGCGTGTTTGGCGCCGTGCAGGTGAGCGCCACAATCAGGACTGCATACGACCGAGGCACACAGGGCCAACACCCGGCATCATGGTATGGGGAGCGATCTCCTACACTGGCCGTACACCACTGGTGATCGTCGAGGGGACACTGAATAGTGCACGGTACATCCATACCGTCATCGAACCCATCGTTCTACCATTCCTAGACCGGCAAGGGAACTTGCTGTTCCAACAGGACAATGCACGTCCGCATGTATCCCGTGCCACCCAACGTGCTCTAGAAGGTGTAAGTCAACTACCCTGGCCAGCAAGATCTCCGGATCTGTCCCCCATTGAGCATGTTTGGGACTGGATGAAGCGTCGTCTCACGCGGTCTGCACGTCCAGCACGAACGCTGGTCCAACTGAGGCGCCAGGTGGAAATGGCATGGCAAGCCGTTCCACAGGACTACATCCAGCATCTCTACGATCGTCTCCATGGGAGAATAGCAGCCTGCATTGCTGCGAAAGGTGGATATACACTGTACTAGTGCCGACATTGTGCATGCTCTGTTGCCTGTGTCTATGTGCCTGTGGTTCTGTCAGTGTGATCATGTGATGTATCTGACCCCAGGAATGTGTCAATAAAGTTTCCCCTTCCTGGGACAATGAATTCACGGTGTTCTTATTTCAATTTCCAGGAGTGTATTATCTCGAACATGAACAAGGCTGAGTATTTCAACATTGTGGATGAGCGACTGTTCCCCTTTTTTTCTATGCCGTCCAAGATGGCCATAATGGTGTTTACTGTACTGCAAAATGGTTCAAATGGCTCTGAGCACTATGGGACTTAAACTTCTGAGGTCATCAGTCCCCTAGAAGTTAGAACTACTTAAACCTAACTAACCTAAGGACATCACACACATCCATGCCAGAGGCAGGATTCGAACCTGCGACCGTAGCGGTCGCGCGGTTTCAGATGGCAGCGACGGCCGGCTTACTGTACTGAAGCAAACGTTCCTGATTTGATGGACATTCAGGCTGTCTCACTTCAGCTGTCTCGCTTCATCACCCGATCTTCGTTCCACAGAAAATGTCTGGGGCTATTTGGAAAAAGGGGGTGAGACATAGCAATCAACAACGCTGCAATTTGATAACCCTACTGGATCTAATAATGGATGAGTGGCTTGAACTGGACACAGCATACATGAAGAAACTTGTGGACTGTCTTCTTTGCCGAAGTGATATTACCAGGATTGGAGATGGAATAACATGGTGATGTATCTTACAGGTAAATACAGTGCCGGAAAAGGAAATTCGTACACCTGGAAAGACGATGCGATGTGATGACGGCATGTGCCACCTGGGGTATAGTAGAAATACTGATAGCACAGTGGCATAGCTAGGAAAGTTCCATCTGTGCCTATCTTAAATAGGGAATGGTCACAGCCAGAAGGCTCAGTGTGGTGAAAACGGGTGAAGCAAGCAGGCAACCATGCCATGGAGACCGGCTCGTGCTTCTTACGGCCAACTGAACGATTTTGAAAGGGGTCAAAGGGCGTCCGTCCGAGTTGCGGGATGGTCCTGTCGGAGAACTGCCACATAAGTTGGATGTGCGGCGTCACTTGGGCAACGATGCTGGTATCGGTGGTCACGTAATCATTCTCACACCCGTAGACGAGGTTCTGCACGTCCACGCAGCACAGATGCCCGCGAGGATCGTCATATTGTAACGGCAGCAGTGGCATATCGTACAGCTAACACAGCGCAGATAAGACGGGTTGCGAGCCCAGACGTGTCAACACGGAGTTGGACTACGCGCATGCACACCTGTAGCACGTCTTCCGCTCATGCCACACGATCGACAAACGTGTGTCGGTTGGTGCCGTCACTTGGAAAATGGAATGGCGCGTCGTGGTCTTGAGTGATGAGAAAACGGATTCTGCCTGCACACAGCAGATGGTCGTTTGCGCGTACGACGTAGGCCTGGTGAGCGCTGCCTCGTGGAATGCATGGGTCCAGCACACACTGGGCCGACCTAAGGCCTTATGGTGATCAACTACAACTCTCGCCCAACTCTGGTGGTTCTGGAGGGGACACTAACCTGTCGTCGGTACGTGCAGAATGCTGTTAGACCCGTTATTTTGGCGTTCTTGCAACAGGAAGGTGATGCGTTGTTTCAGCAGGATAATGCTCGCCTACACCTCGCCCGTGGAACTCGACGTGCTCTGCAAGACGCGCAGCAACTTGTCTGGCCAACACGTTCTCCAATCGTGCACGTGTGGGATGTGATGGGACGGTAAGTGACTCCTGCGACTCGCCAACCTACAACCCTTACAGAACTACGTGGACAGGTCGAGCAGGCGTGGCGTGGCGTGTCCCAGGACGGTATTCGCCGTCTGTGCGTTCAACTGGATGCCACAGTGAGCCCCTGCATTGCTGCCCATGGAGGCTACATGTCGCGTATTCCCCACCGCACACCATTTTTAATTTATATGCAGTTTATATGGAATAAAATTTTAATTAATTTTATAATGCTTATTGTTGCGAGCACGACTGATAAAAAACCATTCTCACTATTAGTTTCTGCAGTTTAAAATATTTTAACTTTATGCACTTTGACCTATTATGTGGGGATACGCCCAACACTGAAAACTTTCCTGCTGTGGACGTACGATCTTTAATTTGCAAACTATTTTTATATAACACTGATATGGAACATGGTATCATTACTGTAACTAATTATGGAATTAAAAAAATGCCCTTAGCTGCTTTCGTCTCTTGAATGCACAGAGCCGGCCGGTGTGGCCGAGTGGTTCTAGGCGCTTCACTCTCGAACCGCGCGACCGCTACGGTCGCAGGTTCGGATCCTGCCTCCGGCATGGATGTGTTGTTCAAAGTTCTAGGGGACTAATGACCTCAGAAGTTGAGTCCCATAGTGCTCAGAGCCATGTGAACCATGTGAATGCACAGAAAATTACTCTTATTACCTGTGCGGAAGTTACAGTATGTTATGTTCACTAAACGTAAAAGCTGCAGTGGATTTTTTTAAAAAATATATGAACACTATTAACTGCCACAACGAACATGAGAGCATGAAACTAAAAAAATGACGTTTGCTTATTATGTTATGAGACAGAACAGGTTTTGACGCAGCAGTGTTTGATTGCACACAAGCAAAATTTTATCACTCATGAATTATTTACGTAACTGATAACATAAGGACAGCTGCACATGTCCACGTGAAAATAACATAATAAAATCCACAATTTCCCTCTGAACTCTCCAGGAAGCTGAAAGAGATGATTTTAATGTACCATTACCTGCTCGGTATGTTGCGGGAAAACTGCTTTCATTCAGTTTAATTTGAATTTGCCGCGGCAGCGGTTCTCGCGATCGCTGCACGGTTCTGCGTCGTGAAAAATTCCTAAAGTGCTGAAAACTGCTAAGAATATGGACTGAAATCTTGGGCAGGCTAGCAATAAATTGTTACAGGTAATAATTTTAACAATTTCTATATTCGAAAAATCAACATAAATTGAACGTACACACCTTTCACAAATATCAGCCTCCAATGGCGTCTTTCTCGACCAAAGGACAAACGAAGGCTACCTACGCATTCAAGCGAGCGTCATAGGCTCTTACAACTTCAACGGCTACAAGAAGACAGAGAGAGTAATGTTTTAACCTCCACTATTTATAGGCCATTTAATATGCATCTTTGTTATCTCTTTGCATTATCAATATCTGCTTCGATACATACATTCGCCGACCACAGACGTTATTTGTGAAATATAAATACATAAATATTGCACAAACATAAAAATGAAAAATTGTTATTTCCTTTTATAGATAATCTACTAGCAATCATACAGTAATGAAATAATAATACAGATAAATGTTTATTTTTTTTGTATATTGTAACGGTTTTGTAAATGTCTTGCCAGGAGACGTCACATACACCACGTACTAATATGAATGTTTCGTCATGCGACGACAGTTGGAACCTTGTAATCGCTTGGGCTATTGATGTGTGAATGCAATCCTTTCACCTAGGTCATATGCTCTGTTGCAACAATAAATTTTGAGTGAATTGGAAACCTCTAAAAGGGTGTGCTGAATTTTTTTCCAACAGTGCACTTTTTACACGCGTCATTCCGACATTTGTGGGAACCAGAAAGCACAAGAAAACTGAAGCGCGTCATATCGGTAACGACGCCAGCGTCTCGTGTGACACCCCACCTGGGCGGTCGGCGCGGGTGCCAGCGGAGTCCCCGTGCGCCGTCATTTGTCATCCTGACGCTGTGTGCCAAGTGGCTCGTTACTGTCAGCTCGGCTGTCCGAGGCAGGCAGCACTGACAGAGGGGGCGGGGGGGGGGGGCGCCCCCTCCCACTGGGCAGACACTTCCCAGCGGCCACGACTGATGAGGCTCGCTATTACGAACAATGCAACACCGTTCACGTACATCACTTTCGTTTTATTAGCTATCAAAGCCGGTTTAGGAGAGTGCTCTTCAGAAGCAGATAGCAAAGCTATTTTACTGTTCGGTAATATGAGCGTGTGTTGGCTTCCGTCGTGTGTCTTTTTAAAGAGCAAAGTTATCTATCATAGGACGACGCTTCGCCTTTCGTTACGTACTTTTGAGCAAGTGAATTAGGTACAAGTGGCTGTCGCGAGTAGCATTCCCTTGCGCTGTGATTACTGCAGTAACGCAATGGAGCACGGTCTGCACGAAACACTCACCTGGGGGCATCCTGAACCAGGACTGCTCGGTTCCCTCCAGACAACCCCTGAACTTTGTCGACGTTTGGACCATCTCGCTTGATGGTCCTCAGATGAGCTGAGTAGGTCTGAGGGCAAATGACCTATGGCGTCAGGCAAACGAAACGATTCTGACGCAGTTTCAGAGCGATGGGGTGGTGCATTGCCTTGCTGTAGGCACGTTATCGGATGGTAGGTTTGTCTGTCACTTGCCAGAGGTAGACGATGGCCGATATATAATGGGCCTCATTTCATCCCATGTAAATACCCTGACCCCCCTTCCCCCACCCCCATACCTGACACACTTTTTTTTTCTTTATTGATTTTCAATTCCCCCCGAAGGGGGCGGGCTGGCAGCAGCTTACTACACTGCTCTACAGCCTACAGACTTTTTTTTTTAAAAAAAGGAAGAAGAAAGAAACAAGAAAAAACAGGCGATAGAATGGTGATTTAAAGTGGAAAATGGCGTAAAAATGTAGAAAGTTAAAACAGAAAGCAAAAGGGGATGGCAATGTTTATAAAATACAGAGGAATCAGACAAGTAACATAGTAGACACACAATTAAAAAACATGGCGACAGTCTGGTTTCTGTTCGTAAGTGATAAAAAGCACACCCAGCGCCAGTATGATGGCTGTTCGCTACACTTCCCAAAAGACACAACACGGAGCACACACTGGAAAAACACACTGTAAAACACTGCACGAAAAAGGCGGCACAAAGATGGCACTCCCTCCCGATCCAAGGCAGATGGGGGGGGGGACCTGGAGTAGGGGGAAAAACAAGGAGGGAGGAGAGGAAAAAACGAAAAGGGGGGAACCAAGGAGGTAGAGGACTAATAAAGGGGGAGAAGGGCAGACGCGAGACGGAATGAGAGGAGGCAGAGGAGGGAAATGTAAAAGGACTCGGGGGAGAGAAGGGGCCAAAGAGAGGGGTGGTGTGGAAGAAAGAGGATGGAAGGGGGGGAGAGGGAGCCCAGGAAAAGGACAGAGGAAAGGAGGGGGAGTGAGGATCAGAGTTGATATGAGGGATAAATGGAGGGAGAGAGTGCAACATTCGGGAGGGGGAGTTGATGGAAGCCACCGTGGGAAAGGAGATGTAGGGTGTAGAGATGGAGGGTAGGGGGGACACAACAGCGAAGACGTGGCAGGGGGCGGGGATGGGAGAGGAGAGGGGCAACCAGGGGGTGAGGGGGATCAAGGCGGCAGGAGGTGTAGAGGATGCGGATATGTTCGAGGAATAGGAGCAGATGGGGGAAAGGAATGAGGTCATAGAGGATCCGCGTGGGGGACGGGAGGCGAATACGGAAGGCGAGGGAGTGCATGACGCTCAAGGATCTGGAGGGACTTATAGAATTTGGGGGGGGGAGGCAGATATCCAGGCAGGACTGGCATAACATAGGATGGGACGGATTAAGGATTTGTAGGTGTGGAGGATGGTAGAGGGGTGCAACCCCCATGTCCGGCCAGAGAGGAGTTTGAGGAGTCGGAGGCGGTTGTGGGCTTTGGATTGGATGTACCTGACACACTGTAATTCTCCGTGATCAACCAGACCGATGCCCAGTTGATAAGCGAGACGCGTCGCTTTATGTTTGCTCGTACAATACCGTCGGCGTGATGCAACGCATACTGCTGGTCGTCAGTGAGAACGGCTTTTTGGTCCGGCGTAACGACAAGCGACGGCACGAAGATGAAGAACGCAGGAGCAGAGAAGGCTGTGAGACGACGTCAGCCAATAGCCCGCTGACTGTGACGTCACCACCACAGTAGCGGCCTCCACCAACACCACCTGGACTACAGGCCCGCGCGCGCACTTGTGACGTCACATACTGATGGCCGGGTCTGTATCGGAACGCTTCTGTTAAGCACTCTGCAGCTATACGAGCTTTACGAGCTTTAGAGCTGAGACCGCATAGGGATTCTCGTGCTTTCCTCTTCTACATGGCCTTGTAATGAATGTATGGAAATTTATATCATTGCGTAAAGTAAATGAACAAAACTGCCCTATGTTATTTCAGGATGTAAAATTATTTTGACGATTTGCGTTAAATACGCGTTTCTAGGCTTGAATACAAACTGTAATTTTAAATTCTGTCTTTTACCTCGGGAGCTATGCTTTCTTGAAGTAAAAAATCGGCAATATGCAACAAGAAGCAGACGTTTTCGGTTTTAAATAAAGCAGCTGGAGCTCCTACAGAATTTAAGAATTTGTTTCCCTGGTTATTTTCCTAAATTATACTCTCCACTTCAAAATTTGTTGACCTCACACGAAACTCAAATCATTCGACGAAATGAAGCGCCTCCTGACATAATGTTTAATAAATCAAAAAACCCGAAAAAATATTTTATTTCCCTGTTTCTCCAGAACTTAAGAACCTTAAACATGCAAAGATTGTTTCTCCTATATCCTTGATTGAAATTCATGTCACAGAGTGCTGTTAATTTAATCATAAAGCACTCACCTCGAAATTCTGATTTCTATACTGCTTCATCTGTCGAACACTGAATTCATTAAAGCAATTTTCTAAGGTAGTTTACTCAAACTGAAATTATTTCCGAATACCTGTGTATGTAAAACTGAACAAAATTATTCTGTAGCTCTTCCAAATAAAAGTACTGCAAACTCAATAATCTGGTAGGAATGATAAGGAATACTGAACATTTTCGAGTCACACTAATTAATATAACTATCTGTATAACAATAGTTGCAAATATGAGAGACATTTCACAGCCAGCTTCGTATTAAACTCGAAGCAATGGTCCAGAATTAAGAAACAAGTGATACTGGTACATGATACATGTTGTTGTTGTTGTTGTGGTCTTCAGTCCTGAGACTGGTTTGATGTAGCTCTCCATGCTACTCTATCCTGTGCAAGCTCCTTCATCTCCCAGTACCTACTGCAACCTACATCCTTCTGAATATGCTTAGTGTATTCATCTCTTGGTCTCCCTTTACAATTTTTACCCTCCACGCTGCCCTCCAATGCTAAGTTTGTGATCCCTTGATGCCTCAAAACATGTCCTACCAACCGATCCCTTCTTCTAGTCAAGTTGTGCCACAAAATGCTCTTCTCCTCAATCCTATTCAATACCTCCTCATTAGTTACGTGATCTACCCACCTAGTCTGCAACATTCTTCTGTAGCACATTTCCAAAGCTTCTATTCTCTTCTTGTCCAAACTATTTATTGTCCATCTTTCACTTCCATACATGGCTACACTCCATACAAATACTTTCAGAAACGACTTCCTGACACTTACATCTATACTCGATGTTAACAAATTTCTCTACTTCAGAAACGCTTTCCTTGCATTGCCAGTCTACATTTTATATCCTCTCTACTTCGACCATCATCAGTTATTTTGCTCCCCAAATAGCAAAACTCCTTTGCTACTTTAAGTGTCTCATTTCCTAGTCTAATTCCCTCAGCATCACCCAACTTAATTCGACTACATTCCATCATCCTCGTTTTACTTTTGTTGATGTTCATCCTATATCCTCCTTTCAAGACACTGTCCATTCCGTTCAACTGTTCTCCAAAGTCCTTTGCTGTCTCTGACAGAATTACAATGTCATCGGCGAACCTCAAAGTTTTTATTTCTTCTCCCTGGATTTTAATAGCTACTCCAAATTTTTCTTTTGTTTCCTTTACTGCTTGCTCATTATACAGATTGAACAACATCGGGGAGAGGCTACAACCCTGTCTCACTCCCTTCCCAACCACAAATGCAAGAAACGTAGGTTTGCCTTTCCTTAATCTTTCTTCTAAGATAAGTCGTAAGGTCAGTATTGCCTCACGTGTTCCAACATTTCTACATAATCCAAACTGATCTTCCCCGAGGTCGGCTTCTACCAGTTTTTCCATTGGTGTGTAAATAATTCGCGATAGTATTTTGCAGCTGTGGCTTATTAAACTGATAGTTCGGTAATTTTCACATCTGTCAACACCTGCTTTCTTTGGGATTGGAATTATTATATTCTTCTTGAAGTCTGAGGGTATTTCGCCTGTCACATACATCTTGCTTACCAGATGGTAGAGTTTTGTCAGGACTGGCTCTCCCAAGGCCGTCAGTAGTTCTAATGGAATATTGTCTACTCCCGGGGCCTTGTTTCGACTCAGGTCTTTCAGTGCTCTGTCAAACTTTTCACGCAGTATCATATCTCCCATTTCATCTTCATCTACCTCCTCTTCCATTTCCATAATATTGTCCTCAAGTACATCGCCCTTGTACAGACCCTCTATATACTCCTTCCACCTTTCTGCTTCCCCCTCTTTGCTTAGAACTGGGTTTCCATATGAGCTCTTGATATTCATACAAGTGGCTCTCTTTCCTCCAAAGGTCTCTTTAATTTTCCTTTAGGCTGTATCTATCTTACCCCTAGTGAGATAAGACTCTACATCCTTACATTTGTCCTCTAGCCATCCCTGCTTAGCCATTTTGCACTTCCTGTCGATCTCATTTTTCAGACGTTTGTATTCCTTTTTGCCTGCTTCATTTACTGCATTTTTATATTTTCTCCTTTCATCAATTAAATTCAATATTTCTTCTGTTACCCAAGGATTTCTACTAGCCCTCGTCTTTTTACCTACTTGATCCTCTGCTGCCTTCACTATTTCATCCCTCAGAGCTACCCATTCGTCTTCTACTGTATTTCTTTCCCCCATTCCTGTCAATTGTTCCCTTATGCTTTCCCTGAAACTCTGTACAACCTCTGGTTTAGTCAGTTTATCCAGGTCCCATCTCCTTAAATTCCCACCTGTTTGCAATTTCTTCAGTTTTAATCTACTGTTCATAACCAATAGATTGTGGTCAGAGTCCACATCTGCCCCTGGAAATGTCTTACAATTTAAAACCTGGTTCCTAAATCTCTGTCTTACCATTATATAATCTATCTGATACCTTTTAGTATCTCCGGGATTCTTCCATGTATACAACCTTCTTTTATGATTCTTGAACCAAGTGTTAGCTACGATTAAGTTGTGCTCTGTGCAAAATTCTAGCAGGCGGCTTCCTCTTTCATTTCTTAGCCCCAATCCATATTCACCTACTATGTTTCCTTCTCTCCCTTTTCCTACTGTCGAATTCCAGTCACACATGACTATTAAATTTTCGTCTCCCTTCACTACCTGAATAACTTCTTTTATCTCATCATACATTTCTTCAATTTCTTCGTCATCTGCTGAGCTAGTTGGCATATAAACTTGTGCTACTGTAGTAGGCATGGGCTTCGTGTCTATCTTGGCCACTATAATACGTTCACTATGCTGTTTGTAGTAGCTTACCCGCACTCCTACTTTTTTATTCATTATTAAACCTACTCCTGCATTACCCCTATTTGATTTTGTATTTATAACCCTGTATTCACCTGACCAGAAGTCTTGTTCCTCCTGCCACCGAACTTCACTAATTCCCACTATATCTATCTTTAACCTATCCATTTCCCTTTTTAAATTTTCTAACCTACCTGCCCGATGAAGGGATCTGACATTCCACGCTCCGATCCGTAGAATGCCAGTTTTCTTTCTCCTGATAACGACGTCCTCTTGAGTAGTCCCCGCCCGGAGATCCGAATGGGGGACTATTTTACCTCCGGAATATTTTACCCAAGAGGACGCCATCATCATTTAACCATACAGTAATGCTGCATGCCCTCGGGAAAAATTACGGCTGTAGTTTCCCCTTGCTTTCAGCTGTTCGCAGTACCAGCACAGCAAGGCCGTTTTGGTTAATGTTACAAGGCCAGATCAGTCAATCATCGAGACTGTTGCCCCTGCAACTACTGAAAAAGCTGCTGCCTCTCTTCAGGAACCACACGTTTGTCTGGCCTCTCAACAGATACCCCTCCGTTGTGGTTGCACCTGCGGTACGGCTATCTGTATCGTTGAGACACGCAAGCCTCCCCACCAACGGCAAGGTCCATGGTTCATGGGGTGATACATAACTGCTTTTAAAAACAATTGGCAAATGTGGTGCAATGGAAACAAATAACACACTACAAATTTTTTGTCATTTACTTGCCCTTGAATGATGCGTAGACACAAATTCCTGTCTGGGAATAGCTGCAATCCAGCGATTTCTCAACTTCACACATTTGGGAAATCGAAACATGTGCACTTTCATGCCTTTTCAGGATTTATAATTTCCCTGGCAAAAGGCAACGCAGCACTTGAATCCCATACTTCGAACAACTATAGGCGAATACTGTATGAAATATATATCACTTTCATGTGTCACACACTTTCAACACAACATACACGCCAACAGGACTGCCGACTGAAGGTAAGATGTCCAACAGTTTGTGACGTCACGTGACAATATGGCCGCTGTGCGTAGGTCTTGTATCTAGAAGGCTTTTTCTCTACAGGAAGAGAATATAAGCGCCGCTCCTGCCAGCCTCGACCAGAGAGTAGAAGGCGGAGACTAAGCAGAGAGGCCTAGATGAGCGATGACATTAACGATAGCAGTGACTTAAGAGCGAGTGTGAATGCTTACGTGGACATCGTATATAGTGAAAGACACTAGCTGTTTGCAAAGTTAAGTACTGTCAATCTTCTTATTGTGATCAACGCTATTGATGCCATTTGCTTGAATTGTTGTATAGCTATCCGAGAAAGCAGCATCCTTTAGGCAACCTATAACAGACGAGCGGGTAGGATCCCACACTTCTGAGGTCCTGCACTGAACATGTCAGTGGTTTCCTGAACTTTGGCTTCACTACTAGATGCTACAACCTGCAATGGTTGAGGGCGAGCGCAGCCAACAATCAGTTACTGATCACGCCATTTGACTCCTACAGCGGACACGGGTCCCACATCGACGATGATCATGCTGGATGTAGGGCACTCGACAGCGTAGTCGTAATCGCCCTTACAGGATATCAACATACATTACTCTTGTGGTTTGAACGATGTCCGTTCTCACAAACGAAACTGCAGTGACTATTATCCTGGAACATACATTAACAGATTTCTTTAAAATGTTTTTCTATGTTGGTACTGTAACCTCCCCCTCACTTATCGACCTTAATGACAGTGAAAAATTAAACCGCGTGTACCTAATGGAAATTTGGGAAAAGCAATCGTCACCGAAGTTAATCTGTCGGTAAAGAGGGAGGAAAGTGTTACATCTAAATGAAACGAGAAATGCAAATGAAACTGGTGGAAATTAATTTTGAAAAGGGGTAAAGTTAATAAAGAAACTGAATGTGCGGCCGTTACATTAACAATTAACTAGCGGTAATTAGATATTTGAGATTTGGGGGAAATTACGGTCGCCAGTCCTATGGACAATTACTATAGTAACTGAAAAAGAAAGGTTATTACACATATAATTAGCACTAGAAGCGTGGCAACTGAAGGTTGACACGTTTAGTGTGAAAAATGAAAGTTTGTCAGAAGTAATAAATTTCGCTACACTCTGACTTAATTTAGTAAAACAATTAATAAAACCGGAAAATCGAAAGTCAATTTAGTGACTGAAGTGAATAGTGAGCTTTGTTTCTGAAGCACATCGAAATTCAGTAAAATACGGTTAGTCTTGGACTACCTCAACAATCATTTCAAAAGCTACTTGAATCTACGCAATTTAGAAATAAGAGATTTAACTTTGAACTTGAATTAAATGATTCTGAACAATTAACAATAGTAAGATTTAGTACGTACCAAGCTGAGCTGCAGTCACAGGTAAGCTAAAATACAGTAACAAAACTCGCACTCTTAATTTGTGCTTGTGTAATCTAAATATTGTAGCCAGCTATGAATACCTTGACTGAACTTTGAAATTAAAGCAGTGAAATCGAATGATGCTGGCGTTTGAATTTCAACGACACTCTGGTTCATTTCGGAAAAGGAAGGGACCCTGCTTGGTAATGCAATTGGGACAATGAGCAACAAAGGTTCATGCTAAGTTGGTGTAGTTTTCTGATGCAACAGTTTGAAAAGCTGAGGTCTGCCATACAGTTGCAAAACTTTACGTGCTTCCAGTCTTCCTTGTTGGTTGATTGAAGGTTTGAAGCCGTCGATCGAGGAGGTGGCGACAATCACACATTGTCGGCCGTCGCTGTTGCAGAAGCTGGATGTTGGCGCGCCTTCTTCTCGACACTGTCACCAGGCGAAACGGGCTCTTGATGTGCGCCAGCTAATGCTTCCCGTCCGCGACACCGTGTCAGAAACTATCATAGCAAATCGAGCGCAATTACATGCTGCCAAACCCCGAAAGCGCGGCAACTCGCGGGAGCGTCACACAACACACCTGCTCCACCGCACTACTCCAGCCAGACTATCTCTGCTCTCGCTCCACGCGGCCGAGTTAACGCTACCAAAGATCCTAAACACTTTGGTTCTCGACACGACGTATCGATGTATTCGTTCGATAGCATAGTTTTCCCTAGGCAAGACCCAGCGTAAAAATACAATTTTGAGAAACAAACCAACATAAATATATAAATAAATAAATAAATATATATATAGACACACACACACACACACACACACACACACACACACACACACACACATATATATATATATATATATATATATATATATATATATATATAGTAAAACAATTACAATATATAAAGACACAGAAATGTCATATCTTCAGGTAACGAAGTAAGGAAAAAAATTTATAAATTTATAGTACGATAGATGGAAATAGGAGGATATGCATTTCCGGCGTTACAGTACAAATACATGTTTTGTGCGTATTGCATTCCTTCACTCGTTTAGAAAAACATCTTAAGGCCATGCTGCCTGTTACATGGATGGCTAACTGTTCACTCAGAGCCCATTCCTCAGTACTTTAGGTAGGAGACCAGACGCTCCACAAAGTTTTGACATGTGTGATGAAGAGTGCCAGTCTTGCTTCCGAGATTGGGGCGGAGCTCACCATCTGCAACACCGTCGACTGAACCGATTGTGGTCCTTTGCTGCAGAGCCGAGTGGAGGGGCTGAATCGGAGGCTCAGGCGGTTCTGTGACCGTGTAGGCTGCAGATTCCTTGACTTGCGCCATCGGGTGGTGGGTTTCCGGGGTCCGCTTAATAGGTCAGGAGTCCACTACACACAGGAAGCGGCTACACGGGTAGCGGGGGCTGTGTGGAAGGGACTCGGCGGTTTTTTAGGTTAGAGGGTCCCAGGAAACCACAGAAAGGGCGTCCGTCTAAAAGGGGGCAGGTAAAACACAGTAAGGTACTTATGGAATCTATTGGTATTCTAGTTGTAAATTTTCGTAGCTGTGCTGGGAAAGAACCAGAGCTCCAAGCCCTAATAGAAAGCACTGAAGCTCAAATAGGTACAGAAAGCTGGCCAAAGCCGGAAATCCGTTCAGCCGAAATTTTTTCAAACGATCTAACAGTGTTCAGAAAGGATAGATTAAGTAGTTGTTGGTGCAGTATTTATTGCTGTCAGAAGTAGTTTGGCTTGTAGTGAAATTGAAGTAGATAGTTCCTGTGAAATAGTATGGGCAGAGGTTTTACTTGAAGATCGGACTAAACTATTAATTGCATCGTTTTACCTACCCCCGACTTAGAAGATATAGTTGTTGAACAGTTCAAAGAAAACTTGAGTCTCATTTAAAATAGCTACCACACTCTCATACAGTTATAGTCGGTGGCGACTTCAATCTATCCTCGATATGCTCGAAAAATTATATGTTTAAAGCCGGCGGTATGCGTAAAACGTCACCCGAAATTGTGCTGAATGCTTTCTCAGAAAATTCTTTTGAACAATTAATTCATGAGCCTACTCGAAGCGTAAATGGTTGCGTAAGCGTACTTGACCTCTTAGCAGCAAACAATCCTGGACAAATTGGGAGTATCATGACGAATACAGGGATTAGCGACCATAAGGCAGTAGCTGCTAGGCTGAATACCATAATACCTATAACCGTCAAAAAGAAACCCAAAGTATTTCTGTTCAAAAAAGCTGTAAAAATGCTCTTAACGCCATTTTAAGAGACTGTCTCCACTCCTTCCGATCTGATCACAGGTGTAGAAAAGATGTGGAATGGTTTCAAACAGTATCGACGGCAACTGAGAGATATGTACCACATACATTAATAAGTGATGGTACTGATCAACCATGGTACACAAAACAGGTCAGATCGCTGTTGCAGAAGCAGCGAAAAGCATACCAAATTTAAAAGAAAACAAAATCCCCAAGACCGGCAAAGTTTTACAGAAGTTCGAAATGTAGCGCGTACTTCAGTGCGAGATGTTTTAATAATTTCCACAACGAAACTCTGTCTCGGAATCTGGCAGAAAACCCAAAGAGATACTGAACGTATATAAAACACACCAGCGGCAAGACGCAATCAACACCTTCACTGCGCGATAACAACGGTGAAGTCACTGATGGCAGTGCCACCAAAGCACAGTTATTAAACACGATTCTGCGAAACTTGTTCACCAAAGAAGACGAAGTAAATGTTCCTGAATTCCAATCAAGAGCAACTGCCAAGATGAGAAACATAGAAGTAGATACCCTCGGTGTAGCAAATCAGCTTAAATCACTTAATAAAGGCAAGGCTTCTGGTCCAGATCGTATACCAGTCAGGTTCCTCTCAGAGTATGCAGATACAAAAGCTCCATATTTAGTAATTATATACAACCGCTCGCTCACAGAAAATTCGGTACCTAAAGACTGGAAGGTTGCTCAAGTCACACCAATACCCAAAAAGGGAATTATCCGCTGAATTATAGGCCTATATTACTAACGTCGATTTGCAGTAGGGATTTTTAACATATACTGTATTCGAACATTATGAAGTAGCTAGAAGAAAACGATTTATTGACACATAGTCAGCACGGATTCAGAAAATATCGTTCTTGCGAAATACAACTACATGTTTATACTCATGAACTAATGAGTGCTACAGACACGGGATGTCAAATTGATTCCATATTTATAGGTTTCCAGAAGGCTTTCGTCACCGTTCCTCACAAGCGTCTTCTAACCAAACTGAGTGCCTACGGAGTATCGCCTCAGTTGTGCGACTGGATTCGTGATTTCCTGTCAGAAAGGTCACAGTTCGTAGTAATAGACGGTAAGTCATCGAGTAAAACAGAAATAATATCCGGTGTTCCCCAAAGAAGTGTTATAGGCACTCTATTGTCCTGATCTACATTAAAGACATAGGAGAATATCTCAGTAGCCGTTTTAGATCGTTTGCAGATGATGCTGTCATTTACTGTCTTGTAAAGTCATCAGATGACCAAAAAGAATTGCAAAATGATTTAGATATATGTATGGTGAGAAAAGAGGCAATTGATCCTGAATAAAGAAAAGTGTGAAGTTATTCATATGAGTACTAAAAAAAATCTGGTAACTTTCGATTACGCGATAAGTCACACAAATCTGAAAGCTGTAAATTCAACTAAATACTTAGGGATTACAATTACAAATACCCTACATTGGAACAGTCATATAGATAACGTTGTGGGTAGAGCAAACCAAAGACTGCGATTCATTGGCAGAACACTTAGAAGGTGCAACAGATCTACTAAAGAGACTGCTTACACCACGCTCTGTAAGCGTATTGTCATACCGCTGGCTTAGTTGTGGAGTATCTTTGCGCGGCAGCCGCGTCTGTAGTGAGTCGAGCACGGGACACGAAACTGTTATGTTGTGTAGTGTGTAGCTCTGCATGTAGAAGCATTGTTAGTATTCAGATTGAAGTGTTGCTACAAGTGATATTACAGTCAATTGATTAAATATGGAAGTAATTCAGAGGAAAAGTACGTCAAGATGTAATTAAAAAAGAGCAGTGCCGCCGATAACGTATTTGTGTATCCTCTCGTTGCGTGTCGCACAGAATCAATCATCCGCGCCGTGCTCGGTCTCCCAGAATGAACTGATGTGAATCAGTAGAAATTAGTTACCATAAAAGAGTGCAGTCAAGTGCCAGTGTCTTGTAGCGAGCGTGAGGACGTGCGTTCGATCATCGCGTTTCCGCATTATCAACAATCAGCCGCGCCGCGACGGTTACGCGCACGCTCGTACAAGTGAGAACTGAGAACTGAAAAATTAACTTTACGAACAGTGTTATATCATTACTAGTTACAAGGAGGACTGTTACCAGATATCTGTATGTGTGACGAGCGTAAGAACTTTCGTTTGATCATTCGGCTTCCGCATCATCAACAATCACCCGCGTCGTGTCGGTTACGCTTATGCTCGTCCGAATGATATTTTGCACTGTTAATCATCACGATTGTTAATTGGGAGAAACATTTACGATTTAGAGAGTAAACAGTGCAACCTGTGGTTTCCATATCATCTCAGAATATAGATGTTCATACTAGACATAGGACTGTGTTGTGTTTTAACGCTCAGTGGCTCCCTTAAACCCGCTTGCATATTTCGGCAGATAATTTGAGGCAAGCCAGCAGCAGTGTGGAGCAGAACAGTACGACCACCGCGGGATTACCAGGTACCTGGTGTGGACAGGGCGCACGGTCAAGAAATGAGAAGTCAGTCTAAGGTACCCCCCACCCATTCGTACTCCCGGGCGTGTTACAGCTTGTCCGCCCTATTCTGGAGTATTGCTGTGCGGTGTGGAATCCGTATCAGGTGGAACTGACGGATGATATGGCAAAGGTTCAAAGGAGGGCGGCTCGTTTTGTATTATCGCGAAGTAGGGGAGATAGTGCCATAGACACGATACGTGAATTGGAGTGGTAATAATTAAAACAAAGGCGTTTTTCATTGCGACGGGATCTTCTCATGAAATGTCAATCATCAGTTTTCTCCTCCGATTTCGAAAACATTATGTTGGCACTCACCTACATGGGGAGAAATGATCATCGCGATAAGATAAGAGAAATCAGGGCTCTCACCCAAAAATTTAAGTGCTCGTTTTTCCCGCGCGTCGTTCGAGAGTGTATAACACTCCTACCGTCTGCTACTACTGTACCATAACCTTAAAGCTGGAAACAGGCTGTGAAATGAAATTGTTTTGTTAAAGCAATTATGGTATAAAGCAACAGAGCAGTGTTACCCTCTGAGAGGAATTTTGTTATGTTGACCGTGTTGTACCTAACGGAGGTGGCTTATCGGAAGTGAAAGTCAGAATTACGTAAATATTTGAACAGTAACAAACAAAATTTTGCCTATCTGCACTGTTTAACGGATAAAGAAAACGGTCGCCAGCCTAACTAGGCAAGAGAATGATCAACATTCTCGTTCAAGAAAATAGTTATTAGTAACTTTAATGGATAAACACAACCTATACTTTGTCACACGCGAGTGCAGTGAACTCTAACACATACATATGTTTACGGTAAGATTGAAACTAACAGAGCAGCACAAACTATTTGCAAAATTATAACAGATACCGAAACACACTATTACTTTCAGGGCTTACACAAAGTGAATGGTCTTTATAACATTACTATTAATATGCACTTCTAATACATAAGAGAGACAAACACTTAGCAATCATGAACATATAATTTTCTACTATTGCAGTTTCCCACTTTTACTACAGCGAAACACATGTTGACAAAATTGCAAGAAACTGACTCGCCTTTTAGAATTTACTACAGACAACAATGTGAGCATTTACTTTATAAGCCTCAGTCTTAAGAACTTTTAATTTTGATGTTGGCAACAGCACTTTAATAAGCAGTTTTAACAGGAATATTTTCAGCAAACAACATTTACTTTCACTCACTCTCTTGCCACATTAACTTTAACTTTCTTTTTTTACTATGTTGAAGAGGCATTAATGAGCAAAATACTGGGCTTTAATGTTCTTTTAGTAAGGACACTCGGATATCACTTTAGTTCAAACGGAGAGGAACCTGAGAGGTGTTATGATGAGGAGAAAAATCAGGGTAGGTACAAAAATTCAGATCTAAATTACCTTATATTTGAGCACACTAACACATCCATTAAGCTGATCCTTCACTGTACATCTTTGTAGTATTCCGATGTAATGATTGCGCAATGTGGTGGCAACTGCATGTTGTTAGGTGGAATTGCAGGTAGAATTGCTGGACTCGGTCATTTCTTGGTGGCGATGATAGATACAAATTCCAGAATAGTTCCAGCTATTTATCCATCCATCCGAGGCATTGGAAAGTAGCAGAAAAAGCCTCTCTCGGAACCAGCACAATATGCATCTTTTACATGGCAGTGCACAGTTTGGTAGCTCGTCCCCGACTCGTAGCTTGTCCCCGACTGACTCTTGCTCCACCTTTTCTGCCTAGGCCAACCACAATTTGCGCGCGCTACACAGTTCCGTTCCCGTGGGGAACCACAACAGCTTTTACATACAGAATAACTAAGAACCTTAAGTGAGGATCAGCAGTTTACATAACAGCAACCAATTGCATTAAATAAAAAAGAACATTTGCACATATTGATATTTCTACAAAAACTTATTCACACAGAAATTACAATTATGTATAGTAAGTTTTGTTCCCTCCAAATGGGACAAAGAATTTAAATGACAGATACACTGATTTGCATAGAATCAAACCATGACATCAAAGTTTTTTACAAAGAAAGGAGTATACAGTTTTGTGTTATCGATTCAAACAAACACATTTACAGAAACTCAACGATGTAATATTAAATAAAACAAAAGGCAAAATAAATCAGCAGAGTATTAGAGCTATGGTGTTACAAGTGGAACGGTAGAGAGACAGCTTGAAGGTGGTTCATTGAACCCTCTGCCAGGCACTTTATTGTGAATAGCAGAGTGATCCCTTAGATGTAGATGTAGATACATTGTTGTTAGTTAGGATAATGGACATTTCTCCAGCCAAGTATTGCATACTCTTCACACATTGCTGAAACATGAAATGGTGTGTCAATGCAGTGTGTCCTCCTTCGTCGGCGCCGCTGCCAGAGTTCTGCCACGCCTGGGAGATGGATTCGATACACTCGAGTGTGTTGTTTATCACCTCCAGCCACTGGTCTTCCCACTGACACGTATTATTTCTATCCGACAGCAGTGTGGTGGCGTGCAGAGCGACCGATCAGTGAATCGCAGTGCCTCCTGTACACACTTCTTCGCTGCTTTTCCGGCCGCATCTTTTCTCGTATCCCACACCTTAACTGGGACACGCAGTAACCACCACAACACCGCCTCTTGGCGCTTTTGAGTCTGCTGCAAGGCATCTTTCACATGAGAATCGTTTTTCCCGTGGGATACAGTTTCCGTGTAAGCTGTAAGGCACTGAGAGAGCCGCAGCAGATGCAGTGCATTTGTAATGTTGATGCATTAATTTGTTCTGAAAGCGGTGCTGATATTCAAGATAATAAAAGCGGGTTGAAAGCCGTGAGCTATCTGGGGAAGTTAACCTTGCATTACTGAGTAACTGTTTAACCAGGTATCCAGTCTAGCATACCAAATTTCTAACCAGACTAACATTAATTATAATCTTTTAATAGTCAGCTAACGACAACCGGTGATATACATATAAAAAGATAATTTAAATAAAAAGAAATAAATCAGTTTATATTTGGACATTTATTTTAACATTGATCATTGTTCCGTTAAAATTTCAGCATATTACACTGGATTCATAACCAAACTGGTGCCTTATTCAGGATTGTGAAAATGTGAGTTTGTGATCTTACGGAACACATCAAATATGGACCCAAGATTGGGAGACTGCATACAATACCGCATTCATAAAATAACACACGAAGAACGTTGAAACATATGCAAGAGGAAATTAACCACAACCGAACGATTCAATTTTCACCCAAAGAAGTTACGTTCGTAGCGCAATCCTGTCCGTCATGTAATTACCACACACTGGTATACTAAATTCATATTAACTCTCTGTGAAATCTTCCTGAAAAGAATAGCTGAGGCCTACTTTGATGATTACAGCACATGATTCATCCGTGGTCAACTTGGTTTACACAAAGAGTGTAACTCCACAGTAATTTTGATAATTAAAATAAATTACATCGAAACGCAATTTACAAAAGAAAAACCGCGAACTGGTTACTATCATCTTGCTATTAACCTGATGGGTCAAACAATTGTATAAACACGTGGTACTGGTCTCAGAAAGTACACCCCATGTGGGTTGAACATAATGAAAAGTTGCTGTATTGAAAAATATTGTCAAGACGAGACGTTATAATCTCACGCACATTCGCATTTAAGATTGATGATCTTAGTTAGAGTTACGTGTCATCAGCATGTGGTTCCACTCACAAAGTAGTGACAAAGCAACTACTGGAAGATATGCTGAACTTCACACTCGAATTACACTGCGTTGCAATTTAAGATAACATAAGATATTTTAGATTTAAACCTCAAATAAAGGTGATTAAATTTTCAGTTAGGCTGAACTTAAGAAATCCATTGTCCTACGGACTTAACAGAGACGCGCTTAGCCGGAGATCTTACCAGTTCAGACGCTCGCCATGGACAGACTGCCATGGGCCCCTACCGAGGTTGCCTCACAGATACAAACGGAAGTGACCAGAGAGGCAGCTTCCTATACGAACATTACAAGGGACGGACAGGACCATACTAAGAATAGAAACCTCTTTGCTTTTAGAAAGCGTAGCTACCTGTTCCGATGTTGGTCCTACTGTTCTCTAGCAGACAGGCTTGTCTGCTACCATCAAGCATGAAACTATAAATACATTTGCTCATTCATCCTTTCACACAGAAGGGGTTGGCGATGACAGTATCTTATCATATACAGTACATAAAACAAAGCAGATGTAGGTTCCGTATGAGACTGTGTGACATGAATTACATATAAACTGTGTTTTGAAGTGTAGTAGTGTGACAGATCGTTCTTGTTTATGTGTAAAAGTACCACGTTCCACTGCTCAGTCTCCTCCCAGATAGAGTCAGAAACACCACAGTAAATTTAGAAGAGGAATTTATGCAGTAAATGACAACAGATTTAAGAAATTAACATGAAAGGAATCCAACAGAGACCTTTCACATTCTATTGCAGCCCCTACTTACCTGTGATTCATGATACCATATACCTTGGTTACATAATTTTTTAGTTGTTCTGGGAGGCGATTTCTGAAGACCCTATCAAGGAAGACAGTTGAACAGCTGACTATTCTCCTGCTTCGATTCAACTGTATATGGAACGACAAAATCTTGATAAAGCCGTGAAATGGAAGAAAACAAATTTTATAAATTTAGTTTGGCGTACAAGCTCTGTTGCTCTCTGGCACGCTTACAGTTACTTTGCCCTCTGAAGAGCCGGCCAGAGTGGCCGAGCGGTTCTAGGCGCTTCAGTCTTGAACCGCGTGACCACTACAGTCGCAGGTTCGAATCCTGCCTTGAGCATGGATGTGTGTGATGTCCTTAGGTTAGTTAGGTTTAAGTAGTTCTAAGTTGTAGGGGACTGAAGACCTCAGATGTTAAGTCCCATAGTGCTCAGAGCCATTTGAACCATTTTAGGCACATAGGGAACACACACGACACAGATCTGTAAGTCCACGGTATTGGTGATAAATTGAGGAAATCGCTCGAAACACATGTGCTGCAAAATGTCACTGTTTCATGCGCATGTGCCCCGACATCAGTATGGGATATGATTACCATGCACATGCACACAGGCCGCACAATGGGTTGGCATAATCTGGATCAGGTGGTCGAGCAGCTGCTGAGGTACAGCCTCCCATTCTTGCACCAGTGCCTGTCGGAGCTCCTGATGTGTCGTAGGGGTTTGAAGACATGCAGCGATATGTCGACCGAGAGCATCCCAGACGTGCTCGGTGGGGTTTAGGTCTGGAGAACGGGCAGGCCATTCCATTCACCTGATATCTTCTCTTTCAAGGTACTCTTCCACGATGGCAGCTCGGTGGAGGCGTGCGTTATCAACCATCAGGGGGAAGGTGGGACCAACTGCAGTCCTGAAAAGGCGGACATCCTGGTGCAAAATGAAGTTCCAATACACCTGACGTGTTACAGTCCCTCTGCCAAAGACATGCATGGGTGTAAGTGCACCAATCACAATCCCACCCCATACCAACAAACCACGACCTCCATACAGATCCTTTCCAAGGACATTAAGGGGTTTGTATCAGGTTCCTGGTTCACGCCAGATGAAAACCCGGCGAGATCACTGTTCAGACTATACCTGGACTCGTCCGTGAACATAACCTTGGACCACTGTTCCAATGACCATCTACTGTGTTCTTGACAGCAATCTCTACGGGCTCTCCTGTGACCAGGGGTCAGTGGGATGCACCTTGCAGGTCTCCGGGCGAATAAACTATATCTGTTCAGTCGTCTCCCGGCGGGGTCAGGGATTTTCTCTGTCTCGTGATGACTGGGTGTTGTGTGATGTCCTTAGGTTAGTTAGGTTTAAGTAGTTCTAAGTTCTAGGGGACTGATGACCATAGATGTTAAGTCCCATAGTGCTCAGAGCCATTATTTTTGTTCAGTCGTCTGTAGACTGTGTGTCTGGAGACAACTGTTCCAGTGGCTGCGGTAAGGTCCCGAGCAAGGCTACCTGCAGTACTCCGTGGTCGTCTGCGGGCACTGACGGTGAGATATCGGTCTTCTTGTGGTGTTGTACACTGTGGACGTCCCGTACTGTAGGGCTTGGACACGTTTCCTGTCTGCTCGAATAGTTGCCATAATCTTGAGATCACACTTTGTGGCACACGGGTTTGGATTGGATTGGATTGGTTTGGGGAAGAGACCAAACAGCGAGGTCATCGGTCTCATCGGATTAGGGAAGGAAGTCGGCCGTGCCCTTTCAAAGCGACCATCCCGGCATTTGCCTGGAGCGATTTAGGGAAATCACGGAAAACCTAAATCAGGATGGCCGGACGCGGGATTGAACCGTCGTCCTCCCGAATGCGAGTCCAGTGTGCTAACCACTGCGCCACCTCGCTCGGTGGCACACGGAGAGTCCGTGCTACGACCTGCTGTGTTTGATCAGCCTCCATTCGCCCTAGTATTCTACCCCTCATAACGTTACCAATATGTGTTCTCTGAGCCATTTTCAACACACAGTAACATTTAGCACGTCTGCACACTTACTCGCTGCAACGTACTCTGACATGTATGTGGACTGCTGCCAACGCCACCGTGCGACGACCGCAGGTCAAATGCACCGCATGGTGATACCCCGAGATGATTTAAACCCGCAAACCGCCCACCAGAGCGTTATTTGACCATGTATCAGCAATATCCTTAATTTATGAGCATGAGTGTACCACTGAACATTAAAAGTCAGTTAATTCCCGTCTTGCGGCCACAGTCACATGGGAAACCTTTTCACATGAGTCACCCGAGAACAAATGCACTGCCGTTTTATACCTCGTGTACGAGACATTACTGCCATCTGTATATGACCACATTGTTGTCCCATGATTTTTGTCACCCCAATGTAGGTACAACTCGTAAATGGAACTTTTTTATTGGCTCATAATACTCATTGACAACTCACTTAAATGCAGATGAAATGCATCACCCTTTGTACACTACTCACTCCTAAATTGTTGTTTTGTTTGTGACAATGTTAGTTGTAGCTGAACACTGAGAGAGTAGAGAGATGCGTTTACCAACTTGGACGATATTTATGAAGTGTGTGGCTTCACGCTTATAGATTCACGTAATAGGGTTGTTTCCGAAGTGATCGCACCTTAAGTACAGCGCTTTCGAAAGGTCACAAAACACAGTTTAACAGCTTACATATTTACGAAAAGTGGCATGTTCGTCGGTAGCTACAGAAATTAATATGATGACAAAACCCACTAGCAGTGATGTGTGGATCCTGTCAAGATTAATGCGTAATGACTGTTCCCGTGTGCTGCACTCAACGATTTTGTGGGTGGACACTATGCACTTCCCCAAAGATTGAATGGTTTCGACCTCCAAGACGTTTCTTGAATATTTCCTCCCAGTGTCGTTCGAAGGTGTGCCGCTGAGAATACGTCACATAATGTCGTGTCGCGTTGACGCTGTGGTAGGGCTTGTACAAGGTGGAACGGACCATAGTCATGACTAGTTTCGGCAACGATGGTTTGGTCGCGATGGTTCTCGTTCTATTGCGCGTTCAGTCAGTATACAACATGCCTACGTATTTTCTCTTCTGCGTTCATGTGAAGGAGCTGTTTTATGACAGTCCAGTCGATACTCGAACGGTCATCTGTACTTTCTGGATAACTCCCTACACGACATTGTTTATTAACTGGTCTAACGCACGAGTAACGGACTGAAGTAAATTATATGCAACCTGGAGAAATACCATACTTTCTTGATGTAAATGTCGTGTGGCTAGGGCCTCCCGTCGTGTAGACCGCTCGCCTGGTGCAGGTCTTTCGAATTGCCGCCACTTCGGCGACTTGCGTGTCGATGGGGATGAAATGATGATGATTAGGACAACACAACACCCAGTCCCTAAGAGGAGAAAATCTCCGACCCAGCCGGCAATCGAACCCGGGCGCTTAGGATTGACAGTCTGTCGCGTTGACCACTCAGCTACCGGGGGCGGACACTTTCATGATGAATCTCATGGGAAAAGAAAAAATAATATCTCCTGCCATCACATGCAAGATAAGCATCAGAGGGGTTGTGCTAACCTCTATGTGATAGAATGGTAATCAGAGTAACTTCTTCACAAAGCTGTACAGCTTCACCTTACAAGATGCTACAGCGAGTCTAAATCAGAATTCCGCTGGAAATGAAACTGTTCAAAAAAATGTTCCAATGTTTGTGAAGTCTTATGGGACTTAACTGCTAAGGTCATCAGTCCCTAAGCTTACACACTACTTAGCGTAAATTATCCTAAGGACAAACACACACATCCATGCCCGAGGGAGGACTCGAACCTCCGCCGGGACCAGCCGCGCAGTCCATGACTGCAGCGCCTGAGATCGCTCGGCTAATCACGCGCGGCGGAAATGAAACTGCGCGCCTCTGTATACGAATATATGCTGAATTAATACGGTAGTCATTTGACCAGCTTATACCGACACTCATATCGAGTAGCAAGTTTGACAGGCCCTAGCAGTGCAGATTACTGTTAGTTATCGCCTCCTCTAGGAAAACGTGTAAATCATCCCAAATATACTCCCAACCCTTCTTGTAATAGATTTTAGGGTGGAGATACTGGATGCTAAATTATTCATTAGCAAAGATTTTGAGTAAATTATGAGCCTGTACGGTCAGCAAAGCGAGTTGTGCGAACCACATTCCGATATTATGCGGGACGCGGTGGTAGTCGGCATCAGAAATCACAGTGGGGTATCCGATATTAATTAGCCTGTGGCGGAGACGCATGAACTTGCTCCACGACAGCCCATAACTTCTTGTCTTTTTTAAATGTGTGAGCACTAATCAACTCAATAATTAGGAGTTTGCGAGGTCATCCGCTATTGGATCTTTTTGGAACAGAAAGGAAGTACAGGGTGCCCATAGCGTCTCTTTACAACTTCGAAATTATGTTAAAATATTGTTGAAATATTTTAACAGCATTTCTGTTATTGTACTCAGTGTTTACAAAAGTTTTTTGACAGTGTTTAAGAGAACTTTATATGGGCGCCTTTAGTTGCACGAAGCACAAGACGGTACTCGATTTCTTTCCATGTACGCTGTAGTATAGCGTCATTAATGGCTGCAATGGCATTACGAATCGTTTGCTTCAAGTCAGCAATGTCCCGTATCTGGATTTGATACACGATATCTTTTACAGACACCCATAAAAAAGTCCAAGGGAGTGATATATGGCGAACGCGGTGGCCAAGGAATTGGCCCATCCCCCCCAATCCACCTGCCTGGAAATGTTTCATTGAAGAACCGACGAACATGCAGTCTCCAATGTGGCGGTGCACCATCTTTCTGGAAAGTGATAGTTGGTTGTAAGTCAATCAGTTGTGGTGTTACATATTCGGTCAGAAGGTCGAGGTAAGCATCTGCAGTAATTTTTTGACTCGTTGAAGAAAAATGGACCAATTACTCGGTTGCGCATGAATCGACACCACACATTGACTTTTGGACTATCCTGGTGAAGCTCCCTTCTACATGGGGGTGTTCAGATCCCCAGATTCTCACATTGTGTCTGTTTAATGTCCCACAAACATGGAAAGTTGCCTCGCCCCTGTAACAAAAGGAATGCTTCATCCTCCGAAAGGTGTTCCACCATATTGAGTGCAGACTCTGTCCGTTTTGGTTTGTCATTTGGCTCAGCTGTCTGTAACAGTTGCTCTTTGTAAGCGTACAACCGTAAGTTCTTGTGGAGGACCTGAACGTGGTAGTTGGAACTGTCTGGCAGCAGTGCGGACGGACTTCGTAGGTGAACGAGTTACAACACCCTCGTTGGCATTGTAGCGAGAGGGAAGTGCTTCTCTGGGCGGTATCACTACCCTGGTGTCTTGCTGCTTCAGTAAGTCCCTCGTAGCACAGTGGTAGCGCTCAGTCGCCATGTTCCATGTAGGTGGTGATCCTGCTGAACTGCAGTGTTTAGGGATGCCAGTTGTTAATTGTCGACAACGTTTGTACTACACTTGTTTTAATACAGAAATTGCTTTGTCACACACGTCACAGAATCAGCATTTGCAATATGGCGGCTCTGGACTACGCCATTAGATTCGACCCTTTACACACATTAATCCCGTTTTCTGACGTTACATAATGATAGACCCTGCCCACGACACGTGGCGTTCTTATAACTAATAACTTCAGTTTATATCTTGTTTAACATCTGAAACATGCACTCGCGACCTTTCTTTTAGAGCAGCCCCGGTTACTCGACCGTGCGTTTTGAGTGGCTCCTCGCGACTAACTGTCCCTGTCTTCCCGAAGGACAAGAGAGACCACCCCACCTTTCTCTCTCAGCCAATAAGGACACTTCTCTCGTTTCATATATATATATCCAAACCTTCAGTCAATGGGTGTTCAGATCGCTGTTGCTAGGCGGATCTGACGTCACGTTTGCTATCATTATGACGGAAGTTTGTCTCAGAACACTGACTCAGATTGTAAGATCCTACTCCCGAATAGTCGGATCTTGTCCCTACTAAGGTTGCACAACATTGCCTCCTATGATTTCATCACTAATGCTCCTTGCTGATGCTTAATTGTTAAATGTACATGTAGCCTGGCTGCTACTGAGCATTCCTGATCGCATAAACATGCATAACACTTGGCTGAAACACATGAAGGGAATGCATATATGCATTACAGAGTGCAGACGTTTAAAACGAGATCAATGTTTTCCTCGGATGTTATTGGTCACCCGTTCCTCCCTTTATCCAACACTGTCCATAAATTTTTTGTGCCATGCGCGGATTGAAGGGCGCGATGGTGGATCTCGTACATACTTCGTTGTGAAGTTTGGTTGAGTCTGAACATCCGATTTTGTCTCAATAAACCAGGACACACATTGTGCCTTCTCTTGAGGAGTTGCCATTTTATAGAGGTTCATCAACAGATTACCTGAAACACAAAATTTTAATATGTATAAAAGCTTTACTAAATAGTGATTACAATAAAAGAAATTTTGTTAAAATACGAGGGCTATCGACAAAGTACATTACGTTCCGTACGAGCCCTAATTTCTCCTTTGAGATCTTAGTAGTCCCTACGCGGAACATACGTTGCTGGCAGTACAACTGTTCTGCAGTCGGCTTCAAATGCCACTTTTCTCAGTCTTTCGCGAAAAGAACGTCGCCCTCCCTGCAGCGATTCCCATTTGATTTCACGAAAAATCTCCAAAATACGACGCAGCAGTGCCCGTGTTATTAAGAAGAACGAAGCAACGTACTGCAGCGACTACTGCCATCCAGAAATACAGGAAATGTATTCGCAGTTGCGAATATGAAGCACAATCGGCTGTATGCTGGGACAAGGACGATGAAAATGCGTGACGGACCAGGACTCGAACCCGGATGCCTCGCTTTAAGCGAGCCGTCGCCTTAACCGCTTGTGCACGAATCACGGCCTCATACAAACTTCCATGTGTCGTCGCCCATGTATCACAAAAGTGTTCAAATGTGTGTGAAATCTTGCCGGCCGCGCTGGCCGTGCGGATCTAGGCGCTGCAGTCTGGAGCCGAGCGACCGCTACGGTCGCAGGTTCGAATCCTGCCTCGGGCATGGATGTGTGTGATGTCCTTAGGTTAGTTAGGTTTAAGTAGTTCTAAGTTCTAGGGGACTGATGACCTCAGATGTTGAGTCTCATAGTGCTCACAGCCATTTGAACC
Source organism: Schistocerca americana (assembly GCF_021461395.2). Lineage (NCBI taxonomy): Eukaryota > Metazoa > Arthropoda > Insecta > Orthoptera > Acrididae > Schistocerca > Schistocerca americana. The sequence goes on from NC_060121.1 coordinate 984,116,028, forward strand.
ATTTGTGTGAAATCTTATGGGACTTAACTGCTAAGGTCATCAGTCCCTAAGCTTACACACTACTTAACCTAAATTATCCTAAGCACAAACACACACACCCATGCCCGAGGGAGGACTCGAACTACCTCCGGGACCAGCCGCACAGTCCATGACTGCAGCGCCTGAGACCGCTCGGTTAATCCCGCGCTGCAAAATGGTAAACCAGATGGATACAAAAAAAAAAAAAAGCAAATAATATGTACAGGGTACAGGTGGAGATGCCGTTTGGCTAGGGCCTCCCTCGGGTAGACCGTTCGCCTGGTGCAAGTTTTTCGATTTGACGCCACTTCAGCGACTTGTGTGTCGATTGGGACGAAATAATGATGATAAGGACAACACAACACCCAGTCCCTGAGCGGAGAAAATCTCAGACCCAACCGGGAATCGGACCCGGGCCGTTAAGCATAACATTTCGTCGCTCTGACCACTCAACTGCCAGGGGCTGACCGGGTGAAAGATGTACGGAAATGTGTAAGGCTCCATCTCTGACAATATTAGTATTCTGATCGAGAAAAGAAAACAGAGCTTTATTATCCTTCCCTATAAATCATGAAAAATCAAATTCTCTTCTATCTGACTGCGATGATAAAAATGTTTTCTAAGATCTCCTAACAATTAATACAATAATGCTCCTGAGCGAAACAGACAACTTACCTCGTCTTGCCGCTGTAACTGCATCAATATTCTGCTTCAAGCAGCATGCTAACACAATTATTCGAGATAAATACTGCGTTCCATGCAGAGTGCAATGCATGACACAACTACCGATACAACTACTGCCATTATTTTATATAGAAATTGATCACAAGGGGTATGATCAACAAGTCTTAAACGGTGTAAAAAAAAGTGAAAGAAAACAAAAAAAACTTATAATTTACTGTTTATACAATTCTGTACAGTAAATGGCATAACACCATTGATAAATATAGACTATGAACGGAAGTCTGTTGCTAATATAGAACATTCAAAATTTCTGTGTGTGTGCATTGATGATTAATTGAATTGGAAGAAACACAGCAATGATCTGCTGAAACGGTCAGGTTCAGCTACTTATGCTATTAGGGTTATTGCAAATTTTGGTGATAAACATATCAGTAAATTAGCCTACTATGCCTATTTTCATTCACTGCTTTCATATGGCATCATATTTTGGGGCAATTCGTCACTAAGAGAGAAAGTATTCACTGCACAAAAGCGTGTAATCAGAATAATAGCTGGAACCCACCCAAGATCACCTTGCAGACATTTATTTAAACAACTCGGGATATTCACAGTACCTTCGCAATACATATATTCGCTTATGAGATTCGTTATTAATAACCCATCCCAATTCAAAAATAACAGCGAAGTGCACAGCTACAACACTAGACGAAAGGGTGATATTCACTATTCTGGATTAAATGTCACTTTGGCACAGAAAGGGGTGACTTATGCTGCCACAAAAATCTTTGCTCATTTGCCATATAGTATTAAAAGTCTGACAGATAGCCAACCAACATTCAAAAGCAAATTAAAAGAACTTCTGAATGACAACTCCTCCTACTCAATAGATGAATTCATAGATATGAAGTGGTAACTGTAAAATATATATATATATATATATTGTGTAAAGAAAACATGTTGAAGTGACACGTTCCACGTCATTACAATATGTCGTATTCATGATCTATGGAGCAAGGATTAATGTATGTATGTACTGTATTCTGAAAATTGACAATTTAAACACTGACAAACTTTACTCGAACCTTTCGTTTTTTCGACAGATTGATTAGTAACGTCTTTAATTAATTCACAATATATGTAATCAATAATCCCATACCGGTCTCAACAAAGATACGAATATTACTGTCAATGAATTCATATGCAAATCTCACAAAATCCCTCCAGTGCGCAGGTAAGCAACAACTAAGAGCAGCAAAAAGGCGAAGTACCAAAAATCCCGATTTAATACCAAAGTCTCCTTCTACATCTACATCTACATCTACATTTATACTCCGCAAGCCACCCAACGGTGTATGGCGGAGGGCACTTTACGTGCCATTGTCATTACCTCCCTTTTCTGTTCCAGTCGCGTATGGTTCGCGGGAAGAACGACTGTCTGAAAGCCTCCGTGCGCGCTCGAATCTCTCTAATTTTACATTCGTGATCTCCTCGGGAGGTATAAGTAGGGGGAAGCAATATATTCGATACCTCATCCAGAAACGCACCCTCTCGAAACCTGGCGAGCAAGCTACACCGCGATGCAGAGCGCCTCTCTTGCAGAGTCTGACACTTGAGTTTGCTAAACATCTCCGTAACGCTATCACGGTTACCAAATAACCCTGTGACGAAACGCGCCGCTCTTCTTTGGATCTTCTCTATCTCCTCCGTCAACCCGATCTGGTACGCATCCCACACTGTCGAGCAATACTCAAGTATAGGTCGAACGAGTGTTTTGTAAGCCACCTCCTTTGTTGATGGACTACATTTTCTAAGGACTCTCCCAATGAATCTCAACCTGGTACCCGCCTTACCAACAATTAATTTTATATGATCATTCCACTTCAAATCGTTCCGCACGCATACTCCCAGATATTTTACAGAAGTAACTGCTACCAGTGTTTGTTCCGCTATCATATAATCATACAATAAAGGATCCTTCTTTCTATGTATTCGCAATACATTACATTTGTCTATGTTAAGCGTCAGTTGCCACTCTCTGCACCAAGTGCCTATCCGCTGCAGATCTTCCTGCATTTCGCTACAATTTTCTAATGCTGCAACTTCTCTGTATACTACAGCATCATCCGCGAAAAGCCGCATGGAACTTCCGACACTGTCTACTAGGTCATTTATATATATTGTGAAAAGCAATGGTCCCATAACACTCCCCTGTGGCACGCCAGAGGTTACTTTAACGTCTGTAGACGTCTCTCCATTGATAACAACATGATGTGTTCTGTTTGCTAAAAACTCTTCAATCCAGCCACACAGCTGGTCTGATATTCCGTAGGCTCTTACTTTGTTTATCAGGCGACAGTGCGGAACTGTATCGAACGATTCTGGGTTTACTCGAGCAGAAAACATGTTCTAAAATTCTACAACAGATCGACGTCAGAGATATAGGTTTATAGTTTTGCGCATCTGCTCGACGACCCTTCTTGAAGACTGGAACTACCTGTGCTCTTTTCCACGGCTGTCAGAAGGGGGGCAAGTTCTTTAGGCGCTACTATCATGATCAAGGCAGGCTGCGACCTCATCTAAATGGCTCTGAGCACTATGGGACTTAACATCTATGGTCATCAGTCCCCTAGAACGTAGAACTACTTAAACCTAACTAACCTAAGGACAGCATACAACACCCAGTCATCACGAGGTAGAGAAAATCCCTGACCCCGCCGGGAATCGAACCCGGGCGCGGGAAGCGAGAACGCTACCGCACGACCACGAGCTGCGGACGCGACCTCATGTGTCGCGTGGCTTCTCTCTACCGCAGGCTACGTCCGACTACGAGTACTCTCAACAACTGTTCACTCACTACCATTCGCAATAATAATATCCCAGACTCAGAGTTTGTCTATACACATCACAGCAGAATCATTGGCCAACTTCCAAAGGAAATATTAACGTCCAACTTTCAGTACGATTGTACGATATGTGACGAAGGTCTAGTTCAGATCAAATACTGCTTACAAAATAGTCCGTCTAACTAAAAGAAAGACTGGGGAATACAAGGAACACTATCGCGATACAGGAAATCTAGAATAAGGGTAAACAGTAGACGAGATGGACTGTAAAAGTATAAAGCAATTGATGTGTATGAGATGAAACATACGTTCATCTTGTAAGACATGTATATTTCTATTATCTATTGTCAAATCCCAATTCATGAAAGATGTTTATATTTTATTAATAGTGTAAGTAGGCTGTTTAGGTTTTTATATTGGTAACGCCACGTAGCGCTCTGTATGAAAATCACTGGCCGTGCTGCGTGCAGTCTGTGGCTGGCTTGCATTGTTGGCATTTGCTATTGTAGTGTTGGGCAGCTGGATGTTAACAGCGCGTAGCATTGCGCAGTTGGAGGTGAGCCGCCAGCAGTGGTCGATGTGGGGAGAGAAATGGCGGAGTTTTGAGAGCGGATGATCTGGACAGAGACTGGATATCATGAACTGATATATATATTATGACTTTTGAACACTATTAAGGTAAATACATTGTTTGTTCTCCATCAAAATCTTTCATTTGGTAACTATGCCCATCAGTAGTTAGTGCCTTCAGTAGTTTGAATCTTTTATTTAGCTGGCAGTAGTGGCGCTCGCTGTATTGCAGTAGTTCGAGTAACGAAGATTATTGTGAGGTAAGTGGTTTGTGAAAGGTATAGGTTATTGTTAGTCAGGGCCACTCTTTTGTAGGGATTATTGAAAGTCAGATTGCGTTGCGCTAAAAAATATTGTGTCAGTTAAAGCACAGTCATGTATAATTTTTCTAAGGGGACGTTTCAATAGGATTAAGTAGGATTAATCAACATTTGTCATGTTGGAAATAATTGTGGTAGCAGGGAATGTCTGCACCAGAGTATTGTTGACAAGACAGACCGCAAATTGATATAATTTTAAAAAGGGCGGGAGAGACCGCGTATGGATACATTTTAAGAAAAGAGCGGGAAAGACCGCGCATTGATACTGTTGTGGATTGGCAGGAGAGCCAACCCAGTGTTATTAGAGGAAGCCGAAAGGCACGCGTTTAGCTCACGCAGGCTGGCGTGAGGTCTGGAACAGTTCAAGGAAATTAGACTAGCAAAAAAGGACGTAGCTGTGGAATACTTAACTTTAATCAATAAATGGTGAACATCGCTCTTGACGGTACATGTTTTACAGCATCAATAGTAACTGGTAATGGCGCCTTGCTAGGTCGTAGCAAATGACGTAGCTGAAGGCTATGCTAACTATCGTCTCGGCAAATGAGAGCGTATGAAGTCAGTGAACCATCGCTAGCAAAGTCGGCTGTACAACTGGGGCGAGTGCTAGGAAGTCTCCCTAGACCTGCCATGTGGCGGCGCTCGGTCTGCAATCACTGATAGTGGCAAGACGCGGGTCCGACGTATACTAAAGGACCGCGGCAGATTTAAAGGCTACCACCTAGCAAGTGTGGTGTCTGGCTGTGACACCACAGTTACATTTTGTAACGGTAGCAGGGATTGTCTGCACCAGAAAGCATTGTTGGCAGGAGAGACCGCACTTTAGCATTCGTAGGAAGTCAGCAGTAAGCGAGATGTGAAGCGAGTCGGTAGCAGGTCTGAAGCGAGAGGTTGAGAGGAGCGGTGTGCCTGCCAGCCACTAGCTATGATTTACAAGAGATTACAAACGGTTGTACAGAGACATCAGCTAACTATTATAATGAGAGGAACTAATATTATTGAATTATTTTCTTTGCGAAACTCAAGACTACTGAAAGTATGTTTGCGCAATGCTAGTCGTAAGATTATTGTAAAAAGTAAGACCCATTTGAACGTTTGTAAAATCATTTCGTTACCAACAGTAAATATTTGAAGCGTTTTCAGAATATAATTAATTTTTGCCAGCAATGTTGCATTACTGATTATAATCCATCCCAAAAACCATCAACATAAAGCTTTGCAAAAATTTTATTGTTGTCAAGAAAAAGTGTAACTATGAATTACGTAACTTCAGTCAAATTAATTAAAGAATAACGTCAGCTTTGCTATTAAAGAATAACGTCAGCTTTGCTATTACAGAATAACGTCAGCTTTGGTAATAAATACAGCCACTTGTTATGACAGCCCACCAGCAGCTAATAGAGTATAGTAAACCAGAGTAAGTATATGCATGTCGCAGTTCGATGTAGCTGTCAGATGGCGATCCAGTAACAGTAAAAAAGGTAAGGAACAGTTTTGAGTTATTGCAGATAGTGACTGAGGGCCACGACGACGACACATTCTGTGTTTCGTCGAAATAATCAGAAAATCACTTTTAATAATCAGCAATTAAATCCGTATGCGAAGATTGAGAAAGAGAATAAACTTCAAAGGGAAGATTTCATTTGTTATTACTAAGCAAGAGATAGAAATCCAAAGGGAAGGTCATCATTAACAAAAGAGGTATAGAGGAGACGGGAAGGTTTCAATCTGGTAGTGTAAAATAAGTCTCATAAAGCAGAGCATATAATGATCAGCCAGAACATTATGACCACCTACTTAAGAGCTTGTTTGCCAGTCTATGGAACGGAATACATGACTGGTTCTGCGTGTCAGTTTGTCGGTAGGTTTGTGGAGATATGTTGTCTTAGATGTCTACGCACAAGGAATGTAATTCGCGCAAATAACGGTCCGCTAATTTGAGCACACAATGATGGTGTCCCATAGCGACCCAGACGGGTTCCATAGGATTTGTATGACGTGAATTTGGTCGCCGAGACATCAACGTGAGTTCACTTTAGTGCTCCTCAAACCACTGGAGCACTGGAGACACGGACAGTTAAACTGCTGAAAGATGACATCGCCTTCGGAGAAGAGATCAACCATCAAGGAATGCAGGTGGTTCACAGAGGTCAGTGCGTCTGTGTTTGCTACCACAGGCGCTATGCAAGTGCAGGTGGAAGTCTTCCTTAGCAGAATATTTATCTCACGACCCTGCATCCGTGGCATGCTGCACGTCTCGAGCCACCGTTCATCTCGATGACGGCGTTTATGGAGACGATCATCGACCCAGTGCAGCAGAAATGTGATTCACGCGAAGAGCCGGCACGTTTCCACTGATCGGCAGTCGAATCCCGATGGTCCCAGGGCCACTGCAAATGCAACTGACGTTGGGTCAACATGTGAACGCGTATATATGGTCAGCTGCAGAGCTCATGTTCAACAATGTACTATGAAAGGTGTTATCCGAATCAGTTGCGCTTGCACCAGCATTGTGCTCTCTCGGCAGAGGTGACGCAGGTCATCATGTGTCCTATTTTACAGATCAGACAAGTCTCTGAGCCCCGCGTTCTGTGAAGAGCCGTAGACGTCCAACCATTTAGCGTCTAGTTGTAGTTTCAGTGTCCTTCTAGGTCTTTCCGAAGATACTCACGACAGTAGCACGTGAACATTCGACCAGCTTCGCCGTTTCCGACATACTAGTTCACAGACTCTATGCAATAATAATCTTCCCTTCGTCAGAGTCGGTTATCTCAATGGATTTCCCCATCTGCAGCCCTTACCTTCGCTAGGGTCGTCCCCTGCCCGTGTCTGCTCTGCTTATGTATGTCTGTTACCGCGAAACGTGCCGGAAACGCCACCAGGGGTAGTCCAACTTCGCGGTGAGCAGTGGTCATAATGTTTCCAGATCTCAGTGTATACGACTGTACGACAGCTAATGAAGCTACAATCTAAATAAAATGCTGCTTACAAAATAGACCATCATCTGGTTAAAGGAAGGATCTGAGATAGGAAAACTTAAAATTTTATATAAAAATGCTAAAGGCGTAACATCATCGTGCCAGCCGAAGTGGCCGTGCGGTTCTAGGCGCTGCAGTCTGGAACCGCGAGACCGCTACGGTCGCAGGTTCGAATCCTGCCTCGGGCATGGATGTGTGTGATGTCCTTAGGTTAGTTAGGTTTAAGTGGTTCTAAGTTCTAGGGGACTAATGACCTCAGAAGTTGAGTCCCATAGTGCTCAGAGCCATTTGAACCATTTTTGAACATCATCGTGAAAACAAGAGGTCTGCAGTAAACGCCTAGACGAAATGAACTAACCAATGCCGATAAGGAACATGGGTGCATGCGCATAAGAACGTCTGCAACGCGAGGCGACATAAGAACAGAATCGCAAACAGTGACACAGAAAAAAATGGTTCAAATGGCTCTGAGCACTATGGGATTTAACTACTGTGGTCATCAGTCCCCTAGAACTAAGAACTACTTAAACCTAACTAACCTAATGACATCACACACATCCATGCCCGAGGCAGGATTCGAACCTGCGACCGTAGCGGTCACGCGGTTCCAGACTGTAGCGCCTAGAACCGCTCGGCCACTCCGGCCTGCAGTGACAGAGAAAGGTGGATGACATATTTTCAAGTAATTTTACATGTGAACGCAGAAGATCCTAAGACAGACTTGTTATTTTATTTTTTAAAAAAAGGAGAGTAACCATTATAAAATAAAAACGATTGTATAGGACTTTATTACTAAACTTCTTTATGAATCGGAAATGCCTAAATAGTGATGTATTACTCTGACAATGATAATTCTAGAAGGTCAAGGACGGAATGGCAGAGTAGTTCGATGGTAAATGAAGTTTTATCATACAGCTGGAGCAGTCTTTTTCATCGTGGTACTCCAGCAGTACTCAAGAGCGGATCGCACTAGTATTCTATACGCGGTCCCCCTACAGATGAGTTACGTAAAGGCCGTCCACAGGCCCTGGCAGGCGCATTGACACCAATCGACCGCCGGGTCATCCTCTACCAATGGCACAATTGGATGCTATGTGGAGGGAATTGTGGTCAGCCGATTGCTGTCCCGGCCGTTGACCTGGGGTCGCTACCACTCGGCCGAGGCTGAGTGCAGCCCGTTCCTGGCCTCCCACCAACGAAACGTCCCTGGCGGTACCTGAAATCGAACCCTGGACCTCCACGTGGGAATCAGCCGCGCCTTCCACACAGCTACGGAAGCTGACTCTGACTTTCCTAAAATTCTCCCAATAAACGGAAGCCGGCCATTCGCCTTCCCTACTACAGCCTTTAGACGACAGTTCGCTTTGCGGCGTTAGGCCTAGATATATGATCGTGTCACACAGCACTCTACTAATAATATATTGGAACAACACAGGATAGGTTCTCCTACTCGTCCGCATTAACTTACATTTTTGTACATGTACAGCAAGCTGCCATTCATTATAGCAACTAGAAATTTGGTCTAACGACGCTTATACTGTTCACCTACTGCCACTCAACAATGATAACATCCCGTACACTGGAGTGTCATGAGCAAACAGCCGCAACTTGCTGCTCACCCTGTCTGTAAGATCATTTATGTATGTAGAGAACAAGAGCAGTCCTATCACACTCTCCTCGGGCATCCCGGACGATACCCTTGTCTCTGATGAAGACTTGCTGTTGAGGTCAAGTACTGGGGCCCGTTACTTAAGATGTAAGGTGGCTATATTTTCGCATCTTACAAGCTCTCATCCACATACTTTGACGTGAACTGCAACCACAATTAGGTATCATTTGATAGGATGTACATCGTATATATGAAAATTGATAGGAGACTGACATTGTCACGTACGCCTTGTAAATCATTGTTAACCCTTACTGCATCGAAGGTGACGGATTTTCTTTATTATCAGAACGACATAATGAATGATTGCCTATACTGGTAGAGGTTGGAACGCGAGTGGAGATGAAACGGCAGGCAGAACTCAACCTCTGGGTGGAAGGACCGCACAGGTGATGGTACTGTCTAAACGCAGGAAGTAGCTACACAGACGTCGTGGCATCTGAGCTCTGGAGCACAATAGGGTGACGGCCGGCCGCTATTGTAATAGGGGCCGGAAGGGTAACCGGATAATATCCTTAGAAGCGTACCATTGTACAAGTATAGGTTTTTCCTCACAAACTTTCCGCGCTGGACGACAAAAGACTAAAATATGGTTGGTCGGCGTTCGGAAGAATCTGTAAAGAGGGAGAGTATTCCGTGGTTTCAGTAATATGATTCGTTTTCGTAATTACGATGGTGGGGCGCAGAGGCTTGCTGGGAAGCCAGCAGTGGAGAGACGAGGTCTTCCATTGTGAGAGCCCGTGTGTGACGGTCGCTCGATATCAGCTTTGTTGGTACAGACAGACTTGCTGTCTTTGCTCTCAGGAGAGCTTATAGCTAGAAGAGTTAGGCACTGTACTATTGCGAACCTATGTTTCTGGACTTCACCTCTGGTTGGAAGTCGTCGTTGAGTACGCAGCGTTCAGTAATTGAGAGCTCTTCTTCTACCTATACTTACGTTGAGACGTTATGTGAACTCCTTCCTCGTGGCTGGGAGTTCGTGTTTCTCCTCTGTAGAACACAGAGAGGAGAAGACAGTATTAGAGTATAGTAGTCAGAGGACCGCCTTCTGCCGCCCTAGTGTTTGAAAGAGTTTATTTGTGGCTGGAGTTCTTCCATCATCGCAGACGAGTACGCGAATCATCACTTCGACGCACTGGACGCAGTACGTACGGTGATATTGCAAATTGCTTCGGCTTATTAGGGCTATAAGGCTAAACAGTTGTGATCACGTTAGTTTATTTGCCCTGAGGATCTACACTACCGTAGATCATCTTTGAAAGTACTGTCTTCTAGTGTTTCGTACATAGATGACGTCAGTCATTTCGTGTTAGTGATATTAGACCGTACAGTCATAATAACGGGCAGAGTTGGGCAACTGATTAATAATTTAGTTAGGAAATATAGACAATTGTACTTCATTTAGTACTATTAGTTGGCTGCATCATTCATTTATGTTTACATTGTAGTTTATATGTAAAAAAGAGCATTAAGAGATCCTAGGATCTGCTTCAGGGGGTAGTCAGACAGGGAGAAACAATCATTTTACCGTTTATTATTTTCCGTTGCGCACATTCATTTTACACCCGGCTGGAGCAGCATCTTGGAAAGAAGCCTTCGGGTCGATGACACATCTGGGAGTCTAAGCCGTATGACGGGACCTTCATTGACAGTCTCCTTTGGGGCAGCGTGCCAAACGCTTTCCGGAAATCTAGTAGGAATATGGAATCAGCCTGTTGTCCTTCATCCGTGGTTCGCAGCAAATCATGTGAGAAAAGAAGAAGCTGAGTTTCGCACGAGGGAAGCCTTCAAATTCCGTGCTTGTTTACGAACAGAAGCTTTTCTGTACATTTGTGCCTCTGGACTAGAATGACGTTTGTCTACTACACCAGGTCACGAGTAACGTGTCACTCAAAGAAACGTTCACGGCAGACAGAGTGAATTTCCTCGGAGCAACATGGGAAAATTACTTTCCCTGTAAGCCTGCCATGTAGGCTTCGACCAAAACCCGTTCAGGAGGATTTGGGAAAGACAGCCCCAAGCCCCATCAGGTCCAGGCTGAAGCAGAAAGGATCCTCCGACCTGCAGCTGAATACTCGCCTAAAGCGACTACAGTAGCGAGCGGGACTGTCACACAGGCTTTGTATGGCTATTGGTTAACATTCATATTTTGCCAAGAAGTCAAAGACTGCAAATCACTTGTGACTGGAATCCATTCTTCACCTGCAAGGAAAAAAATCGTGAATTACCTCCCATAGGGGAGACTCATTTCGACTACAAGTGCAATTTGGAAGGTTTATACCAGTTAATAAGCAGACTGCGGCCAGTTCTGCATTCCTTTCGGTACGGACAGTGTGTTTTACCCACGAAGGAAGCGTTGCCTCCGGCGTTACCAGGCAACCACTACCTGCGAGGCAAGCTTCATCGTCGAGTACGCTGCTGCCCGTTAATCCTCAGTGGTGCAAAGATTTTCTCGGACTTCTTTCCACGGTCGCTCCTGTCGTTTATACGAGGAGAAAACTGTGGTTACATAGCCTGCAGTGAAACGTTTACATTTTATTTCGTACAACCAACACAGCCAACTGATCTAAGTTATTTTGCGATATCGTTTATACAGGGTGTTATAAAAAGGTACGGCCAAACTTTAAGGAAACATTCCTCACACACAAATAAAGAAAAGATGTTACGTGGACATGTGTCCGGAAACGCTTAATTTCCATCTTAGAGCTCATTTTAGTTTCGTCCACCTACGCTCAATGGAGCACGTTATCACGATTTCATACGGGATACTCTACCTGTGCTGCTAGAACATGTGCCTTTACAAGTACGACACAACATGTGGTTCATGCACGATGGAGCTCCTGCAGATTTCAGTGGAAGTGTTCGTACGCTTCTCAACAACAGATTCGGTGACCGATGGATTGGTAGAAGCGGACAAATTCCATGGCCTCCACGCTCTCCTGACCTCAACCCTCTTGACTCTCATTTATGGGGGCATTTCAAAGCTCTTGTCTACGCAACCCCGGTACCAAATGTAGAGACTCTTCGTGATCGTATTGTGGACGGCTGTGATACAATACGCCATTCTCCAGGACTGCATCAGCGCATCAGGGATTCCATGCGACGGAGGGTGGATGCATGTATCCTCGCTAACGGAGGACATATTGAACATTTCCTGTAACAAAGTGTTTGAAGTCTCGCTGGTACGTTCTGTTGCTGTGTGTTTCCATTCCATGATTAATGTGATTTGAAGAGAAGTAATAAAATGAGCTCTAACATGGAAAGTAAGCGTTTCCGGACACATGTCCACATAACATATTTTCTTTCTGTGTGTGTGAGGAATGTTTCCTGAAAGTTTGGCCGTGCCTCTTTGTAACACCCTGTATATTGGCTTAGCTACTTATTGCTTCGCGGCATACTCTCCTGGTAAAATTCCTGTCTTAGCGTGTTCAGCCACGTTGATGCGAAGTGTGTCACCTCTTCGTCTGCATCGAATCGTCGGCCTCCTAGCCCGTCCTTCGAGTGAGGAAAAAGGTGACGGTCAGTCGGAGCGAGGAACGGGCCCCTCTACGGGAGGTTTCTCCAAAATCTGTTGATGCCGTGCTGGGTCGGCGACTGCGATCATCGTAGGTGCCGGCCAGAGTGGCCGAGCGGTTAAAGGCGCTACAGTCTGGAACCGCACGACCGCTACGGTCGCAGGTTCTAATCCTGCCTCGGGCATGGATGTGTGTGATGTCCTTAGGTTAGTTAGGTTTAAGTAGTTCTTAGTTCTAGGGGACTTATGACCACAGCAGTTGAGTCCCATAGTGCTCAGAGCCATTTGAACAATTTTTTTCATCGTAGGTGACATTTTGTCTTCCGGCCGCAAACTTTGGACACCACTCTGCGACATGCTGACGCAACTTCAGTGTCGTTCACGAAGTTCTACCAACTGCCGTTGAATTTCAGCCGCGGGGAGATGTTTCACCCAGGGATACCGAAAAACTGCACGAATTCCTTCGTGAGACCAGTTTTCCGAACGAGTCGCCATGTTTCTTTACCTACAACTAGTTGTGTATGTGGCGGGTCGCCGAAACTCTGCACAGCTACCAAGTGCATGCGTCAGAGATACAGCATACAGGTCAATTCTCTATAAGAGACAAAACTCCAGGGATATCGGCGTTGTAACCTTAAGAGTCCGATCACCCGCCGTAATTCGGCAAAAACAGACACGCCACCTACCAAAGTCGGAGGAACCGAGCGCATTCCGTTCGGCGATCGGAGCTTGTTCCTCCGGTCATGAAAACCCGGACACAGCACCATACACGAAACATCCAGTCAGTTTGAAGTGTCTTAAATGCCCTCCAGACGTCGAATACGGAACACAATGGCCCACGCGGCATCCTTAACGTACAGCCACTTGGAGTCCGGACAAAGTCGGCCTTCGACTTGCGCCGGCAGAGCGTCTGTGTGGTGACGTCACCGCGCGGTGTGGTGGGAGGGGAGCGGGCCACCGCTGTCTGGTCGCTGCTCTGCGGCCGTGGCAGGCGCGGCGCATGCGCCAGCCGGGCCAGTCTAGGTGCGGCCACGCCCACCCGCAGTGCTGCCGGCGCGTGTGTAGCGTGACGCACGGCCGCTCCGGTCGGTTCTGTAACTCACTGGGCGCCAACGGATTCGTACACGGTATTCGTCTTCCGGGAAATAGACGCGCTTCCTTCCACGTAGCACGCGCTCCTCCAGTGGTCGATTAGAGAGCATTCTTCATTTCGTACTACTTCATTCGTCCGATTTCACAACACCACATCTTTTGCAATTTACAATTTGTACAGAAACCAGATGGCAGTTATAAGAGTCGAGGGGCATGAAAGGGGAGCAGTGTTTGGGAAGGGAATGAGACAGGGTTGTAGCCTCTCCCCGATGTTATTCAATCTGTATATTGAGCAAGCAGTAAAGGAAACAAAAGAAAAATTCCGAGTAGGTATTAAAATGCATGGAGAAGAAATAAAAACTTTGAGGTTCGCCGATGACATTGTAATTCTGTCAGAGACAGCAAAGGACTTGGAAGAGCAGTTGAATGGAATGGACAGTGTCTTGAAAGGAGAATATAAGATGAACATCAACTAAAGCAAAACGAGGATAATGGAATGTAGTCGAAATAAGTCGGGTGATGCTGAGGGAATTAGATTAGGAAATGAGACACTTAAAGTAGTAAAGGAGTTTTGCTATTTGGGGAGCAAAATAACTGATGATGGTTGAAGTAGAGAGGATATAAAATGTAGACTGGCAATGGCAAGGAAAGCGTTTCTGAAGAAGAGAAATTTGTTAACATCGAGTATAGATTTAAGTGTCAGGAAGCCGTTTCTGAAAGTATTTGTATGGAGTGTAGCCATGTATGGAAGTGAAAGATGGACGATAAATAGTTTGGACAAGAAGAGAATAGAAGCTTTCGAAATGTGGTGCTATAGAAGAATGCTGAAGATTAGATGGGTAGATCACATAACTAATGAGGAAGTATTGAATAGGATTGGGGAGCAGAGAAGTTTGTGGCACAACTTGACCAGAAGAAGGGATCGGTTGGCAGGACATGTTCTGAGGCATCAAGGGATCACCAATTTAGTTTTGGAGGGCAGCGTGGAGGGTAAAAATCGTAGAGGGAGACCAAGAGATGAATACACTAAGCAGATTCAGAAGGATGTAGGTTGGAGTAGGTACTGGGAGATGAAGAAGCTTGCACAGGATAGAGTAGCATGGAGAGCTGCATCAAACCAGTCTCAGGACTGAAGACCACAACAACATCTTTTACGTAAATGCAAATGGAAACTTTGGTGAATTCAACTTACACGTAGGACTACTAACCAACCACCCGAAATTATTACGATATATCTTAAACACTGATGCGCATACAATCTGCGGTACCTTCTACAGTTGTGTTTAGGATCAAAGTTTCCCTTTATCTTTCGCAAATGCTCAGTGTACCCTTCATCGGACGTATGACAAACATCCAAATAAGAATTTTCTTCACGTAGGATACCACAGCAATTACTTCGTCGGAGTTCGACTGTTGCTTAACACGAGCGCCGGCACGAAGATGGAGAACGCAACCGCAGAGCAGGTAGTGAGACGTCGTTGGCCAATAAGCACGCTGACTAGGACGTCACCACGACAGGAGCGGCCTGTACACGAAGAGAAGACAAGCGCCAGTCCAGCCAGCCTCGACCGTACAGCATTAGGACAGTAGTAGGCCGGCCCTTGAAGAGAGCTGTAGCTCTATGACAGCCGTTATTAGTGATCCACAAACTGTGTGACAAACTTTCATGAACATGGTATATACCAAAACGCTCTGACTTGTTTGTATGTCACCCATTGTTTGTGACACGTTCTCGTAAATCCCAAGTTAAGTATTGTCAATGTTCTTATTGTGACAACACAATTAATGTGATTTGCTTGAGTTGTTGTATAGCTATCCGAGAAAGCAGCATCCTTGACGCATCCCATAAGAGAGGAATGGGCAGGACATGTCAGAAGGTTTGGCAGCTTCGTGTAGAATCTGCACCTACTGGCACTGGCTTTAACCTAGCGCTTATCAGAGTCGCACTGGTAGGATGCGAAGTCGCGAGGCCCGGCGTTAAGGGGTTAATTAGCAAGTATCTACCACATTACGTTTCGCAATGAAGATGTTAAGTGGCGTTTTGCGGAGCAGGGAAATATCAAAAGAAAGAAAGAAGATGATTCTGTAAACAGTAATTGAAAGTGCATTAACACAAGGGTTGAGACGCTGGGAGAGCGACAGAGAAATGGAGTCCAGGCAGTAGAGATGGATGGAATAAGGAGGGCAGCCAGGGTGTCAAGAACAAAGAGGAGAAGAAATGAGGATAGGGAACAGTAAACCGCCAAAGAACTGATAAAGAGCTCTTCTACAGTATGGCCATGTATGGCAAATGAAGCAAGGACGATAGCCAAAAGCATTCCTGGAATAGTCGCCGCTGGGAAGGAAAAAGCGTGAATGGCCGAGATTAACACGGAGCGCGCGAGTAGTTGAATTGATGAGGAAAAAAGATGTAAAAGAGGAACACTGCATAATTGTGAATACTGACTAATGGAAATACAGGGCAACTATTGAAGAGTGGTAAGTAAGTAAGTAACCAAGCAAGTAAGTAAGTACGTTTCGCACGATTGGCCAATTCCGGCTCTACAGCGTATCCTTAATTGCTATGGGTGCAACAACACGTCGTAAAACATCTGCTACCAGTCATGTTATTGGTACCCATAGTACTTGCATCCCAAAATTGGTCACTCCTGCAAACTGCAATAACGTAAATATTTGTTAATTAAGTAACAGCCGAGGCGGAACTGTTATAATGTTGTAAGTAGGCTGTTTAGGTTTTTATGTTGGTAACGCCACGTAGCGCTCTGTATGAAAATCACTGACTGTGCTGTGTGCAGTCTGTGGCTGGTTGGCATTGTTGGAATATTCGCTATTGTACTGTTGGGCAGCTGGATGTGAACAGCGCGTAGCGTTGCGCAGTTGGAGGTGAGCCGCCAGCAGTGGTAGATGTGGGGAGTGAGATGGCGGAGTTTTGAGAGCGGATGATCTGGACGTGTGTGCATCAGAGACAGTGAATTTGTAAGACTCCATGTCATGAACTGATATATATATTATGACTTTTGAACACTATTAAGGTAAATACACTGTTTGTTCTCTATCAAAACCTTTCATTTGCTAACCATGCCTATCAGTAGTTAGTGCCTTCAGTAGTTTGAATCTTTTATTTAGCTGGCAGTAGTGGCACTCGCTGTATTGCAGTAGTTCGAGTAACGAAGATTTTTGTGAGGTAAGTGATTCTTAAAGGTATAGCTTATTGTTAGTCAGGGCCACTCTTTTGTAGGGATTACTGAAAGTCAGATTGCGATGCGCTAAAAATATTGTGTGTCAGATTAATGAATCTCTGAGTACGTTCAGTTTTGCTCAGCTGTTTGAAAATCAAATAACTTAAGATGCTTATCAGCACAATAATTCATTAATTTTTCTAAGGGGACGTTTCAATTTCCTTTAACTTCTGTGACGATAATAAAACTAGTCCCATACTTCTCCGAGCATGGCTGGAGTCTGTTATTATGCAGTGTTGCAGTTCATCCAGAGCTACAGAAAAGGGAGGCTTATAGACTGAGCCTTTTTATTTTCTTTTAAATTGAAAAGAAAACTATGAGTCAAAAGACTATCGGTTTGGCTTTATGAAAGACAAAGGCGCTATAGAGGCAATTCTGACGTTGCGGCGTATAATAGAAGCAAGACTAAAGAAACATCGAGACATATTTTTAGGATTTGTCGGCCTGCAAAAAACGTTAGGAATTCTGAGAAAAATGGGGATAAGCTACAGAGAAAGACGGGTAACATACAATATGTAAAAGTGCGACAAGAAAACAACAAGAGTGGAAGACCGAGAACGAAGAGCTCGGATTAAAAACGATGTAAGACAGGGATGTAGTCCTTTGCCCTACTGTTCAATCTATACATCGAAGAAACAATGACGGAAGTGAAAGAAAGTGCAAATAAAATTCAAGATGAAAGGATATCAGTGATGAGATTTGCTGATGACATCGCTGTCGTCAGTGAAAGTGAAAAGAATTACATGATTTGCTGAATGGAATGAATCGCCTAACGAGTACAGAATATGAACTGATAGTAAATCGAAAAAAGACAAAAGTAATGAGAGCAGCGAGAAATTTAATATCAGGATTGGTGATCACGAAGTAGATGAACCTAATGAATTTTGTTGGCTATGCAACAAAATAACGCATGACGGACTGAGCAATTTTCACAGTAAACAGCGATTAAAGTGTCTAGTACAAAGATAAGTTCTTACTGTAAATTAAAAACACAAAACTACAACCCATATTCGGAACCGGGCCAGTTCCATTGGAGCTTATAATGGTCGCCTTGTCGTAGATATTGCTATAATCGCACTACTTCACTCCCATTTACAGAGCTTGTTAGCACTTGATGTTAGGTTGGCGCCATTAAAATGCATTGCGGTAATCGCTGCTGCTTGCTGGATCGCTGCTGTGTCTCGATGTTGATGCTGGCTCTAAATCTGGTTGTCTAGGGGTAAAAAGATGAGGTCCCGTGATTTTGATGTGCTTTTGATGATAAATAATGAGCGAAACCAACAAATATTTAAACTTCAAATATTTATTACACTGGTGGCCATCTTAATTCCACTGTCCACCAAAGACAATGACACAACACAAAGTAGCACTTCTTTTACATGTTCTTTGCAATGTTTATCCATCTCGAACAATAACACACATACAATTTATCAAAGTGACATTAAGACTCCGCTCGCGACCCTTCTTGCTGCTTGTATTTATAACCTTGTCAAAGAACTACTAAAAAGAGATATAGTTTATAAGTCACATGTACATCTGTTATCGTAATTTGTGCAGAAAAGCTATTAATTTATATCGAGTGACATAATTTAACAGGTTATTAAAATGACAGACAGATTTGTTGACTTGACAGAATAATTCTTTTTTACAAGAAGGTCGTTTTTTAGAAGTTTGTCAATTGCCTCCTCTAATTTGCATAAATAAGTAAATAACATGAATTATTAAGAATTACATTAGTTTTCGTCTAAAATAGGAGTGTTTACGTGAATACTGAGTGAAAACGGTCCTAGTGAACAAATAGGTTTCACTGGGTGGTTTTTATTTAAGGAGATCCAAAATACGTAAGTTGGCCACTAATTTTCGTACTTCATATTAATTATTTAAGATGAACTTAGTGCTTTTACATGATGACATCTGCTGTATCAGTGATCAAGTGATATTAACTTTTGTGTGGGTCAGTTATTCAGCATAATTTAATGGCTTGACCGTTTATGGAGACATGTTATGCAATCATTGTTAACATACACAATAACTTTTCTTTGAACATAAATACTCGTTAAACTGGTTGAATTTGGAGGGTATCGCATACTTCGGTAAAGTAAAGCCTCTAATAGGTTCCGTTACAAGCTGGACCAGCCCCATAGGAGCTGAACAACAGCGTTGTTATACAAAGATAAGTTCTCAGTGCAAAGTAAAAATCTCGTACAAACAAACGTCCCTGTCTCTTAACCGGTCTGGTTCCATGGAAGGACAAGATCCACAAAATTTATAGGCGACAATTGGCTACCGGCGTCTCTTAAGTAGTTCGCGAGCAAATAATATCTATATAAGAGAGCGAAGAGGAGCATTCAATAAGTAATGCAACACATTTTTTCTCGAGCAGTTTCGGTTGACAAAAATGGGGAATTTGTTGTGGGACATCGCTGAATATTCACGCTTCAGCTCCTATGGTCTTATGAGATTCCGATAGTTGCCGCCGCTACACGTAGCCTTCAAAATGGAGTCTGCAACGGGAAACCCGAGCACCGGAGGTATTCACAAGCGCTGAAAGGGAACGAAAAGCACGGTGAGTCGTTGGGCGAGGGGTCTGTCATCATCGTGACAAGGTCAAGCAAACCTGTTGGATCTCCCGCGTGCCGGCCGACCGCACGCAGCTGTCTCCTGAAATATTGGAAGGTGCGGATACTCGCATTCGAAGTCATCGACGAATCACAGTCAAACACCTCGCTTTTCAAGTGGGCGTCCCTGTTGGTACTGCTGACACACTCGTCAACCAGGTCGGATACTGAAAGGTGTGCGCCAGCAGACCATAAAGAGCTACGAAGGGTTATCCGTGAGGAATCACTTGTGCGTTACGCGTGACCGTGTGTAACGTCCAAACAGAAAAATAATTATAATATTCACATTCAGCGTAACCTCCCAACAGAAAAATCTAGAGAAATTTCTTTCCAATAATAAAATTTCAAGTTTTAATGTGACCTTCCATTAAAGACTGACTGCATATCGAGATTAATAAGTTTTGGCGTCAGCAGCGCTGCGTCATAGCCCTGTGAAATCACCCTGAATAAAATGAAACATTCTCACCTCACAATGATGTGGCCGGATAACGCTATCTATATATCTGCTCCTATAAGAAATTTTTGGCACAGCCCAGTGGAATGCTAGCCACTAGATTTCAATCTGTAGGAAAACAGCTGATTTTCTTTTGCTTAAGCAACATGAATATGCACAGGAAAAATGCGTAAAATATTTACACTCAAATAAATGGCTAGCAAAAGTTTTCTTCAGAGCAAAAGTTATTATTGAAACTTTTCTGCAACGAATTTAGATGGGACTTTAACATTACGGTTGTGGTCAAAACAGTTGTGGCAATTAACATATGCGAGCGGCAACAAAGAAAAAAAATGGTTCAAATGGCTCTGAGCACTATGGGACTTAACATTTATGGTCATCAGTCCCCTAGAACTTAGAACTACTTAAACCTAACTAACCTAAGGACAGCACACAACACACATCCATGCCCGAGGCAGAGAAAATCCCTGACCCCGCCGGGAATCGAACCCGGGAACCCGGGCTTGGGAAGCGAGAACGCTACCGCACGACCACGACCTACGGACAGGCAACAAAGAACAATAGTATTTTTTTTTACCTTATACCCTATCACTCAGACACCGCCGTAATTCTGCACGACCGGCCCAACACAAGTCAACCGCTGCACTGCCCTGTCCGAACTCCATAACTCAAGTGCTCTGTGCGAGTTACAAAACATGACTTACTTCCGACACTGCTCTGACCTGCGGTTCTATTGTAGTATAGACATTCCGTATCGCAGGCAGCGCGTGACCAATCCATCGAAATTACATCTGCTAAAGTGTGCTATCGAATAGTAATGAACTCCTAATGAACCCCTCACAAGTTTTTGTCGAACATCTCAGACGCGGTTACACACGGGTTCATCAGCTCACAGCGGAAACGAAACAGCGATTCATGGAGTGGCACCACGCAACCTCCGCTCTGGAGAAAAAGTTCAAACCCGCACCCTCAGGCGGTAAAGTCGCGGCGATAGTCTTCTGGGAGCCTGAGACGAGTATTCTGTTCAATGTCCCCCCTCATCACACAAGTGTGTTGTGCTGCCCTCAGGAAATCGAAGTAACGGCTTCACCGTGTTTGTTGCCAAAAAAGAATGCAAAGGAACTTCTCCTTCCCCATGACAACTCAACGACCCACAGAAGTCTGTGCACCCGAGAGCAGCTCACAAAACTTGATTGGACTGTTCTTTGTTCATCCAACCTACAGCCCGGATCTCGCACCTTCCGACTTCCGTCAGTCTGTCCCGATGAAAAGTACCCACTCCGCGGGAAGCAGTGTGTGGATGATGCGGAGGTTACTGTTGCAGTGTGACGTCGGCTCCGACGTCGAGCAGTGAACTGGTACCGAGGGGAGAACAAGCCATCCCAGTAAGGAGGCGTAAGGCCGTTGCATTGAACGGAGATTACGTCGATAAATATCGTGTTGTATCGAAAAGAAAGGGTAATAATAAGGCGTATTGGAACGTTGAATAAAACCAACTTGCTTTCATAATAAAATTTATCGATATATCGAACCGATGAAGCAAAGCCACTCGAAACTAACTTTTTTCTTTTGTAAAACACCACCTGTGCGGCCGAGTGCTTGTTACACGCCAATACGCGGCAGTTCGGATCCTCAAAGCTGTCTCTTCTTCACCTGCCACAACTGAACTCAAGGCCCGCTTCGCTGCCGACACCAGACTGGACTCACTCTCCCCTAGCTTATCAATATACGGGTTCAGCGTAACGACCACACCCATTATAAGGCGTAGTACGGACTTCCTGCAGACGATCTGCCGAGTGGCTGATTAAAAAATGTGCGGGCAACCGGCGCATTAAAAAAAAGGAGAAACGCACGTTGGGCGTCATGAGCTGGCTGCACCAGAGAGCCCCTACCGGTGATAACATGAACTAACAACTTAGAGCTCGCGACACTGAAAACTTGTAGTTTGGATACGTTAGTTAAATTCATTCCAACTTTTTCATTCAACTTCTCATTCAACATTTTCATTCAACTGTTGTCATGCTGCAGCTCGCGTTGGTGCTATTTGTAGGTGTTCGCCCTCTGTTCGAGGCCATACCGTATCCTTCAGTTGGCGTGGTTGCGGTTGTTTGTCTTCTTCTCGTCTTGACTGGCGCCACTCGTTACGCAAACGTTGCCTGTCCGCTAGTGGCAGCAGCGGCGGTTATCAATGTGTAGTAACTGTTGCCCTATCTTTGGGGCGACGTCGTTGTAGTTCCGGGTCGTGTGAGTGTGGCAGTTCGGTTGGGGACTCTTGAGGAGCCAGGTCTGCGCAATGCGGAAACACGTCAGGACCGCTGGCGGCGCGCATGGATTGCCGGATCGAAGGCCTGTGTTCACGAGGGTGCACGACCTCGTCGTAAACCGGATTCTCCAAGCCTTGAGTGCATTTGGATTCAAGTAGAGAAACCTCCACCATTCTGAGACCTTGCGATTGTCCAGTGACTTGGGTTCGTGTTGCTGCTCATAATGTTGCCGAGGTGAAGAGCAACGAGTGGAGTGCTTGGGGAAGACGCATCTGATTAGCTTTCCTGGACTTCTCATCATCATCATCATCATCAGCCAATTCAATCATTAGATGATGTGGCCTCTTCGAGTCGTGGATTCGGGTAGGCTTTCAGAAGTCTTCTCCAAGTGGGACGGTCTTGGGCAGTTCTCTGCCAGGTGTTACCAGCGATCTTCTTGATGTCTTTGTCCCACCTGTCTGGTGGTCTTCCTCTAGGCCTCCGGTGCTCTATCGAACTCCACTCCAGTACTAGCTTCGTCCATCTGTTGTCTTTTCTTCTTGCGACTTGGCCAGCCCACTGCCATTTCAAGGAACCTCCTGTCTCTAAGATGTCCTTAACCTTCGTCACAGACCGGATGTCATCTACCCTTTTCCTGTCCTTTCTTGTATAGCCCAGCATTGATCTCTCCATGGCTCTCTGTGCTGTCCTAAGTTTCTCTTTTGTGAATGAGTTCAGTGTCCATGTCTCGCAGCCATACATCATCACATGAAGAATGCATTGATCAAATACTGCTTTCTCCAGATTTACTGGCATTTTTGATCTGAATACTTTCGAATTCTTCCCAAATGCTTGCCAGCCAAGCTTGGTGCGTCGATAGATTTCTGGCCTTATGTCTCCCTTCATATTTATAATCTGACCAAGGTAGACATATTCACTGACCTCTTCTAGTAGACTCTCCTTGACTTCCACATCTCCAGCTGGGACCCATTTGTTGGATATTACTTTTGTTTTGGAAAGGTTCATGTTCAAGCCAACCAGCTGACATTCCGATGCAAGATCTGTAACTAAGCCGGCCGGTGTGGCCAAGCGGTTCTAGGCGCGTCAGTCTGGAACCGCGCGCCCGCTACGGTCGCAGGTTCGAATCCTGCCTCGGGCATGGATGTGTGTGATGTCCTTAGGTTAGTTAGGTTTAAGTAGTTCTAAGTTCTAGGGGACTGATGACCTCTGATGTTAAGTCCCATAGTGCTAAGAGCCATCTGTAACTAAGTTTTGGAGCTCTGCGAAGTCTTTGGCCAGTAAGGCAATATCAACAGCAAATCTCAAGTTGGTAAGCCTTCTTCCATTAATTCTAATTCCCTTACCTTCCCAGCTCAGCTTTGACATAGCCATTTCCAATACAGCAGAGAACAGTTTTGGGGAGATGGGATCGCCTTGCTTGACACCCCTCATGATGCGGAATTCTTGAGTTGATTCGCCGATGTTAACATAAGCTGAAGAATTCTCGTAGATTTTCCTGAGGACTTCAATGTATGCTGCTCCCACTCCTGGACTTCTAATTACTGTTTATTGCATTCAGTCTTTTACTATTTGTTAAGTTCAACCAGCGGTATTTTTCGTGCCTGGTGGCCGCTAACGCCCCAGCTACCTGCCCTGGGGGTTAGTGTGTGTAACGGCAGTGTACGTTTCCTCGCCTTGTCGTTGCTCTCCAGTGAGGCGTGTAGTTTTGACAGCTTTGTTCAAGGCAAACACTGCCGTTATGTCACACGGAGACTCACGCAAGTTGGGACAACAGGGATGATTTGATGCCGAGATATGAAGCTGCATGTTCAGCGTTCCTTCAATAAAGGTGTCGTGTTGGCGAATCTCACACGTCCATCATTAAAGGGAGGAGGTACTGGCAACATAATGGCCACGGAGATCCTTAAATTTAGTGCGAAAAGGTTATATCGACTATTATGATACACTATTATTAGTGAAATAGAGAAATAGATGTTTTATATCGCCGGCCGAAGTGGCCGTGCGGTTCTAGGCGCTGCAGTCTGGAACCGTGAACCGCTACGGTCGCAGGTTCGAATCCTGCCTCGGGCATGGATGTGTGTGATGTCCTTAGGTTAGTTAGGTTTAACTAGTTCTAAGTTCTAGGGGACTAATGACCTCAGAAGTTGAGTCCCATAGTGCTCAGAGCCATTTGAACCATGTCTTACATCCCCCGAATTAATTTCATTTCACACACAAACAGAAAAAGACGAAATCTAGGGAAATAAGAAACTGCCCATCTAAAGATAACATATACAAGGAAACGTACTGGGTTTCAAAGCATGCAGAATGAGAAACACTGGTAGATCCTTTATATGCGGATTCGTTATTCGCTTGTTCGCAGATACGCAATTTTAGTTCTAACTCCAGTGTGGCGATCTGTTAACAGTACACGAAACCAGTATGGTAATGTATTAGCCAATCTCAGCGCGGATTTTCTGTCGTGTTTGTCGACACAAGAATCGTCATATCTGGTCACTAGAGCTGTAAAGCTGCACTTGACAAGGTCTGTATTCAAAATTTGGGGTTAAAGGAAAGAAACCATGCCTATCGACGGAAAGAACCGTGTATGAAGACCGTATTCATTAGAAACAAAGGCAGATCTTTGGATCGCTACGAGAAAGGTGAGCTTATTGTTGACATTCTGTGTTATCTGAGACTTAAATAATTCGCTGTGAGACATGTTCGTGACAACGCTGAATCATTTCGAAAAACTGATCACTTTTCAACTGACTTGAGTATGGCTAGAACGACCAAATCTCGCTCGGAGGCGATGGGAATAGTACGAGCACAACAAACAACAGACCGTCCCTCTCTCCGGAGCTACTCAAACTAAAACCATGAGCTTGCATGCTGATTCAACTAAAGCAAAGGCCAGCTCAGGTTGGTTCGATCGCTGTCGCCTTTCGTTACATTAAAATGGAGGGAGAGGCAGCTGTAGCAGACAAAGTTGGAGCCGCGGAATTTAAAAAGGAGTTTAAAGAAATTGTTACAGAAAAAGGCTATGGCGCGAAAGAAGTCCTCAACACTGGTGAAAGGAGCTTATTTTGGAAATAAATGTCAAGCCGCACGTCCATTTCTATTTAAGAAAAATAGCATCTGGATTTAAGGCTGTTAATTACCGATGCACCCTCATTTTCGGAGGAAATACTGCAGGGGATTGCAAATTAAAACGTCTTATTATCTGTAAATCGCAAAATCCTGGGGCACTAAAGGATTGTGACAAGAGGAGGCTGGAAGTTCATTAGCGTATTATTGTATTTCAGTGTTATATTTTCAACTGTATGAATTTTGAATTACAGTGTGTTACATTCAAATGATAATGGCTATTTTTGCTAAAAATATTCAGAGTATCCGCTATTTTAAACTTAAGTATGTGAATAAACTAGAACTTAACGTCTCATTTTTACATATAAAATGACCCTCTAATAACGTGAATTCTGCGGTAGCGGCTATTTGGCGGAGCGTAAGTATCGCGTATAACGCGGTTTGCCTGTATGTTCAACGGATAAAAGGGGACTTTGTTTATAGTACAGGTATACTGGCATATGGAGAGGAATATCTAACAGATAACGTCGCCATGTTAAAATTTAATACGTTGCAAAAAGAAAAACTGTGGGGCTGTCGTGCTGACCAGATCAGAAAACGAGAAACTGTGTGTGATTGATCTGGCGAGCACTTCTGTGTGAGTGATGAAGAGATACGGCCAGCGCGCTTCACGCACGAGTCGGCGGAAATTATAGCTTACAGCGCAACTGGAAATATAATTTCAGTCGTGCGTGCAAAGCGCGAGCCACAGGATGAAGACAATTTGAGGGGAACACAGAGCTTACGTTACCAAGGCTTGTGGCGTGTCAGTGGTTGCGACACGACGTGTAACATCGAATGGGATGAGGACCACGAAGCACGTTATCAGTGAAAGATTTTTTTTTAAAGAATAGTGACATCACTTTAGTGCAGGGGAGGTGAGGTTGCTCTCGTGACTTATAACAAATATGATTAAGTATTACAGCAGTAAGGCATTGCGGCAACCGCGAAAATATTACCCAGAAAAAAGGTCAGTGTTGCGTGTGCAGGTAATGCAATTACTTTCTGGCAATATTTAACTTTGGGAAAGTTGCACTGGTCGTGAAATACATGAATGTGATTGCTAGTGTATGTGTGTGTGTGTGTGTGTGTGTGTGTCTGTGTGTCCATGTTCGTATCCAGAAAAGCATGTACAGCGCCTTCATTAGACGGTAATCATTGGCTCACCCAGTAGGAGGCATCTGTGTTGGCTTTCATATGTTACTTTCGCTCAGAACAGAGCAGCAATTGATGTAATGCACCTGTGCCCCAGAAATAAACCTCTACCTATCATGTGTACACGTAATAATTATTTAATTTATAGCAGCTATAGTTTTTGAAACCTGCAGTGTCGTGCAGTAATTCAATAAACATTCATGACCAGCGTGACAGGAGGCAGCTTGTCCAATTATTCACAACTTAAACTAGCTACAATGATCACACTTCACGCCTTATTTATACACCGAAGAGCCAAAGAAACTGATACTGTTGTCTAATATCGTGTAGGGTCCCCGCGAGCACGCAGAAAGTGCCGCAACACGACGTTTCATGGACTCGACTACTGTCTAATGTCTGAAGTAGTGCTGCAGGAGTCCGCAGCTCGTGGTCGTGCGGTAGCGTTCTCGATTCCTGCGCCCGGGTTCCCGGGTTCGATTCCCGGCGGGGTCAGGGATTTTCTCTGCCTCGTGATGACTGGGTGTTGTGTGCTGTCCTTAGGTTAGCTAGGTTTAAGTAGTTCTAAGTTCTAGGGGACTGATGACCTCAGATGTTAAGTCCCATAGTGCTCAGAGCCATTTGAACCATTTGAACCAAGTGCTGCAGGTAACTGACACCATGAATCCGGCAGGGCTGTCTATAAATCCGTAAGAGTACGAGGGGGTGGAGATCTCTTCTGAACAGTACGTTGCAAGGCATCCCACATGTGCTCAATAATGTTCATGTCTGTGGAGTTTGGTGGCCAACGGAAGTGTTTAAACTCAGAAGAGTGTTCCTGGACCCACTCTGTAGCAATTCTGAAAGTGTGGGGTGTCGCATTGTCCTGCTGGAATTGCCCAAGTCTGTGAGAATGGACGTGAATGGATGCAGGTGATCAGACAGGATGCTTACGTACGTGTCACCTCTCAGAGTCATATCTAGACGTATCATGTGCCCCATATCACTCTAAGTGCACACTCCCCATACTATTACGAAGCCTCCACAAGTTTGAAGAGTCGCCTGCTGACATGCAGGGTCCATGGCTTCATGAGGTTGTCTCTATACCCGTACACGTCCATCCCTTCGGCACAATTTGAAACGAGACTCGTCCAACCAGGCAACATGTTTCCAGTCATCAGCAGCCCAATGTCGGTGTTGACGGACCCAGGCGAGGCGTAAAGCTTTGTGCCGTGCAGCCATAAAGGTTACACCAGTGGGCCTTCGGCTCCGAAAGGCCATATAGATGATGTTTCGTTGAATGGTTCACATGCTGAAATCTGCAGCAGTTTGCGGATGGGTTGCACTTCTGTCACGTTGAACGAATCTCTTCAGTCGTCGTTGGTCCCGTTCTTGCAGAATCTTCTGCCGACCGCAGCGATGTCGGAGGTCTCCTGTTTTACCGGATTCCTGATATCCACGGTACACCCGTGAAATGGTCGTACGGAAAAATCCCCACTTCGTCGCTACGTCGGAGATGGTGTGTCCCATCGCTCGAGCGCCAACTGTTCAAATGGCTCTGACCACTATGCGACTTAACTTCGGAGGTCATCAGTCGCCTAGAACTTAGAACTAATTAAACCCAACTAACCTAAGGACATCACACACATCCATGCCCGAGGCAGGATTCGAACCTGCGACCGTAACGGTCGCTCGGCTCCAGACTGTAGCGCCTAGAACCGCACGGCCAGCGCCAACTGTAGTAGCACCTTCAAACTCACATAAATCTCACTCTCTCTATTAGCGAATATAAATCTTGATAACGTGCCATTGTAGCAGCAGTAACCGATCTAACAACTGCGTCAGTGACTTGTTGTCTTATATTGGCGTTGCCAATGGCAGCGGAGTATTCTGCCTGTTGAAATATCCCTGTATTTGAATACGCACGCCTATACTACTTCCTTTCGCGCTTTACTGTACATTTCTAGATCCACAGTTACATGCAGTCTCTTCAAGCCAGCGTATGGTGTGTGGCGAAGCGTACCCTGTACCAGTACCAGTCATATCCTTTCCTTTCATATTCGCTAACAGAGAGAGTGAGAAACGTCTATCTATACGCTTCCGTACGAGTTGGAATCTCATCTTTTTGGTCCTCACTGCAATGTAAGTTCTCCACTCAGCCTCAAACGCCGACACACTAAATTTTCTCAACAGTGCTTCTCGAAAAGAACGTCTCCTTTCCTCAAGTGATTCCCATTTGAGATCTTCGTAATATTGGTGTGTTGTTCGAACCTACTTGTATTGTAACAAATGTAGCAGCCCACTTTTGAAATGCTTTGACGTCGTTCTTTAATCCGGCCTGGTGCGGATCCCGAACACACTAACGGCACTCAACAGTGGGTGTAGTGTCCTATATTCGGCCTCCCTTGCAGATGAAGCACACATTCCTAAAGTTCTTCCAATAAACTCAAGTCGACAGTTCACCTTCTCTTCTGCAATCCTTACATGCCCGTTCCATTTCTTATTGTCTTCGATGTTACGCATAGATTTTTAATCAACGTGACTGTGTCCAGCTCCACACTATTAATGCTGTATTCGAACTTTACGGGTTTCGTTTTTCCTACTCATCCACATTAACTTGCCTTTTTCTACATTTAGATCTAACTAGAAATTTGGTCTACGTCATCTTGTATCGTCCTACAGTCAGTCAACGACGAAACCTTCCCCTACACTACAGCATGATGAGTACACAACTACAGTCTACTGCTGACCTATCCGACAGATTATTTATGTACACAGAAAATAACAGCGTTTCTATCGCACTTCCCTAGACCACCTCTGACGATACCTTGTCTGTGTACGCTGTCGCCGTCGAGGACAACATACTGGGTTCCTTTACTGAAGAAGCCAATGTGGCACCGTGTCAGACGCTTTACGGAAATCTACAAATATGAATTATGTTGCAAGTCAGTAAGTGCTCCCGTTCTCAGATACTGGATGAATAAAATCGCGGTATTCGCGCGTCATGGCCTACACTTCCATTTCGTCCCCACCTTACCCATTTGATTGGTAAGTGGTTCTTACCCCCACAGCGATATGTGTACCAAATCCGGGTGAAACCGTCCCGTGGTTTCGGAGGAGATGAACATAGCCGCGCTGAAAGTACCGGTGAAAACCTCATAAAAAATCCGTCTAGTAGTTTTGTAGATTTCGGTGTTCAGACCGAAAAGAAATATTAGTAAAACTTTGATTCACGATTTGATTTTTTTCCGCTATCCGATTTTGATGAAATGAAGTCTGTGCGGTGCCCCAAACTACACTACTGGCCATTAAAACTGCGACACCAAGAAGAAATGCAGATGATAAACGAGTATTCATTGAACACATATATTATACTAGAACTGACATGTGATTACATTTTCACGCAATTTGGGTGCATAGATCCTGAGAAATCAGTACCCAGAACAACCACCTCTGGCCGTAATAACGGCCTTGATACCCCTGGCCATTCAGTCAAACAGAGCTTGGATGGCGTGTACAGGTACAGCTGCACATGCAGCTTCAACACGATACCTCAGTTCATCAAGAGTAGTGACTGGCGTATTGTGACGAGCCAGTTGCTAGGCCACCATTGACCAGACGGTTTCAATTGGTGAGAGATCTGGAGAATGTGCTGGCCAGGGCAGCAGTCGAACATTTTCTGTATCCAGAAAGGCCCGTACAGGACCTGCAACATGCGGCCGTGCATTATCTTGCTGAAATGTAGGGTTTCGCAGGGACTGAATGAAGGGTAGAGCCACGGGTCGTAACACATCTGAAATGTAACGTCCACTGTTCAAAGTGCCGTCACTGCGAGCAAGAGGTGACCGAGACGTGTAACCAATGCCACCCAATACCATCACGCCGTGTGATACGCCAGTATGGCGATAACGAATACACGCTTCCAATGTGCGTTCACCGCGATGTCGCCAAACACGGATGCGACCATCTTGATACTGTAAACAGAACCTAGATTCATTCGAAAAAATGATGTTTTGCCATTCGTGCACCTAGGTTCGTCGTTGAGTACACCATCGCAAGCGATCCTGTCTGTGATGCGACGTCAGGGGTAACCGCAGTCATGGTCTCCGAGCTGATAGTCTATGCTGCTGCAAACGTCGTCGAACTGTTCCAGCAGATGGTTGTTGTCTTGCAAACGTCCACATCTGCTGACTCACTGATCGAGACGTGGCTACACGATCCGTTACAGTCATGCGGATAAGATGCCTGTCATCTCGACTGCTAGTGATACGAGGCCGTTGGGATCCAGCACGACGTTCCGTATTACCCTCCTGAACCCAGCGATTCCGTATTCTGCTAACAGTCATTGGATCTCGACCAACGCGAGCAGCAATGTCGCGATATGATAAACCGCAATCGCTATACGCTACAATCCGACCTTTATCAAAGTCGGAAACGTGATGGTACGCATTTCTCCTCCTTACACGAGGCATCACAACAACGTTTCACCAGGCAACGCCGGTCAACTGCTGTGTGTGTATGAGAAATCGGTTGGAAACTTTCCTCACGTTAGCACGTTGTAAGTGTCGCCACCGGCGCCAACCTTGTGTGAATGCTCTGAAAAGCTAATCATTTGCATATCACAGCATCTTCTTCCTGTCGGTTAAATTTCGGGTCTGTAACACGTCATCTTCGTGGTGTAGCTATTTTAATGGCCAGTAGTGTATGTTCAAGCTACCTGCGAAAACCCCATGAAAATTCGTCCGGTAATTTTGGAGGTTAGCTGATTGAAAGACGAACAGACAGACACGGCGGTTTCACAGATTTATTATTAGTGGAGATTCACTCCATTAAATAAGTTCATCGGATAAATTATTTTCTCACCCCCTTAACAGAGCGGTCTGGTCGCTTAGGAGAGCTGTATTCAGTGTACCAGGCTCTCTTGTTGTCTCCCACAACTGAAGTAAATCACGATAGTGATTTGGTACGTTTGTGCAACTATGCTGAATGGAATCACTGCAGTTATATGTGTCGACATAGAGACGCAGTGTTAGGACGTATCCACGAACACACCGTAATCGGGAAGTCACTCCCGCCGGAGGTTCGAGTCCTCCCTCGGGTATGTGTGTTGTCCTTAGTTTAAGGTAAGTCTGGGGACCGATGACCTCAGCAGTTTAGTCCCACAGGAATTCACACACATTTTTTTGAACACGCCGTAAATGAAGTTGCTCGGTTTCATGGTGTATCGCCGCAGACTTCACGAAGTGTCAACACGATTTGTAGCCATGTGTACAAAAAGTGGTTGGAAAAAAATTCTGACCGACAGGTAGTGGGGACGAGTGACATGCCTTGTTAACGAAAAGCGGATAGAAACTCGACAGGAACTGCAGCCGTCAGTGGAAGCAGGTCTTAACTCAACCAGTTTCCGAGCGAACATTGTGAAGGAAACTTCACGCAATAGTTACCTGCAGTTACGTACCTCACGATAGGCTATTGTTCACAGCGGTTCATCCAAGATAGGCCAAACAAGACAGAAACTAGAGAAACCGATTGGAGGTGTCTAGTGTGAACCGACTAGTCGCGACTTTGCCTCGTTTAGAAAGATACAAGCTGTCGATTGCAATCATGATCTACGTAGCTTTTGAACCGCAGTGTTTGGAGGGTGAAGCTGAGACTGAAGGTGCTAGCGCGTTATTTTAGTACGGTGACGTGGGCCTACTCATTCAGGTGAACGTGAACATCAACCATGAGAGTCCTTAGTATTCGGTGATTTAGTTATTGACTCAATCTCCCTCTTGTCTGTATCACAGAGAAGAATTTCAGACATCAATCTCGGAAAGGTATTTGCGAAGAAAGTTGTATGATTTCCTGTAGAAACTAAATTTTTATTTAATTCACCAAAAATTCTCAGAAAGTGTTTGTTAAATGCTCTACATGTATCTGACTTATCAGTAACAGAAATATTTTTTCTGCAAACTGACTTTATATCGCCGGCCGCTGTGACCGAGCAGTTCTAGGTGCTTCAATGTGGAACCGCTACGGTCGCAAGTTCGAATCCTGCCTCGGGCATGGGTGTGTGTGATGTCCTTAGGTTAGTTAGGTTTAAGTAGTTCTAAGTCTAGGGGACTGATGACCTCAGAAGTTAAGTCCCATGGTGCTCAGAGCCATTTGAACCTTTTTGCAGGAAATAGAATGTAGTTAAATTTTTTACTGAGATCCATTTTCCCCGGAGGCCACTGTTTCCGTATTACTTAGAAAAGACGTGTCTGAAGATCACTTTTGCAAGTTTTTTATGAATCACTCGAAAACTGTGGCCTCTAGAGAAAAAAATATCCAGCTACAAAAATTAACTGCACTACATTTTTAAATGAAGGTTGCTTCTAACATTTTGATATAATTCCCGCTTTGTTCTACATGATTTCCTTATCCCACTAGTCAGCCACCCGAGCTGCCTATTACTGCTAGTACCCCGTTTAGAACTTTCTAATGGAAAACAATTCTCAAAAAGCGTGAGAAATGTGTTAAGGAAAGCATTGTATTTATCATCTATGTTATCGGCACTGTAAACATCCTGCCACTCTTTTACCTTGACAAGGTTTATAAAACTCTCTATTGCTGTTGGATTAACTTTCCTACATAGTTTGTAATTAAATATGACATTGGTTTGAGTACAAAAGCCTTTTAGTGTTACAATTTGTGCATCATGATCTGAAAGGCCTTTCACGCTTTTACTAACAGAATACCCATCTAGTAATGAAGAATGAATAAAAATATTGTCTATGGCTGTGCTACTGTTCCTCTGCACCCCAGTTGGAAAAAAAATACAGTCTGCATCAGATCATATGAATTTAGGAGATCTACCAACATCGTTTTTCTTGCAGCATCATATGCAAAATTTATATTGAAGTCACCACATATAACTAGTTTCTGGTTCTTCCTACAAAATGAATCAAGAACCCTCTCTAGCTTGAGCAGAAATGCTCTGAATTTGAGTTAGGGGACCTATAAACAACAAAAATTACAAATTTAGTTTCACTAAATTCAACTGCCCCTGCACAAGGTTCAAATATCTGTTTAGTGCAGTGTCGTGATACGTCGATGGACTAAATGGAGAACTGTTTTTTACGTACATAGCCACTCCCCCACCCCGCAAGGAACTCCTGGAGAAACAGCCATCTAATATGTATCCTAGTAAAGGAAGCCTCTGAATTGTCAAATTATTCAAGTGGTGCTCTGATATACCAGTGATTTCAGAATCAACATCTATAAGCAGTTCACTAACTTTATCTCTGATACCGCTTATATTTTGATGAAATATGCTAATTCCTTCTCTACTTGGAAACATTGCATCCTTGGAAGGTGCAGCTCTAGCACCAACTACTTCAGGAACCTTTCCATGAGTGACCCCACCACCACCACCCACTACACTCTCACACATAAGCTTCGCCAGCCTCCCCTTCCCATACCTGTTGAGGTGCAGGCCATGCCTAGTGAAATCCGATCTACTGATAGATCCAACTGGCACCACTGAGATGTGACCCATACCCTCTGCCATCAGCACCCTACCCATCTACATGACTCCTCTACGATTCACAGTTCAGTGCCTGTCAGTGTGTTTTTCACACCACCTTCAGATTGTTTCTCTATCGTTCCATTCCCTTACAGTGTTGGGGAAAATGAACTCTTAAATCTTTCTGTATGTGCTCTGATTTATTTAATTTTATTATGACGATCATTTCTCCCTATGTAGGATGATGATAATAAAATTCAGAGAAGTAAGCTGGTGACTGAAATATCGTGAAAAGATTTCGCCACAAATCAAAACGCCTTTTTTTTTAATAATTGCCGTTTCAGCTTACTTATCATATCCGTGACACTCTCTCACACACAACCGTTAAAACACGGCAAGCTGACAAAAAATTAATACTATACAAGGAAGTGATATGAAAAATATGTCTCCTGCAAATTTAGTTGACAGGTTGTCCAATATTTGTAATAAGAACGCTACACTAAAGACAGCGGACAAAGCAGTCGTATACACGAGCATATAATACTTCGGTGTAGTCTTACAAAAAATTGCCAACTTGTATAAAAATACTAATTTCAGGCTATCGTCCTCCATTAACAACGAACTTGGTTATTACTTACAGGCCGGCCGCGGTGGTCTAGCGGTTCTGGCGCTGCAGTCCGGAACCGCGGGACTGCTAAGGTCGCAGGTTCGAATCCTGCATGGATGTGTGTGATGTCCTTAGGTTAGTTAGGCTTAAGTAGTTCTAAGTTCTAGGGGACTTATGACCTCAGATGTTGAGTCCCATAGTGCTCAGAGCCATTTTTTTATTACTTACATCGCACAGTAAATATAAAGATAACTGCAACAGAACGTTGTGGGGTATACATACTACGGGACAATGGATGGCCTGCATTCTATGAAAGATGAATTTTGCAGTCACGTTACTAATAGCACAATGATGCTCTCAGGTTCAGCCAGTACTGAAAATCCACAGCTACTTATAACAAGCATCAGATCAGACACATTCTGAAATACGTCTTTGACACCTTCCTCCTAGAGGAAACGTTACGTGTTGGAATAACTTAAAATATTTTTACACAAAGTAAAGTATGGCGAAAATAATTTAATAAGCAAACTGAATTGCTACTGCACGTTATAAGTAATTTTTCAGATTTTTTTTACTAAAAACATCAAAATATAACCATTTAAGAACAACAGCATACAGTTCACTATTTATCACCCTAAGCTGATCTTATCTTCACTAAAGATCTACCTTCGAATGTAAGCCGGACGGGGTGGCCGAGCGGTTCTAGGCGCTATAGTCTGGAACCCCGCGACCGCTACGGTCGCAAGTTCGAATCCTGCCTCGGGCATGGATGTGTGTGATGTCCTTAGGTTAGTTAGGTGTAAGTAGTTCTAAGTTCTAGGGGACTGATGACCTTAGAAGTTAAGTCCCATAGTGCTCAGAGCCATTTGAACAGTTGGCAATATCTTTGGATACAATTTTCTTTCCATGTTCATATTCCAGTAACATATGAAGGGCTTATTTCAATAGTGGTACAAGTCCGTTACCTCAACTTTTCTGTCTATAATGCTTCTGACGTTAATGATCCAAACAAACAGAAAGAAAGGTTCATCTCTAGCAAGAAGCCATATGCTTGAATATTTCTGGTATCTCAACTGCAGATTTTTCAGCGCTCATTTAACTTTAGGACTCTGTATCTCAGAATGAACAAAAGTGGATTTGTACCACTACTGAAATAAGCCCTTCATATATAGGTAATCCAAAAGTTAACACGTCAAAGTTCATTTTCTCCCCAACTGGAATGGTTAGGATAGTAGGTGTCATTAACAAAACGTTTTTTACAGCAAAATGCATTTTGCATTTCAAATACATGGTTTCATGTTTAGGATTTTTTTGCAGTTCCTGACATTAGTTTTTCTTCATTTGTGTACCTGTTATAAAGATATCCTTAAATAACTGCAGTTTTCTTCCACTAACGTTTTAAACTGATGTACAGAGGTAGAGGAAAACTTTAGTAGGTTGGAAATATTTTTGTAAGAGATATACACTGTAAAAAATACCTGAAGATGAACGCCCTACTGCATTGTCCATTAATAATCATTCTCTGGTTGAAGGTCAGCTATATTCTGCATTACAAACAAGCTTAATGATCAGAAACCGTGTTTTACAGTCTAAATTTCCCGTGCGTGAAGTATAGACACCTAATACTAGAACCATTGAGTAATCGTTCTGCAAATATTTATTTCAGTCGTAGTTATATGACCACTAAACTACCCTGCTTATGTCCAATACGATCATAAGGGACTACTATGTAAAGACAACGACGATATAACGACGTAACGCCCTCAAGACGAATCTTCAGGATCGAAATAGAGCTTGTGTTTCAATTGAAACCTCGATTTGCGAGTGAAGACGGGAAATTTTACCTTCAATATTTTACTAATACAGGTCAGTCTAGTCACCAAATCGACCCAAGATCAATAAAAGTTAGTATGGACACTCACCCAAAGTTTCCACCATGTCTGCATCAGCTTACATTGTTCTTTTGTTTTGTGAGGTCAGTCCTCTCGCAGAACCCACGAGGTTTCTGTCCAAGGCCCAGTGTCCACCGTACCTTCCCACGAAGCCGATGCCGCCGCTACGCCATATTTGGTGCTTGTTCTGCCGTGACCAGACATCTGTCCGAATTCTTCACTCTTTAGGTAGAATTACCTCAAACACCCGTCTCCACACGTTACAGAGAATTTCGGATGCTGCCATAAAACTGTCAGGCAGACAATTTCTGTATCGAGTGAGTTGAGAGATCCACTGTTATAAATCAAATAAAGTGCTTAAACGTAGCTTAGCTGGAACGAAAAATCCTGAAAAGAATTGCCCAGTTGAGACAACGTGTGCGTTTCACTTTGCTTTAACTCTGTTGCTACCTTCTTCCCTTGTTTCTGTTTTATTTTTAGCTTTTCTTGTACCAGCTTATTTATTGCTGTCATTGAAAATGTTTCAGCTTTCAGTTCGCAGTTGTGCTTCGAACATTCGCATACGATATATGTAACAGGAATTAAAGAAATATGTGTTCTCGTATTTTCAATGAAGTGTTCTATAAAATAAATGAAATATGAAGTACTCCCAAAATAAATAAAAAATGCCGGCCACATCTAACAGGTTCAACTTATTTTAATATCTGTCACAGAAGAAAACCGTTTGAAATATATCACTGATTTGATTATTTATCAGTACTCCAGTAAATAGAATAAAAATATAGCCATCTGTGTGGCTATATACCCATTTAAAAATAGTTGTTCGTAAAGTTACGCAGCTGGAAGCGGATTTGTAAAGATTTTTTTTAAAGAGAAGTTAGCGGCAAAGGAATATCGATGACACGAACTTCGTTTGTTTTGTTTTATCATGTACCAGCTTCGTGCTTTTTCGTTAATGTACTCCTCCGTCCTATTCATGCTATTATTATGCAAACTTCTCATAAGTTCTTTAAAGATTTGATCGTCTACTTCTTCGTATAAGAAGGCTTCATCTTGATTTATAGTGTATTACAACGGTAAGCCTGTCATTTGCTATGACTGTTATTAGTTTTTCCATCCAGCTAAACTGAAGATTGATGTACATCGTGGATAAGCATAATTTTAAGGGATAAAGTGAAACGGACCGCATCCTGGTGTGTGTAATTTGCGAATCTCATTTGTTTACTTAGGCATTAGAATTGCTACTTCAGAAACATCAATAACACTAACACAGTCGACTGAAAGTGATACATGTTTAAACTCGTGCTTGAGGAACCATATCAACCTAACATGGCAAGAAAACCGAGAGAACTAATCCAATAAAGTGCTCAAAGATCATGTTTGTTTGCCATTCTTTGTTCTGACGTTCTGTGTTTCTTCAGTGATTGCATTATCTAACTATCTCGGTTTTTATTTTATGGAAATGACTTTTAAAAAGAGAAACTGCTGATATTTTTTTCATCAATCTGAATCAAATTTTTTTCTAACACATTCTGGAGGCGAGATAATTTTTTTTTAGTATAGTGGACGCATTTAACATTTCATAGGAATGCCCTTGATGGAAGTTAATACTCAATACTTGGATTTTCAAGATACTTAGATATGTTTCACTGGTTTTTAGTTTTAGTAACTGAGTAATATAGTGAAGCGTGCAAGCGCGGGGTGCGTCAGCTGGAACGGACGTAGGGGTGGGGGGCGGAACTGGCGATCGGCACATTCTTGACATCTCGGATTGTTGAGTTCCCTAACGATTTCCTGAATGGAACGTCCTATACGTGTAGCTCCAACTACCATTCCGCGTTCAGAATCTGTTAATTTCCGTCGCGCATCCATAATCACGTCGTAAACCTCACCTGAAAACGAATGACAGCTTCGCCACTGGACTGCCCTTTCATGCGTTTTGTACGCGGTACAATATATGTTCTTATGTAAATCGCTATCCCATGACTTACCTGAACTACAAGTGACAAGTTATTTTTTGTAACTTTTGGTGTGTATTAATTTTTTGAAGTATAACGTTCTAGGATTCGAGGAAAGTTAAAAAAAATAGTCTACACACACATGTTTTTCTAGACGAAAAAATTCGGCATGGATATTTACTACATGAATATTCTCTACACATATTTTTCATTATTGTGCTCCACTACATAATCTACTTATTCATATAATGTATTGTGATACACTGTTGCAGCAATGAGTGCACTAAATACTGGTGTAGAATTGTTTTGTGCAGGAAATATCCCTGCAGAACTTTCTCATGCAGTAAATACAATAGTCGTGTTTATTCGTCAAGCTACCCTAAAGTAAGTACAAAACGTTTTTTATACGTGTTCCAGAAGCCGAAGTCTCAAAGTTTTGCAAGCGCGGGCTGTTTAGAATCAATTTTCAGAGCGATTGCGCACCAGTGCCCCTCTCCCCCCCCCCCCCCCCCTCCCAAGTTCGCCACCTTCAGCTGACTTACTCAACGCTTCACGCTTCGCATTATTACTCAGCTCCTACAACTAGAAATCAATGAAACATTTCTAAGCCTTCAGTGTTAATCTCCAGCATCGGTGTAAAGTGTTAACTACGCCCACTACATCAAAA
Organism: Schistocerca americana; assembly: GCF_021461395.2. Lineage (NCBI taxonomy): Eukaryota > Metazoa > Arthropoda > Insecta > Orthoptera > Acrididae > Schistocerca > Schistocerca americana. Next base: position 984,155,137 of record NC_060121.1, read on the forward strand.
AATAAGTTTTCTCGGCTCCAGAAGACATTATAATTCTTTTTTAATTCGTGAAAAAGTGTCAGCAGTTTCTTTCTTTAAAGATTACTTTATAAAATAAAAACTGAGACATGGCCTAATGAAATGCTTTTAGCTAATCTGTTGTACCTTGCATCCTGGATGATGGTTAATAACCAAAGCCGGGAGGTGACTAAAGGGACAAATGAACAGCTGATGGTTCAAAATGATTCAAATGGCTCTGAGCACTATGGGACTTAACTTCTGAGGTCATCAGTCCCCTAGAACTTAGAACTACTTAAACCTAACTAACCTAAGGACATCACACACATCCATGCCCGAGGCAGGATTCGAACCTGCGACCGTAGCGGTCGCGCGGTTCCAGACTGTAGCGCCTAGAACCGCTCGGCAACCCACGCCGGCAGCTGATGGTTCAAATGCATTTTATGAAATAAGATACACGCCAAATAAAAGTGCACTTTTTTGCTCCTTACAATTAATGAAATAGTAAAAAATATTAATAGCATGATAGCACAACTAATAGCGAAAACAATTAGGGACTTCCGCTGAGAAATCTAGCCAATTATCGAGAACGCCACTTTTTTCCACAAAATCACCAATCAGTAATCTTTGTTTTAATTTTTGGAATAGATGCTTTTTCCACTTACCGCGCACTACAATTACAGTCATTAGCAAATAAAGGAAGATGAATGTTAACGAGATTTTTAACGTAAATGTTAACGAGATTTTTAACGGTTTTTATATATATCTCGAAAAGTAACATTCAATCAATAGATCTTTTTAAGCCCTGCAACCCTCTTATTTAACATTTTACGATCACCGCTATAGTTTCTCTTATTTAATGAAAACCAGTTTTTGTAACTTTGCGAATTTTTTTCGCCATGTTCGCCATTTGGATCGAGTTTCATGAATCAGAAACTCTATTTAAAATTTAATTTCATATGCGTTCACATTTTTCGTTTGAAGGTAACAATTTTTGCAATCACTTCTCCACAACGTTTGGACTAATAATCTAATTGACGGTTTCTTGATGCAGCTCTGGCAAACTCTACAGCGTTATAAGCCACTCCCTTATGTCAAATCAACCTTTCTCCGAAGCATTAAGTCTAGGATCAGTTTCTTAATGTCACGGGCACGGTGAATATACGTTTGTGATTAGAAGTTAATCATAATCGTGAATTGAGAAAAATAGAAAGAGGTAATGTGAACAACTCTTGTAATGACCATCAACATTCTCCTACAAAGTGGTATTTTGCCATTTACGTAGGACGGCGGTATTCTTTGTTTGGAATAGACCCTTAATTCATAAATAACCAAAAGCAGTGACTCCATAACATAACATCTGAGCCGTGTGTGAACCTACACTGTGAGCAAAATCGTTTTCTTTTTTTGCCCCTACGTAACTGGGATCAAGGAGTGTGAATGAATGAAATTTAAAATGTTTATTTGACACCACAAACAGTCGTCAAGCTACCGTCACTAAAACAATGAAGATTATCTCGTGTCAGCCTTTGCTTGCAAAATGATCGTTGCATCACTACAGGGCGTACTGCACGAGTATACAATGTCTTTCAGCCCGATGCAGTTTTCATCTACACTTCATTAAGGATTGAAATGACTGATGAACCAAGAATTGCCATGACCTCTCGTCACCCGTTTCTGCTGCCTTTGCTTCAGTTTACTGGTTTTAGTGTATTTTTTGTAATATTTAAAGGAAGTTTGGTTGCAATTATTAAAGCAATTTTCCGGATTTGTGAATAAATTTGAAAATGACGACTTAGTTCGACGAAACTAGTTATGTAACTTTTTAAAAATTCCATTGTTTAGTGACTCTGACTAGACGACCGTTTGTGGTGTCAAATAAATTTCTACCATTTTAGTAAAGTTGGACACGTAATGGGATAAAGACATCATCTAGATCCTGTTTTGTGTGCTTGACTCTAGGCGAGAAATTACGAAATCAAAAATCCTGCATAACATGCTTTGACGAGAGAAACGTGATTGAAAATGAAACTCAGAAATGTGGCTAATACGACAGTCTCTCAGGACATTGCATAACAATTTAGAAGGTTACTGTAGACAGTGTATTGTGCGTTTACTCACAACTAGTGCCATTACTCGCACGTAACAAGCGGCATTTTGGCGGTTCATTGTGAAACGATTCAGTGTGGTCTTCAGTTTCTTTATGTTTTTCGTTCAGTTGTGCCACATTCTAATGAAGAGACATACTTTAAATAGTTCACTACTCGCCACTTCGAGTTCGTTCCAGCCATTTGACAATGCAACATGTAATCAGTATGATGTTAATATTAAATCAGTGTCCATTTCCCATAGACGAGCGAAGTCCACTTTTAACATTTTTAAATGTTCGGATAATAAGTTGCCGTCTCTTCATCTAAGAATAGATGATGAATGCAGCTAGCCGCTATCTCTGTGTAATGTCTTGTCTGTATAGACGTGTATCTGTTGCCTTTAAGATCCCTTCACCTTCACACATAAATCTATACAGTAAAGTAAGGGCCTCCCATTTCTTGGCTGATCCGTGATAAGACAGGCGAAAAGTTAGACTAATGGAGGATTATTAGTATTATCTCTATTTTCATTCGCTCTCTCTCTTTCTCTCCTTTATCTATGTACAGTTTTTAATATAATTTTTCATTACGTGAAATCAGCCAAATAGAATCTTTGGTGGAGTCCTTCTTCTTGGTAATCAGCGGCTGGCTTGCTGTAAGAGATCTTTAAATTTACTATTACTGTTAAACACTGTAATCAGTCGGGAGAATCAATCGTCTGGACAATTTGTTCCTTTTACGAAAGATTGCGAATTCCAGATGTGTACGAAGCCTTTTTGGACGATTTAACACAGACTCAGTGACTGCAGGCTCTCTTCGACACAGCTGAAACTTCCCCACTAATTACAGGGCCAACGTGATCATCGAATGATTCAGAAAAAAACTCATTCGTTCATTCACTCCAGAACAAAAAAGTCACAAACCGTATTTATGGAGGAAATCGTGTATTAAATCCGTCTCCACTACATGTCCAGATCTCCGGTGATTCCACGCCTTCATTATTTTCCTTTTACAGTCTCTTTCTCTTCAAACAAACCGCTAGCGGCACAAATGTTAATTGGCTCGCTTTAGCGAGAAGAAAAGCAGAATATGTATCCCTCAGAAACACGTCAATCGCTCAACAGATACTCCAGAAGCTGTCCTCGTTACCACTCTAACAACCATTGTTTTTGTTGTGGTCTTCAGTCCTGAAACTGGTTTGATGCAGCTCTCCATGCTACTCTATCCTGTGCAAGCTTCTTCATATCCCAGTACTTACTGCAACCTACATCCTTCTGAATCTGCTTGGTGTGTTCATCTCTTGGTCTCCCTCTACGATTTTTACCCTCCACGATGCCCTCCAATGCTAAATTTGTGATTCCTTGATGCCTCAAAACATGTCCTACCAACCGATCCCTTCTTCTAGTCAAGTTGTGCCACAAACTTCTCTTCTCCCCAATCCTATTCAATACCTCCTCATTAGTTACGTGATCTACCCACCTTATCTTCAGCATTCTTCTGTAGCACCACATTTCGAAAGCTTCTATTCTCTTCTTGTCCAAACTAGTTATCGTCCATGTTTCACTTCCATACATGGCTACACTCCATACAAATACTTTCAGAAACGACTTCCTGACACTTAAATCTATACTCGATGTTAACAAATTTCTCTTCTTCAGAAACGATTTCCTTGCCATTGCCATTCTACATTTTATATCCTCTCTACTTCGACCATCATCAGTTATTTTACTCCCTAAATAGCAAAACTCCTTTACTACTTTCCTAATCTAATTCCCTCAGCATCACCCGATTTAATTTGATTACATTCCATTAGCCTCGTTTTGCTTTTGTTGATGTTCATCTTATATCCTCCTTTCAAGACACTGTCCATTCCGTTCAACTGCTCTTCCAAGTCCTTTGCTGTCTCTGACAGAATTACAATGTCATCGGCGAACCTCAAAGTTTTTACTTCTTCTCCATGAATTTTAATACCGACTCCGAATTTTTCTTTTGTTTCCTTTACTGCTTGCTCAATATACAGATTGAACAACATCGGGGAGAGGCTACAACCCTGTCTTACTCCCTTCCCAACCACTGCTTCCCTTTCATGTCCCTCGACTCTTATAACTGCCATCTGGTTTCTGTACAAATTGTGAATAGCCTTTCGCTCCCTCTATTTTACCCCTGCCACCTTCAGAATTTGAAAGAGAGTATTCCAGTCAACATTGTCAAAAGCTTTCTCTAAGTCTACAAATGCTAGAAACGTAGGTTTGCCTTTTCCTAATCTTTCTTCTAAGATAAGTCGTAAGGTCAGTATTGCCTCACGTGTTCCAGCATTTCTACGGAATCCAAACTGATCTTCCCCGAGGTCGGCTTCTACCAGTTTTTCCATTCGTCTGTAAAGAATTCGCATTAGTATTTTGCAGCTGTGACTTATTAAACTGATAGTTCGGTAATTTTCACATCTGTCAACACCTGCTTTCTTTGGGATTGGAATTATTATATTCTTCTTGAAGTCTGAGGGTATTTCGCCTGTCTCATACATCTTGCTCACCAGATGGTAGAGTTTTGTCATGACTGGCTCTCCCAAGGCTATCAGTAGTTCTAATGGGATGTTGTCTACTCCCGGGGCCTTGTTTCGACTCAGGTCTTTCAGTGCTCTGTCAAACTCTTCACGCAGTATCTTATCTCCCATTTCGTCTTCATCTACATCCTCTTCCATTTCCATAATATTGTCCTCAAGTACATCGCCCTTGTATAAACAACCATGGAGAATGCATATATGCATCTCTGTTATTTCAAAGAATAAACACACTAGAAAATTCTTTCGCGTCGTCGAGCTGTCACCGCATGTATTACGAGAAAATCAGGTCAGATAACTTTTCCAAAGTGAATGAATGTGGATGGTTTGATTGGAAATGATTAATTGGTGCGTGGTAGAGGGTATTTTCTGTGGGGACATTACACACTGTCATTATCAGAGCACTTCTACAGTGCGCGATATGTAGAAAACTCAGTGGTCTTGCGTTTCTGTACCGCCAACTGTTGCCGCATTCCGTGGACGTACTGGCCAACTGCTGTCCCACCTCTTGCGTGGTCGTCCGGGTAGTCATTTCCCTTTCGGGCGTCCATGTTTACAAATTTTAAAGTCGTGTGAGGTCAATCATACCCACATGATCGTTCCAATTTCTTTTTCTTGTCTCAATCCATTCATTTGTATCTTGTATTTCACACTGATCGCTTATCTGTACGTTTGTTCTCTTGTCACCATGCGATGCTGTGGTAAATGCGTTGGAGGCTGATTGTTAAGGAGAGGCGCTGCCCAAGAGGAGCCATCGCAGCACGACACGCAGTGCTGCTGACGCCGCGGCTGCGACACTGCCGCCATTCGGCCTATTGTCGGCGTGACAGGGCTACTAAGCGAGCGTGTCCTCGCTGGATAGAAGCTGCCGTGCATGAGCCAGCTCCGGCCAGGGTCGACGCAGTGAGGCGTATTTGTCTCGCTGAGCCAACAATGTAATGTGTAATTAATTTTGAATAAAAGCATTTATTTTGGTCAGCGGTGTATCCACCCGTTCTCCCGGTCCGTTGTCAACGCCACTCACCCCGCTGAGTGCTGTCACACTAAATAAGTTAATTGTGTAACAGTTCTCGCGCTTATCAGTCTTTCGGGATTGAAGATGAATAGGAACAAGAATCCCGTAATGTTTGGGTACTCCATTAATAGTGTCGAGCTTGACACAGTCACGTCGATTAAATATCTGGGCGTAACATTGCAGAGCGATATGAAGTGGGACAAGCATGTAATGGCAGTTGTGGGGAAGGCGGATAGTCGTCTTCGGTTCATTGGTAGAATTTTGGGAAGATGTGGTTCGTCTGTGAAGGAGACCGCTTATAAAACACTAATACGACCTATTCTTGAGTACTGCTCGAGCGTTTGGAATCCCTATCAGGTCGGATTGAGGGAGGACATAGAAGCAATTCAGAGGCGAGCTGCTAGATTTGTTACTGGTAGGTTTGATCATCACGCTAGTGTTACGGAAATGCTTCAGGAACTCGGGTGGGAGTCTCTAGAGGAAAGGAGGCGTTCTTTTCGTGAATCGCTACTGAGGAAATGTAGAGAACCAGCATTTGAGGCTGAATGCAGTACAATTTTACTGCCACCAACTTACATTTCGCGGAAAGGCCACAAAGATAAGATAAGAGAGATTAGGGCTCGTACAGAGGCATATAGGCAGTCATTTTTCCCTCTTTCTGTTTGGGAGTGGAAGAGGGAGAGAAGATGCTAGTTGTGGTTCTAGGTACCCTCCGCCACGCACCCAATGGTGGGTTGATGAGTATGTATGTAGATGTAGATGTTAGGGGACTGATGACCACAGAAGTTAAGTCCCATAGTGCTCAGAGCCATTTTTGATGTAGATGTAGAAGGGACGACATTCTTCGAAAAATGAGATCGTATGTCGCCAGTGTTTTTACCACCCAATACCAAAAACTGATTTCTCTGTCTACTGGCATCAGCATGGTCCACGACACACAGCTGTTAAGATCTGGATTGCTCGAGAGCCGCGACATAAAGTTAGCGGGGCGCCGTCACGGAAGTGGTGGCGGGCGGTCTGTGTCACTCGGAGGACCGGGGCGCGGCGGTGGCAGCGCTGGTCCAGAACTGCCACCGTGATGATGGGTCCGGTCCTGTCGCGCCCGGACAGTCGGGCTTTCTCCCGCCGAAAAGCGGCGTCCGGCCGCTTTCTCCAGCACCGCCGAATAAGTAATGCGCCTGCCGGCCGCTTGTCTGCTGGGCGGGGAACCTGCCGAAATGCGCAGCGACCAGATAGTCCAGGCGGTGCAGGCTCCAGACTCCAGCACGCCCGCCTTCCGCGTTTGGGTCCGGGTCCGCGCACGCGAGCCGGTCACCCGCCGTAGGCGCAAAGCGGCGCGACAAACACACACACACACACACACACACACACACACACGCACTTCCTTGTACCAGCGCTGCCGGCTGGGACGAGTCACGCCAGACACCGCCCAGCTGCCTGTCCTCTCTGCAGGGCAGGGGCTGCGTGGATTACGGCTCTGCAAAGGCGTCACACGGCGCTCACACGAGAAGAACTGCTAGAAAGGAACGAATTGTTCTTACAATATACACACAGACTGCTTAAGAGGCAAATTTCAGAACAGGGAGAGGTCCTAACATGCATACATATTATACAGGGTGGTCCACTGATCGTAACCGGGCCAAATATCTCACGAAATAATTGTCAAACGAAAAAACAACAAAGAACGAAACTCGTCTAGCATGAAGGGGGAAACCAGATGGCGATATGGTTGGCCCGCTAGATGGCGCTGCCACAGGTCAAACGGATATCAACTGCATTTTTTTAAAAATAGGAACCCCCATTTCTATTACATATTGGTGTAGTACGTAAAGAAATAAGAATGTTTTAGTTGGACCACTTTTTTCGCTTTGTGATAGATTGCGCTTTAATTAGTTGGACCACTTTTTTCGCTTTGTGATAGATGGCGCTTTAATAGTCACAAACGTATAAGTACATGGTATCACGTAACATTCCGCCAGTGCGGACAGTATTTGCTTCGTGATACATTACCTGCTTTAAAATAGACCGTTTACCAATTCCGGAAAAGATAGACATTGTGTTGACGTATAGCTATTGTGATCAAAATGCCCAACTACGCTATGTACGCTGCTCGGTATCCCGGACGACATCATCCAAGTGTCCGGACCGTTCGCCGGATAGTTACGTTATTTAAGGAAACAGGAAATGTTCAGCCACATGTGAAACGTCAACCACGAGCTGCAACAAATGATGATGCCCAAGTAGGTGTTTTAGCTGCTGTCGCGGCTAATCCTCACATCAGTAGCAGACAAATTCCACGAGAATCGGGAGTCTCAAAGACGTCGGTGTTGAGAATGCTACATCTACATCGATTGCACCATACTTCTATGCATCAGGAATTGCATGGCGACGACTTTGAACGTCGTGTACAGTTCTGCCACTGGACACAAAAGAAATTACGGGACGATGACAGATTTTTTGCACGCGTTCTATTTAGCGACGAAGCGTCATTCACCTACAGCGGTAACGTAAACCGGCGTAGTATGCACTATTGGGCAACGGAAACTCCACGATAGCTGCGACAAGTGGAACATCAGCGATCTTGGCGGTTTAATGTAGTAGGGTGTGGCATTATGGGATGAAGGATAATTGGCCCCCATTTTATCGATGGCAATCTAAATGGTGCGATGTATGCTGATTTCCTACGTCATCTTCTACCGACGTTACTACAAGATGTTTCACAGCATGACAGAATGGCGATGTACTTCCAACATGATGGATGTCCGGCACATAGCTCGCGTGCGGTTGAAGCGTATTTCATGACAGGCGATCGGTCGTCGAAGCACCATACCGTGCCCCGTACGTTCACCTGATCTGACGTCCCGGATTTCTTTCTGTGGGGAAAGTTGAAGGATATTCGCTGTCGTGATCCACCGACAACGCCTGGAAACATGCGTCAGCGCATTGTCAATGCATGTGCGAACATTACAGAACGCGAACTACTCGCTGTTAAGAGGAATGTCGTTACACGTATTGCCAAATGCACTGAGGTTGACGGATATCATTTTGAGCATTTATTGCATTAATGTGGTATTTACAGGTAATCACGCTGTAACAGCATGCGTTCTCAGAAATGATAATTTCAGAAAGGTACATGCATCACACTGGAACAACCGAAATAAAATGTTCAAACATACCTACGTTCTGTAATTCAATTTAAAAAACCTACCTGTTAGCAACTGTTCGTCTAAAATTGTGAGCCATATGCACCATCTATCACAAAGCGAAAAAAGTGTTCCAACTAAAACATTCATATTTCTTTACGTACTACACGAATATCTAATTAAAAATGGGGGTTCCTATTAAAAAAAAAAACCAGTTGATACACGTTTGACCTATGGCAGAGCCATCTAGCGGGCCAACCATAGCGCCATCTGGTTTCCCCCTTCAAGCTAGAGAAGTTCGGTTTTTTGTAGTTTTTTCGTTTGACGCTTATTTCGTGAGATATTTGGCCCGGCCACGATTAATGGACCACCCTGTATAAGAGGCATTCAAATGAAACCCAGTGACTAGTGTAAAGTAACGGTAACGATTTTATTAACTCACAACTGTAGTTCTACACAGTACACATACTCAAAAATAGTCGCCAAAACTGTTGGCGCATTTATCTCATTGCGTCACTAGCCGGTCGATTCCATCCTTGAAGAAGCTAGTACGCTGCTGTCGTATCCAGGCCTGGACCCAATCACGCACTTCCTCGTCCGTTGCGAATCGATGTCCGCGAATAGCTTGTTTAAGAGGTCCAGACACATGTAAATCACACGGCGAAAGGTCGAGACTGTACGGTGGATGGTCCAGCGTTTCCCACCAAAACTGCTGCAATGTCGTCTTCACCGCATTGGCCGTGTGTGGGTGGACATTATCATGCAGGAAGATAACGCCATTGGACAAGACGCGTCGGCGTTTCGACTTGATGGCTCGTCTAAGGTCCTGTAAAGTGTCATTGATGGTGGTTCCCCGTTCCAGGAACTCGACAAGCAGTGGGCCCTTGTGGTCAAAAAAGGACATTGCGACCTTACCAGGAATAGTGTGTACAGCCTTTGATTTCTTTGGAGATGCTGAAGTCAAACGTTTCCAATGCTTGCTCTGACGATTCCTTTCCGGTTCAAAATGGCGACACCATGTTTCGTCAGCTGTGACAATACGCGTCAGAAAGCCGTATTCCTCCTCATGATAACGTTGCAGATGACTCGAAGACAGCGACATTCGAGTATTGCGCTGTTCGGCGGGTAGTTGATGGGGAACCCACTGCGCACAGATTTTTCGAAAGTTCAAGTGTTGATTCATTATGGCGTGGGCGGTGCCCACGCTAATACCCAGTAACCGGTGGATCTCGTCCACGGTCACTCTAAAGCATTCACTTCCGCACTCATTTCCGGTGTGATGACGCGATGAACCTGTCCAGGACGAGCATCGTCTTCCAGTGACTCGCGACCCTCAAGAAATCGTTTGCGCCATTCCACAACACTTGAACCACTCACACTGTACTCACCGTACGCAGCCTTCATTCGTCAATACATTTCACGACCTCCAACTCCCTCCGCCGCCAAAAATGGAATCACTCCTCGTTGTTCCTGCTTACTCGCCTGCGTGTTCAGTAGTGGACGATAACTTGTGTGACCACCTTCTCTTCGGCGTGAAACCACACAGGCGCTATGCAACGTCAAACGGTGCGCACGCGTCAGTCCCTCTACTAATAGATGGCGCCACCATACCTGCAGTTAGGTGGTGCCACCTTACGTGTAAGGCAAAGGTGGACGCACTGACCAGGTTTCCTTTCAATGAACCTCAAAAATTGGGATGTATGTATGTCTGGGTATGTTCCACATCTGCTCCAGAAGCACTGGGTCGATTTCAACTGAACTTGGCACACTTGTACGTTACTGTTAGTCGACAATCGCTTAGGGTTATGACAACTGCTTAACAAAGGGGTGGAGCTGAAAAGAGGCATAGAGCGCTATGTGTGAATTCCCTGACTTTATTCACCCAGGATTTGAAATTCGCTGAGAACCTTTGCAAAATGATGAAAGTAAAAGTGTGTGTCGCTTACTATTTTTCCACCGCTTATGCAGTGAAGTACCGCATGCGGTATGACATTATGATTTATTACTTCTTTACTACTGACTGCATTCGCGAGACTTTTACAGGTAGTATGACCACTTAATGTACGAGTAAGTGGAAGATTATATCACTGAACGACACATAGTTAAGGAGATTTGATGGGAAAAACAGTGAACCGCGTGAAAAACTTCCGCATCGTGCGTGGCGTTTAATTAATTAATTTGAAACAACCGACACTGTTTCAATTGACAGATTACTCATAATAGAAAGTATGATAATCAGACTATGTGTAAATAAAAAATACAAAAAACATGGAGTTTGGAGAATAGTTTCAAATGAAATAGTTTATAAAGGAAAAAGAACCAGTGACAAGAAACAGACCTCTTTCTTAGGACATTTGATGAGGACAACAGAAAATAGAATTAGCAGGAGAACGATTGAAAAGTTGTGGTATAGTAAGAGCACCATTAGGTGAATATCAGAGATCACGGAGGACATGATTAAATTACGGATTACGATGGAGGGTTTGAAAGGCAAGACACAGGCACTCAAGATACTTCAGGACAACCATATCACACTACCAATAAAAATTAACAAAGTGAGAATCGGTGGGGTGATTTGGAATGAGGAGAGAAGGGCCGGTCCAAAAGAGTGAAAAAGTATTGGGTCAACAAAATGGTTCAAATGGCTCTGAGCACTATGCGACTTAACTTCTGAGGTCATCAGTCACCTAGAAATTAGAGCTACTTAAACCTAACTAACCTAAGGACATCACACACATCCATGCCCAAAGCAGGATTCGAACCTGCGACCGTAGCAGTCCCGCGGTTTTGGACTGAGCGCCTAGGACCGCTAGACCACCGCGGCCGGCTTGGGTCAAGAAAAAACAGAAGAACATAGTTCATAATATTGACTAAAGCGATCCAATGTAGGCCGTAAAATAAATAAATACTTCGTTGCTACTAACTATATTCATAATAAATTTCACAGACAGTATGAACATCTGCCGTTCACTATACCTACAATATTACGTCATTGTACGACACATGGTTCAGGAGACATAAACATTAAGGACAAAGCCGCTGAAGATGCGTGCTACGATCATGTACGCACAGTTATAAATAAATACCTTGACAATGCCGGGTTTCTCCGCTAGTTCAATATAAATTTAGATGTATCGGAGATATATAGGAACATGGAAGACACCACTGACCCTACCACTTCTCTTAGAAGACAGGTTAAAGGAAGAATTAATAGCATTTGTATAAGTAGAGAAATCTTTTGACAATATTAGCTGAAACACCCTTTTTGAAACTCTGGAGGCACAGACGTAAAACACAGGGAGCAAGAAGATATCTACGAACATTTTACAGACAGCAGTTATGAGTCGAAGGGCGTGCAAGGGTTGCGAAATAAACGAAACAGGAATGTAGCTTATCCCCAATGTTAATGTTATTCAGTCTGTACTCTGAGCGAGCTGTGAAGGCAACCCAGGAGAAATTTGTAATGGTAACTAAAGTACAGAGAGAAGAAACAAAAACTTCGACATTCGCCTACGACATGGTAATCCTGTCCGATATGGTAAAGGACTTGGAATACCAGTTAAATAGAATGGTATGTCTCTTGCAACGAGTTATAACACCATCATCAAAATTAAAACGACGGTTATGAAGCGTAGTCTAATTAATTCACGTGATGCCGAGCAAATTAAATACTTAAATGAGATACCAAAAGCATTGGATGTTTTCTGTTGTTTGGGTATGCAGCAACAAAATATCTGGTGATGGCAGACATAAAGTGAAGACTGGGAGTAGAAAGAAAAGCGTTTCTGAAAAAGAGACTCTTGTTAACGGCTAACGCAAATTTAAACGTTTGGAAGTCTTTTCCATTGATATTTATCTCGAATGTAGCCTCATGTGGAAGTGGCGGATAGACAGTTCAGACAAGAAGAAGATACAAAGTTCTTTAATGTGGTGCTATAGAAGTATGTTCAAGACTGGATGGATCGAATAACACGTGAGGAGGTACTGAACCGAAGTGGGTAAAAAATTATGGTAGGACCTAACTAAAAGAAAATCGTTTGTTGGAATGTTCCTCAGTTGGAGAATAAATGTGAGGCTTGAAAATTCTTTGACAGGATACAAGTTGGCCGGAGCCCAAGTTCCATGAGAGCGTCGCAAAGTGTTCTTTCACGGTTGCGCACTTGGCTTTACTTAATGTTGAGTTACTGACTAAATGACGTTATGAAACAGGATTCTGATATCCGCAATTGCGACCAGAGGCGGTCGTTGCCCTTTGCTTAACATATATTTTGCAGTACGAATGCTACCCAGCTGTGAACCAGTCTGTACAAAGAACAAGATAACTTAGAATGATAAAGTTGTGTGCAGTCACGTTCGTGTTCCTGGACTGGACTCCTCATTTTTTTTTTCCTCCGCAGGGAGTCACGATGCAGTGTTGAAAACGACAGTCGACGCACGGACTTCGGACAGAGCGTCGAACGTGAACCAGCCGTGTTTCAAATATTACACTATCGTGCTTCTGAGCTGGTGGTGTGAACAAGAATCAGGACTGGCGGACGTTCAGACATTTTATTTACTTATTTTTATTTTATTTACTTATTTAACCCTACCTGTTTTGAACTGTGCTTTGACAGCGTCATGGCATAGAGGTATGACAATAGACCGACGCACTCTGTTGACGTCATCGCGTCTTTTCTGTGAACGACAGTGGTCATTCTCGTGGAGTTCAGCAGGCAGACAACACGCAATCACGCATCTCTCGGATGTTGTGGCTAGTGTACCCTACGAACAAACTTCACGGGCACATGCCTGGAATTTGGGTGGTAGACCGATTGCTTTTTCCGCGAATGTTCCATAACGTCTACTTCTACATCTACATCTACATTTATACTCCGCAAGCCACCCAACGATGTGTGGCGGAGGGCACTTTACGTGCCACTGTCACTACCCCCATTTCCTGTACCAGTCACGTACGGTTCGCGGGAAGAACGACTGCCGGAAAGCCTCCGTGCGCGCTCGAATCTCTCTAATTTTACATTCGTGATCTCCCCGGGAGGGGGAAGCAATATATTCGATACCTCATTCAGAAACGTACTCTCTCGAAATCTGGACAGCAAGCTACACCGCGATGCAGAGCGCCTTTCCTGCAGAGTCTGCAACTTGAGTTTGCTAAACATCTCCGTAACGCTATCACGGTTACCAAATAACCCTGTGACGAAAAGGCGCCGCTCTTCTTTGGATCTTCTCTGTCTCCTCCGTCAACCCGACCTGGTACGGATCCGACACTGATCAGTAATACTCTAGTATAGGTCGAACGAGTGTTTTGTAAGCCACCTCCTTTGTTGATGGACTACATTTTCTAAGGAATATCCCAATGAATCTCAACCTGCTACCCGCCTTACCAACAATTAATTTTATATGATCATTCCACTTCAAATCGTTCCGCACGCATACTCCCAAATATTTTACAGAAGTAACTGCTACCAGTGTTTGTTCCGCTATCATATAATCATACAATAACGCATCCTTCTTTCTATGTATTCGCAATACATTACATTTGTCCATGTTAAGGGTCAGTTGCCACTCCCTGCACCACGTACCTATCCGGTACAGATCTTCCTGTATTTCGCTGCAATTTTCTAATGCTGCAACTCCTCTGTATATTACACCATCATCCGCCAACAGCAGGATGGAACTTCCGACACTGTCTACTAAGTCATTTATATATATTGTGAAAAGCAATGGTCCCATAACACTCCCCTGTGGCACGCCAGAGGTTACTTTAACGTCTGTAGACATCTCTCCATAGATAACAACATGCTGTGTTCTGTTTGCTAAAAACTCTTCAATCCAGCCACACAGCTGGTCTGATATTCCGTAGGCTCTTACCTTGTTTATCAGGCGACAGTGCGGAACTGTATCGAACGCCTTCCGGAAGTCAAGGAAAATAGCATCTACCTGGGAGCTTGAATCTAATATTTTCTGGGTCTCATGAGCAAATAAAGCGAGTTGGGTCTCACACGATCGCTGTTTCCGGAATCCATGTCGATGCCTACAGAGTAGATTCTGGGTTTCCAGAAACCACATGATACGCGAGCAAAAAACATGTTCTAAAATTCTACAACAGATCGATGTCAGAGATATAGCCCTATAGTTTTGCGCTTCTGCTCGACGACCCATCTTGAAGACTGGGACTACCTGTGCTCTTTAGCAATCATTTGGAACCTTCCGTTCCTCTAGAGACTTTCGGTACACGGCTGTTAGAAGGGGGGGGGGGCAAGATCTTTCGCGTACTCTGTGTAGAATCGAATGGGTATCCCGTCAGGTCCAATGGACTTTCCTCTGTTGAGTGATTCCAGTTGCTTTTCTATTCCTTGTACACTTATTTCGATGTCAGCCATCTTTTCGTTTGTGCGAGGATTTAGAGAAGGAACTGCAGTGCAGTCTACCTCTGTGAAACAGCTTTGCAAAAAGGTGTTTAGTATTTCAGCTTTACGCGTGTCACCCTCTGTTTCAGTGCCATCATCATCCCGGAGTGTCTGGATATGCTGTTTCGAGCCACTTACTGATTTAACGTAAGACCAGAACTTCCTAGGATTTTCTGTCAAGTCGGAACATAGAATTTTACTTTCGAATTCATTGAACGCTTCACGCATAGCCTTCCTTACGCTAACTTTGACATCGTTTAGCTTCTGTTTGTCTGAGAGGTTTTGGCTGCGTTTAAACTTGGAGTGAAGCTCTCTCTGCTTTCGCAGTAGTTTCCTAACTTTGTTGTTGAACCGCGGTCGGTTTTTCCCGTCCCTCACAGTTTTACTCGGCACGTATCTGTCTAAAACGCATTTTACGATTGCCTTGAACTTTTTCCATAAACACTCAACATTGCCAACATTGCCAGTGTCGGAACAGAAATTTTCGTTTTGATGTGTTAGGTAGTCTGAAATCTGCCTTCTATTACTCTTGCTAAACAGATAAATCTTCCTCCCTTTTTTTTATATTCCTATTTACTCCCGTATTCAGGGACGCTGCAACGGCCTTATGATCACTGATTCCCTGTTCTGCGCTTACAGAATCGAAAAGTTCGGGTCTGTTTGTTATCAGTAGGTTCAAGATGTTATCTCCACGAGTCGGTTCTCTGTTTAATTGCTCGAGGTAATTTTCGGATAGTGCACTCAGTATAATGTCACTCGATGCTCTGTCCCTACCACCCGTCCTTAACTCAGTCTATATATGGTAAATTGAAATCTCCACCTAAGACTATAACATGCTCAGATAATTTATGTGAAATTTATTCCAGATTTTTTCTCAGTTGTCTGCCACTAATGCTGCTAAGTCGGGAGGTCGGTAAAAGGAGCCAATTATAACCTAGATCGGTTGTTGAGTGTAACCTCCAACCATAATAATTCACAGGAACTATCCACTTCTACTTCACTACAGGATAAACTACTACTAACAGCGACGAACACGCCACCACCGGTTGCATGCAATCTATCCTTTCTAAACACCGTCTGTGCCTTTGTAAAAATTTCGGCAGAATTTGTCTCTGGCTTCAGCCAGCTTTCCGTACCTATAACGATTTCAGCTTCAGTGCTTTGTATCAGCGCTTGAAGTTCCGGTACTTTACCGATGCAGCTTCGACAGTTGACAATTACAATACCGATTGCTGTTTGTCCGCCGCATGTCCTGACTTTGCCCCTCACCCTTTGAGGCTGCTGCCCTTTCTGTACTTGCCCGAGGCCATCTTACCTAAAAAACCGCCCAGTCCACGCCACACAACCCCTGCTACTCGTGTAGCCGCTTGCTGGGTGTAGTGGACTCCTGACCTATCCAGCGGAACCCGAAACCCCACCACCCTATGGCGCAAGTCGAGGAATCTGCAGCCCACACGGCCGCAGAACCGTCTCAGCCTCTGATTTAGACCGTCCACTCGGCTCTGTACCAAAGGTCCGCAGTCAGTCCTGTCGACGATGCTGCAGATGGTGAGCTCTGCTTTCATCCCGCTAGCGAGACTGGCGGTCTTCACCAAATCAGATAGCCGCCGGAAGCCAGAGAGGATTTCCTCCGATCCATAGCGACACACATCATTGGTGCCGACATGAGCGACCACCTGCAGATGGGTGCACCCTGTACCCTTCATGGCATCCGGAAGGACCCTTTCCACATCTAGAATGACTCCCACCGGTATGCACACGGAGTGCACATTGGTTTTCTTCCCCTCTTTTGTTGCCATATACCTAAGGGGCCCCATTACGCGCCTGACGTTGGAGCTCCCAACTACCAGTAAGCCCACCCTCTGCGACCGCCCAGATCTTGCAGACTGAGGGGCAACCTCTGGAACAGGACAAGCAGCCATGTCCAGCCGAAGATCAGTATCAACCGGAGACAGAGCCTGAAACCGGTTCGTCAGACAAACTGGAGAGGCCTTCCTTTCAGCCCTGCGGAATGTCTTTCGCCCTCTGCCACACCTCGAGACGACCTCCCACTCTACCACAGGTGAGGGATCAGCCTCAATGCGGGCAGTATCCCGGGCAGCCACAGTCGTAGTCCGATCGGGGGATGCGTGGGACGAGCTGGCCGTCCCCGACAAATCCCCATCCGGACCCCCACAGTGATGCCCACTGGCAACAGCTTCAAGCTGCGTGACCGAAGCCAACACTGCCTGAAGCTGGGAGCGAAGGGATGCCAACTCAGCCCGCATCCGAACACAGCATTCACAGTCCCTATCCATGCTAAAACCTGTTGTGCAAAGAACGGATATGCCGGGGTGGACGAGCGGTTCTAGGCGCTACAGTCTGGAACCGCGCGACCGCTGCGGTCGCAGGTTCGAATCTTGCCTTGGGCCTGGATGTGTGTCATGTCCTTAGGTTAGTTAGGTTTAAGTAACTCTAAGTTCTAGGGGACTGATGACCTTAGAAGTTAAGTCCCATAGTCCTCAGAGCCATTTGAACCATTTTTGAAAGCTGTTTCACACGTGTAAAAATATGTTACCAAGTCTCCAGTGACATAAGCAAGAATGAAGGAATATATATTGGAGTTTTTTTCGATACATACTGGCGGAAAAAAATCCCAGCAGAAAGAAAGTTTTGTGTGGGATAAATGAAAGATGACAGTTGTGTTTCTACGTACGAGGGTATTCCCAAAAGTAAGGTCTCCCACTTTTTTATAAGTACATAGACCTGTTTATTTCTACAGTGGTTTACATCAGTTTACGGCTGGAACATTTAGCTATTTTTCTACATAATCACCATATCTGTCGAAGCATTTTTCTAGACGCTGTGGCAGTTTTTGTATGCCCATGTCATACCAGCTCGCAGCCATGCTCTTCAGAAAGTTATGAACCTCTTCTCAGGTGTAAAGTGGTTATGCCCAGGTTTCGTCACCCGTGACAATTGAGTCCAGAAAGTTGTCCAGTTCGGCTGCAAGGCGGTGAAGAAATGAGCGGGAAGCATCAACTCGTTGCCGCATGTGGTCCTCAGTCAGCGTGCGTGGCACCCATCTTGCGCACACCTTCCGCTAGTTCAATGTTTCCGTTAAAATTCTGTGAGCGGTGCTTCGGGAAACGTCAGGGACCAGCGTGCAGAGACCATCCAGGGTGATCCACGTGCTTTGCCCAATCTTTCACACTGTCTCCTCAAAAACTGACAGTCTCCCGCTCTTTTGCTCGTCGTGAATTTCGGTCCGACCAGCTGCAAACTCTCTACACCACTTAGGAACATTTTTGACATCCATGCACGAGTCACCAAACACTTCCGTCAATTGGCGATGGGTTTCAAACGGAGCAGTGCCCTTTGCGTTTAAAAACCGAGTGACTGCGCGCAATTCGCACTTGGCGGTTAACATGCAACAGGAGTTCCATTCTCAACGGCTGCCAAGCCAAGACTGAGCGCTTCAGCGCTGCGTGTGCATGTTTACACACAGCGCGTGAACCACTCTTCATAACAGTGTGACCTACTGCCACACAAACACGGTCCTGTACTGAAAAAAAATAGGAGAGCTTAGTTTTCGGACTACTCTCGTACATCTGAAAGTGACGTCTATTCAAATTTGGCGCCAGTCGCATAAGAGTGGCGGTAGCAGCGCAAATGAGGTTCACTTTAAATACACGCTGTAACGGTAGTGGACGTTAGTTACCTTTGAGATTGGCCGTTGTGATGTTAGTCAACACAACGAACGCGCCACTACCAGCAGCTCATTGATTTTGAATGAGGTCGCGTAAAAGGGCTACGAGATCTCATTGGAGGGCACGGTGTAGGTCTGTTGTGTTTTCTGATAAAAGCTGGTCCTGCCTCATTGCCAGCGATGGCCGCGTGTTGCTCAGGAGGAGGCAAGGTGAGCGCCTGCATCCAATCTGTCTGCGTGACCGACACACGGTACCTACATCTGGAGTCACGGTGTGGGGTGCAATTCCATATGACAGGGGGGGGGGGGGGGCGGCGCACGCACCCTGACTGCAAGTCTCTGCATCTTCCTGGTGATTCGAGCTGTTGCGCTGCCATTCATGAACAGCATTCCAGGGGGTATTTTCCAACACAATAACACTCGGCCACATACCGCTGTTGTGACCAGACACTCTCCACAGTGTGCCGACATGTCGCCTTAGCCTGCTGGATCACCACTTCTGTCTCCAGTCCAGCACATGTGGAACACCGTATGACGACAACTCCAGCGTCATCCACAACTGCCGTTAATCGTCCCTTCATTGACCGACCAACTACAACAGGCACGTTTGCGTGCTTGCGTGCAACATTCTCGCGGTTATACCGATTATTAATGTACCGGCGTTTCACTGTTTGCAACGGATTTTCTCGCGTTTATCTGAGCTTGCAACGATAATCAGTTAAATATGTTACCTAGTCAAATGCATTCCCGAAATTTAGTTATACTACATTGATTATTTCTCGGGATTTTTTTTCCGTCAATGAAGTAAACTGCAATAATTTTATATTGGAACTCTTCCTTTTGGTCCGTGTTTGCATAGAAAAACAGTAATATCAGAAATTGAGTCCGCCTTGATGCAAAACACCTTGTTGTTCGTTTATTTCTTTATCCTCCCAAACTAGTTTCAGCGACAAATATCACCATCATCAGTGGATTTTTTAAAGATGTTTTAGATTTAAAAAAAGCCCACTGATGATGGTGATATTTGTCGCCGAAACCAGTTTGGGAGAATAGAGGAATAAACGAACAACAAGGTTTTTGCGTTTTGCATCAAGGCGGACTCAATTTCTGATATTACTGTAGTATACTGCATTTGAAAATATAACCTTTTCAATCAAGACATGTAGGCGATTGCAGGGTGTATGCTTAGGTTTTGCATGGTATCTCGGCTTACACCGTACTGTTTTGCCTAGTGTAGCTGCCTGTAGTAACATATTGCGCTTAAATGTCTGAAACGGTGTACATACAAGCTGTGCTAGTCAAAATTTTGAGTGTAGTAGGCATTTATAGGATTATAAGAATGTCAGAATGGCATTCTAAACGAGATTATTACCGACCTCTTGCACCTGGAATGCGAAGTCCGGGTCAGCGCTCCAGTACTGGAAACGTGACACCGCGCAACGGCCGTTACAGCCCGCAGTAATATGCTGTACGTCATCTAAATGGTCCATCAATTACTTTGTACGCCAACGCAGGGGCACTGTGTCAGCGACTTTAATTCCACCAAAATTTAATCCAACACTGCTGTTAGTAACTTGCACTCTTAATGAAATACTCCCACTTGCAGCTACATCAATTACCAAAACGCAACAGCGACTGTTCAGTTCAGTAGTACGTACGTGTAGGGTGTATTGGTAGACGGACAGCCCACTTGTTATGTCATTATTCTTTGGTTGCTTTTTGTTTGAAGTTACGGATACAAGTCGAGGGGAATTAAACCCATGTAGGGATATTAAAACGGCTATTTAAGTAGAAAGATGGTGACAACTGAAAAAGATATGAACAGCTCCTTTCTACCGCCAAGTCTTATACAGCTTCCGAATACACAAGAAGTACTGAAGATGTACAGAATATCTCCATTTTCTGTCAAATGCATGTCACTTTTAACTGACATATAATTAAACACGCGTATGTTAACACTTTCATACGTGCGTATGAACTAAGATTAAACTTCTAATTAGTTATTATTTCAACAGCAACGTCATATACCTAAAATAATCAAATATATCGGCGGTTCAATACCTTTACGGAGTCTGTGTTCTCATAAGTAAGAACTGAATGAATAAATTAGTTCACACTATATTCATTCATTCAAAGACACCGTGAAAGTTTATCGCTATATTGCGGCCTTTAGGAAAGAATGAATCATTGGCATCAACATGAGAGCATGATACCGACAAATCGCTTACACAATCGTCTGTAGTCGATGACTGCAGAAACAAGTGGTACCCAATTAGGCTCGGTACAACAGTGTGGCAAGGAGAGTACACACGAAAGACTACACGGAAGAAAGACCACACTGCGAGAAGATTGTAGGATTGTTAGATTGCTTCTCTCGAATAGACTCACGACAAAAGCAAAATCCGGGAAGAGATTACAGTGTGTCACCACAAAACTTCGGGAGCGGATTACTGGAAAATATCCAGAATGAGATTTTCACTCTGCAGCGGAGTGTGCGCTGATATGAAACTTCCTGGCAGATTAAAACTGTGTGCCCGGCCGAGACTCGAACTCGGGACCTTTGCCATTCGCGGGCAAGTGCTCTACCATCTGAGCCACCGAAGCACGACTCACGCCCGGTACTCACAGCTTTACTGGAAAATAGGTTGAAATTTCGTGCTAGCAGGTGTCGCCTACGGCTGATAACACCGTACCACAGGCAATATAAACTTGAGTGGTGTCGAGCAAGTGTGAACTGGGACACTGTCTACCATACTGTGGTATTTGGCGATGAATATCTTTTCTAACAGTGACAAAAAGATCAATGCCAATGTTTCCGTGGTGAAAACACATAGGAAGTTCCAACATCTGGAATCGTGTCCAGGAGAGGTTTCCGGTATAGCAGTAGGGCTGATTTGGTAGTTGATTCAGGGAGGCTTAATCTTATCAGAAGGTGCCGTCGCCATGAGCAGCAGGATAACGCAAGACGTCACACTACAGTTCACTCAGTAAACGCTTTGAAGAGTGTACGGAACTTTCGGGTGCTCAGTTGAGTCTCCTGATTAGTCATGCATAGTGACTGTCTGTCATGAACGTTCATGAACTGACACAACATGTGGTTCAGGCACAACAAGAAATCGCTCAACATGACATTCTGGGGCTGTCTGTATCTGTATCATAACGAATACAGGAGTGTAAAGCCAACACTGTGCAACAGACACTTGACGTAATCATACTATTTCTCTTAATTTGTAGTTGCGTTCACATTTGACTTAACAATGACTAGTTTCGAACATTTTTAAGCTTTCTAGTTTATTCCTGTTATTCAAGGAGTTTGGTGTAAGCTCTATATTTTGATCTGATGGGTCATATTTAACATTTCTACGCTCGATATTTTTAAATAGTAGTCTTCAGTAGTCGATATGTTACGCCACAGAGTTTCTGAGGACAAGCTCTGTGATCTTTGGTTGCCACAAGCATTGTTGTTGCAGTACCATTCTGTGAGAAGTAAGTGAGTCAGTCGTGTGTTTGTCACACTAGCGAGCGGTCTGGAAATAGCTTCCAGAGCACAGCGGTAAAGACACAGGGGTTGCTGATTTCTTTTTGAAATATGATTTGGTAAAGATAAATTTGAGAAGCGTGAAGCTTACAGGCAATGCTGTTGCTGCGTTGCTTGCCTCTGCGTGACTTGAGATGTGTTTGGAAAACAGTGTCATTTAGTGGGATTTTTCTTTATTGGTACGGGTTAGTTAGTTTTATTGTTTAGACCTGCATAAGTAAAATTATGTGTTGACGTGGCTTGCACTCAGGAGTTACACATTTACCAATTCTTTACAATTTTAATAACTAGTTTCACAGCAAAGGCAAATTTTTAATGAGAAGCAATTTTTGTAAAGATGATTGTAATACTCAAAGAATGTGTTTCATTATTCACACTGTAGTTTTTTGTATGTGAGTCTTATTTTAGTCATTTAGCAGATGCAATACCTTCCAGCGCCTCCTCACGAAAATTCGGTTTTGTAAAAATGTGTGTCTTCATATTGCACTTTGCGGTACACAGCAGTTAAAACTGAAGCATGATCTGCTTTAGAACAGCTGCACGACCTTGCACTGCACTGCACAAGGCTTTCTTTCCTTTTAGCCACTTTTCTGCTGCGCTGCATTGTGTGTGTGTGTGTGTGTGTGTGTGTGTGTGCATGTGTGTGTGTGTGAGTGTTCATCGTTTCTAGCAGTATAGAGTTTGCGTTGCCACACGAGGTAAGCCACGAAACTTTGTTACAGACAATTAAAAAAATGGTTCAAATGGCTCTAAGCACTATGGGACTTTACAACATCTGAGGTCAACAGTTCCCTAGACTTAGAACTACTTAAACCTAACGATGTCACACACATCGTTGCCCGAGGTAGGATTCGAACCTGCGACCGTAGCAGCAGCGCGGTTCCGGACTGAAGCGCCTACAACCGCACGGCCACAGGGGCTGGCTTACAGTTACATTGTAGTCAAGACATTAATGTAATTCATAGTTAGCTGTTGCATTTCAAAATTAATATCAGTTTCAGTTTAGGTAAAGATGGGTTTAAATAACATTTCTTTCCACACAGTGTCGTTCTTATAGAGCAGTGGTACATTCGTGTGTGTATCACTTAGTGTTTGGAATTTTATTTCGTAGTTGTTTATGTAGAAGCAAGGGGCATACTTTTTGAGAAACGATTTTCGTTATTTATGTCTTCAGAATTTGTTTTTTAGTTCCATAGAACATTTTTATCCTGTTTGTCTTGTGTGTTGAAACTGCAAGCTACGTACTGTGACGCCACGCATTGTAGTAATGTTCCTTGTACTGCACAACACAAAATCTCACATGACAGTTTATTTACATTAACTTTTAGGTTTCCTTATTAATTTGCTGAAAGTTTATTTAAATACAGTTTGAGGTAGATTTGGCGACTCATTCTTATCAGATAGCTCTTCCGTTGCATTTGCATTGTTTGGCGTTACAACACAGATACACTGGAAGTTAAACACAGGAAACTAGTTCAGGCACAGTTCACAGTATTCATTCACTACATTATTTTTATTCAGACAAGTTACAACATCCAGAATGAGATTTTCACTCTGCAGCGGAGTGTGCGCTGATATGAAACTTCCTGGCAGATTAAAACTGTGTGCCCGCGAAAGGCAAAGGTTCCGAGTTCGAGTCTCGGTCGGGCACACAGTTTTAATCTGCCAGGAAGTTTCAAGTTACAACGTATTTGTTCATTATCTAACTAGTACCGACGTTAATGATGTACTTTATACGTTGGTAATGGTTTGAAAATGAACAAATACGTTCGAAACTATTCACCATTAACTCAAATGTGAACGAAACTATCACAGGAAATTAAAGAAATGGTAAAAATACAAGAGTGTATTCCTGTTCTTGGGAGCCACAACTCACACTGTTGTTGACGATGTTTATTGATCTAATACCCAATACGTGATGAACATTTCTAGAAAGATTGAAAAATGTCGAGCTTGTACTTTCTCGTGTAACTATTTTCATTTTCGTCAATCTATGTCCAACAAAAAAATTTGTTAACACTTCTAAACATGTAAACTTCTGTATAAAATATTCTGTGTAATATTTATTGTTAAATACTATTCCCAGGGAAATTATTATATTTATGTAATCACGGCTGGAGAAAGCGGTATTAAGATTAGAACGGTTGGAAGAAAGTCGGAAGAGTTGTCTGCCATTTCGATGTACTGAGCACTGAACATATGAAAATGTAGATTTAAATGATCGAAAAGCTAACGCTTAGTGATAACAGTGCATAAAAGTGTAGTATAGACTGCACGATGTCAAATGGTGGAAGTTTGTTAAGTATTTTGTAACTTTTTCTGAATACAGAGGTGTGGGTGTAGGATCTATAGATGGAGGGAGAGAAAGAGTTTCGCGTACCACTTTCTCAATTAATGAAGGTACATATGTTTAATTTTTTAGGCAAAAACTTTGTCATGGCGCAGAATATTGAAATGAGTTTGTTTTGTTTAGTAAATGATTGAGTTCGGAGTGAAAATTCGGGTCTCTTCTGGTAAGAAATTTTCTGTGTAAGGGTATTTTACTATGTTGTACAGATAAGAATTAGGTAATGCTTTCATAGCAGACGGTATGTTGCCAAAAGTTAGTGACGTGTGTGTATCAGCGGGCTGATGATTCTCAAATTTCCTTGCGGCGTATACAAAGATACACTGGAAAAATTATAATACCGTTGTGACTTGAAAACTGCGTTGCGAAGGTGTAAACTGGCATTTTTTTTATTTAAGCCACTTTTCTTTTATCACTGGAACGATACAGCTCCAGATCCTATGCTTAATGTGTACTCTGAGCGACGAAAGAAAGGACACGATTATCTTTGGTTTATACGGGCAGCCTTCCAACACAGGCGCATTTGCGTACGTTGACAGACTTGGGGCAGCGGCACTACGACTGTCAGAGCGATGTCTCTTATTGTGTCAATTCCAATTAAATAAATGACCCAACTTGTCAGAATGACAGCAGCTGAAACATGGGCAGCGATTATCTTTCATTCGTGCAGCCTCTCTCACTCTCTCTTTCTTTCTCACTGTCCCTCTATCTTGTTCCTCCCGGCCACACTAAATCAATACCGGCACACTGGCATTTAAACATCATTTATCTTCTCGCTGACCTCTGTGCTCCCTCGAAAGCCGTATCGGTCGCGGTGGCTCTTGCCGAGCCGGCAGCTGGACGGACCGATAACGATCGGTCAGCTGTCGAGCGTTCCTTACCGAACAATCCTTGGAGAACCCGAAGCTGCGGCGAGTTTTCCGCCGTTGGCGCGTCAACTGAATGTATCGCCTCTTATAGACCCGAAAACAAGTTGTAATAATACTCGCTGAAACTTTTGGAAACCAAATTCTTTGGTGAAAACAAGCTTGTTGTACATTTCGGTTCGAAGACTGTTTCCATGGAGCTCTCCAGCTAAACCTATTCCTTGTTAGTCTCTTCATCACTACAGTGGTGCTACAACCTATTTACAATTCAACCTGTTTCCTGTGGTCAAGTGTCAAGTTTTACCTCCTGCACTTTGTAATGGTACTTGAATTACGTAAGCCGGCCGCGGTGGTCTAGCGGTTCAGGCGCTCAGTCCGGAACCGCGCGACTACTACGGTCGCATGTTCGAATCCTGCCTCGGGCATGGATGTGTGTGATGTCCTTAGGTTAGTTAGGTTTAAGTAGTTCGAAGTTCTAGGGGACTGATGACCACAGATGTTAAGTCCCATAGTGCTCAGAGCCATTTGAACCATTTTGAATTACGTAACCATTACGGCACCTCATCTGAACCTCCCGATACCAATAATATTCTACTGTGTTTCTGTTAACTACTTAACATATTTCTGAGACAACATTGATCTCATTTGTGATACATCGATATGTTTATATTGCAATGATATTATTCTTATGTGTATTCTTTCTTTTGTCACTATGGTCTTTGACGTACTTGTAACTCTGATTTTTGGGCGCGTAAGCGATAGTTAGTTAGTTGTTAACTTGTTAGAGAGTCGGACCTTGAGAAAGTCAAGTCTTGGACGTCATATTGGAAAGACCCGTATTGTAGTCCGATTATAAAATGTGAACTTTAACAGTGAGTGTGAGGAAGACGTTGTCAAGTATGTTTTGTATTGTGAAGTGATGTTTTGTGTGTTACGTGAAAAATTTGGAAAAAGGAATTAAAGTTCAAAACGCTGGTAATAGAATGCAACTAATGAAATCAAGCGATGCTGACGGAATTACAATAGGAAATAAGTCACTAAAAGCAGTAGATGAGTTTTACTATTTGGGCAGCACAATAACTCAATGGTAGACGTAAACAGGACATAATAGGAGGAATTGGTGTAGCGAGAAAAGCATTTCTGAAGAAAAGGAATTTCTTAACGCCGAATGTAAGTTTGTTATTCATCTGAACTGCAGCCCTATATAGAGGTGAACCGTTGGCGATAAAACAGAATCTTTATCGCTAAATGATTAAACTAGTGCACAGTTCCCACTTGAGGTTGGCGAACAGCTTCCAGACGCAACACGATTTGATAATCAGTATTTCATATAGCTGTCGACCGAATTTAAAAGTTTAAGCAATAAAAATGAAGTGTAACTTAAATTCGGAGTGCTCATTATTTTTTTTACATCACTATTGTGCTAACTTTGAAAGGTTTAATCTTCAAGAATGGTTTGTGAAGCGCATCTACAAAACTTTTGAATATAGCAGAATAAAACCTAGGCCTATTTGCATCCGAGCTTGGAATCATAACCACCTAGTTTTTCGACGATTGAGCCATGACTTACAACGAGACCAGCGTGGGAAACACGAAAAGATGAGTGCCTAGTTTATTCATTATTGTATGAAGTGACTTTATTAACTGTGCTCTAATGACACCTGCCACATAATAACTCTGGTTTTGCCCGAAAATGCAGTATTTAGCAGCGTGGGCAACACCACAATCGTTATTAAATTTTGACTTTGTTGTGGTAGGATTGTTAGAACTTCCTGAAGTTAGCAAACTGACGGTTGTTTCATGTCTCACGATTCCTCATGTCAACTGGTCTCTTCTTTTAGTCACGTTGTGACAGAAATTTCTTTTCTCATCGATTAGATTTAGTTATCCTATTCAGCTGTATAATCTTCAGTATTCTTCCATAGACCGCATTTCAAAATTTTCTATTCCTTTCTTGTCTACCCGTAAACCACGAGCGTCCGATTCCTTAGAACATCTAACTCCCATCTGCGAGTTTATACCTCTCCAACTATATGGCGAACGATGACATAATTTTGCAGCTACATTCAGTGGTGTATGCTGGTTCTGCATGCAGAATGTTTTGCGAACAGGGTTAGTAGTAAAGAGATAATAAATTGAAACGTCATGGTTGATGCCGATGTCGTACTGCATGAACAGTGAAACTGTAGTAAGCAATAAACTTTTTACCTTTCTTGATTTTGTGAGAGGTACCAGCCAGATAAAGTTTCGTAAAAGTTAGAAATTACGTGTATGGTTTGTTGGAAGTCACTAAGTTCTCTCATTCTCAAATACTGAATGAATGTAGCCTGGGTAACCTACACGCTATGAGTAATGGTGACTCAACATATATGCACAGTTTCCAACTGTAGTACTTGACGTATTGTGCAACATCTTTGACATAAGTTTAAAGCTCTTAATGAGTTCAAATGGTTCAAATGGCTCTGAGCACTATGCGACTTAACTTCTGAGGTCATCAGTCGCCTAGAACTTAGAACTACTTAAACCTAACTAACCTAAGGACATCACACACATCCATGCCCGAGGCAGGATTCGAACCTGCGACCGTAGCTGTCGCTCGGTTCCAGACTGTAGCGCCTAGAACCGCACGGCCACTCCGGCCGGCCTCTTAATGAATAAAGACAGCGTTTTAAACTTTTAAATTCGGTCGATAGCTATATGAAATACTGATTATCAAATCGTGTTGCATCTGGAAGCTGTTCGCCAACCTCAAGTGGAAACTGTGCACTGGTTTAATCATTTAGCGATAAAGATTCTGTTTTATCGCCTACGGTTCATCTCTATATAATGCTGCAGTTCAGATGAATAGCCGGCCGGTGTGGCCGTGCGGTTCTAAGCGCTTCAGTCTGGAACCGGGTGACCGCTACGGTCGCAGGTTCGAACCCTGCCTCGGGCATGGATGTGTGTGATGTTCTTAGGTTAGTTAGGTTTAAGTAGTTCTAAGTTCTAGGGGACTGATGACCACAGATGCCAAGTCCCATAGTGCTCAGAGCCATTTGAATCATTTCAGATGAATAACAAACTTACATTCGGCGTTAAGAAATTCCTTTTCTTCAGAAATGCTTTCCTCGCTACACCAATTCCTCCTTTTATGTCCTGTTTACATCTACCATTGGGTTATTGTCCTGCCCAAATAGTAAAACTCATCTACTGCTTTTAGTAACTAACTTCCTATTGTAATTCCGTCAGCATCGCTTGATTTCATTAGATGCATTCCATTACCCGCGTTTTGAACTTTAATTTCTTTTTCCAAATTTTTCTTTGTTTCCTTTGACACATGCTGTATATGCAGACTGAGCAAACTGCTGTATGAAACTACTACGTATATTTAGTGCGTGTTTGTAACTGTGTGATGTTAGTAACAAATAAACGCATTGAGGTTTGGTTTTACTACTGTAAGTGTGTATCACAATTACAATGAGAACCAAGATATTCCGCAAGTGAAGCAGTTTCATAATCGCTGGTCTAAGCTTTATCCACACAAAGCAACATTTCGTACTAGAAAGCATTGTAACATTATCAAATTTATGGCGAAAACAGCAACTGATGTTTATAATTCATCAGATAAACCTGTTAGAGAAAGAAATATGAAAATTCTTTGTGCCTTTGAAAAACTGTTGGTCTCGAAGCAGCATTAAGATGGTACACAAAGCGATAACCAAAGGCATGTCCAGAAGGTGGTTGGATTTTATTACGATACTGTGTGTAAAATTTTAAAACTGGCTGTATGAATGACAAGATTGTCTCTTTTAGAATGATACAAGTCCTTAATACACGATAGTCTTTTAGGTAACAACAACATAAGGATCAGTGAAAGAGTGGACAGGCACAAGTTTTACATCGAAAGTTTCTATTTTTATAAGATCGTTAGTTTGATCGCACACAGCTATTGTCAGACCAGACAGAAAATGGATAGTATATATTCAACATCATTACTACTGTGCTGTGGAGAAATAATTAATGCCAACTTAATAGTCAACGTATAAATTTTTAAATATGCCTTTGAAACCCAAAATTCGCGAATTTGTGTGCCAGTTTCTTCTTCTGTATGTCATCGAAGACGATGTTAATTTAGCCCTTACCTCCGAAAAACGGGAAATATCTTGTCACGTGATAATTTATGGGTAATATTCCCTATGCCGGCTGCAGCTGACAACAGTAAGGGGGGAAAAACGACGTAATCTGTTCTTTAAACAGGTGAAGCAAATCTAGGAATGCAAGGTGCACTAATTCACTGAAACAAAAATTTTATGTGCGCGTTTTGGCTCTTAGACAGTTAGTTACGGTTTTCGTAGTCCGTTGATTCAGAACTACACACGTACCCACATCAGAAACAATTACTTAAGTTACCCAGGTGGCAGTAGTCACACAGAATGGCAAAGTAACGGTTGCTCAGTAGTTTCTCTTCCAGGACTCTTAAACTGTTAGGTACCAATTTGTCTGTCAGACTAGCAAAATCTGACTGTGATCAACTACGCATCCTATGGCCCGAATGTGGAATTCAGAGCCTGCGTTGGGTTCCCGGAAAGACAGTTAGGTGAGAAAGACGAACGAGGCGGCACATTAGAACTCGAGTTCTTCAGATTTCCCGTGGCGGCGCACAGAGTATTATTTACGACCTATGAATTTTTTTATGAGCAGTAAACGTCGGCGTAAATTAGGGTGCTACAGTCAGCCCCCCTCGGACAACACTAACCGCTTACGGCCGTTTTTCACCTCCAGAGTCAGTCTCGCTTTTGTTAAGGTGGGTAATTTCGCTCACCGAAGGCAGAAAAGAAGGAAATAAGAAATGAAAATGAAGTTGCGAGACGCAGTGCTTGTACTTGTGATAGAGACAGCGAAGAATGCTCGTTCTGTCCAACATAATGGTTCTAGGGCTGAAATAATTATTTCAGTGCATATATCAAAGAGACAGTGGAAAAATACACTTTGCCTTAGCAGAATATCTGTTCGTCAATCGGAATATAGACGGTTATGGAAACCAGAAATCAAGTGCAGCAAATTTCAGATACCATGGCCACCGCTTATTAAGGTAACAGATCCTTCGGCCGTCTATAAGAACTCTACGGCGATGTCATACTGCGAGGTCTTTCTGAAGACAGATCATAATTCCTGGAGCTGGCTGTGAACGCCTGAGTACGGTGTATCACCGAAGTTTGTCATTTCTAACAGTCTCAAAATCTTCCGTTTAGCTACGTGCGCAGAGATTACCATACAGTCTACATCTGCACTATAACAAAAAGCTAAACTCCGCCCGAGCAGGCCACGAAGCCCCAACGGTACCGACCGGCCGCCGTGTCACCCTCAGACCACAGGGGTCACTGGATACTGCTATGGAGGGGCATGTGGTCATCACACCGCTCTCCCGGCTGTATGTCAGTTTACGAGATCAGAGCCGCTGCTTCTCAGTCAGGTAGCTCCTAAGTTTGCCTCACAAGGGCTGGGTGCACCCCACTTGCCAACAGCGTTCGGCAGACCGGATGGTGACCCATCCAAGTACTAGCCCAGCCTGACAGCGCATAACTTCGTTGGTTTGACCTGACCTGAAGGCGCAAGTGTTGCATGGGGGCTTAATTAAATAAATTTGTTATTGAAAATACTCTTAATTTTTAGTAACTGTATGTCCGATTACGCTGTGTCTCGTAATCGGCTGGCCCTGACTAGTATATTTACGCTATCTGACTGCAACAAACAATGTAAGAAAATTTTCGTAAATACAGTTAATTAATTAAGACCCCTGCAACTATAAAACCTACAAAATCCAAGCACAAATGTAACTGTTCTGTATGTGGGAGTGTGACTCAACGTACGCATCTGGCACGGTTATTTTTCAACAAGACAAGAATTTTGATATTAATTATACTGACGTGACAAAAGAAATTTAGAAAAACTATAATTACGCAAGAAAACCAGAATTCACTCTAATTCAAGAACACAAGCCAGATGCTTTGTTGACTGAACCTGTAGTGATGCATTATTTCAGATACACAATTAAATAAACGAACATAGTATATTTTACCTTTATATATATTGACGAATGCCCTCATTACAATATCATCTGCTATCTCTCCCATCAAATAACTGCATAAGACATGAAACAACGCTCTTTACTACATCTCGCTCCAACTTCACGACAACCACGAGCTCTGCCCACGCACACACACACTGTCCTCTCCGATCTCTTAACAACCACTGACTGCCATGAGCTCTTAACACGCACTGTGGAGGCGGCTTAATAGTACTCTTTGGCGCACTCTCTGGCGCAGTGGCACAGTGTAGCCACCTTTCATATGCCCCTCCTCCACAGGCCAGAATTTGATGGTATTTTTGCCAGCATTGGTGGTGAAAATATCACCAAATTCGTCCACAAAAATACAGACAAAAATAAAAGATAATATTAATACCTAAACATCACATAATTAGTTAAAAATTTTGGCTTTGCACTGACCTTTTACTAACCTAATATATAAAGTACAGTAGGCAATACAACTTCTTTTCATACATGTGACTTTACATAATAGTTTACACAATATACAAAAAAAATCAGTTTATACAAATGTTCACATAAAATGCTTTCAATGATTAATTTATACAAAAAAAAAAAATACTAACAGGTGACATCTTTTCAGTAGAAGCAGTCCATCAGTTGCACCCAGTAAAGTTTAGCAGGTACACACAGCAACAAGTCACATTAGTTCAGTAGAAGCAGTCCATCAGAGGCACCCAGCAATGTTGAGTAGGTGCAGACAGCAACAAGTGACACCATTCCAGTAGAAGCAGTCCATCAGTGGCACCCAGCAATGTTGAGTTGGTGCAAACACCAACAAGTGACACCATTTCAGTAAGAGTAGTCCATCAGTTGCACCCAGTAAAGTTTAGCAAGTACACACAGCAACAAGTCACATTAGTTCAGTAGAAGCAGTCCATCAGAGGCACCCAGCAATGTTGAGTTGGTGCAGACAGCAACAAGTGACATCATTTCAGTAAAAGCAGTTCACCAGTGGCACCCAGCAATGTTGAGTTGGTGCAGACAGCAACAAGTGACTTCATTTCAGTAGAAACAGTTCATCAGTTGCACCCATCAACGTTGAGCAGGTGCAGACACCAACAAGTGACACCATTTCAGTAGAAGCAGTCCATTAGTGGCATCAGCAATGTTGATCAGGAGCACACAGCAACAGGGGACATCTTTTCAGTAAAAACAGTTCATCAGTTGCACCCAGCAATGTTGAGAGCAGGTGCAGACACCAACAAGTGACACCATTTCAGTAGAAGCAGTCCATCAAAGGCACCCAGCAATGTTGAGTAGGTGCAGACAGCAACAAGTGACTTCATTTCAGTAAAAACAGTTCATCAGTTGCACCCAGCAATGTTGAGAGCAGGTGCAGACACCAACAAGTGACACCATTTCAGTAGAAGCAGTCCATCAAAGGCACCCAGCAATGTTGAGTAGGTGCAGACACCAACAAGTGACTTCATTTCAGTAAAAACAGTTCATCAGTTGCACCCAGCAATGTTGAGCAGGTGCAAACAGCAACAAGTGACTTCATTTCAGTAGAAACAGTTCATCAGTTGCACCCAGCAATGTTGAGCAGGTGCAGACACCAACAAGTGACATCTCTCAGCCGAAGCAGTTCCACGAAATTCACTAGCACTGATCACACTGTTCATCAGCAGAAATTAAACACGACCAAATGTCACACATCATGTTGAAAAGTGCAGGTAACAGTTCAGAATATTTATCTTCACTAATCAGACAGTCCAGGCATGAACAATAGTTTGAATGCACATACAAATGCTTTTACAGTAACATACAAATCATAACAAACACACAAACGATGTCAGATAATTGTCCTATTAACTATTACAAATACTCAAATACCAGTAAACCTATAATATTTATGGGTGTCAGTGCAAGCCACTACCAACAAATAATATTTAGGAGATAGGTGGTTAGGATTAGTAAAGGAAAACACACAGAACACACTCACTCATCTCTCATCCACCTTAAGTACTACTGTGTAATTGAATAGTGTTAACTGTGTAAATGAAATTCTGTCTAAATTTAATGTTCATCATGTGTATCAAGTAGTACTGGCAGCAATGTATAACAGTCAATAATAGTTAGTCAACGTCATAGTCATCATGTCAAGACCAATGTTTGCCAAGCCAGATCAAAATGTACTGTTGTTGAACAACTGTCAGTGAGCCAAGATATGCAATTACTTCCTCTCTCCAAAAAAAAAAAAGTATATACTGCTTAGTGATTTAACAAAGTGTGTGTATAGACTATCTTCCTTCTACTTTAGTGTTCTAGTCTGCTATCTTCATCCTCCTTGTTCCATAAGACCAACCAAAAAAATATGCTCCTCACTTACTTTACCTCTTATACACCAAAACTCCAATAATTATCAGCATCACATAATCTCAATAATACCTCAATAATACGTCGATAAATGTAAACCTCAGCACCAATATCACCTTACCTCTTGTCCACAAACAACTTCATATACTCTCAATACCTATAATAATACATCGATAAATATAAACCTCAGCACCAATATCATTTCACTTCCATAACAACTCTTTCCTCTAGTCAGTCTCCTCGAACAAGTACAGATAAAATCCTAATGCAAACCTCAATTCAGCATCCCATACAATTCGAAGACACAGTGTCCACACACAACCTCTGTGTAATCCATCTGACCCAATCTTCTACTCATTATAAATTATAAGATACATTTTGGTTCCTTGTCCATCATTAAATAAAAGAAATGCATACCTGACCTCTAACAGACTTAGTTCGAATAACTCTCAGTAACTAAGTACGATTACGGAGTGTGAATGATCATAATATTTCACAGTGTGTACACCACTTCAAGAATCATAGCAGACAGAAGCAAACATGTGGAGTATTTCTTGTGTCAAGTGTCACTTCCTATTTCAATTGCTCACGAAAAATGCAGTGTAATAATTGTCAATGGTCTAAACCTAGTTTTGGTCTGTCATGTCGTTAGCTTCCTTCCTATTAGCATAAATTTATACAGCTTCCATAAAACCTCCAGCTCATGTGACTTCTATGACTTTCTTGTACTAATGTCGTTCGTCGAATGATAGCAGTTAATTTTCTTATCTTAAAAATATAAGGCACTGAGCGTAAGCAAAACTTGCAATAGCGAGTAAATATACCAGTAGAGAACAGAATGTCAACAAGTGGATGCAGCACAATTCCTACAACGAGGCTCTGCCAAGCGAACAATCTATAATTAATACAGTAGTGTGACCTAAATTCTATGTTTATACACTGTACATCAGCATTGCTATACACCAAATTAAAGAGTAGTTATGACAACAAAACAGAAATGTGTAAATATGTAATCCATACGCATAGCAGTAAACATATATCTTACGTAATAAACAAGTCATTAGCATCATATCAGCATAAGCAAATAAATGTTCATATGTCATCTTAATAAGTAAACATGAAGGCGCAAGCAGATAAATGACAAAGTATAACCTACATACATAATCACAGTCAGCACAATAAATCAGGTTACAATTATAATTTAAATAAATAAGCACAGCAGGCACATAATAGAAAAATATGACATCAGTGAAAAAGCAGTGCAGCCTAGCGATGCATAATATATACAAGTTACAACCCAGTTCATTAATCAATAATTGTCAAAATCAGTAAATGTATACAAGCACGTCGCTTCACAAGTAAATTCATAGAACATGAAAGTAGCACATCACGTAATCGCGAGCAGCAAATTACGTCTAAAGTACGTACCTAAGTGGAAATATGTTACCTGAAAAATAAACTCCATTAATAGTTACCTTTTTAGTTTATTAGTTTCTTCTTTGAAATTACATTCTTCCTGAAAATTTCTCGATAGCAGGTCGTCTTAACGTCGGAGACACACAGAGTTTACCTGAAGTTCTTAAATACTTTATACAACCGTATCCTGCAAAATACTGAATGTTAATAACAGAATTCATCAAGTCACTATAGCTTTATACTGAATTTAGTCGGAGAAATTAGACTGTGTGTTTGTTTACGGCTGTCAGTGCATTCGCACTGGGCGCTCGATCAGCTGTAGGCGCGTGACGTAGGAAGCAATTGTTTGCGGTCAACGACTGCCTTGTGCGGCGCGCAGACTTGACTGTTGCTTTGAGTATGTGCCGCCGCCAAAACACAGCGCGGCATCCTTGTACTCTCTGCGTGTTTACATCTAGCTGTTAGTTTCTCACAAGTATGTCATTCTACAAAAAATTTTTCAAAAGTATATCAGTCCACAAAAATTTTTATGTTAGATATATGATGTATTCCTTTAGAGCGTCGAGATTTAAGAGTTTCTACTTCGACAGTGTTATCATGAATAATTTTGCGAATTCTATATGTACCGTTATAAAGCAGAAAAAATTTGCGACACAAGCCTTTTCCTTTGTGAGACAAACGGTGGGACTTAATTAATACCTTTTGACCAACCGACAAGAATTTTGAACGACCAGGACGTCTAGCTGATTTCTCTCTTCTTGCAGCCGCAGATGCAATATTTTGTAGAGCCAGGTTAACAACTTCAGAATGCCGCAGTTTCCGTGAAGGCGGAAAAGGAACGATTTCAGAAATGCGATTTGTTGGTACTTTATTTTTTAATATCAATAGAGACGGTAAAGAAGTTGAATCATTAGGAAGTTCATTCAGAATGTTTTGAAAAATATGAAGATACTGATCCCAAGTTCTGTGATTCTGATGACAATAAAGACGGCACAATTTATTGATTTCCTTCATCCATCTCTCTGAAGCGTTAGATTGAGGGTGAAAAAGTGAAATGAAGATTGGTTTAATTTTACGACGCTGTAGAGTACGAAGCCAAATTTTAGAACGAAACTGTGATCCATTATCTGATATAACCTTGTCAACATGACCAGCTTCTTTAAGAAAATGTTTGATGAAAGCGTTAGATACTGAACGAGCTGTTGCTTTGCGTAAAGGTGTAAAACACACATATTTTGATGTCAGTTCCACTGCTACGAAAATGTACGCAAAACCATTAGTAGAACGAACCACTGGACCAAACAAACCGACTGCAGCCATCTCCTTTAATTTCGCTGGAATGATGGGAAACAACGGTGCTCTGTGAGAAATCGTTGGAGGCTTAGCCATTTGACATAATTTGCATTTGGCAAGAACAGATCGAATACGTTTTTCCATATTACTGAAGTAACAATTTTCTCGTAATTTATGAAAGCATTTTCTGGGACCAAAGTGTGCATAACTGAAATGCGTATACCAAATCAGCTTATTAACCCACTCATCAGGAATACAAACTAACCAAACGGAGTTGTCGACCGATTTTCGTTTAAAAAGAACTTTCCAGATAGATCGCAAAAACGAGGTGTGGCCAAATCGTCCAAACTAACAAAGCGTCTAAGAAAATTACAGACACCAAGGAAACTACGAACATCACGTTTTGTAGTAGGAACAGCATAATTACGAATAGCATCTAATTTTTCTGGATCAGGAAGAATACCTTCTGTAGAAATAATGTGACCGAGAAATTTCACCTGAGAACGACCAAATTCAGATTTTTCCAAGTTCACTGTCATGCCAACTCGTGCAAAAATACGTAACAATGAATCCAAAATTTTGTTGTGCTCACTCCAAGAACGTTTAGCAATAAGAATATCGTCAACATAAGAAGTAATGTTGTCACGAAGATAAACAGGTAAAATTTCATTTAAACTACGAATGAATGCTGCTGAAGATACAGTAACTCCACATGGTAATTTCCGAAATCACATTTGGGTAAATTAGTCAAATCCGGTTATTGTTTACTTACTCACTAGATAGATTGATAGTAGAAGAGTTGCTTTTGACAGATGCAAAGAATAGTAAAAGAGTAGGCAGCGGTGCAGAAAGCTAAGAGAGAAATAGCACCACTACAGCTCGGGGCCCTATGCTCGCCACGGCACATATTCACTTAGAGTAGTGAATCCCCTGAGGACCTTAATAACTGCACATAATTTCCAGTTTGTGACTTTGTGGCACATCTGGCGGAAGTGCGTACGTAAATTGATCTAACCATGCACATGGATGTATGTCATTCTTAGAATTGCGGAAGATCTTAAATTTCCGAACAGTCAAAAAGTGTTTATAGTCAAAGTTTTCGCCTCGTGGCGACAAAGACCTACCGCGTCTGTCCCAGTCCGAGTGTCGATTATTATAAAGTTCGCGCGCCTGGTGCTCTCTTGTTGCATCCCGTAAATGAAACAAATTATTTTCTTCAAACCCCTCTGCTACCTGTGATTCTAAATTTCTTCTGCTATCCTTTCCTACAATTTCACCTTCGATCTGCTTGACTTGCTTCCGTAATGCCTCAAATTCCCTTTTCACGCGTTCATTAAATTTTCCCTGATTCTCAACATGCTTATTTATGTTCTGATACTCTTCGGTTTCTGCAAATGGTAATGGGGCTGTATCATCCGAATCTCTGTCCCCATGTAAACTAAGATTTGTCAATTTATCTGAAATTTCCTCAACTCTTTCCGATAAGTCACCTATTTTTTCTTTCTGTTTGTTTACATCTTCCGTAAGTGTCGCGACTCGGGTTTCAGTATTGACACATTTGGTAGTTAACTGTTCATATTGTTGTGTTAGGTTATTTAATCTGTCATTTGGTACGGATTCCTCGATTTTCTCAAATATTTCTTTCTTATCGTTTGCACGTTGTAAATTTAACTCTGAAAATTTTTGTACTATCACGCGATCTCTTTCTTCCTGTTCTCTATCCTGTTCCCTTTGTCTGATTTCTACTGCAATTAATCTATTATTGTGAGAATTCAGAATCGGTTGTACTTCTTCCCTGATTTCTTTCTTTAATTCATCTTTCATATTTTTGAAACATGTCCCTATTCGTGAATCTATCCGTGTTTCCAAAGTTCCCATCTCTGTTTTAAATTCAGATCCTAACCGTGTTTCCATTGTTCCCATATCAGTTTTTAATTCAGATCGTAAAGTTCCCATCTCTGTCTTCATTGTTCCCATCTGTGTTACCATTGTTCCCATTTGTGATCCCAGATTTAATATTGCACCCATCAACTGCTCCAAGGTAGCCGGTTCGCAATTCTTTTCGCGCCTAACATTTCCCGCAAAACCAGTTTCCTCCGTCATAGCTGTAAAGCTATCTGTGTTCGATACAGTTTCAGAATCTTCTATCGTTAATCTCGGATTCTGTGAATTTTCTGATTGAGAAAAATTTTGAAATGGTTCCGGACTATTTTCCCGACTTATTACATTGTTTTCCACTTCATTATCCATCATACTGTTTTCCTCTGTTGGCGAGTTCGACATGTTAACAATTTCGTTATTCTCACTATTCATCATTTTTGCCTTTTTCATTGATCGCGTAATCATTTACAAAATATACGAAAGATTCGTCACTGTACGAAAATCACACACAATGACCCCTTATCTCCAACAATACTATTCACACGCAATGTCTCCCTCAAACACGATCAATCGAACAATTGAAATAATTGCACAAAATTGTCAAATGCGTATGCAAGGCAATAAAATTAAATTTTGAAAAATACCATTATAAGAATGCCAATTACCAAATCTACACACTCAATATAACCTACAATTACTAAACTACAAATTGCTACAACAATACTACAGTCTACAATTTCACAATCAGAACAATTCCAAGGGACGATCCGAAGCAGCGGTCGCCACGTGCATGGGGGCTTAATTAAATAAATTTGTTATTGAAAATACTCTTAATTTTTAGTAACTGTATGTCCGATTACGCTGTGTCTCGTAATCGGCTGGCCCTGACTAGTATATTTACGCTATCTGACTGCAACAAACAATGTAAGAAAATTTTCGTAAATACAGTTAATTAATTAAGACCCCTGCAACTATAAAACCTACAAAATCCAAGCACAAATGTAACTGTTCTGTATGTGGGAGTGTGACTCAACGTACGCATCTGGCACGGTTATTTTTCAACAAGACAAGAATTTTGATATTAATTATACTGACGTGACAAAAGAAATTTAGAAAAACTATAATTACGCAAGAAAACCAGAATTCACTCTAATTCAAGAACACAAGCCAGATGCTTTGTTGACTGAACCTGTAGTGATGCATTATTTCAGATACACAATTAAATAAACGAACATAGTATATTTTACCTTTATATATATTGACGAATGCCCTCATTACAATATCATCTGCTATCTCTCCCATCAAATAACTGCATAAGACATGAAACAACGCTCTTTACTACATCTCGCTCCAACTTCACGACAACCACGAGCTCTGCCCACGCACACACACACTGTCCTCTCCGATCTCTTAACAACCACTGACTGCCATGAGCTCTTAACACGCACTGTGGAGGCGGCTTAATAGTACTCTTTGGCGCACTCTCTGGCGCAGTGGCACAGTGTAGCCACCTTTCAGTGTATCGTGATCGACCGACATCTCTAGGGATGCTGAAAGACAACATCCGACGCCAATGCCTCACCATAACTCCGGACATGCTTTACAGTGCTGTTCACAACATTATTCCTCGACTATAGCTATTGTTGAGGAAGGATGGCGGACATATTGAGCATTTCCCGTGAAGAACATCATCTTTGCTTTGTCTTACTTTGTTATGCTAATTATTGCTATTCTGATCAGATGAAGCGCCATCTGTCGGACATGTTTTGAACTTTTGTATTTTTTGGGTTCTAAAAATACCCCATGTCATTCCAAGCATGTGTGTCAATTTGTACCCTTCTATCTACATTGTTGTTGTAATGGTCTTCAGTCCTGAGACTGGTTTGATGCAGCTCTCCACGCTACTCTATCCTGTGTAAGCTTATTCATCTCCCAGTACCTACTGCAACCTACATCCTTCTGAATCTGCTTAGTGTATTCATCTCTTGGTCTCCCTCTACGATTTTTACCCTCCACGCTGCCCCTAAATACTAAATTGGTGATCCCTCGATGTCTCAGAACATGTCCTACCAACCGATCCCTTCTTCTAGTCAAGTTGTGCCACAAGCTCCTCTTCTCCCCAATTCTATTCAATACCTCCTCATTCGTTATGTGATCTACCCATCTAATCTTCAGCATTCTTCTGTAGCACCACATTTCGAAAGCTTCTATTCTCTTCTTGTCTATACTATTTATCGTCCACGTTTCACTTCCATACATGGCTACACTCCATACAAATACTTTCAGAAACGACTTCCTGACATTTAAATCTATACTCGATGTTGACAAATTTTTCTTCTTCAGAAACGCTTTCCTTGCCATTGCCATTCTACATTTTATATCCTCTCTACTTCGACCATCATCAGTTATTTTGCTCCCCAAATAACAAAACTCCTTTACTACTTTAAGTGTCTCATTTCCTAATCTAATTCCCTCAGCATCACCCGATTTAATTCGACTAGATTCCATTATCCTCGTTTTGATTTTGTTGATGTTCATCTTATACCTTCCTTCCAAGACACTGTCCATTCCGTTCAGCTGCTCTTCCAAGTCCTTTGCTGTCTCTGACAGAATTACAATTTCATCAGCGAACCTCAAAGTTTTTATTTCTTCTCCCTGGATTTTAATACCTACTCTGAACTTTTCTTTTGTTTCCTTTATTGCTTGCTCAATATACAGATTGAATAACATCGGGGAGAGGCTGCAACCCTGTCTCACTCCCTTCCTAACCACTGCTTCCCTTTCATACCCCTCGACTCTTATAACTGCCATCTGGTTTCTGTACAAACTGTAAATAGCCTTTCGCTCCCTCTATTTTACCCCTGCCACCTTCAGAATTTGAAAGATCGTATTCCAGTCAACATTGTGAATAGCTTTCTCTAAGTCTACAAATGCTAGAAACTTAGATTTGCCTTTCCTTAATTTATCTTCTAAGATAGGTCGTAGGGTCGGTCTTACCTCACGTGTTCCAACATTTCTACGGAATCCAAACTGATCTTCCCCGAGGTCGGCTTCTATCAGTTTTTCCATTCGTCTGTAAAGAACTCGCGTTAGTATTTTGCAGCTGTGACTTATTAAACTGATAGTTCGGTAATTTTCAGATCTGTCAACACCTGCTTTCTTTGGGATTGGAATTATTATTTTCTTCTTGAAGTCTGAGGGTATTTCGCCTGTCTCGTACATCTTACTCACCAGATGGCAGAGTTTTGTCAGGACTGGCTCTCCCAAGGCCGTCAGTAGTTCTAATGGAATGTTGTCTACTCCCGGGGCCTTGTTTCGACTCAGGTCTTTCAGTGCTCTGTCAGACTATTCACGCAGTATCGTATCTCCAATTTCATCTTCATCTACATCCACTTCCATAATATTGTCCTCAAGTTCATCGCCCTTGTATAGACCCTCTATATACTCCTTCCATCTTTCTGCTTTCCCTTCTTTGCTTAAACTGGGTTTCCATCTGACCTCTTTATATTCATACAAGTGGTTCTCTTTTCTCTAATGGTCTCTTTAATTTCCCTGTAGGCAGTATCTATGTTACCCCTAGTGAGATAAGCCTCTACATCCTTACATTTGTCCTCTAGCCATCCCTGCTTAGCCATTTTGCACTTCCTGTCGATCTCATTTTTGAGACGTTTGTATTCCTTTTTCATTTACTGCATTTTTATATTTTGTCCTTTCATCAATTAATTTCAATATTTCTTCTGTTATCCAAGGATTTCTACTAGCCCTCGCCCTTTTTACCTACTTGATCCTCTGCTGCTCTCACTACTTCATCCCTCAAAGCTACCCATTCTTCTTCTACTGTATTTCTTTCCCCCATTCTTGTCAATTGTTGCCTTATGCTCTCCCTGAAACTCTGTACAACCTCTGGTTTAGTCAGTTTATCCAGGTCCCATCTCCTGAAGTTCCCACCTTTTTCCAGTTTCTTTAGTTTTAATTTACAGTTCATAACCATAGATTGCGGTCAGAGTGCACATCTGCCCCTGGAAATGTCCTACAATTTAAAACCTGGTTCCTAAATCTCTGTGTGACCATTATATAATCTATCTGATACCTGTCAGTATCTCCAGGCTTCTTCCATGTATACAACCTTCTTTTATGATTCTTGAACCAAGTGTTAGCTAATTTCTTATATTATCCATTTCTTGTGTTTCACTTAATAATAATAATAAATAACTACAGAAAAGAAGGGATTGTAACTGTCCTCCATTTCAACTATGGATGTACGAAGAACGTTGCTCGTCTCCTAAAGGCTCATTTCCATTTTTAAATCGCTCATATCACTTAGAAACAGTCTTTAGAGGTATATCTACATTCCGTGATTTATTCAGTTTTCAAATTTATACTGACTTTTTGATCACCCGGTACATAAGAGTAAAGGCTGAAAAGTCTGCCAGTAACCGCAGGGAAAGTCACAATCATTTTGGGATTA
This sequence comes from Schistocerca americana, assembly GCF_021461395.2. NCBI lineage: Eukaryota > Metazoa > Arthropoda > Insecta > Orthoptera > Acrididae > Schistocerca > Schistocerca americana. The sequence goes on from NC_060121.1 coordinate 984,198,250, forward strand.
CAGTGGTATTAGCCGAACTGAACAGACGATTATCCATTCGAGCTGGAAGGCCATTATTTCTGGTGTCGCAATGCCGAGAATTACGCGTCGGAGCTACTGGCCTTCGATGGGTGGGACGTCAGTCTCGGGAGGCGTCGCGCAGTCCTGCAATCATCGGCAGCCGCGCCGCATTCCGCGAGTCGAGTCCGTCCCCAGTTACGTAACGACCGGGAGGGGGACAGCGAGGGGGGCAGCAGCATGGGCCTGCCCTGGGGGGCAGGGGGTCTGCGCTTAGCAGATCAGGGCAGCGAGCTTGCCGGCGGTAGCCGTGGAACCAGTCGTCAGAGACAGTGGGAGGGAGTGGTAGTGAAGGGGGGGTGGGGGGCAGGTCGGCAGCGGCACGCGCACGCGTGAGTAGAAGGAGGGGGGGGGGGGGGGGGGAAGGGCTGCCGTCTGGATAGCAGCCGCGAGGGCCGTGCGGCCTCCGATCACGCCGGGCCCACTGTGTCAGCAGCCGCGCCTGCGCACCGCATATGCGGCGACGTCTCAATAATTACTCCGTGTCTGGCACGTGTTTCAGAGCAGCCGAGGCTGCAACGGCAGATCAAGTGCACCGTTTTCGCCTACAGACTGTTATACATTCAGGGCGTTTCGGAACGGTCGCCCTCGCGTCCTCGTTCAAAGACAAGAGCGCATTCAACAGAATGTTGCAAGAATTCAACAGCAGTCTACTCCTTGTGCCAGAAAACAGTTAACCACACCTTATGCGTTTGGCATGTTTCACGGCGATCCTTGTATTTCGAACCGTACAAGATTTCAGTCCCCACAAACCCTTGATGTTGATAGTGAACAACAACGTGCTGGAAGCCCTGGAAATTAACAAACATCTTGCGTCACAGTCCAGATCTCATCCTAAATGACCAGACACAGCTGAAAACTTCCCCTCTCTTAAACTTCATATAATCATATTTGTTGTTCATTACTTCCCGCACTCTGTCTTCCTACATATTCCCATTTTCCTGTATTCATTAAGTTGTTTTGTTTTGTTGAAGTTGTCTTTGTGTTCCACATAGACTGTAGTTTCAATAGTTAAGGCTTTCTTTTAACTGGTACTTGTACTACTGTCCATGTTTAACACCCCTTGTAGTTGTCTCATCAAATATTGTTCATATTTTACTTTGCTCACTTATTTAATGAAAACTGTTACACAGTCACTGCTTTGATTATAATGTTAATGTTAAAATGCAGTACCACCACACTCTCAAACTGTAGGTTCCCTCAAACACCTCCATTTTCCTGCATTTACTTATTTCTGTTTACCTTATTGATATTGCTTAAGTTCCTTATGTATTCTGTATTTACACTGATTCCTGTCTCTTCTTTCAATTGGCTGTGTATCACTCTCCATGTTTCATACCTACTGATGCAGTACTAATTTTAGTTTATTTTATTAGTTTTGTTTATTGATAGAAACTGTTATGTAGGCATGCTATTCCTGTTTTGTGCTAAAGGTTTTCCTGTCTACTCCATTGTTATTTATGCACTATGCAGTTTTTACTTTCTCATTGCAAAGATGTTACTGTATGTTTCTACTTCAGCCCAGATGTGTTACTTCTCTTTCAATGTTGTTTGTTAACATTTAACTTTTTTGGTGATAATATTCAGTAAATGTCTGAAGATGGCCTTGTAAGCCGAAAACCGGTTAACAATAAAAGTAATATTCTAGAACAAAAGCAAACTGGTGCCTTTCATTTATTGACAACGTGCGGAGTAATATAATTTTGCACGAGGAGATGGATGTAACAATTTTTTTTTTTTTTTTTCGCGTTTAGTGTTCAGTGATTATGTTACTTTCCATTTAAGTGAAAAGGTGAACTTTCACAACGCAAGAATGTAGGGACACAGCAGCCTCACAACATACTCGAGCAAATGTCCCATATAACCCCTATCACATCACATAACTCTATACAGTATCTCTGTTGCAGTGCAATCCAGCGCAGCATGTAATTCAACATTATCCTTGGTCAAATGAGCCAGTATTTTATTTATTCGCATGGCTAGGGCCCCCCGTCGGGCAGACCGTTTGCCAGGTGCCGGTCTTTCAATGTGACGCCACTTCGGCGACCTGCAGTCGATGAGGGTGATAGACTGGTGATGAGGACAGCACAACACCCAGTCCCTGGGTGGAGAAAATTCCCCGACCCAGCCGGGAATCGAACCCCGATACAGAAGATTAACAATCCGTCACGCTGACCATTCAGCTACCGGGGCCGGACATGAGCCTGTAGATGAATAGCTTTTACTTCTGTGTGTGTTATCGTAAACAGAAACCTGGGAATGTGAACTGAAGACCTAAATGTGCTACTGAGCGCAAAGCCACATCACTTACATGAAACTGAAAAGAATCTTGTGCGCGTGAAACCCGACCTCATTCATAACAAAATAGACAAGCAAACCAATAATTTCATGCTCAGTAAACTTGGTCAGTGCGAACTGTTTGAAAAAAACGTAACTGTATATGAAAAACAAACCAAACTGTAATGTCGGCCTGTATAATAGTGTAACCTGAAACACACGAAGATTTCTGCACTGTCATATGGCCCTGGTACAACATAGAGACTGGCAGAACCTATATTGCGCAAAGCAAACGAAACAATCACGTGTTTTGGATCTCACCTGCAAAATGAAGTACTGGCAGAAACCCCAACAAAACAAAAAAAAAAAAAACAAAAAAAAAAAAAAATACTGCTAAAAGCTAACTACGTTTAGTCCAGGGAAGTTAGGTTCATAATCTTGACACAGGACTACAATTCTTCAAATACGTAATTTTCCTTTACAAATATTAACACATCCAATAACATAAAAAACAGCATCTTACAAGCTTTCCCTGAAACTAATAGTAATAATAATAGTAATAAATCATTCAGAAACTACCCTTTTAGAGACTTGGAATACATCCTGTTTGTTGAACACACTGCACAAGAACTGTATACACAATGCCCAAGTCCAATGACGGACAGAACCGTCAAGGCACACTCGTCGACGATTAGCAAAAGACAATCCGGCCAGCGCAATAATCAGTAGCAAGTCCTTGATCGTAGCTGTAGTCGTCGTCGGAGAAGCCGATGGATAGCAGCTGATGACGATTGAGAGTGCAGATACACGAAACTCATGGAGCTCGACGCGGATACAACAATCATGCTCCATGAGCGCTCGGCCACATCCCACTACACACGGAGCCTGATCAGAGCCGGGTTGAATACAAACGCGTCTCACACGTCTTGAGTCCTAAATGTACTGAACTGGAGCGAAATGATCGGAGGGGAAGCGCAAAGTCGCACTTGGATTCTTTAGCCTTTAACTCCATTATTTGTTCTTCGAAACATGTGACGCGATGTTGCGTTATATTGCAGAAGGTATACATGGCCTTTGGACCGCAGTAGGTGTAAAAACATAGGTGCAAATCCAGACAGTAGACTGCTGTCCCGTTCGAAGGTGACAGACGATGGCGGACGGCCGGCCTCGGTGGTCTAGCGGTTCTAGGCGCGCAGTCCGGAACCGCGCGACTGCTACGGTCGCAGGTTCGAATCCTGCCTCGGGCATGGATGTGTGTGATGTCCTTACGTTAGTTAGGTTTAAGTAGTTCTAAGTTCTAGGGGACTGATGACCACAGGTGTTAAGTCCCATAGTGCTCAGAGCCATTTTTGATGGCGGACGTATCGGAGGCCACACGTCACCTCGTTTAAGAATCCCACCCTTGAATACCTTCACAGTCTGTCTGGACGGTGTCCCGTTGCCATGATTCGTCACTCAAAACGATAAGTTTTCTATGCTTTGAGCATCCAGCGGCGGTTTTCCCGCACCCAGTCCAATCTCTTTGCCCAGTGAGCAGAGGTACATCTACATCTATACTCTGCAAACCACTGAGAAGTACGTGGCAGAGGGTACTTCCCACTGTACCAGTTATTAGAACTTTTTTCTCATTTCATTCGTTTATGGAGCGCGGGAAAGAGTGACTCTTTCAATACCTCTGTGTGCGCTGTCGATGAAAAACCGAACTGTTGCTTGTAAAACATGATACGCGATGTGCTCTATTCACACTACTTGACGGTTCCGCGATAAACCGGGAATGGCAGTTCTGTCTCTATTTTCAGATTCTCACTGATGGCAAAATGGTTCAAATGGCTCTGAGCACTATAGGAATTAACTTCTGAGGCCATCAGTCCCCTAGAACTTAGAACTACTTAAACCTAACTAACCTAAGGACAGCGCACACATCCATGGCCGAGACAGGATACGAACCTGCGGCCGTAGCGGTCGCGTGGTTCCAGACAGTAGCGCCTAGAACCGCTCGGCCACCCCGGCCGGCCACAGATGGCAACTTTGTCAGGATGTGTGCATGTAAAACAGCAGCAAGTGCCGACGGGCATGCTCCCTGTGGCAGCAACGTGAAGCGAGGGTTGATGTATAATCATCGTGAAGCTCCCCTTGGATACACAGAAGCCGCGCCTACCTTATTTCTCAGACAGTGTGCAGTGTCAACTGCAACATAGCGCGACTGCAGGAATATCTCTGAGCTGACTGTTCGTCAAGAATACTGAACACAAAGATAATCGTGTAACATAGCGCGACTACAATAGTATCTCTGAGTTAGCTATTAGTCAAGAATCTTATTGTGAATTTGTGTAATGGTACACAGCCGACCTGGCGACCGAGGAAACTAATTTTATAATATTGATTTTGATATATTTACTGCGAGAGAGAAACGTTTTTCGATTGATTTGATGAAGACTTCATAATAAGGTAATAATTAATGTTCTTTGCTTTAGTTGCTTGCGAGCTGCACACCATTATAACAATTTGCTGCACAACACAGACCTTTCTCCTTCTTAACCAGCTAACGTTAGCTACAAACCAGGAAAGATTAACTCAATTAAAGCAACTTTTTGTAATCTGCGATGAACCTACATATTTTGTAATAATTCCTTGAACATGACTCTGTTGAACAGACAGCTTTAAAGTATTTTCAGAGTTCGTCATTTCTTTGCAATTCTTGACTATAATGAAGAATACTTTTGTAAAGTGACTTTTCTAAATTTGCCAACACACCTTTTAAAGGAATCAGCATTCACGTAATATAGTGCGTCGTCATCCATATCCCAGTCTTCTTCATTCATTAGATAAAATTTCACAATTACAATATAAAATGCGGACACATTTCGTGGACTCGCTGAACACGGAGCTCACCTGCACTTAGTCTGCCGCCCCGCAAATGAAACGCTCCCTTTTAGTAGCTTTCAGTAGCAGGAACAACAGTTTCCAAAGAGTAATTGAATCACATTTCAAGTTTCAAAGTTACTTCCTTTCATCTTTCAAACGGCATGAAATCAGTTGATGTTTTGTCGAATTTCGTGTCAGAGAAGTAAAGAAGTATGAAACAGTGCTACCATTCTTTAATGAAACTTAGGTAGAATTTCGTTTTGCGTGTTAGGCGACTCAGTACACTTTCTTGTAAATTACGCAGACGGATTAACTTCTGTTTCGATTCATCATTTGCGATAGACGCAGCCTCTCAGACAACCTTTCAGACAACCCAAGCAAAGCAGCTGCCAATGATGAATCAATAAACAGAAATTATTAGTAAGACTAATAATAAACTTTCAGTGTGTGCCATGTTCGTGTCAGAAAACTGATCTTTTGGGGCGACTGGTATAAATCAGATAATGATGTGTACAAAAACGACTCAAATAAATATCCTGAATGCGTTCCTGAAAGCAAGCCCTCTTCGAAACGTATTGCCAATTAGGTAAATGTGAACATTTCTGCAAAGAAGTAAACAATGTTACGTTGCGCCCCTTAGTAGTGTTTGCATAAATTTACGTGACAGCGTAATGGCAGATATGTTACTGACCATACGTAACATTGTTTACCTGATGTAGTAAGGCGATAATGAAATTAGTTTTATGTTGTGATGACTCATAGGTGAATTTCTGAGGCTGTTACACATCGTTATTTAAAAAATTGGTAATGCTAATCTTTGAATCGTAAAATGTAACAATTCGGACCTTTTATTTGTGCGTCTTTGAGAGGTTTTACAGTAATGTTAACACGTCCTGCAGGTATACAGTGGTACGTGATTGTGTTCTTCCACTTCTGTAGACCGGTGTGTTCATCCCTTCGAGACGCTGAGTTCGACTTTCAGCTCCGTACAGCCATTTTGTGTTTTTTGAGAGGGCCATCGGTAACGTTGTGTTTTTGTCCTGTGTTACGGAAATGGAACAGTAGAATTTAGAGCAGCTTTATGCCATATTTTTTTTTTTTTGTCAAACTGGGGGAATCCGCAAGTATGGTCTATGAAAAATTGAAACAGGCCTACGGGAAACATTGTTTATCAAGATCACAAGATTTTTGCTGGCACAATCATTATTGTATGGCCGAGAACGCGTTGAACATCTTCAGGCAGATCTTCAACTTCAAAAACGGACGAAAACGTCGAACGTGTTCGTGCTCTTGTGAGACCAGACCAACGTCTAACAATAAGGATGATGGGTGACATGTTAAACTCAACACCTTCACCGTACATCAAAGCCAGGCACATTCACGGATTAAAAAATAAGTCTGCAACCCAGCCCATCATAACAACAGCAGAAGCACCAATCCGCAGAACAACTATGGGAGTCAATACTGGTTGTAAGTACTGGGTGGGTAAAATAAAATTGGCCTAAAAAATATTTCATGCACCACAACATAGGCACCTAACTTACAATATCTGCAGCTGTGGAAGATAATGTAAGTTGCGGTGCCTTCTTAAGGTGCAATGTATATGGTTCAAATGGCTCTGAGCACTATGCGACTTAACTTCTGAGGTCATCAGTCGCCTAGAACTTAGAACTAAGTAAACCTAACTAACCTAAGGACATCACACACACCCATGCCCGAGACAGGATTCGAACCTGCGACCGTAGCGGTCGCTCGCTTGCGTACTGTAGCGCCTAGAACCGCACGGCCACTCCGGACGGCCTGCAATGTATAATTTGTGGGATAGTTTTATTTTGAGTAGCTTCTAGTAGCAGTTCCTTCACACTGATAAGTCTGCAAACGAAATATTTACGAAACACCTCTACAGTCTATCCCTGAATTATTAGAATATCTGTAATACGTCAACGTGTTAAGGTTTCGTAACTTTTTTTTTCGTTCGTTTCACTGATGATGAATGAGGTTTGAAAGCGTTTTGAGGTGAGCTACTTAGATTTAAGCTGCAATCTATTATGATTTTCTACATTTTCCATAGAAATTCATATTGAGTTTTATTGGATAATACAGTCTAACTTATCGTTGAGTCATTTAACAAACAAAACAACCCAAAACAAATATGACAATTATGTCATCATCTGTTTTGAAAGAAATCATGTTTACACCAGTGAGTGTTAAATTTTTATTTGCACTACTGCAATTTCGGCCTTAGGCCATTATCAAGTGCAGATGTTTTGGCTTTAAGCCACATCAGCTTCATACAGGCTGACACATTTATATGTCGTTGTCATTTGCTGTTATATACATTCGTAACTTTGCTAAGTACTGCGAGCACACATGTCCATATATCGCAAAATAGCACAGTCTGTACATACACATGTTCGTTCCACCATCACTGGTAACTTCTGCATGAAAAATTATGTCATCTTCGTCAATACATCTTCTTGTCCAAACACTATCCTCAGGGCTTCATACTATAGACTGGTTTAGCAGTACTGCAACTTTTGTTCTTACTCTAACCTAACCCCTTTAACCCCTTACCGTATTACGTCACGGGGACTCTAATAGGCAGTTCGTGTATTCTGTGCCGCCGGACCATCTTTGGTGGAATGTTATATGCATATGCCACGTCACTTCACGCTCGCATTTTGTCGAAGTATCATCATGTTCATTAAGATTTACGGGCTTTTACCCGAAGCAATATTTTCCTAACATTATGCGAACTTGTTAGAATACGAGATTATTTAGGAACGTAACACAGAGACTTAACAGACGGTCGTTTTCACGACGAAATAATTTTACGGGGCCCTTTTTTTCTCTTTTGAGCTATCTGCGTTTATTACCCCGATTTATGTAATAAATAAGAAGCAAATTAGGTTATCAAAGTATATGTTACCATATCGTTATTGCTCCGTTCTGAAATATCAGGAGTATCTCCATTGTATTAACGCGTTCTTTTTTAGAAGTTTGCAGAGTTTCGTCATAATTGCGGGAAAAGATTATTCGAGTTGATGCTTGAGTTTTAACGTCCAATATGGGTTAGCTTTTTGTGACAATAGTCCAACTTGTTCATTGGTCCCGGCCAGTGAGGATTAGCATTCGTGTCGATATAGCCTTCCCTGACTGTGTCTTGCTAAGAGACTGGTACCCCACTTCAGACTAACCGCCATTAAGCGCCTTACGAACGGCTTTCGCGACGTAAAATATGACCGCCTTACGAAGATGCGGTGTTCCGGAACGTGGGTGTTTCCATTACTTTGATACTCATCGGTGGTTAGCTATCGTTCCCTTAGTTCGGTGTTCTCGTACAGCGGCGGCGCTCTCCTCCGGGAAGAAAGATGGCCGGCGCGCCGCGGAGATTCGGTAATAGCGCAGCGCCGGCCGATAAATCTTGCGGCCAGTATCTGCAGCGAGGCAAAGCGAAGCGAGGTAAGGTAAGGGAACCCGTCCTGGGCGCCTCTGCTTGTCGCAGGCGGGCGGGCTGACTGTCTGCGTCTCGCAACGGATCAGCCGCTCCGCAGTCCGGGCCAGAGATTCTCCTGCCGGGTGTGAGCAGCCGGCGACACGTCAGCAGCAGGAGATGCGTGTTGGACGACAAGCTGAAAGCAAAGAGTGTCACATTTCAGAGGCAGTCGCCGACGTGCCGTGATTAAAGTATTCGGAAAGTTTGCAACGACACAGAAAACTCACGACGTTAACGATTATTCGACACACAACTTCAATTGAAGACATTAATGCACAACATAATTTTCTTTCTTTTATTACTTAATTTTTTACATAATTCATCTCAAAGTATCTTGATATCTACATAACAAGTAGCACCATCGTTTTGTAGTGTGGGTAACTAGTTCTGTAATTTTATTTCATTACTATATACATGTGGTCTCTGTTCTTTTGGACATGTTGATATACAGGGTGGTCGTAAACTACACTACTGGCCATTAAAACTGCTACACCACAAAGATGACATCCTACAGAAGCGAAATTTAACCGGCAAGAAGAAGATGCTGTGATATGCAAATGATTAGCTTTTCCGAGCATTCACACAAGGTTGCCGCCGGTGGCGACACCTACAACGTGCTGACATGAGGAAAGTTTCCAACCGATTTCTCATACACAAACAGCAGTTGACCGACGTTGCCTGGTGAAACGTTGTTGTGATGCCCCATGTAAGGAGGAGGAATGAGTACCATCACATTTCCGACTTTGATAAAGGTCGGATTGTAGCCTATCGCGATTGCGGTTTATCGTATCGCGACATTGCTGCTCGCGTTGGTCGAGATCCAATGACTGTTAGCAGATATGGAATCGGTGGGTTCAGGAGGGTAATACGAAACGCCGTGCTGGATCGCAATGGCCTCGTATCACTGGCAGTCGAGATGACAGGGATCTCATCCGCATGGCTGTAACGTATCGTGCAGCCACATTTCGATTCCTGTGTTAACAGCTGCGGACGTTTGCAAGGCAACAACCAGCTGCACGAACAGTACGACGACGTTTGCAGCAGCATGAACTATCAGCTCGGAGACCATGGCTGCGGTTACACTTGACGCTGAATCACAGACAGAAGCGCCTGCGATGGTATACTCAACGACGAACCTGGGTGCACGAATGGCAAAACGTCATTTTTTCGGATGAATGCAGGTTCTGTTTACAGCATCATGATGGTCGCATTCGTGTTTGGCGACATCGCGGTGAATGCACATTGGTAGCGTGTATTCGTCATCGCCATACTGGCATATCACCCTGCCATGGTATGGGGTGCCATTAGTCACACGTCTCGGTCACCTCTTGTTCGCATTTCAGATGTGTTACGACCCGTGGCTCTACCCTTCATTCGATCCCTGCGAAACCCTACATTTGAGCAGGATAATGCACGACCGCATGTTGCAGGCCCTGTACAGGCCTTTCTGGATACAGAAAATGTTCGACTGCTACCCTGGCCAGCACATTCTCCAGATCTCTCACCAATTGAAAACGTCTGGTCAATGGTGGCCGAGCAACTGGCTCGTCACAATTCCCCAGTCACTACTCTTGATGAGCTGCGGTATCGTGTTGAAGCTGCATGGGCAGCTGTACCTGTACACGCCATCCAAGCTCTGTTTGACCAATGCCCAGGGGTATCAAGGCCGTTATTACGGCCACAGGTGGTTGTTCTGGGTACTGATTTCTCAGGATCTATGCACCCAAATTGCGTGAAAATGTAATGACATGTCACTTCTAGTATATTTGTCCAATGAATACCCGTTTATCATCTGCATTTCTTCTTGTCGTAGCAATTTTAATGGCTAGTAGTGTATATATGTAAAAAAATGTAACGGAAGGTAGAAGGGAACGAAATAAGCAGATGTCATATACCAATGTGTGTGCGGTAATGTCGTCTTGAACCAGTAGAGAGAGCTGGTTACTTCGGCGTATAAAAGAGCTTCGCTTGCTGGATTCATCATTTCCCGCAGGAATCTGGAGCGGCATGCATGATTCCACCAATGCGGAGCTGAAAAAAAAAGTGTGTGAATTCTTATGGGACTTAACTGCTAAGGTCATCAATCGCTAAGCATACACACTACTTAACCTAAATTATCCTAAGGACACACACACACCCATGCCCGAGAGAGGACTCGAACCCCCGCCGGGACCAGCCGTACAGTCCATGACTGCAGCGCCTCAGACCGCTCTGGTAATCTCGCGCGGCAATGCGGAGCTGACCGACATCCACTTCGTGTTTGGGGCTGCATTAGCTGCTCAAAGGATCTACAGGGAGCGATTCCCTAATAGGAATCAGCCAGATTGCTGAACATTCGAGCGTCTTCATCGGCAGTTAGGCAGGAGTGTACAGTCTTATGGTTCCAGGCGTGGAACTGGCATTGGAAAATATCGCAGAACAGCTGCAGTGGAAGAATGCACTAAACACAGTAGACAAGCTCTAGGGGTCTACGACGTGCGTTGAGTCTGAGCCGTCAAAGTGTTCTGATCACTTTATATGAAGACGGAAAGCATTCGTATCATTTACAGATAGTGCCTGTAATGACCCCTAAAAGCTATCTTCCACGTCTCAGCTTTGCTCGTTGGTACCTACAACGTACTGCAGCCATTGAAACCTTCCCTGCAGATGTTTTGTTTCCTGGCAAGGCCACCTTTATGCGGTCGGGCAGGTTGAGCAACCATAATTCTCATCTGTGCGCTCATGTCAATTCAGGTGGCATAATAGCACACGCCTACCAAAACAAAGTTTTCCATTAATGTTTGGGTAGGCATTGTGCAATAAAACGTAGTGGGAGAGTAAGTTCTGCCTAGTCGTTTAACTCCGTTACACATGCAACATCATCCTACTGGAGGTCTTACTGAACTTCTGGGCGATGTTCCTCTAGCTGACCACAGACGAGTGTGGTGCCAGCACGATGGAGCCCCAGCTTTCAGTCGGAGCAGTGGATAGGACGGGGCGGTCCAGTTTCCTGACAAGCGTGTTCTCCCGATTTAACCTGCGTTGGTATTTTTTCGTTTTTTTTGGATTTGGGGGGGGGGGGGGGTATGTGAAAAGCCTCATGTACGAGAGTTCCGTCACATCTGAAGAAGATCTAGATGCCCATCCCACCACTCTGTTGCTGCTGGACACGTGATCGACATGCCTGACGTCTTTTCTAATGTGCGCCGATCCATGCGCCGTAGCTGTGAATCGTATGTCGCTGTTGGTGGCCGCTCTTTCGAGCACCTCTAGCAAACTATTAATAAATTTCTGATGTCATTTGCCTTTTCAGTTTCCTCTGATTGATATTGCTGTACAAGCTAGTGCTGTAATGTGTCATTACCACACACATTACTACGCGAAATCAGCTTGTTTAAGTCCCCTCTACCTACATTTACATTTTTGACATATACGAGGGTTGGAACTTAAATAGTTGCAGCTATTTATTCACAACCGATGCAAAAGAGTTCCTTGGTTGCACCTGTTACTGTCCTTCAAAGTAGTCACCAGCGTTGTGTAGAACCCGTTGCCAGCGTTATCGAAGGCGTAGTGTACCGTTAGGAGAGGCTGTTCTGTTAATGGTGCGAATGGAGCGGTCTACCGCCTGTCGAATCTCTGGAACTCGATGGTACTGTCAGGATTTGTTGAGACGCCTGTGAGAAAATGTGAGAAGGAAACGGCCTGAAATGTAGCGAGACAATTCCTGACTCTTGCGTCACGATAACGCACCCGCACATTCATCTCTGTTGGTGCGTGACTGTTGCACAAAAGGCGAAATCATTATGCTGCCTCATCCTCTATATTCTTCAGCCTTTCTTTTATTTTGAGAGTTGAAAATCCCGTTGAAAGGACGAAGATTTGCAACGATAGACGAGATAAAAGGAAGATCACAGACGGCGCTTCGCGCAATCAAGGAAGAGGCGTACCGAAGCTGCTTCTGGAAGGTGAGAGCGATGTATCAGTTATGGAGGAGAGTATTTCGGAGACCATTCACAATAAGTAAAAGGTAAGGGTAGAAAAATTTTGTGGGCAAAGTTCCGGAATTTTTTGAGTAGACGCGTACGATATTTTTTCTTTTACCCCCACCTCCACTACTTTGAGAGGCAGGTGGTTCCCAAGTTTGGTAGAAATCGATCCAGCGGTTTAGAAGCAGATGTGAAAGATACATACGTACATCCACTTTTCTAATATATATGGATGTTTTTGTAATACATTTTCTTAATGCTTTGAATAAAATGCATGTATAAAATAAATGATTAACGCAAGCATTTCTTGTTAACGTTTGAAAGCGAAATATACAGGATAGGCCGATGACACTGTTGTTGAAAGAGTGAAGTAGTTGAATTCTGTAGCTGACAGTGAGAGAATCAATGTGCTTTTAATATAGACAGCGGCGTCTGCTTGTAGTGTTTCGAGGATAACGTGTGGCTTCGCATGTGCGTGGTGGCGGCGTACTGAAATGACGGAAATAGATGTTTACCGTCGTGAATTATTAAACATAAACTCACACGGAGACGCAGGAACGGAGAAAGATGCCAGTGTACCACTAAACTCATGGCAGCCACTTCAACAATACGTCTAGTGGATAAGTAGGCCAGTATCTAATTTGAGCTAACATCGTTTTGACTTTTCTGTATGCTGTGTCAGTCCTTCCAACAATCATCTCATCTTCGATTTCTTCACATTTTTCATGCAGTCATTTCACCAATGCAGCTCTCAAGGAATCAATAAAAAGACATTTAAGGAAAGCTGACTTTTTTATCTTCATCTCAAATCCATCATAATAAAACAGCATTAATTATCGCATTGAAATCTAAAAATAAACTTGCTTCAGTAATGCTATGTGACACTAAAGTTAACTTCATTTCGCTTAACTGATTCTCACTGATAATATTTGGTATTTGAAATTTATTACATTCACGTCACAGAATCCTACTAGCCACACAATATACTTTAACATTATTTTTATGCATGATTAATAAAGTACTAAGTATAAATGTTTTTCTATTGATATGTAATTTTGTTACTACGTAAATGCAGTGCAGCAGGATACTAAATCATTGGAAAACTTAAGGTAGCAGCTGTAGTCAAAGTGTTTGTAATATGTGCCCGTTGCAATTCCAGAACTTCTGTACTTTCGAGTTATGTCCCCCCCCCCCCCCCCTCCTCCTCAATTGTTTCCGTTAACCTGTGCAGTATCGTGGCTTTGCTAGATACAGGTAATACCCCGTGTTATGACCCTAGATGGGCGAATCGATCCCGACCGACCGCCGTGTCAACCTATGCAATGGCGTCATGGGATGCGGTGTGAAGGGGCATGTGGACAGCTCACTGCTCTCCCGGTCGTTGCAGGATTTCTTGAGCTTGGAACCACTTCCAATCGGTCGAGTGGGTGCTCAGTTGAACTCACTAGGCTGAGTACAACCCTTATACTTCCTCTCACAAAGGAAAAATCGATGGCAGCACTGGGAATCGAACCGGGGTCCCCTGCATAGCAGTCAGCAGGCGATGGATTTGCAAAGCATTCAAAATATACCTCATGCACTTAGCTGATATATTTTTTCACTTTCTGATTTTTTGTTGACTGCTCTTACACCTCTTCTTTGTTATTTCGTGTTCTAAATTTCGGCCAAAGGCCTTGTTGCAGTGGTAACACCGGTTGCCGTCCGATCACCGAAGCTAAGCACCGGGGGGGTGGGCTAGCAGTTGGATGGGTTACCTTCCCGATCTGCCGAGTGCTGTTGGCAAGGGGGGTGCACTCAGCCTTGTGAGGCCAATTGAGGAGCTACTTGATTGAGGAGTAGCGGCACTGGTCAAGAAAGCTGGAAACGGCTGGGAGGGCGGTCAGCTAACCACATGTCGCTCCCTAAGGGCTCAGGATGACACGGCGGCCGGTCGGTACCGTAGGGCGTTCAAGGCCTGTTCAGGTGGTGTTTTTTTGTTCTTAATATAAAGGACTTTTTATATTAAGACAATGATAAAGTATATTATTTTTTAAGCTTTGCAAAATCTAAATTCGCCATTCCTCGTTGTATTGTTTTAGGGCCCCTTGCCATCTGCTGAATGACACCTCTTAAGTACACTATGCGTATTATACAACAATAGTTACTTTGAACCTTCCTGGCGGATTAAAACTGTGTGCCGGACCGAGACTCGAACTCGGGACCTTTGCCTTTTGCAGGCAAGTGCTCTACCAACTGAGCTACCCAAGCACGACTGACGCCCCGTCCTCACAGGTTTACTCCTGCCAGTATTTCGTCTCCTACCTTCCAAACTTCACAGAAGCTCCCCTGCGGGCTTGAGAGGAGAATGCGTGAGTCGTGCTTGGGTAGCTCAGTTGGTAGGGCACTTGCCCGCGAAAGGCAAAGGTCCCGAGTTCGAGTCTCGGTCCGGCACACAGTTTTAATCTGCCAGGAAGTTTCATATCAGCGCACACTCCGCTGTAGTGTGAAAATTTCATTCTAATAATTACTTTGCTGTTAACGACCCAAAATCTATTTCAGTTTTGCTCTGTTACGTATTTAGTTTCCACATCTTGAAAATCACTTCAACATTTTTTATGCAGGCTGTAATTCGTTTAAAAATGTCACTATTCAAAAAAATTACGCACGCTGAAAATCGTAACATGTTTCCCATTCCATATAATTGTCATTCCAGATCCTTCGTGCTGAAAAACAAAATATCGGCACCTCTTAAATAACAAAATAACGCTCTGGAGTCTAAGTTTCAGCGGACTGGAAATGTTCTCATTCCCTTCGAATCATTACTAGAATTTTGTATCGACCAGTGTCAAGGATGTAGAAAGATGGATGCCATCATACACCGTACACAGAGAAGGCATTTCGTCAGTCTTTGAAATGCACGTTAAATGATAATCACACAGGAAAAGCCCCCGTCGTTGTGTGCAATATGTTGGTTGTGCTGATGGCCTTGTTTTCTGTCTTGTGGAGGAGCATACACAACCGTGAGTCTAATTCGTTACTAAACCTTGACAGAAGAATGAGGATTAGTGGTTTTCACTATTTATGTTTATCTTGAAGTATTTTTATGTTCGAGGTTTCGGCAAGACCTTCTGTCTGAATCTGGACCATTGCGGATGGCTGTGATATTTTAGATACGTGATCACGTCTTCGGATACGAGCTCGTTACTATAACAAAACGCTTGTGATAAGAAAAGTCGTCTCGCTGAAACCTGCCCATCATTTGCGTAGCTTGGACAAGAGCGAGGCACAACAGCACAAAATCGTTAACTATGTGACCTTTCTTTCTTTTATTTTAAGACAGCGAAGTAAAGCTATCGACCTCTCTCAACCTTTGTGGCAGATAGATCTTTATAAGTGGAGTTTCTGAGAAGAAAAAGAAACGAGGTGATTGCAGGAATCGGGTGTGTGTGCTGTAGAAATGCTTCACGAGTTCTA
This sequence comes from Schistocerca americana, assembly GCF_021461395.2. Lineage (NCBI taxonomy): Eukaryota > Metazoa > Arthropoda > Insecta > Orthoptera > Acrididae > Schistocerca > Schistocerca americana. The sequence goes on from NC_060121.1 coordinate 984,214,363, forward strand.
CGTTTGTGGAACGTCATCAGGGGGCAGTAAATGTTGAATCACTACGTTGTCTCAACTGGTGGCTTAAGTTGGACGCAGCGGGCCTTTAGCGAGGGGCGCCCGAGCACCGAGACGGGAGATGCAGATACGCCCGTTAACCGCTGTTCTTATCTGATTGCACGTAACGTCGCGTTAGTGCGACTTCGGTCAAATACATATTAAGTCGTTGTACCAGGGAAGGAGCGTCTTGTTCCATATATATCACTCCCACCGCTCTGTGCTATCATTACTGTGCTGGCGTTTGTGTGTGTGTGTGTGTGTGTGTGTGTGTGTGTGTGTGTGTACTTGACGTATAGTGAACGAATTGTAGGCAGGAGATATATACGTCTGCGCGAATTACATTCGCTATCGTTCCTTTATCTTCATCACTTCTCCTTTTGTACCATGACCTCCACACGATACATTGCCTCGAAGTTGTTTCGACGGAGAACGGCCATGTACTTGACATTGTTTCTTTCTCTTCGTCTTGCATTTCTTTTGGACGATTTATAACTCGCTGCTTAGACTAGTTCAGCCCGGAGTTTCTTGGAGGAGTTCGTAGGAGTGAAAAGTAGAAAAAGAAGCTGTTGCAGCTTAAGTGGTGAAGCAGTGCTGAAGTAAATGATTTCGGCTGAGTGTTTATTGCACATTTCTAGCTCCTGGCTCCTGTAAATCTTTCTACACATCTAACAGCATCTGCTAAAGCATTGTCAAGTGAAAGAGTATGCAGCTCATATGACGATCGTCTTTCCTGATATCAGCACTTTCGGTCACTGACTCTTGTCTGCATCTGGCACATTTGCTGTCCTCTGAAACTTGTACGTCGGATTCATGGTGGGTTGTCTTGTTGCCTATTTACGGTACCTTTCTATCAAGGTGTAACTAGCACAGCTAATGTATTGGCTGACAATGAATAACACCCTCTCCCGTAAAATGCAACCCATTTTTCCTCAGTTTAATAAGGATTATACCTGCAATAAAAAAGACACTCTGTGCCATATGTTTGCTTCACTCTACGCTATTAATCCAGAACGTTTCGAGACTGGATTAATAACAAAAATAGAGAGAAGTTAATATGGACGTTATAAGGCTTCAGATGTTCCAAATAGTCTCTACCCACTCGAGTACAGCGCACAGTATGTTTATACAGTTATGTGACTGTCAGAAAAGTCCTTCTAAGTCCTTCTTTGGGATGTTGATCAACTTGAGCGTCACATTTTCACCGTGTCGAACCATCAGAAAGCCATTTTGCACTTTCTCGTTTCGTGGTAGGTTCTTACTGGTAACGTCACATGCCATCATTCGTGATGATACTTTCTAGAAAAGGTTTATCCACGTTTATCATTTCTACAGGGTGTTCGGAAACTATTCAGTTTAATAAGGAAGGTAGAGAGAATCAAAACAAATATATTTCAACAAGGAACATATCGGCTGTGAAGTCAGCTTGTAGGGTTAGGGAACACTTTGTTAGTGGTGCTGACTTAAGCTGGTGAGTTGGTGTTGCTGACTGGGAATGTGTACTGACATTCAAAAGTCCACAGTTCTCATTTTTGGGCATATGCGAATTCAGAATGTAATCGACCTCTTGCTCATCAACAGCGATTCGGTGACAACGTGTGAGCCAGCATTCTCGGTGACAGGTTCATTGGACCATACATCCTTCATTACTCCTCAACGGATGGACATATCGCATCTTCGCGGAACATGTGCTACCAGAACTGTTGGAGGATGTACCTCTCAGTGTTAGACAAAGGACAATGCAGTGGGATTCCGAAAGGTTTCAGCATTGCTGTGAATAATCGATGGGCCTGTGGCGTGGTCTCCCAGATCACCTGACCTCAGGTGTCTGGGTTTTTTTCCTCTGTGGGCTTAGGAAACAGCTGGTGTATGAAAGGATTGTGGGAACGGAGGAAGACCTCGTCGCGAAAATTGCCGTCGCTGCTGTAACCACTGCGGATATGGCAGGTATCTTCGACACGACAATAAATGGTCCAACAATGTACCGCGTGCACGCAGACAAAGCATTTCTGTGAATGGTACTGCTGTAGTTACCATGCTAAACTACTTTCTGTGTAAATCGTCCCTAGAATCAGAAACTGCCGTCAAAGAACTTATGTACCGTGACTAAATGTATTTGTTTTGGCGTTCTGCATCTCCTGTATTAATTTGAACGAATAGTTCCGGAACATCCTCTAGAAAGTAGGACTGTTCATATTTTTAAAAATATCGGGAATCCGATGCATCGGTACGTAAAAAGAACATCGTTGTCAGTTCTCGGCGTATCGAAAATGATATCGATATACCGGCATCGAAAGAAAAAATATCGACGTATATTTAAGTATTGATCTATATCGGGAATTCCATTCATCGATACTTAAAAAGAACATCATTTTCAGTTCTCGCTATATCGAAAAAATTAACGATATACGGACACATCGACAGAAAACATATCGACTTACATGCCAAGAGAAATATCGTCTGCACTTTGTAAAAATACTGCCGGTTTTAGAGCTGTATATTTAAGTATTGATTTCTTATTAGATATTCTGTACATCAACAAGCTAGCAGCTTGCCTATATCCCTTGCAGAAAGAATTGAAAGGAAAGCGATGGAAGTTCACCCTTGGCGATCGCCAGTTTGCTAACAATGGTAACTACATGTAAATGACACTATCAAAATTGTGCGATGGTCCGTCGTTAGGTTTCGTCACATTTCTGATTTGTCCAGAACACTTCACCTTGACTTCCCTGCTTCTGCATTTCTGCCAACACCTGAAACCTAGCAGTTCTAGCGTCAAAACTGCGTGGTGAAGCTAAAAGTTTCAGTTTTTGTTGGTAGCGCCGAGCTCCGATTACGTCAGCATTTGCCCTCACAACTCAAAGACCAATCTTCTTATTTAGATTTTTGTTTGTCATTTTCAGCATCTGTTTTTGGAGAATGGCGATGTGAGGAAATAAGACACTAGTTGCATTAAAAATTGTTTTCTAACGCAGCTGGTGTGCTTTTTCTTCACTTCGGAAATCTTTTTATTCCGAAAAGTAGTAAGACTACGGACAGTGAAAGTAAAATAACGATCTATTACAACTTCAAAAATGCAAATGTAATATAAAATAAGTATATCGGGTCTCCATATTGCCATTTTGATATCGAAATATAGGGAAAACAAATATCGATATTTTCTAAACAGCCCGAGTAGAAGATCGTGGTAGGTTTCCACGCGTCGTTCTTTTTATTCGGGAGTTAAAGTGTGCGGGATAAACTTTGCACGCAGTTTTTTTTTTACTTCCAAATATTGCGTCGAATGTCTTGAACATTTGATTCAGGGATGTTCAGTTCGATGCTCCGTTCCCATTTTTCACAGAACGCACTACGCACACACATTCATTACTTAACACTGTGTAACACCTACAACGCCTCTCGATGTCAATAAACCAAAATAGCTCCCAAATTAGCTCCCATGCCCTCGAAATATAAATTCAGAAAATGTCCCAAGCCCCTCCACAAGTAGTAATTTGCGAAATAGAAATAAGAGACAAATAGAGGGAGATCTATAGTAGAAAAATAATAGAAAAAGTAAAGAATTTTAATCATAAATTTTGGAAGCATGGGAGGGGAGAAAATGATAGAAATGGTTAAATTATTAGTTATTCTTATATATGAGAAAATCAATATATAGTCACAGAACGTAGGTCTTGAACACGAAAGATAGCGTTTATTAAAGTATAAATAGACATACAATGCAATTATGATACTCCAGTCTCTACCCTCTAGTCTGTTCGAAGTCAATTAGGACGTACAGCTTTAAGAAGCAACAACAGGAGCTTTATTAAACCAGGGCGCAAGAATAAATCGCGGTGAGATTGTTTTTTGGGAAGCATTAATTTCAGGTCAGAATTAGAACTTTTGTCATATTAGAGGAACGGGGAGGTGATCAATAATCTCTCTGACTTTAACGTCACTTCGTGTGAAGATTTGAATATTTTAAGGAATTAATGATTTTTGGACAGATTCGGACTCTGTATTGCGATAGTGGAAAAACTTTACTTCACGCGACTAGTAATCATAGTTCGTGACAGTTTATGGATATTAAACGGGAACAATCTTTTTATCGAAAGGGACAGAACATTGTTTAGTATCTCTGATATTGACGGATTCCAGATTAGATACTTATTCAAAGAACACCTTTGAATGCGATCGTGTGAATGAACTGATTTATTAATAATTATTGTTAAATAAAATAACTTGTTAATTTGAAACTGACTACTCGTCTTGAACTTTACTTCGATTTAGGTTCATAAATAATTAGGTTACGTGAGTTTCACCAAGAATAAACTGCAGACAATAACTGAAACAAGTGAACGAGATTCTACTGAAAACACTAGTATTAATTTACTTATGGCTTTTTCCTTCAGAACTGGGAAGACAATACGTGTAGTGACTCACTGGGGTAATTTAATAACTAGCCAGGATAAAACAAAACCCCTCAATACCAGTCAATGTATAGATAAATTAACATTCCTACTTTCATGCAAGATACGGAAGTCGGGATAGAAAAGAGGGTCGCTACAACTGCCTGCTCTCTTCTGACTGGTAGCATGTGCATCTGCTGCTTACAGTTGGTTGTTCAGACTTCCACCTTAGTTGTTGCGGTGACGTCGCTTATACGCCAGGAATAAAATAAGCCTCGAAAGGTTTTGGACAGACAATGTACGAAGATTTTGAAGAGTGAGTGTCAAACAGAACCTATACCGCGAAGTCTGACATATCGAAAAGTCGATACACGGCGGCGGCAGACTGGATAGACGAGGCCTTCGCACAGACGCACGTGGAGGCTGGGGAGGTGCTGGGCTGCGCCACGGCCGGTCCCTCCGGTCTTGTCCAGTCCTGTCCAGAGCTGCTGAGGGAGCGGCGCCGACCGGCCCGTGTGGGCGTGGCACGTGCGACCCGGCAGGCGGCTCTTTCATCTCTTCCGGTGTGGCCGCTCGACCAGGCAAATTACTTCCTTACGTAACGCTGGAAGGTAGTGTCCGCTTCCGCTACCATGTACGTCGGAGATATGAACTTTCTACAATGCGTGCGGCACTTTGAACGGAGAGTGGGAGCACAGTGGAGAAAGCTGACGCATCATAATTAAAACGGCACTGAAATTGGTCATCTCTGTAAAATGTCTGACTATTATGGACCAAAGCAAGGCGACGGGATTGCATTTATAATCATCTTGTTAAGTGATTCTTCTGTCGCTTCTTTGTAGAAGCCGCGCAGTCTAGGGCGCCTTGTCACGTTCCGCGCGGCTGCCCCCCTCGGAGGTTCGACTCCTCCCTCGGGCATCGACGTGTGTGCGTTGCCCTTAGCGTAAGTTAGTTTAAGTTAGATTAAGTAGCGTGTAAAGTTAGGGACTAATGACTAAAAGTGCCCTTACAAAAATTTATGAATTACTCTACTGGTGAACCCCTTACGTTATTTGATTTTCAAACAGCTGAGCAAAACTGAACGTACTCAGACATTTCCATCTTTACTTATTCTGATCATCACTAAACTGACACAATTTTTTTAGCGCAACGCAATCTGACTTTCAATAATCCCCGCAAAAGAATGGCCGTGACTAACAATAACCTATACCTTTGATGAATCACTTACCTCACAAATTCTTCGTTACTCGAACTACTGCAATACAGCGAGTGCCAATACTGCCAGCTGAATAAAAGATTCTAACTACTGAAGGCTCTAACTACTGATAGCCACAGTTAGCAAATCAAAGATTTTGTTAGAGAACAAACAATGTATTTACCTTAATAGTGTTCAAAAGTCATAATATATATATATATATCAGTTCTAGTCATCCAGTGTTACAAATTTCGCTTTTGTGACGACACACATCCAGATCGTCCGCTCTCAAAACTCTGCCATCTCTCTCCCCACATCTACCACTGCTGGCGGCTCGTCTCCAACTGCACAACGCTACGCGCTGTTCACATCAAACTGCCCAACACTACAATAGCAAATATTCCAACAATGCAAATCAGCCACAGACTGCACACAGCACAGTCAGTGATTTTCATACAGAGCGATACGTGGCGTTACCAATATAAAAACCTAAACAGCCTACTTACATGACCCCAGCAGTTTGGTCGCAAAAGACCTAAAAAAAAAAAAAAAAAAAAAACTGACGAGTGCTGCGCAAGTCTTCTAAGTCAAGTGAATGAAGACACACATGGCACAATGCTTTAATTGGAAAAGGAAATAAGGCATCTGTCATTGGGAGAATCCACCTGTCGGCTAAGGCGCTTCGGCCAGGTATAAGGAAATTTATCGGTGTAAACCGCCACGAGATCAAGACGTTACTGCTGCTGTAGATGTGTTTTTTGCAAAGTTTCCAGATTCACAGTTCAGGCCAATAATGTATTTGGTGGACAATGTGGACTGTACTAAATGAATATGTGGAAAATGTGGGTATATTGTGACAACAGACCTTCCTGTCATTGCCAACCAGAGAAATTAGAAATTCTCACCTTACCCTGGTATATGTAAGCTAATATCTCAGCTGTTGGCATTGCATGTTGAACTGATCGCAGGCGGTGACTCGTAAATAGTGTTGCCAAATGTCCGGATTTTCGCGGGCGGTCCCGGTGTTTAAGACTGTCCTGAGTCGTCCCACAAAAGCCTTACATGGGACTCGAAATGCCCCGACTTATAGTTACTGCTAACAGTTCGAAATGTAATGCATATTCACTGCACAAATGGTCAAGTACATTAAAGTACCAGAATGGATTTCTGAGCGTGTCGATGCCAATAACCAAGAAACAGTACGGTGCGTCAGGTGGTCGCTGTCGGCCTTGAAGTACAGGCGTGCCTCAGGGAAAGCCCGAATTTATGTTTCGAAAACACTCGTCTACGTGGCTACCAGTGTTGTATTACTGCCGCCACGCCGCTGTTTTCCGAGGACGTGTAGCTGTTTTCAATCAAAAAGGCTGACGTTGAGCGCCAAGAAAAACTCCCTTGCGAGAATAGAGTATCTGTTAAGCGTGTTGAAAGATGATTGTTGTCGTTGTGGTCTTCAGTCCAGAGACTGGTTTGATGCAGCTCTCCATGCTACTCTATCCTGTGCAAGCTTTTTCATCTCCCAGTACCTACTGCAACCTACATCCTTCTGACTCTGTTTCGTGTATTCATCTCTTAGTCTCCCTCTTCGATTTTTACCCTCCACGCTGCCCTCCAATACTAAATTGGTGATCCCTTGATGTCTCAGAATATGCCGTACCAACCGATCCCTTCTTCTAGTCAAGTTGTGCCACAAATTTCTCTTTTCTCCAACTCAATTCAGTACCTCCTCATTAGTTATGTGATCCACCCATCTAATCTTCAGCATTCTTCTGTAGCACCACATTTCGAAAGCTTTTATTTTCTTCTTGTACAAACTATTTATCGTCCACGTTTCACTTCCATACATGGCTACACTCCATATAAATACTTTCAGATACGACTTCCTGACACTTAAATCTTACTCGATGTTAACAAATTTCTCCTCTTCAAAAACGCTTTTTTACTATCAATCTTTAAATGTTTGGTTGACTTACGGTGAAGCGTGTCTGACAGTTTTATTAGCAGGTTGTAATTGGTGGTTTTGATGAACAGAACAGCGTTTTTTAGCTCAGCTGTATCGGTGCACCAAGTCTGTTCTTAATATAAAAGGTGTTCCAAAACAATCTTTACAACTTTGATCGCTATTTCAGAAGTGAGTATGTAGTTAGAAAGGTGCGGTTTGCGACGTAATGTTCACACACACCTAAGGTTTTAGTAGCCGTGTAACAGAGTTCTATGCATGCGCAATCTGTAGAAAACAAGAAACTTAAGCAATATTCGATTTCGTCCCATGTCCGGCCTAGTAGGTTGCCATTAACTTCTAGAGTAGCTACTCTGATGCGAGCTCTTAGTTCCTGCCATGTTCCGCTCCGGTGTGAGGCAGACAGCCTTCTTCACACAGTCACAAACGAAAATTTCTAACGGGGCTGTGTCTGAAGACCTTGGAAATCAGGGTATGGGTCCTCCCCTGTCAGTGCAGCGATCTGGAAATGTGTCGTACAAAGGCTTCCTAAACACAGCGTCCAGTAAGGACGGGCTCCATCCTGCCGCAGAGTGATATCATCACGATGCAGTTCTTCGACCTATCGAAATGAAAACTGTTCCAACACATCCAAATACACAGTCGAGGTTACTGAAGCCTTTATAACCAAAAATTGTCCCACAACACGCCCATGAAGCAGACCACATCTCACGTTTATCTTTAGACTGCCGCGCACAATTTCCATCCTTAAGTGAGGGTTCTGGATGAGACCACAGAGCCACACATTGTGTCGGTTTACCTTTCAAGACACCTGAAAGCAAGCCTTGTTCGTGAACATCACATACTTTTTCAGATAGTTTGGGTATCGTCCATGCGACTCGGGATCCCAATTGCAGTTGCTTTGCTCTTTGGTCTGACATCAGGTTGAAGTGCACGCAGCAGCTGCATCGCGGAGGCATGAAGGTTCAGTATCTTGCGTAGCACACTATGAATTGTTGTTGGTGATACGAGCAACTGTCGAGACGCTTGGCGGATTGATTTGGTTGGGCTCCGTACAAATGCCTGTTGCATCCGTTTAGCATCCACATCACTAGTCCGAAGAGGCTTTCGCATTTCTTAAACCTCGTACATCACAGTCCGATGGCCGTACGTGTGCTCCCATAAGGGGTTCTGAATTTCTGCTGGTCCTTTGAGTCAGATTTGGTCTCTGTCAACCATTCCGCACACTGTGCAACCTCCTGGGGGAGGGGGAGGGGAGAGGGAGGGGTGGCAAATCCGCGAATATGTAACCTGTAAAAAGTAAATAAAATGTTTTACCTGCATATGAGCATTATAGTACAAACAGCACCTTTCTGCGTACCTCATTTCTGAAATATACGTGATGAAAGCTGTAAACATTATTTTGGAATACTTAATTAATGATTGAAAACTTGCGTTCCTCTTTGTACTTTCCAGGTTCCTGTGTCGCCGATTTCTTATACCATCATTCGTTAAGTACGGTACATACGAGTAATATTCACGAAGTAAGATCCAATCAGTCGGGAAACAACTGTAAAAATGAAAAATGTTTTATTTGCATCAGGGAACTGCGCCTTCCAGCTACTTCTCTACACAGTCCGCCCCCGGTAGCTGAGTGGTCAGCGCGACGGACTGTCAATCCCTAAGGGGCCCGGGTTCGATTCCCGGCCGGTTCAAATGGCTCTGAGCACTATGGGACTCAACTGCTGTGGTCATAAGTCCCCTAGAACTTAGAACTACTTAAACCTAACTAACCTAAGGACATCACACACATCCATGCCCGAGGCAGGATTCGAACCTGCGACCGTAGCGGTCGTGCGGTTCCAGACTGTAGCTCATTTAACCGCTCGGCCACTCCGGCGGGCTCCCGGCTGGGTCGGAGATTTTCTCCGTTCAGGGACTGGGTCTTGTGTTCTCCTAATCGTCATCATTTCATCCCCATCGACGCACAAGTCGCCGAAATGGCGTCAAATCGAAAGACTTGCACCAGGCGAGCGGTCTACCCGACGGGTGGTCCTCGTCACACGCCATTCATTCATTCATTCTTTACACAATCGCCGCTCCGCCATAGCCGTTGTCGTAGTGTTGTACCAACTTCCCAATATCCTTATCAGAAGGCGACCGCGTATGCTTTCTGCCAAGTCGCTACACTGGTCTACAGCTCGTTGACTGTGCCTAAAATTGACTTCACAGCTAGCAGTTCATGTGATCAAAGATGAGACACAGGATGAGGCAATTACAGATTGAACTGTGGATGAACAAAGACTTATACAAGACCCTCCAGCAGCATTGTCATTGTCCCTGCAGAGTGCAGCCAAGATTTGTCATGAAGAAAGAAAAGTGTGACAGTTATGCTATGCGGGCTGCATGACATCAGGCGAAATCTCACACCAGGCCCTCACAACTGACGTGAGACATTATTTTCTAGGCATCTTTACTAATTCGCATTCGGGAGGACGACAGTTCAACCCCGCGTCCGGCCATCCTGATTTAGGTTTCCCATGATTTCCTTAAATCACTCCAGGCAAATGCTGGGATGGCTCCTTTGAAAGGGCATGGCCGACTTCCTTCCCCTTCCTTCCCTAATGCGATGAGACCTATGACCTCGCTTTTTGGTTTCTTCCCCCAAACAAACCAACCAAACCTCCCCATACTTTCCATTCATTGTTCACTTGTTGTTCATCTTTACTAGCTGAATGTGCGCTCAGAACTGAAAAGAGCGACGTGACGGTGTCGAGAAGACAGCTACACACACTGCCCAATAAATCGGTGCGAGGCTTCATCAGATTTTCACTGTGGTTTTCATTTCGCGCCCGGTCGGACCTCACTTTCCGAAATAGCCTTCGTGTTTTTTGCAAATTGGATCCGGCACCACGACTCCCAGGTCAGAGGAACTATAAACCTTCCACGTCTCTCAAATATCAACCAGTATGCCGTGGGGAGCACTTTCCAGTTCTAGGTCTGGACTGGCCGGTGACTGGGTTGTAGACGGTGAAGTGGACACGGGCGTCGCTGGTAATCACCGCGTACCCCACTTTCGTGCGTCGGTCCTGCGTGGTGACAGCTCGCGTATGGAGCGTCTGGTCGCCACCGGGCGAACTTATGAAACGAGAGCGGCGCGCTGTAAAATTGCTTGTTTTCTCCGCGATGTGATTGCGCGCGCGTGGGCCGTGACGTAACGTGGCCCGGGACGGACACACGGGGCGCTGTCGCTGTCGCTGCCGCTGCCGGTGCTACACTTTGTAACTTTCTCGGACGCCCACGGGGCGGCGACATAGGGCGAGGCGGCGTGTGGCGGCCGGACCGCCCCGGGGCTGCAGGCCGGCTCGGCTGACACACGCGACGCGGAATGTGAAAGGCCGCGGAGAAAGCCCGCTGCGCCGCGCAGTATCAGCCAGCGGCAGCGGCCGCTTACGAAACCTGGCGGCGGCCGCCGGCGGCGCGGGGACCTCTGGCCCGGACCCGCTACTGACTGTCGTCTGCTGTCCTAAAGCCGGAGCGCCGGAACACCGTCTGATACCGACACAGAGGCCGCCTGCCCCTCCCTGATGCCTGAAGACGAGATAGCGGACAAGCTTGCTGTTATTTACCGACTCGCCAAATATTATAATACACAGTATCATCAGTTGGAATTTTTTGTGTTCTTTCCAAGATGATTAGCTGCGTATATCACGTTACTCCCTCAGAAATTAATGGCCTTAAAAACAACTTGTTTGATTCACACTTAATAAACAACAAATGCAACGAAATGTGCTAAATATTTTAAAATAATTTTGGAATGAAAGAGAATTTGTGTGACTTCGATGGAAAAAAAAAAAAAAAAAAATCAGGAGTCCCACAGGGTTCAGTTTTGGGTCCACTACTATTCCTTATACATCGTGTTTCAGCTGCCCCTACCGCTGGGTTTTATGCAGTCCACACCACCTTCAGTATCACACACAAGATTTTCATATCCTCTCGTTTCCTATACACAAAAAATTACTAAACCTTTTTGTGGGAAATTTAATATAGTCAAATTCTGTACTGGAATACGTTTTCTCTGGAGGCTGTAGTTTACGAATTATTCAAGAAAAATATACAGAAGTCACCCTCAAACGCGTTTTTCTTGAATACCTCGAAAACCACGGCCTCCAGTGAAAACGTATCCCAGAACAAAATTTAAGTGCATTAAACTTTCTGCAAAAAGGCCCACTTTAATTTTCTGTAGGACTAACAACTGCGAGTAGCGAGGTAGAGAATATGAAAGTCTCTCACGTGATTTTTGAAGGTATTGTGGGTTGCATAAAACACACCGTCTTGGAAGACATCAAACATGAAGGGATGCACGTGGTTCGCAGGTGTCAGCGTGTCTTCGATTACCATCACAAATGGTTCAAATGGCTCTGAGCACTATGGGACTAAACACCTGAGGTCATCAGTCGCCTAGAACTTACAACTAATTGAACCTAACTAACCTAAGGACATCACACACATCCATGCCCGAGGCAGGATTCGAACCTGCGACCGCAGCGGTCGCGCGGTTCCAGACTGTAGCAGGTAAATCACCCTGTGTATATGAATGTCTTTCTGCTTAGTTCGTTCTTTGTGCTGACGGTACTACTACTACAATAAATCCAATTACAGACCAAGCGACTGAAGGAATTTTTAATGAAATTTTTCAGAGAGTTATTAACAGGTTTCCTGAAAAGAGGCTCACTAAAATTTGAGAAAACGCGCTACATTTAGCTCTATCCATCAAACAGTTATTTCAAGAATTGAGTTGGAACATGAACAGGAATCAATAAAGAGGGCAGAATGCTCCAAATTTTTGGGTGTCCGTATTGATGAAAACCTGAACTGCAAGAAGAACATTAATAAGCTTCTCAAACAGTTAAATTCGACTACTTCTGTCCTTCCCCTAATTGCTAGTGCTGGAAATAAACGTATCAACATTCTAACATATTTTGCACATTTTCCGCTCAATCCCCTGTTATGAAATAACTCGGCATTCGGCATTTAGGAATAAAGTATTCATTGCTTAAAACCGAGCGATCACCCACACTCCTCTTGTAGCTATCACTTCAAGAAATTAGTTATTTTGAATATATATACAGTAATGAAATTCGGAAAAAATAATCCATCACATCTGTTGAGGAATAGTGGTTTCCATACGTACAAAACTAGAGGTAAAAATGATCTGTATTAGTTGTTATTATTATTGTTGTGATTGGCTCAGAAAGTAGTTCAGTACGAATCAACAAAAAATTTTTTTTTAATTGTCCGATAGCGTAACAGGTCTGACAGATAGCGAAGTAAGTTTTAATTCTCTGCTAAAGCCATTCGTTCTGGGCAGCTTATTCTATTCGATGAACGAATTTCTATCAGAAAACTGTGACGCGTTCCGTATCATTTCCATAAAGAAATAGGATCAGTTGACCTACGGCACACGTAATTAATTAATTAATTAACGAAATAACGAACTTGAGGAACCTACTCGTGACGTGCAGATAAGAAAATAGGTTTATATCATATTCGGTCTGGAAATACAATAAACATACCGTTATTTTAAACCATCATGACGATTGTCGACCGCGACGCTGGATGCCGCTTGGTGGAGTTGCCGTCACGTGACGCAATCAGAAAAATATCTTAGCGAAGCTGACGCCAACGGGTCATCACCCTAGCGAAGATGTGGACTGCAAATGGGGAAACCCATGTAGGAAGCGACTTTGACAAAGGATAGATTATTATCAGGCAGAGCCCGTTAACGAGTCTCTCGAAAACGGGGAAGCTGGTCGAATGTTCGCGTGCTACTGTCGTGAGCACCTACGGAAAGAGGTGGGAGGACGGAGAAACTACAACTAGGCGCTAAATGATTGGATGTCCACAATTCTTCACAGAACTTCGTGTTCGGAGGCGCGTACGGGCTGTAAAGTAGGATACATGGTGATCTGTGGCATCTCTGCCGAAAGAGCATAATCCTGGTCCACGCACAAGTGTTTCGGAGCACACCGTTCATCTTACGTTGTTGGACATGGAGATCCGCAGCAGACAATCCATGCGTGTTCACATGTTGACCCAATGACATCGTCACTTACGACTGCAGTGGACACGGGACCATCGGGATTCGACCGTCGATCAATGGAAGAGTGTCGGCTCTTCGGATGAACCACATTGTTGCTGCAATAGGTCGATTGTAGTTTCCACAAAGTCATTGGGGGTGAACGGCGGTTAGAAACGTGCAGCGCGCCACGGAGGCAGGCTGGTAGGAGCAGTACTGTGCTACGAGAGACATTCTCCTGCACTTGCATGGGACCTGCGGTAGTAGCCGAAGACACGCTGACAGCTGCGAACCAGCTGCATCTCTTCATGTTTGATGTCTTCCAAGACGGCAAAGTCATCTTTCAGCAGTATAACTGTGCGTGTCTCGGAGGCATAGCCGTGCTACAGTGGTTTAGGAGCGTTATAGTGAACTGACGTTCTCTCGGCTACCAAATTTGCCTGATGTAAATCCTATGGAACCCATCTGGGTTCCTATCGGGAGTTGTCACCGCACACTCAAATGAGCTGGCCGTTACTTACGCGTATTACGCGGCCCGTGTGTCGGCATCTAATGCCAGATACATACCAACAAACTGTCGGGTTCCTGATACCCAGAACGGATAAACAAGCTATTAACCAGGTGGTCGTAATGTCTTGGCTCATCAGCGTAATTATAGGTGTTCAAACATGGCTGTAGCTTCCGCAACCTTTTATGATAATTCACGTTATCAAATTAATTTCTTTGCTTTTTACCTAATACTTCTTTATGTAATACGTTCTTGTAATTAGGTAGTTCCTTGACTTTCTATGTATTCCATAATGCAGTCACACCCTTGTTCTCTCCTACTCCTCTCTCTCCTTAACTAAAATCTTGGTAATAGTTGATTAGTGTCACGTGTTGTTGGGTTTCGGGGTTTTACAGTATGCTTTTTACAAAAAAAAGGAAGGGGGGGGGGCAAATTTTAATATCTCGACTGTTTCAGGATTTTTTTTCCTTTATTAATAAATTTAGATAATCCGCGTATACAAAAAAATTTAAGAAAATACATGTCATGAAATGTGATCCTTGTATTTCATATCTGTCGCCGCCGGCACTGACGTGTATCAAAGACTTAAGGGTTCTAAGCTAAGTGAGATAGGGAACCAGAGGTTGGAATTTAATATTTCGGATTGTACGACGTCTGGAATGGGCCGTGCGTGTGAATCGCGTGGCAGTAAATCGTGTGTGTTTCGTATGAAACAACTGTTTGCCACATCGCAGTTGGTGGCGCTGCCTCGTTAAACTAAACGCTATCCTCTGTGCTATGTCCACTGTGTTAAGAACTTTTTGTAGTTCGTGGCCAGACAGAGCTTTTTACTGCGGGAATATGCAGACATGCATTTAATGTATTGTCCGGAAAGAAGAAAGACTGAACAGATAAACGTTTCGAAATACATTTGGTTCAAATGGCTCTGAGCACTATGCGACTTAACTTCTAGAACTTAGAACTACTTAAACCTAACTAACCTAAGGACATCACACACATCCATGCCCGAGGCAGGATTCGAACATGCGACCGTAGCGGTCGCGCGGTTCCAGACTGTAGCGCCTAGAACCGCTAGGCCACTCTGGCCGGCGAAATAAATTTCCTGGGATAGGCGCGTACTAGAAAATGAGTCGTACAAGCTATCGAGAGCTAGCTAAAGCTTTTGACAAAGAACTATTAGCACAGCACAGTTTGTGGAAACGATGGTCACTTCTGTTGGAAAATAATTCGTCAATAAGCTCACGCCGTCTTGACCGTGAAACGCACTCTAAGAACAATAGAGCGGGGAGAGTACTAGAGGGGGCGCAGATACACCCCTGTCTTGAACAACAAGAAGTGTTGGCAAACTAGTTTGAACGCAGAGTTCAGTTAGCTCAGCGATTCATGTTATGTGCATTCACTTTGAACAACTGTTATGACCTTAAGTTGATTCTTTAAGATGACAGTTGCGTATATAACCAAGAACTCATTTCTGACCACTAGTTCATTATCTCAAAGTACTGAGTCATCTCCCTAAATACGAAACGAATGCTACACTCTGCAGCTCAGTGTTCACTGGCTTGAAACTTCCTGGCGGGTTATACTGTGTGCCGGACTGGTTCTTGAATTCGAAAGTTTGCCTTTCCGTGGTGGTGGTCTGTCAGGAAGATGACAAAGAACAGCAAACATCCCGTTGCAGAGTGAAAAATTCTGAAAGATTCGCTCCGGAAAAAGTATCATAAGATACAGCAAAGCCATTTATCCGCAGTATTATTTTTTTCCAGGAGCGTTAGCATCGTAATGCAGATTTGGAAAGCAGTGAACATACAGGTGGAGGTAAAGCTGTGAGGAACGGTCGTGGGTTACTTAAGGGTTGTCCAGTCAGTAACAACACATTAAGGTTCCGGGTTCGAGTCCCGTGCAGCACACAGTTTTAATCCGCCAGGAAATTTCAGCTTCTACCATTTTTAATTTGGCGACGAAAGTCGCCATTGGTGTCACATGGATTGTTTTATTAGAATAACCATTTTGGACCTTTAGTACAGGTCCTCCTCAGACCTGCACGTATAACTAATGTCATTCGGGCAAAGATTCAACTGTTTTTATTGAATCTTCTTCTCCCTCGTGGCAAACTGCGCTCATATGTATGGATGTAAAGATGACGTATCAAAAGTCGATGTCGGTAATCCTGATAAAACAAACCACATGACCGAGACGGTGACTTTTAGGTGGTTACTGCTGTCTGAGACAACATTTGTCCAATTATGAAATTTTTAATTTCAGCCTAAAGGTTAAAAACCCCTCATAATGACAAGCACTGTGGTAGAATGGGCCTGTGTCACAAGAACATGCTTAACGAAACATCGTAGAAGATTTCATTGCGGCAATACTATGCGGAAATCTTCAACAGCACCACGCACAACAATTCATGGAGAATACTCGATCTTTAAACAAAAGCCAAAGGGTCAGTGCGCGGTAATCGCTCTCATCCAGTGAATAAGAGATTTCAGTAGTTCCTTAGATCATAAAAAAAACTGTTATTCAAATATTATTCTCTTCTGAAACCCAGACGCATTTGAAAAAGTTTTTAATTAGGATATAAACTATTGTGAATAGCCATCATTTGTGGACGTTCGAACTGTTATTTTAACACAATCTTCAGTAGCACATGTTTGAAGTACCATGACATCTTTTACAGGTCAAAAACAATACTTCCTCATCGCAGTTCAAATTCGTTGATGCCCGTCTTTTTTTTAAAAAGTTTCTGTTTCGGCATTGCGCCAGTTCGCCAGTTGGCTTTAGCTTTCGGGTGCGGCCGCGTTTTACGATTGACGCCGCTGCCGCTGGCGCTCCTCTTTGGCCAACGTTTATGACCGAGGCATACGAAGGGCGTTTTGTGGAGCGAGGACCAATGCCGGTGCACAGAAAAAGATAAAAGAACGGTTTGCATTCGAGATCGGCACATACAGCGTCTCGTATCGAATCCGACCTAACGTGTACCGCATTTGAAAATAAAATCGTAAAATTTTGTTCATCGTAAAGCAGTCCCGCGAAGTACGCTCACGTGAGCAATAATGTAAGGTCCCTCTTGCACGAAACAAAAGGTGACTGCACGGAAGAGTCAGGTTGTGCGACCAGTGTAGCGTTACGTAATCCGCTTCGAACTGTAAGAAAAGTGAAAAGCATTGTTACTCGTGGGATTTGTCAAGTCAATAAACAACGTTCGTACTCACAGACTTAATCGGAATTGAACATACCGGTAACGTATTAACAAGAGATTTGAATGCCATGTTCTGAAACTGTATATTCGGATGCCGGTGAAGCATTCACCAATAATGTCTGATAAATAATCAAGTCATGTGTGACACCAAGTTAGAGACTCTTAACTGGCTCAAGTAGAGCAACGGTCTTCAATGATGATTAAAATTCTTCTGGGTGTTGTACCGCGTCACTGCATAAAATACTTTAATTATAAACTATAAAACCTACTGAATCCTGTCCCTCAGGAAGGCCGTTGCAATACGTCGAAACGTCGGTATTATATTTTATAACTGAAGTATTTGATACAATGTCGCAGTACAACACCCAGAAGAAATTTAATCACCATGACCCCGACCACAGAAACCTATGAAGTTATAATGTGATTCAATGAGTTGCGGCCCTTCCCACGGGAATTGATGACTGCAGGTGTGACTACATAATACAGGGACAGGACAAACTGAACAAGCGAGAAATGCCACAGACAGCAGCAGACAATGTTGACCAGCAATTGATGGTGCCACGGACAAGTAAAGATCTGCCTGCCTTTTTGTCGAGGCACAGTGGATGCATCTGAAACAAACTGTCCGCAACTTTTAGCAGCAGTCAGCGTCCATACGTTCTTTAGGCAGCAAAGACTGTAAAATTTTACTGATTTGTATTCATATTGGTGTTTCAGAAAATTTTTACTGTCTCACGTAGAAATCGGAGTAGTGAATGACGTGAGTGTCTTGCGGTTTCACATGTGCTGCCACTGCTTGCAGGAACATCCTCGAAAATAATCTCGTAGTCAGTCGGATAAAGTCTTGGTGAATTTGTGGAAAGTCTGTTTCGCAACACGAAGAAATGAAACTGAATCTCATTTTTTACAGTGGATGTTTAAAAAAAAGGGTTGTTATAAAAAGTGTTTCAACAACAGTGATCAGCTAAATACTCGACTGGACTCTTTTTTTATTTTTTTACATTTTTCGTTTATTACAAGTTCGTAGCAACGGAATAATGGACGGAGTAATGACAGATGTTCAACCGGAAGCACATACGGATTTGTTGGTTGTCTCCAAAAGGACCAACCTCAGTAATTCACAAACAGTAGTTTGACAAAGCCATCGACCCGCACTGATAGCCGCGCGCATTGGTATGCTGCTTCCGGGATTCTGGGAGGTGCGCCGGCACCGGATCGAATACGCACGACGGATGGCCGAGGTGGACTGGTGTGCTGGCCAGTCTGGATGTGACAGGTGAATACCGGGCTGATTCCCACAACTCACCACATTTACACGATTCGCAAACATTTAGAAAACGTTGTCAGAATTTCAAGGGGGATAACGCAATCCAAAAGAAAACAGGTGTTGACAGATGTGAAAATTACCGAACTATCAGTTTAATAAGTCACAGCTGCAAAATACTAGCACGAATTCTTTACACACGAATGGAAAAGCTGGTAGAAGCCGACCTCGGGAAAGATCCGTTTGGATTCCGTAGAAATGTTGGAACACGTGAGGCAATACTGACCCTACGACTTATCTTAGTAAATATATTAAGGAAAGGCAAACCTACGTTTCTAGCATTCGTAGACTTAGAGAAAGCTTTTGACAATGTTGACTGGAATATTCTCTTTCAAATTCTAAAGGTGGCAGGTGTAAAATACAGGGAGTGAAAGGCTATTTACAATTTGTACAGAAACCAGATGGCAGTTATAAGAGTCGAGGGACATGAAAGGGAAGCAGTGGTTGGGAAGGGAGTGAGACAGGGTTGTAGCCTATCCCCGATGTTATTCAATCTGTATATTGAGCTAGAAGTAAAGGAAACAAAAGAAAAATTTGGAGTAGGACATAATATCCATGGAGAATAAACAAAAACTTTGAGGTTCGCCGATGACATTGTAATTCTGTCAGAGACAGAAAAGGATCTGGAAGAGCAACTGAACGGAATGGAGAGTGTCTTGAAAGGGGGATATAAGATGAACATCAACAAAAGCAAAACGTGGATAATGGAATGTAGTCGAATTAAGTCGGGTGATGCTGAGGGAATTAGATTAGGAAATGAGACACTTAAAGTAGTAAAGGAGTTTTGCTATTTTTGGAGCAAAATAACATGATTTTCGGAGTAGAGAGGATATAAAATGTAGACTGGCAATGGCAAGGAAAGCGTTTCTGAAGAAGTGAAATTTGTTAACATCGAGTATAGATTTAAGTGTCAGGAAGTCGTTTCTGAAAGTATTTGTATAGAGTGTAGCCATGTATGGAAGTGAAACATGGACGCTAAGTAGTTTGGACAAGAAGAGAATAGAAGCTTTCGAAATGTGGTGCTACAGAAGAATGCTGAAGATTAGATGGGTAGCTCACATAACTAATGAGTAGGTATTGAATAGAATTGGGGAGAAGAGGAGTTTGTGGCACAAGTTGACAAGAAGGGATCGGTTGGTTGGACATGAGTAGATGTTCTGAGGCATCAAGAGATCACCAATTTAGCATTGGAGGGCAGCGTGGAGGGTAAAAATCGTAGAGGGAGACCGAGAGATGAATACACTAAACAGATTCAGAAGGATGTAGGCTGCAGTAAGTACTGGGAGATGAAGCAGCTTGCACAGGATAGAGTAGCATGGAGAGCTGCATCAAAGACCACAACAACAACGCTAGACGCAGACAGGCAGGTCACAAATTTTGTCCCGTTGGTAGGGGGGAGGGGAGGAGGAAGGGATCTTCCCCCTCCCCTTCCACTAAGATCGCCAAATCCAATAATTAGCATGTCCATCCTGTGCAGATGCAAGATAATGGCTACGAAACAGAATAAAGAAATAAGTATAAATACATCAGTAGAAGGCCTACCAATGACAGTCAGTGAGGTGGAACACTAATTTTTGAGAATGTAGCACCGTTATGACTGGGTAACAGCGACCACTATTCTGCAATGATCGATATTTTTTGCCGTCGTGAAACAGGAGGACAAGCACTCGTGAACGCCTGTAATAAAACCCCCTAGCTGGAGTGAGTTGTAAACAAAAGCATTCCTTGAAATCATGCATAACAGAAGTCTGTGTTTTATGAAAAAGAGCTCCCAGCCGAATAAGTTACCTTCAGATCTATTATAGGGGGAAGATGCTAGGTTTCACTATAATCTACTGGTCCGCATTGTGTTCCAAAAGACCTAACAGATGTGTAATTTCATTCTCTCTGTCCCAATGTTAGAGAAGGTAGAGTGGCCTAGTTCAGCTGCAACCGTTCGTTTAACAAAAGATCACTGTTTCTCGTAGCAATCCTGGTCGCCTTTTTGTAAAAAAGACTGGAAATGTCATTAATAGGAATGCCATGACACAACTTCCCCCTCCCCATCTGCCCCGCACTATATAAAGAACTTTAGATGCCTTTGGTTTGCATTCAGTATTCTCCAGCAGACTGAAACGAAATTGGCTTGGAAAACGACTAAAATATTCAGTGTTTGTGAGAAACTTGTAACCATGTGCTGAATCGAAGATCAGTTGCTCACTTATCACAACAGAAACTGAAGGAGATAACTGAGCATATTCGTTGATTACCTAACAGGCTCCATGTCAGGAGGCTGTGAATGTTTATTTATACTTTTGACTGTTCTTTATAATCGAAGAAGTAGCAAATGTATAAGTGCATCATCTCTGTCTCACGTTGTGGCAAATGATACACTGTTGAGTCGATCGCTGCAGCAGATAAGAGGGTATCCTGGCAAGAAGTTCATTTTGCCTTGCCTCTCTGAATGCGGTGCGGCGAAAGAAATAGTGCAACAAGTGCGCATCGCTGTGGGTACAGAGACCTGTTTGAAACCAAAAGAGGTGAAAAATCGGCAACCTGCCAGCAGATTTCTGGCCGATAAGGGAGAGCGGGACTGGATGTTACAAACCGTGTTCAGTAACGATGAGCGCGTTTATACACTCCGTCAACCATTTGCCTCATTCGACTGTGATTTTATCGAATTGTTCTACGTCTACATCTATAAGCCACAAGCCACACGTTGGTGTGTGGCGGAGGGTACTTTGTGCGTCACTGTCAATTAGCCCGTTTCCTGTTCGAGTCGCGAAAGGATAGGTGTTGGAAAACTTTTGTTTGGGCTCGAATCTCTCTAATTTTACCTTCATGGATTTTTCGTAAGATACACGTAACAGGCAACAACATATTGACTGTCTCCTCTAGGAAGCTTCGCTCTCGGAAATTTAGCAGTAAATCACAGAGTGCAGCACAACGCCTCTTTTGTAGCGTCTGCCACTGCAGATGGATTAGTGCCTCCACGTCGCTTACTACACGACCATGTCTGCTCTTCTCTGTAACTTCTCTATTTCCTCCTTCAATGCTATCTGGTAAGGAACCCAGACTGATAAGAAATATTCAACTGTAAGAAAATGAAACACCTACAGCCGTCCTTATGATCTTATTTATTGTGTAGCTACCAGTTTCGGCGCTTCAATGCACGATCTTCAGGCCTCAGTTGATGCAACAGTTGACAAGTTGGCAGTTGATGGTTGGACTGCTGACATCATAGTTACAGATAGTCTGCGTAAACCAGTTATGTTGGTCACTGTTGCAGCGTGTATATGGACAGTGGTAACCCCTTCAGCATCAACTAAGGCCTGAAGATGGCGCACTGAAGCGTCGAAACTGCTAGCTAAACAATAAACAAGATCATAAGAGCGGCTGTAGGTGTTTCATTTTCTTATAATAGTGAACGGCCGTGGTCCTCAGACCTCCAGTCAAAAGGATGGACATACAAAAACCAGAAATATTCAAGTATCCCTCGCACGAGGGTTGTGTAAGCTAAATCTTTCGGGGCTGCAGTATTCCGATCAGTGTCAGACTGGCATCTGCCTTTCCAGTGATTAGCTTTATGTCGTCGTTCCACTTTAAATCGCTCCGTGAGCCACTATGTTTTATACAAGATTTAGACTCTTTAATGTTACACTACTGGCCATTAAAATTGCTACACCACGAAGATGACGTGCTACAGACGCGAAATTTAATCGACAGGGAGAAGATGCTGTGATATGCAAATGATTAGCTTTTCAGAGCATTCAAACAAGGTTGGCGCCGGTGGTGACACCTAAAACGTGCTCACATGAGGAAAGTTTCCAATCGATTTCTCATACACAACCGGCATTGCCTGGTGAAACGTTGTTGTGATGCCTCGTGTGAGGAGGAGAAATGCGTACCATCACGTTTCCGACTTTGATAAAGGTCGGATTGTAGCCTATCGCGATTGCGGTTTATCATATCGCGACATTGCTGCTCGCGTTGGTCGAGATCCAATGACTATTAGCAGATATGGAATCGGTGGGTTCAGGAGGGTAATACGGAACGCCGTGCTGGATCCCAACGGCCTCGTATCACTAGCAGTCGAGATGACAGGCATCTTATCCGCATGGCTGTAACGGATCGTGCAGCCACGTCTCGATCCCTGAGTCAACAGATAGGGACGTTTGCAAGACAACAACCATCTGCACGAACAGTTCGACGACGTTTGCAGCAACATGGCTGCGGTTACCCTTGACGCTGCATCACAGACAGAAGCTCCTGCGATGGTGTACTCAACGACGAACCTGGGTGTACGAATTACAAAACATCATTTTCTTGGATGAATCCAGGTTCTGTTTACAGCATCATGATGGTCGCATCCGTGTTTGGCGACATCGTGGTGAACGCACATTGGAAGCGTGTATTCGTCACCGCCATACTGGCGTATCACCCGGCGTGATGGTATAGGGTGCCATTGGCTACACGTCTCGGTCACCTCTTGTTCACATTGACAACACTTGGCACAGTGGACGTTACGTTTCAGATGTGTTACGACCCGTGGCTCTACCCTTCATTCGATCCCTGCGAAACCCTACATTTCAGCAGGATAATGCACGACCGCATGTTGCAAGTCCTATACGGGCTTTTATGGATACAGAAAATGTTCGATTGCTGCCCTGGCCAGCACAAAATCTCCACATCTCTCACCAATTGAAAACGTCTAGTCAATGGTGGCCGAGCAACTGGCTCGTCCCAATACACCAGTCACTACTCTTGATGAACTGTGGTATCGTGTCGAAGCTGCATGGGCAGCTGTACCTGTACACACCATTCAAGCTCTGTTTGACTCAATGCCCAGGCTTATCAAGGCTGTTAATATGGCCAGATGTGGTTGTTCTGGGTACTGATTTCTCAGGATCTATGCACCCACATTGCGTGAAAATGTAATCACATGTCAGTTCTAGTATAATATATTTGTCCAATGAATACCGTTCATTTTTCTTGGTGTAGCAATTTTAATGGCCAGTAGTGTATTTGTTACTAAGTGGTTTAGCATAGCATTTAGTCACTGGCAGAAGTAATTGTTTAGATGAGGAAAATATAGCTTTTCCGTAGTTACTAGCAAATTACAGTTAGCTTCTAAATCGCAACCAAATAGAAGTGTCTTTTCATCTTCATGCTTTAGGGATAATACTGTTCTAATACAGTTCCTTGAATGGCTCCTTTAGGAAACGGAAAAACTACGAGTGAGCCTAAACAGTTTTCAGATCATTTGTCTAACTCGCATGTAGTTGGGTGATGTATGCTTCTAAGTGGAAACCAGACATAGGTGCACAGCAGATACTAACACTGTCTCCTAATGATTCGAGAAAAAAGTATTTTTATGGTGTTTGTAACATCCAGTCTGTAAGTAGGCTGTTTAGGTTTTTTTATTGGTGACGCCACCTCTGTATGAAAATCACTGGCTGTGCTGTGTGCAGTCTGTGGCTGCTTTGCATTGTTGTAATACTCGCCATTGTAGTGTTAGGCAGCTGGCTGTGAACAGCGCGTAGCGTTGCGCAGTTGGAGGTGAGCCGCCAGCAGTGGTGGATGTGGGGAGAGAGATGGCGGAGTTTTGAAATTTGTCATGAACTGCTATATTTATATATGATGATATCAAGGTAAATACATTGTTTGTTCTCTATTAATATCTTTCATTTGCTAACTATCCCTATCAGTAGTTAGTGCCTTCAGTAGTTTGAATCTTTTATTTAGCTGGCAGTAGTGGCGCTCGCTGTATTGCAGTAGCTTGAGCAGCGAAGATTTTTGTGAGGTAAGTGATTTGTGAAACGTATAGGTTAATGTTAGTCAGGGCCATTCTTTCGTAGGGATTTTTTTGAAAGTCAGATTGCGTTGCGCTAAAAAATATTGTGTGTCAGGTAAAGGACAGTCGTGTATTATTGTTCAAAGGGGACGTTTCATA
Source organism: Schistocerca americana (assembly GCF_021461395.2). Taxonomy (NCBI): domain Eukaryota; kingdom Metazoa; phylum Arthropoda; class Insecta; order Orthoptera; family Acrididae; genus Schistocerca; species Schistocerca americana. The sequence goes on from NC_060121.1 coordinate 984,238,963, forward strand.
TGTCGACCCTTAGCCGAGGATACCTCACTGGAATCTTCTGATCTTTTGTTGTAGTTTGTGTAATTAGTGTAGATTTTGTTTATTTCTAGTGCGTAATTGTAGAGAAAATCTCCTTTGTAGTTGCAGTCTTTCATTGTTGTACAGTAAAACAGTTGTGGCATGCATGTAGATTTGCACCAAGTATTTCGCAGCTGCGCTGGCAATTAAGTAGACATTATTTCCAATGCTATGTTATTTTATTTTGCTCTTCAAATTGTGTTTTTCTGTGTTGTCGTGTGAAATATTGTGACAATTATGGCGTGTGAAAAACGTAATACTAGGCTCCAAAGTAAACTGAGAAATGACAGTGAAAATGAAAGCAGTGTGTTAGCGCCACCGAGTAATGAATTAACTGATGTTCAAAGTAGTAATTTGATAATTATGCATAGGGAAATGGAGCGGGCGGCAAACAATGGCGTGGACAGTGAAACAATTAGTGAAGAGGGAAGCATTATCGATCGATCGGTCGGCAACAGCTCGCCTCAGGAATCCGAAATGACAGGACACAATTTTGCAAATACTGTAGATTCAGGTTTTGCGTCCTCACCGTTTTCCCAAATGAGTCAAGACACGTTTTCCGCTTGTCAAAATGTGAATGTTGCCGGTGCAAATTCACTGCCGAAAAGCACTGAGGAACATGTTTCAGACACCAGTGCATTGTTATTACAATTAATGCAACAAATGGGACAAAAGTTAGACACAACACTTGAACAAAATCAGAAACAAATGGGACAAAAGCTTCAAAAGTTAGACACAATGGAACAAAATCTTCAAAAGTTAGACACCACACTTGAACAAACACGTGAAGATTTAACTACTGAGTTACATAAAATCGAATCGAAATGTCAAAAAGTCTGTAACGACGTAAAAACACAAATTTGTGAGCATTTTCAACCTATTTTTTCGCGGCATGAAAATGCATTACAGAATCACGAAGCAGCCATAAAAGAACTGCAAATTATTGTTCATGAAAATCATGAGACCTTGCAAGCTAAAATTGACTCAGTTGCATCTACCGATTCGGTTACGCAACTTACAAAAACTCAGGAAAACTTAAAGGACACAGTAGAAAGACACATGGAGGAAATTAGTTCATTACCAGAGAAAGTAGTTGAACTTTCGGATCAGCTAAATAATTTATCTACGAAGGTAGATGATAATCTGAATGACACAAAACCGGTAGTCTTTAATAACACAGAAGAGAGCGAACAAATTAGGAAACTGAAACAAAATCTGAATCAAATTGATACGCAACACCAAAGAGAAATCCGGGAAGTACAAGATCAGCTAACACAGGTAATACAAGAATTACGTATTTCAGAGGACACTCGCGCTCCAACACGGGAAGAGGGACTTACAAATACGGAAAAGCCGCAAAATAATAACACAGGGCATTTCGGAAGTTATGAAAGAAATTGGCAATGTGCACCGAATTTTGAGATGGAACGGCCGACACGACCCAACAATGACCGATATGCGACTCGCCGACATGATGATTTTGACTATAAGCTGTTCATTACTACACGTAAATTCAAAACATTTAAGAATTCTGGCAACGACATTCATCCACAAGCGTGGCTCCATCAATTCTCTCATTGTTTTCCTCCCAACTGGTCGTTGGAACACAGATTAGAATTTATGTGTGGCTACTTAGAGAATGAACCAGCTGTAAGAATGCGATCGGTCATTCACGATTGCCACAGTGTAGGAGAATTTTACCATGCCTTCCTCTCAGCATATTGGTCTCAAGCCACACAAGACCGCGTAAAACATGGCATCATAATGATGAAACATTTCGAACAATCTGAATTCTCCAGTTTTGTGAAATATTTTGAAGACATGTTGCACAAGAATCAGTACCTGACAAACCCATACAGCCCCTCAGAACTCATCCGCATTTGCTTAATCAAATTACCTGAACATTTACGACATATTATTTTGGCAGGACGTTGCAAAGACGACATTGAAGCTTTTCAGGGACTGTTACAAGAACTGGAAAGTGACACTGAAAATCGCGGAACGCGAAAACAAGGACACAACAATTACAGGTCACATCCGTCACAATTCCGTGACGACAGAAACAATAACCGGACACGACTGGTCTATTCTTACAACGCAAATCGTGACCAAAATAGACACCACCCGTACGACAACCGTTGGCAGAGTAATAATAGTTACATAGAAAGATCGCATTTCCGTAGTAATGACTATCACAGAGACAATCAGAGAAACAGACAATATGGGAACCAAAACAAGCATTATCAAGGGAGACAGAATAACTTTAGATGCAACGGTCCAGCGCGCAGTTACGATTCAGGGAGAGATTCTCCACCACTTAACCGACAAGAAAGAAACTACAGGAACTATCGACATGACGACAGACGATGTGATCGTAACGACAGACCTGAATTGCATCAGAACTGGCGGGATTCTAACAGAGCTGGGCCCTCTCGGCAAGGTGAATTTGTAGAAGTTAGGTCTCCTAATCCCAATAACGACGCGCGCCAACACAGGAACAGACAATGACTCGCACCGCAGGCATCCGCGTGCGCCAGCTGGCTCAGAGAAAAATAACATAGACGCTAACCTTGAGAAAAATTCCAGTATTCTTTACCGACGTATACCACATGATAATTGCGTTGAAGTTGAAACTCTGCGTACTAGGAAGAGTAAAGGTTTACACCACATTTCACATGTAAAACCGTTTATTGAAAGATAATCTACTTTTTAACTTTGTCATTGCCATAAAACTTTTCACTTTACATTACTAGTATGCTTGTCAGGCTTAGAATCTGTTAACATGCTACAATGTTTGAAGTTAAATATCAAGTCAAGAACCAAGAGAACTTATTGAAACAGAAATTACGAATACATTGTTATTGTGAACAGACGACACGGTGTTATTGTGTGTGTACATTCTTGCTTGTTAGTTGCACGATTACATAACGACTATAAGGCTCACATACTTAGAACATTTCCCAGTACTGCTAATGAGATTTTAATGCAACATTTTGGTTGACCTGAAAATATATTCTGGATTTAAAGTACTTTCTGTGAGATACCAGATGACACAGTGTTAGTTTATGTGACAGTTACACGGTTTTATCACGACGCTACTAATGAGTGAAAATTTACAATGTTGCTTTTGCAGTGTTTCTGTTTTATATCTGCACAGTTTTCTGTTTTATTCTGGAAAGTAAAACAGGTTTTAGTAGTAACTTTTGTGGTATAGCTACAATGAGATTGCCTTTTCCCTAGCACAACAATACGTTACAGCACAGTACTTTCTTCATCATGGCAATAAGCGTAATAACTAAGATATCTATACATAAAGCATTTCACTTTTATCATGAGGTAAGTACATTGACTTCTGCAGAACTTAGCTTTCGGAGGACGATAACTACGACACTTCCACAGAGATTATGTTACAAGACGCACAGTTTAGCGCTACAGTTCACGTATTTGAGTGATTAATTTTATACTTAAAACATTTATTTTTAAAGATTTTTGAATTACAAAGAAAGTTTTCCCTGATATATTTCATTCCATTGGTGTAATCTGTAACACCTGAGGGTATAATTACATTAATCCTCAGGGGGGTACACGCTTACTTTGTGTACCATGTGTGTGGCAACCACAAGGAACCCTAGCTAATATGGTATTTGCTTATACAACTTTACACATCGGTACCATATTTCTCTAACACACAAATTACACAGCTATCTGATCATGTAACTGAGAGATAAACTTTTTTTATTACATCAGTGACAGATGTTTACGCAATTACACAGTTGGATAACTTCACACTTATGAAATTGTATTTTGTCTGTACTTTGTGAAATGCTCATATTTTTTCGGAACCATTGTGATACTATGAGAGCTTTGAATGATGTATTTGGTATGGATTCATGATTTTTAAAGTACGTTTGTGGCAGATGACACTTTTGACATGAGCAGAGAATTTTTTAATTATTGGAGGAAGCCACTACGATTTTGAGATTTGACTGAGGTGTTATGATGTTATTTTTACGACGACGATGTGTATTATGCTGCTGAGGTATGTTTACGATTAATAGGCTGAGGCTATATGAGTTATTTGATTATGCTTCATATTTATAATGACGAAATATTGACGAGTGTCGATGGATACGTATATGTGTAATAAGGTAAGGAGTAATGAATAGTGGGTAGGGACTCTTGACTTGTGAAAAAGGATGTTGGAAACCAAGAATCGTCCTTTAAGAGTTATGAAATGTGCGTAAATGTGTGACTGTATCACAATGCTGACGAATATTTTATTTGGACACTTATATTTATAGGATTTTCTTTCTACAGATTTGCAACGCTAATTCTTGACCTGTGAAATATTTTTATGTGAGACTGTCACTGTAGCGGAAACTGCTGTCGTAAATATTTCCGTAAGGAAGTTAAGTGACCACCTGCACGTAATGCGTCGTGGGCACCCAGCTGTGTCGGACGCCTGGAGAGAGGGCCATTGGCACGTGCCTTTCAGAGCACACGAAGGAAAAAAAAAAGGGAGGCCATTATCCTGGCCATTGTCATTCCTTTAGAGAAAGCATCGCAAATCCGACACGCTAATTACTTGGAAACATATCGTACTTTCTGGTATTTACTGAAATGCCTAATGAAATGACAAGAAATAGTTTGTCTACATACCTGACTATGACTACTGTCTTTCTAGATGAGAGATTTTTTTACTACTTATGAAATGCCACATGACTATTGAACGATGTTCTTACGCTTTGCTTTGTACATAGTTGCTTATTTCATTTGATATCTAGTTTCTAGCTGCACTGCAGCATTGGTTAAAATAAAATTTTTTAGATGTACTAATATAAATATTTTCTGTCTACAGATCGAGTATATAATAATTTTTTTTCAAAAAAATGAGGGAGCACAAAGCGACATTTACCTTCACAGGAACTGCATTCATAATTTTCTTTTCAAGTACTTGGTAATTTCTTTTGTAGAATAAATTGTGATGCATCACTCTAGTGTTAAGATGTGACATAGGTATTAGACATGGCCATTTTTAGTGTAATATTTTTTTCTGCTTGAGCTATGTCATGTTTTGATATAAGTTATTACATTTGCTGCTGCTAGCTTTGCCAATCTGTATTTTTTGTCATTGCTACTTGTGTTAATTGTTTTGTGCTGCTGCATTGCCTCGTCCCTTAGTTTAGCATCTGAGCTCAGTAGATTTAAGTTAGCTTAAGATGGGGTAGGCTATATGAGAGAACGAGATGTGATGAATTGGAAGAAATGCATTGAGAAGCTATAAGAAAATGGTTTGGCCAAAAAAAAGTATTTTGAAAGAGGATATGAGCAAAAAAGTAGGGTTTAGGGACAACAGGTTTATGTAGGATTTTCTTGGAAATAAATAATGAGGTAAGAAATATGTGAACATAGAAATACAGAAAGCATGCTTTGATAGGATTTTTTTGGTGGAAACAAATTTTGAAATAAGACGAAAGATCTATGGAATGAAGTTTTAGGTTGGACTGCAGTACCAAATGTTACACTGAAAACAAACCCTGCCCTTTCCCTTTTGTGTTATCCCACTATATGTTTGTGTACCCTTGTGTATTTGTTTTCTTCCTGTCTCTGTGTACTGTTTCATAGAACTTTTTTCTCTTCTAATACTAAGTTACATTCACTATGATGAGGAATACTGTTATCCTCAAATACAATTGGCATTAATAATATGTTATTTACTTTGTAAAGATGTTAGACATTATTAATTCTGTTCTGTTCAATGCTCATGTGTGAAGTTGATGTTTCAAAAGTTATTGTGATCCTTTATGTATGTACTCATGTCATAATTCCACTGATGTATATGTTTATTTCTATTCTTTTGTAAAGCCTATGTTACTACAAATGTTATCTGTATTATTATGTTCTTTAATGATGTATTTTGTACCTTTGTAATTGTATTTTCATGTTGTAAATTTATAAAATTGTAATTGACACCAGTTCATCTTATTATTAACTTGTAAGTTACATTTCACTGCACACGTTTCTGTTGGTCATAGTATATGGACAATATGTGAGAAGTAGGGACTGTTAGTGTTTGCACGTATGTTAATAATTCAGCAAGGGACTGGATAACAGCATTGCTGGTTCTAAGGACAATTCCAAAAACTTTGTGAGTGCACAAGTGGTGGTTTATGGACTTGCTATATTCTCCGCAAGACTCTTTGATGGTGAATGTGCACCTGCACAATCGCAACAGATGGCTGCTGGCCATCTCTACAAGGACTACAGTGGGTCTGCACCTCTGGTGGCCCACCAATACCATTATCTCTACAAGGACTACAGTGGGTCTACATCTTTGATGATCCATCAATACCATTATTTCTACAAGGACTGCAGTGGGTCTGCACCTCTGGTGGCCCACCAATATCGTAATCTCTACCAGGACTACGGTGGGTCTGCTCTGTGATGACCTACCTACCAATAGTCTTCAAAACTTCAAATGACTCTGTTGTGGGTTTGCTCTGTTGTGGCCCATTACCTGTCTGCATGTCGAGAGTCAGCACTGTCTTTTCGTTGGAAGACAACACTCCTTCTTCAAGACTGCATGGAAATCCACTACTTCTGTGTGTATTTTCTTTTACTGCTCAGACTTTGAGAAAAACACTGCATTTTTACTGTGATGAACGATCTGGACTGTCTTTATAGACTGTGAGAAAATTTTAGCTTTTGACCAACATTGTATCAATAAGTGTCTGCATTTGATATCTTTGTTATTGTAATTGTGAAAAAAATTTTAACAAATATGTATTTGCCAATGCCCAAAAAAATTTGTAAAATTTTTTTGTGGGGAGCATGGGGGCTATGTAAGTAGGCTGTTTAGGTTTTTTTATTGGTGACGCCACCTCTGTATGAAAATCACTGGCTGTGCTGTGTGCAGTCTGTGGCTGCTTTGCATTGTTGTAATACTCGCCATTGTAGTGTTAGGCAGCTGGATGTGAACAGCGCGTAGCGTTGCGCAGTTGGAAGTGAGCCGCCAGCAGTGGTGGATGTGGGGAGAGAGATGGCGGAGTTTTGAAATTTGTCATGAACTGCTATATTTATATATGATGATATCAAGGTAAATACATTGTTTGTTCTCTATTAATATCTTTCATTTGCTAACTATCCCTATCAGTAGTTAGTGCCTTCAGTAGTTTGAATCTTTTATTTAGCTGGCAGTAGTGGTGCTCGCTGTATTGCAGTAGCTTGAGCAGCGAAGATTTTTGTGAGGTAAGTGATTTGTGAAACGTATAGGTTAATGTTAGTCAGGGCCATTCTTTCGTAGGGATTTTTTTGAAAGTCAGATTGCGTTGCGCTAAAAAATATTGTGTGTCAGGTAAAGGACAGTCGTGTATTATTGTTCAAAGGGGACGTTTCAAGTCTTACTCCTTTGCACCGAGCGAGGTGGCGCAGTGGTTAGCACACTGGACTTGCATTCGGGAGGACGACGGTTCAATCCCGTCACCGGCCATCCTGATTTAGGTTTTCCGTGATTTCCTTAAATCGTTTCAGGCAAATGCCGGGATGGTTCCTTTGAAGGGGCACGGACGATTTCCTTCCCAATCCTTCCCTAACCCGAGCTTGCGCTCCGTCTCTAATGACCTCGTTGTCGACGGGACGTTAAACACTAACCACCACCACTTACTCCTTTGCCAAACCACAATCTCCTCTCTCCGTGTACATTCATCTTCCAGCACATAACGAGTGTTTTTCCTAGCTTGTCCTCCCAAGACTTTTTTTTAAGATGAATTATTTGTGGTAACGTTATTTGAACCCTACACGTTATCAGAGACAGAAAGCTACCATTACGAAAATTTTATTTTCTGATTAATTTTAAAAAATGACCAGTTCTTGTTGAAGTTTTACCATTTTCCACTTTTATCCATACTCGTATCATAAAATTAAAATTAGGACGGATACTAAAGACTTCCGTGCATAAAGACTAATACATCATCATCATTATTATCATCATTTTAATCAGACACTATTCCACATCCAACCGGGCTATTAATCAATTCTTGAAGGCATAATTTCACCAGGATTATTCTTCATTTTACTTTACCCGGAAGGAATGTTTTTTATTCAAGTTCTAGAGGGTTACAGCTAAATACGAATGATGTTCGCCTTTTGTCACACACATTCACTTGTTTGACTACCTCACTGCCTTGTACGCCCAGTTAGATATGCGGCGAGAAAATTTACGTGATTGGCAAATGCTGTATCTAATGCGGCAGTTTCTCACTTTGGCCTCCACTCAGTGCCTCGTTCAGACACCGAACACCACTCACGTTATCATCGTAACACCTTAATCATCAAGTACCCTGCCTGTAGTCATCCACGAAGCCAAAATGTACTTAAACCTTGTATCAAGCTGCCCTGTAGCCTGAACACATTCCAGCACCATACAACGTGGTCGAAACAGAGAAAAAGAAGAAAAGTTCCTTTTTGTAATTCCAGTTACTTCCGCCTCATAATTTAACACAATGGCGCTTCACATCTGCTGCGCCCAACATTGAAGCAAATCCTCACTTCTTCTTCAAGACGGCAGCAAAATTGAACATACTCATCACACCAACGGATCGCAAACAACAGTGCCGGATGTGCTCAATAAGTGGACATTGCTGACATAGAGAAACAGAGAGTGAATTCAGTTTGGGACGTCAACTCACAGTTTCGTGTTTAGGAACATGTGTCATCTCCTCTCTTAGCTGGCTAAAAACCAGTGTTGACAATTTACTCCGCCAACCGGGATCGCAATTCGCTGCCCAGTTGTCGATGAGTTAGCGACTCACCCATATACGAAGGACATTTCATAAATAATGCACGCTAATTTTTTTACTTACAAGTTTATTTTTTTCAGTATCTCTTTACAGTCCTTCAATATAGTCGCTCCACTTCTCTATGACTGATTCCCAACGTCTCGGAAGCTCTTTTATTCCATCCAGGACACCACTTCTCTTCATCTGTCGAATTACTTGGCTAAGGGTTGTCTGCCACAAGTTTCACTCTTCGTTCATCTGTTAACGTTTTTGGCTTTCCGGGTCTTAGATTAACGTCTATGCTCGTACAAGCACCACGAAAACGATTAACCTACGTGAAACTGTACTGCGATCCATTGTAAACTCACCGGGAACTTCACTTAACCAACTGTGAACGTCTGTCAGGTTTTTGCCGTGTGAAGTTTCGATCTTGATGTACGATCGCTGGTCTTCGAGACCCCTGCAGCTTCCATTTCTACCTCTCACCAATTTGATGTTAAAGTGCACTGCGGAAAAACAAAAATACGTACGCCTTCCTCAAGCTCCCGACTACATCTGACGTAATTTTCGTTGTTGTTGCATCAAACAATCCACAGTAGTACCAACCTGTGCATTATTTATGAAATGCCCCTCGTATTTAGTGTTTTGATACGTGAATGAAGCCTGAGAAAACTATGGAAAACATTCCATCGTAACAATAATGTTCAAAAATAGCTGACCGTTGATTATAATCTAGAAATATTCATATTCACCTGTAGCATTGGAGAGACAGCAATCTACTATTTAAATAAAATGTTTTTAATTTGCAGAATAATACTGAGAATCGCCTCATGGCCGTGTCGTTAGTAGAAAAGCGGTTAGCAGGACAATCGTAAACAGTAGAATGCACACATTTGTGTTTTTCATTCGTCCATACCAGGATTCTTCTACTGGATCATGCGCAAGTAAACAGAAAAGTCTCAGTCTCAGAACGCAAGTTACGAGATATCTTTTTGCGTCCATCCTTAACTTTCTTCCACGGGCGGTCACCCACTCTCCATTTCACCGAAGCTTTTTCTTCAGCCTCTCTGTCCTCTATTCTGCCGCATTGTATTGGGACGGTGAGGCTTTCATTTTTTGCCGGCAAGAAAGGGCGTAACTCTACCGCACCCATTTTCTCGCTGACAATGTGAAAGGCCCTTACTTTGAAATATGATGTCCTCAAACTTTCTAGTCACTCCTAATAATTTAAAAAGATGATGAAAGTACCAACTACAGAAAGCTCCTTTTATTCCAGGAGGAAGTCGTTAACAGAGGGCGGCAACATTAGTTCTGATTTCGAACAATACGCAATGATGAAGCTGTTTCCATAGGAAACACATTGTATGAACCACAACAAATATTTTTTTTCATATATTTCCGCGATTGACCAAGAACAAGAATTGCGCATGTATCATTATTAATGCGTTCAATTAAGCGTAGCACTCAATGACTAAATAAGAAGTATCTTTTCCAGCTTAGATGACAAAGTTCTGTACTATGGATATCACATCGCAACGATTAACTTCTTTTGCATTTATTTTCGTTTTTATTTGCTTCATAACTGCCCTCTTCATTACAAGAGCTCGTAAGATTCTTACTCTGGTTTGAAATTTACTTCAAGTTGTCTCAAAGCTGCAGAGTTTAGTAACAGTTATAATAAAAAGTGAAAGACAGGGAAAATAACGAGTAATTGAACTCGTGACAAATGACATTCAAGTGAAATGAAATGCCTTAACCGTATAAAATGTAGCGCAACAAAATAACTTATGTTTATTGACTTTTTATCACTACAAAGGAGCAAAAAAAGAAAAGAAAAATAAAATAAAAATAAATTAAATGGAAATTAAAATAAGTTTTATAACAGACGAGAAAGGAGCAGATACCAAAGTTATATTGATGTGACATTGTTTAAATAGCTGACTTTGTAACATAAATGATCAGAGAACGTAAATTGGAATCCTAGAAAGAAAGACGAATCACTGCCGGTATCCGAAGAAGACTTTGCCACCCTTATACTGCCATTTAATGCAAGGATCTTGAGAAAAAGATAGGGGGATTTGGGAAATGGAATAGAAAACAACGTTAATAATATTTATTCATTGTTCTCTCCGCCATACACTGTACAATGTCTTGCCGAGTATAGTAGACGTATATCGAGGTGTAGATGTAGATGTAGGCTGAGAATCTTGTCCTCTCCAATCGGCTTACTGTTCCACGTAGTACTTCCACTCTGTGCCGCCGGTTTCGTTGAAGGCCCGATAAGATGCGAGTCCATTTTAGCCATACATGTGTATGCTGTTGCTACAAAATAACTATCACTAAAAGACTGTGCTACTTATTACTCTTTGACTGAGATATAACTAAATACGCCTGAATTGTGCTGCGACTGACCCACATAGTGAAACTCCATGTCAAAAGGTTCACTTTGTGACGACACTGATCCTCGTTCTTCTGATGAGGTCGTAGGCGGCACTTTCCTGATGTTTGTGCTTCAGGTTAATGTGGGATGGGTACCTGTGCTGAAAAGTCAACACACAAGAACTGTACGCGTACCGTAATGATTCGCTGTCCCACCACGTCCACTCGTATGAGCGCCGTTAAACAGCACATTTTCGTCGCCACGGCGCACTGACAGATACGCTGTACGGTTCACTCTGGATACAGAATCTATTACCTAGTCGATGTACGCCCAAATCGGAGTGCTAATAAAGGAACTCAGCAGGAAGATTTTCGAAGTTCCTGTCCTGACAATAGCATCAAATGAGGAGAGAGTGATGGAGGGTATCGAGTTTCCCGCATTAGCACGTGTCTACTTGTCACCTAACACGCAGATGGATACGTGCTGCGTCCGGCGATACGGCGTATCACGCCGCGACCGGGACTAAAGTGCTGCAGTTCTAATCGGTTCCGTGGATGAGGGAACAGTGATGCTGTCCCGCTAGCGCTCCCATGTGTTGAACTACATTTTACGAACTATTCTCTCGTCGATAGTTCATCGTATTCCATCCAGATTTGCTCTGCGCATCCAATTCAATAGGGACGTCTTCGATATGTTAATTTCAGTGAGAAAAATATCTAATTCTACAAGGTATTTCGCTGGGGAATGTCTGTTAATGCGTAAACTAAATTACTTTCAGTATAGTGGGTAGGGTTTTCACGAAATAATAAGAACGCAATATTATGTAGGGGCAAGATGGCGATACTTTTAGAAACTGAGCAACTACTAGGAAAAGGGCTTGCGCGTGACATTAAAAAATGGTTCAAATGGCTCTGAGCACTATGGGACTCAACTGCTGAGGTCATTAGTCCCCTAGAACTTAGAACTAGTTCAACCTAACTAACCTAAGGACATCACAAACATCCATGCCCAAGGCAGGATTCGAACCTGCGACCGTAGTGGTCTCGCGGTTCCAGACTGCAGCGCCTAGAACCGCACGGCCACTTAGGCTTGCGTGTGCCATTCCATTTTCTTTTAAAAACTACACATCACCCAACTCACGTCATTGTTACTGGTACTATGGGTGAATAATTTACTGTCATGCAGTACAGTACAGCCGAGGAGAAAACCAGTCTTTTCGTGATCGATTGTCTTTGCCCTGTTGAACAATTAATGCGAAAGGTGACTGCGCGTGATACTGCATTTCTCCTATATTCTAAATATCAGGCAGCTTGCGCCATTGCTAGAGTTACTATGTGCGAACAATTCACTGTCAGTTCTTTTCATGGATGGAGTGTTTTTGCCTTGGAATGTCAGGATCTGATAGATTTTCACGGTTACAGTAACTATTTTCTTCAAATTGCTTATCATTCATTCATGTCATTAGTCACCTACCTGTTCAAGCCGTTCGCTTTTTCACTCCTCGTGAGTGCATCAGCACGTCTGACTCTCAATTATGTCATAACAGAAAGTAAACCCCGTTAAGAACTCGCTTAGGTGGAGTGATATTTAAAGGAACACACATAAGAGTAGCAGACGTATTGACTCGCTTTGTAACATTCGGAAGTGGTATTTTTGTATACATACTGGGGAGATTTAGAGTAAGAGATTAAGGCCTAAACGAACAGCAAATTCAACAAGTTTTACTGTGTGTTTACTCGTTGATGTTGGCAGTGAAAAGTTCAAAAAGTTACTCGCAATTATGTTTCGTTTGTTTATGTCCTCTGTGAAGCGGAGAAAGTTATTTTATCCTCTCATCTATCTTTAAATCACTGAAGACACTTGGAGAACGATGGGGACTGAATCGATAATGACCTTAAACGAATAGAACCAGCAGTGCTGGAAGGGACTTCTCTACCTAAATTCAGGTTCAGGAACTTAATACTTGGAAGTGAGTCAAGCACATCTAGAAAGTGAACCTACCACCTAACTCAGCTATCATCTGGTTTCCGTTCCTTATGATATCATACTCTGAGCCAATTCTGGTCTTACAAGCACCGCATCCATTCCACAAAAAAAGTAATAAATTACGTGCAAGGCAGAACTATTCACTACGAGTAAGGCAGAACTATACTCCAAAATGTTATCTGCAACACTTTAACCAACAATCCGTACGTAAAGAGCTTGACATAACACATACTTCATTTTTAGTATTTTCATTAACAATCAATCACAATATGAAAAAGACGGACTCCGTTCGTACGTGTGAAAGTGTGCGAGCAAGGGAATGTGTATATATATATATATATATATATATATATATATATGTGTGTGTGTGTGTGTGTGTGTGTGTGTGTGTGTGTGGAGGGAGGTGTATGTTTTGTGTAAAGATGCTGTTCTGGAAATAATTTAATCTAAATCACATAAACATGAGGAAAGGCCGTTTGTAGCCACACAGCACGTTCTGGATCATTACCAATTACCGCGTATCCTGTATGTGTAACACTAGCTCACTGAATCATTGTTCAAACTCCAATTTAAGCATTTGTACACAGAATGCTTAACACGCTGTTACACTTCACGTTATTGTCAGCATGCGCTTCGTCTGTGAGCAGAGGGGTCTGAATTAAACTTATATACCGAGGAGAATTAAAAGTCTTGTAAGTAGGCTGTTTATGTTTTCTTATTGGTAACGCCACGTAGCGCTCTATATGAAAAATCACTGGCTGTGCTGTGTGCAGTCTGTGGCTAGTTTGCATTGTTGTCTGCCATTGTAGTGTTGGGCAGCGGCAGTTGGAGGTGAGCCGCCAGCAGTGGTGGATGTGGGGAGAGAGATGGCGGAGTTTCGAAATTTGTCATGAACTGCTATATTTATATATGATGATATCAAGGTAAATACATTGTTTGTTCTCTATTAATATCTTTCACTTGCTAACTATCCCTATCAGTAGTTAGTGCCTTCCATAGTTTGAATCTTTTATTTAGCTGGCAGTAGTGGCCCTTGCTGTATTGCAGTAGTTCGAGTAACCAAGATTTTTGTGAGGTAAGCGATTTGTGAAATGCATAGGTTAATGTTAATCAGGGCCATTCTTTTGTAGGGATTTCTGAAAGTCAGATTGCGTTGAGCTAAAAAATATTGTGTGTCAGTTAAAGCACAGTCATGTAGAAATTGTTCAAAGGGGACGTTTCAGTCTTCTGCTTTTACATTCCGGCTGCGACAAGTGGACATTAATGGGAGACAGCAAATCTACAAGCAATGTCGCTACTGTCTGTCTCTGTGATGTGTTGCACTGCCCTTGCGACTTGATTGACGGTTACCGTCGCGTTTTATAGTTGTGGCCTTCACCTCACCACGTGTGATGTAGTCCACCCTGAAACTAGCAACAGGCCTAAAACTGCTAGCCGCTACAGGATGGTAACTAAGCAGCTTAATGGTTACAACAATGAATCAGTGTTCAACAGCTACGTTTCGTGTGTCACATCTAAGAAGAATGAAATAAAAGTTACTTTCACGAAGAGAATATCTGAGTGTACGTGCTGTTTGCAGTAGAAGTTATACAATGCTGAAGACATTTAGTGCGTTGATAAAGACGTGATACAAAGGTTTGTTTAGTCAGCGGCGCTGTAAGGTAGACATTAAATGTAGACATCAATGCAACTGACGAATTCTTACAGAGACTTCGTGATGGCTACAAAAATTAAGAAATACCAGCGGCATCCTGTCATTAAACAAGAATGATTTCGCTCAGCTATTCTCATGATTTGTTTCGCTAAGTTAAGAACTGGCAACCAAAGTGCTGGCTGAGTACAGTCACGTTCTCATACACGGGAAATAGTTGTGTTGATAACTTCCGTTACTTGCGGAATGCCATTGACCTTTGACACTGCATATTGATTTAACGTCGAAACTGGCCGCCGGTTTACCCATGGGACGGTTCACATCTTACACTACTGGCCATTAAAATCGCTACACCACGAAGATGACGTGCTACAGACGCGAAATTTAACTGACAGGAAGAAGATGCTGTGATATGCAAATGATTAGCTTTTCAGAGCATTCACACAAGGTTGGCGCCGGTGGCGACACCTACAACGTGCTGACATGAGGAAAGTTTCCAACCGATTTGTCATACACAAACAGCAGTTGACCGGCGTTGCCTGGTGAAACGTTGTTGTGATGCCTCGTGTAAAGAGGAGAAATGTGTACCATCACGTTTCGGACTTTGATAAAGGTCAGATTGTAACCTATCGCGATTGCGGTTTATCGTATCGCGACATTTCTCCTCGCGTTGGTCGAGATCCAATGACTGTTAGCAGAATATGGAATCGGTGGGTTCAGGAGGGTAATATGGAACGCCGTGCTGGATCCCAACGGCTTCATATCACTAGCAGTCGAGATGACAGGCATCTTATCCGCATGGCTGTAACGGGTCGTGCAGCAACGTCTCGATCTCTGAGTCAACAGATGGGGACGTTTGCAAGACAACAACCATCTGCACAAACAGTTCGACGACGTTTGCAGCAGCACGGACTATCAGCTCGGAGACCGTGGCTACGGTTACCCTTGACGCTGCATCACAGAGAGGAGCGCCTGCGATGGTGCACTCAACGACGAACCTGGGTGCACGAATGGCAAAACGTATTTCGGACGAATCCAGGTTCTGTTTACAGCATCATGATGGTCGCACCCGTATTTGGCAACATCGCTGTGAACGCACATTGGAAGCGTGTATTCGTCATCGCCATACTGGCGTATCAACCGGCGTGATGATATCGGGTGCCATTGGTTACACGTCTCGGTCACCTCTTGTTCGCATTGACGGCGCTTTGAACAGTGGGCGTTACGTTTCAGATGTCTTACGACCCGCGGCTCTACCCTTCATTCGATCCCTGCGAAACCCTACTAAAGCCCAGGTGTATCAAGGCCGTTATTACGGCCAGAGGTGATTGTTCTGGGTACTGATTTCTCAGGATCTATGCACCCAAATTGCGTGAAAATGTAATCACATGTCAGTTCTAGTATTATATATTTGTCCAATAGATACCCGTTTATCATCTGCATTTCTACTTGGTGTAGCAATTTTAATGGATACCGTATTTCCACGCTTTCCTTTTCTCCTTTCTGTTCGAGTCCTACTGATACCCCCGGCTCTCGTCCACGGCGATTTGGCTACTAATGCGCCCGTTTCGATTTGCCTGACACAGGTGCGACTCTTCCGCTGCTGCCTGAATGCGGCGGCTTATTGAATAGGTGTGAGCTGCCGCGAAACCCTGCAGGCAAGCAAGACACTGAAAACTGATACGTACCCTGATTTTACGATACTTCACTACTGTTTTGGCAACGGCCTTGCCGCAGTGGATACACCGGTTCCCGTGAGATCATAGAAGTTAAGCGCCGTTGGGCGTGGCCGGCACTTGGATGGGTGACCATCCAGGCTGCTATGAGCTATTGCCATTTTTGAGGGTGCGCTCAGACTCGTGATGCCAATTGAGGAGCTACTCGACCGAATAGTAGCGGCTCTGGTCAAAGAAAACCATGATAACGACCGGTAAAGCGGTGTGGTTATCACACGCCCCTCCAATCCGCATCCTTAACTGAGGATGACACGGCGGTCAGATGGTCCCGATGGGCCACTTGTGGCCTGAAGACGGAGGACTTCACTGCTGTTTCGGTTCTTTCACGTCGGTCTTGGAGCGAGTGCCTTGCCTCCACATCTCTTGGGATTCCCAGTTCGTCACGGAGAAACGATATTCCACTTCGTTCTTCGTCATGCAGACTCGTTTGACATCACAGAAAGCGTGCGTGGTACCTAACCACTTTTTCAGGCGATGGCGTGTTGCTGGCGTACACTTCCAGCAACTCAGCTTGCACAGTTGGAGCGGAGAGTAGTTCCCCTCCGAAAAGACTCGTGCACGAAGCATGCAACAATTCCATCTCTTGCCGATAACCGGAGAAAATTCTGATCCTACGTAAAATTGCTAAGCTACTCGAACGCGTCTATAGTCATCCGTTGACTAGTTTGGTGTGGCAATAGAAGACAGCAAAAGGAAATATGAAGTTTTAAATTTCGCGTGTAAGAAATCCTTCACGCAATAGGATGATACATACTTTACCGTTGTCTGATCGCCGCACAGTCTCCCCTTTGGACGACATAATACTAGCCATCCCTGACGCAGAGAAGCGAGGGAAGGGTTGGAAGCAAACACGCCGCCGGGTCCGGATGGAATCCCAATCCGTGCAGACAATAATTCTTTTTCAATGGACTCTTACATAGCTTTCATTTATCGCGAATGTCTCGCTCAGCGCAAAATCCCCGGCAACTGAAGAAAAGCGTACGTCTGTATATAAGAAGGTTAAAAGAACGGAAACGGAAAATGACATAACGACATCCATAACATCGGTTTGCGTCAGACTGTAGCGTATAAGTTTCCTTGAGACGGAAAAACTTCTGTCCACAGATCAATACGGATTGCAAAGCAAACTCAGTTTGTCGTTCTCGCATATGATATCCTGCGAACCGTGAATGAAGGGCGACAGGTAGATTCTATACTCCTAGATTCCCGGAATGCGTTTGGCACGGTGCCCCACTGTAGACTGTTGAAGGAAGGTCCGAGCATACGGATTGCGTCGCCAGATACGTGAGTGGCTGGAAGACATCTTAAGTAATAGAACCCAGTATGTTGTCCTCGACGGCAGAGAAAAGAATGTGGTCAGAAGTGCCGCAGGAAAGTGTGATAGGGCTGGGGTTCTCTGTATACGTATATGACCTGACGGATAGTGTGAGCAGCAACTTCCTGATGACATCTACATCTACATCTACATTTATACTCCGCAAGCCACCCAACGGTGTGTGGCGGAGGGCACTTTACGTGCCACTGCCATTACCTCCCAATCCTGTTCCAGTCGCGTATGGTTCGCGGGAAGAACGACTGCCGGAAAGCCTCCGTGCGCGCTCGAATCTCACTAATTTTACATTCGTGATCTCCTCGGGAGGTATAAGTAGGGGGAAGCAATATATTCGATATCTCATCCAGAAACGCACCCTCTCGAAACCCGGCGAGCAAGCTACACCGCGATGCAGAGCGCCTCTCTTGCAGAGTCTGCCACTTGAGTTTATTAAACATCTCCGTAACGCTATCACGGTTACCAAATAACCCTGTGACGAAACGCGCCGCTCTTCTTTGGATCTTCTCTATCTCCTCCGTCAGACCGATCTGGTACGGATCCCACACTGATGAGCAATACTCAAGTATAGGTCGAACGAGTGTTTTGTAAGCCACCTCCTTTGTTGATGGACTACATTTTCTAAGCACTCTCCCAATGAATCTCAACCTGGTACCCGCCTTACCAACAATTAATTTTATATGATCATTCCACTTCAAATCGTTCCGTACGCATACTCCCAGATATTTTACAGACGTAACTGCTACCAGTGTTTGTTCCGCTATCATATAATCATACAATAAAGGATCCTTCTTTATATGTATTCGCAATACATTACATTTGTCTATGTTAAGGGTCAGTTGCCACTCCCTGCACCAAGTGCCTATCCGCTGCAGATCTTCCTGCGTTTCGCTACAATTTTCTAATGCTGCAACTTCTCTGTATACTACAGCATCATCCGCGAAAAGCCGCATGGAACTTCCGACACTATCTACTACGTCATTTACGTATATTGAGAAAAGCAATGGTCCCATAACACTCCCCTGTGGCACGCCAGAGGTTACTTTAACGTCTGTAGACGTCTCTCCATTGATAACAGCATGCTGTGTTCTGTTTGCTAAAAACTCTTCAATCCAGCCACACAGCTGGTCTGATATTCCGTAGGCTCTTACTTTATCAGGCGACAGTGCGGAACTGTATCGAACGCCTTCCGGAAGTTAAGAAAAATAGCATCTACCTGGGAGCCTGTATCTAATATTTTCTGGGTCTCATGAACAAATAAAGCGAGTTGGGTCTCACACGATCGCTGTTTCCGGAATCCATGTTGATTCCTACATAGTAGATTCTGGGTTTCCAAAAACGACATGATACTCGAGCAAAAAACATGTTCTAAAATTCTACAACAGATCGACGTCAGAGGTATATATATTTGCGCATCTGCTCGACGACCCTACTTGAAGACTGGGACTACCTGTGCTCTTTTCCAATCATTTGGAACCTTCCGTTCCTCTAGAGACTTGCGGTACACGGCTGTTAGAAGGGGGGCAAGTTCTTTCGCGTACTCTGTGTAGAGTCGAATTAGTATCCCGTCAGGTCCAGTGGACTTTCCTCTGTTGAGTGATTCCAGTTGCTTTTCTATTCCTTGGACACTTATTTCGATGTCAGCCATTTTTTCGTTTGTGCGAGGATTTAGAGAAGCAACTGCAGTGCGGTCTTCCTCTGTGAAACAGCTTTGGAAAAAGGTGTTTAGTATTTCAGCTTTACGCGTGTCATCCTCTGTTTCAATGCCATCATCATCCCGGAGTGTCTGGATATGCTGTTTCGAGCCACTTACTGATTTAACGTAAGACCAGAACTTCCTAGGATTTTCTGTCAAGTCGGTACATAGAATTTTACTTTCGAATTCACTGAACGCTTCAGGCATAGCCCTCCTTACGCTAACTTTGACATCGTTTAGCTTCTGTTTGTCTGAGAGGTTTTGGCTGCGTTTAAACTTGGAGTGAAGCTCCCTTTGCTTTCGCAGTAGTTTCCTAACTTTGTTGTTGTACCACGGTGGGTTTTTCCCGTCCCTCACAGTTTTACTCTGCACGTACCTGTCTAAAACGCATTTTACGATTGCCTTGAACTTTTTCCATACACTGTGGTGTAGGGGGATACAACGTGACTTGGACAAGATGTCTAGTTGGTGTGATGAATGGCAACTTGTTCTAAATGTAGAAAAATGTAATCTAATGCAGATGAGTAGCCGAGACAGTCTCGTAATGTACGAATACAGGATTGTAGTGTCCTGCTTGACGCAGTCAGGTCGATGAAACACCTGGTCGTAACGTTGCAAGGCGATACAAAATGGAATGACCACGTAGGATAATATAAGAAAGGCGCATGGTCGACTTCGGTTTACTGGAAAAATTTTAAGAAAGTGTATCTCCTCTATAAAGGAGAACGAGTGTAGAAAGCTAGTCCGACCCTTTCTTGAAAACCGCTCTAGTGTTTGCGATCACGGCGAGGTTGAATTAAACGAAGGCATTCAGGCAGTTCAGAACCGTGCTACTAGATTTGTTACCGGTTAATTCGATCGCGCGAGTGTTATGGATGTGCTGTGTGAACTCAAATAGGAATCGCTGGCTGTAGCCGACGTTCTTTTCACGACATACTTTCGAGATAGTTTAGATACAGGCATTTAAAGCTGATTGCAGCACGATTCTACTGCGACCACGATGATAGACATCAGAGATTATACGGAGGCATAAGAACGGTCATTTTTCTCTCGGCCCCTCTGCGAGTGGAACAGGAAAGCGAATGACTAGTAGTGCGAGGTGGAGGTTTCAGTGGGCACCAGGACTGCAGACATGTGTCTGGAAAAAAAATCGTGATTTTATTTTTTCCAGATGGTAAATAAAACTTTATGTCTACCTATCGAATAGAGCTCTTCGAGATGTGTGTACCGTGTTGCGGTAAATGTATAGAAGACTGCCGTTTTGTTAAGGGTTTCGAAGGCGAACGACTCCAAGGTGACTATGCCGTGCACCGTCTCACACAGCGAGAGGCGACAGAGAAAGAAAGCGAGCGATCGAGATGACCGAGTATTCAGGACAGCTGTGAGAAATATCAGTGTCCATTGAGATAATGCGATACAGGTGCGTCCGGATTTTAAGTAGCGTGCTGGGCAATCTGTTTATGCAACCACAGCGTGCTGCTGGCTGCTCAGTCTGAACGTCCGCAGAAAGATGGCAAACCACAAAACAGAACAATACCGCTGTCATAACGGTCGAAAGATGACTGGTATATAATATTTGATACTGTATATCCGTACGACATGATGACTTCTCCTTTGTCCTGTTACTCGTAACAGGGCAGTTTTAAGGATTGTGTAGTACTTTACTTAAACGGTGATATACGTCTTTATTATCGTTAAACGTGGTGGTAACCGTTCATGACACTGATCCCATTTTCATTGGTTTTACTGTTACTGGCGGAGAACGAATTACAGCCAAGATGAAGTGTACTTTTCAGCTGAGAACGTGAATCTGTGTGACATATCTTGATTCCTCAAAAAGCTGTCGGTCTTCAGTTACAGAAACAACCATCTCACAAAGCTGGCATTTTATTGGTGTTACTGTCATAAGTAGCCTCGTCGACAGGCATGCCGCGAAGGTACGCCTAGTTCACAATCTGATACACATTTCTTTTACTATAATTACTGAAGCGAGCCCATGACAAAGTGACAAAATTTCTGTACAAAGAATTCGGTTTCTTCGAGTACGATATTTGTTCATTACATGACTACATGTTTTTCTGAAAATTTCGTCCGTAGTCAGTGAATCCAAAGCAAAAGGAACATATACGAACTCAAATCTCCGTTCATATCTACACAACTTGTATAATCGTAAAACGGGTAGAAGAAAATTCTTGCTGTAACTATTCTTTGATTTTTAAGCTCTGACAGCAGCCTTCTCTGCAAACAAACTTATGGGAATACCCACAATACAGTGATCAAAATAAACGTTGCATATTGCTTTATTGTGAATACTGGACATAATAGAAAACAAAATTGATCTTTCTCTGTCAGGTTCTGTCATAAAAAACAAGAAGTACTAGTAAACACATTTACACTCGATAAACACATGCAAAGAAATTGTTACAAAAGATTCCACTGGAAACACGATAACGGTTTCTCACTGCCGGCCGCTGTGGCCGAGCAGTTCTGGGCGCTTCAGTCTGCTGCTACGGTCGCAGGTTCGAATCCTGCCTCGGGCATGGATCTGCGTGATGTCCTTAGGTTAGTTAGGTTTAAGTAGTTCTAAGTTCTAGGGGACTGATGACCACAGCTGTTAAGTCCCATAGTGCTCAGCGCCATTTGAACCATTTATTTCTCACTGCTTTCTTGCATAACGCATTATTTACAAACTAATCGGACCTCTTCGTAATTGGATACACATTTGAATGAGGTTGGGCATATTCCTTGCTAAATGGTGCAGGTAAGTCTGTGACATGTTGACCTTTTCTTCCACAGCGTCTTGTATGATGCCCTGTCAGGTCTTTTGTTTGACAGGACGATTGAAAACCGCATGTTCTAGCATGGCCCATGCATTCTCAATGCAGTTGAGACCTGGAGAACACGGAGGCCATTCCATCCGACTGATTCTACGCTCCACTAGGAAGTTCGTGAAATCTTCTCGGGTGATCAGCCGAGTAAAGGCGTCGTCTTCTCGCAACGTTTCGAAGGGTTTCGTACCCATCATCTTCAAGCGAATGTCAATCCTAAGGGCCCGGATTCGATTCCCGACTGGGTCGGAGATTTTCTCCGCCCAGAGACTGGGTGTTGTGTTGTCCTAATCATCATCATTTCATCCCCATCGACGCGCAAGTCGCCGAAGTGGCGTCAAATCGAAAGACTTGCACCCGGCGAACGGTCTACCCGACGTGAGGCCCTAGTCACACGACATTTCATTTCAATACAGAACGTGAACACCAGTTTGTTGCGTTCTGACAGTCGCAAACTTCCAATTTAGTCTCAAACGTGTGTACGTATTTCATGCAGTGATAATTCAAAAGCTTTCGAAAACTCGAAAGGCAAGACTATGTTATATGTTAAATGATTGTATACTATGTTATATGATTATCCGTCAGAAATCACTCATTTCTTACAACGGAAACTTAACACTGGTCGCCATTTTCATGCGCAACAAAACAGTTTCCTTTTTTAATAAAACTGCTGGAAGAATGTATTCATTGAACTGGGACGCCCAGGAAACGTAAAATTACGATTTATAAGAAAGATTGGGATTAGAAAGAAATAAGAAGGGCGCTGTAATTGCTGATACACCGATGAGTAAGTACTCACTGACTGTGGAACATGCCAACACTTGATAAAGGGAAGGGGAAACATAATTAAACTTTTTACGTTTATTAGCTGCAACACGCCACTGTAAAATACAGTCGACAGCACTAAATGATCACTTGTTTTATTACTTGTCTAGAACAGAGGTATTTTTACACTTAAGAAACTTCTCATACATTTTGTTGAAGACACATTACTTGAAGCTCATCAGTCTTCAGTAAGAGCTGTGCTAGCTAGTTTTTTCTCTTACTGATTCAGTATTATTAAATGTGTTTAACGTAAGTGTATAACGACCAGTGTCAAACATGATAAGTACAACAGCGCGTACTAAAAGCGACAATCAGTTCTAAGAAACGCAGTGAAATAAAGTTGCAAAGATGCACAGTAAAGAAAAAGGGTCCCAGGTATCAATGACTTTGACCTTATAGCCAGAATACTGCTTCAGTTGTAGTGTCATCTGCTATGTCTAAATACATGCTTGCATTCTTTTCGTCGTTAAGGAGTAAAGTGATGCATCTTGACGAGATTGTGTCTCATAATTTATGTGGTAACGTATTGTCATAAAAGTACGTAAACTGTTACAGGAAGACATCCGAGCCACTGCAAAACTACCTGGATTCCCAAATACTATATCTGTTCCTACTGTTACTTTAAAAAGACAGGCAGCTGAATTTTATTCCAGAAGCATAATGTTGCCTTGTCGACTCAGTGAAGCTGTTGCTTAATTACCGTGATATCTGATACTTTGACGATAAGAGAGCGCGTTTACGGAAAGCTTTTCTTCCGATGGTGGCGTCGAACATGCTGAGTGCACCCTTTCTCGTGTGGACAGTCATATTTGAAGACTTAGGTTTCCCAATCGATTTTAAAAAATACACCGTTCATTAAGTGCAAATATAAATCTAAGTGTAGAAGAACCAGGTGGGCAGTGTGAAGCAAGGATCTTGTATTTCTCCGAAAATAATCCCGCACTGCATCGAACGAAAGATTTGTCATAAACGCGGAAGTAGACGAGAGCATGTTTCGGTGAAAAGCAGGTCGGGCCACGAAACCTGGCAGTTATGTAAGCCGGGCCATTGCACTTGGTGCAAGTGCTCTATGAAAGTTGGCCCCGTTTCAGCAACTTATTCCCAAACTCGTTCACCAATTGAAACCGTACAATGTCGCTGCAGGGTGGAAAGTTAGAGCAAAAACTCTGTGAAATTATGAGCGACAAGTGCTCAGAAAAATCTCCTGCGTGCCAGCTTCTGTAAACATATGCCACAGTTGCCTGCGAATTACGTCATAACCTCTCTGTCCGTGAGCAGAAACAGAGAAGCAACAACACACCAAAGTAGGGAAGAGATAAAAAAAATGTAACCATACGTAATTTCACAGCAAAATTACCTCTTCTGTTCATACAAATTTATTTTTTTCCCGGAAACTATTTCAAATTCTTCCTGAATTTTACTTGTAAGCAGTAGTTTGTTGATACACCTTTCGAATCGTATCTTCTCTTGTCTAACACGTATACGATGATGTTCACAAGGTCAATTACGACAACGACTACGTGGCATATCAGTTAGTGGAACGGAGGGCAGATTTGACTGTCGAGGTATGTTGTAGATTGAGTACAAGCTACACTGCAATTTAAGATGGAATCGAGTTGCCGACGATCTTGGCAAGGAGGCAGATGGAAGTGGGACAAGGAAATATGACCGCGTTTCGCATACACAGGGCCCCAACACGTGTCGCTACAAATTAGAAGGCAGTGTCTTTCCTCCCAAAAACAGGGTTGACACAAAGCGGAATAGATCCGAACGTTCTGTTACACCCGTGATGAGAGTCAAGGAAATATGATAAGAATTTTCCAGTGACAATTTTCAGCCTCTGTTTGAATCACCTTCATCAACTGAAATGTGAAGAACGACAACACCAAATGTATCGTCTTTGGATATTCTCTATGATTGCAAGAAATAACTAGTTTGGTGAAGCATGACGGCTTTATTAGAAAAAAACGACATGGAAACCAGTATATACATTTTCAGTGTTTCAATCGTTGGGAAAATAACTCGTTTCTGTAATGTTTTAAAGTGTTATTCCAGATATACGAATTCGAAGTGTATGGCGTTTGTGTGTGTGTGTGTGTGTCTGTGTGTGTGTGTGTGTGTGTGTGTGTGTGTGTGTGTGTGGAGCATGTGTTGAGTTGACAGAAGAGCCAACACCGCGTTACAATGGAGGCCGAAATGCATGCGTTTTAGCCACGCAGGATGGCGTGAGGAGGGAAGGACTATACTGACGTGAGGTCTGGAACATGACAAGGAATTAGAATTCAGAAAGCGGACGTAATTACTTTCATACTTAACTTTGATCCATTAATGGTGAACGTCGCTCTTGACGGTACATGATTCACAATGTTATCTGTTCAGAATAGCAACTGAATATGGCGCCTTGCTAGGTCGTAGCAAATGACATAGATGAAGGCTATGCTAAACTGTCGTCGCTGCAAATGAGAGCGTATGTAGACGGTGAACCAACGCTAGCAAAGTCGTTGTACAACTGGGGCGAGTGCTAGGAAGTCTCTCTAGACCTGCCGTGTGGCGGCGCTCGGTCTGCAATCACTAATAGTGGCGACACGCGGGCCTGACGTATACTAACGGACCGCGGCCGATTTAAAGGCTAGCACCTAGCAAGTGTGGTGTCTGGCGGTGACACCACAGCATGTAGGCGCATTTGGGTAGATGATTACTTTTTGCATTAATCTTAGTCTGGGGACTTTCGACTTCCAACCATTTAAGTTGCTACTCTGATAATTATATCTAATCTACAATCAACGAAGTACATTCTGCTCGTTAATTTCGGAGTAATTTTCATATTTTTAGATGCATGTGCCTCTGTCATGAGTCTTTACAAACAGCAGAATGTTTCATGCTAAACAAGAATCGGTACGATTTTATGTGTTGTCTCCTTGAACTACGCCGATACATGAAATCTCATTCACACGTATACAAA
The DNA here is from genome assembly GCF_021461395.2 of Schistocerca americana. Taxonomy (NCBI): domain Eukaryota; kingdom Metazoa; phylum Arthropoda; class Insecta; order Orthoptera; family Acrididae; genus Schistocerca; species Schistocerca americana. Next base: position 984,265,191 of record NC_060121.1, read on the forward strand.
TTCTCAGCATTTATTCCTAGTCGCATAATCAAGAGGGCATAGGAGATTTTCATCTTATCCTAAGGCATAAATTATATGAGTTAGAGCTGCTTAAGCCGTACTCTATTTGTAACTATAATTTTCGCAAATCCCGTCGTTGGGTAACAAACAAGAAATCTGGTGAACAGCGTAATGTATCTCTGTCTGAATTAACAACGTATTCCCCGGACAATACGCAGTGTCTGTGTCTTGTGTGCTAGGAGACTTTTCAAGATGCGCATGTCTAAATTTTTCGGTTTGGTGTGAATGTCTCTGTTCCACTCCAGATTCGCCTGCCTTTCCCACCACTACCTTGTTCTATCTGCTGATCGCAATGTTTAACGTTGCCTTTATCCAGAATCACAGTATTACATCTTAGCGTGAGACGTGATCGCACGGGGTCAACGGGATGCCCATCGACAAAATTTGGCAACTCGTTCACGGTTACTATCGGAGTGTTTTAGTGTAATGACCACAAGGCCTCTGGAGGGTAATAATGTAATTGTCATTTATTCGGTTTTCTACTCCAGTGATTTTTTTTCTGTGAAAATGCTTCCGTGACAGACGCACAACATCAAACACAAACAGTAACAGCCCTCGCGCAGATGGGAAAGCGGTGCGATGGAGTTGCTGTCGCTGACGGAACAGCTAAGAATAGCTGCATTCTGCCACTCTTCCACTGCACGCAGAAGTGCATCAAAACGACGTGACACGGACTCGAATAATGTCTGAAGTAGTGCTGGATGGTGTTGACACCATTAAAAATGCAGAGCTGTCCACAAATCGGTTAAAGTACGAGGGGGTGTAGTTCTCTTCTGAACAGCACGTTGCAAGGCATCCCAGATCTGTTCAATAATGTTCACGTCTGGCGAGTGTGGTGGCCAGCGGAAGACTTTAAACTCAGAAGAGTGTTCCTGGAGCCACTCTATAGCAATGCTGGACGTGTGTGCTGCCGCATTGTCCTGCTGGAATTGCCCAAGTCCGCCGGAATGCACAATGGACATGAGTGGATGCAGGCGGTCAGATAGGATCGTATCTACACTCCTGGAAATTGAAATAAGAACACCGTGAATTCATTGTCCCAGGAAGGGGAAACTTTATTGACACATTCCTGGGGTCAGATACATCACATGATCACACTGACAGAACCACAGGCACATAGACACAGGCAACAGAGCATGCACAATGTCGGCACTAGTACAGTGTATATCCACCTTTCGCAGCAATGCAGGCTGCTATTCTCCCATGGAGACGATCGTAGAGATGCTGGATGTAGTCCTGTGGAACGGCTTGCCATGCCATTTCCACCTGGCGCCTCAGTTGGACCAGCGTTCGTGCTGGACGTGCAGACCGCGTGAGACGACGCTTCATCCAGTCCCAAACATGCTCAATGGGGGACAGATCCGGAGATCTTGCTGGCCAGGGTACTTGACTTACACCTTCTAGAGCACGTTGGGTGGCACGGGATACATGCGGACGTGCATTGTCCTGTTGGAACAGCAAGTTCCCTTGCCGGTCTAGGAATGGTAGAACGATGGGTTCGATGACGGTTTGGATGTACCGTGCACTATTCAGTGTTCCCTCGACGATCACCAGTGGTGTACGGCCAGTGTAGGAGATCGCTCCCCACAACATGATGCCGGGTGTTGGCCCTGTGTGCCTCGGTCGTATGCAGTCCTGATTGTGGCGCTCACCTGCACGGCGCCAAACACGCATACGACCATCATTGGCACCAAGGCAGAAGCGACTCTCATCGCTGAAGACGACACGTCTCCATTCGTCCCTCCATTCACGCCTGTCGCGACACCACTGGAGGCGGGCTGCACGATGTTGGGGCGCGAGCGGAAGACGGCCTAACGGTGTGCGGGACCGTAGCCCAGCTTCATGGAGACGGTTGCGAATGGTCCTCGCCGATACCCCAGGAGCAACAGTGTCCCTAATTTGCTGGGAAGTGGCGGTGCGGTCCCCTACGGCACTGCGTAGGATCCTACGGTCTTGGCGTGCATCCGTGCGTCGCTGCGGTCCGGTCCCAGGTCGACGGGCACGTGCACCTTCCGCCGACCACTGGCGACAACATCGATGTACTGTGGAGACCTCACGCCCCACGTGTTGAGCAATTCGGCGGTACGTCCACCCGGCCTCCCGCATGCCCACTATGCGCCCTCGCTCAAAGTCCGTCAACTGCACATACGGTTCACGTCCACGCTGTCGCGGCATGCTACCAGTGTTAAAGACTGCGATGGAGCTCCGTATGCCACGGCAAACTGGCTGACACTGACGGCGGCGGTGCGCAAATGCTGCGCAGCTAGCGCCATTCGACGGCCAACACCGCGGTTCCTGGTGTGTCCGCTGTGCCGTGCGTGTGATCTTTGCTTGTACAGCCCTCTCGCAGTGTCCGGAGCAAGTATGGTGGGTCTGACACACCGGTGTCAATGTGTTCTTTTTTCCATTTCCAGGAGTGTATCTACCCACCCACCCACCTCCCCAGGGGTCGGAACCCCTGCAACCCACGTATAGATTATAATAAATAAACAATTAATTTATAGATTTAAAAGATAAGAATTTTAAAATCAAAGTAGAGGTATACTTTAAAAAAAAAAAAAAATCTCACGAGATAGATAAGGATGCTTCGCAACTTTAAACTGTCTTGATTTAGCCGCTGCACCTACGTAATGCGGGTGACCTTGAACGGGACTAGCCGCTGCACGAGGTTACTGGCGGATCGCGCTAGAGTTTTAACTGATATCTAGACGTATCAGCGGTCACGTATCGCACCAACTGCACACACCCCACACCATTATACAGCCTGCATCAGCTCGAACAACCCCTGCTGACATGCACGGTCCATGTATTCGTGAGGTTGTCTTCGTAGTCGTACATGTCTATCCACTCGATACAGTTAGGAACGAGACTCGCCCGACCTGGCAAAATGTTTCCAGTCGTCAACAGATAATGCCGGTGTTGACGGACACAGGCGAGGCGTAAAGCTTTGTGCCGTGCAGTCATCAAGGATGCACGAGTGGGCCTTCGGCTTCGAAAGCCCATATCGATGATGTTTTGTTGAATGGTTCGCACGCTGACTCTTGTTGATGGCCCAGAATTGAGGTGTACAGCAATTTGCGCAAGGATTGCACTTCTGTCACGTTGAACGATTCTCTTCAGCCGTCGTTGGTCCCGTTCTTGCAGGATCTCTTTCTGGCCGCATCGATGTCGGGGGTTTAATGTTTTCAGGATTGCCGGCCGTTATGGCCGAGCGGCTCTAGGCGCATCAGTCCGGAACTGCGCTGCTGCTGCGGTCGCAGGTTCGAATCCTGCCTCGGGCGTGGATGTGTGTGATGTCCCTAGGTTAGTTAGGTTTAAGCAGTTCTAAGATCTAGGGGACTGTAGACACTATGGAGTGTGGCGTTCTAAATCTCCGTGTACACTGCTCGCTCTGCATGCGGCAGAAACAGGCAGACTGTGGCGGCGTCTGCTAACATCGATAAGTTAACCTATTGTGACCGAGCGCTCTCGTATTATAGAAATTGATTTTGGGCTTTCGTGCGTTCTTAACCTTTCTTCTGTTGTCCACTTTGTTTTCCTGGCAAACTGAGAAGGTCGCACGAAGTCCTGATATTTTCCGTACTAATGATGTACAAAGAAAACGAATTCTCTGAAAGCTAAAAGTTATCTCTCTTTTATAGAGAAAAAGCCTGCACTCTGCATCAACAAGAAAGTAAATAAATAAACATGTTGTAATAAGCATTACTTAAGCAGTGAAAAAAATCAGAATTATTTGACGAGAAAAACAATTTATCCGTTTTACTTGGTACTTAGCAAGAAAACAAGACAAAAAGGATAAAGTAAAAAGGACCTGTGAATAAAATTTTTCAGGGTATGTGACCACATTGCAGTGTATAAAATTCTACTACGTTTCGGGCACTGTTGCAATCGGTCTTCCTCATGGTGATTTGCTTGCGGTAGTCAAAAAACCCTAAGGAATGTCATTTGCAACAGTGACAGAAACGCCGGAGAATTTCAAATATTCACAGTTCTGTCACATACGCTGAAAAATTGTATTGTCAGTGACAACGGCCGCGGAAGCCTACGCCTACATTTGAAAAGGAGCTACTTACTGTGTTCTACATATTGTCTGACGATCATGTATGTATGTATGTTCCCGATGTAATAAATGTACATGCTCTGAAATGTTCCGGCGGCACTTTTCCTATTCTTTATTTTCTCAGGAGTGTAGAGAATTTAACAAAGGATTTTTGATAAGTGCTTCCATCTTGAATTTTGCTTTGGTCATGAACGAACTACTATCGTTGCTTGTTCATACATTTTGTTACTAAATTTGGATTCTGTCGTAAAAAGAAATGTCTATCATAACCTCACTTTCACCGTTCGTGTGCCAAATTGCACAGCAGCTATCTCCCACAACGCATGCAGTTTTGGCGCTGACGTGCAAACGAGACATATGAGACTCAGTACAAGAACAACCCGCTAGGGCCCGCTGCAGTAGAATCACTCGAATCGAGTGGTCAATTAAAGAAAGAAAGGCGATCGTGTAAAAGGTGCCCGGCGCGTGACATGAATACCAACATGCTATTTACCTATTTGGATGTAGGAAACGACCTGAAAACCACATTCAGGATGGCTTGCTCACAAGTTCTCCTTGTTTCAGTCCAGGAAGAGCTCGGTTCCCCGAATCCCGTTGAACGGCGCGCTGGGGCGGTCCTTATACTGTAATACTAAGAAAATATCCCCGAACAAACTCCGAAATTAGGTCATTGAGGTTCGGGCTCACCCTGTATATCATAAAGAGCCGAAAGGTAGTTTCTGCAAATACGAAGTTAAGTCTGGTCCGATCACATCCGTCCCCTGGATAACAATCGACATGAAATGTGTAAGTAGGCTGTTTAGGTTTTTTTATTGGTAACGCCACCTCTGTATGAAAATCACTGGCTCTGCTGTGTGCAGTCTGTGGCTGCTTTGCATTGTTGTAATACTCGCCATTGTAGTGTTAGGCAGCTGGATGTGAACAGCGCGTAGCGTTGCGCAGTTGGAGGTGAGCCGCCAGCAGTGGTGGATGTCGGGAGAGAGATGGCGGAGTTTTGAAATTTGTCATGAACTGCTATATTTATATATGATGATATCAAGGTAAATACATTGTTTGTTCTCTATTAATATCTTTCATTTGCTAACTATCCCTATCAGTAGTTAGTGCCTTCCATAGTTTGAATCTTTTATTTAGCTGACAGTAGTGGCGCTCGCTGTATTGCAGTAGCTTGAGCAGCGAAGATTTTTGTGAGGTAAGTGATTTGTGAAAGGTATAGTTTAATGTTAGTCAGGGCCATTCTTTTGTAGGGAATTTTGAAAGTCAGATTGCGTTGCGCTAACAAAATATTGTGTGTCAGTTTAAGCACAGTCATGTATAATTGTTAAAAGGGGACGTTTCAAATGAAAAGAAATTACAATCGACATATACATCGAAATGTACACCGGTTAGCCTGGATATGCAGAGCAAGAACGGTTGTAAGCGAAAAACGCACAGAACAGAGTCTACTCGATTTCCAGACACATGGTGCATACCGCATTCCCCCATTTCGCTGACGTTGTGATATTATGTGCGTAATCGATTCACGGGAGTAAGGGCGATGAACGAAATCTGGTGACTTGTGTATCTACATCTACATCTACATCCACACTCCGCAAGCCACCTGACGGTGTGTGGCGGAGGGTACTTTGAGTACCTCTATCGGTTCTCCCTTCTATTCCAGTCTCGTATTGCTCGTGGTAAGAAAGATGGCCTCTGTATGGGCTCTAATCTCTCTGATTTTATCCTCATGGTCTCCTCGCGACATATACGTAGGAGGGAGCAATATACTGCTTGACTCCTCGGTGAAGGTATGTTCCCGAAACTTTAATAAAAGCCCGTACCGTGCTACTGAGCGTCTCTCCTACAGAGTCTTCCACTGGGGTTTCGCGATTACTAAATAATGCAGTAACGCAGCTCGCTGCTCTCCGTTGGATCTTCTCTATCTATTCTGTCAACCCTATCTGGTACGGATCCCACACTGCTGAGCAGTATTCAAGCAGTGGGCGAACAAGCGTACTGTAACCTACTTCCTTTGTTTTCGGATCGCATTTCCTTAGGATTCTTGCAATGAATTTCAGTCTGGCATCTACTTTACCGACGATCAACTTTATATGATCATTCCATTTTAAATCACTCCTAATGCGTACTCCCAGATAATTTATGGAATTAACTGCTTCCAGTTGCTGACCTGCCATATTGTAGTTAAATGATAAGGGATCTTTCTTTCTATGTATTCGCAGCACATTACACTTGTCTACATTGAGATTCAATTGCTATTCCCTGCACCATGCGTCAATTCGCTGCAGATCCTCCTGCATTTGAGTACAACTTTCCATTGTTACAACCTCTCGATATGCTACAGCATCATCCGCAAAAAGCCTCAGTGAACTTCCGATGTTATCCACAAGGTCATTTATGTATATTGTGAATAGCAACGGTCCTACGACACTCCCCTGCAAAACAGGATAACACTAGGCCTCTAGCGTGTGCTGTGTCTGAATTACTCGAATTTGAATTAAAATAATTTTGTATGCAGTCATTGCCTCCGTGTATTTCGGATTGGTAACACTGATTTACGCGTGCGCTGAAAGGAATGGCTACCGCAGCTCCTGAATATGCATGAGAGCGACTACTGACGGAACGTCCAGCATCGAGCAAGCAGGGGCCGCTGACGACCGGAAAATTGGAGTGGCCGGCGGACGGTCGTCTTTGCCCGGGCAGGATGAAGATAATGTTTAAAATTCATGAGACAGGCGGTGCGCGCATTCAGCAGTCAGTCGGGGGCCCCCGTGTCCGTGTGTGTCTGTTCCCGTGTACAGCGGGTACCCTAGCACGGCATCGCCGGCTGCTGCTGCGGGAGCCGTCGCGCGCTTAACACGTCCGCCGCCAGATGTCGCGACGCGAGAGGAAAAAAAAAACAAAGCTTCGCGAACGCAGTGGCCTGCAGACTATAAACCAGACCAGCAGGTCAACGGTAGCTGCCTGCACTGCTGCACGGAGCGATCGGTTACAGATAATGTCGAGTGGAGTGGGTCGAGGTGTGCGACGTTCTACGACGTCTATAACTCGTTCTCAATCTTGTGGATGTTGCGGTTCTTCTTCCACTGAGGTGACAAAAGTCATGAATACAGATATGCACATGTAGTGGATGACCCTTGCTGAGTGGACAGCAAAATAACAGAATAAGGCTGAAGTAGAAAGGATATAAAACGCATACTGGCAATACCAAGAAAAGAGTTTCTGTTGTTAACTTCGAATATAAATGCAGACATAATAAAGTTGTTTCTGAAGGTATCTGCAGTGTAGCTGTGTACGAATGTAAAACATGGATGATAGACAGTTAAGACAAGAAGAGAGTGAAAGCTTTTGGTTTATGTTGCTATAGTACAATGCTGAAAACCGTTTGCACAGATCAGATTGCAAACGAAGAGTTATCGAGGCGAATTGGGGAGAAAAGTTATGGCGCACCTTGACGAAAAGAATGGATCGGTTGGGGACGCCTTCGGCGGCATCAGCAAATCCTCAGTTTGGTAATGAAGGGAAATGTAGTGAGGTGAGAGGGGTAAAAAAGTGGGTGGGAGTAGTTCTACAGAGACTAAGAAGTGTGTACAGCCTAGACTAGCGTGAAGAGTTCCGTTAAATCACTCTTCGGACTGGAGACCACACAACAACAAAAATAACGTAAAAATATCCTCTTTCGTTATGGCATGCACATTTGATCAAGGACGTTGTATGTTGACGCTTGTACTATGTTTATCTGTACAGCTGACATTGTGACTGTGTTTATTAATCAACATATGACTCGTTTATAAAGAAGACAATATGAAGAAACATTTAGAAAATAATTATTTGTTACTGCATTTTCTTATGAACAGGAAAATCTAATTTTGCTGCACGTGCTTTCGCGTCGCTGTGGAAATCGACGTCGGAAAGTTTGAATTCCGTGAACGAATACAAAGAGACACGAAACTTTCTTAAAGTGCACTGCCGTCACAATGAGAGATTATTGCGTGAGATAACGCCACACCGTGTACAGAGTAGTCAACAAACATTGCTGTAAAAGCCGGTGTCGAAACTCTTCTGCTCAAACATAACTCCTGCATACTATGCTGCCAAATAATAGACATATTGGCAAGATAAAAAAGAAAAGCAGAAAGAAGAAGAAAATACTTGCTGTAAGGGATGTCAGATATATCGGGTAGTTATAATTAAAGTGGAGCTAGTCACAGATGTCTAGTGTGGGCTGCAATTATCGTATGGCAGCGGATCTTGGTAGATATTTCGGTAATGCGGAACAGATTTTTCAATTGTGGCCACCAGGTTCAAATCTGGCGCAAGAAAGACGCGTAGAAATGTTCCCACATGTAATGAACTGGTAACGGGACGTGAGCAAAACAAAATGAGAAACGCATTATGTTGTTTTTTATTATCAACGGCCGCTTCACAATTTGTTCTTTGTGAGCACCGGATACGTCGACGAGATGCTACGTCCGTAAAACGAAGTGATGAACAGTTGCTCGCAGCCGCTCCACTGGAGTCTGAGCAATTTATTCCTGTGACTGGCCTTCAGATCAGGTAAATATTGAACTTGTCCCTGGTAAATGCGTTCTTTTGGATATCTCCATGGCCGCAAGTCACACGCATTCGGGCCAGTTGATCTTGCAGGCCACGCGTCTGGAGATAATACGTTCTTCTAAGGTTACATTAAGCAAATATTTCACTGGACGAGCAGTATGAGGTGTTGCCTCATCTTGTATGAAAACAGTGGTTTACATACAGTTGCGCTCTTCCAAAGCAGGAATCACTTGCTGTACAAGGAGGTCTCGATAACGTGCAGACGTCGCAGTACACATGACAGTTGAATTCTCTTCAAGAAGAACGGTCGGAAAATAAAGGAGCTTGTGAATTCACACCAAAAAGTCACGTACGGCGAGTGCAGTGGCTCTACGTGCACAATACGCGATTTAGCAGCACTCAAAATTCGGCAATTCTTTGTATTCACTACTCCTTGTAGTGTAAAATGTGCCTCGTCACTCCACAGGAAACTGCCCGGCCACACGTCAACAACTTGGTTCGTGCCAACAAACAGCAACCTCGTCAATTACTTTCACCGGGATAGGACGCCTTCCTCTTCTAGGTGCAATAGCAAGCTCACCCGTGTTTTGGAATTTCATTATCATCATTTTTAAACCATCTTAGACCTTTCAGTCTACGATACTCTCTGTGCTGCATTGTAATTGATATCGTTCACATAAAACAGTTTCACTAACTGCGCCAGAGCCATATCGTTCATTCACTTTACGGCTTGTCAAATGACGGCGTGAATGTCATGGCGTCATACAAACAGTGTACAGCGCCAGATTTGCACCTGGTGGCTACAGCTGGAACTAATGTTTTTTCCAGCGTACATCGGTTCCACGCTGACGCATTAGAATATCTACCGTGTTTCGCTACCACATGGTCATTACAACACGCCCTGGACCTACGTCAGTAGCTGCTCGTTAATTATAACAAACCGGTACCTTGTGGTATTGTCCCGAGTATTGTTTAGAAATGTCACTACCACTACTGCAAATCTAATACACAGTTGCAGACGTACAGGACTGTGAATAAGGTCGCAAGGCATTGCATTTCTCCACGAGGCTGCGGCAATGGGACCTAGAAAACCCAGCTACCATCGTTTTTATGAGCAGAAGTTTTCATACATTAGTCCATGTGACGGCACGGAGCACGGATCATGGGGAATAATAAATGAGAGTTCTACAACGACCTTTTCTGTACTGCCGGTTGGGCCTACACTTCTCAAGCCGGCTGTCAGCCTGTATCAGAGGGTGTTTCTGACAGTAGTCCACCATGTTTTCCATCCTTTCCTTTTCCATTCGATAATTGTGTACAGGAAGAGTGAGTGTCGATAAACCTCCCTATGACATCGAGTTTATCAGTTGTCATCGTCATGGTCAATTTTCCACGTATAGGCGGGAGAGACATATAAGGTTAAATGGGTTGGTCGGGTTTTTAATAAAGAGGTACTGTGTCGAATTTGAGGGAAAAGGTATTAATGGTACATATTGATAGGCCACATCATACTGCCTCAAGCTTCAGTAAATATGACAATAGAGGTAAGAGGTAAGAGGTGTGTGTGTGTGTGTGTGTGTGTGTGTGTGTGTGTGTGTGTGTGTGTGTGTGTGTGTGTGACGGAGTGAATTTGAGAGGAAGACTAAGAAACAATTGCAGCAAGCACTTACAAGCAAATGAAGGTTACAGTAGGTATGCGGAGATGAAAAGGCTTGGACGCGGCAGAGTAGCGTAGAGAGTGTAAGTAGGCTGTTTAGGTTTTTATGTTGGTGACGCCACGTAGCGCTCTGTATGAAAATCACTGACTGTGCTGTCTGCAGTCTGTGGCTAGTTTGCATTGTTGGAATATTTGCTATTGTAGTGTTGGGCAGCTGGATGTGAACAGCGCGTAGCGTTGCGCAGTTGGAAGTGAGCCGCCAGCAGTGGTGGATGTGGGGAGAGAGGTGGCGGAGTTTTGAGAGCGGACGATCTGGACGTGTCTCATTAAGAAAGAGTAAATTTGTAATACTGTATATCAAGAACTGATATGATGACTTTTGAATATTATTAAGGTAAATTCATTGTTTGTTCTCTATCAAAATCATTCATTTGCTAACTATACCTATCAGTAGTTAGTGCCTTCAGTAGTTAGAAGCTTTTATTTAGCTGCCAGTATTGGCACTTGCAGTAGTTCGAGCAACGAAGATTTTTGTGAGGTAAGTGATTTGTGAAAGGTATAGGTTATTGTTAGCCAAGGACATTCTTTTGTAGGGATTATTGAAGGTCAGATTGCGTTGCGCTAAAAATCTTGTGTGTCAGTTTAGTGATGATCAGTATAAGTAAAGAGAAATGTCTGCGTACGTTCAGTTCTGCTCAGCTGTTTGAAAATCAAATAACGTAACAGGTTTATCAGCACAGTAATTCACTAATTTTTCTAAGGGGACGTTGCATATGTCGACCCTTAGCCGAGGATACCTCACTGGTATCTTCTGATTTTTTTCTTGTACTTTGTGTAATTAGTGTAGATTTTGTTTATTGCTAGCGGGTAATTGTAGAGAGAATCTTCTTTGTAGCTGTAGTTTTTCATTGTTGTAGAGTAAAACAGATGTCGCATGTATGTAGATTTGCACCAAGTATTTCGCATCTGTTCTTGCAATTAACGAGATATTATTTTCAGTGGTATTTTAATGTGTTTTCTTATCTTACTCTTCAAATTGTGCTTTTCTGTTTTACCGTGTGAAATATTGTGACAATTATGGCGTGCGAAAAACGTTATACTAGACTCCAAAGTAAACTGAGAAATGACTGTGAAGACGAGAGTAGTGTGTTAGCGCCACCGTGTAATGAATTAACCAATGTTCAACATTGTAATTTGGTAATTGTGCATAGGGAAATGGACCAGGCGGCAAATAATGGTGTACACAGTGAAACAATTAGTGAACAGGGAAGCATTAACGATCGATCGGTCGGCAACAGCTCGCCTCAGGAATCCGAAATTACAGGACACAATCTTGCAAATACTGTAGATTCAGTTTCTGCGTCCTCGCCGTTTTCTCAAATGAGTCAACACACATTTTCTGCTTTTCAAAATGCGAATATTTCCGGTTCAAACGCACTGCCGAATAGCACTGAGGAACATGTTTCTGACACCAGTGCATTGTTATTACAATTAATGCAGCAAATGGGACAACCGCTTCAAAACTTGGACACAATGGAACAACACCAGAGACAAACACAGCACAGTCAGTGATTTTCATACAGAGCGCTGCGTGGCGTTACCAACATAAGAACCTAAACAGTCTACTTACAAGAGGCTGCATTAAATACGTTTTCGTACTGAAAACAACAATAACAGTGTGTTGGAAGAAGGGATATGTTGCTTGACTCTTCTCGGAATCTACGGTATCGGAATTATAACACTAAATATCACCGCCATGTCCAACGTCTCTCTTGTAGCGCCTGCCAATGGACACGTATTTCAGAGATACCCCTCACACTTACTAAGGAGACCAGTGACGAAATCCACCCCCCCCTTCTTTGGATCTTTTCTACGTCTCTTATAAAATCGTTTGTGGTGAGGCTCTCAAACTCACGGGAGGTACTAAACAATTGTTCAGACTAGGGCTTTGTAAACCGCTCGAGGTTGAATTACATTTCCGAACAATCCTTCCTCCTTGTGCCATACCGAAAAGAAAATGAAAAAAATAATCGATGTATCGGAATTGACTGTAAAGCATTTCTGTATAGAAATCCTTTCCGAATATGGCGTACTTCCGCTTCTGTGTCCAATAAATTTCAAGTGATCTGACAGTAGTTACCTTGCAACACGCCGCGTTATCTTCATCTGACCCGATACGCTACACTCGCTTCGTGCCCGCGTTGTGACATGCGTTGACGTATTCACACCGAGGAAAGACAAGGAAAGGTCAATTGACGGAGAATGTGGAACAAATGAAAGCATGGCGGTATTGGTATGCGGTCAAGGTAGCTCCCATCACAAGTACGCGAGGTCGGCCCACAGAAAAGCAACGAAGAAACGTTTACCCCGAAGGTTTTACATGTGGCAGTAGACTAAATCATTCTGGGCACTTTTAAGTATTCTAACACTTGCGATTCATGTCCAGGAAGGACGAAAATTGTGCTCCTAGGACCTTTATTGAGGCTGCGACAATAAGAAGCAAAACTCCGTAACAGCGCCAGTTGAACTACTATTAGAAATTTGTTGTTTGGTTCCTAGGTAAAATAAATTGAACGAGTTACTGTGCTCCATAAATGAAAAGGTAGTACGTGCAATTGCATGGACTTGTCAAATTTATTAATAACGACGGTCATGTGTGTCATAGGTAGCGCTTTTCTTACGCCGTTCTTTGAAACTTTTATGAGAAACCGTGTGAGGCTTGATACGAATCTCGCTTCGTCCTTTCACGAAGGATTATCATATACTTTAATTCTGTTGTAAATAGACCTGGAGAAATGCCTTTGGAGCGGAATGAAGAAAGCACTTCTAGCGAGAGAACACCATAAAATTTGTCACTCTGGAAATTACGTAAGGAGCAGATACTAAAAAGCACATTTTATTTCACTCGAAACTCTTGCAAGAACGACATCCCCCGTGACAAAAATCTGTCTCATTAACTAATCCGATTGAATCTTGTTGCTCTCCGTTAGCCTTGTTCAGCTTTTGTTAATGTTCGTCTACAGTGTTTGTTTCCTCGGGGAGAGTTTACTTTAACTGCTATGAAAATTTAATTTGTTAACAGTATTTGTATTTGTAATATGCAGACACTGAAATACTGCTGCTTTCGGAATTATGTTTATTTTTACTTTACCTTAACATTTAAATTGTCTGTTGTTTTTTTCCGTGAAAAGTCTGAAGTACAGCTAGATAGTATATCCAATATGCCATCTGCAAGGCAGGTACGCTCAGATAACACAAATATTGGACAACTGCCCCAAAAGTGTGATATTCGAAAACATATTTGAGCGATAGAACGTGACCACACGTCTGTGCCTGATACCTACACATGCTGCAGTAGCGCACCTGCTCTCGGCCATGAGGTGGATTCTAAGTCTTTTTCCTACGTTTCTTATTGGGCTGTCTGTGGGTTTTAGTGAATTGTGGATACTTAGCTCAATCCGAAAAATAGTTCGTGTAGTTGTAGCGGTTTTCACTCGTAGATATTCGCAGCTTCTAGTAGTTACTTGTTTAACAAAATTGCAATACACTTTTTGTCAACATTGCGCTGGTGTTAGTGATTTGTTCCGCTGTTTTGAGTTCAATCGTCAGCTTCTAAATTTGGCTGCATAAAAATGTGTGTTTCATTGTCATTAACTGGCGACACTTTGTACATAATTCTGGACTATTCTGGTTTGGAAAAGTGTTGGCTTAGTCGACATCGACTTCTACACTCAATAGATTGATAGGTGCACGGTGCTCAACACATCTACATGTACGAGAAGCGCTCAATAAATAATGCAACACCTTTTTTCGGCCAGTTTCGGTTGAAAAAAACGCGGCATTTGTTGTGAGACATCACTGAATATTCCCGCTTCGGCTCCTCTAGTTTCATGAAATTCCGATACGTGGCGGCGTTATACGTACCGTTCAAAATGGCGTCTGCAACAAATGTGCATTCCACGCATGAATATCTGTGGAGTGAGCATAGCCTACTGCTTTGGATGCGAATTAAGATATATTGTACTACTGCTAACAGTGGGCAAGCTAGAAACCTCAAATTCGTGTCTTCCAAAAAGAGTGGTGGATGTTTCCTCAGCACGCAGTGTCGAAATAGAACGACAAATTAAAAAATACGTTGTACGTGCAGACGTCCTGTTCTTTTGTTCGGTAAATTCAGTTGTCACGTACTCTCTGGGAAGCCTGCTGGCTTTACCTGCATTTAAGCACAGTGCTTTCTGATTTTTGCAGTAAGTGACGACATTTATGACGAGTGGTAAAACTCTGCAATACGTCTGCCCGTACACTATTACGGCCGGCACTTCCCGTTTTGATGTCGGGTGCAGCAACGACGGTCGTCCGGTTAGCTACTTTTGTGGCATTTGCATTTAGGAAACTGCACCGATCTGTGTATTGCATTGTTTTTCATAGATTTACTTTGTAACGTGTACAAATGTACTCGGGTACTTCAGATGTTGCTACTGGATTTGTGTTAAGGTGAACTTCTTGACCCCATTTCTGTTTGTGCTCCAGTGCTAATTGCCTTTGTAACCAAATTTACATAATTGTAGCTTCATTTGTGTAATTCATTGGGAAATATGATGCCAACAGCACATACTTCATATGAGTTAAATTTTCATTAAGTATAGAATAAATGAAAGTTTTTGGAGAAAAAAAAAAAAAAAAGAAACTGCGCATGTTCTCGACATGCAAACCGCGCTAGTCACGTGGTAATGGGACGTCGCTGCTTGTCTGCAATTAGTGGTAACAGAGAAACTTTAATATTGCACGTATTCACCTGTATTTTAATAAACGTTTCTACACGTTTTAGTAGTGATAACAGCCATGGTGCAATTTTGTTGTTGCTATGGATGTAAAGAGAAGTACATGAAAGGAGGACCAGTTACTTTTTATAGGTACGTACAACAAATCTCTAATAGTGAATATGATATTGATCTAAGGCGCTTTATACGTTTAAAAATATCGAGACGCGATATTATCATGTATTGTAGAGGAAATTTCTGCGAGTTTCTTTTTTAGTGCCTACATGTTTACGAGAGAAATGATAGATAAAAATTGCAAGTGCGTTTAAGCTGCCGGTCAGTGTTTACTTATTCGTGCCATGTTCACCTGCAGATAAATGTGATTAATTTCCTCCAGTTTATTTAGGTCCTCAGACCCTTGTGTAAGTACTTCCGCATGAGACAGTTTCCTACATTATACACTCCTGGAAATGGAAAAAAGAACACATTGACACCGGTGTGTCAGACCCACTATACTTGCTCCGGACACTGCGAGAGGGCTGTACAAGCAATGATCACACGCACGGCACAGCGGACACACCAGGAACCGCGGTGTTGGGCGTCGAATGGCGCTAGCTGCGCAGCATTTGTGCACCGCCGCCGTCAGTGTCAGCCAGTTTGCCGTGGCATACGGAGCTCCATCGCACTCTTTAACACTGGTAGCACGCCGCGACAGCGTGGACGTGAACCGTATGTGCAGTTGACGGACTTTGAGCGAGGGCGTATAGTGGGCATGCGGGAGGCCGGGTGGACGTACCGCCGAATTGCTCAACACGTGGGGCGTGAGGTCTCCACAGTACATCGATGTTGTCGCCAGTGGTCGGCGGAAGGTGCACGTGCCCGTCGACCTGGGACCGGACCGCAGCGACGCACGGATACACGCCAAGACCGTAGGATCCTACGCAGTGCCGTAGGGGACCGCACCGCCACTTCCCAGCAAATTAGGGACACTGTTGCTCCTGGGGTATCGGCGAGAACCATTCGCAACCGTCTCCATGAAGCTGGGCTACGGTCCCGCACACCGTTAGGCCGTCTTCCGCTCACGCCCCAACACCGTGCAGCCCGCCTCCAGTGGTGTGGCGACAGGCGTGGGTGCAGGGACGAATGGAGACGTGTCGTCTTCAGCGATGAGAGTCGCTTCTGCCTTGGTGTGCCAATGATGGTCGTATGCGTGTTTGGCGCCGTGCAGGTGAGCGCCACAATCAGGACTGCATACGACCGAGGCACACAGGGCCAACAACCGGCATCATGCACGTCCGCATGTATCCCGTGCCACCCAACGTGCTCTAGAAGGTGTAAGTCAACTACCCTGGCCAGCAAGATCTCCGGATCTGTCCCCCATTGAGCATGTTTGGGAGTGGATGAAGCGTCGTCTCACGCGGTCTGCACGTCCAGCACGAACGCTGGTCCAACTGAGGCGCCAGGTGGAAATGGCATGGCAAGCCGTTCCACAGGACTACATCCAGCATCTCTACGATCGTCTCCATGGGAGAATAGCAGCCTGCATTGCTGCGAAAGGTGGATATACACTGTACTAGTGCCGACATTGTGCATGCTCTGTTGCCTGTGTCTATGTGCCTGTGGTTCTGTCAGTGTGATCATGTGATGTATCTGACCCCAGGAATGTGTCAATAAAGTTTCCCCTTCCTGGGACAATGAATTCACGGTGTTCTTATTTCAATTTCCAGGAGTGTATAATTTTTGTATTCTAGTTTCCCGAAAGATGAACAGAGGGTCAAAATATGGCTCCACAAAATTAAAAGAAAGGATTTCGTCCCTACAGAATATTCTAACATTTGCTCTGAACACTTCGCTGAAGAATGCTTTGATAGGGAGAGGTTTGGGAACGCGTGGTTCAAGTCTGATGCTGTGCCAACAGTTTTTGATTTCCCACACTACCTGTTACCGAAAGTGACATCAAGAAAACCCCCAATAAAAAGGAATTTATCAGGTTCTGGTATGTGTAGATGTTACTATACTTATTATTTTAGTTTCAATTCTTTTTTCTCATATTTAAAAATGGCTCTGAGCACTATGGACTTACCATCTGTGGTCATCAGTCCCCCAGAACTTAGAGCTACTTAAACCTAACTAACCTAAGAACATCACAAACATCCATGCCCGAGGCAGGATTCGAACCTGCGACCGTAGCGGTCACGCGGATCCAGACTGAAGCGCCTAGAACCGCACGGCCACATTGGCCGGCTTTTCTCTTATTAAAATATGTATAATTTGATCATCTGGATACATCTGAAGGTGATCTGTCGGTTCCAGCGAAGTAACAACACTCAAAATACGCTGACCGCTATGCGGACTGACATGTGCCGCCCCAATATCTCGTGACTTTAGGAGCAGGAGATGTTTTGGACAGATATCTCGTTCTGCGCATCCGAATGCTCACTCCATAGATATTTATACTCTGCGGTTCCGAGCAGAGATGACGAGTTTCTTTCGGAAAAACAGAGTATCGCAGGTATTCATAGGCGCTTGCAGAATGTGTACGGAGACCTGACAGTGAACAAAAGCACGGTAAGTCGTTGGTCGAGGCGTCTGTCTTCACGGCAACAAGATTTGGCAAACCTGGCCGCACACAGTTGTGACTCCTGCTGTGTTGGAATGTGCCGTGCGCTTTCATTCGAGGTAATCGACGGATCGCAGCAGACATCTCGCTTCTCAACTGGAGGTCCCTGGCAGTAGTGCTGACACATTCGCCCACCGGGCTGGATCCCTCGCTTTCTAACATCAGCACTCTGAATGGTGGCCCATCACGAGCTCCTCTCCTGTGTCAACCACTTCATCTAAGAGTAGAGCTTGCACCCTGTGTCTTCAATTATATAGTGGATGTATTCTAGTCCGTCTTCCCCTACAGTTTTTACCCTCTAAAGCTCTCTCCAGTACCTAGGAAGTTACTGCCTGATGTCTTAACACATGTTCTGTGATCCTGTCCCTGCTTTTTGTTAGTGTTTTCCAAACTTCCCCCCTTCGCCGATTTTGCGGAGAACCTTCAAATTGCTTTCCTACCAGTTCACCTTAGTTTCAACATTCTTCTGTCGCACCATATCTCAAACCCTTCGATTCTCTTTTCTTCGGCTGCCGCGGTGGCCGAGCGGTTCTAGGCGCTTCAGTCCGAAACCGCGTGACTGCTACGGTCGCAGGTTCGAATCCTGCCTCGGGCATGGATTTGTATGATGTCCTTAGGTTAGTTAGGTTTAAGTAGTTCTAAGTTCTAGCGGACTGATGACCTCTGATATTAAGTCCCATAGTGCTCAGAGCCGTTTGAACCATTTTTCTTTCCTTCCGGGTTTTTTGCTGTCCGTGCTTCACTTCCATTCAGTGCTGTGCTCCAGCTCTCAGAAATTTCTTCCTCAAATCAATGCCTATGTTTGATACGAGTAGGCCTGTTTTCGCCAGGAATGCACTCTTTGCCGGTGTTTTTCATGTCCTTGTTTCGACTACCATGTTATTTTGCTTCGAAGGTGGCACAGTTCCTTAAGTTCGGCTGCTTCCAGGTCAACGATTTTGATGTTAAGGCTGTCGCTGTTTTCACTTCTGTTGCTCCTCGTTACTTTCTTCTTTCTTTGGTTTACTGTCAATCCGCATTCTGTACCCATCGGACTGTTCATTCCACTCACCAAGCCCCATAATGCTTGGTTTCCACTGGGGCCAACAGAGTTATCAGCGAATATTTTCAGTGATATCCTTTTACCCGGAATTTTTATACCAGCCTTGAACTTTTATTTGCGTCATTGCTTCTTCGATGTAAAGAATGGACAGAATATACGAAAGACTAGATCGCTGTATTACACCATTTTTAACCCCAGCGCTTCCTTCAAGGCCTTCCATTCTGACTCTCCTCTCTAGCTTGTACATAATGCATATTAACCGTCGTCGCCTATAGCTTA
The DNA here is from genome assembly GCF_021461395.2 of Schistocerca americana. Taxonomy (NCBI): domain Eukaryota; kingdom Metazoa; phylum Arthropoda; class Insecta; order Orthoptera; family Acrididae; genus Schistocerca; species Schistocerca americana. The sequence goes on from NC_060121.1 coordinate 984,284,223, forward strand.
CTCTTATTTTACTCAGAATTTCGAACAGTGTGCAGGAATTTATTAGGTTGCCGTATACGTTCCTAGTGTTTCTGTTTTGCATGTCGATATTCCGGTTGCTACGGGTTTATTTATAGAGTATCATTTTCTATTTGTAGTTGACCGTTCCTTTTAAAGCCAACACGTTGACATTTTTTTCATCTGGAGATAATGGATGGTGCTGCGGGAGCTAGAAAATAGTGTGCCAAGTGGAGAAATCTGAGCATTTGCGACATATTCTTCTCTCTGAGTTCAGTACAGAGGTGACAGCGGTGGACACAGGCAGGAAGGTTTGCACTGGGTGTGGGGATAACGCCATCGGAGAGGCCAGGCCAAGAATTTGTTTTCTTGTTTTAAGGAGAAATTGTTTCGACGTTAGTGACTCTCCACGTTCAAGAAGTCCTCCCGGATTTGATGAAGATCGTTTAACAGCATTAATCCGCAGTGACCCTAGTCAGCGTACTCGAGAGCTGGCAAATGTGTTGAACTGTGATCATTCCACCATCGTGTGACGTTTGGATGCAATGCCCTGAGCCAAAATCACAAAAATTATTTGCTGAGTCGTCACTGATTGGCTCGTGAACAACATCGACCGTACCTATCCTGTTACCCTGTATCGTTATTGGTGACGGAAATTGTGTCTTTATGCTAATATAAGGAAAAGAAAGGAGTGGTCAAGTCCAAACAAAGCAGCAACTCACCGTACTAAACTTGTGCACATTCACGGAAGATAATGTTATGCAACTGGTGGAACGCCGACTGTGTGGTATACCACGAACACCTTCCCCGAAGTGTAGCCATCACTACCGGCATTTACTTTAAACGGGTACAGACGCAGTCCAAAAACGACGACGAGGAAGACTGCGAGAAGCGATGCTGCTCCACTTTCTACTAAAGTGACAGAAAACACCATACAACTTATTCATCTGATCTTTTGCCCACAGATTTTCACCTTGCCCGCTCGCTATCAAACAGCCACCAAGAAATTTCCTTTCCGGAAGAAAATGCGCTCCGATCATGGCAGACGAGTTCTTCGCCGCAAAACCACGTGAAATTCTACAGTCGCGGAATCGAAAAGTGACTCCAGCGTTGTCAGACTATTGTAAATAGTGAAGGATAGTATATTATGACTAAAATCTGTGGTATGTGTATCCGTTGTGATTTTTAAACTTCTGGTAAAACGGTACGAACTTATGCACCAACCTAACGCACTTCCGATCGTTTTTACCAGGTCGACAAAATCCTATGAACGTGTCTCGATTTTTGTCAAGTGTGCTTCCATTATCTGTCGCAACGACAGTACAGCTTCTCTGCCCCCTCCCTTTTTTTTTTCAACAGTCTTGGGTACCAGAATTCCTTAACTTCATCTACTTTGTGACCATCAATCCTGATGTTACGTTTCCTGCTATTCTCATTTATGCTACTTCTCATTACTTTCGTCTACTTTTTATTTACTCTCCGTCCATATTCTGTACTCATTACGTTGTTGATTCCATTCAGCAGATCATGCCATTCTTCTTCACTTTCTCCGAGGATAGGAATGCCATCATCGAATAGTATCATTGATATTCTTTCACCTTGAATTATAATCCCACTCCTGGACCTTTCTTTTATTTCCATCATTGCTTCTTCGATGTACAGTAGGGGCGAAAGACTACATCCCTGTCTTACACCCTTTTTAATCCGAGCACTCCGTTCTTGGCCGTCCACTCACACTATTGTCTCTTGGCTCTTGTACATATTGTATATTACACGTCTCTCCCTGTAACTTACCCCAGTTTTTCTCAGAATTTCGAACATTTTGCACCATTTTATATTGTCGAACGTGCTTTCCAGGTTGACAAAAATTATGAACGTGTCTTGAAATTTTAGCCGTGCGGTTTAAGGCATCTTGTCACGGTTCGCGCCGCTCCCCCCGTCGTAGGGTCGAGTCCTCTCTTGGAAATGGGTGTGTGTGTTGTCCTTAGCGTAAGGTAGTTTAAGTTAGGTTAAGTAGTGTGTAAGTCTGGGGACCGATGACCTCAGCAGTTTAATCCCATTGAACTTCCCAGAAATTTCCAATTTTCTTGATCTTTTCTTAGTCTTGTTTCCAACACCAGTCGCAACGTCACTGAGGCCTCTCTGGCGCCCTTAGTTTTCCTAAAGCCAACCTGATTGTCATCTGACAGAGTGACGCGGTATTTCGCGCTTTGAGTGTGGACCGCGGTTCTCCGTGGCGAGCCGCTCCATCCGTCACGTCAGGCCGTTGCGAAACTGGCGACTCGCCGACAGCGGGCGGAGCTCCGCCGCGAGCGGGCAGCAGGTAGCAGGTAGCAGGTAGCAGGTTCCCCAGAGCCCCCTACCCTGCGCCGCCGGAGACTTTAACGAGAACTGCCCACTGCCCAGCGCGCACGGCCCACAGAGCCGCGTGCCGGACCAGCCTCCAGACGCTTGCGACACCCCGAAAAGACGCACGAAAGCGGAACGCTACCAAAACATGTAATACGTCCAACTAGGGATACGTACTTCAACGAAGCGTGCTCTTGTACTTTCCTAGAGCCCTGCGAAGTGCGACAAGTAAAATTTGTGACCAGTCGAGACCAAGGTAACGTCCGCAAATCCCCCTGCCCGAACTCCGCCACTTGCCTGGCAGGTAGAAAAACTAAGAGCTCTTACGTGCCGTTTCCCTGTATTATAACCACCGATGTAGAGCACCGGAACTGTAATGCGAAAATTTTTGCAGTCGGATATGATCATACTTTAATTTTTTTCTGATGCTGTCATTAAATTTTTGTTTACGAACGGATCTTCGGAAACCACAATGGAAAACGTAACCAACTTACAAACGTGGGATTTAATAATCGTACCTGATTGGCTCGTCAAATTACATTTTAAAATAAACATAGATTAAATATAGCGCATTCATGTAATGTACATGAGATGCTTTGTTATATTAATAAGAGGGCAGGAATATGGACATACGTACGTGACATAAGCTGTACATAGCCACTCTCGCCACTCCTAACACTGCTTCACGCACCGTGATTCCGTGATACAAATGCTGACGATGGAGACCAAAACAAGAAACAAATGTCCGCTGAACGTGAGTTCTAAAATGTATGTCTTAAGAGCTATGGGCACCTGTTCAGCAGAAGAGAAATTTTTCACAGTATTTTCTGTGACCTGTCTAACAAGGGAAACTCCCCATTGCACCCCACTGAGATTTAGTGATAAGATGGCCGAGTGGACACAGTGAAAAAGTGAACACAGATCAGGTATGAAAACAGAAGTAAGGTGTATTGAACTGTGAAAAATAGAAGCAAAATAGAAACAGTGAACTGTCCGAGCTTAAAAAGTGCAACATCGACCGAAATTGAACAGCCGGAGCATCGTGGTTAGGTGGTCACGGTGTTGATCTATAAAGCGGACGAGCCGGCTTTAAAACTGACTCGTGGCATTTTTTTTCAAACATTATGAACTGTCCGTTCGGTCATTGAAATGTATGTTCTCTTTCTGTAATATTTGCGGTTGTGATTCTATACATTGGTCATAGAATATGATTCATGTGGTAAGAATGCGTTACCGTCGCAGATAAATGTGATTAATAGTGAGAGCAGGCGAGATACCACATAAGCCTCTCACAGAAATTAAAACAAATAAACGGGTGTGAACTATGTGACAACAAAGGAACTCGAGAGTCAAGACTTCGAAAACGTAACGCAACGTCAAAATCATTAAAAACATACGTTTTGACACACCACAGAGAAACTGTGTGATTGTGAAACTGTTGCCTTCATTTGTTGCAGATTATCGGACAAACGTTTGCACCATGTCCTTGAGAGTGATCACATTCGCAATCATACGAACATCTAAATCGAGCAAGGAGGCGTATCTCACTCACTCACCAGGCATACAAATTACGTTCGTCGATAAAAGATTCCTATCATATGACACACGTACTGTCATTTATGCCGTGAATGACAAACCAGACGTGTTTTCTGATGGATGATTCGGTTGACTTGTCGCCTTGGCATCAAACGTTTGCGGTTGCAATTCCCTTTCGGTTGCTAATAGAGTAGTTGTGCAGGATCATCTGTCATTATAGCTCCCTTGCACCTCACTACTCAAAACGGACGTTACACCGCGACACAGACAAAAATTTGAATACAATCAACAGGAAAAAAAATGGCACCAGGCAGGTTTCTACATGGCTCGCCCGCTTGATAGTCCAGCACCGTGCCCACTATTTTTTTATAGATCATTTTTTAAATCTGATTTTGTTTGTTATTGTTCGCTCTACTTGTTCGGGGCGAACGTCCCATAACGCTTGTTCAAGAAGTCCATTGTTGATCGATAAAGGGGTGTGAACTACGTTAACAACAAAGGAATTCGAGAGTCAAACAGAGGACAGCTAACGCTCTGACCGAACACGCTGAGCTACCGTGCCGGCATAACCACGACTCCGTTTCTCTGCTAGGATTGCACTTCTTGTCCTTGAACCGGTCACTGTTTCTAATTTCCTTCGTTTTCCACAGTTCATTACACCTTCTTCCTGTTTTCATGCTTGATCTGTGTTCAGTTTTTGTTCGCTGGGTCCTCTTACCACTAACTCAGAGGGAGGGGTGCGATGGGGAGTTTCTCTTGTAAGGCATTTGACTCTGTGAATCACAATATTCTTCTACATAAATGGAAGTTTTATGGGGTCATATCTAACCAAAAGAGTGCAGAAATTGTACTTAGAAATTCAACCAATGTAGTCGGGGGTTATTATACTGACTGGTGAGAAAGAATCAATCTTATGTCCATTATTGTGCCTCTTATATTTATACGATCTTCCGTCTAATACACAATAAGCAGAATTACTTATTTTGCAGATGATGCTAGCATACATACAGAAAGAAAAGAAATGCTACCACATGTTCTGAAAAATCTCATTAACTGGGTTCATAAGAATGGTTCCACCCTCCATTTGAAAAAGACACAACATATTCAGTTCTGTACGTCTAGGGGTACCAATGATAAGTGAAGCATATGGTGAGGAAATAATAAATAAAGTGGAAACGACAGTATTCTCAGGTGTCCATATTGACGAGAATTTAAACTGGAAGAAGCACATTTTGGAACTCCTAAAACAACTTAGTCCAACCACATTTGCAATTAGAATGATTGCAAATGTTAGGGAGAGACAAATCAGTAAGCTGCCATATTTTGCGTATTTTCATTCGGTAATGTCATATGGAATAATGGTGTGGCGTAATTCATCCTTAAAAAAGAAAGTCTTCACAGCTCAAAAACGTGCCGCAACATTAATAAGTGGTGAACACTCACGATCGTCTTGTAGACATGTGTTTCAGCAGTTGGGCATTCTGAGTACTGCTTCACGGTATATTTATTTCCTCATGAAATTTAATCCGCCAAACTTCAATAGGGTTTATGACGTACAGAATTACAATACCAGAACAAAAAATGGCATTCATTGCTCCACCTCAAGGTTTTCTTTAGCACAAAGCGGGTTACACAATGCTGCAACAAAAAGTTTTGATGTTTTAGTCAGTGACACAAAATATCTGACAGAGAAAAGTAAAATTTAAAAAACTAAAGAAGTTTCTCATCGATAACTTCTTCAATTCTGTAAAAGAATTTCTATCAAAAAACTTTGATAAATGTCCAGCATGCACCCATATTTAAAATTAAGTTGCGATGTGTACGTAAAATTATTATGACTTATCGTCCAAATGATCCATGGAACATGAAACAAACTAGCTAACTAAGTAACTAACTTTAAGCTGAAGAAGTGGTCATAAGTTTTAAGATATGAATTTTAGAACCATTGTTTACTAGATATTTATTTCCTACTTTTCTCCATATTACCCACTCTGACAGTTGCCTACACTAAATTCTTAGCAACAACAACCCCGGTACATGTATTCCAGTGTCAGAGGTATCAGAACGATATTTGTTTATACCCTTGACTCGGTCGTTTTCGTACCGGGATCCCTTGCCTCAAATTGATACATTTACTGTTCACCGTTATCCCTGAAAGTTTGTATCATTATCAGGGAGTCACATCAAAAAATGAAAACAAATTTCTTTGCAGTACTGCGCATCAGCATCAGTCGTGCATTATATAACTACATATTAAGTGAGATTTACTTGGACTGGTCAGAGTATGCATTACACAGTCACTTACGTAAAAATATACAAAAACTTTAAGGTGACATTTCAGAATCTTACGTGCTTCTAAGCGAGTGTCATCGAGAACTGCACATTAACACTCGTGCGAAGTAATCTCTTGCAATTTTTTGTCTTAAGCATTCCTCGATGATACGTTGATTTCTGTTTTGAACAGTCCCGTCTGCTTTGAGTCTCTCTTGCTGCGGGGGAAAATAGGCTTTTCCAAATGTGAAGAACTGCTGCAACATACAACGTGGCCACATACCTTCTCATAGGAACGGATATTCTATTCAAATTTTAAAATGTTGCAGTCGAGAAAAACTTGTGAAAACTGTACTTAGTCGTCTACGTTATTACTCTACCACAAACCAGTATTCAGTAAAGGTAATCAGATTAAGAAATCTATTTTTTTAATAGAACAACTACATTTTGAAATAGAAGTTATGGGCAACTAACGCAACTTTCCCAATTTGAAGAAAGGGAAAATTGTTGACACATCACAAAAACTCAGCTCATTTGCAAATATCGTGTGTTCCACGGTAAAAAGACACTTTCATGATTCACAAAGTGTGGCTTAACAGCTGAGAATTTAAATAGAACACTGTAACAGAAGAATTAACAATCCTCAAAGTATTTCTTATTTGCAACTGTTAGCTACACCTTCCAGCTACTTCTCGACATAGTCGCCGCTCCGACTTAGATAATTGTCTCAGCGTTGTACCAACTTTCCAATACCCCGTGCTTCACTCCAATTCTCTACGTTGGTCTTGGTTCAAATGGGTCTACGCACTATGAGAATTAACATCTAACGTCATCAGTCCCCTAAACTTAGAACTAATTAACATAACTAACCGAAGATCATGACACACATCCATGCCCGAGGCAGGATTCGAACCTCCGACCGTAGCAGCAGCGCGGTTCTGGACTGAAGCGCCTAGAACCGCACAGTGGCTGGCTTTACGCTGGTGTAGTTCGTTGTTTGTGTCAAAGTGTTGTCTTCATAGGCTACCATTCATGGGAGCAGAGATGAAACTCTGGAGAAGTCAATTACAGAGTCTATTGTGGGCGATCAAAGACTTCTCATGTATAACGCTGTAAGAGCATCTACATTGTCCCTGCATAGAGCGGCCGAGGATTGTTGTCATGAAGAAGGAAACGCATGAAAGTTATGTTATGTGGTTGCATAACATAAGGCGAAATTTCTCACCAGGCTCCCATCACTGACGGGAGACACTACTTTCTAGGCATATTTACTTGCTCACTGTGTGCTCCGAACTGAGAAGAGCTATGTAGCACGCGCATACTAGAGACGCCGCACAACACATTTGTGCAAAGCTTCATCGGATTTCAAGTTATGGAGGGAATGTCTGGGCGTCGAATAAGAAACCCCTGAAACCATCGAGAGTACCGCATTCTTCTCTCATGGTCTCGTTCATGCACGCAGTGTGGTCGCAATGGCAGTGTCTTCGCAGCTCTGTGACATGTGCCGCATAAAATGCCTGTCTCCTTGCTCAATCGGCGCAACGATTTGCTTGGAGAGTTCTCTAAGCGTCTTTGAACATTATCAAAAACCTCTGCATTCAGTAATGGTCTATGTTTAACACTATCACTGTTTAGTACACTAGTTGTCTCCAGGTTCTTTAGAATCGATAAAGTTGTTGCCTTTTTTGGAACATCGCTCACATTGAATTGCTTCCGGAATGCTCTTTGTGTTGTAACCAATGAGTCTGTCTTCCAGTATGTTATCACAATAAAAACCTGTTCTCGAAGTGTGTACTACATCTTCCTGCCAGCTAAAGACTGCAAACTAATCATTAATTTACTCATTCCTGTCACACGGCCCGAAGTAAACACTCCAAGACTTCACAGGCCGTGAGCGTCCAGGCTACGAATGAACTAACACGAACCAAGCAAGCGCGGCAATATACCGGACAAAGATCCTCATGCGGAAAAACGACAACCAACTAGCCAATAACGGGCGGAGCTTCTGGTTCTCCCAGAACTACTAAGATCATTAACGCTAGTAGAGAACAACGCAGAAACTATCACGCAAACAGTACAGTAGGATCACAGTGACCCTCAATTATTTGGCGGAGAAATCGACTGAATATAGAATATTTTATAATGGAATTGGACTCTTATAAACTAAGTATACTTTATTTCACCTTTGTCGTGTACGTTATCAGTCAATATTAGTATTACTTCATCCAAAATTCGAAAGAAAGTTAAAACTGTCATTGAGGCTTCTTAATGATGAAACATGAAAGTGATGCGAACCTAAGGGCTTCATTTGCAGTTGAATCAGATGAAGGTGTTATTCACTTAATAAAATGCACACATTATACAAATATTTTGTGGTGTTCTCTATTATTCACAAACCGATTCACTCATTATTTCGACACTCTTGGAATATGGACTCCAATGTTATCGGCAACTGACCAGCCCTTTAACATTAGAGCTGAGTTTCAACAATGTCCATTCTCACTGTGGATGACTGTATTTTCTTCATCGCTGTCTGAAGATTCGGCATTGTACATAACTGCAGTAAGAGCATCTTCTTCAGAGTCTCTTTCATCAGGAAAGTCACTTACGCCACTCCCATAATTGAATTCTTCTGACAGTGCTTCCCGAACGGCATCCTCCGTTAGTAACATATCATTTCCATGAGCCATTCTCACATAAATGTCGTCCGCAGCTCGTGGTCGTGCGGTAGCGTTCTCGCTTCCCGCGCCCGGGTTCCCGGGTTCGATTCCCAGCGGGGTCACGGATTTTCTCTGCCTCGTGATGACTGGGTGTTGTGTGATGTCCTTAGGTTAGTTAGGTTTAAGTAGTTCTAGGTTCTAGGGAACTGATGACCATAGATGTTAAGTCCCATAGTGCTCAGAGCCATTTGAACCATTTGAACATAAATGTCCGTACGCAGCGGTAGATCAGTTACACGATGTGTACTCCAGGCTCACAGTGATCGTTAAAAAAATATTTCTGTCAAATTAATTAATCAAGAATGTTCCATAACTTCGAACGTCCGTCCTTTACTAGATCTCCCTCAATGCTAAAAATTCACATTGTTGGCGGCAGACTGTATGTGCGGTGGCGCATGGACAGTGACAAACAAAAAATTTGAGGATCACACTGACTTCTAGGGTTCAGCTACCGTTTCCTGTTTCTACGAGATTCCGAAGGAAAATCACGACCAACTGAAGCAGTAGAGCCGGCCGAGGTGGCCGAGCGGTTCTAGGCGCTACAGTCTGGAACCGTGCGACCGCTAAGGCCGCGGGTTCGAATCGTGCCCCGGGCATGGATGTGTGTGATGTCCTTAGGTTAGTTAGGTTTAAGTACTTCTAAGTTCTAGGGAACTGATGACCTCAGAAGCTAAGTTCCATAGTGCTCAGAGCCATTTTTTGAAGCAGTAGAGGTTTATACGGATCACTCTGTGCAAGGAGTCCGTTTTTACCGACTGAGCCACGGAATCCTAAAAAGTACATAACATACACAATGAATACCAATCGAGTGATGACTTAAAGTGGACTGATAGCTCTTGTACACAAAATAGGAGCGCCGCATCCGTAGAACATTATAAACCATATAAAGTGTTAAATAAAAACCTATGAAAGGACAGTTATACATTAGATCAACTGCTTAACGGGAAATCAAGCATAGAAATAAAATTACACGTAAAGGGGGCCGACTATAAAGGGCAGGTATATTCTTTTTTATTAACAGCTGATGGTGGCGCCAAGAGCCGATACAGCAGAAAGAATGCATTCTACTCCTCCGCCGGTCGAGATGGGTTTAGCGGTTGGACGCAAGTTGGCAGAGGCGAAAGGTAAGTCAGCTGCAGTCGGGTTACGATTAGAAGAGTTGGCATTTTTAAAAATTTCGCGAATCCGATATATCAATGTTTGAAAAATATCATTATCGGCCCTCGATATGAAGAAAAATTATCGATATATCGGCGGGAAAAGTGTCGACGGGAAAAATATCGACGCACCGGCCTACAAAAATATGGGATGCACATTGTTAAACTGGGTTTTAGAGCTGTATATTTAAGTATTGATTTATTATTTGCTATCCTGTACATCAACGAGCTAGGAGCCTGCATATACCCTCTACAGCAAGAACTGAAATGAAAACGATGGACGTTCACGCTTGGCGATAACCACTTTTCTAACAATGGTAATTGCAGGCAAGTGGCAGAATAGGTGTACGATCAGTCCGTCGTTCGATTTCGTCACGAAATGGGATTTGTCTGGAAAACTTCATGTCGACTTTGCTAGTCTTTTTTTTTTTCATTTCTGCAAACGCCAACGACCTAGCAGTTGTAGCGTCAAATGAGATTGGTGAAGTTAAAGTTGCAGTTTCTGTTGGTAGCGCCGAACGCCGATTACGTCATCATTTCCCCCCACACGTCTGTGCCCACTGTAAAGACCAATCTTGTCATTTAGATTCCTGTTCATCACTTTCAGCAACTGTTTTTGAAGAATACGGATGCGAAGAAGTAGCACACTAGTTGCGTTAAAAATTGTTTTTAACGGAACTCGTGTGCTATTTCTTCACATCTGGTATCTTGTTATTTTATTCACACCGTCAACCCCGCCCACCCTATCCCCCTCCCCCCCCCCCCCCTCCCCCCAATATGCACTCGGAGTTCTTCGTTGTGCCATCTATACAGTCAGAAAAAGTTTGGACGTAATGAAAGGCCAAAAAGTAGTAAGACTCTTTCACACTGTGAAAGTAAAATTATGTTCCACTACAATTTCAAAAGAACAGCTTCAAATATTTATCGAAAATTGCGAAAAAAGCATTATATAAAATAAAAATATTGGCACTGGATACAGCCATTTCGGTGTCGCTATATCGATATATCGGTGAGAAAGATATCACAGATAAATATCGGTATATTGACATATCGATATTTTATCAACAGTCCTAGTTGCGACGACAGGCAGCAGAGGAAGTCGACACAGAAGCGTGGGAGGGGCCCAAGCACAGGTTTATTTATTTACTTATGTATGTGGTTTCAGATGGTATTCACAAATTCACTTGATATATTTAATGTATACATCTACATAAGACACACTTTTAAAATGTACGATTTATATAAACTTGTATACAGACGCATATACAGATACAAAAATTCAAAAGATTCCTATGATGTGCCCTATTCTTATATTGTTCGCACTTACGAGAACAGTATTAGAAGTAGGAAATGGAATCGTCAGCTGGTTCAGCTTGCGGTGTAATTTGGTTGCATTGAGCGCATGCTACTATTACCTCATTTAAATCATCTCTTACTTCACTGTGATGACTGCTCATTCGATAATCTATAGCTTTAATTTCATAAGAGGCGACAAGGGCTCTAACCGCATTCGATTACTGGGCTCTGGTGAAGTATAATCATTCTGACTCCGTTAAACCATTGTTTCCTAGAACACGTGGCTGTGACTCATAAAAATGTCCCAGAATCAATTTTTGTCTCTACAGTGGAGGGTGCTCTGAAAAAATTTTTACGTGAGCCAGTATCGAATTTGGTATCTCTTATAACATTAGTTACACATTAAAAGGTAAATTTACGTCATCATTGAGAAAGTCCTTGGGATTATGGCGGGAATGCTTATATATTTAAATCTCTTCTAAGAAATTGATTTTGTAGCTGTTTTTAGCTGTATGCAAAAGTTTCGTATCGAGTAAAGGTTGCAGAGAAGAGCGAGATGTCTTATGACGGAGATGTTTGCAACGTGTAATATCGGAATAATTAAATCATTTTCCATCTAGCCAGTGACTTTTCCCTCAGCGACCCATTCAGCATTTTGCAGACTGCACAGGTGATGTAACTGTGTCACTGGAAATCTCGACGTAACCAATAGAGGCCCATCGTTTCAAGTAACACCTGTCTTCATCGGCTCCAATAGGGCCGTTCCAGGAATGGAACTGTAGTCCGGTGGGAGCCGCAGAAAGAACGTTTTGCATTTCAACTGTTCGTTCGCCCGCATCAGTTCGCTCCTCTGGTTTCGCCTCTCAGTTTCTGCCACATTAACAGTGGGGCGGACGCAGTCGCAGATCACGGCGACTTACAGCGGCTGCAGAAAAACCGCCTTTCGGGCGCGCCGCTGCTGCCGCCTGCGGGCGCGCGACGCCGTTTCGAGGCGCCTTCGGCGTCGGCGTCGCCGTCGGCGTCGGCGTCGCTGCAGGACAGGTGTGAGCGGCGTGTCGGCGCCCGGGGAAACCGCACGCTTCACGCCTGCGTCACGGCGCTGCTCCACATAAGATTTGGAGAGGAAAAGCTTATGTAACTTCGTCTTGCTCAATTCTGCTTTCACGTTGGAAGGGGACATGATACACCCAAATATGGTCGCCGGCCCTCGAAACGCAGTACTGGAGTGGCTCAAGAGCAGCGTCCATTCTCCGTGTGGGACCTGGTCCACGTGAACTAGTCGTTTGTAAATTCGTTACACGAAAGTGTCCTATGATTGCAGAAAAGGTACATAGCTTACAGAAATGTCTGATACAGCACTGAATCTAGTATATCCTCATGTTTCATTTACAAATGTTCAATGTGGCTACTTTTTGTAACATGACAAATAACCCAATTGTAATCAGTTTCCTGCCAAATCCTATGAAACAAATCTCGATGTATGGCAGCAGCGATTTGTTATCCTTCGTCGGTGCTCGTTTTCCAGAAACGGAGGAACAAACGCTCTGTCTATAATGTAACCTCAACACAGAAGTCAGGCGATCCTGGTGGCCAGAATACTGTTGCACCACTTCCTATCCAAGTCGGTATACCCATACGGAGATACACAACAACTTCACGATGATAATGTGGTGCCGCACCATCTTGCGGCAAAATACACTACTGGACATTAAAATTGCTACACCAAGAAGAAACGCAGATGGTAAACGGGTATTCATTGGACAAATATATTACACTAGAACTGACATGTGATTACATTTTCACGCAATTTGGGTGCATAGATCCTGAGAAATCAGTATCCAGAACAACCACCTCTGGCCGTAATAACGGCCTTGATACGCCTGGGCATTGAGTCAAACAGAGCTTGGATGGAGTGTACAGGTACAGCTGTCCATGCAGCTTCAACACGATACCACAGTTCACCAAGAGTAGTGACTGGCGTATTGAGACGAGCCAGTTCCTCGGTCAGTTTTCGGTTGGTGAGAGGTCTGGAGAATGTGCTGGCCAGGGCAGCAGTCGAACATTTTCTGTATCCAGAAAGGCCCGTACAGGACCTGCAACATGCGGTCGTGCATTATCCTGCTGAAACGTAGGGTTTCGCAGGGATTGAATGAAGGGTAGAGCCACGGGTCGTAACACATCTGAAATGTAACGTCCACTGTTCAAAGTGCCGTCAGTGCGAACAAGAGGTGACCGAGACGTGTAACCAGTGGCACCCCATACCATCACGCCGGGTGATACGCCAGTATGGCGATGACGAATACACGCTTCCAGTGTGCGTTCACCGCGATGTCGCCAAACACGGATGCGACCATCATGATGCTGTAGACAGAACCTGGATTCATCCGAAAAAATGGCGTTTTGCCATTCGTGCACCCAGGTTCGTCGTTGAGTACACCAACGCAGGCGCTCCTGTCTGTGATGCAGCGTCAAGGGTAACCGTAGCCACGGTCTCCGAGCTGATAGTCCATGCTGCTGCAAACGTCGTCGAACTTTTCGTGCAGACGGTTGTTGTCTTGCAAACGTCCCCATCTGTTGACTCAGGGATCGAGACGTGGCTGCTCGATCCGTTACAGCCATGCGGATAAGATGCCTGTCATCTCGACTGCTAGTGATACGAGGCCGTTGGGATCCAGCTCGGCGTTCCGTATTACCCCCCTGAACGCACCGATTCCATATTCTGCTAACAGTCATTGGATCTCGACCAACGCGAGCAGCAATGTCGCGAACCGATAAACCGCAATCGCGATAGGCTACAATCCGACCTTATCAAAGTCGGAAACGTAGTGGTACGCATTTCTCCTCCTTACATGAGGCATCACAACAACGTTTCATCAGGCAACGCCGGTCAACTGCTGTTTATGTATCAGGAATCGGTTGGAAACTTTCCTCGTGTCAGCACGTTGTAGGTGTCGCCACTGGGGGCCAATCTAGTGTGAATGCTGCGCGAAGCTAATCATTTGCACGTCACAGCATCTTGTTCCAGTCGGTTAAATTTCGCGTCTGTAGCACATCATCTTCGTAGTCTAGCAATTTTAATGGCCAGTAGTGTAAATTCTATGCCCGTTTCCTGTCGTAATTGAGCCATTAGATAATGTTCAAGCACATCTAGGTACGATATTCCAGTAAGAGCTGACTCGGCGAAAAAGAAAGGATCGTAAATCCTGTTACAGCTTACAGAGCAAAAAAGCATTTACCTTAGGCGAGTCCCATTACATGTTGGAATACGCGACGTGGTTTCTGCTCACCCCATATCTCAGAAATATGTGGGTTCACTGTACTGCAGGTATGGAATGTGGCTTCGTCACTGAACACGATTTTATTCCGAAAATCATGTTTAATCTGCATTTCTACACGAACCTCAGCTCGTTTTTCTTTGTTAAAGCTTGCAACAGTTCCAGTTCGATCTCGCCCCTCATGTGTAACTATCAGCTGTGAAGCGTATTATGCTGCTCTGAAGAAACAATTTCAGCGTGTTCGCCGCCACAAAAATGCAAACGTACTTCTCCTTATCCGTGGCAACGCAGCGCCTCATACACTCCAACTGCCCAACAGTACTTCCATCACTGCCGGCCGGTGTGACTGAGCGGTTCTAGGCGCTCAGTCCGGAACCGCGCGACTGCTACGTTCGCAGGTTCGAATCCTGCCTCGGGCATGGATGTGTGTGATGTCCTTAGGTTAGTTAGGTTTGAGTAGTTCTAAGTTGTAGGGGACTGATGACCTCAGATGCTAAGAGCCACTTCCATCACTGCCCAACACTACCGGCTATTAACTTCCAACAACGAGTCCAACAAGCCACAGAGTCTCTTACAAAGAAAACACAGTCAGAGATCCAATTCAAAGCGCTACACAGCTCTGCCAACACAGAAGCAGCCCACTTACACACAGTATGTGGATGATGGGGAAGTTACTGACGCTATAGGATGTTGGCTCTGACATCGACAAGGCAAGAGTTCTAACATGCGGACAAACAGTTTCTTCCACTAAGGTGGCATAATGCCGCCGCGTTGAACGGAGATTATGTTGAAAAATATTTTTTTGCACACAAAAAAGTGGGGGATAATATGGTGTATTGGAATCCTGAATAAAACCAATCTGCTTTCAGAAAAAAAATATTGCATTAATTATCGAACACCCCTCGTTTGTTAATGCGAATTGCGACCATTGCTTAACTGTTTGTAGTGGATAATTCGTGTGTACGAACTACGACAGAAGTGATTGAGCTTAGCTGTAAGTGACAAAATGGTTCAAATGGCTCTGAGCACTATGGGACTCAACTGCTGAGGTCATTAGTCCCCTAGAACTTAGAACTAGTTAAACCTAACTAACCTAAGGACATCACAAACATCCATGCCCGAGGCAGGATTCGAACCTGCGACCGTAGCGGTCTTGCGGTTCCAGACTGCAGCGCCTTTAACCGCACGGCCACTTCGGCCGGCCTGTAAGTGACCATGCACCTTTAGTTGAAGGCAATATTTATAACATCATTTATAATAATAACAATAATAAGTAAATACAAGTAATCGTAAAAATAAAAGCCAAATACGGAAGTCATTGCACAGCGAATTAGGTGTTTCATACACAAATATTCTGGGAGTATGACGTACAACTAACCGGAAACGTATTTTACAAGTGCTATAAATCCAACTTCACAATAAACCATTTGCCATAACGAGTGTTTAGTGTTTTCATGTTATGGGAACCCCAAGACGACGAGCTCGTTAAAGTTGGAGTGCAGAACTCAAGTTAAACGAAGTTGCAGCGGAAAATATGCTGTGGCCTTTTAGAAGGAAACTTGGTATGACGCATTCTGTATGTTGTAATGTCTTTTATCTGTTGGTCTAAACATTGTACGTTAGTCGTGGTTAGATTTGTGCCGATCCTTCCCCTCTAAGGACATTAAGTTACGCTATGGTATGTTCACTATGGAATTTCTCACTATGGTATGGAACGGCACTTGGTCAAGCATCGGTCTTGTTTAGTTAGTGGCCACTTCAGCTGGAGAGATCTCGAGACCGACAAACTAAAGAGTTCATCTGGTACTAAACCAATCCATTTAGAATTTTTACTGCTTATCTAGGTTACGGTTTTTCCCTCTTGAATTTGACTGTTGATGTGATAGTCCAATGTTTGTGCGTGACTATGAACCCCCCTTAAAGTAGGTAATAGTGCGTTAACTACCATGGGTGGATTTCCTGATTTTTTTTTTTTTTTTCTATTTCAAAAGCTGCTTTGCGTCTGATATTTAGTGGTGCTATGGCCGCAAGTGGGTAAATTGTGTGGGTTGGTGTAGGTCTCAGGTATACGGTGACAGTACTAACAGTGTCATTTAAAGCGACATCTACTTCTCTGGAGTGGCTAGACGCCTACCATATTAGTGCCATACGTTCTCTGGCTGAAAAAGGAAGTTACATTGCAGATGATCGAAGAACTTCAGGTTTCGATCCCCATATTGAACGAATCAGTTTACGTATATTTTTTTTAGCACATAATTTTTCCTCTTACACCATTCCAGTGCTTTTCAAACGACAGTCTACGACTATGGTGATCCATAATTATTTACTTTGGTGCACTACTGCAGTCTAACCGCTGTCCATTCTGTTTACAACTGTCTTGCGGCTTCCATATGACGCAGGTGGAATGCGCGTACTTGCGTTTTTTTTTGGATTAGGTAGAAGATGATTTTCTTCAAAGTAGTTCCCCAAAGTATGCAGGTATGCAAAGCATGCTGAAGTAAAGCAGGTGTGTTCATCACTACATAGACCCAGATGTATTCAAAGAATGCTGAAGTAAAGCAGACGTGCATGGACCCCAAGGTGTGCAAAGCGTGCTGAAGTAAAGCAAATACATTCGCCACTACACGGTTTATTAGCATTTAGTTTTACATTTAACGTTAACAAATTTCTGTTTCATTAATGTTTTTCTGTTAGATGAATATCAGTTAGACTTTAGGAAAGATAAAGCCAAGAGAGGCAGTTCTCATGTTGCGGTTGATGATGGAAGCAAGGCGCATTCATACGATTTGTCAGTCTGGAAAAAGCGTTCGACGATGTAAAATGGAGCAAGATGTTCGAAATTTTAAGAAAAATAGGGATAAGCTATAGGGAACAAGAGTAATATTCAAGATGTGCAAGAACGAAGAGGGAACAATAAGAGTGGATGTCCAAGAACAAACTGCTCGGTTTAAAAAGGGTATAAGACATGGATTCAGTCTTTCACCCCTACCGTACAGTCTATACACTGAACAAGTAACGAGGGAAATAAAAGAAAGTGCAAGAGAGAGATTAAAATTCAGGGTGGAGGTATGTCCGTGGCAAGATTCGCTGATGGCATTCCTATCCTGAGTGAAAGCGGAGAAGAATTAAATGATCTGGTGAATGAAGTGTACAGTCTAATGGGTACAGAATATGGACTGACAGCAAATCGACGAAAGAAGAAAGTAAAGACAAGTAGCAGAAATGAGAACAGCGAAAAAACTAAGATGAGAATTGGGCATCACGAAGTAGAGGATGTCAAAGAGTTCCGCTACCTGGGCAACAAAAAACACACGGTGGACGGAGCATGGAGGACATAAAAATCATACTAGCAGGGGCAAAAAGGGCACTCCTCAACAAGAAAAGTCTACTAGTATCATACACAGGCCTTAATTCGAGGAAGAATTTCTGAGAATGTACGTTTGGAGCACAGCATTGTATGTTGAAGTGTGGTGTCACAGCCAGTCACCACACTTGCTAGGTGGTAGCCTTTAAATCGGCCGCGGTCCGTTAGTATACGTCGGACCCGCGTGTCGCCACTATCAGTGATTGCAGACCGAGCGCCGCCACACGGCAGGTCTAGAGACTTCCTAGCACTCGCCCCAGTTGTACAACCACAACATGAAGAAACATGGATTGTGGGAAAACCTGAACGTAAGAGAAGTAAAGAGAATGAAAGGCTTAGGGATCTGGTGCTACAGAAGAATGCTGAAAATTAGGTGACTGGTAAGGTAAGAAATGTGGAGGTTTCCATATAATCGGCGAGGGATGGAATATATGAAAACACACACAAAAGGAAGGGACAGGATGATAGGACATTTGTTAAGACGTCAGAGAAGAAATTCCACGGTACTAGAGGGAGCGAGCCGAAGAGGATAAAAACTATAGAAGAAGACAGAGATCGGAATACATCCAGCAAGTAATTGAGGACGTAGCTTACAGTTGCTACTCTGAGATGAAAAGTGATGGCGTGCCGCACCAAACCAGTCAGAAGATTGGTTTTTTTAAAGTGTTTCGACAAGTCTGCATTATGTATCCACTCTACTTCGGCCAACGTCAGATATTTTGTTGCCCCAACAGCAAAACCATCTATTACTTTTAGTGTCTCATTTCCTAATATAATTCCCTCATCATTGCTTGATTTAGTTTAATTCACTGCATTGCGTTACTGTATTACAAACGAAGGTGTTGAGGCTTTGAAATGTATGACAACTCGTCAGGGCCACGGGGTGAGGATGGTAAGTGATTCCATGGCTGCACGTACTTCACTGCTCATTCATATACTAGCGTTTCAGTAGACTGCCTCAGGGATGTATCGTTATTCAGGTTCCAAGACTATTAACTACTTTTTTCACCTGATACTTAATCATCCAGAAAATTAAAGAGGCTATTCTGCACTGAACCTTCGGGGTACCCTTATTCACAAATGAACTTATATTTAGTTTATATTCATTATATTTTCCTGACAATGCACTGAAAGCTCTCATTTGCCTCGAAGCTGAGACAGTTTTAATTTACTGCGATTATTTTCTTTATGTGTTACTTTACCCGTTTCTAATGTTCTGTAGCCGGCCGCGGTGGACGAGCGGGTCTAGGCGCTTCAGTCCGGAACCACGCGACTGCTACGGTCGCAGGTTCGAATCGTGCCTCGGGCATGGATGTTTGTGATGTCCTTAGGTTAGTTATGTTTAAGTAGTTCCAAGTTCTAGGGGACTCATGACCTCAGATGTTAAGTCCCATAGTGCTCAGAGCCATTTGAACCATCTGTAAACATGCCAGATGCCTATGACCACAAATTCAATAGGTGAAACAAACAGATGTTTTATGAACTCAGGAATGTCTCTACATTCAGGCCGGTTTTAGAATAACTGGTACTGAAAATCGAAAAACACCAATAAAACGAAAACATGAAAGGAGTCAAATCCATTTCAGAATCCATGCAGGTAGACTTTTTTTGTTTCTTTTCCTCAAATCCTAATCGATATTGAGATACTGATATCCTTGCTGTGGATGTCATGTTAAACTGCAGAAAGACTGGGACTGCACATCAAGACAGTAAAACAGCATTTCTTAAAAAAAGATGCTGTCGAGTTTACTATTTAGGTGCAGTGGAACACTAATGAATACTTCACTGTAAAAAATATTATTCATACATATTAGGAAAACGAATGTATATAGTGTGTATATATATGGTCCACATCTCCTCCTGAACCTCTCGACTGATTTCAACCATACTTGGTACATATATCGCTTACCATCTGGAAAGAAACACTGTGAGGCTAAGAACCAGCAACTTCCTATTGTGGTGGAGGCGATAACTTGAAGAGAGAAGAGGTGTGGAGGAAATGGCCAAAGAGAAATGGCGAAGGAGGAGATTGCTGCAGATGGGGAGAAGGAGGGGATGGAGAGAGAGAGGGGAGGAGGAGATTAACAGAGAGAGGGGGAGAAGGAAATGGACAAAGAGACAGGGGGGAGGAGATGCATTTAGAGGAGGCAGACGAGAGGTAGAAAAAGGAGCAGGTGGACAGAGGGGGAGGAGCAAGTGGACAGAGAGTGGGTCACGAGGAGATTGGCAGAGGAAGCGGCTGGAGGAGGTGTACAAGGAGTGGGGGTGTAAGAGGTGAACAGAGAGAGTGGATGGAGAAGATGGTTGGAGGGGGTCAGGAAATGGATAGGGACTGGGGGTGGAGCGGATGGACAGAGATAATGCAGGTGATGGACAAAGAGAGAGTGGAGGAGAAGATGTTCAGAAGGGGAAGGAATCAAAGGGTAGAGAGGAGGGAGCTGACGGAGGAAGGGGAAGAATGTGCTGAACAGGGGAAGTGGAGAAGGAGATGGAGAGAGAATTGGAGGTGGAGGAAGTGGACAGAGAAAGGTGATGGTGGAGATAGGCAGGGGGAGGGGGGGGGGAGAAGGCGATAGACAGAGAGAGGGAAGCAGGAGATGTACTGGTAGGAGACCGGGATAAATACATACCCAGGCAACGCCATGTACTCAGCTATTACTGTATAAATTACTATTTCTACGTATTAGCTAAGAAAGTGTAGTGGTTTGGTAGTTAGGACACTTCACTGACATTCTTGCGAAGGAAGGCTAAGTTTACTGGTCGATAATGTTAGGTTCGTTTCCTCTAGTTTCAATTCAGACGAACACCGAGATGATTCATTCAACATGGCCACTGTCTATATTTTCCACCATCTTTGTTAACATAAATTAGTGCTGGGTCTCTAATAATCTAGGTTTTCACAAGATACGAACCACTAATCTTTCTTTCTTCGTTTTGCAATTGTTGTCCTCTACTTACCCATAGCGACAAAATGACGCGCTGACCCTTGAACTATTTCCCGTCACGTGTATAAGTTCAGGGTTTCTTGTAGCCATTAGCCCGAAGACTGGATGGACACAGCTCTCCACGGTAGTGTATATCGAGCGAGCCTCTTCATCCCTGGGTATGGTTCAAATGGCTCTGAGCCATATGGGACTTAACTGCTGAAGTCATCAGTCCCCTAGACTGTAGCGCCTAGAACCGCTCGGTCACTCTGGCCGGCATCCCTGGATAGCTGTTGCAGTTTGCATCCACTGGAGACTGCTTAATGTTTACAAGCCTTGTAATTTTTAAGCCTTCTTTCGCTCCTATACTCTCACCCCACTCCCAACACACATCCTCCATTACCGGAGTAACTATTTCCTTTTTATCTACCATCACTCTCCAAAGTCCCTAGAATCTCGAAACTGAAGTCTTGTGCTTACAAAAGTTCTAAGCAACATTTCACTCCCTGCATTTTATAACTAGTAGCTTTTGAGTATCAACGAAAGTACTGCAGCCAAGACAGCCAACATATTTTATAAAGCTACAGTTGCTAAAAATGTGGATTTCTTTATCGCCAAACCATTTTACGTAAAAGTTCAGTGTCGCCTCGGTTAGGATACCGTTCGCAAATGCAACAGTTGTGCTTATATTCCGTGGACCTTCAACCACTGTTCCATATCCCGAGGACACAACTGAATATTCTATACTTTCCCATCCTAATTACATAATTGAGCGACATTTACGAGGGACGCTCAGTACGTGATGCAATACATATTTTTTTCTCGGCCAATTTCGGTTCAAAAAAATGCGGAACTTGTTTGTGGGGCATCGTGGGACACAAATATATAAATATGTATAAAAAAGAAAAACATATTTTAGTAGAAATCTTTTAATCTTGTATCTCTGTATCCAATGCAAACAAACATATCTGAAACATGTACAAATTCTTTGAAACGACAGAGTAAATGTAATGCGCAGTGGATAGAACCAACTCTACCGTCCGTGTAAGTACAATTCACTGTCAGAAATTCACGTTTTTTAACCGCTAATGTGCCTTTTCTATACCAACCATTTTTATCACTAGCAACAGGCGCAAAACAGCCTACACTGCCCGTGGTCTGCGACTGCGAAAGGACATCTGTACTCTTTACCAACACCAGCCATCTAAATAAACAATTTTCCACCTGAAGATGACGGTGTGAACCATCGAAACGTTAGCACACTGGACTCGCATTCGGGAGGGCGACGGTTCAAACCCGCGTCCGACCATCCTGATTTAGGTTTCCAGCGATTTCTCTAAATCGGTTCGGGCAAATACCGGGATGGTTCCTTTGAAAGGGCACGACACACTTCCTTCCCCAGCCTTCCCTATTCCGATGGGACCGACGATGTCGCTGTGGCGCTGTTTGGTCTTCCCCACGCCAGCCAACCAACCATCGAATCACGTAGTGTCAAAATAAACAAGTGAGTGACGCAGAAACGGTTTCATTTGTATGTGAATCTTTCTACTTGTGCCAACTGCCCTATGTACTGTAGTAACCATTGTTGCTAGAACTGCCTCATCGTCACAATGACTGTTTCAATATAGTATTACTCAAAGTGGCTTAGTCTATTTGTTGTCATTAGCTCTAATTCATGAATAAGTTGCGAATTATCTGCTGTAGATTGATTTAAGAGATGGCATTTAGTAATTTTTCTTAGAATGTCTTGTCACGCCCGCCACTTACAAAACTATAGTTTTCTGAAACGAATGTTGGATGATTAAATTCTCCTTCAATGATGATAGTACGATTAGGGACTAAACTAGTAGCGAACAGATGGCTTCTCTAGGGTTTTACGCTGCATTTGGTGGTGGTCGATACAAACACCGTATTCTTATGCCCGCCTCTGATTCTGAGTCTTGCCTAAAAGACCTAACAGGCAGTTTTAATTTCCGTCTCACTGGATTTGAGTACCTTGTCTGCCTCACCAGTCTATTTCCCGATAGTTTATCCTTTAGGTATACACTTACATTTACCCCGATAATCTCTTCGTTTCTGGTTTCAGCTAGCTTTCTGTACCTAATGTTCTACGAACTCCGTTGCTTTTTGGGAGTGCTTCGAACTCTGTTGCAAATGCTTCGACAGTCGGTCGCTAGGGTTTTAAGCATTGCATCTGTGGGTGCCATTTCTTTCACTCTTTTGGTAATACTTCGTGGTCTCTAACAGCTTTCGTTATCTGGAATTGATGGACAGTCACCTAAGCAAAAAACCGTCGCGTGCAACCCACATGCAACATGCGCCTGTGTAGCTGCCTCTGATGTATATTACACACCTGTCCCGTTTAGGGGGACCATTTCTCAACCCTGTGAAGTAAGTCCAGGAAGTGGGAGCATAGGTCACCACAGAACCAACGAAATCTCTCTTTCAACCCATCCACTCGGCTCGGAATCAGGATCTATCAACAATCACGTTACTTGGACGAAGGCCTCTCATATAAGCACTTGCATAAATTTAGAAAGAATGTGTTGTGTAAACATGTGTCTAAGTCCAGTGTTTTATGAAGAAATTAAAGAATACTGACATGTGTTGTATAGTACGCAATCTACTTCTACAATGTTAACATCATGAATTTCGAGTCACGTAGACGAGTGTGAAACCGTATACAAAATTTAGTCCAACAGTACCACAGTAAGGCAGTAGACATACTGAAAATACTATCAAAATGGTTCAAATGGCTCCGAGCACATCTGAGGTCATCAGTCCCCTAGACTTAGAACTACTTAAACCTAACTAACCTAAGAACATCACACACATCCATGGCCGACGCAGGATTCTAACCTGCGACCGTAGCAGCAGCGCGATTCCGGACTGAAGCGGCTAGAACCGCTCGGCCACAGCGGCCTGCGAAAATACTATCACATTCGCTAATAATGGCTTTGTATGGCGATTGGTTACATAATATTGTCTCAAGGTACTGACTAAAAAGAAAACGGGTATACACAGCGCCAAACCTGTTATTTTCTGTTTGTCAATTTAGCAATCATAGACAGTCGCTCGCTCGTCGAAAGATCCGTGTCTAAAGAATGTAAAATTCCAAAAGTCTCACCAATATCCAAGAAACGAAATAGTAGTAATTCGCTGAATTGCAAGCCCATGTAACTAACGTCGATTTGCAGTAGGATTCAGAAACTTGCACTGTGCTCGAAAATTATGAATCACCTCATAGAAAACTATTTATTGACAAACAGCCAACATGGTTTCAAAAAATACCGTTGTTGTGAAACACAATTAGTTCTTTATTCTCACGAAGTAATGAGTGCTATCGACAAGGTATGTCAAATTGGGTCCATATTTTTAGATTTCCAGGTGGCTTTTGACACCGTTCCTCACAAGCGACCTTCTCATTGAATTGCGTTCCTATGGCGTATCGTCTCAATTGTGTGACTGGATTCGCGATTGCCTTTCGGAAGAGCCCAGTAATAACTGACGGAAAGTTATCGAGTAAAGCATAAGTAATATCTGGCATTCCTTAAGGAAGTGTTAATAGGACCTTTGCTGTTCCTGATCTATATAAACGATTTAGGAGACAAAGCGAGAAGCCCATTTACTCTGTTTGCAGATGATGCTATTATTTGCCGTCTTGTAAAGTCACCACCCGATCAAAACCAACTGCAAAATGATTTAGACAAGTTATCTCCATAGTGCGAAAAGTGGCAATTGACTCTAAACAGCAAAAGCTTGAGCTCATCCACATGAGTACTGAAAGGAATCCACTAAATTTCGGTTGCACGATAAGTTACACAGATCTGAAGGCTGCCAGTTCAACTAAATACTTAAGGATTATAGTAACGAATAACTTAAATTGGAACGATCACGTAGAAATGTCGTGGAAATGCAAAACAAAGACTGCAGTTTATTGGCAGAACGCTTAGAAAACGCAACGGGTGTGCTAAAGCGATTGCTTACACTACGCTTGTCTGCCCTCTTCTGTATTGCTGTGCAGTGCGGGATCCGTATCAGTTACGATTGGCGAAGGACATCGAAAAAGTGCAAAGCAGGCCATCTCGTCATGTATTGCCTGGGAAGAGGGGAAAGTGTGCCATGGCTATAATACGCGAATTGGAATGGTAGTCATTGAAACAAAGTCGTTTTTCGCTGCGGCAAGGCCTTTCATGAAATTTCGATCACCAGCTTTCTCCTCAGAGCGTGAAAATATTTTGTTGACGTCCACCTACATAGGGAGAAATGATAATCATAAGGAAATAAGAGAAATCATAGCTCGCACGGAAAAATTTAATGGTCGTGTTTCCCGTTCGCTGTTCGAGAGTGGAACGCTAGAAGAGTAACTTGAAGATGATTCACATTCAAATGAAACAGTTTCTGCGTCACTCCTTGGTTGATTGGTTGATGTGGAGAAGGAGACCAAACAGCGACATCGCCGGTCCCATCGGAATAGGAAAGGATGGGGAAAGAAATGTCGTGCCCTTTCAAAGGAACCATCCCGGTATTTGCCTGAAGCGATTTAGAGAAATCGCTGAAAATCTAAATCAGGAGGGTCGGCCGTTGGTTTGAACCGTCGTCTTCCCGAATGCTAGTCCAGTGTGCTAACGTTTCGATGGTTCACACCGTCATCTTCAGGTGGAGATTTGTTTATTTAGATGGCTGGTGTTGGTAAAGAGTACAGATGTCCTTTTACAGTCGCAGACCAAGGGCAGTGTAGGTTGTTTTGCACCTGTTGCTAATGATAAAAATTTTTGATTTGGAAAAGGCACATAGAGGTTAGAAAACGTGAATTTCTGACAGTGAATTGTACTTACAGAGACGGTAGAGTAGGTCCTCTCCACTGCACATTACATTTACTCTGTCGTTTCAAAGAAGTTGTACATATTGCACATATGTTTGTTTGCATTGGATACGGAGATACAAGATTAAAAGATTTCTACTAAAATACGTTTTTCTTTTTTTATGCATATTTATATATTTGTGTCCAACGATGCCCAACGAACAAGTTCCGCATTTTTTCAACCGAAATTGGCGGAGAAATAATGTACTGCAGAGCGGTCTAGGCGCTGCAGTCATGGACTGTGCGGCAGGTCGCGGCGGAGGTTCGAGTCCTCCCTCGGGCATGGGTGTGTGTGTTTGTCCATAGGATAATTTAGGTTAAGTAGTGTGTAAGCTTAGGGACTGATGACCATAGCAGTTAAGTCCCATAAGATTTCACACACATTTGAACATCGCCGGCCGTTGTGGCCGAGCGGTTCTAGGCGCTTCAGTCTGGAACCGCGAGACCGCTACGGTCGCAGGTTCGAATCCTGCCTCGGGCATGGATGTGTGTGATGTCGTTGGGTTAGTTAGGTTTAAGTAGTTCTAAGTTCTAGGTGACTGATGACCTCAGATGTTAAGTCTCATAGTGCTCAGAGCCATTTGAGCCATTCGATTTGATGAACTCTCTGCCGGGGCATTTATTGTGAATTCCAGATTAATTATGCAGATGTAGATGAATCAGTCCTGTCTGCTTCACGTTTCTGCGCCATTGTATTAACGAGCTGTATTAACCAGAAAAAGAACTGCTTCGATAAGGGTCAGCGAGCTTCGTTTTGTATCTACCTGTGGAAATTTTTCATGTTTTCTGTCGAAGCGCTGTCATTAGTACAATCTGATTTGTCAGAAGTTGTGCTGAATGAATCGTGATGGAGTCTCAGAAAAGAAAATTGCGTTTAGTAGTCTCAGCAATTCATTTCTTTTTTTCTCGGAAATCACCGAATGGTGTCTAGTTTCGTTAGCTCGGTATTATCTGTGAGAAATGCGGACTTGCGGCATTAATCTGGCCGTAGATTGTTAATATTTGCGCCTGTGGTTCCACAAGTCATTTGTCTCTGCGCCTGAGAAATTAATTTCCGTGATTCACTCCCGCCCGCTTTTAAGGCTCTTCCCACAGGGGGCTGCGAGTAATCTTTCATTTGCGGTTTTAACTAGGCATTCCAGTTATGCTAATGCGGCGGGCGCCCGGCGCTCGTGAAGGAGCCATCTCGGCCGGTAATCCAGCGACGCGGCTCTGGCTCGCTCGCTCGCGCTTCGCTTACGCTCTGGCGCGCTCGGAGCTGAATGGGAGACCGCGGGACAGACAGACAACTGGCCGGCGTCCTTGTGACACGCGTCATCGGCCGTGACGTAACGAGCCGGCAGCCGCTGTGTGGAGCGGGTTGCCTGCCCAGCGTCCCACCAAAAACAACAGAAGAGCGCCGCAGCCGCGTGTTTGCCCACGAGCGAAAGTAATTGGATTTTCCGGATGAGTAATGGCTGCGAGATACAGTATCTCCGTTCCGTGTGAGACCGCGTGTTCTCCGAAGGCTCCGCCGCGCTCGTAAATAGATTTGCGGGGGAAGGGGTCCGCCGGGCGACATCGTCGGATTTACGAACGAGGCGCGGGGCGACAAGGAGGTGTTGTCAGCGATGAAGAGGGCGACCGTGCGTTGCAGGGACGGACGAGTGGGTCGTTGAGAGGAAAGCGTGACCCGGTCACGCGTGTGCCGGCCTCGTTTTACCTGCGTGGCGCGGGCGGTTCTCCCAAGCTTTCGTCGACCCGCTCCTATTCTACTGTTTTTTTTTTTTTTTCCTTCAGTATTTGGTGTCCCGACCGCGGTGAGTCAACGAAGACGGAGTAAAATTTCACACTGGACGAGGGCCAGGGAGCGCATTAGCGCCGCATATCTACGATCTACAGCGACGTACTTACCTCGGGAATCGCCGTGAAGTGGGTGGCTGAGCGTACTTTTTGTGCTGCCACGTACTGAGCTTTATGTCCGTTCCGTGACAAAAAAAATTGTTGTAAACCTCTGTGCGACCTGTTATTTGTCCAATTTTATCTGTGCCATCTCTACAGCATATACACAGTGAGTTGCGTAAAGGGGTTCCTCACACGCCCGATACTTACCGCGCTGTGCTAAGTACCAGAATGAAAAGAGCTCCTATCTTAGCACAAAAAAGGCGAATCTGTCCTGGGCAGAGTTAGAGATGTAAAAGAAGGAATCTACCTTTTATGATTATCTGGCGTTTCAAGACATTTAAATCAAAGTTCTCGCTTTTTTGCTTCTTATTACTAGTACCCATGTCATGTAATATAATGCATCGCGTCAGGTAAAGGAACATGATACATAACGTCACGTGTAACATGACACATACCATCACTACTACTACTACGTGATCTGTCCCAGTGGACCGCACGCATCTACAAGTTTCCTCCTCCATTGTATTCTGTCCATTGCTGCTATCCGCCATCCGTTCACATGTATTGACACTTGGTTTAAATCTTCATGGAGTCTATCCTTCCAACGCTTCTTGGGTGTCCCTGGCGGTCTCTTTTCTGCTGCAGATGTGAAATCCCGGAACTTCCGAGGCCATCTGTGATCCTCCATCCGGGCCGCATTGCCGGCCCACTGCATTCGTTTGGCTTTGACAGTTCCTGCTATGTTGGTCTGCTGGTATAGTTCCTCAAGCTCTCGGTTGTATCTGATCTTCCATTCCCCTGTACCTGCATCCAGAACCGGACCGAAGATTTTCCGAAGCACTTTTCTCTCAAAAACAAGGAGCTTATGGAAGTCCTGTTTCCGGATACTCCATGTCTCACAGCCATATAGAACAGCAGGCTGGATCAGGGTTTTGTACAGTCGAATCTTGAACTGTCTGGAAAGATATCTGGACCGAAGCAGTTGTGCTAGGCTGTTTTCTGCTTGTATCCTGGCATTGATCTTTGCTTCACATGACTAGTGCCCCTAGGTATTTGAATTCTTGCACTCTCTTGTAGGACTGGTCCCCAGCCTGCAGTGATCACAGATGATCAGCACTCTGATAATGACCATGCGTCATAACGAGGTACTCTGTCTTGGCTTCGTTTATGTTTAGCCCAAATTTGCTGGCAGCCTCCTTTAGTGCTTTGGTCATTTGCTCCAGCTCCTCTTCCGACCTAGAGAGTAAACAGATGTCGTCTGCATAGGCTAAGTATGCCATATCGTCACATCATACAAAATGGCAAGTTTAGGATCCATGTATTTCCACACTGGTGTACTTCCTATTACAGATGCACCACCACTCTCGATACATCCTACTCTCTAGAGGCACAAAAATTTGTGCCTATTTTTTCTTACACCCCTCACGACACGTATAACAGGGGTGGGCCTAAAGAGACCTCTCACGGCTGGAAGTAGGATTAACACGTAAAAAAGCTCGAATACTTTAAGATGTCATGACTTAAATAATTTCTTTGAAACTGCAAGAGTCGAAAAGCTGGTTTCCTTGCTTTACATTCCCACCTCCGCCCAGGACATATTCACCTTCTTTGTGCTACAATTTTTCATTCTGGTTCCCAACTTTTACTCTAGCATAACTTTTACATTAGACCGCCATAGCTTGTCAATCGATGTAGATTTTCGTTGATTTTAGCGACGACAGATCCGGTACAGGTTTTTTTATAGTCTTTACAACCATGTTGCTTATGCCGTTGTGTCCGCAGCTCGTGGTCGTGCGGTAGCGTTCTCGCTTCCCGCCCCCGGGTTCCCGGGTTCGATTCCCGGCGGGGTCAGGGATTTTCTCTGCCTCGTGATGACTGGGTGTTGTGTGATGTTCTTGGGTTAGTTAGGTTTAAGTAGTTCTATGTTCTAGGGGACTGATGACCATGGATGTTACGTCCCATAGTGCTCAGAGCCATTTGAACCTTATGTTGTTGCAACGGATAAAGCTTTCATAAAACAACAGGACGATCGTTAATTATGTCTACCTTCTTACAAAATTTGCGCCGACTCGCGCAAGTCTGAAACATGGAAGCTGCGAACGTAAAAAAAACCTCTCAAAAGAAGTTTTTGCAGGTAAAATCCGAATGAAGCTAGATTTTTGAAAGGGGGTTTTCAGTTTTATCGTAAGAATGCATTTTTAATGTATTTCATTCGCTTTGCGATCTTTCAATTCACGTGCTACATTTAGCTCCACTTTAAGCTATCGTATCAGTACAACAGATAAAGACTGATAGAAAAAATTCGTTTCTACTCTCTGCTTTTTCTAAAAAGTTTTAACCGATTCATACACGTTTAAAGTATAGAACTGCCACACATCAAAAACCTGCCAGAGAAGCGTTAAACCGTGGTGTCTCGACAAATCAGGAAGGCTATTGGATAAAAAAATTTCGTTTTCACTTTATCCATTTATCTACCTTCCTGAAATGTTTGGACCTATTCGTACAACTATAAAGTATAGAAACGGCGAACTTCAAAAACCTCATCTTATACTAAGGCCCAGTACACCGATGGACCAAATTTGATCGATCGGCCTCTCTCCAGTCCGAAGTTGTTTAACAGTAACTGTTTTCGCACGTAAAATCTACTTCTACATCTACATCTACATCTACATCTACATTTATACTCCGCAAGCCAGCCAACGGTGTGTGGCGGAGGGCACTTTACGTGCCACTGTCATTACCTCCCTTTCCTGTTCCAGTCGCGTATGGTTCGCGGGAAGAACGACTGTCTGAAAGCCTCCGTGCGCGCTCTAATCTCTCTAATTTTACATTCGTGATCTCCTCGGGAGGTATAAGTAGGGGTAAGCAATATATTCGATACCTCATCCAGAAACGCACCCTCTGGAAACCTGGCGAGCAAGCTACACCTCGATGCAGAGCGCCTCTCTTGCAGAGTCTGCCACTTGAGTTTGTTAAACATCTCAGTAACGCTGTCACGGTTACCAAATAACCCTGTGACGAAACGCGCCGCTCTTCTTTGGATCTTCTCTATCTCCTCCGTCAACCCGATCTGGTACGGTTCCCACACTGATGAGCAATACTCAAGTATAGGTCGAACGAGTGTTTTGTAAGCCACCTCCTTTGTTGATGGACTACATTTTCTAGGGACTCTCCCAATGAATCTCAACCTGGTACCCGCCTTACCAACACTTAATTTTATATGATCGTTCCACTTCAAATCGTTCCGCACGCATACTCCCAGATATTTTACAGAAGTAACTGCTACCAGTGTTTGTTCCGCTATCATATAATCGTACAATAAAGGATCCTTCTTTCTATGTATTCGCAATACATTACATTTGTCTATGTTAAGGGACAGTTGCCACTCCCTGCACCAAGTGCCTATCCGCTGCAGATCTTCCTGCATTTCGCTACAATTTTCTAATGCTGCAACTTCTCTGTATACTACAGCATCATCCGCGAAAAGCCGCATGGAACTTGCGACACTATCTACCTACTCCGTACAATGGAGGCCAAATGATGGAGGCTGTCTTTGCACGTAAAATCCTAAAATGGTGACTGTTTTTGCACGTAATATCCGAAGGACTGTGACTGTTTTATCACATAAAATCTGAACGGTGCAGGTAAAACAGTGCAATTAGCTGAGCATTAATGTCAGCCCAATTGAAATCTTTTGTAAAAGGAATTAATCGGTTCGCACAATTTGCCTGGGCGTCAGCCGCAGTTCGTCTACTGTAATAGCAAGACGGTTGTTCGAATGGCTGTACAAACAGACGCTGGTCAGGGCTAAACCAAACACTTTGCATCCCATATTCCTAGCTCAAACAGGAAGCGAGCACCAAGATCCCCCACAAACAGCGATTGGCACGAGGCTTTTTGAGACCTACCGTGAGTCCAAAAAGTATTCGTCCAGCTGCATATCTGTTAGAAAACAAAGTCTGTGTAACATGAAAAGAAATGTATGCAAAATCTAAAGAGCCCGTCATGTAAGAAGTAAGTCGGTAACTCATTTTTGTTGAAAAGAAAGGAAAGAAATACTTCCAAATCGACACCAAGGTTAACAAAATAGAAAATGTAATACGGGAGCTAGTTCATAAAGTATTCGTCCACCATCTGAACATGCCGAAATTCTGTGCGCGGTGATTATACTATAACGCTGACCCACGGCACACACTAGATTCTACCGTGCGCGGCCCCACTCAACCGCCTGTTGTGCTTCTGAACGGCGCCCATACAGTGCAATTAGCGCCATGGGCCGTAAGGATAGTGAGACGACGCTGATCGAAAGGAAGCTTATTCTGCGCTTACATAATGAGTGCAAATATTCTTACGAGATTGCTAAAGTAGTCGGTAGACCTAGATCGACGGTTCAGTCGATAATAGGTTGATTTTGCGCAACAAAATCATTTAGAAACCAACCACGTACGGACGCCCTCACACTTTGACTGATGCAGACGTGAGATTAATCACGAGGGAAATGAAGAAGAAACCTAAAATCAGCGCCCTTAAGTTGTCTGGGGAGTTAGAGTCTAGGGGAAAGAAGGTATGTGCCAACACAACCATATATACCTTCAAAACGTATGGGTATCACGGCCGGGTAGCGCGCAAGAACTTTTGGGTCAGTGAACAGAATAGAAAGAAACGTCTTCATTTTGCGATGGAACATAGACTCAAAAAGGAATACTTCTGGAATACAGTAATATTTTCTGATGAGAGTAAATATAACATGTTCGGGTCGGATGACAGGCGAATGGTATGGCGTAAGAAGAATGCGGAGATACTGCCACGCAAGCTTGTGCCAACGGTTAAACACAGTGGTGGCTCCCTGATGGCGTGGGGCTGTTTGAGGGCTGCAGGTGTTGGGAAATTACATTTCACAGAAGGTACAATGGATGACCATATGTATATCAACATTTTAAAGGACAATCCGAATCCTAGCGCCGGCCGGGGTGGCCTAGCGGTTCTAGGCGCTACAGTCTGGAACCGCGAGACCGCTACGGTCCCAGGTTCGAATCCTGCCTCGGGCATGGATGTGTGTTATGTCCTTAGGTTAGTTAGGTTTAAGTAGTTCTAAGTTCTAGGAGACTGATGACCTCAGAAGTTAAGTCCCATAGTGCTCAGAGCCAATTTTTTTTTTAATCCTAGCTTTCATTTTTCAACAAGACAACGACCCAAAGCATACGGTTCTAAATACAAGGCTGTGTCTCCTGTGCAGTACCCCAAAACAACTCAACACCCCTCCTCAGAGCCCAGACATTAATCCTATTGAACACTTTTGGAAAGTACTGGAAGGTAGCATTAGGAGAAGACACATTTCTAACAAGAGAGACCTAAAAGAAGCACTTCAAGACGAATGGGACGAATTCCAGCTTCTCTGACGGCAAACTTGGTCAAGTCGATGGCCAGACGACTACAAGAAATAATAGCTGCAAAGGGAAACCCCACTAAATATTAATTTTTGTAATTGAAATGATATTTTCAGATTGTAAATTTAAAAAATGAGTGGACGAATACTTTTTGAAGTAGCCCTTGAATAACTCCCCCATTTTGTCACATTTGTTATCGCTATCGATGTTATTTATTTCCTTGTCCATTAATAAAAATGACTTAACAAGGTTCGTTGCATATGACTGGATGTTCACATTTTATGTTCACTTCCTTTCACGTGACATACTAGTTTTTTAAAGAAATTAGAACTATACGAACACCTTTTGGACTCACTGTATCTGTTACATCACCTTCGCGCTGTAACGATTGCCCAATAATGTTTACCGTCTGACGTCGGTATTGACGATTTGCGCAATACACAATCGACCAGAACTCTAGACATCCCTTCAGAGTATTTTGGTATAAGTGACCCGCGATCTCTGGCAGCTCATTACAAAGTAGTTGCATTTAGTTTGGTCTCTGGTCCCAATTACCTTCGTATTTGTATTCCACCGAAAATAGCTCACTACAATGTAAATCTCGATGGTATGCGCTGTGTGTCATGTTTCCCTCTGTTCACGGTACCTGCTGTTGATAACAGCATCTCTTTGACGCATTGCTCTCAAGTTTTCATTCGCTAGTGTTCGGTTCTGTTAAGGGCTTTCTTTCCTGGCAGAAAGCAATACACGGCAGTGGTATGGATGCGTTTATTGACGAAGGGTTGACTGATATAGACCTCGTGTATGGGCTCACCGAATGCTATGGACGAACGACTCAACTAAATGACGGGAATCCCAAGCTCACGAGTAGTACTCAAGAATCGGTCGCGCCACTGTTCTGTATGTAGTTTCCTTTATGGAGAGCGTCCTAACACTTATAGTGGAACTTCTGATGAAGAAATTAAAGTATTAGAAAAACGTTTAAGATACAATATGCATCCGAAAATAAATAATACAAATGTAAAACGGTTAAATGCTAGTACTAAAGTAGATGTTGACTAACTGAAATGGTCTACTGCACAAAAAAGCTTAGTATCTTGTAAAGTAGTAAGGATGGTGAAACAGTATGTTCAAAAGGCAAAAGTGTAACATAAAACCAATAGGCATGAGAAGCTTATTAAAGAGCACGCAATTGGATTAAAGGCATGCAAAGGTTGTTCTGTCGTTCTTATGAATAAGCACGAATATGTCAAGAAAGAAGGTGCAATTTTTTGAGCCAAATAGCATCTTCAAGTTGCAGAATGACCTAACAGAAATTTTTCTGAAGGACCTTAAGGTGCAGATATTTAAATACCAGTTTCTGTTAAGTGATTTCGAAAAGAAATATTGTGCGGTTATGAAGCCAAGGCTTCCCAATAGATCCCAGTCGGAGATTCATAAATCAAATATTCCATTTCGACCTATCGTGAACTACACAGGTAATATGGGCTACCTAGGGTGTCAAAAATTAGATCACAGTGTCACAAAGAACTATGTTTCTTTATTGACATTTTAAACGTTTTGTGGCTGTGAACTCAGCAACCGTGTATGCGATTATATAAAATGTAATAGTCAGCCAACCGGTTGCACAAAATTTCTTTTTATTTATTTTTTTGAACACATTGGCAAAGTTTCCATAGTTCTAAGGCTATATATTCATCACAATGGTAAAAGTTACATAGAAAAATATATTAGGTATCTGGCATTACTTTTTGTACTAAGCGTTGGAAAGTGCGTGGTTCTTTCCAGGACTGCCTCAAATTTACATAAGCTTTAACATCACAATGTTGACTAAAGTTAATATACACTCCTGGAAATTGAAATAAGAACACCGTGAATTCATTGTCCCAGGAAGGGGAAACTTTATTGACACATTCCTGGGGTCAGATACATCACATGATCACACTGACAGAACCACAGGCACATAAACACAGGCAACAGAGCATGCACAATGTCGGCACTAGTACAGTGTATATCCACCTTTCGCAGCAATGCAGGCTGCTATTCTCCCATGGAGACGATCGTAGATATGCTGGATGTAGTCCTGTGGAACGGCTTGCCATGCCATTTCCACCTGGCGCCTCAGTTGGACCAGCGTTCGTGCTGGACGTGCAGACCGCGTGAGACGACGCTTCATCCAGTCCCAAACATGCTCAATGGGGGACAGATCCGGAGATCTTGCTGGCCAGGGTAGTTGACTTACACCTTCTAGAGCACGTTGGGTGGCACGGGATACATGCGGACGTGCATTGTCCTGTTGGAACAGCAAGTTCCCTTGCCGGTCTAGGAATGGTAGAACGATGGGTTCGATGACGGTTTGGATGTACCGTGCACTATTCAGTGTCCCCTCGACGATCACCAGTGGTGTACAGCTAGTGTAGGAGATCGCTCCCCACACCATGATGCCGGGTGTTGGCCCTGTGTGCCTCGGTCGTATGCCGTCCTGATTGTGGCGCTCACCTGCACGGCGCCAAACACGCATACGACCATCATTGGCACCAAGGCAGAAGCGACTCTCATCGCTGAAGACGACACGTCTCCATTCGTCCCTCCATTCACGCCTGTCGCGACACCACTGGAGGCGGGCTGCACGATGTTGGGGCGTGAGCGGAAGACGGCCTAACGGTGTGCGGGACCGTAGCCCAGCTTCATGGAGACGGTTGCGAATGGTCCTCGCCGATACCCCAGGAGCAACAGTGTCCCTAATTTGCTGGGAAGTGGCGGTGCGGTCCCCTACGTAACTGCGTAGGATCCTACGGTCTTGGCGTGCATCCGTGCGTCGCTGCGGTCCGGTCCCAGGTCGACGGGCACGTGCACCTTCCACCGACCACTGGCGACAACATCGATGTACTGTGAAGACCTCACGCCCCACGTGTTGAGCAATTCGGCGGTACGTCCACCCGGCCTCCCGCGTGCCCACTATACGCCCTCACTCAAAGTCCGTCAACTGTACATACGGTTCACGTCCATGCTGTCGCGGCATGCTACCAGTGTTAAAGACTGCGATGGAGCTCCGTATGCCACGGCAAACTGGCTGACACTGACGGCGGCGGTGCACAAATGCTGCGCAGCTAGCGCCATTCGATGGCCAACACCGCGGTTCCTGGTGTGTCCGCTGTGCCGTGCGTGTGATCATTGCTTGTACAGCCCTCTCGCAGTGTCCGGAGAAAGTATGGTGGGTCTGACACACCGGTGTCAATGTGTTCTTTTTTCCATTTCCCGGAGTGTATTTTATTTATTTTATTATATTATATTTATATATTTTTCTAGGTAACTATTACCATTCTGATGAAGATAGTCTTAGAACTATCGGAACCGGGTTAATGGTTTTTTTTTACGTTTTGGGCAAACAGTTACCTGAATATTACATTTTATATAATCGCATAACCGGTTGCTGACTTCACAGCCACGAAATGTTTAAAAATCAAGATTTTTACCTGCCCAAGTAGCCAAGGCTGTCACTAAGTCTTAAAATGAAAATTCTCGAAACAGGTATGGCTATACTGAAGTATTGTTCCACGTATGTTAGCTCAGTACTTAGCCATATCTGTAACTTTTCCTTTAGGAGTGGTCGGTTTCCTGACTGATTAAAGTACTCGGTAGTGAAGCCACTTTATAAAAAGGGAGACAGAGATAATGTTGACAATTGTAGACCTATTTCTATGCCATCGGTGTTTGCTAAAGTTATCGAGAGGGTTGTATATACAAGGTTACTGCAGCATTTAAATTCACATAATTTGCTGTCAAATGTACAGTTTGGTTTTAGAAATGGCTTAACAACTGAAAATGCTATAGTCTCTTTTCTCTGTGAGGTTTTGGACGGATTAAATAAAAGGTTTCGAACGTTAGGTGTTTTCTTTGATTTAACGAAGGCTTTTGACTGTGTTGACCACAAAATATTACTGCAGAAGTTGGAACATTATGGAGTAAGGGGAGTAGCTTACAATTGGTTCGCCTCCTACTTTAAGAACAGAAAGCAGAAGGTAATCCTCCGCAATATTGAGAGTGGTAATGATGTTCAGTCCCAATGGGGCACTGTTAAATGGGGCGTTCCCCAAGGGTCGGTGCTGGGGCCACTGCTGTTTCTTATTTATGTAAATGATATGCCTTCTAGTATTAGAGGTGATTCAAAAATATTTCTGTTTGCTGATGACACCACCTTGATAGTGAAGGATCTTGTGTGTAATATTGAAACATTATCAAATAATGTAGTTCATGATATAAGTTCGTGGCTTGTGGAAAATAATTTGATGCTAAATCACAGTAAGACTCAGTTTTTACAGTTTCTAACCCACAATTCAACAAGAACTGACATTTTAATCAGACAGCTTGGGCATATTATAAGCGAGACGGAACAGTTCAAGTTCCTAGGCGTACGGATAGATAGTAAGCTGTTGTGGAAAGCCCATGTTCAGGATCTTGTTCAGAAACTAAATGCCGCTTTATTTACCATTAGAACAGTATCTGAAATAAGTGACATTTCAACACGAAAAGTAGTATACTTCGCATATTTTCATACGCTTATGTCATATGGTATTATTTTTTGGGGTAATTCTTCTGATTCAAAAAGGGTATTTTTGGCTCAAAAACGGGCTGTTCGAGCTATGTATGGTGTAAGTTCGAAAACCTCTTGTCGACCCCTATTCAATAGTCTGGGAATTTTGACATTGCCTCACAGTATGTATTTTCTTTAATGTCGTTTGTTGTTAGCAATATTAGCTTATTCCCAAGAGTTAGCAGCTTTCACTCAGTTAATACTAGGCAGAAATCAAATCTGCATGTGGAATGCACTTCCTTGACTCTTGTGCAGAAAGGAGTGCAGTATTGTGCTGCATCCATTTGCAATATGCTACCACAAGAACTCAAAAATCTTAGCAGTAGCCCAAACACTTTTAAGTCTAAACTGAAGAGTTTCCTCATGGCTCACTCCTTCTATTCTGTCGAGGAGCTCCTGGAAGAGCTAAAAAATTAAGCAAATTCCAGTGTTACATTCTTGATTTTCTTTATTTAAACTAACGACTTGTCACCTGAATATGTCTCATATTTCATTTTATCTGTTTCTACAATCGTGTTATAATTTCATGTATTGACTCGTTCCATGACCATGGAGACTTCTCCTAAATGTGGTCCCACGGAACAATAAATAAATAAATAAATAAATAAAAAATAAATTAATTAAAATTAGTCGAAGTTGCGATGTTAAAGCTCATCTACATTTTAGACAGTCCCAGAAAGAAGCTTGCACTTTCCAACACTTAGTGCAAAAAGTAATGTCAGATACCTTATGTATTTTTCTAGGTAACTTTTAGCAATGTGATGAATATAGTCTTAGAACTATCGAAACCTAATTAATGTATTTAATAAAACAATTGTGTGCAACCGGTTGGCTGGCTATTACATTTTATATATGTTTTTTATGGCAACCATATGATTAAAAATTCTCATCAACTAATCTCTTATGTCAAAGACAATCAGATCCCAGCGAATGCTGTACTTAGTTCATCGGATGTAGTGAAGCTTTATACTCATGTTACTGTCTCTGAATGTACCGAGCTTGTTAGAAAAAATCTCATACAGCACAGAAGAAACAGCGTTGTTAAAATTCTGGAGCTGGTCAATTCAGTCACGTTAGTTTAGTCCCAGACTTATTTTTCTTTTGATAATAATTCTTACAACAACCCAGTGG
The DNA here is from genome assembly GCF_021461395.2 of Schistocerca americana. NCBI lineage: Eukaryota > Metazoa > Arthropoda > Insecta > Orthoptera > Acrididae > Schistocerca > Schistocerca americana. The sequence goes on from NC_060121.1 coordinate 984,322,972, forward strand.
AATAGCAGGGGGTGCTGTTTGACTGGCACACTTGCCAATATATTCGTGGATAATATTGAACATTAAATCTTAAATAACAAATATGAAATTGTTAGTGAAATCATATATTACAAAATATATATTGACAACACACTGCTTCTTTTAAATGGAAGCTTAAATGTCATACGTAGTGTACACTACCTGTTAAACAACTATCATCATCGTATTAAATCCGGTGTTTGACAGAACAGTTAGATTGTCTTTATCAAGTGATAAAATGACGCTGAACTTAATACGGTACATTACGGTGCATAGCAATGCCGAATGGTTGCAAATCATGGATTGCAGACATGTTGTGCAACAAGAAAATTAAAGTTAAATAAAAATGGCTACACAAGAATTTACTTTCTTTAAAACATATAGCAAGGAGAAAGCTAGGCATCTGTTTGTTACACATTACAAGAATAATTCAGAGAAAATTAAACAATTGTTTAGGAAGAGTAATGTAATTGCCTTTTTTCCGACTAGTGATAAGACTGACACGAAATTACAAAACTAAATGCTTGCAGTGTGAAAAATTTTACGTTGGTCACACTAGAAGAAAACTTATTGCAAGATTTAAATAGCATTCCTATCTAAGTAATATATAGGTCCAGTGGCACATTTAAAAACTCACAAACGTTTTCTGGGCAATATAAATAATCAGATGGAAATGTTCCACAAATCTAACAAAGGAATAGGGATGAATCTACCAGAAGAGACCGAAATATTTTTTAACATGGTCACGCACCCAGATATGAATTTAAATGAACATACTGATTTGCAAGATAAGAATTACTTAAGTAAGGTTGTAGACGTTGTAGAAATGCTATGACACTTACTCTTCTTGTCAATAGCTTTTAGGTACGTCAGAATATTTAGCTTATCGATGATTAAGTCCCCATAAGTGACAACTGGATGGTTAAGGTAGTATAAAAAAGTTTTTATCCCACACCAGAAATGGGTTTTAAAATCTGGATCATCAGAATCTATTTTCTTTCTGTTTAGCATATCCATTATAGAACTATCCACTCATCATCACCGTCGTCAACGCCCCATCCACATTTCTTCCCCCTCTTCACTCCTGAATATTTTAACTCCTCCCCCCCCCCTCCTCCCTATAATGTTTGTTCATCTCTCAGCTTCTTGCTTCAGTTAGCTTACCACGTAGATTTTAAATGTTTTGAGATAAATTCTGACTGTCAATTTTACCTTCGTTTTTCATATTCTTTTACTTTATGATCTTGCTGTTAGGGCACTACGACCTTCTATCATTATCATAGATAGCTGCTTTGCCATTGTGATAGTTATTCAGGTTGATTCATTACCATGTGTATGTACTACCTTTTACATGTTGTTTGCTAATTTTACTGTTACATTTTACTCTGTTACTGTTAGAGATGGTTCATATTCGTAAGTCATATCACCCCTTCTGGTCCCCTCCTGATAAAATAAGAGATCCTATATTATACTATTTAATAGGATCACCTTGTGTTTATTCAAGCTTGTCTATTATCATGTATTTATATTACCTGTGATGCATTTCTTAGTAATTCCATTGTTATATTTTACTATATCTGTAGGTGTGGTTCATATTGATAAACTATATTACCCTTTCTGGTCCCTCCTGTAAAATATGAGAAATTATGTTATAATATTTTATAGGATTTATTTGTGATGGCTCTTTGGCTTACTGAAGAGACGTGTTTTGGTTTCTAAGATGATGTCACCTATCATCATTACAAACTTTGTCTATTGATTATTTAAGTGTGTCAGTGAGCTATAATGGTTGAAAATTGATTTTATATATTTTTGAATTTATAGGCACTTTAAAAAAATCCATTCCTTAAGTTATCTGTTTGCTGGTCACACATTTTGTCCCATTTTACAAAATGTTCATCTGCCTAAGCTTGATGACATTCATTCTCATTTATTTTTGTATAACTGGTATAAGCTCATTTACTGTTCGTCTGATATTCCATATTGATCTAACACATTTTGACATAGGTTACTAGTTCCTCTTGGGAAATGTTTTCCATATAAATCCTATTTGACTGTAAGTTATATGTCGTGTGTCACATTATTTTAGGTATACATATGGGCATGAAATAACTATTTTATTGACAGATTTTCTAAATAATATCCTTAAGGTATTTTTTATTAAGCTATTCAGTTTTAACACTGTGTATCTTGTGTTTAACCTTGGTTACTTTATTTTCATATATCCATGATGATGTAGCTTCTCAGTAATGTACATTAATAATTTGTTCCTGAGTCCCTGTCTGTTGGGTCATATGGTATGCTGAATTGCATATTGTACTAAAAAATTATGTATATAGTGTACTATTGGAACTTACATTTATACTTCAAAAGTTTTTATCACAGGTTATGTTATTTACATTATTCTCATTTAATGCATATTAGACAGATAGTACTTTGTGATGTGCATATAGCATTGATTTTCCATTAAAAATGTAATGGTTTTTGATAACTGATGCTTGTGGTTAAGTGGTCATACCACAAATATTATTTATGAATTTGCTGTAATCGTTGTAATTATGGTTGTTTTTATTTTAAAATTATCTTCGTGTGTCCCTGTTCACAGCGAGTGGACGTCTTTCTGGAGTGATCTTTGAGGCTGTAGGTACTTTGCGTACTCATGCAATGTCTAGACTACATATTTGAACTTTCCTGTTGCGTCTGGATGACGAAGGTTGCTGATGAGGGGAAATTAATGTCATTCTGTGTTATTATTCATGAGGTTGACAGATAATGCGATTTTATGGTTCAACATGATTGACATGTGAATAGTATTAGCCAATTTTTCGTGAGTTACGTTTTGTATTTTCGTGTATTTATGACTTATGCACATTGAGATTTTGTTGTCAATTTTGCTTTTTAACGTTGACTGAGGTGACAGATGATAGTCATTGACTGAAACTAGCAGCAAATAAATAAACAGTTCTAATGTAGCGAAGTGTCATGAGTTCCTGAAACTTTATGAATGAACTACGCTTCCTAAAACTCTCCCAATAAATCGACCATTCGCCTTTGCTACAATCGACCTTAGGTGCTCGTTACAATTATTATCCTCTTGCAACGCTACCTCTAGGTATTTAATCGATGAGACTGTCGAGCAGCGTACTACTACTGCTGTTTACTTAGCGTTTTTCCTTCTCGTCTGTAATAACTTACATTTTTCAACATTTAGAGCAAGCTGCCATTATAAAAATTATTCCTTTACATCGTCGCTTGGTGATACATCTACTCTCTACCGATGTGGAACGCGTCGTTCTTCACCTACATGTACGTGGCTACTCTGGAAAGTATGTTTAAGTGCCTGGCAGAAGGTTCATAGAACCACCTTCGTAGTAATTCTCTGTTATTCCACTCTCGAACTGCGCGCGGTAAAAAACGAACACCTATATCTTTCCGTGCAAGCTCTGAATTCCCTTATTTTATTATGACGATCGTTTCTCCCTAGGTAGATCGGCGTCAACAAAATATTTTTGCTATTGGAGGAGAGAGTTGGTGATTAAAATTTCGTGAGAAGATCTTGCAGCAACGAGAGAGCCCTTGTTTTAGTGATGTCCGCCGCAAACCCTGTATCATGTCCGTAGCACTCTCTGCCATATTTCCCGATAATGCAAAACGTGCTGTCCTTCTTTGACATTTCTCGATGTGCTCCGTTAATCCTATTTGGTAGGGATCCCACACCGCACAGAAGTACCTTAAAAGAGGAGGACAAGCATAGTGTAGGCAGTCTCTTTAGTAAATCTGTTGCACTCTCTAAGTGTTCAGCCAATAAAACGCAGCCTTTGGTTCGCCTGCCTCACAAGATAAATTCTTTTCAGTTTAAGTTGTTCACAATTCCTAGTTATTTATCTGAATTTATGGCCTCTAAATTTGATTGATTTATCATGTAACCGAAGTTTAACAGATTCCTTTTAGCACTCATGTGGAAGACTGCACGCTTTTAGTTATTTACGATCAGTTGCCAATTTTCGCACCATACTGATATCTTATCTAAATCGTTTTGCAATTTTTATCTTCTTTTGACCTTAGTAGACGATAAACGGCAGCATCATCTGAAAATAACCCAAGATTGTCTCGTAGATCGTTTATATAAATGAGGTACAGCAGAGGGCCTATAACACTACCAAGTGGAACGCCAGAAATCACTTTTGCTTTATTCAATGACTTTCCGTCAGTTACTACGTATTGTGACCTCTCTGACAGGAAACCACGAATCCAGATACATAACAGAGACGATATTTCATAAGCACACAATTTGATTACAAGCAGATTGTGAGGTACGGTGCCAAAAGCCTTCTGGAAACCTAGAAATACGGAATTAATTTGAAAAGCAATGTCGACAGTGTGAGTAAGGAGATAGTTCTATTTCACAAGAACGATGTTTTGTAATTCCGTGTTGATTACGTGTCAACAGACCGTACTCTTCGAGTTAATTCATAATATTCGAACACAATGTATGTTCCAACATCCTGCCGCATATCGACATTAATTTAGTGGATTACTCCTATTGCCTTTCTTGAATGCTGGTGTGGCCTGTGCAACCCGTCGTATTTGGATACAGACCTTTGGTCGAGCGAACGGTTATATATGAGTGTTGAGTATGGAGCTGTTGCATCTGCATACTCACAAAACGATTTAATTGCTATACACTCTGGACCGAAAGACTTGATTTTATTATGTGATTTAAGTTGTTTCAGCACTTTGAGGATATCCACTTCTAAGTTACACATGTTGGCAGGTGTTTTTGATTAGAATTCTGGAATATGTTCTTCGTCTTCCTTGGTGAACGGATTTCAGAAGGCTGTGTTTAGTAATTCTGCTCTAGCAGCACTGTGATCGATAGTATTTCCGGAGCTATCGTACAGAGAAGGCATTGGCTGTGTTGGTTGGTTTATTTGGGGGAGGGGACCAAACAGCGAGGTCATCGGTCCCATCGGATTATGGAAAGACGGAGAACGAGGCGAGCCGCGCCTTTCAAATGGACCATCCCGGCATCTGCCTGAGGGAAATGGCGGTAAACTTAAGGCCGGGCGCGGTTTTGAACCGTCATCGTCTCGAATGCGAGTCCAGTGTTTTAACCACTGCCCCACCTCACTTGATTGTGTCTAGCCGTTAGCATATTTTACATGCGACCACAATCTCTTTGGATTTTCTGCCGCCGGCCGTTGTGGTCGAGCGGTTCTAGGCGCTTCACTCCGGAACCACGCGGCTGCTACGGTCGCAGGTTCGAATCCAGCCTCGGGCATGGATGTGTGTGATGTCCGTAGGTTAGTTAGGTTTACGTAGTTCTAAGACTAGGGGACTGATGACCTAAGATGTTAAGTCCCATAGTGCTTAGAGCCATTTGAACCATTTTTTTTTTATTTTCTGCCAGGTTTCGAGACGAAGTTTCGTTGTTGAAACTATTATAAGCATCTCGCATTGAAGGCTGCGCAAAATTTCTTGGGGATTTTGCGTTCGTTTATATTTGTCATGCTTTTTTCGTAGTTTCTGTTACTGAGTTCTGAACTGTTTTTTGTACCATAGCAATTTCTTAATTTATTTGGTATAAATATCTCAATTTCTGACGATACTATCTCTTTGACTTCAAGCCACATCCAATATACACTTATAGTGTTAATTTGGAAGGAGTGGAGATTGTCCCTCAGAAATGCGTCAAGTGAATTTTTCTTTGCTTGTCTGAATACGTATACTTGTCGTTTATTTTTGGTGGGTTTGGGAGTTACGGTATTCAGTCTGACTTAATAAATAACATTGTGCAACCTATGACTGTTTTTAATATTATACAAGCTGCCATTCATCAAACGAATTAAAATTTCTGTCTACGTCATCTTGTATGGTCCTACAGTCACTCAGCGATGACACCTCGCGTACGCCACACCGTCTTCAGCAAACAGCGGCAGATTGCTGCCCACCCTGTCCGCCAGATCATTTGTGTATAAAGAGAATAAAAGGGTTCCCATCAAGCTTCCCTGGGGCGCTCCTGACTGTACCCTTGTCTCTGACGAACACTCGCCGTCCGAGAACAGTGTACTGTATCCTGTTACTTGGAACTCTTCAAGCCACTCACATATCTGGGAACCCGCATGCTGGTACCTTAATTAACAGTACGGTCTGGGGCATCGTGTCAAACGCTTTTCGGAAATCAGGAATGTCTGTTGCTCTTAATGCATAGTTATCAGGATACTGTGTGATAAAAGGACAAGTGGAGTTTCCCACGAGCGATGGTTTCGAAAACCGCGCTGATTCGTGGAAAGAAGCTTTTCTCTCTCATGGAAATTTATTGTAGTCTAATCGAGAATGTGGGTTGTTTGGGGGAAGAGACCAAACAGCGACGTCATCGATCTCATCGGATTAGGGAAGGACGGGGAAGGAAGTCGGCCGTGCCCTTTCAAAGGAGCCATCCCGGAATTTGCCTCGAGCGATTTAGGGAAATCAGGGAAAACCTAAATCAGGATGGCCGGACGCGGGATTGAACCGTCGTCTTCCCGAATGCGAGTCCAGAGTGCTAACCATTGCGCCACCTCGCTCGGTTTGAGAATATGCTCAAGAATTCTGTAGAAAACCAATATTAAAGATATGGGCCTGTAATTTTGCAGATTCCTTCTTTTGCCCTTCCGATTCGCAGAAGTCACCTGTGCTTTTAACCAGTCGCTTCGGACTTTGTGCGAGGCGAGAAATTCGCGATAAATGCAAGCTAAGTAAGAGGTCAGTGCCGAAGTATACTTCCTGTAAAACAGAACTGGGATTCTATCTCGACATGGCAACTTATCTGGTTTCAAGTGTTCCAGTTGCTTCTTTGCGCCAGACATGTTTATTACTTTGTTCTCCGTACGAGAGTCTGTGCGATTGTCAAACGACGGTATGTTTGCACATTACTTCTGTGTGAATGATTTCTTAAACGCGACATTTAAAATGTAAACCTGGGAATAAATTTCGTGCAAAGGATACGATGGGGTACACCGTCCAATAACCGCCGGATCTAAGAAGGGCGTTCAAACAGTTTTCCACAATCGTCTCAAATTTTTTAAATTTTTTTTCAGGAGCAAAATGAAATTTTTTTGTCAGCATACTTGGAACATTTAACTAGACATTCAGCTTACTCCATGGAGCCTCCATCAGCTGTGACGCATCTGGCTCAACGTTCTTTCCATGATGTAAATGCACTTTGGTAAAATTCTGGGGATTGACTTTTACACTGACTTGACACAACAAATAAGGTATTTCACACTATCAAATGTTTGACCGCGCAGGTGGGCCTTCAGACGACCAAAGAGGTAAAAATCAGACGGAGCCAAGTCCGGACTGTAAGGATGATGAGGATCAATTTTCCCACCCATTACCCTGATTTACTCCTGCGTCATAAGGGCTGTAGGGGGTGTGGCATTGTCATGGTGTAGTCTGACGAACTGACCCTGAAGCTGTGGTCTGTGGGTCTCGATGGCACGTCGCAGCTTGTCCAATGACAAACAGTAACGCTCCCGGTTAATTGTGGAGCCAGGTTCCAAAAAGTCTATGAAAACGATACCACAGTGATCCCAGAAGAAGGAGGCCATCACCTTTCGGCCTGCTGTTCGTGAAAGTTCCGGGAGGAACCCTGATGTCGCCACTCCATGGAGTGGGTTTTGCTCTCAGCTTCGGACACAAACAACCATGTTTCATCCTGGGTAATAACGCCGTCAAAACGCTGTTTCCACTCTTCAGTAAAGGTCTTCATGAGACCCTCGCATACATTCTTCCTCATTTCTCTTGTCACTAATCTAGTCACCCAACGTGCACAGATTTTTCTGTACCCTCGTGACTGTACCAGTGATACCACACTACCCAATGACAAACGAGTCATTTCAGCAAGCTGTCGTGTCGTCACACATCTGTCATTTTGGATGATTCACATCACTCACTGTCGTCGATGGTGTACCGCATTGTGGATTGTCCAGTAGAGAGAAATCACCTTCTTAAAACCTCTGCAACCACCGCTGGATACAGCTGCGATCCACTGTGTCCTCCCCATAAACAGGGAGCAACTTCCTGTGAATCGATGTGGCAGAGTCATCGCCGGTCTTGAAGAGGAACTCCATCACCGACCGTTGTCGCAACCTGACATCTATATCACGGTCCATTATAGCTCACATGTTAATAAAAGAAAATACTTTTGTATAGCAACTTATAGCTAAATGTTCCCAGTATGTTCCCAAAATATTTCAGTCTCCTCCTGCAAAAAATTAAAAAAATTAGAAGGCGACTGTGCAAAACTTTTGATCGCCCTCTGTAGATGAGTAGACAGAAATGAGGACAACGGGGATCTGTATCACTGTTCATATTACTTGTAACAGCACCTCCTGAGTAATCTGAGGATGCAATGTGTACCTAACCATGAAGTTACAAAGTACCCGACACTTTATACAGAGCTTTTCGCTGACTGTGGGCGCGCCGGTTTCGTTTTAGGGTTCCGTTCCTCAACCTGTAAAAATGGAATCACACTGTTGGCCGTCTGTCTGTATAACCACCAGTTAAGACCCATTTGTCTCACAAGGGAAACTCCCCACCGAACCTCCTATATTTATTGGTGACATGGCCCCACTGGATAGGGCGTCACAGACTGAACACAGATCACGCTTGAAAACAGGAATAAGGTGTACTGAACTGTGGGAAGAAAGCAAAGCAGAGTGAACGCTCCAAGCTTAACAAGTGCAACATCGACGGCGTCCGGTTAAGTGGTCACTGTGTTGGGTGTTGGCTGCCCCTCGTGTTTTTTTCTCTTTTTCTGCACAACATTATGTACTGTCTGTCCAGTCGTTCAAATGTTTATTCTCTTTCTGTAGTCTTGTCAGTTGTCAGTTGTCATAGCATATATTGGTTACAGAATATGAGTCATGTGGTAAGAATACGTTACCGGCGCAAGTTAATGTGATGAATAGTGAGAAGCGGGCGGGATACCACATAGACGTCTCACAGAAATGAAACAAAAAAAAAAAAAAGCAAATAAAAGGGTGTGAAATAAGTTACAGCAAAGGAATTCAAGAGTAAAAACTTCCAAAACGGAACGAAACGTCAAGAACGTTAAATACACATGTTTTGTCGGAGCACATAGAAACTGTGTGATTTTGAAACTATTGCAATCATTTGTTGCAGACAATGCAACAAACTATTATATTTTTGTTATTTCCCTGCGAGTTAGCACATATATATTCATATGAACACCTAAATCTGGGAAGGAGGCATATCTTACTCACTCACCAGGCGTCCAAATTGGGTGCATCGATAAGAGATTCCTATCGGATCAGACACGTACTGTCGCTAATGCAGTGTATAAGACATCGGGCGTGTTTTTCAGTGGAGGATTCGGTTGACTTGTCGCCTTGTAATCAAGCGTTTGCGGTTGCCATTGGAAAGCCACTTCCTTTCGGCTACTAATAGAGTAGTTGTGCAGAATCAACTGTCATCACAGGTCCCTTCATTATACCACACTGTTGCAAACGGACGTTACACCGCGACACAGACACAAATTTCCATGCAGCAAAAACCGGAAAATAAAAATAAAAAGTGGCAGGGGGAGCATTGAACGCGGGTCGTGTGCTTTGCTGCCCAACACCTTGACCACTTCCCCACCGGTGGTTTGCAGACACCTCCATGTTGCACTTGTTGTGCTTGGGCCGTTCACTGTCTTTTTTTTTCAGTTCACTACACCTCCTTCCTGTTTTCATGGATGACCTGTGTCCAGTTTTTGACGGGATAGCCACTGGGCGCGCTTAACCACTAAATCTGAGAGGGATGCAATGAGAAATTTGTCTTGTCATGTATTATTAGAAGTATCAACTTGAAATTTACACTACGTGATCAAAAGTATCGGGACAGCAGGCTGAAAATGCCTTACAAGTTAGTGGCGCCCTCTGTAACACCGGAAATGCATATCATCCTATTTCCATCTATTGCACTGCAACTTTTTTTTCCTTATTTTGTTACCTGAAGATATAACATTTCTGTGTCTTTGTATATTGTAATTGTATTACTATTAGTATATATATATATATATATATATATATATATATATATATATATATTTATGCATTTATGTCGATGTATAATTGGTTTGTTTTGTAAATATTATTTGTATTTTTACGCTGGGTCTTGCCTACGGAAAACTATGCTGTCGAACGAATACATCGGATAGGTCGTGTGGAGAACCAAAGTGTTTAGGATCTTTGGTAGTGTTAACTCTGCCGCGTGGAGCGCGGGCAGAGGGAGTCTGGCTGGAGTAGTGCGGTGGAGCAGGTGTGTTGTGTGACGCTCCCGCGAGTTGCCGCGCTTTCGGGGTTGGGCAGCATGTAATTGCGCTCGACTTGCTATGATAGTTTCTGACACGGTGTCGCGGACAGGAAGCATTAGCTGGCGCACATCAAGAGCCCGTTTCGGCTGGAGACCGTGTCGAGAAGAAGGCGCGCCAACATCCAGCTTCTGCAACAGCGACGGCCGACAATGAGTGACTGTCGCCACCTCCTCGATAGACGACTTCAAACCTTCAATCAACCAACAAGGAAGACTGGAAGCACGTAAAGTTTTAGAACTGTATGGCAGACCTCAGCTTTTCAAACTTTTAAAATTGTTGCATCACAAAATTACAGCAACTTAGCATGAACCTTTGTTGCTCATTGTCCCAATTGCATTGCCATGCAGGGTCCCTTCCTTTTCCGAAATGAACCCGAGTGTCGTTGAAATTCAAACGCCAGCATTAAACTAAAAGCATTACATTTCACTGCTTTAATTTCAAAGTTCAGTTAAGGTATTCATAGCTGGCTACAATATTTAGATTGCACAAGCACAAATTAAGGGTGTCAGTTTTGTTAGCATATTTTAGCTTACCTGTGACTCCAGCTCAGCTTGGTAAGTACTAAATTTTACTATTGTTAATTGTTCAGAATCATTTAATTCAAGTTCAAAGTTAAATCTCTTATTTCTAAATTGCGTAGATTCAAGTAGCTTTTGAAATGATTGTTGAGGTAGCCCAAGACTAACTGTATTTTACTGAATTTCGATATGCTTCAGAAAGAAAGCTCACTATTAACTTCAGTCACTAAATTAGCTTTCAATTTTCCGGTTTTATTAATTCTTTTGCTAAATTAAGTCAGAGTGTAGCGAAATTTATCACTTCTGACAAACTTTCAGTTTTCACCCGACACGTGTCAACCTTCAGTTGCCACGCTTCTAGTGCTAATTATATGTGTAATAATCTTTCTTTTTCAGTTACTATAGTAATTGTTCTTAGGACTGGCGACCGTAATTTCCCCCAAATCTCAAATATCTAATTACCGTTAGTTAATTGTTGACGTAACGACCGCACATTTACTTTCTTTATTAACTTTACCCCTTTTCAAAATTAATTTCCACCAGTTTCATTTGCATTTTTCCTTACATTTAGATGTAACCCTTTCCTCCCTCTTTACCGAGAGATTAACTTCGGTGACGATTGCTTTTCCCAAATTTCCATTAGGTACACGCAGTTTAATTTTTCACTGTCATTAAGGTCGATAAGTGAGGGGGAGGTTACACCTCCATCGGTTCAAAAATGGTTCAAATGGTTCTAAGCACTATGGGACTTAACATCTGAGGTCATCAGTCCCCCTAGAACTTAGAACTACTTACACCTAACTAACCTAAGGACATCACACACATCCATGCCCGAGGCAGGATTCGAACATGCGGCCGTAGCAGCAGCGCGGTTCCGGACTGAAGTGTCTAGAACCGCTCGGCCACAGCAGCCGGCCCTCCATCGGTAATGCTGGAATTCAATATGGTGTTGGTCTTGATGACAGCGTCCACTCTCGCAGGCATACGTTCAATCACGTGCTGTATGGTTACTTGCGGAATGGCAGCCCATTCTTCACGGAATGTTACACTGAGGAGAGGTATCGATATCGGTCGGTGAGGCTTGGCACGAAGTCGGCGTTCCAAAACATCCCAAAGGTGTTCTATAGGATTAGGTCAGGACTCTGTGCAGGCCAGGGATGATATTGTCGTGTAACCACTCCGCCACAAGCCGTGCATTATGAACAGGTGCTCGATCGTGTTGAAAGATGCGATCGGCATCCCCGAATTGCTCTTCAGGAGTGGGAAGCAAGAGGTGCTTAAAACATCAGTGTAGCCCTGTGCTGTGATAGCGACACGCAAAAAAACAAGGGGTGCAAGCCTCCTCCGTGAAAAACACGACCACACTATAACGCCACCGCCTCCTAATTTTACTGTCGACACTACACACGCTAGCAGATGACAGTTCACTGGGCATTCGCCATGCCCACAGCCTGCCATCGGATCGCCACGTTGTGTCCCGTGATTCGGCACTCCACACAACGTTTTTCCACTGTTCAATCGTCCAATGTTTACGCTCCTTATACCATGCGAGGCGTCGTTTGGCATTTACCGGCGTGATGTGTGGCTTATGAGCAGCCGCGTGATCATGAAATCCACCTTTTCTCACCTCCCGCCTAATTGTTATAGTACTTGCAGTGGATCCTGATGCAGTTAGGAATTTCTGTGTGATCGTCTGGATAGATGTCTGCCTGTCACCACATTACAACCCTCTTCAACTTGCGGCGGTCTCTGTCAGTCAACAGACGAGGTCGTCCTGTACGCTTTTGTGCTGTACGCGTCCCTTCTCGTTTACACTTCACTATCGGAAAGAATGGACCTAGGGATGTTTAGGAGTGTGGAAATCTGGCATACAGACGTATGACACAAGTGACACCCAATCACCTGACCACGATCGGAGTCCGTGAGTTCCGCTGAGCGCCCCATTCTGCTCTCTCACGATGTCTAATGACTACTGAGGTCGCTGATATGGAGTACCTGGCACTAGGTGGCAGCACAATGCACCTAGTATGAAAAACATATGTTTTTGTGGATGTCCGGATACTTTTGATCACATAGTGTATGTCGAATAGTAATGTCTATGATTCAGTACCAGCGCAAAAACTTTAAGCTTGTAAGTCAGTCCACTGAAGCGATATGGCCATTTATGTTACATATTTTGGTACTCGGAAACTCATTCATCAAAACCTATAGATGAACTGTCTATATATAGAATTAAGTTTGTATGGAACCCTCATCGTGCTACTGGCGCTTGTTCTGTTCTTTTTAGTTAAATGCCCCTCTACCAGTTTTTTGCGCTGTCAACTGATAACATTCAGATCTGTGACGCATAGTTTGTTAGTGAAACGCCTTTCGTGCTTATTGCAGTGGGATAACGGAGAAGTCCGGAGCAAGAAAGTGATAGCGGAACCACGAGATGCCACACGCCCGGAATGAATAAGAAAGGAAGTGTCATTACGCGTAAGTGACGTGTATCAAGTGCAGTAAGCGAACATATTACATGACGTGACGTGTAACTATTTTTGATTATGCCGCAACCCAAGTCACGTTAATCCTTAAGTCGGTACAGTTTCGAAATACTTGGAGAGAGAAAGTGATTAGCTTGTGTAACATCACAGCCTGAATGATTCTGAATTAAAATTATCACCGACAAGCAACTAGACTGTTCCATAAGAGAATGTCGCAACAAGTTTCTTTCCTACAAGGACGATGAAAAACAGTTCTTCCTACAAGAACTCTGGGAAACGTGTCCTCCCACACAAAAGTAACGATGGCTTCCCTCCACTTTGAGGACCGACAGACGCTACAGCCAATTACAGCTGGAGATTGGCTTCATAGCCGCTTATGGGATCCTCACAAACATCGTCTTCCGCGAATCTCGACGTTTCCGACAACCAGATAACTGGTTTCGCTTCGGCACCTTGTACGGCATCAGTCGTATTCCGTACTTTTTCTAGCTACGGCGCGTCATGTATAAGACATTAAGAGACTGCACGAATACCCCTCACAGCAGACCAACGAGACGTACGTTCACGACTACAGTTACTATTAAGTCACGAGCTTCACGTGCGATGTTGGTCAAATGCAAGCTCTCAGCTCCCCAGTCGAATGAAGGAGCGAACATCCGAGAGTGGGAGGAGCTTCTATCTCGCTCGTTGGCTCGCCTTTTGTGTAATAAGAGCCCGAGAGATGCGCACAATGCCTGCTCCATATCGCCTTACAGGGTACTCAGCTCTTGTTCCACCACCACCACCACTGGTTGTACATAAATATAGAAACAGCACGACAATTAAAGTTCCTAATGGATTCCACAGACAGAGATCCTGCCAAACTCAGCTCTTTCTCTGTTCCTCCATGAGATCCACAGCGCACTGCACAACGGCTCTCAGGTTGATGCCGTGTTTCTTGATTTCAGTAAGACATTTGACACCGTCTCGCTTTGCCGTTTAGTGAAAAAAAACGAGTTAATCGATTATCGGAGCAGATTTGGGGTTGGATTCAAGACTATCTTGCAGATAGAGCTCAACAAGTCGCTCTTAACGGAACAAAATCGACAGATGTAGAGGTAATTCTGGAGTGCACCGAGAAAGTGTGATAAGACCTTTACTATTTACAATACATGTAAATGACAAAGTCTTAAACATGGCTGCTTGGTTCAGTCGCCGTTTCTAAATTGAAAGTGAAAGAAATGAGCCCTTGGTCACTATTATTTTTAGTCTCATTGACCAGGTTTCAACACTTCTAAGAGTGCCTTCATCAGAGTTAAAACAATTAAAATGGCATATAATATAGTTGCAAACTTATAGGAAAAGACATTTTTGTATAAGTGTAGGAGCTTTCGAAATGTGGCGCTACAGAAGAGTGCTAAAGATTAGATTGGTAGATCACATAACTAATGAGGAGGTATTGAATAGAATTGGGAAGAAGAGCAGTTTGTGGCACAGCTTGACTAGAAGAAGGGATCGGTTGGTAGGACATGTTCTGAGACGTTTGTATTCCTTTCTGCCTGCTTCATTTACTGCATTTTTATATTTTGTCCTTTCATCAATTAAATTCAATATTTCTTCTGTTACCCAAGGATTATAGGAATATAAAAAAGGGAGGAAGGTTTATCTGTTTAGCAAGAGTAATAGAAGGCAGATTTCAGACTACCTAACAGATCAAAACGAAAATTTCTGTTCCGACACTGACAATGTTGAGTGTTTATGGAAAAAGTTCAAGGCAATCGTAAAATGCGTTTTAGACAGGTACGTGCCGAGTAAAACTGTGAGGGACGGGAAAAACCCACCGTGGTTCAACAACAAGTTAGGAAACTACTGCGAAAGCAAAGAGAGCTCCACTCCAAGTTTAAACGCAGCCAAAACCTCTCAGACAAACAGAAGCTAAACGATGTCAAAGTTAGCGTAAGGAGGGCTATGCGTGAAGCGTTCAGTGAATTCGAAAGTAAAATTCTATGTACCGACTTGACAGAAAATCCTAGGAGGTTCTGGTCTTACGATAAATCAGTAAGTGGCTCGAAACAGCATATCCAGACACTCCGGGATGATGATGGCTTGAAACAGAGGATGACACGAGTAAAGCTGAAATACTAAACACCTTTTTCCAAAGCTGTTTCACAGAGGAAGACCGCACTGCAGTTCCTTCTCTAAATCCTCGCACAAACGAAAAAATGGCTGACATCGAAATAAGTGTCCAAGGAATAGAAAAGCAACTGGGATCACTCAACAGAGGAAAGTCCACTGGACCTGACGGGATACCAATTCGATTCTACACAGAGTACGCGAAAGAACTTGCCCCCCTTTTAACAGCCGTGTACCGCAAGTCTCTACAGGAACGGAGGGTTCCAAATGATTGGAATAGAGCACAGGTAGTCCCAGTCTTCAAGAAGGGTCGTCGAGCAGATGCGCAAAACTATAGACCAATATCTCTGATGTCGATCTGTTGTAGAATTTTAGAACATGTTTTTTGCTCGCGTTTTTGGAAACCCAGAATCTACTATGTAGGAATCAACATGGATTCCGGAAACAGCGATCGTGTGAGACCCAACTCGCTTTATTTGTTCATGAGACCCAGAAAATATTAGATACAGGCTTCCAGGTAGATGCTATTTTTCTTGACTTCCGGAAGGCGTTCGATACAGTTCCGCACTGTCGCCTGATAAACAAAGTAAGAGCCTACGGAATATCAGACCAGCTGTGTGGCTGGATTGAAGAGTTTTTAGCAAACAGAACACAGCATGTTGTTATCAATGGAGAGACTCTACAGACGTTAAAGTAACCTCTGGCGTGCCACAGGGGAGTGTTATGGGACCATTGCTTTTCACAATATATATATAAATGACCTAGTGGATAGTGTGGGAAGTTCCATGCGGCTTTTCGCGGATGATGCTGTAGTATACAGAGAAGTTGCAGCATTAGAAAATAGTAGCGAAATGCAGGAAGATCTGCAGCGGATAGGCACTTGGTGCAGGGAGTGGCAACTGTCCCTTAACATAGACAAATGTAATGTATTGCGAATACATAGAAAGAAGGATCCTTTATTGTATGATTATATGATAGCGGAACAAACACTGGTAGCAGTTACTTCTGTAAAATATCTGGGAGTATGCGTGCGGAACGATTTGAAGTGGAATGATCATATAAAATTAATTGTTGGTAAGGCGGGTACCAGGTTGAGATTCATTGGGAGAGTGCTTAGAAAATGCAGTCCATCAACAAAGGAGGTGGCTTACAAAACACTCGTTCGACCTATACTTGAGTATTGCTCATCAGTGTGGGATCCGTACCAGATCGGGTTGACGGAGGAGATAGAGAAGATCCAAAGAAGAGCGGCGCGTTTCGTCACAGGGTTATTTGGTAACCGTGATAGCGTTACGGAGATGTTTAATAAACTCAAGTGGCAGACTCTGCAAGAGAGGCGCTCTGCATCGCGGTGTAGCTTGCTGTCCAGGTTTCAAGAGGGTGCGTTTCTGGATGAGGTATCGAATATATTGCTTCCCCCTACTTATACCTCCCGAGGAGATCACGAATGTAAAATTAGAGAGATTAGAGCGCGCACGGAGGCTTTCAGACAGTCGTTCTTCCCGTGAACCACACGCAACTGGAACAGGAAAGGGAGGTAATGACAGTGGCACGTTAAGTGCCCTCCGCCACACCCCGTTGGGTGGCTTGCGGAATATAAATGTAGATGTAGATGTAGATGTAGATTTCTACTAGCCCTCGTCTTTTTACCTACTTGATGGTCTTCTGCCTTCACTACTTCATCCCTCAGAGCTACACATTCTTCTTCTACTGTATTTCTTCCCCACATTCGTGTCAGTTGTTCCCTTATGCTCTCCCTGAAACTCTGTACAACCTCTGGTTTATTCAGTTTATCCAGGTCCAATCCCCTTAAATTCCCACCTTTTTTCAGTTTCTTCAGTTTTAATCTACAGTTCACAACCAGTAGATTGTGGCCAGAGTCCACATCTGCCCCTGGAAATGTCATACAATTTAAAACCTGGTTCCTAAATCTCTGTCTTACCATTATATAATCTATCTGATACCCTGAAACTTCCTGGCAGATTAAAACTGTGTGCCCGACCGAGACTCGAACTCGGGACCTTTGCCTTTCGCGGGCAAGTGCTCTACCATCTGAGCTACCGAAGCACGACTCACGCCCGGTACTCACAGCTTTACTTCTGCCAGTACCTCGTCTCCTACCTTCCAAACTTTATAGAAGCTCTCCTGCGAAACTTGCAGAACTAGCACTCCTGAAAGAAAGGATATTGCGGAGACATGGCTTAGCCACAGCCAGGAAGTTTCATATCAGCGCACACTCCGCTGCAGAGTGAAAATCTCATTCTATCTGATACCCTGTTTAGTGTATTCATCCCTTGGCCTCCCTCTACGATTTTTATCCTCCACGCTGCCCTCCAATGCTAAATTTGTGATCCCTTGATGCGTCAGAACGTGTCCTACCAACCAATCCCTTCTTTTAGTCAAGTTGTGCCACAAACTCCTCTTCTCCCCAATCATATTGAATACCTCCTTGTTAGTTATATGATCTACCCATCTAATCTTCAGCATTCTTCTGTAGCACGGCATTTCGAAAGCTTCTATTCTCTTCTTATCCAAGCTATTTATCGTCCATGTTTCACTTCCATACATGGCTACACTCCATACAAATACTTTCAGAAACGACTTCCTGACACTTAAATCTATGCTCGATGCTAACAAATTTCTCTTAAGTATCCAGAGCGACCTTAAGTGGAATGAGCACATAAAGCAGATAGTGGAAAAAAGCATATGGTGAGACTCAGATTCATAGGACGAATCTGAAGAAAATTAATCTCATCCACCCGTAAGTACCGTCTGAAGCGCTTGTTCGACCGATTCTTGAGCATTCTTCATATATCTGTGATTCCTATTAGACAGGACCGATAAAAGAGATAATCGTTTAGTCGGGAGGGGAGCGTCACGGAGATGATCAGCAAACTCCAACGGCAGGCCCTACAAGAGAGGTGTTGAGCATCGTGGGAAGTTTTGCTATTAAAATTTCGAGGGAGCGCTTTCCGGGAAGAGTCGGGAAACATATTACTTCCCTCCACATGCGCTTTGCTTAATGACTATCGGGAGAGAATTCGAGAAATTGGAGCCAATACCGAGACTTACCGGCAATCATTCTTCCCACGCGTTATTCGGAGTGGAACAAGGTTGGAGAGCGCTCTGTTAGTGGTACGGAAAGGCCGTTCGCCACACACCGTTACGTGGCTTGAGGAGTATGATGTAGATGTAGGGAAACCGTTGGCATTCAAAGCAGCTTCCAGTCGTCACAGGATGGATAAATACAGCCGCTGTACGGTTTTCAAGAGAGTCCTGTACTACTCATCCTGCAAAATAGCGCCGAGCGGTCTCAGGCGCTGCAGTCATGGACTGTGCGGCTGGTCCCTGCGGAGGTTCGAGTCCTCCCTCGGGCATGGGTGTGTGTGTTTGTCCTTAGGATAATTTACGTTTAGTAGTGTGTAAGCTTAGGGACTGATGACCTTAGCAGTTAAGTCCCATAAGATTTCACACACACATTTTTTTGCAGAATAGCGCCAAATTCAGGTAAAGATGATGGAGGTGGTTAGCGATCACCCACACTTCTCTCCAATGTAGACCACAAAGTCTCAATGATACTGATATCTGGTGACGTTACAGGCTAGGAGAGATGCGACAGTTTATCCTGGTGCTCACAAAAGCAATACTGAACGATGTGAGCTGCGTGGTTCCGTGTCGTCTTGCAAAACAGCGTTACCACTACAAAACAAACATTGTGTCATGGTACGCACCTGAGCAGCCAAACTGGTCGCATAATCTTTGGCAGTAATGCGACCTTGCAGAGTACCCGTAAGGCACGAGGAATACCACGATGTTGCTGCCCAAATCATCACCGACATCCCCCCTTCCCTTCACTCTTGCGACGTAAACTGGGTTAGACGTTGGAATCATCATGAAACGAGACTCATCCAACCAAACGACATTCTTCCGTAACTCCAAAGGCTAGGTTTTGTGGCTTCTGAATCACATTTTCTATTTCCGTGCAGTTCCCTAATTATGGAACTCCATTCGTGTTGTTGATCAAAATCGTCTTCAATGACCGTCCATTGCGATCACTCAACACACACTTTCGTCCGCGTTGTGACTTAGCGGATGATGTTTCTCTGCTTTCACTGTATGCGGCATAGATCTTGACTCTTGAAACTAGGACTGTTGACATTTTGTAAAAAAAAATTGGGAATCCGATAAATCGTTATTTAAAACGATGTCTATCGTATCTCCGTACATCGTAGATATATCGATATACCGTAGGAAAATATGTCGACGTAATGTCCTATAAAAATATCAGCTGCACATTCTAAATACACTACTGGCCATTAAAATTGCTACACCACGAAGATGACGTGCTACAAACGCTAAATTTAACCGACTCGAAGAAGATGCTGCGATATGCAAATGATTAGCTGTTCAGAGCATTCACACAAGGTTGGCGCCGGTGGCGACACCTACAACGTGCTGACGTGAGGAAAGCTTCCAGCCGATTTCTCATACACAAACAGCAGTTGACCGGCGCTGCCTGGTGAAACGTTGTTGTGATGCCTCGTGTAAGGAGGAGAAATGCGTACCATCACGTTTCCGACTTTGATAAACGTCGGATTGTAGCCTATCGCGATTGCGGTTTATCGTATCGCGACATTGCTGCTCGCGTTGGTCGAGATCCAATAACTGTTAGCAGAATATAGAATCGGTGGGTTCAGGAGGGTAATACGGAACGCCGTGCTGGATCCCAACGGCCTCGTATCACTAGCAGTCGAGATGACAGGCATCTTATCCGCAGCCACGTCTCGATCCCTGAGTCAACAGATGGGGACGTTTGCAAGACAACAACTATCTGCACGAACAGTTCGACGACGTTTGCAGCAGCATGCACTATCAGCTCGAAGGCCATGGGTGCGGTTACCCTTGTCGCTGCATCACAGACAGGAGCGCCTGCGATGGTGTACTCAACGACGATCCTGGGTGCACGAATGGCAAAACGTCGTTTTTACGGATGAATCCAGGTTCTGTTCACAGCATCATGATGGTCGCATCCGTGTTTGGTGACATCGCGGTGAACGCACATTGGAAACCTGTATTCGTCATCGCCATACTGGCGTATCACCCGGCGTGATGGTATGGGGTGCCATTGCTTACGTGTCTCGGTCACCTCTTGTTCGCATTGACGGCACTTTGGACGTTACATTTCAGATGTGTTACGACCTGTGGCTCTACCCTTCATTCGATCCCTGCGAAACCCTACATTTCAGCAGGATAACGCTCGACGGCATGTTGCAGGTACTGTACGAGCCTTTCTGGATACAGAAAAAGTTCGACTGCTGCCCTGGCCAGCACATGCTCCAGATATCTCACCAATTGAAAACGTCTGGTCAATGGTGGCCGAGCAATTGGCTCGTCACAATACGCCAGTCACTACTCTTGATGAACTGTGCTATCGTGTTGAAGCTGCATGGGCAGCTGTACCTGTACACGCCATCCAAGCTCTGTCTGACTCAATGCCCAGGCGTATCAAGGCCGTTATTACCGCCAGAGGTGGTTATTCTGGATTCTGATTTCTCAGTATCTATGCACCGAAATTACGTGAAAATGTAATCACATGTCAGTTCTAGTATAATATATTTGTCCAATGAATAACCGTTCATCATCTGCATTTCTTCTTAGTGTAACAATTTTAATGGGCAGTAGTGTATACTGCCAGTTTTAGGGCTGCATATTACTAATAAATTACTACTTAAATAAACTTTGCTAACAATGGCAACTGCATGTAAGTGGCAAAATAAAAGATGTCTCATGGTCAGTCTGTTTAGTCACATTTTGTATTTGTCTGGAACACTTCATGTAAACTTCCCTGTTTTTTTATTTTTTTTTTTTTCATTTCTGCGAACGCCAGCGGTCTATGAGTTGTAGGGTCAAAACTGCGTGATGAAGCTAAACGTTGCAGATGCATTATGTCAGCATTTCCCCTCAAACGTCTCAGTCTACCGGAAAGAACAGTCTCCTCATTTAAATTTTTGTTAATCATTTTGAGCAACTGTTTTTGAAGAATGCCGGTGAGAATGGAATAACGAGACCTACGCTGTGAGAAAACAGCACACTAGTTGAGTTAAAAGATATTTTAACTCTACTGGTGTGCTCTTTCTTCACATTCCAGAACAACCGGTCCTCTTCTTTTCTACCATCTATACTTTGCTTCACACACTCAAAGAGACAGACTGGACGTATGAAAGCTCAAGAACTAGGGAGAGTACTCCCCACAGTGAAAGTAAAATTATATTCTACTACAATTTCAAAAGAACAACATCAAATGTTCATCGAAAATGCGAAAAAATATAATATAAAATGAAAATATCGGTACTCGATATTGCCAATTTGATATCGATATACCTGGGTACCAATACCGCCGAATGTCGGAATATCGATATCTAAGAACAGCCCTACTTGAAACACTGAACACTTCGGCTGCCTTACTTACGGAAGCATCCAATATACGAGTACCAACAATTTGCCCATGTTCGAATTAACTTAGCTCCGGCTTAATGCGCTCACAACTACACAGAACACTCCCCTGATCACATTTGACACTAGCAACGTATTGAGGACATCGCACAGGAGTCGTTCGTGGTCAAATAGATATGTATAAATGGCCATAATCTAAAAAGCGCTTTTCAAGTATTTTTTCAAAGAAAATTCCGCACTGGCTGTATGAATGATTTTTATTATTATTAAATCTGCAGTGAGGAATTTTCTTTGAAAAAATGTCGAACTTTGGCTGTGGTTGCCCGCCCCACAAGACAATATTCCCGAAATCGTTCTAAGATATCTTGAAAGGTGTGTACTGGGGCACATTTGTTTGTGGAACCCGAATATGATTTTATAAACGATGAATGTCTTTGATAGACTTCGTATCGCTGACTCTGTAAGTTCGAGTCCTCCCTCGGGCATGGGTATGTGCGTGTTGTCCATAGCGTAAGTTTAAGTTAGATTAAGTAGTCTGTTGGTCCCATAAGACCTTACCACAAATTTCCAAAAATTACTGCTTCTGGTCTGAGGCTACTGTAGTGTTGCAGTAACAGAGCGCTTGGCCCTCAGCTGTATGCAGCTGTCTGTGAGGGGAAGACGATGGAGCAGGCAGTTTCTGTGTTGTGCTGTGTGAAGCCACCAAGTGTTACATTAATGTAGGTATGTCAGTATTGTTGAAATTGGAAGCAGAAGTTTTCATGCAAGCAAGGTAAAGATGTTAAATAATTATGATTTTTGTTTTTGCCAGCACGTTAGTATAGATGAGTTGGCTGATAATTTTCAATTGTTGAGTAACCCCAGAATGTACGTAAACCATTTTGATAAACAGGCTAGTTAGATATTTCGCTTTTGTAGTATTTTATGATTTGTTAGAGAGCTATGTGTAATTTTGATGATGGGCATTTATGTTGGGTTAGTGAGGTTATATAAAACTTGTTGTTTAAATCTTTTTTTTGTGAATCAATTGTGAGTAACATAACTTCAGTTTCAGATGTTTTTGAAAACCCAAACTTAAATTGCAACAAAATTTTGCCAAAAAAACTCAATGTTAGTAATTCACCATAATCAGTACCGCCTCCCGGATCAGCCAATATACACTCCTGGAAATGGAAAAAAGAACACATTGACACCGGTGTGTCAGACCCACCATACTTGCTCCGGACACTACGAGAGGGCTGTACAAGCAATGATCACACGCACGGCACAGCGGACACACCAGGAACCGCGATGTTGGCCGTCGAATGGCGCTAGCTGCGCAGCATTTGTGCACCGCCGCCGTCAGTGTCAGCCCAGTTTGCCGTGGCATACGGAGCTCCATCGCAGTCTTTAACACTGGTAGCATGCCGCGACAGCGTGGACGTGAACCGTATGTGCAGTTGACGGACTTTGAGCGAGGGCGTATAGTGGGCATGCGGGAGGCCGGGTGGACGTACCGCCGAATTGCTCAACACGTGGGGCGTGAGGTCTCCACAGTACAATGATGTTGTCGCCAGTGGTCGGCGGAAGGTGCACGTCCCCGTCGACCTGGGACCGGACCGCAGCGACGCACGGATGCACGCCAAGACCGTAGGATCCTACGCAGTGCCGTAGGGGACCGCACCGCCACTTCGCAGCAAATTAGGGACACTGTTGCTCCTGGGGTATCGGCGAGGACCATTCGCAACCGTCTCCATGAAGCTGGGCTACGGTCCCGCACACCGTTAGGCCGTCTTCCGCTCACGCCCCAACATCGTGCAGCCCGCCTCCAGTGGTGTCGCGACACGCGTGAATGGAGGGACGAATGGAGACGTGTCGTCTTCAGCGATGAGAGTCGCTTCTGCCTTGGTGCCAATGATGGTCGTATGCGTGTTTGGCGCCGTGCAGGTGAGCGCCACAATCAGGACTGCATACGACCGAGGCACACAGGGCCAACACCCGGCATCATGGTGTGGGGAGCGATCTCCTACACTGGCCGTACACCACTGGTGATCGTCGAGGGGACACTGAATAGTGCACGGTACATCGAATCCGTCATCGAACCCATCGTTCTACCATTCCTAGACCGGCAAGGGAACTTGCTGTTCCAACAGGACAATGCACGTCCGCATGTATCCCGTGCCACCCAACGTGCTCTAGAAGGTGTAAGTCAACTACCCTGGCCAGCAAGATCTCCGAATCTGTCCCCCATTGAGCATGTTTGGGACTGGATGAAGCGTCGTCTCACGCGGTCTGCACGTCCAGCACGAACGCTGGTCCAACTGAGGCGCCAGGTGGAAATGGCATGGCAAGCCGTTCCACAGGACTACATCCAGCATCTCTACGATCGTCTCCATGGGAGAATAGCAGCCTGCATTGCTGCGAAAGGTGGATATACACTGTACTAGTGCCGACATTGTGCATGCTCTGTTGCCTGTGTCTATGTGCCTGTGGTTCTGTCAGTGTGATCATGTGATGTATCTGACCCCAGGAATGTGTCAATAAAGTTTCCCCTTCCTGGGACAATGAATTCACGGTGTTCTTATTTCAATTTCCAGGAGTGTATTTTTTTCAAAGAAGTTGGATGGTTCTTAAATGTTCTCGTTTATCAGCCAAAAGAATTTCATGTGCATTTCAGTGTATTACAGCCAGCATTGCACACCGCTGAGCCTGTAGCTAGCATATTTATATTTTTTTATGAGAGACCACAAAGTACCACTTTCCGCTGTTGCTGCTTTAGAGGTAAGACAGTTTAATTTGTATGTTATGTGCACAGGGACCAAAGTTATTAGTATTGAACAGGACGTAGGATTCAGTGCCTAAGGTGCTGAATGTATTTTGCAGTGACTGTATTTCTTTATTGGTATTGGGAGTTGCACTGCCCTGTCGATACGTATAAAGTTTTGCCGACAATAACGCAGAGTAAGTAGATCACTTGAAAGAGTGGTTCGGTGTGGGGCGGCGGAGGGGTGAAGTGGACTGCGGTAGTCGTCGTGGGGTTGCGGACCACTGCGGCTGCGGCGGGGACGGAGCCTCTCCGTCGTTTCTAGGCCCCCGGTTAACGTACAATAGAATACAATACAATGCAAGTACACCACTTGCAGTTACAACACGTTACACGACAATCAGTTTTGTATCCATTTCACAGTTCAGATATTCATTCAATATAATCAGAAAATGCATATTTTTAAAAGAACGTTACAATCTTAACTCTGTTTTCACACAAATAAATTGTGGAATTGTCTTCACTAAATGACGTATAGTCGTCTCTCGTCATTGACAGTTTAATTATAGATCTCGCGTCCATCGGCCGTCGTAATTTAATTTATTATTTACTACACAAATTGACTGGTAATGTTGTTTGTTGCCGACTTACGTGGTGGACCTTAATCAAAATGATATTTAATTCAGTTTTGATTTTCAGTTAAATGCTTTTGTGAGGTTGTCTCTTTTTTAACAATATTAATCTTCAGTGGAAATTATTTGTGACGTTAAGGACTTTAAGACCTTACGGAAAATACAGAAGAAAAGCGAAAAGAACAGTTGAGCGCACATACGCACAGACATTGTTTTGACAGTGTCCATCGAGAATGACAGTTCAGGGAATGTGCAAAAAACTCTTACTGGAAGGGCATTTAAATACTACGTAGATGGTAAGGAGAAAGCCTGAAATGAGAGGCACGAAAGACATATATGTTCTGGCTGCTGTTGCTCATAACCCGCATGTTAGCTCCAGAGAAATGCGAGTGCCTCTAGGAAAAGTGAGCCCAAAGTTGTCCGCATCTGTCAGTTTCATCGGCTGCGTGAATCAGTAGGTTTGCTGTTACCATTGTTATTTATTCTTTGGTGTACCTATATTGTTTTGCAAAATCCATGTTTATGGTTAGTTGCCGTTCTACTTGTAATACAACAACACAAAGCCTGATAATTTTTTCGCATAATTAATTCTGTAACCATAATGTAATAGCGATGTAATTCTGTCATATCTAGCTTTTATTATTTTATTAAAGTTGTCATATAATCAAGTCTCTAAGAATTATTCCCAATGATCTGATTAAAAACGAGAGTTGTAATTATGATATAGTAAAAGCGCTTGCCGAGACAGGAAAGTCCGCTATTGTATACAGCCAAAGAACACGTTTGACGTAAGGACTATTGTCGCTGGACGTGTAAGTGCGTACTCGGGAAGAAGCAGTCGGCGGTGAAGAGTTGTTAGCGACACGTGGTTAAACGCAGACGCCTCGCCTAGGAAAGTAAAGAATAAACTGCAAGATTTGTAGTGTATGGCTAGTACATTAATTGGTTGTAAATGGGCACAGCACATTGTCATCAAGAGGACGTAATACTCAAGAAGAGTACTTGGTATGTGGAGCGACGATAAAGAAGAGCCTGTTGCCGTACACTGTCGACCAACAATGCCTTACATCGCAGCGGCAGCTCAACAAAGTAAGAGCCGACCAGTTTTATCCTTAGATTCTACAACGCTAGCCAGGGTATTAGTTTGTCGTAGTTGAATTACAGAGCATTTAGTGCTGCAACTTTTGTAGTTTAAATGAACTTTACCTCAGTTATTTACCTAAGAGGGTCCTGTGCTATCACCATTACTGATTCGGAGAATACCACCAGCGAAAGAATAGGTAAATATTGGAAGTGATGAGAGTATTTGATTTTGGTAACTAAGGTAAAAAATTGCGATGTACAAATTGAGAATCCAAACCCATTTAACAGCAGTGAACGTTGTTGCTTGGTAGAAGAACTAGTTAAGGAATAACGCCTAACAGTAAAGGAGTAAAAGCATAATTTAAATGAATATTGACACTGTATTGATTCAGAATAAAACATTTCATGTTTTTGTGTGCATTGCTAGCTCTGCTCACATTTGCAAATTTCTTAACAGCATAGTGTAAAATTATTTAGTCTTCGCTAAGTGAAGGATCACAAACTTTCCCCAAACAACTTTTCTAAAATTAGCAACAGTTATCAGCGTTATAGTGACTAACGCAAAACTATTCATTAAGCGAATTACGTGCATTTGTTCTGTACAAACTATTCTGCAGGTTTTCTGACTGACTTCAATTCGCGGTATTAAGTGTGTTTTTATATCTGAGCTCGACTCAGTGGTTTTGGTTCCTTTCTCGCCTGATTAACATTCAATGGTTAGTTCGTAATTACATTCTATAAACGATAATCATTCAGTAAATTTTGCTCACACCGCGGGCTGACTACCGTTCTTAAATACTTTGCAACCCAAAATTACAGCAGATTCAGTTTATTTATTCCGTATTTTACAAACTATTTCTTATTTTTTACATTTTTTATCAATATTTGTTTCGATCGTTGTTGTGAAAAAGCTGTCATGCGATATCGATTCGGTTATAACTGCACTTATCCGGTTGTTTATTCTTCGTAATACACCTCTTTCCCAAACAACAGGGAATATTAGATGCAGGTGTCATTTAAAAATGCTAATTAACCAGAAGCACAGGCCTGTTATATACTGACCAAGTGTAAGTTTAAGCCTGTGAACCGACGTTTAATGTGAAATCTTGGACGCTCTGTAATTTTATTGCCAAAGTAATTGCACATGTTCATCAGACTCTTCTGAAACGCGTAAAGTGTCCCACCTTAGAGGATTCGTCTAAGATTAAATTTCCCATCTTAGAGTGCTCTAGTAACACTTAGTAGTAATCAGTGAGCGACTTTTTAAGCGATATGTAGAACGTGATTCACACAAGAGCGTTTCCTCATTTGCTGTTGTGCCGAAGTTAAATAGAACCGGTTTGCTTCTCCATCTCCATTCGTTTTAAAGTAAACAGTCGCTGATAAAAGTACGAAAACGTTCTATGACAACTGCAGATTGCGAACATTTAGCTAACATACGAGTAAATTGTTACAATATCGTATTAACATATTCTCCATGTTTATTCGCAGAAGTAGTTCTTTATTTCAGCAAACGTGTTGTTATTTTGGAACTTATCAGGCAAGAGCTCTCTTGTATCTCTTGTTAAAATAGCTCCCAAGCGTGTGGGGACTTCTAACACGCGCTTTCAGTGAGTACCAAATGCTTCTTATCAGAAATATGACTTTTGTGCTCAATAAGTAATCAACGGTTTAACAGTGCGTACTTAAACTAAAAATGCTGGACGCTTCCTAAAAGCGGCGGTGCAGGATAGAGGAAAAGGAACGAGTATCGACCAAGAATGTGGGCCGAGAACACGTACTCCCTCTTAAGGTGCGAGGGGGGGGGGGGGGGGGATGGCGTGACTGGATAAATTACTTCTATCTAAGTACATTATCTCTCATTTATAGAGCCACGAAAATAGGTTGATTGCTTTCGTCGCCCGTTCTTCCGAACCAGAGTGCCCTAATTAGTCGATAAAATTCTGAACGAACGCGAAGGTGCTCCTAAATATTAAGTATCAACATCGTCACAAAATGTGAGTTCGTTTCGCTCAGCACAGAAGGCAAAGTATTGTTGGAAGAATTATTCCCGAAGATTAAAAGAAGTTTCATCGAATTTACTAATCACTTTGCTGCTTTTTGTAGCTGTATCTGTAATTTAATCTTGACTGCATTGTCTTCGGAAGACTTGCTCCCAAATGTATCGTATATTAGATACTTCCACTAGCATTTATTGATGAAGCCTCGGAAGAACTGCTGCCCGTATGCCCTTTGGAATTATAAACGGACAAACGCAACAGTATTTCTTGGATTCTTCCTTAATTTTGCGTCTCTGAAGCATCTTGAGTTGCTTTTCACAAGAGAACACACTTATTTCTTCAACAAACTGGTAAGTACATGTTACAAAAATTTCATTTTGCTGATGACAGCAACATTGTGTCACATATAAAGTACCAGAACTCCTGTTAAAAAAGCGAAGGAAGTTCAAATGGTTGGTTCAAATGGCTCTGAGCACTATGGGACTTAACTTCTGAGGCCATCAGTCCCTTAGAACTACTTAAACCTAACTAACCTAAGGACATCACACAACACCCAGTCATCACGAGGCAGAGAAAATCCCTGACCCCTCCGGGAATTGAACCCGGGAACCCGGGCGTGGGGAGAACGTACAGATGGTCATCAAGCAATATACTTACATGAAGAAAACAAGAGAAATGAATTTCAGATTAAAAATGTGGATTAAAATTTCATAGCTTGTACAATAAGCATAAATTGTTAAGGAATTAATATTGACGTACTTAATATTGACGTACTGACGTGGGATCAACTCGCAAATGTGCTAGCAAAAACAATGTCCTCAGCGTACGAACTGTTATGTTTTGTAACAGGCAATGCCTTATAGTTACCTGCTATTCCTTTACGCACTCCATATTTAGCAATGGAATCTTTTGTTGGGAGTCCCATACTCAAAACATGGACAGTGTCTTCAAACTGGAGAAAGGAGCCACTAGAATATACTAACCGATTTGGTTGTAAAGATCTGTTTAAATAGCTGGTGATTCTAGCTGCAGCATGCACGTGGAGAAGAACGTCAGTAATTATCACACAAAAAGCAGCTTTGATGGGCACGGAACAAGAGCCAGACTACAGTTGTATCACACAGTGTAAACAAACAAAACGTATAAACAGTATTTTCCACATGGGAATAAAATTATACAATAAACTATGTAAGAAGATTAAGGAGACAACTGAACATCAGATATTTAAAAAGTCAGTTAAAATACAGCTCATAAAAAGCAGATACTATGAAGTCAAGGACGATATAGATAACAGGGAGTAGGGAACGGTAAACTACTTTCCATTTTCCTGAGCTCAACATTTCATTCACTGTGATGAGATGCTACTTCATGTGTGTGTGTGTGTGTGTGTGTGTGTGTGTGTGTGTGTGTGTGTGTGTGTGTGCAGAGCAGTGCATTGTATAGTGTGGGAAATTAGATGTACTGGGATACAAATAAATGATGTACCAGATTTTTAGATTAATTTTAAACGTGTTTGCAAATATGCATTAGAAATCAAAATTAACAACACAGCATGTTAATATAAACGTACAAGATATAACATTACTGTATACATGAATTAATTAATTAAGAAATTGTTTGCTTGTTCAGTTAAGATACGCCGACCCAGCTGGTGCAGTGGTTAGCGCATTGGACAGACGTTTGGGAGGACAAAGGTTCATATCCCCATCTGGCCATCCTGGTACACACTACTCTCCACAAGTTTGGAAAAAACAAGTGATTATGGACAATGGAGAGGAAACACATTATGAAATAGCATTTTATTTGTATCTAAATGTTTACTAAGCTCAAACAATACATGAGTAGTTGCAACCGTTAAAGTTTAGATTCCTCAGAATAACCACCTTTGCTTTGATCACTGTCTTTCATACTCTCGGCATGCGATGTGTCAATTTTGCAGGATTTCGGTTGAAATTAGTCTCAGTTCTCGCTGCAGGAACGCCAGCAGCCTTGCCATAGAGGTAACACCTGTTGCCGTCAGATTACCAAAGTTAAGCACCATCGGGCTTGGCTAGCACTTGGATGGGTGACCATCTGGGTCTGGCAGGTGGCCTTGGCCCTCAGCCCTTGTGAGACCATTTGAGGAGCAGCCTGAGCGAAAAAACTGACAACGGGCGGGAGAGCGGTGTGCCACCACATGCCCCTTCACATCCGCATCCGGTGACTCCTGTCGGGCGAGGATGACACGGCGGTCGGTCGGTACCGTTGAGCCTTTCGAAGTCTGTTCGACGAAGTTTTTGCTGCCTGACCTTTCACCTTTCACAAGGGTGTTCCACTCATAATCCCCGTTTTCGGATCCTCCTGCCCAACTCGTCCCATAGTAGCTCGATTGCGTTACAATCAGAGGACTGAGGAGATTCCCTGTTTTTCATAATTTTTGAACCATTAATGATTTCGCATAGTTCTTGCGTACAAATTGTCCGTTTCACTTGCCGCGTCAAAGTGGGATAGAATTTCAAGCTTCAGATGGTATCCCCCATCATCTTCGTCAGAGACTAAAACCGACTCCCGCGAACTGGCAAGGTTCCCTCTTATATATCCATACAACGGCAACTTCGTAGCGATTTCACATTGTTCTGACACAAGCGGTACGTACGTTTCGGATCGTTGTCTTGCTGCAAGACAAACCCTTTCGCAATGAGACACAAACCAGATATCTTGGCATGTCGCACTCTATTGGTTCATTTTTTCATCTACTTTCACGAAATTTCCGGCTTCATTCCCTCCAATCTTCCCATACTATCACAGGACCCCCATCAATGCTTCACAGCCGCAATTGCGCCCTGAGAATTTAAGAGTTCATGGCGTAAACGTTATAGGAATCGGCGGCGTTTACTTCCAGATATTTCGAACGTGGATTCATCAGTGAGTAAGACTCTTTTCGAGTCGCCTGCTGTCAAATGTTCGTGTGTCGTAGCCCACTGAAGCCTTTTCTTCTTGTCAACAGGGCGCGACCACGGTCTCCTTGCTGCTGCATAACCCAGAAGGTCGTTTTCTGGCAAGCACCTTCCCACTGTTGGCTTACTCGCAGCTGTATTCCTCCTAGCTGTGTTCTGTTCAGCAGGCGATTCACGGACGCTTTTGAATCTATTCGTCTACTGGTCGCTACCGTATACTTTTCCCAGCGTTCTAATCCTTTCCTGGTGCTCCTGATTGAGGTCAGTCATCATATGAACGTGTACCTCGACGCCTGTGTATGGTTTTGACAACTGCGCTGATGGATATCTTTGTGGTGTCACCGCCAGACACCACACTTGCTAGGTGCTAGCCTTTAAATCGGCCGCGGTCCGGTAGTATACGTCGGACCCGCGTTTCGCCACTATCAGTGATTGCAGACCGAGCGCCGCCACACGGCAAGTCTAGACAGACGTCCTAGCACTCGCCCCAGTTGTACAGCCGACTTTGCTAGCGATGGTTCACTGACAAATTACGCTCTCATTTGCCGAGACGATAGTTAGCATAGCCTTCAGCTACGTCATTTGCTACGACCTAGCAAGGCGCCACTATCATTTGCTATTTATCTTGTGATGCATGTACCGTCAGACCGATGTTCACAAATTATGGATTAAAGTTAAGTATTCCAGAAGCGACGTACTTTTTTTACTAGACTCAACTCCTTTAACTGTTCCAGACCTCACGCCAGCCTGCGTGAGCTTAAACGCGTACCTTTCGGCTATCTCATAGTGGCTTGGCTGTCTTGCCAAGTAACAACAATCTTCAAATTTGTTGGAACTTCCTGGCAGGTTAAAACTGTGTGCCGGACCGAGGCTCGAACTCGGGAACTTTGCCTTTCGCGGGCTAGTGCTCTACCAGGAGAGCTTCTGCAAAGTTTGGAAGGTAGGAGGCGAGGTACTGGCAGAAGTAAAGCTGTGAGGACGGGGCGTGAGTCGTGCTTGGGTAGCTCAGATGGTAGAGCACTTGCCCGCGAAAGGCAAAGGTCCCGATTTCGAGTCTCGGTCGGGCACACAATTTTAATCTGCCAGGAAGTTTCATATCAGCGCACACTACGCTGCAGAGTGAAAATCTCGTTCTGGGTTCAATTTTGTTGATATTAGTCGGACACTATTGCCGTCTTGGTGCAAAATGATTATGCTTAACTGTGAATCTGGGTCGACTTTCAGTTCCTTTCGCTGCATGTACTACCTTCTTTCGTGGCGTGTCCTACCTTCACGCAAACGGTAGTACAACTGAACAGAACACTTAACAACTTGCTTCTACACATAAGTGCCTTCGACTTGTGCCATCAGCCGTGTTTAGTAGAACTGCTTGGACAGATAAAGTCTGTCTATATAAACCTGTGTGATACCAGTGTGTTATATTATGTATGTGTTTGTACAATAATTATCTGTAAAAGTGTAATTGTTAATCGTTATTTGAGTACACTATTCCGATTTCTAGGGAATAATTGACGTAGATCTTTTACATCTTGCTCTGATGTAGTACGCGGCGTATTGTTTCCAAACGTATGGAATGTAGTCAGGTTGAACTTTATTTCCCTGAATCGCTTAAGGTAAATGGCGGGATGATTGCTTTGGAAGGGCACTGCTGATTTCCTGCCTCCTCCTTCCCTTGTCAGAGCTTGTACTCTGTCTCTAATGACCCCGTTGTCGACGGGACGTTAAAGCCTAATGGCCGGTCCTTCCTTCGTTTCTTTCTCCATTTAAGATGTCACGTGTGGTACGATTTTGTAAAAGATCTTTGGATGAATAAAGAACTAAGTAAAACTTGGTGCCTTGTGCTATCATTCTTTGTTTACACTCTGAGGCCGCAGTAGTCCGTATTGGGTGAAAATAAAATAGTACTGTCTGTTCAGCTTCTCAAAACTATAGGCTAGGTATTATTGTTTTGAACTTTCGTCTGTCGGTACTATTATTGGTGCCAAACAATGGAACGTAATTGAGATACTTTGAAACACTGCAGGAGCTGAATATGGCACATATCCGTTCAACTTTCCCAATGTTGCATTACTAAAGCTTCGTTTGGCGACTCCAGTACCTGGCAGTTTAGCAGTTTTATTAATACACTTTCTTGGAGTCGGAGTACGGAAATTTAAGTAGTGTGCTACGCTTTATTTCCATTGATCTGATGGAATTACGTTTCTCTGGAAACACATTGGGTGTCAGATTATCTTCGGTAAGGGTAGAGACTGAAGCAATGAATTAAAATTTGTACCCAGTTCTCGTACTTACGAGGCAGGAGTGCTATCCAATACAGCATTTGGCATCGTCTAAGAAATCTGCACAGATTTCAAGATGTGCTGGGGTGTGCATTCAAGTCGCCATTAGGAATGCCTTTGGAGGGGGCCAGGGTTCACTTCCCAGCCTTAGCATAAATTTTGATTCATTACTTCACCTTCCGTCCCTAATGGACCTCTTTTTCGCCTCGTCAGTCTCTCGACTGAACTGCCGCTGACCTCCATCGTTTCCATTCTCGTGCTAGTGATCCCGTCTGTACGTACCAACTACATCTCATATTCTAGCCTTGATCTGCCGCTACTGCCGCATCCAGCGCCAGGTTAGATACTCAAGGACACCCACTAATCTGCCCATTCTTCTAGCAAGCGCTTTCGATAGACTACCATCATATACTCTTGTTAGTTTCCAGGTGTATACTAACAGCGAATCATCGTTTCCTATTGTGTTATCAGCAGGATTTTTATAGCATACTACCTCTCTGTATCCTGTGTTATATTTTCGTCTAGTATACTCGTTTCAGTACACTATGGTTGTAAAACTTATTTTATGTCAGAATCAGACCTTTGTTAAGTCCGTGTAAATTCGTAGCAAGGTATGACATAAGCGTGTGTCAACTCTGAACTGTGAAAACAAACTTTAAACTGTAGTATCCTCTGAGATGTCCGAAGTCAGGGGAGACCTCCTAACATACGATACCCTTCTAATATCGTGTCGGACCTCCTTTTGTCCGGCGTAGTACATCAACTCGACGTAGCGTGGACTGGACAAGTCGATGAAAGCCCCTTTCAGAAGTACTGATCCATACTGCCTGCGAGCTAACATCCCAAAGATGTTCGGGCTCACAAGCGGTTCCTCTTCGTCGAAATGTCCTTGTTGAAATTCGTCCAGGGGCTGAGCCGCACGCGTCGCATTACACGCCCTATATTAGTCACTTGTGACTCTTGGGTTAAATTGTCCGGCCGATGGCGAGTTTGCGAAATACGAAGTTAACATAACATATAATATAACAGTAATACTAATATCGAGAACTAAATTAACGACTCGTAAATGATGTAGGCCACACAGTTGCGATTTGGTTAGAATAATGTTTATTCAGAAAGCAAACTCTTAGCGAAAGTGTCGTATTTCCAGTTACTGTTACACTCGAGCGCATATCCATTTGACACAGTTCGATCATTCACAATCTCATCTCAAAATACAAGATATCTACGCGAAAAGTTAGACTTGACACCAGGTGCGTAGCTTCTTACCGCTCAGAGACGAAGTCCTGCGATACCACACAACTTCCTAGCTGCCTAAAAACCGACTGTCCGCTTTCGCGCCTCAATCCGAACTGCCCTCTGTGCCCGTCCCCGGCCGCGTTTCCCGCGCGCCGAACACATTCGCTCAACTG
Organism: Schistocerca americana; assembly: GCF_021461395.2. Classification (NCBI taxonomy): domain Eukaryota; kingdom Metazoa; phylum Arthropoda; class Insecta; order Orthoptera; family Acrididae; genus Schistocerca; species Schistocerca americana. The sequence continues at coordinate 984,358,007 of NC_060121.1, forward strand.
ACTGGTGCAGTTACCTTCCCTGAAGCTGTCCATCTGATTGGCTACAGCTTATTCTACATTATTTTACACATTAACACATTTAAATAATCAAAGCCTGACCACTTTCACGTTCTAAATAAAGAAACAATTATATGCATTATACAGGGTGATTCAAAAAGAATACCACAACTTTAAAAATGTGTATTTAATGAAAGAAACATAATATAACCTTCTGTTATACATCATTACAAAGAGTATTTAAAAAGGCTTTTTTTCACTCAAAAACAAGTTCAGAGATGTTCAATATGGCCCCCTCCAGACACACGAGCAATATCAACCCGATACTCCAACTCGTTCCACACTCTCTGTAGCATATCAGGCGCAAGAGTTTGGATAGCTGCTGTTATTTCTCGTTCCAAATCATCAATGGTGGCTGGGAGAGGTGGCCGAAACACCATATCCTTAACATACCCCCATAAGAAAAAATCGCAGGGGGTAAGATCGGGGCTTCTTGGAGGCCAGTGATGAAGTGCTCTGTCACGGGCTGCCTGGCGGCCGATCCATCGCCTCGGGTAGTTGACGTTCAGGTAGTTACGGACAGATAAGTGCCAATGTGGTGGCGCTCCATCCTGCTGAAATATGAATTGTTGTGCTTCTTGTTCGAGCTGAGGGAACAGCCAATTCTCTAACATCTCCAGATACTGTAGTCCAGTTACAGTAGCACCTTCGAAGAAAAAGGGACCAAAAACTTTATTGGCTGAAATGGCGAACTAATGTACAACTAAATGAAACTTTATAGCTCCCTTAATTCGCCGACAGATAGTGCTTAGCTCTGCCTTTTGTCGTTGCAGAGTTTTAAATTCCTAAAGTTGTGGTATTCTTTTTGAATCACCCTGCATAATATACGTCAAATTCTTTTACATAAAACCAATACAATTTACTTCTTAACTTCGAATGCCACGGCCAGTAGCCTTGCACCAATGTGCTTTCTGATAAATAAATAAAGAACAAAAGTAACTGTTATGGACTAAACTTTACAACAAATATTCTATTACTGAATGATTCAATAAGGTGTCATGCTCTCATCGTTCAATATGTTTTGTGTGGAGGAAATGATGATCTGATGCTTAACTGAAAATACTGATAATTTAAATTTACTTTATCTTTTAAACAAACAAAGTTACAGAGTTGATATTCACAGCGTTTGTCATTTTAATGATTGGCTTCTGTATGAAATGTGGATCTTTAAGATCGACCAAAGAGTTCAGGTTTTAGTATTCAGGTCTTTGTTACAAAACTTGTTAATTTCACTTTAACAGGAAATTCTAAACTATTATAGATACGATATTCGAGTTCCATCGTTGTATGGATGAATGGCGGTAAATGATCTCCAGGTAACCGAACATAACAGATTACAGTCAAGTATCGTTTCAGTTGGATCAGAGGATCCAGTCCACGTCAGCACAGCCCACACTATTATGGAGCCACGACCGCCATGTAGGCAACTTCGGTCCACGGCTTCGTGGAGTCTGCGCCACACTCGAACACTACCATCAGTTCTTTTCAATCGGGACTCATCTGACCAGGCCACGGTTTTCCAGTAGTCTAGGGTCCAACCGAAATGGTCAAGCGCCGAGGAGAGGCGTTGCAGGCGATCTCGTGCTGTCAGCAAAGGAACTCACGTCGATCGTCTATTGCCGTAGCTCATTAACGCCACGTTTTACCGCGCTGTCCCACCTGATACGTTCGTCGTACGTCCCACACTGATTTCTGCGGTTATTTCACGCAGTGTTCCTTGTCTATTAGCACTGATAAATCAAACGTCGATGCTCCTGGTCGTTAAGTGAAGGCCGTCGGCCTATGCGTGTCCATCTTGAGAGATAGTGCCTGAAATTTGGTATTCTCGTCACACTGTAGGTCTCCGAGTATTGAATTCCCTAACGATTTCTGAAATGGAATCTCCCATGCGTGTAGCTCCAACTACCATTCCTCGTTTAAAGTCTTTTAATTCCTGTCGCGTGGCCATAATAGCCCACACGAATCACCAGTCTTCAAATGATAACTCCGCCGATACGCTGCCCTTTTACATCTTGTGTACGCGGTTGTACCGCCATCTATATACACTGATGGCCACCGTAAATGCAACACCAAGAACGACAAGAGGTAGCACAACAAAATTTATTTTGTAGATAACATGTTGACCAAGTATCAAATGATTACGTTTACAGACGTCTGCGACATGTGGTTCCTGCCAGAATCAGTAGCCAGAGTAGCCGCTATTGTTGGAGATCACCGCTGCCACACGTCTCGGCATTGAGTCAAAGAGACGTTGGATGTGTTCCTGGGGTACAGCAGCCCAAGCAGCTTCCACACGTTGCCAAAGATCATCTGGTGTGGCAGCTGGGGATGTAATCTGGGTCACTCGTTGAGCAACCATGGACCACATGTTTTCTATCGGCGAAAGATCCGCAGAGCGAGCCGGCCAGGGAAGCAATTCAATCTGGTTATTGACGAAGAACCTTTGGACAATGCGTGCCACGTGTGGTCGCGCATTATCCTGTTGAAATATGGCTGCCCTGAAGGTAAGGAAGGACAACTGGCTCCAGCACCTCGGATATGTAGCGCCGGCTATTTAAAGTACCGGCAATGCGTACTAGAGGCGTGCGAGAGTAATATCCAATACCGCCCCATACCATAATACGCGGTGCAAGACCAGTGTGGCGGTGCATAATGCAGCTGTCCGGCATCCTCTCTCCACGGTGTCTCCACACTCGAATCCGACCATCGTGGTGCTGCAGACAGAAGCGTGCCTCGTCAGTAAAGACAACGTCATTCCATTCTGCCGTCCACATCCGTCTGTCATCACACCATTGGCGACGGAGACTTCTGTGGTTCTGCGTCAATGGTAGACGAAGCAATGGACGTCTTGCGGACAGACCACTCTGCTGTAAACGGCGTCGAATGGTACGCGCAGACACTGGATGATGCGTTACAGACGCAATGTGCTGTGCTATGGTTCGGGATGTCACTGAGCGATCCGTCACTGCCATGCGCACAATTTGCCTATCAGCACGTGCAGTGGTGCACCGAGCTGAATGCTATCGACCACGTCGGTCCGTCGTACCCTCCTGCATCCAACGGTCACATATCCGCATTACAGTTGTCTGGTTTCGTCCAACACGACTAGCGATTTCTCTGTATGATAATCCACAATCTCGGTAAGCCACTATCCTTCCTCTGTCGAACTCGGATACTTGATCAAACGATGTTCGCTGTTGTCTACGAGGCATAACTGATCGTCTTGTGAAACAACCACAAGGTAAACACACGTGCCGAACGTACACTCGTCGAAATCGCCAAGCCTTAAATGGCGCTATGAGGTGGCGCCACAGGCGCGCATGATGTGCGTCTGCGCTGAAATTCTAATCAGTTGCATATCTCATCGCTGCAAACCCATGGTGTAAATTTCACTTGATTCGGATGCTTCCTTCAGGGTGTTGCATTTACGGTGGCCAGCAGTGTATGTGCGTGTCGCTATCCCATGACTTTTGTTAGTTCATTGTCATGGTTGTGTGGGTACGTTCGGAAAGCCAATAAATTAAAAAAAATCTTGTCAGTACTGCTTCATTTCGTAGGTGATCTGTTTAGTTTAGTTTAGTTTTAGTTGTGTTATGTTACGTAGATCATTTTCCCGATTATTTTATGGATATGATATGGAACAAGTCAGATTACAAGGTATATATACACACATGAGTAGTGCTAATATTACTATTACTGAAATTTTCACTTCTACACATGCAACTACATTTAGAGGTACAATTTTTTTTAAATGTTCTGAAACAGAAACTCGTCCATGGAATAGAAGGAATTGTCCAAAAGAAATGATTTTAAGCTAGATTTAAAACTTGATCTGCTACCTGCCAGACACTTTATGCTGTTGGGCAAACGATCAAAGACTTTTGTTGCCGAATAATGTACTCCTTTTTGAGCAACTGACAGCTTCAATAATGGATAGGAAAGGTCATTTTTCCCTCTAGTGTTGTACGTATGAACATCACTGTTCTTCGCGAGATGGATTATTTGTAACGGATTTCATTACCGAATATATGCACTCTGATGATGCACTTAAAATACCTCACTCCTTGAAAAGGTGCCTACATGACGTCCTTGGTTGAACATCACAAATTATTCTCACTGCTCTCTTTTGTGCAAACAATACTTTATGTCTAAGTGGTGAGTTAGCCCAGAAAACTATTCCTCAAGACATTATTGAGTGGAAATATGCGAAGTACGTTAGGGGCTGGTCTGTTTATTACCAAGACTAGCGATTATATGAAGAGCGAAAGAAGCTGAACTTTATTGTTTGAGAAGCTCAGTAATATTATTCTTCATCAATGTGAACACCCAAAAATTTGGAGAAATCTACCCTGTTAACTGAGCCCTGTTCATATCCTACATCAATTGTCGGTATGACTCCTTCAGTGTACAGAACTGGATGTAGTGAGTCTTTTCAGATTTAAGGTAGAGTCTATTTTCTGAAAACCACTTAATAATTCTTTCAAAGACATCCTAAATGATATCTTCAGCTGCTTTTTCTGGAATGCGGTTTATTATAACACTTGTGTCATCTGCAAAAAGTACTAGTTCCGCTTGCTGAACTTTAATGGGAGGTCATTGACATGAATAAGGAACAGCACAGGAACTAAAATTAAACCCTGTTGTACTTCCTTTGTGATAACTCCCCATTCGCTAGAATTTACCACCCTCCCAACATTACTTGTGCTATTCAGCACAACATTTTGCTTTCTTTTCATTAAGCATGATTCAAACCAGCTGTGTGTATAGCCTTCAATTCAGTAAAACCTGAATTTTTCTAAGAGTGTGACATGATCCACACAGTCAAAGGCCTTGGAGAGATCACAAAAAAATACCAACTGGCGATAATTTGTTATTTAGGGCTTGTACTATCTGGTAGCTATATGTGTAGATAGCATTCTCAGACGAGTAACGCTTCCGAAATCCAAACTGTGACATGCCGAGTAAATTATTTTCACTTAAATGTGAGACTGCTCTTGAATACATAATTTTTTCGAATATTTTAGAAAATGAAGTCAGCAATGAGATCGATCAATAATTATTTAAGTCACTCTTGCCCCCTTTCTTGTGAAGAGGTTTGACAATTGCGTATTTCAATCCGTCTGGAAAAATTACTGTGCCAGCGAAGCATTACATATATCGCTAAGGACTCCACTTACTAAATTAGAACAACACTTCAAAATTCTGTTAGAGACACCATCAACACCACATGAGCTCTTTTTTTCAGTATATTTATACACTACTGGCCATTAAAATTGCTAGACGAAGAATGCATGCAGATGATAAACGGGTATTCATTGCACAAATATATTATACTAGAACTGACATGTGATTACATTTTCACGCAATTTGGGTGCATAGATCCTGAGAGATCAGTACCCAGAACAACCACCTCTGGCCGTAATAACGGCCTTGATACGCCTGGGCGTTGAGTCAAACAGAGCTTCGATGGCATGTACAGGTACAGCTGCCCATGCAGCTTCAACACGATACCACAGTTCATCAAGAGTAGTGACTGGCGTACTGTGACGAGCCAGTTGCTCGGCCACCATTGACCAGACGTTTTCAGTTGGTGAGAGATCTGGAGAATGTGCTGGCCAGGGCAGCAGTCGAACATTTTCTGTATCCAGAAAGGCTCGTACAGGGCCTGCAACATGCGGTCGTGCACTATCTTGCTGAAATGTAGGGGTTCGGAGGGATCGAATGAAGAGTAGAGCCATGGGTCGTAACACATCTGAAATGTAACGTCCACTGTTCAAAGTGCCGTCAATGCGAACAAGAGGTGACCGAGACGTGTAACCAATGGCATCCCATACCATCACACCGGGTGGTACGCCAGTATGGCGATGACGAATACACGCTTCCAATGTCCATTCACCGCGATGTCACCAAACACGGATGCGACCATAATGATGCTGTAAACAGAACCTGGATACATCCGAAAACATGACGTTTTGCCATTCGTGCACCCAGGTTCGTCGTTGAGTACACCATCGCAGGCGCTCCTGTCTGTGATGCAGCGTCAAGGGTAACCGCAGCCACGGTCCCCGAGCTGATAGTCCATGCTGCTGCAAACGTCGTCGAACTGTTCGTGAAGATGGTTGTTGTCTTGCAAGAGTCCCCAACTGTTGACCCAGGGATGGCGACGTGGCTGCACGATCCGTTACAGCCATGCGGATAAGATGCCTGTCATCTCGACTGCTAGTGATACGAGGCCGTTGGGATCCAGCACGGCGTTCCGTATTACCCTCCTGAACTCACCGATTCCGTATTCTGCTAACAGTCACTGGATCTCGACCAACGCGACCAGCAATGTCGCGATAAGATAAACCGCAATCGCGATAGGCTACAATCCGACCTTTGTCGAAGTCTGAAACGTGATTGTACGCAATTCTCCTCCTTACACAAGGCATCACAACAACGTTTCACCAGGCAACGCCGGTCAACTGCTGTTTGTGTATGAGAAATCGGTTGAAAACTTTCCTCATGTCAGCATGTTGTAGGTGTCGCCACCGGCGCCAACCTTGTGTGAATGGTCTGAAAAGCTAATCATTTGCATATCACAGCATCTTCTTCCTGTCGGTTAAATTTAGCGACTGTAGGACGTCATCTTCGTGGTGTAGCTATTTTAATGGCCAGTAATGTAATTCCCTTGAGTGGGGGGGGGTGGGGGGTGGGGGGTGTTGGTGCTATTTCTAAAGGCCTAAAGTCCTGGGGAATGACATTTTTAACATTTGATTTATAATATTCTTCGACAGCGCCACTTTTAGGCGCTTCCAGTTTCTTCTTCTCCGAAAATACGGACGGGCGTGTTATTAATGTGGAAAGTGGACTGACTGGAACAGCGTTTCCCAGCTGGCGATGTGCGTATGCTGACACTTGTTCAGAGGGGAAGAGAACGCCAGCCGGCTGACCATATACGGGTTAAAAGGACGGTCGCCGGCCCCCGTTTGTTGCAGGGCTGTCGTGTATCAGCCGCAGACATCAAAGCAAAGCGGAGCCGCGGGTTCTCAGTCGTTAACTCACGCCGGCGGCTAAGGAGCCAGGGGGCAGCAACCGGCGTATCTCGCAGCTCGTTTCTCGGGAGGCAGAAATTCTCATTCTGAGGCGGTGCTGGCGCCAGCCTTCTCATTTCCTGAAGCAATCTCAGCACTGATTCTTTCGCTAATGACCGTCGTGCACCACGGTCTATCAGCGTCATAAATAATACACTCTAAGAAATGAGAATGAAGATGTGATTTACGTGTACAGGCGGACAAATGATTAAAACTGCAGAAATACTGGATTATTTATTGAAGAGAAAGACCTTCACAAATTGATCAAGTCAGTATCGGGTTGGTCCAACTGTTGTGTTCTCCACCACGGTCTATCAGCGTCATAAATAATACACTCTAAGAAATGAGAATGTAGATGTGATTTACGTGTACAGGCGGACAAATGATTAAAACTGCAGAAATCCTGGATTATTTATTGAAGAGAAAGACCTTCACAAATTGATCAAGTCAGTATCGGGTTGGTCCAACTGTTGTGTTTATGCAAGCAGTTATTCGGCTTGTCATTGATAGAGTTGTTGGATGTTCTCCTGAGAGATATGCCAATTCAGTCCAGATGGGGCGTCGAAATTGCGAGATACTGGGAGGGCCCTGCCCATAATGTTCCAAACGACCTTGCTGGACAAGGTGAGGTTTGGAAAGCAGTAGAAACTCTCCCCGAGTGCGGAAGGGCATTATCTTGAGGAAATGTGTACCCGGGAGGGCTCACCATGAAGGTCAACAAACAGGACGTAGAATATCGTCGACGTACCACTGTGAAACCTTCCCGTCTCCTCAACATCTCCTTTGTTACTCAACCTTCCCTTCTACAATAACCTATGAAACCTTTCATTAAGATTTCTATCTCTTGATTAATAATAAGAAATGAAATCTTCCCTTTTAAATTTATTCTCTTTCTCTATCTTCGCATACAAATTTAATTTCTGCTTTTTAAAAGTGATTTTCTGATTATTTCGACGAAACATAGAATGTGTCGTCGTTGTGGCCCTCAGTCGTTACCTGCAATAACCCAAAACTGTTCCTTACCTTTTTTACTGTTACTGGATCGCCATCTGACTTCTACATCGAACTGCGACATGAATATACTTAACCTGTTTTACTATACCCTATTAACTGCTGCAGGGCTGTCATAATAAGTGGCTGTATTTATTACCAAAGCTGACGTTATTCTTTAATAGCAAAGCTGACGTTATTCTTTAATTAATTTGACTGAAGTTAGGTAATTCATAGTTACACTTTTTCTTGACAACAATAAAATTTTTGCAAAAATTCACTATTTTCTGAAAACGTTTCTTCAAATATTTACTGCTAGTAATGAAATGATTTTACAAACGTTCAAATGCGACTTACTTTTTACAATAATCTTACAACTAGCATTGCGCAAACGTACCTTCAGTAGTCTTGAGTATCGCAAAGCAAATAATTCAATAATATTAGTTCCTCTTATTATAATAGTTAGCTGATGTCTCTGTACATCCGTTTATAATCTCTTGTATATCATAGCTGGTGGCTGGCAGGCACACGGCTTCTCTCAACCTCTCGCTTCAGACCTGCTACCGACTTGCTTCACTTCTCGCTTACTACTCACTTCCTACGAACGCTAAAGTGCGGTCTCTCCTGCCAACAATGCTTTGTGGTGCAGACAGTCCCTGCTACCATTACAATATGTATCAATGCGCGGTCTTCCCCGCTCTTTTCTTAAAATGTATTCATACGCGGTCTCTCCCGCCCATTTTAAAATTATATCAATGTGCGGTCTTTATTGCCAACTATACTTTGGTGCAGACATTCCCTGATACCACAATTATTTCCAACATGACAAATATTGATTATTCCTACTTAATCCTATTAATAAAATATAAACATCTTTCATAAATTGTGGTCTGATAATAAACAATAGAAATATACACATGTTACAACTGTGCTGTAAGGGTCCGCGGAATGGCACCCCACACCATCACTCCTGTATGGAGAACGTCAGTCACGCTTGTATCTCTCGTCTGTTCGAGGCATCTCCAGACACATCTTCGGCCTGGAATATCATTTAGTGAAGTACAATTGTCTTCACTGATGAGTCCCGTTGAGAACTGAGGCCCGACAACCAGGGAAGAAGTGTCTGGTGGCGTCCCAGACAACAGTCGGATACCAACTTAACTTTCGCCTGCCATACAGCTCAACAACCAGGACTGATCATCTGGGATGCCATTTTTTTTTTCGTAGAAGGGCACCTTTGATTGTCATCCATTGCATCCTTACAGCTCAGGGGCACGTCGAAGATATTCTGCACCCCGTTATGTTGCCCTTCACGGCAAGGCATCTTGGGCCTACATTTCAGCAAGACAATGCTTCCTACACACAGTGATTCTACTGCTTATCTCTCCAATTGACGAGTCTGGAGCGTTATGGGCACGGCCCTCCGACCACCTCGGTATTTTCACGCCAATTGGACAGAATTTATACGATATCTCTCAGGAGAACATTCAAAAACTCTGTCAATGAATCCCAAGCCGAATAACTACTCACATAAGGGCTAGAGGTGGATCAACGTGTTAATGACTTGGTCAATTTGTGAGGCTCTTTTTCTCGAATAAATAATCAAATTTCTCTGAATTTGTAACCATTTCTTTGTCTGTACACGTAGATCGCATCTACCGATATGCGTCACATTCGAATGATTTTGCGTGGTCCGTCGTTTCTTTTGTCTTAGAGTGTATTTCAGCTGTCACAAAAAATGGTTCAAATGGCTCTAAGCACTATCGGACTTAACATCTGAGATCATCAGTCCCGTTGATTTAGAACTACTTAAATCTAACTAACCTAAGGACATCACACACATCCATGCCCGAGGCAGGAATCTAACCTGCGACCGTAGCGGCTGCGCGGTTCCGGACTGAAGTGCCTAGAACCGCTCGGCCACAGCATCCGGCTCAGCTGTCACAAATGTTTTTGAAACTTCCTGGCATATTAAAACTGTGTGCTGCACCAGAATTGAAATTAGGACCGTAGGGGTGTAATGCGAAATTTGTTACTGGATTCAGGGTTAGTTGCTAGACAGGACGCATTGTCTTATCTTGGATCGAGACTCTTCGACAGCTGGAGAAGCAACTACGGGTGTGACCGAAGCGAGCATACTGAGAACCTTGCTCTCGACGTAGTTCGTTAATGACCTAGCAGGTAACAGTAACCTCATATATTTTGCAGACGATGCAGATATCTACGGGGCCGTTTAATAAGTAAGCCAGTTTCCAATGAAAAAAATGCGGTATTTGCTCTGGAACATCGTGGAATATTCCCGCTTCAGCCCTTACAGTTCCACGAAGTTTCGATAGATGGTTTTGCCATACGTAGCCTTCAAAATGGCATCTGTAACGACAGTGCGTTCCAAGTAGAGAGTTCTTTTGGCGGAAAACCAAAGCGTCACAGATATTCACAGTGGTCTGCCAAATGTCTACGGAGGTTTTGCATTGAACAAAAGCATGTTGAGTCGTTGGGCGAGGCGTTTTTCATCATCAGCTGCCTAACGTCCCGGGTGCCTGCCGGGCACACACAGCAGTGGCTCTTGCAATGCTGGAACGTGAGGACACTCTTATTCGAAGTGATCGACCTCTCTGGTGCTTGTGCTGACACACTCGTCCACCATTTGGGATACTCAATGGCGTGTGCCACTGTGGTGCTCGCCACCTAACAGGAGACCATGGAGATCAATGAAGGAATGTCTGCAGGAAACTGCTTGCACGATACGAGGCTTAGCCTGACAATTTGCTGTCGACCATCGTCAGAGGCGATGAAAGATGCGTTCATCACCCCGAACCGAAAAAACCGGCAGTCTATGGAGTGGCGCTATAGCATCAGTCCTCCGAAGAAGAGGCTTGCACAGGGCAGCCTAGCGTGGAGAGCTGACATGAACGATCCTTCGGACTGATGGCTACAGTTGAAACGGGTGCGCGTAAGTAACGTCTGTACCTCAACTGGAAGGGGCATTCCGGAAGTAACGTAACACATTCTTTTCCCGGCAAATGCGGAACTTTTTGTGTGAAATCGTGAAATATTCCCACTTCAGACCCTATAGTTTCGTGATGTTTCGCTAGATGGTGGCGCTTTAGGTAGCCCTCAAAATGGCGTCTTGCTCATCTTTCTTACAGCCCGGATCTCGCACCTTCCGACTTCCACCTGTTTTGTCCAATGAAGGATGCATTCCTGAGGAAGCAGTGCGTCAATGACGGGCAGACTGTTGATGCAGCGAGGCGCTAACACCGCGGTCGACCAGTAGAGTGATGCAGTGGGGGCGTACAGGCTCTCACAAAAAGGTGGTGCAAGGGAGTAGCCTTGAACGGAGATTATGTTGAAAAATAGGTTTTTGTAGCTAAAAGAGTGGGGAATAATACGGTGTATTGAAATGACGAATAAAGCCAACTTGCTTTCCGGGTAAACATTACCTACTGAACGCCCCTTGCATAATAAACTACTTTCTTAAAGTGACTGCGCTAATTCAGTCAGATCTTCATGAGATAGGAAAGTACTGCAAAGATCGGCAACTAGCTCCAAACGTTCAGAAATGTAGAATTTTGCAGTGGATTGAACGGAAAGTACGCAGTATCCTGTAACTACAGTGTTAATGAGCCACATCTGGAAACATGGAAATCGTACAAATTGTTGTGTGTAGCTTAACACTTCGTAGTGTTATGAAATAGACTGATTACATAAGGTTAATGATAGTTGAAGCACGTGGTAGAATGCAGATCATTGGTAGGTCACTAAAACTAAGCACCTCCCGAACAGGCCATGAAGGTCCAACGGCACCGACCGGCCGCCGTGTCATCCTCAGCCCACAGGCGTCACTGGATGCGGATATGGAGGGGCATGTGCTCAGCACACCGCTCTCCCAGCCGTGTGTCAGATTCCAAGATCGGAGCCGCTACTTCTCAGTCGAGTAGCTCCTCAGTTTGCCTCAGAAGGGCTGAGTGCACCCCGCTTACCAACAGCGCTCGGCAGACCGGATGGCCACCCATCCAAGTGCTAGCCCAGCCCGACAGCGCTTAACTTCGGTGGTGTGACGGGAACCGGTGTTACCACTGCGGCAAGGCCGTTGGCTATTGGTACGTTGCTGGGAAAATGTAATAAGTGTACATAGGTTGCTTACGAAGCACTTGTGCGATCCATATGGTCAGGTGTGTGGGATCCGGTCCAAATAGGTCCAAGAGGGGATATGCAACTTATTTTAAGAAGGGCAGCACGAATCGACACGGGTTTGTTCGGCCAACACGAGAATGTGACAGAAATACTTAACAACCTGAACTGCTAGTTGATATGTGACAGAAGTCTCATATCCCGCGGAAGCTGACTCACAAAGATTCAGGAATCAGTATTACGTGGTGAATCCCGGAATATACTGCAAACCTCAACATATTTCTACCGAGTGGTCACGTTGGACTCTTTGCTGGAGCGGAAATCGAGCTCAGGATCTTCGCCTTTCGCGTGCAAGAGCACTACCGACTGAGCTACACAAGCGTGACTCACGAACCGACATCAAAGAGTTTCCACGGTAGAGCTCTCGCCCGCTAGAGTGAAAAATTCATTGTGAAGTTTGGACCCACTGCAGCTCGCACAAAAGTATGTAGACGACCATTCTGTCCACGATCCGTGAGCAGATGGAATGGGAGGACACGATATCACGTGCTACAATGGTCAGTACCCTCTGCCATGCCCTTCACAATGGAATCCAAAGCATGGAAGTAGGTGTGGATGTAGAAAGGGGACGAGAGCGAGCACGGAGATGGGTCGATGGTCACGGAATGTTTTAGAATGGCTCAACGTCTCGGAAGCTGACACCTTAATAAGCTGAGAGTAGGGAATATTACCCGATGTTGACCGCCAACCTCCTATAAGGATAGGACACTCAAGAAAGAAGAACACGTCTCCGATATCTGTGACAATTTTGTGCGTCCTGTAAGGAAATATTGCTTTGTACTGAAGACCAGGGTTTTTGAGACGTGGACCTCCTACGGTCAACTTGAAAGCGTCAGCTGCGAAATGTGCCAAGGGACTACAGCGAAAACTTTTCGGACACCCACGCTGGGGGATGGACAGCGTTACAGCGGCATGTATCACCTGCGTTTTTATGTAGTTGGTATTGAGTTGCTCGACGTACACAACTTCAGACTCGTTCGTTAAAATGTCAACTTTCAAGTTATTCGTTCTTACGCCGGTTCTGAGTCGGAAGTTTGTTGCGAAGACATTCTGTACAAGATTATTACAGTCTTTGACTAAGTCGAGCGAAGTCGTGTCAGCCAGCCCGAGTGAGCTCAGCACTGAACTGGAGAGACTACTACATGAAGCCAAGTCGCCACGCGAAAAGTCACAGCCGCCATGACAAGTAGGGGCAAGCTGTCAAACCGTTCTACCGAACAGCCGAAATGAAATTACTCTTTAATGATTCAGTGTGACACTGTCTAGGTTTAGGTTTTATTGCGATGAATGAATCGCTCGGAACTAACAAGTACAAGCAGGCGTGCTTCTGAGTCCCGTCGAATGGTGGACAAAACTTCATCTTTTTGGCTCTTTGCTTGTCTCACAGCTTCCGCTTACTACGGACGACTGATACGACAGCTTGCTCGTGGGTGATAGGTATCTGCATCGAGATTACTTTCAGATGCCCATTCCCATGCAATGAAGTACGAAAATTACGGCGAAGCTGCGGCTTTCGCTTGCACCTGGGCGTAACATTTTGTTTCCGGCTTTTGTAGTTCGTGGTCCATACATGTGGTACAGTATCAGTTTTTCACTCTTTCATTCGCATGGTATGTATATGGCTACATCACATTCACGGTTGCTGCTCTATCTAGGTTTCTTTGTTCGTTTTTTATCACATACGGTGTCTCTGCGTACCACGTGGTTCATCACAGGACAAGTTCGGTCTTTCATTTGTTACTATTTCTAAATTAATTCTCAATGCTCAGGAATTAAATAAAAATATCTACGAGTTATTTTCCTTTCCCAGTTAGTTGTGAAATCCATATCCGCAACTACACATGTGTTTTTATATTCGGTTTAGAATCTGTATTTAACTTGAGCTCGAAATTTATTGGGTAAACTGCCTTCAGCGAAAGTATGAATCAAAGCGATATTAAAATGCAGTCAATAATTATCTGCATGCCTTCACAAGTCAGAAGGTACCCTATGTGATCAAAGGTATCGGGACACCTGGCTGAAAATGACTTAAAACTTCGTGGTCCCTTCCATCAGTAATGCTGGAGTTCAGTATGGTGTTGGCCCACCCTTAGCCTTCATGACAGCTTCCACTCTCACAGGCATACGTTCAATGAGGTGCTGGAAGGTTTCTTGGCTAATGGCAGCCCATTCTTGACGGAGTGCTGCACTGAGGAGAGGTATCGATGTCAGTCGGTGAGGCCTGGCACGAAGCCGGCGTTCCAAAACATCCCAAACGTCTTCTATAGGATTCAGCTCAGGGCTCTGTGCAGGCCAGTCCATTACAGGGATGTTGTCGTGTAACCACACCGCCACAGGCCGTGCATTACGAACAGGTACTAGATCGTGTTGAAAGATGCAATCGCCATCCCCGAATTGCTCTTTAACAGTGGGAAGCAAGAAGGTGCTTAAAACATCATTGTAGGCCTGTGCTGTGACAGTGCCACGCAAAACAACAAGGGGTGCAAGCTCCCTCCATGAAAAACACGACCACACCATAACACCACCGCCTCCGAATTTTACTGTTGGCACTGCACACGCTGGCAGATGACGTTGACCGGGCATTCGCCATACCCACACCCTGCCATCGGATCGCCACATTCGTCACTCCACACAACGTTTTTCCACTCTTCAATCGTCCAATGTTTACGCTCCTTACACCAAGTGAGGCGTAGTTTCGCATTTGATGTGTGGCTTATGAGAATGCTCCCGACCATGGAATCCAAGTTTTCTCACCTTCCGCCTAACTGCCATAGTACTTGCAGTGAATCCTGATGGAGTTTGGAATTCCTGTGTGCTGGTCTGGATGGATGTCTGCCTATTACACATTACGACCCGCTTGAACTGTCGGCGGTCTCTGTCAGTCAACAGACGAGGTCGGCCTGCAGGTTTTCGTGCTGTACGTACCCCTTCACGTTTCCACTTCACATAAGGAACGGTGGACCTAGGGATATTTAGGAGTGTGGAAATCTCGAGTGCACACGTATGACACAAGTGACAATCACACGACCACGTTCGAAGTCCGTGAGTTCCGCGGAGCGCCCCATTCTGCTCTCTCAAGATGTGTAATGACTACTGAGGTCGCTGATATGGAGTACCTGGCAGTAGGAAATTTGGAAATTTGTGTAAAGGTCTTACGGGACCAAACTGGTGAGTTCATCGGTCACTAGACTTACAGACTACTTAATCTAACTTAAACTAACGTACGCTAAAGAGGACACACACACCCATGCCCGTTGGAGGACTCGATCCTCCGACGGGGGAGAGCCGCACACTATGTCATCAAAGGTATCAGGACACCTGACTGAAAATCACTTACAAGTTCGTGGCGGCCTACGTGACAAGACGTCTCAGAGCACGCTGCTAGCCGCGCAGTCTTGTCAGCAGGTGGCAGCACAATGCACCTAATATGAAGAACGTATGTTTTTTTGGGTGTCCGAATACTCTTGACCACATAGTCTTAGTCGTTGCTCTGAGACCCTGAAACTGTTTACGAAGATTATGTTCGAACTGACTATTATCTTTCATGTTCTTGGGTGGGCAGGTGTAAGATTGTCGGACTCAGGCTGACATCCTCACAGTACTCGGTCCACCTGCAAGGAAGAACAATTATACGTTCACTGGATCAGCTTATGAAACTTAGAGAAGTAACTGTAATCTTAAATCTTTTAGGCCACCATTTCTCCCCGCTGCGCAATGTAAGGCTCCTCTATTCTTCAATGTTTTTACGAAACCGTGGTCGGATGGCATTACAAAATAATTTCTTAGCTCAAAAACAGGAAATATGTTCAGGATCTTTTGCTGAAGTCACGTGTTCCCGTATACTTACACCATTTACAAAGAAAGAGAAGAAAGCTTAAAAGCTGTCGACAGAATCGCACTAAAGCTCAAAGATCTCGTGATCTGGAGGTCAAGTGATGCTCTTGAATTCACTGGAGTGTTCATCAAGAAAGCTGCACGCAGCCGAGAGCTGTGACGTGCGCTTTGTCATGCTGAAACATGGCTTCCTCATCATGGCGCTGTCATGCCAGAAAGTAACGCAGATGGCCTGCAAGAAGCATACGGAGAGTGGGCCCTAATTGCGGCTATATGAAACACAATTCTTTTGACATGTGGGACCCGTAACTTCTTGGGACATCCGTAATACATTATTTGCCCATGAGATCGATATGACTGCGACCGGGATACGTCGGACCACGTTAGTCGCCGCCAGTGATGGCATTCGCCCATGGCCATACTAGTCATTGAGCTCTGTCCTGAAGTGTCAGCAACGGGAGACTAGTCATTCGTCGGCTGCTGAAGTGGTGCTTCTGTCTCCATAAACTTGTGGCTAACCTAAGGACATCACACACATGCATTCCCGAGGCAGGATTCGAACCTGCGGCCGTAGCGGTCGCGCGGTTCCAGGCTGTAGCGCCTAGAACCGCTCGGCCACTCCGGCCGGCGCAAAAGACACTCACAGCGCTTACCACTGAGACGGTACAGGTAACGGGACCGGAAAACACCTGTCTCTTCGAAAAAATGTGGCCCTATGATACACGCTGCCGTAAACCATACAACACAGTGACCTTTTCAGGGTGAAGTGGTAGTGATTGATTTGCGTATGGGTTTTCCGTTGCCCATATTCGACAACTCTTTGCATTGACATATGCTATCTGATGTAAGTGGCCTTCGACTGTTCACAAAATCTTCCACGGCCAACCATTGTCCATTTCCATGCGAGCAAGTCATTCTAAAGCAAAGGTCTCTGTTGCTGACAGGTCAGCAGGAAGCAAATCGTGCACATGGGTAATTTTGAATGGTTAGCAAAGAAGGATGTCTCGTAGGATTTTACGCACCGTGCTCAATTGTATGTCCAGTGTTCGGGCAGTTCTCCGTGCACTACACGTTTGCATGCTACCACCCGTCTCCTCCTGCATTGCTGTGGCCACTGCTTGCACTGACGTTGAATAAATTACTTTCCTCGCTCTACCAGGTTGCACACGAAAAGAATCCGTCTTTTCGAATTTCCGAATAATTTTCTCCAGGCCCACGGCAGTCATCGGACCAGCGCCTGTTTCCAAACCCTTCAGTGTCCGGAACTTCTGCAGAGCGACGTGTGCACAGTCATCACTCTTGTTGTAGAGCTTGACAAGCAGAGCGCGATCCTGCATTGAGACAGTCATGGCGAACGTCGCAG
This sequence comes from Schistocerca americana, assembly GCF_021461395.2. Taxonomy (NCBI): domain Eukaryota; kingdom Metazoa; phylum Arthropoda; class Insecta; order Orthoptera; family Acrididae; genus Schistocerca; species Schistocerca americana. Next base: position 984,375,518 of record NC_060121.1, read on the forward strand.
ACGCGGAAGGAGGAAAAGCCGTGTACCCGGCGTGTTTATACCAACTTCAATGGATCATCAGCATGACAGGTGTTTTCATTTACGTATTCTGACACATACAGCGCCATCTGTTAATCAATTTTCACAATGTTATTTTTCTTCTATCATACGTTTTCCCCCTTCCGCGATAATATACCGTTGCACTTTGTCGTCATTCTGACCAGTGGTGTTATTTCTACAGCGTTTTGAAAATTTAACTTGAATTATAATCACACTGTGTATACATACCAGGCATTTTGAAAAAGTATCGGTAATTACATAGTTGAGCGGGTTGTATTAGTACGATTGGCACGATTTTCCGTAGTTGTGTTGCTAAAAATGCCTAAAACGTATCTGTACCCTGGTAACCATGTTGGATGTTCAGTCTGCCGCCAGTTGTCAAGAAGGTTACATTTGTTTGCTGTTTTGCTGTAAAAATGGAATAAAATGTTAGAAACTTTCAAAAATTTTGAACATTGCTTCTATCAAGTCTGTTATGAGCAAAAGAAGGGTTTACGAGTGGTACAAGCGTTTCCAAGACGGCCATGAAGACGTTGAAGATGGGCAACGTCCTGGACTCCCCAGGACGTCAACAGCCAATGAAAACGTGGAAAAGTCAAAGAAATAATTATGAATGATCGCCAAATCACAATCACAGAAGTTGTTGATGATGCTGACATATCAACTGATTCGTGCCATGAAATCATTTCGGATGTTTCTCTGTTTGTTCGTGAATGTTTGGCGAAAAACAAAAGTACAATGATGGGTCAGCCTCCATATTCGCCAAAAATGGCTCCGTGAGAATTTTTTCTGTTTCAAAAAATAAAGAGTGTCAAAGGACTGTCGTTTTACAAGCATAGATGAGATAAAAAGCGCATCGCCAGAGGAGCTAAGCAGCTAAGTGGTATCCCAAAGGTCAAGATACAGAAGAGTGTCGGAGATTGGAAGAAGCAATGGCATAAGTGTATAATATCTAATTAGGACTGTTTCTAACGAGATAACATTAATGTAGACGAATATGTGAAGTTATTTGTAAAAAATGACAATTGTCGACCCTTTTGAACAACCGTCGTACATACTGAAAAGTAATGGTGCTATAACACACCACTGCATACGCCCCAAGATATTTTTACGCCCGAAGATTTATCTCCGTCGAGAATAACACGCTGTATTCTGTTTGCCAGAAAATGTTCATTCTAGTCGCAGAGCTGGTCTGATATTCCCTACACTCTTGTTCTGTTCGCCAGACGTCGGTGCGGACATGTGCGGAAGCCTACGGGATGTCAAGGAACATGGCATCAATCTGGGCGTCGGTAGCGTCTACACCTACATATACATTTGCATGATTATTCTGCAGTTCACAATTAAGTGCCAGGACCAGCTTCAAGATATTTCTCAACTGTTCCACTCTCGAACAGCGCGCGGTAGAAACGAAAACTTAAATGTGTCTGTGCGAGCTTTGATTTCTCTTTTTTTATTCTGATGATCAATTCTCCCTGTGTAGGTGGGTGCCAATAAAATATTTTCACACTCTGAGGAAAAGGATTGACGACTGATATTTCATGGGAACATCCCGCTGCAACGAAAAACGCCATTGTCTTAATGATTCCCACCCCAGTTCATGTTTCGTGTCTATAGCGCTCTCTTCCCTATTGTACAAAATGAGCTGTCTTCCTTTGAACTTTTTCGCTGCCCTCCGTCGATCCTGTCTCATGCGGATCCCACACTGCACTGCGATACTCCGGAAGAGCACGAACGAGCGTAATGTAGGCAGTCTCTTTAGTAGACTGGCTGCATTTCCACACTGTTCTGCCAATAAATCGAAGTCTATGATTTTCTTTACTCACAACACTATGTGTAATTCCTAAGTATTGAATTTACAGCCTTTAGATTTGTATGATTTGTCGTGTAACTGTAATTTATCGCCCGCATCTCGTGGTCGTGCGGTAGCGTGTCTTCCCACGCCCGGGTTCCCGGGTTCGATTCCCGGCGGGGTCAGGGATTTTCTCTGCCTCGTGATGGCTGGGTGTTGTGTGATGTCCTTGGGTTAGTTAGGTTTAAGTAGTTCTAAGTTCTCGGGGACTGATGACCATAGATGTTAAGTCCCATAGTGCTCAGAGCCATTTGAACCATTGTAATTTATCGGATTCCTTTCCGCACTCCTGTGGATGACTTTACACGTTCTGAACATTCAGAGCCAACTGCCACCTTTAACAGGATGCAAATATGTTGTCTAAAGCGTTTTGCAATTTGTTTAGATCATCTGATGACTTTGAGAGGCGGTGCTCAACACGATCATCTGCAAATTATCTGAAAATGCTACTCAGATTGTCTGCTAAATCGATATGTGGATCAGGAATAGCAGAAGGCCTATCTAACACTTACTTGGGGAACACCAGACATTTTAGTCGACGATCTGCCGTCAGTTGCAACCAACTATGAATTTTCTGACAGGAAATCACGAATACAATCACATAACTGAGCCGATAGTCCATAGGCACGCAATTTGATGAGAAGTCGCTTGTGAAGTACGATGTCAAAAGCCGTCTGGAAAACTAAAAATACGGAATTGATTTGACGCCCTTTGGAAATACGGCTCATTGCTTCGTGAGAGTAGAGCGCTAGTTGTATTTCACAAGAACGATATTTTATGAAGCCGTGTTGGCTGTTTGTCAATAAATAATTTTTTTCGAGATAGCCTTAATTTATGGAATTTGTTGAAAGGAGAAAATACAAAAATGCAGTAAATGAAACAGGTAAAAAGGAGTACAGACGTCTAAAAAATGAGATGGACACGAAGTGCAAAATGGCTAAGGAGGGATGGCTATAGGACAAGTGTAAGGATGTTGAGGCGCATATCACTAGGGGTAAGACAGATACTGCCTACAGAGGAATTAAAGAGACCTTTGGAGCAAAGAGAACCACATACATGAATATCAAGAGGTCAGATGAAAACCCAGTTCTAAGCAAAGAAGGGAAAGCAGAAAGGTGGAAGGAGTATATAGAGTGTCTATACAAGGGCGATGTAGTTGAGAACAATATTATGGAAATGGAAGAGGGTTCAGATGAAGATGAAATGGGAGTGAAGAGTTTGACAGAACACTGAAAGACCTAAGTCGAGACAAGGACGCGGGAGTAGACAACATTCCATTAGAACTACTGATAGCCTTGGGACAACCAGCACTGACAAAACTCTACGATCTGTTGAGCAAGATGTATGAGAGAGGCTAATTACCCTCAGACATAAAGAATAATATAACAATTCCAATCCCACAGAAAGCAGGTGTTGACAGGTGTGAAAATTACCGAACTATCAGTTAGAAGTCGACATCGGGGAATATCATTTTGGATTCCGCAGAAATGTTGGAACACGTGAGGCAATACTGACCCTACGACTTATCTTAGAAGCTAGATTAAGGAAAGGCAAACCTACGTTTCTAGCATTTGTAGACACAGAGAAAGTTTTTGACAATGTTGAGTGGAATACTCTCTTTCAAATTCTGAAGGTGACAGGGGTAAAATACAGGGAGCGATAGGCTATTTACAATTTGTTCAGAAACCAGATCGCAGTTATAACAAGCCAGCCGAAGTGGCCGTGCGGTTAAAGGCGCTGCAGTCTGGAACCGCAAGACGCTACGGTCGCAGGTTCGAATCCTGCCTCGGGCATGGATATTTGTGATGTCCTTAGGTTAGTTAGGTTTAACTGGTTCTAAGTTCTAGGGGACTAATGACATCAGCAGTTGAGTCCCATAGTGCTCAGAACCATTTGAACCATTTTATTTATTTTATTTATTTTTTTTTTTTTTGCAGTTATGGCAGTCGAGGAGCATGAAATGGAAGCAGTGGTTGGGAAGGGAGTGAGACAGTGTTGTAGCCTCTCCCCGATGTTATTCAATCTGTACATTGAGCAAGCAGTAAAGGAAAGAAAAGAAAAAAATCGGCTTAGGAATTAAAATAAGTGGAGAAGATATAAAAAGTTTGAGGTTTGCCGATGGCATTGTAATTCTGTCAGAGACAGCAAACGACTTGGAAGAGCAGTTGAACGGAATGAACAGTGTCTTGAAAGGAGGATATGAGATGAACATCAACAAAAGTGAAACGAGGATAATGGAATGTAGTGGAATGCTGAAGGAAATAGATTAGGAAGTGAGACAAAGTAGTAAAGGAGTTTTGCTATTCGGGGAGCAAAATAAGTGTTGATGGTCGAAGTAGAGAGGATATAAAATGTAGACTGGAAATGGCAAGGAAAGTGTTTCTGAAGAAGAGAAATTTGCTAACGTCGAGTATAGATTTAAGTGTCTGGAAGTCGTTTCTGAAAGTATTTGTATGGAGTGTAGCCATGTATGGAAGTGAAACATGGACGATAAATAGTTTAGACAAGAAGAGAATAGAAGCTTTCGAAATGTGGTGCTACAGAAGAATGCTGAAGATTAGATGGGTAGATCACATAACTAATGAGGAGGTATTGAATAGAATTGGGGAGGAGTTTGTGGCACAGGTTGACTAGAAGAAGGGATCGGTTGGTGGGACATGTTCTGAGGCATCAAGGGATCACCAATTTAGCATTGGAGGGCAGCGTGGAGGGTAAAAGTCGTAGACCAAGAGATGAATACACTAAGCAGATTCAGAAGGATGTAGGTTGCAGTAAGTACTGGGAGATGGAGAAGCTTGCACAGGATAAAGTAGCATGGAGAGCTGCATCAGACCAGTCTCTGGACTGAAGACAACAACAACAACAACAGCCTTAATTTTCGAACTGAGTATATGTTCCAAAATGCTACTGCAAATCGCCGTTAGCGAAATGGGTCTGTAATTTCCTTTCTTCGGTCTCGTGGGTGTCTTGGACGAAGTGAGTGATCAAGGTTTCATACGACTGTTTTTTAAAAACCATGTTGACTCCTACAGAGGCGATTTTCAGTCTCCAGAAATGTCGCAATGCACTAGCGTCAAAAGTGATCCGAAATGCTACAACAGACGGAATGACGGATTGCCACAACCACAGAGGACACATCAGAATGTCACACTCCACCACGAAACAACTCTTTCCGCTGTGTGTGGTCGTGTGCCTCCAGAGGAATGTCGCCCCGTCAGTTTGGTGTTGTGTGGGGTGACCCGCGGCACTCAGGTGTCCGCGCGCCCACGGCCGCACTCTGTCGCAAACGCCGCCCCGCCGCCCCGCCGCCCCAGCCTCGAAACTCGGCTAGCCGCGCCGCCGCTCACCGCCAAAATCCAATAACGCCAAACACCGCCTTATTGTGTGCATATTAGAAAGCGTGCGCGCCTTTTCCCGCGCGCCAGTCACCGGCAGAGAGAGAGAGAGAGGGCGATACAAGGGCGAAACCTCGGCCGGCACAATTAATTGGGCGCCGGGTCCGGTATTACGTGAAAAGTAGGACCCCCGCGAGCCATTTAGAAAGTAAAACTGTCAGGGAATCAATATCGGGATCAGAGCGGCCGGCCGCGCCCGCTTTCCGCGGATTCGTGTCACTGCGGGCCCGGGGCGGCCGTGTGTGCGCAGGCGCGGACAGCCGCGGGCGACGGCGCATGCGCGAGAGGCGGCCCCGGCAGCCAGCAGGCAGTTGGGCTGCCCGGCAGCGCCCTTTGCGGACGGGTTGCGCGCTGGAAGTCGCTGCGAGACCGGAAGTGTTTTCTGCGGACGTCCCTGTGTTCACAGGGGATACGGCTGAGTTAGAGTTTGGTTCATCAGTTCAAATCGATCTCGAAATGCGTTTTGAGTTAGGGTCGACAGGAACCACTACGAATGTAAACTGAAAACACAAAATTAATAAAACCTTTGATTATCACATTAAAGAAGAAATAAACTTACGTATTTAATATTTTGTTTATTTGAAGGTAAATATCTGCAGCCCTGGTACACACAGAAATGCACGCGACACAGTACTGTATTGAAATATTCCGTTCGTCCCTGCCTGGGAGTGCCGTTGCGCGCCAAGGCGAGGACTCTCACACTTTGCGCTGTGCTAAGCGCGAGACGAATTATGCCCAGCACTTCTCCGCGGATTTACTCGGAAAAGTTTGTTTTCGGACACGGATTAATTATCTGTGCTGCTTGACAGGTAAAATCACTTTAAGGTAAAATCACCCACATCGATGATGCAAGCTAACAATGTAGTCCTACATAAAGAATTAGGGTACAAACAATAATGATAACGCATACGCGAGTTGGGTTGGCAGTCACTGAAGCAAGGGCGTTTTCTTTGCGGCGAGATCTACTTATGAAATTTCAATCACCAACTTTCCCTTCCGAATGCGAAAATGCTTTGTTGAGACCCACCTACGTAGGGAGAAATGATCATCGTAATAAAATAAGAGAAATCAGAGCTCGAACGGAAAGATTTAGGTGTTCCTTTTTCCCACGCGCCATTCGAGGGTGGGATGGTAGAGAAGTAGCATGAAAATGGTTCGACGAACACTCTGCCAGGCTCTTACGTGTGAATTGCTCTCCATCTAGATGTAGATGGAGAAGCGAGGGACACATTTCGACCGCGAGACAGGGTTAAACTTATCACTAGTCCAAAGTCATTAATTAATACCCTGTAGCAATTCGACTATTATCAGAAACATTGAGTGATCCGTCAACAGGATGCGAATACACAGTCGTACCTAAACGTTCCGAGAGTGATTTCATTGCTAGCGTATAAGCGTTGTCAGCGCAGTAAATATGGTCACGGCTAGAACTGACAACCGCAAACGACAGACGTACATTCCGCCAGTCTGTTGTGAGCAGGCAGTGTTAACTATCGGGCGTGCGAACGTAGTGCGTCAACGTTGTGTTACAAACCGCAACGAAAAATGGGTCTGAGCACTATGGGACTTAACTTTTGTGGTCATCAGTCCCCTAGAACTTAGAACTACTTAAACCTAACGAACCTAAGGACATCACACACATCCATGCCCGAGGCAGGATGCGAACCTGCGACCGTAGCAGTCGCGCGGTTCCAGACTGAGCGCCTTAACCGCGAGACCACCGCGGCCGGCCAAACCGCAACGAAGCAACATATATAAATCAGGTGTTTAAGATATTCTTCGGTATGTTTCGAAGAAGAGAAAAGTATGTGCAAAATTTGTCCTTCACACCTTCACTCCCAAGCAATAACAAGGAGGCGTGAATGCCAGCCGCAACGTCACTGAGATAGAAAATGCGTACAGTTCTGTTCTGGAAACAGTTACCGCGGATGACGACGCCTGATGTTACCAATACGAACTACCGCAAAACGAGAAAGTGCAGAAATTCGCATGAAGGGGCAACGCGCAGACGACATAGCCACCATCAAGCCAGTGTGATGTCGAAGTTGAACACTAAGCAAAGAAGGAGTTCTCTGTCAGTTTGAAGCTGTTGTAGTCAAGTGGAGGGGCAGATGGCGTAGAACACTTGAAGCATTAAAACCGCCGTCTTAATATTCCTCCACTTTTTATTAATCGCCGGCCTGGGTGGCCGTGCGGTTCTAGGCGCTACAGTTTGGAGCCGAACGACCGCTACGGTCGCAGGTTCGAATCCTGCCTCGGGCATGGATGTGTGTGATGTCCTTAGTTAGGTTTAAGTAGTTCTAAGTTCTAGGCGACTGATGACCTCAGAAGTTAAGTCGCATGCTGCTCAGAGCCATTTTATTAATCCAGTCTCGAAACTTTATGGACTGACATGGCAGGTACACTACTAATAGTTCATACACCAACGATTTTACATATTTGGTTTCACCTGTGATGGATTAACGCAATAATATTTGTTGCACCTAAAGATGCGGCTGTAAGGCACGAAACCGGCCGTGCGATCAATTAAAACCAGATTTTGCCAGCGGACATCGGTGCTTTAATTCAACAAAATCATACACCGTCTCCGAATTGCTCTTAACAACTTCCACAGACCATCTCCACAACAACTTAACAGGACTGAAATCATACAGTTTCAGAGACTTTAACTGACTCATACAGATATAATATTTGATTGTTGAGGGTATTTTTATTCTGTCATAGCAGCTACAAAAATGCGTGATTTTTTTTCACCAGACGCGTTTCGCTTTATTGAGGTAAAGCATTATCAGTGGTCGGTAATTATTTACATTTTGATTTGCTTTTAGATCGAACAACATTTCGTCAAGAATAGGTTGATTTGTACCTATGCTGATTTTTCGGCTGGTTTCTCGCTTACATCGGGAAACGCCGTCTGCTAGCACATCGTTGTTTTTCGATCTAAGAACAAATCAGAATGTAAATAACTTAATTACAGATCACTGATGATGTTTTAAGTCGATAAAGCGAAACGCCCCTGGTGAAAAAATCACGCATTTTTTTTAGTTGCAACGACAGAACAAAAATACCCTCAAGAATTATGAAGCAACTACGGACAATATGGCCACAAAGACAGATCCTGGAAAACGCCAGCAGCCATGGAGAAATTACTTACCCTAAAAATCGGCTTTGACGAGAAACCTAGCAAAATTTGTCTCTTTAGTTTAGAAGGATTAGAGAAAGACTGGTTCATCATCTTCAGAAAGAACGAAAACACCCTTTCCCCTGCCGCTGTAAACTAGCCGAGGCGACTACAATAGAGAACAGAGCTAACAAACAAGGGTGTGAAGGATATTTGTTTACAGTTGCACTCAACAAAAACTACTGTCACGTGATTTTCGCACACTACATACATGACGTAGAAAATGGTAGGTTTACCAGTAGTACTGCTAGCATTGGTATGGAAAGAAACATAAATAAATGTGTAAGAGAGAAACTGGGAACTGACAACTTTTTGTTGCTTTACCAGTAGTATTGCTAGCATTGGTAAGAAACTTACGAGGGCTATCCAGAAAGTAGGTTCCGATCGGTCGCATCCGATAAAGCTTTGCACAGATGTGTTGGGCAGTGTCTGTAGAACGCCCGTCGACCGCGTCACATCGCTCTTTTCAGTTCTTAGCGCACAGTGAGCACGTAAATGTACGTAGAAAACAGTGACTCCCTCCCCCCCCCCCCCCTCCCCCCAAGAACGAGGGACTGGTGAGAAATTTCGGCTGAAGCTATGCTGTCCAACTGTCACGCCGTTCTTTATTTATGACAATTCTGAGCTGTACTCTGCAGGGGCAATGAAGATCCTCCTACAGCGTTTTCACTGGGAAGCGTTCGATCACGTGCAATACAGACCGCAGTTGACCCCCTGAGTTTCATCTCCGCTCGCACGAACCGCTGACTATGAAGGCAACGTTTTGGCACAGACAACGAGCTGTAGACCTGCATAGAGAATTGGTGGAAAGCACTGGCGGCTGCCTTCTATGACAAGGGTATTGAAAACTGGTACAACGCCACGACAAATGCCTAAGCCGGAGCTGCGATTATTTAGACAATTAGCTGAGAGTTGTGGCCAGCTGTTGCAAATAAAACATTTTTGATTTTTACTGTAGTGCCCATTTCGTGGACGACCGGAACTTACGTTCTGGGTAGCCCACGTAAATAAATGTGTAAGAGAGAAAGTGGGAAATGACGTTTTTTTGTTGGCTTTGTTGATTTGGTTTGTTTGTTTGCTTTGCACATAATTAGAACTGCACATAACTTACCGTTAGTCCACTCCGTATTTTGCACACGTAAATTATATATATATATATATATATATATATATATATATAAAATGATCGAAGACAAGAGTTTCCTGTTATTAATGATCAATGCGGAAACTGTTTATGAGTAACAGAATATGTTTTACACAAGTCTGGCGAAGTGTTGTAGATATGTTTGATATATTATTATTTTGAGTTTTTATATTTTTGTTCTTTCTTATTCTTGAGGAAACTGCGTTTTCTAGCGCTAAATAATAAATTTGTATTGTTTCCTTTATTTTTACAACAACTTCCCTCTGTTTCAAGGCAAAAACCAACAATTTTCGAGTAAATCCTGAATTGAACATTGAAAATTTGAATTTTACTATAAAAACGGTTAATTTTTAAATAACAGACACGAGGATAACTATGTAGAACATAAATCTTACCTGCCCCTTTATACAGGGTGTTACAAAAAGGTACGCCAAACTTTCAGGAAACATTCCTCACACACAAAGAAATAAAATATGTTATGTGGACATGTGTCCGGAAACGTTTACTTTCCATGTTAGAGCTCATTTTATTACTTCTCTTCAAATCACATTAATCATTGAATGGAACACTTTGTTACAGGAAATGTTCAAAATGTCCTCCGTTAGCGAGGATACATGCATCCACCCTCCGTCGCATGGAATCCCTGATGCGCTGATGCAGCCCTGGAGAATGGCGTATTGTGTCGCAGCCGTCGACAATACGAGCACGAAGAATCTCTAGATTTGGTACCGGGGTTGCATAGACAAGAGCTTTCAAATGTCCCCATAATTGAAAGTCAACATAACCTTCCTTCAATTGGGCCAACTGGCGGTGAATCGAGGAAGTACAGTACATACTGACGAAACTAAAATGAGCTCTAACATGGAAACTAAGCGTTTCCGGTCACATGTCCACATAACATCTTTTCTTTATTTGTGTGTGAGGAATGTTTCCTGAAAGTTTGGCCGTACCTCTTTGTAACACCCTGTATATCGTCACACAGTTTTCTAGATAGTTCTCCGTTATCGGTTTTTTGGGGAACATAGTAAGACACTGAACACATCGTAAAGAAACAGATTGCTATGAGGTAACGCCCGATTGGTATGCAACACAGGTAACGTACATGAAGTTGTAGACGTCGATGAAGATTAGCTTCTCTCGGCGAATCGAATGTTCAGCTGACTTACGCGAATGCAGCCGGTCACGTCTTCGACAACCGGCCATATTTAGACAGTTGAAAACATCGAAATTTTAAAGGTACAAATGGGGTAAGTGATCGATAAGCAACGCACAGCGAAACGGGCGACTGGTGAAATGACGTAGTGTCTAAGTCTACAGACCTTTTGTTACACTCAGGTAGTATTTCTCACAGGACTGATCGTATTATGAGGAAAAACGACATGGAGTATATATTTAGTGCATCATCCATTTGTGTCCTCCTATGGTCTGTAAAGGATCTTTGTTTGTTCTTGGCGGGTTATTACGTGCCCCATGCGTGCACTTTCGTCACGTCACGCATCGGTCAGACCATTAGTACTGTGCAGGATCCGAGTGTAGGGAATAAGCGTCACACACGCTTACAAGAGCCTGCTAAATCTGTGACTGCGGATCCCTGCCTCGCTACTGCTCGTCCGCTAGAACATCACTGTTATGATGCGAGTCGGTAACCGAAAAGTTCCGAGGCGGCAAATGTTACTTCCTCTCTGCTAACGATAAATGAGATGGAAGGTGCCTGAAGGATTTGTCGCTGTAGGGACCTGGACGAGCAAGCAAAAGATTAGTTGACGCAAGTGCACATTAAATAAATGTAATTTACAATAATGATGGAAATGAAAAAATGAACTAAAATTTGTGTTATGCTGCAGCTTGAACCCAGGTCTTCTTGTTTATTAGATCACCTATTCCTGAGGTACAGACAGGATTTCTCCATTATGTCCTACGCCGAGGTGCTACTCGAATTCCAGAGAGCCTTGGCCATTGTGACGGTCTAAGAAGAGCAAAATAAGCTGGAGACGCGAGTTGAAGTTTATGTTACGGAGGGCATTGTAGTAGTGTTCTCCTTTCAGTTATGGTAGCTATGACGGTGTAGTGAGGTAATGGCTGGCATAGCTGCCTTCTAATCAAGGAAACCTGGCTTCAAGTCGCAGCCACAGCACAAATTCATTGCTTCAGCTTCCATCATTATTGTACATAATGATGAGACTCAAATGTCTCGAGGAAAATTTAATTGTATCAAATATAATTTACTCAACCTGTGCGGAAGAAGTGCTGCACTGTTGACAACTTGTGGCAGACACGGCTAGTTCTAAGGAGAGGCCCGACATAGGAGTGCGTCTTTAAGTGCACCGAGTACCTGTCGGTAGAACTGTCAACAACTCGAGATAATATGTTAGGTACCAACTAGGGACACGGAAGTGATCTCGACCAGAAGACTGGTGTCCAGGTGCCCGCCGCTTACAACACCGTCCTGGCGGTCTTCATTGTTCGGCGGCCTGGAAGTTCTTCATTGGTGGCCGCTCGTGGCGCCTGTAGGAATCTTCGAAGCGTCGGTTCCGGCATTATTGACAAGCTACGATAGTACAGTCACAATACAGGGTTTATAGCGTGCACCTTCAGGTACTGGGATAGCGTTATTTACGAAACTCTTGAAATTAAACTGAGAAGTGACCTCATAATGAGAGACAGAGGTTTTTGCCTTAATTCTGCTTGAAATCCTGCCTTCTCCCTCTCCTTGCTCCGTAGCGTCTGACGTGGTCAGTTCTGCTTTCCGGAAACCGCGATCGTGTGAGACCCAACTCGCTTTATTTGTTCATGAGACCCAGAAAATATTAGATACAGGCTCCCAGGTAGATGCTATTTTTCTTGACTTCCGGAAGGCGTTCGATACAGTTCCGCACTGTCGCCTGATAAACAAAGTAAGAGCCTACAGAATATCAGACCAGCTGTGTGGCAGGACTGAAGAGTTTTCAGCAAACAGAATACAGCATGTTGTTATCAATAGAGAGGCGTCTACAGACGTTAAAGTAACCTCTGGCGTGCCACAGGGGACTGTTATCGGACCATTGCTTTCCACAATATATAAAAATGACCTAGTAGATAGTGTCGGAAGTTCCATGCGGCTTTTCGCGGATGATGCTGTAGTATACAGAGAAGTTGCAGCATTAGAAAATTGTAGCGAAATGCAGGAAGATCTGCAGCGGATAGCCACTTGGTGCAGGGAGTGGCAACTGACCCTTAACATAGACAAATGTAATGTATTGCGAATACATAGAAAGAAGGATGCTTTATTGTATGATTATATGATAGCGGAACAAACACTGGTAGCAGTTACTTCTGTAAAATATCTGGGAGTATGCGTGCGGAACGATTTGAAGTGGAATGATCATATAAAATTAATTGTTGGTAAGGCGGGTAGCAGGTTGAGATTCACTGGGAGATTCCTTAGAAAATGTAGTCCATCAACAAAGGAAGCGGCTTACAAAACACTCGTTCGACCTATACTAGAGTATTGCTGATCAGTGTCGGATCCGTACCAGGTCGGGTTGACGGAGGAGATAGAGAAGATCCAAAGAAGAGCGGCGCGTTTCGTCACAGGGTTATTTGGTAACCGTGATAGCGTTACGGAGATGTTTAATAAACTCAAGTGGCAGACTCTGCAAGAGAGGCGCTCTGCATCGCGGTGTAGCTTGCTCGCCAGGTTTCGAGAGGGTGCGTTTCTGGATGAGGTATCGAATATATTGCTTCCCCCTTCTTATACCTCCCGAGGAGATCACGAATGTAACATTAGAGAGATTAGAGCGCGCACGGAGGCTTTCAGACAGTCGTTCTTCCCGCGAACCATACGCCACTGGAACAGGAAAGGCAGGTAATGACAGTGGCACGTAAAGTGCCCTCCGCCACACACCGTTGGGTGGCTTGCGGAGTATAAATGTAGATGTAGATGTAGAACTGACGGAACTTTCGGGCCAAATACTTGGTTGGAAGAAATTCTCCGATTCACTTATTCTCACATCAAATACACTATGTGATCAATACTATCCGGACATCTGGCTGAAAATGACTTAAAAGTTCGTGCCACCCTCCATTGGTAATGCTGAAATTCATTGCGGTGTTGGCCCACCCTTAGCCTTGATGACAGCTTCCACTCTCGCACGCATTCGTTCAGTCAGGTGCCGGAAGGTTTCTTGGGGAATGGCAGCCCATTCTTCAAGGATTGCTGCACTGACGAGAGGTATCGATATCGGTCGGTGAGGCCTGGCACGAAGTCGGCGTTCCAAAACATCCCAAAGGTGTTCTACAGCATTCAGGTCAGGACTCTGTGCAGGCCAGTCCATTACACGGATGATATTGTCGTGAAACCACTCCGCCACAGGCCGTGCATTATGAACAGGTGCTCGATCGTGATGAAGGATGAAATCGCCATCGCCCAATTGCTCTTCAACAGTGGCAAGCAAGAAGGTGCTTAAAACATCAATGTAGGCCTGTGCTGTGTTAGTGCCAAGTCAAATAACAAGGGGTGCAAGCTCCCTCCATCAAAAACACGACCACACCATAACACCACCGCTTCCGAGTTTTACTGTTGGCACTACACACGCTGGCAGATGATGGTTACCGGGCATTCGCCAGACCCACACCCTGCCATGGGATCACCACATTGTATACCGTGATTCGTCACTCCACATGACGTTTTTCCACCGTTGAATCGTCCAATGTTTACGCTCCTTACACCAAGCGAGGTGTCGTTTGGCATTTACAGGCGTGGTGTGTGGCTTATCAGCAGCCGCTCGACCATGAAATCCAAGTTTTCTCACCTCCCGCCTAACTGTCATAGTACTTCCAGTGGATCCTGATGCAGTTTCGAATTCCTGTGTGATGGTCTGGATAGATGTCTGCCTATTACAAATTACGACCCTCTTTAACTGTCGGCGATCTCTGTCAGTCAACAGACGAGGTCGGCCTGTACGCTTTTGTGTTGTACGTGTCCCTTCACGTTTCTACTAAGGATGTTTAGGACTGTGAAAATCTCGCGTACAGTCGTATGACACAAGTGACACCCAAACACCTGACCAGTTTCGAAGTCCGTGAGTTCCGTGGAGCACCCCATTCTGCTCTCTCACGATGTCTAATGACTACTGAGGTCACTGATATGGAGTACCTGGCAGTAGGTGGCAGCACAATGCACCTAATATGAAAATCGAATGTTTTTGGCTGTGTCCGGATACCTTTGATCACTAGATACTTTCAAGTGTATGTCTACGATAATGCTGCATTACGTACACGTAAAAGACAAAATCTTTCAAACACTTAGCTGTATTCATTATTTTTGGACAATTGCGAAGAAATAATTTTCTATAGTTTGAAGAAAACTATAACCAACACTATTATTTCTTCCCAAGTAAAATGTAAGCACGATAATATATTTGATGTGTTTTTTTTATCATTTTCTTAAACACAACACTGTGAATCTAAAGTTAAGTATTAAGGCTTCTATGAAACAAAGTATACATGTTAACTGTTGCTTGACCTTTTGCGTTTAGTTTGTTGTAGTTTATTTTTCGATTAGGTAGTTTATAGAAAGGTATCGAAAGCACTGTACTCTATGTTAAGTCCACTATATTCACTTTTCTTCTTTTCTTTAAACAAGTAGTCACGCACGACCTATAACAAAAAATACCTTTCATAAAACATTAAGACACATCCCTATGAAACGTGTTCATGATTAAAGCATCCTCTACAGTCACACCCTTATCTGTTGAGTGAAGTGTTTACACTACCAGGTTTCAAGTACTCCGTTCTATCTTCAGGTGTATCTATAAATAGTAGTTCGAAGCGTCCATGCGGAAGCTAACTTACAAGTAACTGCTCACTTGTCAAGAAATGTGGAACGTTGCTGCATGGAAGGCAGGCCCTTTTTCAGGTAGTCATTGTCAGCATGTGCAGTGCGCAGCATGGAACTTGTGAATACGTACCGCAGAGGATGACCGTTTGGCTGCAAAGCTTGGACCATTCTCACTTCGTACGCGTAAAGGCGTACCGGCTTGTGTAACACTATATGGACAGGTAAGCTGCTTCCTGTAATTCGCGTGATACACAGCGAATTGACCTCTCGCGACTGCGTACTTGAGGCGTAGGAGGACCCCACTTCGAGGAAGGCGTTTGACAGTGCCTGTCTCTTTACTGTTTGTTGTTGTTGTTGTTGTTTTTGCTGTTGCTGCCCTGGCATATTTGCGTCGATAGCTGCGCAGTGCCGTTGTCACGGATTTGTATTCTGCACACCAGGTGACACGGTGCACACTCCCCTGTTCTGTCGTCTGTTGATGCACTCCAAATCAAATCTGCAAGAAAGGACAAAGAAAAGAACTGTGGGCGCTGCTAAACGTTTCACAAGTTTCCAAATTACAATTTTTTGAAATGTTAGCGCAACTAGAGGGATACCCTGTTCGTGGGACAAAGAAATAGGTGAACAGCAGCAGCAAGAATAGTCGACGAATGCAGCTCATAAACTATTTGAAGAAAGTCGTATTTAAGAACTTCCTAGAGAGGATGACGAAATAAACTTTTATTCACTAACAGTTTCGATAAACTGATCGTCTTCAGGTAACATAAAACAATGTACATGAGATTGTGCGGTAACGTTTGTAGTGTGCTTCAATATATAAAATAAAAAGCTATCATGCCTAACTGAAACCACCGCACATAGTAAAATGCCTCAGTATACATAAACAACCTTAGTACACTGCCTGCACTCTGGAGGGTGAAAAGGTGTTCTAAACGGGGCCATATCGTCGACTATTAAATAAGACACTGTCCTACTGAGTATCTTCGCAAATACGTGACTAGCTCGATGAATATTTTCGACCACTAGAAACCAGTACGCTATACTGAACGGCGGATGCCATTCAAAGGCACAAGTATAATCAGTTGTACGCAGACAAGCGTAATAAGGTATATGATGTTGTTATAAAGTAGCATCAACAGCGTTATTAATTTCTCCGATGACGATGCTATTACCTACAGCGAAGTAACGACGTTGGAAGATCGTAAGCGAACGCTTAAAGACGGGGAAAAAATTTCTACTTACAAGGGGAGGCCAAGACGTTCGGATCACGGAATTACTTCAGACCTTCTACACTTGTAACGGTCCATTAGGACAACATGATGTGCAAGTAGTAAGGCGTACTACTTAGGCGTTTTCGAGAAAATAACAAGGGGATTTTACGTGTCAGTCATGTACGGCTGCGCCGCGATCCTCAGTACGAGATGGGGGCGGTCATGTGGTTGGCGTCCAAACTCCGTAACCGGTAGATCGAGTACCGCCTATTTTCAACCATACTCATATTATTTCATACATATTACATTTAAAAGATAATACCGTTTTCTATGGACTGTAATAGTCTAGGGACTATAAGACTCACCTTATTTTTTAAGTGATCGTGAAAAAAAACATTTTTACCATTCTTATTATTAGACTGCTAAGCCAAACTTAGTTTATAAGACCGAAATGAACTTTGAAAATCGTCAACTCAACTTTCTTCATCTCCTTCTTCTTCTTCTTCTTCTTCTTCCTCATCATAGTTGATATTTTCTCTTCATACTCTTGTGGCATTTTCTAAGATGTTTTTGTTCTCATTCGCATGCTTAGACCAGGACGCTTCATAAACCTGTAGCACCAACCATCTCTACCCTTAATGTCTGTTAATGTTCCACTGTAGCGCTAGGTTCTTCTTCTTTTAGTGTTCAAGCCTGAGGTTGGTTTGCAGCAGAGCGCCATTGCTCTCTTCTGTCTGCCTTCCTCTTCATTTCCACGTATGTGTTATATCCAACGTCATTCATGATCTGTTGTGTGTATGATAGTCGCCCCCGCAGATTCCTTCCCTCAATAGCTCCTTCTGACATTGTCCCAATGATGTTGTCGTGTCGTAGCATGTGCCCTACACGTTTGTCTCTTCTTGTTTGGATGTGCCTCCACAGAGATCTGGTTTGCTGTACTCTTCTAAGCACCTCTTAATTTGTTACTTTGTCTCTCCAGCTGATCTTCACCATCGTTCTATAGCACCACATCTCCAGGGCCTCTAGCCGTCTTCTCTCTTCTCTTCCAGTTGTCCAAGTTTCACATCCGTATAGGGCCACACTCCGAACGAAACCTTTCATGATACGTTTCCTTATTTTCAGACTGATGTTGTTGGTGGTGAGTAAGTTCCTACTCAGATTAAATGCAATTTTGGCCTTTTGTATTCTGCTCGCAATTTCTTTCCGGCTTCTACCACCAGCACTAGGTTACGAGCGTGTATTTGATTCATGTTTGTATTAATTCCGATGCCGTTTCGACGGTGTCCTTGAATCCATTTCAATACGTCATCTTCTAGTTTTGGCCATTTTACATTCAGTCCTCTAACTGCTTATTTAGTCTCCCTCATTTTATTCGGTTCTTCTTTACTAGCACAGCAATCGCGAATGGTTTTTTCTGTTGGTGGAAGTCCGAAATGCCGCTCAGCTACTCTGTTTGCATGCTCTTCTGCGTATGCTATTACTTTGAATCTGTCCTCGGAGTCTTTCGCGATGGCATACATGAATAAAACGTTCTCGGTTTTCCAGCCGCGTCAATTCGAATAAAATACTCGAGCTTTTGATGGCCATCTCCGCCATCGAAAGCTCGAGGATTTTATTCGAATTGACGCTGCTCGAAAACCGAGAACGTTTTATTCATATTTTCAATCTACTGGCTGCATCACACGAATACCTTTTATTTCTAGCTACTAACAAAAATATTGTACTGTGACCGATAACATAAATCATTTTCAAATCTAGTTCAGTGGAACCGTTGAGTGCAATGACTCGGTAGAGGCTAAACAGTGTTCTGGGTTTGTGATGGCGGGCCGGGAGGGAGACGGTGTTAGCATACTTGTGAATCCCCGCCACTCGCGTTCGTCTCGGTGCACCGCTGCTGCCAGTTGAATCCATCGTTGCCAGAGAGAGATAGGTTCCCACGGCATCGAATATATGGCCATTTTTAAGCCTGGCGGGAATTTTACATCAAACACTGCACAATTTTGTATTAATTTCGAGTATAAGACGCACTTGAATTTTGGAAATAATTTGTCGCAGAAAAAAGTGCGTCGTATAGTCTGTAAAATACGGTATGATGAAAAGACACGTGTATTTGCATGAATTTTTATTGAACTTCCAATGTTACTTAACCGTTAACTAATTTTCATTATTACAACAAATATAATGCTACTTTTTTTCTATGGCAAAGTTAAAAACTTTATCAAGCGCCTTTAAATCCGTTCTTATTTAATTGACAACGAACGGGAAACGAGTACTCGTGAAAACGTTATTAAAATAAATTCAGTGGTACATTGCCAATTTTCGGCAGCGACATTTACGAAGATGTTGCGTTAGGTATGGCTTGCACCCACATTGTCAGAAGAAAGAGAAATTTTTCAAAATTTCCTGGAGCTTTGTATTTCCCTAGAAATTCTGAAGATCCCTTGTGCATGCAAGTATTCGATGTAGTAGATGCCGTTTTAATATATGTTTTCCGTGTCTGTATGAAAAATATCATCCCGCTACTTGCAATGTCGAAAGCACATCCGACGATTAATCGCTACATTACCCTCATATTCTAGCATATTGTGACTCACTGCATTATTGAATAAAGTTATTTACATCTTTATCTATCAATGTTTGACTTCGATACATTACACGATTGATGGTATAAGGGATTTCGGAAATGACGACAGACACATATTTTCAGAAAAACATTATGCGTCCGGTCGTTAACTTGTCCATAGTTATAAATATAATTATTTATTATGACAATAAAAATTAATGAACAACCAAGTAACATAGGAAATTAAATAAATGTTCATGCAAATACACGTGCGTTTTTATCATATTACCTTTCAGATGTAATAAGTATGAGATAATGGTAGAAAATTGGCGGGACTCTATCGACCCATTATAGAGCGTGAACACTAACTACATAACCGCCGCTACCTATTGCTCAATATCGCGCCGCACCGGTACATCACTGATGTGTAATACTTCTCAGTCGCCCATGTAATGCACTTTTTTACTCGCACATTATGTTGTCCTAATGGACTATCAGAACTATAAAAAATCCGTGATCTGAACGTGGCCTTCCCTTGTCATACAAGTATTTAGGGGTATTACTAACGTAAGAAACCTCCGTAGCCGGATGATAAAAAAAAGATCTGGAATGGGCCCACTCGGCCTCATAAGGCCAAATGAGGAGGTGTTGAAGGTGCAGCGTGACCAACATTCATCTACTGGCAATGGCGGCTGGAGGGTTAGTAGACAAGCCGATTGCATGCACCACGGTCATAAATCGCGCCTCGTACTGCTTTGTAGGCGTCAGTCGGAACAGGCCTAAGGCCTAATCCTCGACTGTCGTTTACGTTCGCTAGGAAGCGATATAAAATGGGACGATCAGTACTGACGAAGACGAATGGTTGTCTTAACGTTTAGTGAGGGGTCCCAGGAAAAAGCAATTTATCTGTAAATGGATTCGCATACAGGACACTTCTTGGGCCAATTCCAGAGAATTGTCATAATATTTGGAGTACTGATCAAACATGCATGTTGTTGTTGTTGTGGTCTTCAGTCCTGAGACTGGTTTGATGCAGCTCTCCATGCTACTCTATCCTGTGCAAGCTTCTTCATCTCCCAGTACCTACTGCAACCTACATCCTTCTGAACCCGCTTAGTGTATTCATCTCTTGGTCTCCCTCTACGATTTTTACCCTCCACGCTGCCCTCCAATACTAAATTGGTGATCCCTTGATGCCTCAGAACATGTCCTACCAACCGATCCCTTCTTCTGGTCAAGTTGTGCCACAAACTTCTCTTCTCCCCAATCCTATTCAATACTTCCTCATTAGTTATGTGATCTACCCATCTAATCTTCAGCATTCTTCTGTAGCACCACATTTCGAAAGCTTCTATTCTCTTCTTGTCCAAACTATTTATTGTCCATGCTTCACTTACATAGATGGCTCCACTCCATACAAATAATTTCACAAACGACTTCACGACACTTAAATCTACACTCGATGTTAACAAATTCCTCTTCTTCAGAAATTCCTTGCCATTGCCAGTCTACATTTTATATCCACTCTACTTCGACCATCATCAGTTATTTTGCTCCCCATATAGCAAAACTCCTATACTACTTTAAGTGTCTCATTTCCTAATCTAATTCCCTCAGCTTCACCCGACATAATTAGACTACATTCCATTATCCTCGTTTTGCTTTTGTTGATGTTCATCTTATATCCTCCTTTCAAGACACTGTCCATTCCGTTCAACTGCTCTTCCAGGTCCTTTGCTGTCTCTGACAGAATTACAATGTCATCGGCGAACCTCAACGTATTTATTTCTTCTCCATGGATTTTAATTCCTAATCCGAATTTTTCTTTAGTTTCCTTTACTGCTTGCTCAATATACAGGTTGAATAACATCGGGGAGAGGCTACAACCCTGTCTTACTCCATTTCCAACCATTGCTTCTCTTTCATGCCCGTCGACTTTTACAACTGCCATCTGGTTTCTGTACAAAATGTAAGTAGCTTTTCATTCCCTGTATTTTACCCCTGCCACCTTTAGAATTTGAAAGAGAGTATTCCAGTCAACATTGCCAAAAGCTTTCTCTAAGTCTACAAATGCTATAAATGTAGGTTTACCTTTCCTTAATCTTTTTTCTAAGGTAAGTCGTAGGGTCACTATTGCCTCACGTGTTCCAACATTTCTGCGGAATCCAAAATGATCTTCCCCGAGGACGGCTTCTACCAGTTTTTCCATTCGTCTGTAAAGAATTCGCGTTAGTATTTTGCAGCTGTGACTTATTAAATTGATACTTCGGTAATTTTCACATCTGTCAACACCTGATTTCTTTGGAATTGGAATTATTATATTTTTCTTGAAGTCTGAGGGTATTTCGCCTGTCTCATACATCTTGCTCACCAGATGGTAGAGGTTTGTTAGGACTGGCTCTCCCAAGGCCGTCAGTAGTTCTAATGGAATGTTGTCTACTCCCGGGGCCTTGTTTCGACTCAGGTCTTTCAGTGCTCTGTCAAACTCTTCACGCAGTATCGTATCTCCCATTTCATCTACATCCTCTTCCATTTCCATAATATTGTCCTCAAGTACATCGCCCTTGTATAGACCCTCTATATACTCCTTCCACCTTTCTGCTTTCCCTTCTTTGCTTAGAACTGGGTTTCCATCTGACCTCTTGATATTCATACAAGTGGTTCTCTTATCTCCAAAGATCTCTCTAATTTTCCTGTAGGCAGTATGTATCTTACCCCTAGTGAGATAAGACTCTACATCCTTACAGTTGTCTTCTAGCCATCCCTGCCTAGCCATTTTGCACTTCCTGTCGATCTGATTTTTGAGACGTTTGTATTCCTTTTTGCCTGCTTCATTTACTGCATTTTTATATTTTATCCTTTCATCAATTAAATTCACTATATCTTCTGTTACCCAAGGATTTCTACTAGCCCTCGTCTTTTTACCTACTTGATCCTCTGCTGCCTTCACTACTTCATCCCTCAGAGCTACCCATTCTTCTTCTACAGTATTTCTTTCCCCCTTCCTGTCAATTGTTCCGTTATGCTGTCCTTGAAACTCTGTACAACCTCTGGTTTAGTTAGTTTATCCAGGTCCCATCTCCTTAAATTCCCACCTTCTTGCAGTTTCTTCAGTTTTAATCTACAGTTCATAACCAATAGATTGTGGTCAGAGTCCACATCTTCCCCTGGAAATGGCTTACAATTTAATACCTGGTTCCTACATCTCTGTCTTACCATTATATAATCTATCTGATACCTTTTAGTGTCTACAGGGTTCTTCCATGTGTACAACGTCCTTTTATGATTCTTGAACCAAGTGTTAGCTATGATTAAGTTATGCTCTGTGCAAAATTCTACAAAGCGGCGTCCTCTTTCATTTCTTCCCCCCAATCCATATTCACCCACTATGTTTCCTTCTCTCTCTTTTCCTACTCTCGAATTCCAGTCACCCATGACTATTAAATTTTCGTCTCCCTTCACTACCTTAATAATTTCTTTTATCTCATCGTACATTTCTTCATCATCTGCAGAGCTAGTTGGCATATAAACTTGTGCTACTATAGCAGGCATGGGCTTCGTGTCTATCTTGGCCATAATAATGCGTTCACTATGCTGTTTGTAGTAGCATACCTGCACTCCTATTATTTTATTCATTATTAAACCTACTCCTGCATTACCCCTATTTGATTTTGTATTTATAACGCTGTTCACCTGACCAAAAGTCTTGTTCATCCTGCCACCGAACCTCACTAATTCCCACCATATCTAAGTTTAACCTACCCATTTCCCTTTTTAAATGTTCTAACCTACCTGCCCGATTAAGGGATCTGACATTCCACGCTCCGATCCGTAGAACGCCAGTTTTCCTTCTCCTGATAACGACATCTTCTTGAGTAGTCCCCGCCCGGAGATCCGAATGGGGGACTATTTTACCTCCGGAATATTTTACCCAAGAGGACGCCATCATCATTTAAACATACAGTAAAGCTGCATGCCGTCGGGGAAAATTACGGCTGTAGTTTCCCCTTGCTTTCAGCCGTTCGCAGTACCAGCACAGCAAGGCCGTTTTGGTTAGTGTTACAAGGCCAGATCAGTCAATCATCCAGACTGTAGCCTCTGCAACTACTGAAAAGGCTGCTGCCCCTCTTCAGGAACCACACGTTTGCCTGGCCTCTGAACAGATACCCCTCCGTTGTGGTTGCACCTACGGTACGGCTGTCTGTATCGCTGAGGCACGCAAGCCTCCCCACCAACGGCAAGGTCCATGGTTCATAAGGGGGGGGGGGGCAATCATGCAAACATGCATGACAATAGAAATTTAGTGACGCGCTACTAGGATCGTAAGAGATTGGTATATCTCGTACGAAGAATAACAAAAATTATGAGAGAAAATTTTAAATATGAAACGTTGGAAGAAAAATGACGCAGTTCTCGCAAAAAAGATGACCTAGTTCTTGAGAATTCCTGTTGGGTAAATTTAGCGATTACTAGACGAAGAAGACTCTGTGGCAATTATGCAGCCATAATCGTACATCTCGCACAGAATAAGACGACAGAGAATAGGGCAGTGCAGAGGCACACAGAAAGTTATTTTTCTCATAATTCAATACGCAATTCGAGTGGGACATAAAATCGATAGTACTGTTAGGATGTAACCTCCACCACACACTGTACAGTGCCTTATAGAATGTACAGGGTGTTCGGGAATTCACGTTTCAGCCTTCTACGAGTTGTAGAGGGGAATGAGTGCACAATATTCTGAATAGGAATCCATCTCCGGAAACGTACCTTTTCCATTCTACGATAGTTTCACTTCAAATGTGTCTGCTGAGGAAAAGAGAAATGTCTCAGAGCTGCTTGTCCTGGTATGCAATAGGGTAGATAGGATGACACTTACTACGTCAGACGGTCACCTGATGTCACATAACGTCTGTCTTGCTGCGAGACCTATTCACTGACTGTGCGGCTCCGATACAGTAAACATGGTTCGGTACACGTTTTCGGAATTCACAAGCATACTCCTTATGTATGGCGAAGTTCGAGATAACAGAAGAGATGCTAGTGGGCTGTATCACGAACGTTTTCCGCTAGGTACACGCCATCACACAAACTTTCTGTCCCAGTTACGTGGCAGCTCCGGAAAACAGGTGTCTTCACCGTGACGTAGTTGCACGCTCGAGTTTCAAAAAGATATACTGCATCGCTTTGAAGAGAACCCGTCAACGATTACCCGAACATCTGGGCGTGTAATGGGTGTTACAGTATCGTCTGGGACCTTCTGGGTCAGCAACAATCACGTCCGTACCCCTACAAAAGGGTACACGCTATGGGTCCAGCCGGCTTTCCACTACATGTTGCATATCGTATGTGTTGCTGCACTCTCTTTACAGATAAATGTAGTTCACTAGGGACTTTGTTCTAAATTCGCGAAACAACCATGTATGGGCAGACAAAAACCTTCGTGCCAATCGCATTCAGGAATTTCAACACAGGTTTGATATTAACGTGTGGGCAGGTATTCTGGACGGTCATGTGATTGGGCCATATGTCGTTCGACTCAAGCTAACTGATCGTGCGCACTTAATCTTCGTACAAAACGTACTGGACACATTCCTGGAAGCTGTGCCACTAAATGTCCGTTCTCATTTCTCACGTGCAGTTCGGAGACATCTCAGCAGACGATACAACTGCGTGATCGCAGCGATCGCCTTATTTGACTGCTGTGGTTTTCTCCTCGTGGTGTCGTAGGCAAAGTTTAATGTACGAGACTCCTGTAGAGACAGAGCAAAGCCCTGCTGATAAGAGTTCTGGCCGCTGCATCAGAAACTGAAGAGACACCACGGCGGATCGAGAGTGTGCACCAGAACGTGCTTCGTAGGTACAACGTTTGTAACAACGTTGTTGGTCGCTGTTTTAATGCATCAGTCTCTACGTACAGTATTCTGGGTTGTTTTTTGTTTTGGAATAATGTAAACACTTAATGTTTAAGCGTTAACACAAACGAACCTGCTTAAATGAGAAATGGTTTTTTCGTTGTATTTCCTTTCGAATTCCTACCTGATAATTGTATGCGTCTCGCGCAATTCAGTTCGTCAAACAGAAGTGGATGAGATAAACATCTGAACTGAAACCGTCATACAACGGAAACTGCACATTCCAGTTTCTCTTCAAAATACTATGTACTCTCTTCTCTCTACAAGTCCCAGAAGTTTGTAACGGGCATTTCCCGGCATCCTGTGTACCTAGATGTAGATGTAGAACATTTAGTAGATTCTACATCTACATCTACATTGATACTCCGCAAGCCACCCAACGGTGTGTGGCGGAGGGCACTTTACGTGCCACTGTCTTTACCTCCCTTTCCTGTTCCAGTCGCGTATGGTTCGCGGGAAGAACGACTGCCAGAAAGCCTCCGTGCGCGCTCGAATCTCTCTAATTTTACATTCGTGATCTCCTCGGGAGGTATAAGTAGGGGGAAGCAATATATTAGATGCCTCATCCAGAAACGCAACCTCTCGAAACCTAGACAGCAAGCTACACCGCGATGCAGAGCGCCTTTCTTGCGGAGTCTGCCACTCGAGTTTGCTAAACATCTCCGTAACGCTATCACGCTTACCAAATAGCCCTGTGACGAAACGCGCCGCTCTTCTTTGGATCTTCTCTATCTCCTCCGTCAACCCGGCCTGGTACGGATCCCACACTGATGAGCAATACTCAAGTATAGGTCGAACGAGTGTTTTGTAAGCCACCTTCTTTGTCGATGGACTACATTTTCCAAGGACTCTCCCAAAGATTATTCATAACGCTGAGGGCAGTCACATTAATTGTGGACTCTAGTGTAATAATTCAATTATTCAGCACAATTACAGAATCCGCCTCAAAGCGGAGACAGTTCTATTAAAGCTGTACAGTTCCTTTGCACAACAGTTGTGTACAAAAATGCTCGGGTAGCTCCTGAGCTTCGAGCTATCGAAGTTGTAATCGCGCGAGCTGATGGAGTAATCATTCCGCGATCTCGTAACCGTCGGGCTTGTACGCTGGAGCTACGGGTCAGGAGTGTTTCCCCGAATCAGTCGAGCCGACTGTCGTAATGGTCCTCAAACAAGCTCAAGGACAACTCCTTGGCCCGAGCTTGTCATCACCTAACGAAGCACCTCGCCCCTAAACAACCTCGCTGTTAACACGTTGTTAAGCGCTACAGTATATACCATAAACCAGTAGTGCACCTGTGGCTCAACAGCCTGACATGTTCTCCGGGTTTACTCTCCTATAACAGTTTCCACAACGAAACTTTGTCTCGAATCCTGGCAGGTCGTTTGTGAAGCATGTTAGTGACAAGAAGCAATCAATGCCTTCTCTGCGCGATAGCAATGCAGATACTATCGAAGACAGTGCTGCCAAAGCAGAGTTACTAAACACAGCCTTCCGAAACGCCTTCACAAAAGAAGACGAACTAAATATTCCAGAATTCTGATCGAGAATAGCTGGCAACATGAGTAACGGAGAAGTAATTATCCTCGGCGTAGTGAAACAACTTAAATCACTTAATAAAAGCAAGTCTTCTGGTACAGACTGTATACCAATTAGGTTCCTTTCGGAATATGCTGATGCATTAGCTCCATACTTAACAATCATATACAACCGTTCACTCGAAGAAAGATACGTAGCCGAAGACTGGAAAGTTGCACGGGTCACATCAATATTCAAGAAAGGTAGTAGGAGTAATCCACTAAATTACAGGCCCATATCGTTAACGTCTATATGTAGCATGATTTTAGAACATATATTGTGTTCAAACATTATGAATTACCTCGAAGTATTGTCTATTGATACACAGTCAACATGGGTTTAGAAAACATCGTCCCTGTGAAACACAACTAGCTCTTTATTCACGTGAAGTGTTGAGTGCTATTGACAAGGGATTTGAGAACGATTCCATAGTTCTGGATTTCCGGAAGGCTTTTGACACTGTACCACACAAGCTGCTCGTAGTGAAATTACGTGCTTATGGAATATCGTCTCAGTTATGTGGCTGGACTTGTGATTTCCTGTGCTGGTCGCGGTGGCCGTGCGGTTGTCGGCGCTTCAGTCCGGAATCGCAGGACTGCTACGGTCGCAGGTTCGAATCCCGCCTTGGGCATGGATGTGTGTGATGTCCTTATGTTAGTTAGGTTTAAGTAGTTCTAAGTTCTAGGGGACTGATGACGTAAGATGTTAAGTTCCATAGTGCTCAGAGCCATTTGAACCATTTTTTTTTTTGTGATTTCCTGACAGAGAGGTCACAGTTCGTAGTAACTGACGGAAAGTCATCGAGTAATACAGAAGTGATTTCTGGCGTTCCCCAAGGTAGTGTTACAGGCCCTTTGCTGTTCCTTACCTATATAAAAGATTTTGGCGATACTCTGAGCAGCTGTCTTCGGTTGTTGGCAGATGACGCTGTCGTTTATCGACTAATAAAATCATCAGAAGATCAAAACAAACTGAAAAACGGTTTAGAAAAGATATCTGAATGGTGCGGAAATTGGCGGTTGACCCTAAATAACGAAAAGTGTGAAGTTATCCACATGAGTGCTAAAAGGAACTCCTTAAACTTCGGTTACACAATAAATCAGTCTAATCCAAAAGCCGTATATTCAACTAAATACCGAGGTATTACAATTACGAACAACTTAAATTGGAAGAAACACACAGAAAATGTTGTGGGGAAGGCTAACCAAAGACTGCGTTTTATTCGCAGTACACTTAGAAAATGTAACAGACCTACTAAGGAGACTGCCTACACTACGCTTGTCCGTCCTCTTTTAGAATACCGCTGCGCAGTGTGGGATCCCTACCAGATAGGACTGACGGAGTACATCGAAAAAGTTCAAAGAAACGTAGCACGTTTTGTATTATCGCGAAATATGGGAGAGAGTGTCACAGAAATGACACAGGATTTGGGTTGTAAATCGTTAAAAGAAAGGCGTTTTTCGTTGCGACGGAATCTCCTCACGAAATTCCAATCACCAACTTTCTCCTCCGAACGCGAAAATATTTTGTTGACACCGACCCACATAGGGAGGAACAATCGCCACGATAAAATAAGGGAAATCGGAGCTCGTGCGGAAAGATATAGGTGTTCATTATTTCCGCGTGCTATACGAGATTGGAATAATAGAGAATTGTGAAGGTGGTTCTCTGAACCGCCTGCCAGGCACTTGTATTTGATTTGCGGAGTATCCATGTGGATGTAGATATAGAAAACGAAGGAAAACACCAAGCAAATCGTGAGAAGCACGATGACCGAAGGAAATTACCTTCTATTGAGTATGAATCCACTTTAAATACAGGCGAGAGCATTAGTATTTTACAAACAGATGGGGAGAATCTCAGAATGTCAAACAAGAGAGTAAAATATTGAGAAATATAGTTCACTACGTGATTTAGGACTATACTACAGAATTTCAGGAAAAACTATTCGATGAGGAATGGAAGATATGAAATGAAAAGCGAGGGAGTTTCGGAAAAGGAAGAGTGAAGTCCCCGCAAAGTGTTATGTCCCACTTTGTATAAAATTTGGACAGAAGCAACGAATGACATTTATTGAACCGTATGAAACAAAATCCTCATAACTTCTGAAACATTTGTGTTAGGTTCAAACTGCACGGTTGGCCGCTGGGCATGATGGGAATTAGTATGCGCATGCCTGGTTTGGTTTAGCGACGAAGCCTACCTTCATTTGGATAGATTCATCAATAAGCAAAATTGGCGCATTTGGGGGACTGAGAATCCGTATTTCGCGATCGAGAAGTCTCTTCACCCTCAACGAGAGGCTGTGTGATTTGCAGCGTCGTTTCGGAATAATCGGTGCGATATTCCTTGATAGCACGGTGACTACCGAGCGGTACGTGAAGGTTTTAGGAGGTGACTTCATCCCCATTATCCAAAGTGACCTGATTTCGACAAGATGTGGTTCATGCAAGAAGGAGCTCGACCCTAGGGAGCAGGAGAGTGATGTCCTGGAGGAGCACTTTGGGGACCGCATTCTGCACTGGGGTACCCGGAGGCCGCTGGCATGGGCCTCGATTGGCCGCCATACTCTCCTGATTTGAACACATGAGACTCCTTTTTTGCGGGGCTATATTAAAGACAAGGTTTACAGCACTAACCAAAACCATCACTGAGCTGAAAACAGCCATTCAGAAACTCATCGACAGCATCGATGTTCCGACACATCAGCGGGTCATGCAGAGTTTCGCTATTCGCCTACGCCACATCATCGCCAATGATGGCAGGCAAATAGGACACGTCATAACCTAAATGCAAATATGTGTAGTGATATTTACATGTTGAATAAAATGTGTGCACGCCGTAGTCTGTAACTAATTTACTTTTTTTTCGTGTAGTTCAATAATTGTCACCCTGTGCAAACGAGAGGCACTATTCTAAACAAAAATATCGTAATTAAACTAGTAGACAACTGTAGCGGGTACTTTTAATTTCGCCGGGCTACACTCGTTCCCTCAGACATAAATTATACCGTCGCAGCGGTATGACCGCTCGACGGCAGAGAAAATACTACAATTCTAACTCTTTTTTGTTTTTCTGTCCGTTTATTTATTGTCTCTCGAGAGCGGAAGCTTAATGCAGACGGGATCTGATTATGACGAAAAAACTTATTAATGTGTAGACATTGCGGAAGTTGTTATGAAATTCGGAGGATGGAGAGAAGCAACTGAAATAAATTGCATTTAATATCAAGACGGTTTTGTATACATTAGAAATTCCTGGACAATGAAACTTATTGCAAGATTTCGGAGCAGACTTTTCACGCAGAAATGAAGTAGGAGATTTTTGAAGACCTGGACGCCGCACGAAAGACGACATGTTAACATCGTAAAGAATGAACTCTAAGCTACGCCATTTCCCCCTGTCAGTTACATTTTGTTATTCTCTGTTCTTTTCCAACAATTTTTGTAGTGGAAATTGGTTTAACTTTTGCTCAAAAACGCCACAAGGACCACCCCAACAATAGCTTCTCCGAATCACGAAGTCCGATAGCTTTTCTGTAATATGAAGTCCGATTTGCTTTTCATTTTTTCCCTTTTTCACGGTCATTTACGATTTTAAAAAAACCCCTTTTTATTCACCATTTCTTCCCACATTTTCAACCTTTTCTTTTCTCTTCTCTCTTTTCTTTTTTTTATTAACCAGTACACAACTCTTTTGATTAGATGCAACATGAATTAAAATTTGTCTTATAAATAATTACCCTCTTACAGCAAACTATACCTGTCTTTTGCCAAATGTCTTACACTGACCTCTATCTGTGGCAAACGTCTTGAGCAATATGAAACAATGGAATGACTCAAATGTGTCTTATATAATCAGGGAGACATGGTAAAAAACTACTTTTGAAACATTTGTAACACAAAAAATATGAATAAAATTTTAAATACTTACTTTAAGCAGTCAAGGCTAGCGGACTGCATGACTTTTTTAAGTCCTTCACCCACCTCAGCCAGCTACGGACCCATTTCGCTCTTTTTCCTTCACATCGGTCCTCTGCCCGTCCTCTCTCTCACCTCCCAGTGTCCTCTTCCTTGCAACCGTCATATCCATATAATCTGCTGTCACCATCTTGTGTACCTGTGGCGAAATTATGTGTGTTCCCTGCGTCCACTATAGTTGACACAACGTAGTGTTTTTAGTTTCAGTTATATAAACAGTGTGCTTCTTCGTCCCCTGCTGCCTAAATCATTACATAGACTAAGATTTCTCGCAAGGTATTTCTTTGAAAAGGAAGATGATTAAGTGCTGTTTTCGAACGCTTCAAGGCTGACAGAAAGAGAGTGTAACACGCACCAAAGGTTTGGTAGTCCAGTACCTTGGTAATCCTGTTATCAATGATACTGAGCCTGAAGTTAGTTAGTTAGTTAGTTGGTTACGTGTTCCATTGATCAATGGCACGTTAACGTATGTTATGATGTGGAACGTGTCCAGTGCACAAGAAATGCACATATGAAACAATACATATATATTATAGAGTTAATTTCTATTTCTATTATTTACCCCATTCCCTTAAAAGGCACAAAACGCATATACTATATTTGTAGATTTATTTATTCCTATTCAAGAATTCATCTATGGTATAAAAGGAGTTGTCAAAGAGATATGATTTCAATCTATTTTTGAAGCTATTACTGCTGTCAGACATTTGATTTCATCTGGCAATTTGTCGAAAATTTTTATAGGAGCATATTTTATCCCTACCTTTGCCAAAGATAGGGTGAGTAAAGGATAGTGTAAGTCTGTCTTTTTTCTGGTATTATAATCATGAACATCGCTGTTGTTTTTAAACTGGTCCATGTTGCTGAGAACGAATTTCATTAGTGAGTGAATGTACTGTGAGGCTGCTGTAAGAATTCCCAATCTTTTAAAAAGATTTTGCAAAAATAGACATAATGTCTTATGGGATAACAGCAATCAGTGATTTTATAATGTTACTTAAAATCGTCTTGATTGCAAATTTTTTTTTTATTCATATGACCGGTTTCGGTTCATTCAGAACCATCTTCAGATCTGATATTTCAGTTACAGGAGTAACCCGTCCAAATCCAGCAACTTTCACATGCTAAGTCACTGTAAAAAAATGCCTACAAGGTGTGCGACTATGAACCCCACGCATTATTCTAACCACTTTCTTTCGAACAGTGAATACTTTTTGTCTAAATGTTGAGTTACCGAAAAATATTATTCCGTATGACATCAGAGAGTGAAAGTATGCAAAGTATGTTAACTTACTAATTTCTATATCCTCAAAATTGGCAATTATTCTGATTGCAAAAGTTGCTGAACCTAGTCGCTTTAGAAGATCCAAAATATGAATTTTCCAATTCAGATTCTCATATATATGTACACCTAAAAACTTAGTATGCTCTACCCTTTCTAATGACTTCTGTTGATGTCTTATATTGATTGAAGGAACTGTACTTTTTGCAGCAGAAAATCGTATTTACTGTGGTTTTTCAAAGTTTAGAGCAAGCCCATTTGGAGAAAACCAATTAATATCTTTTCCAAAGACCTTATTTGTATCATTTTCGATTGGAGTTTCTTTTACTGGATTAATAATGATGCTTGTATCATCAGCAAACAGTGTCAGTTCAGCATCCTGTTTTAGATAGGAAGGGAGGTCGTTCACATGTACCATGTGTAACATGAAACTGAAGACACTTGCCATGTCTGAAGTGAATCTTGGGAAATAAACAAGAAAATGGAAAAATCGAGCTGGCCACGTCGAATTACTGGAGGACTAGTTTGGTTCGCAGATTTCTCGGTTCGTTGCCAGGAATGAAAGTGATTTTTTTCTTGTTTGTTTTCCAATTGGTGTATCAGAGCACTCTTTTACAGAAATAAGGGCTCCACTTTAAACACCACATGCTAGCTCTGTGTCCCCACGGTTATAAGACTGAGTGTCACTTGTCTTTCTTTTGACACCAGCTACATATTTCAAAGTCAGATAATTAAACAAACTTTTTTTTATCAAAAAACTACGTTACTTATTATAATGCAGCATGGGTGGTCGACGTAAATGTAATTAGTCTAAATGACATTACACTGAATGAAGTTAAGTGTATTAGTTAACAGTGATTAATTCCACGAGTAGAATATTGTGAGCGGAAAGAATGAAATTAAAATTTACTGTGTAACTCAAAAACAGTAAGTTGTTCATATGCTCTCCCTGTACCTTTTATGCAAACATGCAAATAGCAGGAGCAAGAAAACTGAATAAAGATCATTCTCTGGAACTAAAAATAGTCGCCAGAAGTTAAACGTCGCTGAATCATACATATACATGCACCCTGAAATGAACTCAGTTGTGCGAAATACACTGACGCGTCCAATCAATGCAAAGCAGCATATTATTGTAAAAACATCAGCGCCAAACTTGTGTACTTCAGCTGTCAATTTCAATCACCGCGTTGGCTGCGGCTCTCGGCCAATCAGAGCAAAGCCCAAATACGAGAAGTTCGCGCACAGCCCCTATAATGGCGGTTGCCAATTCCACCCTCTTCACAATGGTATTTATTTATCACAGGAAAATCAAAATCTGCGAAATATGGCAAACGCAGCGAATGAACGGGAACATATGTGAATATTATTTTACTAATAATCAGAAAAATTGTAGAGTTTGATATGGAGCAAACACTACATTTGCGCTGTCCAGTCGCCTTAACGCGACCACCTGTCAAAGGCTTGAATAACCACCTTTTCCAGCGCGAGACGTGCAGAAAGAGTATAAGTGAGTTTCTGGAAGGTACGGGGTTGTGGGGCCACCCCGACTTCAGTGCCGTGTCAAGCTGCAGCAGGTTTCTCGGATACTGGAAATTTGTGCTAAGGTCTTATGGGACGAAACTGCTGAGGTCGTCGGTCCCTAAGTTTACACACTACTTAATCGAACTTAAATTATCTTACGCTAAGGACAACACACACACCTATGCGCGAGGGAGGACTCGAACCTCCGACGGGGGGAGCCGCGCGAACCGTGACAAGGCGCCCCAGACCACGCGGGTTAATGTTTCTCGTTGAGTACCTGAGGTGGTCCGCTAGATTCTCTATTGGCTTCACGTCCGGGGAGTCTGGTGACCTGAGAAGTACGGTAAGCTTATCCCGGTACTCTCTGAACCACGCAGGTACACTGTGAGCTGTGTGATACGTTGCGTTGTCGTGCTGGTAGAAGCTGTGATGCTGAGTAAAAAAACAAACTGGATATAGGGATGGACATGGTCCCCAAGGGTAGATACATACATGTGCTGATCCACTGTGTCTTTCAGAATGACAAGATGACCCAGGAGAAAGTTCTCCAGACGATAATGCTCCCTCCTGGTTGCGAGGTGCTTGCATTCATACGTTTCACGCCGTACACGCCAGTGGCTATGAATCCGATGGAGCATAAAACGTGGCTCATCTGAAACGGCCAACTGTCGCCACTCAGTGGAAGTCAAGTTCCGATATTTGGGTGCAAATCCCCGCCTCCATCACCGTCACCGATGGACAGCAGTCAGTACGGATGACTGAAACAGGTGCTTCCTGTAGAACGTTTGCTGAACGGTCGTTGATGAGACACTGTTGATAGCCCCCTAGTTCGTCTGGGCGGGCCAGCTCCACAGCTTCTATTCGTCCGTACACACCTCCACAGCTGTCGCTCACCCCTGTCATCTAGGGCTGTTGGTGAACCTCAGTTGCTTCAACGTCGATTTTGAATTGCGTCATTTTGTCATGCATGGTATACTTTAACCACGGCAACAAGTGAACAGTTTACAAACTTAGCCGTTAAGGGAATGCTTCCACCCTTGGCCAGAAAGCCAGTGATTACGCCCCTTCGGACGTCAGATAAATCGCTCGGTTTCAGCATTACCACACTGACTGCACTGTTTTCCGCGTCCCCCCGACACTCTTCATACACTCCTGGAAATGGAAAAAAGAACACATTGACACCGGTGTGTCAGACCCACCATACTTGCTCCGGACACTGCGAGAGGGCTGTACAAGCAATGATCACACGCACGGCACAGCGGACACACCAGGAACCGCGGTGTTGGCCGTCGAATGGCGGTAGCTGCGCAGCATTTGTGCACCGCCGCCATCAGTGTCAACCAGTTTGCCGTGGCATACGGAGCTCCATCGCAGTCTTTAACACTGGTAGCATGCCGCGACAGCGTGGACGTGAACCGTATGTGCAGTTGACGGACTTTGAGCGAGGGCGTATAGTGGGCATGCGGGAGGCCGGGTGGACGTACCGCCGAATTGCTCAACACGTGGGGCGTGAGGTCTCCACAGTACATCGATGTTGTCGCCAGTGGTCGGCGTAAGGTGCACGTGCCCGTCGACCTGGGACCGGACCGCAGCGACGCACGGATGCACGCCAAGACCGTAGGATCCTACGCAGTGCCGTAGGGGACCGCACCGCCACTTCCCAGCAAATTAGGGACGCTGTTGCTCCTGGGGTATCGGCGAGGACCATTCGCAACCGTCTCCATGAAGCTGGGCTACGGTCCCGCACACCGTTAGGCCGTCTTCCGCTCACGCCCCAACATCGTGCAGCCCGCCTCCAGTGGTGTCGCGACAGGCGTGAATGGAGGGACGAATGGAGACGTGTCGTCTTCAGCGATGAGAGTCGCTTCTGCCTTGGTGCCAATGATGGTCGTATGCGTGTTTGGCGCCGTGCAGGTGAGCGCCACAATCAGGACTGCATACGACCGAGGCACACAGGGCCAACACCCGGCATCATGGTGTGGGGAGCGATCTCCTACACTGGCCGTACACCACTGGTGATCGTCGAGGGGACACTGAATAGTGCGCGGTACATCCAAACCGTCATCGAACCCATCGTTCTACCATTCCTAGACCGGCAAGGGAACTTGCTGTTCCAACAGGACAATGCACGTCCGCATGTATCCCGTGCCACCCAACGTGCTCTAGAAGGTGTAAGTCAACTACCCTGGCCAGCAAGATCTCCGGATCTGTCCCCCATTGAGCATGTTTGGGACTGGATGAAGCGTCGTCTCACGCGGTCTGCACGTCCAGCACGAACGCTGGTCCAACTGAGGCGCCAGGTGGAAATGGCATGGCAAGCCGTTCTACAGGACTACATCCAGCATCTCTACGATCGTCTCCATGGGAGAATAGCAGCCTGCATTGCTGCGAAAGGTGGATATACGCTGTACTAGTGCCGACATTGTGCATGCTCTGTTGCCTGTGTCTATGTGCCTGTGGTTCTGTCAGTGTGATCATGTGGTGTATCTGACCCCAGGAATGTGTCAATAAAGTTTCCCCTTCCTGGGACAATGAATTCACGGTGTTCTTATTTCAATTTCCAGCAGTGTATTCCTCATTCTCAGAAAATCTTTTCTTGCTATTACCAGTCGACAGATTGTTATCCTTCGCCATTGTCAGCTGATTTGACGAGCAAATATCAAAACTGTATTTAGTGTCTCACTTCCTAATCTGATTCCCCCACTATCACCTGACTATACACCATTATATTTTTATTTTTGTTGATATTCATCTTATAAACCGTTTCACTGATGCTATCCATTTCGTTACACTGACAACCCAAGTCCATTGTCGCCTCTGACGAAATTATATCATCGGCAAATCTTACGCTTTTATTTCTTCTCTCTGAACAACAATTCCTTTTCCGAATATCTACATTGTTTACTTAATGTTTGCTCAGTGTGCCGATTAAATATTAACATCAGAACTAACCACAGCACCACTGAATATGTATTTCCGAGCCCGTCTGATGTTAGAATATGCGCAATTCGATATTTCCAACATAAACTCTGTGCCTGTTAGCATGAAAGGAGATGCACTGGTGAAGATAGTAGAAAGCACACTATGTAATTTGGTGCTATATTTTACTATAACAACTTTGAACCTGACTGTGGAACATGTAATTATTTTCTATTCTTGTTGAAACACCATTCAATGTTGTAGAAGTGCTCCTATGAGATTTTGTAGACTACGACAGTTTCGGGTTATGCGTAAAAGAGTCTCATGGGTAGATGGAAGGGAAACATAAGATTAAATAATTTTCTCACAATGAGGTGGCAACCGATTATCTTCATTTCACCTACGACGAATAGGAGTGAACTTTACAGGGACATTGCTCACTTGGTAAAGGGAACGTTTCTCAGGAAGAGTGAAAAAGACACGTAAAATAAAGTAAAAGTAGGTGCCCATTCGAATTAATTTGCAATACGCACATTTTTGGTTCAACTTTTTCTGTAACGGTAGAGTTTATAGTAGTTCTTCCTTGTATGAAATTTTCTGAGTAATACATATATTTACTGTTGTCAGTTTGTAACATCTGGCATCGTCGAATCGAAAAAAAATGAAAAGTAGGCTTCTACACATATGAATATGTATTCAGTTTCGATGCAAATAAATTCTGTTCTTGGAAGCCAAGCAATTACTTTCTTGTGAGTCCCCTTCCATTTAGTATCGACACACAGTTAATAAGGGGAGATATTTATAGTCACGGCTGTCGTTGTTATTGGCTGTACACATTCTTCTAACACATCTGTGTGCACAGATGGTCGTTTGGAGTGAAGATTATCTCGTTTCCATGATTTGAACCACAGTCTTCTTATGAAAATCTTTTATTTATTTCCCAGAATCGCTATGTTAACACATTAATAGATTAACTGTTTCAGCAATATAAACTGTCATCGTGTGATTCATAAAACCGGACAGTGGTAGTTACATCATCGACGATTTGACTTGTGCAGATAGGATGCGTTTGTTCTTCTTCGTTATGATTGTTACATTCTAGACATCATCTCGTAACTGTACGTCTGTTTATGGCAACCTTCCATGTCAGTTGCAAAGATGGTATAGGCGAAACATGTGTAAAGAGACAGGGGTCTTGTACGTAAATAACGAACGGAAGCAGAAAGATACATTTTCGTTTATAAGTTGAATGTTATGCGTCTCGGAAGCGATACCTACTCTGGGGTCTCGTAAAATAGCCACGTGGTTTCCCGGTCAAATGTGTCTAGTTGATGCATTAATCGCGGTTCGCTTAAAAATACATTTCCGATCTCGTTAAGGTGCCCCACTGTTACGAGACAAGGTTAATACGATTGCAGTTGCTGCTATGTTAAACACAGCGACATTATCTGGATAGTAATTGCGAAAGTATCATTTTGGAAGGGAACTTCCAGGATGACGCATTTTTATGGTTCCCTGACAGCCCGAGCATAGCAAAAAATCGTTTTGTCTTGTTTTAGTTCAATTTTAATGATTATGTCCGTAGCACTTTCTGGCTTTCGGACGCAATGGAGTGCTGACAAATCTGCTCCCATACGCGTCTCCGTCTTGTGAATTGTTTCTGAGTAGCAGAGTGACGTTAAAACTGACGAATAAAACTTGTTGTGAATCTTTCTCACAGACATAAACGGTGTGGCACAGTGCATGCAGAAAATGTATCTTAGTCTCTAGAGAGCAAAACACAATCGAAGCTAACGGACAGAATTAGAGCTCATTTCGTGTAAATTTCTCAGTAACACATGCAAAGCAAGTCAAGTGCCATACTCGCAAGCACTCTTTTTCTGCATATGCGAAACATTCGCAAAATAGACACGATATTCTCTTTTCTTCATCCGTATCTGTAAAAGAATAGCCCTTTTTATTTCTACCTAAAACCGCATCAATAGAAGCGCTATTACAGATGGGAAACAAACTATACAGTTTGTGTCACGAACAGACGTGAACAGACGTGAAAAGAACATAAGAAGGCTTTGCTGAAGAAGTAATGCCATGATAGTGATTGCGTGGTAAATCCAGCAGCTGACACCGCACGCTCTCCTCCAAGAGTTCGGCTCCTTAACCTGGGGCCTTTTGTGCCACGGAGCTACGTGAATGAATTTCATCCACATATCACCCAGGGTATTATGCCCACCGAGCTAACAGCATGTTGTTGCAAATTTGGCAAGAGGAACAGGAGCTCTTCATCTTGGCGTGACCGCTACAAGCCTTTGGCTCGCGGCCAGCTGTGCACGCACGGGTCACGCAATTCGAGTGCACTGCGAGCAGGTTGTTATTCACCTATGGACTGAGTCTAGAAAACATCGTATAGATATAATATCAGTGTAAAATGAGGGAGGGAAGGGGGGAGAAGAGTAACAAGAAGCCAATCACACTCCTAAAACCACTTTAATACGCTTTTGACTTCTGCCTTGTTTGACACTTATACTGAAAACTGTGTTGTATGAGGGTTAAGACGTTAACTCGGGATGAAAGAGATTTCCACTACTCTTTAGTTACCCTCCCGGCTAACCGAGCGGTCTAATGCACTGCTTACCGACCGGGAAGAATCCGACCGGGGGATTAGTGTCGAGGTCTGGTGTGCCGGCCAGTCTGTGGATGGTTTTTACGCCGGTTTTCCATCCACCTCGGCGAATGCGGGCTGGTTTCCCTTACTCCGCCTCAATTACACTATGTCGGCGATTGCCACGCAAACACTGTCTCCCGTCACCTACACCATAATTACTCCACCATTCGAACTTGTGGGGTTACACTCGTTTGGTATGAGACGTTCCCAGGGGGGAGGGTGGGGTGATAGGGCTCCACAGTGGGGGCCGAACCGCACAATAACCATGGGCTCTTTGTGGGGCGGCAGTGGGGTGGGTGGACTGCTGTGGCCTGTTGTGCGGTTCTGAACCACTGAGGGATATGGCGAGGCCAGGCCTCTCCATCGTTTGTAAATCCCCATTTCCATCCAATAAATACTCTTTAGG
This sequence comes from Schistocerca americana, assembly GCF_021461395.2. Taxonomy (NCBI): domain Eukaryota; kingdom Metazoa; phylum Arthropoda; class Insecta; order Orthoptera; family Acrididae; genus Schistocerca; species Schistocerca americana. The sequence continues at coordinate 984,414,985 of NC_060121.1, forward strand.
TACTCACACGACTTTCCTCGTTCCACTGTAACAAATTCAAGACCTCTGCAGCATAACACTGCCATCAATAGGTCATGATCATTGCGCAGTGAAAGTATCGAGCTGTCGTTTTTCTGGTGGAATGCATATCCAGACACCACAGTCGATGTGATGTAACAAGAAGCGTGAATCTTTTGAACAGGAAATCTGGTCCAAACAGCACACTCCATACCAATTTTTAGAGCAACGGCTAAAGAGGAGACGATTTTAATACAATTATTGGCTGAAATAAAAGCAAACTAATGTGGGATATTTAGTTTAGCCAACAAATTATTGCATGGTACCCACAGTGGCTATTGTAGGAGGGGCAAAACTGAGACAGTGACATGAAAGTTGGTCGTTTTCGTTAATTTCAGTGTCTCGGTTTTGCCAAAAATAATTAGAGTACTATGGTTACTATGGAATATAAAATGCTTGCTTAGGCAAAAAATACGTCTGAATTGATCCATTATAACTGGTTCTGAAAACAATAGGTTTGTTTACCACTAACTCATCTGCTACCAGTCACCATTTTCTTTATTTTATTTTTCGCGCGCTGAGTTTCGGGAAATGATTACCAAATGCACTCGAAAATGGCGCGTGTTTCAGGAAATGATTCCCGAAAGCGCTCGAAAATGGGAATCATTTCCCTAAACGCGTCGTGCGAAAAATAAAATAAAGAAAATCGTGACTGCTAGCAGATGAGTTACTTATAAACAAACCAAAAAATACGTATTGCGCATACAAAGCGGAAAATGCTATAACCGTAGAACAGTGGGAAGCGGTCATTTGATCCCTAAGGAGAAGTGGCTTACAATCCACTACGTGGTTAAAGTATTATCCATATCTTTTACGTTCATTTGTATGTCATATACACTTCTCAATCAAAGCTTTTTCTTGTAACTCAAACACTTCTAGATTTCTGTTTTGAACTGCATGTGTACCCAGAAGACCTTTTCCTAACGTTCCTAACATTTCCTCATATAGTTCACTTGTTTCTAAACACTGTATTTACGTTTTGAGCGGGTTATTGGTACTTTTTGTACAAATTATAAGGAGACGGAATTTTTTCGTGCTTCAGAGATGTCGTTGGCCTTGTTTCCTTTGCGCAGGTGACACTTCTTTGGCTTTTTTTATTTGTCCGGCTCCACACCCGATTCATCGTTCCATTCGTCATTGTTTCGCATTCGTGAACTCATTTACCAGTTAAACAATGATCGCCTTTCTTTTTGGGTTGTTTGGTTATTTGGCTGTAAATGATCCACGTACATACTGCTGACCTATCTAGGATATTGTGAAACGTAGGCATTGGCAATCTCTGCAACCAGTCTTAGCTGTGAATAATTCGATCAACGACGTCCATATCACACGTTTTAGTGTTGTACAGAGCAACAGTTTCTGGTTTCTTCTTTCCTTCTTTGCTCACTGCTGCTTCAGAATGTAGTGTGCTTAGAATAATGGCAACTTGATACTCCGTCAGGATGCAGTCTGGCTTATAAGTCTTTTTCAGTGTGATGGTGGAACGTAACAATTCTTCTTCTCAGGAAGTTGACGACTTCTCGGCGAATCTTGTTCATTGCTCCCACTAACGATGTTTTGTGATTTTATTGGCAAGCAGAAGGGATGTGAAGGTGTCTGTCGTCGCATTACTCCTTCAGTTTGGGAATGGCTCCACCAGACAAGGAGCGATATACTTCCCCTGTAGGCAGTTGTCTGGTCGGCTTCGCTTCGTACCCTGGTACCCTGCTACTGCGATGCCACGTGTGCGGCTATCCAGAACATGAGTCCGTAGGTTTATTTCGCGTTAAGTAAGTAAACATGTCCTTTGTTTTTATTGGAACTGATTTCCGATCATACAGTTTTTAACATGGCTGTTACTGAGCAACCATATACTAGTTTCAACATACCATTATACAGCCATCTGGTTGCACGTAACTGGTGGGTGCATTGGCCAAGGTTTCGACGCCTACTACGGGTGTCTTCAAAAGAACGAAATTTTGATAAGTCGTAAAATTACGTTCCTAAGAAGCAATGGTCAGAATTTAGAGCAGCTACGCTCAAGTCAAAAGTGAAATAAAACGTTCTAGCCTTGGCCACGTCTGCCCAGCTGGGAACAACATAGGGTCTGACAATGTTGCCAGCCTTGCACACGTGGCCAAGGCTAGAACGTTTTATTTCACTTTTGACTTGAGCGTAGCTGCTCTAAATTCTGACCATTGCTTCTTAGGAACGTAATTTTACGACTTATCAAAATTTCGTTCTTTTGAAGACGCCCATAGTAGGCGTCGAAACATAGGTCAACGTACCCACCAGTTTTGTGCAACCGATTGGGTGTATATTCGTATGTTGAATTTCCCATCAACTGTAAAACGAAGGGACAATCAAAAAGTTGTCGTTTGAGGGAGTTGCTGCAGCTCATATCCAATGCGGGTATATAAGCACCGACATCTAGGAGAGGGATTAGAGTGACACCCGTGTCTCTCCAACTTGCGTGCGGTAGCGTCGAAACGTGAACTATGACGACATTCTTACCAAAGGCGTCCAAACAGAAGGAGCATGATGTACTCTTTTCTTGGTCGCCGAGCGACAAAAAGCGTTTGACATCCGTCCGAGAATGAAGAACATGTATGGGGCATCATGTCTGTCGAAAACAACAGTTGTGAAATGGTGTGCCAATTTCCGCGCTGGTCGCGATTCGACACAAGATGCCAGTCGGTCTGGGAGGCCAGCCCCAGCTGGGAGACTGAAGTGGGGACATTCGGGTACCCGCCCTAGAGTCCAGACAATCTCTCACCGTGTGAATGTGCCACAACGGTCCCTGAAAGAAGCCCTTGAAGGGTCGACCATTCCTCTCGGACGGCAATCTTCGAGCAGCAGGACGCGGTGTTTTAGCAAACGGGCACCTCCAACCTGGCGCTTCGCTGGGACGGTTATTTCAATGCTAACGGCGATTTTGGTGATCGGCGTACCGATTCTGGACTGTACGGCCGTCGAAAGTAAACTTTTTGGTCGCCCCTTATTTTTTCAAAAAATGGCTCTGAGCACTATGGGACTCAACTGCTGTGGTCATCACTCCCCTAGAACTTAGAACTACTTAAACCTAGCTAACCTAAGGACATCACACACATCCATGCCCGAGGCAGGATTCGAACCTGCGACCGTAGCAGTGGCACGGTTCCGGACTGCGCGCCTAGAACCGCGAGACCACCGCGGCCGGCCTTATTTTTTCACCAGGACGGTAACAGTGGAGGCAGTTTAGCACGAACTTGTTTCATATTTCAGAAATAAGAGCAACTTTGTCAGCAGGGATGCCTTGAGCTCGGCATAACTGACTGTCCGAGCGGAGGAATCTGACAGCTTCATTAAATCAGTACCCTGACATTTTATCCCTGATAAAATTAGACCTCCAAGAACGTGACCAAAAGTCATCCAAGGAAATATCTTCAGTGCAAAATGCACCTCTGGCAGGCGTCATACCAATGACTTCCTTCAAATCACCCATCTACAAGATACAAGTGGTGATTTTTATTTTATTCCGAGCATTTGATTCTGCGTGCTTTTTGTGATGGGAGGAGTAATACTGTAGGTAGCGGAATATGCAGTGCATCCTCCTCTCTCCCTCACGACCTTCAACGAAACCCTTCTTCCATGCGACGGCATGTTGGCGTCATCTGCAGTATAGCGCCAGCTGATCCCGGCGACAGTTGTGGAATGAACCGCGGTCCGGTGACACCTACTGACGATGAATCCTCTTCAGTCTTGCTATATTCACCGTCAGTTGTCTCGAGCAGAAAAAAGTCACTTTCTTATTCAGTATCTGAGTTCCCCAGAATAAATACAGGGTTATTACAAATGATTGAAGCGATTTCACAGCTCTACAATAACTTTATTATTTGAGATATTTTCACAATGCTTTGCACAAACATACAAAAACTCAAAAAGTTTTTTTAGGCATTCACAAATGTTCGATATGTGCCCCTTTAGTGATTCGGCAGACATCAAGCCGATAATCAAGTTCCTCCCACACTCGGCGCAGCATGTCCCCATCAATGAGTTCGAAAGCATCGTTGATGCGAGCTCGCAGTTCTGGCACGTTTCTTGGTAGAGGAGGTTTAAACACTGAATCTTTCACATAACCCCCCAGAAAGAAATCGCATGGGGTTAAGTCGGGAGAGCGTGGAGGCCGTGACATAAATTGCTGATCATGATCTCCACCACGACCGATCCATCGGTTTTCCAATCTCCTGTTTAAGAAATACCGAACATCATGATGGAAGTGCGGTAGAGCACCATCCTGTTGAAAGATGAAGTCGGCGCTGTGGGTCTCCAGTTGTGGCATGAGCTAATTTTCCAGCATGTCCAGATACACGTGTCCTGTAACGTTTCTTTCGCAGAAGAAAAAGGGGCCGTAAACTCTAAACCGTGAGATTGCACAAAACACGTTAACTTTTGGTGAATTGCGAATTTGCTGCACGAATGCGTGAGGATTCTCTACCGCCCAGATTCGCACATTGTGTCTGTTCACTTCACCATTAAGAAAAAATGTTTCTTCATCACTGAAAACAAGTTTCGCACTGAACGCATCCTCTTCCATGAGCTGTTGCAACCGCGCCGACAATTCAAAGCGTTTGACTTTGTCATCGGGTGTCAGGACTTGTAGCAATTGTAAAAGGTAAGGCTTCTGCTTTAGCCTTTTCCGTAAGATTTTCCAAACCGTCGGCTGTGGTACGTTTAGCTCCCTGCTTGCTTTATTCGTCGACTTCCGCGGGCTACGCGTGAAACTTGCCCGCACGCGTTCAACCGTTTCTTCGCTCACTGCAGGTCGACCCGTTGATTTCCCCTTACAGAGGCATCCAAAAGCTTTAAACTGCGCATACCATCGCCGAATGGTGTTAGCAGTTGGTGGATCTTTGTTGAACTTCGTCCTGAAGTGTCGTTGCAGTGTTATGACTGACTGATGTGAGTGCATTTCAAGCAGGACATACGCTTTCTCGGCTCCTGTCGCCATTTTGTCTGACTGCGCTCTCGAGCGCTCTGGCAGCAGAAACCTGAAGTGCGGCTTCAGCTGAAGAAAACTTTATGAGTATTTCTACGTATCTGTAGTGTGTCGTGACCATATGTCAATGAATGGAGCTAGAGTGAATTTATGAAATCGCTTCAATCATTTGTAATAGCCCTGTATCAGCCATGCGCGGCTCGTGTTCGTGTCGTTTATTACTTGACGTCTTGTCTTTACGGTACTGCCGTCTCATTTCCTGTTCGATTTACTGGCGTCACTAAGTTGCTGGCTTGCCTGCCCGTGAGTGGCAGCAGCAGCCCTTATCGATAAGAGCACTGTCGTACTATCTTTGGAGCGACCGCTAGTGTTTCCGGGTCGTCGTGTGTCGGGAGTTGAGTCGGGACGGAGCTCCAGTAAGGTCTGCACAGCCAGTATTCGCCGACCACTGGCGACAGACATGCACTGTGCGGCAGAAGGAGACGTGAGAGGGGACGACCGTTGGCTGGTCGTTCGGTCGGTCGCCTCGTCGGCCTTCTGGGTCCTCTGTGTGTGTCAACTTCTGGTGTGTCCTTGTTGTTGTTCCACAGTGACCGTTCTAGTGTTGTTCGAGTTGTTTGTGGAAGTTGCTGTCCGAATCTCAGTGGTGCACCCTCCCGATCTCCCGATTCCCTTGATGCTCGCAACTCGGACACACGACGACCCGGACACACTGGCTCGGACCCACCCATGCAGAGGTAATTCTTGCCCATTAGCGACGACATCTCTGCACGAGGAAGGAACCGAGCCACGTCCTTATTTTCATCATGGCAGCATCACGAGCAACCGTTACGAAATTGTTTCGCATGAAAAACAGCCCACAGTTAAACTAATTATGTTTATACTAAATCTTGACCATGGTTTCAACCATAATAATATAGCCTTCTTCAGAAGTCATAGGCTTTTAAATATGAAAAAGGTCTTAGCCCAGCGGCTGCGTCACGGTGAATCACGCCGCCTGCTGTTCGATGGGATACCAGACAGGAAGAGGGAGTCACACGTGAGGCAGTGCCAGCCAATATTCTAAGGCTGTGCGTTAATTTTCGGTTACGTAGTTTTTATTACAAAGTTTGCTGTTTGAAGATATTTACGTGTGTTGCGCCGTTTGGCCGCACACTTGATGTACTGTGTAGATTCTTAAAGAAGCTACAGGGTGTCCAGAAAAGGACTCCCTGATTTCAAAATTAAATATCTCGAAAACGAAGATCGATAGAGGAATGCAGTAAACGGTATGTTTATTGTGAAAGCTGTAAGAAGTTAATACAGCAGTTTGAAATAATAGTTACAAAAGCTGCTAACAGATGGCGCTGTAATCGCCATACGTAATGCTTAGTATAAATAGTGATCCGAAGCCCAGAGTGATCAGTTCCACTATTGAAACGTGAAAGGAGGTTATCGTACAGAAGGAAGAGATTAAAACCATGTACTCCATTGAACAACGCGTTTTTCTGGTGCTAGAGTACCACAGGTTAGAAGAGAGTCCTACGGCAACACGGCGAAGTTTTCAAGCACGATTTAATGTTCCAAAAGGACCCGATGCGAAAACCATTCGTTCGCTCTTCGCAAAATTCCAACGAACAGGCAGCGTAACTGATGATCTAGTGGGGCATGTTGGCCGCAAGCAAACCGCAGTTACGCCTGAAAATATCGCCACAGTTTCTGGAATTATTCAGCGAAATCCAATGTCATCCGTCCGTAGAATTGCATCTGAGACTGGTTTGAAGCGTTCCAGCACGCAGAAAATACTGAGAAAGAGCCTACACATGTTTCCATTCAAAATTCAGACGCACCCGTACCAGCTGTGCAACAAAGGGTTGCCTTGCTAATCAGATGCTCACAATGATTGATAGTGAAGGATTTGATGTTGGCTGCATCTGGTTTACAGATGAAGCACACTTCCACCTGAATGGATACGTCAATAAGCAGAACTGGCGATTTTGGGGTTCCGAAAAGCCATATTGGTGTGAAGCGAAACCCCTGTATTCTGCTAAAGTTACTGTGTGGGCTGAGTATGCAGCAGAGGCATTATTGGCCCTTTTTTCATTCAAGAAACGGTCACTGGTGCACGTTACGTTGCAATTTTGGAACAATTTGTCGCCACACAGCAAGCGTTAGAGGATCGACCAGCTACTGAATGATTCCATGTAGGCTTTCACGGCCGGCGTCTTCATCAGTAAACACTTCCGGGCTAAGTTGCCGTGGTCGATCTGTAGAACTTCTTCTCCCTGACGTTTCGTTCTCAACTACGGAGAACATCTTCCGAGGTGAGTCAACGACTGTATAAACTTCTTACAGCTTTCACAATAAACATACCGTTTACTGCATTCCTCTATCGATCTTTGTTTTCGAGATATTTAATTTTGAAATCAGGGAGTCCTTTTCTGGACACCCTGTAACTTCATACGCAAATGACCGAGTTCAGGCATACAAGGGTCGCACATAAATATGACAACACCGCGAGAAAAGCATGCTGGAACATAAACGCACATACTGGCCAAACCTGCAGGTTGCGCTGTTGTATTTGACCACGTACGCCAAATATACAATGTTCGCAGTATGTTGCAAGAGTCAGTCGCGATCAGAACAGTTATTATGTCGGACCTAAGTGAATTCGAAAGTAGACAAATTGTTGGGGTTAGCGTGGTGGGTGCAGCCGTAACAAAGACAGCTGAAGTGTTTGTTATTTGAAGAGGTGCCATGTTGACTTACGCCGTATACGGGGAAAATGGAGAAAACAGTGAACGAGGGCGAAAGTGTATGCCGAGCGATCGTGACAGACGGTCATTGAAAAGGGTGGTGACGAAAAAAAAAAAAGAAGACAACAGCTGTAAAAGTCACTTCAGGAAGCCTGTCAGCACCAAAACAATACGAAAGGAGCTCCAGAAATTGGGAATTCCAGGCCTAGTTGGAAATCCAAAACCACTAATTATTGATGCAAGTGCCCGTGACAGGGAAACGTGGCGTCTAAGCCCTAAAATCAGGAGTGTGGACCAATGGAAGACTGTGATTTTGTCGGATAAGTCTCGTTGCACTCTGCTTCCAACTTCTGGCCAAGATCCCGTCCCAAGAGTGGGACATGGTGGGGGATCGGAGACGGTCTGACCAGCCATATCCACGGTATCCCGTGCGCTCCATAGATATTCTGCAAGATTGTATTACTGCCAAGAATTACGGGACCATTTTGGCTGATCCGATCCTATCTTTCGTACAATGCTTCCTCACCAGAAGTGATGCTGTGTTCCAAAAAGAAGATAGGGACCCTCCTGTTCACACGGCTCGCATCGTCCAGACAGGTCTTGCGAGCACATGGATGAATCGTCGCTTCTGCCCTGGCCACCATGTTATATCTCTACTTTCAAGAGAAGGGTCCGCGATCGCTGTCCACCATCACTGTTACCTGAACTTTCCACTGTTTGGCAGGAAGACTGGTGTAAATAAGCACCCCCTTATCAGGCCACAAGTGGACCATCGGGACCATCCGACCGCCGTGTCATCCTCAGTGAGGATACGGATAGGAGGGGCGTGTGGTCAGCACACCGCTCTCCCATCACTGTTACCTGAACTTTCCACTGTTTGGCAGGAAGACTGGTGTAAATAAGCACCCCCTTATCAGGCCACAAGTGGACCATCGGGACCATCCAACCGCCGTGTCATCCTCAGTGAGGATACGGATAGGAGGGGCGTGTGGTCAGCACACCGCTCTCCCGGTCGTTACGATGGTTTTCTTTGACCGGAGCCGCACTATTCGGTCGAGTTACTCCTCAATTGGCATCACGATGCTGAGTGCACCCCGAAAAATGGCAACAGCGCATGGCGGCTGGATGGTCACCCATCCAAGTGGCGGCCACACCCGACACCGCTTAACTTCGGTAATCTGACGGGAACCGGTGTATCCACTGCGGCAAGGCCGTTTGCCAAGCCTGGTGTAAGATTACCTTGAAAACCAGGCAGAAGCTGTATTTATCCATTCAGAGAAGACTGGAAGCTGTTTTGAATGCCAACGGTTTTCCTATACCGCGTTAGGCACGGCAGCGTGATCTGTTTTGTGTGTTTCCATATGTTTGCCCAGCCCCTGTATTTTCTATCGATATTCACTAGACTACATTTAGTTAATTTTCATGTTTTTGGGTACTAATTGGGTTCATGTAAGAATTTTTATAGGCATCGAAAGACGTTGGTGGTGCCACGTCAATTAAGACACTAGCTAAGTGCATTTCAGAGTAATTATTCAATCAGGTAGCGGTTCTGCACAGAAAATGATCACCTTACAAGTATGATACAGGTTTGTATAAGACGAATGTTACACATGTCGCATGCCGACCAAATGGAAATATGAAAACGAATTTTTGAACAATAGTTGCACAAATCAAAATAAAAATTAAAATAATTTTGAGCGCCAATTTGTTACTTTAAGTAAAGTGTGGAAGAAACAGCATTCGAAACACTCAATGAAAGCTGGTGACCCTCCACGAAGAAGGCGCAGTAGAAACAGTGGTATTTGTATTGATTACTTTTCAAAGAGCAAAACAAAAAATAACTTAAGAACACTTAAACATGCGTTCTTGACCAAATGTACGTGAAAATACGTGTAAAGAATATTTGTAAAAAATCAGTCATTCTTCATCAGGAAACTGCGTAGTCTACTAAGGAACTTTAACAATCAAAATTACGCAAAATTTGAAGCACCAATTGTGTTAAAGTCTGCAGCATTAAACGCATGTTTATCACTGTGTGATGTCCATTTAGTCTGTCTAAATGAATCTGAGGCTATTCCAATGAAGAGCTACTGCCTCTATTCATTAATGTTTCTTAGACCTACAGAGGCATAATTGTTCCCCACTAAGCACCTCTTCCCCCCCCCCCTCCTCCCGCCACCACTTATCACCAAATCAAAACAACATGTTGTGCGCTGCGCGCTTATCTAAACAGAGACTGCTACAGAAAATAAGAGCATTTCGTACTCACTAAAAACTGTTTTCCACCCCATAAATTTCGTCTTTGTCCTCGCATTCCTATCTTGACATAGAAAACCGTGAATTCATTTTTCACTCAAGTCAGCTGAGAATACATACACTACTGGCCATTAAAATTGCTATACCAAGAAGAAATTCAAATGATGAACGGGTATTCATTCGACAAATATATTATACTAGAACTGACATGTGATTACATTTTCACGCAGTTTCGGTGCATAGAACCTGAGAAATCAGTACGCAGAACAACCACCTCTGGCCGTAATAACGGCCTTGCTACGCCCAGCAAAGAGCTTGGATGCCGAGTACAGTACAGCTGTCCATGCAGCCTCAACACGATACCACAGTCCATCAAGGGTAGTGACTGGCGTATTGTGACGAGCCAGTTGCTCGGCCACCATTGACCAGACGTTTTCAGTTGGTGAGAGATCTGGAGAATGTGCTGGCCAGGGCAGCAGTCGAACATTTTCTGTATCCAGAAAGGCTCGTACAGGTCCCGCAACATGCGGTCGTGCATTATCCTGCTGAAATGTAATGTTTAGCAGGGATCGAATGAAGGGTAGAGCCACGGGTCGCAACACATCTGAAATGTAACGTCCACTGTTCAAAGTGCCGTCAATGCACCTCATACCATCACGCCGGGTGATGCGCCGGTTTGGCGATGACGAATACACGCTTCCAACGTGCGTTCACCATCGTGATGCTCTAAACAGAACCTGGATTCATACGAAAAAATGACGTTTTGCCATTCGTGCACCCAGTTTCGTCGTTGAGTACACCATCGCAGGCGCTCCTGTCTGTGATGCAGCGTCAACGGTAACCGCAGCCATGGTCTCCGAGCTGATAGTCCATGCTGCTGCAAACGTCGTCGACCTGTTCGTGCAGATGGTTGTTGTCTTGCAAACGTCCCCATCTGTTGACTCAGGGATCGAGACGTGGCTGCACGATCCGTTACAGACATGCGGATTATATGCCCGTCATCTCGACTGCTAGTGATAAGAGGCCGTAGGGATCGAGCACGGCGTTCCGTATTACCCTCCTGAACCCACCGATTCCATATTCTGCTAACAGTCATTGGATCTCGACCAACGCTAGCAGCAATGTCTCGATACGACAAACCACAATCGCGATAGGCTAAAATCCGACCTTCATCAGAGTCGGAAACGTGATGGTACTCATTTATCCTCCTTACACGAGGCATCAGAACAACGTTTCTCCAGGTAACGCCTGTCAACTGCTGTTTGTGTATGAGAAATCGGTTGGAAACTTTCCTCATAGTCAGCACGTTGTAGGTGCCGCCACAGGCGCCAACCTTGTTTGAATGCTCTGAGTAGCTAATCATTTGCATATCCCAGCATCTTCTTCCTGCCGGTTAAATTTTGCGTCTGTAGCACGTCATCTTCGTGTTGTAGCAATTTTAATGGCCAGTAGTGTAGTTGGGGTAACACTAACACCTCAGAAGTACAAGATAATCAAAAACTCTACGAAGATACAAACCACTCATGATCGATCCTAGTGTTTATCTTCTTCTCCGGCACATTAATACTTTTATCACGAGAGCAGCAGTAAAACCACAATGTTCCAGTGCAGCCAAATCTCTCTTCAGATCAGGCAATCCACTGAAAACAGAGGAACATATGGGAAAAAAGAGCTTAACGTACGTACTGCTGGAATAGAATAAAATCTAAGCTAAGCGCTGTCAATACATGCTAAACAAATATCAGAATCAGAAATCACGCATTCCTGAAATATATTTTGTAGTTGCACCTTTGTCGTTAATAAATGCAAGTTGTATCTCTCACCTCCGTTAAGCTTTTCTTGAAGTGAACGTAAAGATCACGGATAGCACATATTAATAATAAATCTTTCTGGCCTCTCTGTTGCTCTTAAAGGGCAATTTTCTTAGGGGGAACCCTGGCGCAATGAGGCAATCATCTATTACATTAAAACGCTATAGCCGGCCGCAGTGGCCATGCGGTTCTAGGCGCTACAGTCTGGAACCGCGCGACCGCTACGGTCGCAGGTTCGAATCCTGCCTCGGGCATGGATGTGTGTGATGTCCTTAGGTTAGTTAGGTTTAAGTAGTTCTAAGTTCTAGGGGACTGATGACCAAACAAGTTAAGTCCCATAGTGCTCAGAGCCATTTGAACCGTTTTGAAAACGCTATACTGCCATCTCGTTCGTAGTTTTACACTTGAAAGATGTAACTCAGATTTAAAAGGTAAGTTTGATGACTATCTACCGTTCCAGCTATTCTTGTTACCAGAAAGTAGCTGGAGACATAAGAATTAGTTTTCTCATTGGCTATGCTTCCGAGTAGATGAATAAAATACGGCGCAGGGTGGGGGGAGGGGGGGGGGAGGGGGGGGGGGGGAGAAAGGAGGGAAGGAGACATGTTCTTAGGCGATGCCTCATTTTCAACATTTTATCGACTGGGGGCCTCTCTGCAGTGTAATCTCCGGTAGAACTACCGGCATCTTAGTGAGTGGACGGGCAACGTCATGGACGTCTTTCTCAAGCCAGTTTTACAGACTGCGTTATGCTTCGGCGTTGGGCGACGAGGCCACTCGTAATGACCGTTATACCCGGCCTATTACGCTTTCGCGCATAATCTCCCTCCGATTTACATACGCCGGTGGCTGAACTTTAATGTCTTGCTGACATGCTGAGGAATGCTCACCAGACACGCACGTTGCTTCAGGCGCGCCTCGGAAAAAATGTCCTGTGCCCACTAGTGGACAGTCTGCGGCTGAACAAACATCAGAGGCAATGCAGTTAAGTATCGGCAGGTGTCCCTAGGAAAAAGTCGCGTAATTTACAGAGACAAATGTAAAATGGGAAAGGAAGATAATCTAACGTAGCACGCCTAAATAGCGCTTGTTATTGGCCACCAGAATCAGTCACGCCCGTCGAACACGTGTAAGTACGCTGTTTAGGTTAGGTTTTTATATTGGTAACGCCACGTAGCGCTCTGTATGAAAATCACTGGCTGTGCTGTGTGCAGTCTGTGGCTGGTTTGCATTGTTGGAATTCACTATTGTAGCGTTGGGCAGTTGGCTGTTAACAGCGCGTGGCGTTGCGCAGTTGGAGGTGAGCCGCCAGCAGTGGTGGATGTGGGGGAGAGAGATGGCGGAATTTTAAGAGCGGACGATCTGGACGTGTGTCCATCAGAGACAGTAAATTTGTAAGACTGGACGTCATGAACTGATATATATAACTTTTGAACACTAGTAAGGTAAATACATTGTTTGTTCTTTATCAAAATCTTTCATTTGCTAACTATGCCTATCAGTAGTTAGTGCCTTCAGTAGTTAGAATCTTTCATTGAGCTGGCAGTAGTGGTGCTCGCTGTATTGCAGTAGTTTGAGTAACGAAGATTTTTGTGAGGTAAGTGATTTGTGAAAGGTATTGTTTAATGTTTAGTGAGGGCCATTCTTTTGTAGGGATTGTTGAAAGTCAGATTGCGTTGCGCTGAAAATATTGTGTGTCAGTTTAAGCACAGTCATTTATAATTTTTCTAAGGGGACGTTCGGGCCAGACGCAGTGGCCATGCGGTTCTAGGCGCTTCAGACCGGAACCGCACGACTACTACGGTCGCAGGTTCGAATCCTGCCCCTGGCATGGATGTGTGTGATGTCCTTAGGTTAGTTAGGTTTAAGTAGTTCTAAGTTCTAGGAGACTGATGACGTCAGATGTTAAGTCCCATACTGCTCAGAGCCATTTGAACCATTTCAACGCATTGGAGAGGCTGATCGAGCTAATGTTGTGTACAGGGGACACGAGCAGCAAGAATTCGGTAAGTGAATGTCACACTTTTATTTACATTCGCGTTCAGAAGAAACAGAGCACCTTGAACAACTAGAGACAGGACGTTCATATCCACAGGATACGTACATTAGTATGTTGTGCAGAACATTTCGGCCACCTCGGTTTAGCGTGTGTCCTGTTGCCTAGTAGGCACAGGGTCCACCAAGGTCCCTGACAACTTGTTCCATGCGTGATGGCATCGACGCGTTAAGGCGTGAATGAGGTCCTGTGGTACAGCTATTCATGCCGTATTCAGTTTGTTCCAAAGTTCATCTGTGGCGGTTGGCAATGGGTAACAGCAGTGCACCCATCGTGTCACCATGCCCCACACATATCCGATTGGCGATAAGTCTGGTGACCTGGTGGACCAGGGAAAAAGCCTGATACCCTGTGATACCAAGAAGGCAGGTCTTCGTGCAGCAGCATGTGGTCGTGCATTGTCTTGCTGAAAACTGGCGTGTAGGATATTGCGCAGAAAGGGTATGGCTACAGGTCGCAGGGTGCCATTCACGTGTGTCACACTTTCTTCAGTAATCCTGACACCCACCAATTGCAATTCGTGGTTGAACCGAATGTCACCATAAGGTCTTGACTTGGCGCTGTATATCTTGTGTGAATGCGGTCACTGTGATGTCGCTCCCCCTGTGCGCAGCGAACCAGAACGCGGCCATCATTTTCAAACAAACAGAACCTGGATTGGTCCGGAAACACCATCTGATGCCATTCCTGTCCCCAATGACGTCGTTTCATACGCCATTGCCGTCTAGCATGTTTCTACACATTCATGAAAGGTAGAAATGGGCAACGCAGACGTAACCCATGCCGTAGTAAAGGGAGACGGACTGTCACCCTTGATAGTGTACGATGTGTCACACCGTTTCACTGTTGCTCCAGAGCCGAGGAGGACGCATTTCTGTCCTGCAATGCCATTCGGATGAAGTTTCGATCTTCTCGGGAGGCTGTGTGCGTGTAGGGAGGATACCGGAACAACCACAAAACATCCAGCAGTATCCATTCGAAAGGATCTCAAGTGGAATAATCGTATAGAGTTAGTTGTAAGAATAGCAGATGCCGATTCACGGGAAGAATTTAAAAAAGAAAATAGTTAACTGAGGACAGAACTATAATGGAGCATTTCCCGTCAGCCTACGACCATTTCCAGGAAGATTCAATAGAAGAGATAAGTAAGATCCAGAGAAGGGCAGCTCGTTTCGATTGCGCTTCGGATGATTGGTTGGTCAGTTCAGTAGGAGGCAGAACGTGACGGAGAACAAGAGAGGCTCTGTGCTTACCGGACAGCGTACGTTACAAAACCTGTCAGGTAATATACACTACTGGCCATTAAAATTGCTACACCACGAAGATGACGTGCTACAGACGCGAAATTTAACCGACAGGAAGAAGATGCTGTGATATGCAAAATATTAGCTTTTCAGGTTGGCGCCGGTGGCGATACCTACAACGTGCTGATACGAGGAAAGTTTCCAACCGATTTCTCGTACACAAACAGCAGTTGACCGGCGTTGCCTGCTCAAACGTTCTTGTGATGCCTCGTGTAAGGAGGAGAAATGCGTACCATCACGTTTCCGACTCTGATGAAGGTCGGATTTTAGCCTATCGCGATTGCGGTTTATCGTATCGCGACATTGCTGCTCGCGTTGGTCGAGATCCAATCAGTGTTAGCAAAATAAGGAATCGTTGGTTTCAGGAGGGTAATACGGAACGCCGTGCTGGATCCCAACGGCCTCGTATCACTAGAAGTCGAGATGACAGGCATCTTATCCGCATGGCTGTAACGGATCGTGCAGTCACGTCTCGATCTCTGAATCAACAGATGGTGACGTTTGGAAGACAACATTTTAGCAACAACTATCTGCACGAACAGTTCGACGACGTTTGCAGCAGCATGAACTATCAGCTCGGAGACCATGGCTACGGTTACCCTTGACGCTGCAACACAGACATGAGCGCCTGCGATGGTGTACTCAACGACGAACCTGGGTGTAGGAATGGCAAAACCTCATTTTTTCTGATGAAACCAGGTTCTGTTTACAGCACCACGATGGTCGCATCCGTGTTTGGTGACATCGCGGTCAACGCACATCGGAACCGTGTATTCGTCATCGCCATACTGGCGTATCACCCGGCGTGATGGTATAGGGTGCCATTGGTTACACGACTCGGTCACCTCTTGTTCGCATTGACGGCACTTTGAACAGGACGTTGCATTTCAGATGTGTTACGACCCGTTGCTCTACCCTTCATTCGATCCCTGCAAAACCCTACACTTCAGCAGGATAATGCACGACCGCATGTTGCAGGTCCTGTACGGGCCTTTCTCGATACAGAAAATGTTCGACTGCTGCCCTGGCCAGCACATTCCCCAGATCTCTCACCAATTGAAAACGTCTGGTCAATGGTGGCCGAGCAACTGGCTCGTCACAATACGCCAGTCACTACTCTTGATGAACTGTGGTATCGTGTTGAAGCTTCATGGGAAGTTGTAGCTGTAGACGCTGTCCAAGCTCTGTTTGACTCAATGCCCAGGCGTATCAAGACCGTTATTACGGTCAGAGGTGGTTGTTCTAGGTACTGATTTCTCAGGATCTATGCACCCAAATTGCGTGAAAATGTAATCACATATCAGTTCTAGTATATATTTGTCCAATGAATACCCGTTTATCATCTGCATGTATTCTCGGTGTAGCAATTTTAATGGCCAATAGTGTATTACTTTTCCACATATACACTGATTAGCCAGAACATTACGACCACCGAAATGCTACCGATACAGCGTCACCTGGCTGGGACTGACTGCCGGTCAGATACACACACGGTGGATGTAGTAACAGTGAGAGTGCTGTCTGTGTGTTGAATGGGAAAGGCGCGCGATCTATTTGAGGGCTGAATGTGATGGTCTGGAGACTCGGCACGAGTATTACGGAAACTTCAAGACGTGTCGGGTGTTTGAGGAGTGCCGTGGTGTCTTCAGCACGTGGCGAAATCTAGGTGAAACCACGCCAAGAGGTCGTGGGATTGGGCGGTCACTCGTCATTGTAGATGTCGGACGTCGTAGGCTGGGCAGACTGGTGAAACAGGACAGGAGGTGAACTGCGGCGGAACTAATATCAGACTTTAATGCTGGTCAAAGTGTGTCTGAACACACATTGCACCGAACACTCCTAACGACCCATGCATGTGCCAGTTAACACCACGACGTCAGTCATGACTGAAACGGGCATGTGACCATCGGCACTGGACGTTGGGGTTGCATGGTGACAGAGCGTCGCATGGTCTGATGATGAAGACGCCTTCATGACGCAGATGGGAGGGCACGAATCCGCCGTCTTCCAGGGGAGCAGCTCCTTGACACCCGTAGCGTGGGACGAAGACAAGCTGGCGGCTGCTCCATTATGCTCTGGGGAACATTCTCCTGGGCATCCATGGGACCAGTGGACCTCCTGCAAGGCACCATGACGAGCAAGGAGTATCGTACGCTGGTTGCAGACCATGGAAACTCCTGCCTGGCTATCACACTTCTCGACGGTAGCGGCATTTCTCAGCAAGATAATGCGCCATATCACAAGGCCAGGAGTGTGAGAGAGTGATTCGAGGAACACAGTGGCGAGTTCCAATTGATGACCCCCCCCCCCCCCCAACTCCCATGATCTCAACCCAATCAAACACATGTGGGATGTGATTAACGTGACGTCACAGTCCTCCGCTACCCTCCTCGGAATTCACGAGAATTAGGTGACTTGTGTGTGCAGATGTGGTGTTAAATCCATCCATCGACCTACCAAGACCTCATTCCTTCCATCTTCTTGATGCAATAATTTACCAACAGCCGTCTGATTTGTTTAAGTTTATTTTGTTTTATGAACTTCTATGTGCTACCAGTTCCGCCATTACATTGATGCCATCTTCAGGCCCCGCTCGTAATAGTCGTAAAATCGCTATACACGGAAGGAGCCATATAACTGGATCCGCGAATCAATTCGTCCTGCAACAGCTCTTGGTGGTCAGATGACACAGGCTGATAGCGATTTTTCGGCTATGACGAGTGGGGCCCCATGATGGCATCAATGTAATGCCGAAACTGGTAGCACATAGAAGTTCATGAAATAAAATAAACTTAAACAAATCACACGGCTGTTGGTAAATTATTGCATCAAGAAGTTCATGCCAGCCGTCGTCACACGTTCGATAATGGATCAACGAAGATCTCATTGCTTCCATGTCACGACGGGTCGCCGCTGTTAACCCTGCCGTGAGTTGGACATACCGGCTCTTAGGCAGGTGTAGTTCTCACGAAATTATGGTAACGGACACAAAGGAGAAACTACGTCATATCGAGACTCACCTGTAGTTCTTTTTCTGCGCTCGTGAATGCAAGTAGTAAAAGGGAAAATGATGGTAGCAGCCGAAGTACTCTGAGTCACACACTAGAAGATGTCTTCCGTAGTGTAAAAGCGATCAGATTATATGTGCAATACGATTGACATTTTGCAAAGACAGTTTCAAATTGAAAGAGTTGTCAGTTCACCCGTTCTTATGGGAATTGTGATTGTCAGTGTTCGTCTTTGAAATGCCATATAGCGTAGTGCAAAGTTTATGTAACATCATAACTGATACCTCTCTCTGCAGTTAGAAGTGACGTGTAATTGATTTTCTTGATTCGTCTGAAAACGCGTGCAGTCCTGTTCAAAAGAATCAGCGCAGGATTCTCTTGGCGTCGAGCAAGAAAACCGTGGAATTCTTCAATTAACGCGCCCACTAAAAGATTTGAGTGCAGCCTTTGCAGGTGTGAGCCTAGCGTCTGAACTGTCGTCAGCTTTAGTTTGTGAACTTTCTGCATTGTTATCATTGAGTAAATGAATGACGTGATGGTATGGCATTACTGACCGGCAGACGCCGTCTGGGGTTGTTCGGCCGCCTAGTGCAAGTTCAAATGGCTCTGAGCACTATGGGACTCGACTGCTGAGGTCATTAGTCCCCTAGAACTTAGAACTAGTTAAACCTAACTAACCTAAGGACTTCACAAACATCCATGCCCGAGGCAGGATTCGAACCTGCGACCGTAGCGGTCTTGCGGTTCCAGACTGAAGCGCCTGTAACCGCACGGCCACTTCGGCCGGCCTAGTGCAAGTCTTTTTTGTTTGACGCCACTTCAGCGACTCACGCACTAATTTAAAAATAGCACTAACATTCCACTCGGAAGCAAAGGTAAACGTTTAGACTGGCAGGCCACACGAGGAAGAACGTCTGCTACTGAATGGTACATAGGGAGAAGCACTGGAAGTAGCCACTCCTGAATAGACAGCTAAAAGGAAACAAGTCGCCGAGCGGGATATGAAATGCTGAAACAAGGTGAAAATAAACTATTGGAAGCTGTGTGAATGCTAATCTGGAAGTGCATCAGATCTCGAGGAATACCAGAAAAATGGAAAAATGCTGAAGTGGTACTACTCTTCAAAATGATTGATGAAGAAAACTTGGAGGACTGCCGTCCAGTTAGTTTATTATCACATCTTTACAAAAACTTGATTAAAACTGTAAAAAAGTGACTCAGATAATTTTATTATCAACCTGTTGAGCAAGCGGGATTTCAGAAAAATCTTTGACCTTGGATCACATCCAGAATATTCGTCTTCTCCTTGAGAAGACAACTGAATATAATACCGGAATTCATATGGACTTTATCGGAAAACTTTCGACTATGTGGAGATTTGTCAGTCACGAAGGCAATT
This sequence comes from Schistocerca americana, assembly GCF_021461395.2. Lineage (NCBI taxonomy): Eukaryota > Metazoa > Arthropoda > Insecta > Orthoptera > Acrididae > Schistocerca > Schistocerca americana. The sequence continues at coordinate 984,434,568 of NC_060121.1, forward strand.
GAAAATGCCAGGATAATTTCAAGTTATATAAAGTTACTGAGATACTTCTATGATAAATTAACAATGACCATCATAGTGGGTCACTACCTTATCAGCAGTAAAATCCCAGTCGGCAGAGGAGTTCACCAAAGGTGACACCATCTCACCGAAAATGTTCACCGTTGCGTTGGTAGATGTGTTCAGATCACTGGAGTGGAATAACAGAAAAATAAAAATCAGCAGCTCATGTCTCACCCATATGAGTTTTGCCGATGATGTTCTGTTCATAATTAGAAAACTGGAAGAGTTTGGCAAAGATCTAAAAATTGCCTCTTCAAAGACTTGCTTGAAAATGAACATCAGCAAAACAAAATCCAGACAGCCATCACTTACAGTCGGAAACCGTTCTACAGAAGCTGTTGATAAATACATCTTCCTGCGCCGCAAGATTAAATAAGGGAAAAACAACCGGAATGAAGAGATTCCTCGCATGATAGGACTCAGCGTTCCCGCAACTGAGGTTCATCCTGATCAACATGGTTGTCCCAAATAACCTGAAGGCTATGGTCCACGATGTACGCGTACTACCAGTTGCAGCCTACGTTTCGGTAACTGTGACTCTGACTAACCGAAGTGCCCCTAAGCTACAGCGCACACAACAAGCCACGGAGTGACAGATGCTGTGGACCAGAAGGAGACCAAAAGTAACAGACGTCCTATAGAGGATTACAAGACTGAAGTGGCAATGAGTCCGACACATAGCTCGACAGGACTGCAGCAGGTGGGCGTCTAGAGCTGTTGACTGGAGGCAATGTGACCACAAGAGAGGCACTGGAAGATCCCAAATGAGATAATTTGTCGATGCGAAGCTCATTGCTGGAGCACGATGTTACCAGGCGGTGCAAAAACGAAGTCAATGGAAACACGTACAGGATGCCTATATTCAGTAGTGGATTGAGATGGGCTGAAGAAGAAGAAGAAGAAGAAGAAGAAGAAAAAGAAGTTTCTTCAGTTGAGTTATCCGAATACATGTTAGAGATTGTAAAAGAATAAATGAGCCTCCCAGTATATTTACTTCGATAATGTTCAAAGCTATCAGAGGATTCATTGTTGAGTTTATAAAGGGATGATTATAAAGTTGTAATTATCACCTCGGAAAAAATAAAATTACACAATTAATGTTTTGCTTGTTTCCAGGTACACGTCCGCAGTGCAGGAACGCATTAAACACTCCTTCCTCCTCCCCACATAAGCGTCGCACGGCGCTAGAGGAATCAAAACAAAATGGCACGTCCCAGGAAAAGTGGAATGTCGCGACGCAGCCGCGACATTTCTGATGCCGCTGAATGCGAATAACCGTACAATACTCCACATTATCAATGGCGCTCCTGTCGGGCGAGGGATTTCGATGTGTTCGTGCACCCGTGTATTTGCAAACAAAGAAAACATTAATTATTTAACTTCATTTTTCTGAGATAATAGTTGAAACTTTAATTAAACTCTTTTCAGTTTTAATTATCATCTCAGGTAAATAAAGCTACATAATTAATGATTTCTGTGTTTGAAGGTATACATCTGCAGGTACATATCGAAATGCCCCGCGCCACAGTAGTTCCATTAATAAGACATGGTTGCAAAATACTAACACGAGTGCTTTAAAAGAGAATGGAAAAACTGGCAGATGCCGTCTTTGGGGAAGATCAGTTTAGATTCCCGAGAGGCATTACTGACCTTACGACTCTCTTAAACAAAGGTAAACCTACGTTTATTGCATTTGTAGACTTACAGAAAGCTTTTGAGAATGTTTGCTGGAATATTCCCTTTGAAGTTTTGAAGGCAGTAAGGGTAAAATACAGGAAGCCAAAGGCTATTTACAACCTGTACAGAAACCAGATAACACTTATAAGAGCCGAGGGCATCAAAGGCGAGCAGTGGTTGAGAGGCGATTGAGACAGGGTTGTAGCCTATCGCCTATGTCATTCAACAAGCTATAAAGGAAACCAAAGAAAAATTTGGAGGAATGAAAGTTCAGTGACAAGAAATGAAAACTTTGAAGCTTGCAGATGACATTGTAACTCTCACACGTAAAGGTCTTGGAAGAACAGCTGAACGGAATGGACAGGGTCTTGTAAGGACATAAGGTGCACATCAACAAAAACAAAACAAAAATAAAGGCATGTAATCTAATTAAATCAGGTGATGCTGAGGGAATTAGATTAGCAAACGAGACACTTAAAGTAGTAGATGAGTTATGTTGCTTGGGCACCAAAATAAGTGATGATGGCCGAAGTGGAGGGGATATAAAATGCAATGGCCAGAAAAGCTTTTCTGAAGAAGTGAAGTCTGCTAACATCGAACATAGGTTTACGTGTGAGAAAATCTTTTCTGAAACTATTTATCTATAGTATCGCCATGTATGGAAGTGAAACATCGACGATAGAACAGTTTAGACAATGTGAGAACTGAAGTTTTTGAAGTATGGTGCTACAGAAGAATGCTGAAGATTAGATGGGTAGATCATGTACCTAATGAAGAAGTATTGAAGAGAACTGAGGAGAAAAGAAATTTGTGGCAGAATCTGACTAGAAAAAATGATCGGCTTGTAGTATACACCAATTTAGTACTGGAGGGAAGTATGGTCTGGGATAATTTGTAGAGGGAACCAAGAGGTGAATACAGCAGGCAGATTCAGAAGGATGTAGGCTGCAGTAGGTACTGGGAGATGAAGAAGCTTGCGCAGGATAGAGTAGCATGGAGAGCTGCATCAAACCAGTCTGAAGAACACAACAAACAAAAAGAATTAAAACTTTACGACTATCCCTCGTAAAGCTCGAGCGGAATTCTTATTACCCTCAAGGTTATGAGGAGAGCACGGCAAGTGCCATAACCTGATTTGCCAGGGATCAAAATAAACGACCACGAGTGTCGGCTTACCCGTGGATATTCTGCCGTCTCTGAGAAAACGACGGTAAGAGTTTTCGAAGTATTTTATGTGCCTTTTAGGGAGTAAGCAGTCGAACTGACGCTGTAGCACAGTGGCTAGCGTTGCGGCTTCACACTTTTGCACCCCGTGTCCGAAACCCGATCGTTATTTTTATTTTTGTTATTCATTTACCTGGCCATGGTAGTGGAAGATTACTACACGAATGTTTCCCAATCTATAATGAATTAATGGTGTTCTTATTCGTCTACTAACTGTGTGTCTAGTGAATGAATAAAAAATTGTAACCGAATGAATTTTTTTAAAAGTGGCTTTCCATGAAATTCCTGTAGTGTATCGTGAATCATAATCAATTGCAAGCGCCGGTTTTCGGAAAAGTGGTCCGTTGTGCGTGATTCGCGACGTTTCTTTCCCCAGTGAGATTAATACGAAGAAATTTCACAGTGGAAATCCTACCTTCTCGCGATACTCGTTGTGTTCGAAATTTCTATGTTTCGAATGTTTCTACGATCGGTATCATCCAACGAAATGCACCAATGCACCAAATCTTCCTCGAGAATTGACGTAAGAAGAAAATATAATAGTACGAGAATTTGCAAAAACTGTAACCCCTGACAAATCGATCCACGTATATATCATATAGGTAGTATCAAAAAGAGTCATCCGATTTGGTACGTCTATATTTCTGAAACTAATAAACATATAAAATGTATTTTATTTTTTGATGAACGAGAAACTCAAAAAGTTTTTTCGTACCTTTTCACAGGTGTTCAATATGCGTTCCTTGAGATGCACGGCATATCTCAGTACCGTATTCAAATTGTTCCCACACTGCAGTGAGCATGTCTTAAGTTACAGATTCCACAGCTGCTGTTATGCGATGTCTCAGTTCATTCATTCTTGTTGGTAATGGAGACACATTAACAGAGTCTTTTATAAACCACCACAAGAAGTAATCACACACAGTCAGGTCCGTTGACCTTGGAGGCCAGTAATATAAGGCTGAATCATTTGGTCCAGTGCGACCGATCCATCGTTCAGTAATCCTCTGATTTCAAAATTCCCGCACTCCCATACGCCAGTGTGGCGATGCCCCATCCTGTTGGTAAATGAAGTCGTTCGAATCGCTCTCCAACTGTGGGAAAAGAAAATTCTCGAGCACATCGAGATGTGTTCTTCCTGTAACAGTGTTCTCGGCAAAGAAAAATGGACCGTACACCTTTTCGCATGAAACTGCACAAAACATATTAAATTTTGGAGAGTCCCTCTCTTGTTATACAACTTAATGTGGTTGTTCCGTACCCCATATTCTCTCATTATGACGGTTCACATTTCCATTTAAATGGAACGTAGCCTTGTCACTAAACACTAAGCGTGGAAGAGAACTGTCATCCTCCATCTTGAGAAGAACGAAATTACAGAACTCCACACGTTGTTGTTTGTCACCTTCACGAAGAGCTTAGAGTAGCTGAATTTTGTATGGTTTCATGTGTAAACCTTGACGCAACACACGCCAGATGGACATCGGGGGCATGTTGAGCTGTCGAGCTGCACGGCGAACAAATTTCTGCGGGCTCCGTGTGAAACTATGGCGGATGCGTTCGACTTCTGTGTCAGACACTCGGAGACGGCCCGGCGATTTGCCTTTACACGAACAACCTCGGAATTGTTCATGCCTCCGTCTTATGCTCTGTGCTGTAGGAAGATTCACACCATACCTAGTACGAAAGTCACGCTGAACACTGCGCAAAACGTAGAACACAAAACGTTTTCTGTTGTCCCGACACCATTTTCACTAGAACTAAAGTGGACGCACACTGCTGCTACCTAGCGGGAACCATGTGAAACTCGAGAGTTTGCTGTTCCCAACAGTACGTTGTTCACGCACATTTCTCAAATGACATAATAGTTGTGTTCTTTTCTAAAAAAATCGGATCATTCTTATTGATACACCCTGTATAATAAACGTGGGAGGGGTAAATTAATGTTTAACGTCCCGTCGACAACGAGGTCATTAGAGACAAAGTACAAGCTCGGAATGGGGAAGGGTAGGGAAGGAAATCAGTCGCACCCTTTCGAAGGAACCATCCCGGCATTTGCCTGAAGCGATTTAGGGAAATCACCGAAAACCTGAATCAGGATGACTGGATGTGGGTTTGAACCGTCGTCCTCCCGAGTGCGAGTCCTGTGTGCTAACCATTGCGCCACCTCGCTCGGTAATAAACGTGTGATACTTATTATAAAACCCACTAGTAATTTAACATATAGTATAACTGCCTCGTATCCCCCAACTTGATAAGAAACGTTCCCTGCTCCGGACGTTTGTTGATAAATGAAAAAAATAAAGAACAAAACAGTTATCGAGTTTCGAACGCGGGACGCAGAAGAGAAAGGCTGCGGCGCTAGCCACGTTTCCGCCATCTGGGCTGCGGTTAACACCTGCTAAAAGGAATATAAAATACGTCGAAATCTTTGACGTCCGTTTTCTAAGAAACAGTCGAGTATCTACGGATAAGGTGAGACCTACGTTTCGCTTATTTCGGCTCCTCTTTCACTGAGCGAAGTTTGTGGGAAATATGGTCATGGCATTTGCGCTGTTCTCTTCGTTGATGCACGATCGCGAACGGGGTGACGAGTTGATGAAAGTAGTGCATTTCCTAGGGGGATAGCGCCCTCAAGTCGCCCTATGTTCGTCCCATTTTCGAACCTCTGCGCGCTGCTGGTATCAGTTCAGGAGGATGCACGGATGATCCTTGAGTAGCGGTAGCGGCTGGTTTTCTTCCCCCACCCTTTATGACTAAGCTAGCGCTCGATCTCGGCGCGACACGGACGTAGAAAGTGTAACGGTAGATCACTTCCGGCGAAAGCACACACCCTGTTGGTTATACATCCCCGGCACACATCGCTGTCTTGTCAGGGGGAGATCCGTTGAGTACTCTCGCCGGAATGTCGACGCGCATTTCGCGAGAAGAAAGCAATCGGAGCCGCTGGAAACGTGAGCAGCTGTCCCTGGTGATCGACAGTGAAGTCAGCCAGTCCACACGCGCGTATCTGCGGAAGATAAAAAATTTCCGCGTAAACATGTGGGCCATCTGCTGCCACTCCGGCGTACGCTACTGGGGCTGAGGCGCCGGGAGTAAACATAGCCACTTACTTGCAGCTTCTCGGAGCAGTGGACAGCACCGGCAGTGGTGTCTAGGAGGGGAGGGTGTACACTGGCGCGCGGCTGCGTTGCCGTGGCTTTATACGCGCCGCTGCCGGCTGCAACAATCGCCGGGAGAAAGGCTGGCAGGAAGTACTGTGCGCGACGCGAAGGGAACGCGGCTATCGCCCCGCATCTCAGCCGCGTAGCGCCGCGCCGGAGCTCCCCCCACCCCACCACTACCCTTTCGCCGCCGGCGCCCACCGCATCAGTCCGGTGGCCCGGCCAGCTTCGGAAGCACATCACGACGGGCCGCCAAGATCCACCGAGCAGAGCCTTCTACGTCACTCACACGCCACGTGATCCAAGTCATAATACAATCCTGCCGATGCAAAATTTGTCTTCTCTCTCATCTTTCTCTCCATTGTTGACAGTGTTGCTGCTGTGGTTGTATTAATTTCGTAACTTTTATTTAAACATATGATGCGTTTCGACCACTGAGGGCTCATCTTCGGGTACTTGATCAGCCTAAACTTTCTCAACTGAGGATCACTGAAATGAATAATTTGCTTTAATTTTTGACAATACTTGGTTGTAATAGCCAATAAAACTAGCAAATGTCTGAATGATGGATTTAATGAAAGCGGATGTAAGTATTAAAACTGTAAATATTAGAAGTTTAAATTAAATTCATGTAGATAATTTTACTGTTTATTGACTGAGGATCGTTAAAATTAATGAAACTCAAGTTTTTCTAATTACATTTTTGTAATGTGTTTATCTGACATGTTCCACATCCAGGATGATTCCCTCTTTTATGGGTCTATGGAATGAATAGTTAATCTAATCTAATCTAATAAACTGTTTATAGCGAAGACCACACTAATTAATATTTATTATTGACGATCAATTTCGACGGTTGAAACTGTCACCTCCTGATCTTCAAAAAATTTCTGGTTATAAATCGTGTTTCATTGTGCGTTTAACACTCACGCCATGTCGTCAATATGCTGAAGAGTATACAGCACATTATACATAGATTTGTCAAAAGTAAAAGTATAAAAAGCACCTTGTACAGGTGGGCATGTTCACACAGGTAACACTCAACTGCGACCTGTTACTTCTTGCAATTCCTCATATACGAGTAAAAGACGATTTAGCTGACCCTACCGATAGGTTTCATGCAACCCGCAACACCTACAGAAAACACGTTGGAGAATTTCATATTCTCTCTTTCGCTACGTGAAAACTATTACTCCTACAGCGATAATACCTTTTTCTAGGAAATTTAACGTAGTCAATTCTTTACTAGGATTAAATGCTGTACTTTTCGAATTATTCAAGAAAAACTGTGGCCTCCAGCGAAAACGAATACCAATACAGAATTTAACTACATTAAATTTCCAACATGAAGGTTCTGTTTATTTTTTCTGCAATACTAGCAGACAAGCGAGACAACATGAATATCTTGCATATGGTATTTCAAGGCTTTGCAGGTTGCGTAAAACCCATGGCTAGGGCCAGCTGAATCACCCTGTGCCGGCCGCGGTGTTCTAGCGGTTCTAGGCGCTACAGTCCGGAACCGCGCGACTGCTACGGTCGCAGGTTCGAATGCTGCCTCGGGCACGGATGTGTGTGATGTCCTTAGGTTAGTTAGGTTTAAGTAGTTCTAAGGCTAGGGGACTGATGACCACAGATGTTAAGTCCATAGTGCTCAGAGCCATTTGAACCATTTTTTTGAATCACCCTGTAGAGTAAATATGTACATTTGTACAAATGTTTACGTTTACATAATATGTTGTTTACATCACAGATACATCTGAGTCGAAGAATAAGGTGCATCTGGATGCCATCCAGTATAAAGGAACGATCATAACGGAACACAATTGAAAATAAAAAAAAATTTGAATATTAGAAGATGACAGTTTCAGTTGTTGAAACTGGTCGTCAATAAAAAATATTAATTAAGGTGACCTTGGCTTTAACTAGTTTTTCAAGTTGAATATATACCACTCCTTCCGTTTTCTCAATATGACAAATTTCTGTCAACCTAATCAGATTTGAAAGCAGGTTGCTACTGATACATACGTATATTACAGGGTGGCACATTGTGAGTAGAGGTTTTACAAAAGTAAGACAAACCGAGAATAATGCACTGTTTTCAACAGTGTCTGAGTACTTTTTAGGCATGGTATGTGTAGACATATTTTCATATGGGTACAAATAAACACTTTTCGTCTCACAGCATGTTTGCAAAGAAAATAAAAAAAGACATAGAATATTTAATAGTAAAAGACATTATATCTGGATGTATGTGGAAATGTAACATCTTCTTTGACAAGTTCAAATGTTGCTCAAAAATGTGCCATAAGACGAAAAGTGTTTGTATGTCTACACATACCGTGCCAAAACCAATGCTGGAAACAGTATGTAATTCTCGTTTTTATCTCAGTTTTTCACAATTTATAAATAAACTCGTCAGCAGGGACAGTCCGGAGCTGAACAAGTAAGGAACTTGCCATTATGAATAAAGTAGAGAAAATAACCTTGGATGGAAATGAAGAAGAAAAGAAAAAATAAGGAAAATGTATCTTAAGAAATGCGACAGTGAACCAAAACTACAGTGACAAAGTAAACATTACCAACAGTTCCAAATGAACAAAGATACACTACTTAATTTCCATGAAAGGCATTGTGCTCTATCTGTGACAGCTATAGGTAGACCTCAATTCCCGTGACATGTACTGTTTCGCAATCATGAATTTGTGCTTGGTACTGTTACAAATACAAAGAATATTTTGACGTGTCTGTGTTTAAAATTGCCGGCCGCGGTGGTCTAGCGGTTCTAGGCGCTCAGTCTGGAGCCGCGCGACTGCTACGGTCGCAGGTTCGAATCCTGCCTCGGGCATGGATGTGTGTGATATTTTTAGGTTAGTTAGGTTTAAGTAGTTCTAAGTTCTAGGGGACTGATGACCATAGATGTTAAGTCCCATAGTGCTCAGAGCCATTTGAACCATTTTGTGTTTAAAATTACTTTCAGAGCGTACCGATAATGTACCAACCTACAGACAACCAATCTATTTGGACATGTCCAGTGATATGACACATGTCGTAGACACAGCAATAACGAGTATAGTATGAAAATGTAGACGTCGTTGACTACAAGAAGGTAAGCAAAAGCTTAAACGCGAAAACAGTAGCAACCAATCTACACAAATACGTTGAAAATTATGGCGAATATATTAACTACAAGTCATCAAGAAATGTAGCACCAAGAAGTATATGTTTTATACAGCGTTACAGTTTAGGTCATTATCCATAATTCCGTAAGCGTGAAAGCAATAAAATTCGTAATTTTGCTTTGTCTGGTGCTTGCTTGGTTTCTTAGTATCACGTATCATGTAAGTTGGACTCCTTAATGTCTTACTTTATGCCACTTGATGTACCTTCAAACGGTTCAAATGGCTCTAGGCATTATGGGATTTAACATCTGAGGTCATCAGTCCCCTAGCCTTAGAACTACTTAAACCTAACTAACGTAAGGACATCACACACATCCATGCCCGAGGCAGGATTCGAACCTGCGACCACAGCAGCAGCGCGGTTCCGGACTGAAGCGCCTAGAACTGCTCGGTCACAGCGGCCGGCGATGTAACTTCAAAGCTTCTTTTACGCTAATATGTTTCTAAAGGCATTCGATTCTCATTTAACTAGATTGTACTCTTTTCGTTACATCAGTGTGTCACAAATTACTATGATGGTGAACGTACAGAAATGAGTAAAACGAAGACAGCCTGCTGGGGTGGGCAAGCGCTACACTCTGGGACCGCGCGACAGCTACGGTCGCAGGTTCGAATCCTGCCTCGGACATGGATGTGTGTGATGTCATTAGGTTAGTTAGAATTAAGTAGTTCTAAGTTATAGGGGACTGATGACCTCAGAAGTTAAGTCCCATAGTGCTAAGAGCCATTTTTGAAAGACAAATAAATTATATATTGATTAAGATACTGTCGTAAATATGCAAGTGCTGGAAGTAGTGACTTCTGATGTTTTGAGTCATAGGAAAGTTGCATATCAGGCCGCGAGGCCTGGCGGAACAGCTGAATAGCAAGCAGTGACAGCGAAATGCAGTGAACTAATTGTCCCAGAGGACGCTGTGTACTTCATTCAGGAAAGCAGCCACTTTCAGGTCTGTGAGAAACGCCTACCGGGCCTCGTATTACCCTAAAGGCCAGTCACCTGCGACCGCTGGCGGTGAAATTGCGAACTGGCCGGCCATTAAACTGCTCGGTAGTACCTGCAACACGCGTGCACAGCGGCCGTTAGATTTTAAAGTCCCTCCGAGATCGCCGTAACTGCGGTCGGAGCACCTTTCCGACCGCCGCGTCGATCCAGTTGGCGATAATTCTATAACGACGTAATACTGTTTCCCCCTTTTTTGCTTGTGTATTGATTTCTGTTCCCCCTCGGCCGCGATAAAGTCGATACTTCTCGGATCTCTCCTTGTAACCAGTGGTCTTAATTCATTCCAGTACAAACATAGTTTCAAAATAATGGTTCGTTTTTCTTGTGAGTTAGATACAGCCAGGACAGATTACTAAAAGTTATGTACATAAAGCTATTAGTTTCCTTCGAAAGAGATCGCTATCTGAAATGTGTGGTATGAAAAATAATTTCTCTGTGTGTAGTAATGCGATATTCTCTTTCTACATCTACATCTACATCGATACTCCGCAAGCCACCCAACGGTGTGTGGCGGAGGGCACTTTACGTGCCACTGTCATTACCTCCCTTTCCTGTTCCAGTCGCGTATGGTTCGCGGGAAGAACTACTGTCTGAAAGCCTCCGTGCGCGCTCTAATCTCTCTAATTTTACATTCGTGATCTCCTGGGGGGTATAAGTAGGGGGAAGCAATATATTCGATACCTCATCCAGAAACGCACCCTCTCGAAACCTGGCGAGCAAGCTACACCGCGATGCAGAGCGCCTCTCTTGCAGAGTCTGCCACTTGAGTTTATTAAACATCTCCGTAACGCTATCACGGTTACCAAATAACCCGGTGACGAAACGCGCCGCTCTTCTTTGGATCTTCTCTATCTCCTCCGTCAACCCGACCTGGTACGGATCCCACACTGATGAGCAATACTCAAGTATAGGTCGAACGAGTGTTTTGTAAGCCACCTCCTTTGTTGATGGACTACATTTTCTAAGCACTCTCCCAATGAATCTCAACCTGGTACCCGCCTTACCAACAATTAATTTTATATGATCATTCCACTTCAAATCGTTCCGCACGCATACTCCCAGATATTTTACAGACGTAACTGCTACCAGTGTTTGTTCCGCTATCATATAATCATACAATAAAGGATCCTTCTTTCTATGTATTCGCAATACATTACATTTGTCTATGTCAAAGGTCAGTTGCCACTCCCTGCACCAAGTGCCTATCCGCTGCAGATCTTCCTGCATTTCGCTACAATTTTCTAATGCTGCAACTTCTCTGTATACTACAGCATTATCCGCGAAAAGCCGCATGGAACTTCCGACACTATCTACTAAGTCATTTATATATATTGTGAAAAGCAATGGTCCCATAACACTCCCCTGTGGCACGCCAGAGGTTACTTTAACGTCTGTAGACGTCTCTCCATTGATAACAACATGCTGTGTTCTGTTTGCTAAAAACTCTTCAATCCAGCCACACAGCTGGTCTGATATTCCGTAGGCTCTTACTTTGTTTATCAGGCGACAGTGCGGAACTGCATAGAACGCCTTCCGGAAGTCAAGAAAAATAGCATCTATCTGGGAGCCTGTATCTAATATTTTCTGGGTCTCACGAACAAATAAGGCGAGTTGAGTCTCACACGATCGCTGTTTCCGGAATCCATGTTGATTCCTACAGAGTAGATTCTGGGTTTCCAAAAACGACATGATACTCGAGCAAAAAACATGTTCTAAAATTCTACAACAGATCGACGTAAGAGATATAGGTCTATAGTTTTGCGCATCTGCTCGACGACCCTTCTTGAAGACTGGGACTATCTGTGCTCTTTTCCAATCATTTGGAACCCTCCGTTCCTCTAGAGACTTGCGGTACACGGCTGTTAGAAGGGGGGCAAGTTCTTTCGCGTACTCTGTGTAGAATCGGATTGGTATCCCGTCAGGTCCAGTGGACTTTCCTCTATTGAGTGATTCCAGTTGCTTTTCTATTCCTTGGACACTTACTTCGATGTCAGCCATTTTTTCGTTTGTGCGAGGATTTAGAGAAGGAACTGCAGTGCGGTCTTCCTCTGTGAAACAGCTTTGGAAAAAGGTGTTTAGCATTTCAGCTTTACGCGTGTCATCCTCTATTTCAATGCCATCATCATCCCGTAGTGTCTGGATATGCTGTTTCGAGCCACTTACTGATTTACACCAGGCCACAAAAGAACCTGTAGTTAGGAAACGTTTTTCGGTAGCTGTTCAGAAACACATTCAAACGAAAAGCTGAAGGATTGTAGTGAGGGTCTGTAACTGCAGTGGTTTTCAGTTACAGGGGTTGGACAAAAGTTTGAAAACACCAAAAAACACAACACATTACCATGCCTAATACGGTGAAAGAAAACCTTTGTTATTCAAAACTGCTTACAGACGTCTCGGAATGGGTACGGACAGGTCCCTTATGGTTTTCAAGGGAATCTCATTTCATTCTTCCTGAAAAATAGTGGCACGTTGAGGTAACTATGATGGAGGTGGATAGGATCATACATACTCTCCAAAGTAGATCCTGATTGGAGATTTTTCTCTGCCAGGGGACTGGGTGTTTGTTTTGTCCTCATCATTGCATCATCATCCTCATCATTCGTGACAGTGGCTAGAATGGGCTGTGAAAAAAACTGGACTGTGAAAAAATTGGGTCTTTGCATGGGCGCTGATGACTGCGTAGTTGAGCGCCCCACAAACCAATCATCATCATCATCATCATCATCATCCAAAGTAGACCATAAAGTCTCAGTAATAGTGAGATCTGGTAGCTGTGATGGCCAGGAGAAGTGCGACAACTCATTGTAGTCCTTACAAAACCAGCCCTGGACGACCCTGTCGCCTTGCGACACAACATCAACGTTTGAGAACAAAGATTGTACCATGGCATGGACCTGATCATCCAAAATGGTCACATAATCATTGGCAGTAATCCGACCTTGCAGAGTACCAATAGGGTCCAAGGACTGCCATGATATTGGGCTTCCCAAATCGTCACCTTCTCCGCTCTCCTCCATGTTTCACTCTTGGGACGTAAATTCGGCCAGACGGTGGAAACAGTATGAAACGAGACCCATCCGACCAAATGACATTCTTCCGTAACTCCATAGGCCAGTCATTATGGTTTCTGCATCAAGTTTTCTTTTTAAGGGCATTTGCATCAGTGATGGATGATTTTGGACATTCCACTCGACCTGCAATTCCCCACTTATGGAGTTCCATTCCCATTGTTCGTGTTGCTATGTTGCTGAAAGGGTTCACGACATTCAGTTCTGCAGTTCTACAGCTGTCGTCTTCTTATTTTTCGTCAGAATCATCTTCAGTGATCGTCCTTCACGATCACTCAACACACACTTTCGTCCACGTTGTCACTTAGCAGATGATGTTCTTCCGCTTTCCCTCTGCGTGCTGTAAACCTGCGATGCCGTGCCTCTTGAAACTCCAAACACACCGGTTACATAAGCAACCTCCATGCTAGCAACAACAATTTTCCCACGTTTCAATTCACTTAGGTCCGACATAATGCCCTCACAACTGCACCGAACACTCTTTTGACACACGTTGAAGACATCACACAGATTCCATACGTGGTCAGATACAACAGTGCAACCTGCAGGATTGGCTAGTAGCTGCATTTAGTTCAAGTTTGCGTTTCTCGTGGAGGTTCCATAAATTCCTCCACTCCCTATATGTCAGCCCTAATTGCTTTCGTCCAATGACCGTCAGATACGATTGACCGCAGCGTAATCACAATTTACTTTGAACTATTTCAAGGTTATTAAAATATCTGCTCTTAAAATCCAAGTAAAACTCAACAACGACAATAAAATCAGCAGACGGTATGACAGTCTTGGAGAATGAAAAACCGAAACGACATTAACATCGGGTGTATTCGAAGGAAGCGTGAAAGGACCAATAATCTGAGAGATTGCAGGGAACTCTCACTTCCAGTTCGGTGTAGGGAATACAATCTACGGCGATTTGACTTGATACATTGTGATGAAATTGTGGGCAGCAGTTTATGGTCTTGTTTGCGTGGTCTAGGGAAAGAAATACGGTAAGCTTTACCTGCGTTCAAAGGAACAGGGCGCCGACTTAAACGACTGCAGTAAAAGCACGGCTTTGGTGGAGCGACAAAGCGCGTTTTTCCTGGAGAACGGTGAGGGGACATTTCCAGATGGGCCGTGCCGTGGTTGCATTGTGCAGATACACATATTAAGCTTTGGCACCAGACATCCAGGTATACGGCCTAGCACTGAAAAGTCGCTGACAGCGCATTGTAGGCCTTGTTAGCGAGCAAGCCGCCAAAAGAAATGTAAACGTTCTGCAAATGTTTGTGGGACAGGAAAACTGGGGCCCAGACGTCCAGACTCTGTTTCAAAACATCTTTTGTCAATGCGAGTTTATGGCCGTTCTTTGCAAACTTTGAAATGGATGCAACAGGGGAGATAACAAGCTGTTTATGGAGGGCTGTGCTTCCACCCTGTATTGTGTTAGCAAAAGACACGGCAAATGCGTGGGAAAGAGACCACGAAGCTGAATTTTTTCCGTTTTCTGCCAATTAATTTTATGTCTCTGATAGGTCAAATCGGTTTGCAGTGCAAAGACCGTTCACCAAGCTTAGAATGCCGTGCTCCAGCTCATGATTAGCTTGTGCCAAACTGGGGGAAGTCAAAAAGGAGAAATGTGCTTTTGGAACCGAGCTGAGGAGGCAACACAGATACCGTGAGATCGTCTCTTACTCTTGTACAAGTCTCTTGTACTGGCGCTTCGCTAGTAAAGAACTGCAGGTCTCTACCTAAACAGTAGGGGCAAGTAGGGCTATAATATCTATTTCTCAGCACCGTGTTCTTTCAAACAATATTTTCCCTTCTTTTTTGTGTGGTAGAATATAGATGCTTAGTGGTGGTGTAGTTTGGTGCCATAACCTGGATTCATATGTATAAAATGAGATAGAGCGAGTAGTGTTCCGGTTAGTGTCGTGTGTCGATCCCCAGCAGATCACTTTGTCCACCATAGATCCCATTTTATTAAGGCTTTTGTTAAATAAATATTTTTGTATGATGTTTCTTTAATAATTTTGTTGTCTTGTTTAAGATAAATAAATCGATTGTGAATTAGACTACAACTTCTCCCTGAGTTCTGATTAACAGTTCCTTTGCATTTTTATGGCAGGCTAGATCAGAAACATAAACTCCGCTGCAGAGTGAAAATCTCATTCTGGAAACATCCCCCAGGCTGTGGCTAAGCCATGTCTCCGCAGTATCCTTTCTTTCAGGAGTGCTAGTTCTGAAAGGTTCGCAGGAGAGCTTCTGTAAAGTTTGGAAGGTAGGAGACGAGATACTGGCAGAAGTAAAGCTGTGAGTACCGGGCGTGAGTCGTGCTTCGGTAGCTCAGATGGTAGAGCACTTGCCCGCGAAAGGCAAAGGTCCCGAGTTCGAGTCTCGGTCGAGCACACAGTTTTAATCCGCCAGGAAGTTTCATATCAGCGCACACTCCGCTGCAGAGTGAAAATCTCATTCTGGAAACATAAGGAGTAGCTTTTTCATTTGGTGTCCACTGCGTGGATCTTTGATTTCATTAACTCTAATCTTCTTACAATTTTCTAAATGTACACAAACATTTTTCCAGACAGGATCAGCAGCACAGTCAAACTGTTCGCCGGCGATGCTCCTTTCTACAGTTAAATATAGTTATCGGATGAGCGTAGCGGTTTGGAAAAGCACTCCAAAACAGTTTCTACTTTGTATAATGAAATATTGCTTTTTTTTTAAAAAAAAAACGTGCATGCAGTCAAGACAATTGCAAGAAAGAGGAAGATCCTGACAGGATCCGATTAAAAAAAATAGTCTTGAATATTTGGAGAACGTCATCTACATCTACATCTACATTGATACTCCGCAAGCCACCCAACGGTGTGTGGCGGAGGGCACTTTACGTGCCACTGTCATTACCTCCCTTTCCTGTTCCAGTCGCGTATGGTTCGCGGGAAGAACGACTGTCTGAAAGCCTCCGTGCGCGCTCTAATCTCTCTAATTTTACATTCGTGATCTCCTCGGGAAGTATAAGTAGGGGGAAGCAATATATTCGATACCTCATCCAGAAACGCACCCTCTCGAAACCTGGCGAGCAAGCTACACCGCGATGCAGAGCGCCTCTCTTGCAGAGTCTGCCACTTGAGTTTATATCTACGTCGACATCTGCACCTTCATTTATACTGCGCAAGCCACTTTACATTGTGTTCCAGAGGCTACTTCTGGTGCCGCTATCTGTTCCGCGTTCCATAAGCGAAAGATGCGTGAGAACACGACTATCCGTAGACCTCTCCATTAGTTCTAATTCGTCCAATTTTCTATAAACGTATACTTCCTCGGCCATTGTCACATTCAATAAAATTTCTCTGGGTATGTGACCGCATTGTGAATATATAACACTACCTATTGCAAGTGACCTTCTTCAGGGTGTTTTTGTTTACAGTAAACAGGGAGCGTAACGTCGGTTTTATGTAGGGTGTAAATTTTAAGTTCACAAACCAGAATAACTCCAAAAATAAGCTTCACACGAAAAAATGTGTAGGATCCAAAGTTATTTTCGAGGGGGACATCGGCTGGTGCTAAAATTAGCCCGCCACCCCAGCCCCCTGGGGGTGGGGTGGGAGGAAACTTTAAAATTTCAAATGGGAACCCCCATTTTTATTGCAGAATCAGATCCTACATAAAAAACTACGTACATCTTATCTCAAACATTTGTTTTGATTCTTGATAGTTTGCGCTGCAATTCGAGAAAATCCATGTTCTCATTTTTGCGTGGAAAATGGTTACCGATAAATAAAAAATACATACTTACTTCGTAAATTTTGATTCGCTAAAACTAAAACTCTCCCTCACCCCCTAGGGTGGGGTTGTGTGACGTCATGACCTCGAAACAAACAAAACTTATCCGAATCTGCGGAATAAATTAATATTTGAGACATTTGTAAAACTCTAATTCCTCTCCCTCAAACTCCACTCTATTTGGGAGAGAGGGAGAGTTTTATGTTTAGCGAATCAAAATTTACGAAGTAGATAAGTATTTTTTATTTATCCGTAACCATTTTCCACGCAAAAATGAGAACATAGATATTCTTGAATTACAGCGCCAACTACCAAGAAACAAAACAAATGTTTAAGACAAAACGTACATAGTTGTTTATGTAGAATCTGATTCTGCAATAAATAATGGGGGTTCGCATTTGAAATTTTAAAGTTGCCTCCCGTCCCATCCCCATGGGGCTGGGGTGGCGGTCTAATTTTAGCACCAGCAGATGTCCCCCTCGAAAATAATCAACTTTCGATTCTACACATTTTTTCGTGTGCAGCTTATTTTTCGAGTTATTCTGGTTTGTCAACTTAAAATTTATACCATGTATATTGACAATGCGATCACAAACAAACAAAAATTTTCTCGAATTTTCTGTTTGCAGTCATTTCGCGAGACTGTGTGGGAGGATATAACATGTTGCTCGGCTCACCCCAGAACGTATTCTCAAGGTATGTCAAAAGTGATCTCTTCGTGATGCACAACGACTTTCTTGTAGCGTCCTGCACTAGATTTCGCTGCGCTCCTAGCAACGCTCTCGCCTGGACTAGACTATCCCGTGACCAAAGGCTCCGCTCGTCGTTGGATCTGGGCTATTTCTTCTATTAATGCAATCTGTTGTGTGTCGCAGACTGATGAGCAATACTCAAGAATCGATTCAAAGAATGGTTTGGAAGCCCCTTCTTCTTTCTTGGACGAATTACACTTCCTTCTTCATATGAATCTCTGCCTGCTCTCTGCTAATCGTATAAAGGGGCAGTCAAATGAAAATGAACCAACCACAATTATAAGTCTCTCATATGGGGCTAAAACGAATTAATAAATAAACCCCAGCAGTAACAAGAGTAGAAGAATAAACTAAAGCAGAAACAGAAGGGGGAAAAAGTAAATACAATTTTTTTTAAATTCCAAATAGTAATCGCCGTAACTGCTAACACATCTATCCCACTGAGAGACAAGATAGTCAGCGCCTTCATGGAAAAATGATGGCGGCAGCCTGTGGAACCATTGCTACCAGTCCTGTATCTTCCGTCCGAGCCGTATCGACAGCCACGAATGTCTTTCTTCAGGGCTCCAAAAATACGGAAGTCACATGAAGAGAGATCGGGCTTGTTTGGAGGATGTGTAAGGGTTCCCAGCTGAACTTTCGCTACGTAGTGGAAGCAACAAGCACACTACCTCAGGGTAAGTCATGACGACCGGTTTGTTTGACTGCAACGGGCCGCCGCTCATTGGCTTTCCCGAACACGGCGTCACAATTAACGCACAGCGGTCCGTGAACGGTTTGCGAACACTGAAACGCGCCATCGAGAACTCCAAACGCCCAGGAATGTCGACGGGCGGCATCGTTCTGTTGCAGGACATCGCCTCCCCACATGTTGCCAAGCCTTTAGGCTGTCGAAGTTCCGCTGGTAAGCCTTTACAGATCGTACGAACAGTCCCAAACTCTCCCTATGCGGTTTACATATTTTTGGAGGCCTGAAGAGACATTCGTGGCCGCCGATCTGTTGATTAAGAGGTGCACACCTAGGTACAGTCGTCATGGTTTTCTTGGCAACCGCAACCATTTTTTCGTAAAGGCACTGACTGTCTTGTCTCACACAGTAGTGTAAATGAATTGTCAGTTACAACGAGTACTTTTGAAGTAACAAACAGTCTACTTAGTTTTTTCCATCTGTGTCAATTTCATTTGGTGGGCTCGTATACAAATGGATGTGATCGACAAAAGTGTGAAGATCAGGTACCTTTTACGTGTCGCCTTGTACGGTATTTCGTAAGACGTTTTTAGCTTCCCAGGCACTGATATTTCACAACACTACGAGTTCGTCGTCTTGTAGATGGAAATATTTCATTATTCAGAAAAATACTATTCTTCTTAAAGGAGTAACTCAGTTGTCCCGGTTAAAAATTTATAGACATACCCACAACTTGCACGGAATTAGCAAGAGAACACTAGTTTTGTCGGTTTGTGAGCAGCTTATCCAGATAAACACATATCATTACCCTGTCGTATGGCAAATATCTGCCTCCCATGTACCTATAACTAAAAACTGTGCCGCCCGCTGTGGAAGAGCGGTTCTTGCCACTTTAGTCCGGAACCACGCTGCTGCTACGGTCGCTGGTTCGGATTCTGCCTCGGACATGGATGTGTGTGATGTCCTTAGGTTAGTTAGGTTTAAGTAGTTCTAAGTCTAGGGGACTGATGAGCTCAGATGTTAAGTCCCATAGGGCTTAGAGCCATTTGAACCTAAAAACTACGACTGAGGAAGAGACGCATAAAAACAAAAATACTAAATAATTTGGAAGTATCCCACATTTGTAAGAGTATTGATCATCCACGTATGGATAAATTCTACGTATCCTCCCCATGGCTTTTACAAATATATTTCGAAAGAAATTCCAAAAGTTACCTTCATGAGAGATATCAATCTTACCGTACAAATACAGATTCTGCAGAGCTCGTGTTAAGCCTATTACATCGACTCACTGTCGTCTGTCGAAAAGTAGAAAAACTCCAATTGTCAAAGGAACGTTGTCGACCTTCTTCGTTAGAACGTACTGACACACGATTAATGTTGTCGGTGTATCATCAGTTCCAAACAATAAGTGGCTACTGCCATCAGGTTATTGCATATGACGGGGATCAACCAGACGCAAATCCACAACGAAGCAGGAGGGAAAGTAATGAAAGCTTATAGTCTCTCATTGTCATAACATTTGCATTATGGCTGCTTTTTATAACAAGAGATAGCGAAGAAAAAGTCGCCGGTATCATAAGGGATGCGAAGAGCTTTTCTTTTCTTTTTTACAAATGTTGATGAAATCGTATCATTGCTATGGGCTCACCAAGATTAAGAAAAAAATTTAAATCGATGTAAATCGGAATCAGACAAGGCGACTGTTATCAAGAGACGGGACACTGGTTTTGAGCAATGATAGTCGCCGTAAACAAAATGGTTACTGAGCTAAGAAATCAAACTCTATCCTGAAACTTCCTGGCAGATTAAAACTGTGTGCCCGACCGAGACTCGAACACGGGACCTTTGCCTTTCGCGGGCAAGTGCTCTACCAACTGAGCTACCGAAGCACGACTCACGCCCGGTACTCACAGATTTACTTCTGCCAGTACCTCGTCTCCTACCTTCCAAACTTTACAGAAGCTCTCCTGCGAACCTTGCAGAACTAGCACTCCTGAAAGAAAGGATATTGCGGAGACTTGGCTTAGCCACAGCCTGGGGGATGTTTCCAGAATTCTCATTCTGGAAACTCTATCCTAACTCACAACGTTCAAAGGAACCGAAGATATCTACAATGAAACCTCGCTTTCAGTTTATCTTACATTCCTTCTTTCCTTTTTCCTACCGAAAGAAACGGCAAATTAAAGACTAGATCCGGTAGACAGTGTGCTTTTAAACGAAGCATGTAAAACCTGACAAGCCTGAGATGTGTATGTGGTACTCCCAAACCCGACGCGTCAGCCCTAATTGAGTCTTCGTTGTATCATTGTGGGCAGAACGTCAATCAACTTACATCTTGTCCAATCTGACCCCACCTGTAGCGTCAATCAGGAAGTTACTTCTTGGTAGCATACCTAGGCACCAAATCACTACACAAATAAAGCAGTAATTAACATTCAGAAGAAGAACATGGGATGTGGAGAGTAAGCTGCTAGAATGTTCTTAGCGTATATGTGGAAATTTAAAAGAAACGAGAATGGCGCATTCGTGGGGCAGTAACAAGGTTACGTATAGTAACTGTTTTGATACGATTTACATCCTTAGTTGTATAATATCTACTTGATGATTCCGTACAACCCATTAGAGGAATTCGGTGTGATTTAATTTTTAGGTGGATACTATCCAGAACTTACATTTAATACCAGGAAATTCGCCGACAGCATCGCTCCGAGAATCTAGCATGCCTGTCGAACCGTTTGACGACACAAGAGCTTTTCCAACTCTCTAGTTAAATTTCCACTTCCTCTCACACGAAAATAATTGGGACGTTCACAGAACGATACATGTGTGACTGAGACAAATGCTGCCTAGGTTTCAGCTAGTGAAAGTACCGACTCCGGTTTATAGATGCTGCTTGGCGGGTTTGGTGGCTGAGAGTGGATAGACAAGGAAAGACCTAGTAGACTGCGTTTACATACGTCAGAGTTGCGCGCACGCGCCTACTGAACTTAAGAAGTATCCTGGCTGGATGCTGTATTCTGGCGAGGAGAACAGGTTTCTATGAGACGCGAAACTAACATCTTATTCAAGAGAGAAAGTCGTTAACAAATGACCGCCGCTTTATTAATTATCCCATTCGTCTTCGCACGCACGTGAGCAACTGTATCTCTTGTCGTTGGTTAGGGAGACGCCCCGAGGAAGACGCAGTTCGCTGTCTTGGACGCGAGTATTAATAACACAAGAACGGATCGGATTAGATACACCCAGTCGTCACATTCTGTCGGCCACGTTTTTTAACGACCAACTATATTCCGTTTCGAAACGATAGAAGGTACTACCACCGAGTCTAGAGTAGAAGTTTATCACTTTCTTTCAGTTCAGCTCTACTTCTCTGTATTTCACTATGCAGTCAAGCATAACATGGCAGTGAAGGAAATGGAGCGACGAAAAATGAGCTGACTGCCAAAATGTGTCTCACAGATTAGAGCTGTGCTACCTGATGGGGAAAAGGTATTCCCTCTTTCTGACAGGCACGTGTTCGAATTGTAACTAAACGTAGTGCATTATGTGCGAGTCTTATTTGCGCTTCTGTTATGAGAGGGTAGAGCTTAGTCTTCTGGTGAAGTTTATAGCGTAATGCTTCAATGACCACACTCGATCTTGCTATGCAATCCCCAAACGTCATAACGTGATCATGTACTAAACACAGACCTAGGAGCGTCGAGTGTACTGAACATGTCTGAAGGCTTTGGAGGCTGTACCAGCAGCATTCCCCATTTACGGCAGGGCCGTAACGCACCCGCTTACACTGACGTGACAAAAGTCATGGAATAGCTCCTAACATCGAGCTGGACCTCCTTTCGACTCGACGTGGTGTGGACTTAGCAAGCTGTGTGAAGTCCGCTGCAGAAATACTCAGCCATGCTGCTTCTATAGCTGTCTATAATTGCGAAAGTGTTGCCGATGCAGGATTTTGTGCACCAAATGAACTCTCGAGTATGTCTCAACAAATGTTCGATGGGATTCATGTCGGACGACCTGGGTGGCCAAGTAATTAGCTCGAACTGTCAAGACTGTTCCTAAACTAGTCGTGAATAACTGTGGTATCTTGCCGTAACACACTGTCAACCATAAAACTCGACCTCCGCTGTGGCCGAGCGGTTCTAGGCGCTTCAGTACGGAACCGCGTGACTGCTACGGTCGCAGGTTCGAATCCTGCCTCGGGCATGGATGTGTATGATGTTCTTAGGTTCGTTAGGTTTTAGTTCTATGTTCTAGAGGACTGATGACCTAAGATGTTATGTCCCATATTTCTCAGAGCCATTTGAACCATTTTTTGGACCATAAAAATACCGTCGTTATTTGGCAACAAGAAGTCCGTGAATGGCTGCAAACGGTCAATGATCGGTTCAGCTGGAGCAGAGGACTCAGTCCACTCCATCGAACTCGGCCCACACCATTATGGAGCCACCAACAGCTTGAACAGTGCCTTATTGACAAGTTGGACCCATGGCTTCGTGGGGTTTGCGTCACACTCGAACGCTACCATCACCTCTTACCAACTGAAATCAGGATTCATCTGACCAGGCCAAGATTTTCCAATCGTGTAGGATCCAATCAATATAGTCACGATCCCAGGAGAGGCGGTGCAGGAGATGTCGTGCTGTTAGAAAAGACACTCGCTCCGGTCATAGGCCATTAGCGCCATATTTCGCCGCACTGTCCTAAAGGATACGTTCCCCGAACGCACCACATTGATTTCTAAGGTTATTTCACCCAGTGTTGCTTGTCTGTTAGCAACGACCGCCCCTGCCCTCAGTCAGCAAGTGAAGGCCGTCGACCACAGCGTAACCCTTGGTGACAGGTAATGCCTAAAATTTGCTGTTATTAGCACACTCGTGACACCGGATTTCGGAACAATTAGCTAACGATTTCCGTAATGGATTGTCCCCTGCGTCTAGCTCCAACTGCCATTCTGCGTTCAAAGCTAGTTAGTTCCGATCGTGCGTCCATAATCACGCCGAAACCTTTTCACACGAATCACCTGAGACCTGAGTACAAATGACGCCTCCATCAATGCACTTCCCTTTTTTCTTTTTTGAGTCATAAGTCTTGTGACTGGTTGACGCGGCTCGCTACGAATTCCTCTGCTCTGCCAACTTCTTTATCTGAGTAGCACTTGTAACCTACGTCTTCAATTATTCACTAGATGTATTCCAATCTCTGTCTTCCTCTACAGTTTTTGCCCTCTACAGCTCCCACTAGTATCATGGAAGTCATTCGCAGGTATCTTAACATACGTCCTGCCATCCTGTCCCTTCTCCTTATCAGGGTATTGCTTTCCTCTCCAATTCTACGCAGAACGTCGTCAATCCTTACCTTATCAGTCCACCAAATTTTCAAAAATGGCTCTGAGCACTATGGGACTTAACATCTGCGGTCATCAGTCCCCTACAACTTAGAACTACTTAAGCCTAACTAACCTAAGGACATCACACACATCCATGCCCGAGGCAGGATTCGAACCTCCGACCGTAGCAGTCGCGCGGCTCCGGACTGAAGCACCTAGAACCACTCGGCCACCGCGGCCGACACCTAATTTTCAACATTCGTCTGTAGCACCAAATTTCAAATGCTTCGATTCTCTTCTGTTCCGATTTTACCACAGTCCTTGTTTCAGTACCATTCAAAGCTGTGCTACAAATTACATTCTCAGAAATTTCTTCCTGAAATTAAGGCCTATGATTGTTACTAGTAGACTTCTCTTGGCCATGAATGCTCTTTTTGCCAGTGCTAGACTGCATTTGATGTCCACCTTGCTCTGTCCGTCATTGGTTGTTTTGCTGCCTACGAAGTAGAATTCCTTAACTTCGCCTACTTCGTGACCATCAATCCTCATGTTTAATTTCTCGATGTTCTCATTTATGCTACTTCTCATTGCTTTCGCCTTTCTTCGATTTACTCTCAATCAATAATCTGTAGTGATCAGGCTGTTCATTCCGTTCAGCACATCCTGTAATTCTACTTCACGTTCACTCACGACAGGAATGTCATCAGCGAATTGTATCACTGATATCGTTTCACACTGAATTTTAATTCCACTCCTGAAACTTTCTTTTATTTCCATCACTGCTTCTTCGACGTACAGATTGAATAGTAGGGGCGAAAGACTACATTCCCGTCTTACACCCTTTTTAATCCGAGAACTTCGTTCTTGGTCGTCCATCCTTATCATTTCACCTCGTCTATTGTACATATCGTACATTACTTGTCTCTCCCTACAGCCTACCTTATTTTTCACAGAATTTCTGATATCTTGCACCATTTTACATTGTTGGAGTCGTGTTCCAGGTCGACAAATCCTTTGAACGTGTCTTGATTTTCTTTCCGTCCTGCTTCCATTATCAACTGCAACGTCAGAATTGTTTCTCGGGTGGCTCTACCTCTCCTAAAGCCAAACAGGTCATCATCCAACACGTTCTCAACGTTCTTTTCCGTTCTTCTGTATGTCATTCTTGTAAGGAAGTTGGACGCATGAGCAGTTAATCTGATTTTGGGAGAACTCTCGCACTTGTCTGTTATTGCAGTCTTCGAAATTGAGTGGATGTTAATCTTCCGAAAGTCAGATAGTATGTCGGCAGACTCATACATTCTACACACCTACATATAAGATTAGACCATGGATAAATGATTGTCTACGCATTCTAGAGCAGGGATTCTCTATCTTTGTCTCTGACGAAACAGTTTGAGAATCCTGGTACTTTAATGGAACATTTTGTTTATTTTCAAGGTAAATAAAATTCCAAATGTGAGAGAAAGTTCTTTTATTCAGTGATTCCTTCAATTCTAAACCATAACTAATAACAGAGAAATCACAATAAAATTAAAAAAATAAACTATTTTATATTCAGGGCGACCGCTGCTGTTGAAAGGTATGATGTAAGAAAGAACTCTGCTTATACCTGATAAAACTGTTGTGTATTAAAACGCGACGGTTTCGCGGCTTTAAGCCGCATCGTCAGTTGAACAAAGTTAAAAGATCATAAGCTTACCCATCACTCCTAGTCAAAATTTACTATTCAGAGAATATCGTCAATATTATGGCGAGCGAAAGGTAAAGAAGTAGTGCCCTATTGTTTAAAATTTGCCTGCATCAGTATGACAGAAAGGCGGCTAAGTGCAGAGCAAGGCAAAAGGTGCCCGTACGAACGACAAAGAGGGATATAATAAAATAATTAGTATCGTTAAAATGTCGAAAGAAGCGGAAATGTTATTAATAGTTTTTCGCGGAGCACTTATTCACTGGTTGTGTTAGGCGGAACATAGTTTGGGAAACGCTGCTTTCGAGACGACATGCAGTGTGTTCTACAATGTCAGCTAGTACAAGCACAGAAAAAACGTGCGAAGAAGTTTGATAGTCGTGCTGTCTTGGTGTGGGAAGACGTCATGGCTGAGCACGCGGATCTTCACAGATTTGTCATCGGTCGGGCAAAATGCAGAGAAGGTCTGACATGAGGTTCCTCGGCTACACTCGCGACGTCTTCAGCGGTGTGACTGGTTCAGGCATCCGTCCCTTGTGAAGGAGAGCTGCTTTTTGTCTCTTCTCAAGCTGCTCACAGGTCTTTCTCAGGAATAGAATCGATTGGTCTAGTTCTTCTGCTGTATAGTTTAATCACCATAGGCAGGTGTCAGAATGATTGCGTCAATAAGGTCGCGACCGTTTTGTAAATGCACCATTAAAATTACCAAATAAACAGCAACCAGTCGCAAAATCATGTTTTCTTAATTTACTTTTCCAAATAGATTTCAACTGATTAACAGCCATCATCGATGCTTTCAACGAATATGTGCCCTGAGTAGTAATACATATTGATTGAAAGCATCGATGTTAGCTGTTAATCAGTTGAAATCGATTTGCAAAAGTATATAAAGAAAACATGATTTTGCGACTGGTTGCTGCTTATTTGGTAATTTTATGGTTTACGGTCGCTGCACAACTTGGGAACCACATGGAGCCCACCATTCAGAAGTCCACCATTATCAAAATAAGCTGGTGCTTCGTCTCTACAGACATCGATGAGTCATAAAATCGCCATTTAGTTTCGTCCTCATTACTAGTGATAAGAATGATAGGAACATGACACCAGAAAATAATGGTGCTACCTAGAAACACAGTTATCATATTTTCATAATGAAAAAAATGGGCGAATTCCGGTTACTGTTTTACATATTTTCCATTTCCTTGTACTTTTTGCAGGCAAACATCTTTAAGGATAATTCTGCGATAGTACTCAAGACTTTTTATA
This sequence comes from Schistocerca americana, assembly GCF_021461395.2. Taxonomy (NCBI): domain Eukaryota; kingdom Metazoa; phylum Arthropoda; class Insecta; order Orthoptera; family Acrididae; genus Schistocerca; species Schistocerca americana. Next base: position 984,461,436 of record NC_060121.1, read on the forward strand.
TTTTTCATATTGTACTATACAACGAACAACTGCATTACGTTTTCAATAGAGAGCTTGCCTTAATACCTCTTAAATAACACAGTTTTTCCAACTGCTTGCCACTGTGACTCTTTTTAAAGAGTTAGCCACTGAACTAAAGGCGTATCACTGTAGTGAGTCATCTGTTTATTAATGTATCTGTAACTAACAGTGTAAAAAGTGTACGCTTCACTTGCGGCGACAGTAGTAATACAAAAGTCATGGGTTACCTCCCAATACCGTATCGGACCTCCTTTTGCCACATGTAGTGCAGCAACTAGGTACGGCGTGGACTCAACAAGTAGTTGGAAGTCCCTTGCAGAAACATTGAGCCATACTGCCTGTATAACCGTCCGTAACTGCGGAAGTTTTGTTGGTGCAGGATTGTGAACGAACTGACCTCTCCATTAGGTCCCAAAAGTATTCGATTGAATTCATGGCGGGAGACCTGGATGACCAAACCGTGTCGAGAGTGTTCCTCTAATCAATCGCGAACAGTTGTGACCCTGTCGCATGCCGCACTGTCAACCATAAAAATTCCATCGTTATTTGGGAACACGAAGCCCATGAATGGCTGCAGATGGTCTCCAAGTAGCTGAGCCAGAGGACGCAGTACATCCCACGTAAACACGGCCCACACTATTATGGACCCACCACCAGCTTGCACAGTGCCTTGTCGGAAAACAGGATCCATGGCTTCGTAGGCTCTTGCGCCTCTCTAGAACCCTACATCATCAGGCCGGCCGAAGTGGCCGAGCGGTTAAAGGCGCTGCAGTCCGGAACCGCAAGACCGCTACGGTCGCAGGTTCGAATCCTGCCTCGGGCATGGATGTTTGTCATGTCCTTAGGTTAGTTAGGTTTAAGTAGTTCTAAGTTCTAGGGGACTGATGACCTCAGCAGTTGAGTCCCATAGTGCTCAGAGCCATTTGAACCTACATCATCAGTTGCCAACTGACATCGGAACTCATCTGACGAGGTGACGGTTTTCCAGTTGTTCATGGTCCAGTCGATGTGGTCACGAGCCCGGGAGAGGCGCTGCGTGCGATGTCGTGCTGTCAGCAAAGGCACTCGCGTCGGTCTGCCATGTCCAACTAACGCCAAATTCCGCCGCGCGGTCCTGGCAGATGCGTTCGTCGTACGTCCCAAATTGATTTCTGTGGTTATTTCACGCAGTGTTGCTTGTCTGTTAACACTGATAATTCGAAATGGAATGTCCCATGCGTCTCCAACCACCATTCCCACGTATCACTTTTGTTTCCTCTTGCGACAGTTTGTCGTTCCACCTGTTAACGGACGGGGAAAACCGCATCGGGAATGTTGATCGTATTTCGGAATAGCCGTCTAGGATACAATGGAGTCCAAATTACTGGCACACGGAGGAAGCAGCGATGGTAAGTTACTAGATAATTATTTCTACCTGTATTTATGTAAATTTGAAATGTTCTGTATAAAGACTATATTCCGCGTTCAGTGCCTGTCAATTCCCGTCGGAAACCTTTTCACATGACTCACCTCAGTACAAATGCTAGCTCCGCCATTTTATATCTTGTGTGCACGATACTTCAGCTATCAGTATACGCGCATGTCGCTTTCCGTTGACTTTTATGACCTTCGTGTGATTCCCTTTACTTTCAAGGGGCCATATGGTTTTCTGTCCTTCCACGCAAACTAGACAAGTGTTCTGTAAAACAGAGTAGACTTCTATAACAGTTTATATCTCACTTTCAATGTAAAGAAATTTTTTTTTCAAATAACTAGTTATACTGCGTACAAACCATAAGTAGCCTTCTTCCAAAAGATTTTCTAAAGAGATATTAATACTTACAGTACAGTTTCGTTGAGATAAGAAATAACTTTTTAGAGCATCATCTACCTGCAGTATCCTTGCAGTTTTCAAATGACAACCATCTTTATTTGCAGTGAGACAAAACTACCTTTTATTCCGTTCCTACAAACTCACAAACTTCCATCAACTTCTGAACACTTCCAGTGTAGATTTGAAAAATGTGAAAACTGCTTCTACATTCAATTTCAGATTGTTACAGGCAACCTCCCTGGCATTATGAAGAATATGACAAGAACACTCACTTCATAAAATATCATCACACAACTTTTCAGTCTCTTCTACACACACAACTTTTCGGTCTTTTCTACACACTTCTAGATTCACTCCGATTAAGACCAGAAAATTTACATTAGCATGGTACCCACCAAAGTCAGCTACCTTTCTTAAGAGACTGAAGTTATTAAGTACTTCCGAAATGTACCTTGCAACAGTGTCGGAAGTTTCATTTGGAACAGATTGAGAGATTGCGAATCAGTTAGTTTAGTCTGCATACCGTCTTCATAAGGAGGAAATAACTGCACTATTAGGAGGAAAATATTTTCACTTCCATGATTACTGTCATCAGTACTGACAGCAGTATAGTGAACTGATATTAATATTCTTTTTAGTTCATTACGAAAGTCAAGTGCAATTACTTTAGCCGCTATTGCCACATATTTTATCTACTGCAATACTGGAGTCACTGAATTTTTTTTGTTAAGTTTACTGGTGCAATCTGTGGAGTTAAAGCTCTGGCGGCGTATAATGGAGTGAAATGACTGAGCAACTTCTGCTGCTGCGATTTGTAGATCAGTTTCACTAGACCATTTTCGGAAAAAAACTTGTTACACTCAGAACTTTATTTTTCTTGTGTTTGTTTGTCTCATTATGCTTTCAAATATCAGAACGTCCTTGAAGCGAGATAGAAGAATAGCATCTGGAACAACAATAAGCATTAAAGTCTTGTCTTACTACAAAATTATATTATTTATTTACTGTGCTGCATAACTTAGCTCCTGGAAGGATTGTGTACTTTATTAACAATAATTCATATAAAGGGCTTATTTCAATAGTGGTACAAGTCCACTTTTGTTCATTCTGAGATACAGAGTCCTAAAGTTAAATGAGCGCTGAAAAATCTGCAGTTGAGATACCAGAAATATTCAAGTATATATACTTGATTATGTCTGGTATCTCAACTGCTGCTCTGGCGGCGTATAATGGAGTGAGATATATTCAAGTATATATACTTGATTATGTCTGGTATCTCAACTGCAGATTTTTCAGCGATCATTTATCTTTAGGACTCTTGAACAAAAATGGACTTGTACCACTACTGAAATAAGCCCTTCATATACAACATGCCACAATAGTGACAGTTCAGGTTAGTGGAGGTTGATATTATGTCCATCAAAGTAGGAAAATATTCGTCACTAATATTAGAAATACAGTATATGCGTGAAGATATCCTTAGATATTGCACTGGCGCATCAGTTGTCCATTGCACCAGACAGGTGTCCATAATTAAGCGTGTTACTGCGTACAGTGCATGACGCTTAGTCAAATATGGAACGTTACTCGCCACCAGAGTTGTCAGACACGCATTTAATGTATGGATCGACAGGGTCTAGTGCATGTAACGCAGCATGAATGTACTGAGAACGCTTTCCCAACAGGCGACATCATAACTGCAAGTAGTTTATCTCTATGGATACCAAATTACGGGAGACGGGGGTCGTTCACGCCACAGAGAACCGGCCAAGGTTCCCGGCCAGAGAGATGTCCGCACATCAGAGTTTGAGGAGATGGTGTTGCATAGCGTTGCCGACCGCCCAGCAACAAGCACCTGTCAACTTGCCCGTGAAACGCTCACTTCGATGGATACGGCGTGCAAAATACTGCTGGAACAAGTTAAAAAATGGTTCAAATGGCTCTGAGCACTATGGGACTTAACATCTTAGGTCATCAGTCCCCTAGAACTTAGAACTACTTAAACCTAACTAACCTAAGGACATCACACACATCCATGCCCGAGGCAGGATTCGAACCTGCGACCGTAGCAGTCCCGCGGTTCCGGACTGAGCGCCTAGAACCGCTAGACCACCGCGGCCGGCTGCTGGAACAAGTGTTACACTCATATCGAAAAAGAGCGTGTGCCGACACTTGGACCAGCGGATTTTGAGCTCCGCGTTCACTTCCGACAATGCATTATCCACCGCAGCGCCGAAGTGCCAAACTTCGAACAGTCTGTATTGTTCATGGATGAGGCCCCATTCACCGATGATGCTGTTTTCAACAGCCACGACAGACATTTGTGCAGTGAGGACAGTCCCCAGGCTACAAAAAGCAATAGCCACCAGCAATGACTCTCTGTCAGCGAATGGACGGGTATCCAAGATCATCTAACAAGGCCGTGTTGGCTGCCTCCGCGTTTCACTGGTCCACATTACCTGTTGTTCGTGCGAGATGTGCTGCCACAGTTCTTGGCAGACGACCGTGCACCAGCCTACTGCGGCGCTACTGTCTCTGGCCACCTGAACCACACGTACTCCCATCGTTTGATTGGACGGGGAGGTCCTGCCCCATGGCGATTTCCGGATCTCACACCCCCAAACTTTCTCCTCTGGGGTTACTTCAAGACGTTGGTGTATGAAACCCCAGTAGACATGGATGAAGACCTTCTGGCTGTTGCCAAACCTGCCAGTCTCCTGGTACAAAAAACACGAGGGTTCTTTGAGAGAGTGCAGAGGAACTTCATGCGCCCGCCATCCCCACGCACGCATTGAGACTGGCGGTCGTCACATTGAACAGTTACTATGAACTACGTTGCTGTTATACGGTGTACGCTGTATATGTCCATAACACAATAAATTTGCATCTCCGTCCATAGTTTCCCTGTCTCAATACAATCGGTTGTGGATCCACCATCATCTGTTTCAGTTTCGCCAAAAATCTTTGAGACACCCTGTGTAACAGAGATAAAATGAGTGGCGAGAAATTCGATCTACATCGTTCTAAATTTTACTCGGTGTTTGTAACAGGCTTCAGGTGGCAGTCAATCACTTCCCATAAGCCTTACTTCATTTATCTCTTAGCGGCTCGTTTCTCATAACCTGTCTCTTCAATTTTTGAATGTCATTCAGCAACAAACAGATAAAAGAGATAGATGACAACTACGTGATTCCTGCGTACAAAATTCGAACTCTAAATCCAACTTCTACCTATGGCACCCTTTAATGTTGCTGCTCAATTCTAGATTAATCTCCAAGTTCCATCTCGCTTACTTTCTTAATACATGTAGAGTAGCACGTGAGTTATAACACATAACAAGAAAAATGTTTAGTAATTCTATTCTCTCTGTCCATGTACTGCGGGTAAGTGACAATTTAAGCACCACATATATGTTTAGTTACTGTATATTACTGATTGGAATTTACATCTACTAAAACTTATTTTTCGACAACAATAATCCATTATTTAATTTTGATCCAACTGCTCAACGATGGGTAATGAAATGTTGAAAACATAATGAACATTTAACATATGGAACGCAATTGGCGGTAACACATGCGACAGGCTTTAAGAATTACAAAATGGGTACTATAATTAAGTATGACATTAACATCTTAGAAGCATAGTTTCAATGTACATTGTACTGTTGGGCGATGGTTAGTCTCAACGCCGTAGTTCAGTCATCCTGACAACGCCTTTTCTTGTGTAAGTATAGCGCACCTAGCAAAACTGATGTGAAACGCCTGGACATAAATGTTCTTGCCTCTGTAAGCTTGCTCGGGGAGATCGCTATGGGAATGAAAGCGTGAGAAACAATGTTTATTGTTTCCATGCCTGGTCTTCTTTTAAATCTTATCCGTACAGCTGAAATGTACCAAACATTTTTTCGTAATTGTTTGTACCGTCTTCCTATACGAAAACACTACATTGTACCACAGGAAAATACACACATCAAAAAAAGTTTTGCATTACCTCGGTTCCGAGAGTTCCGGAACCTGTGGAGAAAATTGGAATAGAGATCAACATAAACATCATTTCCGCCCTTTTTATTGCTCATGAAAACCACACATGGCATGTTGTACCACCATACAGCGAGACCTTCAAAGGCCGTGGTCCAGATTGCTGTACACACCGGTACCTCTAATACCCTGTAGCACATCCTCTTCTGTTGACGCACGTCCTCTTGCTTTCATGCATGCCTGTATTCGTCGTGGCATACTACCCACAAGTTCATCAAGGCACTGTTGGCCCAGATTGTCCCACTCCTCAACGGCGATTCGGCGTTCAGAGCGGTTGGTGGGTCACGTCGTCCATAAACAGCCCTTTTCTATATATTCCAGGTATGTTCGATACGGTTCATGTCTGCAGAACATGCTGGCCACTCTAGTAGAGCGATGTCGTTAACCTGAAGGAAATCATTAAAAAGATGTGTACGATGGGGGCGCGAATTGTCGTCCATGAAGACGAATGCCTCGCCAATATGCTGCCGATATGGTTGCACTATCGGTCGGAGGATGGCATTCACGAATCGTACAGCCGTTACGGCGCCTTCCATGACCACCAGCGGCGTACGTCGGCCCCACATAATGCCACCCCAAAACAGCAGGGAACCTCCACCTTACTGCACTCGCTGGACAGTGTGTCTAAGGCGTTCAGACTGACCGGGTTGCCTCCAAATACGTCTTCGACGATTGTCTGGGTGAAGAGAACTTGATGCCAATCCAGAGCGGTCCATTCGGCATGATGGCGTTGCCCATCTGTACCGCGCTGCATGATGTCGCGGTTGCAAAGACGGACCGTTGCAAAGATGGACATCAGAATTGAAGTTGCGTATCATGCAGCATATAGAGCACAGTTTGAGTAGTAATACGACCTCCTGTGGCTGCACGAAAAGGTTTGTTCAACATGGTTGCGTTGCTGTCAGGGTTCCTCCGAGCCATAAACCGTAGGTAGCTGTCATCCACTGCAGAAGTAGCCCTTGGGCGGCCTGAGCGAGGCATGTCATCGACAGTTCTTGTCTCTCTTTATCTGCGAACAACATCGCTTTGGTTCTCTCCGAGACGACTGGACACTTCCCTTCTTGAGAGCCCTTCCTGGCACAAGGTAACAATGCGGAAGCTATCGAACCGCGGTATTGACCATCTAGGCATGGTTGAACTACAGACAACACGGGCCGTCTACCTCCTTCCTGGTGGAATGACTGGAAATGATCAGCTGTCGGAACCCCTCCGTCTAATGGGCGCTGCTCATGCATGGTTGTTTACATCTTTGGTCGGATTTAGTGACATCTCTGAACTGTCACATGGACTGTCTCTGTAATACAATATCCACAGTCAACATATATCTTCAGGAGTTTTGGGAAACGGGGTGATGCAAAACTCTTTTTGCTGTGTGTACATATCTTCCTCTATGTATTCTAGAACGTCCTTTTTTCGTTTCGCTTTGCTGACTTATACTTACGATCTGTATGATGTAATTATACTGTTGTCAACCGAACCTTCAGATACGATCTCTCAAACAATCTTCCCCGTAGCTGCGGTTCTTGTAAATAATCACACTCATTCACTCAATCTTTAGACACATTTACAATCTATGTTAACGTAGCATAGACATTAAAGACATTAATAGTAATAACAATTTTGAAGTAGTAACTAATCTGTGGCCGAAATTCCTTATTTGTAACACTATCCTTAATTAATAACACCTTTGAGCTTCACTACTGAACAAATCTCATAATAACTTCACACAATGCAGCAAATTTCAATTAAATACGTATTGTAGCTGCTTGAATTTATGCAGAAATGTAGAGTAACAAGCTGCGAGTGAAAGTCTGGTTTTTAAATGAATACACAAATCTTTTTCCTACTTTCAGTATTTTTGTAGCTTTACCTCTCAGAATGTTTTAATTAACTGAATTGAAATGGTCTTTGCAAAACTATAGGGTGCCTATAACCATGGATCAGTTGTCTGTTTTTTATTTAAAGCCAGAGATGTTCCGTACGTTGCGCTGTCGCAGTTCCGCCCCCTCTGGCTGCTGCTAAGATGGTCTCTGACCCAGCTCCGTCGTTTATTAGCGCCGACTGCTGATATGTCGGTGGATCCTTTTGAAATTATGTCAATTAGCTGAAAATTTACTGGTACTAAGAATACTGCTCTGAAACACTGTTCGGTGACCAGAAACGCTTTAAACCGCTTTAGCTCGGATATAACATGGAATGCAGTGAGTTACGTACTTCGTAAAGTACACGCAACGGTTATCGGAAATAATTTTTAGTTGGCGGGGCGTCAGTTTATTCGAACTTTCACTCTTAACGTACACGCTACGCTTTTTCAATCATAACGGTATTTGTGTCCACTAAAACACTGCCCAGGCACTTGTCCACAAGCGTTCACGTCTGTATTTGCAGTTAAACCCAGTCTTCACTTCTTCCGTCCACATATTAGCAATAAGAGTCCAAACAATTTTTTCACTACTTTTGCCTTGATCTCTTCTTTCTTGACAATTTTCTTCATCGGTAAACGTTGCTTCATTCTCCCTGCTTTGGTCCTCTTCTGATCTTCTGTTCATTACCCATCTCTCCAGGGTTTGAATATTTCATATACGTGAAACTCTTACAGAAATTTCAATCGTACATCGAGCAGTGAGAGCGTCGCCAATACTTAGAGCTTTGTATGTTATTTTCATGCAGGTCGATCAACAATTGGCATCGACACAGAAAAACAGACGACGCACCATGTCGAACGCATTGGGCAGTTATTACAACAAGAAACATCCAGTTTCTTAGAGGCCAATAATACAATCTGTAGAAATTCAGTTAAGTGCTGTTATGTCTGAAACCCAGCCTGTTCTGATCGTCCACGACACCCACAAAGCAGCAGATAAGTACGCTCCGATTGATGAAATGCTCCTCGACTTCCAGAAGGCGTTCCATACTGTTCTGCGTTCCTGCCTAATAAACAGAAGACGAGCGTACGGAATATCAAAGCAGCTGTGTGACTTGATTCAAGAGTTTCTAGCAGACAGAATACCGCGTATCACCCTTAATGGAACTAAATTATGGCGTATCAACGGGGGGGGGGGGGTGTTTAAGGACCTTTATTTAACGTCGGACGTTCCATGAGTAATTTTGCGGATGATGCTATCATAAACACAGAGGGCACAACGCTATTGTAGAGAAGTGCAAGAAGATTTACAAAGGATTAGTATTCGTTGTAGTGACTGGCAGTTGACCTTCAACACAGCCTGCCGATGTGGCCGAGCGGTTCTAGGCACTTCAGTCTGGGACCGCGCGACCTCTACGGCCGCAGGTTCGAATCCTGCCTCGGGCATAGATGTGTGTGATGTCGTTAGTTGGGTTTAAGTAGTTCTAAGTTCTAGAGGACTGATAACCTCAGATGTTAAGTCCCATAGTGCTCAGAGCCATTTGAACCTTCAACACAAGGAATGCAATGTATTCCGCGTAAATAGCCAGAGACACCCATTACTTTGCGATTACACGATTGCAAAGCAGTGAATGGACGCAGGAGTTCACCAACGAACTATTCCAGGTTCTATGCAGTTCCTAATCTATGCAAATGATTTAGCTGACAATCTGTGCATCCATCATAAATTGGTTGCTGATAATGCCGTGGTTTACTGCCAGACAGAATCATCACAAGACGAAAACCAATTGCAAAACGATTTCGACAGAATGTCTTTATGGTGTGTTAGATGGCATTTGAGCATACATGAAGGAAAGTGTGAGGTGATCGGAACTAAAAGGAATCCTCTAAATTTAGGTTACAAGAGAAATGACACAAATCCAGAGGCTGCCAATTCAACTAACTACCATGGGATAACAATTACGAACAAGCGCATAGATAATGCTGCGGAGAACGAGAACCGAAGACTGCGTTTTATTGGCCGAACACTTACTAGATGCAACAAATTCACTACAGAGACTGTTATAGCAGGCCGAACGCCACGCCATCTGCATCGGTTTTGAGCATTACACCAACCGACAGTGGGACAGCCAGCTTGAATGGTGCAGAAGCGTCTCCTTCCACTGTTCACGAATATTCCAAGTTCCGGAGAACATCCAGCTCGAATTCAACAGGGGGGCGACTTCCTGGATAGAGAGGAGACCTACGATCGCACGTAGTGGGACCGGCTAGTAGTCAAACTGGTCGATCAGACCCCAGTTCAAGGCTGCTGTGTTAAGCCGATCTACGGGTTTCCACAAGACAGAGGTTTGTACGTTCAGACTGACGACATCAAAACCATCACCGTTGTAATACTCCAGGAGCCGGAGATGTTGTCCACTCTGTTGAGCATCTACATCAACGATATTCCGACGTTACCACTTGTCAACGCAAGTCTAGACGACAGACGACACAGCCTTAATCACCTCCGGAAGGAACAGAAAAGGCCTGTACTAAGGACGGAACTGGGCTTCGCACATCAGAATATACCCTGGTGCCCACAAGTTGAATACTTGGGACTCAATCTGGGTAAAGGCATGAATTAAGCACCACATATCCAAGAACGAAAACTGAATACCGTGAAGATGAATCGGGCCCTGATGGCCTTCTCCACCAGCAGCGACCCCAACCAGTCAAGGATCCACCTGTCGATTATGGTTCGACTCCATGCGGTACTATTTGCGCCACCAAAGACGACGTCTCCAGCCACTTCCAAAACATTTGTCTAAAGTGGTGCCTCAACACCCCCAGGTGGTCCACAACAAATGAAATCCACCAGCAAAGAAGCTAACACTACCTGGTAGCTGGATCAAAGTTCAGGCAACGTAACTGTTCCAAACGGCAGACGAGAATAGGAGAGCTGTCCGCCAACTAGCTACCATAGCCAAGCCCTGTCCCATCAATGGTACAAATACAAGGTGCCTAGAGTAATAATTATGAACCCACGAGACCATCCTGGGCAGTGTGACTGAGGGAACATCTGCTTAAGCAGGTCCACGTCCGCATCCAACTAGCCAACATTCTCTGTAACCACCCCTTCTGCAGAAGACAGAAGGACCCAGTGAAAGATCAAGTACCTTAGAATGTGTAATAAATAAATAAAGTGAATCCCACTCCCAACTTGTTGCCACAGAAGTAAAAATCGCCAAAAGCGATCACTCTTCGGCACACACATGACATTTAAAGAGAGAGAGAGAGAGAACGGAGGGGAGTACTGCAAGAGCATCACGTCTATTGGAAACTGTACTGCTGATGATCTTTTGAGATGCTGATCGCCAGCAGGCGCCACCAGAGGCGCCAACATTGCTCACACGCAGAGCGAGCATCATCTACATCTACATCTACATGGATACTCCGCAAATCACATTTAAATGTCTCTCAGAGGGTTTTAATTAAGTTCACCCCAGATCCTGTACTATGTCAGTGACACTCTCCCCCCTACTACGCGATAATACAAAGCGTGCTGCTCTTCTTTGAACTTGGTCGATGTACTCCGTTAATCCTATCTGGTAAGGATCACAGACAGCGCAGCTGTACTCCAAACGAGGACCGACAAGCGAAGCGTAGGCAGCCTCGTTAGTAGATCCGTTGAATTTTCTTTCTGCCAATAAAAAGCTGTCTCTCGTTTGTTTTCCCTACAACATTTTCTATGTGTTCTTTCCAATTTAAGTTTTTCGTAATTGTAATTCTTAGGTATTTACCTGAATTTACAGCCTTTCGAATTTTTGTAATTTGTGGTAAGTTCCTATGGGACCAAACTGCCAAGGTCATCGGTCCCTAGCCTTACACACTACTTAATCTAACTTAAACTAACTTACGCTAAGGACAACACACAGCCATGCCCGAGCGAGGACTCGAACCTCCGACTGGGGTAGCCGCGCGGACCGTGCAAGACGCCCCAAAGCGCTCGGCTACCCCGCGCGCCGCCGATCACTGAAGGTATTCTAAGAAATTCGAGAAGTTTTGCTTATAGCGCACCTCGCTGCATTTCTCCAGCTGGTCACTGGAAGTGCCTCTGTGGTCCAGCGGCAGGTTTTCTCTGGCGCAGTGGACACTCCTGTAGGGACTGGTCCTCACCACCAGTTGGCCTGTGCCCTGCCAACCTGTGTGGGACTCAGTCCTGTTGCGAAGCTTGTCCTTCGTTTCTTTGAATATTTTCTGCACATCAGCATTTGCTTCACAACATCAGGTCGTAGATTCTGGGGGCACTAGGTCGCAGCTCTCCCAAGGTCCCTATCTCTTGGACATATTCTTCATTGACTCAGTGAAGCCTCTGCTTTCTGCACAACCGCCACCAGCCATCTTTTGGATGGCACCACCATCTTCCCCTCTGGTGGCGGCATGCAGGATCTGCGGCCAATGTCAGGTTGGCTCTGCCATCTTTTCTCCTTCAGGGCGAAGGGCTCGTGCCAGAGACGGGTTTCCATTTACGGAACTATCTGTAAGTATCGCAAGTGTATCGCGTGTATTGGAAACTGTAGTGTTGACAATCTGTTCATATACTCATCGATAGCAGGAGTACCGCCATCGCCCACACGCAGTGCGCACAACAGATGTGGGTGCGTTGCAATCGAGGTGAATAGTTTGCATCTCCAGGCCATGTGCCTGCCAAGCGCCCAAGGATACCCTTCTACTGGTGCACACTGAAGACGTGGCAACTTCAGCAGCATATCTTCCTGTTCGGCTCCAGGCCTTAGGCAATTCGTTTCAGGGTAAGTATCCAACTGGGATAGAACTTAGCTAAGTGGACTTGTGCCCAACCAATATCATGAAGGGTTCCTGATAGTCCAGGACTTATATCTGTTCAAGACAATCTCTTAGTTGGAATATTACTTAATCCGTATCGTAGTGAACTGTACTTAATTTATGGTGCTGTAATAAAGAGAACTGGCAATGTACCCAGGAAACATTACTCATGAATCATCAATCATATGCGTGTACTATTGCAAACAAGGACACAAGAGATGGCTTATACTATGCCTCTCCGTTATCAGAAAGATTATTGCTTCGAGGTATGCGAACGTTATCAGATACAATTGACGGAGGACGATAAACTGCAAAGACGGACAGCTCGTTTAGTGTTACCGTGAAACAGGTGAGACCGTGTCACGGGTATTATTCATGAGTTGGGCGGCAATCATTAAAACGTGGGTTTTTCGTTCCGGCGATATTTTTTCAGCAAATTTCAATCTCCAACATCCTCTTCCGAATGTGAAGATAAACTCAAGAGCCAAAGAAATTGGTGGATCTGCCTAATACCGTGTAGGGCCCCCGCGAGCACGCAGAAGTGCCGCGACACGACGTGGCACGAATTCGATTAACGTCTGAAGTAATGCTGGAGGGAATTAACACCATGAATCCAGCTGGGCTGTCCATAAATCCGTAAGAGTACGAAGGGGATGAGATCTCTTCCGAACAGCGCGTAGAAAGGCATCCCAGATATGTTCAATAATGTTCATGTCTGGGGAGTTTGTTGGCCAGCGGAAGTGTTTAAACTCAGAAGAGTTTTCTTGAAGCCATTCTGTAACAATTTTGGACGTGTGGGGTGTCGCTTTGTCCTGCTGGAATTGCCCAAGTCAGTCGGAATGCACAATGGACATGAATGGATACTTGTGATCAGACAGGATGCTTACGCACGTGTCATCAGCCAGAGTCGTATCTAGATGTATCAATGGTCCCATATCACTCCAATTGCACACGCCCCACACCATTACAGAGCCTCCACCAGCTTGAACAGTGCTCTGCTGACATGCAGGATTCGTGGATTCTTGAGGTTGTCTCCATACCCGTAGACGTCCACCCGCTCGATACAATTTTGAAACTTCCCCTTTGAATATAAATAATGACAGTGCTGGAAAACCTCTACAGTATTTGATTTCCAAACAGCTGAGCGTAACTCAATGTACTGAGACAGTTTTCTCTTTACTTATTGTGATCATCACTAAACTGACACACAATGTTTTTAGCGCAACGCAATCAGACTTTCAGTAATCCCTACAAAAGAATGACCCTGACTAAAAATAACGTATGCCCTTCATGAATCACTTACCTCACAAAAATCTTCGTTACTCCAACTACTGCAATACAGCGAGTGCCACTACTGCCAGCTAAATAAAAGATTCTAACTACTGAAGGCACTAACTACCGATAGGCATATAGTTAGCAAATGAAAGATTTTGGTAAAGAACAAACAATGTATTTTCCTTAATAGTGTTCAAAAGTCGTAATTTATATGTGTAATTTGTGACATCCAGTTTGGCAAATTTCACCTCCAGCTCGAACGATCATATGAACATCTCAAAACTCCGCCATCTCTCTCCCCACATGCACCACTGCTGGCGGCTCAAACTGCCCAACGCTACGCGCTGTTCACATCCAACTGTCCAACACTACAATAGCGAATATTCCAGCAATGCCAACCAGCCACAGACTGCACACAGCACAGTCAATGATTTTCGTACAGAGCGCTACGTGGCGTTACCAACATAAAAACCTAAACAGCCCACTTACAATTTTAAACGAGACTCGTCCGACTAGGCAGCATATTTCCAGTCATCAACGGTCGAATGTCGGTGTTGACTGGCCCAGGCGAGACGTAGAGCTTTGTGTCGTGCAGTCATTTAAGTGTACACGAGTGGACCTCCGGCTCCGAAAGCCCATATCGATGATTTTTCGTTGAACGGTTCTGACACTGACACTCACTGATGGCCCAGCATTAAAACCTGCAGCAATTTGCGGAAGGGTCGCACTTCTGTCACGTTGAAAGATTCTCCTCAGTCGTTGTTGGTCCCGTTCTCGCTGGATCTTTTTCCGGCCGCAGCGATGTCGGATATTTGATGTTCTACCGAATTGCTGATGCTCACGGTACACTCGTGAAATGGTCGTACTGGAAAATCCCCACTTCATCGCTTCCTCGGAGATGCTGTGCCGCATCGCTTTTTCGCTGACTGTGGCACCACATTCAGACTCAATTAGATCTTCATAACCTGCCATTGTAGCGGCAGTAACCGATCTGACAACTGCGCCAGACACTTGTTGTCTTATACAGGCGTCGCCGACCGCAGTACCGTATTCTTCCTGGTTACATATCTCTGTATTTGAATACACATGCCGATACCAGTTTCTTTGGTGCTTCAGTGTATTCTGTTGACGCCCACCTACGTAGGGAGAAATGAATTCTCAGCACGTGTAGGTACACTCGTAAATGAGGTAGCTCACAAAACACTCGTTCGACCAATATCTGAATACATCTTGTCAGCCTGGGAAACGTACTAGTTATGAGTTGTCGAAGAAATTGATAAGATCCAAACAACAGCAGCATTTCGTAAGCGCGAAAGCGTCACGAAGATGCCCACACAACTCCAGTTGCTTATGCTATAACAGAGGCGTTCTGGATTAAGTTGTGGTGCATTGTTAAAATTCCAAGAGCATATGTTGCTATTACAGTCAACCAACATGTTCCTTCTTTCTGCGTATACGTCGCGAAAAGGCCCATCAAGGTAAAATTAGAGAAATACGTGCTCGCACGGAGGCTTACAGACAATCATTCTTCATTCTTCCCATCTATCATTCGTGACTGCAAGAAGAAAGGGGCTAAGTGGTAGCGATACAGAAAGTACCTACCGCCAGACATCATAGGGGCCTTAGGAGCTGCCGTAGTACTGCTGCAGCTGTAGATCACGAATGGTCCTCGCATGGGTTGTCATGGCTTGTCTATGATTTTTGTTGATGTTTTCTCGAACAGCAGACCATTGCTTCAGCAGGTCAGACACAGCTGGTACGGACTCAGCTTCATCGTGCTCAGTGCGGGGAGCTGTCGATCGCAAGAAACACTGCGAATAACTGCGTTTGTTGCCGTCGGGGCTCTCTGGGAATATGGTGCTCTCACGTCTCGTAGTTAAAAGTGTTCATTTTTCTTAATTTTCGTTTGGCACATTCTCAACACTTGGTTAACTTCGTCTCAGTTTTGACTACAGACAAAATGAAACAGCGGAAAAGTGCACGCATCCGAATAGGATTGGTAGTTAAGTGGTCTAATAGCAAGATTATGTACAGATTGTGTGTTAGAAGTAAAGCAATCAAGCTAAAGGTGTATAGGCCCATTCGAGAAGTCAGGGCAAATGAAAACGACGTATAGATGGATAATGATAGAAAGAAAAAGCAGAAGAAAAACGTCTCGGATTTCGTATGAGGATCTGAATACAGTATTCGAAAGCCGACTTCTCAGTATGCCTGAAGTGGATAGTGTATAAGGGACGATGAAAAAGTTCCTGCAGGCAATTTTTAGGTTGGGCCGCCACAGCTATGTAGTAGTCATCTTGGGTATTAGTCCTTTATTACTGGAACACTACCAGTTTCGTGACACTAGAAGCCACATCTTCAGGTGAACATCTGTACAACAATAAATCCAGAAAGAATAACCCTGAGATAATCACTGGCGTGGTAAATTGTTTTAAGACTTAAAAAAGTTAAAGATATTAAAAAAATTACATGAGAATATCTAAATGTAAATACATAAATAAAACATTAGAGCGGAAAAGCTCGGAACTTTGTACCCAACATTCGTTGTCCGTCAGAACGAAACACCGCTAAATGGCGGTATGTCATAGAATAAAACAGTCGAAATAAAACATAATGGATGGGTCCTAAGTATATCATACCATACTAATCCACTGGTAAGGAGAAAATAAATGAAAAACTGTTAAGACCTAACTTTTGGGCTAGAATGAAGAAGTGGTTGCCACAAAGTCGTGGGATGCTATATCTGGTTCAAAAAATGGCTCTAAGCACTATGGGACTTAACTTCTGAGGTCATCAGTCCCCTAGAACTTAGAACTACTTAAACCTAACTAACCTGAGGACATCACACACATCCATGCCCGAGGCAGGATGCGAACCTGCGACCGTAGCGGTCACGCGGTTCCAGACTGTAGCGCCTAGAGCCGCTCGGCCACCCCGGCCGGCCAGCTATATCTGGACCAAACCTGTCAAGTAAATAGCTATTGACGGAATAGCAGATCCTAAACCGCACCTAACGCTTCTCCGATCTATACGGAATCCCGAACAGGGGATGCGGCAGCGTTCTGTGTCATACTCACGACAATGAGTAAACAGTTTGCCTGTGGACTTCTCGGGTCTGCGCTAATGATGCACGGGCTCGACCGGTTGGTTGGTAGTCTTTTGGGGGATACACAAATGGCGAATCAGAACAAGGAATATTGGGGTGGAAAGTACAAAAAAAAAAAATATTAAAAAAGAATCTGTAGAATAACAATATGATAGTGACAGTTCACATATTTTTTCGTTAATAAACGTCCACAAGTAATGCTAAAGCTAGATTGTGTACTGGCGTAAAAGAGGAACATCATTACGGCAACGAAACAGATCTGCCGGCAATGTCAAACTTTAAAAAACTTTATGAACTTTAAAATTGGAAAAAATTATTGTTTCGCAAAACTGATTTAAAAAATTATTCTCTTTGGTAGCTAAAAGGATCCGAGACTGTAGTGAATTTTGATACTTATTAAGAGTAGATATTTAAGTACTAACATTTTGATATTCTCATGTAAAAGTTTTTAATGTTTTTAAATTTTTTAGTAAATCTTAAAATAGTTTACGATACTATTGTATGTCTCAGGGTTGTTATTCCTTCTGAGTTTATTGTTAAACAGATGTTCACCTGAAGATGTGGCTTTTAGTGCCACGAAACGGGTGGTGATCCAATAACAAAGGACTGAATACAGCTGAAGCAGTTTATTAAAACGCAAGGTGACAAAAAGTTTCTGTTAGAGGGCGTTGCTGCAGCGTATAAGCAACGTAGCGCGACTCCGATGCGGGTGTATAAGCACCGACATGCAGACGATGGATTAGTATGACATTTGCGCCTTTCCAACGTGCGTATGCCAAATAAGAAAACGCGAACTATGTCAACGTTATTACACAATACGTCCAAACAGGACTAACATGCCGTTATTCTTTCCTTGCCTACCGAAGGGAAGACACCGGTAGACATCCATCGGAGAATGAAGAATGTGGGTGGGGCAGCACGTGTCTCGAAAACTACCGCTGTGGAACGGTGCGCCAAGTTCCTCGCTGGTCGTCATGACGCACGTCACCACGTCGCAAATGTCGTAACGCAGAAGTTACGCCAACAGAAGTGGGGGTGTCTCGAGCACCCGCCCTGTAGCCCTTATTCCTCCTCACGCTATTATGACGCCTTCGGTTCCTTAAAAAAGACCTTGAAAGGAAGACGATTGCTGTCGGTTCAGGACGTGCAGCAGGCGTTTAACGGACGTCTTCACGCAGCAGGACACCAAACAGGTACCTTCAACCTGGTGTGATGATTGCCTCAATGGCCAGGAGATTTTGCTTGATTTGCATACCGATTCTGGACTGTACGGCCTTCGAATCGATACTCTGGGACGGCCCCTTGCATAACGGACGTGTTCGACCATTTTTAACATGTGAATGTGCGATACGCAACACGAATGTGCAAAGTATCCTAAACTTGGGATTGCCTACTGAGCAATGGAAAATGTGTCTGGAATTAAGAAAAGGGACTGGAATTCGTATAAATAAGACGAAAATTGGGAGAGAACACATTATTTACCAAAATTCCTGCCGGTGCATCATGTAAGAATATGAAGGAAGCTGGGCTAAGTAGCTTATTTGTGAAATCGTGTTAAGAAATGAGACAAACTGCAAAATAATAGGGGATATTGCAAAGAAAGAAGGGCGTGTAAAACTGTCGACCAGAATGAATGGTTCATTGAACTTCACGTGAAAGTAAGTAAAAAAATTAGAATGGCACATGGAAACGAAATCATTTTTAATAAGAAACAAACTCGAATCCGGAAACAAGAAAGCAAAGTGAAATGGAGAACATAGTATGTCTTACGAGGGGATCGGACTGGTAACGTTTCCCTGAACTACTAATGTCGTGACACGCTTGTTCTTGAATGTCACTTGCAAGAAGGAAGACTACGGATAAACTTCCCGCCGAGTTCAAGGTTCTACCAGATCGAGGATAGGACATAACTGAGGAAAGAAATCGAGCGGGTCATTTCACAGTGAAGAACCAAACAAACTGGTACACCTGCCTACTATCGTGTGGGGCCCACGCGAGCACGCAGAAGTATCGCAACACGATATGGCATGGACTCGACTTATGTCTACAATAGTGCTGGAGGAAATTGACACCATGAATCCTGCAGGGTTGTCCATAAATCCGTAAGGATACGAGGGGTGAAAATCTCTTCTGAACAGCACGTTGCGAAACATCCCAGATATGCTCAGTAGTGTTCAGGTCTGGGGAGTTGGGTAACCAGCGGAAGTGTTTAAACTCTGAGTAGTGTTCCTGGAGCCACTCTGTAGCAATTTTGGACGTGGGGGGTATCGCATTGTCCTGCTGGAATTGCCCAAGTCCGTCGGAATGGACAATGGACATGACTGGATGCAGGTGATCAGACAGAATGCTTACTACGTGTCATCTGTCAGAGTCGTATCTGGACGTATCAGGGGTCCCATATCACTCCAACTGGCCACGCCGTAAACAGTTACAGAGCCTCCACCAGCTTGAACAGTCCCTTGGTGACACGCAGGGTCCATGGATTCATGAGGTTGTCTCCATAGGCGTGCACGTCCATCCGATCGATACAATCCGAAACGAGACTCGTCCAAACAGGCAACGTGTTTTCAGTCGTCAACAGTCCAATGCCGGCGAGGCGTAAAGTTTTGTGCCGTGCTGTCATCTAGGGTAAAAGGGTGGACCCTCGTCTCCGAAAGCCCATATCGATGATGTTTCTTTGAATGGTTCGCATGCTGGCTCTTGTTGATTACCCAGCATTGAAATCTGAAGAAATTTGAGGAAGGGTTGCACTTCCGTCACGTTGAACGATTGTTTTCAGTCGTCGTTGGTTCCGTTTTTGCAGTACATTTTTCCGGCTGCAGCGATGTCGGAGATTTGATGTTTTACCGGATTCCTAATACTGGTATTCGCGATACACACGTGAAATTGTCGTACAGGCAAGTCCCCACTCGATCGCTACCTCGAAGGTGCTGTGTCCCATCGCTCGTGCGCCGACCATAACACCACGTTCAAACCAACTTCAATCTTGATAATCTGACATTGTAGCAGCAGTAACCGATCGGTGCCAGACACTTGTTGCCTTATATGTGCTTTTCCGACCGCAGCGTCATATTCTGCCTGTTTACGTATCTCTGTATTTGAATACGCATGCCTGTACCAGTTTCTTTGGCCCTTCAATGTAGAAGAAACATACCGGCAATAGCGGCATTCCCTTCAGTCGTGTTAGGGGAAGAGTGGAAGACCTAATTCTTGCTATTTCAGCGTCTTCACCACTGCACGTCTTAACTCGTTCCTTGCCGAATAGAGACAGACATGTTTATAGTATTTTTACATAAAATCCGATTCCACGCTTCTGTTTGATCTTATGTGATATGTTGTGCAACGTCTGCAAACACTTCAGAAGGAACGCTTTCTGTAAAGAACCGCGCACTAAACCTGTCGCACTCGCGCGGCTACGTGTGTGTTATTACAGGGCCCTACGTGGGAACCGCCCTGCCCCCTCTCACACGGCTAGACGCGAGGCGTTTCCTACTCCACTTTCGTGTTTCATCGACCGCAAATTGGTGGGTCCAGGGCGTGCTTCGTAATTAAGAGTAATAATTCAACGCCCGTCTCGGTCGCGCCATTACGTTTCGAGCCACTCTGCATAATCCGTTACCACGCTCTTCACTCCTGGAAAGTAAACGGCCATCCTTCTCCCAGCTGTCTCTGTCTCCGAGCTGGAAGCGAGCCAGCAGTCCGACGGACCTGCGATCCGAAGACCCAGGATTCAGTTCTTAACATCAGAATCAAACCAGGGGTTAAACCGAATTGTCGTTTCCACTACACGAACAACACACTGCGAATATAATTGCGTAGGCTTCGGCGGCCAGAGTCAGTCGAAATAAAAGTTTTCTGGGTGTGGTACCGCGTCATAATGTATAAAACTACTGCTGCTGGAGAAAAATTTCAGCGAAGCCTGTGTGTTGGCCAAGCAGCCGGTTATGATGAAGCGTAAAATCAGAGAGGCCACCGAAATACTTAAACACCCTTAGAACATGAATAGCCGCCAGCAATCAGAGCCAAACAGACCGCACTGTCAACACGAGGCACGAGCACTAGCAGCGAGTAACTGCCGCCGCGCGGCCGACGGCCAGCAGTTGGTGAACAGCAGCAAACTTCTCATTCGACGGTGGCCACCAATCATGGCACATAACACAAGAGCCAGAAGACAACAGAGATTACACTCTCCCTCCTCAGCAATAACCTATTAAAATAAAGTTCCCTCTCCTTCTTCCTTCAGTGTCCAATGAAACGAAGTATCTTTTTAAAATGGTTCAAATGGCTCTAAGCGCTATGGGACTTAACATCTGAGGTCATCAGTCCCCTAGACTTACAACTACTTAAACCTAACCTAAGGACATCACACGCATCCATGCCCGAGGCAGGATTCGAATCTGCGACCGTAGCAGCAGCGCGGTTCCCGGACTGAAACGCCTAGAACCGCACGGCCACCGCGGCCGGCGTATCTTTTTAAATTATGACGTAATGGCATGAGCAGTGAACAGTAACAAGAAAATATAAGGGACACGGCACGGCTAGAAGGCACCACTAGACCTAGAAGAAAGCCCCTGCAACCGTGGCCGAAACGTTCGTTTTTCTCCAGCAGCAGTAGTTTTATACATTATGACGCAGTACCATACCCAGAAAACTTTTATGTCAACACACCGCGAGACAAAAAAGTTAAGAACCCATAAATCATGGGCGGATGTCATTGTAACTTGGTAGAAGTACGCACCGTCGGCAGATATGTAAATGACTAGATCTCCTATTTCGTTTGGCAGGTACAACACCCATCAGAGTGCATAAGTGTTGTTCGTGTTTTATGTACCTGACAGGGCTCAAAAGGAGCATGGACAACTTCAGACGTTAAGTGGTGACTGTGATGGACACGGAGATGCCGCTACTCGTGTGACGCAGCGTTATCAGCACCAGGCAGACAGCGTCCTCGTTGTGGGTCTCCAACGGGCCAGCTGGTCGAACCGTGCAATGTCTGGATTTGTGTGACATTCAGATGTGACAGGGGCTGTGCTGGCGCCAGCACACATGTGGCACAGAGATTATGAGGGTAACGACAGAGGCCATCGACAAGACTCACTGGAAACGCGCCGCCAACGCCATCTCAGCCACCAGTATTTAGGATAGCTGGCGCAGACTGGAGGGCCAGTTCATTCGGGTTAGCTAGTCAGTTAGTTCGAGCCTGTTCCGCCAGTTAGAGTCTGCATGCCGTGCTGTCCCAGACTGTCACTGAGACAGAGCCGCAGACTTAGGCTCTAGTACAGAGACAGGCAGCACATAGTAACATTAGAGTGAACATAGCGCACTTCTTCTTCGCCGCCATTGAGACTACATGGACTATACTGAAGAGAGCTTGTACCACAGCACATGGAAACTTAAGTAGCTCTTTGTTTACGAATAAACAATCCAGTTATTAGTTGCCAACGCCCCATCTGCACGTTACGACTCCGCCGCTCCGCCGCCGCGAGGAATTGATCAAGTTAGAACACAGTATATTAGTCCGCTTGTTTAAAGAGTCTTATGTCTCAATAAATGACTGTCAGTGGAACCACCAATTACGTCGGCGCGGTTCCTTCCGTCCCTTTAAGACGAACCTGAACATTGTCCCAGCAGATCATCAGTAGGGAAGCCGAGCGAAACCTACTGTTCTTCGACGTGAACCAGGCTGCAATTAAAGCCACTAATCTACGTTTCGGGAGAAGGTTTTCACACGAAATGGAAGGTTGGAAATTTTGTCCTTAATTAATGTATTCTGAAACTTAGGTGAACAAGTATCACTGCCAAGCCCGTGCTAGTCTCAACACAGTCACTCAACAATCCCTTTCACTCACGTTAGCAAGTTTATGGTGCTGCATTTCCCGAACACGTAATAGCTGCAAAAATACTGATTGTTATTGATTGAGAATGCTCGAAAAATATTAAGTCTGTCGGTACCTAATGCAGCCACAGTTTTTACCCACCGACCCGCTCAATATGCCACGCGGAATTTGTCTTTTCTCGTCACAAAATTCACTTAATAATTCAGAAATTTCTACACACCCATCGGAATAATTATGCCGTCACTTTACAACACTTTTGATGTATGAAACACTGCTAGATCCGGCAACTTATCATTTCCATCGGAACTAATGCATGAAGTTATTTACTATTGTTATTTATACCTGAATTAAGTTTCCCTTTACCATAAACTTACTTTACAAATCTATTCTACAAAAATCCCCTTTGTCCACATCCATACTTCTTCGAAATGTTGCCATACTAAATCCCACTACATAACTCGTTAAACAATTACCTTCATATTAACCCTAAACCACACTCACTCATCATTCATACTGATAAAACACATTTATAACATTTTACATGCACAAAAAGACATACTAATACTTTATGAAAATACTAGAACAGTTTATGAAAAACATTCTATTACTGTATTGCACTCTAGTGGGCAGAATCGAAACTAAAATCACAGTCCCCCTATCCAATACTGTCCTCTATCGGCTGATACATGAACTACGTGCGCGTCCAGTCTCTCGTCACCATCTGTCACTCTCCAGCTCTGAGACACATCTCCCACTTAACCGCCTCCAAGGCAGGATCGGTATACGGAGCTACGCCTGACAATGTTTCACTGACACCTCAGCCACTGAGCCAGTATAGAGCCCACTCCACTGCCCAAAAAGTGTCGCTTCCTTCCCACCATCCTTGACAGAATCATGACCTTTGCTCCCCTCTGTCAGTGACGCTCAGTGTGTAGTGTCACTAAAATCCGACCCGTTACACGACGGCTGCGTTTGGGATGGTGCCGTAACTGGGAAGTATGGGCAGCTTGTGAGTGGCGTCGGACCATGGTGAGCGATGAATCACAGGTATGCACCATCTCGGTGGACCATCGTCGGCGAATACGGCGGGGACCTCGGAAGAGGTCCAGTTCGTCTAGTGTTTTGGAGAGACGCCAGTGCTGTTATTTCCAGCGTTATGGTTCGGGGAGCAATCGGGCATGACTTTAGGTCATGGCTGGTAGTGGTTGAGAACACTATGGAACATCGTAAACATCCTGAGTCCTCACACGTTACTTCTCATGTGACAATATTGTGATGTCATTTTCCTAGAGGACAATGCTCCTCTCTACGTACTACTTGATGTTGAAGTACTCCCATGGTTATCAAGATCCGCATGTCTGTCCCCGATATTACGTGTGTGCTAGAGGCTCGAATATCAGCTGCGTCCCAGAGCTACTATCCAGAAAATCAAGGACCACTCACAACAGTTGTTGGCCATCTTGCTTCAGAAGAGCATAAAACGACTTTATGGTAGCGTCTCTAATCGAATCATTGCATGTAAGTAGGCTAGAGCCAATGAATGTCATAGTGAAAAGTTCTTTATTAATCTGACTCAATTTTGTAATCACTTAAATAACATCACATACCCTCTCGGCCCGTGAAGTTGTATTTCGTTTCCTCCTCTCGTTCTGGGCGCTTCACTAATCTGTCAGGCAGTGTATTTCGATGACCGATCCAGTCGTCTTCTTCAGGTGCTGCAAGCTGTGTCGCTACGTGTACTGGCTGCCTGGACTCTAGACGGACTGTATAAATTGTTGTTGGTCCCGTGCTGCTATTTATAACTGTTTGCGAATTTGTCTCCCGACTCCCGCTACGCCTTACGATGGTCCTTTCGTCTTTCACGGTCAACACTAATATTCCGTGAAGCAGACGTTCTCTCAGCGTTTCAATTTACCAGATATAGACTGGGACACTCAGATGTTTAGGACGGGTGGTAGGGACAGAGCATCGAGTGACATTATACTGAGTGCACTATCCGAAAATTACCTCGAGCAATTAAACAGAGAACCGACTCGTGGAGATAACATATTGGACCTATTGATAACAAACAGACCCGAACTTTTCGAATCTGTATGTACAGAACAGGGAATCAGTGATCATAAGGCCGTTGCAGCATCCCTGAATATGGAAGTTAACAGGAATATAAAAAAAGGGAGGAAGGTTTATCTGTTTAGCAAGAGTAATAGAAGGCAGATTTCAGACTACCTAACAGATCAAAACGAAAATTTCTGTTCCGACACTGACAATGTTGAGTGTTTATGGAAAAAGTTCAAGGCGATCGTAAAATGCGTTTTAGACAGGTACGTGCCGAGTAAAACTGTGAGGGACGGGAAAAACCCACCGTGGTACAACAACAAAGTTAGGAGACTACTGCGAAAGCAAAGAGAGCTCCACTCCAAGTTTAAACGCAGCCAAAACCTCTCAGACAAACAGAAGCTAAACGATGTCAAAGTTAGCGTAAGGAGGGCTATGCGTGAAGCGTTCATTGAATTCGAAAGTAAAATTCTATGTACCGACTTGACAGAAAATCCTAGGAAGTTCTGGTCTTACGTTAAATCAGTAAGTGGCTCGAAACAGCATATCCAGACACTACGGGATGATGATGGCATTGAAACAGAGGATGACACGCGTAAAGCTGAAATACTAAACACCTTTTTCCAAAGCTGTTTCACAGAGGAAGACCGCACTGCAGTTCCTTCTCTAAATCCTCGCACAATCGAAAAAATGGCTGACATCGAAATAAGTGTCCAAGGAATAGAAAAGCAACTGGAATCACTCAATAGAGGAAAGTCCACTGGACCTGACGGGATACCAATTCGATTCTACACAGAGTACGCGAAAGAACTTGCCCCCCTTCTAACAGCCGTGTACCGCAAGTCTCTAGAGGAACGGAGGGTTCCAAATGATTGGAAAAGAGCACAGATAGTCCCAGTCTTCAAGAAGGGTCGTCGAGCAGATGCGCAAAACTATAGACCTATATCTCTTACGTCGATCTCTTGTAGAATTTTAGAACATGTTTTTTGCTCGCGTATCATGTCATTTCTGGAAACCCAGAATCTACTATGTAGGAATCAACATGGATTCCGGAAACAGCGATCGTGTGAGACCCAACTCGCCTTATTTGTTCATGAGACCCAGAAAATATTAGATACAGGCTCCCAGGTAGATGCTATTTTTCTTGACTTCCGGAAGGCGTTCGATACAGTTCCGCACTGTCGCCTGATAAACAAAGTAAGAGCCTACGGAATATCAGACCAGCTGTGTGGCTGGATTGAAGAGTTTTTAGCAAACAGAACACAGCATGTTGTTATCAATGGAGAGACGTCTACAGACGTTAAAGTAACCTCTGGCGTGCCACAGGTGAGTGTTATGGGACCATTGCTTTTCACAATATATATAAATGACTTAGTAGATAGTGTCGGAAGTTCCATGCGGCTTTTTGCGGATGATGCTGTAGTATACAGAGAAGTTGCTGCATTAGAAAATTGTAGCGAAATACAGGAAGATCTGCAGCGGATAGGCACTTGGTGCAGGGAGTGGCAACTGACCCTTAACATAGACAAATGTAATGTATTGCGAATACATAGAAAGAAGGATCCTTTATTGTATGATTATATGATAG
This sequence comes from Schistocerca americana, assembly GCF_021461395.2. NCBI lineage: Eukaryota > Metazoa > Arthropoda > Insecta > Orthoptera > Acrididae > Schistocerca > Schistocerca americana. The sequence continues at coordinate 984,487,859 of NC_060121.1, forward strand.
CGGAACAAACACTGGTACCAGTTACTTCTGTAAAATATCTGGGAGTATGCGTACGGAACGATTTGAAGTGGAATGATCATATAAAACTAATTGTTGGTAAGGCGGGTGCCAGGTTGAGATTCATTGGGAGAGTGCTTAGAAAATGTAGTCCATCAACAAAGGAGGTGGCTTACAAAACACTCGTTCGACCTATACTTGAGTATTGCTCATCAGTGTGGGATCCGTACCAGGTCGGGTTGACGGAGGAGATAGAGAAGATCCAAAGAAGAGCGGCGCGTTTCGTCACTGGGTTATTTGGTAACCGTGATAGCGTTACGGAGATGTTTAATAAACTCAAGTGGCAGACTCTGCAAGAGAGGCGCTCTGCATCGCGGTGTAGCTTGCTCGCCAGGTTTCGAGAGGGTGCGTTTCTGGATGAGGTATCGAATATATTGCTTCCCCCTACTTATACCTCCCGAGGAGATCACGAATGTAAAATTAGAGAGATTAGAGCGCGCACGGAGGCTTTCAGACAGTCGTTCTTCCCGCGAACCATACGCGACTGGAACAGGAAAGGGAGGTAATGACAGTGGCACGTAAAGTGCCCTCCGCCACACACCGTTGGGTGGCTTGCGGAGTATCAATGTAGATGTAGAATGTAGATGTAGATGTGATGGCCGGCTAGGTTTCAATAAATTCCGTGCCGGATCCCCAAGAATTGTTTAAATTGAGTTCTCCATCCCTGTTTATAAGGTTCCGACCTATTTATTTAGACAGACTCCTCAATAGAGCTGTCCCAGAAACTTGGCATTTGTACCACGATACTGATGTCATCAAATTTCGTTTCATGGTGACATTCTAATAGTCTGCTCCTCGAACGACATGTCATATTCACATTGGATGCGGTACACACCCGGCTCTCAGAGAACTACATCTTCTTTGACACTGCAGACGAAAGTGGGTAATTAGTTTTGGTTGTATGGTAATGTATTGTTACATTTACTGGTCTTTTGTCTGTGTCGTAATGTGAAGTTGAGCTTGTGATTAGAGAAACAGTTAATCTCGTGTAAGGTCGCAAGTGAAATCCTAATTATTGAAAACTGATCAGCAATGCAAAAGTTAATCAGAAATGCAACATTAAATTGTGTACTGCAACGCTCATGGCGAGAGTACAGTCCTGTTAAATTTAAGAAAACTGTCCTGTTACCAATACGACAACGAATCTGACCGTGAGAAAAATATTAAATATAAATGACTACAAAAAATTCCCTGTCTGAAAAGTATGTCACTGTTGAAATGTTAGTTGTTATGACACACAAAAGTAGGACACATTCTGAGAGGGGTCACCAACTTAATATTGGAGGGCAGCGTGGAGGGTAAAAATCGTATAGAGAGACCAGGAGATGAACATAGTAAGCTGATTCAGAGTAGTAGTTTCTTGGAGATGAAGAGGTTTGCACTGGATAGGATAGCATGGAGAGCGGGAGTCTTCGGGCTGTAGACAACTTCAACAACATCACAAGTAAATTTTGGATGGCCTACCTGTTTGCGCAATCAATAAACGCTGTGCTGCTGCTACTCCAAACTACTGCGGCTGCTGCTTCAATGCTAGCTAAAAAATAAAAATTCAAACTACTCGTGATGTGCAAAGCGTGCTTCAGACTAGAGAGACATCTACAAAACTTCGGTGCTAATAAATTTCATTACTGCAATGACCACTGTCAATTAAAGTCTCTTATTGAGAAACTTGGCAGAGTGAAATAATGTCTGTAAAACTTGAAATAAAGGGACGAATGCTGATTGATGGAAAAACAATAAAGTAACTATACTAACAAAGCTTTACATCACTAAGGCCAAATATTTTAACTCTTGAAATATTAAAAATTCACTTTAGATCAGTAGTGGAAAAACCTGAAAAAATTATCTTTAATTTCTTACAAACATGTATGCTATCTACCTTTGAAGAAAAATCAGTAAATTGCACATTGCTAACGTTATCATAAAAATATCCGATTCTAAATCCATGGCTAAATTAATTACTATGCCTGCATGTCTCTGCACATGCGTTATTACAGTACCATTTGAAGTCATCTGAATGAATTTGCAAAATATCTCTCCACAAATGGCGAATAACGTAAGAAAATCATTGCTGACACACACCACGGCCTAATCACATCTTACTCAATCACGAGATACATCTCGACTCCTCCTCTCTCTGTCTGTCTGTCTGTCTCTCTCTCTCTCTCTCTCTCTCTCTCTCTTTCTCCAAAGCCGGCCGCGGTGGTCTAGTGGTTCTAGGCGCGCAGTCTGGAACCGCGCGACTGCTACGGTCGCAGGTTCGAATCCTGCCTCGGGCATGGATGTGTGTGATGTCCTTGGGTTAGTTAGGTTTAAGTAGTTCTAAGTTCTAGGGGACTGATGACCACAGATGTTAAGTCCCATAGTACTCAGAGCCATTTTGAACCTTTCTCCAAAACTGCACTCCACTCACAAGCAAAAAGATTCTACTAACAGTCTGTCGCAGCATAACCTCTTTGGCAGAATGTTTCCCGCTATTACTCAGATGCTATTGAAGCTTTATGTTTCAGAGTGACGTCCAAAATATTACCAAAATTACAATTTTCTGTATAAAACAAAGTCATTACACAGAGAAGACCGAAGATGACGATGACGATGACGTTTCGTTGGGCGCTCAACTGTGCGGTCACCGGCGCCCAAGAGAAGACCGTAAACGGCGGCGAAATACACTGGATCCCATGTTTCAGAAAAAGACTACAGATATTTCCGGATACTGGACCAGCATGACGTAGACAAGCGGGTCTTGGTTTTTGTTTCTCTGTCTCGGTGTCAATCTCTTTCCTAGGCGCTCATGATTTTGACTGTAACGCTCACTCAGTCGGACGATCGGGGTACCTACTCCTGCGAACAGTATTGGTAGTCGTTGCAAATCATCGGGCAGGCTCTCGTTGTCTGATAGCGTTAGAGCTCAAGTCACCAGAGTATTTACACCGAGTTTCTTGGTGACGGATGGTGATGGATTAAGACGTGGAGATAAGAGGTTAGTGGGCATGGGCTTTCTATATGCACTGCGACCCACGGATCCGTCCGGTCTCCTCTTAACTAAGACGTCAACGAGAGTTAGCTGCCTCTCTTTTTTAAGTTCGATCATTAATTTTATGGTAGGATGTACAGGAAGTACCTAACTTTTTTCATTGCATGTGACCAAACCACAAATGCCTCATTGTTCCTTTCCATGGCAGACGTGTTACGTGTGACAAAGATCAACTATTTTAATGATCCTTCTTTTCATAGAATTCATGACTCTCCCAATGTAGCTCTACACGAATTTCTATCCTTCACCATGTTTCAGTTATACTGGTGTACGAAATGTCTAACATATCGCTCTAGAATGCCAATGAAGAATAGTTTGAGGTTTCGGTGATATTAATTTTTTAGGGACGTTACTTTGTCTCATACGGGGCAGAAATGGTTCGAATTCACAGTATGTTGTTGTTGTTGTGGTCTTCAGCCCTGAGACTGGTTTGATGCAGCTCTCCATGCTACTCTATCCTGTGCAAGCTTCTTCATCTCCCAGTACCTACTGCAGCCTACATCCTTTGAATCTGCTTAGTGTATTCATCTCTTGGTCTCCCTCTACAATTTTTACCCTCACGCTTCCGTCCAGTACTGAATTTGTGATCGCTTGATGCCTCGGAACGTGTCCTACTAACCGATCCCTTCTTCTAGCAAAATAGTGCCACAAATTCCTCTTCTCTCTAATCCTATTCAGTACCTACTCATTAGTTACGTGATGTACCAATTTAATCTTCAACATTCTTCTGTAGCGCCACATTTCGAAACCTTCTATTCTCTTCTTGTGCAAACTATTTATCGTCCATGTTCCACATCAATACACGGCTACACTCGATACAAATATTTTCAGAAAAGGCTTCCTGACACTTACATCTATATTCGATGTTAACAAATTTCTTTTCTTCAGAAACACTTTCCTTGCCATCACCAGTCTAGATTTTATATCCTCTCTACTCCTACCATCCTCAGTTATTTTGGTGCCCAAATAGCAAAATTCATCTACTACTTTAAGTGATTTATTTTCTAACTAATTCCCTCAGCGCCAACTGATTTAATTCGGCTACATTATATTATCCTCGCTTTACTTTCGTTGATGTTAAGGTTATATTCAACTTTTAAGACACTGTCAAATTCCGTTGAACTGTTCTTCGTAGTTCTTTGCTGTCCCTGACAGAACTACAATATCATCGATAAACCTGAACGTTCTTATTACTTCTCCCTGGATTTTAATTCCTACTCCAAATTTTCCTTTCATGACCTTGAATACCTGTTCAATGTACAGATTAAATAACACCAGAGAGAGAGTACACAACACTGTCTCACTCCCTTCTTAACGATTGGTTCCCTTTCATGCCCCTCGACTCTTATAACTGCCTTCCGGTTCCTGTGCAAATTGTAAATAGCCTTTCACTCTCTGTATTTTACCCCGGCCAGCTTCAGAATTTCAAAGAGAGCATTCTAGTCAACATTATCAAACGCTTGCTCTAAGACTACAAATGCTATAATCCCCACTTTGTCTAACATTACCCTATCCATTTCCGTTTTTAAATTTTGTAACTTACCTGCCCCATTAAGGAATCTGACATTACACGCTCGGAACTGAAGAACGCCGGTTTTGTTTCTCCTGATAACGACGTTTTCCTGAGTAGTCCCCGCCTGGAGATCCGAATGGAAGACTATTTTACCTCCGGAATATTTTACCCAAGTGGACGTCATCATCATTTAACCATACAGTAAAGCTGCATGCCCTCGGGAAAAATTACGGCTGTAGTTTCCCCTTGCTTTCAGCCGTTCGCAGTACCAGCACAGCAAGGCCATTTTGGGTTATGTTATAAGGGCAGATCAGTCAATCGGGCTGACTGTTGCCCCTGCAACTACTGAAAAGGCTTCTGCTCCTCTTGAGGACGCAGACGTTTGTCTGGCCTCTCAACAGATACCCCTCCGTTGTTGTTACACCTAGGTATGGCTATCTGCATCGCTGAGGCACGCCAAAGTTAACGTCCATGGATCATGGGGCGGGGGATTCTCAGTCAGCGAAAAACCAGACGTGGAAAGCGCGAGTCGCTGATGTCGAACGCGGAGTCCGACATGGGTAATCTGGCGTTGCAGCCGCGGAGGAGCTTCTTTCCCAGAGAGTTGGAAGCTGCGACACTTCCTGGGGAAGTTACGATACTCTGTTACGTTTCTGACCAGGTCTTGAGGACAGCCAGCGGACTGCCTTTTAAAAAGGTTTGTGGCACTGTAACGTCTACGCTCGGGCGTACGTTAACTCTTTAAAGCCTGTACTATGGTAAGTTGACGGGCTTCACCTTATAAGAAAGGATTTTTAGTAAATATGTTGACCGCGTGTACCTGAATGGAGGCAAAATCAGACTTACACCCACTCAGTAACAACAATGATACGTCAAGCAAGTCTAAAGTGCAACTACACGTTAGGACGGGCAAGAAACATACACAGCAGATGCTACCAATTGTTAATAATACGGTCGCCAGCCTAATAAGGCATTAACTGAGTTTCTTCCCTGTACAAGTTGATGTACGTTCGTGTAAAACAACACGTTATAACACTGCATAATATAGTAAATTTTAGAACCAGAAAAATCTACTGATCTAATATTTTCCCTTTCTATACTAATTTGGACAAACTATAAATACACAACATTACACTATAATGATTACTACAAACTGCGTTTTGTCTATTGATCCGACTGAAATCGGGCATAGGTTACCCTAGAAATAGCACTTTTGAAACACACATACATTGTCAATTTTAAGAAGGGTAAAACACTGATAAATTTAGGTTTTATATTGACTTTAACTTTGCAGGTCAAATCAGTTCAGTACACTCCAGAATTTAAATGAATAGAAAAGAAAAGGGGGGGTTGGGGGGGGGGGCCTGAAACTGTAATTGTCACTGTATTGAAATTCTTTGACTATTGAACTCATTAAGCACTCAAGGTTTCCAATATATGAATTACTACTCTTTTTGTCTTATTTCTTGCTTATTTAACTACCATTATTTTTGTCTCAAATTAATTATACTTCATTACTAAACCAATTTCAACATTATCTTCCAACTTTGTCAGACCTATGTTCTTTACTTGTATATTCATTAACAATAAAGTTCCTTAAACATCATTCTAGCATAGATAGGTCTGCAGGTGATTCTTATTAACATAAACTTTAAATCTTCATTTCGTGACACTCGGATTGCACAACATGTGGAAAGGATCCTGTCTAGGTTAGTGATGAGGATAATTAAATGATAGGACAATTCTGGTAAAAGTTAAAATGTTATTGAACAGTCAGGAACAAAAGTAATACTGGTCCACACGAATACAGTACTAAATGTTTCAACCTGTTCGTGTCGATGCGGCGGTTGGCGGGCGGCGAGATGGCGAGGCGCACAGCACACGTACAATCACAGCTATGGCTCTAGATGTATCGGCACTTTGCTTCTTCTTAGCGTCGCAATACTTTTCCATTTAGTGCCTATGGAATATAGCCATGCTGTATAGTCGTCGGAAACGGCACATCCGAGGCTCAATGAAATCACGTTTTCCAGGAGAGACTCCTCGATCCAGAGCGTGTTTCTCAGATCGATGCCCAACTCCGACTTCCACTGCTGAGCCCGTTATGCCGTGCAGCGCCCGTGTGCATTTTCCCGCGCTCGCCTGCCATCCACCTTTTACCGCTCCCCTACAGACAGGGTATTCACCAAAGGTTTTGCACTCCACGTATCCTAATACATTACCTACGTATGGACCAGGCGCACAATTACAATTTTAAACATGTTACAATAGATTCAACATGGGTTACACTTCAATTCTGTTATAGCATTGCTTGAAATTTGACATAAATATTAATATTCGCATCGAAAGTTGCTTACAGTTTCTTTAACATAATGACACGAAAAGAAAAAGAAATGAAATCAAAACATTGTTTACACTAATTTATCGAAATTCAGAAGAAAAAATTATTATATGTACAGTTGTTGTTTAAGGAAGATGCAGAGCTTTTTATACCTTTGTAGCGAAGAAAGTTACAAGAGTGGCAAACATGCTGATTGATGTCTCCCTGGTGGCTAAGGAACATTTGCTTGGTACGTTTTTATTTTGCTCCTGGAAAAAAAATTGTGTGGGGGATGGTCAAGATTATTGAAACAACATTAGTTGTTGTCGATACATGTTGGAGGAATCTGAAGTAAGTCTCGTTCCGTTTTCTTTTGAAGCCTGCAGAACATGAATTCGTGCTGGACGTCGCCATATAGCCATATACCATTCGCGAGTTAGGGAAAGGCTTTCGGAACGAGGTGTAGTCATCGGTCGGTGAAATATGCGGCCGCTTTAGCCTCGCTTCTTATTGGGCGGCGGTGGCCGGCGACGTGTGGCGAACGCCTGCGAGGCTGCGCACGCCACGCCACGGGGGAACCGCCCCACCCCGACCACCTAGCGCCGTGTTAATTGCATTTGCATATTCATCAGTGCTGACTTCATCCGTTTCTTTTTTAACGAATATCTTTCAGTAGGCCCTACACTCTCTTAGTCAACCGCTGGTTTCGGAAATTATGTGCGACACCGAACTCATAAACTATACAGCGCGGTATATTCAGTATATACTGTTCGAAAATCCACAACCGTACAAATGTGCAACGTCTGGGCAAGTTCTTGCACAGGATCAATCGCTCATCACTGCTTTCGTAAATTTTCATTGTTGTTTCTAACTCGTCAGAAAAACTGAATTGGTTGTTTTTGAAACCCCGTAAGTCACGTAATGTAACCTTGTGAGCAAACTGATAAAAACTGCTGAATAAACTAAAAAGTATTTGTAAACTGTTTTACCTCTGAGGGTTACTAGTCACGGAAAGACGTGATGGAACTATGATACACGCCGGTCGCAGTGGCCGAGCGGTTTTAGGCGCTGCAGTCTGGAACCGCGCGACCGTTACGGTCGCAGGTTCGAATCCTGCATCGTGCATGGATGTGTGTGATGTCCTTAGGTTGGTTAGGTTTAAGTAGTTCTGTGTTCTAGGGGACTGATGACCTCAGAAGTTAAGTCCCATAGTGCTCAGAGCCATTTGAACCATTTTTGAACTATGATATGAACTTGAATTACATGTTAAATTTCCCCATAGTCGAATTAAGTCGGGCGATGCTGAGGGAATTAGATTGGGAAATGAGACACTTAAAGTAGTAAATGAGTTTTACTATTTGGGCACCAAAATAACTGATGATGGTAGGAGTAGAGAGGATATAAAATGTAGACTGGCAATGGCAAGGAAAGCCGTTTCTGAGGAAGAGAATTTTGTTAACATCGAGTATAGATTTAAGTGTCAGGAAGTCGTTTCTGAAAGTATTTGTATGGAGTGTAGCCATGTATGCAAGTGAAACATGGAAGATAAATAGTTTGGACAACAAGAGAATAGAAGATTTCGAAATATGGTGCTGCAGAAGAAAGCTTTATATTAGATGGGTATATCACGTAACTAATGAGGAGGTGTTGACTAGAATTGGGGAGAAGAGAAATTTGTGGCACAACTTGACTAGAAGAAGGGATCGGTTGGTAGAACATGTTCTGAGGCATCAAGGGATTAACCATTTAGAAATAGAGGGCAGGGCGGAAGGTAAAAATCGCAGAGGGAAACCAAGAGATGAATACAGTAAACAGATTCAGAAGGATGTAGGTTGCAGTAGGTAGTGAGAGATGAAGAAGCTTGCACAGGATAGAGTAGTATGGAGAGCTGCATCAAACCAGTCTCTGGACTGATGACCACAACAACAACAAAGTTCAAAGCTCTGTGAATCACGGGATTATAGAATTAAATGCTCAATATTTTGTTACGTCTTAGGGAAGAAACAAAATTCATACTCAGAGGATGTATTGATGGGTGCATCTGCTTCCTTTTTTGAAAATGTAAAATTCTCCCTGGGAATTAAATGTTCGATGAGATTTTGGGATTGCAGCCGGTCATCGTAACCTTCACATCCACGACATTTCAACTGGACACCTGCCACTCATCTTGAGATGAGTCATTGAAGACTGACGAAGACGGCGGAGCGGAGAACGTCTTCGTGCGATGACTCACCTTAAGATGAGTGGCAGGTGTCCAGTTGAAATGTCGTGGATGTGAAGGTTACCACGACCGGCTGCAATCCCGATATTTCTTCTAACAATGCTTCATTTTTGGTTGGTTTTATTCTGGATTCTAATACACAGTATTAATCCCGGGTCATTTGGCTACAGAGCCCCATTTTTCAACATAATCCCCAATCAGTGCCGACGGCCTCACGCCTCCTTCGTGGAGAGGGCCTGTACGGCACCACTCTACTAGTCGACGACGAAGTCAACGTGTTGCCACAGCAATAACCTTCCTATCTTCTCAGTTTCATGTGGAGTACATCCTTAGTTGGGATGCTCCTTCGTTGCTTTTTTATGGTCTTCTCCTAGGTGGCAAGGAACCCACCGGGCTCACACCTCTGAGTGCCCCAGCTGCTGGAAGAGTGTGTCAGCGCTACCAATACAATCGTCCACTCTGCGTCGCTGAGGCACACAAACCTTCACGCCAACGGCAACGTCCAGCAGCGAGGTGTTTGATTGCGATCCCTCGATCACCTCGAATGAGACTGTCCGCACGTTTCAACATCGAAGAAGGCACAGCTGGGTATGGCAGGTCGACACGCCGGAGACTGGCCAGGTTTGCGCGACCTTGTTGCGATGCTGACAGACGCCTCGCCCAACGACTCAGCGTGCTTTTGTTCACGGTCAGACCTCCGTAGATATTCTGCAGGCGCTTATCAACATCTGCGATGCTCTGGTTTCCCGCCAAAAGAAACTCATTGACAGCTCTCTGCTTGGAACGAACCCCCTTCGCCGGCCGGAGTGGCCGAGCGGTTCTAGGCGCTACAGTTTGGAACCTCGTGACCGCTCCCGTCGCAGGTTCGAATCCTGCCTCGGGCATGGATGTGTGTGATGTCCTTAGGCTGGTTAGGTTTACGTAGTTCTACGTTCTAGGGGAATGATGACCTCAGCAGTTAAGTCCCATAGTGCTCAGAGCCATTTGAACCCCCTTCAGAGACTCCATTTTGATGGCTACGTATAGCGCCGCTAGCTATCGGAACTTCATAGAACCATAGGGACTGAATCGGAAATATCCGATAATGTCCCACAACAAATTACGCATTTTTTGAACCGAAACTGGATGCGAAAAAAAATGTGTAGCATTACTTGACGAAACTCTCTCGTATATAGTATTCCAAACACATTTAATTTTCATCTCATTATACATGTATCACTCTAACTTCTTAAGATTCTCCACTTATTTTATATCCGTTGGAAGATTACTAGAGTGTATCACTTCTCTGAATCGTAATTGCGTTGGGCTCACAGTACAGTAGTCTGAATATGTGACGTACAAGGACATTAATCCAATATCTCGCCTTATTTACAACAAATTTTTCTCTCGAGTAAACACAGTGGTTATATTGTGGTACTTGAAACGATATTTCCCCACAACGAGATATTTCTCTATCGAGGGATTCAATACGTAGGGCAACTTTCATGTATAATCGAGGCCACTGAGTTCTGTATACAACAATATCATTACTTCTGCAAGGTTAAATGGGAATCTACATACACACATCAAAAAATGTTTTGCATCACCCCGGTTCCCAGAACTCTTGAAGATAGATGTTGAGATATTGTATCACAGACACAGTCCCTCTCACTGTTCAGAGAAGTCACTAAACCCACCAAAAGATGTAAGCAACCACGCATGAGCAGCGCCTATTAGACGGAGGGGATCCAACAGGCGATGAGTTCCAGTCATTCCACCAGGAAGGAGGTATACGGCTTGTGTTGTCTTTAGTTCAACCATGCCTGGACGGCCGATACCGCTGTTCGATCACGTCCACATTGTTACTTCGTGTCAGAAAGGTCTCTCAACAAGGGAAGTGTCCAGGCGTGTCGGAGCGAATCAAAGAGATGTTGTTCGGACATGGAGGAGATACAGAGAGACAGGAACAGTAGATGACATGCGTCTCTCAGGCCGCCTAAGGGCTACTACTGCAGTCAATGACCGCCACCTACGGATTATAGCTCGGAGGGACCCTGACAGCAACGCCCCCCTGTTGAATAATGATTTTAAGGCAGCCAAAGGACGCCGTCTTACGACTCAAACTGTGCGCAGTAGGCTGCATGATGCGCAACTTCACTACCGACGTCCATGGTGAGGTCCATCTTTGCAACCATGACACCATGCAGGGCGGTACAGATGGGCCCAACGACATGCCTAATGGACCGTTCAGGACTGGCATCACGTTCTCTTCACCGATGAGTGTCGCATATGCCTTCAACCAGACAATCGTCGGAGACGTGTTTGGAGGCAACCTGGTCAGGCTGGACGCCTTAGACACACTGTCCAGCGAGTGCATCAAGGTGGAGGTTCCCTGCTGTTTTGGGGTGGCATTATGTGGGGCCGACGTACGCCGCTGGTGGTCATGGAAGGCGCCCTAACGGCTGTACGAGACGTGAATGCCATCCTCCGACCGATACTGCAACCATATCGGCAGCATATTGACGAGGCATTCGTCTTCATGGACGACAATTCGCGCCCCCATCGTGCACATCTTGTGAATGACTTCCCTCAGGATAACGAGATCGCTCGACTAGAGTGATCAGCATGTTCTCCAGACATGAACCCTATCGTACATGCCTGGGATAGATTGAAAAGGGCTGTTATGCATGACTACATAACCCACCAACCACTCTGAGGGTTCTACACCGAATCATCGCTGAGGAATGGGAGAATCTGGACCAACAGTGTCTTGATGAATTTATGGATGGTATGCCACGACGAATACAGGCATGCATCAATGCAAGAGGACGTGCTACTGGGTATTAGAGGTAACGGTGTGTACAGCAATCTGGACCACCACGTCAGAAGGTCTCGCTGTATGGTGGTACAACATGCAATGTGTGGTTTTCACGAGCAATAAAAAGGGCGGAAATGATGTTCATAAGTATCTCTGTTCCAATTTTCTGTACAGGTTGTGAAATCCTCGGAACAGAGGTGAAGCAAAACTTTTTTTGAGGTGTCTATTATTCGTGGAGGCATTAGTAACCTTTATCCTATAGTCGATCATTATGTACATCCTATCACATTTCCTTAACTTACTCTTGATAGCACATAAGCCTCTGTCCCAAGGAAGGAAGGAAGGAAGGAAAGAATCGCCTATCACTGGCAAATATTGGTCTATAGAATCAAATTAGTCTCTGAAAAGTGCAAGAAGGACTCTCACTATAGTATTATTCCTGTTTTGCGTGTGACAGCCATCCGAGGATATGTGCAAATGTTTCACACTTCTAGGAATACCTTTAACTAAGTTGCACAAAAGTCAATGACTTACGGAGTTTCAAAATGAAATCAAATATTAAGTTACTCCACTTGCGCAGTTTCTACACATAATAAAGCATCTACGATTCAACTTTCATTCTGTCACATAAAAGAGAGCTATCAAAAAGAGCGATATGAGGTATTTTAAACGACGCTATGCTGCGTTATTCCTGCAGTTACGGTAACACCGTCACAATAATTTTGCAGCTGTACGTAGGTGCCTACGAGAAACCGGATTCCTCCTTTATAAGTGAAGATCTTGGTCACACGAGGTAGGACATAACGACCGATCTGACAGAGAATGGGTTACAAGCGACAGCAGTAGTGGGTGAGCTTCACGAACTCTGAACTCAAACCGAGCGAGGTGGCGCAGTGGTTAGCACACTGGACTCGCAATCGGGAGGACGACGGTTCAATCCCGCGTCCGGCCATCCCGATTTAGGTTTTCCGTGATTTCCCTAAATCGCTCCAGGCAAATGCCGGGATGGTTCCTTTGAAAGGGCACGGCCGACTTCCTTCCCTAATCTGATGAGACCGATGACCTCGCAGTTTGGTCTCTTCCCCCAAACAACTCCAACCCCTCTGAACTCAAACCTAACAAGTGCTTTCAGAATCTTATACGAATCATAGCTGCACTCGTATCATCCACAGAAGGTGCAGTTATTGCAACTTACCTGTCGACCAGAGTTTCGAAACTGCTTCCTACAGCAATGCGCAGAAAACCACAGTGCTGTTTACAGACGAGCTCATGTTTACAAGGGAGGAGATGATGAAAAGCTGCGATAGCCGTGTGTAGGATGACGAAAACATCCACGCACTAATGTTTCTTTAAAGTCAGTACCGCCATTACACTGTTGTTTATTTACAGTGTTACATTTACACTTACACAATCATGATTTCGTCTTCAAAGTGCCATTGTCAAGTGTTTTAGCGTTATACAGTACCTAGGATGGCATACTGTCGTATTAGGCACTGTAGGACACTTAAAACACGTGATAATGGTAATTTGAAGCCGAAATCATGATTGTGTAAGTATAAATGTAACAGTGTAAATACACAACAGTCTAATGGCGGTACTGACTTTAAAGAAATATATTATGAATGTGGCCCCGCACTACGCAAAAATTATTACGCACTTATGTGTCAATCCTTTCGCTGTGATTGTATGGGGTATAGTGTCAACGGCTAAACTGGCACCATAGAGCCGCGTAAAGAAACGTTCCCTCAAGATGTTCTCTCAAACTTCCAAGAAGCTGTCTCGCTGAGAATTGGTTAGCTTATGATGACGGGGCGTCGGCACACTTTGACTTTCGGGAGGACGGCGGTTCAATCCCGCGTCCGGCCATCTTGATTTAGGTTTTCCGTGATTTCCCTAAATCACTCCAGGCAAATGCCGGGATGGTTCCTCTGAAAGGGCACGGCCGACTTCCTTCCCAATCCTTCCCTAATCCGATGAGACCGATGACCACGCTGTCTGGTCTCCTTCCCCAAAAACAACCAACCAACCAACACTTTGACTTCCATGTTAGGAATGAACTGGTCGTGGTGGTCGTATTCCATAGTCATTTCCGTCAGTAGAGATGATACCAACGAAAATCTTCTTCTGAGAGTATGTGAACAGCCTAATGGAGCTGTTTGCCGTAACTGTCGTAGCTGCGGAAGTACTACGCCGAACTACTTGTATTCTGAAGCAAGGCGGCTTGTAGAGCGTCGCTGTGTACTCTAACGTAATCATGACGGTGAGATTTTGAATAATAACAGTACGAGAACAGTTCTGCGTTTGTTACTTCTTGTAAAGTAACAGAACAGATTGTGCATACTACGATAAAAATGTTCGTGTTTCGTGTGAGTGTTGTTACATCGCTCTATGTCCTGTGATGTACGTTTTGGTGAGGTCGTGTTAAGGAATTTTTCACTGTTGTGATGGTACTTTCATAGGAACAATAATTGCATTATTACTCTTTAACGATCCACTTTTTTGTCAGAAGCAGTATATATTCCACTTGTTCATATAATGGTTAAATTGTAAGCGGATCTTCAGCTGTACACATTAACGCTTGTCATGCATGTTCCTTATATCATCCACCCTCCTTTCATTTGGTCGTAGTCTAGGTCATCCATTCGCCTGGCTACAAGTCCCACCCACATCCACTTCTGTTTCATTTCACTCTTCATCACTCTTCAGTTTATACCGTTAGCCAGTTGTCTGCGTTCCTGCCTCATAAGGTAATTTCCAATATACGTTTTTCCATCGCTCGCTGAGGAATTCTTTTTGCATGATTGTTTACTAAAAAGTCTCTGCCTCACTTCCATAAGCGATAACTAGTAAAACGGACTGATTAGTTTCTAGCTACATCGGAATTTTAATTTTGAAAAAACTGTTTAGGCTGCCAACAACATTTTCGCTCTCTCTTCCCTTATCTTTATTCATAGGTAGTAATTATGTGATTTCCAGTGACCCTTTTATTCGTCGTACTGCGAATTCGTGGGGTGTTTTGCCTTTGGTATTTTCATGTAGTTGTATAGTATTGTCAGAGTGTATCAGTCATCGTAGTAGAAAATTATCACTCTGAATTTTAGAACCCTGGTCTGGTAATGACTGAGCAGGAAACTGTAATAAAAATGAGAGAATTTTATATATACATCTTCTATCTATACACATACATTTTACAAATTAAAGTGTCCTGCCACGATTTATGTCTATATGTTTGGGATAATTTCACGATCTGTTGTAGGGATTTCGATATAGTTTGCGCTGATGGATCTCAGGTCAATTCCATGTTCCTAGATTTCCAGAAGGCTTTTGATACCGTTCCTCACAAGCGACTATTTATCACATTGCGTACATATGGAGTATCGTCTCAGTTGTGTGACTGGATTCGTGATATCCTCTCAGTGAGGTCACAGTTCGTAGTGATAGGCGGTAAATCATCGAGTAGAACAGAAGTGATATTTGTCGTTCCGCAAGGTAGTGTCATAGGCTCTCTGCAGTTCCTGATTTACATAAATGATCTAGGTGATAATCTGAGCAGCCCCTTAGACTGTTTGCAGATGACGCTGTAATTTACCATCTAGTAAAATCATCACACGATCAATTCCAGTTACAAAATGACCTAGAGTGAATTTCTGTATGGTGGGAAAAGTGGCAATTGGCACTAAACAAAGAAAAGTGCTAGGTCATCCACACGGGTACTAAAAGAAATCCGATAAATTTTGGGTATACAATAAATCGCACAAATGTAAGAGCCGTCAATTCGACTAAATACCGAGGAATTAGGATTACGAGCAACTTAAATTGGAAAGACTACATAGAAAAAAATTGTGGGGAAGGCGAAACAAAGACTGCGCTTTCTTGGCAGAACACTTAGAAGATGCGGCAAACCCACTAAAGAGACAGCCTACATTACACTTGTCGGTCCTCTGCTGAAATATTGCTACACGGTGTGGGATCCTTACCAGGTAGGATTGACGGAGGACATCGAAAAAGTGCAAGGAAGGGCAGCTCGTTTCGTGTTATCGCGCAACAGGGGCGAGAGTGTCACTGATAGGATACGCGAGTTGGGGTGGCAGTCACTGAAACATAGGTGGTTTACTTTGTGGCGAGATCTATTTACGAAATTTCCATCACCGACTTTCTCTTCCGAATGGGAAAATATTTTGTTGACACCCACCTATGTAGGGGGTAACGATCATAATAATAAAATAAGAGAAACCATAGCTCGAACGGAAAGATTTAAGTGTTCCTTTTTCACACGCGCCGTTCGAGAGTGGAATGGTAGAGAAGTAGCATGAAAATCGTTCGATGAACCCTCTGCCAGGCACTTAAGTGCGAATTGCAGAGTAACCATGTAGATGTGGATGTAGATGGATAGAGTGATCTACGAAGAACGTTTGTGTGTATAATTTACAAATATTTCGTTCTAACTGGGTGAAGTGTGATGAATTAAAGTCCCCTTTGCTGTCAAAACGATACCATTGCCATCTGGCAAGTGAGTCGCTCATCTGCCTGGAGTCATTCGTACAGGCGAAAGGCCACCCGATTTCAACAATGGCCTGGCTCGAGTTACCCCCGCCGGGAGACCGGGCCGACTTCCTAAATGGCCGCCAGTGCAGGATGTATCAGTTATAGAGGTGATAAGATCGGATATTTTTGGTACAGATTTGACCGAACATGCGCTGCAGTCAGACGGACTGGCCGGTGCGGTAGCTTGGACATGGATCTGTTCTTTATGTCTGATGAAACCTGGTTCCACATGAGTGGTTATGCCAACCCGCAGAATCACAGGTTCTGGGCAGCGGGATATCTGCGTAACTTCGACGAAACACAACACTATTGCATTATCGAAAGGTCTGGGTTTGGTGTGCAGTGTCGGAACGCCGCGTAGTTGATCTCATCTTCGTTCATCAGAAGCTGACTTCAGCGTGGTACATTGCCAAGAAGTTGAAACCATTTGTGACAGCATTAACGAAGGAGGAAAAGACCGAGAGTTACTTCCAACAGGATGGAGCGACTGCCCATACAGCTGGCCACACCTCGAAGCAAATTGATACGAGCTTCACGTCTTACAGAGCTATTAACAGAGGTCAGTCTGGTCGTGGCCCTAGTTGGCCACCCAGGTCACGTGATCTGTCACTGTGCGATTACTTTTTGCGGGGAGGCCTCAAGTCTAAGATGTATCGCAACAACCTCATAGTCTTCAAGAAGTGCAGCCAACATTTCGGATGAGACTTGAGCAATTCCGGCACTCCGATCCGCCTTGAGCAACTTCCTGACCAGGCCCCAAAAGAGCTAAGATCGAATGGTGGTCACTTTCAACATGTGCTATTGTCATGTTAGTACTGTATTTCCTTTCCTCTATTGTGTTTCTTGGTGTCATGGAACTCTATTGTCCAGGCCACTTTCATTTGTTCCACCGCAGGCCTCTGTGACCGAGCGGTTCTAGGCGCTTCAGTCCGGAACCGCGCTGTTGCTTCGGTCGCAGGTTCGAATCCTGCTTCGGGCATGGATGTGTGTGGTGTCCTTAGGTTAGTTAGGTTTAAGTAGTTCTACGTTCTAGGGGACTGATGACCTCAGATGTTAAGTCCCATAGTGCTGAGAGGCATTTGAACCATTTGCCCCATCCTGTACGCAATTTCTAACTGTACTTCTTATCTTACTGTGTTGAGCCTTTGACATAAGATTAGACATCCTAATGAGTTCATTATGACAGTATTTTAAAATTTTAAATTCGTTCAATAGTTAAGTGAAAATAATAAACCGTGAACACGATTAACCATTTAGCGATGCAGATTACATAAACAATTGCTGTCAAGGATTTGTCACTTCACGTGTTTCCGAAGAGTTTGGTTCAAAAATGGTTCAAATGGCTCTGAGCACTATGCGACTTAACTTCTGAGGTCATCAGTCGCCTAGAACTCAGAACTAATTAAACCTAACTAACCTAAGGACATCGCACACATCCATGCGCGAGGCAGGATTCGAACCTGCGATCGTAGCGGTCGCTCGGCTCCAGACTGTAGCGCCTAGAACCGCACGGCAACTCCGGCCGGCGAGTTTGGTTCGTAACATATCCAAAGGTCTGCAGTGTTTTGCCTTCTATGTAGCCAGTTGCCAGCTCACTAAAATTTCGCAGCTGCAGTAGAGGATTTGTGGAAAAAATTTGGAAATTTGTGGTAATGTCTTATGGGACCAAATTGCCTAGGTCATCGGGCCTAAGGTTACGCACTATTTAAGCTAACTAAACTAACTTACGCTAAGGACAACACACACACGCCCAAGCCCGAAGGAGGACTCGAACCTCCGACGGGTGGAGCCGCGTGGACAGTGGGAAGACAGACTGCGTGGCTACCCCACGCGGCGAGGACCTGTGTTTCAGGGAAAACACCTAAAGCAGCCTGCAGCTAATTAGACGGTTGGAGTCGCTGCTTTTTTCCACTAATTCTCAGGTCATCCGTCTGAGCTGTCCCAGCAGAGCGGGATGGTGAGTTTACATTGTCGTAACAACGACATAAAATGACTGAACAGCGAGCCGGCCGGAGCGGCCGTGCGGTTCTAGGCGCTACAGTCTGGAACCGAGAGACCGCTACGATCGCAGGTTCGACTCCTGCCTCGAGCATGTATTGTAGTGGGACGCGAAATTGAAACGTCACCCATCCACCAGTGTCAGCCCAGTTTGCTGGCGAATATAAGTTTAATTTAGTTTTGTTTATGTATTTTTGTAATATTTGTAATGGTTGTGAATTGTCTAAAGTTTTTGTATTTATTTTTTATGTTTCATGTACGGAGAGGGCGGCGCAACGAACGGAGACAGCATCTTCGCTGCCGGGACCAGAGAGGAAATTGCTGGCCACTATACGTCGCGGGTTGACAGCCAAAGAGCAACAGAAAATCCTGAAACCGAGTTGTTGCGTCGTGCTTCTAAAAATCAAATAATTGAGAATTTGTAATGTTTTGTACAACAATGATATCATAGGAAGTTTAATCTTATTGAAAATGTTAGTTTTGTCTCGTGAAGGCTCAGGTTCACGTCTGCATGCAGGAAGATAATAAATTAGTGGATGCTACTAAAGTTGAAATACGTGTTCCGAGGATTTATTTATGAAGAATTATGTGAATGAATTAATAATATATTTGACAAGATTATTGAATTTTGACAGCGTTCATCGCGACTTTGAATCTCAAAAGTTTATTCAATGTGGTTCTAATATCGATTAAATCAGATAACGTATATCAATATAATTTATGAGGAGAAACAAACGAAATCTAAATTGAAAAAGTTTACGCAAACCAATTCTGCGCATACGACTCAAATGATGATGTTTTACAGTTTCGTTCAAGAACCATTCAGAGACATTTTAAAAAGAATTTAAATAATTTTGAAGTGTGTTGTAACTGACGTAGGTGACGAAGTCTGCACATGGTCATATGTCAAAAGAAAATCATTTATACAAAACTATACGTCGTTACACTACAGTATGTGTGTGATGTCCTTAGGTTAGTTAGGTATAAGTAGTTCTAAGTGTAGGGGACTGATGACCTCAGATGTTAAGTCCGATAGTGCTTAGAGCCATTTGAACTGAACCGCGCGCATCCTAATACTACGCCACATCCCGGTAAATCTTTTAAGTGTCAACGGATCAATGCCTGCCTGTCCGATACAAATTAGCTATTACGCAGGTGCTGATTAATATAATGCTCGATCGCTTGTTAAGAGAATGACTGAAGGTAATGAAGTGTTATGACTCAGCGCGTCGTAGTCACGTTTCAGACGCCCTGCAAATTTGCCAGTTCTGAATGACTTCCTCTACCACCAGCTGGTATGTTTTGTGGGTAACTTAATAGAGCTTCAGTACGTCGCATCATCAAAGTAAGCTGACAGCTCTTCAATCTTAACTCTTTTTGCAGGAATACGATCGTGACGACTGGTAGCAGATAATCTAGTAGGGGAGGAAACAGCCACACTGGTTTCATCCACCCAACTGACAATTCCGTAATTCGCGAAAGCTGTACACCATGCATTCTCAGCACATTGCTGCTACACATTCTTTTTGTGATATTACATGCAAGATGTACGTCAGAAACTGTCTTTGCTGCTGTAATTTCGAGGAATCATTTCTGGTAAGCGAAAAACAAAAAGACAGTGGTAACCAGATCACGCCTTGATGTGTAGGACCTACTTCATCAACTATATTACGCCGATAAGATAAAAGAAACTTCCTGGCAGATTAAAACTGTGTGCCCGACCGAGACTCGAACTCGGGAGCTGTGAATACCGGGCGTGAGTCGTGCTTCGGTAGCTCAGTTGGTAGAGCACTTGCCCGCGAAAGGCATTGGTCCCGAGTTCGAGTTTCGGTCGGGCACACAGTTTTAATCTGCCAGGAAGTTTCATATCAGCGCACACTCCGCTGCAGAGTGAAAATCTCATTCAAGATAAAAGAAGTCACAGAATACATGACGAAACAAAAGAAAATTCACTGTTGCCTGTCAATATTAGGTGTCGCAGTTATATTTGGCATTGTTTTCCCGTTTCACCAAAAGTTTGTGTTTGTTGTTTTCATTTCCGCCCTCACAGGACAAACACCTATGCCACGCTTATCGTGCGACAATCGCAAAAGCTACTCTACAGTGATGACATGTGTTCGAAAGAAACACTCAGAATTGGTCGTATGTTCTGCTGAAGATGACGAGCACCCAAGTATTATGGAGAGGTTTCGTGAACTCAAAAGGCAATCCCTCGACGGAAGGAATCGCTTTTTGCGAGGCACTTTTGCGGAAATTTAGAGAACTGTCCTTTGGGGCCGACTGCAGAATGAGTCTGCTCTCGCCAGCGTACATTTCGCGTAGGAATCACAAAGATAAGAGGAGAGAAATTAGGCCTCGTACGGAGGATCACACTATATAGTCGTTCTTCCCTCGATCTATATGCGAGTGGAACAGGAAAGCAAATGACTAGTAGTGTACGTAGTACCCTCCACCATGAACCGTAAAGTGTCTTGCAGGGTACGTCATGGTGACAGTTACTGACGTATATGAAGAAAATATGGAAATTAGTTGCTGGCCGGGGTGGCCGAGCGGTTCTAGGCGCTACAGTCTGGAACCGCGCGACGATGCGTCGGGCATGGATGTGTGCAATGTCCTTAGGTTAGTTAGGTTTAAGTAGTCCTAAGTTCTAGAGGACTGATGACCTCAGTAGTTAAGTCCCAAGGTGCTCCGAGCCATATTTGAATTAGTTACACACGATGGCGTGCACACACTTTATTCAACATGTAAACGTCACTACAGATATTCGGATTTAGGCTATGACGTGTTCAATATGCCTGCCATCGTTGGCGATGTCGCGACGCAGACGAATAGCGAAATTCTGCATGACCCGCTCAAGTGTCGGAACATAGATGCTATCTATGACCTCCTGAATGGCTATTTACAGCTCGGAAATGGTTTTGGGGTTAACGTTGTACACCTCGTCTTTAATATAGCCCCACAAAAAGGAGTCACTTGTGTTCAGATCAGGAGAATATGGCGGCTAAATGAGGCCCATGCCAGTGGCCTCTGGGTACTCCAGAGTCAGAACGCGGCACCCAAAGTGCTCCTCCACGACATCAAACACTCTCCAGCTTCGATCGGTCGAGCTCCGTCTTGTCGAAATTGGGGTCACTTTGGTTTATGGGGATGAAATCATCTTCCAAAACCTTCACATACCGTTCGGTAGTCACCGCGCCATCAAGCAATGTCACACCGACTGTTCCGCGAGTGGACATTGCACACCACACAGTCACCCATTGAAGGTGAGAAGACTTCTCAGTCGCGAAATGCGGATTCTCAGTCCCCCAGATGCGTCAGTCTTGCTTACTGACGAACCCTCCAAATGAAATTGGGCTTCGTCGCTGAACCATGCACGGCGGATAGCCGCCCACTTTTAACATCCCAATACAAACCCTTCAGGTGTTACGATGATTTTATTTAATATTATTAAATAATAGTCACCCTGTATGTAGATGAAGATGATGTGTTTTGAAGAAGGAGGAAGAGGGAAATTGACGGAACGCCTCTAGCTGCTATCTTTATAAACATATCTGCAATGTAGTTTGTGTTCGAGAATTTTAGTATCCGATGCATGTAAATAAGTCTAATCTTGCACTTTCAATGGAGTCACGTATTGTGATGGTACTCAGTCATAAATATTGGGAGGAAATATTAAAAAATTGTTGGCCGTCTTTTACTAGAGCCTGGAAACTATTTCTGTGGTCAGCCAGATAGCGCTGGAGAACATACTGAGCATAGTTCTTAGTCTGCAGGTCCACATTCTTGTCCAGCCCACTGAAAGGAATGTTTCTATCCTTTATTTGCTTAGCGGAATCGGACTATAATTATAAATGATGATTTTGAGTTCTATTTCGTAAAGTTTCACATGCACAATATTGTAATATTCGTTATTTTAATACTAGTTATTCTTTCTAGTCCGGAATCACAGAGCTGCTGCGATCACAGGTTCCAATCCTGCCTCGAGCATGAATGTGTGTGATGTCCTTAGGTTAGTTAGGTTTCAGTAGTTCTAAGTTTTAGGGGACTGATGACCTCAGAAGTTAAGTGTCGTAGTGCTCAGAGCCATTTGAACCATTTTATCATAGCTCTGTTGTTTAATAGCTTTCATCAAGTGCAGTAACCAAAACTTTCCGGTATTACTATAACAGATACTTAATGTACTACAAATAAGGACGTTTTTGTTCCAAATTTAGTTTTCAGCAAATTACTCGAAAACTATTCGAGGTAGCTGAGTGGGGTTACATAATTAATGTTTTTATACTTAACTGAAACATCACACAAATTTTCATATTTCTAAGTCTAATATCTAGCGCCTTCAATTTTTCTAAAGATGTGGATTCTGACCAAAATATTGCTTTAATCACGTTGAGACTTGTACCAGTTAATTTTGACGTTATGACGAATACTTGGGTTTCTAGCTTCATTATTTAGGGCCACTTATTTTTTTATAAAACGATGTATTTAGGGGAAAATATTCGTCTGATCAATGTGAGATTTCCCGCGCGGGATTGGCCGAGTGGTCTGAGGCGCTGCAGTCATGGACCGTGCGGCTGGTCCCGGCGGAGGTTCCAATCCTCCCTCGGGCATGGGCGTGTGTGTTTATTTATGTTAAGTAGTGTGTAAGCTTAGGGACTGATGACCTTAGCAGTTAAGTCCCATAAGATTTCACACACGTTTTTTTTAGATGTGAGATTTGACAGTTTAAACATTAATATACTAAGGCACATGCTGACAAAGTTTGGAAAATCAACTTTAGCTTTTAATTCGATTCTTAAATTATGGAGAAATACTTGTGCGCTACGCACAGACGCGTTGTGGTGACGTGGTACTACTAGCAGTGTAACGCCGGAAATGCATATCTTCCTATTTCCATCTATTGTACTATAGATTTTCCTTATTTTGTTACCTGAAGATATGACATTTCTGTGTCTTTATATATTGTAATTGTTTTACTATTTGTATATATTTATTTATGCATTTATGTCGATGTATAATTGGTTTGTTTTGTAAATTTCATTTATATTTTTACGCTGGGTCTGGCCTAGGGAAAACTATGCTATCGAACGATTACATCGATAGGTCGTGTGGAGAACCAAAGTGTTTACGATCTTGGGTAGTGTTAATTCTGTCGCGTGGAGCGCGGGCAGAGGGAGGGTCTGGCTGGGGTGGTGCAGTGGAGCAGGTGTATCGTGTAACGCTCCCGCGAGTTGCCACGCTTTCGGGGTTTGGCAGCATGTAATTGCGCTCAACTTGCTATGATAGTTTCTGACACGGTGTCGCGGACGGGAAGCATTAGCTGGCGCACATCAAGAGCCCGTTTCGTCTGGTGACCGTGTCGAGAAGAAGGCGCGCCAACATCCAGCTTCTGCAACAGCGGCGGACGACAATGAGTGACTGTCGCCACCTCCTCGATCGACGGCTTCAAACCTTCAATCAACCAACAAGGAAGACTGGAAGCACGTAAAGTTTTAGAACTGTATGGCAGACCTCAGCTTTTCAAACTTTTAAAATTGTTGCATCATAAAATTACAGTAACCTAGCATGAACGTTTGTTGCTCATTGTCCCAATTGCATTACCAAGCAGGGTCCCTTCCTTTTCCGGAATGAACCCGAGTGTCATTGAAATTCAAACGCCAGGATCATTCGATTTCACTGCTTTAATTTCAAAGTTCAGTTAAGGTATTCATAGCTGGCTACAATATTTAGATTACACAAGCACAAATTAATAGTGCGAGTTTTGTTACCGTATTTTAGCTTACCTGTGACTGCAGCTCAGCTTGGTACGTACTAAATTTTACTATTGTTAATTGTTCAGAATCATTTAATTCAAGTTCAAAGTTAAATCTCTTATTTCTAAATTGTGTAGATTCAAGTAGCTTTTGAAATGATTGTTGAGGTAGTCCAAGACTAACCGTATTTTACTGAATTTCGATGTGCTTCAGAAACAAATCTCACTATTAACTTCAGTCACTAAATTAACTTTCGATTTTCCGGTTTTATTAATTCTTTTGCTAAATTAAGTCAGAGTGTAGCGAAATTTATTACTTCTGACAAACTTTCAGTTTTCGCACTACACGTGTCAACCTTCAGTTGCCACGCTTCTAGTGCTAATTACATGTGTAATAACCTTTCATTTTCAGTTACTATAGTAATTGTCCATAGGACTGGCGACCGTAATTTCCCCCAAATCTCAAATATCTAATTACCGCTAGTTAATTGTTAACATAACGGCCGCACATATACTTCCTTTATTAACTTTACCCCTTTTCAAAATTAATTTCCACCAGTTTCATTAGCATTTTTCCTTTCATTTAGATGTAACCCTTTCCTCCCTCTTTACCGACAGATTAACTTCGGTGACGATTGCTTTTCCCAAATTTCCATTAGGTACACGCGGTTTAACTTTTCACTGTCATTAAGGTCGATAAGTGAGGGGGAGGTTACAGACTGCGCCAAGTCCCGGCACACTCGCTCGCCTCTGTACCTCTCCGATGATACAGCGCTTGTTTCGCCAGAGTATGAGCAAAAGAGGCTGATAGACCGTTGCTTTGAAACGAATTAAAACACTTCGTTGATATAAATTCCGCCCCTGGCAGCTGAGTGGTCAGCGCGACGGAATGTCGTACCTAACAGCCCGGGTTCGATTCCCGGCTGGGTCGGAGATTTTCTCCACTCAGGGACTGGGTGTTGTGCTGTCCTTATCATCATTTCATCCCTATTGACACGCAAGTCGCCGAAGTAGCGTCAACTCGAAAGACTTGCACCAGGCGAACGGTCTACCCGACGGGATGCCCTAGCCACGCGGCATTTCCATTAGAGTCTGAGAACAATAAAGCATAAAAATAGACAAATAAATATCTCATAAGAGTCACCATCTTTTTACATTCGCACTATTTTCAGCAACGGAACATGTCTGCCTCCATTTACGATGAACAGCCTCGTTGTTGTGCTTCGTGCTTAAAGTGAGTTATATAGACAGTGTTTTAGAACACAAATACGATTCTCGTCGTTTTTGTGCAGTGCGGTTTTCCATATAATTGTAGGGATATCGATATCTGTAATTCTAAAGCCGTGTAGTAAATAGATATGAAGTGGATATTTCAGTGTTGGTTCGTAAGCATGAGAATGCTTACAACGACGAGATGCGTTTCAATGATGAAAGGTATTCAGTGTCAGGAAAAGTAATTCATTATCTGGAAGCGCTGATCGAGTCACTACACGGGCTGGTAAATAAATTTTTGTGAACGGCTATTACAGCGACTACTGGAAGCAGTCCATACGGGGAGACTGGATATGGTGCGGAATTTGGTGTGATGACCTCAGTAGCAGGAAACGTGTTCTCGCTGTGGGTGTACTTCTCGCGGCCGCAACTATATAAAACTGATATTATTAATTGTTCATCCAAGAACGTGCCTTCTATCACTCATGTTTCGAAGCAATAACGTAGCCCCCCCCCCCCTCCCCCCCAGTAATGTATGACAATTTTTGAGTGTGATTCGTCTCACTTTGTGGTGGCGAAATCTGCCCAATCGCATCTTACGACTTACACCTCCTGATTATTTTTTATGTGGAGTTACGTTAAATTACAAGTCTGAGTACCAACCACAAATTTAGATTTAAATTAAGCAGCAGACGTGATGAACCACTCACGAAAGCAATTTACGGTTATGTTAGAGAGCACTGGTTAATTTCATATACAAAGTATGTTTGTACAGAGGTGACGACGAAGATATGAATATTCCAGGTATCATTTATCATATTTAAAGATCTTTATACAGGGTGTTACAAAAAGGTACGGCCAAACTTACAGGAAAAATTCCTCTCACACAAAGAAAGAAAATATGTTGTGTGGACATGTGTCCGGAAACGCTTACTTTCCATGTTAGAGCTCATTTTATTACTTCTGTTCAAATGACATTAATCATGGAATGGAAACACACAGTAACAGAACGTACCAGCGTGACTTCAAACACTTTGTTACAGGAAATGTTCCAAATGTACTCCGTTAGCGAGGATACATGCATCCACCCTCCGTCGCATGGAATCCCTGATGCGCTGATGCAGCCCTTCGAGAATGGCGTATTGTATCACAGCCGTCCACAATACCATCACGAAGAGTCTCTATATTTGGTACCGGGGTTGCGTAGACAAGAGCTTTCAAATGCCCCCATAAATGAAAGTCAAGATGGTTGAGGTCAGGACAGCGTGGAGGCCATGGAATTGGTCCGCCTCAACCAATCCATCGGTCACCGAATCTGTTGTTGAGAAGCGTACGAACACTTCGACTGAAGATGTGCAGGAGCTCCATCGTGCATGAACCACATGTTGTGTCGTACTTGTAAAGGCACCGTAGTCAACATTACCTTCCTTCAATTGGGCCAACTGGCGGTGAATCGAGGAAGTACAGTACATACTGGCGAAACTAAAATGAGCTCCAACATGGAAATTAAGCGTTTCCGGACACATGTCAACATAACATCTTTTCTTTATTTGTGTGTTAGGAATGTTTCCTGAAAGTTTGGCCATACCTTTTTGTAACACCCTGTATATATACAGGGTGTCCCAGCTATCTTGTACACCCAAAATATCTCTGGAACAATAACGGCTATTGGAAAACGAATTTCACCGGTATCAATGTAGGGCTGGGGCCCATGAATGCACGTATTTGGAAACATTCTAAAACGAAAGCATATGTGTTTTTTAACACAAACTTATGTTTTTTTAAATGGACCTCCTATATTTTTTCTTCAGCAATGCATAGCATGACAAAGCACATACACAATGGCGTTGGTTGCATCGCAATATTCCCATTACATCCCGAGATACTGAGACGCGAAGTTGACGCTTGAAACACCCGACATGCGCTGCTAGCGCACGTCCTGAGGCTCAGGCGTGAACCCCATACCGCCCCTAATCGCGCAGGAGACCGTATTATTCGTTTCGGACCTCTTGATAAGTATGGAAGTGTGATTACGCATGTCAATCACATCGCGATTACGGGCAGCATGGGGTTCACGCCTGAGCCTCAGGACGTGCGCTAGCAGCGCATGTCCGGTGTTTCAAGCGTCAACTTCGCGTCTTAATATCTCGGGGTGTAATGGGAATATTGCGATGCAATCAACGCCATTGTGTATGTGCTTTATCATGCTATGGATTGCTGAAGAAAAAATATAGGAGGTCGATTTAAACAAAACATAAGTTTGTGTTAAAAAACACATATGCTTTCGTTTTAGAATGTTTCCAAATATGTGCATTCATGGGCCCCAGCCCTACATTGATACCGGTGAAAGTCGTTTTCCAATAGCTGTTATTGTTCCAGAGATATTTTGGGTGGACAAGATCGCTGGGACACCCTGTATATTCTTTACAATCTAATCTGAGCAATTGGAATTGTTTGAAAACGTTAGATGTTCCAAACTTGCCTCATGATAATGACTATAATTTGCAAATATCTCTGCTATTCATCGGAAGATTAATGAGGCAAAATTTGCAGAGCTGCAATAATTGATCAGGAATTTAAAAACGAGAAAAAGAAGACGAAGAAAACTCTGAATATCTCAGCGTATTCATGGCTTGTAAATGTCTGGGCTATATATTCAGTCTTAAATCTGAAACTTCTCTTAGGAGGCTAAACGAAAGAATGCATTCACTTGCTCAGTAAAGCTATTCACGTGAATTCTGCAGAGAAACACTTGAATTGCTCGTGGATACTGCTCCTTGTACTCAATTCTTGGAAACGAATCCGGTAGCCGATATTTCTGCCCGTTTGCCTAAAGAGAGAAACACGCACCTGCCGAACACGGCACTCAGAGATGTAGACGGGGCATTCTCTCGACGTACCGGTGCATGTTCGACAGACAGCCGGAGACCGTTTAGCTCCAGAGAGCAAGTATGCTGTCAAACACGTTTAAGCTGTTCCCTCGACAACTAGGCTTTACCGCGAACGCAATCTGAAGCAGCCATTGCTCTGTAAGGAGACCGTTTTATTGCCGACTCACTAAATTCTGAAAGACAACTTTCACGGCCTGATTATGCATACAGTCAGCACTTGTTGAAAGCGCAAGAAAAGAGAAACAGGCGCGCAAAACTCGGAATGTCGTCGTAGTGATAGCTGTACGGACCGATCTGTGGCAAGGACCACGACCTCCTTTTGAGACAAGTGCAATACCGCTGCTGTCTCAAGCTACCCGAGAGTAACCATCGCGGTCGTAGCAGGTTGAGGAACCATGACAGAAAAGGAGTATCTCAAATGTTACGTCATTGGTACTTAAAAGTGTTGTCTAAAGGCACAAAACAATACACAAGAAGCAGCGGTTGTCATTAAGTGACATGGTCATTTAAATGTGTCTGATATGGGTACGCCGCGCGGAGTGGCCGCGCGGTTTGAGGCGCCATGTCACGGATTGCGCGGTCCCTCCCGCCGGAGGTTCGAGTCCTCACTCGGGCAGGGTTATGTGTGTTGTTCTTAGCATAAGTTAGTTTAAGTCTAGGGACCGATGACCTCGGCAGTTTGGCCCCTTAGGAATTCACAAACATTTGAGATGCGGGTACAATACCTGGTCAAAAATATCCATACTCCTGTTGGAGGGCGTTATGTAGGCTGGCTCAGCCTTTAGCCGCTATGATGGCTTGAACTACGCTGGCGACGCCTTCAATTAGGCGTCTGAGTGTCTGTGTAGGAATACCAGCCCATTCCTCTTCAAAAGCAGATTTCTGAGAAGCTAGTGACGTTGGGTGCTGGGAGCTGAAGTCAAGTCGACGGTCTAACTCATTGCATTTGTGTACCCCAGGGTTCACGTCTGGACTCTGGACAAGGAAGTTTTGTTTGCCATAAACCAATGTCATACTCATTGTCTCCTTTACTGTAGGACAATGCTGTAATATTGTGTTTACAAGGTGACAATTACTGAACTACATGAAAAAAAAAAAAACGTAAATCAGTTACAAACTATTGACGCGCGCACACTTTATTCAACATGTAAACGTCGCTACAGATATTCGGATTTAGGTTATGACACGTTAGATGTGGTGACCACCATCATTGGCGACGGTGTGACGCAGGCCAATAGCGAAATTTTTGCATGACCCGCTGCAATGTTGGAATATCGATACTGTGGATGACCTCCTGAATGGCTGTTTTCAGCTCAGCAACGGTTTTGGGGTTATCGCTGTACACCTTGCCTTTAATATAGCCCAACAAAAAAGGGTCGCATGTGTTCAGATCCGGGGAATATGGCGGCCAATCGAGGCCCATGCCAGCAGCCTCTGGGTACTCCAGAGCCAAAATGCAGTCTCCAAAGTGTTCGTCCAGGACAGCAAACACTCTCCTGCTTCGATGGGGTCGAGATACGTCTTGCATTAACCATATCTTGTCGAAATCGGGGTCATTTTGGATAATGGGGATGAAATCACCTTCCAAAACCTTCATGTACGCTTCGGTAGTCAGGTTGCCATCAAGGAATATCGCACCGATTATTCCGCGACTGGACGGTGCACACCAACCAGTCACCTGTTGAGGATGAAGAGGCTTCTCAGTGGTGAAATACGGATACCCAATCCCCGTAGATGGGCAAATTTTGCTTATTGATGAACCCATCCAAATGAAAGTGGGCACCGTCGCTAAACCAAACCATGCATGCGCATACCAATTCCCATAATCCCCCGCGGCCAACCGTGCAGTTTGAACGTCCAAACGCAAATGGTTCAGAAGTCATGACGGTTTTATTTCATATAGTTGAATAATTGTCACCCTGTATATATATATGTGGAGCAGTAAGATGAAAACAAGACAGATGGAAAATACTAAGTAAACAGTTTAATATTTCAAAAGTAATCCCCATAACTATTAATTAATTTACCCCACTGTGAGACGAAGTGTCCTGTGCCTTCATGGAAAAATGCTTGAGGAGTGTAATACGGCTGGTTATAGGGTAGTTAATAAATCCTTCGACAACACTAAAAATTTAGCAGATCCGGTCCGAAATATGTAAGGGACAAAAGTGAAAATGTATGGCTTTTCTTCATTTATATCAGCAAATTAAAATCTACAGATCAGTTGTATACAGAATTAACATTATTAACATTATTTCATATCATTTAGCTGTAATTAACATAAAGTTATAATTAGTTAGAAAACCTGATATTGTGAATTAACACAGAGTCGTAAATTTCAGCAAAATTTATAATTTCATTCGCGTTATTACATTATTATATTACCATAGAAATGTTGGGAGAACTACCTATGTTGTAATTAAACTTGTAATTAATTATCAAAACTCATAAATTTGAACTTACCTAAAAAACTGACTTTTGGAACATTTGTCAATCATCTGATGTATTGAACGCTTTATGTATCATACCAATAACGAAAAAACCAATTAGATTAATTGTAATCAACTTTTTCATTAGCAATTCTCGAACAATGGTTACGTAAACGGTATTGCTTTTCAGTCATTCCTGTACCACGAAATTATCATAGAGAACATTAAATTGAAATTCCGTTTTGGCATTTTGTACTGTGTTTCAATTAATGTTAGGAATAAAACATTATAAAATAAACGTGAAATCGAGATGTAATTAATGATTTTACGATAGGTATTGTTATTTTAACTTCATAAATTTCCACAAAAAAGTCAAAAGAACAATATTTAGAAATGTAGTCAGAATGAATCATTAATTTATTGTCTTTAAATCGGTACTAACAGTTTGTTGTAGATCACTAAGATTCCATTATAAATCAGTAAATGTAATTGTTTTCGGCAACAGACTAAAGAACACACATTGTTAAGATAGGGTACATATTGAGCGGTGCAAAGCACTGGAAGTCAGTTGCAGCTTTGCCAATGTAATGATGCAAAGTCTGTAGCAGTTGCTGTTTTGTCATTCATGTTGATGGAAAACAGTTTATTTGTGAACACCTTTATAAATGTTTACGGAAAAAACATATACTGTTAAAAGGATTCATCAGTGTGTTGGAAAATACTATTTTAAGATCTAAGTTTTCATTACGACCGAAATCCAGGAAAATTTGCAACATAGGTCCCCCCAATGGACTTTATTGGTGGAGGAGATTCGACAGTTCGAAGTTAAGTATTCCACTGCAAAAACTACATCACTCTCGTACTACTATGAATCACTCGTAATGAAAAGTATTTTAGCCAATACTGCAATTGGAGTAACATTAGACTACGGAACCGTGATTGTACCCAGGCGTGTCCATCTTCTCTTCTTATGAAGCAAACCGACGACCACGTATGTGGCCGGACATTTTGTCGGAAGGTTGTTTCGACTATGTTGCAAAAATTTCGCCGGTAAGCCCATACACATCGTCTATACAGTCCCCATCTATCCCCATCCCATTTCCATAATTTTGGAGCCTTCAAGAAAGACATTCGTCGCTTTTGATTTGTTTCGGACGAAGAAGTGCACTCCTGGGACCATTCACGGTTCCGTAGGCAACCGCAAACATTTTTTCATTAAGGCACTGGCTGTCTTGTCTGACAACGGGATAAATGTAGTAACAGTTATGGCAATTACTTTTGAAATAATACGTAGTTCATTTACTTTTTCTCCATCTGTATCGTTTTAATTTGATTAAGCACCCACTCGTACACATACGTGTCTTCTTAGGGGTACGAAGGACGTTCATTCTGCTGGAAAGTCTTTAATTCACTCACCAGATTTTGATAAATAAATGTTACGAAGCTACTGATAACAGAATACTTTGCAACAAGGAATACTTGTGAAAAAACAGCCGAGGTGGAAAACTTCAGAATGTCCTTTTCCATTTGTGCTTTATGTGTATATTCAAAATACATTTCTGTTGTATCCCACATAAAGAAAATGATCAGTTAAGAACGTTTGGGAAATTTCACAGAACGTTTCTGTCACGAGTATCCGGGTGTGTCAACGCAGCTCTCGAAGTTCGCGGCTTTCAGTGTAAGGTGAACCTCAGCAGTCTCTTCCGCGACTATCAGGAACTAAATTCCATCATCAGAATCTCGCTACCTCCTTCTTATCTTTTTAGAGATTGTGTCAGGAGAGGAGAGTATAAACTGGGCCTTTTTTTTAAGATGCCTTGGTTATCACACATCGGTACCTGCCGTTGGGGAGCGAAGGAAAATGCCCTCTGTTTGCAGCCACAGCAAAGCAGGTCTAAATTCTTCCAAGCGTTCTGTTTCCAAAGAATCCAAGTATCACCGACCAATTTATAGTTCAAGTCCTCATAATTACTTATTGGTATCATTTCATGTCCGTACGTGGTGCGCTACATCACCAACAGGTGGTAACAGTTTTTTCTCCTTAGTGACATTATGCATTTCAGTAGTTCCAGAAACTTTAAAGATTTTTACAGTTCGACCCGCTTCCAGCTCATCACCTGTCCTTCTGGAGTCACAGTGTCTGAGAAGCAGACCTTCGCCCTCTTCAGTTTTCTCCATACATTGCCTTTGTAGATTTCCGAGCGATATTAAGTGTAAATAATTACAATAAAAACGAAAATAAACACTAAAACACGTAGACTTTGCAATGTATACAAACATGTCGTTCATCAACTTCATAAAATAAGGGAAATCAGAGTCCGTATGGAAACATATAGGTGTTCATTCTTTCCGCGCGCTATACAAGATTGGAATAATAGAGTATTGTGAAGGTGGTCCGATTAACCTTCTGCCAGGAACTTGAAGGTGATTTGCGGAGTATCCATGTAGATGTAGCTGTAGATCAACTTCATAAATGCTGCTGGACACAGTGAATACAAAATGTTTGTAATTCTATCGGGCAAGATAAAAGGTGTTCCGCTATCCAGAAGAAAAAGGACAAGGAAGATACATGTTTCAGTACGTAGTATTATGTATTGTATATCTTACTGTATATCTTCTGTTGGATTACTGAATATGGCGCATGCAACTCAGCACCAGACTGGCCAAATAAAAGAAAAACAACAAAAACAAGCAACTTCTTCTATGTATACAAATATGTTATTTATCAGCATTATAGCTTGTTAGCATACGCGGCTATAGCGCGCCTTCTTGTAGTATTACCATCGTTATCATTGTTATTAATTCCTTGATTCATCTAAATAATTTCAAGGATATAATGATGTCGGTTGATGTAGGTAAAGGCAAGAGTTCAGAATTCTGGCCTGGGTGGGGAAATCGAGCTCGACCGAACGCCGTGTCATACATTGCCAATGGGGGCATCCAATGCAGTACAGAAGGGCATGCGGTCAGCACACCGCTGTCTGGGTCCCTGTCTGTTTGTTTGACCTTGAAATCGCTACTAATGGGTCGAGGAGCTAATCAGTTGTATCACGAGGGTAATTGCACTCTGTACCAGTTTGTAGGGTTATAAAGGGACTAAACTGCATGCTTATCAGTCCCTCCCACACCAGTCCTCCAACCGTGGAGCAGCGCTGAATATTTATCCACGGAGGTGGAAAACGGTTAAGGTATGCATCAACATTTATGAAACATTGTAATTCATTGTATTTCGGTACAGTAACTGATTTAGTTGAAAAAAAGTAAAATTAAGCGAATGTATAGCATAACACAATTGTAATTGTAATGTTACTGATTCGAATCACGCTGGTAATGTACATTTTTTTACTGTTGTTTATTTGTTAACAAATTGAAATGTTAATTAACAAATATTGTATTATAATTTGTAATAAAAATAACATTTTTATTTTTAATTCCTTTTTGTAGCTTATGAAGATAAATTAAAATTTCATTCTGATTTGTGGAACGACTCTCTGTTAAATGAGAAAAACGTATAAAGATTGAATAATACTGTTCAGATTCTAGAAATTAAAAACTGGTTTTATTTTCTATTTGACGTTTCGCATTTTTGCACTAAATTTTAATTTATTCTGGCTACTTGTACTTTTATATGAGCAGTGATCTTTATGTATAAAAATTCAACCCACACATGTTTGTGCCTGCAAGACTCGAAAAGTATTCCTTTCATTGACTTGAAATGTAGACACAACGTTACATTTGAATACGTATTTGTTTTTGTACATCTATTTCTTTAATCTAAATAAAGATATAACAGACTCAACAATAAATAAAAATACCACACGTTATTAATGAAGGAATAAACAATTGTTTAAAAAAAATAGTGTTTTCAGTGAGCTACAATTTAGCAAATCACCATTAAATACAGATACAGCAGATAATGTTTTAAACGCAAGCGACTGTGATCTGGGCAGAAGGCCTTACACGCCAGGAATGTTTGAAACGCGCTGGAACTTACAAATTACAGGTATGGAAATACTAAAGGTAAGTCGCCACAAACACAGCAAAAGGCATCAGACGCCAGAAATGGCAGTAAATAAGGTTTTAAGGCTTATTGCTAAATACAAAAACCCAATTAGAAGTTTAAGGCAAATGATCACAATCACGGCTGAAGGCCTTACACGCCAGGAACAGCAACAATATAAAGAATTTAGGAACATGCTGCAAAATAGCAAATACAACAGTAAAGGTTAATTAAAAAACAACCAACTGATCACGAAACCGGTGAAATAAGATGATGGTAAACTGTAACAGAACCCTTAACATCCCCTGAACACTACACTGCTAGATTTACTCCAGAAGGCGACCAGAACTATTAACAAGACATATATAACCTTTAATGTATACATTACAAGGTATTGTAATAAATAACACAATAATAAAACACAAGGATCTGTGCGTAAGTTCCTCAAAGGGTACTGAGGCAGATTATACCCGCAGAAGGCGTGGACTGAAGGAGCGTTATGCTGAACTACTGACCATCAGACCTCCTTTTAGAACACACGTCTTATAAGAACCAAGGGGCCACAGACGGTGCTCCAGGAATCGACCTCTGAGAAGGTCCGGCAACAAACACTTTCGCAAGCGATCAGGCAGGCAGCCAAGAGTTGCATTCACTTCAAAAGTTGGTAACTCAGACTAGTGGCAGTCTTACGAATGACTAATGATAACTTGCTGAAGCTACCTGACGTCCGATAAACCAAACGCAACGATGGAACAATACGCCAAAGCCGGAACCGTCCAGAACTAGAAACGAACCACTACCACCAGAGTAGAAGAATCACCAACCGGCCTACAATCAAGAAAGCTGTCAAAACTTCACGCCTTACCGGACAGCAGCGGCAAGGCGAGGAAACGTACAGTGCTGTTACATACACCAACCCCCACGGCAGGTAACTGGGGCATTAGCGCCCACCAGCCAAAAAATATTACCGCTGATTGAACTTAACAAGCCGGCCGTTGTGGCCAAGCGGTTCTAGGTGCTTCAGTCTGGTTCCGCGCTGCTGCTACTCTCGCAGGTTCGAATCCTGCCTCGGGCATGAATGTGTGTGATATCCTTAGGTTAGTTGGGTTTAAGTAGTTCTAAGTGTAGGGGGCTGATGACCTCATATGTTAAATCCCATAGTGCTCAGAGCCATTATGAACTTTACGAATTGTAAGAAGTTGAACGCAGTAAATAGTGATAAGAAGTCGAGGAAAGCTTAGTAGATCCGATGGCAAAAACATACGATGCGTGGTAAAACCGACTGCGAGAAGGAAATTGTTACTGCTGTAAAAATGAGCAGTTCGTTTTCTTTTCCTATATCCAGTTGAAGTGCGATAGCGGAGCATTTAAACCATTAGGCAAATTCTCTCTCTCATATGTAGGCGTATTATTTCTCAAACATAAATTGTACAACCAACAATGTCCTATTTGGTTTCCTCCCTCGCAGACGGTTCTCACTGAAAACAGGAAAATTATGTTTGTTGTTTATCGCCTTGTGATTACAATATTTCTATTGCATCTGAATTTGTCGTAACAATAAATATGGCTCTTGGTCAGAGAGAGGGGGTAAGAGGAGATGGTCAGTGGGATGGAGGGAATGGACGTAGAGAATGGAAAGTAGGAGACAGAAAGACTGGAAAGAAGTAGATTAGGAGGCCTAGCCTATTCCCATACATATTAGAAAGGTGTGTTTTCTCTTTTCTTTCTTTTCCATTTAACCACACTGAGCAACAGCAACAGATGGATAGGTAAATCTAGTTAAAAATAAAAAGATGTCATTTTTGTTATAACGAAATCGCAGGCGGCACTCGCGGAAATGCTGCCCACTAAAGTGACACTTCCGACGCATCGGAAATCACCTAATCTGTTGACATAATCACGCTCCAGTGTTTTACCTACAACTTATGAATTAGTTACGTATACAAACAATAAAACATGAAAGTAGATGAATGTACGTCTTACGACACTATGAATCAAAAGTCAAAAACTGATTTTTGGAATCTGTTTGAACATTGATTTATTAAACGCAGCACAGCAATAATGTTTACAAATTGTAATTAATAAAATTATAAACAGCCGACCAGTTGCAATGGATAAAGAAATTCTTTACCTAGGTTCCGACAAATATAAATTTGTCTTCATCAGAAGGTAACCTAAGGGCAATGAACATCATAGCTTACATTAGAAAAGTATGAAACTTATAAGCGAAGAATACCGTTTTTACAATTGTCAGCATAGATCCATGTGTCAAAAATAAAATATAGCCCTAGAATTAGGTCTGTCACGTTAATATAAAATACCTCATGGATCTTGCAGAACTCACAACCGGTTGTGAGCTCTAGGGCTATATTTTATTTTTGACACATGGAACCATGCCGACAACTGTAAAAACGGCGTTGGTACATTAGTCCTTACTAATGTAAAATTGTTACCTTCTGAAGACGACAAATTTATATTTGTCGAAACCTGGGTAAAGAATTTCTTTATCCATTGCAACTGGTCGGCTGTTTATAATTTTATTACGTGAAACGTTGCTGTTGTGCAGCTACGTTTAAAATATTGAAACTGTAATTAATTATGCCTGGAAGAACTGTTAAAATGTGATGATAACCTCATCGATAGCCATTTCCATTTTTCCGTCTCGTGCCCGATACTAACGATCCAGCTGTTGCGCTTTCCTGCAGTAGCTTCCGCAGCCCTGTGCAGTACCTGAAAGGAAAGCAACATCAACAAAATTCTCCTCTCTTTCCTGCGGCAAGTCACCAGTGACATTGTTCTCCCTAAAACTGTGTTTCATTTTGGCCCACGCCAACTCTATCGGATATAGATCACAGTTGTTGGTCGGTAAGCGGACTACATTTTGGCCTCTGCTCGCAGCGATTTTATCCGTGACGTACTCTGTCACTGCTGGTTTCTTTTCCGTTGTTGCAGATAACACTTCAGCCTCCATCACTGAGTAGTCGCAGTTTCTTTGCGCCTCTCTCCCCCCTCCCTCCCACCGACGTCCACTAGTTTTGTCGACTTCAAGAAGCCCGCTAGTTAGTGGAAACAGTTTCTTGAACTACACTTGCTGACAAATTAAAACCGTTGCGGCGTTGTAGGTTTTTTCGTGTGCAGGCTGCAAATTAGAATTCACCTACCTCAGAACGGCGACTGCTCGATGCCCCTTCACTCGGCAACGTAGATACTTACAAGATGATGTAAAAGCATCGTTCATAAAAAAACACCATCTAATATCTGCAATTACTGAGGTCGCGCAACTCTAGTAATGAAATAAAGTTCTGTAGGAAAAACTGTCATGAAAAAATTTATCGGACGGTAAGATAATGGATAGGCTTCTGGAAAACATTGTCCGAAATTTCCACGAAAAAAATGTTTATTTGTTCTTATAGCCAAAGAAACGGTACTATTCAGTCCATATTTGATCTACTGGTTATTTTCGTCAAGTTCACATTTCTTACACTCATTTCGCACCACAGCAGCCAGAAATCTGTCGAAACCCGACACGAATTAAACAACTTTTTCACAGTCATTAATTTCGCCACTAATTTAATACATTTGGTCCTTCTTATGGATTTCTGAAAAAAGAAAACTGCTCGCCATAAAGGCTCAGTGGTTGAATACTGAAACATGCCACGCGGACACTATGAAGGCCAAATTTCACACGTGAATATTTGTCCAATTAAACAGTTCTAGAACTTCCAAACTTCACAAAACTGTCCGTAACTACATCAGCTTTAGTCACGACACGTATCAAACGCGTGGAACTCAATATTTCTTCATTTTATGTATAGTAATAAGAAACATTACATTTAACATGTCCTTCCGCGATCGAAGCCGACAAGCGACCCCCTTCTTGTGGCCTCATTCACAGTATAATTATCAGGTAGTGAGCGGGAAACATCTCAATTCTGATTGACTAACCATACTCGTTGCCAATCAGAATGCTCGCTTATGACCATACTCGCGCCAAAACTGGCCTGCGCCAATCCTTACATACAGATGCATCTACGTCATTCTGATATACAAATATTAAAGTAATATTTAATAAACATATCCTTTAGATGCATACAATACTCCAGCTGACTTTCTGGCTGCTCTGTTACAATAGCAAACACACCTACACATACGTCATCAGCACGGTGGGTAAATTCCCTACGAACATTTTCCCACGACAGGCTTCCATAACTCCCGCAGGTTGCTTAAGACGGTATATAATGCAACATTAAAATCTGACGAATATCCCACCTACACACTCTCATTCACTCACATATACTCTCACAACAATCTTAGACACCAATAATAATTTTGTCTGATTTTTTTATTACGAAAACGAAAAATAAAGTTTTAATATGAAAATCTCAGTTAATTAAATTTGCACCCTGCGAGCTCTGTTTCTGTTTTTAGATAATACTAAAAGATAAACTATTATATTTCCTAACTGAATTTAGGCTCCTAAGTGTCGGTTTTTGACTTGTTTAGCAATTTTTTATCTCTGAAACTATGATAGTTATAAAGCTGAAATATGGATACAATCTTCTCCTGAATGTCAAAAGGTAGTGTACCGATTTTGAAAATGATTGAATAATATGTAATATCATCTATTTAGGTTCTTTTAGGTGGTGAATGTACGGTCGCTAATAAGTGACACAGGAGCCGTTCTCACGCCGCCGTAGTAGCAGGTGTACATGACTCATTGGCTGAGACACAAGTGGCGGTTTCTTCCACAGCCTCGAGCTCCAATACTGCGGGTTGTATAGCAACGAATGTTACCGCGCAGTAACTCGCGACTTTACACTGTGTACCAGTTCTGATTCCCAGGTTCGAGCCTCGGTCCGGCACACAATTTTTAATTTGTCACGAAGTTTAAAATCAGAGC
This sequence comes from Schistocerca americana, assembly GCF_021461395.2. NCBI lineage: Eukaryota > Metazoa > Arthropoda > Insecta > Orthoptera > Acrididae > Schistocerca > Schistocerca americana. Next base: position 984,527,525 of record NC_060121.1, read on the forward strand.
GCATTCCGCTACTGGGTGAAAATTCATTCTAATTCCTTGCACTTTGCTGCAATTACTTGCCGCATTTGTCTTTTCATGGAAGTTATTCTCAAGCTTACAGAGCTTGTGTGTGTTCAATACTGGTGAGAAAATACCATTGTCGAAAACGAGTATGGCACAAAGACAGATGGTCCCGAAACAAAAATGTACCGTAGGAACCCCCAAACGCACGTAATTGGCACCACCAGCCAAGGAAATGCGAAATGAATTTGCCAATCAATTTGTTTCACCAGAAGGGAGAGCAGAATGGCAGTCCAAATGTCTTTAAACTTAAGCTGATTTTGTAATTGATGGTTGAATGACACTTAGGCGGTTTTTTGCTCTACTGATTTTTATTTCTATGACCTAGTTTTCAGCTTATTAGTCCATCTTCAGGTAACTGCTGGCTACTGTTTACAAGAAGCTTGTGTTCTTACGAACCAAACATTCTGGACTAAGATACAACGCATTTACATACGATCTTTAGTTATGGTATTGTCTTTGGAATTGTCAAACGGGGTTTTTGACTTTTTGTTCTGTAAAACCGTTCTTTAACATAAAAAATAACATTTTATGGTTTGTCAGTACCATGTTAAAGAACAGTTTTTACAGATCAAAAAGTCAAAAGACCCGTTTGAAAATTCCAAAGACAATACCATAACTAAAAATCGTATGCAAGTGCGTTGTATCATGGTCCAGAATGTTTGGTTCGTAAGAACACAAGCTCCTTGTAAACAATAGCCAGTAGTTATCTGAAGTTGGCCTAATAAGGCGAAAACTAGTTCATACAAATAATAGTCAGTAGAACAAAAATCTGCGTAAGTGTCATTCAACTCTCAATATGGAATTGTTCTATCAAGAAGCGACGGAAGAATGCATAAATGTGATTTTTTAATGTTACCGTAAACATAAATGCATTGCATTTGTGGTAAAAGTAATGAATACAGCTCGCAAAAATCGAAGAGTAATTAAATGGCAGTCTCTTGGTGAGATACTGCGCCACATTTTTGTTTCATTTTATCAAATACTATATTATACTTTATTATAAACAGACAAGAGGTGTTCGGAATTTGCTCACGCCACCCGCAAAATTTTTTACTTAAGTGAACTCCTCTGATTTTAGTTAAGCGAATAGTGTTTCTCGGTAACATCAATGTATATTCTCTGACTTTTTTTTAGTTTTGTCAGGATTTTTATTCATTAATAATAATGCAACAACAGTGGCGACTGCTCTGGTTGAGAATAAATGCACTTCTGTAGCAAGTACTGTACGTAGGCTGTTTAGGTTTTTTTTATTGGTAACGCCACGTAGCGCTCTGTATGAACATCACTGGCTGTGCTGTGTGCAGTCTGTGGCTGATTGGTATTGTTGGAATATCCGCTATTGTTGTGTTGGGCAGTTGGATGTGAACAGCGCATAGCGTTGTGCAGTTGGAGGTGAGCCGCCAGCAGTGGTGCATGTGGGGAGAGAGATGGCGGAGTTTTGAGAGCGGACGATCTGGACGTGTGTCCATCAGAAAGAGTAAATTTGTAATGCTGGATATCATGAACTGATATATATGACGACTTTTGAACATTATTAAGGTAAATACATTGTATGTTCTCTATCAAAATCTTTCATTTGCTAACTATGCCTATCAGTAGTTAGTGCCTTCAGTAGTTTGAATCTTTTATTTAGCTGGCAGTAGTGGCGCTCGCTGTATTGCAGTAGTTAGAGTAACGAAGATTTTTGTGAGGTAAGTGATTTGTGAAAGGTATAGGTTAATGTTAGCCAGGGCCATTCTTTTCTAGGGATTATTGAAAGTCAGATTGCGTTGCGCTAAAAATATTGTGTCAGTTTAGTGTTCATCGGAATAGGTAAAGAGCGAAATGTCTGTGTACGTTCAGTTCTGCTCAGCTGTTTGAAAAGCAAATAATGTAAGAGGTTTATCAGCACAGTCATTCATTAATTTTTCTAAGGGGACGTTTCAGTTGACACATGGTTGGGAATATATGAGCTATTTGGCCCCGACCCATGTATAAACTTTCTCGTATTCTTATGCGCATTCGCATTCAAGTAACTTCCCTTGTCTTGCGCATGTGCATACATAGCGGGTCAGGCTTGTAAGTTAGCGACCGTTTGTAGCTGCAGTTTATGGCGGGTCATGGCCCAACGAACATAGGCCGGTGTGAGGTGGAACGTACACCATTAAGTAGTGGTTTTGACTTTGTACATATGTACTGTTTGTGTTTTCCTTTTCTTTTTCCTTTATAAATGTATAGCTATGGTATTCTTTTAATCATTGACAAAGGTCTTCTTAGGCCCTTGTGGGTTTAATTGTTGTTCTGAAGAAGGTGTAGTTATCTACGCCGAAACCTGGGTTGACACTTAACACTAGGTGTTTTTTTCGCAATCGAGGCGGGTTTTTAGTTTTTTAATATATCCTCAGTTTTTAGTCAGTTGAATAGTGTTTCTTGGTAACATCAATATATAGTCTCTGACTTTTTTTGTATCTCTTCAGGATTTTTATTCATTAATAATGGTGCAACATCAGTGGCGACTGCTCTGGTTGAGAATAAATGCACTTCTGTAACAAGTACTTGCGGCGAATTGTTGAAATAAACTTGTCCCAGTGGCTTGAAGACGTAAACTTGAGTATTTGTTCTCATGTAAACACCTCAGCAAGTGGCAACAGAAGTTACTTGTCAGTGGACGCAAGCATTTTGTAATACTTCTCGTCTAGCGGCAGCTTGGCTGCAGCGCTCGGAGGCAAATGAATCTCTTCCAAGTAATGCCGATTTCCTCCGCTTCTGGCAGCACTAGCGACATCGCCAAGTTGTCGTGGCCAAACAGTACATATTATTGCTAACGCCTTCGACAGTCTTCCTGGAGCGGGCTTAGAGTGTGTTGGTGTAAGGTTCAGCCTACAAAGCCAGCTGCGGGAGCGCCGTTGCGTGTGTCGCTGGAGCAGACCACTTGTCATCGCCCTGCAACACCTAAATCCGACCACGTACGGCGGAAATGGAAATCTTCTTTGTTCACTAGCGATTGTAAATCAGAGTACATTAGAGCCGTGAGGAAGTCGGTGCGTGTTACAAAAGCAAAGAGAGCAGCAGCCATGGGCGTGTGTGGTTGTGGCGGGCGGTGGGGCACGCGATGTTGGCGCGCCAGCTACTGAGGTCTCCAGCTTGGCCTGCCGGCCTACGTGTGGGAGAGCAGAGGAGAGGAGGCAGGAGAAACCGACGCCGGCCGGCATGGCCCGGCACTGCACGCCTTCTTTTTGCGTCGTACGCCCGCCGGAGCGGCAAACGCAACCGTAATTGGGCGGGCGCACCGCGTAACTCAGCGGTGACAAATTGCGTTGTGTCGCACCGGTACTCCGGGGGCTTATTGCTCGTTGCGCCCCTCATTGTTCCGTATCGCTATCTCGTCTCTCTTCCTTTTATGCTAAGTACTGCGCCGTATGTATTCGGCAATGAGGCCATCCGTACCAGGGAGTACATCTGCACCTCTGCATTCTCTGCGCTCCCGCGTACTGGTGTCCTCAACAGGAAGACGTGGGGTCCATACAAGGCAAAGCAATACCGTGTTCACGCTCTTACCACAATAGCCACTCCTTCGGTCTGCATTTCAGGACCACGTTTTTTACCTAGCAATGAGATCTGGCAACATATTTTTTGTTTCGTTTGTGGCCTTTGGACGTGATCCTCTCAGCCAGCCTCTGATATAAGACACGCTACAAATTATGTGGCACATATTTTAGTAACTAAAAGACATATTCAACCACACAAACACAAAAGCAATAATATCAGAAATTGAGTCCATCTTGGTGCAAAACACCTTGTTATTCGTTTATTTCTTTATTCTCCCAAACTAGTTTCGGCGACAAATATCACCATCATCAGTGAGATTTTTATTGTATGTTACAGCATGTTTTAAGCAATTATTATCGCTGTTTGCGACATATTTTCTGTGCGATTTTTTACTTAGAGAACATCATGTCATGTTCATTGAATGGTATGTAGCTTTTTATATGCAGAAAAACAAAAATTTCGCACTTTGCTTCTGATCTAGAATATTACGCCATCAGATGGCGGACGACAGGCATCCTAGAGACATTGCCCAACACACCCGTGCAAAACTTCATCGGATTTTCACTGTGGTTTATATTTCGCGAAATTAAACAATTTATCTACTTTAAGGTGTAAGTAGTTGCAGATGACAAACTGTGGAACAGAAGAGTCACTGTAGAAACACAACACATCAGAAAAACCACACCATGTGGTAAAAAGGTATGAATTCATAATTTATGTGTTTCTTTCAAATATCTGTAATTAAGATTTAAAAACTAATAGTTACATGTATACAAACAGTAAAGAACATTCTTTATCTTTAACAGATGAAAAATAAAACTCCACTGAAGATGTTGCAACTGGAGTGAAACATATTTGGGTTAAAAAACAAAATTGTGTTTTGCTAGGCGGACCCTATCCAAAAATATACGTAACATAAGTGTCTTCTGTGGGCCACTGAGGATGAGTCTGGTTATTCACGTGCCCAGAAATACGGAACATAGCTCATCACTCATTAAATGCAGTCTCGGTGCAAAATGCAAACTCGAGCTGACCTTCTTTTTGTGGGAGTTTGAAATACAGCTTCACCGTTGGCTCGCGGTCTTACGGTCTTGGTGGATAGTAAAACTGTTCCATTCGACAATGATGTCATTCCAAACGCATCACTGCAGTGCACGTTGAGGGTGTGGCGGTGGAACTTAAAGTCCCATAGCAATCTCCGACGGTGTAATTTCAGGTCGCAAGCAAATATTAACAACTACGAACTACATTACGTATCAGCAGTGGTGGTTGACGATGGTCGATACCCAGCGAGTGGTCAAGTGAACACTAACGCTTTATTAGTGGCCGTAACAGTCGTGCTGTTAGCTGTGGTCAGAATCGGAGTCTTGAAGGATGGTGAGGGGAACAGGGTGTCGGTACCAGTGCCGGGGAGGCGTTGTGCCAATTTTTTGTAAGCCAGCGACCGTGTTGCGTAGGGCGTCTACTTTTTCTCAGAGACGCCTTGCCTTCTCTCGCATGCACGTCTTCAGAGCGGCCATGCCCGTTTCCTCGTGGAAGGTAGGGACGCGCATCAGACCGAAGCACATTCTACAGGAGCTGGAGGGTTTGCGTCCGGGAGGCACTAATCGTAGCCCACGCAGTGGAACTTGGTGTCGAGGTTCAGTTTCTACATCTACATCTACATTATTACTCTGCAATTCACATTTAAGTGGTTGGCAGAGGGTTCATCGACCCACAATCATACTATCTCCCTACCATTCCACTCCCGAACAGCGCGCGGGAAAACCGAACACCTAAACCTTTCTGTTCGAGCTCTGATTTCTCTTATTTTATTTTGATGACCATTCCTACCTACGTAGGTTGGGTTCAACAAAATATTTTCGCATTCGGAAGAGAAAGTTAGTGACTGAAATTTCGTAAATAGATCTCGCCGCGACGAAAAACGTCTTTGCTTTAGTGACTTCCATCCCAACTCGCGTATCATATCTCCTACACTCTCTCCCCTATTACTTGATAATACAAAACAAGCTGCCCTTTTTTGCACCCTTTCGATGTCCTCCGTCAATCCCACCTGGTAACGATCCCACACCGCGCAGCAATATTCTAACAGAGGACGAACGAGTGTAGTGTAAGCTGTCTCTTTAGTGGACTTGTTGCATCTTCTAAGTGTCCTGCCAATGAAACGCAACCTTTGGCTCACCTTCCCCACGATATTATCTATGTGGTCTTTCCAACTGAAGTCGTTCGTAATTTTTACACCCAGGTACTTAGTTGAATTCACAGCCTTGAGAATTGTACTGTTTATCGAGAAATTAAATTCCAACGGATTTCTTTTGGAACTCATGTGGATCACCTCACACTTTTCGTTATTTGGCGTCAACTGTCACCTGCCACACCATACAGCAATCTTTTCTAAATCGCTTTGCAACTGATACTGGTCTTCGGATGACCTTACTAGATGGCAAATTACAGCATCGTCTGCGAACAACCTAAGAGAACTGCTCAGATTGTCACCCAGGTCATTTATATAGATCAGGAACAGCAGAGGTTCCAGGACGCTTCCCTGGGAAACACCTGATATCACTTCAGTTTTACTCGATGATTTGCCGTCTATTACTACGAACTGCGACCTTCCTGACGGGAAATCACGAATCCAGTCGCACAACTGAGACGATACCCCATAGGCCCGCAGCTTGATTAGAAGTCGCTTGTGAAGAACGGTGTCAAAAGCTTTCCGGAAATCTAGAAATACGAAATCAACTTGAGATCCCCTGTCGATAGCGGCCATTACTTCGTGCGAGTAAAGAGCTAGCTGCGTTGCACAAGAACGATGTTTTCTGAAACCATGCTGATTACGTATCAATAGATCGTTCCCTTCGAGGTGATTCATGATGTTTGAATACAGTATATGCTCCAAAACCCTACTGGAAACCGACGTCAATGACATAGGTCTATAGTTCGATGGATTACTCCTACTACCCTTCTTAAACACTGGTGCGACGTGCAGAATTCTCCAATCTGTAGGTACAGATCTATCGGTGAGCGAGCGGTTGTATATGATTGCCAAGTGGGGAGCTATTGTATCAGCGTAATCTGAAAGGAACCTAATCGGTATACAATCGGGGCCTGAAGACTTGCCTGTATCAAGCGATTTGACTTGCTTCGCAACCCTTAAGGTATCTACTTCTAAGAAACTCATGCTAGCAGCTGGTCGTGTTTCAAATTCTGGACTATTCCATTCGTCTTCCCTGGTGAAGGAATTTCCTGCTGCTGAATATTGGATACAACGCTTTTATGAGTCCGTTTTGGGTTACACATTCTGCATGGAGATGGAGGAGTGGTATTTAACCCATCTCGGCACGTAGGTATTTGACAGATGGTATAGAGCGCCGTATCGTCGACGTAGTCCGCCAGTTGACAGTACTGGTATACCGTAAACATCAATGTTACTACTAAATGAGCCCTAATGTGTACCCTTCGACCTGTGACCAAAGCTGGTACTTTTGTCGTTTTAATAATACGCCGCAGCTAAACCGACCGAGAGAGAAATTGCTCCCTGTGAACTCAAATAGGGGAATCGATTTGTAACGCAATGAACTGTATAATGAGAAAGATGAGGCCCTCCAAAATGAGAAAATTAGTTGTGAGTGTGCTACTTACACAAAATCGTTAAGAATTTCTAACTACAGTGGGCCAACCATTTTCTGAATTGAAAAACGTGGTCCAAAGTTTCCCCAATTTTGTTCGCTCTTTGCGGGCACACATGAAAAAATGGCAAGACTACATATTAATAAGAGGAGCAGGGATACAAAATAAATAAATTCTGCTCTCTGCTTTATCAAACCACTGAGGGATAAAGTTAGGCGGCTTCATCCGTTGGTCATTAATTTTCACTGTCGATAACCTCTGACATAGGTCTGTGGCGCCTCTGGCGTAAAGCGCCACATATTTGCACTCGATCATCTTTGATTTATCTTTGTCTATGTTCTTTCGCCGCGCTACATTTGTACTGCCATGTTGCATTCGCTTACCTCTGTGCTAAATAAATGTGTATTCTACGTTTAAAGTGTGTTATTACCGCCCTAATAGCCACAGGTCATCTTTGACTGTGTTTTCACTGTGTTATGTCTGTTATCTTTGTCGAATTTCTCTGCGGATATAGTTTTTAAATTTTCCAACACAGCTCTTATTTGCTGCAGTTTTGCATTGAAAATGACAGGGTGTGCTCTTGTCGAAATATCAACGATTGTCGACGACATCATCCGGTTGGATTTCCGTAAGTTATTTAAACATTCCCTTTCCTGTTCCCCTGACTTCACGTATCTCCGCCGTCCTTGCGCGAGACGTATGCTGACCGTAGTAGGATCGTTATGTATTTTGTCGTGAATACCAATTCTCTAAGCTTTTTCAGTAGTGTTTCGCGAAAAGGAAGTCTTATTCTCTCCAAGGATTTCCATTTAAGTTCACGGAGCGTTTCAATAACACTCGCTTGTTGATGGAACCTACCGCAGCACAACTCTGAAATGCTTCAATATCTTCTACTAAGGAAAGGCTGATACATATATAGTTTTAAACGTGGTTGCTTGGTTCAGCAACCGTTTATAAATAAAAATTGAAACAAATGAGCCCTCGGTCACAATTTTCTTAGCCTTATTAACCAGGTCTCAACACTACTAAGAGTGCCTTCATCAGAATTTAGACATTTAAAGTGGTCCATAACATAATTACAACTTTATGGGGAAAAATTTATATAAAAAAGTGTAAGTACTGACTAACAATACAAGACAGAGACAGTACTTACATGTCACGTATAAAACTAAGAGTCACACAGTTTCCACTTGGTAACAATATGTCTGAAGTACAAAATTTTCAACTTTTGCATTGCAAGCTCGCTGTTTTTGGCGCAGAAACGAACGTAGGTGTCAGAGTTTCTACGTATACGTGAAAGGCGTGAGGGCAGTGTACTCAGTACTGAACTACAGCTCTACCCTCTTCCTTAGCATTATTCCGAAACCTTGAATATATGTCGGTTGACGCTTTTCGATGACTTCTCATGAAACTGAGAAGGAAATTTAAAGACATAAATCTTACTCCCGACAATCAACATTTTCTAAAGAAAGGCCAGCATTATTTGCTACTGGAGATAGCAATTGTTCCGTATTTTCATAGCTGCTGTATGTCAGACATTCCTTGATGTCTACAGTAACATACGTGAAGCACTGCAAAAATTTTATCAGATTTTCTGTAGGGAAGACAATGTCAACAAAATATCATTAATGAAATGTGAAATATTCGTACAAACCGTTACATCGGTTACTTGATAAAATTTTCTACGTAGCTTGATAGACAGGAGATAGTGTAGCATCTACTTCTGCTTCTATACTTCGGCATCTATACTCTGCAAACCACTATGAGGTGCATTGTAGACGGTATTTCCCATAGTCCCATTTACTGGGACTTTCCGCCCTTTCACACTTATGAAGTACTGCGGGAAGAATGATTGCGTATATGTCTCTGTGCGTGCTGTGATTTAATCTGTCCTTGTCTCCGGGATCCCAAAGTCAGAAACAAAAAGAGCGTAATAGCATATTCCCAGGATCTTCATCTACATCTACATCTGCGTGATTACTCTGCTATTAAGAATAAAGTGCCTGGCAGAGGGTTCAATGAACCACCTTCAAGCTGTGTCTCTACCGTTCCACTACCGAATGGTGCGCAGGAAAAGCGAGCACTTAATTTTGTCTGTCAGAGCACTGATTTCTCTAATTTTATCTTGATGATCATTTCTCCCTATGTAGGTGGGTGCCAACGGAATGTTTTCGCAACCGTAGGAGAAAACGGATGATTGAAATTCCATGAGAATATCCCGAAGCAACGAAAAACGCATTCGTTTTAATGATTGCTACTCCAATTAACGTATAATGTCTGTGGCACTATCTCCCCTACTTCGCGATAATACAAAACGATCTGCCATTCTTTGTACTTTTTCGATGTCATCCATCAGTCCCATCTGATGAGGATCCCACACAGCGCCGCAATACTCCAGAATAGGGCGGACAAGCGTGGTGTAAGCAGTCTCTTTAGTAGATCTGTTGCACCTTCTAAGTGTTCTGCCAATGAATCGTAGTCTTTGGTTTGCTCCACCCACAACATTATCTATGTGACCGTTACAATTTAGGCTATTTGCAATTGTAATCCCTAAGTATTTAGTTGAATTTACAGCCTTCAGATTTGTGTGACTAATCGCGTAATCGAAATTTAGCGGATTTCTTTTAGTACTCACGTGAATAACTTTCAATTGCCACTTTTCGCGCCATACGGATATCTTATCTAATTAATTTTGCAATTCGTTTAGGTCATCTGATGACTGTACAAGACGGTAAATCACAGTATCATCTGCAAACAATCTAAGACGGCTACTCAGATTGTCTCCTATGTCGTTAACGTAGATCAGGAACAATAGAGGGCCTATAACACTTCCTTGGGGAACGCCGGATATTACTTCTGTTTTACTCGATGACTATTACTACGAAGTGTGACCTTTCTGACAGGAAATCATGAATCCAGTTGCATAACTGAGGCAATATTCCAGTTCGATTAGAAGACGCTTGTGAAAAATGGTGTCGAAAGCCTTCTGGAAATCTAAAAATATGTGATCAATTTGACATCCCCTGTCGATATCACTCATTACTTAATGAGTATAAAGAGCTAGTTGTGTTTCGCAAGAACGATATTTTCTGAATCCGTGCTGACTACGTGTCAATAAATCGTTTTTTCGAGGTACTTCATAATGTTCAAATACAGTAAATGTTCCAAAACCCCACTGCAAATCGACGTTAGTGATGTGGGCCTGTAATTCAGCTGATTACTCCTACTTCCCTTTTTGGCTACTGGTGTGACCTGAGCAATTTTAATGTCTTTTGGTACGGATATTTCTGTGAGCGGGCGGTTGCATATAATTGTAAATATGGAGCTATTGAATCAGCATACTCTGAGAGGAACCTGACTGGTATACAATCTGGACCGGAGGCCTTGCTTTTATTAAGCTGCTTTGCTGTTTCTATGTTTCTCATCTTGGCAGTTGTTTTTGATTGTAATTCAGGAATATTTATTTCGTCTTCTTTGGTGAAGGAGTTTCGGAAGATCGTGTTTAATAACTCTGCTTTAGTGGCAGTGTCGTCACTGACTTCATCGTTGTTAACGGGCAGTGAAGGTATTGATTGCGTCTTGCCACTGGTGTGTTTTATGTGTGACCAGAATCTCTTCGGGTTTTCTGCCAGATTTCGACACAGAATTTTGCTGTGGAAATTATTAAAAGCATCTCGCATTGAAGTACACGCTATATTTCGAACTTTTGTAAAACTTTGACAGTCTTGGAGATTTTGCTTTCTTCTAAATTTGGCATGCTCTCCCCTACTGTCGCAGGTTCGAATCCTGCCTCGGGCATGGATGTCCTTAGGTTAGTTAGGTTTAACTAGTTTTAAGTTCTAGGGGACTGATGACCTTAGAAGTTAAGTCCCATAGTGCGCAGAGCCATTTTTGAACTCCCAGACCAATTGTATTTAGTCTATCCTTTCTGAACACTGTTGATCGTTAGAAAAAATTCTGCTGAACTTATTTCCGGCTTTAGCCAGCTTTGTGTACCTATAACTATTTGAGATTCAGTGCTTTCTATTCGTCGCTTCAGAGTTGGTTCTAGAATCTTTCTAAGTAGGCTTTCGCGGTAAATTTTCCGTCTGTTTTCAAGAGTCTGCCAGTTCAGCTCCCTCACCGTCCACCTTGGATAAATCTAACCTGTAACCCATCGCGCTGACCTTTATGTAAGTTAAATACCCCTGTTAGTCCTATATGTTCACTTGAGCAGTATTCTAGAATGGGTTTCACGAGTAATCAGTAAGCCATTTCCTCTGTAGACCGGTTGAATTTCCTTAGTATTTTAGTAAGAAACCGCGGTCTGCCCCCTGTTTTACCAACGACTGAGTCTATTTGAACGTTCCATTTCGTATCCCTACAAATTGTTACACCTAGATACTCGTGGGAGTTGGCCGATTCCAACTGTGACTTGTTGGTATTGTAGTCACAGGATACTAACCGTTTCGTTTGGGAAGTGCACAATTTTGCATTTCTGTACATTTGAAGCAAGTTTGCGATTTTTTCATCACTTTGAAATGTTATCAAGTGTGACTGAATATTTGTGCAGGTTTTTTTCTCTGATAGTACTTCACGTCTGAGTTTGCTGTCAATATTGGCTACATGAATAGCAAGGGTCCGAACGCACTTCTTTGGTGCACAAGCGAAGTTACTGCTATGTCGTCGATGACTTTCAGTACCAGGTAACATGCTGTGTCGTCCCCTCTCCCCCCCCCCCTCCCCCCTCCCACGCCCCTTCATCCTCGTGACAAGAAATCCAGTCACATATCTCGCTAGATATGTCATCTGATTGTACTTTAGATAATAAACGTTTATGTGATACTAGGATCAAAAAGTCTACCTGGAAGTGAGGAAACACTGTATCTACCTGACTGGCTTGATCCATGCATATCCGGATCACATGTGAGTATAGCCTGAGTTGGGTTTGATACGGTCGACGTTTACGGAATCTACATCTACATGTACATATACATGAATACTGCGCTAGCCACCAAGCGGTGTGTGGTGGAGGGCACAATTCGTGCCAGAGTCATATTTCCCCCCCTCTGTTCCACTCGCGGATCGCGCGAGGGGAAAACGACTGTCTGAACGCATCGGTAAGAGCTCTTATTTCCCTTATCTTTGAATGCTGATCATTACTCGATTTGAAAGTTGGAGGTAATAATACATGCTCCACATCCTCTGCGAAGATTGGATTTCGGAATTTGGTGAGCAGCAAGTCTATCTGCAAGTGTGCCCCACTTCAAACTTTCTATGAGATTTGGAACGCTCTCGCGATGGCTAAATGTAGCAGTCACGAATCTTGCCGCTCTTCTTTGGACCTTCTCAATCTCTTGAATCAGACCCAACTGGTAAGGGTCCCATACAGACGAACAATACTCTAATACTGCACGAACTAACGTATTGTAAGCTATTTCCTTTGTTGGAGGACTGCATCGCTTCAGGATTCTACCAATAAACCGCAATCTAGAGTTCGAATTACCCGTTACTTGTGTAATGTGATCATTCCATTTGAGATCATTTCGAACAATCACACCCAGATACTTGACGAATATTACCGCTTCCAAAGACTGGGCATTTATTTTGTAGTCGTACATTAATGGGAATTTTCGCCTTGTTATACGCAGTAGGTTACACTTACTAATATTGAGAGATAACTGCCAGTCATTACACCACGAATTTACTTTCTGCAAATCCTCATTGATTTGTTCACAACTTTCGTGTGATACTACTTTTCTGCAGACTACAGCATCATCGGCTAACAGTCTAAGGCCGCTGTCAATACCATCAACCAGATCGTTTATGTAAATCGTAGAAAGCAGAGGACCTATTACGCTGCCCTGGGGCACACCTTAAGTTACTGTTGTTTCTGTTGAAGTTACCCCGTTCAGGACGACATACTGCTCCATGCTGGTTGCCATGGAAGAAGTCGTTCTGTTCGGGAAACATCATTACATTTGAGCTCAGAATACGTTCTAAGGTTCTAGAACAAGTGAATGTTTGTGATTTTGGGCGACAGTTTTTGTGGATTGCTTGTCTTGCTCTTCTTGTAGATGCATGTGACCTTTGTTTATTTCCTACAACTGGGCACAGTCTCTTGTTCTATTATAGTTCAAAGAGGACACTGGACTCGCGTTCGGGAGGACGACGGTTCAATCCCACGTCCGGCCATCCTGTTTTAGGTTTTCCGTCATTTCCCTAAATCACTCTACATCTACATCTACATCCATACTCCGCGAGCCACCTGACGGTGTGTGGCGGAGTGTACGTTGGGTACCTCTATCGGTTCTCCCTTCTATTCCAGTTTCGTATTGCTCGTGGAAAGAAGGATTGTCGGTATGCCTCTGCGTGGTCTCTAAACTCTCTGATTTTATCCCCATGGTCACTTCGCGCGATATACGTAGGAGGCAGCAATATACTGCTTGACTTCTCGGTGAAGATATGTTCTCGAAATGCAACAAGAGCCCGTACCGAGCTACTGAGCGTCTCTCCTGCAGAGTCTTCCACTGGAGTTTATCTATCATCTCCGTAACGCTTTCGCGATTACTAAATGATCCTGTAACGAAGGGCGCTGCTCTCCGTTGGATCTTCTCTATCTCTTCTATCAACCCTATCTGGTACGGATCCCACACCGCTAAGCAGCATTCAAGCAGTGGGCGAACAAGCGTACTGTAACCTACTTCCTTTGTTTCCGTACTGCATTTCCTTAGGATTCTTGCAATGAATCTTAGTCTGGCATCTGCTTTACCGACGATCAACTTTATATGATAATTCCATTTTAAATCACTCCTAATGCCTACTCCCAGATAATTTATGGAATTAACTGCTTCCAGTTGCTGACCTGCTATATTGTAGCTAAATGATAAAGGATCTCTCTTTCTGTGTATTCGCAGGACATTACACTTGTCTACATTGAGATTCAATTGACATTCCCTGCACCATGAGTCAATTCGCTGCAGATCCTCCTGCATTTCAGAACAATTTTCCATTATTACAACCTCTCGATATACCACAACATCATGCGCAAAAAGCCTCAGTGAACTTCCGATGTCATCCACAAGGTCATTTATGTACACTCCTGGAAATTGAAATAAGAACACCGTGAATTCATTGTCCCAGGAAGGGGAAACTTTATTGACACATTCCTGGGGTCAGATACATCACATGATCACACTGACAGAACCACAGGCACATAGACACAGGCAACAGAGCATGCACAATGTCGGCACTAGTACAATGTATATCCACCTTTCGCAGCAATGCAGGCTGCTATTCTCCCATGGAGACGATGGTAGAGATGCTGGATGTAGTCCTGTGGAACGGCTTGCCATGCCATTTCCACCTGGCGCCTCAGTTGGACCAGCGTTCGTGCTGGACTTGCAGACCGCGTGAGACGACGCTTCATCCAGTCGCAAACATGCTCAATGGGGGACAGATCCGGAGATCTTGCTGGCCAGGGTAGTTGACTTACACCTTCTAGAGCACGTTGGGTGGCACGGGATACATGCGGACGTGCATTGTCCTGTTGGAACAGCAAGTTCCCTTGCCGGTCTAGGAATGGTAGAACGATGGGTTCGATGACGGTTTGGATGTACCGTGCACTATTCAGTGTCCCCTCGACGATCACCAGTGGTGTACGGCCAGTGTAGGAGATCGCTCCCCACACCATGATGCCGGGTGTTGACCCTGTGTGCCTCGGTCGTATGCAGTCCTGATTGTGGCGCTCACCTGCACGGCGCCAAACACGCATACGACCATCATTGGCACCAAGGCAGAAGCGACTCTCATCGCTGAAGACGACACGTCTCCATTCGTCCCTCCATTCACGCCTGTCGCGACACCACTGGAGGCGGGCTGCACGATGTTGGGGCGTGAGCGGAAGACGGCCTAACGGTGTGCGGGACCGTAGCCCAGCTTCATGGAGACGGTTGCGAATGGTCCTCGCCGATACCCCAGGAGCAACAGTGTCCCTAATTTGCTGGGAAGTGGCGGTGCGGTCTCCTACGGCACTGCGTAGGATCCTACGGTCTTGGCGTGCATCCGTGCGTCGCTGCGGTCCGGTCCGAGGTCGACGGGCACGTGCACCTTCCGCCGACCACTGGCGACAACATCGATGTACTGTGGAGACCTCACGCCCCACGTGTTGAGCAATTCGGCGGTACGTCCACCCGGCCTCCCGCATGCCCACTATACGCCCTCGCTCAAAGTCCATCAACTGCACATACGGTTCACGTCCACGCTGTCGCGGCATGCTACCAGTGTTAAAGACTGCGATGGAGCTCCGTATGCCACGGCAAACTGGCTGACACTGACGGCGGCGGTGCACAAATGCTGCGCAGCTAGCGCCATTCGACGGCCAACACCGCGGTTCCTGGTGTGTCCGCTGTGCCGTGCGTGTGATAATTGCTTGTACAGCCCTCTCGCAGTGTCCGGAGCAAGTATGGTTGGTCTGACACACCGGTGTCAATGTGTTCTTTTTTCCATTTCCAGGAGTGTATATTGTGAATAGCAACGGTCCTACGACACTCCCCTGCGGCACACCTGAAATCACTCTCACTTCGGAAGACTTCTCTCCATTGAGAATTACATGCTGCGTTCTGTTATCTAGGAACTCTTCAATCACACAAATGATCTGACAGTCCATATGCTCTTACTTTGTTCATTAAACGAGTGTGGGGAACTGTATCGAACGCCTTGCGGAAGTCAAGAAACACGGCACCTATCTGGGAACCCGTGTCTACGGCCCTCTGAGTCTCGTGGACGAATAGCGAGAACTGGGTTTCACACGATCGTCTTTTTCAAAGCCCATGCTGATTCCTACAGAGCAGATTTGTAGTCTCCAGAACATAATACGTGCTCCAAAATTCTACAACTCCAGGCAAATGCCGGGATGGTTCCTTTGAAAGGGCACGGCCGACTTCCTTCCCCATTCTTCCCTAATCCGATGAGACCGATGGCCTCGCTGTCTGGTCTCCAACGCCAAAAAACATCCCAACCCAAGTTCAAAGAGGGGTTATCTCAGCTGCAGTTTCAGTGTATAATCAGCGCGGAAGCTTGCAAGTGAAGTGCTGAGACATCGAGTAGAAGAAGGTATCTGTGACGTCACTCGGCAGTGCCTTGCTTCCAGACTGACAGGTGGTCTGTCCCCGCCGGTAGGTGGCGCATCTGTCTGACCCCGTCTCCGTCTCGCCTAGCGGCTTCTGCGCAGCAAGTAACCACGCGGTTAGCCGCCGCCGCCGCCTCCTCCTCCGCCTCCGCCTCCGCCTCCCGTTCCCGTCCTGTTCGACGGACCCCCAAACCACTCCCTGGTCGGAGGCAGGGCCGCGGCACGCCCTTTCTTCTGCACACCGCCGCGGGCGGGGGCAGCGCCGCCGCCTCCCGACTAGCGCTCGCTCGCGGAATCCCAATATATCTCGCCTCCCCGATAGCATCTACCTGCACCAGCAGATACACCAGGTCTCGTGCCCGCACGAATTATGTCACTCCAGTTACCGACGAAACACGGCAGGGCTCAGCGCCGTACAACTTTCTAAATTCCGCTTACCACCATTACCTCACACTGGAGAAATACTCCTTACATAATGGACCGCCGCCCGAATTCTGCCCACCGGGTCTTGCTTGCATGCTGTTCTCTTTACCTAAACCGCGGTCTCACGTTAACGCGCTAGCGATACGTGCCACCGGTCCTTGATCCACTGGGGGGAGGAATACTGTTTCACCACTGTCGAGCGCCCTCTTTAGTTCACTTCAGTTATTTGCGAGTCCCATCACATATATTCTGCACAGTACTAACGCGAATTCTTTACAGACGAATGGAAAAAACTGGTAGAGGCCGACCTCGGGGAAGATCACTTTGGATTCCGTAGAAATATTGGAGCACGTGAGGCAATACTGACCCTACGACTTATCTTAGAAGCTAGATTAAGAAAAGGCAAACCTACGTTTCTAGCATTTGTATATTTAGAGAAAGCTTTTGACAATGTTGACTGGAATACTCTCTTTCAAATTGTGAAGGTGGCAGGGGTAAAATACAGGGAGCGAAAGGCTATTTTCAATTTGTACAGAAACCAGATGGCAGTTATAAGAGTCGAGGGGCATGAAAGAGAAGCAGTGGTTGGGAAGGGAGTGAGACAGGGTTGTAGCGTCTCCCCGATGTTATTCAATCTGTATATTGAGCAAGCAGCAAAGGAAACAAAAGAAAAATTCGGAGTAGGAATTAAAATCCGTGGAGAAGAAATAAAAACTTTGAGGTTCGCCGATGACATTGTAATTCTGTCAGAGACAGCAAAGGACTTGGAAGAGGAGTTGAACGGAATGGACAGTGTCTTGAAAGGACGATATAAGATGAACACCAACAAAAGCAAAACGAGGATAATGGAATGTAGTCGAATTAAATCGGGTGCTGCTGAGGGTATTACATAAGGAAATGGGACACTTAAAGTAGTAAAGGAGTTTTGCTATTTGGGGAGTAAAATAACTGATGATGGTCGAAGTAGAGAGGGTGCAAAATGTAGACTGGCAATGGCAAGGAAAGCATTTCTGAAGAAGAGGAATTTGTTAACGTCGAGTATAGATTTAAGTGTCAGGAAGTCGCTGCTGAAATTATTTTTATGGAGTGTAGCCATGTATGGAAGTGAAACATGGACGATAAATAGTTTGGACAAGAAGAGAATAGAAGCTTTTGAAATGTGGTGCTACAGAAGAATGCTGAAGATTAGATGGGTAGATCACATAACTAATGAGGAGGTACTGAATAGAATTGGGGAGAAGAGGAGTTTGTGGCACAACTTGACTAGAAGAAGGGACCGGTTGGTAGGACATGTTCTGATCCATCAAGGGATCACCAATTTAGTATTGGAGGGCAGTGTGGAGGGTAAAAATCGTAGAGGGATACCAAGAGAGGAATACATTAAGCAGATTCAGAAGGATGTAGGCTGCAGTAGGTACTGGGAGATGAAGAAGCTTGCACGGGATAGAGTAGCATGGAGAGCTGCATCAAACCAGTCTCAGGAGTGAAGACCACAACAACAATAACAATATGACATATATTACTTCTCAAATTAACATATCTTTTTCTCAACAAATACTGATCGTACAGGGATCAATGAGGTACCGTTACACAGGTTTTTTTTAATATTGTGATATAGCATACCTGTTTTGTCGCAAAGCTTACTACGAGGGTTGGATCTTATGTAGTGGCAACTATTTATTCACAACCGATATAAAACAGTTACATGTTTGCACCTGTTACTGTCCTTCAGAGCAGTCACCAGCGTTGTGTAGAACCCGTTGCCAGCGATGTGGAAGGCGTAGTACATACCGTTAGCAGAGCCTGTTCTGTTGATGGGGCGAATGGAGCGGTCTACTGCCTGTAGAATCTCTGGAACAGTTCTGAAGCGAATGCCACGAAGTGGTTCCTTCATCTTTAGAATCAAATCAAAGTCACAAGGACTTAAGCACGGGGAGTATGGTGGATGGTACAGTACTTCCCAGTCCCATCGACCGAACAGAACAGCCACAGCTTGCGCTGTATGCGTCCGCGCATTGTCCTGCAGAATGATGGGTGGTTTGCGCAGAAAGTGTCGCCGATTCTTTCGCAAAGGTGGTCGCAGGTGGTGCTGGTGGTGCTCCAAAAACGAACAGTAATACTGTGCTCTGACGGTCTGCCGTGGAGGAACGTAATGCGTTAGGATAACACCATCACAGTCGTACACGAGAATCACCATAAGTTGAGAGCGTTCTAACTTTGGACCGCTCCATTCGCACCATCAACAGAACAGGCTCTGATAACGGTATACTACGCCTTCCACATCGCTGGCAACGGGTTCTACACAACGCTGGTGACTGCTCTGAAGGACAGTAACAGGTGCAAACATGTAACTCTTTTGTATCAGTTGTGAATAAATAGTTGCAATTATTTAAGTTCCAACCTTCGCATTTCTGGAAAATTCTAACATAAAAGAGACTTTCAACTACCATAGGTAAAATAGTATCATGGACGCCCATTTTCGTATCTACATTTTAGTAAGCTAACCAGTTAATCATGAATAAGATACTCCTTTACATACAAATAGCATTTTAATTATTTTAAAGTACTTGTTAACGGGGTAATTTGTATACAGCATTCATCTACATGGATAAAATGGTTTAAATGGCTCTGAGCACTATGGGACACAACTTCTGAGGTCATCAGTCCCCTAGAACTTAGAACTACTTAAACCTAACTAACCTAAGGACATCACACACATCCATGCCCGAGGCATGATTCGAACCTGCGACCATAGCGCGCTTCCAGACTGTAGCGCCTAGAACCGCTCGGCCACCCCGGGCGGCTCGACATGGATACCCTGCAAATTATGCTTAGGTGCCTGGCAGAGGGTTCCTCGAACCATCTTTGCAATAATTCTGTATTATTCCAATCTCGAACAGCCGGACAAAACGATCACGTATATCTTTCCATATTTCGTGAGAATATTCTGCCGCGACGAGAAACTCCTTTGTTTTAATCATCTCCATCACAAATCTTCAATCATGTCAGTGACATTCTCTCTCCTATTTCGCGAACTACTTTGAGCTTTCTTGAAGTGCTCCGTTAATCCTGTCTGGTAAGATTCCCAGTACTCCAGAAGAGTACGGAGAATCGTAGTGCAGGTAGTCTCTTTAGTGGACCTGTTGCATCTTCTAAGTGTTCTGCCAATAAATCGCAGTCTTTGGTTTGCTTTCCCCACAACGCTATGTATCTGGTCGTTCCAGTTAAAGTTGTTCGTCTGTAATCCCTAAGTATTTAGTTGACTTTACGCCCTTTATATATGACTGATTCATCGTGTAACCGAAGTTTAACGGATTACTTTTAGCTCTCATGTGGATGACCTCTTGCTTTTCATTATTCAGGGTCAATTTACAGTTTTCGCACCATACAGATATCTTTCCTAAAGCGTTTTCGACCTTGTTTTGGTCTTCTGATGACTTTACTAGACTATAAACGACAGCATCATCTGCAATAAACCTATGACGACTGCCTAGATTGTCTCCTAAAACGTTCATATAGATAAGAAACAGCAGAGGCCCTATAAAAGTACCTTGCGGAACGGCAGGAATTACTTCTGTTTTCCTCGATGACTTTCCGTCAATGACTAAGAATTGTGACCTCTCTGGCAGGAAATCACGAATCGAGTGGCACAACTGAGACGATATCCCATAACCACGTAGTTTGATTACAAGCCACTTTTGAGGCACAATAGCTAAAGCCTTCTGGACATTTAGAAATATGAAATCCGTTTGATATCTCTTGTCACTAGCACCTATCACAGCCTAGGTAACGTAACTCTTTAACTTGCTGGAGTTAGCAGTTAACAAATGGAGCAGAAGGACATTACACACCGGTCATTCAGTCAATTGAAGGTTTGTGTGAATGCAATGTACACCAAGGGAAGAGAAGGTACAAACGCTAGTCATATATGGAGAATAAGTTTTTTAATTTTTCTTGTATTTCTATTTGCTTACTGTCAATTCCGGCATGTGCATGTTTCATGTGGCCTTTTGCCTCCTCGTACAACGGCCGCATGCACCTTGCGCGCACGGAAAGTTGCACAGATGTAAACGCACCTAGAAGTTCAATGTATGTTGCTTGTACCCTGTGAATATTCTCAGAAAGGCTGCTATGCTCTTAGTCGGTTGTCTGGTGGTGCGTCATATGGAACTGACAAACGAAAAAGTATTAATAAATAAGGCAAATCTAGTTGCATCGCGGTGCTTCTGTTGGTAATCGACAGATGAGTCCCCGGAATTCAGGTGATAAATACTATTAATCATCTTGCTGTCGCACCATCTGCGTTTTTGGAAGAATGAGACAGAGTTAGAAAATGTGCTTCAGTTGTTTCTAAGACCACCGTATTTATTTATAAGAACTAATTTTTATTTACGCGAGTGAACCGTGAGCGAATATTGAACACCTGCTTTCATCCAAACGCTATATGAAGCGTGTTACGATGTGTCGATCTGCAAGGCTACGTTGCGGAATTCTGCTAGGATAATTTATAGCGACGTACCACTGTACACTCAAATGGAGAGGAACCCTTGGGTGAGGTAGTACATGTCTCAGCATATATCGCAGACAGAATGAATTACCCTGTGCTGAGTATATGCTACGTTGTTTATGTATTATCAGTTAAAACTGTGTTACGGACATAGGCTCCTGCGTTTTTTGAGCAGTGCGCTGTAAGAGAAGCCATCAGAGTACTAGAGTACTCATGTGGCGTTACTGGTAGCGCAGTGTCAATGGAAAGCAGGGACTGAGTTCGAACCTTGCCCTAAACATCGGTTTAACTTGGCTCGTACGGTTTTAAGATTTATAGGACTTAGCCAATGATGGGAAGGGCTAATAACAAGTACCATATTCACAAACGGAATTCGCATTCTGCCCCACTACACAAACATACGTATTAATTCAGTAATAGTGGAACGTCTCTGTGGAGTCGTTTCATAAGACGCTTGTCTCACTGGATTCTGTGCATCCTGTTTTGTCCACCGTCTGATTGCGGTTTAATTTATTAACTCTCCCAGGAAGACTGAGCAATCAAACTAAGGCTTATTAAATGATATTATGTTTGATTTTTTTTATCTTCCGTAAGAAATCATGACCTGCATTTATTACGTTTTCCCTTCATCCTACCTTATGTGTGCGTGTATGTGACTGAATTAGTGTTTTTACCTGTGGTTTCGGGTTTCTTTTGTGGGGACGCTGAGTTGGTTGTCGTCTGCTAGGAGCAGATGATGTTTGCCTCTCGTTTGGAGGGCAGCACAGGATGACCAACTTAGGATCCCAGTACCTGGACAAAGAGGTTTACCCCTTTTAGTCTGAGTTTGGTTTGTCTGTCAGGTTGATGGCGGAAGCCTACCCCTCTGGTAGCTTCCGTTGCACTGGTAATTAGGCGAAGCCCAGTGAAGAAAGGACACACTGCAGCTAGGGGTTGGTGAGTACAGTTCGTACTCCTAGAGAAGGTTTCTGCTGATAGGAAGTAGGTTGAATCTGAACTTCCCTCTGTTAAACTCATGGAATATTTAAGTACTTCAGCTTAACTGAAGCGTGTGTTGTTATGTATTTTCGGAATGTGGGATAATTAGTTTGTTAAAAAAAATCGGCGATGATGGTGGTTGAAATTAAAAGAGCCGAAGTTGCTTTGTTCCTTTCGGACATCATGGTGTGGAATTTCTAGCAGTGAATATGTTTAGGTAAAGCTAGTCAGTATAACTTCGTGTGAACGTGAAATAATAGCATTTTCGAGCTAGTGTGATTTTTATTTTTCTTATTTTCTATGTTTTCGTGGAAAATGTTATTGTCTCTTTGTGTTCGTCTTGTCCCTCGAGTTTGGTAACCGATGATCCTTCTGGTCTACTACTGCACTGCAGTAGGTTTTCATACTACCAGTTTAAGTGTTTAGTCTGTTATAATTTCAGTAAAATATCAGTATTTCGTGCGCATAGAGGAAATGTTTGTAACGGTTTGTTTCTAAACAGACCACCTTGGCGAGTTTATTTTACTTATATTTATTAATATTTTATTATTCTAGTATTGCAGCATTAAAATTTCTTACATTTGTTCTTGGTTTAATGTCTAATTTCTGAACAGTTAACTCGTAATCAAGTTTACCATGTGCTGAAGTTCGGCCGTTCGTAAGTAGCAGGTTCGGTTTCCATGTCGTATATCTGCTCTACAAAACCTTGCGAATCGGATAAACCTCTTTACAAGCTAGTGCATGAGCATAATGGTGATAGGAATTTCTCTGAACCATTTCTGTCGTGGGTGTTTAGATGGAATGATTGAATTATTGTGTTCCACTTCCCTTCCACTTTTTCCTTTTCCATTGCGCTATTCTACTATTTTTGCGAATTATTTATTTTTTATTCAGACACCAGTCATGTTTATTCATAGGATGTGCATCAAATTCAGTCATGAAATAAATGTGCTACGTAAAAGATAAATTCTGCGTCCTTTATCTTTCCCATTGATTCCACTTTCCAAATTAATATTCTATACCCTGATCTTTTAAAAAGTTAATATGCTTGCTTCTGATGAACAAAAATGGGAGGAAAAATCAAAGTGAACGGTGTACTGTCCCAAAATTAAGGAATTGATATGTAATTAGAAAATCTCATTGATGTACGACATACAATGCTGATCATCTTGTAAGTTTCTTTGAAAAATTTGCATTCTTATAATTAAATTCTTAATTTAATTAAACTGATAATTTCCAGTTCTGTTAGCAATGGCTTGGGCTGGTGGCGACCCTGTAACTTTTAAGTTTATAATTGTCCTTGTGAGGTGGCTTAACCAGAAATTACGCACAAGGGTTACATCTCCATTATTCTTGATACGTAACGTATGTCGAGCCTTGGCTAGGATCCGTTTACAGTTCTACATAGATACTTTTCAACAGTTTTAAGAAAGCCGAATACGTGGTGCATATTAAATAGTAGCAAGAATACCTGGAGTCATTTAAAAATTCTCAAAATTAATTCTCCATTCGCTGCATTATCCTTGCAAGTGAAAATGTCAGGTGACTCTGCTTCCAGTAGCACGCTACCTGCAGCTCACGATGTTACTTCCTTCTGGTGTCAAGAGCCAATGTTAAAAACATGCGCCGGCCGGTGTGGCCGAGCGGTTCTAGGCGCTTCAGTCTGGAACCACGCGACCGCTACGGTCGCAAGTTCGATTCCTACCTCGGGCATGGATGTGTGTGATGTCCTTAGGTTAGTTAGGTTTAAATAGTTCTAAGTTCTAGGCGACTGATGACCATTAATGCGGCGGAGGTTAAAGGGTCGTCACACAGTCCACGCACTACACACGTATGTTGCGCTTTGTACCGTACATCGCTGATGATAAAAGTGAGAGATATACGTAACAAATGCTAAATATCTCAAGAAAATTTCTTCTCTGAGTTGTAGAGCAGAAAGTGCTTCATTACTCGCTTCGAAACAGATAAGTGAACTAATTGACAACACAACACACCAGTAACTATATAAGGGCTACTAAAGTACAGTATTATTATTACTGTTACTATTAGTGGCTCTGGTCAGACACAAAACATGAACAGTCTGAAATTTTCCAATTCCTGCCAGTTCAGAAGTAAGGAATGCAGCAATCAAGTGGTTTACTACTATTACTATTAATGGCTCTGATCAGACACAAAACATGAACAGCCTGATATTTTCCATTTCCTGCCAGTTCAGAAGTAAGAAATGCAGTAATCAAGTGATTTACGAACAGTAAGTACAGTGCAGTCATTTCAACCTGGTCAATTTTATATGGGGGTGCAGTGTGCAGGTCAGGCAAGTGCAGCAATGGTGAGGAGCAGCGCAAGGGAACTATGTCTCGCAACAAGTGTCTATCCTCGCTGTGCACAGTTAACTTTCTTATCAGAGAAGGAGTTGTGAGTAATCTCGCAGTGCATCAGGAATTCCTTCGTCAATCGTTCTGAAACACACACACACACACACACACACACACACACACACACAATTAAAATACCATTCACATGTTCTCATTTTAAAAATAAGTGTCCAAGAAAAGGCTTTCATTCTACAGGTTAGTTAGGTGCTAAAGTTGATGATAATGTGTGTGGAGGGATTGAGGGAGGGGGGGGGGGGGCAGGGCGGGGGTACTAGCTAATGTCTAATTGCATTCACAGACAGTGGTCTAAGAAGGCTGGGAACCACTGTTCTAGACATCTCCCGCAATATCATTTCGTGCAGCAGCGCTAGTCGAGGGAGATATGCAGGTCATGTTTTGTGGAGTATGGAAGGTAGGATGAGGTACTGGCGGAGTATAGTTCTGAGGGCGGGTCGTGAGTAGTGCCTGGAGAACTAACTCGACAATAGCATTGCCCGATAAAGGCAAGGTTCCGCGTTTGGGTCCTAATGCGGCAAACATTTTTGATCTTCCAGAAAACTTCAGATCAACGCACACTCTCGTGCAAAGTGAAAATTCATTTTGGAGTCTTTAAACTGGTGACGACCTGCAGATCTGAAGGATATCTTCGCACACTCTACGTGTTTAGAAGTATTGTTCCAGGTGAAGGGAAATATCAAAGTCGTCTACGTGAATATGTTCTGTAATTTCTTATGGAGAGACACTGACAGTAATATTAAACTACGGTGGTGATGTAGCAGGTAATATGTTCTATTGAAAGCTAACTAATGCACTACACCGTTTAGTGGACATCAATGTGACTTTATGGCGGCTTGACCTCTGATGGGGGCACTTTCAATGAGCTGTCTAAATGCCTGTGCTCAAATGACAGCCCATCCCTCCTCGAGATCCAAAACCAGAGAAGCCAGTGATAATGGACGCTACGGTCTGGAGCGAAATTGACGTACTAACTCATTCCACAGGTGTTCCACTGGGTTCATGTCGGGAACCTGGGAGGCCAGTCGATTTAAGGAATGTTGCTGTTCAAAAGACCGTTGCCTCACAAACGCTGCTTTTTGACAGGGTGCATTGTCATGCTGATACAAGCATCGCCTCCGATCTATTCCCATACTGTACGCAATACACAATAGTGTAAAATATATTCGTATCCTTTCGCATTTAACGTTTTCTTAAGCGCGAGCACGGGAGCACATGCTACACATGTACACCCCGATACCATAATACCACCTCCTCCGATGCTTCATTGTTGGCATTACTCATGACGGCAGATAACGTTCTCCAGACCCAAACGCTTCCTTCGGTCTGCCACAGGGTGCAGTATGATTCGTCACTCCAAATCGCTCGTTTCCAGACATTCACTGTCCAGCGATATCACTCTTTGCACCATTTCAAGCGTCGCTCATCACCCACTGCAGAAATGTGTCTCTCATAAGGAGCTTGTGGATTAACTCCTGGCGGCCGTTGTGGCCGAGTGGTTCTAGGCGCTTCAGTCTGGATCCGCGCGACCTCTACGGCGCAGGTTCGAATCCTGCCTCGGGCACGAATGTGTGTGATGTCCTTAGGTTAGTTAGGTTTAAGTAGTTCTAAGTCTAGGAGACTAATGACCTCAGATGTTAAGTCCATAGTGCTCAGAGCCATTTGAACCATTTTTGATTAACTCCATACGCACAGTTGCTAAGTTACCTTCTGCTCATCATTATGCCTGTTAATTTTTTGGAATACGAATGTTCAAATGTGTGTGAAATCTTATGGGACTTAACTGCTAAGGTCATCAGTCCCTAAGCGTACACACTACTTAACCTAAATTATCCTAAGGACAAACACACACACCCATGCCAGAGGGAGGACTCGATCGTCCGCCGGGGCCAGCCGCACAGTCCACGATTGCAGCGTCTTAGACCGACGGCTAATCCCGCGCGGCTTTTGGAATACGTTCTTATATTAAAAAACTAGAAACCCGCCTCGACTGCGAAAAAAGCACCTAATGTTAACTTAGGTTTCGGCGTAGATAACTATACCTTCTTCAGAACAATAAAACCCACAAGTGCCTAAGAAGACCTTTGTCAATGATTAAAAAAACACCATAGCTATACATTTATAATCATTGACAAAGGTCTTCTTAGGCACTTGTGAGTTTTATTGTTCTGAAGAAGGTGTAGTTAACTACGCCGAAACCTAGGTTAACACTAGGTGCTTTTTTCGCAAACGAGGCGGGTTTCTAGTTTTTTAATATATTAACCAACGATTGCTGACGCGCTGCGATGTTGAAGGTTCTTTTGGAATACGTCTGAGTTACAGCAACTTATATTGTGCCTTTAGTTGTAATGCTACAACAGCTTCATTTGGCACTTTTTCAGCTTATGACCTTCATATTGCTACATGCTGAGGTTCAGTGTGTAAAACAGTGGCGTTCTGGTACATTTTTTAAAAATAATTAGACCTGAAGTTAATTAACGCGCTATGGATAATGCTATCCACGCACACAAAACCAACGCGTGTAGCCTGAAGGCCGTAACCGAGTGCTATTTGCATCTCAGAGCAGAATTTTACTTTTCATTACCGAAAGATGAAACAAAGGGGCAAAAGCAGTTTAAAATTTTATAAAATTCACATTTATTAATTCAAAATGCCCTACCAACCTTCTTTTAGTCTACTAGGGCATTTTGAACTAATAAATGTGAATTATATAAAATTTTAAACTGCTTTAGCCCCTTTGTTGGAGGGCAGCACGGAGGGTAAAGATCGTAGAGGGAGACCAAGAGATGAATACACTAAGCAGATTCAGAAGGATGTAGGTTGCAGTAGGTACTGGGAGATGAAGAAGCTTGCACAGGACAGAGTAGCATGGAGAGCTGTCTCAAGACCACAACAACAACAACGTAATTCAAAATGGATTCTTTTCGCTTACAACTACGTTCATAATATAGATTAAAATACCTGATTGGTCTCCTACTCTAGTTCACATTTGTCACACTATTGCGGGACAGTAAGTATAAAATTACTCTCCTTACCACAGCACAATTGTACCCAGTGTACAATCGCATTTTCATGCAATTGTACACTAACAAATTTACGTACGCTACCACACTATCTGGCACGCAGCAACCCAAGAAATTAGCCAGGTTATTTACAGAGATGCAAAAGCCTTTTACTTTTTTAAATTTTACAGTATTACAGTAACCACCTAGCTCATCTTCTCCTAACAGCGACATGGCGCGAACACAACACTAAAGGCAGAAAACATTTGAATCAAGCAAATAACTACGTGAAAATTATTAAAGAAGCCTATGAATTATTATATTGACCCACTCTCTTCCCTCCTTTTATCACAAAAAGGTTTACAGGATGCAGTGATGGTGCCACGTGAACAAGGCGCGCCAAATATGTGCTACACAATAGATCACGCAAGAAAATTCCCTAAAATAAGAAAAATACAAACCAACGTACAATACTACCGCACCTATCCTGCCATATTCCCAAACATTTTACGCCAATATCTACCAACTTTGCTGCTTCTTATGGTATTCACCGAGGATCACCACGAGGTCTGCATCCGCTCTTTCGCACGTCCCAGCCTCCCTCAACGTACCTTGTTTCAAATCCTTCGCATTCATTGGCTGATGGATC
Organism: Schistocerca americana; assembly: GCF_021461395.2. Taxonomy (NCBI): domain Eukaryota; kingdom Metazoa; phylum Arthropoda; class Insecta; order Orthoptera; family Acrididae; genus Schistocerca; species Schistocerca americana. The sequence goes on from NC_060121.1 coordinate 984,555,804, forward strand.
AGCCTGCGCCCTCTACGCTCCACCGATCTCATCTTTCCCGGTTCTTTATAGCAATCTCTGCTGTGAACCTTGCTAGTTTCTTCCGTGAAAAGCCTACTGCTGCTTCCTACTATCTTTGGACCAACGTACACCTTTCTGCAGCCCATTTCAACCATTCTCATGCACACATACACACAAGGAAAACAGAAAGGACTAGGAAGTGTGACACAATGTCCAATTTATTAAATAAAACACCTCTATTGACCCCTTTCTAAGTTCAATAGTTGCGGTATGAATAAATATGTCTCAAGACAGAGTTTAGGCAGTCAAGCGAACCACTGGTTTCGCTTCACAGTCACTGTGCTAGCCGAACCGCTGGTTTCACTTTGCAACTCACGACTGATTTCTTCCGCTGATTTCATTCTATCTTTTACAACCACTCTGCTCAATGCTCGACGATGGCTCTACGTCAATAGAGGTCGTCTGACTGGACTTGATTTAGCTTCGGTTGTTCCTTCGCATTCCCACTTCACAGCCACGTCACCAACAGTCGAACTGGGCAGCCTTAGAAGGGTTGGAACGTCCCTGGTGGATACGTCACTCAGATGACATCCAATAACTAGTCTGCATTCTAAGCCGCTTAGCTCTCCTAACCGATACATTCTGCTTTTAGTTCTTCTCTGTTGACAATACAATATTCCACGTCTCGTTTTATACAGGCAGATCCGTCCCTCGTAACATGTAGTGTTCAATTCCGCATTACATAGTTGTATCCGAAGGCCCCAGGAGTAGACAACATTCCATTAGAACTACTGACAGCCTTGGGAGAGCCAGTCCTGACAAAACTCTACCATCTCGTGAGCAAGATGTATGAGACAGGCGAAATTCCCACAGACTTCAAGAAGAATATAATAATTCAAATCCCAAAGAATACAGGTGTTGATAGATGTGAAAATTACCGAACTATCAGTTTAATAAGTCACAGCTGCAAAATACTAACGCGATTCTTTACAGACGAATGGAGAAACTGGTAGAAGCCGACCTCGGGGAAGATCAGTTTGGATTCCGTAGAAATGTTGGAACACGTGGGGCAATATTGACTTTACGACTTATCTTAGAAGAAAGATTAAGCAAAGGCAAACCTACATTTCTAGCATTTGTAGACTTAGAGAAATTTTTGACGATGTTGACTGGAGTACTCTATTTCAAATTCTGAAGGTGGCAGGGGTAAAATACAGGGAGCGAAAGGCTATTTACAATTTGTACAGAAACTAGATGGCAGTTATAACAGTCGAGGGACATGAAAGGGAAGCAGTGGTTGGGAAGCGAGTGAGACAGGGTTGTAGCCTCTCCCCGATGCTATTCAATCTGTATATTGAGCAAGTAGTAAAGGAAACAAAAGAAAAGTTCGGAGTAGGTTTTAAAATCAATGGAGAAGAAATAAAAACTTTGAGGTTCGTCGATGACACTGTAATTATGTCAGACAGAGCAAAGGACTTGGAAGAGCAGTTGAACGGAATGGACAGTGTCTTGAAAGGAGGATATAAGATGAACATCAACAAAAGCAAAACAAGGATAATGGAATGTAGTCTAATTAAGTCGGGTGATGCTGAGGGAATTAGATTACGAAATGAGACACTTAAAGTAGTAAAGGAGTTTTGCTATTTGGGGAGCAAAATAACTGATGATGGTCGAAGTAGAGAGGATATAAAATGTAGACTGGCAATGGCAAGGAAATCGTTTCTGAAGAAGAGAAGTTTGTTAACATCGAGTATAGATTTAAGTATCAGGAAGTCGTTTCTGAAAGTATTTGTATGGAGTGTAGCCATGTATGCAAGTGAAACATGGACGATAAATACACTCCTGGAAATTGAAATAAGAACACCGTGAATTCTTTGTCCCAGAAAGGGGAAACTTTATTGACACATTCCTGGGGTCAGATACATCACATGATCACACTGACAGAACCACAGGCACATAGACACAGGCAACAGAGCATGCACAATGTCGGCACTAGTACAGTGTATATCCACCTTTCGCAGCAATGCAGGCTGCTATTCTCCCATGGAGACGATCGTAGAGATGCTGGATGTAGTCCTGTGGAACGGCTTGCCATGCCATTTCCACCTGGCGCCTCAGTTGGACCAGCGTTCGTGCTGGACGTGCAGACCGCGTGAGACGACGCTTCATCCAGTCCCAAACATGCTCAATGGGGGACAGATCCGGAGAACTTGCTGGCCAGGGTAGTTGACTTACACCTTCTAGAGCACGTTGGGTGGCACGGGATACATGCGGACGTGCATTGTCCTGTTGGAACAGCAAGTTCCCTTGCCGGTCTAGGAATGGTAGAACGATGGGTTCGATGACGGTTTGGATGTACCGTGCACTATTCAGTGTCCCCTCGACGATCACCAGTAGTGTACGGCCAGTGTAGGAGATCGCTCCCCACACCATGATGCCGGGTGTTGGCCCTGTGTGCCTCGGTCGTATGCAGTCCTGATTGTGGCGCTCACCTGCACGGCGCCAAACACGCGTACGACCATCATTGGCACCAAGGCAGAAGCGACTCTCATCGCTGAAGACGACACGTCTCCATTCGTCCCTCCATTCACGCCTGTCGCGACACCACTGGAGGCGGGCTGCACGATGTTGGGGCGTGAGCGGAAGACGGCCTAACGGTGTGCGGGACCGTAGCCCAGCTTCATGGAGACGGTTGCGAATGGTCCTCGCCGATAACCCAGGAGCAACAGTGTCCCTAATTTGCTGGGAAGTGGCGGTGCGGTCCCCTACGGCACTGCGTAGGTTCCTACGGTCTTGGCGTGCATCCGTGCGTCGCTGCGGTCCGGTCCCAGGTCGACGGGCACGTGCACCTTCCGCCGACCACTGGCGACAACATCGATGTACTGTGGAGACCTCACGCCCCACGTGTTGAGCAATTTGGCGGTACGTCCACCCGGCCTCCCACATGCCCACTATACGCCCTCGCTCAAAGTCCGTCAACTGCACATACGGTTCACGTCCACGCTGTCGCGGCATGCTACCAGTGTTAAAGACTGCGATGGAGCTCCGTATGCCACGGCAAACTGGCTGACACTGACGGCGGCGGTGCACAAATGCTGCGCAGCTAGCGCCATTCGACGGCCAACACCGCGGTTCCTGGTGTGTCCGCTGTGCCGTGCGTGTGATCATTGCTTGTACAGCCCTCTCGCAGTGTCCGGAGCAAGTATGGTGGGTCTGACACACCGGTGTCAATGTGTTCTTTTTTCCATTACCAGGAGTGTAGTTTAGGCCAGAAGAGAATAGAAGCTTTCGAGATGTGGTGCTACAGAAGAATGCTGAAGATTAGATGGGTAGATCACATAACTAATGAGGAAGTATTGAATAGGATTGGGGAGAAGAGAAGTCTGTGGCACAACTTGACTAGAAGAAGGGATCGGTTGGTAGTACATGTTCTGAGGCATCAAGGGATCACAAAGTTAGCATTGGAGGGCAGCGTGGAGGGTAAAAATCGTAGAGGGAGAGCAAGAGATGATTACAATAAGCACATTCAGAAGGATGTAGGTTGCGGTAGGTACTGGGAGACGAAGAAGCTTTTACAGGATAGAGTAGCATGGAGAGCTGCATCAAACCAGTCTCAGGACTGAAGACCACAACAACAACATCCGAATATTTTTAACCTAATGCTGTAGGGTATTCTCGAACTGCAACCTGTGCCACATGTCAACAACATGAGAACTTAGGAGCACTGTTTTAATAGAAACAACGTTGATAATCAGTTGTTATGAACAGAAAATAACGTAATACTCCGTTTAACTGCGCGTTCTGACACCAGAAAAGAGCTCAATTAAGCGAATTCTCGGTAGTTTCACCTCTTCACTTTCCAATCCCAGCGCCGGGTAACGCATTCTGCGTAAGAGATTCCTCGCGATTATTTAATGAGTGGGCCTACTTTGAATTGGGAACCCGTTCGCCGCTGGTTCTAATTTATGAGGTCCCGTGGAAGAGCAATATGCGAACATTAACATACGTTTCGGCCAGGCGTGTTCTGGGCGCTTCAGAAATTCTACGGCTATTGGCCACGGAAACGTCAGGTCATTAATTATGAAAAAGGACTTTCGAGCAGCAATAAAGTTACGGAAAAGTATACGCAGCCCGGCGGGGTATAAATCCGAAACGGTTTTAAGCTATTGGTTAATTGGCAGCAGAATTCATTGCGGCGCCTTAGAAGTCGTTTGCCGAGCGGGTCGTGGTGACGAAAGCGGCTTTTACACGCAACAACGCGCTCCCTGGTATCCTTACGAAAATCACACAATGGCCACTCGTGTAGTTGTCTTGGCGATATACTGCTGAGATAGTTTCTTTTGACATGATGCATTGCTGGTGATTCCTTCTTATTCCCCACCCCCATCTCAACGCACCACCTCTTTACATCCCTTATAACAACGACGCAGGCAGGACGCTAAACGCTACTTTCCCTACATTTTGACAATTCTCCCGCTGCTAGAGGAGAAAATGTGCTTTCAAGTTATTGAAAAACTTGGTTTCGAACACCTGTTACACCTAGTATTCGAAACAACAGTCGTAGCAGGAGAGGAAAAGGTGCCTGGAAAGTGATACGCACGAGTGTGTAACTGTTGTAGTGCCTAGCTGCTGTGTTAAAGCTGCACGTGCATCAGTGTTTGTCAAATCGTTCGGTAGTTAGCGTTTTCACTACGCTTTCAGACTCTACAAATAAACGAACAATGTGGGAACGACTTCTGTAAGGTAATACTACTGTTGATCGCTGTGTACGTTTCAATTTTTACAGTACACAGTAAAAGGAATTCAAAACGTGTAACACATGATGTGTATCGTGTCATCATCACCATCACCATCATCATCATCATCATCGTCATCATTTTATTCTTCTTCTACCATCAAAGTCACCTGTTTCAATTCCCATTCTTTTCACACTGTCCGTGGCTTCTCGCACCTGTATATGAATCTCAGGCAGCAAAGTACCTCAGAAGCACGCAATTTATCCATAGCTTTCCGTACTTCTCTCTAAAATCAAACTTTCATTTTATGTCCTGCCGCGAGTCATTTATGCAGAAATCGCTTTCGAAAAAAAAAAAAAAAAAAAAAAAAAGAAAAAAAAAGGAAGAGAAAGGAAGGTCAGTGTTTAACGTCCCGTTGACATCGAGGTCATCAGAACCGGAGCATAATTTCGGATTGTTTCAAGGATGGGGAAGGAAATTGGTCGTACCCTTTCAACGGTACCATCCCGCCATTTACGTGGGGCGATTCAGGAAAATCGCGGGCAACCCAAATCCGGACTGCCGGACGTGGGTTTGAACTGTCGTCCTCTGGAACGCGAGGCGAGTGTATTAACCACTGCGCCACCTCGCCTGGTATCGCTGTCGGCAGCGCAACCTTTTACAGACCTAACACACTGGCTATTTTCTCATACACTTGCTCGAAGTAAGACCATTCTAACAGGAAATCGTTCTGGACAGGTAGTCACATCTCCCTCTTCGTATTACCTGCGTACGAGAAGATGCATAAATGAATTCCCAGTACATCTTTTTAGAGTGTCATTTCGGTGTTTGTTTCGTGATTCATATGGGCCATTTAGATCTGCTAATGACTTAACGTAGGAGCAACTGAATCCCCACTCTACATTCAGTGAATCGGAAGGTTCATCTCTGTTTTACGACTGAAAATCTATTGTGATACCTTATTCTCACGAATCAATCCCATAATTAGCTTCTCAATGTATTTTTCTGATAACACAGTAGGGTATCATTCAAATTTGCATTACATCTCTCTTTTCTGGTCGTGCGGTCTATAGCAGAAATGTTCTTCTCTTACTACTGAACGATCAGAAAAATTACAGGCGTTGTTCTCCAAGTTTTGCTCAGAAGCGTTAAGTCTCTGTCCCGAGAATCCGATTTCGATGTTTTTCACCATCTTTGAAGCTTACCTTTGTCGAAATTTTTGAGCATTCTTAATATATAATATAACAATCCCCGTTGCCATAATATTCTGTTGCCAGTATCTACATGTCATGCATTTTACTCGGTCGACTTTCCGCCTTCGCTGACGCTAGCTCAATCCTCTGCCGCTAATTGAATCTCTGCCTCTAGATGTTTCCAAACTGTAGTGTCTAACACGGTAGTGTGTAACATATCTATGTCGGTGGATGAGAAACGTCGAGCTATAACCGAGTTTAGAATTTGTAAGTAGGCTGTTTAAATGGCTCTGAGCACTATGGGACTTAACTTCTGAGGTCATCAGTCCCCTAGAACTTAGAACTACTTAGACCTAACTAACCTAAGGACATCATACACATCCATGCCCGAGGCAGGGTTCGAACCTGCGACCGTAGTTAGACTGTTTAGGTTTTTATGTTGGTAACGCCACGTAGTGTTCTGTATGAAAATCACTGACTATGCTGTGTGCAGGCTGTTGCTGGTTGGACTCATTGTTGTAATATTCGCTATTGTAGTGTTGGGCAGTTGGCTGTTAACAGCGCGTAGCGTTGCGCAGTTGGAGGTGAGCCGCCAGCAGTGGTGGATGTGGGGGGAGAGATGGCGGAGTTTTGAGAGGTTTCTATAAGCGGACGACCTGGACGTGTGTCCTCCAGAAAAAGGAAATTTGTAGAGATGGATGTCATGAATGGATAGATATATATGATGACTTTCGAACATTATTAAAAAAAAAATATTCCAACGATGGGTCCAACCAGCCACAGACTACACACGGCACAGTCAGTGATTTTCATACAGAGCGCTACCTGGCGTTACCAACATAAAAACCTAAACAGCCTGCTTACAAATTATAGGAGTTCGTCCATACAGGGAAGATCCCCCTGCTTGCACACTACAATATCAGACCATACACGACCGCCGTGACATCTGCGACAATCCGACGCCCATGTCTCACTGTCATCGATCATCCGCCATACAGTCCCTTTTCATCTGTTTGCGAAATCCAGTAGTGATGAAGCAGTGCAAGTAGAGGTGGTGTTGCAGCTCCGTCAACATAGTCAAACGTTCTGCACTGACGGTATCGAAAAACTGGTCTCTCATTGCCAGGAATGTGCTGGTCGTCAGGGTGTCTAGGTTGAGAAATAAATATACAGACATGAAGAATAAAGATGCAGAATGTTAACAACGTTTATTTAATTAAAAAACTTTAAGGTTTTTCACTGAAAAAATCGGAAGCTTTACTCTTCAGAACGCCCTAGTACATGTACTCGTAATGATAGGTCAGAGTGGGCTGCTGTTCATGTCAGGTTTTAATAAATATTGTGTTCCTAGTAATGTGTCGAAATTACTATCGCTAACAGTTCAGATTAATTCTACGACGTGGCATTGCCACAGTGGTAACACCGGTTCCCGTTAGATCACCAAAATTAAGCACTGGCTGGCCTGGCTAACACTTGGATGGGTCGCCGCCTGGGTCTGCTGAGTGCTGTTGTCAAGCGGTGTCCACTCAGCCCTTGTGAGGCCAATTGAGGAGCTACCTGACTGGGAAGTAGCGACTCCGGTCACGAAAACTGACAACGCCCGGGAGAGTGGTGTGCTGACCACATGCCCCCTCCGTGTCCACATCTGAGGACGCCTAAGGGCTGAGGATGACGCGGCGGCCGGTCGGTACCGTTGGAAATTCAAGGCCTAAGATGAAGTCCCTTATTCTCTGGGACTGAAATGTATTGAGGAAGTTTTTTACTCAGTCCAGTTTCGCAATGATTTAACCCCCACAAGAGGATAACACTCGACAAGATATTCAGATCTTGGAGCGGATTTCTGAGACCTAAGCCTCATACATACTCTAGCGATGCGTATCTGTTTGTAGTCCATTGCAAATTTTGGCGATATACATCTGAGTAAATTAGCTTACCACTCCTATTTTCATTCTCTGCTTTGGTATGGCATCATGTTCTGGGGTAACTCATCATTGAGTAAAAGAGTGTTCATTGCACAAAAGCGTGTAATCAGAATAATTGCTGGAGCTCATCCAAGATCATCCTGCAGACACTTATTTAAAGATCTAGAAATATTCACTGTAGCCTCACAATATATGTATATTCACTTATGAAATTTGTTATTAACAATCCGAACGAATTCAAAAGTAATAGTAGTGTACATGACTACAACACTAGGAGAAAGGATGATCTTCACTACTCAAGGTTAAATCTAACTTTGCCTCAGAAGGGGGTAAATTATGCTGCCACATAAGTCTTTGGTCACTTACCCAGTAGCATCAAAAGTGTGACCGATAGGCATATAGCATTTAAAAGGAAATTAAAAGAATTTCTAAATGGCAACTCCTTCTACTCATTAGATGAATTTTTGGATATAGCAAGTGGGTAATTTCCCAACCCCCACAAAAAAAAAAAAAATTGAGTATCATGTAATATTTTGTCTAATGTAATATCTTGTATAGACACCTTTTATTAACCTGACACGTTCCACATCATTACGAAGTGTTGTATTCATGATCTATGGAACAAGTTATAATTTGATGTAATCTAATCTCCACTCCCTAAGATGAGAGCAGTTTTAGAAGTAGGCATCGTCCTAAACATTTTACTCAAAGCATTTCTATTTTTGCAAATATTAGCTTCCAAGTGGGTGAGCTAATTTCCGAAAAATAATCGTGAAAACAGTCTAAAACTGACAATAAACTGCAGAAACTTGCTTGCCTGAGGACATGCCCAGATGGATGCGCTTACATCATGACCGCTTGGGGACCACTCAAAGGCCGGCGCTATCTACGATGACAAACCCGACGCAGTTCGTGGGTCCATGTATAGAGGCAGGAAGCCACAGGAAGTTCTGCAAAGCTGGACAAAAAATGAAAAAAGGAACACCATTTACAGAACGATTAAAAGAAATACAATCCTCCTCCCTTCCTTCCGTGCTCACATAGTTACGGGCGGCAGACCTCGGTTCACAATCGTAGTGCTGAGTGCGTTAATGATAATGATTAGTGTGCACGTCGATTTTGTGTGTGTAAATTATGACGTTCATAGTTTTAGATAATTTTATTAGGAACAGCGATGTGTCACTGAAGTAAAATGAGTAAAAAAAAAAAAACAGTCTCAATCGCACTGTTATTTATTAAAAATACGAGCGATTTCAGCGTCTAGCAGCAGGCCGTCTTCAGATAATGCTCCATTCGGCTGAAGATGATGACGCTTGGAACAGATGTGCTGAATCCAGTCCCAAGACTGCTACTGTTGTAGAGGCCGAACCTGGACATCACTGTGCGATTTTAATCTTGACGTTGTTAAAATTGTTTGAATGTTGTGGAAAGAACAGTGTTGGTTGCAGAATTGATTTTCTTGCTTCATGTATTCAGGACTCGCGTTTCGCCTAATACAAGGCATCTTCGGATTGACCAGTATAGTGTTGATAAGTGCGTTTTGGTTTCCACGATTAGGACACCGGCAAAAATTGGCTGTACTCGACATACATAGTAAAATAGATCGAACCAAGTATGTGAACATCTAGTATGTTGAAAGTGTAACAGCTGAAAACCTTGCAGGTCTGTGTAGCATAGAGCAGTGGATACAAGGCGGGGTCAGACTTGTACATAGTCCATCACATGATAAATACGCTTCATTCTGCGGTCTGAAATAATGATGATGGTTACTGTACACATCGATTTTCCGTTGCTCTCTAAACATATGACGTGAGCAAATACTTGCTTCAATCTGTTTTACTGTATTTGACGAGGGCAGTTTATTTTTGCCAATGCTCTAATCGTGGCACTCAAAACCCACTGACCAACACCAGGCTGGTCAATATGAAGATGCCTTGTATTAGGCGAAACACGTGCCATGAATAAATGAAGCAATAATGCCATTTCTGCAACGTTCTGCAAATTTGTTGTTGTACCACAGTTCCTTGAAGCGGAAGACCTTGTGCGAATTTCTTGCTACAATAACTCTTAAAGCAATTGCATGATGGTTGATCTTCTCTAATTTTCGGATGTTTGCTTTTAAAAGGTCGTATTCTTCTGAACTGCAGTTTCTTACAAATTATGTTGAAACAACGTGCTAAGCAGTAATATATACAAATTTTATTTTTTCTGTATTTGCCTTCGTACTGTCCGACCTACATCTCGTAACAAATTCAATTCCCCCTCCTTCTTCTTTGTTTCCTATTTTTCCAATACTCGCCTCGTTGTTGAGGAACAGAGTCTAGGGTCGATGGGAAGAAAAGTGGCTGGAAGAGACAGACAATAAGCTGCATCTAGCAAAGTCCACAACGCGGCCGTGGCGTACTGTCTTCCAGCTACGCAGATGAGATGAGGTCCTTGGCACTCGTCCTCAGGTAGGGCACGACCCTAAGACGCATGCCTTCGTGCTCCGACGGAAGGATCCTCTAAGGTGTGGTGCTTATGGCGCACTGATTCCAGGGCGCCAAGTTTTAGTACAATGTGTTTTATTCTCATATCAGCGTGCAGCAGGTCCTTTCCCGACAGATATGCCCTCTACTTGCATTGGCAGTCAAACTAATGTGGTACGACTTGTAAGGTTTTGTGATTTGTCAGGATTGGTCCTAGAAAATTTTACGGAGAAGTTTTTAAAGTGCTATAAGGGTGGCTGGCTCATCCATGTTTTTTGTAAGTGGCCACCCAGTTGCATTTCCCTGTGCAGACGTTTTAGCTCTTTTCTTCCATTGCTTATGTATAAATTACCAGTTTTAGCACCTTCACCGACTTTATCTCAGGGGATATAAGATAGTGTGTGCGGATGACAATGAGTCAGTCCGGCAGTGCGTGAATGTAATTGTGTAGGACTTATTCGTCTTTGTTTTACGACTTTTTATCTATTTCTTCCTTGAAAGAGTTCTAAATTTACTATTATTCTTAGTAAAATTTCTTTGCTTATTTTCGAATTTCTGGGGTTGTTTCTCTCTTATTTCTGCTATCCGTACTATCTTTGACATCTTTATCCAGAAACATAAGAATGTTTGTATCGTTAGCCGGTTCACATTCATTTGGTAAATGCTTTGCCGTTACTTCTGATATTTTCTGTATACAAGGTGGTCAGAAACAGTCTGAAAAGCCTGTGAGGGTGTTGCTGGTAAGGTTGTGCTGAAGAATAAGTATTAAGACAAAAATCGATACATTCTTCCGTTTCCGAGTTAATTAACATTGACATTAGTCAATCAGGCCGTTCCTCGCGAAAATTCAAACTGCCCGCCAGATACAATTATCGTCAGGTGTTCTCACAGAGTAGATGATAGCGCACGAGACTGCACAGCCTTTAGCTCGGGTTCTATCCTTACTATAGCCCAATGACCGATTTTTGTATCGCTCTCTTGTTCGATTTTGGAATCCAAACGAAGAACACGTTTGACGACACCGTCTCTGAAGGCACCTTGTATTTACGCGAGCAACGGCCTAATGGGATAATTTCAATGTTACTTAACTCGTAAACGGTGCAATGTCTCGAATTTTCGTCTGAAGAGTCATTTCTCAGCACGCCCTATCCTGAAACTCCCTTACAAGCTATTCAGACTGTTTCTGAACGCCCTGTATTTTGGTTAATCACCCCATTACTTCTCATTTTCTAACCCTCTGCAGTTTGTATTGGATCTATTATATTTCTAATAATACGTCCTTGAAGTATGTCCGTTCTGTTGAGCTAGCAGTCAATCATTAACCATTCACATGCATATAAACACTCTGTTAACACTGCGGTATAGTGTTTTGCTTTCGTTTTTATTCTTGCTGTAGGTATTTTAGGTGAAGCGTACGCTCTTTCCATTTTATCAACGCTTAACTCTATTACAAATTTTTCTTGTCTAATTTGCTATGTGGTTTCTCCGATGTATTTATATTTACAAACTCGCTCTAGTCTTACCTATTTGAGATTTTATGTATTCTGTGGTACTTTTTACATTTCACCCGAATTTTGTTCTTTCTGTTGAAATTCTGTTGTCAGTTCTGTTGCTCTTTTTTCCATAAGATTTATTTAAGTGATCAATTCTGTCACACTTTCTGGAAGTATTGCACAAGCTAGAATTATTGGTTCAGTTTTGTAAATTTTTAGCTCCAAATTCCATATCTTTAAGATTTCTTCCAAAGAACAGTTGATAAGCTGCGATATTTCTCTAACACCAGCATTTGTTTCAAATGGCTGAGATATGTATCCCACCAATTTCAAATTAAATGTTTTTGTTAAAACTCCGTGAATTATTTTTTCTCATTATGGTTGAACACCCAACTCCATAATGACTTTATTTAATGGTTCTCTGTCTACAAAATCAAATTCACTCTTGAAATGAATGAATGGTACTATTGTATTTTAGCTGTGGCGAGCTAATGAATTTAAGTTAAAAATTTTTTCGGTGCAGTATGTTCCTTTTCGAAAACATTATTTCTTCTAGATTTTTGTCTAAAGTTTTTGCATCTCTGTAGAGGAAAACTTTTATAATATTTTCTATGCCACTGATCGAAGTTACACTCTTCCGTAGAAGCTGCCATTTTATTTATCTCCTCTTCTTATGGAATCCTTTCTGTGTCTCAAATGCTGTAAAAAGGGAAGTGTAGTTCTCTTATAATGTGTGATTGTGACCACTTCAACAGCTCCGCTATAACTGAGTCTTCGCTACTTGGTTTGTTGTTGGAATCTTTTGATAGCTTCATGAATTTCTAACTCCGTTGGTGAAAATCTTACTCAAGATTCTAATCTGTCAAACTTTTTCTAAAATTTTACAGTTTTCCTGTTAATTTATCCTATTCTGCTAATTCCATCTTTGAAATAAATACTCGGTGCTTGATGTCCATTCGGTACGTATTTAAAATTTTGGTGCAAATTTCTAGTATTATTTCTGGTGCAGTCTCTTGTATTTTTCTAAGCAAGGGTTTTCAAAAGATGATTTTGATTTTCCTGATTACGTTGTTCTGAAGTTTCTATTATTGATGTTGATATTGAAGATTCTTCTAAACGAATTTTATATTTAAGCGTTTTATGTAGTCTTTTTTTTCAGTTGTGTTGTCTAACTAGGATCACGTTAACAACTTCAGTTCCTCTTCTTCCTTTGTTGCTGTTTCCTATTTTTCCAGTATTCCCTCATTTTCTCCCCATGAAGTCTCTTTCTTTCTTCTGTCCATGTTGTTCCCGATTTTTTATTTCTTCTGCGTTGAAAGCATTCCAAATTTAGTATTTTGTTTTTAAAACGGTTTTTTTCTGATTCTTTGATGTTGTTTCTTTCAAGATCTTTCCTTACTTCTGTAATCCACGCTATTGTCGATTTCTTCTTTCAGAAATATAGGAGTATTTGTTTTGTTAGTCTATTTCCATCCATTACAGATGTCCAAAAAAGGTTAATCTTCGTTTGGCCATTACCTCAGATATTTTCTCTATATTTTTGTAGATCTCCTCATTACTTCTTATTTTCCAACCATCTGCAGTTTTGATTGCATCCATTATTTTTCTAATAACCCTTCTTTCGAGTGCCTCTAGTTTGTACATCTTATAGTTCATTGTTAGGCATTCAGATCCATATAAAGATTCTGGTCGTACTACTGTGGTGTAGTGTTTTAGTTTTGTTTTTCTAGATATACACTTCTTGTTGTAAATATTTTTGGTCAAACCATATGCTCTTTCCATTTTGTTAATTCTTACATCTATTGCAGATTTTTCTAGTCCATTCTGTTGTATAGTTTCTCCAAGATATTTAAATTTATTTACTCGCTCTATTTTACCTATTTGTGTTTCTATGTATTTTGGTTGCCGGCCGTGGTGGCCGTGCGGTTCTGGCGCTGCAGTCCGGAACCGCGGGACTGCTACGGTCGCAGGTTCGAATCCTGTCTCGGGCATGGATGTCTGTGATGTCCTTAGGTCAGTTAGGTTTAAGTAGTTCTATGTTCTAGGGGACTGATGACCTAAGATGTTAAGTCCCATAGTGCTCAGAGCCAGTTAAACCATTTTTTTTATTTTAGTGCATTTTTTATATTTGTCATGAATTTTGTTTTTTCAGCTGAAATTTTGAGACCAGATCAGTTTGCTAATTTTTCCAGAATGTTTATTTGAGTAACTGCTTCTGTCAGGTTTTCTGAAAGTATTGCGAAATCATCCGCAAAAAGCCAAGCAGTTTACCTTAATTCCATTTGTTTTCCTTCCCAGAGTTATTGGTTCAATTTTGTGATTTTTTAGCTCCGAATTCCAGATCCTTACAATTTTTTCTAGAACACAGCTTATTGTTATTATTATTAAAATCCAGGAAACTTTGAACTAAAAAGGGGAAGAGACAGGAACTTGTATTTAGGGGAGGGAAAGGAAGAGAAAATAAAGAGCTGTATCTCCTTCCTTCTTTCCAGAAACCAATCCTGGGTCCCCTCCTGTACCTGTATCAGTCGCAGGGACAACGCACGCAACCAAAGACTATCAAAGGGGCCTGCGCATGCTTCCGAGGCAGTTTGTCTACTGTATGAGGTACCTCATTTATGGCATCTGTCGACCGAGCCTGTCTAAAACCGGATTGGCGCCTTCCACGAACCTCCCTGTACGCCTGCAATCGGTCACAAAGATTGAGCTTCTCGACTTTAACCAAGGTATTTATAAGGCAAATAGGCCTAAGGGATACATACCGAAGGGCTCCGCAAGAATCAAGGAAAGAAGATTGTCGTTTAACGTCCAAACCACATTCTTGTCCTTTACTAATTACTGCTCTCTCGTTGTTCCATGATTAAGATACCCGCCCAGTCCGAAAAAATTCATTTAGCACCAGAGTCGGGATGTTCCCTCTTTCCGTAACTTGACCAGAGTAACTGCAACGTCCTCTTGAGCATATGTAAAAATGACTGTGTCTGTGTCATAATGATCGTCTAATATGATGCGATTGACGTGTATAGGTTTTGATGCGTGTATGGCTCATCGTCGAAGAGGAGTTGATGTAGCAAATTTTGGTGAATGCCTACATCTGCCTGCCCAGCCAGGAATTTATAGTGTCTGACTGTCTGTTCCGTGTGTCTGTTTGAAAGTGAATGCAGTGTCTTGTAAAGGTATTTAATAGCTCAGTAAAGAGCTAGCCTTGTCTTCTTCCCTGTAATGGGGCGTTGGTACAGCCTCCTAGCAATTCTAATTTGCCTTCTTAGTTTGGTCTTCTATGGACCATATGGGGCAGTCTGTAATTTGCACCATTTTATCAGTCTGGAACCGCGCTACCGCTACGGTCGCAGGTTCGAATCCTGCCTCGGGCAAGGATGTGTGTGATGTCCTTAGGTTAGTTAGATTTAAGTAGTTCTAAGTTCTAGGGGACTGATGACCTCAGATGCTAAGTCCCATAGTACTCTGAGCCATTTTTTTTGCACCATTTTATCCTTGAAATCGACCTTTTCTGTATGGCAGCTTTGAATTCGCGCTGCTTTCCACTGCGGCCAAGGGGAGATCAGACACAAACTAATGCATTTCGGCACTTTCAGGTTCAACATTACTTTCCTCATCTTGCTGACACGTCGTAATGGTGTCGATGCCTTAGTTTGTACGTATATGCCATTATAATTACTAGGAGTGAGTCCTCGTCATACAATCCAGTAGCTGACTTGACGCAGCCCATTCTTGTTCTACACGATGTTCCTTCGTAGACTAGTGCTTTGCTCAGGTCTGTGCAGTACAACCCTTGCTTCATTACACATTTGCCTCTAACTACGCTCAGCTGCAGTAAGCTGACCCAGTAACCTCTCGGTAGCTACCTCCGCCTGCAAGCGGCCCTAAATTTTATCGCAGACCCGCCTTTCTAAAAACTCGGGTGGCTTATTAGCACCGTTCACCGGCTTTGCGACCTCGGCCTTTACCACGCTAATGACAATGAGAGCAGGTAAGAAGGACCTGGGCGTGTACACGGCGGCCGGTCATAAATACGTTAGCCGAATTTCTGTGTAATCGGTGACAGAGGCGGCAAAGTGGCTGTCGCAGGGGGGCCTACGGCGCCGGCACCAGCGGCGGCAGCCTTCACAGCCAGATAAGATCAGCGCACGAGGTTTTCCCGTCACCGACCTGCTGCGGCAGGAGCTCTGTACGGGAAAGGAATGCGGATAGCGGACGCTGGCTCAGTCCGTGTCGGTACTGTCATACTCACACCAGTTTAATCTTCTGTCTGCCGTGCCGACGAGTCCACAAAATTCTCCCAAGCTTTCACGACGAACATCTAGCCCACGGCGACGTAAACCCCAGCTGGGGAACGGTACGTTACTTAACAGCACGTGGCTCATGTCCAGTTTACCTGTATAGCCTCAGTGAACGAAGAAATTAGAAAAGGTGCACGGCAACAATGTCGCTGACAACAATACCTACCACGCCCCTTGTCTATCCCTATCTCCACCCCCACCCCCCTCTCACCATCGCAGACACGACAAATATTCTGGGGATATGTTACACAGGTCTGCAAAAAATTTTTTTTAGTCAGCTGCATGAGATACTTTTACTGAATTATAAGTTTCAGAATGCGCTAATATCAGAAGTGACGTCCATTTTTTTCTATCACATAAAGTTTTTTTTTTTTTGCAAATTAAAACACAAATAAACGGTAAAAGCACTCGTTTATCCAAAATTATCAAACATAATATTTTTTTTACAATCACTGAAACATTATTTTTAGACATATAGTAACAATATTACACTTATTCATGTTTTTTATGAAACTGTTTCTTCTTTTCCTTGATATTTCGTCGAGTCCTTTTTCGATTTCCATCTTTAGCTTCCCGCTTAAGCATTCAACAGTAATCAGCAAACATAGTGACATCCTTTCTTCCTTGTTAGCGTCTCTCGATGTCACGGACATTCAGGTAAAATGCCCTCCCCTCCCCCCCCCCCCCACCCCCTCCTGTTCTTCACTGTAAGCTACCGAGTTCTCAGGAAAACTGTCTATGTGGGAGCGTAAAAAATGGACCTTCAACCTCATCTTGCAGCTTTGGGCTTCGTATACTGCCAGCATCCGTTGAACTATGGTTTTGTAGTCAGGATGCTTCGTACTTTCCAAAACCGTACACACTATATCCATGAACGATACCCAAGCTTCTTTTTTCTTCTTAATCACACTTTCCACAAAGAGGGTGTCGGTTAAAACTTTCCTTGCGTGGGGGCCAGCGAAAACTGCCTCTTTCAACTTTGCTTCTGACAGTTTCGAGAATTTTGTTCATAGATATTTAAAACAGTCCCCATCCTTTTGCAGCGATTTTACAAATTGTTTCACCAACCCCAATTTGATATGGAGAGGTGGCAACAAAACCTTTTCTGGTGGTACCAAAGTAGTATTGATAACATTTTTCTCTCCTGGTTTTAAAGTTTCTCGGAGTGGCAAATCACTTTTAGTCCAGTGCTGTTTTCTGGCTCTACCATCCCCCAAGTATAAGAAGCATGGGTATTTAGAATAACCTGCATGCTAACCCAGAAGCATCGTGAGTGTTTTGAAGTCCCCAAAAACCATCCATTGATGGTACTGAAATTTGATTTTCCCGAATAATGGCCAAATCGTTATAGTTTTCGTCCATATGCACAGAATGTCCCATAGGAAGCGATGCAAATTTATTTCCATTGTGCAATAATAATACCTTAAGACTAGATTTGGATGAATCAATGAATAGGCGCCATTCAGATGAGTCATACTACACATCAAAGCAATGCATGAGTCCTTCTACACCATTACAAAAAACTAAATATTCTTCTTCTTAGAAAAACTGGGTACATTCTTTTTCTCGGTGTCTGTACCATGAAAATGAGGTGTCAGATGATAAAAGGTTTTTATTTTTTAATCTGGAACCTAACAGTTGGGCTGCATCTTTTGAAAGCCTAAATCTCTTACGAGATCATTGATCTCACTTTGAAACAATAGTTGAGGCCTTTCAGCTTCGTCTGAAGAAAAATCTGAGCTTTTTTCACCCTGAGGAGGTAATGTAACTTCGTCCTCCAACTCACTCGGGTATTCAAACTGGAAGGTTGCTGTGGGATAGGTATTTCAGAGCAATGGGACACTGGATTTATAGCTGAGACAATGTTAGGATAACGTATGCTTTTTTGTTTTTTGAATTGAATCCCTTTACGTCAACTGAACAGAAGTAGCAATCAGTGGTATGGTTCTTCTGCTCACGCCATATCATAGGAATTTAAAAATCTAAATGCATTTTTCTTAACCTTAAACCACTAAAGAAGATCTTCTTCACGTCTTGTACACACATTATGCGGGGCCCATGGTTTATCTTGATCACCAACGTTTAATTTAAAGTAAGCAAAATAAACTTTCCTCAGAAAATCACTTATGTTTCTCTGTTGACTTTTAATAGTGTATTCACCACAGATATAACAGAAACTGCTTGGAGAAATAACGAAACCTCTTGAAGCCGTGACTAGACAGAAACAACAGCTCTGTTCACTTGAATAGCAATATGTCTACCGAGAGTTTTTCTTCATTTCATGCGAGATACAAATCGTCATCTGACTGGTCGCAACACGATAAGACTGAAGAATAAGATTGTTTGCATTTGCTAGTGGTAACAAAGAATAGTTAACATTGCAATTTTTTTTAAAAAAATTTAAGTTTATTTCATCAATTATAATTGATATAATTTTTACTAATTATTAAATTAAAAAAACCACATAGGTTTATTACCAATGAACATAAACACTGCAATATACATAAAAACTTACGTGATAGAATTTTTTGAATATTTTTCCTGTTTTTGGGAGGTCAAAATCTATAAGAAAATGTTAAAAAAATCCAATGCAGTTTTTTAGTCGTAGACCTTTGTTATTTAGAATTTGCATCTAGTGTTGTAGAATCTGTGAATCTGAGCACAGTGTCACACGAGCCGGCGCTGCATCAGCCCCATGCTGGCGCAGTACTCAGTTCCACCCTGGCTCCGCGCCTCGCAGGGAGACGCAGAACGCATCACCTTGATACAGTGTCACAAACTAGCGTCGATGATTTTCCTAGACTGTTTTCTAATACACGGTAAATAGTGAAGTCTGTAGCAGAGTTCGAATGGTACAGTGATATGACGCCATTGCAGAGTATTTGTAGCGATGTACCAGGTGTAACAGGTATGAGCGCAGACCATTTCTATTCGTGACTGAGGACGATGTACTGAACAACGTTACATCAGTATTTACTCCATTTGCAGACTAAAACTATAGCTATTAGGAGTACTAGTTTTACGTTAGTTAGTAACTCCAAGTACATGTGGTGGGAGTAAGCCATTAATGACTAATTTTCCCTGCGCAGCAGGTCTGGTAATGAAGTGTGTACTCGTAGACGTAAAACCGTTAGTCTATATTGACAGCTATAGCCCATTTAGTGGTGCAGTTAGGACCGTGTAGAACACCTCACGCCGTAAAATTTGTGATGTTTTTATGGAAGAGTGTTCAACACAAAGAACAACCAACACGTTGATGTGTGTACATGTTAAAGTACCACAAATCAAAATACCTGTGATTATACTCACTACACCACGTATAAAGACATCTACGATTATAGCCACCAGACTCTGTATGTATAAATGCACTTAAAACCTTGTAGGATGAAGATATTAACTCTATTACTCTCTGCCCTAAGCCCAATTATTTAAAAAATTATAATATATGTCTTACTGGTAAGTTTTCTCTGCCTCGTATTAATTCTTATTTTTAGGTTTTTCATTTCTGAAATTTTAATCCAATACTTATTAGTATAATTTTTCAATTAATATTGTTCCTGACGCGTAGTTTTTAGTATCGATTAAGTATGTTTATATTATTACTAGCTCTACCCAGCAAACTTCGTTCCACCTCCGAAAATCTTTATATGTTATAGCTGACCCGGCAAACATTGTTTTGCCATATAAATTATCTCTAGTCTATAAGAATAAGGTATACGTGTAACACAATGTATACGTGTAACATAAGAGCCGTTGTTGGCAGAAGCTCGCGACGCAAACAATAATAATGGCCGAAAACTGTGTATGGAGTGAGAGAAAAGGCTTAGGGGGAACTCCGTCAGCATCGGCCACTATTAGTTCTAGCGTTTCTACGGTAGATCGCGCGGATTTGACAACTGCACCCGATACATGGCTTGTCTGTGAGCATACAAACATAGCGGCAATCTCGTGTCGAAACGTGTTCGCCAGCATTATGAATAAGGCCTCTTCTGTAGAACAAAAAGAATTTGACCGTACGATATATTTCCGTACGGTAAAAATCGATGCCTGTGCGCTAGGCCTAAATGTCGGTTTGGCGAATTACGCGTGTTACCTAGTCAAAACTTCTCGGTCTAGTTACGTCGATTCAAAGAGGGATATTCCGAGTCGTTGCTTTTGGTACGTTTCCTTCAATTACCTATCTATCGGATAGTGGAAGACTCTCAGCGGTAGACACCTGGCGAGGATGACTGATCAGGTGATAATTGATCACTGATCGACCGGGGTTGAGAATTATTAAGTTACTAAAATCTCTATTAAAAATAGGGGTTGATGGTAGAAGGGTGAAAATTTAAGGTTGTGTGTATTTTGTAATGCAACATTATAAAAAAAAATTCTGCTCAAAAAATTTGATAAAGCTTTTGGGGTGGACCACCCTATCACTTGGGGGTATGAAAAATAGATTATGACTGATTCTCAGACCTACCGAATATACAGGTAAATTTTCATCATAATCGATCGAGCCGTTTTGGAGGAGTATGGCAACTAACATTGTGACACGACAATTTTATATATAACGATTGTAATTGTTACCATTATTGAAATACAACTTCCTAGTCAATCAAATCGAAAGACTTGCACCCGGCGAACGGTCTACCCGACGGGAGACCCTAGTCACGCGACATTTATTTACAACAACTAAAGAGTTTTAAAAAAAAATCTTCAGATGGCATGTTATGTAGATACGGACAGCACACGTAAGGGAAGCAATTAACGAAGTTTTTAATGTATTATTAGTGCTAGACACAGTCACATCACTTGAATATACGGAGAAAGTGATACCATGAAGACACTCAATTTTTTGCACTTTTATCTACTTTTGTTAGAAGATTCTTAGGAACTTTGGTGTCGTCCACAGATCGTGGAAGTCGGCGACACACATCGATAGCAGAGACGCTAGCGAGGACCCGCTGCAGTCCACATCAATGGGTGGGAGGTGATCCTGAAGACGGTGCCTTTCTGTCTGCACTCTCGCATGGAAGCCAATATGGAGCCAAACATGGAATTCAGAATGAGATTTTCACTCTGCAGCGGAGTGTGCGCTGATATGAAACTTCCTGGCAGATTAAAACTGTGTGCCCCACCGAGACTCGAACTCGGGACCTTTGCCTTTCGCGGGCAAGTGCTCTACCAACTGAGCTACCCAACCACGACTCACGCCCCGTCCTCACAGCTTTACTTCTGCCAGTACCTCGTCTCCTACCTTCCAAACTTTACAGAAGCTCTCCTGCCAGGAAGTTTCAAACATGGAATTGCTCTGCCCCAGTTCATGACGTCAGGTGAAGCAGTCAATGTCACTGAGTAGAACTGAAGCGTTATCAAAGTCCAGATGGAAATTTACTTTTGTAAAGGCTGAACACTGTATTTCAAGACAAGAGTTATAGTTGTATACATGAAGTGATACTTCCATTGTGAATGACAGCTGTAAATCATCAAGAACTCCTGTGGCAGAGGATTGTATCAAGTTAAGTAAATTTTTTATTCATTCATGTAATAAAGTGGACTAATATTTTGCAATTCCAATGAGCCATCTCCCATAGCAGTCAAAGAATCCACAGTTATGGTCAGTCAATTGTAGTCTCTTGTGGTAACAACAGGAAGTGTATGAAAACAGACTGCGTAGAGGATTCCAGTTCTCGTGCGTATTACTCTTCGCTACTCATCAAGTGTTTGCAAATATTGAATCAGTCGGACTGAAGGAGGAAATTGAAGAGGTACAGCAGGTTGCTGTGCGATAGTAGCCTGTCGAGTCAGCACTGGTTTACGGAGCCTCTCACAGGCCGAACAAGGAAGATTGGTGAAAGAATGCCCAATTCGTTATTTAGAGATTCGAGAAAGCATAAATAACTAACATTTGAAGTATATTGTTATACTATTCTACTCTTACCATCAAATACCCCATTCAAGTATAATAAGAACACGTTTGTCACCTAGACACGTAGTTGTAACAAACAGTTAAATCTAGGAGCGCTATAGCGGAATCACATTTCACTCACGCACAAGAACAATGAATCTTATAAAAACCTATCGCATACCATGGCAGGTTCATTAGTGCAGTATATAGACTTCGCTAACACTCAGTTTACAAATACAGTGTATGAAACTGACTTACGCTGAAATTCGTTTAAAATCGCCAATTTGCTTGCGACATGAGGTGAAAGTTATTTGTAAACTGTATTAACTAAACGAAACACTTTTGCAGACTTATTACACAGACTTCATTATTACTGCGCGACCTAGGTTTCGGATTGTAAGCCCATTTTCTAGTATACAGTTGAACCCAAATCTGAGAATCAAGCAATGATAAATATATCACCTTCTTATTCTATCGACTCTTGACAAATTATAAAATTACCTCTTTTGACAATGTGGACACAGTTACCCGTCGATTCACAAAGTAAAGTAGGACAGCGTTTACAATAAGTATCACTAAACATACGTCGGAGTACAACTATGCACAGGAATGGAATTTTTTGTCATTATCTACTCATGGATAAAGGCTGCATGGTTTTCATCCTAGGGGTGGATAACTGAATTGAGTTTTCTCATTCAATAACAAATGTGGGTGTACAATATCTGGATCTTAATTTCTAGTGTTTTTAACAGAGTGAGCTATCCAGCCTTTCCCCCTAAGGGTAACACTTCTACATCTATTATGTGATTATGCTTTTCGCTTACACAGTGCTCGCAAAAGATGAATCTGGCGTCTGATCTTCCCCGAGGTCGGCTTCTACCAGTTTTCAATTCGTCTGTAAAGAATTCGTGTTAGTATTGCATCCGTGACTTATTAAACTGATAGTTCGGTAATTTTCACATCTGTCAACACCTGCTTTCTTTGGGATTGGAACTGTTATATTATTCTTGAAGTCTGAGGGTATTTCGCCTGTCTCATACATCTCGCTCACGAGATGGTAGAGTTTTGTCATGACTGGCTCTCCCAAGGCCATCAGTAGTTCTAATGGAATGTTGTCTACTCCCGGTGCCTTGTTTCGACTTAGGTCTTTCAGTACTCTGTCAAACTCTTCACTCAGTATTGCATCTCCCATTTCATGTTCATCTACGTCCTCTTCCATTTTCATAATATTGTTCTCAAGTACATGGCCTTTGTGTAGATCCTCCATATTCTCCTTCCACCTTTCTGCTTTCCCTTCTTTGCTTAGAACTAGTTTTCCATCTGAGCTCCTGATATTCATACAAGTGGCTCTCTTCTCCAAAGATCTCTTTAATTTTCGTGTAGGCAGTGTCTATCTTACTCCTACTGATATATGCCTCAACATACTTGCATTTGTCCTCTAGACATCCCTGCTTAGCCATTTTGCACTTTCCATCGATCTCATTTTTGAGACGGCTGCATTTCTTTCCCCTGTTCTTGTTAACTGTTCCCTAATGCTCTCTCTGAAACTCTCTACAACCTCTGGTTCTTTTACCTTATTGAGGTCCCATCTCCTTAAATTACTAGTTTTTTGCAGTTTCTTTAGATTTAATATACAGTTCATAACCAATAAAGTGTGGTCAGAGTCCACCTCTGCCCCTGGAAGTGTCTTCCTATTTAAAACGTGGTTCCTTAATCTCTACCATACCATTACATAATCTATCTGAAACCTTCCAATGTTTCCAGGCGTCCTCCACGTATACAGCCTTCTTTCATGATTCTTAAACCAAGTGTTAGCTATGATTAGGTTATGTTCTGTGCAAAATTCTGCCAGGCGGCTTCCTCTTTCATTCCTTACTCCCAGTCCATAGTCAGCTATTACTTTTCCTTCTCTTCCTTGTACTACTATTAATTTCGAGTTCCCCAGGACTATTAAATTTCCGTCTCCATTCACTATCTGAATAATTTCATTCATCGCATCATACATTTCATCAATTCCTTCGTCATCTTCAGAGCTAGTTGGCATATAAACTTGTACTGCTAAGGTAGGCGTGGGCTTTGTGTCTATCTTGATACAATAATGCGTTCAATATGCTGTTAATAGTAGCTTATCCACGTTCCTATGTTTTTATTCATTATTAAACCAACTCCTGCATTACCCTTTTTGATTTTGTATTTATAACCCTGTATTCACCTGACCAGAAGCCTTGTTCCTCCTGCCACCGAACTTCACTAATTCCCACTATATCTAACTTTAACCTGTCCATTTCCCTTTTTACATTTTCTATTCTACATGCCCGATTAAGGGATTTGACATGGATGGCTATGTTGCTCAATATGTAACCATGTAAGACACAGAGTTGATGCATCCAGTGTGAGGGCAAGCGATTGGTGTTGTATGAGGGGCACCATTCTCCAAAGTCTCTTTCGTACTTTTCCGAGGAAATATTATTCCTTGTTGAACCTAATTCTCCCCCCCTCCCTCCCTCGCCCACCGGCCATCAAGTTTCCATATATTCCAAGTTATCAATTGACCACTATCTCCAGATGCAATTTTGCCTATGTGATTCTTGCTTCATATTGCATTCGTTTCCGGAGTTTTGTTAGGAACAGTTGTAATCTCCTACTCACGCATGTAAATATGTAACGAGGTTCAAATTTATGTCTCTGCACAAGTGTTGAAAGAATACTGAACAAGGTACTAGTTTGCCGCTTGTCTAATTCCATCACATGTGCGAGAGTAGTTTCCTGTAGGATCTGAAACGTCCCCTTAGAAAACTTACAAATGACTGTGCTTAAACTGACACACAATATTTTTAGCGCAACGCAATCTGACTTAATAATTCCTACAAAAGAATGGCCTTGACTAACAATAACCTATACCTTTCGTGAATCGCTTACACCACAAAAATCTTCGTTACTCAAACTACTGCAATACAGCGAGTACCAATACTGCCAGCTAAATAAAAGATTCTAACTACTGAAGGTACTAACTACTGATAGACATAGTTAGCAAATGAAAGATTTTGATAAAGAACAAACAATGTATTTACCTTAACAGTGTTCAAAAGTCATAATATATATCAGATCATGACATACAATATAACAAATTTACTCTCTCTGATGGACACACGTCCAGATCATCCGGTCTCAAAACTCCGCCATCTCTCTCCCCACATCCACCACTGCTGGCGGCTCACCTCCAACTGCGCAACGCTACGCGCTGTTAACAGCCAACTGCCCAACACTGCAATAGCCAACAACAATGCAAACCAGCCACAGACTCCACACAGCACAACCACTGATTTTCATACAGAGCGCTACGTGACGTTACCAATAAAAAAACCTATACAGCCTAATTACATAGCCCCCATGCTCCCCTCAAAAAATTTTACAAATTGTTTTGGGCCTGGCCAATACAGATTTAAAAAAAAAATTTCATAATTACAATAACAAAGATAGCAAATGCATACACTTATTGATACAATGTTGGTCAAAAGCAAAAATTTTCTCACAGTCCATAAACACAGTCCTGATCGTTCATCACAATAAAATTGCAGTGTTTTTCTCAAAGTCTGAGCAGTAAAAGAAAATGCACACCGAGTAGAGGATTTCAAAGCAGTCTTGAAGAAGTATTGTTGTCCTTCCAACGGAAAGACAGTGCTGACTCTTGACATGCAGACAGGTAATGGGCCACAACAGAGCAAACCCACAGCAGATTCAGTCCTTGTAGAGACGGCCAGCAGCTATCTGTTGCGACTGTGCAGGTGCACAATCACCATCGAAGAGTCTTGTACGATATAGCAAGTCCATAAACCACACACTCACAAAATATTTTTTTTTTGAAACGTCCTTACAACCAGCAATGCTGTTAACCAGTCCCTTGCTGAATTATTAACACACATGAAAGGACTAACAGTCGTTACTTCTCACATACTGTGCATATATTATGACCAACAGAAACGTGTGCAGTGAAATGAAACTTAATTTGAAGAACTGGTATCTATACAATTATAAATTTACAACATAAGGATTCAATTACAAAGGTACAAAATACATCATTAAAGAACATAACAGTACAGATAACATTTGTAGTAACACAGGCTTTACAAAAGAATAGAAATAAACATATACATCAGTGTTACAGGAATTATGACGTAAGTAAATATATAAAAAATGAGAATAGTTTTCTAAACCTTAATTTCACACATGAGCATTGAAACAGAACAGAATTAATAATGTCTAAACATCTTTACAAAGTAAATAACATATTATTAATGCAAATTGTATTTGAGGATAACAGTATTCCTCATCATAGTGAATGTAGCTTAGAACTAGAAAAATTCTACAACATAAATCTTATTAGCTAAACACTTAAAGACAGGAAAGACACAAATACACAAGGGTACACAAACACCTAGCGGAATAATACAAAAGGAAAGGACAGGGTTCGTTTTCAGTGTAACATTTGGTACTGCAGTCCAACCCAAAACTTCATTCCATAGATCTTTCCTCTTATTTCAACATTTGGTCCCACATAAAAATCCTATCTAAGCATGATCTCTGTATTTACATGTTCACATATTTCTTACCTCGTTATTCATTTTCCATTATCTTACCTCATCATTTATTTCCAAGAAAATCCTACCTAAACCTGTTGTCACTAAACCCTACTTTTTTGTTCATATCCTCTTTCAAAGTACTTTTTTTGGCCAAACCATTTTCTTATAGCTTCTCAATGCATTTCTTCCAATTCATCACAACTCGTTCTCTTATATAGCCAACCCCATCTTAAGCTAACTCAAATCTACTGAGCTCAGATGCATAAACTAAGGGACGAGGCAATGCAGCAGCACAAAACAATTAACACAAACAGCAATGACAAAAAAATGCAAATTGGCAAAGCAAGCAGCTGTATATCTAAATTAACAAAGCAGTTGCAATATTACAACAAATATAAGGCAGTGTGCAGCAAACAAGAAAAATAAATCAGTAGTAAAACTGGCTTAACATAGAAATACAAAGCGAAATTCAGTAACACTATGTCTGGCAAACAGCAGCAGCAAATGCAATAACTTATATCTAAACATGACAAACCCACAAGCAAAAAAAATAGTACACTAAAGACAACAATACTGATGAGGGAAATGTCTATTCACATATTAATGTCTATGTAATCAAAGTGGTGCACCACAACTTATTCTACAAAAAATATTACCAAGTACTTGAAAAGAAAATTATGTATGCAGTTACTGTTATTAGTCCCTTCTTATTGTTCTTACCTTTCCAAGTGCTCCTTTTTCGAAGAATCTGGATCATAAAATTATTATTTAATAGATCTGTTGACAGAAAGTGTTCACATTAGCAAATGCATTTAATTTTATTTTATAAAACCAATGCTGCAACACAGCTGGAAACCAGATATAAAATGAAATAAGCAAACTATGTACAAAGTAAAGCATAAAAATATCATTCAATAGTCATGTGGCATTTCAGGAGTTAGTAGAAATTCTCTCAACTCTCGTAGAAAGACGCTTGTCATAATCAGGTTTGCAGATGTAAGTATCTTTCCAAGTAATGAGCGTGTCGTATTTGCGATGCTTTCTAGAAAGGAATGTTAATAGTTAGGTTAATGGCCTCTCCTTTTTTTTGTGCCTCTGAAAGGCACGGCTTTTATTCTTCCAGGCAACTGTCGCATAGCTTGGTGCCTACATCGCATTACGTCAAGGTTACTTAGCTTTCTTACCGAAATATTTACGACACCAGTTTGCACTACAGTGACAGTCTCATATAAAAATTTCACAGGTCGAGAATTTTCGTTGCAAATGTGTAGAAACACAATCCTATAAATATAATAGTGTCCAAAAAATATTCATCGGCATTGTGATACATTCACGCATTTACACACATTTCATAACTCTTAAAGTACGATTCTTGGTTTCCGACATCCTTTTTCACAAATGAGAGTCCCTAACCACTACTCATTACTCCTTACCTTATTACACATATACATGTTTGTCAACAATACTTCAATATTTCATCATAATAAATATGTAGCATAATCAAATGCGTCATATAGCATCAGCTTATTGATCATAAACATACCTCAACAGCATAATACACATCGTCGTCGTAATAATAACATCATAACACCCCAGTCAACCCTCAAAATCTTCGCAGCTTTCTGCAATAATTTCAAAACCTAAAAAGAATTCTCTGCTCATTTCAATAGTGTCATCTACCTCAAACGTACTGTAAAAATCATGATCCCATACCAAATACATCATTCAAAGTTCTCATAATATCACAAAGGTTCCGAAAAATGTATGAACAGTTCACAAAGTACAGACAAAATACAGGGTCGCCATATGAAACGTCGCATTAGAAAAATTATAAATGATGGTGCTTAAACTGACACACAATATTTTTAGCGCAATGCAATCTGACTTTTAATAATCCCTACAAAAGAATGGCCCTGACTAACAATAACCTATACCTTTCATGAATCACTTACCTCACAAAAATCTTCGTTACTCAAGCTACTGCAATACAGCGAGCGCCAATACTGCCAGCTAAATAAAAGATTCTAACTACTGAAGGCACTAACTACTGATAGGCATAGTTAGCAAATGAAAGATTTTGATAAAGAACAAACAATGTATTTACCTTAACAGTGTTCAAAAGTCATAATATATGTCAGTTCATGACATCCAGTCTTACAAATTTACTCTCTCTGATGGACACACGTCCAGATCATCCGCTCTCAAAACTCCGCCATCTCTCTCCCCACATCCACCACTGCTGGCGGCTCACCTCCAACTGCGCAACGCTACGCGCTGTTAACAGCCAACTGCCCAACACTACAATAGCCAAAAACAATGCAAATCAGCCACAGACTGCACACAGCACAGAAAGTGATTTTCATACAGAGCTCTCCGTGGCGTTACCAATAAAAAAACCTATACAGCCTACTTACAGATCATATGGCTAATGTTACGTCCCTACATAATATAATAAGCCCTCTCTTATATAGTCACCTTAGTGTTTCTATTATTTGTATTTTTCCTTCCGGAACAATTATAAATTAATCTACTGAAATTTTGAATATCTTACTACAATAACATCTGTAGAAAGATCTTCATTGTCCATCGAGCTGCAGTTGCTGGTCATCGTTAAATGTTTTTCCGAATCCTCTTAGTTTAATTACTCCAAATCCTTGCAAATATATTTAGTAGGAATTTTAACTTTAAGCCTAATTTTACACAGGAAACAGTTATCAACGTAAACATGTAGGTAAAACAAGGCTGTAAATGACAACGTACCTCTTTAAGACGATTTCTGGAGGCAACTTTACTTCCAAGCTCCCCTGATATTTATCGTTTAGACTTCTCGTTTTTAAGCGATCTTTTGCAGCTTTCACTTTTGAATATACATGCCTCTCGTTCTTCATATCTGTTTTCGCCGCTAAAATAGTGAAAATTGTCTTTTTGATCACTAAAATTGGCATATAACATCCTTTTGCAACGTTCATAAACATGTATAGCTTCGTATTAACGTAGAAAGATATGGGTCTTATAATAACGCGTGTGTAGGGTTACATGCTGATCATTTTTATTCCTCCTGCAGATCACTAACGTGTCCCTTGGTACGTAATTGTAAATTTTATCAACACACGGGCACGCCTTGTAGGAATATCATTGTGTTAACACACAAAAAGGAAGACAATAAACTGTAGTACACGACAGCAGAGAGTTACACCTCGTAAGCTCTTTATTGCTTGAGGCATAATGTATTTTCGTTACACAAAACTTTCGGTAAAAATAACGCAAGACTACAGTTAGCAGAGCAACAACTGCTAAACTACGGCTACAGGAGTCAACCATATAAGCTATTTCTTGCTTACCGGAATTGGAAACTGCTGGATTATTAAAACTGAGATACAGTAGTTGCGCAACCTTAACCGATATGTATACTTACTCCACTCCAAGCGCCCAATCTGCTGCAACTTCACCCAAATATTTCTGTTATATTCCTCATCCTTCAACCAATATCGTCCTCAACAGAATGCTACAAAATACTGAATGAGCACTCTCAAAAAATCGATTTGGCTTCCGAAAATAAAGAAATGAGGAACCATAGTAGGAATATTAGCTTCAGAGTTAGCTATAGGAAAATGGATGCTAAGGAATTTAATAACGAACATATACTTTTAGATGAGCAGAAACTGTTTGATAATGTAAATGCCTAACAAATGTTTAAGATGCTGGGGGAAGTAGGACTGCAGCGTCCGGAGGCTGAAATGGAACCTTTGCAAAAACGAGATCGCTGTTACTGGTGAGCCCTGAACACGGCAAGACGCGCTGATATGAAAACGAGTGCGACTGGTATGTGCACTGTCGCTAATTTTTTAAGATCTAATCGTATAGAAGGCACTTGAAAAAGTCAGAAAACAGTTAGACGTGTGTGTGGTAATACATGGCGGAAGAATAAATACGCTTAACAGTACTGACGGCATAGCTGCTTTAACTGAAAGTGAAGAAGTCTTTGAAATCACGTTAAATAAAATGGATAAAGTTATGGGGGCAGAGTATAAAATTACGACAAATCAGTTTAAAACAAAGATGGTGGTTTGTGGCAAAGGCAATGACAAGCCAAAGCGTGAGTACACCCACGTGACGAAGTGTTGCAATGGCTTTAATCTTTCGCTTGTTTGGGAAGCAATATCACTGGATATGGTAGAAGTAAAGTAGAAGTAAGAAGTAGAACTACCGAAGCAAAAAGTTCCTTCTGTAAAAATAAGATATTAACCTCAAAAACGAACAGCCCATAGATCAGGACGTTTCGCAAAGAATGCGTTCGGAGTGTAGCATTTTATGGTTGGCGCACCTGAACTCTGTGAACTGAGGAAAGGAAAAGATTCAGATCTTTCGAGATGTAGTGTCAGAGGAGCTTCCTGAAAACCGAATGAACTAATGACATGACAAATGATGGACTGCTTAAAGTAGTATGAGAGGAGAGGATTTGAGCGGACACTACTGCAAATGAAAACAAAAGTGAAGGAAAGCAGCTCAGATTATTGGCCACATGTACAGACACGAGGGGATAAAATCAGTGTTAGAGAAATATGTCCATGGAAAGAGGAGGACGACGACTCAAGTACATAAACCACATTAAAAATGTGTCGGCTCTAACTCATACACAAAAATGAAGCGGAAAGCAGAAGGACGTGCAAAATTAAGATTTACTGTGCACCATACTGCTGCCAACCAGTCCTCGGTCTGAGCGCTGAAGGAAGAGGCCTGATACTTTTACTGTTTCCAATACATAATTTTGAGGCAATTAATCAATAAATGCTGTAAAGCATAGTACCGTGCCGCGGTTTTCTGTCTGTATGTTAAGGCTAAAATGACGGACCACTGTCAATTTTCAGTAACAGATAGCCTGATTTCTGAGGAAGGTTTGCACTGTATATGTAAAGTGTAATTATACAGGGCTATTACAAATGATTGAAGCGATTTCATAAATTCACTGTAGCTCCATTCATTGACGTATGGTCACGACACACTACAGATACGTAGAAAAACTCATGAAGTTTTGTTCGGCTGAAGACGCACTTCAGGTTTCTGCCGCCAGAGCGCTCGAGAGCGCAGTGAGACAAAATGGCGACAGCAGCCGAGAAAGCGTATGTCGTGCTTGAAATGCGCTCACATCAGTCAGTCATAACAGTGCAACGACACTTCAGGACGAAGTTCAACAAAGATCCACCAACTGCTAACTCCATTTGGCGATTGTATGCGCAGTTTAAAGCTTCTGGATGCCTCTGTAAGCGGAAACCAATGGGTCGGCCTGCAGTGAGCGAAGAAACGGTTGAACACGTGTATCTGGACATGCTGGAAAATTGGCTCATGCCACAACTGGAGACCGACAGCACCGACTTCATCTTTCAACAGGATGGTGCTCCATCGCACTTCCATCATGATGTTCCGCATTTCTTAAACAGGAGATTGGAAAACCGATGGATCGGTCGTGGTGGAGATCATGATCAGCAATTCATGTCATGGCCTCCACGCTCTCCCGACTTAACCCCATGCGATTTCTTTCTGTGGGGTTACGTGAAAGATTCAGTGTTTAAACCTCCTCTACCAAGAAACGTGCCAGAACTGCGAGCTCGCATCAACGATGGTTTCGAACTCATTGATGGGGACATGCTGCGCCGAGTGTGGGAGGAACTTGATTATCGGCTTGATGTCTGCCGAATCACTAAAGGGGCACATATCGAACATTTGTGAATGCCTAAAAAACTTTTTTAGTTTTTGTATGTGTGTGCAAAGCATTGTGAAAATATCTCAAATAATAAAGTTATTGTAGAGCTGTGAAATCGCTTCAATCATTTGTAATAACCCTGTAGTAATGATGAGTGTGTAATGTGTGTATTGATATCTGTACCATATTTAATTGGCGCTTGGAGTGACATCTCATGGCAATGACGGCTGTTACAACCTGGTCAGATACAGAGGAGGCGGTGTCTCGTGGGACAAGCAGTAAAGTAAGCAGCCGCTGCAACTCCAGGAAATAGCGAAACTTGACCCTAATCTATACGTCTCTTTTAGACATATTATAAAATAAAGGCCGTCCCCCTCCCCCATGTTTCTCTATTTGTTTGGAAAAGCTAATCTCAGGAACGACTGTAGAGATTTTGATATGGTTTTCACTGATAAGTATGCGGATACCTGAGGAAGGTTTACGTACACAGTTTATTGCAGCTGCATCAAACAGGTCTTCTGGCAGTAGATATTTAGCGCCACCCATGCGGAGCCGGCGTGGCTCGCTAGTCCTACATAACCCTTGGAAACAGCGAGGAAACTGCTTACGAAACAAGTGTGAGTTCAGCTCTGACTGATTTCCGTCTACTTGTTGCTTTGAGACTAGTTATCAAGGCCTGAAGATCTCTCTGGTCCACAAAAACTTTATCTCTATTGGTGAGATTATTTCCATATGGCAACTATCTGTCTCAGCTGTTCTAAATTACTGATAATTTCAACTGATTGTCTGTCGTATGCATGAGATCTTTATCAAAGCAGACATAATAGTAATTAGAATTATTTGGTTACAAATTTTGTAATTGACTGAATATTTACAGAATTATATTGTCTCCAAAACAGAATCCACTATACCTGATGATTTTTATAAACATTTCAATCAATGAGGGAAACAGCTTTAAAGTCTACATCTACATCTACATCCATAGTCCGCAAGCCACCTGACGGTGTGTGGCCGAGGGTACCTTGAGTACCTCTATCGGTTCTCCCTTCTATTCCAGTCTCGTATTGTTCGTGGAAAGAAAGATTGTCGGTATACATCTGTGTGGGCTCTAATCTCTCAGATCTTATCCTCATGGTCTCTTCGCGAGATATAAATAGGAGGGAGAAATATACTGCTTGACTCCTCGGTGAAGGTATGTTTTCGAAACTTCAACAAAAGCCCGTACCGAGCTACTGAGCGTCTCTCCTGCAAAGTCTTCCACTGGAATTTATCTATCATCTCCGTAACGCTTTCGCGATTACTAAATGATCCTGTAAGGAAGCGCGCTGCTCTCCGTTGGATCTTCTCTCTCTCTTCTATCAACCCTATGTGGTACGGATCCCACGTCGGTGAGCAGTATTCAAGCAGTGGGCGAACAAGTGTACTGTAACCTACTTCCTTTGTTTTCGGATTGCATTTTCGTAGGATTCTTCCAATGAATCTCAGTCTGGCATCTGCTTCACCGACGATTAATTTTATATGGTCATTGCACTTTAAATCACTCCTAATTCCTACACCCAGATAATTTATGGAATTAACTGCTTCCAGTTGCTGACCTGCTATATTGTAGCTAAATGATAAGGGATCTATCTTTCTATGTATTCGCAGCACATTACACTTGACTACATTGAGATTTAACTGCCATTCCCTGCACCATGCGTCAATTCGTTGCAGATCCTCCTTCATTTCAGTACAGTTTTCCATTGTTACAACCTCTCGATACACCACAGCGTCATCCGCAAAAACCCTCAGTGACCTTCCGATGTCATCCACCAGGTCATTTACATATATTGTGAACAGCAACGGTCCTACGACACTCTCCTGCGGCACACCTGAAATCACTCTTACTTCGGAAGACTTCTCTCCTTTGAGAATGACATGCTACGTTCTGTTATCCAGGAACTCTTCAATCCAGTCACACAATTGGTCTGATAGTCCATATGCTCTTACTTTGTTCATTAAACGACTTTGGGGAACTGTACCGAACGCCTTGCGGAAGTCAAGAAACACGGCATCTACCTGGGAACCCGTGTCTATGGCCCTCTGAGTCTCGTGGACGAATAGCACGAGCTGGGTTTCACACGATCGTCTTTTTCGAAACCCATGCTGATTCCTACAGAGTAGATTTCTAGTCTCCAGAAAAGTCATTATACTCGAACGTAATACGTGTTCCCAAATTCTACAACAGATCGACGTTAGAGATATAGGTCTATAGTTCTGCACATGTGTTCGACGTCCCTGCTTGAAAACAGGAATGGCCTGTGCCCTTTTCCAATCTTTTGGAACGCTACGCTCATCTAGAGACCTACGGTACACCGCTGCAAGAAGTGGGGCATGTTCCTTCGCGTCGTTCGAATTTGGGCGTGTGCCAATGTTTTTATTGCTTCTATCTCCTGACGCTTTTTCGCTTTTTGGACCATTGTAGTAGGGAACAGGAAAAAGATTCAGTGAGTGGAGTGAGAGCAAAAAAGTTTTGATTTTTCTTTCAACTAAAACCTGTATAGCATTCATCTTGTGTGGTTTGAAGCGCTGTCGTTCTCGGGGACCACGGTTTTGGGGGCCAAAATGTTGATAGTTCCCTTTCTAATATCTTTATGATAGTAATGTTGGTTAACTCAGCCACCTTGGTGAATAAACTCATGGTGGACTCCCGAGAATCACTAAAAACTCTTGACGGATAATAGTCTGTCAACTGGAGATAATTGGAGTATAATGGAAGCATATAGTGCGGGAATCTGCGGCTTATTCTCCTTACTGTCAGCGGGAATAAAATTCACGGTTCTTTAGCCCCCCCTCCCCCCTCATAAGCGATGTGTGCCTGGACAACTATGGAAATCCTTTGAAAGGCGCCTGGCAAACAATGGACATACTGTATCATGGGTTTGGACGATCGACCACTGACGACATGATCTTTAAGACGGCGGAAAGGAGAAAATTAAGAACTGTACAAGCCGATGAAGGAAAAAGACAATACAGGAGTTTGAACAACGAGCTGAGAAGAGTAGCATATCACGCCAGGGAGAAACAGACGAGAGTAACTTTCTCAGAAATTGAGACATTGGAGAAAGAGAGCATGTACGAAAGGATGTACAGAGTAGCCAAGGAGACAGTGTTTCAGGAAAGGAACAAAAAACCTAATGTGGGGATATAAAGGAAAGACCGAACCTCTATTGCGCGACCCACGCGAAGTTCAGGAAGGAGTGTGTGGGAAGCCTCTATGAAGCCGATCAAAGATACGCTGCAGACTGGAAAGGAAGAAGCAGTAAATGAAGAGGAATGGGGTGGCATTGTTCTAGGGTCAAAAGTAACTCAGGCATTGGAGAAAGTGAGGGACAACAAAGCGTGATGAAGACGATATTCCACCAGAAATCTTAATGGTTTTAAGAGTATGCGAAAAGGAGTTGCCCTGTCTTCGCAATTACATGTACGACAAAGGGTAATGGTCAGAGGACTTTCTTCTATCTAAATAGTACCAATCTGAAGGAGGGTCAATCTAACAAGTGTGAAGAGCAGAGGACCACGAGCCTAATATCGCCGCAGCAAAAAAGGTCTGCTTAGAGTTCCGAATAGAAGGCTATATGGAACGTTGTAAGAAGCACTTGGAGAGGAGAAAATTTTTTTCAAAAGGGATAAAGGGCTACGAGATTTCACTGTACTTCTAACGATTATTGGTGGAAGACATACAAAGAAGGGGAAAGAAGTATTTACATCCTTCATGGGCCTCAGAAAGGCCTTGGACGGAGTTCATTGTGGTAAGTTGATGGATATCTTCAAGAGGAAGTGTGTAAAGACGAAAGGAAGAAGACTGATTACAAATCTGTACTAGAATCAGAAGGCTAGCGTAATAATAGTAAATAAGACCTCGAAACACACAGAGATAATAGTGAAAAGTGGTTTGGATTGGAAAAGAGGGATCAGGGTAGGTGAA
Organism: Schistocerca americana; assembly: GCF_021461395.2. Classification (NCBI taxonomy): domain Eukaryota; kingdom Metazoa; phylum Arthropoda; class Insecta; order Orthoptera; family Acrididae; genus Schistocerca; species Schistocerca americana. The sequence goes on from NC_060121.1 coordinate 984,592,058, forward strand.
TAGAAAGTAGACTGCTCTGAGATTCGCAGATTACTTGGGGAATCCTTCAGAAAATGAAGAGAGACTTATTAAAATCTAAATAATCTGAATGAAACATGTGTAAGAAACTGTACGAAAATAAGTAAAAAGAAAACTAAATGTGTGGTTATAGACTTAAAGAAGCGAAGAGCGAAGTGTAAGTCAGAGGTAGAAAACCCGGAACAGGTGAAACTATTCCGGTATGAGTTAGAGACGAAAATCATAGAACAGGTGACAGCATTCATGTACTTGGGAAGTTGGATTAAAAAAAAAAATGAGCTGTGTGAGCAGGGCATCGACATCAGAATGGCGCTGATGAAAGACGCATTTCAAAAGCAGAAAAGACTCTTAGATGGTGGTCTCAGTAGAGAATTAAGGCAGTGACTAGTGAAATGCCTGTATGGAGCTTGGGCTTCTGCGGAGAAGAAACAGGGACACTGAGAAAGTAGGACGAGATGAGAGTTGAAGCTTGTGAACTGTAGATATGTTGCATAATGGTGGAGATAAGCTGGATTGATAAAGTAAGGAATGACGAGGTACTGTTAAGAGTTGGAGAAGGTCGAAGGATGTTGCTGACAGTGAAGAATAGGAAGTTAAACGGGGTAGGATATAATATGAGACGAGATTGCCTTCTAGCACAGGCAACAGAAAGTTTTGTTCCGTGGACAAGGGCGGAAGAAGATAGCAGACGCTGGGTGACGTCCGTAGACCACAAGCATGGTCCTAAAGAATGTGAGGAAAGCAGAGGGCACAGTAACATGGAGGGCTGTGTTGTCTAAAACTGCCGCTAGGCAGGCAAACAAATGATGATGATGGTAACAGAATTTTTAAGCGAAAGAAGAAACACATGCTGTGTCGGGATATGAATGAATAAAAGCAGGTAACAATACCAAATTTCGGATTTCAGTAACACCTGACAATTGATGGTATCACTGTTTCTTCATCTCCTTACCCTCTTTCTCTCCCACTCTCTCTCTCTCTCGCTGGCGCCTCCTCTCTTTTTTGTTCACTCGCTCTCTTTGCACGTGTGTGTGTGTGTGTGTGTGTGTGTGTGTGTGTGTGCGTACGTAATGGTGGCGTGCCGAAAACAGGAATCTGCAACGGGAGGCAACCCTAATGTCCGCATGGGAACACGCATTACACGGCCAATTGCGCCGCTGTGCAGTCCAGAAACCTGTCTTCAGTGCCGACAAATCGAGCAGCAGCCGTGAACTCGCCAACTCGTAATCCGCCAGGCCGACAGTTTCGTGTACGGCAAGGAGTCGCTGCCCGGATGGAAATGGAAGCTGTCAGCTTACTGCTGGCCTTAGTGCACTCGCATCCAGACTTTATGGTGCAATCGCTGTACTGTCAGAACATGCACAAGAGAGACCAGACGGTCTCATAAATATCAGCGTTACCGTAATGAACTGTCCACTACACGATGCGGAGATTACCTCCCTCGCCTGTTGACTAGCGGTAGCGAGACGGGCAGTAAATTTTGCACGCTAGTGACACAATTGTGACGTTTTAAATCCTTCCCTTCATTAGCTGAATTGCGAAATGCCTTCCCATCTTAAGGAAATGTACGCTAAATTATCTGGACACCGAAGGAGTAAGTCACTTTATTAAAATCCGTGTCTAATTTTGTAAGAGGGACTCATATGTACTAATCAGTAAATGCATCTGCTGTCGGTTTGGTAAAACGCAGAAGTGAACGGGATGGGGAAACAACTTGAGCAATAAATAAGAAAAACCAAAGCTCGAGAATGATGTAGAGTGTGACCCAAAAGTTCGTTAACATTTGAAAATGCACTACTTCACAGAATAATGTAGGCAGAGAGGTAAAAATCGACACATATGCCTGAAATGAAATAGGGTGTTATTGCAACCAAAAACTAGTGCAAAAACTGGCCAACAGATGGGGCTGAACAGCAATACGTCAGTGAAGCCGCATGACAATCGTGTATAAAATAAACTGTAGTTACACGGGGAACATATCATCTCCAGCCTGGCTAAAAACAGCTTCTGGAAAACACGAATTTTATGCAGGATGGCGCTCCAACTCGTATTGCTACACGTGTGAAAGACCTCTTGCACACATCGTTTGGTGAGACCGCGTACTGAGTCGCCACATCCGTCATTATTGGCCTCCTAGCTCCACAGATATCAATCCGTGTGATTATTTAAAAAAATAATCAAATGTGTGTGTATTCCTAAAGGACCAAACTGCTGAGGTCATCGGTCCCTAGACTTACACACTACCGAAGCTAACTTAAAGTAACTTATGCTAAGAACAACAGACACACCAATGCCCGAGGGAGGACTCGAACCTCCGGCGGGAAGGGCTGCGCAATGCGCAATCCGTGACATGGCGCCTCAAACCACGGGGCCGCTCCGCGCTTCGTGGTTTATCAGTTGTGGGGTTTCCTGAAGTCGTAAGTCTACCATCAGAGCTCATTGGGGACGCTAAGAGACAACATCGGACGACAGTTTCTTACCATACCTACTGATATGCTGTACACTGCTCTTCACAGCATTGTCGCTCGACTACAGGTATTGTTCACGGATTACAGCCAACATGGCATTTATTATAATCAACATCGTCTTTCCTAAAAATCAGTTGATATGTTAATTATGCTTTTGTATTACAAGAAGCGCCATCCATTGCTCATTTTGCGCACTTTATTTGGTTTCATAAAACCCCATTTCATTTCAAGCATATGTCTCAGTTTTTACTTCCCTACCTGCATTATTCCGTGAAGTATTAAATTTTCATATGTTGACAGACTTTTGGGTGATCCTGTACCTATAATGAATGGAAACAACTTACGATGTTCGTGTTAAACGCCGGAGTTTTGAAATCGTTATGAATGAATGAACCGATATTACGATGATGGAGCTAAATTCGAGAGTTTTGAACTATACTTGATTTAGAACGGTTATGACAAATCTCCATGACAAGTCTTGTAAAATTATAGTGAAGATTTCAAAATATCTGAACACACACTGCGGCCGGCCGCGGTGGATGAGCGGTTCTAGTCGCTTCAGTCCGGAACGCAGGTTCGAATCCTGCCTCGGGCATGGATGTGTGTGATGTCGTTACGTTTAAGTAGTTGTGAGTTTAGAGGACTGATGACCTCAGCTGTTAAGTCCCATAGTGCTTAGAGCCATTTGAACGTACAGTACGTGCCGATAAGTTCAAGACACAGAGATATCATAAGAATATTTCGTAAACCATTCTCTCACTTTTTATCAATTTACTACTGCTGTTACGTTGCTATGTGTCAACGTGCGACTCAGACGTGATTATTCAGCACTAACACCTACAAACAACTATAAGTAACGAAAAATATTAAACTTATTTATGTTATGATGTCCTAATAAGATTAACTGAAAATGAATAAATCTCTCGATTTTCAGAGAGGTTATTATTATTACTTGTATTAAAAGCAGTGGGTTCCTTTACAATTCTGATTAACTTTTAGTGCAGTTTTTCTCAAAATATTGTTGATATATTAGTCCAAGGCCATAATTAATGTTCAGCTATAATAAATGCTCATTTAAAAATACACAAATTCTTGCTGCTGTTCAAAAACTGAAACTGCCTTTGAAAAATATTTTTAACTCGCTTCAAACAATGCGAAAATAATCTCGCCATTTGTTAGTTTTGTGTAAATTTCAGTGTAATAACTTCTGTGGTACTACAGTTTTTCATAGCACTTTCTTACCTCATGACGAAGAAGCAACACCTCCTTGAAGAAAAGGCCGAACAACTGCGAGAACTCGAAGCTGTGACGTCAAAGGGAAGCGGCAAAAGCCTACAGCCGTGTTGTGTTGAATCGACAACGTTTTTGGTATAAAAAAACTCGTTGTGCTATGTCATCGTTAAGTACACAGAAATCATGCAGTGTGTTATTGTTTTCGAGTGAGTTTAACGCAGCATGATGTACTGTAGGCCTATGTTTTCACAGTTTGAGCTTCAATCCGGTTATGAAATGTTGCGTACCAAAAAGCAATGTTAATTATGCAATAGGAAACAAAGTTCATGACTTCAAGTTTCCTAAAGACGATATAATGAGACAGAAACGGCTTCATTCAATTCCAAGGTGGTATTTCGCTGTTACTAATTATTGTGTGATAAGTTTTGTTTTGAATGTAATGTAGTAACGCATGATTTAGATTATGGTTTATTATTATTTACCGCAGCATTTTGGTTGAACATACTGCGGTTAACGTACTTCTCATTTTCTAGGTACGTCACAAGCATTTCCATACTAGCGACATTACCTGCGAAGTATATGCAGCAGACGGAAAAACCACAACTCCTTCACTTTCAAAACAACGACTTGATTCAAATGCAATGCGAGAGATTTTTCCGATCTGTCCAGCCTACTTATCTTCAGCTGCAGGGTCATCCAGAATGGGACCAGAAGAAAAAACTCGTCAGAGGCAGCAGTATTTCATGAAAGCCTCAGGCATTAGTTTAGTCAGTCATAATGAATATTTAAAAGGAATGTCATATAAGAGCCTTCAGCAAGTGAAAGATAAAATTAATATAACATTGTTACAGAAGTGTGTTACAGTGTGTTGTTTTTATGTGTATCGATCTGTCCCTGCAGTGCGGTTACATAGTGTGTTGCTATTCATAGTCTTTTTTTGGAAAGTGGAATACTCGTACTTCAAAACGAGTTGCATGAAACAGAATTTGTTTCTGGAGTTGTGCTGGTAACAGAAAATTGTGTGATAATTACCCGTTATGATGGGCATGCCTCCATACGTTTGTATAAGAATATTGTCTGGAAATGCGTGAATGTTTTACTATACGACTAAGGTAAATTTAAAATGTTCCAGATGTCCCTAACGGTGCTTACACACGAAAACAACGCAATTTTTCAAAGACGTAGTAGTAGTAGTTTTGTTTGCAAATGTGCTAGTCATATAACATACGCTGTGTATGAAGTTAATCGAGGTTATGCGTTCTTAATTGGTTTTGTCTCGTATCCACATACACAACTATACATGTTTTCTCTGTTAACTAACCTCATTCAAGCAAGTATCAACTCAAAAATCGCTCATTTAACGAGCCACACAGTTATTTTGGTGTTGGATGCTGTTTCTTACGATCGCCGCTTGATATGACGTCACTACACGGTTGTTTGACCTTAGCACTCAGCAGCCCCAGCAGTCAAAGAAACCAGTAGCAGTTTGCACTGTACGTGCTTCAGCAGTGTCCTGAAAAATGATGCTCAGGTCCTGCAGAAAGTATCGTCACTTTTGTCTCTAAGCTGGTTGTAGGTTGTGTTCCAATGTCAGCAGGGGACTGTTGAAGTTGGTGGAGGCTCGGTAATGGTGTGGCGCGAGTGCAGTTGGACTGATATGGGACCCCCGATAGTCGAGATACTACTCTGACAGGTGACACGTACGTAAGCATCCTGTCTGATCACCAGCATCCATTCATGTCCATTGTGTATTCCGACGGACTTGGGCAGCTCTTGCAGGACAATAAACCGCCCGACACATCGAGAATTGCTTCAGAGTGACTCCAGCAACACACTTCTGAGTTTAAACACATCCGCTAGTCACCTAACTTCCAGGACATGAACATTATTGAGCATGTCTGGGATGCCTTGCAGCGTGCTATTCAGAAGAGATCTCCACCCCCTCTTACTCTCACGGATTTATCGACAGCCCCGCAGGATTCATGGTGTCAATTCCCTCCAGCACTACTTCAGACATTAGTCGAGTCCATGCGGCGTCGTGTTGCGCCACTTCTGTGTCCTGCCGGTGGCACTACACGGTATTAGGTAGGTGTACCAGTTTCTTTGGTTCTTCAGTGTAGCTTCGACATAATACACGAACAACGACACAGAAAACTGCTGTCCTGACCACGATTGACACTTGTAACGTGTTGAGGACACTGCACAAGTGCCGTTAGCGGCCAAAGAAACTAGCGCCAGCTGCAGCCCTGGCCATCATCTGCGTTCACGTTCGAGAGTACATATCTCGCGGTTTTTCCAAATTTTTGTCCAACAGATACACTTAAATCATTTTAACTCCATTAATACTAATTTTTATATTAAAACTATTGTTATTTCATTGGTAAGTTACACGTAAAAAAATACTGAATGTTTGAAACCCTTGTCCGATGTGTGAAGGTCTAAGGTCCCCATGTGATTCAGTTAAATAAATAAAACTAAATAAACGTATTGAAGGAAAGTTAAAAGACCGTGAGGAGCTTAAAAGTACATTATTTCGTTTGAGAAACCTGTCAGTTTTACATATTACAACGCTTTCGGAACGCATATTTACGGGTTTCGTTTCAGCGCTGTACAATTTCCTGGAAGTAATATCATGCTTGACGTCATCTTATAATTTCCGGTGTCTTTCATTGATACCATAGTGCTCCAAAGCTTTTGTGCTCATTTGATGATCATATCATCATGAACCTCATCATCGTCTACAGTTTCCAGCCGCTTGCCGCACGGTCTGAGGCGTCTTGTCACGGCCCCCGCGGCTCTCCCCGTCGGAGGCTGGAGTCCTCCCTCCCTTGGTCCCATAAGACCTTACCACAGATTTCGAATTTCCAGTCTGCGGGTGTTTAGATCATAAGCCTCTTCGTATATCCTGTCTCTCTCCACTCTGCCCCAGTCTTCCCTTCTCTTCTTCACGCATTCTTTACTTCAACGATTCATCTGCTTCAAGGTCTTCCCCTAGGTTTTCTGTCTCCCACTGTCATGTCACGGTCCAATCTCGGTATCCTTTTACCATGCCCACATCATGTTAATCATGTCATTTCTATGAACTCTTGCATGGGCTTCTTTTTTACTGTTTCTCTCACCATTCCTTACTCTGTCGATTCTAGCAATTCCTATTCCTTCAAATTTTCATGTTTCAAATTTTCATTCCGTTTACGTGCCTTTACTTTATTACTCGCTTTCTGGTGCATACGTGAGTACTGGAGCATAAGACGATCAGTGTAGCACTTGCTTATTTTTTTAGCGGTACGTCCTTGCGCCATCTTAGGCTACATACACACTATAAGAAACCATGGGCTTGCTTTCCTGTTTCACTTATCTGCCTACCATTCCTCCCGATATCCTCTATTATGCACCCCACGTACTTGAAATTTATCGCTTTCTTTAGTACTTTCTTTAGTACTTGTTCTCTAATGCTCATCCGTTGTTACTCTCTTCTTATTTCTCGTTGTCATCTTCAGTTCACACTTGTATTAAATTTGAATCCATACTGTGTTCATTTGATAGCTGATACAATTATGCACCTTTTTTCACCTGTGTTACAACTTTCATGGCTATCTGTAGGATGTGTCTGCAGTAATTTGTGTGATCAATCTAAATACACTGACGGAAAAAAAAATTCGGCGCCAAGAAGGAGTCCTGTGACATAAACGATAATTGATAGCGGTGTTTCTACTGTACAACTGAATGGTGATGTCTCTTCAAATTTCGTGGCAGTCGCATAAGAGTGGCGCTACAAACGCCACTATGAGGACGAAAAAAAGGTCGTGAGCTTAGTTACCTTTGAGATTCGAAGCTGTGAATTAACTTTAGTCAAGAATGCCTATAAGGCGACAAAGATGCACTTATCAACACCTCACCGAGTTTAAACGAGGTCGTGTGATTGGGATACGAAGAGCTGAATGTTCCTTCTGCGATATTGCATGAAGTCTTGGCAGGAATTCAGCCGCTGTATACGACTGCCCCAAATCGCCGCCATTTGTGACCTCAGTTGTGTCAAGCAAGAGCTCATTGGAGGGCAGGTTGGAGCTCAGTTGTTTTCTGATGCAAGTTGGTTCTGCCTCGGTGCCATGATGGCCGTGTTGGTTAAGAGGAGGAAAGTTGAGGGTCTGCTATCAATCTGTCTGCTTGACAGACACAATGGTCCTAGACCAGGAGTTATGGTCTGGGGCGGACATTTCGTATGACATCAGGAGCACTCTTGTGGTTTTCCCATGCATCGTGCCTGCAAATTTGTCCATCAATCTGGTCATTCGATGTGCGGAGCAGGTGGAGAAATCAGAGGAATGGCCTACCTCAGGGAAGCATCCTCGCCCCAGCTCTGTATAATATATATACAAGTGACCAACCAGTGCGCCGGCCGCGGTGGTCTCGCGGTTCTAGGCGCGCAGTCCGGAACCGTGCGACTGCTACGGTCGCAGGTTCGAATCCTGCCTCGGGCATGGATGTGTGTGTTGTCCTTAGGTTAGTTAGGTTTAAGTAGTTCTAAGTTTTAGGGGACTGATGACCACAGCAGTTGAGTCCCATAGTGCTCAGAGTCATTTGAACCATTTTTGACCAACCAGTGCCAAACATCACGCGCCAATTTATGTATGCCGAAGACACTGCAGTTGCAGTCCAAGGTGACAATTTTATGGATGTAGAGGAGAAATTAACCAGTGCCTTGGAAGCTCTCTCCCAGTATTATGAGGCAAACCACCTAAGGCCGAATCCTTCCACGACGCAGGTCTGTGCATTCCATTTAAAGGACAGGGAGGCTAATAGTGTGTTAAATGTAACATGGAGAGGTGAACGTCTCGAGCACTGTAAAACGCCCAAATACCTTGGTGTCACGTTGGATCGCACACTGACCTATAAACATCATTGTAATACCACAAGGGAAAAAGTCTCAACTAGAAAAAACATCATCAGGAAACTAACCAGCGGATCCTGGGGGTGCAAATCCAAAAGTCCTGAGAACTTCAGCCCTTGCGCTCAGTGTGTCAGCCGCGGAATACGCCGCTCCAGTACGGTCTGCATCAACACAAGCGAGTAAAGTTGATGTCGCGGTGAATGAAATGGCACGGATTGTTACCGGATGCTTGAGGCCAACTCCAGTGCACAAGATGTACTTAATCGTGGGGATCGCAACGCCCAACATACGACGTGACATCGCCGCCGAAGCAGGAACAGGCGAAGCAGGAAAAGGACGGGCGTCACCCTTTATATGGACACCAGCCTGCTGACCGACGGCTTTGTTCGAGGAAGAGTTTCCTGTCACGTACCCGAGCCCTGGAAGGGTCGGCTGCAGAGAATCGTTTGAAAAGGTGGGAAATCGACCTGAGAAACCCCCATAAAGACATAAAAGAAGAACTGGCGCCTGCTGGAGACCTACCATACACAGTCTGGAGAACCCTAAACCGTATGAGGGTAGAAGTGCCAAAGTGCAAGACAAACCTGCAGCAATGGGGTTTCCTAAAAGAGAACGAGAACACCCTCTGTCTGTGTGGTTCTGTACAGGATCCTCAACACCTGCTTATCTGTCCATATTTAGACCAGCCCTTATGGAGTAAGGGGAGTAGCTTACAAGTAGTTCGCCTCTTACTTTAAGAACAGAAAGCAGAGGGTAATTCTCCGCAATATTGAGAGTGGTAATGATGTTCAGTCCCAATGGGGCACTGTTAAGTGGGGCGTTCCCCAAGGGTCGGTGCTGGGGCCACTGCTGTGTCTTATTTATATAAATGATATGCCTTCTAGTATTACAGGTGATTCAAAAATATTTCTGATTGCTGATGTCACCAGCTTGATAGTGAAGGATCTTGTGTGTAATATTGAAACAGTAACAAATAATGTAGTTCATGAAATAAGTTTGTGGCTTGTGGAAAATAATTTGATGCTAAATCACAGTAAGACTCAGTTTTTACAGTTTCCAACTCACAATTCAGGAAGAACCGATATTTTGATCAGACAGAATGGGCATATTATAAGCGAGACGGAACAGTTCAAGTTCCTAGGCGTTCGGATAGATAGTAAGCTGTTGTGGAAAGCCCATGTCCAGGATCTTGTTCAGAAGCTAAATGTTGCTTTATTTACCATTAGAACAGTATACGAAATAAGTGACACTTCAACACGAAAAGTAGTCTACTTCGCATATTTTCATACGCTTATGTTGTATGGTATTATTTTTTGGGGTAATTCTTCTGATTCAAAAAGGGTATTTTTGGCTCAAAAACGGTCTGTTTGAGCTATATGTGGTGTAAGTTCGAGAACGTCTTGTCGACCCCTATTCAATAGTCTGGGAATTCTGACATTGCCCTCGCAGTATATATTTTCTTTAATGTCGTTTATTGTTAGCAATATTAGCCTATTCCCAAGAGTTAGCAGCTTTCACTCAGTTAATACTAAGCAGAAATCAAATCTGAATGTGGAATGCACTTCCCTGACTCTTGTGCAGAAACGAGTGCAGTATTCTGCTGCATCCATTTTCAATAAGCTACCACAAGAACTCAAAAATCTTAGCACTAGCCCAAACTCTTTTAAGTCTAAACTGAAGAGTTTCCTCATGGCTCACTCCTTCTATTCTGTCGAGGAGCTCCTGGAAGAACTAAAAAATTAAGCAAATTCCAGTGTTACATTGTTGATTTTCTTCATTTAAACTTACGACTTGTCACCTGAATATGTTTTTTTTATACTTCATTTTATCTGTTTCCAATATCGTGTTATAATTTCATGTATTGACTCGTTCCATGACCATGGAGACTTCTTCTTAATTTGGTCCTACGGAACAATAAATAAATAAATAAATAAAAATAAATAAACAATGAATCACAAGGCCATATTGGCTGCTGACTTTTGGAAGTCTGAAGTCTAGTTCTGGACACGGAAAGTAAGTAAGTAAGTACATGCGGAGCCACCATCCATACAGAGCATTCCAGGCGATGTTTTCCAAGAGGATAACGCTCGCCCACATACCACTGTTGTAACCCAACATGTACTGCAGTGTGTCGACATGTTGCCTTGCTTTGCTCGATCACCAGACCTGTCTCCAAACGAGCACATATGGAACATCATCGGGTGACAACTAAATCAGCATCATGCACGAACAGCGTTAACCGTGTCTGTACTCGCAGACCAAGTGCAACAGGCATGGAACTCGATCCCACAAACTGTCATCCGGGACCTGTGAACCACAATGCATGCTTATTTGCATGCCTGCATTAAACATTTTGGTGGTTACGCCGGTTATTAATCTGCCAGCACTTCACATTTGCTATGGCTTACCTCGCTCTTAGATCAACCTGTGATCTTGCAATTTTAATCACTTAAATATGCATTAAACTGTGATCTTGCAATGTTAATCGCTTAAATATGTTACCTAGACAAAGGTATCCCGAATGTTCATTACTCTACAGTACTTATATTTTGGGGATGCGAATTTTTTCCCACCAGTGTAAGTGTTGTACTTTGTCTCTGATGATACGTGACTGCAACAGCCTAAGAATTGTCGTAAACGATAATTAATTGAAACCCTCAGCTGCCGACAGAGGTCGCTGATATACTTCAATGAAGGTTTAAATTAATTATCATCTATTCTAGAGAAGCTGTTCTTACGAGAAGGGTTACTATCTCCATACTAAAAATTATCAAATGGTTCAAATGACTCTGAGCACTATGGGACTTAACTTCTCAGGTTATCAGTCCCCTAGAACTTAGAACTAATTAAACCTAACTAACCTAAGGACATCACACACATCCATGCCCGAGGCAGGATTCGCACCTGCGACCGTTGCGGTCGCCCGGTTCCAGACTGTAGCGTCTAGAACCGCTCGGCCACTCCGGCCGGCTACGAATTATCGTTTACGTCTCAGAGTATTGTATGTTTATATGTTTTGTTGGGAGTTTTTTAATATCTTTTAAATGAAAATTAGATTTTTGACTTTTTTCACTTAACGTGCAGCTATTCACAGGAGTCCAATGTGGGCCGTAATGATCGTATGGCAGCGAAAGTTGGCAGATATTCTAATGCTTTAGTGCGGAGCCACTGAACACCGTAAAAATTAGTTCGAATTCGGGGGACCATGTGGAAATCTGGCGCTGTGAATGCAAGAAAGACGTACATAAATGTTTCCTGATGTAATAAATTAGGAACGGGACGTGGGCAGAAAGGGAAAAAAAAGTGTTCAAATTTGTGTGATTTCCTAGGGGACCAAACTTCTGAGGTCATCGGTCCATAGACTTACACTCTACTCAAAGTATCTTAAACTAACTTGTACTAAGAACAAGACACACATCCATTCCCAAGGGAGGAGTCGAACCACCGGTGGGAGAGGCCGCGCAATCTGTGACATGGCGCCTGAAACCGCGGGGCCACTACGCGTGGCGGAAAGGAATAATGTCGGTTATTGATCGCCACTTACACAATTTGTTCAGTATGACAACCGGAAATGTTGACAAGACGCTCGATCCTAAAGCGACGTGATCAATAGTTGCTCGCAACATTTCCGTTGGAATCTGTCCAACGTGTCCTTGTATACTGGCCTTCAGATCAGATAAGAGACCGAACGTTTTCCTGGTGAACGCGCTCCTTTAGCTACGGCAGACCCGAAAGTCACGTGGGCGCAGATCAGGTGATGTTGTAGGCCTTGCATCTGGGAAACTTCTCGAGATAACACGTTCTTGGAAGGTTGCATCAAGCAGATGCTTCGCTGGGCGTTCGACATGAGGTGCTGTCCCACCCTGCATGAAAACAATGGTTTCCACACGGTTGCGGTCCTCCAGAGCAGGAATCATATGCTGTGCAAGAAGGCCTCGATAACATGTAGACGCTAGGGTACACTTGAATCCTCTCCAAAGTAGAACGGAAAGATAATAAAGGCGCTTATGAATCGACACCACGCAGTCACACATGGCAAGTGCAATGACTCATACTGTTTAACAGTACCCCAAATTCGGCAGTTCTGTGTACTCACTGCACCCTGTAGTGTAATGTACCCGGCCACGTGTCATCAATTTCGGTCCATTTCAGAAAAATATTCAAATGTTTGTGAAATCTTATGGGACTTAAATGCTAAGGTCAACCAGTCCCTAAGCTTACATACTACTTAACCTAAATTATGCTAAGACGAACACACACAACCATGCCCGAGGGAGGACTCGAACCTCCGCCGGCATCCATTTCAGAAACCGAAGAGGAATTTCGGAACGCCCCTGTGTTTCATGAGGTTTCAGTTGTTGCACGGCCTATGTCTCGTGTGGGTTTGTTGTTGTGGTCTTCAGTCCAGAGACTGGTTTGATGCAAATCTCCATGCTACTCTATCCTGTGCAAGCTTCTTCATCTCCCAGTACCTACTGCAACCTACATCCTTCTGAATCTGCTTAGTGTATTCATCTCTTGGTCTCCCTCTACGATTTTTACCCTCCGCGCTGCTCTCCAATACTAAATTGGTGAGCCCTTGATGCCAAAGAATATGTCCTACCAACCGATCCCCTCTTCTAGTCAAGTTGTACCACGAATTTCTCTTCTCCCCAATTCTAGTCAATACCCTCTTGTGGGTACCAGTATAAAGTAGACAGAGAATACATTTTGTGCTGCTGACTATGGGATGGAAAATCCTCGTGACACAGTACGATCGTTAGCTCTACGAGCAGCAAGTGCTGCATCGTCAGTTACAGCAACAGCAACCTCGTCCGTAACTTCCACTGGGACAGAGTGCCTTCCTATTACAGGTGCAACACCAAGCTGACCCGCGTTTTAGAATATTATTTTTATCTTCCTTACACCATTTAATGACATCCGGCCTGTCCTCAGACCATTGAGTCGGCGACACTCTCCCTATGCAGCACTGTAATTGCTGCCGTTTACATAGAACAGTTTCACTAACAGCGCACCGTCTCTCTTCACACTACGACTTGTCAAATGACAGCGTGGACCTCATAACGTCATGAAAACAGTGTGTAGCGCCAGATTTTCACCTGGTGGTCACGACTGGAACTAGAGGTTTTTGGAACGTAAATCAGTTACGCATTAACGCATCAGCATATCCAGCGAATTTCGCTGTCGTGCGATAATCACAGCCCACCTCCCTGAGTAGCTGCTCTTTAATTATAACCGCCTGCTACATTAGCATACCGCTTTTTCTTTGTGTTCTGGCGTAACCACGAGCGCCGGAACGGAGAGGAAGAACGCAAGACAAGAGAAGGCGGTCAGGCGACGTCAGCCTGTAGCCGGATGACAAGGAAGCGGCAGGCCACGACAGGGGCGAACTCTGCAAGAAGTGAGCGTAAGCGACGCTCCAGCCAGCTTCGGCCGGGCATTAGTAGCACGGCCTAGCAGAGAATGCTATGATATTAGTGAGCCATATCCACTGCTTGTTTGGGCTTTGTCTACAGCGAAAATCATTACTGTTGACATGTCTGCCATTGCTCGTGACACCTTGCTGTACATTCAACTTCAGTATTGTCAAATCTGTTTTGTTAACATAAAACTATTGATGTTATTTGCTTGAATTGTTGTATAGCATTCCGAGAACACAGTATCCTTTAGGCACCCTATACAACACCAGTGTATGTAAATATTCTATACTCCAGTTTTATAACATTTTTCTGCATCCTTATGAACTAATCACAATAGATCTTGGAGCACAAAAAAAAAAAAAAAAAAATTGCTGATGACGTGCCTGCAGTGACGTGAATAGTCGTTTATTAATAAACATCAGAAGTTCAAAACTACACTACTGTCCATTAAAATTACTACACCACGACGATAACGTGCTATAGACGCGAAATTTAACCGACAGGAGGAAGACGCTGTGATATGCAAATGATTAGCTTTTCAGAGCATTAACACAAGGTTGGCGCCGGTGGCGACACCTACAACGTGCTGACATGAGGAAAGTTTCTAACCGATTTCTCATACACAAACAGCAGTTGAACGGCGTTGCCTGGTGAACTGTTGTTGTGATGCCTCGTGTAAGGAGGAGAAATGCGTACCATCACGGTTCCGACTTTGATAAAGGTCGGATTGTAGCCTATCGCGATTGCGGTTTATCGTATCGTGACATTGCTGCTCGCGTTGGTCGAGATCCAATGTCTGTTAGGAGAATATGGAATCGGTGGGTTCAGGAGGGTAATAAGGAACGTCGTGCAGGAACCCAACGGCCTTGTATCACTAGCAGTCGAGATGACAGGCATCTTATCCGCATGGCTGTAACGGATCGGGCAGCCACGTCTCGATCCCTCAGTCAACACATGGGGACGTTTGGAAGACAACGACCATCATCTGTTCGAACAGCTCGACGACGTTTGCAGCAGCATGGACTATCAGCTCGGAGACCATGGCTGCGGTTACCCTTGACACTGCGTCACAGACAGGAGCGCCTGCGATGGTGTACTCAACGACGAACCTGGGTGCGCAAATGGCAAAACGTCATTTTTTCGGATGAATCCAGGTTCTGTTTACAGCTTCATGATGGTCGCATCCGTGTTTGGCGACATCGCGGTGAACGCACATTGGAAGCGTGTATTCGTCATCGCCATACTGGCGTGTCACCCGGCGTGATGGTATGGGGTGCCACTGGTCACCTCTTGTTCCCATTGACGCCACTTTGAACAGTGGGCGTTACATTTCAGATGTGTTACGACCCGTGGCTCAAATGGCTCTGAACACTATGGGACTTAACATCTGTGGTCATCAGTCCCCTAGAACTTAGAACTATTTAAAACTAACTAACCTAAGGACATCACACACATCCATGCCCGAGGCAAGATTCGAACCTGCGACCGTAGCGGTCACGTGGTTCCAGACTGAAGCGCCAGAACCGCACGGCCACACCGGCCGGCCGACCCGTGGCTCTACCCTTCATTCGATCGCTGCGAAACCCTACATTACAGCAGGATAATGCACGAGCGCATGTTGCAGGTCCTGTACGGGCCTTTCTGGATACAGAAAATGTTCGACTGCCGCCCTGGCCAACACATTCTGCAGATCCCTCACCAGCTGAAAACGTCTGGTCAATGGTGGCCTAGCAACTGGCTCGTCACAATACGCCAGTCACTACTCTTGAAGCTGCATGGGCAGCTGTACCTGTACACGCCATCCAAGCTCTGTTTGACGCATGCCCAGGCGTATCAAGGCCGTTATTACGGCCAGAGGTGGTTGTTCTGGGTACTGATTTCTCAGGATCTATGCACCCAAACTGCGTAAAAATGTAATCACGTGTCAGTTCTAGTATAATATATTTGTCCTATGAATACCCGTTTATCATCTGCATTTGTTCTTGGTGTAGCAATGTTAATCGCCAGTAGTGTAAGTAGTTGTATGTTCTTTAGAAATTACCTGCGATTGCTCGATATGCGTAAATGAAATGAGGGAACTTGTAGTGTCCCGCAGAGCACTCTATTGTCTTTCCTGAGCATGTGATGGATGTCTGTTGCCGACGGACTGCGCTGCCGTATTTCTGCAGGAGCAGTAATTTATCTCACTTAACTACTCTGGTATGCCTGCCCCCTAAGGCGCGGCGGCATGCCTTAAGCGTACTCGCTTGTAATTACCGATAATTTCCAACGTCGTTCCGGCAGCGCGGTCGTTAGGGAACTCGGACGCCGCCGCAGCGGACTACCGCGGGGTTTAATTGCTGAATTATCGGGCCTTAATCTGGTTACTGACATGACTCATGTCGTAACTCCTCGAGAAGGGACGCACGGCGGTGCACGCCCGCCGAGTAACTGACATGGCTGACCTCGACCTCGTCTGAGTTTTGGGTCCGGGTTGGTTCCTGTAAGGTCTCGCTGCAACGTCAGCACCCACACCCACGAATGCGCAGCACACCTAAAAAGAGGAAACAATGAAGAATGTATTGTGGAAGTACTACAATTTTTTCTCTCTCATATACAGGGTGTTATAAAAAGGTACGGCCAAACTTTCACGAAACATTCCTCACACACAAATAAAGAAAAGATTTTATGTGGACATGTGTCCGGAAACGCTTAATTTCCATGTTAGAGCTCATTTTAGTTTCGTCAGTATGTACGCTCAATGGAGCACGTTATCATGATTTCATACGGGATACTCTACCTGTGCTGCTAGAACATGTGCCTTTACAAGTACGACACAACATGTGGTTCACGCACGATGAAGCTCCTGCACATTTCAGTCGAAGTGTTCGTACGCTTCTCAACAACAGATTCGGTGACCGATGGATTGGTAGAGGCGGACCAATTCTATGGCCTCCACGCTCTCCTGACCTCAACCCTCTTGACTTTTCATTTACGGGGGCATTTGAAAGCTCTTGTCTACGCAACCCCGGTACCAAATGTAGAGACTCTTCGTGCTCGTATTGTGGACGGCTGTGATACAATACGCCATTCTCCAGGGCTGCATCAGCGCATCAGGGATTCCGTGCGACGGAGGGTGGATGCACGTATCCTCGCTAACGGAGGACATTTTGAACATTTCCTGTAACAAAGTGTTTGAAGTCACGCTGGTACGTTCTGTTGCTGAGTGTTTCCATTCCACGATTAATGTGATTTGAAGAGAAGTAATAAAATGAGCTCTAACATGGAAAGTAAGCGTTTCCGGACACATGTCCACATAACATATTTTCTTTCTTTGTGTGAGAGGAATGTTTCCTGGAAGTTTGGCCGTACCTTTTTGTAACACCCTGTATTATTCTTTCGTGCGGTAGAGTTCTCGCTTCCCACGCCCGGGTTCCCGGGTTCGATTCCCGGCGGGGTCGGGGATTTTCTCTGCCTCGTGATGGCTGGGTGTTGTGTGCTGTCCTTAGGTTAGTTAGGTTTAAGTAGTTCTAAGTTCTAGGGGACTGATGACCATAGATGTTAAGTCCCATAGTGCTCAGAGCCATTTAAACCATTTTTTTGTATTATTCTTATTTTCTATTACTCCGCTTTAGCAGAGTAAGTGAACTTGAGCCAATCACAGTTTCACTCCCTTCTCCTTTATTTCGAAAACCTCTTCATTTATTCATAGTGTTTTTCTTCCTTTCCGCAGTCCATTTTTTTCCCTGTGATTTCTTTTCTTGAGACCTGATCAGTTTTCTTGTTTCTGATTTTATGCCTTGAATTGTTTTTGTCCTTAATTCCTTCTTCTGAGATTTCCAATCATTCCAGGACTTCTTGTGTTTCTTTTGTCCAATAGCTTTTTAATTTACTTGCATTAACGATGTTAAAAAGTTTCACAGTGAGTCTGTTTTCATCCATCCTACATAGGTGTCCATATAATGGTACGTGTCTTCTTCTAAATTTATCTGTGATGTTTTGTTTTCATTTAGTTCCTTTCTAGTTTGTCTGAACCAAGTCAGGTTTCGGAGGACAGCGCTGTAAATGATTCTAAGAATTTTCCGTGCTTGTTCCTCGATGTGAGTCATCCCTCTCATTACTGAGGATTCCAACGCAGATAAGGCTTCTGTTAAGACAAACGTGTTGTAGTCTCGTTCTTTTGCACTGTGACATTTTGCTCTTTTGTTGCATTGATTCCACGTCAGTTTCTACGCAGGCTGCAGTCTGAAAATACTTTCTGTGTTGGAGATTGTATTCAGCCCTGTGTGTTGGATGGTTTCTCCTAAACGACGCGAGTAACCTGCGAGTTATTCCCATACTTTGTTTTCAGTGGGAGTTTTCCTGTTGAGAATTTTCGTAGCTGACTGTACTGGCCAGTTAGGGAAAGAGAAAGAATCACAGGAGAATCACAGGACCATACAGCGCTCACAACAGGACCAACAAAATTGATGAGCACCTCATAACTTTATGACCATAAGACACTCGGAGGTTTCCAAATTGAGCTCACATACATATATACGCCTACAAACAAACAAACACACACACACACACACACACACACACACACACACATACACACACACACACATGAACACACACACAAATAAGTGATTATAGCAGGCTATTCAAATCGCCAACGGCGTCGGTCTCAAAGTGCGTGCGCATCCAAAGCAGTCCGTATCACATTGTCAATCTGTCGTCAGAAAGATGAATAAAAGAATGGTGGGAGGTCGCTGTCTCACTTTTTAAGCTGTACACAGCGATTATGCCGTGTTCCGATGAATTTCTTTTTGTCTAGGTTTCAACAAGAAATTCTTCTGACCACGTCACAATAGAATTGAATACTTTAATAAGTGTGATATTTCCGGTCATGAAAGTTTATAATTTACAAAATATCACTGTTTACATATCATTGAGAAACCCATGCCCCTCCATCCCTCCATCGTTTCCACCTCTTTTAGCAGATTATATAAAACCGAATGTCTGTGTCAATAAGTTTGGATTAATACTGCGTTTTAGTTTTATATTCCGCTGTTAACAACATTATCAACGTAAGTAGCCATTTAAACTTTGTTCAGCTTGTAACGTAGCTCCTACACTATTCTGTGTCTAAAAATCGTTTCCAGTGCATTGGTCAGGATGTAGAAAAAGGCACTACAAAGTTATAATGCAGAAATAGAATATTCAACTTCGGAGTCAACAAGCTCTAGGATAACGAGAGTGATCGCAGTAAAATCTCTTCAGACAAAGCGGCTTCATGTTTATGCAGCTAATCAAGCTACAGCATTTATAAAAATAAATTAAGAGGTGTTAAAAGTTGTATATCTACTGACTTCTTAAAAAATTATGATGATGCTAAAGGTTTTATACGCAACATAGTTCCCCCAGATAGCTGTATAGCGCCGTCAAACTGAGGGGTCATTACGAATCGGTTCATGGTGGTGTTCAAGAAAAAAATGATGTGTTCTTTATTCCCAAGCGTGAAGAACTCTTAAAATTAAAAACGATTATGGTTAACACCACAAAAAAGGTAAATCTAAGAGCGTCTGAGGATTACAAGCCACCAGGTAGCTCAAAGTGGTGAAACATATTTTCTGAAAAATGTAATTACACTTTCCACTGTGGAGAAAGAACAATGTACGTTAAACGAAAAATTAGCAAAAGGAAAAGCTAAGAGACTATTTTCGATTGACCCAGTAGCTCAGCGGATGAAAGATTAAACAGCCAACATTATGAATGAATTTGCTCTTCGTCTCAGATCAAGCACGCTTCTGAACCAAATAGGCGGGAGTTGGATTGTGAATGGTCGATATTAACAAAGCCACATTCGGTATCCATGTTCACGACGCTTATCAACAGGCAAAGAGAAGATCTTACTCCGTCTACAAATCCCCGATCTCTAGCTGTCTCAGCCTTCATTATTCCTGCGGACGCCGCAGAAACCACGAAGCCACTAGCGCCAGGTGCCTCTAGGTCTTTACGAAGTTAGTTACTTGCCAGATTTTATAGACTATACAATGATTCTTTGTTTCCTTGTTTTCTTCCTCGAAAGACTGAAACTGTCGGCTGGTTGGTCGAAACGATGCGGTACTGCGAAATCGCCGGCCGGTGTGGCCGAGCCGTTCTAGGCGCTTCAGACTGGAACCACGTGACCGCGTCGGTCGCAGGTTCGAATCCTCCCTCGGGCATGGATGTGTGTGATGTCCTTAGGTTAGTTAGGTTTAAGTAGTTCTAACTTCTAGGGGACTGATGACCACAGATGTTAAGTCCCATAATGCTCAGAGCCATTTGAACCATTTTTTACTGCGAAATGCTCATGTGATTGTGTCCTAGAAAATACGAGAAATAAAGGAATACCAATCAGTCAATCAATTTTCAAGACAGTGCGTCACTTGTTTCACCTTCTATGCACTTGTTCTCGTTTAAACATCCACCAAAATGAGTCAATAGCCGGCCACTGTGACTGAGCGATTCTAGGCGTTTCAGTCCGGAACCGAGCGCCTGCTACGGTCGCAGGTTCGAATCCTGCCTCGGGCATGGATGTGTGTGATGTCCTTAGCTTAGTTAGGTTTAAATATTTCTAAGTCTAGTGGACTGATGACCTCAGATATTAAGTCCCATAATGCTTAGAGCCATTTGAACCATTTTTTTTGCTGTGTCCTGCTGCTGGTGCACTTTATATACGACCAGAATCTCTTTAGATATACTGCCCGCCTTTCGAGACAGAGTTATGTTGTGCAAACCACACGAAATATACGTTAAACTTCGAGAATTTATTTTGTCTATGTTCCCATCCAGATTTTAGGCATCCTGCGATGAAAAGTGCAGTGAACTAATAAAATATGGATTTCATTGAACTAATGACTAGTCATTATTGACGATAACTAACAAAATTTTAAGGACTCGGTTAATCAAGTACAGCAAAATTCGAATCGTCTTTGAGCAAGCTGGTTACTGACGGGACAGTAATATTTTGATGCCAGGGAAGAGGGTGGAATATCTATCAACTCAGTGAGCGATTATTTGCATGAACATAGGAAAGTACAAATTTGGTTAAAGAGTTGTGGTATTTACAGTGAATTTTCACTCGGCAGCGGAGTGTGTGCTGATATGAAACTTCCTGGCAGATTGAAACTGTGTGTCGAACCAGCACTCGAACACAGAATCTTTGCTTTTCGTGGGCAAGTGCTTTGCCGACTGAGCGACCCAAGGACGACTCACGAGGCGTTCTCACAGCTTTACTTCCACCAGTACCTCTTGTCCTACTTTTCATATTTCGCAGACGTTCTCCTGCGAAACCTGCGGTATTAGCACTACTACAAGAAAGGATATTGCGAAGACACGGCGTAGTCATGGCCGGACGTAAGCAGAGCTGCGAGAAAGGGTCGTGAGTTGTGTTTCGGTAGCGCAGTCGGTAGAACACTATCCGCGAATAACAGAGATCACGCGTTCGAAATTCGGTTCGGCAGACAGTTTTAATCTTTCAAGAAGTCTTGTATCAGCGCAAACTCAGCTACACACCGAAAATTCATTCTGGAAACAACCCCCCCCCCCCCCGGCTGCGGTGACAGTGCCTCTGTAGTATCCTTTCTTTCAGGAGTGTTAGTTCCACGAATTTTGCAGGAAAATTTCTGTGAAGTTTGGAAGGTAAGAAATTAGGAACAGGCGGTACCGAAGCTGTCAGGATGGATCGTGAGCTGTGCGTGGGCAGATCAGAGAAGCAAAAGTCACAGGTTCGAATCCCTGTTCAGTTTTAGTCTGCCAGGAATCTTCGTGGTTGTGATATTAATCGATTTGATAAGATTAGATTGATAAAAATTAAAAACCATCAGAAAGAGAGTGTAGTTTGCTACTTTATAAGACTTAGTCATATTTATGACACAGCTTCGATAGTAAGTTAACAGTCTGATTACAATAAAACATCTGATTCTTTCAAATACGTGAACTGAAAACACATGTTTGGGTTTATGTAGATGTACGAGTGATTGTTTCTTTTTCTACGTATATTCTTTTCCGTACTTTCGTAACTGTGCTAAGTGTTTGCCAATGTCCAGTCAGTGCATACGGCATTGTGAGAAGTTGCGTTGTCATTCTACTGTGTCCAAAGTGCTATTCGTAACCTTGGATCTAGAAACGTAGCAACGTGATTAGATTCACCTAAGAATTACTACGAAAACCAAATTACTAAGTATGGCGCGGTATAGTTTCAATTGTCTTATTTGATTCTATAAAGCCGGCCGCGGTGGCCGAGCGGTTCTAGACGCTCAGTCCGGAACCGCTCGACTGCTACGGTCACAGGTTCGAATCCTACCTCGGGCATGGATGTGTTTTATGTCCTTAGGTTAGTTAGTTTTAAGTAGTTCTAAGTTCTAGGGGACTGATGACCACAGAAGTTAAGTCCCATAGTGCTCAGAGCCATGTGAACCATTTTTGATTCTATAAAGAAGGAAATAGTATCGTGACTGTACGTTTTAGGGCAGTGTGGGTATGTATACGTCATATACTACAGTTGTTAGCTTTGACGATTAATTTGTGGTTGTCTTAGAATATGATACTGTGCCTGAGGTAAACTGTAGCTTTGTGCTGGTAGTGCACTGTCTGTCAATAAGAACTGACGAATAGGGAAGAGCTATTGAATAGCGAGAAGAATGTCACCAATCACAGGCTTCTAAACTGGAATTCGATTAAAGGTGTAAGACTGGAACAAAGCAAGGCAGCTAACATTTGGGTTCAATAGACATATTAGTCAGCTTCACATTAATTAACTGATTGTGTGGCCTTTTTAGTCTTTGGGTAATTCAGGAAGATGTATAAAAATTGTTTGCACCGCACTATGATAGCACAGAGAGTAACTCCGACCGTATAATGCTGTTTATGGCAACTCTTTTTAAGTGAGTTTGTTCTTCACTGGGACAGAAAAACAAACTACATAGTGTCAGAAATAGGTAACGATTATTCTCACTCAACCACATATCCGGTTGGACGACTTTTCACGCAGATGTGCGACAAAAATAAAGAGCATTGGGACATAAGTCGGTTCCCCCTCCCCCACCCCCAACCCTCCCCTTCTCCCCTCAACCACAGAGCACATGCGTTTCAGCTCTCTTCCGTTTCAGGTGACTAACCGTTTCCTCTTACATTACTAGTTCCTAGTTTCATCATGTTAAAGTATTAAAGCAGCTAAACTCGAGCGTGGATTCCTGCTGCACGAGGAATGCAAACCTAGCCAATAAGAAAATCCCGCTCTTTCTCTATGAGAAGCGATCCTGCGTTCTGCAGTCCTTACATCGCTCTATCTGCACACCGTCGAGTTTGTAGCACTGTATGTTTTTGCAGCTTCCACATTCCACATACCATGTGAATACCGAACAGGATTTCCGTCTGCGCCGCGATTCATCCATTCGCAATTCCTACGATGATACTGCCACGATCTGTAATGTCGCTTCCTATACGCATTGAGGATGCATACACCTTCCCTCCACTTCTTTTTCGACTGCTTCCTCTCGAGCATTTCACTGATGTTTTATCCATCTCTCGACGTCATGCAGCTACATTCCTAAACGTCTTGGGAATATCTTTCTCTCGTCTATTTGACTTACTGAGTCATTCACCCTTTTGAAAAATGACGTGTTTTTTTTGCATCAGCAGCAGAAATGTTACAGTAATGCGGCACTGTCGATTTACTGTCTTTCAGTACATACAATTACCCCATTTAATTTATTTTATTGACCAGTTGCAAAAGAAAATCATCAGCCTGAAGCGACAGTGGATAAAGTTTTACTCCCTTATTTATATACGATGAAAAAAAATGTTCAAATGTGTGTTAAATCTTATGGGACTTAACTGCTAAGGTCATCAGTCCCTAAGCTTACACACTACTTAACCTAAATTATCCTAAGGACAAACACACACATCCATGCCCGAGGGAGGACTCGAACCTCCGCCGGGATTAGCCGCACGGTCTATGACTGCAGCCTCTCAGACCGCTTGGCTAATCCCGCACCGCTATATACGACGAACCTGCACTCAAAATTTCTAATGTTGCTCAGGGATAATTTTGGTAAGAGGAACCAGTATTTCTGGTGGCTCGTTACGCATGAATTGTATTTCGTTTGATTTCTTACCCCCGCTGATCCTTCTGTCTGTATTACACTGAATACATCTGCACAACAGCTCAAATATCGACGGTTTCACTGCTTGTCTTGTTTGGAAACAAACTTGTTCCTTCCAGTCACGGTAGTTGCTGCTGACAATAGTAACCCCCACTTCACTCTTCATGCATAGCCTGCATTCAGTACTGCTGTCGACTTTGCTTTGCTAGCAGTGTTAGATTGCCTTAAGAGTATACACAGCAGTACGGGTAGATTTACTGATGAGGAATTCGACGATATACACCTGATTTACTGACGTGGAATAATAAGCATAATTCGAAAATATTTATACAAAATACAAAAGTAATGGCATTTCGAGGAAAACCACAGCTGGGCTCAAGAATAGAAAAATGGTTCAAATGGCTCTGAGCACTATGGCACTTAACATCTGAGGTCATCAGTCCCCTAGAACTTAGAACTACATAAACCTAACTAACCTAAGGACATCACACACATCCACGCCCGAGGCAGGATTCGAACCTGCGACCGTAGTGGTCGCGCGGTTCCAGACTGAAACGCCTAGAACCGCATGGCCACTGCGACCGGCTCAAGAATAGAGTTACAAAACAAAATCATCGAGAAAGGAAGTGATTTTAACTAACTAGGCTGCGACATTTCTTTTCATTCTGATAACGGATATAAAGAATAAAACAACAAAATTGCAGGGTGTCTGTGGAACAGTAAAAAGAACATTAAACGAAAGGACAGCTAAAGAAGCACAACTGAAATTGTATAGAGAGCATTAGCTCTTTCAGACCTACTTGATGGACGTGAGGCTTGCATACAAACATGGAAGACATAAACCGAATAGTGACGTCAAAAATGGTTCAAATGGCTCTGAGCACTATGGGACTTGACATCTGAGGTCATCAGTCCCCTAGAACTTAGAATTACTTAAACCAAACTAACGTAAGGACATCACACACATCCAAGCCCGAGGCAGGATTCGAACCTGCGACCGTAGCGGTCGCGCTGTTCCAGACTGTAACGCCTAGAACCACTCGGCCACTCCGGCCGTCTAGTGACGTCAGAAATGAAATATCTCAGATCAGTTAAAGAACGTAAATTAGGACATAGAATAAGAAACTAATATATTAGAAATGAGCTAAAAATATTTGCAGTAACAAGAAAAATCGGCACATATAAGCAGAAAAAGAAGCAACATGTAAATAGAATGCAACAAAACAGGTATCCTAAAATGATTTTGTCATATGTAAGGAATGTAGACATGCCCAGGAAGCAATGGAGCAAAGATGCTGAAGCTGGAACAGGTTCCTCGGATCTTATCCAAGAACGTGGATGGTGTTGACGATGATGATAGTATTTTGTTTTAGTCATATCCTGTTAAGTCGAATTCGATACGAGTGGGCGACTGATCGATTAAATGGCCTCGAGTTTCAGTTACAATTTCTAAAGCTGCTGGTGAAATGTCGCTTGTGACGATGAATCAAAAATAAATTTGAACATGTTTTTTTCAATATTTTTAGTGTCCATAAACGGCACAAAGCTACATCGCTTTTCAGCAGAATATCTCTCCAACCTCAAATCATGTTCGTCAATACGTACAAAGTGCCCAAATACTCGTAGAAAAGAGTTTGTTTGTGAATGTGTGCTTCGGTCCGTGCATCCTCTACGTTAGAATGGAACTTTCACAGCCCACTGCCTCACTGAGAGATTCAAACATTTGTTTACCGGAGGGAAGGGCCTGGTGAGTATAGTCCGTGCAGAAGGTATTCAACTGTTACACATACCGCATCGCTCCGTCGTCATGCTACAGTACCCGTTCGCAGCAACCTGATATTGATATTTTACGAGGTCAGAGGATGGTGAACCAGTGATCTATCATGACACGTAGGTTTGCAAGATGTCACCATTTTCGTTTCAAAACAGATTCAGCTTGACTTCTCTTCCTAATGGCTATCTTGAGAACTCCTTTGATGCACGTGATGACAAATGACACTGTTTCTAAATCGTCCTCTTCGTTTATGATTATCTTCGTAAGTTTCTATCATAGCGACTCTTCTTCCAAAGCAAGCCTGGCCTTTTTGTCCCATCCACCGCCAGTGTTCACATACTCTGCCTGACAGAGAAAGAGAAGCGCACGGAAGTGGTCGGATGCCAATGTACTTTCCTACAGCTAGACACAATCGGCGTGTATGTATGTGATCAGAACTGCAATTCTCCTTGAAAGGCAGAACACCCACCAGGATGCACTAGTGTTGTTCGTGTTAAGTTGTAGTATGATATACAAAAAGGGTAAACAGCGTCAGATGTGGAGCGATCACCGCGAAGGAGCGGAGATGCCGCGTACACATCTGAGACAGCGTTATCAGCAACTGACAGAGCCTGAAAGAAGACTCGTTGTGGTCCTCCAGTGTATCGGTTGGTAGAATCGTGCAATATCCATATTTGTGGGGCATTCAGATGTGACAACGGCCCGCCGTTGGACTGCATGGGAACGTGACGGAGGGCACATTCGTCATCTAGAATCTGGTCGACCAAGCCTGACAGCAAAAGAGGATCGCTCACTGTTGCACCAAGCACATCGCAACCTCTTTTCAAAACTGCGGCTGCCCACCAAGAACAAGTAGTAACAGGCTCCACGCAACATTCTGTGTCACCCTGGCACAACTGGTCGGCGACTAGTAGGAGCCGCCTAAGGGAATTATGGTCCCATGCAGCCGTTGACACCTCAACACAAATTGCTGCGTTTCAAGTGGTGTCCTGACTTGGTAACATGGTCTACTGATGAATGGCTCCGGACTCTTTTCAGCATTGACAGCGGTTCTGCACTTCCACAGATGACCATTGTCGGAGAGTATGGGAGCGACCTAAAGAGACGCCACATTCTTCCAACTTTCTGTATTGGTACCGCGGTGTTGGTGTGGAATGTGGGAACCCAACTGGCGCGACTTTGTCACGGCCGGTCGTGAATGAGATAACTAGGACCGCACTGCCATACATCACGGATATCCTATGAACTGTCTCCGTAATCAGAAATTTGTTTCAGACGACTGTGAAAAGCATAAATA
Organism: Schistocerca americana; assembly: GCF_021461395.2. NCBI lineage: Eukaryota > Metazoa > Arthropoda > Insecta > Orthoptera > Acrididae > Schistocerca > Schistocerca americana. The sequence goes on from NC_060121.1 coordinate 984,619,268, forward strand.
TACTTGGAGAAATGCATGGTAAACGCTATGCTGTGTTATGATACACTGAAGTGCCAAAAAAACTGGTGTAACCATGCTTGTTCAAATACAGAGATATACCAGGTGTACGGGTATGAAATGAGCGTTAAGATACAAATGTGTCGATAGGGAACCTTTGTTGTGAACGAGCCTTAACTTTTTTTTTGTTTGGTTGGTATGACATCTGTCAAAGATATTTAGTATACATCAAGTCATGGAACAAACAACATCATATGTTTTCATCGTGTTAACAATGTCGAATTTTGTACCAGAAAGTGATGGTTTGCGGAAAGCATTAATTTTTTGTTTTCATTTGAGAAAAAGGGCTGCAGAGTCGCATCGAATGCCTGTCGAGGCATGTGGTGATCATGCTCCATCAGAAGCAACATGCAAAAGATGGTTTCAAACGGTTCAGAAATAATGATTTTGATGTAAGAAATGAAGAACGTGGAAGAGCACCAGAAATGTTCGAAGATGCCGAATTGCAAGCAATATTGGATGAAGATGATACTTTGAGTCAGAAGCAAATGGCAGGAATGCTAAATGTTGCATAGAATACAAATTTCTGACCGTTTGAAAGCTACGGGAAAGATCCAAAAGTGTGGAAAATGGGTGCCACACGAATTGAATGAAATTCAGATGGAAAACCGAAAAACCATTTGTCGAATTTTGCTTCAAAGACATGAAAGACAATCAATTTTGCATCGAATTGTTACTAGCGATGAAAAATGGATATATTTTAAGAAACCTGAACGGGAAAAATCATGGTTTAATCCGGGACAACCATCAACATCGACTGCAAAACCAGATCGATTCGGCAAGAAGACAATGCTCTGTGTTTGGTGTGATCAGAAAGGTGTGGTGTATCATGAGCTTCTAAAACCCGGTGAAACTGTGAATAATAATCGCTACAGACAACAAATGATCAATTTGAGCTATGCATTGATCGAAAAAAGACCAGAATAGCCAGAAGACATGGCAAAGTAATTTATTTACACGACAATGCACCTGCACACAAAGCAAAACTGGTTCAGGATACAATCGAAACACTTGGCTGGGAGCTGCTACCCCACCCGCGGTATTCACCAGACTTGCCCCCTTCCGACTACCATTTGTTTTCATCAATGGGACACGAGGAACACTTCGATTCCTACGAAGGAGTCGAAAATTTGGTGTCTGATTGGTTTGCTTCAAAAGACGAACATTTCTATTGGCATGGTTTCTACAAATTGCCAGAAAAGTGGTCAAAATGTATAGAAAGCAATGGTCAGTACTTTGAATAAAATTTTTTTACTTCTGAATTCAAAATTAGTGTTTCATTTTCACAAAAAAAACGCTCATTTCATACCGGTTCACCTGGTATAAAATATCAGAATACGGCGCTGCGGTGGGCAACGCCTATATAAGACAAGTGTCTGGCGCAGTTGTCAGATCGGTTAGTGCTGCTACAAGGGCAGGTTATCAAAATTTTAATGAGTTTGAACGTGGTGCTATAGTCGGCGCAAGAGCGATGGGACACAGCATCTCCAGGGTAGCGATGAAGTGGGGATTTTACCGTACGAATACCGCGAATATCAGGAATACGGTAGAACATCAAATCTCCGACTTCGCTGCTGCCGGAAAAGGATGCAGCAAGAACGGGGCCAACGACTGAAGAGAATCGTTCAACGTGGCAGAAGTGCAACCCATCCGAAAACTGCTGTAAATTTCAGTGCTCGGTCACCATCAAGTGTCAGCGTGCGAACCATTCAACGAATCATCGTTGATATGGGCCTTGGAATCCGAAGACCCACTCGTGTACCCTTGACGACTGCACGACACAAAGCTTTACGCCGACACCGACATTGGACTGTTTATGACTGGAAACATGTTGCCTGGTCGGACAAGTCTCATTCCAAATTGTATTGAGCGCATGGACGTGTAGGGATACGGAGACAATGTCATGAATGCATGGGCCCTGCATGTCAGCAGGAGGACTGTTCAAGCTGCTGCAGGGTCTGTAATGGTGTGCGGCGTGTGGAGTTGGAGTGATATGAGACCTCTGATACGTCTAGATACGACTCTGACGGGTGACACGTACGTAAGCATCGTGTATGACCACCTGCATCCATTCATGTCCATTGTACATTCCGACGGACTTGGGCAATTCTAGCAGGACAATGCGACACGCCACTCATCCATAATTGCTACAGAGCACTGTTCTGAGCTTAAAAACTTCTGCTGGGCACCAAATTCGGCAGACATAACATTATTGAGCACATCTGCTATGCGTAGCAACGTACTTCTGTTCAGAAGAGATGTGCAGCCCTTCGTACTCTTACGAATTTATGGACAGCCATGCAGGATTCATGGTTTCCATTCCCTCCGGCACTACTTCAGACATGCGACGTCGTGGTGCGGCACTTCTGCGTGCTCGCGATATTAGGCAGGTGCACCAGTTTCTTTGGCTCTTCAGTGTATGCATTGAACGGTACTGTCCAGTTACTGCTGTCACATGGTTTATTTTTCAATGTCTTGTATTTGCTTAAGCCGGTCTTATGGCGTGAAGAATCTTTTTCTGATGTTTGCAAGTCAGCTACGGAATCTTTTCAGGCTAAATAGCATGAATGAGATGTCAAGTTGGCACAGTATAGTTTTCGACTGTGAAGCCGGTTGTAGATAAATATACTGTAACACAGCACAGCGTTACCCTGCATTTCTCCAAGTGACTCCGTAATGTTGAGTTACTCCTGTGGTCAGGAATATCTCTGGATATATCCACGGTATATCGTGTGTGGGATCAGCTCAGACGTCAATTCCGTCCCAGTGCCAGAATCTGGGATGTCAAGGACCAGATAGCACAGTTATGGGCCAACTTGCCTTTGGGTAGCATACGTAGGTTTTATGACTCATTTCCCAAGCGAAACAGTGCATGCACTGAAACCATAGTGGGTTCAACGTCGTAACGATAAGAGGTCTCATGCTGCCAAGCTGCTTGTACATTTGCTTCGAGTCTGTAATAACTGCAACAGCGTCACATATCCCCCTCTCGACGGTGAATTTACTGGCCATTAAAATGGCTGCGCCAAGAAGAAATGCAGATGATAAACGGGTAACCATTGGACAAATATATTATACTAGAACTGACATGTGATTACATTTTTACGCAATTTGGCTGCACAGATCCTGAGAAATCAGTACCAAGAACAACCACCTCTGGCCGTAATAACGGCCTTGATACGCCTGGGCATTGAGTCAAACAGAGCTTGGATGGCGTGTACGGGTACAGCTGCCCACGCAGCTTCAACACGATACCACAGTTAATCAAGAATAGTGACTGGCGTATTGTGACGAGCCAGTTACTCGGCCACCAATGACCAGACGTTTTCAGTTGGTAAGAGATCTGGAGAATGTGCTGGCCAGGGCAGCAGTCGAACATTTTCTGTATCCAGAAAGGCCCGTACAGGACCTGCAACATGCGGTCGTGCATTATCCTGCTGAAATGTAGGGTTTCGTAGGGATCGAATCAAGGGTAGAGCGCCGGCCGGAGTGGCCGAGCGTTTCTAGGCGCTACAGTTTGGAATCGCGCGAACGCTACGGTCGCAGGTTCGAATCCTGCCTCGGGCATGGAAGTGTGTGTTGTCCTTAGGTTAGTTAGGTTTAAGTGGTTCTAAGTTCTAGGCGACTGATGACCTCAGATGTTGAGTCCCATAGCCGTTTGAACCATTTGAAGGGTAGAACCACGGGTCGTAACACATCTGAAATGTAACGTCCACTGTTCAAAGTACCGTCAACGCGAACAAGAGGTGACCGAGACGTGTAACCAATGGCACCCCATACCACCATGCCGGGTGATACGCCAGTATGGCGATGACGAGTACACGCTTCCAGTGTGCGTTCACCGCGATGTCGCCATCACGGATGCGACTATCATGATGCTGTAAACAGAATCTGCATTCATCCGAAAAAATGACGTTTTGCCATTCGTGCACCCAGGTTCGTCGTTGAGTACACCATCGCAGGCGCTTCTGTCTGTCATGCAGCGTCAAAAGTAACTGCAGCCATGGTCTCCGAGCTGCAAACGTCGTCGAACTGTTCGTGCAGATGGTTGTTGTCTTGCAAACGTCCCCATCTGTTGACTCAGGCATCGAGACGTGGCTACACGATCCATTACAGCCATAAGATGCCTGTCATCTCGACTGCTAGTGACACGAGGTCGTTGGGATCCAGCACGGCGTTCCGCATTACCCTCCTGAACCCACCGATTCCATATTCTGCTAACAGTCATTGGATCTCGACCAACGCGTGCAGCGATGTCGCGATACGATAAACCGCAATCGCGATAGGCTTTATCAAAGTCGGAAACGTGATGGTAATCATTTCTCCTCCTTACACGAGGCATCACAACAACAGTTCACCAGGCAACGCCGGTCAACTGCTGTTTGTGTATGAGAAATCGGTTGGAAACTTTCCTCATGTCAGGACGTTGTAGGTGTCGCCACCGGTGCCTACGTTTTTGTGAATGCTCTGAAAAGCTAATCATTTGCATATCACAGCATCTTCTTCCTGTCGGTTAAATTTCGCGTCTGTAGCAAGTCGTCTTCGTGGTGTAGCAATTTTAATGGCCAGTAGTGTACATTTCGTTTCTTCCTCCCCTTATGGGTGCTTTATTTGCCTGCCAGCCGTTGTACAACATGTTCTTGTTTCATTTCATGACGTAGTTTCCAGGAAATTTCGAGGTTTTCTGAAACCCAGTCACATTGTGGTCCCTATTGTAAATCATCTGCTGAAACGTATAATCATTACCTGATCGCTGCAGCGTACACCTGAAGTCAGCACTAACAGACAGGCGACCTGTTCTATTTTGAAATGCTAATGTTTTTATTTCAGTTATTTTACTGCGTAAAAACTTGCCAACGCCTTAAAAACTGGTTGCAAAGCAAGACAGATTCATCACAGAAAGCAGACACACCGAGTGTGTCAAGAGCTATTCAGATCGAACTGGAGTTAGCAAATTACGATTAAAACAAAATAACAAGCTCTAATTTGATGGAGAAGTGGTCTGTTCGAGGCAGAACTGTCGGCACAGGTGTTGGAATCGTACCGGGAGCTGGGAGCCATAGATCAAGTTTATTTCGGAACGGAGGGAGGGGTCAGCTCGGACTGGCACATCGGAAAGTGCTCTGGAAAAGCCAGCGCCAGGGCGTGGACACGGCTGACCTGTGACACAACGCGGGTGAAAGGCTCCACGCTACGTTCTGCGTCGTGACACGTGACTCCGGCTGCTGGCAGTCTACAAGGACACTTGAGTAATAGGTCAGTCCTACAGTGGAGCCCTCGATGATTAAACGTGTCCGAACGGGGAAGGAAAAGTGGACCACACACCAGGGGTCCAGGAACCATTCTCCTCTGACGAACACGCGTGTGTGGCCTACTAATTCTGTTCCGATAAGTACCGAAGGACTGAACGAAATTCATAACAACAGACAAAAAGCACTTTCCGGGAAAGATACTATTGCACGCATCAGTACCAATGTAACATTCTCTTCTTTTAGATAGTGCTGATGAGTAAAATTCTGCCAACCGATGCTTGCATCTGGAATCAGAGACAGCGAATTTTTAAAGGAATTTATCATCTTAAAGAGGTAACTGCTACCGAACATCGTACGACTACGCACGTGGCGTCTACTATTTGCGGTATCAATGGTTCAAATGGCTCTGAGCACTAGGGAACTTAATATCTGAGGTCCCCTAGAACTTAGAACCACTTAAACCTAACTAACATAAGGACACATCATACATCCATGCCCGAGGCAGGATTCGAACCTGCGACCGTAGCAGCAGCGCGGTTCCAGACTAAGGCGCTGAGAACAGCTCGGCCACAGCGGCCGGCTACGGAATCAATAATGAACAGCATTGCCTCGAGAGACATGCTAGTGTACGAATTCGCTTAGTCTGTGTGTACTGCTGACTTCCCTACTAGACTTCAAAACATGTCGCAGTAAAAGGACGTTGAAATGCTAAGCCACTGTAAAACGATAATTTAAAAATTCACCTCTCTGATGATTCCCTGTAGAATGTCCTTGGTATACTTCACTTTGCCACTGAGCGATACGTAGTTTTATTAGTGTGGTTTACGGGCAATGGCCTTCCACCAGCTGACTGTTAGTATTATACCAAAAGCCAAAGAACAATTAGCGGTCCTTTGGAATGTGCACGTGACGAAGTGTGTGCTGTATCTTCACTGTGATTTGAGTTATTATGTTATCGGCTTAACATATACACACACACATATATACCAGGTGGTTATAATCAAAATCGCCCTATTTAACTCGCTATAACCGTACGTGTACTCAACTTGCTAGCATTAATGCCCAGAGTACGGAGTGCATGATTTCGATGCGTCACGGCGCCACCGTCCAGTTCTAACTATGGCCTCCAGGTTCCGTGATCAGTCATCGTGATTCAGTCTCTCGCACTTGACCAATCGCAGTGCACTTGTTGACGAGTCAACATGGGCTTGGACAAAAGGAGAAGGTCGTTATTAGTGAAGCCCTATTATCAAAACGTACGTCTCCGGTAGCTGAGTGGTCAGCGCGAGAGAATATCAAATCTAAGGGCCCGGGTTCGATTCCCGGCTGGGTCGGAGATTTTCTCCTCTCAGGGACTGGTTGTTGTGTTGTCCTAATCATAGTCAAAATCGGGGACACAAACATAAAAAGACTAGCAGTGACACGCTATCTAGGAGTATACATTGATGAACGATTGAACTTCCACGAACACATGCGAATATGCACAAACAAAGCAGAAAAGATAGTACACAAACTGGCTAGGCTAAATTCGGAACAATTCAGACTACCCCTGTCAGTGACAAGAACATACCATTGCGCTCTCTTCGAGTCAGTACCATGCTTTGCTGCCAGTACGTGGGCCCACAGAACCATTGTACGTCGAGGCCAAAGAAGTGTTCTACTTCGACTAACAGGGGCATTCAACACAACATCAAATGACGTACTATGTGTCGTCATGGGAATCTTCCCCATAGATATCACCATCAGGTACCGCGCAGCAATGTACTGGCTGAGGATGGGGAGAGTAGACCAGGTTCGGTAGATCACTGGTGTACCGATTGAGACAACACGCCAACTCAGAGCATGGCGAGTGGATACCTGGCAGAGCGAGTGGGCCAACAGCGATAAGGGCCGCCGTGTATACAACTTCTTTCCTGACATCCGGGAAAGACTAAAACTAAAACATATTGATCCCAGCTGCGGTATGGTACATTTCATCACAGGAGATGGCCCTTATCCCACGCACCCGTACCGCGTGAGTCTGCAGCAGACTAATAGATGCACATGCGGGGAAGAAGGTTCCCCTGAACATACTGTCTTCTTCTGCGGACAACGCACGAACATAAGACACACAGTACACATAAATCGCCTGAACACACAGAACGAACTACATGCCATAATAAGCGACCCGGAAAGGTGGACTGAACTCAACAAACTAACTGACGAAATCTCGAAGATCCAACAAATAGAATACTTGTGCAACAGACCCTACCGAAGGCAACTCGGTCCAAACAGACATCACGATGCCCAGGGGGACACAGATATGATTAGCACCACGAGTGATGAAGAAGAAACAGATACAGACCAGATCACCAACACAGATATTGAAGCGTCCAGCGCGGATGATCCATAGTGTCAACCAAGTCAAATTCAAAGAACAGAGTGGAACAACCGACAAGACGTGCACAAGTCACACACAATCCTAAAAACAGATTGCACTTTATATGTAAATAGTTAACAGCATCTCCACGTCTAATAAGAGCTTAAAGCTAGGTACCTCTTCAAGGGACCTACGCCTTCCGTTAAGAGGCAGCGCACAGTCTGGATGGAAGGATCTTAATTGTGGTCCCTCTCTTTTGAGCCCAACCCGACGGATACCTATGGTAGATCGGGGAAAACCACCGCTCAGGCTGTGTTGCTGGCGGGGCCGGAAGGTCCTAACTGCCACACCACGTATCATTGTAAGTCTCATTGGCTCAGCGTGAACTGTTTGTACAACCAACCTACACAGCCTATACCTCAACCTCCACTACACTAACAACTTCTGATCTGAAGCTTAAAGTTAGGCACCTCTTCAAGGGACCTACGCCCCCCTGGTAAGAGGCCGCGCACATCCTGGATGGAAGGATCTTAATTGTGGTTCCTCTCTTTTGAGCCCAACCCGACGGATACCTATGGTAGATCGGGGAAAACCACCGTTCAGGTCGTGTTGTCGGCGGGGCCGGGAGGTGCTTGCGCCTGATCTACTCTACTAGGAGCCTTGTAGGCTGAACACAAACCGTTAGCGTCATTACCTTATTACTTTCACCACAAGTACACTTTCATTAGCAACTTTGAGCCAAGCACAAAATCAGTTACCTCTCTATTGTATATCGTAAATAGTTTAGCAGGCTGGACATGGAGGTCTTAGTCTTAGTTTCTAGCTTTAACGTACCCTAATCTCTTCTAGTTAAGGTAATTTTTAGGATGGTAGATGTTAAAGGCATGGTGAGCGATGGAGAGCGTCTTGAGGGTCATTCCAAGACCCGGGCCGCCGCCCACAACCAGGTGACCGGCAATATTATACCTATAACTTCTCTATTCAGTTCTCTTCCTTCCTTCTTTCTAAATATTTAATTTCGTTTTGTTTATTAATATCTCACTTGATTTTGTATTAGTTATAAGTTTTTATAATGCTGCACAAAAAAAAGATATCAAATGGATCTAAACAGAGCCTTCCTCCACGTGGCGGGACACGGGCAACGGTGTGAGTAGGGACGGGAGCCGGTGTGGTGTTACTTTCAGTCACTCCGGACCCCGGACCCAGTCACAGCGGCTAAGTGGCAACATACGGCCCACCATAAGAAATTAGACGGTGGGTCATAAAATATAAGCAGCTAGTGAAAAAAAAAGTGTCCTAATAATCCTCATTTCATCCCCATCGCCGAAGTGGCGTCAAATCGAAAGACTTGCACCCAGCGAACGGTGTAACCGATGGCCGCCCGGTGTGACCGATCGGTACTAGGCGCTTCAGTCTGGAACCGCGCGACCGCAGGTTCGAATCCTGCCTCGGGCATGGGTGTGTGTGATGTCCTTAGGTTAGTTAGGTTTAAGTAGTTCTAAGTTCTAGGGGACTGATGACCTCAGATGTTAAGTCCCATAGTGCTCAGAACCATTTGAACCATTTTTTTTTTGGACCGACGGGAGGCCCTAGTCACACGACATTTATTTATTTATTATCATCAAAACAACAGTAGTGTTGCAGCTGCACTTCGAGAATATCGCCGGCTGGAAGGATTACAGAAGGGTCCTCTTTCTCCACCTGCTGCACGGAGCATGATGAAGAAGTTCGAATCAACTGGAGAGCTGGGCGTCGCTCCGAGAATTGGCCGACGACCGGTTGCACCATAGTTGGTTGATGAAATCGCTGTTGCTATGGCAAAAAACGCTGCGCGCAGTTTCCGATCGTTAGGCAGTGGGCGTGCTGTGTCTCGAGAGTTGAATATCCCGTGGTCCACTGGACAGAAGGTGCTTCGAACCATTCTCGAATGGTATCCGTACAAGATCCGTATCGTACAGCAGCTTGCACCACAGGACGCACAACGACCTGTCGACTTCGCTCTCCACTTTATCACAAGGACTGAAGTCGATGGGGACTGGCCCTCGGTCATCCTATGGACAGACGAAGCTCATTTTTCTCTGACGGGGGAGGTGAACACGCAGAATTTCCGATTGTGGGGAAAACTGACGAAAGGTCTGTTCCTAAACACTGGAAAGTAGCACAGGTCACACCAATATTCAAGAAAGGAAATAGGAGTAACCCATTGAATTACAGACCCATATCACTGACCTCAATTTGCAGTAGGAATTTGGAGCATATACTGTACTCGAACATTATGAATCACCTTGAAGAAAATGACTTATTGATACATAACCAACACGGATTCAGAAAATATCACCGAGCGAGGTGGCGCAGTGGTTAGACACTGGACTCGCATTCGGGAGGACGACGGTTCAATCCCGCGTCCGGCCATCCTGATTTAGGTTTTCCGTGATTTCCCTAAATCGCTCCTGGCAAATGCCGGGATGGTTCCTTTGAAAGGGCACGGCCGACTTCCTTCCCCATCCTTCCCTAATCCGATGAGAACGATGACCTCGCTGTCTGGTCTCCTTCCCAAAACAACCCAACCCAACCCTCAGAAAATATCGTTCTTGTGCAGCACACCTAGCTCTTTATTCCCATGAAGTAATGAGTGCTGTCGACAAGGGATCTCAGATCGATTCCATATTATTAGATTTCCAGAAGGCGTTTGATACCGCTCCTCACAAGCGACTATTAATCAAATTGCGTACGTATGCAGTATCGTCTCAGTTGTGTGACTGGATTCGTGATATTCTCTCAGAGAGGTCACAATTCGTAGTGATAAACGGTAAATCATCGAGAAGAACAGAAGTGATATCTGGCGATCCGTAAGGTAGTGTCATAGGCCCTTTGTTGTTCCTGATTCACATAAATGATCTAGGTGATAATCTGAGCAGTCCCATTAGATTGTTTGCAGATGACGTTGTAATTTACCGTCCAGTAAAATCAACAGACGATCAATTCCAGTTACAAAATGATCCAGAGTGAATTTCTGTATGGTGGGAAAAGTGGCAATCGGCACTAAAGAAAGAGAAGTGAGAGGTCATCCGCATGGGTACTAAAAGAAATCCGATAAATTTTGGGTATACGATAAATCGCACGAATCTAAGGGCTGTCAATTCGACTAAATACCTAGGAATTACAATTACGACCAACTTAAATTGGAAAGACCACATAGATAATATTGTGAGGAAGGCGAAACAAAGACTGCGCTCTGTTGGCAGAACACTTAGAAGAAACGACCAACCCACTAAAGAGACAGCCTACATTACACTTGTCCGTCCTCTGCTGGAATATTGCTGCGCGGTGTGGGATCCTTACCAGGTAGGATTGACGGAGGACGTCGAAAAAGTGCAAAGAAGGGCAGCTCGTTTCTTGTTATCGAGCAATAGGGGTGAGAGTGTCACTGATATGATACGCGAGTTGGGGTGGCAGTCACTGAAACAAAGGCGGTTCTCTTTGCGGCGAGATCTATTTACCAAATTTCAATCACCAACTTTCTCTTCCGAATGCGAAAATATTTTGTTGACACCCACCTACGTAGGGAGAAATGAACATAGTAATAAAATAAGAGAAATCGGAGCTCGTACGGAAAGATTTAGGTGTTCCTTTTTCCCACGCGCCATTCGAGAGCGGAATGGTAGAGAAGTAGTATGAAAATGGTTTGATGAACCCTCTGCCAGACACTTAAGTGTGAATTGCAGAATAACTACGTAGCTGTAGATCTTCATCTCCAATCATTGTGCATGAATTTCCTCTGTTTGATGAATGTATCACCGTATGGTCTGGCTTCACGGCTACGTTCATCATTGGCCCATACTTTCTTGAACAGACTGGTGCTCAAGGACCAAAGGTGTGCAGTGCGACTGGCCAGTGTTAATGCGATACGCTTCGCCAGCATGTCATATCCGTCCTACAGGAGACAGACACATCGAACTCAACAGTTTTCAAGCAACATGAGGTCCTATCCCACATCGCTCGTGAAGCTAACCTGCCTTTCCGAAACACATTTGGAAACGATCGAATTATCAGCCGATCGTTTCCAAATAGTTGGCCGGCACGATGACCTAATCTCACTCCCTGTGATTTCTGGGTGTGGGGCTATCTGAAGGATACGGTTTGCCAGGGGAACCTTCACACATGTGCTGATCTGTAGTGCAGCATATCAAGATAGGTAGCCAGCATACCTAAGGACATGCCTCGTTCTGCTGTGCAGAATGCATTCCTGCGCTTTCAGACTGTTCTGGACCCTGAGGAGCGCCATATTGAGTACCTTTTGTAGCAGTAATGGTACCGGTATGTAGTTGTGTGATGTACCGTAGCAGCACATTAAAAGTGTTTCATTTGAATTGATTCTGCGTTATTTCTCTTCCCCATGTCATTGACATTAATACTACCATGTTTGCTCCTCGTACGGTAATTAGTTTCCGTGTTATGAAGTTCAAAATGGCACTATGGGACTTACCAAATGGTTCAAATGGCTCTGAGCACTATGGGAGTTAACTTATGAGGTCATCAGTCCCCCTAGAACTTAGAACTGCTTAAACCTAACTAACCTAAGGATATCACACACATCCATGCCCGAGGCAGGATTCGAACCCGCGACCGTAGCGGTCTCGCGGCTCCAGACTGTAGCGCCTAGAACCGCACGGCCATCCAGGCCGGCTCGGACTTACCATCTGAGGTCATCAGTCCCCTAGAACTTAGAACTACTTAAACCTAACTAACCTAAGGACATCACACACATTCATGCTCGAGGCAGGATTCGAAACTGCAACCGTAGCGGTCGCACGGTTCCAGACTGAAGCGGCTAGAACAGCTCGGCCACACACCTGCCGGCTTCTATGAAGTATTAAATAGGGAAGGTTTAATTATAACCACGTGGTTTATGATAAGGCTGCTAAAACAGACTTCCAAGTATACGTTCAGAGTGAATGACTGTATCGCGGCACAACTTTCGGTAAGTTACAGCTGGCAATGTGACGAAATTTCTGATGTATGCCAGTGGATTTTACGTTTACAGCAGCAGAATTAGGACACCGACTACACGCATTTTTCTACCGAGCTGCAAAGAGCAGACATCGGCGATGTAACATATGTGGAAGTCAGGCAACAGCTCCGCAGACAACTGTCGGTTTGTCAGGAGAAGAGGTCGTAAAAAAGGTTTACCAGTGCGCGTTTCTCAACCTTCTATTCTCTTCTTGTCCGATGTTTCACTGCTGAGTAACAGAGCTGGATGAAATTCGGACCATACGGAGAAAGAACTGCTGCAGTATAGTCCAGTACAGTACAGAGCATAAGCGAAAGAAATACGCAATGAGACGAATAGAAATGACACTTTTATCCAAAGAAAACAACTACACTGAAGCCATCGCGGTTCACGATGGTTCTTAATAGGGCCTATGATCCTTTGCAATGCTCACACGTGTTGGCTACGAGCTTGGTAGGGAGTTATTGCGAAAGGGTCTTCTGTTCCTCGATTCAGTACGTGTGAAAATTGCCGAACGTTCGTTGGTGCATGTGAACGTGCCGCAGTACGTGTCACCAAAGCATCCGACACGTACTCGGTGGGATTTAAGTCGTGGGAATTGACGCGCCTGTCCACTCGCCGCATATTCTCTCGTTCTGAGAGCCCCCGTCTCTACTGTTCGAAGTCAGGGCCGAGCGCATCCCTGGAGGCACATGAGGAAGGAATATAGTTTCACGATAACAATGACTGGTAACTGCACCGTCTTCAAAGGTTTTTGGGTCAGTACGTCCATGCACGTTGTACCTCCACACGTGTCCTTGGAATCTCACAACTGCAGTCTAGTTTCTACACAAGCTGTAGGTAAGCTTTCGCTCCCAGTATTTTATCTTGCTACATTCAGTATTTCTAAGAGAGTGTTCCATTAAAATCTATGGCTACGAAAGTAGATTTATTGCGTAATTCAAGAGGTAGCACGAGGGATAGTCACAATCTTTAATTATCCGGCTCAAAAAAGGATGTTACATAATAGTTTCTTCGTTTGTCTTTGTTTGCATGTACATGTCTGCCGTCCTGTTAACAATGAAATCGCCGCGTGACAATACCGGACCATGTCGCTAGAGGAGCAAAGTACAGGGTATCGTGAAAGTAGTGTACCCATTTGAAATGCAACTAATACGCTTCATACAAGATGATTCAGCTGCCTCTTCATGTGGGTTTTACGCTACCCGCAAGGCCTTCAAATGTCACCTGCAAATTTTTATATCCTGTCGCTCTCTGTGCACAAACAGTTAATCTTACAGAAAGAATTATCAGAACCCTTTAGTAAGTAACTGAATGCAATTAAATTCTGTACTGGGATATGTTTTTGCCAGAGGCCGTAGTTTCGAATTATTCAAGAAAAAAGTAATTCAGTGATCTTCAAACGAGTTTTTCTTGAATAACTCGAAAACCGTATCCTCCAGCGAAGACGTACCCGAGTACAAAATTAACTACATTGAATTTCCTACAAATATGCCAAGTTCGTTTTTTTTCTGTAGGCTGAATAGTTCGCACGTAGCGAGTGAGAGTATATGAAAATATCGCGCATGATCACGCTGCCTGGAACCCATGGGCTTTTTAATTTAAACATTTCGTATGTTGTAAAGTTTTGATATGACCTAGATTAATGACAAGATGTTGTTGTTGTGGTCTTCAATCCTGAGACTGGTTTGATGCAGCTCTCCATGCTACTCTATCCTGTGCAAGCTTCTTCATCTCCCAGTACCTACTGCAGCCTACATCCTTCTGAATCTGCTTAGTGTATTCATCTCTTGGTCGCCCTCTACGATTTTTACCCTCCACGCTGCCCTCCACTACTAAATTGGTGAGCCCTTGATGCCTTTGGACGTGTCCTACCAACCGATCCCATCTTCTAGTCAAGTTGTGCCACAAATTCCTCTTCTCCCCAATTCTATTCAGTACCTCCTCATTAGTTATATGATCTACCCATCTAATCTTCAGCATTCTTCTGTAGCATCACATTTCGAAAGCTTCTATTCTCTTCTTGTCTAAACTATTTATCGTCCATGTTTCACTTCCATACATGGCTACACTCCATACAAACACTTTCAGAAACGACTTCCTGACACTTAAATCTATACTCGATGTTAACAAATTCCTCTTCTTCAGAAGCTCTTTCCTTGCTATTGCCGGTTTACATTTTATATCCTCTCTACTTCCACCATCATCAGTTATTTTACTCCCCAAATAGCAAAACTCATTTACTACTATAAGTGTCTCATTTCCTAATCTAATTCCCTCAGCATCATCCGATTTAATTCGACTACATTCCGTTATCCTCGTATTGCTTTTATTGATGTTCATCATATATCCTCCTTTCAAGATACTGTCCATTCCGTTCAACTGATCTTCCAGGTCCTTTGCTGTCTTTGACACACTTACGATATCATCGGCAAACCTCAAAGCTTTTATTTCTTCTCCATGAATTTTAATTCCTAAACCAATTTTTTTTCTTTTTCTTTCTTTACTGCTTGCTCAATACACAGATTGAATAAGATCGGAGATAGGCTACACACCTGTCAGACTCCCTTCTCAATCACTGCTTCCCCTTCATGACCCTCGAGTTTTATAATTGCCGTCTGGTATCCGTACAAATTATAAATAGCTTTTCGCTCCCTGTATTTTATCCCTGCCACCTTCAGAATTTGAAACAGAGTGTTCCAGTTAACATAACTTTTAAGATAAGTCGTAAGGTCCGTATTGCCTCGCATGTTCCTACATTTCTATGGAATCGAAACTGATCTTCCCCGAGGTCGCCTACTACCAGTTTTTCCATTCGTTTGTAAAGAATTCGTGTTACTATTTTACAGCTGTGACTTATTAAACTTATAGTTTGGTAATTTTAACACCTGGTGACACCTGTCGACACCTGCTGTCTTTCGGATTGGAATTATAATATTCTTCTTGAAGTCTACAGGTATTTCGCCTGTCTCATGCATCTTACTCACCAGATGGAAGAGCTTTGTCAGTGCTGGTTCTCCCAAGGCTATCAGTAGTTCCAATGGAATGTTGTCTACTCCCGGGGCCTTGTTTCGACTCAGGTCTTTCAGTGCTCTGTCAAACTCTTCACGCAGTATTATATCCCCATTTCATCTTCATCTACATTCTCTTCCATTTCTATAATATTGTCCTCAACTACATCGCCCTTGTATAGGCCCTCTATATACTCCTTCCAACTTTATGCTTTCCCTTCTTAGGACTAGTTTTCCATATGAGCTCTTGATATTCGTACAGGTGGTTCTCTTTTCCCCGAAGGTAGGCAGTATCTACCTTACTATTAGTGATATATGCTTCTATATCTTTACATTTGTCCTCTAGCGATCCGCGCTTAGCCATTTTGCACTTCCTGTCGATCTCATTTTTGAGACGTTTGTATTCCTTTTCGTTTGCTTCATTTACTGCATTGGTATATTTTCTTCTTCGATCAGTTAAATGTAATATATCTTCTGTTACCCAAGGTTCAAATGGTTCAAATGGCACTGAGCACTATGCGACTTATCTTCTGAGGTCATCAGTCCCCTAGAACTTAGAACTACTTAAACCTAACTAACCTAGGAACATCACACACATCCATTCCCGAGGCAGGATTCGAACCTGCGACCGTAGCCGTTGGGCGGTTCCAGACTATAGCGCCTAGAATCGCTCGGCCAACCGGCCGGCTGTTACCCAAGGATTTCTACTAGCCCCCGTGTTTTTGCCTACTTATTCCTCTGCTGCCTTCACTATTTCCTCTTTCAAAGTACCCATTTTTCTTCTACTGTATTTTTTTCCCTCTTCTCGTCAACTGTTCCCTAATGCTCCCTCTGAAACTCTCTAAAACCTCTGGTTATTTCAGTTTATCCAGGTCCCATCTCCTTAAATTCCTACCTTTTTGTCGTTTCTTCCGCTTTGGTCTGTAGTTCATAACCAATAAATTGTGGTCAGGGTCCACATCTGCCTCTGGAAATGTCGTACAATTAAAAACCAGGTTCCTAAATTTCTTTGTTACCATTATGTAATCTATCTGAGAGTTTTCAGCGTCTCGAGGCCTCTTCCACGTACACAACTTTCTTTCGTGTTAGCTATGATTCAGTTATGCTCTGTGAAAAATTCTACCATACGGCTTCCTCTTTCTTTCATTTCTTACCCCCGGTCAATATTCAGCTTCTACTTTTCCTTCTCTTCCTTTTCGTACAATCGAATTCCAATTCCCCATGACTATTAAATTTTCGTCTCCCTTAACTATCTGACTAATTTCTTTTATCGCATCGTACACTTCTTCAATTTCTCCATCATCTGCGCCGCTAGTTGGCATGTAAACTTGTACTTTGTGATATGCGTGGTCTTCGTCTATCTTGGCTGCAATAATACGTTCACTATACCATTCGTGCTGGCTTATCCGCCTTCCTTTTCTTTTATTCGTTATTAAACCTACTCCTGCGTTACCGTTATTTGATTTTTTATCTGTAACCCTGTATTCACCTGACCAGGAGTCTTGTTCCTCCTGCCACCGAACTTCATTAATTCCCACTATATCTAACTTTAACCTATCCATTTCCCTTTTTAAATTTTCCAACTTACCTGCCCGATTAAGGGATCTGACATTCCACGCTCCTATCCGTAGAACGCCAGTTTTCTTTCTTCTGATAACGACGTCCTCCTGAGTAGTCCCCGCCGGGAGATCCGAATGGGGGACTATTTTACCTCCGGAATATTTTACCCAAGAGGACGCCATCACCGTTTAACCATACAGTAAAGCTGCATGCCCTCGGGAAAAATTAGAGCTGTAGTTTCCCCTTGCTTTCAGCCGTTCGCAGTACCAGCACAGCAAGGCCGTTTTGATTAATGTTACAAGGCCAGGTCAGTCAATCATCCAAACTGTTGCCCCTGCAACTACTGAAAAGGCTGCTGCCCCTCTTCAGGAACCACACGTTTGTCTGGCCTGTCAACAGATACCCCTCCGTTGTGGTGGCACCTACGGTACGGCCATCTGTATCGCTGAGGCACGCAAGCCTCCCCACCAACGGCAAGGTCCATGGTTCATAAGGGGGGGGGGGGGGCTAAATAGACGAAGTAATAAAGAACGAGATGCTGTAGTTCAAGTGTTCTTCACACATCGACAAACTGTGCAGCAAACCTAGTTGGCATACGAAAGAAAGTTACTGTTCGTATCTGAAATGTACCCAGCTTTCATAATGATATTATTAATAATAGTTTAGTTAATGATGGAATATTAGAACAGGCAGGTTCTATTTTGCTTTCGAATCAGTTTGAAGAGGAGTGCATTCAGGTAATGATTACAGATGCTTAATTGCGTTAGCATTGTCTCGAGGATGATTTCTTCTGCTAGCCTTGTGCTGATAATGGTACTGTTTTTATCAGATGTTTGAATAAAACGCAAGCTTTCTCTTTGGTTTGTTGCCTGTTTATTCGATGCAAAAAAATCTCTTCATGTGATTTTGACAAAGACGATACGTCCGTTTTCATCATTATGAAAATGAGATCAAATTTTCTTCCGTACAATCCAACTAACCAACAACCGTCCACAGTCGACAATCATTTAGTCTCGAGCTACAGGCACTGTTGTAACCCTTTGTTATGCTGACTAGCCCACGGTTCCAAAACACAAGACAGATATGTGCCAAAAATGTGCGTCCAAGAATTCACGTTAAAACGAAAATTATGATACTGTGACATTAACTTTTTTACATACAAAATGAGAAAATTATGCACTCTTTCAAAATATATTTTTGTTGATATATTCAGTTATTGTCTTATTCAAAACCGTTTCAAATCAGATGTAAAGAACCTGATTCATTCTTCTTCTCGGAGCTTTAGCATTTACACCTCCTAAACATAAAAACATATTCGCCTGAACTTCAAGTAATAAACAAGCTTGCAGACAACCGAAAATCGAACAGAAATAAAGGGATTTCCTGCCAAAACTGGAAGTTCACAAAAGACAGAACCGGAGTGTTTAAAAGTCACACATCGATAGATTTCATTCTGGTCACAGACCAGCAGCTTAAATTCGTTGTATACTACACCACCTCATAATGCTAATTTTTCATCGTTACACAAAAGAGCGCCAAGCGTTAATCAGAGCACTTTCATAGTTTTTATTCGTTTTTTTATTATGCCTACAGCTGCTACAATTTTTCATAAAGAACGCAATTTTGGAGCCGCTGGGACTAGCAGAGAAAATCTTTTCCTCTCTAATTGCTCTGTCTCCAAAACAGAAATAGCGAAACATGAAACAGGACTACATATGTTGCGACAAAAAAGAAAATTAGAAGAAAATAGATACTTTATTTACTAACTTTATTTAACTGCCAGTTTCGATGCCTCATTGGCACCATCTTCAGGCACCTATACACAAACTAGGTAAATCATATAGTCGTTTGTGTTATATAGGGACCACTATATCCAGCTGGATTCCGTATTCCTCTAAAAACATCTCGGTTGACGTAAGCTGTTCTCACCTCTAACGAGGTGTATTTGTGAATTTCCATACAAAAATGCATCAAATTTTTATTCAAATGTATATGTTTCGCTCTCAACAGAGCTTAGCGTTACAAAACGGTACGACATATTATATTAAAAATATTTTACTTTAGTACAAGTTTTTTGCTGCACTAATTTATTTATTTACTCGTAGTGCTACAAGTTACACGACGAGCTCGTTTCGGCGTGTTTTCATTATCAAGTGTACCTGTGAATATGGTATATTATGTGTAATATGTCTACGAATGGCACCTCATGCTTAGCTCCTAGCTGGTGTGATACGGTCCTTATGACATCTTGTGGCGTAAATGTCGATTGTCTTTTTGTTATGATATGATCACGTATATATATTT
This sequence comes from Schistocerca americana, assembly GCF_021461395.2. Classification (NCBI taxonomy): domain Eukaryota; kingdom Metazoa; phylum Arthropoda; class Insecta; order Orthoptera; family Acrididae; genus Schistocerca; species Schistocerca americana. Next base: position 984,638,822 of record NC_060121.1, read on the forward strand.
TTCCTTTTTCTTGCATGGTCTTGGAAAGTTATTTTTGACAGCTTTTTGGAGAGCTTCGGTTCCAGCGATGTTATATGTTTACAAAAGGATTTGTGTTTCTCGGAATGTCAGTGATTATGTTCAATTTTTCAGAGATAATACGCTTGTGGTGTTTACGTAGATGATAAGTATGCTATCGCTTTGTGTTTATTGCGATAGTTTACCCTGTCTCTTTTATAATTTCAACAAAATTTTCGAGGTATTTTCAATTCTTAAAATCTCTTTGTTCGTTGAGCATCTCTTCTGGGTATTTTTCTATACGAATGAAAATATATATGATTACATGATCGTATCACAACAAAAGGCAATCGACATTTACGCTCCATGTTGCCGTGTAGGCCAAATCATACCGGTTAAGATTTAAGCATAGGATGCCATATGTAGACACAGACTACCGTAAACTACGTTTACATGCGACACATCTTCCGGAAAACGAAAACCGAATTCCCGAAACCGTTTTTCGCCGTCGCGTTTTCATGTAAAGGCCTGAAGCGGGTTTGCTAGCCCCGTTAAATATGGCGCCAGGTAAACAGCTGTTACAGTTTCTGATTTAGTCTGCACAGTCGCTGCTTACCTTTAATTAGACGAGGTGTAAACAAGTTCAGTCTAATACTTCTACTCATCCTTCATTGTACAGAAAGCTACTCCGTCCATATTATCAGTATATATATAAAAACAAATCGAAATCAAACTGCTCAAGCACATTTCAAAACCGGTTGCGGTTACGCGGGAGCGAATATCGATTGCGGGATTGGAAAAGCGGCAACCAGGAGCGAACTTCCAGAATCGATTTTAAAGTGTTTAGATGACCACCCAGAAGAGGTACTGGAAAATCGGTGTACGAAATCCGGTTTTGGGAGCCTCGTATGACGGAGTGGTAGAGGTGTATATCATCTCAGAGGTACACCTGATAATGGCAAAACCCCGAAACGAGATCGTTGTGTAATTTGTATCACTAGGAGTAAATAAATAAATGGCACTGCAAAAAAGCGCACTGAAAATAAGATGAGTCTCCTTCGACTTCGCGCAGTTTGCGGACCCACTGGTGTTGTTGTTGTTGTTGTGGTCTTCAGTCCTGAGACTGGTTTGATGCAGCTCTCCATGCTACTCTATCCTGTGCAAGCTTTTTCATCTCCCAGTACCTACTGCAGCCTACACCCTTCTGAATCTGCTTAGTGTATTCATCTCTTGGTCCCCCTCTACGATTTTTACCCTCCACGCTGCCCTCCAATACTATATTGGTGATCCCTTGATGCCTCAGAACATGTCCTACCAACCGATCCCTTCTTCTGGTCAAGTTGTGCCACAAACTTCTCTTCTCCCCAATCCTATTCAATACTTCCTCATCAGTTATGTGATCTACCCATCTAATCTTCAGCATTCTTCTGTAGCACCGCATTTCGAAAGCTTCTATTCTCTTCTCGTCCAAACTATTTATCGTCCATGTTTCACTCCATACAAATACTTTCAGAAATGACTTCCTGACACTTACATCAATACTGGATGTTAACAAATTTCTCTTCTTCAGAAACGCTTTCACTGCCATTGCCAGTCTACATTTTATATCCTCTCTACTTCGACCATCATCAGTTATGTTGCTCCCCAAATAGCAAAACTCCTTTACTACTTTAAGTGCCTCATTTCCTAATCTAATTCCCTCAGCATCACCCGACTTAATTAGACTACATTCCATTCTCCTTGTTTTGCTTTTGTTGTTGTTCATCTTATATCCTCCTTTCAAGACACTGTCCATTCCATTCAACTGCTCTTCCAAGTCCTTTGCTGTCTCTGACAGAATTACAATGTCATCGGCGAAACTCAAAGTTTTTATTTCTTCTTCATGAATTTTAATACCTACTCCGAATTTTTCTTTTGTTTCCTTTACTGCTTGCTCAATATACAGATTGAACAGCATCGGGGAGAGGCTACAACCCTGTCAGACACCCTTCCCAACCACTACTTCCCTTTCATGTCCCTCGACTCTTATAACTGCCATCTGGTTTCTGTATAAATTGTAAATAGGCTTTCGCTCCCTGTATTTTACCCCTGCCAACTTTAGAATTTGAAAGAGAGTATTCCAATCAACATTGTCAAAAGCTTTCTCTAAGTCTTCAAATGCTAGAAACGTAGGTTTGCCTTTCCTTAATCTTTCTTCTAAGATAAGTCGTAAGGTAAGTATTGCCTCACGTGTTCCAGTGTTTCTACGGAATCCAAACTGATCTTCCCCGAGGTTGGCTTCTACTAGTTTTTCCATTCGTCTGTAAAGAATTCGTGTTACTATTTTGCAGCTGTGACTTATTAAACTGATAGTTCGGTAATTTTCACATCTGTCAACACCTGCTTTCTTTGGGATTGGAATTATTATATTCTTCTTGAAGTCTGAGGGTATTTCGCCTGTCTCATACATCTTGCTCACCAGATGGTAGAGTTTTGTCAGGACTGGCTCTCCCAAGGCCGTCAGTAGTTCCAATGGAATGTTGTCTACTCCGGGGGCCTTGTTTCGACTCAGGTCTTTCAGTGCTCTGTCAAACTCTTCACGCAGTATCATATCTCCCATTTCATCTTCATCTACATCCTCTTCCATTTCCATAATATTGTCCTCAAGTACATCACACTTGTATAGACCCTCTATATACTCCTTCCACCTTTCTGCTTTTCCTTCTTTGCTTAGAACTGGGTTTCCATCTGAGCTCTTGATATTCATACAAGTGGTTCTCTTATCTCCAAAGGTCTCTTTAATTTTCCTGTAGGCAGTATCTACCTTACCCCTAGTGAGATAGGCCTCTACATCCTTACATTTGTCCTCTAGCCATCCCTGCTTAGCCAATTTGCACTTCCTGTCGATCTCATTTTTGAGACGTTTGTATTCCTTTTTGCCTGCTTCATTTACTGCATTTTTATATTTTCTCCTTTCATCAATTAAATTCAATATTTCTTCTGTTACCCAAGGATTTCTACTAGCCGGTAAGAATATTAAAAACAAGGGAAAAATTGGTTTTTCACTTTAAATGTTTCTTTTTCAGTGGAAAACACAACGTAATGCTTCTTTTTCAGTGTAAAACAAAAGATAATTAACAAAACAATATTTTGGGCAGTAATGGGTTAATAAATCCGCGTCCTAGCAGGACACCTGGCGGTCACGTGAGCCACCACAGCGCAGCGGTAGAGGGCCGCTACAGACTCGCTACGGTGGCCGGCGGAGGGTGGTGTTGACAGAGACGAAACAGGAGCGACGCGCCGGCCCCACGCTGCTCGGCTCGCGCCTAGTTCGGCGTGTTTACACGGGAAGACGGGCGGGCGGGAGCGCCGTTGCGAGTTTTCGCTGCCCCCTCGGCGCGGTTCGGCCGCGAGTCCGCGCCCCGGTTACTCAACACGGCTTCGGGTTTCGACCGCAGGCCTGTGGGCCCTCGTTTTATTGGTCGCCCAGTTTGCATACGCCCCCCAGCGTACCTGCGGGCCTGAAATACTGGTCCGGCGAATACTGTTCACGGGTTTCATGCTTTCACGCACTTTCTCATTCCGAGACAGCCCTGTGTTGCAACTGCGCGACAGCTTCCCAGTTCTTCAGCGACACCGTATCGGGATATTTGGCTTTCGATCGTTGGCGATAAAAGAATTTGATTAATTTGCGCGATACCCCAAACTGGTGACCAACTTCCGCCATATTCTGACAGTCAATGTACAGTGAAAACATAGAAGAATACAACGTAACACACATAATCCAATGAGAATTATGTTTAAAGTTCATCGAAAATAACTCACTATCACACAAATACAACAAAAAGCCAACAGACGTCACAGTCTATCCAGAAACTCTTATGGTCTCGTATGTTTATAATTCAATGATGAAAATATTAATAAGTTTGTTACTTAGAGTAAACCTCTGATTACAAAGGAATAAAATTGGTTATCATTAACCGCATGTTATCAGTAATAAGTAGGGAATGTATTTGCTCATAAATAGGTCTCTGGAAAAATCTATAAAAATACAAGGAACTTTGTTAATAAAGCAAAATTATTAGTCGCTGAGAAAATAAGAAGAAAACACAGAATATCCTCTCATAAGCGAAAAAAATCCCAAGTGATTTTGGCTGTAGGTGGATTCACTTTCAAGACAGTTCAGCACTTCAAATACTTAGTCTTTCTAGTAACAGCGATAGAACGGAAATAGAAATAGATGACTGTCTAGCAACAGCAATCAAAACACAGTTCAGTTTTATCAAAATCTTAAAGAAAAGATCACTTAGTGATAACTTCAGCATCCCCTTGTATCAATCGACTGTTGTATGAGTAGCACAGCACGGATGTGAAACATTATAATTCAGAAATAAATATGAAGAAAAACTGTTAATATTCAAAAGGAAAATTTTTGAATCAGTATGTGACGAGAATAACATGAAAGGGAGGATTACAAAAAATGAATAATTAAGAGAGCTGTACACCGTAACGTCGTCAAAGTCTGAAAGAAGAGAACATCGAACTGGGCAGACCATGTAGCAAGAATGACGAAAACGGACTACCTAAAATAGCATTTGGGAGAACAGCAAATGGAACGAGACGAGGAGGAGGAGCCAGGTTTGGGTGTTAAGGTAACATCCGGGATGACACAGCTAGTACGAACATCGATACCGAATGGACAAGAAATGGATGAGGCTTGTAGCGCAGGAATATGGTCGAAAAGGCCCTTGTCGCATATAAAATAAAAGTACGCGAAATTTTAACTATTATGTTAATAAACACTATATTTTTATTTAAAGCAATTATCACAAAAAAAGGAATAGCTACGTGATTGTCACTATTATAATAACAATAATTTCAATTTACATATTTTTGTTAGTAATTAACGTCCGTAAATATGTGGCAATATTTAATCGCTAAAAGCGAAGTTTAGTGCCAATCTACTTCCTTCATAACCAGAGTCACATGTAGTCAGGACAAAACATTCATCAAATAGTAATCTCGATTCTTCACATGCATGTCATTCAAGTTCCAGCCAACAACTGCCCGATTATTCTCTGGAAATCACAGTCACCGATCGACCTGTCGATAGTAACCAACTAGTCGATTTAGTTCGTCACGCAGTGCTGCCCTCCAGCGACGAAAACAACAGGCATCCGCGTGACGCACAAATGCTTTATTTCATTTCTACACAATAATTCCGTGCGAACCAATAACCCTATAGTACGAAGGTTAAACCATGAGGGTGTGTAGATTTGAAAAAGTATTCCACATTCCCGGGTGTTAAGGCTACTGTAACTACCGTATGAAGCCACCAGACTTGTAGCCTTATTTGAACCTTGTAGGGAATCGCAGACACAACTTACTTCTTCCTGAACAAGTAAATAATTCTACCCAAGGAGTATTAGTCATCTTTACTGTTCACTACACCTGAAATGTCTTGGGGCTACGCAACCAGTTCCAAGTACACTACCGAAGCAGATTTCGTCTGTATCGTGATTGTCAATTCTATTATGGTTTAACGATTTCCGTAATCTAAAACACGAAGATACACAAATTTGTTATGGGGAAATAACATCGGCCTGACAAGTGGCCTCTTTTCTAAATCTCGCAGTTGTGTATACAATGGTTCAGAAACAGCATCTGCTAAGTTTTAGAAACGTTTTAACGGGCTCAGAGTGATACTGAATAAAACACGAACAGTTTGTGATTACAAAAGGCCCAGACAAGACAAGTGTTTCCTTTTTATATTAAGGTTACTAATGCCTGCAGATGTTACCAGTCTGCAAACAGCCATAACGTAGAATAAAAATGCCAGTACTTTGCCAAAAGGGTTGAATAATTTCTATTAATTTGGGTCCAGTGAACATGGTTTTAAATTTGTTTATACGGCAATGTGCTGTAGGTCATCACATAATACGCAATATTAACTGAAAGGCTCTGTATTATTTTTGCAAAGGACACTTGAAGGGTAATATAACGTAGAATTCGTATATTACGAATGCCAAGTTAAACGATGGTATTAAAGTGAAACTTTTAAGCGCTTTATATCAAAATACGTGTTTTCCATGACAAACATTCAACCAGTCATAAGTCAGTGACACTTTTTTTTACTGCTTGCTCAACGTAGAGATTAAATAACATCGGGATACCCTGAAACCTGGTTTTATGAGCCAACCGACGTGTATAGCTGTTGCCTATATATGTACAAGGTGTGAAACACCTTTCACTGCCTGTATTTTATCCTTGCTTCCTTAAAAATTTCACAGAGAGTAGCTGAATCCATATTCTCAACGTCTTTCTCTAAATCTGCAAACGCTGTAAATGTAGCTTTGTCTTTACTCGTAGTGTCAATATTTCCTCGCATGTTCCTACATTTTTCCGAAACCGGAATTGATCTCCCGAGAGGTTCTCTTCTTCTGATTTTGTTACGTCCTTTAATACGAGGGACATCCGGAAAGTAAATTCCGATTGATCGCGAAATGGAAACCACTTTAAATATCAGAAATATTTTATCTGCAACAGTTAGCTACAGCTTCCAGCCACTACTCTACATAGTCACCACTCCGACTTCGACGTCTGTCGTAGCGTTGTACGAACTTTCCAGTACCCTCGTCGTAGAAGGCAGCCGCCTGTACTTCCCGTCAGTTCTCTACGCTCATCAATAGCTCGTTGTCTGTGCGAAAATGTTGTCTTCATAGCCAGTAGTTAATGTAAGAAGAGATGAAACATGGAGGGAACCAATTACCGGCTGTAGAGCGGGTGATCAAACACTTCCCATCGAAAATGCCGCAGGTGCCTTTTGCATTGCCCCTGCAGATTGCGACCGAGAATTGTCACAAAGTAGGAACCGTATGACAGTTCTGTAATGTGTGGCTGCATAACATCAGGCGAAATCCCGTACCAATACCTCATACTTGGCGGGAGACGCTATGTTCTATGCATCTTTATGTGGTCACCATTCGTTCAACACTGAAAAGAGCGAAGTGATGTAACAGACAGGCATACTAGAGACACTGTCGAACACATATGTGCAGAGCTTTATTAGATTTTCACACTAGTTTCCATTTCTTGATTGATCGGAACTTACTTTCCGGATATCCCTCGTCATTATTGTCAGCTGGAAAGAAGTCTGACGAGTCATTATTCAGACCTTTTTGCAGGGTCTGCGTGAAATTTATTAGACAGAGGTATTAAAAAGAAAAACACTTCCTAATGCACTGCGTAAATTATATTTATTTGGTCACGAACCTGCTTTCGGCTACTCGGGCCATCAAGGTGACAATTGAATGTTGCAAATACAGATAAACATTATGTGTGACTTACACAGACATTATTTATACAGAAGATAAAAAAATTGACAAAGTGCTTACGTAGGAAATCATGTGGCCGGCCGGAGTGGCCAAGCGGTTCTAGGCGCTACAGTCTGGAACCGCGCGACCGCTACGGTCGCAGGTTCGAATCCTGCCTCGGGCATGTATATGTGTGTGTTGTCCTTAGGTTAGATAGGTTTAAGTAATTCTAAGTCTAGGGGACTGATGACCTCAGATGTTAAGTCCCATGGTGCTAAGAGCCATTTGAAATCATGTGTTTGTGGATCGAAACCACTAGACAATTAGATACATTACTACATCAGTTGAACTCACAACATAAGAAAATTCAGCTCACACTGGAGCTGGGAGATTTTTCTATAAACTTCTAGGACCTTAATGTAGATATTAGTGCAAGAAAACACATATTTAACATTTAGGAAAAAAAAGTAGCCACTGATACGGTAATTCCTGCAAGCTCTCAGAATCCACACAGCCAAAAAACATTCAGATTTCCATTCAATGGTGCATCGCCTCATATATGTTTCATTATTCAAATCAGCCTTTCAAAGAGACCTACAAACCATCAAACAAATCACTTCCAGCAATATCCTCATTACTAAAACAGAAAATGAATAAAATTACACTACTTCTGTATGCTGGCGAACAGAAATCATTTAGCATTTACAAAGCCTGGTGTAAAATTCCACGTACTGGCAACAGTTCAGACAACCTTCCAAAAGAGTGAAAATCTCGCAACTACAGACCCGCATTTTATAATACCAAAAACATGTCGAAATTTTTATTCAGTAATAAAGAAAAACTGCAGTTCTTGACACAGAGTTGTGTACAGTATTTCTCTACTCAACAGATTCCAGGAAAATAGCTGAAACAAAGATGTACAATGTTGAACGTAAAACGAGAAATTGGGCGTAGTACGGAAATTCGATGTCACCAACTTCACGACTGCTAACATTTAATAATGAGTGATGTGGATTTGGTAGCATTTAGCAAAATTACAAGGTTGGACAAAAATATGGGAACGCGAAGAAACACAACAGATTACCATGCCTGAAACGGTGCAGGAAACGTATTGGCATTCAAAAGCGTCTCCAGTGGTCTCGGAATGGGTAAATACAGGCTCTCTATGATTTTAAAGGGAATCGTATACTATTCTTCCTGCAGACTAGTGGCAATTTCAAGTTACGGTGGATAGCGGTCACTAACCCTTAACTCCAAAGTGCACAGCAAAGGCTCGCTAATATTGTGATCCGGTGACCGTGGCGCCCAGGAGAGATGCGAAAATTCATACTCGTGCTCACAAAACCAGTCCAGGATGACGTGAGCTGTCCGAACAGGGGTTCTGTCTTCGTGGAACACAGCTTCGTTATTGGGGAACAAGCATTGTACCATGGGTTGGATCTTATCAGCCAAAACGATCGCATAATACTAGGCTGTAATGTGACCTTGTAGAGTACCCATGAGGCTCATGGAAACGAGATTTGGCTGCCCAAATAATAACCTTAGGGCACCCCCCCCCTCGCTCCCTTTCGCCTTCACCCCTCCCATGTTAACATAAATTCGATTAGATCTTTGAAACAGTGTGAAATAAGATTCGTCGGACCAAATGACATTCTTCCATTGCTCCACAATCCATCCAGGTTCTGTGGCTACAGCATCACGATTTTCTGTTACGGTCGTTTGTACCACTAATGACTGGTTCTGGAACTGCAGTTCCCAGCTTAAGGATCTCCCTTTTTGTTGTTTTGGTGCTGATAAGTTGTCTTTGTTGTTTTGATGCTGATAAGTTTCACTAGTTCAGTTTTGCAGTGACTGTTGCATCTGTCGTCCTCTTATTTTTCGTCCCAATCTTCTTCAATTGTCCTCTGCGATCGCTCAACACACATTTTGGTTCAAGCTGTGACTCAGCGAATGCTGTCTTTCCCGCTTTCTCTGCATGCCGTATAAATCTGCGATGCGGTGCCTCTTTAAATACCGAACATTTTGGCTTACTCGGTTACGGAAGCGACGCTCACACGAGCTCCAACAGTTTGCTCACGTTCGGTATCACTTACCTTCGATTTAATGCTCTCACAACTACACAGAATACTGCTCTAACCACAGCTGCCACTTGCAACGTGTTGAGAACGTTCACATACTTTGGAAAACTCATTACATCACTAGGTTAATAAATCACGACGAATCAAGGAAAACGGGGGAAAGACATAGGTTAAATGGCCGCAATAGGAAAGTAAATTAGAATATGGTACGCGAGGTTGATGTCTGCAGATCTCTGAATGTTGGTGTGTACTCAAGCGTTATTAAAAACTAGTTCAAAGACGGTCCTGTCTTTTGGTTTCATGTGGTGTGGAGGAATTTTGAAGGAATTTGGAATTTTATAATACTATTAACACAATCTGAAAAACGACCAGCGTGGTTTCTATATCCATCATAGTCTTTAATCTTTCGGATTAAAAAAAAAAAAAATATCTCGACTGCGCACACGCTTACATTCTTTTGTATGTTTTTAGTTGTGTTTATTCCTATGGGAAACTTTCTGCTATGCAGCCTCTAGTTCGAAGCATACTTTTTCTCCCATCGTCTACCTACATATGTACTCCACCAGCCATCAGGCAGTGTGTGGCGGAGGGCACTATTCGCGCCAAAGTCATATTTCGCCCCTGTGTTCCACTCGCGAGGACTATATGAACGCCTCAGTACGAGCTCTAATTTCCCTTTTCTTTAAATGGTGATCATTGCGCGATATGAAAGTTGGTGGTAAAAATATATGCTCTTCATCCGCGGCGAAGATCGGATTTCGGAATTTAGTGAGCAGCACCTTCCGTTTAGCGCGTCGTCTATCTGCAAGTGTGTCCCACTTCAAACTTTCTATGAGATTTGTAACGTTCTCGCGATGCCTGAATGTACCATTCACGAATCTTACCGCTCTTCTTTGGACCTTCTCAATCTCTTGAATCAGACCCAACTGGTAAGGGTCCAATACAGGCGAACAATACTCTAAGACTGGACCGTCTAAATTATAGTAAGCAACTTCCTTTGTTGAATGACTGCATCGTTTCAGGATTACACCAATAAATCGCAATCTAGTGTTCGCCTTACCTGTTATTTGTGTAATCTGAACGTTCCAAAATATCGTTCAAATGGCTCTGAGCACTATGGGACTTAATTTCGAAGGTCATCAGTCCCCTAGAACTTAGAACTACTTAAACCTAACTAACCTAAGAACATCACACACATCCATGCCCCAGGCAGGATTTGAACCTGCGGCCGTAGCGGTCGCGCGGTTCCGGACTGAAGCGCCTAGAACCGCTCGGCCACAACGGCCGGCCTGAACGTTCCATTTGAGATCATTTCGAATAGTCACACCCAGATACTTGGCGGATGTTACTGCTTCCAAAGACTGGGCATTTATTTTGTACTCGTACATTAATGGGGATTTTCGCTTTGTTATCAGAAGTAGGTTACATTTACTAATATTGAGAGATAAGTGTCAGTCATTAAACCACGCATTTATTTTCTGCAAATCGTCATTGATTTGTTCACAACCGTCGTGTGATACTACTTTCCTGCAGACTACAGCATCATCGGCCAACAGTCCAATACCACTGTCAATACCATCAAGCAGGTTGTTTACGTAAATCGTAAAAAGCAGCGGACCTATCACGCTGCCCTGGGGCACACCTGGTGTTACGCTTGTTTTTGTTGAAGTCTCTTCATTCAGGACGACATACTGCTCTCTGTCTGTTTGAAACCATCTATCCAACAGCATGTGTCATCGAATAGACCGTAAGCGCGCACTTTTTGGAGCAAGCGACAATGTGGAACCCCAGATCACGTAAGAAACAGATTGACCGTCCTCACGGCGGAACAGGCAACCGTAAAAATAGTTTTCCCGTCGGTCAACAGATGTCGCAGGCGACGCTACAATGCTAACTGACCTGTCCATGTCGCGGAATTGGCAACGCTGTATCTTCGCTGACGTGAACGACGCTGATTTACGATCGGCTAGAGCGCTGCGCGCGAAATGCATTCGTCACACTGCTGACTGTGGCTCATGATCGGCTGTGGTTTTTCCCGAGTTTTCAATCTAAGAATGTAGATTAGCTCCTGCAATTCTACAAACCAAGTTTATTTCTCACAATCATATGCGAAATGAAATAAATGGAAATTAACACACAAACATTTCTCGCGAGTTAGTGTTTAAATGCAGACTGTATTGCAGTCGCAAGGGTTTTACAGTCGCCTTCCATGCCGTCTTTTTCTCTTTGCTATACAGCTCTTCTGATGCGGATTATGGTGGTAAAAAAGATCTCCACGCGCAGGTTAACACTAGAAAGTTTTCAAAATCCGCACTTGGTTATGATGCGAATTAAGGCTGGACATATTTCAGTGACAGTCATTTCAAATTTAAATTCTTTTACTTTGCATGTAACTTATCGTAAATGATATAAGAGTGCCACAAAACGATGAATTTTGGATTGTTGTTGAAAGGGGGCTGCAAACGCGGTAACATACAAGTGAAAGCGTGTTTTTCGAGCATATTTTGGCGGTGTCAACTTTGAAGAGCCACAGACGGCAAACCATAATTATGTTAAAAATTTACTTTGTACAGTTTAAAGATAACCCGCAATTTATTCGCAACAGACGTACGCTTTCATCTGCAACACAGTTATTACTGGGGATATCCGCACTCGCGCAGACCTGTTACTATAAGTAGTGTTGTTTTCAAATGAAAGCTGTGTGAGGATTAATAGCGCTCAGATAAAAAAATTAAAATAGGCAGCATCTATAGTTTGCATGTTATGCTCGTTCTCTTCTATTCTCCTCCCTTCATTCCAGTATAAACGCTTGTTCAGAAGTATAAACGAATGGCAGTGAACATTGGCGAATTATCTATGAACACTAGTTTGCAGCAGTGTAAACGAGGTTTTACACTCGTTCACTTCATTGGCTCTAGTACATACCAGGATTTAGAGGGACCGATGATCTAGCAGTTAGACGACGTCTATTATTCATTTATTTCACTGTTGCGATTTCAGCTCTAGAGCCATTTTCAAGTACCAAGGGAAAGGTCTTGTAAGGTAATGCTTCTTAAATTGTTTACCAAATGTTACCACACTATGCTTTGCATTTTGTTATCCATATCTTATATTGGTTTCAGTTTTCACATTGCACACAAAAATGCCTCTACACCCAAAATTACGATAGTGAAGTGAATAAACAGTTTTAAAAAGTCCAAATCGCAGCAAAGATTTCATTTAAAAATTATATTATATGATATGATTCCTGTACAGGAAGGGCTGCCACGTTATATCGAATATAACATCGACAAAATTTAAAAAGGATCGAATGCTTATGGCTCTTTATTAATTCTTACTCGTAACCAATTTATTGATTTACCTGAATTTAAAATCCACTCGCGTAACCTTTCTTTATCTTTGACGGGAGATCTGAACATTTTTATTCAGGATTTGTTCGTCTACTCCCTCCACAGTTGATATACTCGTAGGTCCTCGGCATGACGACTCGATGCACTACTACCGGTATGTCAGAAACAGCTGTACTTGACAGACGCCAAATAGTGGAAAGCTGCGCGCGTTCGGCCGATGTTGCCACATATTTCACAGAACGGAGTGCCATCTAGTGGTTGATTCCAGAAGTAAGGGTGTGACGCTGTTGCCGCCTGGTGGCCGTTCCCTGACAAGGGTTGCCTGCTAGACCAAGCGATCGGGCAATCTGTTTCTTACGTGATCTGGGGTGGAACTGAGTCGTTAATTTAATACACTGAACGTTAGCATACTGGTTTAATCGAGCCTGCAAATTAAAAGCGGCTCTTCAGATCCATGTGTTCTGAAGTCTTTAATATTTGCTAATGGAGGGGTAATTTTAGCACCGCAGGTCCGAATTTATGTAACTCCTAGACCTGCGTGCCACAATAGTACCGTAGCGCAATACCAACGTGCATCGTCTCACATTCGTATTACCGAGCGAAGTGGAGCAGAGGTTAGCAACTGGTCTCGCATTCATGAGGACTACGATTCAAATCCCCCTCCTGCCATCCAGACCTAGGTTTTCCGTGACTTCTCTAAACAGCTTAAAGCAGTTGTCGGGAAGGTCCCTTTGAAAAAGGCACAGCCCATTTCCTTCCCCTTCCTTCCGCAACCAGAGTATGAGATCCATCTCTAACATTGTTGTCGTCGAAAGGACGTTAAACTCTAACCTACAGTACTGTATTTCGTTTTAACACGTGACACGGAAAGCGATCCTAGTATTATACGATCAGACTCAGTTTCCATTTCCCCTTTGTTAAATTAAGTTTACGTTACAAATACTAGATCCAAACTGTAAACTCATCTTATTTCTCAAAGTTTATTAAACGTATCTCCACATAAAGACTCTCTTTCCCCCTATTTTAGTTACTCTAACTATGATAATGTTTTCCTGTGTAACGACTTCGTCATTTTTGTACCTTCCGTACAAATAATATCTGTGCGCGTCGCACATCATGTTTATCAGTGTTTTGCGACACTCAGTTGTCACCTGAATGCCGGTCCGTGATGAAATAAATATAATTTTGCTGAACATCACGAAGTGTTTCTCTTCTTAATACTACTATCATGTTGTGCGAAGCGCTGACGGAAATTTCAGTTAATGTTATTAGATAATGATTTATTCTACTGAAACGTGCTAGACGAAGTACGTACATCGGCAAGTCGTGTGTACGTGGGCGACCGGGAGGGGGGGGGGGGGGAATCCAACAAATAAAAAGTCGTTACAGGCTTGTACTACGTACTATACTATTTAGGAGCTTGAAGAGGAAGTGCGTTGCTGACAGCGTCCCAGCTGAACGCAAAATACATTTTTCGCATGTGCACAACGAGGTGAATGAAAAGTTAAGACATTAGAATGGAGCTTTATGTATAACATGTTTAGCTACAATGCAGGCGGTGCAGATTGCTCTACGAAATGTTGAGAATTGTGCTGTCGCTTTGAACGCGTAATTTGAAACGAAAGTACAAAGTTTCGCCGCCCTATTTGAAAACAACTTGTAGCACATGAGAAGCGAATAGGTAATGAAAACAAACTACAGAGTGTTTAAAAATCTCGCACCAACGAACAGAAAGAGGGGCAGAAGGAATGCGTAAATAAAGACACGAGGGAATGAAGGTTAGATTTTAACGTATGGAATGAGCAGGTGCTAGGTGCGAGGCACAACTTCAGACAGAGAAGCGTGCGGGAATAATTCGACTGTGACCTTCTGATGGAATCATCTCGGCTTTAGAGCAAGTGGAGATTTAACTTTTCTAATGAAAGTTCTATAGTTTAATTCTAGTACCATATTTCCAACCGAAAGAGTAACCTTGTTTCCAAAGAGCTCGAAGAAAGTACGACAACTTCCGCTATGAGGAGAAGTGTGTTTCCTGGCAATGAGATATTTGACAGGGTTGCCATAAACTGAACAAAGTATTAGTGCGTCACTATTTGTGGAGAAATTAGCTAAATTACAGGTTCATTACGCGAAAAGAATAATGACAGAAAATGAAAACTATTACTCTGAAGCATCGCCTCCTCCACAATGGACTGTACAATGTCTTACTGAATATATATAAAAGATCTTCTGCATCCATGCATATAATGCGTACTTCATCTAAGCAATCACTAAGGCGCAGTTAAGAGGGTCTCATCTATAGGGTGACAATTGTTGAACTATAAGAAGTAAAAGGACTTGGAAGAGCAGTTGAACGGAATGGACAGTGTCTTGAAAGGAGGATATAAGATGAACATCAACAAAAGCAAAACGAGGATAATGGAATGTAGTCAAATTAAATCGGGTGATGCTGAGGCAATTAGATTAGGAAATGAGACACTCACTCAAAGTAGTAAAGGAGTTTTGCTATTTAGGGAGTAAAATAACTGCTGATGGTCGAAGTAGAGAGGATATAAAATGTAGACTGGCAATGGCAAGGAAATCGTTTCAGAAGAAGAGAAATTTGTTAACATCGAGTATAGATTTAAGTGTCAGGAAGTCGTTTCTGAAAGTATTTGTATGGAGTGTAGCCATGTATGGAAGTGAAACATGGACGATAACTAGTTTGGACAAGAAGAGAATAGAAGCTTTCGAAATGTGGTACTACAGAAGAATGCTGAAGATAAGGTGGGTACATCACGTAACTAATGAGGAGGTACTGAATAGGATTGGGGAGAAGAGAAGTTTGTGGCACAACTTGACTAGAAGAAGGAATCGGTTGGTAGGACATGTTTTGAGGCATCAAGGGATCACAAATTTAGCATTGGAGGGCAGCGTGGAGGGTAAAAATCGTAGAGGGAGACCAAGAGATGAATACACTAAGCAGATTCAGAAGGATGTAGGTCGCAGTAGGTACTGGGAGATGAAGAAGCTTGCACAGGATAGGGTAGCATGGAGAGCTGCATCAAACCAGTATCAGGACTGAAGACCACAACAACAACAACAACTGTTCTTTCACTGGTGGCATTCTTGGAGTAAACAGTGATGATAGGCTAGGACCCTATTAGGTAAACGATTGAGTTAAAGTTGATTTACTCTACAACAGTCGCCACACTAAACCCACTGTTATTCAGTTGACGCTGGCTAGCGTTGTACAATCTAAAGATGACACTGGTCTAGGGCTGCCATCCGTCCCGATATATCGGCATCGTCACTGCTATGGATCTTCTTCTCCTGACATCCCGGCAAGATGGATTATATCTCAATTTTGCAAAATACTGTTACGTGCTTGTGTCAGATGTCAATTTAACTACACGCTAACTTGCATAAAACTGAACTCCTTCCGAACAGCCCATGTCAGTTTATGAGACCGGAGCCATTACTTCTTAATCAAGTAACTCCTCAGTTTGCCTCACAAGTGGTGAGTGCGCCCCGCTTGTCAACAGCGCTCGGCAAACCGAATGGTCACCCATCCAAGTGCTAGCCCTGCCCGGCAGAGCTTAACCTCAGTCATCTGGCAGATAACTTGTTTGGAGTTTATAAATACGTGAAAGGGAAAAAAGACTTGCTGAAAAGGTGAAACTTGGAAACTTCCTGGCAGATTAAAACTTTGTACCGGACCGAGACTCGAACTCGGGACCTTTGCCTTGGGGAGCAAGTGCTCTATCATTTTTTTTTGAGCTACCCTAACATGAATCATGCCCCGTCCTCACAGCTATACTACCGCCAGTACCTCGTCTCCTACCTTCCAAACTTCACAGAAGCTCTCCTGCGAACCTTGCAGAACTAGCACTCCTGGAAGAAAGGGTATTGCGGAGACATGGCTTAGCCACAGCCTGGGGGATGTTTCCAGAATGAGAATTTCACTCTGCAGCGGAGAAACCTTGCGATAGATACAGTGTACTAGTTACTTCTGCCGCAACAAGTTTAATGTAACAGTCTTCTAAATAAAAAGTAAAAACAAATTTTTAGTTCATTTCTACACCTCCATCTGACAGTGCCTAGACGAGGCCCCAGCTAGTTATGGCACCCCAAACTGGTAAGCTCTTACTTTGATCAGTTGCTCCCGGTGCGGTACAACGTATCGTTTGTCTACAATGTATGGCAGGCTCGTCTTTACCTCCGCTCCACATAATGAGTTTGGGCTCATAAAGCCCTTCTTGAAATGTTGATTCCTCTTAATGACAATGTACCATGCCCATTTACAACCACATAATACGCCTGTCCACATGTTAAAACTCTCGTAATTTATTCCTTACAGTCCTGAGTTGCGCGTCTGCACTTGACCACTTGTAGCCATCAACTCTCTCCGCCAATTGCTTTTGCCCGAATTCGCGCTTACGCGTCCAGCGATAATACTCCTTACCTTAAACATGTTCTTTGGCTCTAATGAACAGCAAACTTCCCTGAATAGAGCAGCGTTTTTACTGGATCATAATTATATTATTATTTTTTAATTTGTTCGTTTGAATTAATCCTTTGTATTTAATTATATAAAAACATACATAACATAATAAAAGGTACATATGACAGAAATTACATCACAGTTACGTTACGGTTACAGAATTAACTATGTGAAAAAATTATTAGGCACTGTGCTGTTGGTTTTCAAATTCTTCCACAACAGAAATCCCTTCCTGTGTCACGGAAACTATCGAGAACTGCTGTGCGAACGTTGTCATTGTTGGTAAATATCTTTCCCTCCACCTGTTGTTTGAGCTTGCCGGAAAGATAGAAATTATTACGTGCAACATCACGGTGAATCTGTGCGCAATTTAGACGTTTCTCCCACAAGGATCGTGCTGACCCACCTACTTCGACTTTGGAGTACAATTTCCAGTTGCCGCGCCATTTCACTTCCTTACTGCGCCGCACCTGTTATTCGCACCGCAGCAGAACTGTCTTTGCAGGAAACCCGAACATGTTTGCCGTTGTTACAGTGCGCCAGCCTTGTTGCCCAATGTTCTTAGGATGGCACGACATCTGTAACCTACTTTCTGAAGTCTCCAAGTAGTTGGAAACGGCTTGGAGATACGTGAAGATTCCAACTGGATTACGTCATGGACAGACATAGGTTCTGAATTCAGATAGTGGATTGTAAACCGTACGCTAGGCCAGAAATAGATTCAGATCTTAATTTAATAACGATGAAGAATAGGCTCAAATTTAAGAGAATGGTGCAAAAGAACCAGTTATGGAAGAAGGGGAATAGCAGACACTTGGGGATGTGGATGTGAGTTGGAAGTTGTACACTGAAGCGCTGAAGAATCTAGTATAAGCATGAGTATTCAAATACAGAGATATGTAAGCAGGCAGAATACGGCGCTGCGGTCGGCAACGTCTATACAAGACAACAGGTGTCTGGCGCAGTTGTTAGATCGGTTACTGCCACTAGGTTATCAAGATTTAAGTGAGTTTGAACGTCGTGTTATAGTCGGCGCGCGAGCAATGGGACACACCATCTCCGAGGTAGCGATGAAGTGGGGATTTTCCTGTACGACCCTTCACAAGTGTACCATGAATATCAGCAATCCAGTAAAACAACAAATCTCTGACATCGCTGCGGCCGGAAAAAGATCCTGCAGAACGGGACCAACGACTACCAAAGATAATCGTTCAACGTGACAGAAGTGCAATCTTGCTGCAGATTTAAGCGCTGGGTCATTCACAAGCGTCAGTGTGCGAACCATTCAACAAAACATCATCGATATGGGCTTTCGGACCTGAATGCCCACTCGTGTACCGTTGACGACTGCAGGGCACAAAGCTTTACGCCTGGCCTGGACCCGTCAACAACGACACTGGACTGTTAATGACTGGAAACATGTTGCCTGGTCGGACGAGTCTCGTTTCAAATTGTATCGAGCGGATGGACGTGTACGGTATGGAGACAACCTCATGAATCCATGGACCCTGCATGTCAGCAGGCGACCGTTCAAGCTCGTGGGGGCTCTGTAATGGTGTGGGGCTGTGCACTGGAGTGGTATGGGACCCCTGATACGTCTGGATAACGACTCTGACTGGTGACTTGTATGTAAACATCCTGTCTGATCACCTGCATCCATTCATGTCCACTGCGCATTCCGAGGGACTTTGGCAATTTCAGTAGCACAGTGTGACAAACCAGACGTCCAGAATTGCTACAGAGTCGCTCTTTTTAGTTTAAACACTTCCGCTGACCACCAAACATTATGAGCATATCTGGAATGCCTTGCAACGCGCTCTTCAGAAGACATCTCCATCCCTCGTACTCTTACGGATTTATGGACAGCCCTGAAGGACTCATGTTGTGAATTTCCTCCAGACGGTAGTCGAGTACATTCCACGTCGTGTTGCGGCACTTCCTCTTGCTCGCGGGGGCCGTACACGATATTACTAAGCCGCACGGGATTAGCCGAGCGGTCTCAGACGCTGCAGTCGTGGACTGTGCGGCTGGTCTCGACGGAGGTTCGAGTCCTCCTTCGGGCACGGGTGTGTGTGTGTATGTCCTTAGGATAATTTAGGTTAAGTAGTGTGTAAGCTTAAGGATTGATGACCTTAGCAGTTAAGTCCCATAAGATTTCACACACATTTGAACTTTTTTTTTGGATACTAGTAAGGTGTACCAGCTTGTTTGGCTGTTCAGTGTATAATGCTGTAGATATCGATAATGAATACCTCAGTGTATGGTTCAGCTGAAGATGAATGGACATCTGTAAAAAAACAATCACAGAAGCTGGACAGAAAAAGGAAGGTACGGTAATTGTAAAGAAACTTTGGGTTACAAAAGAAATACTGCAATGATCGACGAAAGAAGGAAGCGCCAATATGTTCAGGAAATGAAAGGATATAGCAATATAAGTCACTTAGAAAAGAAATAAAAAGAAAGTGCTGGAGAGATAAAGCGAAATGTTTGCAGGAAAAATATGAAGAAATTGAAAAAGATATGATCGTCGTGAGGACGGAAATGTAGGAAAGGAGAAACTACTCTCAGTGAAATTAAAAGCAAAGTCGTCAACATTAAAAGTGCAAGAGGAAGAAATTTCCGAGATGTACGTATGGAACACTGCATAGTGTAGACGTAAACCGTGGACAGTGGGGAAACGGGAAAAGAAGGCAAATGAAGCCTTTCAAATTTTGCACTATAAAAGGAGTTGAAAATTAGGTAAAGTGATAAGACAAGAAGTGAGAAATTTGTACGCAGAATCGGAGAGGAGAGCAACATGTCGAAAACATGGGCAAGAAGGACAAGAGGGGATCTGTTGAGGCCCCAGCGAATAACTTCCATGGTGTTAGGGTGAGAGAGAACTGTAGAGGGTAAAAACGGCAAAATTGGAATACGTCCAGGAGATAAGTGAAGACGTGAGGTGCAAGTGGTACTATGATATGTAGCGAAGGAGTCGTGGCTGCCCGCACAAAACCGTTCACATCGCAAAAAATGAATAAATAAATAAAATAAAATAGAATAAAAAAATAATAAAATCGCTAGGTACGAGTAGGACTCGCGCACTTGGGACTTCCTACAAACTGTACTACCTACACAGACAGTTCATCCATCTCGGAAATACAGAATCTCCACGTTTTTGTCTGCTATCGATACGGACACCAGCAAGATATAGGTCCTGGCATTTCAAAGACTTTTGGACATTTTTTAATTTTAAGTTTGAAGTCGGATAACAAGTGACAAAAGAGTATGTTTTGGTCTGATGTAATTACTAATTAACAATTTTCAGATTTAAAAAAGAGTCGGCAAGTGCTGATCGAAGGGATCGCTGTGTTAAAAATCCACTGATACTGAATACTGACCCCTATTTTGACTGGAACAGAGATGGGGTTCTTCTTACACGTCGGTCAGCGGGCCTGAAGATGGCGTAATGTAGCGCTGAAAGTGGTTGATCAAATAAAACAACAACTAGAAAGTTACACGGCTGAACATATTTCGATTCGAGGTCCCCAACCACCTGTATAAACATAGACTTACAGAGATTTTCTAATTTTTTTCCTTTAGTTGGTACAGCGAAATCTTTCTTCTTCCCAAGCGCCATGATTACAATCAAACGGGAAGTACGCTGTAGGTTTTGATGAGTGATCTATAGATCTTATAAATAAATTTTCGCCGCGCGGGATTAGCCGAGCGGTCTAGGGCGCTGCAGTAATGGAGTGTGCGGCTGGTCCCGGCGGAGGTTCGAGTCCTCCCTCGGGCATGGGTGTGTGTGTGTGTTTGTCCTTAGGATAATTTAGGTTAAGTAGTGTGCAAGCATAGGGACTGATGACCTTCGCAGTTAAGTCCCATAAGATTTCACACACATTTGAACATTTGAACAATAAATTTTTTTCGAGAAATTTGAATCTCATCTTTATCTACGATAGTGATGGAAACTGAAGGAATGAATTACAATTTGTGACCGAGAAAGGACTTGAACGTCTGCCTCCTAGCTTGTTAAGGTGAACCGCTAGGTTTCTTTAATCCCATTTTGTTAGTTACTGTTCGTTGTATTTGTTCGGGGCGGACGCCCCATGACTCATACTCAGGTTCATCGTCGATCCATTCACTCAGTTTTTTTATTACAGAAGACTGCTAACCCAGTGATCGTCAAAGCTTTTTACTCGAGAGCCAGTATTAACATTGAGGGAGGACACCTCGGGCCACATATGTACCAATCTTATTATTAATTGGTAAGCTACACAAACCGGTGAGTTGCAAGCGTCCAGTAGACTAGTTGTGGTAAGGGCGCGATAAGTTGGCAGCTGGCCCCCATGTACGAGGTGCATTCAAGTTCTAAGGCCTCCGATTTTTTTTCTAATTAACTACTCACCCGAAATCGATGAAACTGGCGTTACTTCTCGACGTAATCGCCCTGCAGACGTACACATTTTTCACAACGCTGACGCCATGATTCCATGGCAGCGGCTAAGGCTTCTTTAGGAGTCTGTTTTGACCACTGGAAAATCGCTGAGGCAATAGCAGCACGGCTGGTGAATGTGCGCCCACGGAAAGTGTCTTTCATTGTTGGAAAAAGCCAAAAGTCACTAGGAGCCAGGTCAGGTGAGTAGGGAGCATGAGGAATCACTTCAAAGTTGTTTTCACGAAGAAACTGTTGCGTAACGTTAGCTCGATGTGCGGGTGCGTTGGCTTGGTGAAACAGCACGCGCACAGCCCTTCCCGGACGTTTTTGTTGCAGTGCAGGAAGGAATTTGTTCATCAAAACATTTTCGTAGGATGCTCCTGTTACCGTAGTGCCCTTTGGAACGCAATGGGTAAGGATTACGCCCTCGCTGTCCCAGAACATGGACACCATCATTTTTTCAGCACTGGCGGTTACCCGAAATTTTTTTGGTGGCGGTGAATCTGTGTGCTTCCATTGAGCTGACTGGCGCTTTGTTTCTGGATTGAAAAATGGAATCCACGTCTCATCCATTGTCACAACCGACGAAACGAAAGTCCCACTCATGCTGTCGTTGCGCGTCAACATTGCTCGGCAACATGCCACACAGGCAGCCGTGAGGTCGTCCGTCAGCATTCGTGGCACCCACTTGGATGACACTTTCCGCATTTTCAGGTCGTCATGCAGGATTGTGTGCACAGAAGCCACAGAAATGCCAACTCTGGAGGCGATCTGTTCAACAGTCATTCGGCGATCCCCCAAAACAATTCTCTCCAGTTTCTCGATCGTGTCGTCAGACCGGCTTGTGCGAGCCCGAGGTTGTTTCGGTTTGTTGTCACACGATGTTCTGCCTTCATTAAACTGTTGCACCCACGACCACACTTTCGACACACCCATAACTCCATCACCACATGTCTCCTTCAACTGTCGATGAATTTCAATTGGTTTCACACCACGCAAATTCAGAAAACGAATGATTGCAGGCTGTTCAAGTAAGGATAACGTCGCCATTTTAAGTATTTAAAACAGTTCTCATTGTCGCCGCTGGCCGTAAAATTCCATCTGCCGTACGGTGCTGCCATCTCTGGGACGTGTTGACAATGAACGCGGCCTCATTTTAAAACAGTGCGCTTGTTTCTATCTCTTTGCAGTCTGTAGAAAAAAAATCGGAGGCCTTAGAACTTGAATGCACCTCGTAGTAATCGTTGAAAATCGGTACCATTCAGACCACTTCGTGTCAACTGTTCTCTTATTTCAGACTGTTGCACCCTCAGTGACCCCAAAGCCATAGCACAGCATTGACTAACTAAGTCTTGTGTTGTCTGTGTGAACGAATGGTTAGTTGGTTAATTGAAGTAACTCTACTTATCTTTCAAAGCATTATTCAATATGAGACACTATGACCTGTGATTTCAATGTCAGTTTTCTTCTACTCATTCCACTGTATTATGAGATCTTTAATGTAATGTTCCTCGCTGCAAGTAAGTACCACATTTGAAGATGACCGTCTCTGTAACATGAATTCACAAATCCATGTTACTTCCGTCTCAACATTCATACCGTAGCAGCTGATCGCTACGACACGCTCGCACACGTGAGTTATCGGTACTGGAAGACAAAACAATAAATGTTTCCCGCTGTAACACAGCATTGTCCGAGCTACTTGACCCCGGTACCCCCAAGTTAAGCGGCCAACTTTACTTTGCTCATGCACGAATTCATCAAAATTAAGCACATCTTAAAATCGTTACTGACTGTTTAACTATTTTTTGTTACTAAGCAGGAAAACTACAGCTCTTGGCGTTGGTTGATGTTTTGGATTCGTCTGTTAGTTGTCAGATGCATATTGTTATAAAATACGACTGAGAATCGTGGGCCACACGAATACTTGATTCGGGCCGCATGCAGCCCGCGGGCCGCAGTTTGACGACCACTGCTCTAACCGAACACGCTGAGCGACCGTGCCGGCGTCAATTACACCACCGCAGCACTATAACTAATTTGCTGCTCTAGACGCAAGTCCAATTTCCTCCCCAACAAAACTTCAGTTCACATCTTCAGCTTATTTTCCCCTTCTTAGATCGCCACTATTGCTAAGGTTCTCCGAAGTTGGAATAGCACCCCAGCGTTGGAAGTAATGGGGAACTCCTGTACCTCAAGTATAGGTTATCCATAGATCTTATGATTAAGTTTTCCTCGAGACATTAAAGTCTCACATTTATCATTATTTGATGAATGAATTTGGGAGTTTCAAAATATGTGACTTAAATGGTCGTACCTTCGACTCTATTGACTTCGAAGCTTGAATTTTTTACACCGACAAGGGTCCGTGCGGGTTAGTACGTGACATACATTTGAACTTCTTACGACTACCAATTTCTGAGAAAAAAGGTTTTTAATTTCCGATCAGACAGGAAGACGGACAACAAAGTGACCCCATATGTGTTTCGCTTTTACGGATTGAGGTACAAACCCGTAAAAAAGGAGGAAAAAGGCACGGAGATTTTCGAATATAATCCTATATTTTTATTCATTAAATTATATTTGCGAGACAGTTGGTAGCTACTTGAAATTGGCAGGGCCAATGCTCTGATACGTCAATTTTCGAGTTGTACAATTATATACTTGAACACGTCCCTTCACCAGTGACTGGCATTCCGTATCATTCGCCGTGTAAAGGAACAGCTATGAGGATCATTTCATAATGGAAGGTAATTCTCTTTACAAGTTTTCGGGTTGCAACCGAGTCGCAATTCTCTCTTCATACGTTACTTCGACAACTGCCATAGACTCTTCGTCAGATGAGTTGCACATATTTCTCCGCTCGCTATTTGATCTCCAACTAAAGTGTGGAAGTCTCACAGTTACCGTACTAGAGGATTCTATAGTACATTAACAGGGTACACTTGCGATGGGACATCATATCGATCACAGTAGCAAAACGCCTAAAGATGAAGCCTCAGGTGCCTCGAAATCGATAGTAAATAAATTAAAACGATAAATACAGCTGAGCGGGAAAGCAGTAAGAGAATGGGTCTTCCTCTCCGTAACAAATCTAGTGATGAACAATGGCAGCTTCAGACAGGTTGTTTCAGATTTTGAAATAAGTGAAAGTCAGCGTTGTAGAGTGTGCGAGGTTACACTCCTCCAACATATTCTCTCAAGTTTACGTACACATCAATGTTGTACGGCCGAGTATTGTCGTGGAAAATGCACTGCCCGACCTCGAAGAACTGTAATCTGATTTTGTGCACTTTTCTCGGATTGGTTGTTGAATAAATACATTTCTGTGACACGCTGTTCACATGGAGGTATGTCAGTAACGAAATTCCGTTTAATAGTAAGCAAACATAACTGGATTTCGATTTGAGGTAAGTGAAATTTTTTTTGGTGGTCGTGAAGGTTGATCTCTCCGCTCGTTCACGTATATTTTAACTCGGGTTGAAAGTCTCTAACCCATGTTTTGTCAGTAGCGACGATTCGAAGCGAGGAACGATATTCAACGTCAAGGCGTTTGCACTTCAACACAGCACCAGCAGTGAGGTACCCACAGCGCAGTAAATTTTCTCTTATTCAGCTGTTTTTTCAACCTACGAAATGAGGATGTTAATGCAGCCCCTGTAACTTCAGCAACTACTTCTCTTCAGTTGCACGGCAGTCTTGTTCAAGAGCATCTGCCACAGGTTCTTCGTTAATATTTGGTGTTATTAGCATTCCTGTTGTCGGTCGTTGTTTATAGTCACGCGACCTTAACGAAAATTATCATCCCAGCTACTTACGGTCCACTGTTCACTCACTACCAACTTCACTTGAGACATCGTGGATTTTGGACTGATGCTTGCCGCTTAACGTTTCGACGTTAATGTGCAACCTTTTGATCCTCAACAGTCACATAATCAGAGGTACGACATTTCTAACTTCCGTTGTTAGAAAATATATAACATATCTACGAAAACAAAACATGGGCTACTTGGGCAACCGTTGCCCTTCAGCAGACGTAACCAACAATGTCGATGTGACATTCATTCGGCGGTGACGGCAAACTGTGCATAATTTATGAGGTCACCCAAATACGATAATCCTCTTTCTAACGTCGTAGTCATCAGAATAAAGTAAAGAGTGAGTGAAAATAGGCCCAGTGATTTTCTTGAGATACCCTTCTTGCGGCAGGTGTTTTGTGTATACGAGTAAGGAGGACGTTTGGCTACAAAAGACCAATTCTTCATCTGCACTCCCTTCATTGTGAGGGGCTATTTATCCTTCTGGGCTTTCCATTTATGGACTGAATATACAGGTATTGACTGTTGTCATGTTCTCGTAAGTGCTGTAATTTCTGCAATTACAGCGTGATCCTTGAGGGAACGGTATTTGTAAGTAGGTCCTGCGTTCTGCAAGACCCCACCTCGTAGAGACTGGAATATTTACTGCGGCATTTCGTGCAAAGTAGGGCACACTTCTTCTGGCCCCTACCTGCACGATGTAGAGCCTCCTCCGCATTTAATGTCGTTTGAACATGTCTGTCACGATTCACATAGTTTCTCTGTATATTCTCTCAATTACTTTGGTTGACCTCTATAAAGACACAGCGGCATCCTTGATAACATCTGTGCCCTCAATAGTCTTTCAAGTGAACTACTTCTCAATGCTTTTATTGTTATGGTTCAAAAAGGGTTCAAATGGCTCTGAGCACTATGGGACTTAACATCTGTGGTCGTCAGTCCCCTAGAACGTAGAACTACTTAAACCTAACTAACCTAAGGACATCACACACATCCGTGCCCGAGGCAGGTTTAGAACCTGCGACCGTAGCGGTCACGCGGTTCCAGACTGAAGCGCCTAGAACCACACGGCCACACCGGCCGGCTTTTATTGTTATGTCAGTTTATACTTCTACTAGAAACTATTTTAACGAAGTACCTGAACAAGAGATACTATCGTGACGAATTTAGATAAACAATATTTATTCTGTTAACTGATTCTTCCTCGCACCTTGATGGAACAACTTCATACTTATGAATAAGACTCAAAATACTGTGTATGTTGTTCAGCATTACTGTAATTCCGTACAACATACACAATACTGTGCTTTTCATTTATAATACTTATTCTGTTACGCATTTTATGCACAGCGGCCTTCTCCTTAACTTCCTTCTCCCTTTTCTTTACAGGGTCGACGTTGTCGTATATCGGTTTTTAAACCATGTTAAATCCATTTTGTGACCGGATGCCCTTCCTGTCTCCACCAACCAATGATGGTTTCGGTGGTTTTAATTTCTGCGTTATGGAGGAGGCACATTTCAAAATATAAACTTTCACGGGCAGACATGTCACAGTTAATTAAATGTTGCGAACTGTTATGCCGTGGTCGAATGGATTTTACCTTAAGAGGAGGTTTAAAATCTTTGGCCCGCAAAAAGCATGTTCTCTGAGAATTTTTTCTCGGGATTTGTCATATATATCAATGTCAAATTTGATCAAAATGCTTATTGATATTTCCTCTACAAACTGGAATTTTTTTCAATAGGAAATGTCGAAGAGCAAAGGCGGAAGTGGCGTCGGAACGAAACAAAATTTCGATGTAGACCTCCACGCGCGGTACGTCACACGTCAGCCAGCTCGTCTGAAATCAAAATTGAGTTGACGTTAGCGAAGTATATAAGATTCTCTAGGAGTTGTACCTCGGTTAAGTTATTTGCACCATAGGAAACAAAATGGCGGCCATTTGAAAAAATAGTTCTTTTAATCGATTTTTCTTCTTCGTCGGTCAAGTAAAAATATTTATAGTTGATGGATCGGAATAAAAGTGGTACAACGCGTACAGAATGTAGTTAGCTTCGTCGGAAACAAAGACTCATGGCAATCGGCTGAGTAGATTTGAAGTTACCATACCGCGCGATAAAAATAAGTCATTTCGAGAAAAACGCGTTTGAAGTTTTGACTACATATAAATGCAATATTATGCAACTTGCGTTCAGTCTGCTATTCCGGGTCCGTAAACTAGTCCTTCCTCTTCCTCATAGAGGGCGTTCTGCTCGTACAAAGCGGTTTTCGGCCGCTTGAATCCGGTGATAGTCTGAATGCTTGGCGAACTGCGTCGAATAGAGCCCCAGGGTGACGTCCATCGCTGTCATGGTCTTCAGAGTTGCTGAATGCCCTTCGTTGTAGCTGACCACTGCCAGGAAAGTCGCAATCTGCACAGTCTTCGCACCAGAATGCAAATGCTTGAGGCTAACTTCCAAACATACGCATTCAAACTTTCATTTGAATTTTGTGTGTTTCCTCCCAAGCACCGGTACAATAACTCATCATCCGAAAGAAAA
The DNA here is from genome assembly GCF_021461395.2 of Schistocerca americana. NCBI lineage: Eukaryota > Metazoa > Arthropoda > Insecta > Orthoptera > Acrididae > Schistocerca > Schistocerca americana. The sequence goes on from NC_060121.1 coordinate 984,666,801, forward strand.
AAATTGTTGCGTGAAAAAGGCCTATTTCAGGCAGGTGCATTTTTTTTTTCATTTGAATTTTGTGTGTTTCCTCCCAAGCACCGGTACAATAACTCGTCATCCGAAAGAAAAAAATTGTTGCGTGAAAAAGATCTGTTTCAGGCAAGTGCATTTTTTGTTTAACCGCGAATAACAAACATTTCAGGGGTGGATTCTAAACACTTATATGGATCATCCAAAAATGCAATTTAAAAAAATCGATTTTTTGAACCAACAGATAGTAAACCTCTCGTAAAAACCCAACGTTTCGCCCCATTTGAGCTGAAAAGAGCGTTAAGAGCGTAGAAATCATAGCGATACTAGAGCGCCGGCTAAATCTAAAGTTTTCCTGCCGTTCATTAAGGACGTTACTGACCGCATACGAAAAATATTGAAAAAGCGGAACATCTCGCTAACATACAATCCCACCCGGAAGATACAATATCACCTAAAATTGGCCAAGAATGCCCGCCAATAGCTGGGAAAAGCAGGAATTTATAGGATTCCATGATGTAGTTGTGGGAAGGTGTACATGAGTACTACAAAAAGAACCGTCAAGAAACGACTTGAAGAGCTTAAGGGCAACTGCAAAAGAGGAGAGACTGACAGATCAGCTCTTGAGGAACAGGCTTTAAGCCAGGAGACTATCACATTCATTTTGACCGGACTAAAGTACTGGCAGCCATAAGTGGATACCACGAAAGGCTATACAGAGGCCAGAGAGATTTACCAAACACCCCAGGAATTTCAGTAGGAAGGAGATGGGCGTGAAACTGAATGACATCTGGATTCCGGTGCTGAAGATGTGTACCATTCCCATTCTTTCACTATGGGGTGACAGAAATAGCGGACGATGGCAGTCGACAACGGCCATTCGCGCTCGCGCATTCAAAACATGTGACGTCACGCCACTGCGCGGAAGCGGAATTTTGCTGTAGTCAGTAGGGAGCCAGGGTGTGTATCGGACATTCAATGTAGCTACGATAACTCTTGAAAATATCCTCCGCAGATAGTGGCGAAATGTTGGGTTTTAAAGTGAAATCCATTCGGCCACGGCATAATAGCCCGGAACAGTTTATTAATTTTAAGTAGACAGACAAAAATACTATTTTCCAACATTAGCATGTAAAAAAAATTGCAATATTCGTTACATCCGATTTTTCGATTACAGTGTAACTTAAAAAAGACGATTACATTGCAAGAGAGGCAGAACAATACAAAAGAAAACATCACACAGAATACCTGCGTAAATACGAGGGTTGGAACTTTAATAGTGGCAAGTATTTGTTTACAGCTCGTACAAAATCGATACGTGTTTCATTTTTAATGGCCTTCAGAGTAGTCACCAGCATTATGTATAGCCCTTTGCCAGCGATCAGCGATGTGGAAGTCGCAGGATACTCTTAGCAGTGCAAGTTGCGTTGACAGTTCGAGCGACGCGGTCTACTGCCCGACGAATTTGTAGCAGTTCTGAAGCGAATGTCGTTAAGTGTTTCCTTCAGTTTAGAAATCAACTTACGACGGCTGAAGTCAGGGGAGTGCAGTAGGTGGCATAGCACTTAGCAGCCCCATCAGTCAAACAAATCAGTAACACCTTGCACTGTACGTGCTTGAGCATTGTCCTGCAAAATGTTGGTCCAGTCCTGCAGAAAGTGTCATCACTTCTGTCTCTAAGCTGGTCGTACGTTGTGTTCCAAAAATGTACAGCATAGAGACAGAAGACCTAGTAGATAGTGTCGGAAGTTCCATGCGGCTTTTCGCGGATGATGCTGTAGTATACAGAGAAGTTGCAGCATTAGAAAATTGTAGCGAAACGCAGGAAGATCTGCAGCGGATAGGCACTTGGTGCAGGGAGTGCCAACTGACCCTTAACACAGACAAATGTGATGTATTGCGAATACATAGAAAGAAGGGTCCTTTATTGTATGATTATATGATAGCGGAACAAACACTGGTAGCAGTTACTTCTGTGAAATATCTGGGAGTATGCGTGCGGAACGATTTGAAGTGGAATGATCATATAAAATTAATTGTTGGTAAGGCGGGTACCAGGTTGAGATTCATTGGGAGAGTGCTTAGAAAGCCGGCCGAAGTGGCTGTGCGGTTAAAGGCGCTGCAGTCTGGAACCGCAAGACCGCTACGATCGCAGGTTCGAATCCTGCCTCGGGCATGGATGTTTGTGACGTCCTTAGGTTAGTTAGGTTTAACTAGTTCTAAGTTCTAGGGGACTAATGACCTCAGCAGTTGAGTCCCATAGTGCTCAGAGCCATCTGAACCAATTTGAGTGCTTAGAAAATGTAGTCCATCAACAAAGGAGGTGGCTTACAAAACAGTCGTTCGACCTATATTTGAGTATTGCTCATCAGTGTGGGATCAGTACCAGATCGGGTTGACGGAGGAGATAGAGAAGATCCAAAGAAGAGCGGCGCGTTTCGTCATAGGGTTATTTGGTAACCGTGATAGCGTTACGGAGATGTTTAACAAACTCAAGTGGCAGACTCTGCAAGAGAGGCGCTCTGCATCGCGGTGTAGCTTGCTGTCTAGGTTTCGAGAGGGTGCGTTTCTGGATGAGGTATCGAATATATTGCTTCCCCCTACTTATACCTGCCGAGGAGATCACGAATGTAAAATCAGAGAGATCAGAGCGCGCACGGAGGCTTTCAGACAGTCGTTCTCCCCGCGAACCGTACGCGACTGGAACAGGAATGGGAGGTAATGACAGTGGCACGTAAAGTGCCCTCCGCCACACACCGTCGGGTGGCTTGCAGAGTATAAATGTAGATGTAGATGTAGAAGTATGCTATTGGAGTGAAATCTGGATACACATCATTTTTTAGATGTAGAAACACGCCCTCAATTTTCGTTTAAGTCGCCCAACTCCTTCATTTCTTTCCAGCAATTTTTTTCCGTCAGTATATTTTTCAGTTGTTTTGATTAGTTATCCACTCTTCAGTATCAGATCTGTACTTACGTTTTTGCCATTGCTTGTAACTATTATGATCACACAGTCGACTACCGCACTCGATGGAGGCCGAGTCGCTGCGGTCGCAGGTTCGAATCCAGCCTCGGGCATGGATGTGTGTGATGACCTTAGCTTAGTTAGGTTTAAGTAGTTCTAAGTTCTAGGGGGACTGATGACCTCAGCTGTTAGGTCCCATAATGCTCAGAGCCATTTGAACCATTTGGAGGCCGAGTACTATGTTTACATTTTTAGTCTCTGTCCTGCAGCGGCCCTGTCTGGGCAGTCTAACGCGCTCAGCATGCCCTGCCTGCTCGCCATACGTTCCCCAGAAGATCGGCAGAATGTTTATGATCACTGTTTTGGACTGGTATTTAGCATTACATACGACAACGAGACCACTGTCATGGCATTAGCAAAACTCGGTGAGGATTTAGTATAAGGCTATTATCAGTGTGAGATGCTTCTTTTATTCGTTTAAAATGCTGTAGCTTTAGTCCAATTTCCTGATATGTTACCTTCAGGCTACCTCAAGATGGTAAATGACCAAAACCGGTAGTAATACAACAACGGTGTAACAACACGGCTGATCTCGTTTTCATTAATCGTTGAAATTGTTCCGGGACCTTTCCACAGAAACTCTTGCAGTAAAATAATACCATAATTTTCTTTCAGTACGAATATAAAAATTCTGATTGCAACAAGTCTTCTTGAACGAACTGCAACTGACTTTAATATTCTGATATGCTAAGATCATGCATATACATTTGTCAACAGAAACGACAAAAATCGAAACCTTGTGGTCACTAATAACAGAACTAGGTGGATGTAGGACTCTGTAATCAGTCAGTCTTTCAGACCTCCATCCGTGAATGAAACTCGTAGGGATCTGAATGCAGGTTAGAGTGAAAACTACTGCCGGCAAGTTTACTGACTACTCTTAAATATACAGGGTGATCCAGCTAATACAAGCAAAGTGTTCGCAGTTGCGAATATGAACAACCATCAGCAGCATGAGAGAAAGACGACAATGAAAATTTGTGCTGCAATTTCCGCTTTACGCGAGTGGTAAACTTACAACACTTCGGCGATCCGTGTACGACACACGGCCAGCGTCACGACCTGCACTCGTCCCACATAATATGAGTCCCGTACAGGGAAGGACACTTTATTGGAAGTCGCTGCCCGTATAGGCGGATAAATACGATACTACACGGCCTGTGTTGTTAAGAACAACGATACAATGTGCCTTCGGACATGTTGTACACTTTTCAAAAGAACTATAAGTGATAAAACAATGAAATTTTTACTGCATATATATATATATGCTTCAATTTGCATGAACATAATACCTCTTATGGTTTTGAAGAAAAAAAATATTCTTTCACTTGTAAAATTTAACTTTTTTGTACATTAATTACTATAAAACAGTTTCTGATTGTTTGGTGGCTCTCAGTTTACTTGTAATAACTTATTACCATCTGCAGTACAAATTGACCAGCTGGCCGGAATGGCCGTGTGGTTCTAGGCACTACAGTCTGGAACCGGGCTACCGCTGCGGTCGCAGGTTCGAATCCTGCCTCGGTCATGGATGTGTGTGATGTTCTTAGGTTAGTTAGGTTTAAGTAGTTCTAAGTTCTAGGGGACTGATGACCTCAGAAGTTAAGTCGCATAGTGCTCAGAGCCATTTTGAACGAATTGACCAAATTTGATGTTTCTAACCCCATTCGTTTATCAAATAATGGTACCTGAAAGTAAAAATATATAGTTTTGAGAAAAATCCATTTAAAGTTTAATATTACAATTCTAGTATAGTTATTGATGAGAATTACTTACCACTAATATTTTCCTGCACCATACTGACCATAACATGTATCATACTGATCTTCTTTTCTTCTCTTGGTCCCTCTTCTTTTCTGTCTACATTCTTTCGCGCATTTTAAATTAGCCATATCTGCTTTGCGGATTCTCTCTTTATCTATTTGCACCAAGGATTTTGCAGTATTTCCACTAGATTTTATACCCAATAATTCCAAAACATCCCGTTTTCTAATTACACCATCATTGAAGCATAAAATTTGAGGGTTGTAAGATGAACAAATACAGTTTTCGCTAACCTGTTCCAAATGACAGAATTCACACATTCATTTAAAATTTGGGTTTTCCCATGAAGAAATTTCTTCAACAAGGTATCTTTACAAAGGTCTATGAATGTGGGTTTAATTTCATTCATTACTGATGCTGGTAAAGAATGTTTGTGGCCGTATCTGACACTTCTCCTGTACTTGCAGCAAGTGTCAGGACCATTCGGGCATTTTTTTTGTGGTAAGCTTATGGATAAAGATAGCCCATACAGCTTTTTTATGTTTTCTAATTTCCCTACATTTCTTCTTATTGCCAAGCCATAATAATTCTGTAATCTATCTATTTTAACATTTGTCAGACGACCTTTACCACCTATCTTCTTACCATCTTCCAATATCATTTTTGACTTTTCTTTCAATAATCTTCTCAACCTGGACCCCGTTCTCTTCTGGACATGCCCACTGCACTCTAATTTAGAAGTTGTGACATTAGGACCATAAGGTTGTTCTCTACATACCCGGTCATAAGCCTTGCTGTCATCGTCCCCAGATTGCAGTGAGCACCAGGAAAACCATCATATCTCACGAAAGAATTGTCGTATTTATATAAAACAAAAACTGTTTCACGCAGGAAAGACCAGGCATTTCGAATGTGCTAAAATCTAAAAACTGATTTTTTGAAGCCCACTTGCCTTCCGTCTCCCCTTTAAGATATCTTCTGAACCATTACTTTATATCTTAATTCCGTTTTCATCTAAATAAATTGTGAAGAAGTCTTCACTAAATGACGTATAGTGTCTTTTTATAGCTGTATCAGTTGCAGAGATGTAGGTATTAACTTTCCTTTTTCAAATGGTACTATATTAATTTCTGCTACTGGTATCGTATTCGTTGAAGGAGACAAAATCACTCTCGTGTCATTCTTCCTAAACAGGTTTATAATTGCAGAGAAATAGTAACTTAATTGTTATTTGTTTTGAACGTGAAAGGGATCGCTGTCTTATGTGGAAGACCTTTGAATGGAACGACGAGCTTACTGTTAGCAATCACTATTTAATTATTTCCACGGCGAGTTTCGATGTTTTAAACCTCCATGTCTGTGGACTAGAATGGCTCGTACGTGTTCTGTTACGACACTGGAGTAACATGTGGCATTGTAAAGTAGAGAAGAGTACACAAGACTATTTCAGTACATGGCTCATAACTTTCCGGTGGTGTTTGACTAAAGAATGAACGGAAATACAAATATTAAACCAAAATAAATAAAATAAAAAATGTCTCCAGTGGTCACAAGTTCCTTTCCCGTTCGTCAAGTACCACATTTTGTAGCCACTGAGGGAGCAAACGTGGTCTCTAGAGACTAATAAGTGCAAGGAACATATAGCAAAATAAAAAGGACGTTTCGGAGTAATTCTTAAGGCATTTTATAGATCTTTCGTTGCGTAGATTAACATAAATCTAAGTGTAAATATCTCTGGTCGTCACAGATTCTTTTCTGTCAAGTTTACCTCACTTAATACTCTGTACCGATCTGAGTAATCCAAAAATGCTAGAAAGCGTAATAATTATGTTGGCAACAGTGATTATACTTATCAAAGTTGAACATTAATAAAATCGACAAACTGAAATGACCTATTCCTGATGGGAAATGGAGGAAAAGAGGTCCTGAGAACAAGAGTCCCGGAATGGACGTCGTGCGTGCAATGACAACAAATCATTGCGGAACACAGTGCAGAGCTGCATCGCATCTACGTCACAACGGATGTTCAAAGTGGGCTCAGTGGGAGTGTAGGTGATAGAAATTGTCATGCAAGCTTGGCTTACACCTTATTGGCTGGCCAGGGTCCGTTTCAATATCCTGTAGAACCCGGTCCTCAAAATCTGGTGTACGCAGATTCCGCCACCTCCTTACACGTCGGTCGTCTGCTTGGACCCATGATCACATTATAGCCTCAGATAAACGCCGAAAAAGGGCTTGAAATGTTGTGTGACGTGGTTGATGTCTCGGGGGGCGGGGGGGGGGGGGGGAGGGTTACTTGTATTTGTATGGCCGTGATATCTCTCGACCGCATTTGCTGCTTACAGTCAATCATACAGTCTGCAACATACAAGGACTACATGGCACCTGGTCACAGGAACTACCATTCCTGAGGACCATCTACCGCGGGAGTGATGCATTTGCAGACACATGTTGGTAGGGTCTTTCTTGCTCCATTTCCATTCCGGAATCAGTCCCTGCAGTTTGTTGATTGTATTAACATTTACTATAATAATGACAGATGGCGAATGGTATACTGGAAGAGAATGGAACTGATGGCTGATAGACGTTCGAAGACGGAAAAATCGTACATCAGAAGTTTTCCATACTTGTAAGGCTACGTATATGGATCCTTTTCATGAAGGACCGAATCTAACCTTACGCTCTTTTTCTATAGCGCAGCGGCATCGCCGGTGGGACGCACAATAGTTCTAGAAGGGAGAGGTTGGCGCCTGGAGATCGTTGGCGCGGAAGAGTGAGTCAGTCGAGCCGGATCATGCTTACAAGGAATATCTTGAGCGCGTGCTCTTCTTTCGATCGCTCATAAAAGTGAAAGATTTTACAGATAGTCGCACCAGAGTCAAAACGAGAGTAGAACGCGTATGTTCGTGAGCAAAATTTGGATGTTGAAGCTCAGAATTGTATTTCGCATCCGGAGCAGTCGTCAGGCACTGAAAGGTGTTCGTATAGCATTGAAACGGTAATGGAAAGTCGTACATGCTCGTGATACAGACTGACAATTATTGAACTATATGAAAACAAACGTAAATTAGTTACAAACTACGGCATGCACACAGTTTATTGAACATGTGAATGTCACTACAGGAATTCAGATTTAGCTTGTGACATGTTCGATATGCCTGGCATCATTGGAGACGATGGGGCGCAGACGAACAGCCAAATTCTGCATGACGCGCTGAAGTTATGGCGGTTTTATTTCATATACCGGGTGATCAAAAAGTCAGAATAAATTTGAAAACTGAATAAATCGCGGAATAATGTAGATAGAGAGGTACAAATTGACACACATGCTTGGAATGACATGGGGTTTTATTAGAACCGAAAAAATACAAAAGTTAAAAAATGTCCGACAGATGGCGCTTCATCTGATCAGAATAGCACTAATTAGCATAACAAAGTAAGACAAAGCAAATATGATGTTATTTGCAGGAATCATCCTTCAACAACAGCTGTAGTCGAGGAGTAATGTTGTGAACAGCACTGTAAAGCATGTCCGGAGTTATGGCGAGGCATTGGCGTCGGATGTTGTTTTTCAGCATCCTAGAGACGTCGGTCGATCACGATACACTTGCGCCTTCAGGTAACCCCAAAGCCAATAATAGCACGGACTGAGGTCTGCGGACCTGGGAGGCCAAGCATGACGAAAGTGGCGGCTGAGCACACGATCATCACCAAACGACGTGCATCTGTCGGACAAGTTGTGAACTTTTTTTTTTGTTCTAATAAAACCCCATGTCATTCCAAGCATGTGTGTCAATTTTTACCTCTCTATCTACATTATTCCGTGGTTTATTAAGTTTCCAGCCGGCCGCGGTGTTCTCGCGGTTCTAGGCGCGCAGTCAGGAACCGTGCGACTGCTACGGTCGCAGGTTCGAATCCTGCCTCGGGCATGGATGTGTGTGCTGTCCTTAGGTTAGTTAGGTTAAAGTAGTTCTAAGTTCTAGGGGACTGATGACCACAGCAGTTGAGTCCCGTAGTGCTTAGAGCCATTTTTTTTTTTATTAAGTTTCCAAATTTATACTGACTTTTTGGTCACCCGGTAGTTCGGTAATTGTGACCGTGTAAATGAGTGACTGCAATTTGTAGGGTGAGTGCAGTCAGAACGAGTGCTGATTTGCTACATGAATTTAAAGTGGAATAAAATTAACTGTGTCGTACAAAAGTGCTAACATATCAGAACAACTTTAGTACTGCCAGGATATTTTGGAAGGAACAGAATCATAGAGCAGTGTGGGAGAATAGATAGGGCCACGTATCGTAGGCTCGCGGTTGGAAACTCAGTTTCCTGAGCTTGTACTTTGGGAGTAGTGTGACTGCCTAGAAGTAGTTACTTAGTATTGTCCGATGCCTAATTTTACCAACTAATCAGACCCAGCAGATATTAATCTCTTTTAGTCATTGATATAAGCAAATAAGTAGAATGGGGGTCTCACATACTCTACTATCAAGATAGGAGATAGTTACTCATGTAGTCCACCAACGCTCGGATACAGTGTCTGAAGAAGAAATAGTCCGAAGACACGTCGTGACAGTCGCGCGAGTCCTTAAAATAGAAACTCCGACGCCACAGCGCGACATTTCGCGGCCCGCCTATTCAGCGCAGCGGCACACTGGTATTTGGGGCCGAGAAACAAACACCCTTTACCCAGCCGTAGTGCGACATTCACTTTCACCGGCAGTGCACTCGCGGTCGGCCGCTAAATTAGGAGCGCTAATTCTGCGGAGCTGGCCGGAGATCTTATCTGCGCGCCCAGAGTCCCGCATTTCACTCCACGCACGCACACACACACACACACACACACACACACACACACACACACACTGGCGCAACGGCAGACCGAGGCTGGCTGCTGTGGCCGCGCGCCTTCAGCCCCACCAGAGGTACTCCAGAGCCCCGCTAACCGATCACCGGGGGGCCGCCGTTTTGACAGGTGTCCACCTACTCGCCGAGGAACGCTGGCGGGCGACACATTCCGGCGTATGACATCGACAAGGCGGCCTGCCTCCCTCGTAACAGGCGTCCACAGGGAAGTCATAAGGTGACCGAACAAGATACGTCTGACGCCTGAATGTTGGGACACGGTGGTACGGGGCTTGGTCTCGGCTACACTCCCGAAGACACCTGATCAATTGCACAACATAAAAAAAAAAAATTATTGGAGGCTATCAAAACTGCAGTACCACGACGACTAGCGAATAACAAAAATTTACTCACGGTGCATGAACAGTACGCGAAGGAACTTGCGCCCCTTCTTGCAGCGGTGTACCGTAGGTCTCTAGAAGAGCGTAGCGTTCCAAAGGATTGGAAAAGGGCACAGGTCATCCCCGTTTTCAAGAAGCGACGTCGTACAGATGTGCAGAACTATAGACCTATATCTCTAACGTCGATCACTTGTAGAATTTTCGAACAGGTATTACGTTCAAGTATAATGACTTTTCTGGAGACTAGTCGTTTACTGAACAAAGTAAGAGCATATGGACTATCAGACCAATTGCGTGATTGTATTGAAGAGTTCCTAGGTAACAGAACGCAGCATGTTATTCTAAAAGGAGAGAAGTCTTCCGAAGTAAGACTGATTTCAGGTGCGCCGCAGGGGAGTGTCGTAGGACCGTTGCTATTCACAATATACATAAATGACCTTGTAGATAACATCGGAAGTTCACTGAGGCTTTTTGCGGATGATGCTGTAGTATATCGAGAGGTTTTAACAATGGAAAATTGTACTGAAATACAGGAGGATCTGCAGCGAATTGACGCATGGTGCAGGGAATTGCAACTGGATCTCAACGTAGACAAGTGTAATGTGCTGCACATACATAGAAAGAAAGATCCCTTATCATTTAGCTACAAAATAGCAGGTCAGCAACTGGAAGCAGCTAATGCCATAAATTATCTGGGAGTACGCATTAGGAGTGATTTAAAATGGAATCATCATATAAAGTTGATCGTCGTAAAGCAGATGATAGACGGAGATTCATTGGAAGAATCCTAAGGAAATGCAGTCCGAAAACAAAGGAAGTAGGTTACAGTACGCTTGTTCGCCCACTGCTTGAATACTGCTCACCAGTGTGGGATCCAGATAGGGTCGATAGAAGAGATAGAGAAGATCCAACGGAGAGCAGCGCGCTTCGTTACAGGATCATTTAGTAATCGCGAAAGCGTTACGGAGATGATAGATAAACTTCAGTGGAAGACTCTGCAGGAGAGATGCTCAGTAGCTCAGTACGGGCTTTTGTTAAAGTTTCGAGAATATATCTTCACCCAGGAGTGAAGCAGTATATTGCTTCCTCGTACGTATATCTCGGGAAGAGACGGTGAGGATAAAATCAGAGAGATTAGAGCCTACACAGGGGCATACCGACAATCGTTCTATCCACGAACAATACGAGACTGGAATAGAAGGGAGAACCGATAGAGGTACTCAAGGTACCCTCCGCCACACACCGTCAGATGGCTTGCAGAGTATAGATGTAGATGTAGGTGTAGATGAAGAGAGAACAATAAGTTATTAAACTTGTATCTGATTTTGGGACAGAGGAAAGGTGTAAAATTGGGTATGCTGGTCGAACCCGGTACCTCTAGAACTCGGTGACTAGCGCTGGCATCGGTCTGGGAGTCGTACACAATCGTCACCATCGAACGTCTGTTCCTCTTCTTTCTAGGCCTTTTTAATATTTTCGGCTGCCGCCGTTGGATAAGCAGCTGCAGCAGCAAGTCGTATACTCCTAGCTCACTCATTTGTTACATAGTTTAATTCTTAATTTCTTTGCGTGTTTTTGGTACTTGCATTGTTTAATTCATAAATTTCGAGCGTATTATAGTATTTGAGAGTTGTAGCATCGCGTTTTAGTACCTGAATAGTGTAAATTCGCGTAGTCGTTTGTCTACTGTTTTGTTTTGAACGGCCAGTGTCGGTTGGTCGCAGTCAGTGTGCTCCCTGCCGCCGTTGGATAAGCAGCTGAGCAGCAAGTCGTATACTCCTAGCTCACTCATTTGTTACGTAGTTTAATTCTTAATTTCTTTGCGTGTTTTTGGTTCTTGCATTGTTTAATTCATAAATTTCGGGCGTATTATAGTATTTGAGAGTGTAGCATCGTGTTTTAGTACCTGAATAGTGTAATTTCGCTTAGTCTCCTTCCGCCGCCGAGCAGTGTCAGCAGTGCGCAAGTAGCAGCATTACTGCATTTACTAGGCAATCTTGTATTTTAATAACCGTTTAAATTCTGTCGATTTGTTTGCGCTCTCTGTAGATTAGTTCAGACGTTCTTAGCAAAACAGTTTTTAGCGTGGATAGGGACTGCAACTGCTGTGTTCGGATGCAGGCTGAGTTGGCACCCCTTCGCTCCCAGCTTCAGGCAGTGTTGGCTTCGGTCACACAGCTTGAGGCTGTTGCCAATGGGCATCACTGTGGGGGTCGGGATGGGGGTTTGTCGGGGACGGCCAGCTCGTCCCACGCATCCCCTGATCGGACTACGACTGTGGTTGCGCGGGATACTGCCCGCATTGAGGCTGATCCCTCACCTGTGGTAGAGTGGGAGGTCGTTTCAAGGTGTGGCAGGGGGCGAAAGACATTGTGGAGGGCTGAACGGAAAGCCTCTCCAGTTTGTCTGACGAACCGGTTTCAGACTCTGTCTCAGGCTGATACTGATCTTCGGCCTGACATGGCTGCTTGTCCTGTTCCAGAGGTTGCCCCTCAGTCTGCAAGATCCGGGCAGTCGCAGAGGGTGGGCTTACTGGTAGTTGGGAGCTCCAACGTCAGGCGCGTAATGGGGCCCCTTAGGGAAATGGCAGCAAGAGAGGGGAAGAAAACCAATGTGCACTCCGTGTGCATACCGGGGGGAGTCATTCCAGATGTGGAAAGGGTGCTTCCGGATGCCATGAAGGGTACAGGGTGCACCCATCTGCAGGTGGTCGCTCATGTCGGCACCAATGATGTGTGTCGCTATGGATCGGAGGAAATCCTCTCTGGCTTCCGGCGGCTATCTGATTTGGTGAATACTGCCAGTCTCGCTAGCGGGATGAAAGCAGAGCTCACCATCTGCAGCATCGTCGACAGGACTGACTGCGGACCTTTGGTACAGAGCCGAGTGGAGGGTCTGAATCAGAGGCTGAGACGTTTCTGCGACCGTGTGGGCTGCAGATTCCTCGACTTGCGCCATAGGGTGGTGGGGTTTCGGGTTCCGCTGGATAGGTCAGGAGTCCACTACACGCAACATGCGGCTACACGGGTAGCAGGGGTTGTGTGGCGTGGGCTGGGCGGTTTTTTAGGTTAGATGGCCTTGGGCAAGTACAGAAAGGGCAACAGCCTCAACGGGTGCGGGGCAAAGTCAGGACATGCGGGGACCAAGCAGCAATCGGTATTGTAATTGTCAACTGTCGAAGCTGCGTTGGTAAAGTACCGGAACTTCAAGCGCTGATAGAAAGCACCGAAGCTGAAATCGTTATAGGTACAGAAAGCTGGCTTAAGCCAGAGATAAATTCTGCCGAAATTTTTACAAAGGTACAGACGGTGTTTAGAAAGGATAGATTGCATGCAACCGGTGGTGGAGTGTTCATCGCTGTTAGTAGTAGTTTATCCTGTAGTGAAGTAGAAGTGGATAGTTCCTGTGAATTATTATGGGTGGAGGTTACACTAAACAACCGAACTAGGTTAATAATTGGCTCCTTTTACCGACCTCCCGACTCAGCAGCATTAGTGGCAGAACAACTGAGAGAAAATTTGGAATACATTTCACATAAATTTTCTCAGCATGTTATAGTCTTAGGTGGAGATTTCAATTTACCAGATATAGACTGGGACACTCAGATGTTTAGGACGGGTGGTAGGGACAGAGCATCGAGTGACATTATACTGAGTGCACTATCCGAAAATTACCTCGAGCAATTAAACAGAGAACCGACTCGTGGAGATAAGATATTGGACCTACTGATAACAAACAGACCCGAACTTTTCGAATCTGTATGTACAGAACAGGGAATCAGTGATCATAAGGCCGTTGCAGCATCCCTGAATATGGAAGTTAATAGGAATATAAAAAAAAAGGGAGGAAGGTTTATCTGTTTAGCAAGAGTAATAGAAGGCAGATTTCAGACTACCTAACAGATCAAAACGAAAATTTCTGTTCCGACACTGACAATGTTGAGTGTTTATGGAAAAAGTTCAAGGCAATCGTAAAATGCGTTTTAGACAGGTACGTGCCGAGTAAAACTGTGAGGGACGGGAAAAACCCACCGTGGTACAACAACAAAGTTAGGAAACTACTGCGAAAGCAAAGAGAGCTCCACTCCAAGTTTAAACGCAGCCAAAACCTCTCAGACAAACAGAAGCTAAACGATGTCAAAGTTAGCGTAAGGAGGGCTATGCGTGAAGCGTTCATTGAATTCGAAAGTAAAATTCTATGTACCGACTTGACAGAAAATCCTAGGAAGTTCTGGTCTTACATTAAATCAGTAAGTGGCTCGAAACAGCATATCCAGACACTACGGGATGATGATGGCATTGAAACAGAGGATGACACGCGTAAAGCTGAAATACTAAACACCTTTTTCCAAAGCTGTTTCACAGAGGAAGACCGCACTGCAGTTCCTTCTCTAAATCCTCGCACAAACGAAAAAATGGCTGACATCGAAATAAGTGTCCAAGGAATAGAAAAGCAACTGGAATCACTCAATAGAGGAAAGTCCACTGGACCTGACGGGATACCAATTCGATTCTACACAGAGTACGCGAAAGAACTTGCCCCCCTTCTAACAGCCGTGTACCGCAAGTCTCTAGAGGAACGGAGGGTTCCAAATGATTGGAAAAGAGCACAGATAGTCCCAGTCTTCAAGAAGGGTCGTCGAGCAGATGCGCAAAACTATAGACCTATATCTCTTACGTCGATCTCTTGTAGAATTTTAGAACATGTTTTTTGCTCGCGTATCATGTCATTTCTGGAAACCCAGAATCTACTATGTAGGAATCAACATGGATTCCGGAAACAGCGATCGTGTGAGACCCAACTCGCCTTATTTGTTCATGAGACCCAGAAAATATTAGATACAGGCTCCCAGGTAGATGCTATTTTTCTTGACTTCCGGAAGCCGTTCGATACAGTTCCGCACTGTCGCCTGATAAACAAAGTAAGAGCCTACGGAATATCAGACCAGCTGTGTGGCTGGATTGAAGAGTTTTTAGCAAACAGAACACAGCATGTTGTTATCAATGGAGAGACGTCTACAGACGTTAAAGTAACCTCTGGCGTGCCACAGGGGAGTGTTATGGGACCATTGCTTTTCACAATATATATAAATGACTTAGTAGATAGTGTCGGAAGTTCCATGCGGCTTTTCGCGGATGATGCTGTAGTATACAGAGACGTTGCAGTATTAGAAAATTGCAGCGAAATGCAGGAAGATCTGCAGCGGATAGACACTTGGTGCAGAGAGTGGCAACTGACCCTTAACATAGACAAATGTAATGTATTGCGAATACATAGAAAGAAGGATCCTTTATTGTATGATTATATGATAGCGGAACAAACACTGGTAGCAGTTACTTCTGTAAAATATTTGGGAGTATGCGTGCAGAACGATTTGAAGTGGAATGATCATATAAAATTAATTGTTGGTAAGGTGGGTACAAGGTTGAGATTCATTGGGAGAGTCCTTAGAAAATGTAGTCCATCAACAAAGGAGGTGGCTTACAAAACACTCGTTCGATCTATACTTGAGTATTGCTCATGAGTGTGGGATCCGTACCATGTCGGGTTGACAGAGGAGATAGAGAAGATCCAAAGAAGAGCGGCGCGTTTCGTCACAGGGTTATTTGGTAAGCGTGATAGCGTTACGGAGATGTTTAACAAACTCAAGTGGCAGACTCTGCAAGAGAGGCGCTCTGCATCGCGGTGTAGCTTGCTCGCCAGGTTTCGAGAGGGTGCGTTTCTGGATGAGGTGTCGAATATATTGCTTCCCCCTACTTATACCTCCCGAGGAGATCACGAATGTAAAATTAGAGAGATTCGAGCGCGCACGGAGGCTTTCCGGCAGTCGTTCTTCCCGCGAACCATACGCGACTGGAACAGATAAGGGAGGTAATGACAGTGGCACGTAAAGTGCCTTCCGCCCACACACCGTTGGGTGGCTTGCGGAGTATAAATGTAGATGTAGATTGTTTTGAAGAGAGACAGTGTCGTGTCCCGAGAGGGAGTGAGATAGACACGCTGCTACGACTCAGGGGTGTCACTTCCGCCAACCTCCTCGACGAGTGAAAGCTGGTGATCTGGAGCGCTGCTTGCGCCAGTCTCCATCGATTGTCATCCCGATCGTTGTGAGTCGATTGTCGATGCCTGCTTGTCTTCTTCGAAGCTTTGGCGGATGGTTGTTTAACTGCAGCGCGCGCGCTCTGCTGGGGGCCTGAGTTCGGGTGTCACCTGTGTGAGCGACAGCGACGTGTTGCGCTGTGGACGTGTGCAGCGTGGCGAGTGGTCGAGTCGGTACGACGGAGGGGCGTGGCCAGCTGCTGCGGCGTGTTTAGTCGTTGGAGTGCAGATCCACTGCCGACGGTGATTGGGATTTTCTTGAGATTTGATGGCCAAATTTCGTTCGCGTCTGTTACACGTTACTGTAAGTGAATGAACTGGAGTCGACGAATTGTTCCTTGGTGGGTTCTGTTCACGTTAATTGAGTATCCGAGTACGTTGAAAAATATCTTGATTGTTTCAGTTACTTTTCAATGTATTTGGTCTGGACGCCTGATATGTGGACGGCATTTAAAGGAGTGCTAGTTACGCACAACAAATAGACATGAAAAGTGGCTCTGAGCACTATGCGACTTCTGAGGTAATCAGTCGCCTGTAACTACTTAAACCTAACTAACCTAAGGACATCACACGCATCCATGCCGGAGGCAGTATTCGAACCTGCGACCGTAGCGCTCGCTCGGCTCCAGTCTGTAGCGCCTAGAACCGCACGGCCACTCCCGCCGGCAAATAGACATGAAACCGTGCTTAATGCGTAGCTAGATATCATAACAAGTAGTGCGTAAATCTGTGAATGGCGTTCGACAGCGGGCCGAAATAATTTTCCCTATTTCCTTTTTCTATGTTATTATGTTATTTGTTTGTTCTAGAGAATTGGATAACCAAATTTTAAGAGCCCTTACTGGGCAAGTGGTCAGGTTGGTTAGTTCTGCTTGGGTTCATTTTGTGCCGCTTATAATTAAAGGTTTATTTATAACCAGTTGGGCCGATATGTTTCGTGTATCTGATGCGTCAGAATGTCGTCTGCCGCTGATGTGTTTATGTTTCAGATAGTTGGGAGTGGTCGACATGAGCAAACTCCGATCGGGGTATCACGGTCGAGGAAGCAAATTTAAGGACCTGGATGGGTGTCTATGGGTACGTTATTAGTGTCCTGAAATTCCATCTCTCCGGTGGAGCGATGTGCTTTTCCGGGAGTTTAATTGTAGCTCAAGGTTGAGTATAGTTGTACTTCACCTTCTGGTCCGCGAATCTCCTGTATCTGCTAGAACCTTTCGGTCTGCTCGCCTCCATCACTAATTGTCAACGTAGAATTGAAACGAACCCATTTTAAGACTATGTAATATGCTATTACTATGTTTTGTGGATGAAATGTATGTGAACCTCGTACCTGTAAGTAATACTAAAGAGAAGCCTAGTTGAGTGTATTAATCTGATAATACATTTAATTTGTTAGAATTGCTTAAGATCGGTCCACAGAAGATGGCTTGGTTGTTGGAAGTAGTTTTAGAATTCGATATGAGTTTTGCGAAAGCCAGGGTCTATGTAAGTCATGAAGCATGTTTAAAAGGTTTGTGTGATTTAGTTATGTCAGTTAAATTTTATCAATGGTTGTTTTATGAACGTTGTTTTAATTAGTGAAAATTGGTTGAGTAAATTTTGAAAGATCTGTGTCTATTGGACTTAAATGCATTAATGTTTTAATCTGAGTCCTGCTGGTGGTTCGGTAGGGCAGGTGCCTTTTATTATAATCGTTGTTACTGTTAATTTCATTAAGAGCATGTGTTTGTAATAAAGAAGTGTATGGCAACTAAAATCTGGTTATGTGTTTAATTTCGATGTGTCGAAAGGAATAACACATCAGTAGGCGTCGGCAACTTCCGGAACTCCAACAGCTGGAAGAATCAAGCTATGAGGAAGTGCAGAGTACGAAACTCGGTGAGTTTCCGTTAGGGAAGCAGGGTATAAAACACAAGTTGCCCCTCATCTGACAAATGATGAGTCTTACAGGCTAGT
Organism: Schistocerca americana; assembly: GCF_021461395.2. Taxonomy (NCBI): domain Eukaryota; kingdom Metazoa; phylum Arthropoda; class Insecta; order Orthoptera; family Acrididae; genus Schistocerca; species Schistocerca americana. The sequence goes on from NC_060121.1 coordinate 984,684,898, forward strand.
TAGTCCCACAATCAATCAAATTCATATCTACTGAATCTATGTCTATAAGTACTACGGAGCCAAGACCAGCTAACAATTCTAAGCCCCGTGTCTGGCGCAGAACGACACAGAGTCTGCGTCGCTATACATCGAACTTGTCGACACCTTACTGGGTCCCCATGAGCCCTTATTTATAAGGCTCGTATGTCGTCACAGGGTGGCTTCTAGAACATTCTATGACGCACTAGGTGAGGCTAGTCACGTATTCAGTATACTTCCATTTTCACATAAGGTGAGGTGGGGAAACTTCCCCTGGCGTGGCCTGGCTCTGCAGACTGTGCTTAGCACGTAGCGCTGTTTGTTCCCCGGCGCCACTTTGTCGACAATGGCTATTACCGCTTCTCAAATATTGAGGCAACGCTTCCTCCCTGGCGCTGCCTCATAGCTGCCTCAGCGGTATAATTCTTAAGTGATGTAATTCATATGATTTGCGGGATTAAGATTCGCAACAACATAACACGATGAGAAATGCGTAAGTAATTATTTCGGCGTTGAATGTTCTTCATTGTATTTCAGTGTTGTTAGAATTTGCACTGTGGGGCACATTGGGCTGATCAAAACCGGGCCAAACCGATTTCGCCCCACACTTTAAATAATAATAATAGATTGGTGTTTCTTATGCGTTTCCTACTAGTACTTTTACCTGACAGAACTACAACTTAAATTTTTTATTCAATAGTTTTAAATTGGAATATTTAAAAGTGTTAAGAAACAAAATAGCAAAAATTTTGTGATTAATTTATTTTAAATGTATCATATATACAAAATCATGATAATACATTCCCATGACTTTTTTTTTCTTGTAAGAAGCCATGCTGAGCGACCAAGTAGGGAAGACCGACAAGCAGAATTGGTTCATCAATTCCATCATCTAGGTGTTCTGCCCCATAAATCGCAGTCTTTGGTTAGCTTTCCGTGCTTCCTGTCATCATGTAGATGTAGACGTGCTCACAGAAGTTAATGATGCCTGCTGTTACAGAAGTTATGGACTTGAGGATCTGATACAAGTGAGGTGTTCATTATATTCTACAAACGACCGTTGGAAACAAAGTGAATAAAGAAAGTAGTATACCTTAGCTGTCAGCTTAAAATTGGCTTGCAGTACATCCCATAATATTTACACACGAAGAAGACTTACAGGTAGTCGACTACTTGTTATTGTAAGATGTAAGGTTATTTGGAGCTGCTTCGTATGAGCTAAGAAAACTACTTTATGAACTGCCAGACAGAATAGTATCGAACATTCTTTTAACAGGGACAAGAGGATTACAAATTTCTCAAGAGACATCCGAAACTTTCTCTACATACACCTGAAAAAGTTTCTCTGGCGAGGATAAGGGGCTTTGATAAAGTATCTGCACACGAGTTTTTTAATTTGTGGTAGTCATATATGTAATTGCAGACTTTCTCTGCGTAGTTAAATGATAAAATCTTCTAGAGTGATGAGACTAGAGGTGGCGAGGTCTTGTCGCCGCGTTTCAATGAGTTTCGCACCCACCATCTTCAGGCGATGATTGAAACGATGCGAGAAGACGACGCCACCACTGGGACGGTCACCCAATAACATTTTATAATCTGCTCAAGTAAATTTACAAAAAAAAAAGAAAAATAAATAAACATAAAATTCAGATCACTAACATTTATTATACAGATGACTTGGAATACTCACAGCCCCAAACAAGTCACCCAAAGTCTTGGCCCTAAGAGGCAAAAAACAAGTGGGTTGAAAATCTTATTCTTGGCGAGGGCTTTACTTAGGCTTGTTTAAACCGGGAACTGGACCCTGATGACAGATATGAGTACGCCATTCAATGCTATTTCAATTCGAACACAGAGTTCAGTCACAGTGGCGGACGAGTACTGGCGTTTCACGCTCTCGGCAACTCATGATCGATGTTTTCAATGTGTGTCTGTAGAACGTGCTGGGTATGTGAACAGTCAGAAACTCTCTGCATTGAGGAAGATCAGAACAGCTCGGACAGTATGCGGCCTTGCGTTATCTTGATGAAAGATAAGCTCGCGGAAACCTTCAATATGATGCGCAACCGCCGACCTCAGCTCGTCAGAAATGTGACGCCTGCTGCCCGAACTACTGGCTGTGCGAACCAGAGGTGATGTTGCGTACCCAATGATACTCGATTCCATCACGCGAGGTAATGGGTCCGTATGTCCGCGAAGAATGCAGTCTGGCAGCATTCGTTCTTCTGCAGGCCACCGTACACGGATATGCCCATTGTCGTTTACGCCGAACAGGAATTCGTCTGTATCCAGTGTTGTAACAGAGCGAGGTGGTGCAGTAGTTAGCACACTGGACTGTCATTCGGAAGGACGACGGTTCAATCCCGCGTCCGGCGTTCCTGATTTAGGTTTTCCGTGGTTTCCCTAAATCGCTCCAGGAAAATGGCGGGATGGTTTCTTTGAAAGGGCACGGACGACTTCCTTCCCTAATCCGATGAGACCCATGACCTCTCTGTTTGCTTTCTGCCCCCAAAGAACCCAACCAACCCAGTGTTGTAGTAGGTGCATCACTGTCGGTGTTTCTCTGCTGTCCTGCCAACGGAAACAACATAAACAGTCCCCTCGCTGGCCGTCCATGGTTCCCCAGACGTTGCCACACAGCCGTTGTGGATGGACAGTTGTCTTCCTATGAACAAGTCCGTTTCCTGACTCTAGTTATTGATGGGCTGTAAACAATTTACGGCCAAGCGGACAATATGTCTGTCCTCTCGGACGTTATTCGCGCAGGGCTGTTAAGATCCTGCATGACATCTACATCTACATCCATACTCCGCAATCCACCTGACGGTGTGTGGCGGAGGGTACCTTGAGTACCTCTATCGGTTCTCCCTTCTATTCCAGTCTCGTATTGTTCGTGGAAAGAAGGATTGTCGGTATGCTTCTGTATGGGCTCTAATCTCTCTGATTTTATCCTCATGGTCTCTTCGCGAGATATACGTAGGAGGGAGCAATATACTGCTTGACTCTTCGGTGAAGGTGTGTTCTCGAAACTTTAACAAAAGCCCGTACCGAGCTACTGAGCGTCTCTCCTGCAGAGTCTTCCACTGGAGTTTATCTATCATCTCCCTAACGCTTTCGCGATTACTAAATGATCCTGTAACGAAGCGCGCTGCTCTCCGTTGGGTCTTCTCTATCTCTTCTATCAACCCCATCTGGTACGGATCCCACACTGCTGAGCAGTATTCGAGCAGTGGGCGAACAAGCGTACTGTAACCTACTTCCTTTGTTTTGGGATTGCATTTCGTTAGGATTCTTGCGATGAATTTCAGTCTGGCATCTGCTTTACCGACGATCAACTTGATATGATCATTCCATTTTAAATCACTCCTAATGCGTATCCCCAGACAATTTATGGAATTAACTGCTTCCAGTTGCTGACCTGCTATATCGTAGCTAAATGAAAATTCTGGCCCTGCGATGCAGGACGTATCAGATATTAAGCTGAATACTGCACTCCTCAACCCATCGATTCTGCACTACTGAGAAAAAAAGTTGCAGAACCGTCAACGATTGTGACCAGTGACACCATGGTACAGTACGTGCTTACTGTGAGGTTGTGCTACAAGTGATTCAGTTGTCAGTGTCATCGGCAATAAGACAGCGGTCAGGAAGCTTCTCTGAGCGTCCTCTGGTTTTGCCTCTGCAGGCGGTAACTGTGCTGAGTTTATGGAAGAATAATGTGTGTGCAATATTCATGCTCCACCGACGAGTAAGCACCCCTGGTGAACAGCTTCGCGTGCCTGCAGGAAGATGGATGGAAGTAGAGACGGATTGCTGCACATGTTGGCCACAATGTATTGGTAGAGTGTCGCTGCTTTCAGCAGTGGTCCGAGGGAGATTCTCGCATCTGTAGACCATCCTTTGGACGCCCGAGTAGAATAGACGCACCTGAGGATCGAGACACTGTATGAGCAACAGTGGCCGACGGAACATCTTTCCAGGAAGAAATCTGGACACACGTTTCATCTGCAGTGTCAGCAAGAACCTGTTTGCAGCAGGATGAAGATCGTGTTTGCCTCTGGCCAGATAACCGTTGACGCCATGACACCGCCAAGCGTGGCTACTCTGGTGTCGTGAAAGAACTGACTGGAGAGTGAAATGGCACCCTGTTGTCTTCACTATGAGAGCAGATGATATCTGTATTGGTATTCCTGGGCATTTTGACTTTATGGCGCGACGCAGTTACTCCACAGTGTCGTTATAGCGATCACAAGAAGAATCCTGTTGCACGATAACGCCGCCCCCTCCCCCCTCCCCGCCCCCTTCCCCCCCTCGCCGCCCCCCTTACCCCTTACCCCCCTCCCCCCCCCCCCCCCCCGACACCAGTCGGACGTAGGCTATGCGTCAACAGTTTGGTTGGGAAACACTGCAACATCATCCGTACAGAACGGATCTATCACCATCTGATTTTCACATATTTGCCGACCTGAAGTAAACATTATGTCGATTTTAGTCGGACGAGGAAGTGCAAGAATGGTTGCGGTTGTGGATCCCTCAGCGGCCGACTGCGCTCTACAGAACAGGAATTGATCGTCTAGTCTGCCAGTGGGATAAATGTCTCAACGCGTGTGGTGATTATATCTGAAGAGAAACATTTCATGGTCTCGTTGTGGAGGATGTTCGGTTATCAGTTCCTGCTCCTTATACTTACGCAGAGACACAGAGATTTACACAGGATAGACTAGAATTCCGTCAGTACCTCTCCTAACTTCGAAACAGCATCAGAGTTCGAACTTAGGACGTGAATAACATCGGTATTCGAGGTGAAAGTTTCCAAAAACATAATCGTCCGCTAATAGTGAATGGCAATGTTGCCAGCACGCCATTCTTTCACTGACTCACACATACGGGGTGAAAATTACTTAAACCGACAAAATCTGAGAAGTTGCACGGGACATCAGAAACAAATATTTCTCTCTAATCCAATAACTTCCTGTGAGCATGATTTAAACCACTAGAGCGTATATTGACTCTTCAGTTGTAATGACTAACTTGTTGTTGTAACGGTTCCTGTTCGCTCTTCAGTTGTGTTAGATGTTTCACGTTCCCATTTACTTCTACGTTTTGACCCAGCACAGTACTTATTAATAGAGCGAGACAACTGAAGCGAGAACATTGATATGGTTGGTTCTTACTACATAGCCATGGGGTGTTCAGCATCCAAAACTGACATGTCTGGAGAAGGTTTAATCCACTTGCCGCACTTAATCCCACGCATCAAGTGTGGTTCTACGTGAACGTGTGGGCGGCTGTTATTCGTGACTGCCTAATTGGGCAATATCTCCTGTCTAGTCCATTAAAGGGCATTACAATTTCCTTGCCAGAGCATTGCCAGGATTGGTAGATGATGTGCCACTCATCATAAGACAGTACTCTTCGTTCCATCACATAGGGGCGCCGGCACATTTCAGGTGTCATGTACCCCGGTTCTTGACCTGAAGGTACAGCAAAGTGTATTGGTAGAGGTGGTCCTGTACCGTGGCGTAGTCGATCCCCTGATTGCACTACCTTTCTGTGTGGGAAGAGATGTGCAACCTTGTGTACAAAACCCTTGTTGAATCAGAAGAGGATCCGGTTGTCCGGATAGTAGCAGCAGCAGGAGAAATTAAGGAGAATACTGTAATCTTTGACTGTGTTGAACAGAACATGACCCCTCGGTGTAGCCTTTGTTTACAAGTCAATGGTGGCTTTCTTAAACAGCTTCTGTAATTGAAGAAAATCTGTTGTGTTAATGTTGTTGTCTCTTGGTAGTCAGGAATTAATAATTGTTTATGTTGAAACGTTCTCCTTGAAAAACTAAGAATGACTGTGCTGGTAAACTTCTACGTTATTTGATTTTCAAACAGCTGAGCAAAACCGAACGTACTCAGACAGTTCTCTCTTTACTTATTCTTATCATTTCTATACTGACACACAATATTTTAGAGCAACGCAATCTGACTTTCAATAATCCCTACAAAAGAACAGCCCCGATTAACAATAACTTATACCTTTCATGAATCACTTACCTCACAAAAATCTCTGTTACTCGAACTACTGCAATAAAGCGAGCGTCAATACTACCACTTAAATAAAAGATTCTAACTACTGAAGGCATTAACTACTAATAGACACAGTTATCAAATGAAAGATTTTGATAGAGAACAAACAATCAATTTACCTTAATAGTGCTCAAAAGTCATTATACATATTTGTGACATCCAATTAAACAAATTTCCTTTTTCCAGATCGTCCGCTCATAGTAACCTCTCAGAACTCTGACATCTCTCTCTCCACACCACCACTGCTGGCGGCTCACCTCCAACTGCCAAACGCTACGCGCTGTTCACATCCAGCTGCCCAACACTACAATGGCGAGTATTCCAACAACGAGTCCAACGGGCCACAGACTGCACACAGCACAGTCAACGATTTTCATACACAGCACTACGTGGCGTTACCAACTTAAAAACCTAAACTGCCTACTTAAAACATTACTTTTTGTATACTGTAAGTAAGATTTGATGTCCTCGTAAAATAGTGCTAACAGAAAACATATAAGAAAAAAGTATCTTCAGTATTTCACACAACGTCCCAGAGTTTGTTGGTTTAATTAATTTTCATTCAGAGAAAACTCTTTCTACGGGTTTAAAAAACTTTCTGAGGAGAATTTGACACGAGAAAAAAAAAAAAAAATGTTTTTGTGTCCCGTCCAACCTCCCAAAGTTTGTCGGTTTGAATGATTTTCTGCTGGCCGGTGTGACCGAGCGGTTCTAGGCGCTTCAGTCTGCAACCGCGCGATCGTTACAGTCGCAGGTTCGAATCCTGCCTTGGGCATGGATGTGTGTGATGTCGTTAGGTTAGTTAGGTCTAAGTAGTTCTAAAGTTCTAGGGGAGTAATGACCTCAGATGTTAAGTCCCATAGTGCTCAGAGCCATTTGAACCATTTGAATGATTTTCACCCTGTATACAGAGCGGTTCCATGATGAATTTACACATTCAGGGACGATAGAGGAAGGTAAATGTATGAATTTTAGGTAAGCGACCCTGGTCTGGAAACGATCGAGTCGAAGTTTTGGTTCTGATACCTCTGACAATGGAATGCAGTTACCGTTGCTGTTGTTGCTAAGACTGTAAGGTAGGCAACTGTCAGAGGTCATAGTGAACATGGGCTCTAAAACGCATACCTTAAAAGCTATGTGCACTCCTTTATCTCCGCTACTATGAAACTCATCTCTTCCTCTGAACAAGTGGCCAGAGTTTTTAAGGTATGCATTTTAGAGCGCGTAGTACTGGACATTTTTTCCTGCTTTGGTCAGTACTACCTCTTCCATGAATGTCGAAATCAAAGAGCTTTCAATAGAAGAGATTTGTTTCACATTATCGAAGATGAACAAGTTCTTATATCTGTTACGGAGTGCACTTTAGATACCATATATATTAAGCATTTGTTTCCTGTTTTGGTCCTACCTTATGATCTTAGTTCTCATACCTGTTACGGTGTGCACTTTAGACACCATCCTGTTACGGTGTGCACTTTAGATACCATGTTTATTAAACATTTGTTTTTTGTTTTGGTCCTACCTTATGATCTTAGTTCTCATACCTGTTACGGTGTGCACTTTAGACACCATCCTGTTACGGTGTGCACTTTAGATACCATGTTTATTAAACATTTGTTTTTTGTTTTGGTCCTACCTTATGATCTTAGTTCTCATACCTGTTACGGTGTGCACTTTAGACACCATCCTGTTACGGTGTGCACTTTAGATACCATGTTTATTAAACATTTGTTTCCTGTTTTGGTCCTACCTTATGATCTTATTTCTTATACCTGTTACGGTGTGCACTTTAGATACCATGTTTATTAAACATTTGTTTCTTGTTTTGGTCCTACCTTATGGTCTTATTTCTCATACCTGTTACGGTGTGCACTTTAGACACCATCCTGTTACGGTGTGCACTTTAGATACCATGTTTATCAAACATTTGTTTCTTGTTTTGGTCCTACCTTATGATTTTAGCAACAACAGTATCGGTACCAGTGCTTATATTCCACCGTCACAGGCAACAGAACGATTTTTCCTTATGGCTTTCGAGCTGGCCGTTTGCGGACCAGGTTACCTTACCTCAGATTTATAGAGTTACCCTTCTCCAACATCCCTGGAAGTGTACAACATCATCACGATATCATCTTGTGCGTCGCATAATTAGTATGAAAATCATCGGTCTCGGGAATGAAACTTTCACTCTGAAGCAGAGTGTGCGCTGTTTTGTAATACCTACCAGATTAAAACAGTGTACCTGACCGCTGTTCGACCCTGGAACCTTTCCTTTTACGCTCAATTGTTTTCCCTACTGAGCTAACCACGCACGACTGAAGACCCGCCTTCAAGGCTTTACTTGGAACAGTATCTCTCTCGTACTTTCCAAACTTCTCAGAAGTTCTCCTGATTTCCTTGGTAGAGTAGCACTCCATTGTACGCCAAAGTCTTGGTTCTGGGTTCGACTTATGGCCTGGCATGCAGTTTTAATTTGACAGGACGTTTCAGAATACTTCTCATTTTTATTTCCGATTACCGTTAAGACAATAAAATATGTCACAGTGGCTCCATTATCGTGCAAGATATCAAGTTGCCAACGCTCATATACAGTATTAGTGAAACCGCCGATGCTTCACAATTGCTGAGTATGTACGGGAACTCGATATGCGTCCTAATCGCATTCTCCTCCCTCTCTCTGACTGTCTCCTTCTCACCCCTCTTTCTCCATCACCTCCCCCTCCCTCTACACCTGTTGATCAGCTGCTCCCCGTCTCCCTGTCCAACCCCTCCTCCTAACCCTCTCTCTAGGTTACGTCATCACCCGGTCTCTGTCCAAGTCCTCCTTCCACCTCTCAATGTCCATTTATTGTCGCTCCCCCACCCCCCTCTCTGTCCAACTCCTTTCCCCCCCTCTCTGACCTTCAACCTTGTTTACCGCTATTGCAAACTAAATCTTAATTGGGAATTGAAGTTGCTTAAAGTGAATGAGTAAATCCGGAGGGACTTTTGATATATGGAGTGTAAGAGAGATCTCACCGGCTGTTGGACCTGTGAGGATAATAGCTTCACTGACAGCATTTTGCACATTTCTAATCTGTGAATGCGCAGGATTACAAAGTTAGCCATAAATACAACTGTCTTGTTTTCTGCTAAAATCGACTGCGGGGAAGAAAACAAAACAGCTCATTGTTGTGTGGGCAACTTTTCTGTAAATTTATATACACGGAGAGAGAGAGAGAATACGTAATGGGATAATAGATTTGTAAAACGGTTTAAATGCTCTGCTGTCGTAGTTAAAGCTCACTACGACAAGGAAAACGAAACCACACATTTTCACAGCATAGCACTTCGTTTGTCGAAGGCAATTTTAACGGAAAACCTGTACTTTTTTATTTATATATATATATAGCCTGTGTCCGTCTGGCTCTTCATTTTTGTATTGTGTAAAAATTTGAAGGACATCGGTCACGAACTTTTCGAGATTTTTGGCTAACAGCATTTCCCTATATGTCGCCGAAACGTTTGTTAGGGTATTGTGCAAATATCTGACGTTCATCGCTCAAGGATTTATCGAGATTTTAGTAAATTTCCCCTTTATGTATTACATAAAAATTTATTAATCATTGTACATTTGTGTAGAGGCACAGTCATACAAAACTTTATGAAAGATGTAAGTGCCATTTGACTAACATGTATTTTCGATTATATAAACCAAATCTGTCAAAAGTAAATGCGAGGACATTTGTGCAATAGGCTAACTTACTAGCAACTAGCATGACTTCCTCACTTGATACGGTTGTGGAAAAAAATAGATGACCAAATAACAGATGTTCTAATCATGTCTAATGGTTTTTAATAATTGTAATAACTGATAATGGCCCAAGGCTGAAATCTAGATTATGGAATAAAACCTGTTCTACATCAAATGGCGGTTATACCCTTCAAAAAAAACGTGTTAATGCACTACATATATTTAAAAATATGTAGCCTATGTTCCTCCGATGTTTGTTACACTAACGTTTAAAAATATGCACTAAGCCGGTCGAGAACGTTTCGAGATATTTGGTGACAACGTTAAACAGCTTCTTGTCTTATACAGTAGTATAGATATTCAAAAAATCTAACCCAGCAGAGATCCTGTTTCGCTTTATTGAACTAGAGACCTTATGACATATTTATAGCAGGCCACAGATTGTGTGTTCGGAGGACGGAGAAACTGTTGATGTAAGCCACTTGGTAAATGGCAGACTGTCATGGCCTGTGGACTGGAGAAAGGTATCTATCGAAAGCTGACGAATGACCGTGACACAACCAACGAATGACAAGACCTCAGGACGCCCATGCTTCATTCGCGGAGGTGGGCGTCGGAGTTCAGTCGCCATAGAGAAGCGGAATAGGCGACAATCTCTGGCGCAACACCAAGCCGAACCCAGTCCTGGCAACTGCTGGAATATTTCGGAGAACCGACAGTGAGTTCAGAGACGCATTACCAGAGCGGTTTCACTGTGCACGATAATAATCCAGTGACGTCTTCTGTTTCGACCGAAGCTACCTGTTACATACATACTCACACATGAAGCCATTATCATATGTTCGTAGCCATACGTCCACTTTTGTCATCTGAGAATAAGCCAGGGTTTGATATCTAATAATAAAATAAAATACAATCATTTTATAGATTGTTATCAACTTTACACCAGATTATGCGGGATGCCCAGCGAAGGAGTCTGTGATTACAATATTATCGAAAACTAGTATCATAAACGAATACGAAGAAAGGTATGTTTATTGTGAAAGTTGTAAGAATTTTATATAGAAATTTCGAAATTTCAGAAAAGCTGCTAACAGATGTTGTGCAGCTCGTCCAGTATCAGTTTGCATATGTAAACTCGTCGCAGTATTTGCTATCACAGCACAACCTTTTCGATATGATACACCACTCGCGGTGTGGATGTGGTTCAATCGAGCAATGAAATTTGCCATCACGTGATGTAGTGTCTCAACGGAAATGGATTCAGATGCCACACAGATCGCCGACTCGAGCTTGCCTAGCGTGACAGGAGGACAGTGTCATTAAATTTGCCCCACAAAGAGTATACAAAAGGTGTCAGATCGGTCGAATATGGAGGTATTGCCATCCCTGTTTCAGTACCTTTCGAATACTCCAATGGAATGACTATATTCCCGAGGTATTCATCGAGAAAACAAAACATCTGTTCGGTACGATGTGGTCTGGCCCCATTTTTCGTGAACTACTCGGTTCCTGGTCGATCCTCCAACGCTAGCCGCGTGGCAACAAATTGTTCCAAAACTTCAAGTTCAGTGATTGTTTGTCGTACGAGAAGAAAGGCCAATAATGCCTCTGATGCATACCTCTACCCAAACATTTACTGCGAGAGAATGCGCTGGTTTTTCTTGTACCCTGGTACATGACCGAAGAGATTTTCTGACGTTGATAGATGTTGTAGTCTAAAAATGAGAGCAGAAAACGAACGTGAACCTGATATCAGTAAAAGCTACAGAGAAGGCCGCGATTTAAATGAAGATTGGTTTTGAAAGGAGCTAAAATGAGACAAAAGTTGAACGAACATGGCTAGGCTTCAATGAGAGCAGCAATGCTTTATATTGTGTACTCTATTTTCTCACTTAGTTCAGATGCAGAGTCGAAATCATTCTTAGATAAAGAGGGAGGGATGGTTAATTTTAAAAGTGTTAACGACAAATTGTCTGCCCATTAAAAAACACCAAACCATAAGCCTCATTTTTCATCGTGGAGGGCTATGGACTCTTCTCTTGTAAACGGGAGCATTGATAGAGAGCTAGAAGGTAATACTGTATAAAAAAAAGGAGAATCTCATTGGGGATCAGTGTTGCATTGTATTTTTGACGCTGTTCGCTTTCTAGCAAAGTAAGGGAGTCCATTTAGAGGAACAAAAGAAGTTGGTGACTTTGGTGATCCAGAGAATGTAAAATTTCTAAATAGTATTGTTCTCATATCGCACTGTGGTGCGTCCCATCGTCAGCATGTTGAACGCCATAAGAAAGGGCAAATTAGTTTGTTTTCAAAAATATGAAAGTTGTATTCCTTGACGTAATTGCTGACAAAATATGACAGGATGTAATTAAAATACTTTAGATACTGAATACCCTTCTTTGATGTTTGACTGAGCTCCAGATATCAGCCACAATTAACACATGACTCAAGTTGTTCGCTATGTCAAGTTTAAATGACTCAAAAGACGTGGAAAGTTCTGTTGACTCTAACTATAGAAGAGTCTACTCCCTTTTGGATTCCATTCAGGTAACACAGACGCTTGGTTTTAGGTTGCCGCGGCCCCCCTTGCGATACTCCGCTACTGTGACAACATAAGAATGCTGTCACCGATATGTGGGTGTTCCATCACTGGTTTTAGCTTGTCTTTTTATCACTTACTTCTAGTAACACGCATATGCTAATTCTCTTATCTAACACACTACAGTTACGATATTCGTTGTACACGTTATTGTTTTCAATTACTGACATCATTAGTAATATACACTTACACTTTTGCTTTAGATTTCAACCATCTCCTTTGAGTATTCGCAGACTCATATCTTTGGTCGTTCTATTTTGAATGTTTCTCCTGTCAATTGGTAGTTGGTGGGTGTTACAGTATTCTACGGAAGCCGCTTCATAGATGTTGGCCACTAATGTGGCCGTGTGTACGATTGGGGTTCACTCCCTCAGCGTAAGTTAAACCATCGGGAACGTTACTCATTATTCAAATTTACTAGGAGCACATGCATCCGACACATCTGCCAGACCTCAAAATTTTGCGAAGTCTTACAAAGATATGAACCCGTAACATCAAAATTACAGAGCACGAGTAGACGGTCTGGAAGCGCAGAGGAGGTCGAAGTGGTTTACAGCAATTTTGATAAAGTTGTAAGGCTTTGGAAGAAGTTGAAACTTACAACTTGCCAACACCAGAAGCAGAAACTGAGGTAAAATTTATTTTAAAGAATATGAGGAAACTCGAATTCATTGCTTTAACTTGCTTCTGGTACGCTTAAATTTTTTTTTTAAAAATAAGAACATTCGATCAGCTTCTGGAAAGAGAAGAGCTTACTACTGATATAGCTGCTCGAAATATTCAAGTTCTTTTGAGCTTTCTTAAAGCTTCTAGAGACTGCCGTATCTCCGACGCTATTTCTGAAGCCAAAGTTTTAGCAGAAAATAGTGAGATATCAATGGAAGTAAAATGAGCGTTTGGCGTCATTGGCCGGGAGGCCCCTTAAGGGGCTGGTCCGACCGCCTTGGTGCAGGTCTTATAACATTCGACGCCAGATTGGGCGACCTGCGAGCTGGATGAGGATGAAATGATGATGAAGACAACACAACACACAGTCCCTGAGCGGAGAGAATCCCCGACCCAGCCGGGAATCGAACCCAGGCCCCTTAGGAAGGCAGTCCGTCGCGCTGACCATTTTATTTTTATTTTTATTTTATTTATTTATTTATTTTTTGCTCGTTGTTGATCGTTGTGTTTGGTCGTTGCGGACGTCACATTACATCCGTTCAAGTTCGTTTGTTGATCCTTCCACTCAGTTTTTTTATTGCAAAGACCAAGTTGTCGGGGCAGACATGAGACATCAATGGAATAATCAGAAAAAAAGGTCAGAGAAAAGAAAATAGTGGCAGATGAGATTTTTAAGTATTAAATATCAGAACATTCACAGGAAGCTTTGTTCACGATATCCCTGTTAGAAATAATTGACAAAGTGATAATGGAGCTGAGTACAAGTCTTGAGGCACTGGAGATCAGCAATGCAAAGTCTAGTTTTTTTATGGCGTCCAAACTCAAGAAAATGGAAGTGGTGGACTTAAAGGCCAAATCAGCGGAAGTGGCAGATACCTACGTAGATTAATATAACAAGGAAGAATTTATTTTTGATGTTGAAATTTTCAAACAACATGCGCTGGGAACAGAGAGAGACTTGCAATGCGTCACTGCAGCATCCACATTAAGTTTAGTTTATAAAAATAAATTGTAAGAGGATATCCCAACTTTACTACAGCTTTAAAACTTTTTCTTATCACCGCATTATCTGTTTCTTTCAGAGACAGGAGTTTCTGAAAGCTGAAACTAATTAAAAACTGGTGACCACGAGTGTTCAACAAAGGTTAACAAATCCAAGTATGATCTCTTTAGAGCACAAACGAGCTGATTCCATAAAGTATGATGAGATTATAAACATGTTTGCTACAAAAAACCTCAAAAAGTGAAATATTTTATTTTTTATTTGCACAGTGAGTGATTATGTCTTACTTTTTTGGCAATTTTAAAAACGTTTTTTATTTTAACTTTGACATTAATTCAGTGAATAAAATACTTTTATGTTGTGGCATGGTGATATTTATTTAGAAATAGACTAGCTAAATTACTGTTATAAAACTGTTAATTTTTACGGCGGGGGGGGGGGGGGGGGGGGGGGAGGAGGAAGGAAAGAAGGGGCGCAAATTTAAGCTTGTCCCCCTTGGAAAAATCCTAGTTCCTGTCTGACCATGTTGATTGAAAAGCCCACCACTTGTGAGATTATATTTGAAATGCGTTTTCTGAATGCAAAGAACACTAAACCAGAAGATATTCGTCGAAAAATTTGCGATATTTATGGGAAAAAATGCGATGAGTGATTCAAAAAAATGGCTCTGAGCACTATGGGACTTAACATCAGAGGTCATCAGTCCCCTAGAACTTAAACCTAACTAACCTAAGGACATCACACACATACATGCCCGAGGCAGGATTCGAAATTCGAACCTACGACCGCAGCAGTCGTGTGGTTCCGAACTGAAGTGCCTAGAACTGCTCGGCCACCGCGGCCGGCGGATGAGTGGTTCGATGGTAAGAAAATATAACTTACTGTTAAGTGAAGGAGGTGACCAAGTGCACCTAGACGTACAAAGTTTCCTTCCATGTTGGATAATGAAGTATTGGTTCGTGCAGTTGTAGGTCTCGTAAAAGAAAACCGTAATTTTACAGTACCAGAGCTTTCTAAGAACTTCTCGCCAGTTTAATAACTATTTCTTCACGAAAAGGTTGTAGAAAAACTTAATTTTCGCAGACTGTGTGCTCGCTGGGTGCCAAACATTCCTACAGAGCAAACACAAAAACACTTTGCATTAGAGTTTTCAACAAATTACTACAAAAATGGTGATGATTTTCGAAGTAATGGACTGACTGGGTGTGAGACCTGGATCGATTATGACACACTTCAACGGAAACGAGAAGCAGTAGAATGTTGGCACACTGAATCACAGTAAAAATTAAAGATAAGCACATCCTTATAACTTGGAACTTTGGAGTATACACTGCGTTTTACTGGTACATTTTTTACCTGGACGTGAAACAATACACATAAATGTTTACTGTAAGACGCTTGTGAAACTGCGTCTTGCAATACAGAATAAGTGCTGCGGAAATCTCCCAAACGGCCTGGTTTTGATTCATGGCAATGCCCGACTTCACGCTATGCCAATTCTTGCAGGACTTTGCCTGAAGTCAGTGGGGCCACAGCCATAACCTCACCCCTGGCGATTACCGTCCCTTTTTTGCAAGCGACAACTCTCTTTGGTGGCTAAAAACTGAATAACGACGTCGAGTTCAAAGAACATATTACAACATGGTTGAAAATAGTGGCGGCAACTTTCTATGAGGCAGACGCTATGACAAGTGCCTCAGAATGGTGGGACGTGTGTCGAAAGAGAGTTTGAGATTTGTAGCTCCTCCCAACAAATAGTGTCTCTGTATCTGTTGTCGTTTATGAGGACATCATCTCCACCAGTAGGACAATCGCTGACATGGCTGTTATGGGATCAAAACTATGAATGCTTTGGATTGGCGTCTAGATAAGAAGACATTCCAAAGTACAATGAAGTTTTACTCTTAAGAACGAAGACAGGTTTGTTGTGGCTTTCCACGCTTATGTGTTCTGAGGAAACCTCTTCATCCCTGAATTAGTGCTGCGACATGTATCCATTTGAAAAGCGTTTACTGTATGTAAGTTATCCCACTTTCCCACCGCTTGTCATTAACAATTTATAATTCTTTCATGTCTTAGGAAGTGTCATATGGACCTAACCCTTCTTTTAGTGAATGTGTGCCATTAAGGTATTTTCTCCGAAATCGATTTAGTACATATTCATTAGTTGCTCATTCAATCGTCTTCATTCTTCTGTAACCCCACACCTCGATAGTTTCTCTTTTCGCACTTACGTTCTTCGTCCATGTTTCATTTCCATATGAGACTCACTCCACACAAATACTTCCAGAAAATACTTTCTAACACTTAACTTTTATATTCTATTTTAACTTTTTTTATTATTTTTGGAAAAGTTTGTCTTGTTATTGCCAAGCTACGTTTTATAATCTCTTTGCTACTGCACTCATCACTTATTTCATTATCAGTGTAGAAAAGCTCGCCTGAGATTTTCAACGGTTCATTATCTTAGCGGATTCCTACTGTATCATCTGACTTACGGAATGTGGTCGTGAGCTAATTTCCTATGCTTGACCAAGATAAAGTTGCTACGCTTTTCTCAAAAAAATGTTTGTTCAAAGCACACGAAATTTCAAACATGCATAATTTTTCATGTTTTCTTGGAAGTGTATTACTCATATGACAGTAGCATTGTTATTACAGTAGAAATTCGAAAAAAATCTGTGCGATCTAAGAAACTTGCATGTAAAAAAAATTGTCTCAATATTTTTCAAACCTTTTCTTTGATTGCCATAATTCTAGAATGCTTTAATGAAAGTGATGTAATTAATTTCTGTACCACGTTTCATTGACATGGATGTATTGCTTTCAGAGAAAATTTTACCTAAGGCATAAAATGTCATACTTTCGGGAAAATGCATTTAAAGTCTTTGACACTATCTTTTCAACCTACTTTCAAAATTAAAACTCTCAAGTTTCATAGCCGTGATCCTTGAGGTTTTCTGCATCCTCCAGCTTACGTTCAGATGCCCTATTTTGAATTCTGGTCACTTTGCTCAGCAGGATACTTTTCGCAGCCTCTCGCACCCTCAGCTGGTCAAGTGACAGAAGCACATTCTTCATGTTCACGCCAGGTTCTGGTCCCGTATCACTTAAAATTTTCAGATTGCTGGCTGACCCTTCATTGAAACCCAACACTGCATCCATGATATTAGTTTTTAGGGATTCGAGGACCAAAAATACTGTTTAAGACAAGCGTTCCCACACAAAATTATTGATACCTTCCTTAAGATTCTGAATTCTCCCATGGAAGCATTTAGCAAGCACGTTTTTACAGGCTAAGTCTCTACAAATGGGTTTTAGAACGTCTGCTATTGACATTGGAAGGGACGGTTACGTGTACATTCATTACCATTTACACTAGCTCTCTGATGCTTACATCATGATGCGGGGCCCTTTGGACAGAGGGAATGAGAGGGGTCCTCTGCTACCTTTATACTTATGCCTACTGTTAAATTTCATTATCCTGATTTACGATCTGCACAGATAAAATGTAATTATAAACACAATAAGATTACTTTCTAAAATCAAGTACTATTTCAATTCGATACGACAAGTAAAACGACAACAGAACGCTGATGTTCAGCTATTTACCTACACTTGCTTAGCACTAGGCTGACCAATTTCCAAAGAAGTAGTCAAAGAGTACGTACAGTAAAGACAAAGGAAGCCTGCTGCCGTCGGGATAAACACCTCGCAACTGACAGCAGACAGAAGAATGCGTCTCATTTTTCAGGAAATACTATTTTTTTCCTATTAATATGCACCAAACATACAAAAGCGGCACGTATTCTGGTTCAGAAAGGACTGGGAAGTAATACCACACAGTAGAAAAATTCTTTATGTCGATGGATTTTCACTTCTTGGTTCCCTTGACTTGACTGCATTCTTGATACCCTAGCTTGGTTTTTATTGAAGATACCGGCCATTTAGTTCAACTGACATTCCTAATCCACTGCCTTCACTAACAGAATTATCTCATTAGAAAACATTAAAACTTCTCTTCCTGCCCCCCTGAAAGCTATCTCAAATTCCGTTTCCTTCTTACCCTACGTACAGATGAAATAACATGGGGCATAGGCAGCCTCACTCGTTTCTCGTCAGCTGCTCCACGCAAATCTTTAAATTCTTCTGCAGCGGCTGATATAACCTTCTTCTCCCTGTACTTTGATAATTTCAGAATTTCAAAGACTGTGCAAAATTAACCACAGTCTACATCTACATCTACGTGATTACTCTGCTATTCACAATAAAGTGTCTGGCAGAGGGTTCAATGAACCACATTCAAGCTGTCTCTCAACCGTTCCACTCTCGGACGGCGCGCGGGAAAAACGAGCACTCGAATTTTTCTGTGCGAGCCCTGATTTCTCTTATTTTATCGCGATGATCATTTCTCCCTACGTAGGTGGGTGCAAACAGAATGTTTTAGCAATTGGAGGAGAAAACAGGTGATTGAAATTTCATGACGACTTCCAGCCGCAACGAAGAACGCCTTTGTTTTAAAGACTGCCACTCGAATTCACGTACCATGTCTGTGGCACTATCTCCTCTACTTCACGATAATACACTCCTGGAAATGGAAAAAAGAACACATTGACACCGGTGTGTCAGACCCACCATACTTGCTCCGGACACTGCGAGAGGGCTGTACAAGCAATGATCACACGCACGGCACAGCGGACACACCAGGAACCGCGGTGTTGGCCGTCGAATGGCGCTAGCTGCGCAGCATTTGTGCACCGCCGCCGTCAGTGTCAGCCAGTTTGCCGTGGCATACGGAGCTCCATCGCAGTCTTTAACACTGGTAGCATGCCGCGACAGTGTGGACGTGAACCGTATGTGCAGTTGACGGACTTTGAGCGAGAGCGTATAGTGGGCATGCGGGAGGCCGGGTGGACGTACCGCCGAATTGCTCAACACGTGGTGCGTGAGGTCTCCATAGTACATCGATGTTGTCGCCAGTGGTCGGCGGAAGGTGCACGTGCCCGTCGACCTGGGACCGGACCGCAGCGACGCACGTATGCACGCCAAGACCGTAGGATCCTACGCAGTGCCGTAGGGGACCGCACCGCCACTTCCCAGCAAATTAGGGACACTGTTGGTCCTGGGGTATCGGCGAGGACCATTCGCAACCGTCTCCATGAAGCTGGGCTACGGTCCCGCACACCGTTAGGCCGTCTTCCGCTCACGCCCCAACATCGTGCAGCCCGCCTCCAGTGGTGTCGCGACAGGCGTGAATGGAGGGACGAATGGAGACGTGTCGTCTTCAGCGATGAGAGTCGCTTCTGCCTTGGTGCCAATGATGGTCGTATGCGTGTTTGGCGCCGTGCAGGTGAGCGCCACAATCAGGACTGCATACGACCGAGGCACACAGGGCCAACACCCAGTATCATGGTGTTTAGAGCGATCTCCTACACTGGCCGTACACCACTGGTGATCGTCGAGGGGACACTGAATAGTGCACGGTACATCCAAACCGTCATCGAACACATCGTTCTACCACTCCTAGACCGGCAAGGGAACTTGCTTTTCCAACAGGACAATGCACGTCCGCATGTATCCCGTGCCACCCAACGTGCTCTAGAAGGTGTAAGTCAACTACCCTGGCCAGCAAGATCTCCGGATGTGTCCCCCATTGAGCATGTTTGGGACTGGATGAAGCGTCGTCTCACGCGGTCTGCACGTCCAGCACGAACGCTGGTCCAACTGAGGCGCCAGGTGGAAATGGCATGGGAAGCCGTTCCACAGGATTACATCCAGCATCTCTACGATCGTCTCCATGGGAGAATAGCAGCCTGCATTGCTGCGAAAGGTGGATATACACTGTACTAGTGCCGACATTGTGCATGCTCTGTTGCCTGTGTCTATGTGCCTGTGGTTCTGTCAGTGTGATCATGTGATGTATCTGACCCCAGGAATGTGTCAATAAAGTTTCCCCTTCCTGGGACAATGAATTCACGGTGTTCTTATTTCAATTTCCAGGAGTGTAGAAAACGAGCTGCCCTTCCTTGTACTCTTTCGATGTCATCCGTGAGTCCTAGCCGATGCGGATCCCACACCGCACAGAAATACTCCAGAAGAGGGTGGACGAGCGTGGTGTAAGCAGTCTCTTAAAGTAGACCTGTTGCACCTTCCACCAATGAATCACAGTCATTGGTTTGCTCTACCCCGTACCCGGAATCTGATGCCTGTAGACTTCTTTTGGGGAAAGCTGAAAGACTCTGTCTACAAGGAAATACCAACTACACTCGATGATTTGCAGCGACGTATTAGTGCAGCCTGCTGGGAGATATCCGCTGAAATGCTGTCACGTGTGCAGACTCCATGCCAGACTGGAAGAGTGCTCTACCGCTGCGGTGGTCATTTTGAACACAGCCTGTGACGGTCAGTTGTCTCGTTACTGGTCAGAGTCCACGTAACTAGGCCATGCACTTGTTATTTAGTGTGTGCTGCCATAGGAATTGTACAAGTGTCGGATGTGGAAACTTTTCAAAATGGGATATCTCATACACGATTCGTACTAGGATCCTAAAACAGAAGCCACTGACATTCTAATTTACCATAGTTTTAGTTCGTTAACGTCAGTCGGCATTGTTCTATTTAAAGAAGTGCATAATTGCACAAAAGATAGAGTTTCTATGACTGGCTACCAGTACGAATCCATGAGTGCCAATCCATTTTCTGAAAACTGTACATCAATAGCGCTTCCCTGTTCCGCAATATATGTACAATTTGTTGGAAATTCACCCTACGTAGGGATTTGCCGCTCTCTGCCTGTGTATGGGGCGCCATCAATTTCAGGTGGCGCTCCAAAAAATATATATACAGAACCCATTCGTTAAAAAAAATGGAACAGTCGTTTTGCTCATTTGCTGGACAACAACGCGGAGAGGTGAGTCATAATAGCCTCGAGACAGCGGAGCGTTCACGACCGCGAGCAAAATTTGTTTAAAAGCGCGTAACGTGAGGCGTGCGTAACATGAGACTGTGGCGCTAGTTAACAGATAGCATCTGCCACGTTAAGTAACAGCCGCACGGCGCCGCGTGCGAGCGAAAATAAAAAGGCGTGAGGTCGTGACTGTTCATAATATAACTGCGGAAGCGAGTTGACCGCACATTCTTTCACGTCTTTCGGCGATTATACGACCATGACCGACAGCAAACTATTATAGACCGTTATAGTCTGTTCTGTGCCTTTAATGGGTTGAAGGTGATTACCCATAACGAAGGTTTCAGAAAATACATGTCGAGTGCTTTGGAAATAGTCTTGTTTCACTGGAATCTTATATATGATCTAGTCAGTCTTCTGCGAACAGCTGTGCTCATTCGAATATTGCTACTGATGTAGGGAGCAGTCGGGAAAAGCGGCCAGGCCAAGATATTCCTATTTCGCTAAATCGTTTCAGGCAAATGCCGGGATGGTTCCTTTGAAAGGGCACGGCCGATTTCCTTCCCAATCTTTCCCTAACCCGAGCTTGCGCTCCGTCTCTAATGACCTCATTGTCGACGGGACGTTAAACACTAACCGCCATCACCAAGATATTCCTAATTTTTAAGCTGAATAGCAATTGGGAAGTATAATATCGAATAGTTTAATTGTCTTAGGATCTAATTCAGTACTTTAAACAATTCAGTTTTCACAAAGTGGCAAAAAGGTGACAATGACTGCTATGGGCAGACACAGTTGCCACTTAGTTTTAAACTAATAAATATGAGTAAAACACTGTTTTAGCAAATAACTAAATATAATCTGTTGTAAAATATGATTCGAATTACATTATTTACGTTTTTCGCTAATAAAAGACAAACTGTTTCTAAACTCCTGTACACAATTCGTGGGTCCAGGGGGTGCACAATTAGCACTAAATACACCGCTCTTCTGGACTTGAATTTGAAAATTTTTCTTTCCTGTACATGCAGTCTACGTCTTTAATGTTGTCAGCGAAAACATCTTTTATATTGCTGTATTTCCTGCTCTTCGCACTCTGCTTTTTTCTGCCTTTTCCTCATCGGCTACTTGCCGTATTTCGTTCTTTTTACTTCCTTTTTGTCTTCCTTTGCCGCTTGTATGTCACTGTTTCAAGGGCTTGCCTGAAGAGCTGTCCTATCGGCCACCGCCGAGATGGGCACCTTGCCCACTTTGACGCCATTACATAAAAGGTGAAAGCATGAGTGAAATTTCAGTGAAAAAGTAGGATTACGGACTCAACATACTACACTTTCAACACAATTTCATTATGAAGACATAAGTGACTTTCCCTCTCCACAATAAATACACAAACTGGCCATTTGCCTTACGTCGGGATACCTAAAATCCACAAAAAAATATATCTCCGAGAAGCAGCACAGAAAACAGGTTAGAGTACTTGGAATAACAAGACCCTTCAGTGAGAATGAGTTAAAAAATTTTCCGCACCATCCCAGCACCGTTTAGTGCACAGGACCACATAAAAATGACTTTTTTAAAAAATAATATCAATATTTATATTTGTATTCGCAGAGAGAGAGAGAGAGAGAGAGAGAGATTGATTTTTGATCGACATTTTTACTGTAAGTCGTAACTGGTACCTGAATTTTGGTTGCTGCCTCCTTGAGTGATCTCTGCAGCAGTTGTTGGCGTATTGCAAATTGGACGAAGTTATTGTTCTTTAAGGTTTAAAATACGTTAGTTACTTGTTGTCCGCAGCTCGTGGTCGTGCGGAAGCGTTCTCGCTTCCCGCGCCCGGGTTCTCGGGTTCGATTCCCGGCGGGGTCAGGGATTTTCTCTGCCTCGTGATGACTGGGTGTTGCGTGATGTCCTTAGGTTAGTTAGGTTTAAGCAGTTCTAAGTTCTAGGGGACTGATGACCATAGATGTTAAGTCCCATAGTGCTCAGAGCCATTTGAACCTTTTTTTTTTTTTAGTTACTTGGCCGTATTGCGGATAGCTTTGAGCCCAAGTTTTCGTAGCTTTTCATACCTGAGGGACCACTGTTGCAAGTAAGTAAGATCAAACAGCAATCTACTTTTCGTGAGACAAGGAGATTGCTTGGCACACTAACGTCCTTCATATTACACGTCCTGCTACAAAAAGTTGGTCAGTGGAGTTCAGACCCTACTATTGTACAAGAACATAATCCAATTACTGTAATTAAGAAATTATGAGAGGTTGTTATTTATTGAATGAAAACTATAGAGAATGCATTTCTTTTCCTGTATTTTAGTGAATTTTGTACACTTACAATTCTGTTGATTGACAGACGGCAACGACAATAAAGTTCGCCTGCTTTCCCAAAAACAAAATATTTCTATTCTTCACTTCCAGAAAATTTGTATACATAAATGTTTGGCAACTCTTCCACACACTTCACTCGGTTTTATGACTAAAATATCAATTTTCATTAAATGTAACAATACGTTCTCAGTGACGGCCTAGCAACACGTCCACTTTTCCACAAGATACAGATTAACAGTCTTTTTTTAATAAAATCAATTGTCTTTTTTTTAGAGTCCATACTCAAAGATTCTCTAATACTATCGTTGCGGGGATTGCGCGCTAAAGGGTTTCTTGCTGTCCAGCTGCACTTTACTTTACTTTTAGAATCACATTTACATTTTCGGTATTTACATACATTACTGAGCTTCCCAGAATAAAATCAGGCACAAATTAATTAAAGAAAAAAAGCAGTGAGGCACACATAACATTACAGACCCCAATGGCCACTTTGCCCGCCGTGACTGTTATTGGCCTTTTTTTTTATGAATATCAGTAAAACCCAACCTTTGGTAACACTGTCTGCCAAAATGTTGGCATATTCTCTACATTATCATCTGCTTCCATCGATCTTATAATGATAACGGGTTCACCAATCGCTGACTGCCGAGTCACTACATAAACGATCGTGTTCCCATCATAAGAAAAAAAAAATACATTTTGGCACACGTGGCCTTCTGAAAGTCCAATTAGTTCCATGGATACAATGGTGCTGTATGACTACGCTTACTATACATTGGTCCGCAATAGCACCTATGCCTTTATTCGTTTCTACTATCCGAAAACTTGCGAACTGGGTGCTTATTGTAAAGGACTAAATAAACCCCACTCCTACAGTTCACTGGAATGTTTCCAAACTGAGATGAAAATTTTGATTACCACTAATGTTCACACTAACCAGATTTTTAAATTTTTCATTTTATATGCTGGTGATAACGGTCGTCAGTGTAACTGATAAGCTGAGTAGTCTGAGAGGAAGAAACTGCTTTTGTTGCTAAGATTCTTGGTGAACCTTCAGCTGTTCTTTATTTTGCACAATTTGCTTTGCTACTAGCTTCGGTCAAATAACCATTATCAAGCATAAAGCGGAATAAACGGCTGGAAAGTTATACCATACGCGTTTCGCTTTATTGAGATAAAGCATCATCAGTGGTAATGATTTTCGCTTGATTTCTCGCTTACGTCGGGAAATGCCGTCTGCTAGCACATCGTTGCTCTTCTGCATCAGACACTGATAACGTTGGTCTAATTTTCACTTGTTCTGCAGCACTACGCAGTTCTTATGTTTTTCGCATATCTCTGTTTTATGTTTGTTTTTGTACTTCTGAGTATGTGTTGTACCAACCCGCCAAATGCAGTCCCACAAATACGTCTCTTTAAAGTCTTTCAGGTGCTGATAACACTGTTTCACTCGAGTAAACGGCACCTCCGTTCCCATCACGCTGGCCACGCAACATCTGACGCTGAGTAACAGGTCTGGTAAGAAAGGAAAACACGAGCAACATTACGGGGAGGTTTACTATCTTTGGCCCGTAAAAAGCATGTATTTTGAGAATTTTTTTCTCAGAATGTGTTATAGATATCAATGTCCAATTTGGTTCAAATGTTTAATGATATTTTGTCTACAAACTGGAATTTTTTCACCGGAGATGTCAAAGAGCAAAGGCGGAAGTGCCGTCGGAACGAAACAAAATTTCGATGTAGACCTCCACGCGCGGTATGTCACAGGTCAGCCGGCTCGTCTGAGATCAAATTTGAGTTGACGTTAGCGAAGTATATAAGATTCTTTAGGAGCTGTACCTCGCTTATTTGGACCATAGGAAACAAAATGGCGGCCACTTGAAAAGAAATGGTTTTTTTTTCATCTATTTTCCGACTTCGTCGGCCAAGTAAACATATTTATGGTTCATCGATCGGAATAAAAGTGCTACAACTCCTAGACAATTTAGTTAGCTTCGTCGGAAACAAAGAATCATGCCAATCGGTTCAGTAGATTTAAAGTTACCATACCGTGCGATAAAAAATACGTCATTTCGAGAAAAACGCGTTTGAAATTTTGACTACATATAAATGCAATATTATTCAACGTACGTTCAAGCTGCTATACTGGGCCCATAAACTAGTCCTTTCTCTCACTCGTGGAGGCCGTTTTTCTCGATCTGGGCCATCCTGCGCTGCTCCAGAGCCGCTCTTACGACCCGTGACAAGCGGTTTTCGGCCGCTTGAATCCGGTGGTCGTCCGAATGCTTTGGCGAACTGCGCGGAATAGAGTCCCAGGGTGACGTCCATCGTTGTCATGGTCTTCAGAATTGCTGAATACCCTTCGTTGAAGCTGCTCACTACCATGAAAGTTGCAATCTCCACAGTCTTCGCACCAGAATACAAATGCTTGGGGGCTAACTTCCAAACACACGCGTTCAAACTTTCATTCGAAGTTTGTGTGTTTCCTCCCATGCACCGGTACAGTAACTTGTCCTCCGAAAGAAGAAAACTGGTGCGTGAAAAAGGCCTGTTTCAGGCAGGTGCATTTTTTTGTTCAACCGCGAATAACAAACATTTCCGTTCCGTATTCGGAAAAACCGTTTCAGGGGTGGATTCTAAACACTTTTAATGATCCAAAAATGCAATTTTTGGACCAAAAGATAGTAAACCTCCCCCTAACTCACGCTCATGACCTTTGTGCCTGTGACAGAGAGCTGCAAAGCATAATCGTTTACATACACGCCGAAGAACAGAGTAACTTAGAAGTAGATATCCTCGGAGTAGTGGATCATCTTAAACCACATTATAAAAGCAATTCTTTGAGTCCAGATTTTATACAAATATGTACCTTTCGCAGTATGCTGATGCGATAGTTCCGTACTTAACAAAAAAATGGTTCAAATGGCTCTGAGCACTATGGGACTTAACTTCGGAGGTCATCAGTCCCCTAGAACTTAGAACTACTTAAACCTAACTAACCTAAGGACATCACACACATCGATGCCCGAGGCAGGATTCGAACCTGCGACCGTAGCAGTCGCGCGGTTCCAGACTGTAGCGCGTTTAACCGCTTGGCCACTCTGGCCGGCCCGTACTTAACAATCGTATACATCCGCGTGCTCGACGAAAGGTCCGCACCCAAAGACTGGCAAGTTACAAAGGTCATAGCACTATTCAAGAGAGGCAGTAGGAGTAATGTACTACATTACATGCCCATGTCATTAACGGCGATATGCAGCAGAATTTCGGAACATATATTGTATCCTAACAGTATGCATTACGTGGAAGAGAACGGTCTAGTGACACACAGTCAACACGAATTTATAAAATATCGTTCTTGTGAAACACAGCTAGATTTTTACTAACACGAAGTGTTTAGTGCTACTGACAGGGGGTTTCCAGAAGGCTTTTGACACTTTATCTCACAAGCAGCTTGTAGTGAAATTGCGCGCTTATGGAATATCGTCTCAGTTGTGTGACTGCATTCCTGATTTCCTGTCAGAGAGTCATAGTTTGTAGTAATTGACGGAAAGTCATCTATCAAACCAGAAGTTGCGTTCCCCAAGCTAGTGTTGAGGGCCCTTTGCTGTTACTTATCTGTGTAAATCATTTAGGAGACAATCTGAGCAACTGTCTTACATTCTTTACAGATGAAATTGTCGTTTAGCGTCTAGTAAAGTCACCAGAAGATGAAAAAAATGGAAAAAACTATTTAGAAAAGATATTTGTATGGAGTGAAAATTGGCAATGGCCCTAAGTAATGAAAAGTATGGGGTCGTCCGCATGAGTGGTACAAGGAATCCGTTAAACTTCGGTTACACGATAAATCAGTGAAATCTAAAGGCCGTAAATTCAAATAAATATGTAGGAATTACAATTAGGAACAACGCAAGTTGGAAAAAGCACATAGAAAATGTTGTGCGGAAGGTAAACCAAAGACTGCGTTTTATTAGCAGAACACTTAGAAAACATAGCAGACCTGCTAAGGAGACTGCCTACACTACGCTTGTCCGTCCTCTTCTGGAGTACTGCCGCGCAGTCTGGGATCCTTACCAGGTAGGATTAATGGAGTAGGTTCAGAGAAGAGCAGCACATTTTGTATCATCGAGAAATTGGGGAGAGAGTGTCACTGACATGGTACAGGATTTGGGATGGACATAATTAAAACAAAGGCGTTTATCCTTGTGACGAATCTTCTCACCAACTTTCTCCCCCGAAAATGAAAATATTTTGTTTACACCTACTTACATAGGAAGCAACGATCATCATAATAAAAGATTGGAAATCAGAGCTCACACGGAAAGATATAGGTGTTCGTTTCTTCTGCGTGCTGCACATGATTCGAATAACAGAGACTTTTTCTCAAGGTGGTTCGATGAACCCTCTGCCGGGCACTTAAGTGTGATTTACAGAGTATGGACGTAGCTATAGCTGTAGACAAAGGTGTGTACGTGTGAGAAATTACGCTGCCGTCTGAAAATTTCCGCTGGGTAACTCAACTTTTTCGTCAAGCAGTGTCTTTCAATTACGTAGAAAAAGCTGAATAATATAACCTGAAAATTTCATAAACATTTACAAACATTAAAACAATCATCATATTACACAAAAATCCACATACACCACCAATCAGAATTTATTTGGAGAAATAGGTTGATAATGCTTTTCTTGCGTAAGATATCGCATTAGACAAAACAGTAATCGCTCCTCATTTAATGGCTCCAGTGTACTACGCAGCAATGTTCAAGTTTAGAATGTAGAAAATTATTTTTAAGTTATTTTGTGATACAAAATAACATTTTCTTGTAGTTGCCCAACATTTCCAATGGTTCCAATGGCTCTAAGCACTATGGGACTTACCATCTGAGGTCATCAGTCACCTAGAACGTAGAACTACTTAAACCTAACTAACCTAAGGACGTCACACACAACCATACCAGAGGCAGGATTCGAACCTGCGACCGTAGTAGCAGCGTGGTTCCGGACTGAAGCGCCTAGAACCGCTCGATCACAGCGTCCGGCCCAACATTTCGGTCACTATGGAAGTCGAATAATGTTACTAAACAACATTGTGTTGTGGATTGGCAAGACAGACAACCCACTATGAGGAAGCCGAAAGGCACGCGTTTAAGCTCACGCAGGCTGGCGTGAGGTCTGGAACAGGACACGGAAATGAGACTAGCAAAAAACCTACGTAGCTGCTGGAATACTTAACTTTAATCCATGAATGGTGAACATCGCTCTTGACGGTGCATATTTTACAGCATCAGTAGTAACTGGTAATGGCGCCTTGCTAGGTCGTAGCAAATGACGTAGCTGAAGGCTATGCTAACTATAGTCTCGGCAAACGAGAGCGTATTTTGTCAGTGAACCATCGCTAGCAAAGTCGGCTGTACAACTGGGGCGAGTGCTAGGAAGTCTCTATAGACCTGCCGCGTGGCGGCGCTCGGTCTGCAATCACTGACAGTGGCGACACGCGGGTCCGACGTATACTAACGGACCGCGGCCGATTTAAAGGCTACCACCTAGCAAGTGTGGTGTCTGGCGGTGACACCACACATTGAGTTTAGCATCAAAAGTCTCATCGATCAACAACTTTCTGATTTGTGGTCCGATATGCACACCTTCTGTGTATATAATATTATACAGATCACAAACCATCGAGACAGCAGAAAAAGTATCAAACATCGAACCTGACATCAGAAATAGACGACTGAAGTTCTATGCACAACTAGACAGATTACTTGTAAACAGAATAACTAAATGTCTATTGGACTATGTGGCATCACTTAAAGTATTTGGATAACTAAAGTTAAGAAGGATTTGACAAAAGAAAAAATTGGCTTAACAAACACATCAGATAGCGATTATTCAGAAGCAAAACTGACAAGTGGAAGTTTATTCATACCGACCAAAGTGGAACGAAGGAAGAAAGAAGGCCTTTGGGGGAAAATAGAGAAATACTGGGAAAATAAGAAGAACCTTAAGAAAGACTGAAAATTACCTGCTTATCATTCTCCAATGGGGACATTCGCTAATAATAATAATGATAATAATATACAAGCTCCATTTAGTGAAGCATGCATGTAACCTTTCTTACATCCCAGATATATGTAGACAGTATTTTTATGAGCGCCTTATGAAAAAAAGGAATTAAAGCATGTGAGATATGTTGCTGTAGATGGATGTTTAAAATTAGGTGAAGTGGTAACAATAGGAACGGGGAGGTTCTCTGCAGAATCGTCGACGAAAGGAATATACTGAAAACTCTGCCAACAGGGAGGGACAGGAGGATAGAATATGTGTTACGACATCAGAGAATAGCTTCCGTGCTACTACAGAAAGCTGTGGAGGGTAAAAACTGCAGGGGAAGACAGAGATTGGAATATATCCAACAAATAATTGCAGTGCTACTTTGCAATGAAGAGGTTGAAACAAGATGTGGATTCCTGGAAGGCTGCGTTAGTCGGAAAAAGAATAGAAGTACCGTAATCACTACATAACGTTTCTGTTTCTTGAGCGAACAAATAATGCATCTGAAATTGTATAATAAGTAGGCGGAGAATTACGAAAATTTTCAATGAGAATTTTTACAGTACTTGCGCTTCAGGATGATAATATAATAGTTACCCCCGTGTGTACGTTTAGTGCTATCCGTCAGGGAATTTAAAAAGCCGGCCGGTGTGGCCGTGCGGTTCTAGGCGCTTCAGTCTGGAACCGCGTGACCGCTACGGTCACAGGTTCGAATCCTGCCTCGGGCATGGATGTGTGTGATGTCCTTAGGTTAGTTAGGTTTAAGTAGTTCTAAGTCCCATAGTACTCAGAGCCATTTGAACCATTTTCGAATTCAAAAATATAAATTTTTAGCTGTATGTAGGCTTAAATCACGCGCAGTTTGAGATGTGATCCATTGTTAATTTCAAAGAGCTTTGTGAAAAATTGAGAGCTGTTATGCAAAAATCTAGAGTTCTATGAGTTATGACAACCATAATGCCCTAAAATAAACCGCAGTTTATGTGTATGGGTAAGTCTACTTGAAACATAAATTTTATCAGTATGGTGGTGTGGACTGTTTTCTGCTTTTGTTAGCAATTCCAAAAGAATGTATTAATCATTTTGTGGAAAGGAACTCAGTTACACGGAGATCTACAAAATGTTTATCGCTATATGCAAATGCGTACAATTCGTGGAGTATTACTTCATTTCAAAAAACTGCGAAAAAAGATGTTACTAATGCAGTTACCGTGCTTCAGTTTCTTCAAAACTCCAGAACGAAACGGCTCACCCTCAGCCGGTTACTCCATTGTCATTTTGAGATAATGCTATTGAATTGCTCACAATCACAAATGCCAGAACGGTTAGTGTAAGTAGGTGCCTGCCGTAGACAGAAAGTGAATATGTTTGCGCAGTCGTTTTTCCTAAGGCTGCACCTGCTTTCCGTTCCTTATGCTACCTCCGCGACAGATACTTTCTAATAAATGTACGCTGCTTAATGAAACTGTTCGTGTTGTAATAGCCGTTGTGATTCACAAGGAGTAATACCTGGAGCAATCTCTAATGATTAGTTAGCTCTTGGTTTACGACGAAACGCTAAGTAATTTTGAATATGCATCGTAATTCGTTCAAGGCTGAGTATCAAGCGGTAACGCACTGCTCCCGGCTATCCCGCGCTAACTCTTTCGCGTCCAACCACAGAGAGAGCGGACTAATTAAACTATAAAGTCCGTACGATTCAATTTATGCCTCGAGTGCTGCACAAGGCAACAGCTGCCTGATTGAAATGTCCCAAACTAATGAGAACCCCGAATTAAACTCTGATTTGTTATCAAGCTAGTGGGAACGTAGTTGTGGCTACCTGTTGTTTAACAGTGAGGGCAGCGTGCTAGGAAGCGAAACGTCGAGGAACCGATTAATAAACTAACAATTCCATTGAAACTAGTTTGTGAAAAACGGCAGTAACACTTGGAAGTGGTGCTAAAGTGCAACTGCAATGAATTAGTGGAGACTAAACTTTGATTTTGTTTTTTAGCTTCTAAATTTTGTTCTTTTGTATTGGGCGGTTTCTTTTTTTTTGATGAAAGTATATATTCACATCATAACTGATTACTTAAGGCTACGAAATATACAATTTTTTAATCTTCTATATTTCCACAGCTATTGGTCTGATCTCTAAAAATTTAATCCACGCTAGGTTATTTATTTTACAATAATTTTGTGGGAAGTACAGCGCGTCATCTGTGAGCAAGAAAGCATTTCAGCATCAACGATAGGATTTTAGTCCTAAAATATAATCCACTAGTAAAAACATTACAACAAACAGTGTTTTTCACATCAAGTCTCCCGCTTTTGTTCGGATGTTGCAGACAGTTTTTTATTACATTGTTCAAGCTTTTTTATTTCTACTTGCGTAAACGATATGTGGAATTAGAAAAAAAACAACTCTAAATCTCTTATTCATTATGAATAAGGATCACTGCGACTGTCATCAATAAAGGTTTCTTGAAATTACTGCAACCAATCGCCTTTTGTTTTGTTCTCCAATTTTTAGTATCCCATTATCGGTTTCGAATTGCCTAGCGATTCGTTAGGTAATCAATAAATACGAACCATCTGATGATGAATCGCTAGGCGGTTCGAAACCGATAATGGGATAACAAAAATTGAAGAACAAAACAAAATGCGACTGGTTGCAGTAATTTCAATAAATCTCTAATGCAGTGATTCCTAATCTGGGGTAATTAGCCCCTGAAAGGGTAAAACAAAATTTCCTGAGGGGCAAAAACTAAAAAATTCGATTCTGTTTCAGTCACGAAACTGAATTATTTTCGAAAGTTCGTTACTATTACAGAATTTGTATAGCTCTAATATTTATTATGTGAGTTTTCAATATTTATTTTTTCTCAGTTAGTAGCATTAATGCGCAGGAAGTTGCAAGTTCCTCGCATACTTCAGCCATTACACAAATATGTTGTGTTTCGTCCTGTACATCACTGATGATAAAAGTGAGCCACATACGTAAAAAATGCTAAATAGCTCAAGAAAACGTCCTCTCCAAGTTATAGGTAGTACACGCAGTAGTCCAGAAATTTCTTCATTACTCGCTTCGAAACAGATAAATGAATTCACACCACATCGCAGCAGTAACTACATAAGGGCTACTATAGCGCTGTACATTATGTTATTATTATTATTATTATTATTATTGTCTTCTTTCCTTTCTCAGACCTTAGGTCTGGTTAAAAATGGAATGTGACGCGGACCTTGATCAAGCGTGACTTCCTTTTAACTGTATGGTATATGTTACATTGCATTTAGGAACTTTCGGGTTAATGAACATGTATCAATAATTACGGATTTCTGTAGTTGTATATATACGTTTGGATGTTGTGTTAATTTCTTCTTTTTATTGGTGAGTTTGATGTCAGGTTTGTTATGTGGTGTTGTTTTATCTGTTATAATGGTTCTGTTCCAGTATAATTTGTATTCATCATTCTCCAGTACATTTTGTGGTGCATACTTGTATGTGGGAACGTGTTGTTTTATTAGTTTATGTTTTATGGCAAGTTGTTGATGTATTATTTTTGCTACATTGTCATGTCTTCTGGGGTATTCTGTATTTGCTAGTATTGTACATCCACTTGTGATGTGATCTACTGTTTCTATTTGTTGTTTACAAAGTCTACATTTATCTGTTGTGGCATTGGGATCTTTAATAATATGCTTGTTGTAATATCTGGTGTTTATTGTTTGATCCTGTATTGCAATCATGAATCCTTCCATCTCACAGTATATATTGCCTTTTCTTAGCCATGTGTTGGATGCGTCTTGATCGATGTGTGGTTGTGTTATATGATACGGGTGCTTGCCATGTAGTGTTTTCTTTTTCCAATTTACTTTCTTCGTATCTGTTGATGTTATGTGATCCAAAGAGTTGTAAAAGTGGTTATGAAATTGCAGTGGTGTATCCGATGTATTTATATGAGTGATTGCTTTGTGTATTTTGCTAGTTTCTGCTCGTTCTAGAAAGAATTTTCTTAAATTGTTTTACCTGTCCATAATGTAGGTTTTTTATGTCAATGAATCCCCTTCCTCCTTCCTTTCTGCTTAATGTGAATCTTTCTGTTGCTGAATGTATGTGATGTATTCTATATTTGTGGCATTGTGATCGTGTAAGTGTATTGAGTGCTTCTAGGTCTGTGTTACTCCATTTCACTACTCCAAATGAGTGGGTCAATGTTGGTATAGCATAAGTATTTATAGCTTTTGTCTTGTTTCTTGCTGTCAATTCTGTTTTCAGTATTTTTGTTGGTCTTTGTCTATATTTTTCTTTTAGTTCTTCTTTAATATTTGTATTATCTATTCTTATTTTTTGTCTGTATCCTAGATATTTATAGGCATCTGTTTTTTCCATCGCTTCTATGGAGTCACTGTGGTTATTCAATATGTAATCTTCTTGTTTAGTGTGTTTTCCCTTGACTATGCTATTTTTCTTACATTTGTCTGTTCCAAAAGCCATATTTATATCATTGCTGAATACTTCTGTTATCTTTAGTAACTGGTTGAGTTGTTGATTGGTTGCTGCCAGTAGTTTTAGATCATCCATGTATAGCAAATGTGTGATTTTGTGTGGGTATTTTCCAGTAATATTATATCCATAATTTGTATTATTTAGCATGTTGGATAGTGGGTTCAGAGCAAGACAGAACCAGAAAGGACTTAATGAGTCTCCTTGGTATATTCCACGCTTAATCTGTATTGGCTGTGGTGTGATATTATCTGAATTTGTTTGGATATTAAGTGTGGTTTTCCAGTTTTTCATTACTATGTTTAGGAACTGTATCAATTTAGGATCTACTTTGCGTATTTCCAATATCTGTAGTAACCATGAGTGGGGTGCACTATCAAAAGCTTTTTGGTAATCAATGTATGCGTAGTGTAGCGACCTTTGTTTAGTTTTAGCTTGATATGTCACCTCTGAATCTATTATCAGTTGCTCTTTACATCCTCGTGCTCCTTTGCAGCAGCCTTTTTGTTCTTCATTTATAATTTTGTTCTGTGTTGTATGTGTCATTAATTTCTGTGTAATGAGTGAAGTTAATATTTTGTAGATTGTTGGTAGGCATGTTATGGGGCGATATTTAGCTGGGTTTGCTGTGTCTGCTTGATCTTTAGGTTTCAGATAGGTTATTCCACGTGTAAGTGTATCAGGGAATGTGTATGGGTCTGTAATGTAACTGTTAAATAATTTAGTTAGATGTGAATGTGTTGAGGTGAACTTCTGTAGCCAGAAATTTGCTATTTTATCATTTCCAGGGGCTTTCCAGTTGTGTGTAGAATTAATTGCTCAGGTGACTTCATGTTGCAAAATTATCACTTCAGGCATTTGTGGTATCATCTCGTATGTGTATGTTTCTGCTTGTATCCACTGTGCGTGCCTGTTATGTTGTACCGGGTTTCACCATATGTTGCTCCAGAAGTGTTCCATGTCTGTTATGTTTGGTGGATTGTCTATTTTAATGTGTGTGTTACCTATTGTTTGGTAAAATCTCTTTTGGTTTGTGTTGAATGTTTGGTTTTGTTTCCTTCTATTTTCACTTTTTTTGTATCTTCTAAGTCGTTTGGCCAATGCTTGTAATTTCTGCTTCTTTTCATCTAATTGCTCTATTGCTTCTTGTTGTGAGATTTTACCTAACCTTTTTCGTTTTTTGTCTGATATTTCATTTCTTAGAAATTGTGTTAGCTGTCCGATGTCTTTTCTCAGTTTTTCTATTCTGATCTGTAGCCTGTGTTGCCATACTGGTTTTGTGGGTTTCTTCTGTGTGTTGGTTGGTTCTGATCTCTGCCTAGTGTGTATATTTAGTGTAGTGAGTGCTCCTATATAAACCAGTAGTTGTAACTCTTCCATAGTTGTGTTTTCATTTATTTTGTTGTGTATAATTGTGTTGATAGTTTATTATTATTATTATTATTAATGTTATTATTAGAGTGATACAAAGCATTATCAGCCTGAAGCCGTCCAATCATTATCAGCCTGTAGCCGTCCAATATCAATCAGTTCAGAAGTGAGGAATGCAGCAAAGAAATGATTTACGAACAATAACCGTAGTGGACACATCTGCATTTGTCTAATTTTAAAGGGGGTTGCAGTGGGCAGGTCGAATAAGTGCTGCAGTGGAGAGCAGTAATGCAGGGAAGCATGTTCTGTAACAAGTGTTCAGTCTCACTGTGGACAGTTAGCCTTTTTTTCTGAGAAGGAGTTGTGGGTATCACTTGCGATGCACCACGAATTCCTTCGCCATTCATTCTAATAAACACACACAGACACACAAACTAAATATCATTCATCTTTCATCATTTTTAAAACGAAAATGTTGCAAGAAAAGTCTTTCATTCTACCGTTTAATTAAGTGCTTAAGTTGGTGGTAATGTGGTGGTGCCGGGGAGTGGGGGGTGGGGTGGGGTGGGGGGAGAAGTGTACTAGTTAATGTTTGATTGCACTCAGGGGGAAATGGTCTAAGAAAGATTGGGAGCCACTACTCTAACCTAACTCTAATTTCTGTGCCTTGAAACTGATCTAGTGATTTCATGATTTTAATGCTGTAGTGTAGGAGATGTGTGTCTGCACTCTACTGAGCGAGGGAAACAAGCTACTGAACCTCCATGTCAAATTCATCTGTTGCCAGAGTTGACATACAAATGGTGATCATATTGAGCAGCTCTTTGAAATCAGTTAAACTGGTCTTTACTGGCAGTAATGTATACTGTCTCCTTTAATTCTTGCCTAGCTTGTGTGGTCCAAACTGTCTACGGTTCCTCTACTTTTCAGGGACACTAGCATTCAAACGCATTTTCGAATATAAGTTTATTACCAAAATATTCTCACACGGTACTCATCTACTGACCACCAAGCCTTGTAACATACCGTCTCATAGCCCTGTATTAACTGGCAGGAAGAAAAAAATAAAGTAACCCTGAATTTGATAAAAAATAGGAATTATTTATTTATCTCAAATATAGACTACAAGGGTGCTGTGAAGCTGTTAAGGATATAGCGTCCCCAGCGAAATAATAACAATAAAAGACTTAAAAAAAGTATTTAAACAAAAGAGAGTTTTAAAATTTGAATAATAAGTGGACACTAGCTGCTCAGGCGAACACAAATTTTTCTCCGTATTATAATAATTTCTCTGTGTAACTTTCGAGAGCAAAGAAATATAACAAAATGATCGATAGAGACGACAAGATACGCTCTTTTGTTAATTTTTTAGTTGTCTTCACTTCATCTCTTGTCTTGATTGCGTGTAGACGGACATCTTGCGTGTGCTGGCAAATGTAAGCATTTTTGTACTAGTTAAGCAGATAATATATTGATTTAATATTATTGTGCACTTTTAATTTGTAAGAGCTGATCCCAATTTCATGTCCGCCTTCCTTTCAATTAACCTGCATTCGAGTAATTTACAGTTCAACAATCGCAGCGGCCGATGCAGCCAACGACGCCATTACGTGGCGATATTAACTTTTAAATTTAGCGGAAGCCAAATACTCGCCCGCTATTAACATAATATACGTTTTTCTCCACAGCCGCCCGACGTTGCAGAAGTATGTAGCTTTAAGATTCTTATTTTCAGTACAACAGCCGAGAGCCAGAGCCAGGACTCCGACTACAATGCAATGGTTAACGGAGGTACGAAGACATACTCTCACGTGTGTGTGGCCCGCAATTGTAATTAATAACTGAAGATTTTTTGCTTTAAAGTGAACTGACTAGCTGAGGAAATTAATGTGAAAAGCTTATTCCATTGTTCAACTTATATGCTCATGTTTTAAGATTCAGCGAGTCTAACATTCATTAACGTAACAAATAATTTATACTGAAGATTAGTATTGTTAAAAATGGGAGAACTTCACAAAAGCATTTAATCGTAAATCAAAATCGAATGAAATATCATTTTTATTATGGCCCACCGCGTAAGTCGGCAACAATCAAAATAAAAATAATAATAATAACAATATATTAAATTACGACGGCCGACGGGCGCGAGAGGGAATGACCATTGTTTGTTAAATATTGCTTAAAGGAATAATAAATATCTTTTTAAATAAAATAGTTAACTAAAACAGATAATATTTTTCCTCCTTTTAACAACCAATGTACTTTACTTGCTCAGAAATAAAGGTTTCTATCCTAGATACTATCGTCCGCTGTTGATATCACCCTTTAGTTGAAGACTGATACACATCTTGTTCAACAACTAAATCCATATATCATCCCGTTGTACACACTCTTCCGTCCTACTGAAATTGCTAGGTTGTCTAGTAGTCTCTATGAAGTCTATGTATAGCCTTTCACAGTATCCTTTCTGGCTATCACTACCCGAGGCTCATCAAATCGAAACCGATGGTTTCCTAGCAACAAAGCATGTTCCGCAAAAGCTGGTCTATTTGTTTCTTCTCTTCTATAGTTGCCTTTGTGGCCTCTTCGCAGTTTTTGACCGGTATTTTAATAGTATCTACGATCGTGTCTCCACAACTACGCGGTATCCTCTAAATCCTCACGTTTTTCCGGCGGTTTTCGAGCATCCTTGGCTGTCTTTAGGCGTTCTTGTATCTTCCAGATAGATTTGTAGATTACAGCAGTTTCCGTTCCGTTAAGATCTTTCCTATGCGGTCAATTACGTCTTAATGAAACGCAGGAAAACTTTGGATTTTGTACACTCCTGTACGTTATCGTGATCTTGTCGTGTCTGCCTTTAACGGTGTTTCTATCTCAGCGGGAAAACATTCATTCTAGAACACATTACTAACCAAGCTAATAATTGTAATCGGAAGGATACGGGTCTCAAACTTACAGGTATTTTGATTCAGCGTCTGAAGAAGGTGTGTATTAGTTTGTATACTATTCCGCCATCATGGTGCCATGGCAACAGCGGACGGCAGCACCTGACAACGGCCAATTGCGTGTAGCCGGCCGCTGTGACCGAGCGGTTCTAGGCGCTTCAGTCTGGAACCGCGCGACCGGTACGCTTCCAGGTTCGAATCCTGCCTCGGGCATGGATGTGTGTGATGTCCTTAGGTTAGTTAGGTTTGAGCAGTTCTAAGTTCTAGGGGACTGATGACCTCAGATGTTAAGTCCCATAGAAGTCAGAGCCATTTGAACCATCACAACGTGTGACGTCACGCCGATGCGGGGGAGAACGCGGAAATGGAATTGTACTTCCGTCAGTAGCTCAGCGGTTAGTTCGGGACCAGTTATCACGGTTAATTTTCGGTAACGGTTAGTTATAACAGTTTTAAATAACAGCTAAAAATAATTCCTACTACCAAATGCAAGGACAGTATCCCTCCGAATTTCATTTAAGTTACTGCGATTGTGGTTGTCGATCTGGTGCAACAGTTACAGAACACATAGTAGTTCTGAGCTGACCATGTATGTGAAGCAATCTTGAGATGACTATGTTTCCAGAACATTTGAGTTAATCATGTTTCAGAGGTTATCGGCGTTTCCTATAAGATGGAGATCGTGACACAATTTAAAATGTAGCTATCTAAGCAACTTCAGAAAGTTAGTTTCAAAGGTAGAGTGCCCGAACATCTCATAACACTATTAAAACTGAAATTTTTAATAATCTTTCTTTCACTTATGATTAATAGGTTACTTAGGCAAACGTCGAAGCTTAATTTCTGCTGTCTTTGTGTCATGAAACAACTCCGTCACTATATTCAAGATTTTTCATTATTAGTTAATTTTTTTTTAATCGTCGTACACAACTTGTAGGGTAATTTCCTGTCGCATAAATCACACTTCGTGGAATGGTATCCAAAATAGTGAAATAATTTGTCTGTTCCTGGACTTATTCGTGTCGGTACACCTTCGGTATGGTTAGTGAACGAAAACTTCGACAAATGAAACATGAATGGACTCCAGTTATCCAGTTTTCCGGTATCAGTAACCTACAGTAGTTCTATATCTTTGGAAATAACATGTTACTCCGTCAGTCAATTTCATGAAGGTACGAATATCGTAGGATCACTGTTATTTATCTATGACCAGATAGAGCGAGACCGTTTCAAGGTACAGTCATCCGAAAAAAGAAGGCGTGCAATGCAATGTTAGCAGTTACACACCAGTTATTTCTATGGTTTTACGAACATCCCGTGGCCAATGTATTTATTATTGGCGGTAAGACAAAGAGAGAGGGAAGGGCAAGTAGTGAAGTACTACACGACGACGATATTATGGCACTTGGCCTCGCATTCGCATTAGCGGGAACAGGTGGTGATGTTACAGTAAATAAGTCCAGTGGTGGCTAAAGAAAACGCATAGCACTGTGAAAGATCTCAAGACAGTTGTGCAATACTCTCAAATTTTTCAGCGTTCAAATGGTTCAAATGGCTCTGAGCACTATGGGACTTAACATCTGTGGTCATCAGCCCCCTAGAACTTAGAACTACTTAAACCTAACTAACCTAAGGACAGCACACACATCCATCCCCGAGGCAGGATTCGAACCTGCGACCGTAGCGGTCACGCGGCTCCGGACTGAGCGCCTAGAACCGCGAGACCACCGCAGTCGGCAATTTTTCAGCGTGTCCTCGTGAAATACCACGATAGAAACTGACGATAAGCCAACCGAAGCAACTGACAGCCAGGTGCAATAGTAGTGTGGTCGACTCGTCCAACGTACGCACGATGGCAAACAGATGAAGCGCGATATTGGAAATTAATGCAGTAACTTTCTCACACTGGTAAGCGCTTATTTCGCTGACCGGTTATTTGTTCGAGTTCGGCTGTTTTGCCACCTCTAGCAGCTATCCAGGGTCTGTATCGGACCTCAGAAACAGCTTCAACCCCATGACCATGAAGATATCCTCCGCCGACAGAGCCGGAACGTTGGTTTTCATCAAAAAATTCGTCCGAGCATGGCGAAACAGCCCCGAGTATTTTACTGTGTGTGCCACTTCCGTCCTTGAAGGTTTACGGATTACAAACTTAATGAATGCCTTATGTTTTAGAAGCGAACTGTTTTAAGCGGCGTCAGAAAGAGGAGAACAGGAGGAAAAGTTTCTCGCGGAATTCCTCGGTTAAGGTAAATGAGCTTTGTAGTGTGCGATGTGAACGTTTTGTGATCAGTTTTATGTATTATATTAACCCTGTATTAACTTCAAATAGATTTAAATTATGAAGACTAGACTACCAACGACCTTTTCATGTGTTACGACTTAATTTCATATCCGACGTGCGCGGTATGGTGTACCGGTATTAGCATTCTAGCTGCACGTAACGGGGCAATAAATGTAATAAAGTTGTTATGTGGCAGTTCAAGTTAGCACTTAAGCTAAAATACTGAGGTCGTACCAATCATTTCACAGTGCGGGACGTATCCATTTCACAGGGAGAGAAACCTGTAATTGCAACGCAAGTGTGATACATATCTTACTGGAACTGCCCTAAAACATTTGATGTCTCGCTTAACAATGCAAGCGTAAATTAGAATATAATGGTCGATTACAGGTAACTAGATATTTCGCCGTGCAGTAAAATAGATAAATGAATTTGAGAGAAAGTAGTCGGCCTTGTTTGTTTACGTTAACGTCCGTGAGCTGGACGCAGCTCCACACACACACTCCATGACGTCGGCGTGGCTGTTGCCAGAAGTGTAGGAGTCACTTACACCTCCCGGCACAAACAACAGAGGCAGGATGTACAGAACACGTGCGTGCCGAGGCGGATACACCGGTTTCCGTCAAATCGCCGAGGTGAAGCAAGGCCGGGCGCGGTCAGTAGGCGGAAGGGGGACCATCCGGCTGCGCCGTGCGCTGTTGTCTTATTTCCCAGGAGGGGCGGAGGCGTGATGTACCTAACCACCCGTCTTTACGCCAGTATCCTGGATTTAATTCCAAATCTCCCCGGAATGTCTCATAGAATGAGGGCGTGCGGCGCTGTTTATGGTGATCCCTCTATCCGTTGGGAACGTTAATCTCGGGTGCTCACTTGGTGCTCTTGTAGAGGAGTAGACTATTCACCGCCACCGGATTTCACCCTCTCCCTGCCTGCGGGCGCAGAGGATGAAATGGAAACGAGCGTTTGGCGTCATTGCCCAGGAGATCCCTTACGGGGCAGGTCCGGCCACCTTGGTGCAGGTCTTATTACATTCGACACCACATTGGGCGACCAGTGATGAAATGATGATGAAGACAACACAATACCCAGTCTCTGAGCGAAGAAAATTCCCGACCCAGACGGGAATCGAACCCGGATACCTTAGGACGGCAACCAGTCATTTTGACCATTTTTTTATAATCTCATTTTGTTCGTTTTCGTTCGTTGTATCTGCTCTGGGCGGACGTCGAAAGACACCCGTTTCAGTTCGTTGTTGATCCATTACTTCAGTTTTTTTATTACAGAGGGCAACTAGCGCTCTGACCGTACACGCTGAGCTACCGTGCCGGCGAGCTATCGGGGCGTATCGCCGAGGATAGAAAAAATCTTTCGAATTAAACCGCTGAACCTGCGTTTTGGTGTCTCCCAGCCATTCGTGCAACGCGACTTTATCTTATCTTTACTGCTCACAACGCATCGTTGGCAGCATCCGCAAAATTATCTATCACTATGATGACGTTTCCACAGATTATCAGTATATCTCAGGATATACCATATTGGCTTTCCACGCACAGTGCTGGCGAAAGTGCGTAACGTCATTAAGAACACGCGAAGCGAGTACTCTACACGTGCATTGCAAAAGCAAGCTAATTCCCAAAACGCGTTGTTGAAATAAATACACTGAATCGCCAAAGAAACTACACTACTGGCCATTAAAATTGCTAAACCACGAAGATGACGTGCTACAGACGCGCGCGAAATTTAACCGACAGGAAGAAGATGCTGTGATATGCAAATGATTAGCTTTTCAGAGCATTCACACAAGGTTGGAGCCGGTGGCGACACCTACAACGTGCTGACATGAGGAACGTTTCCAACCGATTTCTCATACGCAAACAGCAGTTGACCGGCGTTGCCTGGTGAAACGTTGTTGTGATGCCTCGTGTAAGGAGGAGAAACGCGTACCATCACGTTTCCGACTTTGATAAAGGTCGGATTGTAGCCTATCGCGATTGTGGTTTATCGTATCGCGACATTGCTGCTCGCGTTGGTCGAGATCCAATGACTGTTAGCAGAATATGGAATAGGTGGCTTCAGGAGGGTAATACGGAACGCCGTGCTCGATCCTAACGGCCTCGTATCACTAGCAGTCGAGATGACAGGCATCTTATGCACATGGCTGTAACGGAACGTGCAGCCACGTCTCGATCCCCGAGTCAACAGATGGGGACGTTTGCAAGACAACAACCATCTGCAAGAACAGTTCGACGACGTTTGCAGCAGCATGGACTATCAGCTCGGAGACCATGGCTGCGGGTACCCCTGACGCTGCATCACAGACAGGAGCGCCTGCGATGGTGTACTAAACGGCGAACCTGGGTGCACTAATGGCAAATCGTAATTTTTTCGGATGAATCCATGTTCTGTTTACAGCATCATGATGGTCTCATCCGTGTTTGGCGACATCGCCGTGAACGCACATTGGAAGCGTGTATTCGTCATCGCCATACTGGCGTATCACCCAGCATGATGACATGGGGTGCCATTGGTTACACTTCTCGGCCACCTCTTGTTCGCATTGACGGCACTTTGAACAGTGGACGTTACATTTCAGATGTGTTACGACCCGTGCCTCTACCCTTCTTTCGATCACGGCGAAACCTTACATTTCAGCAGGATAATGCACTACCGCGTGTTGCAGGTCCTATGCGAGCCTTTCTGGATACAGAAAATGTCCGACTGCTGCCCTGGTCAGCACATCTCCAGATATCTCACCAATTGAAAACGTCTGGTCAATGGTGGCCGAGCAATTGGCTCGTCACAGTACGCCAGTCACTGCTCTTGATGAACTGTGGTATCGTGTTGAAGCTGCATGGGCAGCTGTACCTGTACACGCCATCCAAGCTCTGACTCAATGCCCAGGCGTATCAAGGCCGTTATTACCGCCAGAGGTGGTTGTTCTGGGTACTGATTTCTCAGGATCTATGCACCCAAATTGCGTGAAAATGTAATCACATGTCAGTTCTAGTATAATATATTTGTCCAATGAATACCCGTTTATCATTTGCATTTCTTCTTGGTGTAGCAATTTTAATGGCCAGTAGTGTAGTATAGGCATGTGTATTCAAATACAGAGAGATACGTAAACAGGCAGAATACGGCGCTGTGGTCGGCAACGCCTGTATAAGACGACAAGTATCTGGCGCAGTTGATAGATCGGTTACTGCTCTTATAGTGGCAGGTTATCAACACGTAAGTGAGTCTGAACATGGTACTATAGTTGGCGCACGAGAGATGGGACACAGCATCTCCGAGGTAGCGATGACGTGGGGATTTTCCCGCACGACCGTTTCACGAATGTACCGAGAATATCAGGAATCCGGTAAAACATCAAATTTCCGACTTCGCTGCGACCGGGAAAAGATCCTGCAAGAACGGGACCAAAGACGACTGTAGAGAACCTTTCAAAGTGACAGAAGTCCAACGCTTCCGAAAATTGCTGCAGATTTCAATGCTGGGCCATCAACGAGTGTCAGAGTGCGAATCATTCAACGAAACATCATCTATATGGGCTTTCGGAGCCGAAGTCCCCTCGTGTACCCTTGACGACAGCACGCCAAAAAGCTTTACGCCTCTCCTTGGCCCGTCAACACTGACATTGCACTGTTGATGACTGGAAACATCTTGCCTTGTCGGACGAGTCTCGTTTCAAATTGTATCGAGCAGATGGACGTGTACGGGTATGGAGACAACCTTATGAACCCATGGACCCTGCATGTCAGCAGGGGACTGTTCAAACTGGTGGGCTGTAATGGTGTGGGGAGTGTACAGTTGGAGTGATATGGGACCCCTGATACGTCTCAATACGACTCTGACAGCTGACGCGTACGTAAGCATCGTGTCTGATCACCTGCATCCATTCATGTCAATTGTGCATTGCGAGGGACTATGCGACACTTCACACCTCCAAAATTGCTACACTTCTGAGTTTAAACACTTCCGCTGGTCACGAAACCCCCAGACATGAACATTGTCGAGTATATCTGGGATGCACTGCAACGTGTTGTTCAGGAGAGATCTCCACCCCGTCGTACTCTTACGGACTAATTGACAGCCTTGAAGGATTCATGGTGTCAGTTCCATTCAGCACTACTTCCGACATTAGTCGAGCCCAAGCGACGTCGTGTCGCGACACTTCTGCATGCTCTCCCTACACGATATTAGGCAGGTGCACCAGTTTCTCTGGCTCTTCGTTGTAGAACACAGCCGCTTGTTAGCTATTCTTGTTGCTCGTTTTGTAGTACAATGAGCAAAACTAGAAATCATTGCGCTGTTACTGAATTCAAAACTGCTTCATATAAAATGTGAATGTCAGTAATAATAATAGTAATGCTCTTATAAAATAGATTT
Source organism: Schistocerca americana (assembly GCF_021461395.2). Taxonomy (NCBI): domain Eukaryota; kingdom Metazoa; phylum Arthropoda; class Insecta; order Orthoptera; family Acrididae; genus Schistocerca; species Schistocerca americana. The sequence goes on from NC_060121.1 coordinate 984,729,763, forward strand.
TTTTGTAAACAAATAACATCAGCAAGAGATCTCGATGTTAAAAAAGAAGAGTATGAAAGAGCGTACTGTCTACTTTAGAAGATTTATCTCCGCAGAAAATGATATCTAATCGTTCGAACAGCACAGAGACAGTTCTTGACCTAGACGTCACTGCTAAAGAGGGAAGACTAGAAACTAAAACAAAACTGCAGAGGAAAGAAAACTGCGCCTTGATATCAACTAACAAGGTTCCTGAAGTAAACTGATCACGTTTCGATTTTTATAGTCCGGTACCCTTGTCTCCATCTAGTTCTGCCGGTGCACCAAGTTGTCCTGGTTTTTATAAATTAAATCGGAGTATAACGTTTTGTATTTCTAGCATTGTAAAAGAAACTATACCCTATTTCTGTATTGTATCGCTAATCTAACATGCTGCATTATGAACTGCGTGTACGCGACTTCTTGATTATGCCTTGAAGTTCTAACAATTTCGAAATGCCCAAGGGGCCCTGAATTTTCAATTCGGAACGTCAGGAGAAGTAACAAAGCAACTCATTCAAAATCCAGTGTCATAAACAATGTGATATACCTCTGTTTTTAGCTAAATCATATTTCAGCAAACAAACTCTTATAGATTAACATTTATTTACTTTTAAAACAGGTATCCATTCATAATAAAGAGGTCGAACAGACTACGATGTCCGTCGCACGTCCGGCCGCTGTGGCCGAGCGGTTCTAGGCGCTTCGATCCGGAAGCGCGCTGCTGCTACGGTCGCAGGTTCGAATCCTGCCTCGGGCATGGATGTGTGTGATGTCCTTACATTAGTTAGGTTTAAGTAGCTCAAAGTCTATGGGACTGATGACCTCCGATGTTAAGTCTCATAGTGCTTAGAGCCATTTGAACCATTTGAATCCGTCGCACTAAATGTGAAGGTGAGTTTTCTGTCGCCCATAGAGAGAATTATAACATAGAGTATCATTTGACAACGACGAAACACAAGTTGTCAGAAACCAGTGCCGCATCTTCGAGAAATTTGACCGACTTCTTTCTACTAGTTGTTCCAAGTGAGCACGAACTTAAAACTGTGTGCAACGGAAATCACAGGGGCCTTCCATTTAGTAAAAGAGAACCAGAACTATCGTTCAAGTGACTGCACGTCTAAACTTATTCAGAAATACTTCGATTCTTCGTTCGCCGTCACCGAACAAAATGCGAAGCCATTGTTGTTTACTTGCTTGCTCCCAATTGTCATGATGAATTACAGCGGTAACTGCCCGCCCCTATAGCTGAGTGGTCAGCGTGACAGATTGCCGTCCTACGGGCTCGGGTTCGGTTCCCGGCTGGGTCGGGGATTTTCTCCGCTCAGGGACTGGGTGTTGTGTTGTCTTCATCATCATTTCATCCCCATCCGGCGCGCAGGCCGCCCAATGTCGAATGTAACAAGAGCTGCACCAAGGCGGCCGGACCTGCCCCATAAGGGGCCTCCCGGCCAATGACGCCAAAAGCTCATTTCCATTTTCCACAGCGGTAACTGAACAGAGTGCATTGCATTACCATTCGTTCTTGTCCGATATTTCTTGCGTCTTGAAGGCATGTGTGTTAAAATTCTCCAGTTTAAGGAGCAGCCTGGTGAAACTCCAGACATTGTTGGATACTACGTATGTGATACCACCTTAGAAAATAATTTGAATGATAAGGCTGTAGCACTCTTTGAGGACATTACCAACATAAAATTTAGTGGATGGTCTAGAGAGAGACAAACAATATTTTCCACAAATAAAAGGGCTGGCTTCATCGTGACATCAAATGGTTCAAATGGCTCTGAGCACTATGGGACTTAACTTCTGAGGTCATCAGTCCCCTGGAACTTAGAACTACTTAAACCTAACCAATCTAAGGACATCACACACATCCATGCCCGAGGCAGGATGCGAACCTGCGACTGTAGCGGTCTCCCGGTTTCAGACTGTAGCGCCTAGAACCGCTCGGCCACCACGGACGGGTCGTTATATCATTGATGTAGGTTGTGAAGCGCACATTATGCATAATGCTATAACGGCAACCTCAGATTGTTTACCAATCGATGTCATCCGTAAGATTTATTATTATTTCAACATATGTTCTGCCCGTGTACACAGCCTAAAAGAATTGCGTATCTTTTTAGTCTTAGAGTACAAACAATTGCTTTGATATAGCAATACTTGGCTGTTGGCTTTGGTGCCAGACATTGAGTTTTACGGATCTATGGACCGATGAAATCATGTTTTTTGAGTTAAGAAAAGTGCCTAACAATATTAAAGATACTTTTTGTAAATCCCTATTCTAAATGTCTTTTTTTTTGGATAATCAGACATTAAATTTTAATCCATCAGTACTAAATGTAGAAGAACAGTATGTAGAGTTTGTAGAGATAAGAGAAGCACTTTATGGTTTGAGAATGAATATGACAGAAAAAAGAAAAACCAGGTTCACGCCCCACGTTATAAGAAGTGCTTTAAGTAAAATTGAATCTGAGGGTGTATAAATGTTACTATGTTTTCGTCATTTTTCCTGCTTTCCGTTTTTCTCTTAGTTGCGTTTAATTCGTGTAGGTATGTGCCGCCTATGCAACTAATTGAAGGCAGTTTGTTTATTGCCATAAGCGTTTCCTTTCTTTTATTTGGCAAGCATCATCAGTGTCGATTTCCAGCGCTGTTAACGCATGCTTGTGGTCCTGAAGATGTATTCGATGGTTCCCTCGCTCCAGCTGGCTGATTTATGGCGTTCTTTCACCCACATTTGTCGCATCGCATATATCACTTGCACTTTCCATTTTGTGCTCAGCTATGTTCCCTGAAATCCTCTGTGAATTTTATGATAGCAGTGCTCAAAACTTTGAGCATTGGACGGAACATTTTAATGCCTTTTCAGACTTCAAATGGCTTCTTTTAAACTATGAACCTATGTGGGATGAGGTACACAAATGCTACGAGTCTCTTACAAAGGTGTCACCAAACTGCAAAATTAATGACAATGACTTGTTGCAAGAGTGTGTTAATATGCAGCAGACTGTCACACGTCAGCAAATAGAAGAAAGGATTATAGAAAACGCAGCTAAACATGTCTCTTATGAAAATATTTCTAAGATTGTGGAATTTGTGTCTTTTCTGTGATGAAAAAGATATGGATATCTGAGAAAACTCAAATGAAAGTAGAAACTTTGAAAACAATATTGATTGTGAAAATTAATTTGAAATAGAATTGTTCAGAAGTCTAGGACTTCTTAAACTTAAAAGTAAGCAAATGTTAGCTGGAACAAATTCATTCATTACAGAGGTGTGGAGGTGTGAACAACTGAGTGTTAAAAGTTGTGTGTAGTTACGTAAGCAAGTGTTGTATCCTGTGTACTAACACGTAAGATTTGAGTGTATTATAATAATACAGTAACTGTAAATGTCTTTTAATGTTTATTATATTATCATTTTGGTGCCCACTCTTCATTTCATGTAAGCTTCACTGACGTATAACAATTACAGAGCATTGTTGAATTCCGAGCAGAGATTATACAATTCGTCCCAGCTTCGGCTGCCAGAAATATGGTCATCTTACCCGATGCCAAGTGTTCGAAGTATGTTGTGGAGGTAAACAGATGCCCTTCTTCTGCAATGAAACAATAAACTAGAGATAATGTGAGCAGTATTCTGCCTGAGTGTCCCACACAAGCCCAGATTCGATCTTTACTCAGTAACGGGAATTGAGTGAACTGAGGCCAGAAGGATATTGCTAATGCTCTCACCGTAAGGGCTTCTTCACAAGCTTACTCTTACCTCCGGAATAAGAACTATACTTTTCCTCTCCAAGCAATTGAAATGAAGACCTGCAATTCTGCAACAAGCCTTACGGCAACTAAGACTGAAACTTGAAATCCCTGGAGAAAATAGGAGTCCTATGTTTTGCTGTGACCAAGTAAAAGCGTTGTGGTGGTCGTAGTCCGTAGTTTGCTGTAATCATGGAAACACCGTGTATGTTTTGTCTTCGATACTACCACGACTAGTGAGTTTCTTCTGAATATAATAAAGCAGCTGAAAACAGCTGGAACACAAACTGAGGCAGTAAAAAAAAAAAATGGCTCTGAGCACTATGGGACTCAACTGCTGAGGTCATTAGTCCCCTAGAACTTAGAACTAGTTAAACCTAACTAACCTAAGGACATCACAAACATCCATGCCCGAGGCAGGATTCGAACCTGCGACCGTAGCGGTCTGGCGGTTCCAGACTGCAGCGCCTTTAACCGCACGGCCACTTCGGCCGGCTGAGGCAGTAATATTTGTGCTATGAGACGCAATAACTAAAAGGTCTGGAACGAGCTTGGAGTTTCCTAACCCTGTAAGTACAGCGAGTAGGCTGTGAGTTTTCAGTGATGTCCCAGATTCGCTTAAACTGCTTCGAAACAATGATGATTTGACTCTGCCGAACATCACAGTCTTGAACAAGAAGCAACACAGAGCAGGGATTTAAGCGTCACACTTCACATTACGGAGGCTCTTGTAGACGTCAGAGGACGAGATCGCCCCGATGTAGGCATGGCAGGACAGCTGTTTTCACATCTTTGTGCCGGACCTGTTAAATACCACATAAACAAACAACGGGAAGGAAATTTAATATCGTACCTTTGATGTTTGAATTCAAGGGTTCGTTAATTTTCGGAGGACAAGGCATTTCTTCGAAGTGGCTATGGCCTTAGTTTTCGAAGCCTGGAGAACATATTGAAACACTTCCTAGTGATCTTTTGTAACATGCGCTGTGGAAAAAAGCAACGCATGCTGCGATATCCGAAGGTTTTCATAATTTCACTAAACTCTCTCTTTGAATGTTCTATCAGCTCTCGGGAGTGCAACTGGGAATATAATTAAGTGTTTTAGCGATATTTCAGCTGATAACCTTCCAGCCATTCTCAAGTCTCAAAGCACCTCACACTGTGGAGTAAACGCGCATGCGTCAGTGGTAGCATTGTTGGTAACAAGAGCGTCAGTCATAGATAAAACTTTACGCCTCGAAGGTTAAAACAAAACAAGCACATAGTCAGCGAATCACAGCGCTTACCAGTTATTTGGTTGATTATTATGAATGGCATATGTTGAAATGCCGGGCACAGAATACTTAGAACATTGTCTCCTTTGGGAGCGCGGAAACGAAACGACGTGTTTCCAAGATTTGTCGAGTTTGTAAAAGAAGCTATGCAAGTGTAATTAGCAGAAAACCTGCTCAAGCGAGTTTCCGTCGTTATCAGCAAACAGTGGTGCTCATCGTATCCGTTTTATGGAGTTCGGATGAAGGAAGGATTGGCCCTATCTGCTTTTCTTGTGACTGACAAGGAGAGGTCTCCTGCGGTGAGATCGATTTTTTGAAACCAAATATGTGGTGATGAAGTCTTCTCGGGTTGTTGGCCGACTCAAGGCTAACACTTCAACAAGTATGCTATTTGATATCTTCGTCTGAAGACGACAAGTAGAAAACTTGAAACGTTGTGGCAGAACGACACCTTGACTCGGCAATAATCCGAGAAGACTTCATCATCGGGATTCACCGAGAAAGGCTAAATTCAAATATATCGTGATGTAGTTTAAGATGCCAGTTATCATGCACTGCAGCCATTCACCATGGTGGGCCCTCGTCTGCGAGCAATTGACGAAAAAATGTTCGGAATTTCACGTGACATCAAATAACATTAAAATAGTCGCATTACACAAACGTTCACGTAGTTCAATGGACACAATAATCGCTTCACAAGCACAGGATCGTGAGTTTGAATCTCGTCAGGTTAAATCTTTGTCAAACTGATTTTGACCATTGCTTTTATTCATTTAAGTGGCGTAAAGGTATTTTTTTTATTTCTATTCGTTTGTCACATTATTTTAATCACCATATGAACTTTTCTCATTTGTTTTGTTTCTTTCCTATAGCATTCCTTCTCCAGTCTTAATTTTCGTGAATATCAATTTAATTATATTCATCTATTATAATATTCAATTATTTGAAGATTCCGATGTTCAGTTAAAAACGAAACAGCAAACACTCTGTTTATTTTGACTGTGCAGCGGTGTGAAAAATGTATTTTTCGTTACCAAATGTGCAGTTTTTCTGCATGGTAATCGCCATACAAACATTTAAAACCTAACCTATGTAACTATTTCACTATGGTCAAAATAACGCAGATGAAGATTTAATTGAAAGAAGGGCTTATAAGTATAACGAAATTCAAACAATGAGAAATAGTTGGTGGTAAGCTGCTATGGGACCAAACTGCTGACGTCATTCGCCCCTAGGCTTACACACTACTTAATCTAACTTATGCTAAGGACAACACACTCACCCATGCCCAAGGAAAGACTCGAACCTCCGACTGCGGGAGCCGCGCGAACCGTTGCAAGGCGTCTCACACCACGCGGGTAACCAGCGCGGCGAGAAATCCATATAATGAACGCACTAACGAGGACGAAAAAACAGGCTGACGAAAGAAACTAAATCGAAATTAATGCATAAAATTAATTAAAAACGCAGGAACAAGGATTTCAAGTGGAAAAAGGATGATGGGGAGGAAAATTAGAGCAAATGAAGAAGTTGACTATGATTAAAATTATGTGACAAAGGAATGGAAATAAAAAAATTACACTTAAATCAAATAATTGAATAAAAATGATGATCAGAGTAGTTTTTATAAAAATTTAAGAATAAAAATGATGTGAACCCACAATCTCCTGCATGTGAAACTACTTTCCTATTCGTAACATCACACGACCAGCGCGATCGAAGAAGCTTTTGTAACGCTGTTGAGTGTGACGCAAAATTCTGAATTTTTTTCGTGAATTACTCGGACATGATGGCCCCCTGCCTGAATAGCTACATAACCGTGTTGTTTCTTTTTTTTCCAGAAAGTCGACCGCACTGCTGAGGACCTCTCCATGTAAGACCTGTAACTTGTTTAATGTCAGTCCTTTTTTTAGTTTGCATGGCAACTCTGTATAGAAATCATAGTAGTAATTAGACCTTGCTAACACTGTAGTATCGGCGAAACTAATTTGTTGGTTTCCTTATCCCAATGCATGATCTATTAGTGACAACGTATCCGTACTGCCCAGACGGCAGAGAGATCATAGAAATTCCAAAGAATGAAATTAGGCAACATGTGGGCTTTAGTGGTACATAAACCAAAGATCCACAATAGTGTCAGCCTTATAAATTCTGAATTTATTGTTTACTCCTGATAGCCGTACGTCACTATACCTGTCTTCCTCAGTTTTTCGAACATCCTATACTCTGTCAGATCGCTGCATATTTTCTTGACTGCAAGGATGAAAGCAACCTAGTTTTACACTTTCCTGTGTTATTAAGAAAAAGAGAATCTGTATTATTAGCTACGTTTCTTGGTTTTCAAGTCCCAATTCTTTACTGAAAGCAAGAATTTTCATGACTTACTATCTTTCATTGTTTTATAAACATCTGCAGAAACTTTACTTATTACTGCATAGGTTTGTGGGCATGTGTACGCAACATTCAAGTACCATCTCTCAACGCTACTTGTCCAATAGACAACTGAAATTGTCCGACCAGCCTTTCCCTTTCTGACATCGTTCAGGCACATCTTATAGCACGGTATAAAAGACTCTTGAGAAACATTCTGCGGTTGCTACGTACACTGTCCTTAGGGGAATTAGTTACGTAACTCAGAGGAGATTGTAACGCCTCAGGGGATGGGGTGAGAGAAGGAATGCAAGAGAATTAATTAATTACTTAGCGCTGCTCTCGCATCAAAAAGGCTGTGAGGAATGACGCGGCGTTCTGGGAGCGGCGTGCAGACAGGCTGGTCTTCCTTTTTTCGTGCGGCCAGAATTCTCGTTCCTCCTTCCTGCCGGCCTGTATCTACGTCATTCATCGCATAGCTGCCGGATGCCTCCTCGAGCAGGCCGCTCCGCTGCCACGGAGTGACGAAGCCTCGCACGAATTTACCGCCACGGCCGAACAATTTACTGCTTTGCGGTCGCTCTAAATTATATCTGCCTCTCTCACGGTGCCTTGCCGTTTCGCTAAGTAAGAAGCGAACATCTACGTAAGCGAGTACCCTTTCATATCCTCTGTAAATTATGCAGTATCTTTTCATCGTAATGAAAACATCATTGTCATCTGCAAGAAAATAGCGTAGAGCAGTGGTTGCCGACCATCCTTAGACCATTACCTCAAAGTGCAATTAGATATTAGTTGATACCACCGCCATGTCTCCCCACCATCTGTTTACCCCCACGACCACGTTATCACCAACTTTAGCACCTAACTAAACTGTAGAATGAGAGACTTCTCTTGGAACACCTTTATTTTATAGAATGATGAAAGATGAATGATATATAGTTTGTATGTGTGTACCGTGTGTGTGTGTGTGTGTGTGTGTGTGTGTGTTTGTGAGTGTGTGTGTCTGTGTTTTAGAATGAATGACCAAGGAATTCGTAACGCATTGCAAGTGCTACCTACAACTCCTTCTCAAGTTAGAAAGCTAACTATTCATAGTGAGCGTAGTTCAAAAACGGTTCAAATGGTTCTGAGCACTATGGGACTTAACATCTGAGGTCATCAGTCCCCTAGAACTTACAACTACTTAAACCTAACTAACCTAAGGACATCACACACATCCATGCCCGAGGCAGGATTCGAACCTGCGACCGTAGCGGTCTCGCGGTTCCAGACTGTAGCGCCTAGAACCGCTCGGCCACTCCGGCCGGCACGGTGAGCGTAGTCATTTGTTACAAAACATGCTACCCCTGCATCCCCCCCCTTCCCCCCACTGCGGGTCTTGCTCGATCTGCAACAACATTTAAAATCAATCAAGTTAAAATGTGCGCACTATACGTTCGTAAATCCCTCCTTAATTCTGAAATCTCAGAAATTGGAAGACTTTAGGCTATACTGCTTTGTTTCTGATCACAGCCACTAATAGTAACAGTAATAACAGTAATAATACCTTGTACAGCACTGCAGTAGCCCTTTTGTAGTCACTGCTGTATTGTGCTGTCAATTAATTCCTTAACTGTTTGGAAGCGAGTAATGAAGCAATTTCTGGAGTACTGCAGGTACTGTCTACAAATTGGAGAAGACAATCTCTTGAAATATTTAGCATTTGTTACGTAAATGTCTCAGTTTTACCGACAGTGTGTGTAGTTGATGGACTACGTGACGAACCATACGCGAATCATACGCGACTGGAACAGGAAAGGGAGGTAGTGACAGTGGCACGTTTCCTGTTCCAGTCGCACGTAAAGTGCCCTCCGCCACACACCGTTGGGTGGCTTGCGGAGTATAAATGTAGATGTAGATGTAGAATCTGTACCCTCCACCCCATGAACGCTACTAACTGAAAGAAAGTAATTGTTGATTGCTTATTTAATCAGTACTAGAATCTTACAAAACTGCGATAATACCAATGATGTTTTGAAAATAATGTAGTTTCGTGACTAAAACAGAATCGAATCGTTCAGTTTGTACCCCTTAGAAAATTTCATTTTACCCCCAGGTTGGGAATCACTGGCGTAGAGCCTGCACTCGACAACATTTCTTGGTACTTTCTGTATTAGTGCCATCGCACCTTCATACTCCTGGCGTCAAAGACAATTTACATCAAGTCACAAAAAGTTCCTTTTCAGTTTTATTACACGTTTATCGTGCGAAAATTCCTATATTATTCCGACACTTCGTACTTCTAAGCTATCAACAAACAAACAACAACTTTTAAAAGCTCTCATCTTTGTTCAAAGGACGTGTTTCTTTTCTGTTGCACTCCCTACGCTCTCACGTTTTACTCAAAGCATCGAATTTATATAGGTTATACCAGTGGTGAGACGACATCCCGTGTTCTACGCGTAGGTAATAGTCCTGGTAAATTGTTAAAATTTTCCTTTTCGAAGACTACTTTATTATGTATACACCTACAAATTTTACTAAATTTAAGTACGCCATCTCGTCTTTTTTGCCTGTAAGTAAAGGATAATCTCTGGGACTGTTGCAGAGCTTTGATACGGTTTTCATATATATAGATAGATTAATTCACAAGGAAGCGTTATGTGTATATTTTATAAATGATTCATGCAAACTGCCTGGATTAGGACGAATTAAAACCCCTAGTCTCATTTTGTGTCTGCATATGAAGGTTAAACTCTGGAAGGATTCTGTATAACTTTGACTAATAGGCAGACTTCTTCACGAGGGAAATTTGTGCATGTAATTTATTATCACTAAGCCAGACAAGTCATCCGATCATAGGCGCTCAAGGCTATCCAAGTGAAGTTGGGGTGACTCGGTAGTGAAATACTATAACCTACTATGCTGTACTACGAGGGCTATTTTTTCAAGGTCCGATCGGTCGCGAAATTAAAACCACAGTGAAAATCCGATGAAGCTTTGCACAGTGTGTTGTGCAGTGTTTCTAGTATTCCCGTCGATCGCGTTCGTCGCCATTTTCAGTTCTAATCGCACACTGAGCACGTAGAAATGCCTAGAACAACACAGTTTCCCGCCAAGTGTCAAGTGTGTGTCGTCATTCGATTTCTTCATGCTGATTTTATGCATCCCACATAAGGTGACTGTCATGTGTGACAGAAAAGTGCCGCAATGGTGCGGGAACTTCGAAGCAGCACACAAGCAGACAGGAAAGGAAGCGACTGTCAGTCGACGGTCTTGATCAGCGAGTGGATCGGGCGATTCGAGAAAATCGTCCACAACCGACATTTCAGAAAAAGTGGACAGGAATGTTGTCGCCAGGCATTGTCCTTATTCATGACGACGCTTGGACTCACCGCTGCAGCTGCAACGACGACATTCCCGCAGAATTTTCGATGCGAAGTGTTTGATCACCCACGATGCAGCCCGGACTTGGCTCCCTCTGGTTTTCATCTCTTTGCTGACATGAATCCCTGGCTATTAGGACAGAATTTTTGAGCAAACTAAGAGCCGCAGACGAGCGTAGGTAACTGGCGGAAAGCACAGGCGGCTGCCTTCGATGATGAGGATATTGGAAAGTTCGTACCACATTACGACAGATGTCTAAATCGGAACGGCGACTATGCTGACAATCAGCTGGAAGGCGTAGCTAAACAGTCTTCGTATAATGCCGCTTCCTCTATCTATGCTGGGGAGGTACAGTCTGACCATAAATTGAAAAGCGAGCAGCGCTCACGTTGAAGTAAGGGGCCTTTCCCAGAAGAAAAGGAATCAACATTAGCACTGGCAATGGAATTCCTCTATTAAACGCACAGTAGGGGCGGATAAGTGGAAAGAGTACACTGAAGTTCTCTACGAGTGGGATGACCTGTATGGTGACGTGATAGAAGAAAAAACGTGATTCGATTGAGAAGATGTAAGGTATCAAGTATTAGAGTCGAGTTGGACAGCTGTTTGGAAGACTTGCGAACGAATAAGGCAAGAGTGACAGCTAACATTCCCTTGGAATTTCTATATTCATTGGGGCAACGAAAAGACTATTGGTGTTGGTGTGTAGACTCTATGAGATTGGACACATTTCATCTAACTTTAGAAAAATATCACACAATGTGGGAGATAAAAAAGGCAGGTAAGTGCGAGAATTATCCCTCAGTTCGCTTAATATCCTATGCGTCCATTTTACTGAAAAAAATAGTGTACGGAGGAATGGAAAGTGAAACTGATGATCTATTAGATGACTATCAGTTTGCCTTTAGGCAAAGCAAAGCCAAAAGAGAAGCAGTTACGAAGCTACGCTAGATACCTGAAGCAAAACTTAGGAAGAATCAAGGTGTCTTCGTATAATTTGTAGACCTAGAAGAAGGATTCGAGAATGAAAGGAAAATGAAGCAACGTGTTCAAAATTCCGATAAAAATAGTTATAAGCTATAGAGAAATACGGAAAATGTACAATACGTACAACAACCAAAAGGAAGCAATAAGAACAAAAGACAAGAACGATGTGCTTCGATTAGAAAGTGTGCAAGACAGGGCTGCAGTCTTTTCCTATTATAGTTTTGACCGAACATATAAGAAGAACTGACGCAAATAAAGTAAGGCGTCATATGTGTGATAAACATTCACTGCGAAATAATATCAGTGATGATATTCTACATCTACATCCATACTCCGCAAGTCACCTGACGGTGTGTGGCGGAGGGTACCTTGAGTACCTCTATCAGTTCTCCCTTCTATTACAGTCTCGTATTGTTCGTGAAAAGAAGGATTGTCGGTATGCCTCTGTGTGGGCTCTAATCTCCTGCAGAGTCTTCCACTGGAGTTTATCTATCATCTCCGTAACGCTTTCGCGATTACTAAATGATCCTGTAACGAAGCGCGCTGCTCTCCGTTGGATCTTCTCTATCTCTTCTATCAACCCTATCTGGTACGGATCCCACACTGCTGAGCAGTATTCAACCAGTGGGCGAACAGGTGTACCGTAACCTACTTCCTTTGTTTTCGGATTGCATTTCCTTAGGATTCTTCCAATGAATCTCAAGTCTGGCATCTACTTTACCGACGATCAACTTTATATGATCATTCCATTTTAAATCACTCCTAATGCGTACTCCCAGATAATTTATGGAATTAACTGCTTCCAGTTGCTGACCTGCTATATTGTAGCTAAATGATAAGGGATCTTTCATTCTATGTATCCGCAGCACATTACACTTGTCTACATTGGGATTCAATTGCCATTCCCTGCACCATGCGTCAATTCGCTGCAGATCCTCCTGCATTTCAGTACAATTTGCCATTGTTACAACCTCTCGATATACCACAGCATCATCCGCTAAAAGCCTCAGCGAACTTCCGATGTTATCCACAAGGTCGTTTATGCATATTGTGAATAGCAACGGTCCTACGACACTCCCCTGCGGCACACCTGAAATCACTCTTACTTCGGAAGACTTATCTCCATTTAGAATGAAATGCTGCGTTCTATTATCTAGGAACTCTTCAATCCAATCACACAATTGGTCTCATAGTCCATATGCTCTTCCTTTGTTCATTAAATGATTGTGGGGAACTGTATCGAAAGCCTTGCGGAAGTCAAGAAACACGGCATCTATCTGGTAGCCCGTGTCTATGGCCCTCTAAGTCTCGTGGACGAATAGCGCGAGCTGGGTTTCACAGGATCGTCTTTTTCGAAACCCATGCTGATTCCTACAGAGTAGATTTCCAGTCTGCAGAAAAGGCATTATACTCGAACATAATACGTGTTCCAAAATTCTACAACTGATCGACGTTCTAGATATAGGTCTATAGTTCTGCACATCTGTTCGACGTCTCTTCTTGAAAACGGGGATGACCTGTGCCCTTTTCCAATCCTTTGGAACGCTACGCTCTGCTAGAGACCTACGGTACACAGCTGCAAGAAGGGGGGCAAGTTCCTTCGCGTACTCTGTGTAAAATCGAACTGGTATCCCATCAGGTCCATCGGTCTTTCGTCTTTTGAGCGATCTTAATTGTTTCTCTATCCCTGTGTCGTCTATTTCGATATTTACCATTTTGTCATCTGTGCGACAATATAGAGAAGGAAGTACAGTGCAGTCTTCCTCTGTGAAACAGCTTTGGAAAAAGACATTTAGTATTTCGGCCTTTAGTCTGTCATCCTCTGTTTCAGTACCATTTTGATCAGACTGTCTGGACATTTTGTTTTGATCCACCTACCACTTTGACGTAAGACCAAAATTTCTTAGGATTTTCTGCCAAGGCAGTACATAGAACTTTACTTTCGAATTCATTGAACGCCTCTCGCATAGCCCTCCTCACACTACATTTCGCTTCGCGTAATTTTTGTTTGTCTTCAAGGCTTTGGCTATATTTGTGTTTGCTGTGAAGTTCCATTTGCTTCCGCAGCAGTTTTCTAACTCGGTTGTTGTACCACGGTGGCTCTTTTCCATCTCCTACAATCTTCCTTGGCACATACTCATCTAATGCATATTGTACGATGGTTTTGAACTTTGTCCACAGATCGTCAACACTATCTGTACTTGAGACAAAACTTTTGTGTTGAGCCGTGAGGTACTCTGTAATCTGCTTTTTGTCACTTTTGCTAAACAGAAAAATCTTCCTACCTTTTTTAATACTTCTATTTATGGCTGAAATCATCGATGCAGAAGCCGCTTTAAGATCGCTGATTCCCTGTTCTACGTTAACTGTTTCAAATAGTTCGGGTCTGTTTGTCACCAGAAGGTCTAATATGTTATCACCATGTGTCGGTTCTCTGTTTAACTGCTCAAGGTAGTTTTCAGGTAATGCACTTAAAAAAATTCACTGGATTCTTTGTCCCTGCCACCCGTTATGAACGTTTCAGTCTCCCAGTCTATATCCGGCAAATTAAAATCTCCACCCAGAACTATAACATGGTGGGGAAATCTACTCGAAATATTTTCCAAATTTTCCTTCAGGTGCTCTGCCACAACAGCTGCTGAGCCAGGGGGCCTATAGAGACATCCAATTACCATGTCTGAGCCTGCTTTAACCGTGACCTTCACCCGAATTATTTCACACTTCAGATCTCCGTCAATTTTCTTCGATACTATTGCACTTCTTATCGCTATAAACACGCCTCCCCCTTCACTGTCCAGCCTGTCTCTGCGATATACATTCCAACCTGAGTTTAGAATTTCATTACTGTTTACATCTGGTCTCAGCCAACTTTCTGTCCCTTGACCGTTTATTAGTGAGAGCAGTTCTGGGACCTTTCTATAGACGCTCCTGCAGTTTACTATTAGCACATTAATATTGTTATTCCCTGTTGCATTTTGCCTACTCCTACCTTGCCACGTCTCAGGAGGCGTCTTGTCGGGCCTAGGGAGGGAATTCTCTAACCTAAAAAACCCACATGTGCACTCCACACGTACTCCGCTACCCTTGTAGCCGCTTCCTGTGTGTAGTGCACGCCTGACCTATTCAGGGGGACCCTACGTTTCTCCACCCGATTGCGGAGGTCGAGAAATTTGCACCCCAGATCTCCGCAGAATCGTTTGAGCCTCTGGTTTAAGCCTTCCACTCGGCTCCAAACCAGAGGACCGCGATAGGTTCTGGGAACGATACTACAAATAGTTATCTCTGATTTCACCCCGCGAGCGAGGCTTTCCGCCCTCACGAACTCAACCAACCGCCTGTACGAACTGAGGATGACCTCTGAACCCAGACGGCAGGAGTCATTAGTGCCGACATGAGCAACAATTTGCAGTCGGGTGCACCCAGTGCTCTCTATCGCCGCCGGCAGGGCCTCCTCCACATCTCGGATGAGACCCCCCGGCAAGCAGACAGAGTGAACACTGGCCTTCTTCCCCGACCTTTCCGCTATTTCCCTAAGGGGCTCCATCACCCGCCTAACGTTGGAGCTCCCAATAACTAGTAAACCCCTCCCCCCGTGTGCCTGCTCGGACCTTGCTGAAGGAGCAGCCACATGTCCACTCACAGGCAGAGCGGGCGATGCCACACGGCCAGCCTCCACATTGACCCTCCGCCTTGTGCGCCGCGAACGCCGCTGAACCCGCCACTCCCCTTGGGGAGAGGGTGGCCCAACCGTGCCCGGTACCCGCGAAGATGTCTCGACAGCAGGGACAGTGGGTGAAGCATGTAACACCTGGGGTGTACCATGCGACGCACCAGACTCCCCACTGCCGCTACACTACGCTCAGCTGTTCGCGAGCAGTGGCCAGCTCCTCCCGCGTCCGTACACAGCAGTCACACATCCTATCCATCCTAAGAAATCAAGAAAAGATTGTTTCTCAGGCATCTCAATGTTTATGACGTCTAATCTTCTGAACTATGTGTCGGGGGTACATTCAGTGTTGAATGTGAACGCTCTTTGCTTAATGTGTTGTGAATAGAGTTAGTATTAAAGAAGTAATAAATTAAGTCGTGAAGCGTGATGCGGCAGCTTCCCTGAATGAAGCCGGCCGCGGTGGTCTAGTGGTTCTAGGCGCGCAGTCCGGAACCGCGGGACTGCTACGGTCGCAGGTTCGAATCCTGCCTCGGGCATGGATGTGTGTGATGTCCTTAGGTTAGTTAGGTTTAAGTAGTTCTAAGTTCTAGGGGACTGATGACCACAGATGTTAAGTCTCATAGTACTCAGAGCCATTTTTGAACCCTGAATGAACAGCGAAAATATAGCAAGCGACTATATTTTTTCCTTTCATGATTTTGTGTTTGGCAGTCGGCAAGAAAAGTTTCCTAAGGATTTGAAATTATGTCAAAAATTTGTTGCAGGTCACGAAGTGTTCCATTCTAAACTCTGAATGGATGTAGCCTTGGTTTTGTACAGCTTTAACTGTGACACTTGCCTTAATGTGTTATACCTTTAACGTGAGATTCTTCCTCTTAATGAAAAGATTTTGATAGCATTTTAGATTTTTAAATTTGGTCAGTAACTATATAAAAATAATATAATATAATATAATGATATTAAAATATTACAGTGAAATTCAAGTTTTTGTTTCCCCTCGAAGGCATTCGATTGGCAGCCTGCAACTGTGATGGTGCAACAGAAACCATGAACCATATTAGTCGTTTAGCAATATAGGTACTTCTTAATAATCACGCTTTGTTAATAGCAATAATAAAAAGAACGAATCGTTCAAGTTAGATGTACCTGGAGTCTTTCTTGCTTTGCGTTTCCTTAATGTACCTTCTACTTCCAAAAATTGTTAGCTTATACTTCTGTCAATCCTCCAGTTCCTAGTTGAATGGAACTTCTGCTTTCCATTACTAACTGTACTATTATAACGATCGTTCTCCGTATTAAGAGAGCCCACGAAAAAAAATTTTCGTCTTATAGCAATACGGGCAAAAGCATATAAAATCGATAAAATCTATTGCCCTAAACAAAAAAATACTGATTTCAGAAATTTTTCGCGTTACGTCTGAGCTGAGAGCAGTTTCAAAAAGTCAGCAAAATTTACCGAACTGTATCGCAGTAATATGTCTGATTTTTTCGAATGTAATTGAATGATGGATTTAAAATTCCAAAAACACGATTTTCAGACACCTGTAGCGTAGCCAAAACCTGGAGAACCATTTGAAAAGCTAACAAATGAAACCAAAAAGAGACATAGCAAACCGTCCGAAAATTTGTTTTAGCAGTATTTTTTGGTTATTTAACGTACAAACATCGTTTTTCAGAAGGAAATGTGATAACCTTCCATTTTGAGACCGTTATGAAAATGTTCAAAAATTTTACCTCTAGGTAACGAAGTATTACGTCAAAAAACAGGTAGCTGTGATAAAATAAGGTCCCCCGTTGCAGGAAAAACGAGACAAATTTATTGCAGTACCTTACTAATCGGAAAACTTTTAGATTCTTAAAAATCATTAGAAAATCATATTGCGTTATCTGAAAGACTATGTTGCAAGCCGATGAACAAGCTTCAGCTCAAATTCTGATATGATAAATAAATATCTCTCGCAATCGCTACGCTGAAGGACTTTTTAAATAAAGTATAATAAAGCTCAAAAAATACAGTTTATTTAAAAAAAATTTTAACGTTTTTAATCACCGTCGGACTCATCAAGTTTAGCATCCTCGTCAAAATTACTCATTTCTTCAAAAAAAAAATATTACAGTGAAATTCATGTCAGCTGTAAATTTTGCGGATGCTGATCCTTCTTCTAGAATAACGTCTCTCATTTCTAGTAACTGGCCACTGGAGAATCACGAGAAATTGTAACGTCGGTTTCGAGCTGTTATATTTTTATCATTCTTTGCTTCTTCGATGTACAGATTGAACAGTAGCGGCGCAAGACTACATCCTTTTCCATCATCCTTTTTAATCCAGGAACTTCGCTCTTAGTCTTCCAATATTGTTCCTTCTCGGTTCTTGTTCGTATTGTATACCACCCGTCTTTCCCTAAGATTACCCCTATTTTTCTCAGGATTTCTAACATCCTGTATCATTTGACATTGCCGAACGATTGTTCTGGGTCGACGAATCCTATGTACGTGTCGTGATTTATCCTTAGTCTTGCTCCCATTATCAATCGCAACGTTAGAATTTCCTCTCTGGTGCCTTTACCTTTCCTAAAGCCAAACTGATCGTCATCAAACACGTCCTCAATTCTCTTTTCCGTTCTTCTGTATATTATTCTTGTCAGCAACTTGGATGCATCAGTTTTTAAGCTGATTGTGAGTAATTATCAGACTAGTCGGCTCTTGCTATCTTCGGAATATTGTGGGTTATGTTTTTCTGAAATCTGGTGGTATATCGCCAGTCTCATACTTTCTAAACACTGATGTGAATCCTCATTTAGTTGACACTTGTTCTAATGGTTTTAGAAACTCTGGTGGAATGATTTTCTATTGCTTCTGTCTTATTTTATCTTAAATCGGCGAAAGCTCTTTTAAATTCTGGCTCTAATTTGGATCCCTACCTCTTCCCCGTCGACTCCTGTTCTTCTATCACGTCATGAGACAAGTCTTCCCTCTCACACAGGCCTTCAATGCGTTCTTTCCAACTATCCGCTCTCTCCTCTGCATTTGACCCTAGAGTGGGCACGTGGGGTACACCTGTCACCCAGTGGTTTTACATTGTGATTATATCCATTACGTGTAAAGTTGCAGCCTTCCCACGCGCAGTACCTTTCAAATGGGTGCATTGTTGAAGATCTGTTTACAGCTGACGTCAGTTGAACAGGTAAACAGAGAGCAGCAGGAAGTAGAAGTCAGTTGGGGTACAGCTGTCCACCACGTCCCTATCTACGTAACAATTTCTTAAGGTAGATGTTTCCTTTTTTTTTTTTACATTTTTCAAATTGAATTCATTGTAAGTAGAATATTTAAAATTTTTATTAATCTGAATAAAATAACTATGTTAAATAAAGTGACTGCTTGTGCAGTGTTCAACATGTACTATAATTTACAGAAACTGATACTCATAAACATGTTTTTATTTTAGAGATGTCAGATATGAAGAAAAAAGGAGTGGATGTGTCTTCCGACTCTGAGGTGTGGATGAGGTGTCTCGAAGAAGATGCAGAGAGTGATGAAAATGAGGTATTTCATTCTGAAGAATCTGATTCAAATGAAGATGATCAACTAATGGAAAGCGATCATGATACTGAAACAGAACAATCTGCAGATGAATACGATAACAAGAACGGTGAGTCTAGTGTTTCCTATTATCTTGGGGAGGACATTAAAAGAAAATGGTCTAAGTCTTTCCTAGAAGAAACGTGAGAACAATGTCAGAGAATATAATAACTCATCTACCTGACCCCAAGATGCAAGCACCAACAATACTTTCTGAAGATAAATTATTAGATCTTTTCTTACACAGCAGAGTTTACAAAATTATAGTTAACTGTACAAATATTTATATCAGAAATTTCAGAGACTTAGAGATGCTAGACTCACTGATGAGACTGAAATAAGAGCACTTTTTGGCATACTCTACCTAACAGGAATCCTAAGAAGTTCTAGAAATGCCCTGGGATAACTCTAGAGGACTCGCCGTAACATTACTTGTGACAACTGGTTCAGCAGTATACCACCAGCTAAGAAGCTAATAGAAGATAAGGGACTGAAATACGTTGGAACGCACCGGATAAATGAGAAGGAGTTTTTACCTAATAAGAAAGACCTCAATACTCTTCTCTGTTTGGCTGCCAAGAGAACTGTACGCTAGTTTCATACTGCCCTAAAGGTAATCAGACTGTTCTCTTGATATCTACATTACATCATGATGATAACATTGATAAAAATCAAGAGATTCACTGAAACCAGAAATTGTAACGCCTTACCATATGCCAAAGATTGGAGTTAATTTACTTGATCAACTAACTCAAAAAATGTGTCGCGGAACACTCGTAGGTAGCCTATGGTTGTTTTTATAACTGACTTAATGTTTCTGCCATGAACGCACTGTGCTTATATCGAGAAAAGTCTAGAACACTTAAATCATTGAAAAGAACGGAGTTTCTGCTGAGGTCGGCCTGTGGAAATGTTGAAACCTCAATTTGAGTACGGATCTGCTGTCCCTCAAATTCCCATAGAATTACGGTTGTTTGCACATGTTCTGTTGGGCATAAATTCTACAGCTACACCACAAGACAATCCCAGAAAGGTTCCAAAGGACATTGCTATGACTGTGGAAGGAAGAAAGACAAGTCAACTAGAAAATGGTGTCTTAAATATAAAAGGTGGATGTGTTGGAATCATTTGCATACCGTATGTGTTAACTGACTCTGGATTAAATTATTGACACATTTTTTTGGAAATTTGTGTTTTATTTCCATCCCTACACATAACAAATATAGATAAAACAACTAAAGAACATTTGATAATCATTTCAATGAGGTACTAAGAAACGCAAATGGGGGACAGGAGCCCCCACGTGCTTACATTGTAACGATACAGCAAGCGCCTACTGCAGGGTTAATAGCGTAGTACCCATTACATTCTCAGTGTTACCACCCTTGCTCTTAACATCACCGAACGTTGTTTTGATTTTCCTAATTGCTGACTCAATTCTGCCGACAATCATTTCTTTTTCGGTTTCTTCACATTTTTCAAATAGCAATGTCGCCTTAGCTTGCCTGCATTTCTTACTTATTTCATCTTAAGTGACTTGTATTTCCGTAATCCTTTATTCCCCTGTAATTTTTGTACCTTCCTTCTTTCAGCGATTATCTGAAATATTTCTTCCGGTACCCATGGTTTCTGCGCAGATACCTCCTTGGTACATATGCTTTTCTTTCCGACCTCTGTGATTGCCATTTTCAGAGACTCCCCCCCCCCCCCCCCCTTTCTTCAACTGAACTGCCCACTGAGCTATTCGTTATCGCAGTATCTGTAGCCTCAGAGAACTTCAAGCGTATCTCTTCTTTCTGTACTACTTCATTCTGTAGTACCCCTCGCATCCCACTCTTTGTGCATTGATTCTCCCTGACTAGCCTCTTGAACTTCAGCCTACTCTTCATCAACATTAAATTGTTAACAGTCAGTATACAGTGATTAAAACATAAGTGTGTTTACTCGATATTTACGTACTCAATATGAAACATTGATCATATTGTATCCTGCAGCGTCTCTGCCGCCTGTCTCTCTCTGTTCCTCTAGTACTGGTTTATAACGGTCAGTAGCAATCCTAGGAGCACTAGCGTTGTGCTAGTTTCGCAATGTCTCTCTGACCTCGTCGTATATTCTTAATATCTGACTGTATTGTCGCCCGTACGTTCGGTGTGGTCGGAGAGTTATCTGATGATAACATGAAGACAAACTGAGGACACTCGGAGGATGTCGCTCCGAGTCCATCTCCTTGAAAATACGCACGGACCAGCCACAGTTCCCGGCAGCGATGTGTTGCGGATTCGGCGTCCTCTCGTTGCGTGTTTAGCGCACCCCGTCGGCGTCTGGTCGGCCAGCTGCACCATCGGCTTGTGGCGGTCGTTTTAATTGTCTCTTCTGTGCAGATGTGAGCGGTCCTGGAAGGGTCGAGTGCGGGTGAAAGACACCGCCAGTACCGCAAAGAGAATGACAGTGGGGAGGGTTTCGTATGTTGTATTGCTGTAACTTTCTTCACTACTGGTTCAACCACATCATTAAATGGGTTGGTATTCAGTCAAACATAGTTTTATTTTTCTTTCTTTGATAATGAATTTAAGGCAGTACTAATTTTGATGACAGCTAATGATTTGCATTTGGTATGAAGACAAATTTTATGAATATCAGGAGCTCAGATGGAAAGCCAGTTCTAAGCAAAGAAGGGAAAGCAGAAAGGTGGAAGGAGTATATAGAGGGTCTATAAAAGGGCGATGTACTGGAGGACAATATTATGGAAATGGAAGAGGATGGAGATGAAGATGAAATGGGAGATATGATACTGCATGAAGAGTTTGACAGAGCACTGAAAGACCTGAGTCGAAACAAGGCTCCAGGAGTAGACAACATTCCATTGGAACTACTGACGGCCTTGGGAGAGCCAGTCCTGACAAAACTCTACCATATGGTGAGCAAGATGTATGAAACAGGCGAAATACCCTCAGACTTCAAGAAGAATAAAATAAGTCCAATCCCAAAGAAAGCAGGTGTTGACAGATGTGAAAATTACCGAACTATCTGTTTAATAAGTCACAGCTGCAAAATACTAACACGAATTCTTTACAGACGAATGGAAAAACTAGTAGAAGCCGACCTCGGGGAAGATCAGTTTGGATTCCGTAGAAAT
Organism: Schistocerca americana; assembly: GCF_021461395.2. Classification (NCBI taxonomy): domain Eukaryota; kingdom Metazoa; phylum Arthropoda; class Insecta; order Orthoptera; family Acrididae; genus Schistocerca; species Schistocerca americana. The sequence continues at coordinate 984,751,924 of NC_060121.1, forward strand.
GTTGGAACACGTGAGGCAATACTAACCTTACGACTTATCTTAGAAGAAAGATTAAGGAAAGGCAAACCTACGTTTCTAGCATTTGTAGACTTAGAGAAAGCTTTTGACAATGTTGACTGGAATACTCTCTTTCAAATTCTAAAGGTGGCAGGGGTAAAATACAGGGAGCGAAAGGCTATTTACAGCTTGTACAGAAACCAGATGGCAGTTATAAGAGTCGAGGTACATGAAAGGGAAGCAGTGGTTGGGAAGGGAGTAAGACAGGGTTGTAGCCTCTCCCCGATGTTGGTCAATCTGTATATTGAGCAAGCAGTAAAGGAAACAAAAGAAACATTCGGAGTAGGTATTAAAATTCATGGAGAAGAAATAAAAACTTTGAGGTTCACCGATGACATTGTAATTCTGTCAGAGACAGCAAAGGACTTGGAAGAGCAGTTGAATGGAATGGATAGTGTCTTGAAAGGAGGATATAAGATGAACATCAACAAAAGCAAAACAAGGATAATGGAATACAGTCTAATTAAGTCGGGTGATGCTGAGGGAATTAGATTAGGAAATGAGGCACTTAAAGTAGTAAAGGAGTTTTGCTATTTGGGGAGCAAAATAACAGATGATGGTCGAGGTAGAGAGGATATAAAATGTAGGCTGGCAATGGCAAGGAAAGCGTTTCTGAAGAAGAGAAATTTGTTAACATCCAGTATAGATTTAAGTGTCAGGAAGGCCTGCTTGAAAGTATTTGTATAGAGTGTAGCCACGTATGGAAGTGAGACATGGACGATAAATAGTTTGGACGAGAAGAGAATAGAAGATTTTGAAATGTGGTGATGCAGAAGTATGCTGAAGATTAGATGGGTAGATCACATAACTAATGAGGAGGTTGTTGTTGGTGGTCTTCAGTCCTGAGACTGGTTTGATGCAGCTCTCCATGCTACTCTATCCTGTGCAAGCTTTTTCATCTCCCAGTACCTACTGCAACCTACATCCTTCTGAATCTGCTTAGTGTAATCATCTCTTGGTCTCCCTCTACGATTTTTACCCTCCACGCTGCCCTCCAATACTAAATTGCTGATCCCTTGATGCCTCAGAACATGTCGTACCAACCGATCCCTTCTTCTGGTCAAGTTGTGCCACAAACGTCTCTTCTCCCCAATCCTATTCAATACTTCCTCATTAGTTATGTGATCTACCCATCTAATCTTCAGCATTCTTCTGTAGCACCACATTTCGAAAGCTTCTATTCTCTTCTTGTCCAAACTAGTTATCGTCCATGTTTCACTTCCATACATGGCTACACTCCATACGAATACTTTCAGAAATGACTTCCTGACACTTAAATCAATACTGGATGTTAACAAATTTCTCTTCTTCAGAAACGCTTTCCTTGCCATTGCCAGCCTACATTTTACACTCCTGGAAATGGAAAAAAGAACACATTGACATCGGTGTGTCAGACCCACCATACTTGCTCCGGACACTGCGAGAGGGCTGTACAAGCAATGATCACACGCACGGCACAGCGGGCACACCAGGAACCGCGGTGTTGGCCGTCGAATGGCGCTAGCTGCGCAGCATTTGTGCACCGCCGCCGTCAGTGTCAGCCAGTTTGCCGTGGCATACGGAGCTCCATCGCAGTCTTTAACACTGGTAGCATGCCGCGACAGCGTGGACGTGAACCGTATGTGCAATTGACGGACTTTGGGCGAGGGCGTATAGTGGGCATGCGGGAGGCCGGGTGGACGTACCGCCGAATTGCTCAACACGTGGGGCGTGAGGTCTCCACAGTACATCGATGTTATCGCCAGTGGTCGGCGGAAGGTGCACGTGCCCGTCGACCTGGGACCGGACCGCAGCGACGCACGGATGCACGCCAAGACCGTAGGATCCTACGCAGTGCCGTAGGGGACCGCACCGCCACTTCCCAGCAAATTAGGGACAGTGTTGCTCCTGGGGTATCGGCGAGGACCATTCGCAACCGTCTCCATGAAGCTGGGCTACGGTCCCGCACACCGTTAGGCCGTCTTCCGCTCACGCCCCAACATCGTGCAGCCCGCCTCCAGTGGTGTCGCGACAGGCGTGAATGGAGGGACGAATGGAGACGTGTCGTCTTCAGCGATGAGAGTCGCTTCTGCCTTGGTGCCAATGATGGTCGTATGCGTGTTTGGCGCCGTGCAGGTGAGCGCCACAATCAGGACTGCATACGACCGAGGCACACAGGGCCAACACCCGGCATCATGGTGTGGGGAGCGATCTCCTACACTGGCCGTACACCACTGGTGATCGTCGAGGGGACACTGAATAGTGCACGGTACATCCAAACCGTCATCGAACCCATCGTTCTACCATTCCTAGACCGGCAAGGGAACTTGCTGTTCCAACAGGACAATGCACGTCCGCATGTATCCCGTGCCACCCAACGTGCTCTAGAAGGTGTAAGTCAACTACCCTGGCCAGCAAGATCTCCGGATCTGTCCCCCATTGAGCATGTTTGGGACTGGATGAAGCGTCGTCTCACGCGGTCTGCACGTCCAGCACGAACGCTGGTCCAACTGAGGCTCCAGGTGGAAACGGCATGGCAAGCCGTTCCACAGGACTACATCCAGCATCTCTACGATCGTCTCCATGGGAGAATAGCAGCCTGCATTGCTGCGAAAGGTGGATATACACTGTACTAGTGCCGACATTGTGCATGCTCTGTTGCCTGTGTCTATGTGCCTGTGGTTCTGTCAGTGTGATCATGTGATGTATCTGACCCCAGGAATGTGTCAATAAAGTTTCCCCTTCCTGGGACAATGAATTCACGGTGTTCTTATTTCAATTTCCAGGAGTGTATATCCTCTCTACTTCGACCATCATCAGTTATTTTGCTCCCCAAATAGCAAAACTCCTTTACTACTTTAAGTGTCTCAATTCCTAATCTAATTCCCTCAGCATCACCCGAGTTAATTAGACTACATTCGATTATCCTTGTTTTGCTTTTGTTGATGTTCATCTTATATCCTCCTTTCAAGACACTGTCCATTCCATTCAACTGCTCTTCCAAGTCCTTTGCTGTCTCTGACAAAATTGCAATGTCATCGGCGAACCTCAAAGTTTTTATTTCTTCTCCATGAATTTTAATACCTACTCCGAATGTTTCTTTTGTTTCCTCTACTGCTTGCTCAATATACAGATTGAATAACATCGGGGAGAGGCTACAACCCTGTCTTACTCCCTTCCCAACCGCTGCTTCCCTTTCATGTCCCTCGACTCTTATAACTGCCATCTGGTTTCTGTACAAATTGTAAATAGCCTTTCGCTCCCTGTATTTTACCCCTGCCACCTTTAGAATTTGAAAGAGAGTATTCCAGTCAACATTGTCAAAAGCTTTCTCTAAGTCTACAAATGCTAGAATCGTAGGTTTGCCTTTCCTTAATCTTTCTTCTAAGATAAGTCGTAAGGTCAGTATTGCCTCACGTGTTCCAATGTTTCTACGGAATCCAAACTGATCTTCCCCGAGGTTGGCTTCAACTAGTTTTTCCATTCGTCTGTAAAGAATTCGTGTTAGTATTTTGCAGCTGTGACTTATTAAGCTGATAGTTCGGTAATTTTCACATCTGTCAACACCTGCTTTCTTTGGGATTGGAATTATAATATTCTTCTTGAAGTCTGAGGGTATTTCGCCTGTTTCATACATCTTGCTCACCAGATGGTAGAGTTTTGTCAGGACTGGCTCTCCCACGGCCGTCAGTAGTTCCAATGGAATATTGTCTACTCCGGGGGCCTTGTTTCGACTCAGGTCTTTCAGTGCTCTGTCAAACTCTTCACGCAGTATCATATCTCCCATTTCATCTTCATCTACATCCTCTTCCATTTCCATAATATTGTCCTCAAGTACATCGCCCTTGTATAGACCCTCTATATACTCCTTCCACCTTTCTGCTTTCCCTTCTTTGCTTAGAACTGGGTTTCCATCTGAGCTCTTGATATCCATACAAGTCGTTCTCTTATCTCCAAAGGTCTCTTTAATTTTCCTGTAGGCGGTATCTATCTTACCCCTAGTGAGATAGGCCTCTACATCCTTACATTTGTCCTCTAGCCATCCCTGCTTAGCTATTTTGCACTTCCTGTCGATCTCATTTTTGAGACGTTTGTATTCCTTTTTGCCTGTTTCACTTACTGCATTTTTATATTTTCTCCTTTCATCAATTAAATTCAATATTTCTTCTGTTACCCAAGGATTTCTACTAGCCCTCGTCTTTTTACCTACTTGATCCTCTGCTGCCTTCACTACTTCATCCCTCAAAGCTACCCATTCTTCTTCTACTGTATTTATTTCCCCCATTCCTGTCAATTGCTCCCTTATGATCTCCCTGAATCTCTGTACAACCTCTGGTTCTTTTAGCTTATCCAGGTCCCACCTCCTTAAAATCCCACCTTTTTGCAGTTTCTTCAGTTTTAATCTACAGGTCATAACCAATATATTGTGGTCAGAGTCCACATCTGCCCCTGGAAATGTCTTACAATTTAAAACCTGGTTCCTAAATCTCTGTCTTACCATTATATAATCTATCTGATACCTTTTAGTGTCTCCAGGGTTCTTCCATGTATACAACCTTCTTTCATGATTCTTAAACCAAGTGTTAGTTATGATTATGTTGTGCTCTGTGCAAAATTCGACCAGGCGGCTTCCTCTTTCATTTCTGTCCCCCAATCCATATTCACCTACTATGTTTCCTTCTCTCCCTTTTCCTACACTCGAATTCCAGTCACCCATGACTATTAAATTTTCATCTCCCTTCACAATCTGAATAATTTCTTTTATTTCATCATACATTTCTTCAATTTCCTCGGCATCTGCAGAGCTAGTTGGCATATAAACTTGTACTACCGTAGTAGGCGTGGGCTTCGTATCTATCTTGGCCACAATAATGCGTTCACTATGCTGTTTGTAGTAGCTTACCCGCATTCCTATTTTCCTATTCATTATTAAACCTACTCCTGCATTACCCCTATTTGATTTTGTGTTTATAACCCTGTAGTCACCTGACCAGAAGTCTTGTTCCTCCTGCCACCGAACTTCACTAATTCCCACTATATCTAACTTCAACCTATCCATACCCCTTTTTAAATTTTCTAACCTACCTGCCCGATTAAGGGATCTGACACTCCACGCTCCGATCCGTAGAACGCCAGTTTTCTTTCTCCTGATAACGACATCCTCTTGAGTAGTCCCCGCCCGGAGATCCGAATGGGGGACTATTTTACCTCCGGAATATTTTACCCAAGAGGACGCCATCATCATGTAATCATACAGTAAAGCTGCATGCCCTCGGGAAAAATTACGGCTGTAGTTTCCCCTTGCTTTCAGCCGTTCGCAGTACCAGCACAGCAAGGCCGTTTTGGTTATTGTTACAAGGCCAGATCAGTCAATCATCCAGACTGTTGCCCTTGCAACTACTGAAAAGGCTGCTGCCCCTCTTCAGGAACCACACATTTTTCTGGCCTCTCAACAGAAACCCCTCCGTTGTGGTTGCACCTACGGTACGGCTATCTGTATCGCTGAGGCACGCAAGCCTCCCCACCAACGGCAAGGTCCATGGTTCATGGGGGGTATTGAATATAATTGGGGAGAAGAGGATTTTGTGGCACAACTTGACAAGAAGAAGGGACCGGTTGGTAGGACATGTTCTGAGGCATCAAGGGATCACAAATTTAGCGTTGGAAGGCAGCGTGGAGGGTAAAAATCGTAGAGGGAGACCAAGAGATGAATACATTAAACAGATACAGAAGGATGTAGGCTGCAGTAGGTACTGGGAGATGAAGAAGCTTGCACAGGATGGAGTAGCGTGGAGAGCTACGTCAAACCAGTCTCTGGAGTAAAGACCGCAACAACAACAACAACAAGAAGACAGAGCTACAAAAGTTGATCCTGAATCGCTATGTATCACTGCTTTAAGAATCTCCTTCGTCTGAACACTGCACTGGTGGAATTCAAATGACTGAGAGAAAACTACTGTTATGACACAATAAAGAAACGTGGCAGTATGGGCACGTGATTTGTCGTATTATAGAAATATGGTTAGAGATGCGCAACCTACGTTTGTGAGTCTAAGCGCCACTTCTCCAGAGAAAATTTTAAAATTTAGGAATTTGTTCTCTGTCTGTCCACAATGTTTCGAAACTCATTTTTTTCCTAGTGTACAAGCGAATTCAACGATGTAACTACCGGGTCAACTTGAGCTGTAAGGAGCGATCAGAAATTTGCCATTCATGGCCGTTCAGTCCAGAAGCGGTATGACAATCAGGCAAACTTAGCATGAGGACTGAGGCAATCATCCCACCCACGCACCAGGTCTAAGATATCCTGCTGGTAACACTCCATGTCGTGGAGAAGTCTGTAACTGCCCGCTGCCCATTCTCGTCCAAAAGGAATGTCGCTTCTTCAGGGCCTTTTTTAAGAGGCTGAAGGCGTGATAATCGCATGGGGAGAGACCAGGACTACAGAGCGGGCGCTGGAGTGACTCAGACTTGATTTGCGTAAGCACTACATTACGGCAATTGCGACAGGAGAATATGCGTTAGCATGAAACAGCAGCACTCCTTGTCGCAGTTTTCCCGGAATTTTCGCCTTATTGTACCTCCTAATTCCTCCACAGTTGCAGAGAATAGTTGCTCAGTGATGGTGGCACCAGTTTCCTTGAAATCAATAAGCAGTGGATGACGCAGGCCTCCCAGATCAAGCAGTTTGTTGTGTCGAATCGCGATCAGCACGCAACTTGGCGCACCGCCACAAACAGTAGCAACTGACGAAGTTTTACTTGTTGTGGAATAACAATCTAAGAAAAAAAAAAAAAAAAAAAAAAAAAAAAACAGAACGACGGACCGTGAAAATATTATCCGGATATCCGGATGGGATTGATATCGCCAGGTGTGACATACAAATACAGACAGATGACTTCAATTTCAGGAAAAGTGGCTGATTTATTCATGAAATAGAACTTCACATATTGAGAAAATCAATAACGCGTTGGTCCTTCTCTGGCCCATATGGAAGCAGTTATTCGGCTAGGCATTGCTTGATAGATTTATTGGATGTCCTCCTGAGGAATACCGTGCCAAATTCCATCCAACTGTGCCTTTAGACCGTCAAAAGTCCAAACCTGGCAGGAGGGCGACGTCCGCAATGCTCGAGACGATCTCTACTGGGGAGAGAGAGATCTGGCGAACTTGCTGCACAAAGTAAGGTTTTCGAAAGTACGAAGACAGGGGGGGAAATCTCACCGTGTGCATGTTTTCGACAGACATGCTACCCCAAACACATTCTCGGATGGCTGGCTACAGGTCTCTGTTCTTCAGCAGCTAAGAAAAGAATTACAACACGTAAGTCTCGTTTGGATGCATTTCATGATTGTTATACCGGTGGCAAGGTAGCCGCTGAGGGCCGGCAACTCTTTTTACACCACAGAGGACGAGGTTGTCTATGCCCAAGGCGTACCAAAAGCACCACGGTAAACACTGGGTGTTTACACACAAGAAAATGGAAACACACATTCCTAGCACTGCTTCCTGCAGGGGGGAGCTTGAGTCACGGCCTGCAGAAAGTATCACTACGCCAAGACCTGATTGGCTGGAGACAGCTATATAGGGGCTAGAACCAGCCCCGAAGTTCAGTTAATGCCTGATGCCGACCTCGTGTACTGCGACCGTTGAAGATTACGTCTTCGTCTCGGAATTGGGCTGTTACTAGTGTGTGAGTGTGTTGCCACGAACCTTTGTGGAAAATTAGAAGTGAACTTCTGTTTGCCTCAATTAGGAGACTTTTACTGGCACCGCTATTGTTACCTTTCGTTTGTATGTTCAGTTATCAACCCCGTGAACTTACATCAATAAAAGTTGTGTTTGCGAAAAATTGCGAATTGTCAGTCACAACAGTAATAACGTCGCTGTAGTTACGCATTTACCGCACTCACGTTTCAAGGCCACAAATGCCACACTGATCCATTTGCCTACATGTCGGTGCTTGTATACCCGCATCGGAGTCACGCTACGTTGCATACACGCTGCAGCAAACGCCCTCAAATGGAAACTTTGTGATCTGCCTTTGTGACAGCTGCAAACGACAGATGTGTATTCGACTAGTCGCCCGTAACCGAGCAGCGAGGAGCGGTGGACGTGCGGCTATAGCGTGCCAACGTTGTTGTGCCAAAAATCACAATATAATAACATCTCTAAAGCAATTATTCAAGATATTACCCAGAACATTTTGAAGAAGAGAAAAAGGTATGCAAAACTTGCGCTGCACACCTTGACACTCGAACATAAACATCTACCCTCGGACACTTGTCGCGAATTGACTGGAGAGCAAAACGCGGACAGTTTTCCTCTGGAAAAAATCATGAGGGGCGAAGACATTTCCTGTAATGAATACAAACTTACCACCAAAAGACAAACTGCAGAAATTCACATAAAGGGTCAACCCTTTGGCAGCATAGCAGACATTCAAGCCAATGTGAAGCGTAAGTTGAAAAATGTCCCAAAGAAGGTTTTTTCTGACACTTTCACATGGCTGTACGAAAGTTATCTGCGTTGTACGCAAGTGCGGGGGAAAAACATGTAGAATACCTGAAGCATTTAATCCAGAATCTTACCTTTCTCTGTTTTTTGTTAATGCAGTCCCGAAACTTCTTGGACTCGCAGGGTCAACAGTAGAAACATTTGTTTGAAATGCCACGTTGTATATACACTTAAGACCAAACAAAAGAAACGATGCATCATGGAGGAGCTGTCGGAATGGGGTGGAAATCGGTAGATTTCAGAAAATTGGAAAAATTGACTGGTTTATTCAGGAGAAAGAGTTTCACAAATTTAGCAAGTCAGTAACACATTGGTCCACCTTCGGTCCTTATCCAAGCAGTTACTCGACTTACCGTTGATTGATAGAGTTATTATATGTCGTTCTGGTGCGTTAAATCGTCAAAATCCCGAGCTGGTTGGAGCGTGCTTGTCATAAGGCTCCAGACGTTCTCAACTTGGCCGATTTTGCTGGCCAAGGTAGGGTTTGGCCAGCATGAAGACAAGCGGTAGAAACTGTAGCCACGTGCGAGTGGGATTATCTTTCTGAAATGAAAGTCCAGGGTGGCTTGGCATGAAGGGCAAGTAAACGGGACGTAGAATATCATCGACATACCAACGTGCTGTAAGGGTCAATAATTCAAGAACAGTCTTAATCGCATTTATTATTGTTAACATACCGCCAACCGGTTTCAGCCCGACGTAGGGGTCATCTTCTGGGCGTTTACACCATTGGTCGACTGCTGGTGGTCTCACATAGTTTCGTGCCGTTATGTAGACAGGAGTGACACCACCAGCAGTCGACCAATGGTGTAAACGCCCAGAAGATGACCCCTATGTCGGGTTGAAACTGGTTGGCGCTATTTTAACAATAATAAATGCGATTAAGACTATTCTCGAATTATTGACTAATCATACTAATCGCTGCTTCTCTCCAAAACCATGTTGTGCAAAAATCAATGCTGTAACGGTGCCACGGATGACAACCAAAGGGGTCCTACTATGAAAAGAAATGGAACCACAGACCATGACTCCTGGTTGTCGGGCCGTAGGCAAGCTGTCTGGGTTGTCTCCAGACACGGTGTCGGCTGGAATATCGCTTACTGGAGTAGAACTGTCTTCGGTGATGAGTCCCACTTCTAACTGAGCCCTGATTACCATCGAAGTTGTGTCTGGAGACGGCGCAGACTGTAATGGGATATAAACCCGACTGTCGCTCCCTATGCTGTCTGAGAACCAGGACTGATGATCTGGTGCCATTCCTTTTCATAGCAGGACCCTTTTGGTTGTCATTCGTGGTACCATTACAGCACACTGGTTCGTCGACAGTATTCTACGCCCCGTTTTGTTGTCCTTCGAGACAAGCCATCATGGCAAGATGATACCCACCGGCACACTGCGAAAATTCCTACTGTTTTTCCTCGTGTTTGAGAACGTTTGGAGCATTATGGACAGAATCCTCCAACCAGTTCGGGCTATTGCCTCTCCAACGTGCCAGTTGGACAGAAATTGGCACGATATACGTTAGGAGGACAAGCAACAACTTTGTCAATCAATGCCAAGCCGAATAAGTTCTTGCGTAAGGACCGAAGGTGGACCACTGCGTTATTAAAGTGCTGAAAAATGTTAAGCCCGTTTTCCTGCTAAATTATCCAATTTTTCTGAAATGGTAATCGTTTGTTTGTCTGTATATGTACACCACATCTACCGATTTCGGGCCCTTTCGGATAATTCCCTCCTGGTGGGTCCTTTTTTTGTCTTAATGTATTAACAATAGATAGTTAATAGGCTAAGCGGAAGAATAGGAGACAATAAGAGATGATACCAGAGATGGAGTTTAGAAAAAGACAATGTGGCCATACCACGTCAAGTATGGTAAAAATAAAGCGGTAGTATTATTCACGAGAAATTCCGAGTGGATATTACAAGAAAGACAGGGAAAGATGGGAGGAAGATATAATTCAACGGACGAAGACACGAGCAATAAATTTCAGGTTAGGGATTTCTCAGGCGAATGAAACAACAAAAGATGACAAAGGTATTCTGCACGGCCTGACGCACTGCGAGCTTAAAACATGTTACATCCCTAATGAGGCGATTGTCGGCTCCAAAAGGAATAGCGTCTAATGACAACTCCTGTTAGTCGTCGAACGTCTGATATCCGTCTTAGAAGACGGTCAAGATTATTTCAGCTTGTGAGAATTTCGTTTTATTTTTCCGGAAAGGACAACAAGCTGCGCTTCTCTGCTGGAATGCGGGTTCTCAGCAAGTACAGCGCCTGTCCGACGGCACAACGCTACCCGCAGTGCCCTACTGTTATGCTGGGGGCAGTCTGCAGGCGCTGACTCAACGTATGGAGGAAAATTGAAGGCAGTCACGGGGATCGTTGTCAGCAAACGGAGACAGTGTAAACTAGAAAATAAGTTCCGTCTAATCTCTTTATAGCATTTTTATCTTGCCAATGTACATTTCGAAAACGCGGCTTTTAAGTGTTCCACGCTGAACAAACCGATTTAAACCATTTACAACAAATTTTGAGATTAAATAAAACATAAATCAGTTTTCAATTAAGTTTGTGATCGTTATTTGTCCTGCTTAGTAACGGTAACAAATGTCATACTCGTGATTAGATCACACGCATTTTACTTCAGTGTGCGAATATCACAGTCGCTCACACATATTTCGACGTTCATCTTCTTAAATACAGGTAATTAATGTCATTAGTACTGTTCGTTCCGGAGAAAACAATTCCTGTCACGGTTGCCAAGATTTTAAAATTCCCTATTGGTTTTCCGACACCGTTAACTGAAAAAAGTAAGATCATGCAGTTAGTATGTTACAATGGATAGTGGACAAAGTCGAGCAGGCTGGGAAGGGGGCTGTTAAAGCGGTATTTTAGGACTACGTACCAGTTTTGGGGCGAACTGATCTACCACTGCTGTCGATGTCAATTCTCAAATTTTTCACAGATACGGAAGTCATCGTATAATACTACCGGCTACTATTAAATTAGTAATATACCGATAATGTTACTGCTGTGAAAGGATTATTGTTTTGTGACCGTGGCGGTGTATAATAATGGTAAGATATCGGACTAATTTTGTTTCCCTTAGGATTTCTATTGAAAGGAAGCAGTAGCAAGATAAATGGAATCGAACCAAGATTCTATTAGTAAGCAAGTAAACTGTAATTTCGTAAAAGAAAATGGTCTAGAGCCTAATTAGGCATAATGGTACTCAGTTCTAGCATGGTTAATAAAGAATGCCAACTGTTGGGATTGACTTTACTCGATACGGAAATTCTGTTTTGCTGATAAGGTACAAGACAGTTGCACAGTTCAACAACTGAGGCACCACTGCTTTGACTTGAATTACTTAGGAGGAGTGTTCATACGTTTAGGCAACAACTGAGTCTCAATAATACTTAGAATCTGTAGGAAGACAACGCTAATTATAGGTAAATGATTACTAATGGTGGAGCGCTACTGTCTTGGACAAGGGATTCTTTTGTCCGTTAAGGAGCAGGAAATTACTACTATTGAAACAATCATGAGGTAATTGTATTTTTCGTACTGGCTGTTATTTGAGTTCTCAAGGAACACCCAGTTAAAATGTTCAGGTGCGTGTAAAATCTTATGGGACTTAACTGCTAAGGTCATCAGTCGCTAAGCTTACACACTACTTTACCTAAATTATCCTAAGAACAGACACACACACCCATTCCCGAGGGAGGACTCGAACCTCCACCGGGACCAGCCGCACAGTCCATGACTGCAGCGCCCAAGACCGCTCGGCTAATCCCTCGCAGTATATAGTGGTATTATGCACCGTAGCAGTACATTGAAAGTGTTTCAGTTAAATTGATTCTGCATTATTTCTCTTCCCCATGACATTGACATTAATGCCACCAAGTTTGGTCCTCGTACGGTGAGCACTGTGGTCATCGGTGCCCTAGAACTTAGACCTACTTAAACCTAACTAACGTAAGGACATCACACACACCCATGCCCGAGGCACGATTCGAACCCGCGACCGTAGCAGCAGCGCGGCTCCGGATTGGAGCCCCTAGAACCGCACGGCCACCGCGGCCGGCGCTCGGCTAATCCCGCGCGGCGAACACCCAGTTCCTTGTATTATTGAGCTCAAGTGGAACATGTGATATCTGGATCTAGTATAGTTTGAATACTTGTAGCGAATTACTTATTCTTGATTATTGTTATCGTAATATGACATTTAATGATGGCTCAACTCTCAGGATGGGGATGCACAAACTATCGGTAGACTCAGATCGAGCTTAAATACTTTAGTCATAACACAACATGGGAAACACTGTTAACTAGATAATACATGAAACTGCAAACACTGTTAGTTTAATAAAAAGAATCTTTGAACTTCTTGCTTTAACTATTCTCTTGGTACTTGTACTTTGATGCAACTTTAACTGTCTATTTATGTAAACTAGTGGAGTATTTCAAAACTTACGCTCACTGAATAAATATGTACTTTATAACCCCACAAAGGTTATTAACTTTTGTTAAGGAAGATAATTGCTTTTCAGTTCCGTAAATTAGGGTACTCTTATTTATCGTAGCACATGGGAGAGGACCTGTCTAGGTAAACGATTAAGAATAAAATACGGTGGTTCAACACAAAGTTTAAGGAACACAAAATTATTGTTAAAACGAAACCACATAACTGGTCCATGCAGTTATACAAATCTCAACTGATAATTTGAGATGAAGGTGGTGACAGAGTAGATCTTCTGTGGTATTCACAAAAGGCAGCAAAAGTATCGATGGCTCTTCCTGTATAACAGGCTCTGAAAATTCTCTTCTAAGCGTCGTATTTTCGTATTATGGACCTAACCAAAGTATGCCATGAACAATAAACCGACGAATATATTACATGATCTTGCAGTTCTTCTCGCCTCTTTCAGTTCATAAGACACGCACACTTTGCCTCTAGCCACCGACTGATTCATGCCATACAGTAGTCTTGTACTTCGACCTTCAGATCCACCTGTTCTAGTCCCGCCTAGCTATTTCCGTTGCGGAGGGACATCCCTCCACGTTTTACATCATTACAAACCTACGTTCTGTATGCATGAACCAGTATTACAATTAAATTTTTAAGTTTTAGATTCTTTTACAACACATTATCTTTGAAATTATATCCATAGATTAATTATATTCACAGAATTATCATAAGTAATGAGTAAAACATTTACATGGATGTTACATTAAAGGATATTGTTATACAGAAGTCACATTAAGTAAAAACAGACAAAGAAGTTAGATAAGACCATTACAGATAATTTTGATAATAGCGTTACAGCCCCTTCATCTTACAAAGGAGTGACAGTCAAGCTAGACACAAGCTAGAATGAAAACTAAATATCGCACACCACTCTGATGACACATATGTATCGAACTTTGAAATCCAAAATACGCTGTAACTCAAGTGGACTTGGGACGTGTCGTCGTGTCGCAGTTTTTTCTTGCTACATTTCATCTCCAAGAATGTTTAACACCACCTAATAATTGACACAGCAGAGAATCTTAGAATTCTGTGTTATCTGCTATGTACCAAAATTCTTTATTGACTGATAATATTAATTTCTGTTTTCGGAATTGCGGGATAGGCTTTGTACTGCGTGAGACAGAAAAAGTAACAGGATACGTCGAGCTGAGGTGAAGACTGTTATGAAATGCTATGTCTGTAGACAATAGTATTCATTTATCGGTACGTAGCTACTACATGCATTTCAAAAACAGTGAATCACGTTCTTGTCTCAGGTAAAATATTCTTAAACTATTCTAGAATGAAATTTTCACTCTGCAGCGGAGTGTGCGCTGATATGAAACTTCCTGGCAGATTAAAATTGCGTTCCTCTACATTTAATTACATCGAAGGTTGTTTTGACATTCTGTGTGCTGAAAAAGTTCTAAGGACGACCATATCCGCTCCCATTTCTTCACATTTTTCATGCAGCATTTAATTTCATCGAAGGTTCTTTTGACAGTCTGTATGCTGAACCAGTTCTAACGACGACCATATCTCGTCCTATTTCTTCACATTTTTCATGCAGCTATGCTTTAGCTTCCCCGAGCTTCTTGTTGATTTCAGTCTAAGCGGATTATGTTCCTGTGTTTCTTACTTTCCCGTAACTCTTTTGTACTTCTTTCTTTCGTGGACCAATTGAAGTATTTCTTTTTAACATATTGTCTCTTCGCAGTTATCTTGCCTATACACATACTTATTTTCCCACCTTCTGTAACTGCCATATTTAGAGATGTCTACTTCTCTTGCACTGAACTGCTTACTGTAATATTCACTATCGCAATACCTAGACCCTTCGGGACATATAATTCATTCCTCATTACTTCAGTGTCTTACTTCTTTCTGCATTGATTCTTTATGGAGATTCTGTTAAACAACAGCCTACTCCTTATTACGAAATGGTGATTGGCTCTATATCTGCTCATGAGTATGCCTTATAATGAAATATCTGATTTTGGAATCTGTGTCTCATCTTCATCATTTCCGATATTGGCGTAATCAGCTGGAATTTTCCCGTGTCTCTATGTCTTTTCCTACCATAATTCCTCCTCTCGGATTTTTTGAATATTGTATTTGGTATCAAAACTTAACTAAAACCAAACTCCTCCCGAAGAGGCCATGAAAGCCCAACGGTACCGACCCGCCGCCGTGTCATCTTTAGCCCATAGACGTCACTGGATGCGAATATGGAGGGGCATGTGGTCAGCACACCGCTCTCCCGGCAGTATGTCAGTATCAGAGATCGGAGCCGCTACTTCTCAATCTAGTAGCTCCTCAGTTTGCCTCCCAAGAGCTGAGTGCACCCCACTTGCCAACAGCGCTCGGCAGACCGGATGGTCACCCATCCCAGTGCAAGCCAAGCCCGACAGCGCTTAACTTCGGTGATATGACGGGAACTGGTGTTACCACTGCGGCAATGCCTTTGGCAATATTTTGTATTAGTAGCTGAAATTTATTTCGAAACTCATTTATCACTTCTCATGTCTCATTCCTCTTATCGAGACCACATTCATAAGGATGATGCTGAACATCGAGCCAGGACTAAGCATTATGCCTTCAGACGATATCGTGAAACAGTTGAAACTAAAATGAGACACAGCATACCGAATGAAAATAATTCAAACACTCTACCGTACAGGAAATTTTCAGCTATTTTTGAAAAACTTGGGTTCTTTGTTGTGCTACCTGTCAGACAAAGGAAAGGAAATTATTGTTTGTGGGGATTTCGACGTAGATTTTCTGAAAGAGTCAGATAGAGAGTTGACCTTGAAGTATTACTTGGTTCTTTCAATTTGACGTCAGTTATTAATTTTCCTACTGAGGCGGTACAGGAAAGCAGCACACTCATGGATAATGCTTACATAGAGCAAAATAAATTCAATAATAAAAACTTTTCCTATTGAGAATGGTCTGTCTGATAACGATGCACATCTAGTTACAGTATGTGATATAGCTCCATACAGTAATGCAAAACAGTCCTCCAAAATAGAGCATTCCATTAACGATTTAACACTTCAAAATTTTAGGGAATGCTTGCAGCAGTTAGACTGGGATGAGGTGTACATGATGATAATTTAAAATTTAACCCGTTTAATGATACCTTTGTGAGTGTATTTGAAAACAGTTTCCCTAAGAAAACAATGAAACATAATTGTAAGAAACCATGATAAAATCCATGGTTTACTAAATTGATAAAAGTAACTTGCAGACAGAAGAGAGAAATGTATCTTGTAGCTAGGAGGAATAATAATCCAGAAACACTCAATTACTATAAAAACGACAGCACTGTATTAAGAAAAGTTATTAAAAAGTCCAGAAGTATGTGCATTATGTCTGAGATTAGCACATTTGATAATAAAATTAAAACAATTTGGAATATTGTGAAAGGGGGAACAGGGCAACAAAGAGCACAGGAAGACTGTATTTCTATCAAACACAATGAATAGTTTGTTAACAAGAAGTCAGAAGTAGAAAATATTTTTAATAATCATTTTTTAAGTGTTGTAGAGAAAATAGGTTCCAGCTATTCATTAGAAAATGCAAGGCATTATATGGAAGAAGCAGTACCTATGCAACTTGATAAAATTGAAATTCAACCCACCTCTCCTACTGAAATTAGGATAATAATAAATTCACTCAAAAATAAAAGCTCACATGGAATTGATGGCATTTCCAACAGAGTACTAAAAGCTTGTGCCCAACAAATAAGTAGGATTCTCAGCCACGTATGTAGTAGCTCACTGAAACAGGGAATTTTTCCAGAGAGACTGAAATATGCCGTTGTTAAACCACTGCATAAAAAAGGGGATAGATCTGATGCTAACAACTACTGACCAATCTCACTTCTGACAGCTTTATCCAAAATTCTTGAAAAAGTACTGTATTCAAGAGTAGCATCACATATTTGTAAAAATGAAGTACTAACAAAATGTCAGATTGGTTTGCCGAAAAGCTTTTCAACAGAAAATTCTATATATGCTTTCACTGATCAAATATTAAACACAATGAATAACCGAACATCAGCCACTGGGATATTTTGTGACCTCTCAAAGGCTTTTGATTGTGTGAATCATGAAATTCTTCTAGATAAGCTTAAGTACTGTGGTATGAGTGGGACAGTGCACAAATGGTTTAATTCATGCTTAACTGGAAGAATGCAGAAGGATGAAACTAACAGTACAGATAGTCTACAAAAACCAGCAGAGTCCTCTAACTGGGATGGTATCAAGAATGGTGTCCCACAGGGTTCAGTCTTGGGTACCTTATTATTCCTAATATACAGGGTGATTCAAAAAGAATACCATAACTTTAGGAATTTAAAATTCTGCAACGACAAAAGGCAGAGCTAAGCACTATCTGTCGGCGAATTAAGGGAGCTATAAAGTTTCATTTAGTTGTACATTTGTTCGCTTGAGGCGCTGTTGACTAGGCGTCAGCGTCAGTTGATGCTAAGATGGCGACCGCTCAACAGAAAGCCTTTTGTGTTATTGAGTACGGCAGAAGTGAATCGACGACAGTTGTTCAGCGTGCATTTCGAACGAAGTATGGTGTTAAACCTCCTGATAGGTGGTGTATTAAACGTTGGTATAAACAGTTTACAGAGAATGGGTGTTTGTGCAAAGGAAAAAGTTCTGGACGGCCGAGAACGAGTGATGAAAATGTAGCACGCATCCAGCAAGCATTTGTTCACAGCCCAGGAAAATCGACTCGCAGAGCTAGCAGAGAGCTACCTCTCCCAGCCACCATTGATGATTTGAAACGAGAAATAACAGCAGCTATCCAAATTGTTACGCGTGATATGCTACAGAGATTGTGGAACGAGTTGGAGTATCGGGTTGATATTGCTCGTGTGTCTGGAGGGGGCCATATTGAACATCTGAACTTGTTTTTGAGTGAAAAAAAACCTTCTTAAATACTCTTTGTAATGATGTATAACAGAAGGTTATATTATGTTTCTTTCATTAAATACACATTTTTAAAGTTGTGGTATTCTTTTTGAATCACCCTGTATATTAACGACTTGCCACTCTATATTCATGAAGATGCAAACTTAGTTCTTTTTGCTGATGATACAAGTATAGTAATCACGCTCAAGAAGCAAGAATCAGCTGAGGAAATTACAAATAATGTGTTTCAGAAAATTATTAAGTGGTTCTCTGCACATGGACTCTCAACTAAATTTTCAGAAAATACAGTTTGTACAATTCTGTACAGTAAATGGCATAACACCATTGATAAATATAGGCTATGAAAGGAAGTCTGTTGCTAAGGCAGAGTACTCAAAATTTCTGGGTGTGTGCATAGATGAGAAATTGAATTGGAAGAAACACATTGATGATCTGCTGAAATGGTTGTGTTCAGTTACTTATGCTATATGGTTATTGCAAATTTTGGTGATAAACATATCAGTAAATTAGCCTACTACGCCTATTTTCATTCATTGCTTGCATATGGCATCATATTTTGGGACAATTTGTCATCAAGACAGAAAGTATTCATTGCACAAAAGCGTGTAATCAGAATAATAGCTGGAACCCACTCAAGATCACCTTGCAGACATGTATTTAAGGAACTTGGTATATTCACAGTATCTTCACAATACATATATTTAGTTATGAAATTTGTCATTAAGAACCTACATCAATTCAAAAATAAAGCAGCGAATTGCATACCTATAACACTAGAAGAAAGGATGATATTCACTATTCTGGATTAAATCTCACTTTGATACGGAAAGGGGTAAATTATGCTGCCACAAAAATCTTTTGTCATTTGCAAATAGTATTAAAAGTCTGACAAATAGCCAACCAACATTTAAAAGCAAATTAAAAGAATTTCTGATTGACAACTCCTTCTACTCAATAGGTGAATTCTTAGATATGAAGTAGTAACTGAAAAAAAATTAATTAATTATTTTGTGTAAAGAAAACTTATGTTAAAGTGACACATTCCGGATAATTACGAAGTGTCGTACTCAGGATCTATGGAACAAGGATTAATATATGTATTCATGTATGTATATGTATGTATGTATAGGTCATAAAACTCACTTCAAAAACGTGAGATGTTTACAGAGTTCGTGGGGGCTACTATAACTGTCTACGAAACTATATATTTGTTGAACTACGTAGCGACATGTTGGTTCTACTAAAACAACGTAGCCACCTACTCCTTCCTCTGGGGTTCTTACAGTTGATGCGGCATCCCAAATATCAGTCGCCATCGATTTGTATCTTCCTATGCTTCCTCATCTTTTTCTACTTATCTTTTATTTCATGGTCTCCTTTGCCCCATTTAAGTAGGCAACTTTCCAGCTTCCTCTTCTCTTTCTTCCCTGATGATGGTACATCAAGGTCTTCTCTGGCCATCTGTCAACTATCGCTTGCGTTATATATCCGTACCAGACGAGTTGTCTTTTTCTGCAATACCTCTACAGAGGTCTTTATTTTCAGACTGCAATCCCGAAGATTGGCTAAAATTTACAGACGCCCGAAATTTGGCACGGACTTCAATGCGAGATGCCTTTAATAGGTTCCACAACGAAACACGGTCTCGAAATTTGGTAGAAAATCCGAAGAAATTCTGGTCGTATGTAAAGTACACAAGCGGCAAGACGCAGTCAATACCTTCGCTGCGCAGTGCCGATGGTACTGTTACCGACGACTGTGCCGCTAAAGCGGAGTTATTGAACGCAGTTTTCCGAAATTCCTTCACGAGGGAAGACGAATGGAATATTCCAGAATTTGAGACACGAACAGCTGCTAGCATGAGTTTCTTAGAAGTAGATACCTTAGGGGTTGCGAAGCAACTCAAATCGCTTGATACGGGCAAGTCTTCAGGTCCAGATTGTATACCGATTAGGTTCCTTTCAGATTACGCTGATAGAATAGCTCCCTACTTAGCAATCATATACAACCGCTCGCTCACCGATAGATCTGTACCCACAGATTGGAAAATTGCGCAGGTCGCACCAGTGTTTAAGAAGGGTAGTAGGAGTAATCCATCGAACTACAGACCTATATCATTGACGTCGGTTTGCAGTAGGGTTTTGTAACATATGCTGTATTCAAACATTATGAATCACCTCGAAGGGTACAATCTATTGATACGTAATCAGCATGGTCTCAGAAAACATCGTTCTTGTGCAACGCAGCTAGCTCTTTATTCGCACGAAGTAATGGCCGCTATCGACAGGGGATGTCAAGTTGATTCCGTATTTCTAGATTTCCGGAAAGCTTTTGACACCGTTCCTCACAAGCAACTTCTAATCAAGCTGCGGGCCTATGGGGTATCGTCTCAGTTGTGCGACTGGATTCCTGATTTCCTGTCAGGAAGGTCGCAGTTCGTAGTAATAGACGGCAAATCATCGAGTAAAAGTGAAGTGATATCATGTGTTCCCCAGGGAAGCGTCCTGGGACCACTGCTGTTGCTGATCTATATAAATGACCTGGGTGACAATCTGAGCAGTTCTCTTAGGTTGTTCGCAGATGATGCTGTAATTTACCGTCTAGTAAGGTCATCCGAAGACCAGTATCAGTTGCAAAGCGATTTAGAAAAGATTGCTGTATGGTGTGGCAGGTGGCAGTTGACGCTAAATAACGAAAAGTGTGAGGTGATCCACATGAGTTCCAAAAGAAATCCGTTGGAATTCGATTACTCGATAAAGAGTACAATTCTCAAGGCTGTCAATTCTACTAAGTACCTGGGTATTAAAATTACGAACAACTTCAGTTGGAAAGACCACATAGATAATATTGTGGGGAAGGCGAGCCAGACGTTGCATTGGCAGGACACTTAGAAGATGCAACAAGTCCACTAAAGAGACAGCTTACACTACACTCTTTCGAACTCTTTTAGAATATTGCTGCGCGGTGTGGGATCCTTACCAGGTGGGATTGACGGAGGACATCAAAAGGATGCAAAAAAGGGCAGCTCGTTTTGTATTATCACGTAATAGGGAGAGAGTGTGGCAGATATGATACGCGAATTGGGATGGAAGCAAAGACGTTTTTCGTCGCGGCGAGATCTATTTACGAAATTTCAGTCACCAACTGTCTCTTCCGAATGCCCAACGTACATAGGTAGGAATGATCATCAAAATAAAATAAGAGAAATCAGATCTCGAACAGAAAGGTTTAGGTGTTCGTTTTTCCCGCGCGCTGTTCGGGAGTGGAATGGTAGAGAGATAGTATGATTGTGGTCCGATGAACCCTCTGCCAAGCACTTAATTGTGAATTGCAGAGTAGTCATGTAGATGTAGATGTAGACTTCTCTTAGAAGACTATAACAAAGGATTTAGCTTCTGGATTGCTGTTTCCCAGAGGGCTACTCGTTACTGCATTTCCCGGTTACTTTTTTCGTCTTCCCATTGGGTGCTACCTACATGTTTAAAGTTTTTATATGCCTTAATGTGCTGGACATCTGTCATTATGCTTCCTACATTTCCTCCACTGCATTGTTATACTGTGATTAGAAAATTTACTTTCAATCTCTACTTGTCATATTCTTTTAAAAATTTTCGTAGTACAAAAGAGACATTAACCTCTTTTCTAGCAAGCACTACTTGATTACCTATGAAGAACGAGATTGTCAAATATTGATCCTTAGCAATTTGAATGCTCATTCCTGCACATTTCCTATTCAAAAAGTCTAAAGCTTTCAGAATGTGAATTTTAAGCAATATAGCAGACAATCTGTGTCCCTGCTACAATCGTTTCGTAATTTTGGAAGGCTGTGGTGAAATATTATACCCCACTTTGATTACTCTCTTTGAAAACTTGGGAGGCTGCATATACTTCCAACACATGTTTCTTTCAAGCCGACTCAGGACTTCAGTTTCATTGTGTCGTTCGCCTTCTGACCTCTATGAACACTAAACGTTGCCGCCCAAGCTTCATCTACTTCGCGGAATTGAATGTCTTTTAGTGGGCTGTACAGTCTTGTGAGACATGGAAAAGGATAATTTAAAGTACTTTCGGTACAGTATCGGTAAACAATGTTTATCTTACATGATTTACTAAAATCTACCATTTCTGTAAGAATTCTCACAGATCTAAATCCCCCAACCTGAAAGAGGATCTTAGTGTTGCTTGAGAATGCCTGGACATGATCCAAAAGGGAGAGCTCTAGAAATTAGAACCAAAGGATAGACGGATTCTGGACGTTATAAAAAAATAAAATACGATGGTGTATTCATAAAGAGCCACGTCTAAAGCTATGAGAAAGAGGAAGATAACTGTCTACAGTCATGTAGTCAATACAGACAGCTAGAGACTCACGTTAAGAATCTATAGCACTCGCCTCAATAGGAAAAACGGCTGACACCTACTTATAAACACTAGATAGGTAAGAACTTGGGCAACTAGCAATTGGCCGCAACGATATTTATGGAAGGGATAGGTACAGAGTGGTTATCGGAATATCAAACTCTCTCCAGTCCGTGACAGCAGTGAAAGTGCATCGGAGGACTATAGTAATAGCAATTGTAATAGTAGTAGTAGTCAACCCCAGACCACTTTTACAAGAATATTGGATGGGTCATGGCAATAATAGCGTAATTCATACACACAGGCATTTAAATACTTGCAGGCTGATTTTGACAAGGATGGGTTAATTAGTTAGCCCGCACTCATTTCCACAACACGAGCGGGAGCATGACCAACTTTGTTCACATGTAATGATAGCTGCCATTACCAAAGGCAACATGTATGAGGAAAATCACATTTAATCTTAGTTTAGTTAAACAACGATGATATTAAGTTATATTATACGAACTAAGTCACTGTTTAAGTTAAAGAATAAGAAAATAAACTTTCATTGCATCACTCTGTTGCAGCGTACAAGTGTTACACAACAGTAATGACCCACTCGGAACACCAAAGAGCTCAGTTACATAAGATCCAACCGAAACGCTTATTCGATTGCTAATTATCTCGTAGACTGCTTGCCTCATGGTGAGTTCGGAATCTGGGACATTTTCTTGCACGGTTCGTAAACTCTTTCTCACCTAGTTTGTTGTTTACTTTATATTATTGCTGCTCACTTGGACGAATGCCAACACAACGTATCACTGTGTTAGCTGAAGCAATAATGAAGGAGTAAGTACAGACTCGCAGTTGTAAAACAACAATCGAACGGTAGGAGACGATGTTGTTTGTGGTTGTCGCATTTTACACACAGGCGCTCACCCTCGAGGGTTAAAGTAGGAACCATCCCGGCATTTGCTTAATGTGATGAAGGAAAATCATAGATCGCCTAAATCAGGATGGTCAGATGAAAACTGGACCCTCCATCCTCGCGAATGCTAGACTACTCTGTTTAGAAACTATGCTATGCCACTTGGTTTATCTCTATTGTACAACACTACATACAACGAAGTTATGTAATAATGGTCCACAGCCATACCTGAGTCGTCAGTGCGCCAGAATGCCATACGAGCGCTTCCGGTCCGATTCCCCTCCAGGTCGGGGATTTTCTCCGCTCTAGGAGTGGGTGTTGGTATTGCTTTCATCATCACTTCATTCTCATTAACACGCAAATCGTCGATGTGACGTCAACTAAAAGCACTTACTCTAGAGGACCTACATTTAATAATGTAGGAGTCCACCAGATGTGACCTCCTATGCGGGTGTAGGATAGTTGAGCGAAAGTGTGAAGCTGTGGTTCTATGGTACACCGAAGTGCTAATGAGACGTCATTCAGCTGTCATTCATTTAGTTTCTACATGTACATCTACATACATACTCCGCAAGCCACCTGACGGTGTGTGACGGAGGGTACTTTGAGAACCTCTATCGGTTCTCCCTTCTATTCCATTGTTCGTGGAAAGAAAGATTGTCGGTATGCCTCTGTGTGGACTCTAATCTCTCTGATTTTATCCTCACGGTCTCTTCGCGAGATATACGTAGGAGGGAGCAATATACTGCTTGACTCCTCGGTGAAGGTATGTTCTCGAAACTTCAAGAAAAGCCCGTACCGAGCTGCTGAGCGTCTCTCCTGCAGAGTCTTCCACTGGAGTTTATCTATCATCTCCGTAACGCTTTCGCGATTACTAAATGATCCTGTAACGAAGCGCGCTGCTCTCCGTTGGATCTTCTCTATCTCTTCCATCAACCCTATCTGGACCGGTCCTACACTGGTGAGCAGTATTCAAGCAGTGGGCGAACAGGTGTACCGTAACCTACTTCCTTTGTTTTCGGATTGAATTTCCTTAGGATTCTTCCAATGATTCTCAGTCTGGCATCCGCTTTTCCGACGATCAACTTTATATGATCATTCCATTTTAAATCACTACTAATGCGTACTCCCAGATAATTTATGGAATTAACTGCTTCCAGTTGCTGACCTGCTATACTGTAGCTATATGATAAAGGATCTTTCTTTCTATTTATTCGCAGCAGATTACACTTGTCTACATTGAGATTCAATTGCCTTTCCCTGGACCATGCGTCAATTCGTTGCAGATCCTCCTGCATTTCGGTACAATTTTCAATTGTTACAAACTCACTATATACTACAGCATCATCCGCAAAAAGCCTCAGTGAACTTCCGATGTTATCCACAAGGTCATTTATGTATATTGTGAATAGCAACGGTCCTACGACACTCCCCTGCGGCACACCTGAAATCACTCTTAACTTCGGAAGACTTCTGTCCGTTGAGAATGACATGCTCCGTTCTGTTATCTAGGAACTCTTCAATCCAATCACACAATTAGTCTGAGAGTCCATATGCTCTTACTTTGTTCATTAAAGGACTGTAGGAAACTGTATCGAACGCCTTGCGGAAGTAAAGAAACACGGCATGTACCGGGGAACCCGTGTCTATGGCCCTCTGAGTCACGTGGACGAATACCGCTAGCTGGGTTTCACACGACCGTCTTTTTCGAAAACCATGCTGATTCCTACAGAGAAGATTTCTAGTCTCCAGAAAAGGCATTATACTCGAACATAATACGTGTTCCAAAGTTCTACAACTGATCGACGTTAGAGATATAGGTCTATAGTTCTGCACATCTGTTCGAGGTCCCTTCTTAAAAACGGGGATGACCTGTGCCCTTTTCCAATCCTTTGGAACGCTACGCTCTTGTAGAGACCTACGGTGCACCGCTGCTTGAAGGGGGCCATGTTCCTTCGCGTACTCTGTGTAAAATCGAACTGGTATCCCGTCAGGTCCAGCGGCCTTTCCTCTTTTGAGCGATTTTAATTGTTTCTCTATCCTTCTGTAGTTTATTTCGAGAGTTTTACCATCATTTTTTTCTTCCTAGTGCGGTCTAGGAGGGTACAACGGATTCTCTACGCCTTGGCGTGGCTGTACACATCTGTCAGTGCTTCAGTGCTGTGCTCGGCACAGAATTCTGCACGCTCTTGTAGTCGGATGTCAGGATGGCGTGTAGACACAAGGTCCTACAGCGACACAAGGGACAGTTCCATACCCCCCCGCCCAGCATACAACCGGTAACGTAGTACTTGTAATGCCTACGAGTGGTGGCACAGTACCCTGTCCTCATGGTGAACAGATGGTAAACGAACAGTTGGGTTCTTCGTTCACGGAAGCCGGGCGTAGCCCTCATCTTCAGTCAGTCACCATTCTGACCGGCAGGAGTGCAGCTCGCAGAATTAAAGGTCCCTTCACAAGGGGGCAGATGCGGACTGGTGGGCATAGACACAAAGCTAGTGACGGCAGGTAATGCTGCGTAGTATTCACCGGGCCACCCTGCAAGGATAATGGAATGTAGTCGGGTTAACTCGGGTGATCCAGAGGGAATTAGATTAGGAAATGAGACACTTACAGTAGTAAAGGAGTTTTGCTATTTGGGGAGCAAAATAACTGATGATGGGCGAAGTAGAGAGGATATAAGATGTAGACTAGCAATGGCAAGGAAAGCGTTTCTGAAGAAGAGAAATTTGTTAACATCGAGTATAGATTTAAGCGTCAGGAAGTCGTTTCTGAAAGTATTTGTATGGAGTGTAGCCATGAATGGAAGTGAAACATGGACGATAAATAGTTTGGACAACCCTGGAACTAGCAGAGCTGGCCTTCCATCGTTACCAGTGATGCGGATGTACTGACCAGACTCTTTTGAGAGTGACTGGAAGGAAGGCGAAAACTTTGTAGCAGTCGGTGCCGTTATGCCGCTGTACTGGTGACTCAATGTGCTCGCGTTTTCCGAGCCTGTCAGCTTCTTGGCTGGCCTAATGTTTAATTTCAGAGCTTCAGAGTGTTCCTTTACGCACGGTTTACAGTCTGAAAGGCGTACTTGTGTCATGCTTAGGTCAAGTTACTATACATATGAAATTTCCCCTTTGAATGTAAGGAAAGACTGTGTTGGTAAACTTCCGCGCTATTTGGTACTGAAACAGCTGGGTAAAACTGAACGTACTCAGTCAGTTTTCTCTTTACTTATTCTGGTCATTTCTAAAATGACACTCAATATTTTAGCGCAACTCAATCTGGCTTCTAATAATCCCTAAACACAAACACGTAAACAGCCTACTTACATAGTATGTAAAGGCTACTTAGGCTTTTATGTTTTTATGTTTCATGTTTTCTTTGTAGTATGTAAGTAGGCAGTCTAGGTTTTTATGTTGGTGACGCCACGTAGCGCACTGTATGAAAATCACTGACTTCCCTGTGAGCAGTCTGTCGCTTGTTGGACTCATTGTTGGAATATTCGCTATTGTAGTGTTGGGCAGCGGCAGTTGGATGTGAACAGCGCGTAGCGTTGCGCAGTTGGAGGTGAGCCGCCAGCAGTGGTCGGTGTGGGGAGAGAGAGATGCCAGAGTTTTGAGAGGTTACTATAAGCGGACGATCTGGACGTGTGTCCTCAGAAATAGGATTTTTTATCAAACTATATATATATATATATATATATATATATATATATATTCGTGACATGCAGTTTGACAAAAAATCCTTTTTCTGACGGACACACGCCCAGCTCGTCCGCTCATATTAACATCTCAAAACTCTGGCATCTCTCTCTCCCCACATTCACCACTCTACTATTAAGTTGTGTGTAGTGTTAGATTACGAAAAACGTGTGTACAGTGTGTGTCGTGACTGGAAGAGACAAATGGATGAGCGGTGTAGCACTAGCCGGTTACATTATCGATGTGCAAGAGAATAGTAACTAAGCGAGTGTTAAAATTTTGTTGAAACCGCCTGCGAGCACGCCAATTGAATTCGCAGCGATGGCGTAATCAATGTCAGCACTCAGAAGAAGCGAAGTACAAACAAGCAGGGAGCTCAACGCCTCGGACTGTGTAAGTGAGAACATTGTTTGTTCTCTATCAAAATCTTTCATTTGCTAGCTATATGCCTACCAGTAGTTAGTGCATTCAGTAGTCAGAATCTTTTATTTAGCTGACAGTATTGCCGCTCGCTGTATTGCAGTAGTTCGAGTAACGAAGATTTTTGCGAGGTAAGTGATTCATAAAAGGTATAGGTTATTGTTAGTCAGGGCCATTCTTTTGTAGAGATTATGGAAAGTCAGATTGCGTTGCGCTAAAAATATTGTGTGTCAGTTTAGAAATGATCAAATAAGTAAAGAGAAAACTGTGTGAGTATGTTCAGTTTTACTCAGCTGGTTCAGTATCAAATAACGCAGACGTTTAGCAGCACAGTCTTTATTTACATTCAAAGGGCAAGTTTCACATAACCCCGCTGCAGAAAAGCGTTGTGTTTGCTCTGCACTGTTGTCTGAGTGCTAAATCAGATGTTCCCGATGTTCTCACTCACACAGCCCGAGACAATGAGCTCCCTGCTTGCTTGTACATCGTTTCTTCCGAGTGCTGACATTAATTACGGCCGGCCGAAGTGGCCGTGCGGTTAAAGGCGCTGCAGTCTGGAACCACAAGACCGCTACGGTCGCAGGTTCGAATCCTGCCTCGGGCATCGTTGTTTGTGATGTCCTTAGGTTAGTTAGGTTTAACTAGTTCTAAGTTCTAGGGGACTAATGACCATAGCAGTTGAGTCCCATAGTGCTCAGAGCCATTTCAACCATTTTTGAACCATTGATTACGCCATCGCTGCGAATTCAGTTGGCGTGCTCCACTAAGCATTGTCCCGGGCGATTTCAACAAAATTTTAACCCTCGCTTAATTACTATTCTCTTGCGCATCAATAACGTAACGGGCTAGTGCTACACCGTTCATCCATTTGTCTCTTCCAGTCACTACACACACTGTACACACGTTTTTCGTAATCTAACACTACACACACAGACAAACACACACACACACACACACACACACACACACACGCGCGCACACAAACTATTTGCTGACGTCACGACAATTGCGACGATGTTTGGTTTCCACGGTGTGTAGGATAACTGTGTTTTCTTTTTCTGACTTCTGGCAATTTGTTAGTTTCGAGTGTCACATAAACATGAGTGCAATAAGTTTCTGAGGCACTGCTACTTACAATACCAGATATAGGATAAAATGAAAATATACTTGAGTGATTCATCTCACTCGAAGCTGTGTGGGTGAAATGAACGAGTCTACTGGGGTGAGACGAACCACATAAAAATGGTAGCACATTAAGGAAAAAGCCTGATAAAATTACAAAGTATGTTGTGGTGAGTACAGAATTATACGATTAAATATTAGTTCAGTTCACTATAAAACTTTGCTTTAAGAGGAGGTTTACGATCTTTTGGTTCAAAAAATCGATTATTTTTCAAATTGCATTTTTGGATCGACAAAAGTGTTTAGAATCCACCCCTGAAACGGTTTTTCCGAATACGGAAGAAATGTTTCTTATTCGCGGGTGAACAAGAAAAACGCACCTGCCTGAAATCGGCCTTTTTCATGCACCAGTTTTTTCCTTTCGAAGGCGAAGGACGGTTGTTGTACCGGCCGGTGCTTGGGACGAAACACGCCTCCAAGCATTTACATTCTGGTGCGAAGACTGTGGAGATTGCGACTTTCCTGGCAGTGAGCAGCTTCAACGAAGGGTATTCAGCAATTCTGACGACCATGACAACGATGGACGTCACCCTGGGGCTCTATTCGACGCAGTTCGCCAAGCATTGGGGCGACCACCGGATTCAAGCGGCCGAAAACCGCTTGTCACCGGCCGTACGAGCGGCTCTGGAACAGCGCAGGATGCCCCGGATCGAGCAGAACGCCCTCTGTGAGGAAGAGGAAGGACTAGTTTATGGATGCGGAATAGCAGATTGAACGTATGTTGCATAATATTGCATTTGTAGGTAGTCAAAACATCAACCACGTTTTTCTCAAAATGACGCTTTTTTATTTTTATTTATTTATTTATTTATTTATCGCGCGGTATGGTAACTTCAAGTCTACTGAACCGGTTGGCGTGATTCTTTGTTTCCGACGAAGCTAACTAAATTGCCCAGGAGATGTACCACTTTTATTCCGATCCACAAATTATGAATATTTTTACATGGCCGACGAAGTCGGAAAATCGATGAAAAAACCCCCATTTGTCTTAAAATGGCCACCATTTTGTTTCCTATGGTCCAAATAACTTAAGCGAGGTACAACACCTCAATAATCTTATATACTTCGCTAACGTCAACTTAGTTTTGATTTCAGACGAGCCGGCTGACCTGTGACATACTGCGCGTGGAGGCCTACATCGAAATTTTGTTTCGTTCCGACGGCGCTTCCGGCTTTGCTCTTCGACATTTCCAGTCGAAAAAATTCCAGTTTGTAGAGGAAATATCACTAAACATTTTGACCAAATTTGACATTGGTATCTGTAACAAATCCCGAGAAAAGAATTCTCAATGAACATGCTTTTTTCGGGCCAAAGATAGTAAACATCCCCTTAACGCTGGCTTTCGAATGCATCTTTATTTTTGTTCAAGCGTCAGTCTATCTTTCTCTCGCCACTGTAACGTACCCTCTCTGTGTTATTGTTTTTGTTTTTTCGTTATTGTAGTTGTAGGGATATGAAATTATTGTAGCGGTTTGCTTAGTCAGCCGTACTTCGGAATTTTTCTTTGACATTAAATGGAGCCCGAAACTTGCGTAATAAATACTTCGCGTGAAGTGCAATTTGCGGCAGAATCAAAAATTAATTGCGGATATGCAATCTACAGAATATTAACAGAAAAGCTTTAGAACAATGCGCACGACTGACTAGACACATTCAGAGGGTACGTACACTCGCGTACGAGTGGTTACGATCTGATGAGAAAGATCTATCTTAAATTTTTTTGTGTGAAATAATTACGTCGTAACACACTCGGAGATTGCGAACGTACAATCAGGGTAGAGATCTGGGTAAAAAAATTGCAATTATTTAAATTTAAGAATATTTCTTTTTCAGTCGGACTCCTACTTATATACGAAAAGGAAGATTGCAGGTTCTGAATGTCTCGGCAAAAACACGTCGAAATTAACCTTAGCGGCCACCAAAGGGAAGTAGTGAGCACAATCATGTATCTCTGTTGTTGAGCAGCGCCGTCGTAAAGATCGTCGCCTCCATCTAAAATTCTCCTTCTCGTATTAACAGAATAATTTGTACTCCATTGGTATGGGATTTAGGCTTGATCTTGACAGAAATTGTAAAACACATTTTTCATCATTTAACACCTTCATTTAACACACACATAGATATGAAACTATACAGTACGTCTTTACGCCAGCACACCAGAACAAAAGGTAGTTAATACTAGAAGTAATAAAAGAATCTCGAAATTAGTCCTTTGTCTCTCAATGATAAAAAAGCTTTTTGCAGTATTCCTCTGGTATGACAGTCGAACAAATTTTCTTCTTGTATCTTGTAAGACGTATGCGTTGCCGGCGATGGGCGAGGCATGACAGAGTCTCTGACCAGAGAGTAGTTTGTCGTTAGTTGTTGCTTGTCGCTAGTCTGCGCTAGTCTGCGCGAGTCGACAGTAGTCTGGAGTAGTCTGCGTGAGTCGGTGGGAGTCGGCATGTGTCGGCTATGTGCTCTGCTCGGGACTCTGGTCAAGACTCTGGAGGATGTGTATTGTTGTAGAAGGTAAAGAAGCAGCCTTGCGCATATTTAATAATGTATGTTAATTGTCATTTAATTTGTTCCAAAAAAATGCCCCAATAATAATTTTTATAATATAAAGTAACTCTTTTAAAGAAAAGCATTCATTTCAATTTAAAGAATATTTCCAATGCATGATCATTCCTTGCAAGAATCAAAAAAAAATATACGCCAGCATTGCACGAAGCTGTGTCGAAAAATTTCTACATAAGAGCTGATATATTTGCAGTTTTTATTGAGGTAAGAAGTTTTTCCTTTTTTATTCAGAATACAGGGCCGAAGGGCAGCGTTGCTGTCCTCGTAAAATTTATCAGGTTACTAAACTTTTTTATTATTTTGGTGTTTAGGAATTTTTCTGTTTCGAACTTAACATTAAATGAGAAAAGAATTTTGTGGGAACATTAAATGTGAAAGCATTTTTGCACACAGACTATAAATGGGAGCCAATTTTGTTCAGAGGTTACAATATCAGAAAAATTCATTTAATTATTAATTTTGTGGGGAGTTTACGCTTAGTTCATGGTTCATGGTCCATTTTCATTCATTCTTATATATTCTTTTTGTGTGTGGGGAGGTTACAATCTTTGAGATTACATTACAACATTTTTTAGTTCCTTTTCACCACAACTATTACACTTATTACCAAATGTTGAACAACATTCATCGGACCATTGTGGCGAGGACACACACTGAATCCAATCGTTTTCTATAAGTTTTGTAAAAGCTTTCACCACACCCAACACATTCATCTGCACTCAAATCATCAAAGGCTCTTTCATAATCTTCTACAATGTCTTCAGTGTTCTGAACACTGTACGTTATTTGCAGTATTTGTCAATTTCAATTCTTCGCTTGAGAGGCATCCACATGCCTTGCTCATACTGTGGCATCAAGCAGTCAGGCCTGCAAAATGACTGGTCTGCCAAGCAAGTGGATTTATTCTTATTCCTCGAGTAACATCAATGACTGATTATGAGCTCTAGTACCCACAATTAAGCTACGAATTATTCTCCTGTTTGAATATTACGCAACGGAAACGCACATCTGACTATTTGGACTTTACACAACTCTGATTGTTCACTACGCTCTGGCAATACCACATTTTCTTTCTTGCCCAACGGCTTTGATCAACACGTGGCCATCGCACTGAATATGAATGGCGTACACTTAGTAAATTCTGGGTATCGTGAC
Source organism: Schistocerca americana (assembly GCF_021461395.2). Classification (NCBI taxonomy): domain Eukaryota; kingdom Metazoa; phylum Arthropoda; class Insecta; order Orthoptera; family Acrididae; genus Schistocerca; species Schistocerca americana. The sequence goes on from NC_060121.1 coordinate 984,784,224, forward strand.
TACACACTATTCGAAGAACAAGGCCACCAATCTTTTTCTTTTCACTATCTTTTTTATTTTGATAAATTCTATTATGATTGAGAGATAACCTAAACACACCATTACATTTTATACAACAATTACACATGAGAAACTCTGCCCAGTGGTCATGGCTTTACATTGGTGATTCTGTATCTTATGGTCTCGTAATTATATAACGCTACAGTGCACTTTCTGGATAGGATGGTGGATCTTTTGCTATATCTCACACTTCTACTCTCACACCCATCATCACGAAAATTTACTCCAGATCGAGCGGTACAAAAAGGAACATGCATAACCCATTGCCTCTGAACCTAGCTTGCTACTCTCCCATGCAAACCACAAATACTTAAATTACATGAAATAAGTCACACTGGCAACATAGAATACATCAGAAAGAATAGTCACAACGTTAGAATCACTTCACTTTCAGCTTTCCCACTTCAATTAGTATTCATCCCAGTTTCACACGACACTACCCATACTTCGTAACTTTTCTTTCCTACTATGAACTCTGGAGGATATATGCACGTCTTCCTGTGCAATGCAAGCCAAATGGCGTTGCTGGATAGACGGCTGACTCACCTTGCTTCTCTCTCAGAGTATTAGAGTTTGAATCTATTGTCACACGGAAACATGACACGCAAAATAATATTAAGACCATATTCGTCACACACTCGAGTCCTCAACTGATACCTTGGACGAGAACTTCTCTTTATACTTTGTCTCATACACAGATTGAGACTCACGCAGTACTCACCACATGGAAGTACTCGTCTCTAATTTCAAGTCCTGCACACGCCATTTCTTAAATATTTCCAACTTATAGTACACACGCCAGTAATTCAGCTTAACTTAAGCACTCGCAAGTTTTTCAACTTAGTACTAGCACTCGCAAGTACACTCCTGGAAATTGAAATAAGAACACCGTGAATTCATTGTCCCAGGAAGGGGAAACTTTATTGACACATTCCTAGGGTCAGATACATCACATGATCACACTGACAGAACCACAGGCACATAGAAACAGGCAACAGAGCATGCACAATGTCGGCACTAGTACAGTGTATATCCACCTTTCTCAGCAATGCAGGCTGCTATTCTCCCACGGAGACGATCGTAGAGATGCTGGATGTAGTCCTGTGGAACGGCTTGCCATGCCATTTCCACCTGGCGCCTCAGTTGGACCAGCGTTCGTGCTGGACGTGCAGACCGCGTGAGACGACGCTTCATCCAGTCCCAAACATGCTCAATGAGGGACAGATCCGGAGATCTTGCTGGCCAGGGTAGTTGACTTACACCTTCTAGAGCACGTTGGGTGGCACGGGATACATGCGGACGTGCGTTGTCCTGTTGGAACAGTAAGTTCCCTTGCCGGTCTGCAACTGCTACGGTCGCAGGTTCGAATCCTGCCTCGGGCATGGATGTGTGTGATGTCCTTAGGTTAGTTAGGTTTAAGTAGTTCTAAGTTCTAGGGGACTGATGACCACAGCTGTTAAGTCCCATAGTGCTCAGAGCCATTTTGAACCTTGCCGGTCTAGGAATGGTAGAACGATGGGTTCGATGACGGTTTGGATGTACCGTGCGCTATTCAGTGTCCCCTCGACGATCACCAGTGGTGTACGGCCAGTGTAGGAGATCGCTCCCCACACCATGATGCCGGGTGTTGGCCCTGTGTGCCTCGGTCGTATGCAGTCCTGATTGTGGCGCTCACCTGCACGGCGCCAAACACGCATACGACCATCATTGGCACCAAGGCAGAAGCGACTCTCATCGCTGAAGACGACACGTCTCCATTCGTCCCTCCATTCACGCCTGTCGCGACACCACTGGAGGCGGGCTGCACGATGTTGGGGCGTGAGCGGAAGACGGCCTAACGGTGTGCGGGACCGTAGCCCAGCTTCATGGAGACGGTTGCGAATGGTCCTCGCCGATACCCCAGGAGCAACAGTGTCCCTAATTTGCTGGGAAGTGGCGGTGCGGTCCCCTACGGCACTGCGTAGGATCCTACGGTCTTGGCGTGCATCCGTGCGTCGCTGCGGTCCGGTCCCAGGTCGACGGGCACGTGCACCTTCCGCCGACCACTGGCGACAACATCGATGTACTGTGGAGACCTCACGCCCCACGTGTTGAGCAATTCGGCGGTACGTCCACCCGGCCTCCCGCATGCCCACTATACGCCCTCGCTCAAAGTCCGTCAACTGCACATACGGTTCACGCCCACGCTGTCGCGGCATGCTACCAGTGTTAAAGACTGCGATGGAGCTCCGTATGCCACGGCAAACTGGCTGACACTGACGGCGGCGGTGCACAAATGCTGCGCAGCTAGCGCCTTTCGACGGCCAACACCGCGGTTCCTGGTGTGTCCGCTGTGCCGTGCGTGTGATCATTGCTTGTACAGCCCTCTCGCAGTGTCCGGAGCAAGTATGGTGGGTCTGACACACCGGTGTCAATGTGTTCTTATTTCCATTTCCAGGAGTGTATTTCAACTTATTGCTATGCGTGGTTTCACTGTGACCGTTGGTCACTTCCGAAGATTGCTACGATCCCCTTAATATTACCTGCCTGTCATTTAATTCTCCCCCCAGAAGTTCCTGAAATAGAGAATTAATTATTCCAAACCACTCTTAAGTATTTCACATGCATACCATTCTCTCCACTCTTTCGTCTTTATGGAGCACATCTAAGACAGGTCTTACCAACACTAGATCCAGCGCCAGAGTGCTGAAACATGGCCGTTCTTCAGGTCATCTCGCACCTCCGCCGAGGTGGGGGAGCACCATGCTACCGTATTCGTCAGGCATATTTCAGGCGCTCAAAGCTCAGGTAAATTTCATCTCTTTGGTTCCACTAAAGGTGACCAACGGACCGTCTCAAAGATGATCATATATTACACATTCACTATCTGCGGTTAGCAGACGACCGTACATTCATTCATTTCACAGATCTCACCAAATTGGATGTAGGGATTTATTTTGTGGGAGTGCACATGTGATCAATTAAATAAATAAATTGTCCTTCTTTCCTACACTGGTATCCGGCTTCGGTGTATTAAGTGAAATTGAGTTATTATTACAAAAAATATGTTGTTCTGACAAGAATAACGAAGAATGTTGTACCTATTTTCAATGTCGGGCGGTACTGTACCCTTTCACACTTCCCTTTTCTCTTCACTAGCAATTTTCTTTGGTGATCTGTTTCCTTTTTTTCTTTCCATTCTTTATGTTTTTTCTTTACAGTTTCGACATTTTCGACATAATTGGATATAGTTGTTGCCTTCCTCTTGAAACTCGTTGCTGTTTGAGTATGAGGAACAGGTGATATTTCTTGCAAAAGTTTTGTAGATGTTGACTTAGGAGTCAGTTTTCAAGATGGTTGGTTTGGGGGAGGAGACCAAACAGCGAGGTCATCGATTCCATCGGATTAGGGAAGGATGGAGAAGAAAGCCGGCCGTGCACTTTCAAAGGAACCATTCTTGCACTAGCCTGAAGCGATTTAGGGAAATCACGGAAAGCTTAAATCAGGATAGCCGGACGCGGGTTTGAACCGTCGTCCTCCCACATGCGAGTGCAGTGTGCCAACCACTGCGCCACCTCGCTCGGCGTTTTCAAGTCATAACCTCTGAAGTTTTGTAGCCAAGACAGACAAGAAGCCCACGCCTACCACAGCAGTACACGTTTATATGCCGACTAGCTCCGCAGATGACGAAGAGATTGAAGAAATGTATGATGACATAAATTATTCAGATAGTGAAGGGAAACAAAAATTTAATAGTCATTGGGGACTGGAATTTGATAGTAGGAAAAGGAAGAGAAGGAAAAGTACCAGGTGAATATGGAATGAAAAAGGAAGCCGCCTGGTGGAATTTTGTACAGGTCATAAATTAATCATAGCTAACACTTGGTTTAAGAATCATGAAAGAAGGTTGTATACGTGGCAGAGATTTCGAGACGATGGAGTGTTTCAGATTGATTATATAATGACAAGACAGAGTTTTCGGAACCAGGTTTTAAATTACAAGACATTTACAGGGGCAGACGTGGTTTATTGGTTATGAACTACAGATTAAAACTTAAGACAGTGAAAAAATGCGGGAATTTAAGGAGACGGGAACTGGATAAAATGAAAGAACCAGAGCTTGTCAAGAATTTCAGAGGTAAATTAGGGAACTACTGAAAGATAGGGGAAAGGAACTCAGTAGAAGAAGAATTGGTAGCTTTGAGAGACGAAACAGTGAAGGCAGCAGAGGACCAAGTAGGTAAAAAGACTAGGGCTAGTAGAAATATTGTGTAACACAAGAGATATTGAATCTAATCGATGAAAGGTGAAAATATAAAAATGCATTAAATGAGGCAGGCAAAGGGACACACACACAAAAAAAGAAAATGACATCGATAGCAAGCGCAAAATTGCTAAGCATGAATAGTTATAGGATAAATGTAAGGATTAAGGAGCATATATCACTAGGGGTAAGATAGATACTGTAAGCAAATTCTTTTCTTTGGGGAAAAGAGAAGCGTATGTATGAATATCTAGAGCTCAGATGATAAACCAGTCCTAAGCAAAGAAGAAAAATCAGAAACTTGGAAGGAGTATATACAGAGTCTATACAAGGAGAAATACTTGAGGCAGTATTATGGAAATGGAAGAGAACATAGATGAAGATGAGAAGGGAGATATGATACTACATGGAGAATTTGATAGAGCACTGAAAGACTTAGGCCGAAACAAGTCTCCGGGAGTAGACAACATTCCATTAGAACTACTGATAGCCCTGGGAGAGCCAGTCCTGACAAAACTCTACCATCTGGTGAGCAAGATGTATGAGACAGGGGAAATACGCGCAGACTTCAAGAAGAACATATTTTATTCCAACTCCAAAGAAAGCACGTGCTGACAGATGTGAAAATTACCATCAGTTTAATAAGTCACGGTTGCAAAATGCTAAAACGAATGCTCTAGAGAAGAATTGAAAAACTGGTAGAAGCCGACCTCGGGGAAGATCAACTTGGATGCCGTAGAACTGCAGGAACATGCGAAGCAATACGGATCCTACGATTTACCTTAGAAGATAGGTTAAGGAAGGCAAACCTACGTTTCTAGCATTTGTAGACTTAGAGAAAGCTTTTGACAATAGTGACTGGAAAACTCTCTTTCGAATTCTAAAGGTGGCAGGGGTAAAATAGAGAGAGTGAAAGGCTATTTACAATTCCTACAGGAACTAGATGGCAGTTATAAGAGTGGAGGGACACGAGAGGGAAGCAGTGGTTGAGAAGGGACTGAGACAGGGTTGTAGTCTCTCTCCGATGTTATTCAATCTGTATATTGAGCAAGCAGTAAAGAAGCAAAAGAAATATTTGTAGTAGGAATTAAAGTCCATGGAGAAGAAATAAAAACTTTGAAGTTTGCTGACGACATTGTAATTCTGTCAGAGACAGCAAAGGACTTGGAAGAGCACATGAATGGAATGGACAGTGTCCTGAAATGAGGATATAAGATGAACACCAACAAAATCGAAACGAAGATAACGGAATGGAGTCGAATTAAACCAGGTGGCGTTGAAAGAATTAGATTAGGAAATGAGTCACTTAAAGTAGTAGATGTGTTTTGCTATTCGGGAAGCAAAATAATGGTCGAAGAAGGGAGGATATAAAATGTAGACTAGCAATGGCGCGTTTCTGAAGAAGAGAAATTTGTTAACGTCAAGAATAGATTTAAGTTTCAGGAAGTCCTTTCTGAAAGTTGAAATGGTTCAAATGGCTCTGAGCAGTATGGTCATCAGTCCCCTAGAACTTAGAACTGCTTAAACCTAACTAACCTAAGGACATCACACACATCCATGCCCGAGGCAGGATTCGAACCTGCGACTGTAGCACCAGCGCGGTTCCCGACTGAAGTGCCTAGAACCGTTCGGCTACAACGGCCGTTTCTGAAAGTATTTGTGTGGAGTGTAGCCATGTATGGAAGTTAAACATGGACGATAAACAGTTTAGACAAGAAGAGAATAGAAGCCTTTGAGATGTGGTGCTACAGAAGAATGCTGAAGATTAGATGGGTAGATCACTTAACTAATGAGTGGGTACTGAATAGAATTACGAAAAAAAGAGATTTTTGTGCTACAACCTGACTAGAAGAAAGGATCGGCTGGTAGGGTACATTCTGAGGTATCAAGGGATCATCAATTTATACTGAAGGAAGCGTCGGGGGTAAAAATCGTAGAGGAAGACAATGAGATGAAAACAGGAAGCAGATTCGGAAGGATGTAGGTTGCAGTAGTTGCTCGGAGATGAAGAAGCTTGCACAGGATAGAGCAGCCTGGAGAGCTGCATCAAACCAGTCTCTGGATTGAAGACCACAACAATAACAACAACAACATTTCTTTGACAAAGATTTGATCAAAGATATGATCAAACATTCGTCTAATTTCTTTGTCGAAGATCTTTGACGTGGTGCTAAAAAGGATTATGACACTGTCATCATATTATTCGTCAAAGTTCAAAATGGCTGACAACAAGAACTTGTTATTATGCGAAACTGTCGCATGTACCACAGTTGCACTGTATAAGCTCTTGGAAGAGAAGCATGTAGAAAAAAAAATAAAATAAGACAGAAACGTACCTGTGTGAAGGCGTGGGTTTTACGACGGGACGATAATGGCATTCCACAAAATATATTACGTCAGCTAGTAGTGGAGAACGTCAAGCCGTACATAAATTACTTAAGAATGTATGAGCATGCATTCTGTATTTGCTCAGTGAAGTGTCTCGTTATATCACAAAGCATAATAGTCACTTAAGAACAGCTATATCTGCAGGAGACACGCAGGCTCACAGTAACACTCCGATTTCTTGCTACAGGAGAGAGTTACTCCAGCTTACAGTACAGCACTTCAATACCACAGTGCACATTAACTAAAATAATACCTGAAACGTGTGAAGCAATTTACAAAGCACTAAAGGACCAATATCTGCAGGTCAATAAATGTTCAATACACTTGATGCGCATTAGGAACTATTTTTATTGCAGATCACAATAATAATTGCCGGCCGGAGTGACTGAGCGGTTCTAGGCGCTACAGTCTGGAACCGCGCGACCGCTACAGTCGCAGGTTCGAATCCTGCCACGGGTATGGATGTGTGTGGTGTCCTTAGTTCAGTTAAGTTTAAGTAGTTCTAAGTTCTAGGGGACTGACGACCTCAGAAGTTAAGTCCCATGGTGCTCAGAGCCATTTGAAGCATTTTTGAACAATAATAATAACATTTTGTGTCCCACAACTACAAAATTAATAGAAATGTATGAAGGTGATGAGGCGCTTTACTACGTGAAGCATCCTGACTACGAAAATAGACTAAGAAGACTGGATATATATATATATATATATATATATATATATATATATATATATATATATACTCCTGGAAATTGAAATAAGAACACCGTGAATTCATTGTCCCAGGAAGGGGAAACTTTATTGACACATTCCTGGGGTCAGATACATCACATGATCACACTGACAGAACCACAGGCACATAGACACAGGCAACAGAGCATGCACAATGTCGGCACTAGTACAGTGTATATCCACCTTTCGCAGCAATGCAGGCTGCTATTCTCCCATGGAGACGATCGTAGAGATGCTGGATGTAGTCCTGTGGAACGGCTTGCCATGCCATTTCCACCTGGCGCCTCAGTTGGACCAGCGTTCGTGCTGGACGTGCAGACCGCGTGAGACGACGCTTCATCCAGTCCCAAACATGCTCAATGGGGGACAGATCCGGAGATCTTGCTGGCCAGGGTAGTTGACTTACACCTTCTAGAGCACGTTGGGTGGCACGGGATACATGCGGACGTGCATTGTCCTGTTGGAACAGCAAGTTCCCTTGCCGGTCTAGGAATGATAGAACGATGGATTCGATGACGGATGACGGTTTGGATGTACCGTGCACTGTTCAGTGTCCCCTCGACGATCACCAGTGGTGTACGGCCAGTGTAGGAGATCGCTCCCCACACCATGATGCCGGGTGTTGGCCCTGTGTGCCTCGGTCGTATGCAGTCATGACTGTGGCGCTCACCTGCACGGCGCCAAACACGCATACGACCATCATTGGCACCAAGGCAGAAGCGACTCTCATCGCTGAAGACGACACGTCTCCATTCGTCCCTCCATTCACGCCTGTCGCGACACCACTGGAGGCGGGCTGCACGATGTTGGGGCGTGAGCGGAAGACGGCCTAACGGTGTGCGGGACCGTAGCCCAGCTTCATGGAGACGGTTGCGAATGGTCCTCGCCGATACCCCAGGAGCAACAGTGTCCCTAATTTGCTGGGAAGTGGCGGTGCGGTCCCCTACGGCACTGCGTAGGATCCTACGGTCTTGGCGTGCATCCGTGCGTCGCTGCGGTCCGGTCCCAGGTCGACGGGCACGTGCACCTTCCGCCGACCACTGGCGACAACATCGATGTACTGTGGAGACCTCACGCCCAACGTGTTGAGCAATTCGGCGGTACGTCCACCCGGCCTCCCGCATGCCCACTATACGCCCTCGCTCAAAGTCCGTCAACTGCACATACGGTTCACGTCCACACTGTCGCGGCATGCTACCAGTGTTAAAGACTGCGATGGAGCTCCGTATTCCACGGCAAACTGGCTGACACTGACGGCGGCGGTGCACAAATGCTGCGCAGCTAGCGCCATTCGACGGCCAACACCGCGGTTCCTGGTGTGTCCGCTGTGCCGTGCGTGTGATCATTGCTTGTACAGCCCTCTCGCAGTGTCCGGAGCAAGTATGGTGGGTCTGACACACCGGTGTCAATGTGTTCTTTTTTCCATTTCCAGGAGTATATATATATATATATATATATATATATATATATATATATATATATATATATATAATACTAGTTTGCTGGAACGCTGCCTGGATGTATTCAGAGGTGGATGGTTGTGGCTATGGGACTGTCCCCTGTGGTAAATCCCACTTGTCCATCAAAAAACGTTTTAAACCCCGCATAGTGCCCTTTGCGAACACTTTAGCACCCACATTTTCCATCTCCCGCAGTTCAGCCGGGATGTGGGTGGCAAAGGCGCTATAACGATCTTCCGGGGCAGGCTGGGGCTGATTTCTGCTCACATCAGCCAGAGCCTTCAACGTTTTGGAGGCCTCCACAAGAACGTCTGTCGTCATTTTTCTTCTCTTTGTGGGAGGCCGCTCGTGATGCTTGATGCTGGGACTGTGCCTCTGGCTCACTGCATGCGACGTCAGGCCCTTCTTGAGACGAGTACTGAGCACGTACTTCATGCAGAGTGGGAGCAAATAGCAAGTGATTTGTAGGAGAAGTGGAACTGTTATAGCACTAGAGGAGCAATGGATAGAAAGCATATTCGCATTATCTCACTTTTTCAATCATAAATCCTTTTTCTTATATGTTGATGTAGCTAGTAATGGGCGCATTGGTGAGGCTGGAGTGTTTTCAAAAAGCAAACTACGGGAGTGTCTGATTGACCGATCTATTCTGAACCTTCCTGAAGGCAGAAAGCTTGGGAACACAAACGTTACAACTCCAATGGTTGTACTAGCAGATGATGCTTTTCCGGTGAGTTACAGCACAATGGCTGTTCGCGTCCATAGCATACCATAAGCTACATGTGTCTCCCGGGTGGTGCTGAAGAACAGCCACTTCGAGGCGGCCAAACAATCATCGATCTCGATCGCTGATCTCCTGGCTAACTGTACATCGTATATCACAGTACATCCTCTATAAACTGTGTGACACGGGATACACAGCAAGAACACTCCGCACATCAGCAGTTGGGCTTGTCTACTCGGTGGCAGAATACTGCGCTCCTCTGTGGATTGACAGCCCTCATACAAGCAGGATTGATGTGATACTAAATGACGCCATGCGCTTTATCAGTAGCACAACAAAATCTACTCCCACTGTACGGCTGTCAACCCTCAGTCACATACCATCCGCAGAAATGCGGCGAAAAAACGCTCTTCTCAGTGAGTTCAACAAGATAACGAATAACCCACAGCTGCCCATACACAGTGACATAGCTGACCTGGAACGCAGAAGACTTAAATCGAGAAGATCAGCATTACTCTCTGCTAAAGAGATGACGAACTCCAACTCTGATGTCGACAAACTGTGGAACAAACACTGACAAGAACACTGCCCACCAAAATTCCAAAGTTTCATGACAGCTGAGAAACCGCCTGGCTTCAACCACGTTGCGCAAAGTGTGGACAACTCTAAACCGCATACCTACTGGCCACGGAAGATGTGCTGACGCCCTCTATAAATGTGAAACAATACCAACACAAAATTGCGACTGCAGCACTGAAAAACAAACAGTCCGACACATAGTGGAAGAATGCCCGGACCGAGCCTACAAGGGAACCTTCAATTATTTCCTCGCTGCAACAGAGGAGGCAACGGATTACATTAAATGTCTTGATGTCAATCTGTGACTAGGCTATGTATAAAATGTATAAGGATTGTGATGTATGCTATACGATAAATAAATAAAACACAACATTATGAAGCCGGTTTTGTATCCCGTCTGGAAAGCGGTGCGTGGGTCTGCTCCTGAAAACTGAAAGGTTGTCCGAATGTAGGAAGTGAGTAGGGGCAGTAAAAGGTGAAACACGTCGGTACAGCGTGTAAGGTTATAGATGTTTACTATAGGCAAAAACAAGTTAATAAATTGATTGACGACTCCATGGAGTGTTCTGTGCACCACGACCAGATAATGGATATAATTGGAAGGAGAAACAGCATTGATCGTATTTTTTGTTTGTTTGTTTTATTATCCGCAAAATCGATTTTCGGTCACTTACTGACCACATAAACAGAGTTTATGTGATCGCTCTAAGCTTGTTGATACCAGGGCCTACCAATCTTAATTGTATATTACAGCACTGAGGATGGTCACCAAGTGACCGAAAATCGATTTTGCGGATAATAATTTAAAAAAAAAATAAGACCAATGCTGTTTCTTCTTCCAAGTTAATAAATGGTTACATAACTTTGCAATGATTAGTGCGAAGTCTTAGACCGTCGTAAGTAGAGCAAAGTCTCAAGCTGAAGTGAAGTGTCCCCGTCGTCTGCTCTTGATCAAATGAGCTGAATCCGGAGCAACGACGGAAGACTTCCACAGCTAGAGAGCGCTGTAGTCGGTGTCTGTCGTAGTGCCAACTGAAGAAGTTGCACCTACGCCGTGGCATCGTAGCTATCGATACCACAGCCGTACCCATTAAAACGAATCTGTAAGCAAGAAAAGGTTTTCAGTTATACACTGTCACGAGGAAGAAGATTAGTGGAAAGCAGCTTTGGCATTGTTGCCAGTCGATTCAGAATTGTTGTTACTACCATTAATACGCCTCAGGAAAAAGTTACTACAATTACACCAGCTGCCTGCACACTGCATAACGTGTTAACTAAGAGAAGAAAACACATATACACTTGTGGTGTCGCCGCCAGACACCACACTTGCTAGGTGGTAGCTTTAAATCGGCCGCGGTCCATTAGTACATGTCGGACCCGCGTGTCGCCACTGTGTGATCGCAGACCGAGCGCCACCACAAGGCAGGTCTTGAGATACGGACTAGCACTCGCCCCAGTTGTACGGACGACTTTGCTAGCGACTACATGGACGAAGCATTGCTCATTAGCCGAGCCGATAGTTAGAATAGCCTTCAGCTAAGTCAATGGCTACGACCTAGCAAAGCGCCATTAGTAACATTGCATGTATATAAAGAGTCTCACTTGTATCGTCACAATCTCCAGATGTACCAAAAGGATGGATTAAAGTTAAGTATTCCAGAAGCTACGTACTTTTCTTTATAGCATTCATTACGTATCCTGTTTCAGAACTCACGCCCTCCTGCTTTAGCTTAGCGCGTGCCTGTCGGCTTCCTCTCATTGTGTCTAGGCTGTCTTGTCTAGACACAACAACACTCGTCAGGAAACAGTGTCTGCAGTAGTAGGAAACTGCACTTACGTTATCTTGAGTCTCAAAGCACGGAGGACCTACAGCGAATGGAACTTCTAGTTTGCCAAGCTCCTTCTGGACGTCCAGTACACAGGAGAGAAGTTAGAGAATACTTTAAATCATTTTACAATGGTGGTGGGAAAGTGACTGGCAAGATAATCACATTTCGTAGTGTAAAATGTAAACAAATATACATATCTCAAAAATTTCTTCGAACGTGGGTGTTCCACATTCACTGCCACTTTCTGTGCCCTCTAAATTAGAGACAGTTTCATCCTCGTCTGTGATGTGGTCCACGAACTAAAGCAAGTGGCACCAGTACACTTGTGGACTATAAACGGCCTGTGTACTGGCTCCACATCTGCTTTTACACATCTGCAATAATAGTAACGAAAATAATGTAAAGTACTAGTTTGTTATGTGAACATTATTGTGTGCTTCAAGTATCTGCAGTGAACAAAATTATGTAAATCATTTGTATGTCATGTGAACATTACTTGCAGAAAATAAAATGAAATAAGTATTTTGATGCGTATTTTTGCTTTCTAGTGAGAGCAGCTTGAGCGGAGGCCATTAATTTTCTTTTTTATGTCGTCAGCCCGGCAGTATTTCACGGCTAATGACCTCCGCCAGTTTTTTGTAGCTCTCCATTCTTTTTAATCTGTTTTTGTATTCAGGGTGCATCACGTTGTAAAGCGCCTCATCAGCTTCATACATCTCTATTAATTTTGTAGTTGACGGCACACAGCAATTAAACTTCGCAGCCATGCTTACAAACACACTACTGGTAAAATAACGCTGCAACGATGCTAGCGCTCCAAGTGGTAACATTTCACATTGCAGTGAACAGAAGACAGGAGACTTTTATGGTCAAATCTACAGTGAGGCCCTAGATTTGATCATATTTATTTGACGACAGGGGAGATTTGACAAAGTTCCCTATTACACCATCAAATTTCTTTGACATAAGTATTTGACATATCAACTTTGACAAAGAAATATGATAGTGTAATACCAGACTAACAAATGTAGCAGCTCTCCTCTGAATTTCTTCGATGTCTACCTTCAATTGGACCTGGTACGGGTCCCAAGCACGCGAGCAGTACTCAAGAATAGGTCGCGCTAGCGTTCTATGTTCTGTCTCCTTTATAGGTCTTTACAAATGAATCACTCTCTCCTAAAATTCTCCCAATAAACCGAAGTTGACCTTTCGCGTTCCCTAACACAGTTCTCACATGCTTCGCTCCATTTCATATCGCGTTGCAATGTTACCCCAGATATTTAAACGACCTGACTGTGTCAAGTTGGACACTATTAATGCTGTATCCGAACATTACAGATCTGTTCTTCCTACTTATCTGCATTAGCTTACATTTTTCCACATCTAGGGCTAGATGCCATTCATCACACCACTGAAAATTTTGTCTAAGTCGTCTTTAACTTTCGTATAGTCACTCAATTTCGACACCTTACCGTACTCCACGGCAGTGATCGAACACTTTGCCACCCTACTACTAATGAAAAGAAATTGGTGAGAAGTGCAAGCGCTGTGAACGTAAGGCCACTGAGTCGGGGACTGAAATCGACTGACGGATTCCCCGTTAGTCGGAGGAGCGTACAATACCGCCAGCGGAAAATTTCGGCGTGTAGGCGGCTGCTAAGACTGCTGACCGGGTGCGCTGCGACAAGGAAGAGTGCTGCAGTCAAGACCGCGAAACTCTATTTGTTCGTTTGACCTGACAGGTAACACACTAACAAACTGCTCTCCGACAAAGTACGGAAGAGTAAGTAACTACCGAAACGTACCACGATCTGAACTGTTCTCTCTGTGTGTTTCCTTCGCCACCGCTTGCGAGGGTTCGTTTATATTTAAAGTTACCTCGTTGTGATCTTGAGCTTGGAGTAGTCTTCAATACTGTATAAAACATGTATAATCTTTTCTCAGCTGAAAATTTGATGTCTTTTAGATTATAGGAAGTGTAATCTTTGTAATATGTACAATATGAGCCAATGATATGTTTTGTCTTTCTCATATAATCTCTTCGCTTATATTTAAAATTGAATAATTTTATTTAAATAATTTTGTGTAGAACTACCAATACGTGAATACGATATGTTTTGTTCAAAGTGATTGTTTGCTGTTACGTAAACTGCTGACCTTCACTTAGGGTTCTTAGTTATTTTGTATGTAAAAGGTGCTGTGGTTTCCCTCTGGAACGGAATCATGCAACGCGCGCAAAATGTGGTTGGCATGGATGGAAAGGTGGAAGGGAGAGTCAGTCGGGGACGAGCTACCAAACTGTCAACTGCTCATGTAAAAGTTGTGTATTGTGCTGGTGCCGATGGATGGATGGATGGATGGATGGATAAAGAGCTGGAACTATTCTGGAATTGGTATCTATCATCGACACCAAGAAATGACAGAGTCCAGCAATTCTACCTGCAAATCCGCCTACCAACGTGCAGTCGCCATCACGTTGCTCAATCACTGAAAAGAAACCAAGGAATTGTAGAAATGTACAGTGAAGGATCAGCTCATGTGGATGATTTATTTGTTTTCAATTACAAGGTAAACCGAAAGACTATTTATGGAAACTTAACTTGATTTATCCTCCGTCACATTTCCACTTAGGATCCTTCGCATGCTAAAGTGATTACCGAGTGTCCTTCTTGAGTGTTTTACTAATCAATGCCTCTTGAACATAGTAAAAAGAAAGTTAAAGTTAATGTGGCAAAAGAGTGACTAAAGTAAATAATGTTTGCTGAAAGTAATTTTGCAATTAAAATTGCTTATTAAAAGTTTGTGGGCTTGCTAAAAAACTAAAGTGAAAAATAGTATTTAAAGTAATAAAGTAGTACAAACAAGTATTATAACAGTTTACTGTCAACTTCAAAATTAAAAGTTCTTAAAACTGAGGCTTATGAAAGTATTACTTAGAAAAAGATCATACTGCTGCCTGTTGTAAATCGCAAAAGGTGAGTCAGTATCTTACAAATATGTCAATTTTGTGTATCACAGCAGTAAAAGTTGAAAACTGCAATTGTGGAAAGTTATATACTCATGCTTGCTAACCACTTGTTTCTCTTGTGTATTGAAAGTGCACAGTAATAGTGTAACAGGATCCACAATTTATCCTTTATGCTCATGATGGATAACAATTAATAGAAAGATCACTATCTATGAAAACAGGAACTTCTTTTATTCAAAGGTCAGTGAGAAAGTGTTAATTAGCATAAAACATTTAACTTTCACTCTTAATAAAACAGTATTTAACTGAGAGAGACTTAACCTATACCCAGTTCATAATTTTGCAGTCAGATAGGAAAATGTTTGAAAAGTAATACTGAATCTATGTCCAATTTATGACTCTAGAGTGAATATTAAGAGTAGCTTTATTGAGACCATTCAGTTTGACTAAGCCCTGAAAGTAATAGTATGTATCGTTATCTGTAATATTTATGCAGATAGTTTGTTCTGCTCTAACCGTCAGCTCCGACCTTAACGTCAACATATGTTAGTGAAAGGGTTCACTGCACTCTCGTGTGACAAAGTATAGGCTTTGTTTGCCAATTGAAGTTACTTACTTTCAGTTTCTTGAACAAGAATGTTACTCATTCTTATGCCTAATTAGGCTGGCGACCGTCTTTATTATCATTTGGTCAGCGTGGATAGGTAAATTATTGTTTGTTAATGTTTAAATATTTACGTTATTCTGACTTTCGCTTCCGATAAGCCACCTCTGTTAGGTACATCACGGTCAACATTACAAAAATCCTTTCAGAGGGTAACACTGCACTGCTGCTTTTGACCATAATTGCTTTAATAAGATAGTTACATTATACGATCTGCCTCCAACTTCAAGGTTAGGGTATAGCAGTAGGAGGGGTACTGTTATACATGGAACGAGATGGAATAAAAAAATGGCTCTGAGCACTATGGGACTTAACTTCTGAGGTCATCAGTCCCCTAGAACTTAGAACTACTTAAACCTAACTAACCTAAGGACATCACACACAGCCATGCCCGAGGCAGTATTCGAACCTGCGACCGTAGCGGTCGCGCGGTTCCAGACTGTAGCGCCTAGAACCGCTCGGCCACTTCGGCCGGCCGGGATGGAATACCTCATGCAAATAATAAAATACACAAAACAGGACCTGTCACCTAATAAACCTTCCTACATAATAATTGAAATTTTATATTCCGAAATATTATTCTAGACAACAAAAATCCGTATAATTCTACTTGTAAAGCCTGGTCATTCACGTTCAAAATCAGTACGAGGTTTCACTTCCGCTCAGCGAAATTCTTCACTTCCGAACTTTGGCTACAAAATATTTGGAAAATCGCGTACCCTCACAAGCTCCGACAGAGCTTCTGGTTCGTCTCACTAGTGATCACCAAATCAGGCTCAACACGGTTTTTCCACCAATCATGGCTGTTAAACAAAAATGGAAAATAACCCACACCAAAATTTCACCACTGCAGCCGCCAGTGAAAGGAAAGCTCTCCCCACCAATCACCGCGGCGGCCGCAATAATGAGCTGACGTGGGAGTCAACCTTTCAATCACAGTGAGACGTCTGCGCGAGAAGATCTAGGTCATGGGACAGCAATAGACTATGTTAATTAGGCGGTCTGGCAACGGCCTTGCCGCAGGGGATACATCGGTTCCCGTCAGATCACCGAAGTTTAGCGCTGTCGGGCGTGGCCGGCACTTGGATGGGTGTCCATCCTGGCCGCCATCCGCTGTTACCATTTTACGGGGTGCACTCAGCCTCGCGATGCCAACTGAGGAGTTGCTCGACCGAATAGTGGTGGCTCCGGTCAAAGAAAGTCGTCATAACGATCGGGAGAGCGGTGTGCTGACCACACGCCCCTCCTATCCGCATCTTCAGCTGAGGATGACACGGCGGTCGGATGGTCCGATAGGCCACTTGTTGCCTGAAGACGGAGTGCTTTAATTAAGCGGTCTATGTATGGAGCCACAGCGGCGCACCCCCTCGTAGAAACGGACGCCCGCTTCCGCGAAGCTCCGGCAGACAGTACCATAAGCTGTAGCATTTGTCCTCGCCCTTCTCTCTCTCAAAACACGCCCCCTCGGACGACAACATTCGCCGTCGTAAAGCGGCGTCCATGGCGCGCGCTAGTCGCCGATTGCAAACATCAGAAGAACCAGCCGTGGGCGATGTCTCAGGCGCTTGTCCTACGGGGCGTTGACCTCGCCCACGCCCCCCCCCCCCCCCCCCAATTCAGTCAGACACTGGGTCAGCGCTACTGTTGTATAGGTTGGCCGCATTTCTGGGAATCCGTCAACTTTCTTCCCCCGCTGGCTACACTCAAAGCCGGCAGCTGCAACCTCCACAGTGGTCTCAAGATGTAAGGAGAAATGATTGAAAAAAAAAAAAAATTGTATCTGTCATCCATGAAAATTATTTCCCTTGTATGTCAGCACGGAGTATCCGATCACCGATTTTCATAACGAAATATGTCAATCTCATATCAAAGGCAATTTGTATACGTGCAGAATCAAACATAATAATGTAGGATGGGCTGGCGTGATGGGTCTTACTACCATGTGTGAGAGGGCCACAAGGCCTGCCGTTTTACAAGTGCTTAACTACTTACAGGTGTTATATTTGTTGTAGGGAACTTTTGCGGCGGCGTAATCAACTCAGGAGCGGCAAAATACCGATATCGTCGGTATGACGTCAGAGTTAAGAACTCAGTGGTCCGGTTGAGGTAGAATTTTTCTTTGTCTGTTTATATTTTTCTTTTTTCTTTAATTAAGTTCACTTACCTGAGATATGTACAGCTTATACTTGCCCTTTGTGAAGTCGCTTGTGCCAGTGGATTTCCCCATTTGTGGCTCGTGTCGCCACTACATCGTTTCCCCATTCGCCTCTGCTCCTTACCGTATAGTCACCAGGCGGTACTGAGCAATGTTCACAATGTTCTGTGTCATCAGCGCGTACTCCAGTCTACAATTCATGTGAATTATTAGTCATTATAGCATGATTCACTTCAACTGAGACAGTCTGTGTGGCCGAGCGGTTCTAGGCGCTTCAGTCTGGAACCGCGCGACCGCTACCGTCGCAGGTTCGAATCCTGCCTCGGGCATGGATGTGTGTGATGTCCTTACGTTAGTTAGGTTTAACTAGTTCTAAGTTCTAGGGGACTGATGACCACAGATGTTAAGTCCCATAGTGCTCAGAACCATTTTATCTTCAACTGAATATTCAGCTTGTTCAGTGAGTATCTGTCTTGTCTTTAGTTTCACAGTATTTCACACAGGTTTTATTAAACTACCAATATTACCTTCAGTCACGATCTGATTTGTAGCTCTACTTTCTATTTTTATTCTCCAATGGGCTTTGTTCACTGCAACTTCAAATGGCTGAAATGTCTCTAAGCACTATGGGACTTAACATGTGAGGTCATCAGTCCCTTAGACGTAGAAACTAGTTAAACCTAACTAACCTAAGGACATCACACACATCCATGCCCGAGGCAGGATTCGAACCTGAGACCGTAGCAGCAGCGCGGTTCCGGACTGAAGCGCCTAGAACCGTTCGACCACAACGGCCGCCTGAATTCAAGTATCACATGATATCCACATGTTCTGGCAAGCGTATAAAATTCCTTTTAAATGCCACAAGAAATACCAATCCCTTCCATTATGTATGGTTTAGCTGCTGTTTTATGTACTTTCTGGACAGTTTTTAGGGAATCTGATACTTATATTTACGGTAATATTCATACTGTAACGATTACCACATTCTTAAAACAATACAACAGATCCTTTGAGTCATATTTTTATGATTTTCTATTAACCATCAGAGATTTGATAAGCCGCTGCCTTCCTAAATGCACGTTTTATCTAACAGTTTACGAAAAGTCAGACTTATCTGATTTTCTAAAATATGGCAGAATTAACGAAGTTTTGAAGCAATCGATCGGGCTCGGTAATGTAGTCATATCAGTTGAGAGTACGACAGTAAACAGAGGTTCAAAAATACAAAATTATCATTCTGAACAGAACACAATGTTACATAAGACTGTGACCCAGAGCCGGTGCTAATAGAAGTTACGTTAAGTATAGTCTGCGATGTCGCTGTTGAGTTTACCAGAATGCAAGGAACTTTTGTGTGCTTGCGCTGAAAATGTGGATTCGAAGCGAGACTCACCGGGATCCACAACGAACTACGCGCGACAAAGACACATACTGTCGTACGTGTAAATGAGACACAAATGGAGTAGGTGTCGATTTTATTTAAAAATGTAACCGGAAGTCAGGTAACGCTTGTTTGCAACATTGTTGGGAAATAGATATTTCTCTGCCGAGGGAAACAATGGCGAAAACTATTTACCAATACTCTGGCATGTCATTTTCCATAGATTAAATCTTTATTGCGGTGTTACGTGGCACAGTGTCACAAAATTCATATCTGCGTCTTTAAATTTAGAGGAAACGCCCAGAATAGTGAACTGTGTACATAAAAAGTAATCCACAAAGTTAATTACAGATGGATGCGCAGATTGCATTTGGCTGTTTCGCAGAGATATTACCTACGTATGATGCACAATCTAGCAGATGAACTGCAAGATATCTCCCTTCGTACATAATCAATGTAGAAGATGCTGTAATTAAAACCAGCGGTGATCAACACAGAAATTAAACTAAGAGATAAGAAAGTAATGCAAATCTGGTAAAAAGGAAACCGCTATCATTGTGTACCCGTGTAGAATCACTTGGGAAGTTCGTGATGCGTGTTACTGCATTGTAAGTAAGTCAGTATGTGGGCCTATTGTCTAGAAATGACGTCATCACTGCTATAATGTTACAGGTCAAAGTACCCAACAAGTGAAAGGAGCAATCCAGTTTAGATTTGTGCCCAGCTGAATACTGGTTTTGTAGACTGTGGCTCAAATAAGACATATTTATATGATTTTTACTTACTTCGACACTTTGCTAAAATACGTCAAATTATGTCGAACATCATTACTTATTTGTATGGAGTAAATTGATTAGGACTAACTGTGACTGTTTTGTGTATGTTCTGAAGACACAAAAAGAACTGTAACCACTTAGTTGTTCGATTGCTGGATACTTTTTGAAGTGCCCACTTTGGCAGCTGAACTGAATTACCACGAACACAACAACTTGGTCGTCAAGGTGAAAACTGCAGACTGAGCAACTCCACGTATGAACTTGTATAGGAAAACGAATCCGTCGATGGGTTGGCAATGATTCAATTTCATACCGATGAACGTGTATAGTCTCTTGAAAAAGCAGCAGAATTGTAAATAATCAAAATTCCAGGGCATAAACTTGCTTGGAGTCTGTCAGGCTCTTGTTTCTTGTAATTAATTTTTCAGCAGTAGACTTGCTATTAGAGTCTCCCCATTATTATTTTTACTTCTTGCTTCATTCTTTAATTTTTAGCTTTCCGTGGCCTCAATCCGTAAAAACGGAGCCCTTGTACGGTCACTTTGTTGTCCAGCTTACTGTCTGTATGTCAGACTCTTAAGAACCTTTTCCCTCGGGAACGAGAGGACATATAAAGTTCAAATTTGTGTCGCTTATTAAGGTTTATGGTCCCTTGGCATTGTAAGCATTTTAAACTTCTGACTCATTTCAGACAAAAGATACGGTCCTTCATGTCACATATTTTGATACTGGAAAACTCACTCATCAAAGTTTTAGGGTACTTTCTGTTTCCCTAGAATAGTGAAATTTGGCAACGTGAAAGATTTCACAGTACGAGAAAAGGAAAAAACTCAGAAAATTCTTAATTTGTAAGTATATAACACGAAATAAATATTTTTTGCGAATCTGCATCTGTCTGTCTTTTCGTTCGTCCGTTTGTTAAGAACATATTTCTCCGGAACAGTTTCGCGCGTATAGGTCAAATCTGTGTCACATACTAAGATCGATGGTTTCTGGGCGGTGGAAAAATTTTAAGCTTCTGAATCAATACAATCAAAAGGTGCGGCCATTTATGTTACATCTTTTGATACTCGAAAACCCACTCATCAAAACCTATAAGGTACTTTGCGTTAACCTAGAATGATGAAATTTGGCAAGAAGCGAGGTTTCATGGCACAGGCAAAGGCAAAAACCCGAAATTGTTAATTTATAGTTATATCAAACGAAAATATAGAATCAATGTATTGCAGCAGAGAAGGAAATGACTTTTAGTGGTACAGGGTAGCCTCTACCATGCACCGTACGTCAACTTGCGGCGTATGTATTTAGCTGTAGCTGTTGATGTAGATTTGTTGTCCCACTTCAAACTTGAAATTAAAATAGTTTCGAAAGTCTTGAAATCCCTGGGAGCAACAACTTGCCAGTATCAATGTTGTTAATAGTCATAATTTGGCAATATCCTTCATTACTGGAATGTAAAACTGACTATATACACTACTTGCCATTAAAGTTGCTACACCACGAAGACGACGTGCTACAGACGCGAAATTTAATCGACAGGAAGAAGATACTGTGATATGAAAATGATTAGCTTTTCAGAGCATTCACACAAGGTTGGCGCCGGTGGCGACACCTACAACGTGCTGGCATGAGGAAAGTTTCCAACCGATTTCTCGTACACCAGCAGCAGTTGACCGGTGTTGCCCGGTGAAACGTTGTTGTGATGCCTCGTGTAAGGAGGAGAAATGCGTACCGTCATGTTTCCGGCTTTAAGGTCGGATTGTAGCCTATCGCGATTGCTGCTTATCGTATCGCAACATTGCTGCTCGCGTTGGTCGAGATCCAATGACTGTTAGCAGAATATGGAATAGGTGGGTTCAGGAGGGTAATACGGAACGCCGTGCTGGATCCCAACGGCCTGGTATCACTAGCAGTCGAGATGATAGACACCTTCTCAGCATGGCTGTAACGGATCGTGCAGCCACGTCTCGATCCCTCAGTCAACAGATGGGGACGTTTGCAAGACCATCTGCAGGAACAGTTCGACCACGTTTGCAGCAGCATGGACTATCAGCTCAGAGACCATGGCTGCGTTTACCCTTAGCGCTGCATCACAGACAGGAGCGCCTGCGAAGGTGTACTCAACGACGAACCTGGGTGCACGAATGGCAATACGTCAGTTGTTCAGATGAATCCAGGTTCTGTTTAATGCATCATGATAGTCGCATCCGTGATGGCGACATCGCGGTGAACGCACATTGGAAGCATGTATTCGTCATCGCCATTCTGGCGTATCACCCGGCGTGATGGTATGGGGTGCCATTGGTTACACATCTCGGTCACCTTTTTTTCGCATTGACGGCACTTTTAAGAGTGGACGTTACATTTCAGATGTGTTACGACCCGTGGCTCTACCCTTCATTCGATCCCTGCGAAACCCTACATTTCAGCAGGATAATGCACGACCGCATGTTGTAGGTCCTGTACGGGCCTTTCTGGATATAGAAAATGTTCGACTGCTGCCCTGGCCAGCACATTCTCCAGATCTCTCACCAATCGAAAACGTCTGGTCAATGATTGCCGAGCAACTGGCTCGTCACAATACGCCAGTCGCCACTCTTGATGAACTGTGGTACCGTGTTGAAGGTGCATTGGCAGCTGTACCTGTACACGCCATCCAAGCTCTGTTTGACTCAATGCCCAGGGGTATGAAGGCCGTTATTACGGCCAGAGGTGGTTGTTCTGGGTACTGATTTCTCAGGATCTATGCACCCAAATTGCGTGAAAATGTAATCACATGGCAGTTCTAGTATATTTGTCCAATGAATACCCGTTTATCATCTGCATTTCTTGTTGGTGTAGTAATTTTAATGGCCAGTAGTGTACATAAATGAGTTTGTTCTGAACCGTTAGTGCCAGAGTTCTGCGAACACCTCTTTTTTTTTTTTTTAAGTTTGACACTTGCTCTTCGTAGGCATGAACTTAAAGCACAGTGTTTTCTTTTTTAATGTGATATCGGAACAGCTATTATATGATTTATAATGGCACTTTAACTCGACTGCTAGCCATATATCCATCGTTGTTTCTGTCTCGGGTGAATGGCGCGTCTTCACGCACATATCTTAGGCTGGCCATTGTCTGCTCGTGACTGTGCACCGAGCAGCAGCAGCGAGTACTGACCGAGCTGTGTCGGTGGCTGATTAGTCACAGGGCCGAAATGTGGGGCGCAGGCGGAGCACGTATTCAGCAACTGCGAAACCGCCGTCGATTTTCTTCGGCTGATTAGCAGCCCTGAATGGACTGCGGTTGCGTTGTCGTGGCTACTTGTTACTGTGCTGCTCACTCGCTGAAACACACACACTGACTTCACAGTCTCCACAATGTAATGAACCGGTACCGGTATCTCCTGTCTGGAAAAATTCTGAGGAATGGGTGATGAACCCAGCTTGTTACCATTATCTGTGGCTGTGATGCATGCTAAACAACGGCAGTCTTAATATGCGACATCACATGAAAGTTGGGAAGCTGCACCTCCGCGTATTAATAGGTCGGAACGTATCCCGGTTCACTTGACTTAAAAAAGGCGGCTGGTTCAGCCGTCGAATTGTTTTACAGAAATACTTCTTTCTTTTTCGTGTGTTTCTTATGGCAAACGAACAACTTTTGTTCGTACTGGGCACCATTCCTTTAGAGCTTACGTGAAATAACAAGTACGAGATTTCCAAATTCACAGCTGAAATTCAGAACAGCGCAGTAAACTTGCATTGAATTTTGGCAAGATTCTTGTGAATATGGCATACTCGTGCGTTTATCACATTGACCAAAGAAGTGTCTAGTGTGTACCTGACTCGAAAAATGACTGTAGTTACAGTTGTTACAGTTTAGTGTTTGTGTCGTTTGAGCATCAAACAAAATTAGGGTAGAGGGTGAAAGCTGGTGTCAAGATTTATGGCTCCAAATTGTGGGATTTGAGGTCGGCAAGTTATGCAAATTTCTCAGTACCCAAACATGTTTCAGCACCACTGTGCCATCATCAGTGGGTTTCCGTATTGTTTATTCTGTAATGTGAACATTTTTGTTAAATGATTACAAAATTATGTGGATGTTTAGTTCAAACACTAGTTCGTTTCTTTTTGTTAATAGCTTTACATTTAGTGTGGATCAATTTTCCGGATCACTTTTGTTTTATTTGGTTCAAGTAGCTTACCATGTGCAACCAAACGATGTTGATGAGAAAATTTTGCTGGGAGTTAACCTATCATCTAGAATGTAATTTGGTTTGTCGCGATATTTTCGCGCCTATATTCGTTTTTACTTACGTTTTCGTGTGGTAAGCCCTTTTATACTCCGCATCATGGTGATGTGTCGTGATGCGCACGTAAATATAACGCATATTTTTCACAAATAAGGTAGTAAAACACTTTTCACTTCACCAAAATATAGTGTGGTTGTGGTTTGTGGTGTGTCCGAGCCCAGTCAGTGTTCATTTGTTCACCCGAGAATTCGGCGCCAAATTTGAATTTTGTTTGCATTTTATCTTTGTTTGTTTGTGTTTGTTTTTCTGTACGCTTCTTAGCTGTTTATGTTGCCTATTACATGGTATTCCTTTTGTGTGTAAATGGTAAGTCTTTGCAGATTGTAATTTATCTATTTTGTGTGTGTGTGTGTGTGTGTGTGTAGACTTTATATGTTTGTGTTGTCTTTTTTGTACAGTTCCTTTAATGTGTTAAATAGTGTGCCCTTGCAGAGTGTAGTGTATTCATTTAAGACCTGTTTTCCTTCTGCTATTGCCTTCTGTATGTGGAAGTTTGCTGTAGTATTTCCTCAATTGTCTGTTTGCTGTATAGGCTGTGGCTGGGTTTTAGTATTCTTAAGTCTGTTTCTATTGTGGTTGGGTGGTGATTGTGGGCTACAAGGTGGTCAGCAAACGTGCTATGGGAGGTGTTGCTTTTCAAAGCTCTGACAAGTTCTGAATATCTGGTTTTAAAGATTCTGCACGTTTGTCCTATATACTCTGTCTAGCAAGTGTTGCATGTGAGTTCATATATTCCTGATCAGTTAAATTTATCCATGGGTGTTCCTTGTGTTCTGATTTTTTCTGTGTTGTGTTCTCCGTCCTTTATCCTATTTCGAGTCCCTGTTTCTTTAATATGTTGCCTATTCTGTGAACAATCTTCTTAGGGTATGTGAGTATGTGCCATTTCGTTTTGTGTGTGTATTGTTGCTCTGTTGTGTGTGGTCATTGTTTGTGTGTGTGTGAAACCTTATGGGACTTAACTGCTGAGGTCATCAGTCCCTAAGCTTACACACTACTTAACCTACATTATCCTAAGGACAAACACACACACCCATGCCCGAGGGAGGACTCGAACCTCTGCCGGGACCAGCTCCACAGTCCATGACTGCAGCGCCCAAGACCACTCGGCTAATCCCGCGCGGCAGTCATTGTTTGTGTTTTGTGTTGTTCTATGTTGGGTGACCTCACATCCTACAATTTTAACTGCAAATACGGTCAACACAAGGAGTTGCAAATGCAAATGATGAATTTTTGGTTCCATCTGACGAACAGAGCACCGTCATCATTCATATGAATTTTTTTGATTTACATCGGACTATTTGCGTAAACGCAACTCATTTTTAGAAAACGCCATCATATATGCTCATTTTACAGGATGCTACTTAAAATAAAAGCAAACAATAGAAATAAGGGATTTGAAAAAGTATATAATTGTATTTACTAAAGCGCAAAAACTCTAAACTATTTTTATACGGTCGTTCACAGATTTTAAGGAATGCAGTGCGTGGAAATACTTTAGCTCTCAGTCGAAAAATCGATATTCGTCACTAACTTTTTATACAAGGCTATTATAAATTAGTCATTCGTTTCCAAAGCTGTATATTTTCGAAAGTATTACATGTACAAATATGACTGATGCAAAAATAGAACCAGAACGTCACCGAGTTTGCACTCCGTCCACCAGTTGGCGCAACGAGTGCAGTTTTGACAAAACGACGACAAAACTAGAAAAGAGTTTTTGTGTGTTGGAATCCGCGTTAAGTTTATCTGTCGCAACAGTGCAGTGTGCGTTCAGAACAATTATGAAAATTAACCGCCATGTAAAAAGAGCGTTGTGCGTTGGTATGTTTATCTGTTGCAACAGTGCAGTGTGCCTTCAGAATAATAACGAAAAATAACCGCCATTTAAGAAGAGCGTCGTGTGTTGGTATCGTCAATGTGGGGACACTGGTTATCTTTGTACACAGAAAGGTGTCTGCTAACCACGTGTGCCAAAAACAACCGTGGAGAGGACAAGGGAAAGTTTCGCATGCAGCCTAAAACGATGTACAGTATGCGCAAGTCACAAACTTGGAATACAAGAGCAAACTGTGTCAAAGATTTTGCAACGGAGGTTACATTTCAAACCACGCCTTCTACAGCTCGTTCAATAATTAAGACCGGAAGAATATGGCTGCCGCCTTCCATTTTGCATCGCAACGCAGAAAGCAATCGAGGATGGACATTTAGTCTCCAAGCTGATATTCAATGACGAAGCAACCTTGCATTTGTGCGGGAAGGTTAGTAGCCGCAATATGACAGTGTGGGACACTGAACATCCTCAAGAAACTGTGGCACTTGAACGAGATTTGCCGAAGCTGGAATTCATAGTACATGTCCACGATGCGTATTTACTGAGATGAACTGCTTACGACTGCTAGTGCCTAGTTCTGTATGACCTGCAGGCGGAGCGGATGTAATGGAGCTGCGTATGACCGGACTACACCTGCAAGTTAGTTTCTTGTTTATTCATCCGTGGATGATTTACGAAGTGATATCAGGCATGCCATCTGACATGCACTCTGATCAAATAGTTAATGCATACGTTAATACTGTCTCAAGTAGGTCTAGAATAATATGTGTTGCTAATTTTGATGTGTTGTGTACGGTGTTTTTGTACATATTTATAAAGGTCCATAACGATACTTTCGCAGTTTTATTTAACTCTTAATGTTGATCCCTTGGCCCATCTCAAGATGAAGAACCGGCACGTAAGTACAATGAATACGATATTGACATCCAGGAAAAGGAAAGAGTATTATCCATCACGGATCCTTGGTGTAGTACTGACCAGTAAGGTTCACAGAACTATGAAAGTTTACTGTAGAGTGACAGTTCTTTATTATTAGAGGATATTTATTTTTAACCATTCCCTACTCTGCATTATATAAATAATGCTCGATTAACTAGTATGAACTTTTTAAGAGGTATTCTATAAATCATTTTTCAAACGTTTGAATTTCAGATTTTTCTTTAGTCCCCTTGGATAATTTATTGCACAAGATCGGTCTTTTGTACAAAATGCTGCTTTGTGTTCCTTGTTTGTTAACTATTGGTAATGAAAGTTTAGTCTTGCTCTCGTCCCGTGGTCATCAATGCTGCTGCTTGTCAGATGTTATTCTCGATATGCACAACAGATTAGCTGATGTACTTACATGACGCAGTTGGAATCCACAGCTGTTTACAGGGAGCTCAGTTGCTATTTTCAGTTATTATTTCGATGCCCCTTTACTGTGGTTTGAAGAGTATGTACGAGGGTCACTCCAAAAGAGATGCACACTAATTTGTAAAAATGCTGTTTTCATTCTGCATATGTGAAAGATTTACAGTGCGTAGATACATCCTTCCCGCTTGTTTTCAAACTTAGTTCAACCTGTTCCCGTGAGTGGCGCCGTCACAGCGTGTCTTCAAGATGGCTGCTGCACTTGACGTTCGTCAGAAGCAACATGCTGTCGTAGAATACCTGTGCTGTGAAAACGAGACAGTGGGAAACATCCACAAGAGGTTGAAAAAGGTGTAAGGAGATGCTGCTGTCGATCGCAGTACAGTTAGTCGGTGGGCAAGCAGGTTACGTGATGAAAGCGGGCACGGCAATATTGAGGATTGTCCTCGCAGCGGCAGGCCTCGTACTGCACGCACTCCAGACAATGTGCAGAGAGGTAACGAATTGGTGACTGCTGACAGACGCATCACAGTGAACGAATTGTCACGCTACGTTGGGATAGGGGAAGGAAGTGTTTGCAGAAAACTGAAAGTGTTGGCGTTAAAATAGGTTTGTGCCAGATGGGTTCCCGGGATGTTCACAGTGGCTCACAGAGAAACAAGAAGGACGGTATGCAACGAACTTTTGGAACAGTACGAGAATGGTGGAGATGAATTTCTTGGAAGAATTGTGACAGGTGATGAAACATGGGTCCCTCATTTTTCCACCAGAGACGAAGAGGCAATCAATGGAGTGGCATCATGCAAATTCACCCAAGAAAAAAAAATTCAAAACCTCACCTTCCGCTGGAAAAGTTATGGCTACGGTGTTTCTCGATTCCGAAGGACTCTTGCTTGTGGACATCCTGCCAAGTGGAACCACCATAAATTCTGATGCATATGTGACGACACTGAAGAAAGTTCAAGCTCGACTGAGTCGTGTTCAACCATATCGGCAAAAGCAGGATGTTTTCCTGTTGCACGACAATGCACGGCCACATGTCAGTCAAAAAACCGTGGAAGCGATCACAAAACTCGGTTGGACAAAACCGAAACACCCGCCTTACAGTCCTGACCTGGCTCCATGTGACTATCATCTCTTTGGGAAACTGAAAGACTCCCTTCTTGGAACAAGGTTTGAAGATGATGACTCCTTTGTGCACGCTGCCAAACAGTGGCTCCAACAGGTTGGTCCAGAATTTTACCGCGCTGGTTCCAAGATGGCATAAGGCAGTTGAGAGGGATGGAAATTATGTGAAGAAATGAAAATATTGTTCCTAAAGGATGTATCTACGCACTGTAAAACTTTCAAACATGTAGAATAAAATATGGATTTCAAAAAAAAAGTAGTGTACATGTCTTTTGGAGTGACCCTCGTACATGTTTCTTAAATGGGACTAACAAAAAATGATTCCGTAGCTAAAGTTGGGGCGAATGCAGAAATAGTACGTAACCATAAGGCATTGTCTATTATTTTCTTTGCTAATTTATTTATGTGTTCACTCCATTTCAGGTTGCAGTCTCCATTAATTCCTAACATTTTTGTGTTTGCTGTATAGCCTATGAAATTTTCACCCACATATATTTTTACAGAACTATTTTCCTTCTTTAAGCAGAAAATTATGCTGTTTTCTTCTCTATATGTTCTGTGTAAGTTTATTGCGTGATAACCAATTATAAACATTTTCACGGTTTCATTTCCTTTTTTTATATGTGATTACAATTTGGCTGTCGTCAATAAAAAGAATTGTTTGTGTCAGCAACGGTACTCCAGCGGGGAACAATGTGGACGAGGTGTCACCGTGGCATTTACATTGTGAGGACCCAAAGCTACACAAAGCAGTGCCGAGTTATATTCTCAGCAAGCAGAATTCAAACAGTGCACTCCCTAGTCGAGGGCCATCCAAGTGTTGAATGTTGGTAACCTTGGCTAGAGCTGGAGGTAGTGTGACGTAGTCTTAACACATTAACTTCCTTTTTCTGTTTCTGATACTTCAAACATCATCTCTTTCAAGTGATTGTTTTGATGTGCACAAAGTAGTGCATGTGTAAGTTATTATCCATGACTTGTGGTGCATAGTAAGCAATGAAATGCATGGTGACGATAATTCACCTGAGCTGCTTTTCTGTACACTTTTTTTTTTACCTATGTATAATCAAGGCAATAAGATCGCAACTGCTATTTTTCAAGTATCATATATGAAGTAGGATTTACGATCTTATTTCTTTTATTGTAATTAGGTGCTTTTTGAAAATGTAACATGCTCGAAACCAGTAGCATAAATAAAAAATACATAAAAGGCAGGTCAGGTGGACTATCATTGCAATGCAGTTAACCCAATTTGTAGCTTCAGAACAGCATACGAAATAAATATTCAAAATAAGCACTGTCTCCATGTAGGAAGAGCGAAAGGTGTGTGTAAATCAAAGGAGTCAACCTTAGGGTACACTTTTACAGTTCAGTTTCTAAGCAAATGAGTTTTGCAACAGATAACACAATTTGGGGGAAGTGGCAACAAAACGACTATTCACCTTGGTGTGTAGAATATACACTCCTGGAAATTGAAATAAGAACACCGTGAATTCATTGTCCCAGGAAGGGGAAACTTTATTGACACATTCCTGGGGTCAGATACATCACATGATCACACTGACAGAACCACAGGCACATAGACACAGGCAACAGAGCATGCACAATGTCGGCACTAGTACAGTGTATATCCACCTTTCGCAGCAATGCAGGCTGCTATTCTCCCATGGAGACGATCGTAGAGATGCTGGATGTAGTCCTGTGGAACGGCTTGCCATGCCATTTCCACCTGGCGCCTCAGTTGGACCAGCGTTCGTGCTGGACGTGCAGACCGCGTGAGACGACGCTTCATCCAGTCCCAAACATGCTCAATGGGGGGCAGATCCGGAGATCTTGCTGGCCAGGGTAGTTGACTTACACCTTCTAGAGCACGTTGGGTGGCACGGGATACATGCGGACGTGCATTGTCCTGTTGGAACAGCAAGTTCCCTTGCCGGTCTAGGAATGGTAGAACGATGGGTTCGATGACGGTTTGGATGTACCGTGCACTATTCAGTGTCCCCTCGACGATCACCAGTGGTGTACGGCCGGTGTAGGAGATCGCTCCCCACACCATGATGCCGGGTGTTGGCCCTGTGTGCCTCGGTCGTATGCAGTCCTGATTGTGGCGCTCACCTGTACGGCGCCAAACACGCATACGACCATCATTGGCACCAAGGC
Source organism: Schistocerca americana (assembly GCF_021461395.2). Classification (NCBI taxonomy): domain Eukaryota; kingdom Metazoa; phylum Arthropoda; class Insecta; order Orthoptera; family Acrididae; genus Schistocerca; species Schistocerca americana. The sequence goes on from NC_060121.1 coordinate 984,814,952, forward strand.
AGAAGCGACTCTCATCGCTGAAGACGACACGTCTCCATTCGTCCCTCCATTCACGCCTGTCGCGACACCACTGGAGGCGGGCTGCACGATGTTGGGGCGTGAGCGGAAGACGGCCTAACGGTGTGCGGGACCGTAGCCCAGCTTCATGGAGACGGTTGCGAATGTTCCTCGCCGATACCCCAGGAGCAACAGTGTCCCTAATTTGCTGGGAAGTGGCGGTGCGGTCCCCTACGGCACTGCGTAGGATCCTACGGTCTTGGCGTGCATCCGTGCGTCGCTGCGGTCCGGTCCCAGGTCGACGGGCACGTGCACCTTCCGCCGACCACTGGCGACAACATCGATGTACTGTGGAGACCTCACGCCCCACGTGTTGAGCAATTCGGCGGTACGTCCACCCGGCCTCCCGCATGCCCACTATACGCCCTCGCTCAAAGTCCGTCAACTGCACATACGGTTCACGTCCACGCTGTCGCGGTATGCTACCAGTGTTAAAGACTGCGATGGAGCTCCGTATGCCACGGCAAACTGGCTGACACTGACGGCGGCGGTGCACAAATGCTGCGCAGCTAGCGCCATTCGACGGCCAACACCGCGGTTCCTGGTGTGTCCGCTGTGCCGTGCGTGTGATCATTGCTTGTACAGCCCTCTCGCAGTGTTCCGAGCAAGTATGGTGGGTCTGACACACCGGTGTCAATGTGTTCTTTTTTCCATTTCCAGGAGTGTATGAGTCTGGCGACATACCATGTGACTTTCGGAAAAGCATCATCCACACAATTCCGAAGACGGCAAGAGCTGACAAGTGCGAGAATTATCGCACAATCAGCTTAACAGCTCATGCATCGAAGCTGCTTACAAGAATAATACACAGAAGAATGGAAAAGAAAATTGAGAATGCGCTAGGTGACGATCAGTTTGGCTTTAGGAAAAGTAAAGGGACGAGAGAGGCAATTCTGACGTTACGGCTAATAATGGAAGCAAGGCTAAAGAAAAATCAAGACACTTTCATAGGATTTGTCGACCTGGAAAAAGCGTTCGACAATATAAAATGGTGCAAGCTGTTCGAGATTCTGAAAAAAGGAGGGGTAAGCTATAGGGAGAGACGGGTCATATACAATATGTACAACAACCAAGAGGGAATAATAAGAGTGGACGATCAAGAACGAAGTGCTCGTATTAAGAAGGGTGTAAGACAAGGCTGTAGCCTTTCGCCCCTACTCTTCAATCTGTACATCGAGGAAGCAATGATGGAAATAAAAGAAAGGTTCAGGAGTGGAATTAAAATACAAGGTGAAAGGATATCAATGATACGATTCGCTGATGACATTGCTATCCTGAGTGAAAGTGAAGAAGAATTAAATGATCTGCTGAACGGAATGAACAGTCTAATGAGTACACAGTATGATTTGAGAGTAAATCGGAGAAAGACGAAGGTAATCAGAAGTAGTAGAAATGAGAACAGCGAGAAACTTAACATCAGGATTGATGGTCACGAAGTCAATGAAGTTAAGGAATTCTGCTACCTAGGCAGTAAAATAACCAATGACGGACGGAGCAAGGAGGACATCAGAAGCAGACTCGCTATGGCAAAAAAGGCATTTCTGGCCAAGAGAAGTCTACTAATATCAAATACCGTCCTTAATTTGAGGAAGAAATTTCTGAGGATGTACGTCTGGAGTACAGCATTGTATGGTAGTGAAACATGGACTGTGGGAAAACCGGAACAGAAGAGAATCGAAGCATTTGAGATGTGGTGCTATAGACGAATGCTGATAATTAGGTGGAGTGATAAGGTAAGGAATGAGGAGTTTCTACGCAGAATCGGAGAGGAAAGGAATATGTGAAAAACGCTGATAAGGAGAAGGGACAGGATGATAGGACATCTTCTAAGACATGAGGGAATGACTTCCATGGTACTAGAGGGAGCTGTAGAGGGCAAAAACTGTAGAGGAAGACAGAGATTGGAATACGTCAAGCAAATAATTGAGGACGTAGGTTGCAAGTGCTACTATGAGATGAAGAGGTTAGCACAGGAAAGGAATTCGTGGCGGGCCGCATCAAACCAGTCAGTAGACTGATGACAAAAAAAAGCCACACAATTCGCATAACGAGACACAGGGTTAGGTAGGGTTAGATTCTGATTTAGAGCGCTCCGCTTAGTGTCTGTTACAACCCATTTAGTTTCCTAACTGGAAACTAACAAAAAAAAATCACAACACCAAAAAGTAATTAATGTAGAGTGATGAAAGTTCTGGAATACATTTATCCATGTGACATATTTAATTGATTAGCACTGCAAGAACACAGGTTAACGTAAGTTCGAGATAAGCAAATGTGAAATACTGGTACATTAATAACAGCTGTAGCCGCCAGAATGTTGTCTGCAAGCATGCAAACGTGCATGCATGTGCTAAACAAGTTCTGGATGTCAGTGTGTGGGATGGAGTTCCAAGCCTGTAGCACTTGGTCGGTCAGTAGAGGGACGGTTGTTAATGCTGTTTCTGTATGAAGCTGTAGTTGTCGTCCGGTGATTTCTCATACGTGCTCCATTGGAGACAGATCCGATGATCGAGCAGGCCAAGACAACAGGTCGCCAGTGAAGTCACTCTTTCGTAGTATAGTAATTGAAATATTTATTTTTATTTGAGTTATTTGCATAAGTTGTTACGTCAATTTTTGTTTGAAATTTCTAAGTTTATTAATACAATAAAATAATTCAGATTTTTCAAGGACACTAGGCTTCAGAATAACAAGGAAGTGTTACATTGTTCAGTGTTTTGTTTTTAGTAGTATATGTTTTAGACCGTAGCGATATCTTCTGTTCTCTCTTAGTTAGAATCTCGGTAACATTTATGTTTGCTGTCGAAAAGCGTTATTTGTGAAAGTTAAGTTTCGCACGATTTACGAGTACAACAGAATCAAAAGTGATTTCTAGTTCAGCTTCGTTACTTACGGGTTTTAATATGTGCAATTATTGAAGTGTTACGATTTTACATCTGAGGCTGATTGGTTTAAAAATACTGCACTGTACTTACTATAATTTTGAAGTTGATCTCAATTCAACAGCAGTTAAACAATTTTCATGAAAAAGTTGACATCCGATCGCAGCACAGAGCGATCGGCTGTCATTTATTTGAAGAATTTCACCGACTACATTGCAGTAATCTCTCTGGCTTTCAGCGAGAAAACTTAATTACGACGAATATAAGGGTTTGTGAATAAACAATTTACGACGATGTCAAGCTACGTTAAGTCCACTATTACTGTTTCAAGAGATTTTAATCAAGTTTCTGACTCGTGCTTGCAGCTTTAAATAAAAATAAAATGAACACGAGTCTGGAGATCGAAGACATTGTTACCCGCCAACATAATAAACTAAAATCTAGCACCCACGAAAGGAGGGGGAGCCACAACAGTCTGTAGAGAATGTTGGGTTACAACAGCGATATGTGGGCGAGCGTTATGCTGCTGGAAAATACCCTCTGGAGTGGTGTTCATGAATTGTAGCACAACAGGGCGAGTCACTGACGTACAAATTTGCAGTCGGGGTGCGTGGGATGATCTCGAGAGTGCTGCAGCTGTCATACGAAATCGAAAGCCAGACCACAATTCCAGGTGTAGGTCCAGTGCATCTAGCAAGCAGACAGGTTAATCGGAGGCCCTCAGCTGACTTCCTTCTAACAGACACACAGCTATCACTGGCACCGAGGCAGAATCAGCTTTCATCAGAAAACGCAACAAACGTCCACACTACCCTCCAATGCTCTCTCGCTTGGCACCACTGAAGTCACAAATGTCGGTGGTCTGGGGTCGCTACAGGGCGTCTGTCTCAGAGCTGTCCTTGAAGTGGCCGATTTTTAACATTCTTACAAAGTCTTTCTGCAGTATCGCAGAAGGGATATCCATCTTCTCGTAGCCCTATAACACGACTTCGTTCAAACTCTGTGAGGTGTTGATAATGACGTCTTTGTCGCGTTAAAGGCCTTCTTGACAAACATCAACTCACAATGTCCACTCTCAAAGGCAGTCGTTACAGCGCGCATTTAAAGCAAACCTAATTTGCATACTCACAATGGCGGTAGTTTAAAAGATAGTATTTTGAACTATAACTGAGTGACTGGCTTTTAAGAGTCAGAAGTCCAGTAACTATGAAATATGGTAAGCCCTTGTTATACTTACTTAGCATTTGCACGCTAAAGAAGTTTTTACCTAACAAATAAGGGACCGATACCTCTAATCCTTAGCACGATGATATTAAAGTTATATTGCCAGGTGAGGTATTGAGATTTGTATACAAATATAACAAATTAAGCACAAATTATTAAAAAAAATTTGGGAGTATTAAATGCAATTAAGAATGTGCTAAGAACATCGTATGCTACATAACTTTAACGACTGACATAACAACCGTTAACTAAAGCATGAGGTGGATAGCATTTAAGGATGTAATATATATAATTACAGTTCATCCATTCCGGAAACCAAAAATCTCAATGAATTTTGTCTGTTGTCGATATTGATACTGGTAAGATATTGCTTCTCGGAATTCCAAGATAGTGTCAAAATCTCTACAGTAGTTCCTCAGACTAGTTTGGTCATACAAAATGAAGCGACCATCCGACGTCAGTTTGTATGTGTATTAGAATAATACTTAATAAAACATTTTTACTTACTTGCTAAAACATGGCTACAATTAACATTTTATGTTTGCATACAGTAACGGTTTTGACGAATGATGAATGCAATGCCAGTCAGGTCTTAACAGGCGTACGGACAAACAGACAGAAGTATAAAACAAATGACAAAAATATTTTTTCAAGTCAAATAACTACAAATTAACAATTTTTAGACTTTTTCTTTACTTTTGCTGCTCAACTTTTCTTCTTGCCAAATTTAATGACTATGTATACGGGGAGGACCCTGCAGGTTTAGATGAGTGACTTTTTGAGTATCAAAAATGTCACATAAATGGCCGTATGTTTTGATTACAGTGACTTAGAAGATTAAAACTTTTACACATCCAAGGGTCCATAGACTTTAATATGTAACACAAATTTGAACTTGAGACGTCTAACCCGTTTCTGAGAAAAATGGTGCTCAACAGAGGGACGCGTGGATACGAAGCGGTCCTATAAGGATTCCGTTCTTACAGATTGAGACACGAAACCCTTGAAACCCGTCTAATGCATTTCTCCTCGCATTGCACGTGCCTCAGCAATTCCATGAAACTAATGAAAGTAAAGTAACGAATGACGAACGAAGCAAGGAGGATACAAGAAGGAGAATTACACTGATAAAAGGACATTCCATGAAAAAAATCTAGTAACACCAAATGCAGGCCTCGACTGAAGCCAGACTTACTTTTGAAAATGTACGTCTGGTACTCAGCATTGCATGGAGGTGAACAATGGTCTTCGGTAAAAAATAGGAATCAAGTATTTCGACTACTTTTTGCCTATTTATCGACACTGATACTGGCAAGATATTGGTCCCAGGAATTCGAAGACTTTTGAGGATGTTTTAATTGTAAATTCGATATCGGCTGACAAATGACATAAGAAACATTTCTTGGTGTGATATAACACCAAATCAACAATTTTCTGAGTTTTTCCTTTTAATTGTACTGTGAAATTTTTTGTCTTGCCAAATTTAATGATTCTACGTCAAGGGGAAGTACCCCATAAGTTTTTATGAGTGAGTTTGCGAATAGCAAAATGTTTGACATAAATGGCCATATTTTTACATTGCATTGACTTTGAAGCTAACTTTATTACGTCACCAAGAAAGCATAGGGCTTAGTATGTGACATAAATTTCCGTCATGAAAAGGGGTATTAACAGACGGATGGAAGGCAGACTGTCAGAGAACAAATGGCAAAAAAAAAAAAAAAAAAAAATTGTTTCGTGTGACATAAAAACAAATTCACAATTTTCAGCTTTTTTCCTTTGGTTGTGGTATAAAACCTTGCTTCTTGCCAAATTTCATGAGTCTAAATTAACTGGAAGTGCGCTGTAGGTTTTTATGAATGAGTTTGTATCAAAATATGTGACATAAACGGCCGTATCTTTTGATGACACTACAAGCTTCACTTTTTTACATCGCCAAGAGATGGCAGACCCTAGTGTATGGCATAAATTTCAACGTGATACGTCTACTTGATTCTGAAAAAAAGGGTTTTGAACAGTCGGAAAGACAGACAAACGGACAACAAAGTGACATATAAGGGTTCGGCTTTACCGATTGAAGTACGGAAACCGAAAAGCTATTGACACTGTTTAAGAACAGTGCACGAAGAAATTTCAGTTGTTCGCTGTACAACTCTATTGACGAAGGACAGGAAAGAATATCGGAAGGGTGAGGACGAGATTTACTAAATGATTTATACTATCTTTCATGGCATCATTGCCGAAGTATCGCTTACAGTGATCTTACAAGTAATGCTCTCATCAACGTCCCATTCGGTTGCTCATGAACAGCGATCAGCTTGTTTTACACTCAGGTTCTGCAGCCGTAGTCAGTTGTTACTCACCATTGGTAATGACGTCGCCAGCACGTTAATGCTCTCGTATAATACGCTATGATCCTAGAGAACAGCTCAAAGTGCTGCAGCAGCAGTTAACTAGGGAAAACGTCAAGAGGGCCGCTAGTTAACAAGGTGTTCTCAGGTGTTCAGCTAATAGCACCCTAGGGTAAGCGTCGTTTAGTGAAAATAACGAGGCAACTACTTGTTGAGAACTCGCATATGGTCATTACTCTCTCGTATGTTTCCTGCAATGCCATGAAAATAGATTTTAACGCTCAGAAGAGCCACGTCAATGAATAATCAGGGAGCAATTCCGAGCTTAACGTTGAGATCATAGCTGCACATCAGGATACATTCGACGAAGCGTAGCGTTTAAGGACTCACATAATAGTTGCTGTTGGAGTGTGCACTTATCTACGGCAGGTAAAAAAATTAGAACAGCGTGGACCACATTGCATCACCCTTGCGGTTTTGAAAACCGGCCGAGTATCGACACGCGTGTTGTAAGCCGATCACACGGCCAGAGGCGTCGTGGCGAATGTCCGATCTGATTCGGGGGCTAGCCTGCAGCGAGAGATGGAAAGATAACGCTATGATTGTACGTTGTTGTTAACGTGTGCTAAATAACAGGTCTTTCGCCGTTTGACGACATCGTTTTCCAAGCGTCACCTTCATAGCTTCGAGGTGTGTATTACTGTAATGGGTAGGCTGCAAAACGGGTGTATCACGTGCGAGTCACCGTAGTGGGAGATACATGTTAGTTGGGGCGTATTGGCTCTAGTCGCCGTATTTCAGTACTTAAAGTGTTAGTGATACAAAACGCGTTTTTACAACGTTTATATTTCAGTTTCTAACTCTATTATACACAACACCAGATGTTATTGTCAATTACGATGAATCACACAGGTAGCCAGGCTGTAGGTTACTGACAATTATTTTCAATCACACAAGAAGTTAAGACTTTGTAAGTTATAAAGGCGTTCGTTTCCTGCATGTGTGTCTAGATCGTCACAAGTCAACTGCTTGTTAGCTTCACTTAAAATGTCTTTTTGACCTCTATTAAATTGTGTAATAGTTTACCTAACACGCTAATCACCAAATATCATTTGGACTAAATTATACCTTGCCGAAAAATAGATTACTGTGGGAAAAATATACCATGAAACTCAGGAACATGCTCAACCCTCAAGAGGTTAGAGGGTATCGTGGGAATGAAATCTGGAGAACGAAACAGAACGAGAACTTCAACTAAAAATTGTTCGAATCATTGCTTCTTGACACCATATCATTATTCTAAATCTAGGATATAACGTTTTTGTCATTATGTAGTGAACAGAAGTGCAAGAGACAGGATGCCGAGCAAAAAATAAGACTCTGCGGATGCTCAATTTAATTAGTTGCTATTGACAAACATTACGGTTAAGGACAATTTCCAGATATCTTAAATGAATGATAGCACGGTGACTCAAAGTTCCGCTCTGTTGTCCAGTACTACTGGACAGGCAGTTTGTTAACTGCTGCACTGGACGTCGAATAGTACTTGTTAGACCATCACGATCTCCGAACATCAGTCCTAGAGATTTACCTGTTGTATATTCCCATGTTACGTATAAACATTCTTACGTCAGTAAATGCGAGACTGTATGAGACAGACAGTTGATGGTTGCTCCAAAATGCACTTCATATATAAATACAGGGTCTTCGGAAATGTACGTTACAAACTTCTAGGACATGTAGGGAGGAGTGAGTACATATCTCGAATGAGAACGCATATCCGGAAACGTACCGTTTAGGTTCTATAACAGTTTCACTTCAGATATTCAGCTCATATACTTCTGTTTGAGGAGCTGAATTGGGCGTGATGCAGTACAGTTACTAGGTAACAATTCGAAAGGAAACATAACGAAACATCCATTTATCATTTGCGTTCAGTTGTTTGTGGTAACGCTTAAACATTACGTTCTGTACGTAAAATATGCTGCGTTCTTCTTTTTTACTGGAATAATCTAAGCACTTAACAAATAATAAGACCGACGAAGACAGTGAGGTAAAGTAATTAGGCACCGCCCTTCGACAGCATCAAGTTGGCAAAATTGTTCGTCGAGTCCGCGCTAAGATGGTCCATATACAGAGTGCCGCGGAAATGTTGCGACACATTTCGTGGGGTTGTAAAGGTTGTCTTGACAAACAAGTTGAGGATAGGAATCTGTGCCCAGAAACGTCATCCAACTACGCTACAGAGTGCCAAAGTTACAGGTTCCAGCAGCTGCCATGGGCCACTCCTTCGTCAACAAACGTGAAATTGTACGCTGACAGACCGCGGGTGGAAACATCTCGCAATGTTTTTTGTTGTTCACGATCGCCAGTTGAGAAGATGAAAATAGCTGCTGCGTAGAAATGCCTTGTCCCCTATGAATCCAGTACTCTGATGCCTCAGTGAATGACATTTCTGGACACATCCTGCCATCCGCAGATATTTTTCTCATAGAAACCTCTAAAATCTCCAATGTTATTTTTGCATACAGTAGAAAACTGAACTGCAGACAGAAACTCGTGTCCGAAACCGTCGCTGAACAAGAGCATCGCATTCATAGGAGATAAGTCTGCGTCTTCTCCACTGGCGATCGCAGCCACCAGTCACGATCACCGAATAACAAACAACATTGCGAGACGTTCTACCTGCGACGCGTCAGCATACAATGTCACCTTTGCTGCTTAAGGGATGGCCTAGTGTTTGGCGTCGGTCCCTATAACTTCCACATTCTGTACCGTCGTTGGGTGATGTTTCTGTAGACGGGTTCCTATCCGCGATAAGTTCTCGAGACACCGTCTACAGCCCTTCGAAGTTCGCCACAACTTTCCTGGAACATCCTGTATAGGAGGTGCATTCAAGTTCTAAGGCCTCCGTTTTTTTTTCTAATTAACTACTCACCAGAAATCGATGAAACTGGCGTTACTTCTCGACGTAATCGCCCTGCAGACGTACACATTTTTCACAACGCTGACGCCATGATTCCATGGCAGCGGCGAAGGCTTCTTTAGGAGTCTGTTTTGACCACTGGAAAATCGCTGAAGCAATAGCAGCACGGCTGGTGAATGTGCGGCCACGGAGAGTGTCTTTCATTGTCGGAAAAAGACAAAAGTCACTAGGAGCCAGGTCAGGTGAGTAGGGAGCATGAGGAATCACTTCAAAGTTGTTATCACGAAGAAACTGTTGCGTAACGTTAGCTCGATGTGCAGGTGTGTTGTCTTGGTGAAACAGCACACGCGCAGCCCTTCCCGGACGTTTTTGTTGCAGTGCAGGAAGGAATTTGTTCTTCAAAACATTTTCGTACGATGCACCTGTTACCGTAGTGCCCTTTGAACGCAATGGGTAAGGATTACGCCCTCGCTGTCCCAGAACATGGACACCATCATTTTTTCAGCACTGGCGGTTACCCGAATTTTTTTTGGTGGCGGTGAATCTGTGTGCTTCCATTGAGCTGACCGCTTTGTTTCTGGATTGAAAAATGGCATCCACGTCTCATCCATTGTCACAACCGACGAAAAGAAAGTCCCATTCATACTGTCGTTGCGCGTCAACATTGCTTGGCAACATGCCACACGGGCAGCCGTGTGGTCGTCTGTCAGCATTCGTGGCACCCACCTGGACGACACTTTTTGCATTTTCAGGTCATCATGCAGGATTGTGTGCACAGAACCGACAGAAATGCCAACTCTGGAGGCGATCTGTTCAACAGTCATTCGGCGATCCCCCAAAACAATTCTCTCCACTTTCTCGATCGTGTCGTCAGACCGGCTTGTGCGAGCCCGAGGTTGTTTCGGTTTGTTGTCACACGATGTTCTGCCTTCATTAAACTGTCGCACCCACGAACGCAGTTTCGACACATCCATAACTCCATCACCACATGTCTCCTTCAACTGTCGATGAATTTCAATTGGTTTCACACCAGGAAAATTCAGAAAACGAATGATTGCACGCTGTTCAAGTAAGGAAAATGTCGCCATTTTAAGTATTTAAAACAGTTCTCATTCTCGCCGCTGGCGGTAAAATTCCATCTGCTGTACGGTGCTGCCATCTCTGGGACGTATTGACAATGAACGCGGCCTCATTTTAAAACAATGTGCATGTTTTTATCTCTTACCAGTCCGGAGAAAAAAAATCGGAGGCCTTAGAACTTGAATGAACCTCGTACAACGTGTAATAAGTGTAAGAGTGGGTATTATTATATGTGGTATCTTAATACGTACACACATCAGTTTGTCAGTTGCTTCTTCTTTATCGAATAGTCTTCCCACAAACGTATCAAAAACTTTACGACTCATTGTTTTCTGCACAGTCGTAACTGCACCACTACGTTGCCTGTCAGTATAGCGTAACCGTTATACCTCCACGTACCCGCACTCCAACACCTTACCTACTACCCAGGGGAAATAAGCATTACTCGTTTGCTCTTGACACATGTACGTGGAAGTACTACCCAACCTAAAAACCTATGACTTGTAATTGCTATAATTATTAGTCTCCAAGTGACATAAATACTGATATATTGTTGTTGACTACAGCGTCCTCGGTCACCAATAGAAATATCCATTACACGCTGTGTAATAACAAAATTACTGTTAGGCACCATCAACGATGTCGTCGATACACTGCACGTTTGCGATATGAATTACATAAGGACATTTGTGTATGTTGGAGATATGTGACTGCCCACAAGAACAGAGTAACATCTGCATACAACTGCAGTGACTGAGTGTAGAACAAGCAGCTTGCTGTTCATGAGCAACTCAATGGAATGCTCATGAGGGCATTAGTTGTAAGGTTACTGTAAACGAAGTTTCGGCTATGACACCTTAAATGATGATGTTTCCTTCTACAGGGTGTATCACCTAAAAGTTACACCACAAATATTACGGAACTAGAAAGTGGTACTGATGTGCAGTTTTCACCGAATGCATTGGCAGTTGGGGGAGCTAATAAACAGATTTTGATAATACTTAGAAAGTGTTTTTCTGTCCAAAATACACGTTTTTAAGTGGAACAATGTGCATCGACATTAACAAAATAAAAGTAATCTAAATTAGAATGTCTGTGGTGTTTGTTGCAGGATTCTAGAGAGTCATTTACGAGGTATCGTATTTTGAATTGTTCCTAAACCGGCTATTGTACAATACCTGTTTCAGCACACACTAAAGAACAACACAATTGCATACCCTATTTATCTAAATCCTGGTCAGTAGCGAGACAATTGACCATCCGTAGCAGCAGTACACGCCTCCAGTCCGGTATGGAGTCTGTACATGTGCTAGAATTTCAACGGATGCGTCCGAGCAGGCTGCAGCAAAACGTCGTTGCACATCATCGAGTGTAGTTGGTATATCTTGTAGACAGCGTCTTTCAGATTTCTGCACAGAAGGAAGTCTACAGGCGTCTAATCCAGGGAACGCACCTGCCAAGGTACAGATCCACTGCGTCCAATCCAACGATTTGGAAACAGTTCATGAAAACTTGCTGTAGTACAGGGTACAGTATGGGCTGGACAGCCATCATGTTGGTACCACAGGTTGCTTCTGGTCTGCAGTGGAATGTCGTCTAGTGTCTGTGGAAGGTGCGATACATATGCACGTTCAGTGCTCCGTCTTTGAAAAACGAACTTATGAACTGATGGTTCACTATCCTACACTACACGTTTATACTCCACGGATGCTGACTTTCCACCTGACGCAGCCAACGCGGATTGTCAACAGACCAATAATGCATGTTTCGCCGGTTTACCTGCACATGATTGGTAAATGTGGCTTCACCACTAAGCAAGAGACATGATACACCTGGAGTAGCCTGTCTTAATGACCATGTACAGAAGTTAACACGATTCTCACAGCCGTTTCCATGCAGATCTTGATGGAGAGACACGTGATAGGGATGGAATCCAGGTCGAAGGAGGATGCATAGGACTCTTGACTGACTCATGCCACTTCCCCCTCTGATTGCAGGTAAGCTAACATGCACGTCAACTGCAACAGCAACAAGAACATTAATTAATCCCTCAGCTGTCGTCACTTACTTCTTCTGTTACGTTTACTGAGAGTTACACCGCTACTTCCACGTAGCTGGTTGAAAATGTTGATAAATAAATGCCGAGATGATTGATGTCTGTTGGGATATCTTTCAGCATACACCATTCGAGAACGAACTGCATGTTTCCTACGCTCTTCATACACCATGAGCATATCGGATTTTTCTGTGTTGGTAAATCCGATCGTCCACTCAAAACCTACTGCTTGGGCTGTCCCACACTAACTGACTACTAAGCTTCAAGGAAAACACAATAAGAGTGTAAGAAAACAGAACACCATCGTTCGTCCCAACTACACAAGTTGAACGGTACAAACAAATGGCGGTGTGTGAAATTTTCAAAATACGATATGTCGTAAACAACTCGCACTAGACTCCTGCAACAAATATTACTGACATTCTAATTTACCTCTCTTTTAGTTTGTTGATGTCATTGCGTATTGTTCCATTTGAAAATTGTATGCTTGCAGAAAAAAATACTTTCGCTATGTATTATCATAATCTGTTTATTTGCTAATAACAATAGAGCCCCTCACTACCAAAGAATTCTGCGAAAACCACACATCAATAGCGCTTTCCACTTCCGAAATACCTACTGTGCCGACTTTAGGTGATTCACATGGTACAGAGGGTGACAGTTATTGAATTATATGAAATAAAATCGTCACAACTTCTGAACGGCTTGCGTTAGGACGTTAAAAGTGCACGTTTGGCTGTAGGGTGTGATGGGAATTAGTATGCGCATGTATAGCTTGGTTTAGGATGAAGCCCACTTTCATTCGGATGGGTTCGTCAGTAAGCAAAATTGGCGCATTTGGGGCACTGAGAATCCGCATTTTGCGATCGAGAATCTCTTCATCCTCAACGGGTGACTGTGTGGTGGGCAATGTCCAGTCACAGTATAATCGGTTCGATATTCCTTGATGGCTCGGTGACTACTCAACGGTGCGTGAAGGTTTTGGAAGATGATTTCATCCCAACTATCCAAAGTGACCCTGATTTCGACATGTGTTTCATCCAATACGGAGCTCTACACCATCGAAGAAGAAGAGTGTTTGATGACCAGGAGGAGTACTTTGGGGAACGCACTCTCGCTCTGGTATACCCACTGGCATGGGTCTCGATTGGCCACCATATTCTCCGAATCTGAATAGATGCAACTTCTTTTGTGGGGCTATACAGCAATAGCCCCAAAACCATTGCTGAGCTGAAAACAAGCATTCAGGTGGTCATCGACTGCATGGATACCCCATCACTTCAGCGGGTCATGCAGAATTCCGCTATTCGTCTGCGCCACATCATCGTCAATGATGACAGGCATATCGTAATAATCTAAATCCGAATATCTGTAGTGCTGAATAAAGTGTGTGGAAGCCATAGTTTGTAACTAATTAACTTTTTTTCATATAGTTAAATAACTGTCGCCCTGTATGTCAGTCGGCCAGATTTATCTGAAACTCATTTGTAAGTTAGGTTACTATAAAGTCTGTGGCTTAAGCCTCTCACCAGATTAGTGACCTGACTGCAGGTATAGTGCAGCCTTTCTATACACCGCGGCACTAGGAGGGGGTGGGTCACTGGTCCATCGCTCCAGCTGCCTTTTACACCAGGTTGTACGTATAGATCCCTGGCACTCACTTTGACAGAAAACTGTGTGGGCCTGCGGCCGTTCTGGAAGGCCTAGAACGAGGAAAATCTTCCATCCCTATCTGAGATTGAACCTGGGACCTCTGAGTCTGGCACTCTACCCACTACACCACCAAGGCCACTGCATTTAATCACGGGACTTTTAACAGTGAAATATGTATGACTGGCACTGTTGCTTTAACGCACTAAAGAGAAATTTATGAGTTTGAAGCTCACTCTTTCTGCGGGCGGTTACAGACTCGAAGTTGAGCATTCTAAGCCCAAATCCTACCCAACCTAGCCCTGGAGCTCGCTGTCCACACTGTGATATCCGTTTCTTAACTCTTTTTCCCAGAGTATTCACTACGAATATCTCCCGTTGGTTGATAACCACCTTTGGAGCTCTTCACATGTATAAACAACATTTACTGAGCGCCACAAGCCACGACAGCCATACGACAGCGCTCCTTTTGCGACATCCTTCGTCCACCACCACTAGATCAGTAAGAGTTCTGTTCAAAGCACGTTTGTTCATAGCTTATAACGCTCCACTTCATGTAACTGTACGTTCTGTTTTCTATTGTTTGGTTCCTCAAGAGCATCTTAACTCTGTCTATGAAACAGGAGTATTCATTTTGCTCAGAAATCAGTTTTGACAGTGTTAAGATGCCAAGGGATAGACATAAATTAAACTGACCTTATTTGTTGTATAAAGAATGATATCTGGACTAAATACAACTAGAAAACGATGATGTGGGGACGATAGTAGAAACAGTGGCACATTGTTTTCATATACTCCTTGATATATATATATATATATAGGGTGTTTCAAAAATGACCGGTATATTTGAAACGGCAATAAAAACTAAACGCGCAGCGATAGAAATACACCGTTTGTTGCAATATGCTTGGGACAACAGTACATTTTCAGGCAGACAAACTTTCGAAATTACAGTAGTTACAATTTTCAACAACAGATGGCGCTGTGGTCTGGGAAACTCTATAATACGATATTTTCCACATATCCACCATGCGTAGCAATAATATGGCGTAGTCCCTGAATGAAATTACCCGAAACCTTTGACAACGTGTCTGGCGGAATGGCTTCGCATGCAGATGAGATGTACTGCTTCAGCTGTTCAATTGTTTCTGGATTCTGGCGGTACACCTGGTCTTTCAAGTGTCCCCACAGAAAGAAGTCACAGGGGTTCATGTCTGGCGAATAGGGAGGCCAATCCACGCCGCCTCCTGTATGTTTCGGATAGCCCAAAGCAGTCACACGATCATCGAAATATTCATTCAGGAAATTAAAGACGTCGGCCGTGCGACGTGGCCGGGCACCATCTTGCATAAACCACGAGGTGTTCGCAGTGTCGTCTAAGGCAGTTTGCACCGCCACAAATTCACGAAGAATGTCCAGATAGCGTGATGCAGTAATCGTTTCGGATCTGAAAAATGGGCCAATGATTCCTTTGGGAGAAATGGCGACCCAGACCAGTACTTTTTGAGGATGCAGGGACGATGGGACTGAAACATGGGGCTTTTCGGTTCCCCATATGCGCCAGTTCTGTTTATTGACGAAGCCGTCCAGGTAAAAATAAGCTTCGTCAGTAAACCAAATGCTGCCCACAGGCATATCGCCGTCATCAATCCTGTGCACTATATCGTAAGCGAATGTCTCTCGTGCAGCAATGGTAGCGGCGCTGAGGGGTTGCCGCGTTTGAATTTTGTACGGATAGAGGTGTAAATTCTGGCGCACAAGACGATACGTGGACGTTGGGGTAATTTGGACCGCAGCTGCAACACGGCGAACGGAAACCCGAGGCCGCTGTCGGATCACCTGCTGCACTAGCTGCGCGTTGCCCTCTGTGGTTGCCGTACGCGGTCGCCCTACCTTTCCAGCACGTTCATCCGTCACGTTTCCAGTCCGTTGAAATTTTTCAAACAGATCCTTTATTGTATCGCTTTTCGGTCCTTTGGTTACATTAAACCTCCGTTGAAAACTTCGTCTTGTTGCAACAACACTGTGTTCTAGGCAGTGGAATTCCAACACCAGAAAAATCCTCTGTTCTAAGGAATAAACCATGTTGTCCACAGCACACTTGCACGTTGTGAACAGCACACGCTTACAGCAGAAAGACGACGTACAGAATGGCGCAGCCACAGACTGCGTTGTCTTCTATATCTTTCACATCACTTGCAGCGCCATCTGTTGTTGAAAATTGTAACTACTGTAATTTGGAAAGTTTGCCCGCCTGAAAATGTACTGTTGTCCCAAGCATATTGCAACAAACGGTGTATTTCTATCGCTGCTCGTTTAGTTTTTATTGCTGTTTCAAATATACCGGTCATTTTTGAAACACCCTGTATATATATATATATATATATATATATATATATATATATATATATATATATATATATATATATAAGTGTGTGTGTGTTTTTTTGTCTCAGGGAAGTTTCGCTCTTTGATGTTCTACTGTTGTTTATAAAAGAAATGGTGAGTTCACACTCGTTTCCCATACAGAAAACAAATGAAAAATGACCAAGCGAAGTGAATCCTTTTTGGTTGGTATTCTAATAAAAGTTACAATAAACATAGAACTTCTGCCCCCGTTCTCCTCGTGCCTGCCTTCTAGGCAGATGTTAATTTTAAACAGAGCTTCCAGTGGACTTCAGTAATAGATAGACACATTAGTATACTAGAATTACAGCGGCATATATTCAGCAGCTTACGACCCTTTCAATGATGGTCACTCACTACAGCGGCCTAAATTCAGATTCGTTTTCTGACATGATGTTGTCAATATCGCAAAAACAAAATGTTATAAGGTACTCACTCACTGGTTAATCGGAGAACCGTGCTCCTTTCTATTGATGTACTGTCAATAGACCAGTTGTATTTTTTTTTTAAAAAAAGTCGCAGATAGAGTGATTACGTAAATTTCAGAGTAGCGACTTGGGTCTAATTAATACCACGAAGGCGCATACTAAGGTCATACACAATTACCATGCATCTATCAATTAAACGGAAACACGTATAATTTCGTGGAACCTGAGAGAAATTCTAATAACAGTAACTAGACGACTATGGAAACTGAATTAATATGCCTCTGTTCATTTCTAGAACAAGTTCAGTAATCAAGGATTACTGGTCCACGATTCCGGCTTCGATGTTGCAACAGCTGTTTCCACAAGCTGACACAAACGTTACGTACACACGCTTCCAGGAGTTCAGCTCAAGTATGATTAACTGGCGTGTTCTGTAACTAAGCACACGTTAAGGCAAAACGAATCTAGTTTCTGACCATCGCAAATGAAGCGATCATAAGAATACCGTGCCCAGTAACATGAATAATGAAGAAGAGGCATACAGCGTGTTCCAGGAGGAATGGTCGATGTTCATGGATATGACAGGAACGATTATTGGAGGCGAAACAAATCAAGTAAACATGGGCTCTAAACTGCATACCTTAATAGCTGTGAGCACTTCTTCAAGTTCAGTACTGTGAAATAAATTTCGTATACAACAAAGTCTTTGCTTTCCACATTTTGGGAGGAGGTAGTATGGACAGAAACAAGAAAAAATTGTCTAGTAAACATGTGCACTAAAATACATGTCTTAAGAACTGTGAGCACTTGTTTATTAGGATAGATGTGTTTCACAGAGGCGAAGCTGAACAGGTGCACGTAGCTGTTAAGGTATGCACTTTAGAGGCTATGTTTACACCACTTTTCTATTGTTTTGATCAATGCTACCACATCACAAAACATGGAAAGCAAAGAACTTACAGTACAAGCTCAGTATCGAAGATTAAGAAGTGCTCATATCGCTTAAAGTACACATTTTAGAGGCCATGTTTACTACACTTTTTCCACACTCTTTCGCTCAATCATCTCGTAGTATGACTGAGTTCCCTAATTGTGTTACTTAAGGTGGTATCTGAAAATTTTATTACCTACATGTGGGCAGCAGGGATACGTCAGATCAAGGAAGAATTCTTGGCTCTATAGCGATGAGTAAAACTCCAGATCTACTACTGGCCATTAAAATTGCTACACCACGAAGGTGACGTGCTACAAACGCGAAATTTAACCGACAGGAAGAAGATGCTGTGATATGCAAATGATTAGCTTTTAAGAGTATTCACATAAGGTTGGCGCCAGTGGCGACACCTACAACGTGCTGACATGAGGAAAGATTCCAACCGATTTCTCATACACAAACAGCATTTGACCGGCGTTGGGCCTGGTGAAACGCTGTTGTGATGCCTCGTGTAAGGAGGAGAAATGCATTCCATCACGTTTCCGACTTTGATAAAGGTCGGATTGTAGCCTATCGCGATTGCGGTTTATCGTATCGTGACATTGCTGCTCGCGTTGGTCGAGATCCAATGACTGTTAGCAGAATATTGAGTCGATGGGTTCAGGAGGGTAATACGGAACGCCGTGCTGGATCCCAACGGCCTCGTATCACTAGCAGTCGAGATGACAGGCATCTTATCGGCATGGCTGTAACGGATCGTGCAGCCACGTCTCGATCCCTGAGTCAACAGATGGGGACGTTTGCAAGACAACAACCATCTGCACGAACAGTTCGACGATGTTTGCAGCAGCATGGACTATCAGCTCGGAGACCATGGCTGCGGTTACCCTTGACACTGCATCACAGAAAGAAGCGCCTGCGATGGTGTACTCAACGAAGAACCTGGGTGCACGAATGGCAAAATATAATTTTTTCGGATGAATCCAGGTTCTGTTTACAGCATCATGAGAGTCGCATCCGTGTTTGGGGACATCGCCGTGAACGCACATTGGAAACGTGTATTCGTCAGCGCTATACTGGCGTATCACCCAGCGTGATGGTATAGGGTGCCATCGGTTACATGTCTCGGTCACCTCTTGTTCGCATTGACGGCACTTTGAACAGTGGACATTACATTTCAGATGTGGTGCGACCCGTGGCTCTACCCTTCATTCGATCCCTGCGAAACCCTACTTTTCAACACGTTAATGCACGACCGCTTGATGTAGGTCCTGTACGGGCCTTTCTGGATACAGAAAATGTTCGACTGCTGCCCTGGCCAGCACATTCTCCAGATCTCTCACCAATTGAAATGGTGGCCGAGCAACTGGCTCGTCACAATACGCCAGTCACCACTCTTGATGAACTGTGGTGTCGTGTTGAAGCTGCATGGGCAGCTGTACCTGTGCACGCCATCCAAGCTCTGTTTGACTCAATGCCCAGGAGTATCAGGGCCGTTATTACGGGCAGAGCTGGTTGTTCTGGGTACAGTTTTCTCAGGATCCATGCTCCCAAATTGCGTGAAAATGTAATCACATGTCAGTTCTAGAATAATACACTCCTGGAAATTGAAATAAGAACACCGTGAATTCATTGTCCCAGGAAGGGGAAACTTTATTGACACATTCCTGGGCTCAGATACATCACATGATCACACTGACAGAACCACAGGCACATAGACACAGGCAATAGAGCATGCACAATGTCGGCACTAGTACAGTGTATATCCACCTTTCGCAGCTATGCAGGCTGCTATTCTCCCATAGAGACGATCGTAGAGATGCTGGATGTAGTCCTGTGGAACGGCTTGCCATGCCATTTCCACCTGGCGCCTCAGTTGGACCAGCGTTAGTGCTGGACGTGCAGACCGCGTGAGACGACGCTTCATCCAGTCCCAAACATGCTCAATGGGGGACAGATCCGGAGATCTTGCTGGCCAGGGTAGTTGACTTACACCTTCTAGAGCACGTTGGGTGGCACGGGATACATGCGGACGTGCATTGTCCTGTTGGAACAGCAAGTTCCCTTGCCGGTCTAGGAATGGTAGAACGATGGGTTCGATGACGGTTAGGATGTACCGTGCACTATTCAGTGTCCCCTCGACGATCACCAGTGGTGTACGGCCAGTATAGGAGGTCGCTCCCCACACCATGATGCCGGGTGTTGGCCCTGTGTGCCTCGGTCGTATGCAGTCTGATTGTGGCGCTCACCTGCACGGCGCCAAACACGCATACGACCATCATTGGCACCAAGGCAGATGCGACTCTCATCGCTGAAGACGACACGTCTCCATTCGTCCCTCCATTCACGCCTGTCGCGACACCACTGGAGGCGGGCTGCACGATGTTGGGGCGTGAGCGGAAGACGGCCTAACGGTGTGCGGGACCGTAGCCCAGCTTCATGGAGACGGTTGCGAATGGTCCTCGCCGATACCCCAGGAGCAAAAGTGTCCCTAATTTGCTGGGAAGTGGCGGTGCGGTCCCCTACGGCACTGCGTAGGATCCTACGGTCTTTGGGTGCATCCGTGCATCGCTGCGGTCCGGTCCCAGGTCGACGGGCACGTGCACCTTCCGCCGACCACTGGCGACAACATCGATGTACTGTGGAGACCTCACGCCCCACGTGTTGAGCAATTCGGCGGTACGTCCACCCGGCCTCCCGCATGCCCACTATACGCCCTCGCTCAAAGTCCGTCAACTGCACATACGGTTCACGTCCACGCTGTCGCAGTATGCTACCAGTGTTAAAGACTGCGATGGAGCTCCGTATGCCACAGCAAACTGGCTGACACTGACGGCAGCGGTGCACAAATGCTGCGCAGCTAGCGCCATTCGACGGCCAACACCGCGGTTCCTGGTGTGTCCGCTGTGCCATGCGTGTGATCATTGCTTGTACAGCCCTCTCGCAGTGTCCGGAACAAGTATGGTGGGTCTGACACACCGGTGTCAATGTGTTCTTTTTTCCATTTCCAGGAGTGTATATTTGTCCACTGAATACCCGTTTATCATCTGCATTTCTTCTTGGTGTAGTAATTTTAATGGCCACTAGTGTAGTAAATGCACGATAGAGACGTTAAAATGAAGGAAAAAGACGCTACTAGGTAAACTTCTTAGACAGTGAAGAGACTGCATACTAGCACCAATGAACTTTTGTTAAGGTGACGACAGACAAAAATTGAGTCACCCCTTGACAAGATCACACTAATCATTTTGGAGACTATGTAGGACTGGTATCACGAGTCATGTGATCTTCCACGGCTGATGTAATACATGGCAGTAAAGTGGTCTGCATGTACCATCTGGCATTCTTGAATTAGACCAGTGAAATGAGTCAACTTGGAAACGGCACAGAAATTATAGTGTTTGAACGTGACACAACCACAACTTGGATTAAGTAATCCTATTTGTCTGTATATCAACGCGGATTGCTCAAGGTATCTGCATCTACAAGGATTGGTGTACCACTCACATTCATGTCATGCGGCGCAAGTATAGCGGTCGTAAAAATGACCTAACCAATACGGGCAAAGACAGGTGTCACAACTTGTCCATGACAGTCGGTTTCAAATCTGACAGGATTTGCTGAGTTCAGTGCATGCAAGCGCAATTTCAGAGCGAAAATGCAAAGGGAACTGCTAGCAATGAACATTTGGAGTCGGATACTCGCAAACGGCTATTTCTCGCGGCTGCGCAGAAAGCTGCATGTCGTCTGTGGACTCACTGGAGGTAACTGGAGGGACATGGTGTGGTCCAGTGAGTCACAATTTTAATTTTCGATAACGCTGGACGTCGACTGCACCGACAGCCCACTTGAAGCATTTAGCCTGAAGAGTGTGGAGGATGTAGTTCAAATCAAAGATACGAGAGCTATTAGGAAAGTAACGTCCCATAGATCGCAAACTGTGAACGACAGTGAAAATCCGGTGAAGCCTTGCAGAGATGTCTTGGGCACGTGTCTCTAGTATGTCTGTCCATCGCGTCGTGTCGCTCTTTTCAGTTCGCGCGCATAAAAAGCACGTAAAGATGCCAAGAGAAATAGTGTCTCCCGCCAAGTATGGATGCCTGCTGCGAGGTTTCGCCTAATTTCATGCAACCCCACATAACCTACCTGTCACGAATTTTCTTCTACGTGACAATTCTCGGCCGGACACTGCAGTGGCGATGAGAATAGCCCTGCAGCGTTTTCGATGGGAAGTGTTTGTAACCAACCAAACAGCCTGGACTTGGTTCACTCTGATGTTCATCTCTGCTCACATAAAGATAACATTTTGGTCCATACAACAAACTGCAGACCAGCGTAGAGAAGATGTTCAAATGTGTGTGAATTCCTAACGACCAAACTGCTTAGGTCATTGGTCCCTAGACTTACACACTACTTAAACTAACTTATGCTAAGGACAACACACACACACTCATGCCCGAGGGAGGACTCGAACCTCCGGTGTGAGAGACCGCGCAGTCCCTGACATGGCGCCTCAAACCGGGCGGCCACTCCTCGCGGCCGTAGAGAAGAAGAGAAAATCACAGGCCGCTGCCTTCTGTGACGAGCATATTGGAAAGTTGGTACAACGCCACGACAAACGTCTGAATAGGAGTGGTGACTACGTAGAGAAGTAGCTGGAAGTTGTAACAAACTATTGTGAATAAAACAGTTTTGATTTCCACTGTGGTTTCCATTTCGCGACCGATCGGACCTCACTTTCCAAACAGCCCTCGTATTAGGGGGGAAGTTTTTCGTACTATGACTTGGGTCCATACATTCGTGTTACCGTGAACGTGAAACAACTTGGTTCAGGTCAAAAACTGAATGAATTTGCAAGACAGTGAATTGAAGTACAAAGATTCTTAAATAATAACTATGTGTCGTAAGTCTACTATCAAATTATACTCTTATACTGCAAAATTATCAGCAACATCAACGAAAAGGGAATCTGATACTTCCTACATGTAAGGCTGATTCACACTGAACGTCAACGTAAAGAAATGAAAGGCGACGTCGTTGTGAAATGGTGACGTGTTTACACGAGACGGAACGTCAACGTGGCGTCACATTGCTACCCCAGTACCGATCGGAGAAAATGAGTGTATGAGGCACCATCCGTGATACAGGAAGTCGGAATGTAGTACAGCAATTAAGGAACTAGCATGTCACTCGACAAGACAAGCTTTATAACGGATATTCTTGAGAAAATTTGTGTAATCCACTTCTGGGCAGCGAAACGAGTAAACTGTCGTCAAAAGACTTCAAAACTGCAGTATCTATTTCTTAGAGAATATATATATAAACAGAAATGTGTCAAATATATTTAGATGGCAATGTACAAGGTGTTTCCGGGATGATGTTACAAACTTCCAGGGACCCTGATTCGGAAACTAACGAGTCGGAAGTTATAAGTGAAATTCGTTTTGATACCTCTGACAGTGGAATACATGCACCGGTATTATTGCTGCTAAGATTGAAGGGTAGACAATTTTCAGAGGTGGTAGTAGGACCAAAACAACAACAAAAAACCGTTTTGTTAGGTGACTGTTAACAGCCATCAAATAATTCATGAAATGTATATTTGACAGCCAGCTGTTATTTTGAAAACATTAAGCATCAACCGTTTCGCTCTTGCACCATCGTGAACGGACACAACGTTGTTATTGTTGTTGTTGTTGTTGTTATGGTCTTCAGTCCTGAGACTAGTTTGATGCATCTCTCCATGCAACTCTATCCTGTGCAAGCTGCTTTATCTCCCAGTACGTACTGCAGCCTACATCCTTCTGAATCTGCTTAATGTATTCATCATTTGGTCCCCCTCTACGATTTTTACCCTCCACGCTGCCCTCCAGTACTAAATTGGTGATCCCTTGATGCCTCAGAACATGTCCTACCAACCGATCTCTTCTTCTACTCAAGTTGCGCCACAAACTCCTCTTCTCCCGAATTCTGTTCAGTATCTCCTCATTAGTTACGTGATCTACCCATCTAATCTTCAGCATTCTTCTGTAGCACCACATTTCGAAAGTTTCTATTCTCTTCTTGTCTAAACTATTTATCGTTCATGTTTCACTTCCAGACATGGCTACACTCCATACAAATACTTTCAGAAATGACTTCCTGACACTTAAATCTATACTCGATGTTAACAAATTCTTTCTTCTTCAGAAACGCTTTCCTTGCCACTGCCAGTCTACATTTTATATCCTCTCTGCTTCGACCATCATCAGTTATTTTGTTCTCCAAATAGCAAAACTGCTTTACTTCTTTAAGTGTCTCATTTCTTAATCTAATTCCCTCAGCATCACCCGACTTAATTCGGCTACATTCCATTATCCTAGTTTTGCTCTGGTTGATGTTCATCTTATATCCTCCTTTCAAGACACTGTCCATTGCATTCAACTGCTCTTCGAAGTCCTAACGGTAAAAACTTCAATTAAATGCATACTGTCCAGTCCAGTACATTATGATCTACACAGAATATTTACACTGCACTCGGCAGTGACATGTGAGATGTATCCACTATCAAATAAAAGCATGAGGGGTGTATTTGTGTACTGTGCGTGTGTATTGAACTGGGGACCTAGATACGACGGAGAGGCTTCGTCCCGCCGTAGCCCTCAGCGGTTCACAACCCCACAACAGGCCACAGCAGTCCACCCACCCCACCGCCGCCCCTCACCGAACCCAGGGTTAGTGTGCAGTTCGGCCCCAGTTGACCCCCCCGGGAACGCCTCATACCAGATGAGGGTAACCCCAAATGTTTGTGTGGTAGAGTAATTATGGTGTTCGCGTACTTGGAGACAGTGTTTGCTCAGCAATCGCCGACACTTTGTAACTGAGGCGGAATAAAGGGAACCAGTTCGCGTTCGCCGAGGTAGACGGAAAAACGCTTTCCAAAGGCTGGCCGGCACACCGGACCTCGAGACTAATCCGCCGGGGACCGGCACGCCTTCCCGCTCGGGAAGCAGCGCTTTAGACCGCGCGGCTAGCCGGGCGGGCTGAGGTGTATTTACTTGAACTGTACTTAGCCTGATGGTCTAAGACGGGAAAAGTTTGATGCTTAAGTTTTTCAATCTAGCAGCTGGTGGTTCTGACAACCCTACCACAACAAAAGGTCAAAATTTAATAATGATTGTGGTGTTGCTCACGCTGCTAAATACTGAATTTTCGGGCAACAACAAAGTTATATTATGTGGCAGGTGTCATTACAGCACAGTTAATAAAGTCATTTCATGTAGTAATGAATAAACTACGCACTCATCTTTTCGTGTTTCCCACGCTGGTCTCGTTGTAAAATCATGGCTCAATCGTCGAAAATCTAGGTGGTGATGATTCCAAGCTCGGATGCAAAGAGGCCTCGGTTTTATTATTCGATATTCAAAAGTTTTATAGATGCGCTTCACAAACCATTCTTGAAGATTAAACCTTTCAAAGTTAGCACAATGGTGATGTAAAAAAATAATCAGCACTCCGAATTTAAGTCACACTTCCTGTTCATTGCTTTTGTTGCAATATCACGTAACACACAAACATCACTTCACAATACAAAACATACTTGAAAACATCTTCCTCACTGTTAAAGTTCACATTTTATAAGCTGACTACGTTATGCGTCTTTCCAACATAACGTCCAAGACTTGACTTTCTCAAGGTCCGACTCTCTATCTAACTACTTACGCGCCCAAAAATCAGAATTACAAGTACGTCAAAGATCATAGTGACAAAAGAAAGAATATACATACGAATAATATCATTGCAAAATAAACATATCGAGCTATCAAAGTGCCTCTACATTAATGAAATCAAATCCGAATGTTGTCTCAGAAATATGTCAACTACTCTACAGAAACACAGTAGAATATTGCTGGTATCGAGAGGTTGAGTTGAGGTGCCGTAATGGTTAAGTAATTCAAGTACCATTACATGGTGAAATACAAATTTCATGAATTACTTGACAGGTGTTAACAGTCAACTTACACAAATATTTTTATATTTTTTGTTCTTATTTTGGTCCACACTACCATCTCTGAAAGTTTTCTACCCCACAATCTTAGTAACTACAGTACCTGTGCGCGTGTTCTACTGTCACAGGAATCGGAACGACTTTTGCTTATAACTTTCGACTCGATCGCTTCCGGAACAGCCTCCCTTAATTCGAACTGGAACATTTACCCTGCTAATTTGTTCAACATCATCATGGAATCAACCCGTATAGATTTTTTTCACTTCACCGTTTCCTTTTTCCTTCTTCAACACAGCTAGTATTTATACCGGTAAAAAAGATTATTAATGAGAACTTTTTTCATAAATTCCCTTCATTATATGCACAATTAGGCTTCTTTCGTTGTCCAGGTAAAGAAAAATTTAGATCAGTTTTCGATTTTAGTTATCTGGCCTCTTTTGCGGACAAATCCTTATGGAAAAAATATCCAGGTTGTCAAGGACCATTGGAAATGTGCCACGAAAACATAGAAAGCGACAAAATAAAATCTAAAAAGACGCAGAATGACGAAATCCGCTATTGTAACAAGTGTAAGCACTGAGAGAGTAGGTTACCAGATGACGTCATTGTTGTCCTACCAGCATCAACATCAATGACAGAACTTTCATGACGTTCACGGGCTGTCTGAATACCATCAATACAGGCACATTGTGGGACGTTTTTCACGTTCCTTTCCGTTCCGTCAAGTGTGAATCGACCTTTAATTGCAAGCGCCACACTAATAAGTACATTTATTGAAATAATTGTTAATTTGTTAACGTTTGTTTGACACATCCCCCCATATGCAACTGCTCCCGTAATGAGGAGTCAGGTTTGCTTTACGTATTTTACATCACATAGTATATTTTTCTTACACTTAGAAATTTCATTTACGGTAAAAAACTGGATACATCATTTGAATACAGCCTGCTGACAAATATGAAACGATTAGTGCTGAGAATCTTTCAGGAGACATCCTGTGACGTGTATGAACCCGTAAGAGAAACCTCGCAGGACCTAAAACAAGATGGCTGCGAGACGGGCATTGCGTTGGGCAGAATCTTGCGGCAACATAAAACGTGTTTGCATGCACGCAAACACTCTCTCGCTATCTCATAGACAGAGACAAATGAGTTTGATTATAGCGCCGCCAAGCCATAAAACCGTAGAAAAAGACAAACGGTAGCGGTATACGCCCACTGGAAGACAGATAAGCTTGACAGAGAAACGTAACAGATATTTATGCGTTTAATAGAAACTGAAATTTTGCCGACTGTCAGACACTCGCCGCCTCTTTGATATCAGTTAAAATTCCATCTGGGATGTAATAAATCATGGTATTGTACGCAATAAAGCGAGTAAAGTGCTCTATACTCAATCTCCAGCAATATCACTATTAAGTACACCTCTGCAAGTGCTAATGCGATGTCTCGTTTATTCTAGCTCTATCAGTATGACAAAATCTCTCACCTAGGGTGTTGTGTATTTATTTGTGTCTATGTTGGCCGTACTTGTGTGAAATGGTACTTCATTTATATATACCGGGTGATCAAAAAAATCAGTATAAATTTGAAAGCTTAATATACCACAGAATAATGTAAATAGAGAGGTAAAAATTGACGCACATGCTTTGAATGACATGGGGTTTTATTAGAACAAAAAAAAAAAAAAAACAAAGTTCACAATATGTCCGACAGATGGCGTACGATGTTTATGCAGGATGGCGCTCCACCCCATATCACTAGACGCTTGAAAGATCTCTTGCACGTGTCGTTTGGTGATGATAGTGTGCTCAGCCGCCACTTTCGTCATGCTTGGCCTCCCAGGTCCCCAGACCTCAGTCCGTGCGATTATTGGCTTTAGGGTTACCTGAAGTCACAAGTGTATCGTGATCGACCGACATCTCTAGGGATGCTGAAACACAACATCCGACGCCAATGCTTCACCATAACTCCGGACATGCTGTTCACAACATTATTCCACGACTACAGCTATCGTTGAAGAATGATGGTGGACATATTGAGCATTTCCTGTAAAGAACATCATCTTTGCTTCGTCTTACTTTGTTATGCTAATTATTGCTATTCTGATCAGATGAAGCGCCATCTGTCGGACAGTTTTTGAACTTTTGTATTTTTTTGGTTCTAATAAAACCCCATGTCATTTCAAGCATGTGTGTCAATTTGTACCTCTCTATCTACATTACTCCGTGATTTATTGAGCTTTCAAATTTATACTGACTTTTTGATCACCCGGTATATTTTTTTGACGAAGTGCTGGCTCCGTGCCCATCTGAAGCACATATTATCGTTGCGATGCTCTGGAGGGAGCTTGCTGTCTAGAATGCTGGTGTTGGATCACATTTACAGTTGTAGATACAAGTGTTTCAGAGGACACCGTTCCGTGTATTTCGTTGACCGTGGGACACCCCAATAGAGGGACTTTAACGTGTTTCCATGCTGCCTCAACGACGATACAGTGGACACAGGATCATTGAGAACAGACCATGGATCATATGAAAAGTGTGGCCTGATCGGATGAATCACGTTTCTAGTTACACCAAGTTACATCATATACCATCTTCCAGGCAAATGGCTGCTAGAAACAAGCACTGCGCCAGGGACGCAGATCGCTGGGGTCAGTACTGTGCTATGGGGAACACTCACCATTTTTTCCATAGCACCAGCGGTGGTAAAAGAAGGCACCACGGCTGGTTTGGACTACATGAAAGTTATTATGGACCACCCCTATCTCTTCATGCTTGATGTCTACACCGACGGCGATTGGATCTTCCAACAGGATAACGCTTCAAGTCACAAGGCCAAACGAGTGCTACAGTAGTTTCAGGAGCACGATAGTGAACTTACGTCGATGTCTCGGCCATCAAATTCTGGTTATCTCAATCCCATGAAACACATCTGGGACGTTATCGGATCCCAGTCGCTCGCCCACAAACCACCGGCGTGTAATTTACGAGAATTGGGTTGACTGTGCGTAGATGTCTTGTATCTCGTACCTCCGACAGCCTGCCAAGAACCCGTCGAATTCGTGCGACGAAGAAAAGCTCCTGATCTCCGTTGCAGACGTGGACCAACACGATGGTAAAGAGGTGGGCATAACATTATGGCTCACCAGAGTATAGGCATATGTTCCACATAGTTCTGAGGTTAAACTGTACAAGAAGTCATCTGCATCTACATATATACTACGCTAGCCGCCAAGCGGTGTGTGGCGGAGGGCACAATTCGCGCCAAAGTCAGACTTGTATTTCCCCCCCTCTGTTCCACCCAGGACTGTCTGAACGCCTCAGTACTAACTGTAACATCCCTTATCTCTGAATGGTGATAATTGCGCGATTTGAAAGTTGGTGATAATAATGTATGCTCTACATCCTCGGTGAAGATCGGATTTCGGAATTTAGTGAATACCCCCTTCCGTTTAGCGCGCCGTCTATCAGCAAGTGATCCCCACTTCAAACTTTCTATGAGATTTGTAACGCTCTCGCGATGGCTAAATGTACCAGTCACGAATCTTGCCGCTCTTGTTTGGACCTTCTCAATCTCTTGAATCAGACCCAACTGGTAAGGGTCCAATACAGACGAACAACACTCTAAGACTGGACGAACTAAAGTGTTTATAGTGTCCCCAGTGAAATAACACGAAAAGACTTAAAAAACAGTACTTATAAAGAAGAGACATTTAAAAATTGAATAATACACATTTTTCTCATGTACCTGTATTAAAATAATTTCTCTGTATAAGTTTCGAGGGCAAAGAAATATAACAAAATGATCTAGAGACGACAAGATACGCTCTTTTGTTAATTTTTTAGTCGTCTTCACTTCTTCTCTTGTCTTGGTTGCGTGTAGACGGACATCTTGTGAGTGCTGGCAAATGTAAGCATATTTTTACTAATTAAGCAGATAATATATTGATTTAATATTATTGTGCACTTTTAATTTGTAAGAGGTGATTCCGATTTCATGTCCGCCTTCCTTTCAATTAACCTGCATTCGAGTAATTTACAGCTCAACAATCGCAGCGGCCGATGCAGCCAACGACGCCATTACGTGGCGATATTAACTTATAAAAATTAGCGGAAGCGAAATACTCGCCCGCTATTAAGATAATATACATTTTTCTCAACAGCCGTCCGACGCTGCAGAAAATACGTAGCATTAAGATTCTTATTTTCAGTACAACAGCCGAGAGCCAGAGCCAGGACTCCGACTACAATGCAATGGTTAACGGAGGTACGAAGAAATACTCTCGCGCGTGTGTGGGCCGCAATTGTAATTAATAATTAAAGATTTTTTGCTTTAAAGTGAACTGAATACCCGAGGAAATTAATATGAAAAGTTTATTCCATTGTTCAACTTACATGCTCATGTTTTAAGATTCAGCGAGTCTAACATTCATTAACGTAACAAATAATTTAAGATTAATATTGTTAAAAAGGAGAACTTTACAAAAGCATTTAACTGTAAACCAAAATTGAACGAAATATTTTGATTGAGGGCACCAAGTAAGTCGGCAACAATAAACATTACCAATAAATAATAAATTAAATTACGACGGACGACTGACGCGAGATATTGTAAGCTATTTCCTTTGCTGAAGGACTGCATTGCTTCAGGATTCTACCAATAAATCGCAATGTAGAGTTCGCCTTACCCGTTACTTATGTAATCACTGCGGTCCATACGACCTTCACGCACTCAACACAGTAAAGTGAGGAAGCAAGATGGCCGATGTCTCAGGATGTCGATATAGTCCACAAATAGCATAAAAGTGGACCACAACGTGTGGATAAAGCTATTTGTGCTGGTAATCGTAATGGCATTCACGTGTTAAAGTTTAAATGTTTTAGATGATTCTGAAAATTGAACGATGAGTTAGGGCCAAAATTGCTGGCATCTCGTATTATCAGTACAACAAAAACCAGTCCACAGTTGCAAAATTTTACTTTTTTTATTGACTCGATGACTAGTTTCGGGCCGAGCATCGAATGAATGAAAAGAAGTAAGATTTGTAGCCTTGGACTGGTTTTTCGTTGTACTGATTAACAGAAGTTGCTGACCCACAGCTACTCCGGCGTGCTAAAATTTCTACATCTACATCTACAGGGTGTTTCAAAAATGACCGGTATATTTGAAACGGCAATAAAAACTAAACGAGCAGCCATAGAAATACACCGTTTGTTGCAATATGCTTGGGACAACAGTACATTTTCAGGCAGACAAACTTTCGAAATTACAGTAGTTACAATTTTCAACAACAGATGGCGCTGTGGTCTGGGAAACTCTTTAGTACGATATTTTCCACATATCCACCATGCGTAGCAATAATATGGCGTAGTCTCTGAATGAAATTACCCGAAACCTTTGACAACGTGTCTGGCGGAATGGCTTCACATGCAGATGAGATGTACTGCTTCTGCTGTTCAATTGTTTCTGGATTCTGGCGGTACACCTGGTCTTTCAAGTGTCCCCACAGAAAGAAGTCACAGGGGTTCATGTCTGGCGAATAGGGAGGCCAATCCACGCCGCCTCCTGTATATTTCGGATAGCCCAAAGCAATCACACGATCATCGAAATATTCATTCAGGAAATTAAAGACGTCGGCCATGCGATGTGGCCGGGCACCATCTTGCATAAACCACGAGGTGTTCGCAGTGTCGTCTAAGGCAGTTTGTACCGCCACAAATTCACGAAGAATGTCCAGATAGCGTGATGCAGTAATCGTTTCGGATCTGAAAATGGGCCAATGATTCCTTTGGAAGAAATGGCGGCCCAGACCAGTACTTTTTGAGGATGCAGGGACGATGGGACTGCAACATGGGGCTTTTCGGTTCCCCATATGCACCAGTTCTGTTTATTGACGAAGCCGTCCAGGTAAAAATAAGCTTCGTCAGTAAGCCAAATGCTGCCCACATGCATATCGCCGTCATCAGTCCTGTGCACTATATCGTTAGCGAATGTCTCTCGTGCAGCAATGGTAGCGGCGCTGTGGGGTTGCCGCGTTTGAATTTTGTACGGATAGAGGTGTAAACTCTGGCGCATGAGACGATACGTGGACGTTGGCGTCATTTGGACCGCAGCTGCAACACGGCGAACGGAAACCCGAGGCCGCTGTCGGATCACCTGCTGCACTAGCTGCGCGTTGCCCTCTGTGGTTGCCGTACGCGGTCGCCCTACCTTTCCAGCACGTTCATCCGTCACGTTCCCAGTCCGTTGAAATTTTTCAAACAGATCCTTTATTGTATCGCTTTTCGGTCCTTTGGTTACATTAAACCTCCGTTGAAAACTTCGTCTTGTTGCAACAACACTGTGTTCTAGGCGGTGGAATTCCAACACCAGAAAAATCCTCTGTTCTAAGGAATAAACCATGTTGTCTACAGCACACTTGCACGTTATGAACAGCACACGCTTACAGCAGAAAGACGACGTACAGAATGGCGCAGCCACAGAGTGCGTTGTCTTCTATATCTTTCACATCACTTGCAGCGCCATCTGTTGTTGAAAATTGTAACTACTGTAATTTCGAAAGTTTGTCCGCCTGAAAATGTACTGTTGTCCCAAGCATATTGCAACAAACGGTGTATTTCTATCGCTGCTCGTTTAGTTTTTATTGCCGTTTCAAATATACCGGTCATTTTTGATACACCCTGTACATACATACTCCGCAATCAACCATACGGTGCGTGGCGGAGGGTACCTCGTACCACAACTAGCATCTTCTCTCCCTGTTCCACTCCCAAACAGAACGAGGGAAAACTGACAGCCTATATGCCTCTGTACGAACCCTAATCTCTCTTATCTTAGAATTTCGTACACATCACATAACGTTCCTGTTTAACAGGCCGCGCGGTATGGGGCGTCTTGTCATCGTCTGTGCGGCTCGCCCCGTTGGAGGTTCGATTCCTCTCTCGTGCATGGATGTCGTCCTTAGCGTACGTTAGTTTAAGTTAGATTCAATAGTGTGTAGGCTTAGGGACCGATGAGCTCAGCAGTTTTGCCTCGTGATGACTGGGTGTTGTGTGCTGTCCTTAGGTTAGTTAGGTTTAAGTAGTTCTAAGTTCTAGGGGACTGATGACCATCGATGTTAAGTCCCATAGTGCTCAGAGCCATTTTTTTGCGCTCAGCAGTTTGGTCCCATAAGACCTTTAAGACCTTACCACAAATTTCGAAATTTCCTGTTTAACAAGAGCAAAGATGTCGCATCATAATGCGTCGTCCTTCACTTCTCTGTACTATGAATGGATCGAAATCAAAGTGCTCAGACGCTCCGTTATTTTTGAACGACATGGTAGGTACACGATATCTAGGCACTCAGCCAACTTGTACCTCAACAAGGCCAAGTATTCAGTTACGTTTAGCCATCGGGCTAACACGCAGAGACCGATGATTTGGGTCATGGACGAGACCTTTTACCGTACCTTGAAACATAATCTCTGTTGAATAACGCCGTTAGCAGCATAGTGACTAGCACGCATCCAAATGTGAGTGCTATGTAAGATTTAGATACCAAAATGTGACCTCGTCATTGAACAGAGCATTGTCGTAAGGATCCATGGTGTCACAGTCTGTGTAACTCCTGTACCATTGTAGGAAACAGGCCTACATGAGAAGATTCCACAGGATTAATGACTACCACGGTTGTTGCACCCATAGTGGACAAAGCGTCATAGGATTACGTTCATTGTCAAGTTGGTCTTCTTCTTAACTCAAGAATTAATCTCTCGCTGTTTATTACTAATGTTCAAACATTTTGTATGTCCCTTCCACTGTCAAATGCAGTCGACGTGTATTCGTTACAACTACTTAGGGGACGCCACGACGTTGGGTTCACAGATTTACTTCAGACTTTGCACACCTTTAGTAGGCCATTAGCCCAACATAATGTGCAAGTAGTATCGCAAGAGAAGTTTTATGCGTCTATTATCTGGCGTATGTATCTGTGCGTAGGGCAGGACGTTAGAGTCGTGGTGGTCAAGTGGTTAGAGTTCGATATTCGTAAGACGAACGTGTGCGAGGCGACGGTTCGACTGACACTCAAAATTAATTTTTAATCTATATTTTTTCATCACTGGTCATGCACGGTTTGCATCAACACTATTGGAAGAAAGATACATCTTTTCAAAATGTCAACGAGGTGTGTTTTCCCGTGGAAACTCTGAACATTCCCTGTAAATGCGGAAAAACTGCATTCATCCGATATAGTGGATGCCATTTCAATTTCTGTTTTCCATGTCTGTATGATAAATGCCATCCTGCAGCGTGTGACGTCGAGAGCACATCCGAAGAGTAATCGTACGCCACTCTTCTGATCTGGCACATTGTGGGTTACTACTTTACTTAATAGTATTACTCACAACATTGTTTACCGTGGTCGGACTTGGGCTTTCGAAGCCTGTCCTCATCCTTGAAAATTTAATTAAAAATAGTAAATAGTCAAATAACATTTAAAACTCACTACAAATTCTTGGAAATGTTTTTTTTTCATTATACAATGAAGAGACAAAGAAACTGGTACAAGCATGCCTAAACAGACAGAATACGGCGCTGCGGTCGGCAACACCTACACTCCTGGAAATTGAAATAAGAACACCGTGAATTCATTGTCCCAGGAAGGGGAAACTTTATTGACACATTACTGGGGTCAGATACATCACATGATCACACTGACAGAACCACAGGCACATAGACACAGGCAACAGAGCATGCACAATGTCGGCACTAGTACAGTGTATATCCACCTTTCGCAGCAATGCAGGCTGCTATTCTTCCATGGAGACGATCGTAGAGATGCTGGATGTAGTCCTGTGGAACGGCTTGCCATGCCATTTCCACCTGGCGCCTCAGTTGGACCAGCGTTCGTGCTGGACGTGCAGACCGCGTGAGACGACGCTTCATCCAGTCCCAAACATGCTCAATGGGGGACAGATCCGGAGATCTTGCTGGCCAGGGTAGTTGACTTACACCTTCTAGAGCACGTTGGGTGGCACGGGATACATGCGGACGTGCATTGTCCTGTTGGAACAGCAAGTTCCCTTGCCGGTCTGAACGATGGGTTCGATGACGGTTTGGATGTACCGTGCACTATTCAGTGTCCCCTCGACGATCACCAGTGGTGTACGGCCAGTGTAGGAGATCGCTCCCCACACCATGATGCCGGGTGTTGGCCCTGTGTGCCTCGGTCGTATGCAGTCCTGATTGTGGCGCTCACCTGCACGGCGCCAAACACGCATACGACCATCATTGGCACCAAGGCAGAAGCGACTCTCATCGCTGAAGACGACACGTCTCCATTCGTCCCTCCATTCACGCCTGTCGCGACACCACTGGAGGCGGGCTGCACGATGCTGGGGCGTGAGCGGAAGACGGCCTAACGGTGTGCGGGACCGTAGCCCAGCTTCATGGAGACGGTTGCGAACGGTCCTCGCCGATACCCCAGGAGCAACAGTGTCCCTAATTTGCTGGGAAGTGGCGGTGCGGTCCCCTACGGCACTGCGTAGGATCCTACGGTCTTGGCGTGCATCCGTGCGTCGCTGCGGTCCGGTCCCAGGTCGACGGGCACGTGCACCTTCCGCCGACCACTGGCGACAACATCGATGTACTGTGGAGACCTCACGCCCCACGTGTTGAGCAATTCGGCGGTACGTCCACCCGGCCTCCCGCATGCCCACTATACGCCCTCGCTGAAGGTCCGTCAACTGCACATACGGTTCACGTCCACGCTGTCGCGGCATGCTACCAGTGTTAAAGACTGCGATGGAGCTCCGTATGCCACGGCAAACTGGCTGACACTGACGGCGGCGGTGCACAAATGCTGCGCAGCTAGCGCCATTCGACGGACAACACCGCGGTTCCTGGTGTGTCCGCTGTGCCGTGCGTGTGATCATTGCTTGTACAGCCTTCTCGCAGTGTCCGGAGCAAGTGTGGTGGGTCTGACACACCGGTGTCAATGTGTTCTTTTTTCCATTTCCAGGAGTGTATATAAGAGAGCAAGTGTCTGGCGCAGTTGTTAAACGGGCTACTGCTGCTACAATGGCAGGTTATCAAGATTTGAGTCAGTCTGAGCGTGGTGTTATAGTTGGCGCACGAGCGATGGGGCACAGCAACTCCGACGTAGCGATGAAGTGGGGATATTCCCGTACGACCATATCACGAGTGTACGGCGAATATCAGAAATACGGTAAAATATCAAATCTGCGACATCGCTGCGGCCGGAAAAAGATCCTGCAAGAATGGGGCCAACGACGACTGAAGAGAATCGTTCAACGCGACAGAAGTGCAATCCTTTCGCAGATTGCTGCAGATTTGAGTGATGGGCCGTCAATAAGTGTCAGCGTGCGAACCATTCAAGGAAACATCATCGATATGGGCTTTCGGAGTCAAAGACCCACTCGTGTACCCTTGATGACTGCAAGACACAAAGCTTTATGCCTCGTCTGAGCCTGTCAACGTCGACATTGGACTGTTGTTGACTGGAAACATGTTGCCTGGTCAGACGAGTCTCGTTTCAGATTGTATCGAGCGGATGGACGTGTATGGGTATGAAGACAACCTCATGAGTCCATGGACCCAGCAGGGGACTGTTCAAGCTGGTCGGGGCTCTGGAATGGTGTGGAACGTGTGTAGTTGGAGTGATATAGGATTCCTGATACGTCTGGATACGATTCTGGCAGGTGACACGTACTTAGACATCCTGTCTGCTCACCTGCATCCATTCCTGTCCACTGTGCATTCCGACGGACTTGGGCAATTCCAGCAGGACAATGCGACACCCCACACGTCCAGAATTGCCACAGAGTGGCTCCAGGAACACTCTTCTGAGTTTAAACACTTCCTCTGGCCACCAAGCTCCCCAGACATGAACATTATTCAGCATATTTTCGATGCCTTGCAACGTGCTGTTGAGAAGAGATCTCCACCCCCTCGTACTCTTACGGATTTAACGACAGCCCTGCAGGGTTTGTGATGTCAGTTCCCTCCAGCACTACTTCGGACATTAGTGGAGTCCATGCCACGTCCTCCGGCACTTCTGCGTGCTCGCGTGGGCCCTACACGATATTAGGCAGGTGTGCTAGTCTCTTTGGCTCCTCAATGTGAAGTAAATAGTGTGACCAGTGATAAAAAAATATAGATAAAAAAATTAATACTGGCGGTTTTCGGAACGCTAACCACATGACCACACTGTCTTCTTACGGTCGTCACCTTTGCAAAGATACCTTCAGGTACATAAAAGACGCGTTAAACTTCTCTTCAGATTTACTCGGAACTGCTGGAGTAGTGTACTATAGTACTTGAACGTTATGTTGTTTTAATGGCCTACTAAAGGAGTAAAAAGTCTCAAATAAATCTGATCATCTTTCGTGTTCACTGTGCATTCCGACGACCTTGGGCAATTCGTGCAGGACATTGCGACGCTCAATACGTCCAGAATTGCTATATAGAGGCTCCAGGAACACTCTTCTGAGTCTAAACACATCCGCTGGCTACCGAACTCCCCAGACATGAACATTATTGATCATATCTGGGATACCTTGCAACGTGCTGCGCGAAAGAGATCTCCACCCCCTCGTGCTCTTACGGATTTAGGGACAGCCCTGCAGGTTTCATGGTCTTAGTTCACTCCAA
Source organism: Schistocerca americana (assembly GCF_021461395.2). NCBI lineage: Eukaryota > Metazoa > Arthropoda > Insecta > Orthoptera > Acrididae > Schistocerca > Schistocerca americana. Next base: position 984,852,593 of record NC_060121.1, read on the forward strand.
CACCACTCCAGACATTAGTCGAGACCATGCCATGTCGTGTTGCGGCACTTCTGTGTACTCGTGGGGGCCCCACACTATGTTAGGCACGTCTACCAATTTCTTTGGCTCTTAAATCTAATTTAAATAGCGTGACCAGTGATGAAAAAAATGTAGGTCAAAAAATTAATACTGACGGGATTCGAATCGTCGCCTCCTGCTATGCGTGAACGCTAACCACGTGACCACACTGTCTTCTTACGGCAGCCACCATCGCAAAGATACCTTCAGGTACATAACAGACACGTAAAACTTCTCTTCCGATTTTCCTGAACTGCCGGACTAGTATATTATACTGCTTGAACATTATGTTGTTTTAATGGCCTACTAAAGTCTGAAGTAAATTCATGATCCTAACGTCACGGCTTCCCTAGTAAGTTGCCGTGTGCAATCTGAAGCGATATGATTATGCAGACTACTGGTCTGACGACATACAGTAAGCTGGGCTTCTGGAGAGAGCAGGCTGCACGCAGTCGATGACGCACCGCATACCGCCGGCCAGTGAGTGAATGGGATGCCTCGCGTGCGGCCGGACTCGTGAGCAGCGGTCAAAGCGGCGGCCGTGACCGTCCGACGAGTAACAACTGGAGGCCGACGAAGCGTCTCCGCGCAACAGCTGACCCAGGCTTCCTTTACAGAAGGCCGCGCACAGGTAGCGGAAGAGCTCCGCGTGGCTCAGTTAACGGCGGTGAGTAGCAGTATACGCGTCTTTCTCTGCCTAGCAACATCTCTACTTGGGTTCGAAGAATACCAGCTGAGCCCCAGGTCTCACATGCAGAGAACTTGCCGCGTCTGTGGTAAAGGTCTCAAGCTAATATTGCCTATTTGGTAATTTTTGTCTATTTTCCGTCGTTCCGTTAGTTGATCTAAATTACATACCTCCGCGAATTGTTTGTGAGTTGGTTGGGAAACCCAGAAGATTTATGTATGGTAGTATTTGGTAATTTCCAAGAATGATTGCCTATCGAAGTCGCGGGCTCCAAACGATACATATCGAACCTGCGATCGTAAATCGATCATGCGACTCTGGTAGCGGGCGTTATGAGTATGTTTATGGCGGTCACTACAGCAATGACAAAAGAAGAGCGTTACAAAAATACTTGTAATTACAAAGGAGACGACTTACCTTACGCGTCGTCGGTGTTGTCGTCGTGCGAAAGTCCATTAGGCTGGTATGGATGGATAATTTGGAAGAGTCGCATAATGTATTATTGCCGATACTCGTTCGTTTTCCACACTGTCCGCAATGAAACTGTAACGGTATTTCAGCATCGAAACTGTCCTTACGAAGTTTTACACACTTCGCACCACCACAGTCTGCACAGTCTCTCCTTTCCTCATCCGGTAGTACTCCATATTTGCGACAAAAATCGAACAGTTTTCTACCCTAGATAAGCATGGATTTTTTTTTCCATGTGAGAGAATCCGGCGAAGAAACGTCAAGAACACCAGACATCCCACTCACTACCCACATAAATCGTCTGGGTTTCCCTACAAACTCACAAACAATTCGCGGAGGTACGTAATTTAGATCAACTAAGGGAACGACGGAAAATAGATAAAAATGACGATCACAAATAACTGATCATAACGCCCGCCACCAGAGTCGCATGATCGATTTATGATCGCGCGTTCGATATGTATCGTTTGAACCCCGCGACTTCGATAGGCAATCATTCTTGGAAATTACCCAGTCTTTTAACTGCAAAAGAGCTATACAGCATAAATTATGATATCATAAAGATGGTTGTGTCTTTTTCCACAGTTGTTTGTATCAGAAAGACTCTTTTTTTTAAGAAAAAGAACTGTAATTAAATGTTAATACAACGTAAAGAAAGAGGAATAAACTTTCATTTGATGGAAGTATGGCACAGATAGACGGGATTAAGTACATGACTCTCTAGGTGAGAGGATCTGTCACACTGATAAGGGCTACTGTCAGCAATACACCGCATCAATCATTATTAATCAGTACATAATTGTAATGGATGTTTATAATTAAAGTGCATTGAGGATCGTACACATTGGAGGACGCTGAAACATTGTAGATATGTTCATTACTCAGTGGCCGGCCGCTGTGACCGAGCGGTTCTAGGTCCTTCAGTCCGGAACCACGCTGCTACTACGGTCGCAGGTTCGAATCCTGCCTCGGGCATGGATATGTGTGATGTCCTTAGGTTAGGTTTAAGTACTTCTAAGTCTAGGTTACTGATGACCTCAGATGTTCAGCCCCATAGTGCTCAGAGCCATTTGAACCATTAATCAGTGCGTTAGCGTAGTATACTGAACAAATAATGCTTCCGTTTGCTGCCACCAGGTGAAAATATGACGCTGTAAGCTGTGAAATAGTACTGTTGCTGAATGATTGTAAAACACGTTACTAAATTTATTGCCTTTCACACCATGACTACTTAGAGCTCATAAGAAGTGTTGACTGTTATACGTACTATGTAGTGATACATTTTATATTAACGCTATCTTTCTGCTAAAAATTCGCTTTCCTCTCTGAATTTAGCAGGTGTCTTGTCTCTGCTAGATAATGTGGTTGTCAATGATTGCAACTGTTTCATATTTATTTATTTACTTTCATTAAGAGCATTGTCTCCCCAACAAGTATCATGTTTTAGAAATTTGTTCAAAACGTGCTTTTCAACTGTGTATGTTGGAAGAACAATTTGGTTTTAGATACTGGCTGAAAATACATTTTACACAAGAAACTTGATACAAAAATGGCGTTAGAGGGCTCTCTATAGACTTAGCGAAGGTTTCTCACAAAGAGCCAAGGACAAGAATGGTCCAGTGAACTGTGTAAAATGCCATCATACCAGTACTGAGAACTTGTTAAAAGTAGGAAATTTGTTCTCCAAGGAGTTGGGAACAACGAAAGATATGCTACACCGATGTAGCCATTCCCCTGTTCTGTTTAAGACTATCAGCTAGTATTAACTCTGATGCTTGAAGCACTTGCAACGTGACTCGGAAGCTTGAAATTAATACAAGAATGGGGCCTTGAAATAAGTTACGGAAAGACCGAGCATCTGATTTTTGGATATAGTTGGAAACAATTTGTATGCTGACTGCATCATTTTTAAGCTTTGCGAAAACGTCGAGTATCTGAAATCTCTGATAAATATCCAGACGGTGAAAATAACACACAACACCGAACAAACCACGCACAGGAGGTCATAAACAAAGAGAAACAGTGTATTGTGGAGCGTCTTGAATGATAGAAATGTGAAAGACTGGAGAAAACTGGGAACAACGAACACGAAACAACAGTAGGCAGCTAAGGAATAGTGATTATTACCACGGCGGCATATTGATGCAGGAAACGCCGAACGCTGAAAAACTTGAAGGATCTAATATTATCTGGTGCATGAAAAACTTGAAGAAGGTAGTGTATGATGTTCTACATTCAAAAGAAACCTTCACTCATTGTCAATTTCACCGCAGGAACCTTGAAATACAGATATTACATACTTCACAACAGTTATAGTTCGCAGTCTTTATTGAGATTCCTGAAGGGGAGGATTACAATACCCGTTCGACAGATCAGATTTCGGTTCTCTAGTGTTTCCATAAGTCATATTAGCTAAATGTTGGGACGGTTCCTTCTCTTGACCACCGACCGTCTCACGTGTCCTTCTCCAAGTGAGATAACGCTTCATCCCGAACTACCGCAATGTGAACAGGACGCCAAATATCAGTCTTTTTCACTCTCTTCGAAAGCTACCTGACGGATTAGTAGCCAAACACATACTGTAGGGTGGGACACTGAATAATGAGAATGCAAGGAGAAAATAGCTCTGCTGTTCCTAAAGTTCTGTGTTTGTCTTCTTTTTTTTTTTAAAAAAAAGCTTTATTTTTTTCATAGCTCGATTTTAGTCAGTAAATTTTGTCCATAGTTCTTCCAAGGAATCTATTCCACGGTTCAAATACGATTCACAAAGGCCAGAAAAATATTCCGCCATGACCACTTTGAACTCAAACAACACACCAACATATTTCTTTTGCGGTGGAAAGAGGTGGATGTCAGAATGTGCCAGGTCTATTGAATAGATCGAATGTTCCACGAATCCATAATTCATACCTCTCTGATTCACATTTTAAGGTTCTTCCCGGGAAAGCCTTCATAACGATGACTTTTCCCTTCTCATGTATTTGTTCAGGCGTTTTTTGGTCCATTAGACTTGCGTAGACTTCTCGGTTACGCACTCAACATTAGTTTCGTATATCATTCACAGCAAAGTTCAAAGGAACAAACCTTTATCTTATCGTAAACCCATGCTAACAAGTCCGATTCACTAATATTTATTTCATTTTGGATCTTACAAAACCGTTTAATCGCTATTAAATTTCGAATTCTTTAAAAATTTTAACGGAAAAATGCTTCTACATACTTTATTCTTTTGTCACACTTACAAAGTTACGTTCAGTCACAAACCATTACTAACAACTGCCAGAGATATTACACTGGTTGTCAAAATAATGAAAATATTTGTATGCAAATGTTTACGCGCGTACGATACTTATCGTTAAGAAAGTAAGATTAATCTAATGATTTTTATACTGCGAAACCTGTCTCCATAATTAATGGTCTTTGATTGGACTATCAATCACCGATACTAATAATACTTATCTTTTGCTTTATCTCAAAGCCAGGAACTGTAAATTGTAGCGGCTTTCTATTTCCTTCGTTACTGAAACTAGCATCTCTAATTAATTTCTGATCGTTGTCTTTAATATCCTCACTTTTCAATCTAGCTACAGCTTCATTATTTATACGTAAAATGCTTTCTGATTCTATTTACTTGTACTTTCTCTGACAGTAACAGCTTCGACTACAAAGGGAACCTGTTAACAGGAAATCAGCTTCAACATACCCGCCTTCCCAGCGGTTTATTGATTATTAAAGTTATATTCAATAGCATGCAGCTCACAACGAGTGAATCACACCTCAAAAAAGCTTCACAGAAGGCTAATCAAATTCATTAAACAAAGTGAAGAAAAAGAAATCACAAAGTCACCACCGCTACTTCGCGCCTTAACCTTAATGAATGATGTCACAGAGACTGCCCTCTTCAGACGCTGGCTTTAAAGTACGTTGACCTTTCCCCCAAATTAATCCCAGTGGTCACTCGTCGAACATTAACTTTAAAAGTAGTGGCTAACGCTGTTCACCTGTCGTCACAATGATTCCAAATAAAATTATGAATCTCTACGTAGTAAATGATTTCCTCACGAAATGGATTTGTGTTATAAATAGGATAATAACGATCAAAATTAGAAGTCCGGAACCACTCATCTTGACTATATTATACGCAACAGCAAACTCTGCGAGTAACCTCGCACTCAGACAATCTTTCACCACAACTCCAATACGAGTGTGTCAAACATTAATCAACTGCAAAATCCCGGACCACAGGCAACTCTTCATTGAACCTCTACAATATACAATATACATCACCTGCAGCCGTTCACAATTACCCATTTTTTTCAGACAAACTCTTTTCTATTTCTACCTACAAAACGTCAGTTTCTTCTTCTATAAGCTTAATGAGATGATTTACTCAGTAGCTGGCAACCAACGCTAAACAAATTCCGTAACAATCAGTTTTACGACTAGTTAAGTCACTAACCCATACTCTCAAATTCAGTGATAAAACAAAATTATGACGACCAAAAATCCAAATTCGTTCCAAAATAGACATACCAATGAACATACAGTAATACTTAAAAGTAACTTTTTATTTCTCTTGTTTTGTCACATCATTTTAATCATCATATGAACTGCATCATTTGTTTCAATCGTTCTCCACTCAGAATTTTTATGAGCATGAATTTAATTATATTTATCTATTACATTATTCAGTTATTTGAAAATTCCGATCTATCTGTTAAAAAACAAAAGACAAAATAGATCATTTATTCTGACGGTGCAACGGTGTGAAAATGCATCTTTCACTACAACATGTGCATTTATCCATGTAAATTGTCACAGAATCATTTAAAACATAGCCTAAATTCCAATTTCACTATGGGCAAAATAACACAGATGAGGATTTAAATGAAGGAAGTATTTATAAGTAAAACGAAATTCAAGCAAAATGAGGAATAGATGTAATGAATACAATAACCTGAACGAAAAGATTGGATGATGAAAACAAAAACCTATAACGAGATTAATGCACAACATTAATTAGAAACAGTTGAACAAAGATTTCAAGTGGAAAAAGAATGATAGGAAGAAAAAGGAGAGCAAATGAAGAAGTTGATATTATGATTGAAACTATGTGACAAGGGAATGGAGATAAAAATTACATTCAAATCAATTAATTGAATAAATATGATGATCAAAATCATTTCGATAAATATTTAAAAATAGAAAAATAAAGCACAAGAAGAGATTCAGACACGCGACCTCCCACATGTCAAATCCTTGCCCTACCCATTACAGCACACAACCAGTCCACGTCATACACCTTTTTTTAACGCTAATGAACGTCATGCAAAATTTGGAATTTTTTCGTCAATTACTAGCAAAGGAAAGACCACCAGGATGAATGGCTGCAGTGTGTGATATCTGGGATCTTAACCTACATAACCATATACATGGTTTCAAAAAGTCGATCCCACCGTTGGGCACCTCTTTCTTTAGTAATAAAAGATTAAAAATGGTGCTTTGTCACACTATGAGTTGAAGCGAAATAAATCAGTAATGCACCTTACTTTTCAAGCTGGCTCATTGCATCACACAAAGTAAAACTAGAGCAAGCTGCAACAACAGAACACTAACGACATGTTAATATCTTAGAGCCAGATTTGAAAGTCTAGTTCAGATATGATGGTTTCATATGCACATTGCTCTCTTAACTTTTCAATGCTACAGAAATGTCTCTCGAAAGGCGGCAACGAAAGTTTCGCACAGAATCCCAAGAAGCTACCATCTTTATTATGTTATAATTTCCTTCATAAATTACACTTTACTGGACTTAGAATTGTTCAAGCCATGTCTATGAGGGAGTGGTAATGGCGTCAAGTGTCAAAGTATTTTCAACAGTTGGCCGTTTATATGGAATTAATCAGCGCTTGGTAATTAGCCATCTACAAAATTCCAGTCATCGATTTAAACTGCCCTGGGTGAAGGAAGTAGAAACGGGTGCAAGCCATATTGACGTAATGTTATCGATATTTTCGTATATGGAGAACCGAGACATGTGGAAAATTCTTCAAGCGTTACAGTATGAATTACAACCTACCTATTACTCTGTAACACGGCTGGATTGTCTTAGCAGTGATTATTCGATCCATATTTCAACCAATTACAAAATTCTCAAGTCGCAGGAATATTTTTAATCGGCTGTTTTCCAAACTTGGCTATGTGTGTGGTGATGGTAACTAGAGAAGGTGAAGCAACTACCTGTTACTTGTGGTGAAATGAAATGAAATGTCGTGTGACGAGGACCTCCCGTCGGGTAGACCGTTCGACTGGTGCAAGTCTTTCGATTTGACGCCACTTCGGCGACTTGTGGTAATAATAGTAAACTATAATAATGAACTAATCTCATGATTATTACTTGATATAACAGTCAGCGAGAACCTGTAGCAAGATTACCTTATATTCCCACAACAAATGTAACAAAAATCTTACTCAAATGTGGATTATCCTTTTATTGCGCTTCGTGAAAACTTGTACACGCAAGACATCGTAATGATTCTCTTACGCGCAACGAATGGACAAAAAATCATAAATGTTAAATGATTGTTGATCTGAATGCTAGTCTGATCTCCAGCTGCAGCTTCAACAACACTGCAACAGGCTTACCTCAAACTGAAATGCATGAAGAGAAACTGTGAATAAAAGGAAGGAGACAACGAAACATTAGACTCTATAATCGTGACCTTTACATACATACCACATATGAAGCCTATTATTTGCAGTCAACAGCTGAAAGCTGAAAATCTGAAGAACAATAAAAGATTGACCACCACTTACATAATAGACCTGTACGTTCGCATACGATTATCTCACAAATCAGTAAGATAGAACAAGTTAACTATGAATAATACGGTACAAATTTTAGTAGAAAACACACTCGGAGCGTCACCCACACTTTCAATAAAGATGTTTATATCCTGACCGTAACAGGCATTTCAGAGGAATTATGTAGCTCTTAATGCCTACAAAAACACAGGAAACAAGAAGTAAATATAAGTGTGCAGCAACCCAAGCACTCTACAATGCTGTTCCGGCATGGTGAGGATAAAGGAACGGCCAGTATGAAACAAGGCCACTGGAATCACCATATTTTGGCACATGTGAATATAAGGCAATAACAATAATCCAGTTGTACAATGAACATGGAGTTGCGCCTATCGTCGCACACATGAGTGAGCACAAACGCCGTTGTTGAGATATTTAGTTGCCTGAAGTTAAAACAAGCAAACTTTATGTACAAAACAAACAGTATTGAAGTAGAAACTGAGGTAGAATGGTGCAAATATTCAGAACGAGCGTTCTAGAACTGCTGCAGGCACCTCTATAGATTATCGTAAGCAGACATAGACTTTTACTAGTAGCTTTGGTCACTTAAGGTCGTGCTGGCGTTACCTGTTCCGTTAGGTGTGTTGCATACCTATCGGGATTTACCTCAAAACGATCACTTTCATTACGCGTGCGATCATTGTCTTAATGGATTTCGCTAAAAAGCGGATGCGGTAAACCGCCTAGAAATATAAGGACAGCCTAATATGACGGAATATTTTTGCTCTACATAGTGGTTATCCTGCTGACCGTTACTTAAAAATAAACCGTACCTATAGCGAAATTGAACGTGTCAGCGTTTGGTTCAGGTTTTATTCGAAAAAATGATGATCTGTAACGTGAAACGGGGGGATGTTACAGTAAAAGTAAAGAAAACAATACTGATTTCCCATATAGCGCTAGAAAACGCAATTTTCTCAACAAAAAGGTAAAACGAAAACAACGCAAACCAAAAGTGTGTCAACCATTGCTTCAATACTTCGTCGAACATAACTACTCGTAAAACAGGTTTCTGTTGTTCATAAACAATTTTGTATTTATCAATAACAGGAAATTCTTGCACGTTATTATGATGAAGAACATTCTACTGAGTACAGGCAACAACAGTAAATATACACATTTTTGCGAGGGTTGCTCAGAAAGTGATGCACAGCACTTTTTTTCTGAGCCGAAAACAGTGCTACGAATGGGAAACGTTACGTTTGTATTATTTATAGTCTCCTGAGTGAGCGCGGCAAGTTTCCGTCACTTCCGACAGATAGCGTAGCTGCAGGAGAGTGTCAAGATGGCGTCTCTAGGTGATATACGTTACAAGCAATGTGCCGTCAATGAATTTCTCACTGCGGGGAAAGAAACTGTGTGGAATATTAACAGACCCTTGCACAAAGTCTGTGGAGCATCTGCTGTCGACAGAAGTACAGGTAGTCGCTGCACATGGAGGGTGAGGTCATCAGAAAGCAGTTCGGCGGAGCTCCACGAATTGCAGCGGTCGGGGAGACCTTTCGTGGCTGTCACACCTGACATGTTGCAGCGAGTTGATGTTGTCAATCGCGAGGACAGACGCATTACGGCTCGGCAGTTGGCAGACATTTTGAGAACGATGAGGAGGTGATTCACACAGTGAAACACTGGTTCCACGACCAGAACAAAGATTGGTAGCGACAGGACATTTAGGCCCTTGTTTCGCGGTGGAGGAAGGCCTTAGAACGGGATGGAGATTACGTGGAAAAATAGGTTGTGCAGATAAAACACCATTCTTTCTTGTGTGTAGTTCTCATTATGTTCAATAAAGAATTGTCGAAGAGAAAAAAATTCGGTGCATTACTTTCTGGACAACCCTCGTATGTTTCTTTGTGTAAACTGTACTTGCATCAAAAGTGACTGCTTTGGTTACATAAGAGCGCAGAAGTTACGCGAACAACTAATTTTTATTGGTTGTTGCTGTTGTGGTCTTCAGTCCAGAGACTGGTTTGATGCAGCTCTCCATGCTACTCTATCCTGTGCAAGCTTCTTAATCCCCAAGTAACTTCTGCAACCTACATCCTTCTGAATCTGTTTAGTGTATTCATCTCTTGGTCTTCCTCTACGATTTTTACCCTCCACACTGCCCTCCAATGCTAAATTTGTGATCCCCTGATGCCTCAGAACATGTCCTACCAACCGATCCCTTCTTCTAGTCAAGTTGTGCCACAAACTCCTCTTGTCCACAATTCTATTCAATACCTCCCCATTAGTTATGTGATCTACCCATCTTATGTTCAGCATTCTTCTGTAGCACCATGTTTCGAAAGCTTCTATTCTCTCCTTGTCCAAACTATTTGTCGTCCACGTTTCACTTCCATATATGCCTACACTCCATACAAGTACTTCCAGAAACGATTTCCTGACACTTAAACCTATACTCGGTGTTAACAGATTTCTCTTCTTCAGAAACGCTTTCCTTGCCATTGCCAGTCTACATTTAAATCCTCTTTACGTCGACCATCATCAGTTATTTTGCTCCCCAAATAGCAAAACTCCTTTACTACTTTTAAGTGTCTCATTTGCTAATCTAATTTCCCCAGCATCACCCGACTTAATTCGACTACATTCCATTATCCTCGTTTCGCTTTTGTTGATGTTTCATTGCTTATAAATACTTTCAGAAACGACTTCCTGATACTTAAATCTATACTCGATGTTAACAAACTTCTCTTCTTCAGAAACGCTTTCCTTGCCATTGCCAGTCCACATTTTATATCCTCTCTACTTCGACCATCATCAGTTACTTTGCTCCCCAAAAAGCAAAACTCCTTTGCGGCTTTAAGTGTCTCATTTCCTAATCTAATTCCCTCAGCATCACCCGACTTAATTCGACTACATTCCATTAACCTCGTTTTGCTTTTGTTGATATTTTATTGCATGTAAAGCGCACTTTATGTTCTGTAAACGCTCAGTGATGTGCGGACCTATTTATGTGAAAAAAAGCTAAAGAAACAAACAAAAAAAAAGGAAAATCGTCGGGTCGTACCAGTTTCTCTCTCAAGCATTCGTTTACGTTTCTTCCCCTGTCAGTGCTACCAATACTACTTGTTACTACTGAACCGTAGCTTTGGTAGAGCGCAACTCTAGTTCTAGCTGACAACCGTGGCGACTTCAGCGGACTATTCTAGCCAGTAACGGTGGCTGCCGACAGCGCCAAGTCACCTAGGTGCCTTTTACTTTTATACCACCCGCCGTTCGAGAGAACGGACGCAGAGCTCCTGCTGAGTTTGCGTGGCCGCGTTGGGTCGAAAGAGAGCAACAGGTGTGCAGGCACGGCGAGGGTGGAGCGCCAGAGGGGTGAGGTGGGGGGGGTGGGGACTGTGTTGTCCCCCCGCTGCCCGGTGGCTGCCGCGGCCCAGCCTCTCCCCGGCACCAAGGCCAGAGTAGCTAGCGCCGCGTGGCGCGTGTCCGTTTCTTATCTCGCGGTCTGCGGCTGCGGTGAGCTGAGGTGAGGCGAGGTGATTGTGGTTTATATAAGTCGCGCCGCTCACCGCCAGCCCCGGCACTGCCCTGGCAGCGCGCACGACAATACTTTCGATAAGTCTCGCCCAAAAGCGAGCGCAGCGGGTTAAGGCTACGCCTCTCCCTCACTCCGTCTCTCTCTCTTTCTGTGTCTGCCCACTGCCGGATCTGGGTCCTGCGTTCGCCCTGCCTTACGACATCACACTGTCGCCGCGACATCTGTTCAAAATGGTTCAAATGGCTCTGAACACTATGGGACTTAACATGTGAGGTCATCAGTCCCCTAGAACTTAGAACTACTTAAACCTAACTAACCTAAGGACATCACACACATCCACGCCCGAGGCAGGATTCGAACCTGCGACCGTAGCAGTCGCTGCGACATCTGTCAACAAGAAGTCACCAGCAGGACCGCCACTGTGCAGGTGCCATGACAAGCAGGAACGATTATGTAACTTCTACTAACGCACTCATTATTTCTGTCCTGTTCATCACAGTCAAAGAACATCCCATAGAGATCCCATAGAAATCTACTCTGTAGGAATCAGCATGGGTTTCGAAAAGGATCGTGTGAAACCCAGCTCGAAGCTATTCGTCCACGAGACTGAGAGGACCATAGACACGGGTTCCCAATGACTTCCGCAAGGCTCTTGATACAGTTCCCCACGGTCGTTTAACGAACAAATAGAGAGCATATGGACTATTAGGCTAATTGTGTGATTGCATTGAAGAGTTTCTAGATAACAGAATGCAGCATGTCTTTCTCAATGGAGAGAAGTCTTCCGAAGTAAGAGTGATTTCAGGTGTGCCTCAGGGGAGTGTTGTAGGACCGTTGCTATTCACAATATCATAAATGACCTTGTGGATAACATCAGAAGTTCACTGAGACTTTTTGCGGATGATGCTATTCGTCCACGAGACTCAGAGGACCATAGACACGGGTTCCCAGGTAGATGCCGTGTTTCTTCACTTCCGCAATGCTTTTGATACAGTTCCCCACAGTCTTTTAATGAACAAAGAGAGAGCATATGGACTTACAGGCCAATTGTGTGATTCGGTTGAAGAGTTCCTAGATAACAGAACGCAGAATTTCATTCTCAGTGGAGAGAAGTCTTCCGAAGTAAGAGTGGTTTCAGGTGTACCGCAAAGGAGTGTCGTAGGACCGTTGCTATTCACAATATACATAAATGACCTTGTGGATAAAATCGGAAGTTCACTGAGGTTTTTTGCGGATGATACTGTAGTATATCGAGACTTTGTAACGATGGAAAATTGTACTGAAATGCAGGAGGATCTGCAACGAATTGACACATGGTGCAGGGAATGGCAATTGAATCTCAATGTAGACAAGTGTAATGTACTTCGAATACATAGAAAGAAAAATCCCTTGTACTTTAGCTACAATGTAGCAGGTCAGCAACTGGAAGAGGTTAATTCCATAAATTATCTGGGATTAGGCATTAGGAGTGATTTAAAATGCAATGACCATATAAAATAAATCATCGGTAAAGCAGATGCCACACTGAGATTCATTGGAAGAATCCTAAGGAAATGCAATCCGAAAACAAAGGAAGTAGGTTACAGTACGCTTGTTCGCCCACTGCTTGAATACTGCTCAGCAGTGTCGGATCCGTACCAGATAGAATTGATAGAAGAGATAGAGAAGATCCAACGGAGAGCAGAGCGGTTCGTTAAAGGATCATTTAGTAATCGCGAAAGCGTTACGGAGATGATAAACTCCAGTGGAAGACTCTGCAAGAGAGACGCTCAGTAGCTCGGGACGGGCTTTTGTTGAAGTGTCGACAACATACCTTCACCGAGGAATCAAGCAGTATGTTGCCCCCTCCTACGTATATCTCGCGAAGAGACCATGAGGATAAATTCAGAGAGATTAGAGCCCACACAGAGGCATGCCGACAATCTATTTTTCCACCAACAATACGAGTCTGGAATAGAAGGGAGAACCGATAGAGGTACTCAAAGTACCCTCCGCCACACACCTTCAGGTGGCTTCCGGAGTATGGATGTGGATGTAGATGTAGATGTAGTGATGAATGGCAGCTAGCTCTAAATTTGGAAAAATGTAAGTTTGTGGAGGTGAGTAGGAAAAAGAAATCCATAATGTTCGGGTACAGATATTCATGTAGATTAAATATCTAGGCCTAATGTTGCAAAGCACTATGAAATAGAATGAGCGTGTAAGGATAGTAATAGGGAAGACTTCGCTTTATAGGGATAATTTTAGGAAACTGTGCGTCATCCGTACAGGAGACCGCATATAGGAAGCTAGTGTGCCCCACTGTTCGAATGTTTGGGAGCCGCACCAGGTCGGATTAAAGGAAGACATCGAAACGATTCAGAGGCGGGCTGCTACATTGGTTCCGGTAGTTTCGAACAACCCGCAAGTATTACGGAGACGCTTCATGTCTCGCAGGAGGTGTTCCATACGTTGGCCGTAAGCGCATTACTCGCTCGGGAAGAAGTCGGCATGGATCCTTTAGTATTGAATAGCGATGAAATTTCTGTGTTAAATCGTCAATGTGAGGGTGCGAGGGTTACCGTTAACTGGCAGTGGTGCATCAGAAAAAATCTACATGGCTCCCAGGAGGTATTACATACGTTGACCGTAGGCGCGTTACTCGCTCGGGGAGAAGTCGGCATAGATACTTTAGTAGTGAATAGCGATGCAACTTCTGTGTTAAATCGTCAATGTGAGGATGCGATGTTCTTTTCGAGGAGCACTGTTGAGAAAACTTAGAGAACCACCATTTGAGGCTAACTGCAGAACGGTTCGACTGCAGCCAATGTACATTTGACATACAGTCCACGAAGACAAGATTTGAGAGATGAGGGATCGTATGGAAGCATATAGACGGTCGTTTTTCCCTTGCTCTGTTTGAGAGTGGAACAGGGAAGGAAATCACTTGTATTGCTGCGGGGTACAGTCCGCCACGCACCATACGGTAGCATGCGGAGGGTGTATGTTGATGTAGGTGTAGAAAGAACGTAACTTTTGAGTGCATAGAAAATAAAAATTTATTGATGAAATTAAATAATTTACATAATTACAGCATACGCTGTCAGAGGTTATGAATGAAATATGATATTTACTCAGATGAGTTCCACGATTCTGAGTATGAAGAGTTACGTATGTCGTGAGCCCTTTTTTTTCACAAGAGGCAACTCTGCGGACTTCATTGGCAACCTACAGTCATTGAAACCGAACAGTTCTGATTTATTAGTCAGCTTCGATGTGGTGTTCTTATTCACGAAGGTTACGCTTTCAGAATCCTTATTACTTATTGCAAGAAGTTTTGATAAAGAGATTTCAACTTTGTTCAGACATGTAATGACCTCGACATATTTTTTATTTCATAACGAATCTTTGAACTGACTGATGGTGTTGCCAGGGGTAGTCCCTTGTCGCCCTTGGTCACCAGTTTATTTATGGACAACTTCGAGAAAAGGGTGCTGGACTCTTTTATCTTAAGGTCCACAGTATTTTGGAGCTATGTTGATAACACGTCTGTAGTATGACCCTACGACGAAGATAAATTAAAAGACTTTTTAAATCGTCTGAATTCCTTCCACGCACAAATCTAGTTTACAACGGAAATTGTCTTTCATTTCTGGTTGTTATGGTTTGGCGCAATGATGATGGCACTTTGGGGCACAAGTATATTGGAAACCGACGCAACACAGATTTGCATTTACGTGTAAATATCTGACACCATCCTTCGGAGACGATGAGTGTTCTCAGAACTTTAGGTCACAGAGCTCACATTATTGCTGACGAGAGAAATATTTAGCATAAGCTCCTACACTTAAAGAGCGTTTCTGAAGCCAACCGGTATTCTCCGCAGCAGATACTTAAGATGCTACGAATGAAACCAAATGTAGCCATAAGCAATGCAGAAGAAGATACAGAAAGATTTAAATCCATGGCTTTCTTGTCATATGTGGGAAGTCTATTGTCAAAAATAGGGCAAATACTCAGCAAGCAGGAAATAAAACTGATTTTTCGCTCACCACCGAAGACAGCAACTCTCTTGGGTTCCGTAAACGTGGTATGTTACGCCGCAAGGCTGGAATATACAAGTACCTTGTGGATGTGGCCCTTTATACATTGGGCAGACGATTCGAACAGTTCATGAAAGATGGGCGGAACACAGCAAGTACACCGCTTCTTACGGCCAAATAGATCGGCTATGGGAGAACAGTATATCGGTAGTGGTCACTCTATATTGTACGAAAACGTCGAAATTTTAGCGTCTATATCACCTTTCTGGAACTCGATGGTGAAACAGGTAACTGAAATTCGCTTGGCTACGAATTTAATTAATGCAGAAGCGGCTTCAGCCTGGATACGTCATGGAATCTGGTGGTTTCTGTAGTAAACATACAAAGACGTCGCGACAGTGCATCTCAGAGCGATACATCGATATCCCAGCGTGGATCGACTACGCAGCCACAGATATAATTCATACACTTTGTACTTCTTTGCCGCCGATCAACGTCTGTGGCGCTTGTGTATCTATGGCCGCATGCGCTCGATACACGAACTCGAATGAAAGGAGCGATTGTTGGAGTGTCAGTCTTTCGGTTGATTCTGAAGATGGTTGAGCGATATACAGCTGAAACATTAGAAGAAGATGAATTTATACTGCTGCGCACGCGAAATTTAATGGAGAAGTCACGTGGCGTCAGATTACAATATACTGGTGGCCGATTCACGTTGTGAAAAATCACCCGTTCGAGGAATCTTTCTCATAACATGTGCATTGTTACAATCGTGTAACTTGTTGAAACCAAACCGGAAAAATTTCCGTGATGAACCGCGACCACACCGACCAGCAATGATCTCAGAAGATTTGTTCAAAACCATGGACGAAAAGGTTGCGAAGAGCGGTGATTCACAATCTCAACTTAAGCACTGGAATTTCCGAATGTGGGTAGAACAACTTGTTAAAAAATTGTCTCTGAAAAATTACAATTTCGCGAACTGTGTGCACGTTGGGTTACTAGGTAGCTAACTTAGGCACGCAAAATGGAAATAATGGCTTGTGGTCTTGAATTTTTGGATTGATGTCATACGGAAGATGATCAGCGTTTAGAGAACATTGTCAGAGGGAAAAGACATGGGTTGCAGTCGGTGGAACGGCGTCACTCGAAGTCTAGGCCAAGCAGACTGCCTCATCACGCTAGATTATGACAACAGGGTTTTGGGGTAAACAATGGGTCTTGTTAATAGAGTCTATGCAGAAAGGGACGACAGTAAATGCAGCCACTTACTGCATTAGCCTGAATAAACTTCTGCGTGCAATACAAAATAAGCGACGTGTCCTTCTGACGTTTCGAGTTTCATTGCTGCATGACAATGCCAGATCCCATGCTGCCACTCACACCCAGAATCTGATCTGATCTTTCTGATGGGAACAGACTGTCCGCCCACCGAATGGTGCAGACTTGATACCGAGTGATTTTCAATTGTTCCGCCACCTAAATGAGTTTCTAGGCGGCAAGCGTTTCGCAACACATGACGATGTGAAAGAAGCAGTTAAAGACTCGTTATCCTCACAGGGGGCCGACGTTTATGACTCAGAGAAACAAAAGGTCACAGAACCTAGTGACAAATGTTTAAACAAATATGACGACTACGTAAAAATACAGGAACATATGGGGAATTAAATAAAAACAGTTATCTGAAAAAATCTGTGATGGTTTATGATTTAGCGCTTTCTCAACTTCCCTTACGTCTTCTTCTCGACTGTTTCTTGGCCTGACCAGGGGCCCATCCGTTTTGATGTAGACGACGAAAGTGTGCTTAGAGAATCGGTTCTCTGGCATACGGGTTACATGACCTGTCCATAGGAGTCGTTTGTTCTTTTGATTTGGTAAAACGTTGTGCTGATTCATGATCTCGTAAATTTCATCATTCTCTCTTGTTCTCCATCTCTCACTCTGCGCTTGTTTTGTCTCATAGCCTTTATTTAAAATTTCAGAAACTTTCGCATCACCCTTTTTCTACTGACTAGCTTTCTGAATGATAGAGGAGCATGGAGGGCATAACATGATTGTACATCTTCAATTTCTGAGAATGTGACATAGCTTTAGACTTGGACGTATCTCGGAGATCACATAGACACTTGGAGCCAGCAGAAAGTCTTTCACGGGCATCATTTCCCAGATACTTTAACGCGAGAAAATATGTATCCAAATACGCTTCAAACAATACTTAGACGGCAGTAAAAACCGCCTTCTTAATTTACCCTTTTTATCCTATTTGCTTTGTCAGTCGAAGTAATATCGAAAATAGATATGACTTTTCACCGCTGAAACAGTTTTCTTTGAAAACGTTTTACTATTCGCTTTCTGGTTTATACGTAGCGTACACTTTTTCTTTCTCCAGACAGTGTAGCACATAATTACCTTTTTTATTTCAGATATTACATTTCTTTTGTGGGGAAACACTAGCAGCAAAAATACCAGGCACTCGTAAAACTTTGTCAGAGCAACTAACAAAACATTAAGAATCTAAAGGAGAATAAAATTTATGACTTCGAAAGTATCTAATGAAAAATGTTTGACGATGGGAAATTCTGGAAACTAATAAAATGAAAGTATTTAATTTGGAAATTTCTAACGAAAGAAACTCTGAACATTGACAGTATTAAATGAAACTAACCCCGTTACGGAATGCTCACTCGCAGTGGCTATACAGTAAGTGTCGAGAATGTGTTGACGTCTAATTTATTTTACTGCACGCAACAAGAAAATCTCCTTCAAAATGAGTTCTGCAGTTTGGCCGGGATAATGTCTTATCTGCTACGGACACGCGGTTATCTTCTGTATCAGTGTAGTTGCCAATCACAATGCTATTGCGACATAATAAGATGAAAGAGAAAACTGCAGTCATGGACTGTGTGGCTGATCCCGGCGGAGGTTCGAGTCCTCCCTCGGGCATGGGTGTGTGTGTGTGTGTTTGTCCTTAGGATAGTTTAGGTTAAGTAGTGTGTAAGCTTAGGGACTGATGACCTTAGCAGTTAAGTCCCATAAGATTTCACACACATTTTTTTGAAAGAGAAAAACGCTGCACTGCGTGCTATAATTCACCACTTGTCAAGGAAAAGAAAAAAAAAAAAACACCACATCCACCCGTCGTTCTTTTCGTTTGCTAACAATCCTCTTAGTACTCATTGAATTCAAAATCTATTCAAAAAGTATGTCATTCCAGAAAAAGGAGATGACGGTTATAAATGAAAAATCAAAATAAATCAGAACTTATCAAATTTTATCCAAATTGCAAATCTAACATTTTAACTATTTTTAACAAAATTACTCATTCCTTTTCACCGTATCACAGACACTAAGCATTACTGAAGTATAAAATTGCTATCAGTTTCACTTTCAATTATTATAGCGGAATCTGTTTTTTACTTACAGAAATGGGTGGTACTTCCTAACACCTTGGACATATGACTGATAAATCGTCTCCTTTATCTAATACTCGAAATCACTGAACAATGAAATGTAAGAAACTACCATAGTTGCTGAATGCGCAACACAAAGCAATGCGACAAATAGCTTTTGGTTGCTGACTCGTTTCTGCATCAAAATGAAATTCAAAAAATCTTCCCTCCGATAATATGCATTTCATAGCTGTTCACCACTTCTCGGAATTTCTCGTCTTCAAAGGGGAGCTATTTGTTCTTACCCGGAGCCCTTCAGCTAAACCAGCCGATCAGCGTCACATCTCGCCCAGGATTCAACGACGACTCGTTCTCCCCACTACTAAAATGGCTCTGAGCACTATGGGACTTAACTTCTGAGGTCATCAGTCCCGTAGAACTTAGAATTACTTGAACCTAACTAACCTAAGGAGATCACACACATCCATGCCCGAGGCAGGATTCGAACCTGCGACCGTAGCGGTCGCGCGGTTCCAGACTGAAGCACCTAGAACCGCTCGACCACTACTACTGTTCTGCTTACCATGCACCTTTTCCCCCCTGTGGTACTCAAAAACAATGTGTCCTTTCATGTGGCCAAGGTTTAAAAATGTACCTGTGGAATATAAAGCCTCTGCAATCCATCTGTTAGACAAATGACTGAAAAATTCGTGCTATCGAAAATTATGTCTCAGTAATATGTAAGAAACTATCAGCCTCGATTGCGGTAATGAAACCAGCCTTTACCTAGGTTTCAGCCCAAATAATTGAGCCTTCTTCAGAAGATATACCTGAATTTATAATTTGTCTAAGAGGACGTGGTCTAGAAATAAATCTAAAACAGCCTGAATAGGCGTAGTCACATTTTTAAAATGTGATTCAGGTATATCTTCTGAAGAAGGCTCAATTATTTGGGCTGAAACCTAGGTAAAGTTTGGTTTCATTATCGCAATCGAGGCTGATAGTTTCTTACATATTAGATTATCACGATTGCTGACTGTGCTGGGATGTTGAAAGTACAAAAACATGTCTCAGTAAATTGGCACATTACAGTAAACCGATACATTAAAAATACAATCGGGAAACTATTTTTTTATGAATAGAATTTCTTCATGATATATGTTGCAGACAATGTGTTTCTCTAAGATTCTTCTATAGCACAAGTGAAACGGATCTATGAAATATTCTTATATCATACAAAGTAGGTGGCTTTCTCCTTACATACACCTTTCAATTGCCATGGCACTGTGATCGGCGAGAATTGGTTACATGTTCGCATATGATGCCAAAGCCCTCTACTTCTGGGCATGCGCAGTCTGGTGGTTACTCCAGGATTTGGAGTTCTGCCCTCAGGACAGACACGTGATCACTGACGTCACTGTCCCACTGACAACGTGGTTGGAGCTTGATCTAAACGCAAGCACCTGATGCGCATCCACAACGAGTAGCCGATTTTGAGCAGGTAGTCGTTCGTATAAACCGGGCTTAATAGTTCACGCAGTGGACGATTAGCTATAAATAGAGACCAAAACGCTGCAAGGTCATCGTAAGAGATAGTGATCAGCCCAGCGTGAACACCGAACGAAAATAAGCCATAACACAAGCGATAGTCGAGCACTGTATCCAGTGGCATGGCCCGAAGGTCTTAAAGAGACAACAGGCGATTGGCAGGACGTGACTGAGCACGCGTGTTTAAGCGCAGATCTCCGCCAGGGGCGCACCTATTCTACTCTACGCTTGTATCGACTGAGCAGATGCTAGCAATTGTTTCACAAGCCAACCGTATTACAGCCGGCCGCTGTGGCCGAGCGGTTCTAGGCGCATCAGTCCGTAACCGCGCTGCTGCTACGGTCGCAGATTCGAATCCTGCGTCGGGCATGGATGTCTGTGATGTCCCTAGATTAGTTAGATTTAAGTAATTCTAAGTTCTAGGGGACTGATGACCTCAGATGTTAAGTCCCATGATGCTTAGAGTCATTTGCACCATTTTGAACCGTCGTACCTCAGACTCAATATCGAATCTTCAGCGACATAGGGAATCAGAATCACTACTAGTTTCAAGACTCAGAGTTTCGGATCTGAATATCGAAATCGTCAGCTGATTAACAAATAACACATTGAAACGTTCTAACAGATTAAAACTGCTTTCGAGACTAGAACCCCTGTCTTTCGTATACAATAGGTCTACTGGCTGAGCTATCCAAGCACGAGTCCCGACTCGCCCACGCAGCTCTACTTCAGCCAGTACCTCGTCCCCTGCCTTCCAAATGGTTCAAATGGCTCTGAGCACTATGCGACTTAACTTCTGAGGTCATCAGTCGCCTAGAACTTAGAACTACTTAAACCTAACTAACCTAAGGACATCACACACATCCATGCCCGAGGCAGGATTCGAACATGCGACCGTAGCCGTCGCTCGGTTCCAGACTGTAGCGCCTAGAACCGCACGGCCACCCCAGCCGGCCCTGCCCTCGAAACTTCACAGAAGTTCTCCTATATACGTTGCGGAACTGACACTCCTGGAACACAGGATACCGCGGAGACACAGCCACAGCCTGGAAGACTGTTTCCAGATTTTTGGAGCCCTGGAAATTATCCCCCACGAGATGAATTTTACGAAGCACTGAAGGACGAAGCTGAAACAAGGCCCCAGGAGTAGACGACACTCCCATGGAACTACTGATATACTTGGGAGGCTGCCAAGACAAAACTATTGCACCTCATATACAGGGTGTTTCAAAAATGACCGGTATATTTGAAACGGCAATAAAAACTAAACGAGCAGCGATAGAAATACACCGTTTGTTGCGATATGCTTGGGACAACAGTACATTTTCAGGCAGACAAACTTTCGAAATTACAGTAGTTACAATTTTCAACAACAGATGGCGCTGCGGTCTGGGAAATTCTATAGTACAATATTTTCCACATATCCACCATGCGTAGCAATAATATGGCATAGTCTCTGAGTGAAATTACCCGAAACCTTTGACAACGTGTCTGGCGGAATGGCTTCACATGCAGATGAGATGTACTGCTTCAGCTGTTCAATTGTTTCTGGATTCTGGCGGTACACCTGGTCTTTCAAGTGTCCCCACAGAAAGAAGTCACAGGGGTTCATGTCTGGCGAATAGGGAGGCCAATCCACGCCGCCTCCTGTATGTTTCGGATAGCCCAAAGCAATCACACGATCATCGAAATATTCATTCAGGAAATTATAGACGTCGGCCGTGCGATGTGGCCGGGCACCATCTTGCATAAACCACGAGATGTTCGCAGTGTCGTCTAAGGCAGTTTGTACCGCCACAAATTCACGAAGAATGTCCAGATAGCGTGATGCAGTAATCGTTGAAAAATGGGCCAATGATTCCTTTGGAAGAAATGGCGGCCCAGACCAGTACTTTTTGAGGATGCAGGGACGATGGGACTGCAAGATGGGGCTTTTCGGTTCCCCATATGCGCCAGTTCTGTTTATTGACGAAGCCGTTCAGGTAAAAATAAGCTTCGTCAGTAAACCAAATGCTGCCCACATGCATATCGCCGTCATCAATCCTGTGCACTATATCGTTAGCGAATGTCTCTCGTGCAGCAATGGTAGCGGCGCTGAGGGGTTGCCGCATTTGAATTTTGCATGGGTAGAGGTGTAAACTCTGGTGTATGAGACGATACGTGGACGTTGGCGTCATTTGGACCGCAGCTGCAACACGGCGAACGGAAACCCGAGGCCACTGTTGGATCACCTGCTGCACTAGCTGCGCGTTGCCCTCTGTGGTTGCCGTACGCGGTCGCCCTACCTTTCCAGCACGTTCATCCGTCACGTTCCCAGTCCGTTGAAATTTTTCAAACAGATGCTTTATTGTATCGCTTTTCGGTCCTTTGGTTACATTAAACCTCTGTTGAAAACTTCGTCTTGTTGCACCAGCACTGTGTTCTAGGCGGTGGAATTCCAACACCAGAAAAATCCTCTGTTCTAAGGAATAAACCATGTTGTCTACAGCACACTTGCACGTTGTGAACAGCACACGCATACAGCAGAAAGACGACGTACAGAATGGCGCACCCACAGACTGCGTTGTCTTCTATGTCTTTCACATCACTTGCAGCGCCATCTGTTGTTGAAAATTGTAACTACTGTAATTTCGAAAGTTTGTCTGCCTGAAAATGTACTGTTGTCCCAAGCATATTGCAACAAACGGTGTATTTCTATCGCTGCTCGTTTAGTTTTTATTGCCGTTTCAAATATACCGGTCATTTTTGAAACACCCTGTACAAGGTGTATGAGGCAGGGGGAATAGCCTCAGACATCACGTGGAACTTAATAATCCTAATTTCAAAGAAAGCAGTTGCTGATAGGTGTGAATATTGTCGAAGTACCAGTTTAACAAGTCATGGCTGTAAAATAGTGACACGAGTGGTTTACAGAGCAAGAGAAAAAGCGACAGAGGTCGACCTCGGCGGGGGAGATCAGAATGGATTCCGGAGAAATGTAGGAACACTCGAGGCAGTACTGACCCTGTGAGTCATCTTAAAAGATAGCTTAAACAAGGCAAACGTATGTTTATAGCATTTGTAGCTTTAGAGGAAGCTTTTGACAATGTTGACTTGAATACCCTATCTGAAATTCTGAGGGTAGCAGTGATAAAATACAGGGAACGAAATGTTATTTACAACTTCTACAGAAACCAGATGGTGGTTATAAGAGTCGTGCGGCATGAAAGGGAACTGAGAAGGGAGTGAGATAGGGTTGTAGCCTATTCCCAATGTTTTTTGGTGTGTATATTGAGCGATCAGTAAAGTGAACCAAAGAAAAATTAGAAGAAGGAAATAAAGTTCGGGGAAAAGAAAGACTTTTAGGTTTACCGATGACGTTGTAATTCTGTCTGAGACGGCGAAAAGCTTGGAAGAGTAGTTCAACGAAATGGACAGTGTCCTGAAAGGATGATGTAAGACGAACATCAACAAAAGCAGAACAAGGGTAATGGAATGTATTGTGACTTGGCGAGACAGCCAAGCCACTAGCAAAGGAAGCCGAAAGGCACGCGTTTAAACTCACGCAGGCTGGCGTGAGGTCTGGAACAGGTAAGGGAATTTATAGTAGTAAAGAACGTAAGTAACTACTGGAATACTTAACTTTAATTCATAATTGGTGAACATCGGTCTGACGGTAAATGTATCACAAGATAAATAGCAAATGATAATGGCGCCTTGCTAGGTCGTAGCAAATGACGTAGCTGAAGGCTATGCTCACTAGCGTCTCGGCAAATGAGAGCGTATTTGTCTGTGTAGCATCGCTAGCAAAGTCGGCTGTACAACTGGGGCGAGTGCCAGGGAGTCTCTCTAAACCTGCCGTGTGGCGGCGCTCGGTCTGCAATTACTGACAGTGGCGACACGCGGGTCCGACGTATACTAACGGACCGCGGCCGATTTAAAGGCTACCACCTAGCAAGTGTGGTGTCTGGCGGTGACACCACAGAATGAAGTCGAATTAAATCATGCAATGCTCAGGGAATTAAATTACGAAATGAGACACTAAGAGTGGTAGATGAGTTGTACTATTTTCGCGGTAAAATAACTTATGGTTGATGAAGTGGAGAGGATATGGAAAGTAGATTGACAATGGTAACAAAAATATGCCTGACGAAAAGATATTTTTTAACACCGAATACAAATGGAAGTGTCTTTTCTGAAGGTACTTGTCTGAAGCGTAGCCTTGTATGGAAGTGAAATGTGAACGATAAGTAGTACAGACGAGAAGAGAATAGGACTGGAAGGAGATGATATTTGCGGCATAATTTGACTAAGAGAAAGGACAGGTTGATAGGACACATTTTGAGACATCAAAAAAAATGGTTCAAATGGCTCTGAGCACTATGGGACTCAACTGCTGAGGTCATTAGTCCCCTAGAACTTAGAACTACTTAAACCTAACTAACCTAAGGACATCACAAACACCCATGCCCGATGCAGGATTCGAACCTGCGACCGTAGCGGTCTTGCGGTTCCATACTGCAGCGCCTTTAACCGCACGGCCACTTCGGCCGGCTTTTGAGACATCGAGGAATCATCAATTTAGTATTGGATGGCAGTGTGGCAGGGAGGGGGGGGGGGGGGGGGTGTTAGGATGGTTTGTGCCTGCAACTGCTCAATGCTAGCCTCCTGCGACATTCGACAACACAAAATCTTCTATTGAACCTTAAGTTCTATTGTCTTTAATTAAATCAAATGTCTACAAAGGGTCACAACGTTGACAGACATTCCGAGAATAAATAGACCAATTATATTCGGCCGCGAATTGTTTCTATCTACGACGGAAACACTGCCATTTACATAAATCAGTCCACATATGACCTGGACTGCTCGCATACCTTTGTCCACTCTCTTGCTGTATGCGAGAAGTGAGACACACCGGAACCGAATTGGCGTGCAAGGTTAGCAGCCATTGGTCCCGTAGGCCAACTGGTCTGAGAGTGGTCTGTAGGCACTTTGAAAGGATTGTGTGGACGAATTCTGAAGTGCTCTCCCAACTCAGTCTCAGAAAACAAAAGACAAACGGCTAAAATACGAAAGTACCCAAAGAAAACGGTTCACAATTCCCACACTTACGCTTGTTGAGACAAGAAGGGCATACGTGCAGAGAATTAAAAGTAATAGTAATTGTTGTTATTATTATTTATGGAATTCCTGCATTGCACTGGCAAAACTATCCTCAACTGTATTTAATGTCGTTATATTTTAATGATTGTTGTTGCCAAATTGTAGATCGGTGTTGTCCATCGATAGGTGACAGGACGAAGAGTAAAAAAGAAGTAGAAGGTGTTATCTGTAAGGGAACAGGATATGTGGGAAGAATATGACTCGTATATTAAAATGCACTAGTAGAAGAAAATGATTGTCATTTCCTATTAAATTTAATCACACAGAATATTTGTTTCAAGAGAGGTAGGAATCGGATATTACAAAGGTAAAAATACGCCCCACCGTTAACAGTGATGAGTTTATGTAAAATGATTAGTAAGAAAATATCTGTTCATATTATGAGTATACATTTCCTAAATGATATAAAGTCTGCCAGACACATGAACAGAAGTAGAGTCATAAGAAAGGAAGATAGTGGTATAATCCAAAAAAGTTGTACTGCGAATATTTAAATCTTCTAACAAAATACGAAATGGAAACTGGTCTATATACTCATAGAATACGAGTCTTGAAACATCCCCTTACAAAAATTTATGAATTACAGTGCTGATAAACCTCTTACGTTATTTGATTTTCAAACAGCTGGGCAGAAGTGAACGTACTCAGACATTTCTCTCTTTACTTATTCTGATCAACACTAAAGTGACACACAATATTTTTAGCGCAACGCAATCTGACTTTCAATAATGCCTACAAGAGAATGTCCCTGACTAACAATAAGCTATACCTTTCATGAATCACTTACCTCATAAAACTCTTCGTTACTGGAACAACTGCAACACAACCAGCACCAATACTACCAACTAAAGGCACTAACTACTGATAGGCATAGTTAGCAAATGAAAGATTTTGATAGAAAACGAACAATGTATTTACCTTAATAATGTTCAAAAGTCATCATATATATCAGTTCATGATATCCAGTATTTCAAATTTACTCGTTTCTGACGGTCACACGTCCAGATCGTCTGCTCTCAAAACTCTGCAATCTCTCTACCCACATCCACCACTGCTGGCGGCTCACCTCCAACTGCCCAACACTACAATAGCAAATATTCCAACAATGCAAACGAGCCACAGACTTCACACAGCACAGTCGGTGATTTTCACATAGAGCACTACATGGCGTTATCAACATAAAAACCTACACAGCCTACTTACAGTCTCACAGGTAGAAAAAAAAAAAACAGAACCGAACCGTTCGTCGCCAACAGCTCACAAATGTTTTACTGTTATAATTGGTGGAGTAATGGAGAGTTTGTTAAAAGCTATGTGTCCTATGCAGGCCGAATCCAATCACAGGGCACTGTTTGAAGAGTAACTGTAATTATCTTAAAGAGATACGGAAATAGTCCAGCGGTGTGCATCGTTACCAGATATCGCATCGCATGTCGTATTTCGGTCGTTTCACTGTGGCGTTACATACACTTGTGAAGACAGCGGTTTCACACGCAGGATGAATTACTCACGTGCACCGCCTAACAGTTTCTCGGTAACACCGTTCGTAATTCCTCAACGCAACCTTTGCGGTAGTGGATATGCGACCTTCGTGACAGCCGTGTTTGAATCGCGACGCCAGAGGTTAACCGCGAGTGTCGTGCAGTTTTCTTTGCTTGTGCCTCAGTGTAGTTAGCGCGCACTGGCTGATTGCAGGTTTTACCTGAGATGACATGCATGTCTGGCGCGCTGTACCAGCAAGTCAGCGGAGTGCCTCTTTGCTGTGAATGGAACGCACGTACGGCGGGGGAGGAGTTCTCCTCTTCAAATTGTTTCTCATTACGTGGGTCATGACGCGTTAAAGCAGTTAATTTTGATGTACGACAGTCTGCGTTTGTTCTCATGTTTTATTTCGTTTTAGCCGGCCGAAGTGGCCGTGCGGTTAAAGGCGCTGCAGTCTGGAACCGCAAGACCGCTACGGTCGCAGGTTCGAATCCTGCCTCGGGCATGGATGTTTGTGATGTACTTAGGTTAGTTAGGTTTAACTAGTTCTAAATTCTAGGGGACTAATGACCTCAGCAGTTGAGTCCCATAGTGCTAAGAGCCATTTGAACCATTTTATTTTGTTTTGTCGATAGAGTTACTTCTCTAGGTTAAGTCCGGCGGATTTCTTCACCACAGAGTTTTGAGGGCCTCATTTGTTTTAGCGTCTTCCGTCACACTCTGACACAATGAAAACGTGCTCATCGTTGTCCTTCAAGGGAAAAGACGGAGTCTCATCTGTGATTTGCCTGACATGGTTCGACGATTGGGACTAAGTGTTACATCAAATGGACAAAGTACATAAACAAAAAGTGGAAACTAGATGAAAATTTTGTAGCCGTCACGTATGTTAAATTCCAGCTCAAATAGGACGAATTACATTATTAATATAGAGTTACTTCGCTATATATATATATATATATATATATATATATATATATAGAGAGAGAGAGAGAGAGAGAGAGAGAGAGAGAGTATATATCCTCTCCCCGATGTTATTCAATCTGTGTATTGAGCAAGCAGTAAAGGAAACAAAAGAAAAATTCGGAGTAGGTATTAAAATTCATGGAGAAGAAGTAGAAACTTTGAGGTTCGCCGATGACATTGTAATTCTGTCAGAGACAGCAAAGGACTTGGAAGAGCTGTTGAACGGAATGGACAGTGTCTTGAAAGGAGGATATAAGATGAACATCAACAAAAGCAAAACGAGGATAATGGAATGTAGTCAAATTAAATCGGGTGATGCTGAGGGAATTAGATTAGGAAATGAGACACTTAAAGTAGTAAAGGAGATTTGCTATTTAGGGAGTAAAATAACTGATGATGGTCGAAGTAGAGAGGATATAAAATGTAGACTGGCAATGGCAAGGAAATCGTTTCTGAAGAAGAGAAATTTGTTAACATCGAGTATAGATTTAAGTGTCAGGAAGTCGTTTCTGAAAGTATTTGCATGGAGTGTAGCCATGTATGGAAGTGAAACATGGACGATAACTAGTTTGGACAAGAAGAGAATAGAAGCTTTCGAAATGTGGTGGTACAGAAGAATGCTGAAGATAAGGTGGGTAGATCATATAACTAATGAGGAGGTATTGAATAGGATTGGGGAGAAGAGAAGTTTGTGGCACAACTTGACCAGAAGAAGGGATCGGTTGGTAGAGCATGTTTTGAGGCATCAAGGAATCACAAATTTAGCATTGGAGGGCAGCGCGGGGGGTAAAAATCGTAGAGGGAGACCAAGAGATGAATACACTAAGCAGATTCAGAAAGATGTAGGTTGCAGTAGGTACTGGGAGATGAAGAAGCTTGCACAGGATAGAGTAGCATGGAGAGCTGCATCAAACCAGTCTCAGCACTGAAGACCACAACAACAATATATATATATATATATATATATATATATATATATATATATATATATATATATAGAGTACTTCACTACGATTCGATTTTCAAAGGATTAATATTTATTTACTTTGTAGTCTGTGAACATAAAACTAAAACTTGTGACCGCTCAATGTCATTCAATACGATCACGACGACACCCCTCGATCGGCGTTAACACACGTGGTGTCACTCGCCTTCATACATGGCAGTGGACGTTTGAAAATTCGTGAGGCCGGCTCAATGGTCGTCAATTGATTTAAATGTTATTCCCGGTTGACTCTTAATTCGATTACTGCCACGGGGGTGAGGAGAAAGAACACATCCTGGTGGTACCAGCATTATGCGTATTTAGATGTTCGATTAATCTGAGTGGTTTGCAATGTTCCAGCGATTCTATGCGAACTCTATGTTGATGTACCGACAAGGACTATTTTCGGAGATAAACATGCAAGTACGTAATGGATGTTCAGTTTCTCAATATAGTTCGTCGCACTCACACATTATACATCCGCTGTAAGAACAATTTCATGCATTTACATTTTTGGTGTCCCACACTATTGGTTGGCTAAATATTATGACGATACGTTGTATTCAACTTCTACAGATATTGTTTATCATGTAGTCAAGACTACGTAATGAAGCCAAAATCGTGGATGAAATTTCACTAACTAAATATGAAATATGAATCGGGATTGGGGGTGATGACCCTATCCTTCTTTTCAGTATTAGAATGTTCGATATCGTGTTCTGAATAACGCGTGTCACATAATGTCCAAATATCGACACGACGCAGGCTCTCAATTCGGCACTTCAATGTCTATTCTTCGCTCTCGAACGTTCGATGTGATTCTCTTTCACACGCAGGGTTCAATTTAACGGTGTATGCACTGTTTTTAGTATTTTAGGTCACCGTTAGATAATTTCTGGTAGTTAATAAGCGAACTATTTTTATGCTGGCGCGTTGTTTGTATCAATTACCCCCGCAACCGTCCAAGGATAAGATTCTCTTAATGTTCCGCGCACACGTGCTTCACAATTTTATAAAATGCAGAATTACGTAAACTATAGTTTTCCGTTGCGTAGAACTATCGTGGGTTCCACAACGATAGTAGTTTCCCAAGAGTATTTTTCCCAGCTAACACAAAGTTCGAATTATGTTGTCGGAATCATTTTCGCTTCACCCGACAATAAACGTCTTTGATCACTTCGTCACACGTAATGTATTTTAAACGTGCTTGAAGAGTCTTTAAATAATCTCCTTAACGAATTTCGCAGTCGCGTACCCGTTTTTCATCGACTAGCCCGATCGCGATAACTGAAGGTAGAGAGCTCAATAATGTGTTACATGTTCTTTTATATGTATTAAAAAACAAACGCACCCCTATGTCTTTCTGTCCCGCTTGGTCTTTGCTACTTTGCTTTTTTATTACTTTTCATTATATTGCTTCTTACTAATACTGTGCAGTTATTAAAGTTTCGTATTACTTTCCCCTTTTTAATTCTTCCCCGATTTTAATTAAAATGATGCTAATTGGCACCCTTGCCCGCAAAGTACCGTTGTAAACTGTGTAAATAATGTTACATAACAGACTGCGTCTAATCTAATGCAATGTATTTTCCTAGCAGGCAAAATAAATCGGCCGCAGTAAAACTCTGTGGTTCTGCCGTTCTGTTAATAAAGGCTACAGAGTTACGGGCACGACGTTTCAAAGCAGTGTACCACGTTTTTGTATTAGATTGTCACGCTACGTAGTATAGACAGATGTCACGGAGTCTAGGGATAGCGGTATGCACTTACACAGGTGGCGGTAATATCGCTTACGTAAGGTATAAAAGAGTAGTGCATTGGCGGCAGCTGTCATTTGTACTAAGGTGGTTCACATGAGAAGCTCTCCAGCGTTCTTATGGCTACGCGACGGGAATTAAAAGACTTTAAACGAGGAATGGTAGTCGGAGCTAGACGCGTGGGACATTCCAATTCGGAAATCGTTAGGGAATTCGATAACCAAAGGTCCACAGTGTCAAGAAGGTGCTGAGAATTTTTTGGATTTGCCTCTCACCAGGGACGACGCAGTGTTCTACTGTCTTCACTTTAACACCACGTCGTTCTCTTAACGACCGAGAGCAGCGGCGTTTGAGTACAGTCGTCAGTACTAACAGACAAGCAGCACTGCATGACATCAACGCAGAATCAATGTGGGACGTACGACTAACGTATTCGTTAGGACAGAACGGCGGAATTTGGCGTTAATGAGACACGATACAGGGAGGTATCGCATAACCTTTTGTCACCTCAGTGTAAAGCGTTAAAGAGCCGTGACACCAGATGACCGACTCGAGAGTCTGTGCTAACAGGACGACATAGCGTGCGGTCGCTTCATCTGGGTTGATGACCACGTCGGTTGAACTCTATAGACGACTGGAAAACGTTGGCCTGGTCAGATGAGTCACGATTTAAGTGGGTTAGCGCTATTGGTAGGGTTTAAGTGTGGCGCAAACCCTCCAAAATGCTAGTCCAGATTGATGTAAAATTTATGTGGGCATCGGAAAACAATGAACGCTAAAATGATGATTTGGCCCTGTCTGACTATCCCCATGAAGCGGATCTCAGGATCTCTTAATGCTCTTTAACATATAAATTACAACCTAAGCATAAATCAATCATTAAGGCAACTAATACTACTAAATGATAAACGTTGTTTCTTATTATACATTTATTGTAGATTAAACAACAACCACTTATTACAAATGTCTGTATTTCTTTCCCAACTCTGCCCCCTTTTATGGCCACGCGATCTAACATAAATAACGCGAGACGACGGACATCTTCTACGTACCAAACACTAGAAGACACTACTTTCAATGATGATCTATGGCGGTGTGGAACCTCAGTGGAAATAAAACTAGCGTGATCACAGCTGCTTAGCTTTATAGCCCTCTTAAGCTGAAGCAGTCAGTAATATCACCATGTGTACTACGTCCGATGCATCGGAGTGATGGTTCACGTATTCGTCTGCGACGATGGAAGAATTCCAGCCACAAATAAACTCTTTCATACACTAGGACGGCAGAAGACGGTTCTCTGACTAATATACTCTAATACCATCTTCTCCTCTCTGTGTTCTACAGACGAGAGCCGTGATTTCCCAATCACAAGGACAGAGTTCAAATAACGTCTCAATGTAAGTATAAGCAGAAGAGCCGCGCGGGATTAGTCGAGCGGTCTGAGGCGCTGCAGTCATGGACTGTGCGGCTGGTCCCGGCGGAGGTTCGAGTCCTCCTTCGGGCATGGGTGTGTGTGTTTGTCCTTAGGATAATTTAGGTTAAGTAGTGTGTAAGCTTAGGGACTGATGACCTTAGCAGTTAAGTCCCATAGGATTTCACACAGATTTGAACATTTTTTTTAAGCAGAAGAAGTGCTCTCAAACACTGAACGCTACGTACTCAAAACGACTTCCAGTCCGGAGGCGAAGTCCGGAATCGTATAAGTTCGCAACAGTACAGTGCCTAGTCGTTCTAACTAAAAACTCTGTTGAGAGCAAAGACAGCAAGCCTGTCTGTACCAACAAAGCTGATACTGAGCAACTGTCACACACTGGCGCTCAAAACAGAAGACATCTTCTCTCCACCGCAGGTTCCCCAGCATGGCTCGGCTCCCCGCCCTCGTAATTCCGAAAACGAATCATATTCCCGAAACCACGTAATATTCTCCCTCTCTACAGATTCTTCCGAACGCCGACCAACCATATTTTAGTCTTTTGTCGACCAGTGCGGAAAGTTTGTGGGTAAATACCTATACTTGTACAATGGTACGCTTCTGAGTAAAATCCGCTGAGATATCCCAGCCTACGTGATTTCTGAGGTGATGCTTCCTCGTTCCTCTCAGCTGCGTCCAAGATTTTCATAGTCTTCGAAATATAATCCTTCTGCCCGAGCTACAAAACCGGCCAGCCACCGCTGTATTGTGTTTCCGCGCCCTGATGCCCAGACTGTCCGTTTTGGCACTTCCCGTGTCAAGCAGGATCAGCACACCTGTGCTGGCTTTTTTCCACCCAGGGCTTGAGTTCCGCCTGCCGTTTCATCTCCACTGGCGTTCCAACCTCTACTAGTATAGGTGGCAATCATTCACTACGCCGTTTTTATAACAAAGATACTCCGTCATCTTTCATGCAAAAGCGCTAACAATTGTTTACAAGGTGTACGTGACAGTGTCAGTCATCTTTAAAGATTCATATACAGGGTGTTACAAAAAGGTACGGCCAAACTTTCAGGAAACATTCCTCACACACAAATAAAGAAAATATGTTATCTGGACATGTGTCCGGAAACGCTTACTTTCCATGTTAGAGCTCATTTTAATTTCGTCGTCCACCTACGCTCAATGGAGCACGTTATCATGATTTCATACGGGATACTCTACCTGTGCTGCTAGAACATGTGCCTTTACAAGTACGACACAACATGTGGTTCACGCACGATGGAGCTCCTGTACATTTCAGTCGAAGTGTTCGTACGCTTCTCAACAACAGATTCGGTGCCCGATGGATTGGTAGGGGCGGACCAATTCCCTGGCCTCCACGCTCTCCTGACCTCAACCCTCTTGACTTTCATTTATGGGGGCATTTGAAAGCTCTTGTCTACGCAGCCCCAGTACCAAATATAGAGACTCTTCGTGCTCGTATTGTGGACGGCTGTGATACAATACGCCATTCTCCAGGGCTGCATCAGCGCATCAGGGATTCCATGCGACGGAGGGTGGATGCATGTATCCTCGCTAACCGAGGACATTTTGAACATTTCCTGTAACAAGGTGTTTGAAGTCACGCTTGTACGTTCTGTTGCTTTGTGTTTCCATTCCATGAGTAATGTGATTTGAAGAGAAGTAATAAAATGAGCTCTAAGATGGAAAGTAAGCGTCCACATAACATATTTTCTTTCTTTGTGTGTGAGGAATGTTTCCTGAAAGTTTGGCCGTATCTTTTTGTAACACCCTGTATACGATGTACAGCCTATCAAATGATACCTAATTGTAGTTGTAAATAGATGAGTGCTTGTAAGGTGCGAAATTATAGCCACCTTACAACCCCACGAAGCCATGGACCCAAGTTATCAACAAGGCACTGTGCAAGTTGGTGGTGGATGTTTATTGGTGTGGGCTGTGTTTACATGGAATGCACTAGGTTCTCTGGTTCAACTGACATGATCATTGACTGGGAATGGTTATGTTCGGCTACTTGGGGACAATTTGCAGCCATTTCTGGGCGTCATGTTCCCAAAAACGGTGGCATTTTTATCGACGGCAGTGCTCCGTATCACCGGGCCACAATTATTCGGAGTTGGTATAAAGAACGTTTTAGACAATTCGGGAGAATGATCTGGCTATCCAGATCGCCTGACGTGAATCCCATGGAACATTTATGGGACGTTATCGAGAGATGAGTTTGTGCGCAAACTCCGGTACCGGCATCACTTGCGCAAATTCTTTATAGGGTCAATATGGCTCAATATCTTTGCCGGATACATCCAAGTTCTACATCGAGTTGCACCACAACGCCGAGTAAAAGGAGATCTGACACGAAACAGGGAGGTATTCCACAACTTTTGTCACCTCAGTATAAAGCCAATAATTAAATATTTTGGATAATTTGATATCAGTCAACTTTCGGCCTGGAAAGCGTTACTGGCAGGTAACAGCATTGATTCTTAATTCTTAACTGTGAAAGCGATCTACAGATGAGGGGAGGAAAAATCAGTTAACTGTCTGGGGAGTTTTATTGAGGGATGAGGAAGCAGAAGAGGGGATGTGAGGTGGACATAACAGTGATTTCAACATAACAATGACATTAATTAAAGTACAAAGCTGATGTTCATTTCAGAGCAGGAATCCGTGACGATTGCCCCATTGCTCGTCTTCACATATTCTCGCGGTTCCTGCATGATCAACAGGTGAGATACATCTGCAAATCTAACGATTGTCTTCCACTGAGTGTGATACACACTGATGGAAAAAAATTGCAACACCAAAAACTAATTAATGTAGAATAATGAAATTTCGGGAATTTATTTGTTTAGGTATCATTTTTAAGTGATTAATACTGAAAGATCACAAGTTAATGTAGGTGAAAGATAAGTCACGGCTAACGTGAAAAGCTGGCACATTAATAGCTGGCATAATGTTGAATGCAAGGAAGCAAACGTGGATGCGTGTATATGGTTTTGTATACGTGCCGGATGCCAGTTTGTGCCTGGAGCACTTGGTCGGCCGATACAGGGACGGTTAGTGCTGTTTGTGGATGACACTGGAGTTGTCATCTGACGGTGTCTCATGTGTGCTCGACTGGAAGCACACCTGGTGGTCGAGCAGGCCGAGTCAACCACCTTGACACTTTGCTCAGCATGCTGGTTACCATCAGCGGTATGTTGGTAAGCGTTATCCAATTGGAAAACACTCCCTGGAATGCTGTTCATGAATCACAGCACGACAGGTTGCGGGCTTACAAATAAAAATTAATGGTGGCCCTCAACTACGTACCCTCAGACTCCGAGGCGACATATTAAAAGTTTTGGCTGGTTTCGTTGTCTAGGGGCTGAGATACATAGTTGCCGCATTACAAGCGAAACACTGCTGAGTCTGCAGTATACTATACGAATATACACACGAATCGAATGGTCGAAAGTTCCTATCGCTCGGCAATTGCGTATTTTGAATGTAACATACAAATTTATAACCCAAACATTGCTCTTACAAATGGTTCAAATGGCTCTGAGCGCTATGGGACTTAACTTCTGAGGTCATCAGTCCCCCTAGAACTTAGAACTACTTAAACCTAAGTAACCTAAGGACATCACACACATCCATGCGCGAGGCAGGACTCGAACCTGCGACCGTAGCGGTCGCGCAGTTTCAGACTGTAACGCCTAGAACCACTCCGCCACCCTGGCCGGCAGATTGCAGTTAAATGAAGTCTGTAGGTACTATCTTAACGACTTTAAATGATGAGTACGATAGTAGAAGTATCTTTAAGAATGCCATTTATTAGTACAAAACACTTATTGTGGTCCATGGTCCAATTAAATAAAATGTAAGTTGAATAACAGGCAAATAATAGATTCCTACTTCACGTAATAAGTTCTGAACAACAGCATAGCTCACGAGTTATTCACTTCTAAACGCATACTACGTCTTCACTGCAGAATTCATGGAAATCTCCCACGTGCACAGACAGCGGGCACTACGAAATATTTCTATCTCCTACGACCACGAGCAAAGTGCTCAACACTCTCCAAGTATTTCCTGGGACCGTCCATCGCCCCTTCCCATCCAGCATGCCACCATGTCCTGCGTGACCCGATGCTCCTCCCCCACTTCCATCCAGTCTCTCTATTGACTTCAATAATCGCCTACCGTAGTAACGAGCGCTGTGATTGGCTAGAACGCTCCCGCCATGTCTCCAAGTCAACGCACACTCACAAACATATTGAAACACATACGAAATACTGGATTTACATTTAAATAACTTGAAATTAAATGAATATTCGTACGGCTCGACCATAAATACGCTCTAATACACGTTATCAGATACATAAACAAATTAAATAAACATATATCGAAGGAAAAGAAACAAAATTAGGCCAGTAGCCTAAAGTCTCTGTGCTTTCTAAAAAACAGTACATGTTTGACCAATTTCTTCATGAATAGTATATATCGGATATAAACAAACACATAGACGAATAAATATATTTATATGCATGCTGCTACCGTTTTCTCGTGTAAATGTGGGCCTGACGCGACAATACTAATCGACCAATTTGACCTCCAGTAGCTAATGTACTATTCACGTTACATGTACGTAATTCATACCAATTTACGTTTACACTAATAGCTTTCCAAAGACACGTCGATCGACAAAATCTAACGAACCGTTCAGATTTTGGAAATTCGTTGCTGGATGTTACTTGTATAATTTACAGTCGGATACTAAGCTTTAAACTAACACAGATATTGAACATCTGATTATACCATGAGAATTGTCGTACAAATAATGGTAATCTTCATGTGTCCTTTTAAGGTATCATGATTCCTCCGGCTATTATTAATTTCTTCATGAACAGTGTAATGTCTGCCATGATGGTTTCACAAACTGTTCACAGTTTCGTCGCAATAATTAAACTCTTCTTCACTTGCCCTATTATTGCAACTCAATCTGCCTACATTTCATCCAATAACAAAATGTGACCTCATTCGTATTTAGAACATCAGAACGGCCACTTAGGCTTGGGGCTCGGAACATGGGTATTAAGATGACAGCGGGTTTTAGTAAATGAGAAAGTATAGGCGGCTGGAGTGGCAGCAGACAGGATAATTAAGACGCTGTAGTGTGAGAGAGTACTAGACATCAAAAGGTCGATCAAGAGCTTTTACGTGTCCTTACTTTGTTCGATGTGGCTCAATGGACGAGGTGGCAACCGCGACGTCGGATTAGCACTCGACATCCCAGAGTGATGTGAGGTTCCTAGTGTGTTGAGTATATGAGTGGTTCTACATCTACATCTGGATCTACATTATTACTCTGTATTTCACAGTTAACTGCCAAGCAGATGGTTCATCCAAGCTATTTCTTTACAGTTCCGTTCTCGAACAGAGCGCGGGAAATGCAGGCCGTGGTGGCCGAGCGGTTCTAGGCGCTGCGGTCGCAGTTTCGAATCCTCCCTCGGGCATGGATGTGTGCGATGTGCTTAGGTTGGTTAGGTTTAAGTAGTTCTAAGTTCTAGGGGACTGATGACCTCAGATGTTAAGTCCCATACTGTTCAGAGCCATTTGAACCATTTTTGAAACAGCGCGGGAAGAATGAACACTTCAGTCTTTCAATAGGAGCTCTGATTTCACTCATTTTATTATTATCATCGTTCCTTCCCATGCAGGTGGATGCCAACAAAATATTTTCACACTCTGAGGACAGAACTGGTGACTAAAATTCCATGAGAAGGACTTGCCGTAACGAAAATCGCCTTTGCTTTAATGATTTCCACCACAATTCCCGTATCATCTCTCTCCCTTTTTCGTGATAATATAAAACGAGCTGCCGTTCTTTGACCTTTTACGCTGTGCACTATCAACCCTATCTAATGCGGGTGCCACACCGCACAACAGTACTACAGAAGAGGGCGGACAGGCGTAGTGTAAGCAGTCTCTTTGGTAGACCTGTTGCATTTACTAAGTGTTCTACCAATAAATCGCAGTCTTTGCTTTGCTTTCCAAACAACATTATCTTTGTGGTCGTTCCAATTTAAGTTATTCGCAACTGTAATCCGCAAGTATGTAGTTTGGTTCAAATGGCTCTGAGCACTATGGGACTTAACATCTGAGGTCATCAGTCCCCTAGAACTCAGAACTACTTAAACCTAACTAACCTAAGGACATCACACACATCCATGGCCGAGGCAGGATTCGAATCTGCGACCGTAGCAGTCGCGCGGTTCCGGACTGAAGCGCCTAGAACCGCTTGGCCACACCGGCCGGCCCGATTGCTTGTTTATTTAAGAAAGAATCACTAAAACTCAGATTTTTGTTTTGAGCAGTGATTACATAGCGAAACACCACAATACGTACTTGTACATTAATATACAGTTGCATAACGCTTACGTTCTTTCAAAATTTTTCGGAAATGGGATCATAACATCGAACTATTTTGTACGAAAATCAAAGTTTCGTAGAGCGTACCTTGAAGGATCTTTTGTGTTAAAGGGTGTCACATTAAACGCCTTTCAGTCGTCAATTTTAAATCTTACTTTAATGGGCACCCAGTTTCAGCGTTTCACTACGCCATCTTCAGGCCCCTGACCGTCGTGTAGGAATAATCTACCTCACTTTTGATCAAAACACAGGCCAGCAATACTGATATTGGTGGATACTTGATGCAGTGACTACTTCGACCATCACCTGCCGACAGTCGGCAGGCGTAGTAAAACGCTGAAACTGGTTGCACAATAAAATAATGCTGAAAATTGACGGCTGAAGGGCGTTTAATTTGATACCTTCTATCGAAGAGTACCGCAACCACCGCTAAAAAGATGGACGTAGAGAAACTTTTGTGTTAGCGTCATTATTACACGTGATAATTACAGAAATAGGCAGGCTGATGTGTCTGTCGTTGATGTAGTGATGACGTACCTACTAAGTCACCTCCGCAAATTCATTCAGCGACAAAGTTTTCTGTTAGTCAGTTTAACATGTCAATTCCCACTATTCCTTTCTTTCCTGCCAGTTACAAACAAACGGAAAGAAAATGTGCTGTAGAGTCTGCATCTTTGAATTTTCTATTCTGAAATTCAAGCAAAGATTGTTGCTCTACCGTCATGCACGCAGTCGAACTATTTTTATAAGCTCAGTAGGTACTGGGATGGTTTCTATGGGCGGTTCGAATGCTAAGGCTGGAAGGAATATTTCATTTCCGGTAGTTGACAGACACTGCTGGAGCTTACCAGGGACCCCCACTGTGACGTTCGCTTTGATTACTTGGTTTACTACCCGCCTGCTTCTCCTATTGGTAGCAGAGGTTAGGCTCATGAATGAACTTACATTAAAAAAAAAAAAAAAGATGGAAGAGCAGTTGCCCACGAAATGCAAAGGTCCCGAGTTCAAGTCTCGGTCCTGGGCACACGCACACAGTTTTAATCTGACAGGAAGTTTCTAAGTTTCTTACATTGTGTTGGCTATCGTTCTGGTTTTTGCCATCCTGCAAACCTATCTTATTACAGAAATGCTCCCAGATAGCGTCTATCTCTGCTTCAGACAGTTATCTCAAGTCAAAACGCTGAAATCAATTTTGGTCAGGGAAGGGGATTGTTATGCCCCCAAGCAAGAATAGTACGAAGTGTAGGTGTTGACATTATATTATGAAACGCCTTGGCCTCTGAACGCCTTGCTTGACATGTGATAGTCTCTACCTGCCACCATAGCGCGCTGAGTCCTCACAGAAAACCACGAACCCAGAACACGCTATTCCTGCGTGTTCGTCATGAAGTTACGACAGTCACGGAAACTTCTCCCTTGCAGAAAATGCGGGCTTAATCCTACTAGTACCAGTTACACTCTGCAAATTTACATTATCTGCCAAGCGGGTTTTGAAATAAAGTATTCATAACACTGCACCTCCACCGCATGTTTCACTGCGTTACTTTACAGCAGGCACGAGCAACCTCTGTTGACCTGCGGGTCTGATTCACATGCTTACATAAGCTCGCGGGACGGCCCGTCACGTGACGTGGCTGTAACGCTCATAGAGCATGAAGTCGAAACTACAGCGCCAGTGACGTTGATGTTTGTTGAGTAAACGCATGTGTGAATGGAATCCGTTTCCCGACACCTCACGCCAACAAACTGTGTCCCGCAATACGCGTTTTGAGAGTACATTCTACATCTGCTCTGCAATTCACACTTAAGTGCCTGGCAGAGGGTTCATCGAACCATTTTCATACTACTTCTCTACCGTTCCACTCTCGAATGGCGCGTGGGAAAAAGGAACACCTAAATTTTCTACATCTACATCTACATCCATACTCCACAAGCCACCTGACGATGTGTGGCGGAGGGTACTTTGACTACCTCTATCGGTTCTCCCTTCTATTCCAGTCTCGTATTGTTCGTGGAAAGAAAGATTGTCGGCGTGCCTCTGTATGGGCTCCAACCTCTCTGATTTTATCCTCATGGTCTCTTCGCGAGATGTACGTAGGAGGGAGCAATATACTGCTTGACTCCTCGGTGAAGGTATGTTCTCGAAACTTCAATAAAAGCCCGTACCGAGCTACTGAGCGTCTCTCTTGCAGTCTTCAACCGGAGTTTACCTATCATCTCCGTAACGCTTTCGCGATTACTAAATGATCCTGTAACGAAACACGCTGCTCTCCGTTGGATCTTCTCTATCTCTTCTATCAACCCTATCTGGTACGGATCCCACACTGCTGAGCAGTATTCAAGCAGTGGGCGAACAAGCGTACTGTAACCTACTCCTTTGTTTTCTGACTGCATTTCCTTAGGATTCTACGAATGAATCTCAGTCTGGCATCTGCTTTACCGACGATTAATTTTATATGGTCATGCCATTTTAAATCACTCATAATGCCTACTCCAAGATAATTTATGGAGTTAACTGCTTCCAGCTGCTGACCTGCTATACTCTAGCTAAATGATAAAGGATCTTTGTTTCTATGTATTCGCAGCACATTACACTTGTCTACATTGACATTCAGTTGCCATTCCCGGCACCATGCATCAATTCATTGCAGATCCTCCTGCATTTCAGTACAATTTTCCATTGTTACAACCTGTCGATATACTACAGCATCATCCGTAAAAAGCCTCTGTGAACTTCCGACGTTATCCACAAGGTCCTACGACACTCCCCTGCGGCACACCAGAAATCACTCTTACTTTGGAAGACTTCTGTCCATTGAGAATGACATGCTGCGATCTGTTATCTATGAACTCTTCAATCCAATTACACAATTGATCTGATAGTCCATATGCTCTTACATTGTTCATTGAACGACTGTGAGGAACTGTATCAAACGCCTTGCGGAAGTCAAGAAACACGGTTTCTACCTGGGAACCCGTGCCTATGGTCCTCTGAGTCTTATGGACGAATAGCGCGAGCTGGGTTTCACACGATCTTCCATTCGAGCTCTGATTTCTCTTATTTTATTATCATGATCATTTCTCCCTATGTAGGTGGGTGTCAACAAAATATTTACTCATTTGGAAGAGAAAGTTGGTGATTGAAATTTCGTAAATAGATCTCGCTTCAAAGAAAACCGCCTTTGTTTCAGTGACTGCCACCCCAACTCCCGTATCATATCAATGACACTCTCACCCCTATTACCCGATAACACGAAACGAGCTGCCCTTCTTTGCACTTTTTCGATGTCCTCCGTCAATCCTACCTGGTAAGGTTCGCGCACGGCGCAGCAATATTCCAGCAGAGGACGGACAAGTGTAATGTAGGCTGTCTCTTTAGTGGGTTTGTCGCATCTTCTAAGTGTTCTGCCAACAAAGCGCAGTCTTTGTTTCGCCTATGTGGTCTTTCAAATTTAAGTTGCTCGTAATTGTAATTCCTAGGTATTTAGTCGAACTGTCAGCCCTTATATTTGTGCGATTTATATCCTATACCCAAAATTAATCGAATTTCCTTTAGTACCCATGTGGATGACCTCGCACTTTTCTTTGTTTAGTGCCAATTGCCACTTTTCGCACCATACAGAAATTCTCTCTAGATAATTTTGTAATTGGAATTGATGATTTTACTAGACGGTAAATTACAGTGTCATCTGCAAACAATCTAAGGGGGCTGCTCAGATTATTATCTAGATCATTAATATAAATCAGGAACAGCCGAGGGTCAATGACATTACTTTGCGGAATCCAGTCACACAACTTACACGATACTCTATATCAGGGCCGCCCAGAAATTCTGCACGCGTGCGATGCTCTCGCACATGGGCAACTTCCGGGTCACGGCGTGCACGCCGCAGCCGTCAGCGTTCATGTAGTGCATGTTTCTACACACAGATGTCGCTCCTCTGTTACACAAAGTGCGTGATCGCCACCTCGTATGTATATCACGACCTGGGCTGTGTCTGTAAGATCTGTTGCTTCATCGAGCGCAACAGAGAAAGCAACAAAGTGTTTAGCCTTATTTATTAGCTGCCTGTGCACATCGCCGGCCATAGCACTTGTCACTGTTTGTTTGGATAGACTGATTTCTTGAAACCTGCTAGCGTTCGTGGGACACACAAGTTCTGCAGCATCAATCAGACACTCTTTCACAAACTCCCCTTCGGAAAAGGGTTTCCCAGATTGTGCAGTTCTTAATGCGATTTTAAAACTTGCTCGCAGTGAAGGTTTATTGTGGTTGTCATTCTGGAAAATTGAAAACAGTACATTGTACAGAGTACAGTAAAACAGACATAAATGTAACACAACAAACTAAGAGTTCAAGAAGTATCAGTTACTTTGACGTACAGTAAAATCGAGTTGATGTGTCTCGTCCATTTTCTGAAGGACATTTAATTTTGCTGGCCGTTCTTCACTCTTGAGTACACTACACTCGCCTTTGTGATATGTATTGTAGTGTCTTTCAATTGAAAACTTACGCTGGACGCCTATTATTCGGCGGCACAGCAAACACTGTGAGTTTTCACCAACGGCTACAAAAAGGAATTGCAGTTCCCAGTCATTTTTAAACGACTGAGAACATAGATCTCCCGTCCTTTGCTTTTTCACAGTACCTGCCGTTTCTCAGTACTTCTCCGTTAAGGTTACGGTCACCAGGGGTAAACGAGACAGGAATATCGCAGCGAGATTGTATATTGTAATCCCCAAAAGAGATATATATATATATATATATATATATATATATATATATATATATATATATATATTTTTAAAAAGCAGACAAAAAGTCACTTTAGCCTTCCTGAGAGTCAGTCTCCACTCCTTCCAAATTAACGATTTAAGTGTAGACCAGATGTGGCTTGAATTCAAGGAAATAGTATCGACAACAACTGAAAGATTTATACCAAATAGATTAACAAACGACGGAGCTGATGCCCCATGTTACACAAAATGGTTCAGAACATTGTTGCAGAAACAACGTAAAAGCCATGCCAAAAAAAAAAAAAAAAAAAAAAGGAAACTCCAAGACTGCGATCTTTCTCTGGAAACCTGGCAGAAAATCCAAAGAGATTCTGGTCGTATGTAAAGTATGCTAGCGGCAAGACACAGTCAATGCCTTCGCTGCGTGATAGCAATGGAAATACTATCGACGGCAGAGCAGCCAAAGCATAATTACCACAGCCTTCCGAAATTCCTTCACCCAAGAGGAGGAAGTAAATATTCTAGAAATCGAATCAAAAACAGCTGCCAACATGAGTGCCTCCGAGTAGTGAAGGAACTGAAATCACTTAGTATAAGCAAGTCTTCCGGTCCAGACTGTATACCAGTTATGTTCCTTTCAGAATATGCTGATGCAATATCTCCATACCCAACAATCATATAGAACCGTTCGCTCGACGGAAGAACCGTACCAAATGACTGGAAACCTGCACAAGTCACACCAATATTCAAGAAAAGTAGTAGGAGTAATCCATCAAATTACAGTCCCATATCATTAACGTCGATGTACGGCAGGATTTTGGAGCTTATATTGTGTTCGAACAATGTGAATTATCTCGAAGAGGGCGGTCTATTGACACTTAGTCAACACGGATTTAGAAAACATCGTTCTTGTGAAACACAACTACGGATTTCAAATTGGTTCCATATTTC
Source organism: Schistocerca americana (assembly GCF_021461395.2). Taxonomy (NCBI): domain Eukaryota; kingdom Metazoa; phylum Arthropoda; class Insecta; order Orthoptera; family Acrididae; genus Schistocerca; species Schistocerca americana. The sequence continues at coordinate 984,896,988 of NC_060121.1, forward strand.
TAGATTACCAAAAGGCATTTGACACTGTACGAAAAAAGCGGCTTGTAGTGAAATTGCGTGCTAATGGACTATCGTCTCAGTTATGTGACGGGATTCATGATTTCTTGCCAGAGGGGTCACTGTTCGTAGTAACTGACGGAAAGTCATCGAGTGAAACAGAAGTGATTTCTCGCGTTCCCCAAGGTGGTGTTATAGGCCCTCTGCTGATCGTTATTTATATAAATGTTATAGGAGACAACGTGAGCAGCCGTCTTATGTTGTTTGCAGTTGATGTTGTAAAGTCTAGTAAAATCATCAGAAGACCAAAAAAACTGCAAAACGATTTAGAAAACATACCCATATGGTGCGAAAATTGGCGATTGACTCTAAATAATGAAAAGTGTGAGGTCGTACACACGAGTGCCAGAATCAATCTGTTGTATTTCGGTTACACGATAAATCAATCAAATCTAAAGACCGTAAATTTATCTAAATACCAGCAATTACAATTAATAACAACTTCAACTGGAAAGAAAAAAAAAATGGTTCAAATGGCTCTGAGCACTAAGGGAGTTAACATCTGAGGTCATCAGTCCCCTAGAACTTAGAACTACTGAAACCTAACTAACCTAAGAACGTCACACACATCCATGCCCGAGGCAGGATTCGAACCTGCGACCGTAGCGGTCAAGCGGATGCAGACTCACGCGCCTAGAACCGCTCGGCCACACCGGCCAGCAAACAGGGAAGACACTTCGAAAGTAAAATTCTATGTACCGACTTGACAGAAAATCCTAGGAAGTTCTGGTCTGACGTTAAATCAGTAAGTGGCTCGAAACAGCATATCCAGACACTCCGGGATGGTGATGGCATTGAAACAGAGGATGACACGCGTAAAGCTGAAATACTAAACACCTTTTTCCAAAACTGTTTCACAGAGGAAGACCGCACTGCAGTTCCTTCTCTAAATCCACGCACAAACGAAAAGATGGCTGACATCGAAAGAAGTGTCCAAGGAGAAGAAAAGCAACTGGAATAACTCAACAGAGGAAAGTCCACTGGACCTGACGGGATACCAATTCGATTCTACACAGAGTACGCGAAAGAACTTACCCCCCTTCTAACAGCCGTGTACCGCAAGTCTCTAGAGGAACGGAAGGTTCCAAATGATTGGAAAAGAGCACAGGTAGTCCCAGTCTTCAAGAAGGGTCGTCGAGCAGATGCGCAAAACTATAGACATATATCTCTGACGTCGATCTGTTGTAGAATTTTAGAACATGTTTTTTGCTCGAGTATCATGTCGTTTTTGGAAACCCAAAATCTACTCTGTAGGAATCAACATGGATTCCGGAAACAGCGGTCGTGTGAGACTCAACTCGCTTTATTTGTTCATGAGACCCAGAAAATGTTAGATACAGGCTCCCAGGTAGATGCTACTTTCCTTGACTTCCGGAAGGCGTTCGATACAGTTCCGCACTGTCGCCTGATAAACAAAGTAAGAGCCTACGGAATATCAGACCAACTGTGTGGCTGGATTGAAGAGTTTTTAGCGAACAGAACACAGCATGTTGTCATCAATGGAGAGACGTCTACAGACGTTAAAGTAACCTCTGGCGTGTCACAGGGGAGTGTTATGGGACCATTGCTTTTCACAATATATATAAATTACCTAGTAGATAGTGTCGGAAGTTCCATGCGGCTTTTCGCGGATGATGCTGTAGTACACAGAGAAGTTGCAGCATTAGAAAATTGTAGCGAAATGCAGGAAGATCTGCAGCGGATAGACACTTGGTGCAGGGAGTGGCAACTGACCCTTAACATAGACATATGTAATGTATTGCGAATACATAGAAAGAAGGATCCTTTATTGTATGATTATATGATAGCGGAACAAACAATGGTGGCAGTTACTTCTGTAAAATATCTGGTAGTATGCGTACGGAACGATTTGAACTGGCGTGATCATATAAAATTAATTGTTGGTAAGGCGGGTGCCGGATTGAGATTCATTGGGAGAGTCCTTAGAAAATGTAGTCCATCAACAAAGGAGGTGGCTTACAAAACACTCGTTCGACCTATACTTGAGTATTGCTCATTAGTGTGGGATCCGTACCAGATCGGGTTGACGTAGAAGATAGAGAAGATCCAAAGAAGAGCGGCACGTTTCGTCACAGGGTTATTTGGTAACCGTGATAGCGTTACGGAGATGTTTAGCAAACTCGAGTGGCAGACTCTGCAAGAGAGGCGCTCTGCATCGCGGTGTAGCTTGCTCGCCAGGTTTCGAGAGGGTGCGTTTCTGGATGAGGTATCCAATATATTGCTTCCCCCTACTTATACCTCCCGAGGAGATCACGAATGTAAAATTAGAGAGATTAGAGCGCGCACGGAGGCTTTCAGACAGTCGTTCTTCCCGCGAACCATACGCGACTGGAACAGAAAAGGGAGGTAATGACCGTGGCACGTAAAGTGCCCTCCGCCACACACCGTTGGGTGGCTTGCGGAGTATAAATGTAGATGTAGATGTAGAAGAACATACAGGATATTTTGTGGGAGAAGGCAAACTAAACCCTGCGTTCTATTGGCAGAACGCTTACAAAATGTAATAGATCTACTTAAGAGACTGTCTTCAATACACTTGTCCGTCATCTTTTGGAGTACTGCTGCGCGCCGTGGGATCCTTAGCAGATAGGATTAATGGTGTACATCGAGAATGTTCAAAGAAGAGCAGGACGTTTTGTATTATCGCGAAATAGGGGAGAGAGCGTCACTGACACTATACAGGATTTGAGGCGGACGTCGTTAAAACAAAGACGGTTTTCGTTGCAGCGAAATCTTCTCACGAAATTCTGATCACCAACTTTCTCCTCCGAATGCGGAAATATTTTGTTGACGTCGACCTATATAGGGAAAAACAATGATCGTAATAAAATATGGGAAATCAGAGCTCGCGCGGAAAGATATAGGTGTTCGTTTTTTCCGCGCGCTGTTCGAGATTGGAATAATAGAGAATTATTGTGAAGGTGGTTCGATGAACCCTCTGCCAGACACTTAAGCGTGTTTCGCAGAGTATCGATGTAGATGTAGGTGTAGATGTATTCCACAAGCGCCATGGTTACTCTGTGACCGTTTTCCATTATCAGGTCCATCCCACGGTACAATATGGTTCCTCAGTGGTGACGTTATGTACCAAGAAGACAGGGCCCTTGTCCACACAGCACGAAGATAAACTGTCACATGTGCCCTGGCCACCACAGCCGCCAGATCTCAGTATTACAGAGCTTTTGTGGGCTACTTTAAAATCAAGGATGAGTGATCTCTGTCCAGCTTCATTATGGTTGCCTGAACTTTCCACTACTTTGCAGGAGGGACAATGTAAGAGTCCCCTAAAAGCCATACACGACCTAAAACCATCAATTCTTAGACGACTGGAATCTGTTTTGGATGCCAACGGCTTTCCTACACTTCATTAGGTGTTACAATGTATTGTCTTTCCTATGTGCCTGCCGAAGTGGCCGTGCGGTTAAAGGCGCTGCAGTCTGGAACCGCAAGACCGCTACGGTCGCAGGTTCGAATCCTGCCTCGGGCATGGATGTTTGTGATGTCCTTAGGTTAGTTAGGTTTAAGTAGTTCTAAGTTCTAGGGGACTGATGACCTCAGCAGTTGAGTCCCATAGTGCTCAGAGCCATTTGAACCATTTTTTTTCTTTACTATGTCTCCGTATTTTTGTCCAGCACCAGTGTTCTACTCATAAGGTACAACATTCTGCGTTTTGTCATGTCCACAATTCTCCATTTCTGTACACTGAAGGAACGTTGCCACTTTTAAGTCTTTTCATTATCTGAATGGGTATATGAATAACTGTTTGAAATGGTACTTCATTACCGTCAACTACATCAGTTACAAGAATCTGTGTTCGCTGTTGTATACCAAGTCATTAATATGTACACTGTGTGATCAAAAGTATCCGGACACCCCCAAAAAATTCCTTTCTCATATTAGATGCATTGTGCTGCCACCTACTGCCAGGTACCCCATATCAGCGACCTCAGTAGTCATTAGACATCGTGAGAGAGCGGAATGGGGCGCTCCGCGGAGCTCACGGGCTTCGAACCTGGTCAGGTGATTAGATGTCACTTGTGTCATACGTCTCTACGCGAGATTTCCACACTCCTAAACATCCCTAGGTCCACTGTTTCCGATATGATAGTGAAGTGAAAATGTGAAGGGACACGTACAGCACAAAAGCGTACAGGCCGACCTCGTCTGTTGACTGACAGAGACCGCCGACTGTTGAAGAGGGTTGTATTGTGTAATAGGCAGATATCTATCCAGACCATCACACAGTAATTCCAAACTCCGTCAGGATCCACTGCAAGTACTATGTCAGTTAGGCGGGAGGTGAGTAAATTTGGATTTCATGGTCGAACGGCTGCTCATAAGCCGCAAATCACTCCGGTAAATGCCAAACGATGCTTCGCTTGGTGTAAGGAACGCAAACGTTGGACGATTGAAGAGTGTTAAAACGCTGTGTAGAGTGACGAATGACGGCACACAACGTGGCGATCCGATTGCAGGGTGTGGGTATGGCGAACGCCCAGTGAATCTCATCAGGCACCGTGTGTAGCTCAAACAGTAAAATTCGGAGGCGGTGGTGTTACGGTGTGGTCGTGCTTTTCATCGAGGGGGCTTGCACGTCTTGTTGTTTTGCGTGGCACTGTCACAGCACAGGCCTTCATTGATGTTTTAAGCACCTTCTTGCTTCCCTCTGTTGAAGATCAATTCGGGGATGGCGAGTACATCTTTCAACACGATCTGGCACCTGTTTATAATGCACGGCCTCTGGTGGAGTGGTTACACCACAATAATCTCCGTGTAATGGACTGGTCTGCACAGAGTCCTGACCTGAATCCTATAGAACACCTTCGGGCTGTTTTGGAACGTCGACTTCGTGCCAGGCCTCACCGACCGACATCGATACCTCTCCTCAGTGCAGCACTTCCAGAAGAATGGGTTGCCATTCCCCAAAAAACCTTCCAACATCTGATTGAATGTATGCCTGTGAGAGTGGAAGCTGTGATTAAGGCTAAGGGTGAGCCAGCACGACACTGAATTCCAGCTTTACCGATGGAGGGCGCCACGAACTTGTAAGTGATTTTCAGCCTGGTGTCCGGATACTTTTGATCACATAGTGTAGCTACCAATAGGTCCGATCTTATGGCAGAGCCAGCACAGAAACGGGGATTAGCGATCATGATGTCATTATAGCAACTACGGTTAAAAAAGTCAGTAGATCAGTGAAGAAGGCTAGGAGAATGTTTCTGCTAGATAGAGCAGGTGAGCAGTTGTTAGCGGAAGACGGATTATGGGCAAAGTTCAAGCAGGTTGTAAACCGTGGTCTGGAGAGTTACGTGCCTAGTAAGCGGATAAAGGGTGGAAAAGACCCACTATGGCTTAATAACCAAATTCGGGAAGTTTCTCAGGTAGCAGAGGCTGTTCCACTCTCGGTTCAAAAGAGGACACAAAAAAGACGACAAGAAAAGTTTATTAGACATTTGTGCGTCTGTGAAAGATGTATCCGCGAAATATACAGCAACTACCACTGTCATACTGTAACCTCCCCCTCACTTATCGACCTTAATGACAGTGAAAAATTAAACCGCGTGTACCTAATAGAAATTTGGGAAAAGCAATCGTCACCGAAGTCAATTTGTCGTTAAAGAGGGAGGAAAGGGTTACATCTAAATGAAAGGAAAAATGCAAATGAAACTGGTGGAAATTAATTTTGAAAAGGGGTAAAGTTAATAAAGACAGTAAATGTGCGGCCGTTACGTTACAATTAACTAGCGGTAACTAGATATTTGAGATTTGGGGGAAATTACGGTCGCCAGTCCTAAGGACAATTACTATAGTAACTGAAAAAAGAAAGGTTATTAGACATATAATTAGCACTAGAAGCGTGGCAACTGAAGGTTGACACGTGTAGTGTGAAAACTGAAAGTTTGTCAGAAGTAATAAATTTCGCTACACTCTGACTTAATTCAGCAAAAGAATTAATAAAACCGGAAAATCGAAAGTTAATTTAGTGAGTGAAGTTAATAGTGAGCTTTCTTTCTGAAGCACATCGAAATTCAGTAAGATACGGTTAGTCTTGGACTACCTCAACAATCATTTCAAAAGCTACTTGAATCTACGCAATTTAGAAATAAGAGATTTAACTTTGAACTTGAATTAAATGATTCTGAACAATTAACAATAGTAAAATTTAGTATGTACCAAGCTGAGCTGCAGTCACAGGTAAGCTAAAATACGGTAACAAAACTCGCACTCTTAATTTGTGACTGTGTAATCTAAATATTGTAGCCAGCTATGAATACCTTAACCGAACTTTGAAATTAAAGCAGTGAAATCGAATGATGCTGGCGTTTGAATTTCAACGACACTCGGGCTTATTTCGGAAAAGGAAGGGACCCTGCTTCGCAATGCAGTTGGGGTAATGAGCAACAAAGGGTCATGCTAAGTTGCTGTAATTTTGTGATGCAACAATTTTAAAAGTTTGAAAAGCTGAGGTCTGCCATACAGTTCTAAAACTTTACGTGCTTTCAGTCTTACTTGTTGGTTGATTGAAGGTTTGAAGCCGCCGATCGAGGAGGTGGCGACAGTCACTCATTGTCGGCCGTCGCTGTTGCAGAAGCTGGATGCTGGCGCGCCTTCTTCTCGACACGGTCACCAGACGAAAAGGGCTCTTGATGTGCGCCAGCTAATGCTTCCCGTCCGCGACACCGTTTCAGAAACTATCATCGCAAGTAGAGCGCAATTACATGCTGCCAAACCCCGAAAGCGCGGCAACTCGCGGGAGCGTCACACAACACACCTGCTCCACTGCACCACCCCAGCCAGACTCCCTCTGCTCTGCTCGCGCTGCACGCGGCAGAGTTAACACTACCAATGATCCTAAACACTCTGGTTCTCCACACGACCTATCGATGTAATGGTTCGATTATACATCGACATAAATGCATGTATACACAAATAGTAAAACAATTACAATATACAAAGACACAGAAACGTCATATATTCAGGTAGCAAAACAAGGAAAAAAAATTATAGTACAATAGATGGAAATACGAGGATATGCATTTCCGGCGTTACAATACCTTAGAAAAATACCTAGCAGAAACCCTAGAAAACTCTGAGCCTACCTAAAATCGCCAAGCGGGTCTACGGCTTCCATTCGATCCCTTGTTGATCAGTCTGGTATGGCAGCTGTATGTAGCAATACGAAAGCCGAAGTTTTAAATTTCACGCTAAAGAAAATCGTGCAAACATACCGCCATTTGACCATCGGATGGAATCCTGTATGGACGACATAGTAATAAGCATCCCTGGCGTAGAGAAAGAGCAGAAAGGTTTGAAAACAAATAAGTCACCAGGTACGGGTGGAATTCCGATTCGGTTTTACAAAGAGTATTCTTCGGCTCTGACCCCTTAACTGACTTGCATTTATCGAGAATCTGTCGACCAGCATAAAGTCCAAAGAGACTGAAAAAAGAGCAGGTGACTCTTGCATACAAGAAGGGCAAAAGAACGGGCCCGGAAAATTGCAGACCAATATCCCTAACTTCGAATTGCTATAGAATACTTGAACGTATGTTCAGTTAGAATATAATAAATTTTCTGGAGATTGAGAAGCTTATGTTCACGTATCAGCATGGTTTTTAGAAAGTGTCGCTCGTGCGTAACTCAGCTTGCCATTTCCTCGCATTATACACTGCGAACTACGAAATGAAGGTCAACAGGCTGATTCCATAGTTGTAGATTGGCAGAAAGCATTTGACACGGTGCTCCACTGCATCGTGTTGACGAAAGTTCGATCGTGTGGAATAAGTTCACAGATACGTGATTGGCTCGAAGACTTCTTAAGTGATAGAAACCAGCGTGTTGTCTTCGAGGACGAGTCTTCATCAGAAACAAGCGAATCGCCGGGAGTGCCCTCGGGAAGTGCGGTAGGGCCGCTGTTGTTGTCTATATACACAAATGATTTGGCGGACGGGGTGGGCATCGGTCTACGGTTGTTTGGTGATGACGCTGTGGTGTACGGTAAGCTGTCGAAGTTTAGTGACTGTTTGAAGATACGAGACGTCTTAGACAATTTCTAGTTGCTGAGACGAATGGCAGCTAGCTCTAAGTGTGGGAAAATGTAAGTTAATACCGATGAATAGGAAAAGCAATCTTTTAATGTTCAGCTACAGCATTCGAAGTGGGCAGCTTGACACAGTCACGTAGTTTAAATATCCGGATCTAACGCTGAAAAACGATATGAAATGCAAGACCGTGTGAGGACTGTGGTACGGCAGGCGAATGGTCGTGGATCAGACTTTTCCAACCAAACTGGGTCGCGACGTTTGATTTTTTTGCATCATATTGCATTCGAAGCTCTAAACTTTATATAGATTTGTAATATCACCCATCCTACTTTTAATTTTGAGACAGTGTCCTAAGGTTAAAAAGCGTTTCATATTTAGTGTACTGGGACAAAGTTGATTGAGAATACTGCATGAGTAGTGAAAATGTGTGAATTCGTAAGGGACCAAACTGCTGAGGTCATCGGTCGCTAGACTTACACACTACTTAAACTAACTTACGCTAAGAACAACACACACACCCATGGCCGAGGGAGGACTCGAACCTCCGGCGGGAGGGGCCGCGCAATCCGTGACATAGCGCCTCTAACCTGGGGGCACTCCGCACGGCATGAGAAGTGAATAAGATCCTTGACTCTGTGTTCACTTATATCTGTGGTTCACTTGCTATCAGTCAGTTGTGCATTCTTATTTGAGGCATAGGACCGAGCAGTCCAGATTTTAGAGAAGGAGATTTTATCTATGTGGATCTCAGAGAAACTGGCTGGATTACTTTATTATGGAGGTGTAAACTTATTTGAAAACATACATGATTGTTTCCTTTGTTGCATAAAGTTTTTGGAGGAATTTCCCGAGGTAACCACTGCATGCTCAAGAATGAAATGTTTGTTTGTCAGAACTATTAACCGAAGGAATGTTCTGTAATCTAAGTAGCTAATAACATCTAGGTTTAATTTTAATTTGATCTCTTTGTTTTCATTATGACACAAATAACGCAATTGGCTGAAATGTTTGTAATTTTTGTAATGATAGAATTGCGCAATTGTTATAGTCTTCTTATGCTGTATAGTCCTTTTCGTCAATAGTCAGAGTTTAATTTTTCAAAGATGATTTTCATTAAAGAAAAACCCACCCCCATGATACGTAGTTAAGTTTTCAATATACTGTCGTGTGTGCATTGCACCTTATACCACACACCAAGTCACAGATTGTTTCTGATAAGCAAAAAGAAATAAAATACGAGTGAGTAGTTTATTTTCCTTCACTTATTGGATCTGCTAATTTGCATTTGCTTTCGAGAACGTAAGTACTTCAGACACAAAAACAGCATGCTAACCAAAAGGTAACTGACTTTTATTTCAGGGCAAATTTCATCTTGCATGCTTGAGGAAACAGTGTGTGGTTGAGATTATCAGGTGTCATGCCAGTAAGTAGATTTCTTTCAGAGAACTGTGTTGGTAACTTCAAACAGTTACTTTTTTCCTAGTACAGCAGTAATTTACTTCTGTGTATATTCCAAGTCAAGCATTGCACTTCATATGACACAACGTCAAATAGTACTACGGTACTTAGTTCTAGTTAGATAGTTTTCACTGAGGACACAATTAGTTTCATTTGGATTTTAATTAGATTAACTCTCTTTATTTTAAATTTTGCGTTTCATGAAGTTTAAAGTTTTATTTCACGAAACTGTTCACATGTGCTATACAGGGCAACCAACGTCCATTCCATTTTCTTTAAGCTTACAGTGTACATGTAGTCACTACAGACAATGGCCAAAAAAATGGCTCTGAGCAGTATGGGACTCAACATCTTAGGTCATAAGTCCCCTAGAACTTAGAACTACTTAAACCTAACTAACCTAAGGATATCACACACACCCATGCCCGAGGCAGGATTCGAACCTGCGACCGTAGCAGTCCCGCGGTTCCGGACTGCAGCGCCAGAACCGCTAGTACACAGAGTACGCAAAAGAACTTGCCCCCCTTCTAACAGCCGTGTACCGCAAGTCTCTAGAGGAACGGAGGGTTCCAAATGATTGGAAAAGAGCACAGATAGTCCCAGTCTTCAAGAAGGGTCGCCGAGCAGATGCGCAAAACTATAGACCTATATCTCTTACGTCGATCTCTCGTAGAATTTTAGAACATGTTTTTTGCTCGCGTATCATGTCATTTCTGGAAACCCAGAATCTACTACGTAGGAATCGACATGGATTCCGGAAACAGCGATCGTGTGAGACCCAACTCGCCTTATTTGTTCATGAGACCCAGAAAACATTAGATACAGGCTCCCGGGTAGATGCTATTTTCCTTGACTTCCGGAAGGCGTTCGATACAGTTCCGCATTGTCGCCTGATAAACAAAGTAAGAGCCTACGGAATATCAGACCAGCTGTGTGGCTGGATTGAAGAGTTTTTAGCAAACAGAACACAGCATGTTGTTATCAATGGAGAGACGTCTACAGACGTTAAAGTAACCTCTGGCGTGCCACAGGGGAGTGTTATGGGACCATTGCTTTTCACAATATATATAAATGACTTAGTAGATAGTGTCGGAAGTTCCATGCGGCTTTTCGCGGATGATGCTGTAGTATACAGAGAAGTTGCAGCATTAGAAAATTGTAGCGAAATGCAGGAAGATCTGCAGCGGATAGGCACTTGGTGCAGGGAGTGGCAACTGACCCTTAACATAGACAAATGTAATGTATTACGAATACATAGAAAGAAGGATCCTTTATTGTATGATTATATGATAGCGGAACAAACACTGGTAGCAGTTACTTCTGTAAAATATCTGGGAGTATGCGTGCGGAACGATTTGAAGTGGAATGATCATATAAAATTAATTGTTGGTAAGGCGGGTACCAGGTTGAGATTCATTGGGAGAGTGCTTAGAAAATGTAGTCCATCAACAAAGGAGGTGGCTTACAAAACACTCGTTCGACCTATACTTGAGTATTGCTCATCAGTGTGGGACCGTACCAGATCGGTCTGACGGAGGAGATAGAGAAGATCCAAAGAAGAGCGGCGCGTTTCGTCACAGGGTTATTTGGTAACCGTGATAGCGTTACGGAGATGTTTAATAAACTCAAGTGGCAGACTCTGCAAGAGAAGCGCTCTGCATCGCGGTGTAGCTTGCTCGCCAGGTTTCGAGAGGGTGCGTTTCTGGATGAGGTATCGAATATATTGCTTCCCCCTACTTATACCTCCCGAGGAGATCACGAATGTAAAATTAGAGAGATTAGAGCGCGCACGGAGGCTTTCAGACAGTCGTTCTTCCCGCGAACCATACGCGACTGGAACAGGAAAGGGAGGTAATGACAGTGGCACGTAAAGTGCCCTCCGCCACACACCGTTGGGTGGCTTGCGGAGTATCAATGTAGATGTAGATGTAGACCACCGCGGCCGGCAGACAACGGCAGGGAACTGCCAGTTCTGCTTGCCGGTTATCTGGTCGATGGTAACAACAATCTGGGAACTGTGCTCACCTTATTGTTCCAGTGTAGTAAAAGAGGAATACTAACAGCTACGACACTACTCTTGAATTCACTCTTAAGTGCATGGAAAGGGTTCATGGAAACACTTTCAGACAATTTGTTTACCGTTCCATTCTCGAACAGCACATAGGAGAAATGAACACCAAAATATTTACGTGGGAACACGGATTTCTCTTGTTTTATAACGATATATATTCCTCCCCATTTAGATAAAAACCAACAAAATATTTTCACATTCCAAGGAGAAAGATGATGGTTGAAACTTCTCGAAAAAATATCGTCAAAACGAAAAACGCCTCCGTTTTAATGACTGCCGCCCGAACTGGCTTATCATATACCTGAGACTCTCTCACCTGTTATGTGATAACACAAAACGAGATGACCTTCTTTGAACTTTATCAGTGTCCTGTGACAATCCTTTCTGTTAAGAATCCCGTACTGTGCAGCAACGCTCCAGAAGATATCGGACAAGCATAGTGTAGGCAGTCTCTTTAGCAGATCTGTAGCGCGTACTAAGTGCTTTGCCAATAAAATGTAGAGTTTCTATCTCATGGTTTCAATCTAATTCGTTCGTAATTATAATCCCTTCTTATGCAGTTCAATCGATAACCTTATAAATTACACGATTTATAGTGTAACCGAAACGTAAAGTAATTTTTTTACTGCTCATGAGAACGACATCACATTTTTCAATATTCTATTTCAATTTCCACTGTTGGTACCAGACAGTTATGTTGTGTAAATCACTTTCTAATTTTGGCTGATCTACTGACGTGATTACTAGACGGTAAACGACAACACCATTCTGAATACGAGGTGCATTCAAGTTCTAAGGTCTCCGATTGTTTTTCTCCAGACTGGAAAGAGATAGAAACACGCGCATTGTTTTAAAATGAGGCCGCGTTCATTGTCAATACGTCCCGGAAATGGCAGCACCATACGGCAGATGGAATTTTACCGCCGGCGGCGAAAATGAGAACTGTTTTAAATACTTAAAATGGCGACGTTTTCCTTACTTGAACAGCGTGCAATCATTCGTTTTCTGAATTTGCCTGGTGTGAAACCAATTGAAATTCATCGACAGTTGAAGGAGACATGTGGTGATGGAGTTATGGATGTGTCAAAAGTGCGTTCGCAGGTGCGACAGTTTAATGAACATCGTGTGACAACAAACTGAAACAACCTTGGGCTCACACAAGCCGGTCTGACGACACGGTCGACAAAGTGGAGATAATTGTTTTGGAGGCTCGCCGAATGACTGTTGAACAGATCGCCTCCAGAGTTGGCATTTCTGTGGGTTTTGTGCACACAATCCTGCATGACGACCTGAAAATGCGAAAAGTGTCATCCAGGTGGGTGCCACGAATGCTGACGGACGACCACATGGCTGCCCGTGTGGCACATTGCCGAGCAATGTCGACGTGCAACGACAGGACGAATGGGACTTTCTTTTCGTCGGTTGTGACAATGGATGTGACGTGGATGCCATTTTTCAATCCAGAAACAAAGTGCCAGTCAGCTCAATGGAAGCACACAGATTCACCGCCACCAAAAAAATTTCGGGTAACCGCCAGTGCTGAAAAAATGATGGTGTTCATGTTCTGGAACAGTGAGGGCGTAATCCTTACCCATTGCGTTCCAAAGGGCACTACGGTAACAGGTGCATCCTACGAAAATGTTTTGAAGAACAAATTCCTTCCCGCACTGCAACAAAAAGTCCGGGAAGGGCTGCACGTGTGCTGTTTCACCAAGACAACGTACCCGCACATCGAGCTAACGTCACGCAACAGTTTCTACATGATAACAACTCTGAAGTGATTCCTCATGCTCCCTACTCACCTGACCTGGCTCCTAGTCACTTTTGGCTTTTTCCAGCAATGAAAGACACTCTCCATGGCCGCACATTCACCAGCCGTGCTGTTATTGCCTCAGCGATTTTCCAGTGGTCAAAACAGACTCGTAAAGAAGCCTTCGCCGCTGCCATGGAATCATGGCGTCAGCGTTGTGAAAAATGTGTACGTCTGCAGGGCGATTACGTCGAGAAGTAACGCCAGTTTCATCGATTTCGGGTGAGTAGTTAATTAGAAAAAAAAAAATCGGAGGCCTTAGAACTTGAATGTACCTCGTAATCCAACAGGACTGCTCAGATCGTCTCGTAAATCCCGTAAACCAAAGAACAGCAGAGAGCCTGTAACAGCTGCTTGGGAAGCACCACATATCTCTCCTGTTTGACTCCACACTGAGATGACAAAAGTCATGGTATAGCGATGTGCAGATGCAAAGGTAGTGGCGGTATCGCCTACAGAAGGTATAAAAGACCAGTGCGTCAGCAGAGTTGTCATTCATGGGAAAAGCTTTCCCGACGTCATTGTGGCCACACGACAGCAATTAACAGACTTTTGAACGTGGACCGGTAGTGGTAACCGGACGCATGGTACGTTCCATTTCGGAAATCGTTAGGGAATTCAATGTTCCGAGATGCACGGTGTCAAGAGTGTGCCGAGAATATCAAATATCAGACATTAGCTCTCACCATTCATTCGAAACCGAGAGTAGCTGCATTTTCGTAGAGCTCGGTGCTAATAGACAAGCAACACAGCGTGAAATAATTGCAGTAATCAATGTTGGCCGTGCGGTGAATGTATCCATTATTAGAGTGTGGCGAAATTTGGCGTTAATGCGCTATGGCAGCGGACGAACGACGCGAGTGCCTTTGCTAAAAGCACGACATCGACTCCAGCGCGTCTACTGCGATCGTCACTATATCGGCTGGACCCTGGACGAGTGTAAAACTGTGGCGCGATCAGATGAGTCCCTATTTAGGTTGTTAAGAGATAATGGTAGGGTTAGACTGTGGGGCAGACTCCAGATAGCCACGGGCACAGTTCGTCAACAAGGCACTGTGCAAGTTGACGGTAGCTCCACGAACGCGTGGGCTGTGTTTACATGGAATAGGCTGGCTCCTCTGGTCCAACTGAACCGATCATTGGGTGGAAATGGCTATGTTCGGCTATTTTGAGACAATTTGCAGCCATTCGTCGAGTTCATGTTTAATGTGGATGACAGTGCGCCAGGACACGGGGCCATAGTTGATTGTGACTGGTTTTAAGAACATTCTGGACAATTCTGGTGAATGATTCGGCCACCCAGATCGCTCGACTTGATCCCAATGATCAATGGGAGATAACTGAGAGGTTAGTTCGTGCACAAAGTCCTGCATCGGCAACACTTTCGCAACTATAAACGGCTATGAAGGCGGCATGGCTCACTATTTCTGAAGGGGACTTCCAGGCACTCGTGGAGTCCATGCCACGTCGTGTTGCTGCACTACGAGGGGTAAAAGGAGGTCCGACACTATATTATGGGGCATCCCATGACTTTTGTAACCTCATCGTACGATTTCCCGTCAATCAATACGAAATGTGACCTTCATGATTGCAAATCAGAAATCCATTGGCGTATCTGACAAGGGGACCGCGGCATGTCATCATCATCCAATTCCCCGAAATTAATGTTATATCCAGGTTTTGGCGCCGGCGGCGGTGGCCGAGCGGTTCTAGGCGCTTCCGTCCGGAACAGCGCAACTGCTACGGTCGCAGGTGCGTATCCCACTTCGGACATGGACGTGTGTGATGTCCTTAGGTTAGTAAGGGTTTAGTAGCTCTAAGTTCTATGGGGCTGATGACCTCACATGTTAAGTCCCATGGTGCTCAGAGCCATTTGAACCAGGGCTTGGCCAGAGAAGAAAGTGGGAGCTGCAATTGGCCAAGCGTTTTGAGGAAATAGCGTTTTTGACGCGAGTTGGGGGAGCCATGAGTCATTTATGTTAAGGTAGTACCTGACAGCGGTTGGCGCAGCCCAAACAGAACGGTAATCTGAAGGTCGTGGTTCGATTCCCTATTGAGCTTTACACTACTTACACAATAAATAAACCAAAATAACGTGAAATATATTGTGTTTGTCAATATTGATATTGAAGGCATGGAAAGGAAAGGCAAGGGAAAATTTGTAATTGTAAGTAAATTTCCAGGAAGGGGCTGTAATGTGTACACATGAAATTTGTATATAAGATTAGATACTTTTTTTTATTTTACTGCCGGCCGGGGTGGCCGAGTGGTTCTAGGTGCTACAGTCTGGAACCGCGCGACCGCTACAATCGCAGGTTCGAATCCTTTCTCGAGCATGAGTGTGTGTGATGTCCTTAAGGTAGTTAGGTTTAAATAGTTCTAAGTTCTAGGTGACTGATGACCTCAGAAGTTAAGTCCCATACTGCTCAGAGCCACTTATTTTACTGTTGGTGGTTTACACGTGCTGGGTTGATACTCATCTTAATTGCAGGGGAAGTAATAGTTGGCTCAGTATCTTGCACATGTTACAAGCGCCACATTTTTACAACTGCAGGATTGTTTGAAAGTTTCTAGAGAAAAACACACTAGGTTTACATTCGTGAAAGGATGTCTCTCATCGCACAGTTTCGTAGCAAATCGCGCGTAACTTATCATTTCGCCGAATATTAGCGCGGATGACAATGGAATGTGTTGTGATGCAGTCTTCTCAGGATATCATTTGTTTCTCCCTCCCGATTGATCGATTTTATCTGCACCGGGAACCTATTGTTAGCGTGCAGCTACCGTGGACTGCTCGAAGGTCAAAATGAAACTACCGGAATACGACGTCCTGTACGCTTTAATTACAGTCCCTTCTTGGAAAGTTATTTTCAGGATCCTCGAGGTCGCTGTTAGTATAATGGTTTCCTGTAAGTATTCTTGCTGTCCTAGAGTCTCCTTTGCCTTTCGCTTTTCACGCCTTTTACGAAAAATATTAACAAATACAACATATTGAGTGTTATTTCCGGTTATTTACAGCGTAAGTAACGTAAAGATTAAGAAATAAAAAGAACTTTCCGCATGGGAACTCAATCTCTTGATCTTCGAATTGACGTATATGGCTAATGCCTCGCCCGAGGCGCGTCCGTATACAGCATATATATTCTGTAAACTCTGTCACTTTCATTTACGGTCAAGGCCTGCATATGCTCCACGAACAATACGAGACTAGAGTAGAAGGGAGAACCGATAGAGGTACTCAAAGCACCCTCCGCCACACACCTTCAGGTGGCTTGCGGAGTATGGATGTAGATGTAGATGCCATACATTTGGGTGAAGGCGAGTAAGGGTGTCCCCCTTGTGTCCATAGGCACGCAACGTCCTGAGCACTTTTCCAGCAGCAGTGCATAGATGGCCGAAGTAGGTAGTGGCCCAGAATTTTATTATCGTTTTGCTGTGAAGAGGCATAATATCAGCAGATGGTTGAGTTTACTTGCTTTTGCTACAGGAACTAAGAAGACCCAATTGTGACAGATAGTTTTCATGTCTTGAAGTAATATTGATTATGCTGGCCAGTTGCATAGCCTCTGTTAGTGCTTAAATTGTAAAATAAAATTCTGTCATACGTTACCTACTATACGGAAGTAAAACAATATTTCAAAGAAATAATGGTAAACATTGCTGGATGGGGCTGCTCAGTTTATCGGAGCGAACTTAAACTGGTCCGGCTTTCGATACTTCATTGTACTCATCAAAAAGCCCATGAAGGTATGTGGAACAAGGATGCAGTGACGATAAGGAACATACAAAATCCAGCGTCGATTATTGGATACTGAAGTGAGTTTCACAAGATGTCTCTGAGAAATGTAGGACATGGACAGGAAAAGCAATAAATTATATGGTGCAGAAAAGTGCATAAAAAAGCGAACGAACTTCCGAGGTTATAAAAACAGTATCAGACTGCTGGTAATAGATAACGACTTGTCTGCTTCGTTTCTTAATACTTTCTTGGTAGTCAAGTAGCCAGCAGCAGGTGAGTGGGACAGCAGAAAGGACGCAAGTCACAAGTGAGTCGCTGAAGGGCGCGTGGGCTGGTGAACGTACGTACGCGGAAAGGCGTGGTCCGAACCGTAACGGCAAAGGCGACACGTGTGCTCTGGCGACAGAATACTGCGACAGTGGTATTGTTGCTGCTCCACTAGAGGTATTTACCTCAAACACCGCGACGAAACAGTAACAGCTAAACTGCCACAGGTCCGTTTCCACTTCTGATATGCAGTAGAATGACTTGGCTTTTCTTTGTGATCTCTCTATTCATTCCTCAGCCAACAACTGGTACGCAGCTGGCTCTTAAGTCTTAAGCAAATCGTTTAAGTGCACGCTATTGTAACGCATTACTATCTTTACGGCGTTTCTCATCGAGCCATATACGTTATCTCGCATTTCTAGCTGCTTCTGTCACACAAATAATGATAAAAATTCAGAACTTCAGGGTCGCCACCAGCCCAAAACCCTTCCTAAACATTTAGAAAAAAAAACGGAGCTGGAAATTATTAATTTAATTACATTAATAATTTAATTACAAGTATGCAAATTTCTTTAAGTAGCCAGATACATAGCACTCCATTCGTGCATGAAGCAACTTGATTACTTCAGGATTGGAAATCTTAGTAAGTGGGTAAGATCAACACCACAGAATTAACCTTTCACGTAAATTATTTATTACATCTAAGTATTTGGTTGCACATCCTAATTACACACAACTGGTGCCTGACTGGAAATATTTAACTAAGAATTACGTGAGAATGTAACAGGACACAATTTAACTGCAGCAAGAAGAAACACAGAAAACGGGTGGGGTGTGGGAGACAATAATACTATCATCTCTTTTGCATTCATACCATAAAAATATCTCAGTGAGATTCACATTACGATTCTACGCATACACTATACTGAACAGAGGTTTAACCAATGCACGAGGTTGTGCGATAATTATTCAACATACTAACTGCGTCTGCTGCTTGGAAACGGCCGAACTAGAGCACGTGGTGCGTTCCGAATCAAACTGTTGTGCTGCTTTGTAGAAAGCGCACAGATATTCTTGCAGAAATTATAGCTCATTAAACAAGCAAACTGTTAAAATAAAGCCTATTGCGGTGCCGTGGTGGACCAGAAGGGTCATTGATTACCAAACACGTGGCACAAAATCGACACACAAAGACAAAAGCAACTTCCACAAAATATAAGATTAAGAATCATTAAAAAAATGACTCGCTTCACACGCTTCAGTTAAGCTGAAGTTCTTAAGTATTCCAGCAGTTGAACATAACGAAGTCCTAACTCAACCTGCTTCCTATAACCTGAAATCCCCCTTCAGAGCTGCGATCCGTACTCACCAAGCGTTCACCGAAGAGTGCCCCCTTCTCTTTCGAGGTTACCTAGCTCCACGTGCAGCGGAAGCTACCAGAGGAGTAGCCCTCCGTCACCAACCTCACACACAAAAACAGCTTTCGATACAGCCTTGTCTAAGATGTGTAAACCTCTCTGTTCAGGTATTGGAAACCTAAGTTGGTCATCCTGTGCTCTCCTTTGAACGTGAAGCAACATCGTCTGCTCCCTACAGACGACGACCAACTCAGCGTTTTCGACAAAACAAAACCGAAACCCTACATTAAAACATACATATAATATTCAATAGGCCTTATTTGAGTGCTCAGACTTTCTGGAAGAGTTCATGAACTGAGCTAAAATCAGGTAGTAAAGTGAATAAGTTGTACCGAAGTCGACAAGCGTCTTATGAAACGACTTCACAGAGACGTTTCACTATACACTAACCTACATGGTTTCGGCAAAACAGTACAAAAACATGTACTGATGAGCCAAAACATTATGACCATTTGTTTCACACAGTGTTGGTCCGCTTTTGGAACACAGTATAGCGGTGATGATTTCGATAAGTCCTTCGAAGGTTTCCGGAGGTCCGTAGTAGCAGATGTCTGCGCACAGGTCATGCAATTCCCGTAAATTACGTGGTTCGTGAGCGAGGAGGTGGAGTCCTATTGCATTCCAGATGTGTTCCATCGGGATCAGATCAAGTGAATTTGCTGTCAAGACATAAAAGTAACTCCACTGCTAGTTTCCTCAAACCACTGCAATACGTTTCTGGCCTTGTGACACGGACGTCTATCCTGCTAGAAAGACATGAAGCATGAGCAGGTGGAGATGGTCCGCAATAACATTCACTTACTAGCTTTCAAGGTAGTTTCAATTACTACCACAAGCCCCATGGAAGTCCAG
Source organism: Schistocerca americana (assembly GCF_021461395.2). Taxonomy (NCBI): domain Eukaryota; kingdom Metazoa; phylum Arthropoda; class Insecta; order Orthoptera; family Acrididae; genus Schistocerca; species Schistocerca americana. Next base: position 984,916,726 of record NC_060121.1, read on the forward strand.
GAGGATGTACCTCACAACATAGTACTGCATCAACCCGTGACGGCATGCTTGTCTCGAGCATCTGTTCGCTTGGATGACGTCGTAACGGGACACGACGGTCGACCTGGTGTAACAAGAAATGTGATCCATCCGACCAGGCGACACGTTTTCATCGCGCCACGCTTCATTCTCAATAATCGTCAATTTACCACAGATAGGCTCCTACCCTGCTTTACAGAGAGGGCAAGTCTCTGACCTACATGTTTCGGGATGTGTCACAATCCTTCAGCCACCTTCTATAGATACTCTAACTACACCACTAGAAATAATATCCTCCATAAAATCTATAGAATCCAAAACTCTAATTGTTATGATAGAATATCTACAAAGATAATTTAAGAGTCTTTTTCTGTGTTTAGTAACATATTAAAGTATTTGGCAATCAGTCATCATTTCTCGAATGGTTGAAATGTGCTAAAAGAAGCTTCTCTATTACTGTGGAAAGGAGATGAAGAAATATCGTCAAATTTCCTCAGAGTTCAACCTTTCAAGAGTTCAAAAGGTATATATAGTCGGCTTCCTAACTATGTGACTGCAATAATGCATTTTCGAAGCCACGAGTCTGATTTCTAAAGTATTATGTTACGGAGACGGCTATTTAAAAATAATAAGAATTTTCAAATAACATCCGGGAATTCAGCGAGGTAACACTTTCAGTGACCGCCGATATTTCGGCGGGAGAACACCCCGCCATTTTCAAGGCAAACTGCAACGTACAGGCGACGAACGTGCAAATTTAAAACCTCGGTTCTCGGACTGATGCAGGAAAGATAACACACACACACTGAACACTAGTGCCACCAAAGATGACCAAAGACAGAGCTATCGATAGTGCCACTACGAATTCGCAGGTGAGGTAGCATTGACTCTGTCCTTCTGTTTTTTGACGAGGGAGGGAGCCGGATTCCAAAAAGAGTTCAAACAAAAGCCTCCATGCATGTTAGCGAGGTTGCTCGCTAATTTTATCTCAACTGCCTCCCTAATAACACTGTCCCAATAGCTGGACGTGCATGCCAATATCTCGGTGTTGTTATATAACATGGGGTGACCAGTATCCAAGCAATGTTCGGCAATAGCAGATCTACTTGGCTGCTGTAATCGTGTGTGCCGTTTCTGCTCGGTCCACCACGGTCCTGATAGTTTGACCAATATATGCCATGACGCAGCTACAAGGAATGCGATATACACCCGCCTTACGCAGACCAAGATAATCCTTAACAGAACTCAAAAGCGTTCTAATTTTAGATGGAGGTCAGAAAACACATTTCACATCGTATTTACGTAAAATACGACCGATCTTGTTGGAAGTGTTTCCTACGTAAGGCAAAAAGGCAGTAGACTTAGCTGTTAGAATTATCATCAATCACCCGATGTACAGTTGGTCGATAGCGCTACGCACGTGCAATCTATCACTATAACCATTGTGACGAAATGAACTTCAAGCTGGGACTGCTCAGCTGGCATAGTCTCAGCGTCAGAAACGACATGTACCAAGGTACGAAGTACCCCTCCACGCTGAGCCGGATGGTGACAACTATATTAGCCTGTAAGTACAAGTCGGTGTGAGTACGTTTCCTGTAGTCTGCATGTCCCAATGATCCATCATCCTTCCTCCTAACCAACACGTCAAGAAAGGGAAGCCAACCATCCTCTTCCACCTCCATCGTAAAACGATACGCCAGGATAAACTCAGGTCTCATATAATAAGAATCTACACTGTCCATTCACATTATTATGACCGCCTGTCTAAAGCTTGAATAACCACATTTTGCATCGCGGGATGTGCGGGAATTGAGTCAGCGAGGTTCTGTGTGCCATGCCGACTCCACTGCGAGATCAGCCTCGCTAGGTTTCCCCGTTGAGGACCCGTGGCACAAACAGCGCGATCGATGTGGTCCCATAGAACATCTACTGGGTTTAAATAAAGGGAGTTAGGTGGCCAGGAGAGTGGGTTAAACTCACCATGGTTCTCTTCGAACTGTGCACATGCACAGTGAGGTGTGCGATACTTTGCATTGTCCTGTTGGTAGATGCCATTGTACACAGGAAAAGTAAACTGCTTGTACTGGTGGACAAGGGCCGCAACGATAGACGGATACTTCTGTTGACCCACTGTCCCTTCCTGAACCACAGGACACCCAGGGAATGCTACGACAAGATTCTCTAGACCACAACGCCCTTTCCTTTAGCCTGGAACCCTCCGACGTTTATTGTAGGGTCATGCACACCCAAGGCCATCTGTCTGGTGGAGAATAAAACGTGATTCATCTGAAAAGGCCCCTGTCGCCAGTCAGCGAACCTCCAGGTGTGGTATTGCCGTGTTAACTGCCTTCGTGTAGGCAGTGAGCCGTACGCATCTACGCATTCGTTGTTCAACCATATTATCTATTGCCCGTGATGCACCACATTTGCCTCGGCGTTGGTTTTGGATAGCGCCATTCTGTCACGTGTGGTATACTTTAGCCTCGACGCCACGTGATAAGTTTAAAGACTTAGCCATTTCGGAAATGCTTTCATGAAATGGTTCAAATGGCTCTGACCACTATGGGACTTAACATCTGAAGTCATCAGTCCCCTAGAACTTAGAACTACTTAAACCTAACTAACCTAAGGACATCACACACACCCCTGCCCGAGGCAGGATTCGAACTTGCGACCGCAGTAGTCACGCGGTTCCGGACTGAAGCGCCTACAACCGCTCGGCCACAACGGCCGGCTGCTTTCATCCCTGGCCTGAAAGCCAATGATCTTGCCCTTTCGGACATCAAATAAATCTCTCCGTTTCCGCATTACGACAACATCTGCATTGTTTTCTGCGTCCCCCAGACACGCTTTGTACCCCCTCCACCGCTAGTTCTACCACCTACCGTCTGCGAGTGTTTATTGCGCTTCGAGTCGACTCTAGGCGGTGTTCAAATTAATGTGACTGGATCGTGTGTTTGATCATTAGACTATAAAACTACAAGCTACTCGTATATTTTGTGATATGTAAAGGCACTTGTCTGTGAACTCACAGTATCGTTTAGGTTGTATATCTCCGACAAGTAACAAGGGGCCTCAGTGGGCCAGAGTAGTGTATCAAGCTATCAGGCATTATCCAACTGTGAATTAATTTCAGATGGCGTTGCACAAGGTTCCATATTAGACACTTTTTCTTGTGTATATCAATGAACTTTCATCAGCAGCATTACCAGATGCCAAATATGTTTCGTTTGTGGATTATACGAATATTGCAGTAGATAGCACATCAAATATAGCCTTAGAAATATCGATTAACGAAATGTTCATGGACATTTATGAGTGGTTCCTGGCCAGTTCTTTGTTATTAAACTTTAAAAAGGCGCAATACATGTAGTTCAGAACTTGTAAAGCGTTTACCCCTCGCTGACAAGTTGACAGGTGTTGACAGTGTTAAATTCTTGGGATCACAGCTTGATAACAAATTCAACTGCAAGGAGCATACCTGTGAACTCTTGAAGCGCCTAAACTAATCTTTATTGCAATGCAGATGTTGTCAGAGGCAAGTGATGTAAAATTAAGGAAGCTAGCATTCTTCACTCACTTTGATTCCGTAATATCATATGGAATCATTTCTTAGGGTAACTGATCAAGCCAAGCTAAAAGAGTCCTAAAACGTGTAATACGATCTGTTTGTTGTGTGATCTCAAGAACGTCTTGTAGAGGACTGTTCAATGAATACTAACTACAATTCCTGAATATATTCATTCCTTAATTAAATTTGTCATTAAAATGTATCTCTTTTTCAGATCAACAACTCAGTTCCTGGAATCAATGCTAGAGGTAAGAATAATCTTCACAGATGTATGAATTTACTTACTTTGGTCCAGAAAATGTACCTTATTCAGGAACACACATTTTCCTTAACCTACAGGCAACCATATAAGTTCAAAAGTTTAACTACCATTTAAGTTCAGCTTAAGAGGAGTGTAAAGGAGTTCTAGGAGGCCCATTTCTTCTATTCCACTGTCGAATGTCTTAGTAGAACACAATGATGTCTGTATATTATTAATAATATCAAAGAATGTGAGCATGGCGAAGATATGACTTAAGCACATCTCAAGTGGCGTAAAGAGATGAATTCAAATAAGTTTGGGAAACTGGTTTTACTTTTCGGTGATGCATAGCTACAGTAGCCTAAGAACTGTCATGTGCACCACAGCATATTTTACATTTGGACTTTTATGATAAGCGTGTTATTACCTTTTAAATGAAGATGTGTTTATGATGTTTTTATTTAACACGTTTCTTGTTGTGGTAATTTTCGCAGCAGCTGTATATAAATTGCTGTTGTTTTAAAGAAAATGCCTTTTTTGCATGCTGCACATGGGAAGTTTTTATTTTCATTTATGCACCCAGACGCGTTTCGCCGTTTTTACAAGGCATCTTCAGTGGATGCCCTGAAATATTACGTGATTTGTCCTTTTTACACATAGGTTATTGATTTAAAAACAGTACCCTAACTTTTTTTATGAAATAGAAAGATACTTACAGGTAATTTCTAATTCACTGCATCGAAGCAAACTGCTTTTTCTCATCTGGCAACCAGGTGGACATCTTACAGTTCATTGTTTACGTTACACATCACTGTAACTACCATCTTTTTAATACAGAGATTCATTTCTTTTTCTAAGTGTTACCAACATTCCCAGTTTTCTGCATTCAACTGTTTTGTGAATGTCAACTGTTTTGTGAATGTGTGTGTGTGTGTGTGTGTGTGTGTGTGTGTGTGTGTTGAGAGGGAGAGAGATTTCGTAATTTTTAAAATAACAACTGCAATTATTTTATTAGAAAAATAAGAAATCTCTCTCCCTCTATAACACACGCTCACACTCACACACACATACACACACACACACACACACACACACACACACACACACACACACACACACAGGCACATACGCATACATTCACAAAACAGTTGACATGCACAAAACACATTTTTATTACTTTCACGCCACTTAGGATCATTTCATCCGGGTTCTGTGAAATGTACATCAGTACATCGTATTTTTCTTCGTAAAAATGTATTGTGAAGTCTTGTTTTCCTCATGTACTGTATGTCCTTGAGGATTTCCTCACTTTGGGTGTACGGAACGAAAAGTACATTTAATTTCGCAACAGTAGCACCGGACAGCCGAATAGCTTCGCCGTTTTTGAGGTGTGCTTTCACAGATGCCGTCCCGCAACAATCTACCCTTTGTCAAAGCTACCTGTGTGAATGAATTTGCACACTTGCGACCCGCATTGCCGCTAGAATTTTCCTCAATTTTTTTTTTCCTTTATTGATTTTCAATTCCCCCCGAAGGGGGCGGGCTGGCAGCAGCTTAGTACGCTGCTCTGCCGCCTACAGACCTTGTTTTTTTAAACGGAAGAAGAAAAGAAACAAGAAAAACAGGCGATAAAACGGTGACGTAAAGTGTAAAATGGCGAAAAAATGCGGAAAATATCCTCCATTCGCTCTGCTGCGCTTATATACGTACTTTCGTTACCACGCCAGATAGCTCCAGCGCCATCTAACTGCGAGCAGTGTCGTAATATAGGGTGAGTCAAAAATGACTCTACAGCTTTCGAATGCTATAGAAATTTACTAACGTAACTTACAGAATCAATAGATGTGTCTTTTCTAGCGAACAACCTCGAGGTTGAAACTTGCTGGCAGATTAAAACTGTGTGCCCGACCGAAACTCGAACTCGGGACCTTTGCCTTTCGCGGGCAAGTGCTCTACCATCTGAGCTACCGAAGCACGACTCACGCCCGGTACTCACAGCTTTAGTTCTGCCAGTACCTCGTCTCCTACCTTCCAAACTTTACAGAAGCTCTCCTGCGAACCTTGCAGAACTAGCACTTCTGAAAGAAAGGATATTGCGGAGACATGGCTTAGCCACAGCCTGGGGGATGTTTCCAGAATGAGATTTTCACTCTGCAGCGGAGTGTGCGCTGATATGAAACTTGCTGGCAGATTAAAACTGTGTGCCCGACCGAGACTCGAACTCGGAACCTTTGCCTTTCGCGGGCAAGAGCTCTACCATCTGAGCTACCGAAGCACGACTCACGCCCGGTACTCACAACTTTAGTTCTGCCAGTACCTCATCTCCTAACTTCCAAACTTTACAGAAGCTCTCCTGCGAACCTTGCGCACACTCCGCTGCAGAGTGAAAATCTCATTCTGGAAACATCCCCCAGGCTGTGGCTAAGCCGTGTCTCCGCAATATCCTTTCTTTCAGGAGTGCTAGTTCTGCAAGGTTCGCAGGAGAGCTTCTGTAAAGTTTGGTAGGTAGGAGACGAGGTACTGGGAGAAGTAAAGCTGTGAGTACCGGCCGTGAGTCGTGCTTCTGTAGCTCAGATGGTAGAGCACTTGCCCGCGAAAGGCAAAGGTCCCGAGTTCGAGTCTCGGTCGGGCACACAGTTTTAATCTGCCAGGAAGTTTCATATCAGCGCACACTCCGCTGCACAGTGAAAATCTCATTCTGAAAACCTCGAGGTTGATTGACGTGGTGCATCAGTCCATTTCGCCACCAGTAGCATCATCGTAGTGCACAGTTACAATGGCTGCTTTCATTGGTGCCAAGCGTGTTCGTTGTGTGGATTAGTTCCATGTCACGAACTCTACAACAAATGTTCCGCTTAAATTTAGCACCGAATATGCTAAAGAACCTCCAAGCAGGCCTACAATTTACTCTTGACTCAACAACTTTGTTGAGACTGGTTGTTAACTGAGACATGATAAACCACCAGGTCGACCTCGTGCCACTGGTCTTGTGCATCTGGATGTGCTTGAAAACTTTTTAATTCCACAGATCGCAGTGGTTATCACTCTGAACTCGCATTCGTGAGGACGGAGATTCAAACCCGCGTCCGCCCATCTAAACAGCTTGAGGCAAATGCCGGAATGGTTTCTTTGAAAGAGCAGGGCGGACTTCCATCACCATATTTTCCTAATCCGATGGGACCGACTGATGCAGTGTTTGGTCCCCTCCCACAAATTAACCAACGAGTCAACTAATTCCACGAATCGACGAAGACGACCGAGATGGGGTGGTTTACTATCACCGTGACGGACCTCATTTCCTTACGGAAGTTCGAGGTTTCCTCGAAAATCGCTTCCCACGGCGGTGGATTTCCCGTGAAGGGCCAATCGCATGGCCATCCCGCTCCCCAGACATGACACTACTGAATTTCTTTCTCTGGGGTTTCACTGAAGACAATGTACACGATCCTCCCCTACTAAACAAGTTAGCCGACCTGAAAAATTGAATCTACGCTGGCACTGCACAAGTTACGCCCGATCTGCTGCCACGAATTCATTACCAGTGGGATGTTTGCCACATCACAAATGACAGTCACATCGAAGCAAAATGACACTTGACGCTTTTACGTGAAACCTGAGGCGGTCATAATGATACATCTACCGACCCTGTAAGTTATTTCAATAAATTTCTATATCATTCCAAAGTTGTTAAGTCCTTTTTGACTCATCCTGTATTTTAGGTCATCATTGTACGTAACAAATACTAAAAAGAAATGTAGGGTATATTCTTGCCACCTGCTGCTGAAGCGAGCCACCTTGTCGACAAAAATTCACGAGATGTAGTAACGAAGTTTCTACTAACTTCTTGAAAAATAAAGTTTCGTAATTTTTTCGACGTTCTTTAGTATTTGACCAAGATTGGTTCATGATCCAGCTCACTTCCTTGTCACGAAGCTGGCGCGTAGAGCATAAAGCTACGCCAGCAAGTCTGAGTCGACGTCAAAACATTGTGACACACTTTGGAAGCGACAGTGGGGTGCGACGTCATACTGAAAAAACAGATCACCTGCAGGGTCGATCCCGACATTCAGAGAAGGAACATCAACTCAGTTGAGAAAATCGAGCGAGATGGAACAATTCTCTCAAATCATCGTCAGTATTTGAATTTTCCGTTGTCGACCTAAATCGATTGAGACGGATACTCTTTCAAAACAGGATAAAGTTGATCACTCTCCACATCTATCTGAAAATTCGGAAACTTGTAGTAAGGTCTTATGGGACCAAACTGCTGAGGTCATCGGTCCCTAAGCTCACGCACTACTTAATCTAACTTTAACTTAGGCTAAGGGGAACACACACTGATGCCCCAGGGAGGACTCGAACCTCCGACGAGGGCAGCCACGCTGACCGTTACAAGACGCCGTAGACCACGCGGCTACCCCGCGCGGCTCCACATCTTTCCCAAATCCGAATGTATGCTGTGATTCTAATTAACTTTTCGTCTTCGGGGCATTAAAAGTTGATCTTCTTACTCTCTGCGTAAACACGATATGCATTCCCGTAGGAAGTCAAACCCCATCTCTCGCCTGAAATAGCTCTGGAAGCATTTGGAACCCCTGAATGAGGCAGTTTGTATAGAGACTTGAATCCTGCTCCCTTGTAACACTTGTTGTCAAGTGAATTGATGTTTGTCAACCGTGGAAGCCTGTAAAGCACAAACCAAATATTCCTTATTCTGCCTAAAACAGAGACTAAGTCTTCAGAATAACAGAGTCTCATTTTGTTGTTGTTGTGGTCTTCAGTCCTGAGACTGGTTTGATGCAGCTCTCCATGCTACTCTATCCTGTGCAAGCTTCTTCATCTCCCAGTACCTACTGCAACCTACATCTTTCTGAATCTGCTTAGTGTATTCATCTCTTGGTCTCCCCCTACGATTTTTACTCTCCACGCTGCCCTCCAATACTAAATTGGTGATCCCTTGATGCCTCAGAACATGTCCTACCAACCGATCCCTTTTTCTAATCAAGTTGTGCCACAAACTCCTCTTCTCCCCAATCCTATTCAGTACCTCCTCATTAGTTATGTGATCTACCCATCTAATCTTCAGCATTCTTCTGTAGCACCACATTTCGAAAGCTTCTATTCTCTTCTTGTGCAAACTATTTACCGTCCATGTTTCACTTCCATACATGGCTACACTCCATACAAATACTTTCAGAAATGACTTCCTGACACTTAAATCTATATTCGATGTTAACAAATTTCTCTTCTTCAGAAACGCTTTCCTTGCCATTGCCAGTCTACATTTTATATCCTCTCTACTTCTACCATCATCAGTTATTTTGCTCCCCAAATAGCAAAACTCCTTTACTACTTTAAGTGTCTCATTTCTTAATCTAATACCCTCAACATCACCCGACTTAATTCGACTACATTCCATTATCCTCGTTTTGCTTTTGTTGATGTTCATCTTATATCCTCCCTTCAAGACACCGTCCATTCCGTTCAACTTCTCTTCCAAGTCCTTTGCTGTCTCTGACAGAATTACAATGTCATCGGCGAAACTCAAGGTTTTTATTTCTTCTCCATGGATTTTAATTTCTACTCCGAATTTTTCTTTTGTTTCCTTTATTGCTTGCTCAATATACAGATTGAATAACTCTGGGGATAGGTTACAACCCTGTCTCACTCCTTTCCCAACCACTGCTTCCCTTTCATGCCCCTCGACTCTTATAACTGACATCTGGTTTCTGTACAAATTGTCTCATTTTATCACGCTATATATAATCAATATGCCACATGTGATACAAAAAGAAAAGTTGTAGGGGTATATTGCTTCGGCCATTAATTTAATTTGCTTTTATGTTAGTGATCAGTCTTTATGGCGTGCGTATAAATACTGAAACCTATTTTTCATGTTTAGGGCGAGTTTTCCTGCTGACTTTGACACATCTTGGGCTTTTCCTTCGACAGAGGAATTCCCCGTCCTCTGGGTTACGATGGCATTTGCGCACCGTCTGTCGTGAAATATCACTGTTCCCAATTACGTTCCATCCTTGTGATTTACATGTCGGGACTGTTTCTTGCAGAAATGCATTGTGTTCCATCCTTGTTATTTTCATGCCGGGATTGTTTCTTGCAGAGGTGGTAGTGAAATCTAACGTGGAATTCGCTCTTTATTTACGTTAAAAAACTGACGTGAACGTGTCTATCCATTGCATACATTGCTACACATCAACGGGGCCCCAGCTTCCAATAACGTACACCGACGATATTAAGATCACCGAACCAAGTATTAGGCACGCACTTAAAACAGCACACTGTTGGCTTTGGGGCGCTGTAGATAGCGTGGCACTGTTATACAGACCTCCAAAACTGATGTAAGTCAAGCCAATGAAGAGGCTGAGAATCAGGTCTACTGCTAAGGCAACATTTTTCGGACGGCCAATAACAGAGTTCATGGGCAGGTGGGTGAAGGAAGGGAGAAAAGGAAAGGACTGTTTCCCCACTTTCCCCCGCCTGACCATTCACACACGTTGTTCTCAGTTGTCTAGTGTATACGCCAGTCGGTTGTACGGAAAGTGCACTGTACGATGTGTCGACTTGGCAGAAAGGAGCTATCACGTATGCACGAGTCCATTTGCCTGATTTGTTAATGTATCGTCGCGTACTGTCCAACGTAGTCATAACCAACCATTTAAAACGTCGTAAGAGCAGTCGTTGTAAAAGTATTCTAACCGACATGAAACAAAGACTGGTTTAATGCCTCCTGTATGACAATCGGTTCTGAACCAGGCAACAGTTTCTACTCTCAGTGCGTTTATCTCATCCAGTTTCGAAGCAAACATTGCGAAGGGAGTTGCATGCAGTGAATGTTAGTAGTTAGATATCTGGCAAAAGGACACTACTCAGAGCCACATATACAGCTTTACGTCTTCAGTGGGACAAACAACGCAGACTCTGAACAGAATATGACTGGAAATGTGTAGTGTGGGGCGACCAATCGCGATTTTTCCACCTTTCAAAAGACGCTAGACGTCGAGTGCACCATCGGTCCACTAACGCAGTTAACCTTCAGGCTGTGGTGGTTGCAGTTTAGGTCGGAAGTGGTTCTGTAATGTTTTGTGGACTTTTTTGTACCATGACTTGCACCCACTCATTCAGGTTAGCTTTAACACGAACCAGGATGTTTATTTCAATATTCTCATTGAGAAAGTGTTGCACATTCTTCTGCATCCTGATAATGAGTGTTCTGCGGACTGCTCAAGCTGCAAAGTGACAAAACTCTTGATCACGCACACGTTTCTGGTACACCGAACACTGTGGCACCCTATGCAGCCCCCACTGGTCAGGGAAATCACCAGATCGTAATTCTATGCAAAATGTCTGGGACTGTTTGGCCTGGCAGAGGGTAAATAACAACCAACATCCCCTAAATTTGGAAGCCGTACGCGATCTAATCGACTATGAGGGGCATCACCTGAAGATTTTATAGCTCTCTTTTCTTCAAGGAAATGGGGCCAGTGCTGTCAAAAACTGGAATCCGACAGAAATTTTTAATTAAGCTGGTCTAAGAGTCCCTGTTAAGATATTCATCTATAGAGACTGTGTTCCACGGGGTGTGACGAACTTTTTGTCCATGGAGCTTATGACCCCCCCCCCCCTCCCTCAACCAAAGAAAAGTGCTAGTAGATTTATACACTGGTGTCCAAAATTAAAGCAACAAACCGCTATTCCTTTGTCCTGTCTGTAATTCACGATATAGTCATACGAGCTGTCAACAGATGTCCGTACAGTCGTATTCTGCACGGAAGATGGCATTCCGGTTATAAGCTCTCTTCATCTTTGGAGATTATATGGGTTAATTAATGATTATTCTGTTACAATCCTCTTGTTGTAGTTGACCCTGTATATCGAGACTTCGTTCATTGTTAAATGCAATGGTGTGGTACTAATTGATGGAGACGCATTAAGAACTGGTAAAATTTAATGTATTTCCTTTATCACAGCCGGCCTCAGTGGCCGTGCGGTTCTAGGCGCTGCAGTCTGGTACCGCGAGACCGCTACGGTCGCAGGTTCGAATCCTGCCTCGGGCATGGATGTGTGTGATGTCCTTAGCTTAGTTAGGTTTGACTAGTTCTATGTTCTAGGGGACTGATGACCGCAGACGTTGAGTCCCATAGTGCTCAGAGCCATTTGAACCATTTGAACCTTTATCACACTGCACAAACATAAACACACTATTATTCAAACTGTGTGCCACTACTATTAAACAATGAGATAAATCCTTCGCTACGCAACCGCCTTTGGCTCACACAGCCTACACCTTCCACAGCCTCTCAACTGCCTCTACTTGCGGCTCTCTGCGCCACTGGGCATTGTCGCCCTCCAAAGAACAACCACTTATACATACTACACCCCAGCACCCTCACACGATCAACAAACAACCACGCCAACAATGATGTGAGGGCACCTATCAAACAGGTCCCACATCCACAACCGCTGTGTACAGAGTCACAGACGGTGCGGTATGGCTCACAGAAGACGTCTACCAGACTATCTGCTGTGTAGGGCCACAGGAAGAGTGGAGGCAGGACAGTAGCAAACTCGTGTGGCCTTATAGATTAATGAGAATCATTCTGTTGTTTCTCGGATGTGGCGACAGTTTATACAGACCAAAACTGTATCCCGAACGTACAGGATCGATCACGTTGACATCAGAAAGTGAGGACCGGTATTTGGCTGTGACGGCACAGCGGTACCGCCTTAGTACTGCATGGTTAATGACATCTGACCTCGCAGCACCCACTGGACGTGTTGTAGCGAGACAAACGGTGTACGGAATGCTTCGGCTGAGTGCCCTTTAATGTCAGAAACCTGCTGTATGTGTACCTGTGACGCGTCTTCACAGAAGCCAACGTCTAGATTTGTGTAGTCAACATGCCACACGGACGGTCGAGCAGTGAGCCAATGTTCATTTCAGAGATGAGTCCACTGGATTTGCATTCGGGGGGACTACGGTTCAATCCCGCGTGCGGCCATCCTGATTTAGGTTTTCCGTGATTTCCCTAAATCGCTCCAGGCAAATGCCGGGATGGTTACTTTGAAAGGGCACGGCCGACTTCCTTCCCCGACTTTTCCTAATCCAATGAAACCAATGACCTCGCTGTTTGCTCTCCTCTCCCAAACAACCCAATCGAACCCAACAGATGAATCCTGGTTTGGTGTGGAGATTGATTCTTAACGGATTCGCATCTGGATGGAACGTGGAACACGATTTCGGGACGCAAACATTGTGGAAACAGATCGATATCGAGGACGTTCCTTAATGGTCTGGACAGGGATTATGTTTACCACTAGAAACCTTCTTCATGAAATAGTGTGGGTGTATGGGCAACGTATAACTGCTGTAAGGTATCGTGAAAAGATCTGGGGACATAATGAGCTGCTGTTGCGAGGTGCTGTGGACGCAGACTCAGTTTTGATGGGAGATAATGTTCGACTTCATAGAGCACAGGTGGTTGATATTTCCTTGGAAACGGTAGATATTGCATGCATCGCATGGCCTAGTCGTTCTCCCGATTTGAGTCCCACTAAGCATATGCGGCATGCATCACGCCAGCATCCACCAACCACTCTCCAAGACTTGCGAGCAACTCTGCAGGAAGAATGGGTGTCATTGCCTCAGCATGAGATTGATGACGTCATTCACAGCATGCCCCGCCGTTGTCTGGCCTGTATTGCTGCCAGAGGTGGTCACACACCATACTGAACATATTAACCAGTTGTCGGAATGTGTGTGTGAATCCGTTAAGATGGAAAAAGTGAAGAACATTTCCGTCCGTGTTGGTTAGGAGGAAGGATGATGGATCATTGGGACATGCAGTCTACAGGAAACGTACTCACACCGACTTGTACTTACAGGCTAATAGTTGTCACCATCCGGGTCAGCGTGGAGGGGTACTTCGTACCTTGGTACACAGGGCACATGTCGTTTCTGACGCTGAGACTCTCCCAGATGAGCTGTCCCATCTTGAAGTTCATTTCGTCACAATGGTTATAGTGATAGATTGCACGTGCGTTGCGCTATCGACCAACTGTACATCGGGTGATTGATGATAATTCTGAGTCAACACCTAAGTCTACTGCCTTTTTGCCTTACGTAGGAAACACATCCAACAAGATCGGTCGTATTTTACGGAAATGCGATGTGAAATGTGTTTTCCGACCTCCATCTAAAATTAGAGCTCTTTTGAATTCCGTTAAGGATGATCTTGGACTGCGTAAGGCGGGTGTATATCGTATTCCTTGTAGCTGCGGCATGGCATATATTGGTCAAAATACGTATCAGGACCGTGGACGACCGGTGTACTGAGTATAAACGGCACACACGATTACAGCAGCCAAATAGATCTGCTATTGCCGAACATTGCTTGGATACTGGTCACCCCATGTTGTATAATAACACCGAGATATTGGCATGCACGTCCAGCTATTGGGGCAGTGTTATTAGGGAGGCAGTTGAGATTAAATTAGCGAGCAACCTCGTTAACAGGGATGGAGGTTTCTGTTTAAACTCTGTTTGGAATCTGGGTCTCTCCCTTGTCAAAAAACAGAGGGGCAGAGTCAATGCTACCTCCCCTGCGAATTCATAGTCTCACTATCGATAGCTCTGACTTTGGTCATCTTTGGTGGCACTAGTCTTCAGTGTGTGTGTTATCTTTCCTGTTTCAGTCCGAGAACCGAGCTTTTAAATTTGCATGTACGCCGCTTGTCCATTGCAGTTTGCCTTGATAATGGCGGGATGTTCTCCTGCCGAAATATCGGCGGTCGCTGAAAGTGTTACCTGGCTGAATTCCCGCAAATTTCGGTCTACTGTTACGCATGTTGCAGCTGTTTACCTTCTGTATTCTTTACGTTGTTTCCACTTTACTACCACCTGTTTACGGGGTGTATTGTGGCGAAATATACGCAGCCTTGCCAAATTTCCGTTTCTTGCTATAATTTTGGATACGAGTGTATGCAGGGTCGACCCCGTGTAGCAGGACCGACTGTGTCGTGCTCCGGCGAGGCCCGGCTGGCCCGCAGGAATTTGGTGAAAGCGCCCGCCGCCACCTTCACTTTGCGTATCGCGCAACTGCCCGCCGAGGCGCCCCAAGGCCGGGGCGGCATATTAGAAGGCAGTTTCAATAGTAAACGGCGCGCACAATCTGATTGTGGCGGCGCTGCGCGGCGCGCCCTGTCCTTTGCAAGGCAGCCGCGCCGTACCCCACATGCTGGGCGGTACGAGGCACCCACCGCCGCCACTGCAGCCAACTGCCCCACAAAAACACCGGCCGCCTTCCGCCATTCATCACGCTCTGTCTGCTCACGTCAGCGCGCTCGCCTCCTATATGCCACGACCGTACCGCGTCATTTGTGTATTGTGCACTGGCGAAGCAGGCTCGTAAAACGACTGACTGGAGCGTACTGTATCTGGTCGACTGTATCCGGACGCATACTAATGGACGTTAATACGGGTGAGCCCACCCTTCGCCATTATCAGGGCTTGATCTCTGTCGGGGAGATTTTGAAACAGGTGTTGGATGTCTACACAGGGTGTTCGATCATTACGAATTACCTCGAAGAGAATGGTCTATTGCCTCACAGTCAACACGGATTTAGGAAACATCGTTCTTGCGAAGCACAACTAGCTCTTTACTAATACGAAGTGTTGAGTACAATTCACAATTGACTTTAAATTGTTTCAGTATTTCTAGATTTCCAGAAGGCTTTTGACACTCATACTAAAATGTAGACTTTCACGGCCGGAAATACAGGGTGTTTCAAAAATGCCCGGTATATTTGAAACGGCAATAAAAACTAAACGAGCAGCGATAGAAATACACCGTTTGTTGCAATATGCTTGGGACAACAGTACATTTTCAGGCGGACAAACTTTCGAAATTACAGTAGTTACAATTTTCAACAACAGATGGCGCTGCAAGTGATGTGAAAGATACAGAAGACAACGCAGTCTGTGGGTGCGCCATTCTGTACGTCGTCTTTCTGCTGTAAGCGTGTGCTGTTCACAACGTGCAAGTGTGCTGTAGACAACATGGTTTATTCCTTAGAACAGAGGATTTTTCTGGTGTTGGAATTCCACCGCCTAGAACACAGTGTTGTTGCAACAAGACGAAGTTTTCAACGGAGGTTTAATGTAACCAAAGGACCGAAAAGCGATACAATAAAGGATCTGTTTGAAAAATTTCAACGGACTGGGAACGTGACCGATGAACGTGCTGGAAAGGTAGGGCGACCGCGTACGGCAACCACAGAGGGCAACACGCAGCTAGTGCAGCAGGTGATCCGACAGCGGCCTCGGGTTTCCGTTCGCCGTGTTGCAGCTGCGGTCCAAATGACGCCAACGTCCACGTATCGTCTCGTGCGCCAGAGTTTACACCTCTATCCGTACAAAATTCAAACACGGCAACCCCTCAGCGCCGCTACCATTGCTGCACGAGAGACATTCGCTAACGATATAGTGCACAGGATTGATGACGGCGATATGCATGTGGGCAGCATTTGGTTTACTGACGAAGCTTATTTTTACCTGGATGGCTTCGTCAATAAACAGAACTGGCGCATATGGGGAACCGAAAAGCCCCATGTTGCAGTCCCATCGTCCCTGCATCCTCAAAAAGTACTGGTCTGGGCCGCCATTTCTTCCAAAGGAATCATTGGCCCATTTTTCAGATCCGAAACGATTACTGCATCACGCTATCTGGACATTCTTCGTGAATTTGTGGCGGTACAAACTGCCTTAGACGACACTGCGAACACCTCGTGGTTTATGCAAGATGGTGCCCGGCCACATCGCACGGCCGACGTCTTTAATTTCCTGAATGAATATTTCGATGATCGTGTGATTGCTTTGGGCTATCCGAAACATACAGGAGGCGGCGTGGATTGGCCTCCCTATTCGCCAGACATGAACCCCTGTGACTTCTTTCTGTGGGGACACTTGAAAGACCAGGTGTACCGCCAGAATCCAGAAACAATTGAACAGCTGAAGCAGTACATCTCATCTGCATGTGAAGCCATTCCGCCAGACACGTTGTCAAACGTTTCGGGTAATTTCATTCAGAGACTACGCCATATTATTGCTACGCATGGTGGATATGTGGAAAATATCGTACTATAGAGTTTCCCAGACCGCAGCGCCATCTGTTGTTGAAAATTGTAACTACTGTAATTTCGAAAGTTTGTCCGCCTGAAAATGTACTGTTGTCCCAAGCATATTGCAAGAAACGGTGTATTTCTATCGCTGCTCGTTTAGTGTTTATTGCCGTTTCAAATATATCGGTTATTTTTGAAACACCCTGTATCATGTCCATTATAATTGTCCGGGCTGTTATGCCGTGGTCGGTTGATGAATTTTGTCTCAATTCCCAACGTCTCGTCTCCGACTGCGGGAGACATCTTCAAGGGGGTCCGTAGGTCGATGGAAGGTCCAACACACCCACTGACTCGCTACTGACTGCCGCTAAATTCCGTGTCCGCGCGCCTCCGCGCCGCGGCGTGACGTCACGTGTTTTGAAAACGTCAGTGCAATTGGCCGCTGTCCGTCGCCATCGATCGCCGTTGCCATCACCCAGTAGTGGACGGGTGGTACACATCTTCTTTAGCACCGGCATCCATATACCGTTTAATTTCACACCCTCCTCCTTACGGTTGAAATTATTTGGGTGTTTAGCGATTTCGATTGCCTCCTTGTAGAGCCTTTCGTAGTATCCGCTCGTGGCCGCTAGTACTTGCGTCTCCTCGAAACGAATATTGTGGTTCCCTGGCTGGAAAGCATGCTCCGCAACAGCTGATCGTTCCGTTTCTCCTCTTCTACAATTTCCCTTGTGCTCTTCCAAACGTTTTGAAACAGTTCTTTTAGTGGTACCCACATAAACATCTCCACAGCTGCATGGGATCCTATACACTCCAGCTCTTTCCAAAGGTTTGCGAGCGTCCTTGGCAGGCTTAAGGTATTCCTGTATCTTCCTGGTGGGCTTGTAGATTACGGTAATATTCCGCTTCGTCAAGATCCTCCCTATTCTTTCCGTTACATTTTTAACAAACGGCAGGAATTTTGCAGTAGCCTGTACGTCAGTATGATTTCTGCGTGCCGGCCGCGGTGGTCTCGCGGTTCTAGGCGCTCAGCCCGGAACCGCGCGACTGCTACGGTCGCAGGTTCGAATCCTGCCTCGGGCATGGATGTGTATGATGTCCTTAGGTTAGTTAGGTTTAATTAGTTCTAAGTTCTAGGGGACTGATGACCTAAGATGTTAAGTCCCATAGTGATCAGAACGTCTTGATAACACCCCGCTTCCGTTGTGGGTGGTGGTTCGAATCCCGGTGCAAATTACGGTGCGTGTGCGTGGGTTTGCGGTATACTGAGTGGCCCAAAGTACCATTTTCGTTTCTAAAAACAAGCACATCGAGGAAATGTAATTTGCCGTCTACCTCCTCCTCCATTGTAAACTGAATTCTCGAGTTTATGCTGTTCAGATGTTCGTGGAACCGGTTTAGTTCCTCCCTACCATGTCTCCACAGCACAAACGTGTCATCCACGTATCGGAACCATACATTTGGTTTTTTGCTGGCTGCACCTAAGGCCTGTTCTTCGAATTTCTCCATAAAGAAGTTTGCGATTAAGGGACTTATGGGGCTTCCCATAGCCACGCCATCCGTTTGCTCATAAAACTGTTCATTCCACTTGAAGTATGTGGTTGTCAAACAATTGGGAATTGAGACAAAATTCATCAACCGACCACGGCATAACAGCCCGGACAATTATAATGGACGCTTTTGACACTGTATCACACAAGCGTCGTGTAGTGAAATTGCCTGCTTATCCTGCTTATGGAATATCGTCTCAGTTACGTGAAAGGATCCGTGATTTCCTATCAGAGAGGTCACAGTTCGCGGGTGGTCATAAAATGTGTGAAATGCTTACAGGGCAGGTTGTACTGAGACATAAATGTTAAGAAAGAAATTCGATACGTTGCTCCGTTTGCGAGTTATTTAGCGTAGAATTTAGCCAATCGGGGCGTCGCGCGCTCGCATTCAAGCGGCCTGGCAGGGGCGGTGTTGCCCAACGAGTACTTTTATTTGTCTCGTTAGCTGGAACTTGAATTAGCGCGCGCGACTATCTGATGGGCTAACTTCAACGCTAAATAACTCGGAAACGGAGAAACCTATCGCATTTCTTTCTTAACATTTATGTCTCAGTACAACCTGCCCTGCAACATCCCTACAAGCATTTCACACATTTTCTGACCACCCTATATATACATATATATAATAAAATTATAAACAGTCGACCAATTGCAATGGATAAAGAACTCTTTACCTAGGTTTCGACAAATATAAATTTGTCTTCTTCAGAAGGTGGCAATTTTACTTTAGTAAGGAGTAATGTACCCCATCACCGTTTTTACAAATGTCGGCATAGATCCATTTGCCAAAAATTAGGGTTTGTCACGTAAATATAATTTAGTACATGGATCTTGCAGAGCTCACAACCGACCAAAAAAAAAAAAAAAAAAAAAAACTGTAACGTCTCCTTCTCTACAGATAACAGTTTAAAAAGAAATCTTGTACATTCAGTAGAGATTGCCGGCGATTGGTTTTCCAATTCAGGTGTTTACAAACTAACCTTTAATAACTGTCCTTCATATTATATTGGTCAAACAGGCAGAGCTGTGAAAACAAGATATAAAGAACACCTATGAGGTAAAAAAGGAGCGAATGTACACAGCTCTACTTTTGCTGAACACCTCTTGATAGCCGGTCTTACGCCTAAACAGTTAGAAGACACTGTTATCCTACATAGAGAAGTCAAAGTGCGTAGATTAGATCTGTGGGAAGAGTTACAAATTTTCAAACATCTAGAGGTCAAGGACGGTAATATACTGAACGACCAGTTGAACCTTGCTTGTAGACAATTTTTCGAAGGCCTTAAACCTATACTGTTTATGGTATAACATTAAAGCTGGTAACCTTAGTGGTCTATTTCCTCAGGAAGCTATGATGCACCTTCAATGCTTTAAGCTCAGTACCCTTTCTATAATGTGGTTTTCGCACGATGTACGGTTACCACTACACTGGCTCTTATGAGATTTTGTCTGGCTCTAAAACTCTGGTTACCTGCGAATGTGTATTAACTGGATTGTGTACCAGAGTTCGTAATTCTGTCTTAAGAGCCATTATTGTCAATTTTAAAGTTCTGACATATATACCGTTTGTGGGCTTCACTAATATAGTAATGTAATTTTTATATTTTGGGCTGTATATGCCAGTGTGCCTAACTCTCTCGGCGTAAGCGCCACCTGCCTTTTTGATGTATAACTACATTAATTGTACCAATGCTCCCATACTGTTATAACGGGAGTGTTAAACGCTTTCCTTCTTTTTATTGTTACTTTATGTAAGGACGCTATTAATACTGATAATTTACGCGTTGCTTTTGTGCGCCAATCGGCACATGGTTCGCGCCATGAGCGCCACCTGCCCTGGTCTCAGAGTAACTACGCTCGCCGATTACACTGAGTCGGTTGTGAGCTCTGCAAGATCCATGTACTAATTTATATTTACGTGACAAACGCTAATTCTAGGGCTATATTTCATTTTTTTGACAAATGGATCTATGCCGACATTTGTAAAAACGGCGGTGGTACATTAGACCTTACTAATGTAAAATTGTAAGTACCAGGCGTCGTTCTCGTATTTCTGTAATGCAAGAGCTCTCTAATTTGTGTTAAAATCTGTTCTTGACTTAAGTTTCATACTTTTCTAATGTAAGCATTCCTTTCCCCCATCTGCTCCTATTCCTCGAACATATCCGCATCCTCTACACCTCACGCTGCCTAGAACCCCCTCACCCCCTGGTTGCTCCTCTCCTCTCCCATTCCCGCCCCCTGCCACGTCTTCACTATTGTGTACCCCCTACCCTCCATCTCTACACCCTACATCTCCTTTCCCAAGGTGGCTTCCATCAACTCCCCCTCCCAGATGATGCCCTCTCTCTCTCCATTTATCCCTCCTATCAACTCCGATCCTCACTCCCCCTCCTTTCCTCTGTCCTTTTCCCGGGCTCCCTCTCCCCCCCATCCTTCCTCTTTCCTTCCTACCTCCCCTCTCTTTGCCCCCTTCTCTCCCCCGAGTCCTTTTACATTTCTCTCCTCTGCCTCCTCTCATTCCCTCTCGCGTCTGCCCTTCTCCCCCTTTATTAGTCCTCTCCCTCCTTGGTTCCCCCCCCCTTTTCGTTTTTCCCTCTCCTCCCTCCTTGTTTTTCCCCCTCCTCCAGGTCGCCCCCCCCCATCTGCCTTTGGCTCGGGAGTGCCATATTTGTGCCGCCATTTTCGTGCAGCGTTTTACAGTGTGTGTTTTTCCAGAGTGTGTTCCGTGTTGTGTCTTTTGGGAAGTGTAGCGAACAGCCATCATACTGTCGCTGGGTGTGATTTTTTATCTCTTGCGGACAGAAACCAGACTGTCGCCCTGTTTTTTTTAATTGTGTGTCTACTATGTTACTTGTCTGATTCCTGTGTATTTTCTCAACATTGCCAACCCCCTTTTGCTTTCTGTTTTAACTTTCCGCATTTTTACGCCATTTTGCACTTTAAGTCACCATTTTATCGCCTGTTTTTCCTTGTCTCTTTCTTCTTCCTTTTTTTAAAAAAAACGTCTGTAGGCTGTAGAGCAGCGTACTAAGCTGCTGCCAGCCCGCCCCCTTCGGAGGGAATTGAAAATCAATAAAGAAAAAAAATTAATGTAAGCTATGATGTTCATTGTCCTTAGGCCAGCTTCTGAAGAAGAAAAATTTATATTTGTCGAAACCTAGGTAAAGAATTCTTTATTCATTGCAATTGGTCGGCTGTTTATAATTTTATTACGTGGAACCGTTGCTGTTGTGCAGCTATGTTTAAAATACTGACACTCCAAGTCACTCATTTCCAATCATACACTGCCCATCTGCGTCGCTCTTTACATCACCTCAAGCTTCGCTTAGCCGTGAGTCCCGAAAAGTGAGGCATCTGAAGAGCTGCCTGACCACTGTACACCATACGCTTTAACTAACTTCTTACGAACAGCCTGTGTGATGGCTGGACCCTTGGTAGCACTATGGACCTCACGAGTAATTCATCTTGCTGATTTGACATTATTTTATACAGCCACACTCCATAATGCCCTACGGCCGCTCTCCGTCAGTACAGGTTATCTGCGTGGTCTTGCTTTAGTTGTGTTCTTTCGCTTTTCAACTTCACTATCGTATCACCAGCAGTCGACTTCGGCTGTAGAAATATGGATTTCTTTACTCGGTGATATCCAGTGGCCGACTAGTCCACTCCCGAATTCACTCAGCTCTATTGGCCGACCTATACTGCTATTAGTGGCGACATGATACTCCCTGGCCGTGCGGTTCTAGGCACTTCAGTCCGGAACCGCGTGACTGCTACGGCCGCAGGTTCGAATCCTGCCTCGGGCATGGATGTGTGTGATGTCCTTAGGTTAGTTAGGTTTAAGTAGTTCTAAGTTCTAGGGGACTGATGGCCTCAGATGTTGAGTCCCATAGTGCCCAGAGCCATTTGATACTCCCTGCCACATTTCATACTGGCGAGTTTGCTTCTCATTACATCTAGCTGTCAAATCCGCGATACATTTGGATGTACGGATCATTTAAATCAGGTAGTCAATCCACTTGTTAACCGTGTAATTAGGCTGTTTAGGTTTTTATGTCGGTAACTCCACGTAGCGCTCTGTATTTAAATCACTGACTGCGCTGTGTGCAGTCTGTGGCTGGTTTGCATTGTTGTTTGCTATTGTAGTGTTGGGCAGTTGGATGTGAACAGCGCGTAGCGTTGTGCAGTTGGAGGTGAGCCGCCAGCAGTGGTGGATGTGGCGAGAGAGATGCCAGAGTTCCGAGATGTTAATATGAGCGGATGATCTGGACGTGTGTCCATCAGAAAAAGGAAGTTCGTTAACCTCGATGTCAAGAATATATATATATATATATATATATATATATATATATATATATATATATATATATATATATATATATATATATATATATATATATATATATATATATCTAAAATGAGCCGGCCGAAGTGGCCGTGCGGTTAAAGGCGCTGCAGTCTGGAACCGCAAGGCCGCTACGGTCGCAGGTTCGAATCCTGCCTCGGGCATGGATGTTTGTGATGTCCTTAGGTTAGTTAGGTTTAACTAGTTCTAAGTTCTAGGGGACTAATGACCTCAGCAGTTGAGTCCCATAGTGCTCAGAGCCATTTGAACCATCTAAAATGACTTTTGAACAGTATTAAGATAAATACATTGTTTGTTCTTTATCAAAATCTTTGATTCGCTAACTATGTGCCTATCAGTAGTTAGTGCTCCAGTAGTTGGAATCTTTTATTTAGCTGGCAGTAGTGGCGCTCGCTGTATTGCAGTAATTCGAGTAACGAAGATTTTTGTGAGGTAAGTGATTCATGAACGGCTATTCTTTTGTAGGGATTATTAAAAGTCAGATTGCGTTGCGCTAAAATATTGTGTGTTAGGTTAGAAATGATCGGAATAAGTAATGAAAAAACAGTCTCTGTACGTTCAGTTTCACTCTGGAGTTTGAAAATCAAGTAGCGTAGAAGTTTTACCAGCACAGTCATGCTTTACATTCAAAGGGGAAGTTTCAACCGTCTTTGGTGTTTGCGTTTCTGGTCTGTGCTACTTGCCTGCTTAGTTGTTTGGTGCCCATGCACTAGTACGACAGTATTCTTATCTCCCCTACTGGGTGCTGTGGCTGAATGTACGTTATAATATTTCGTGTGAGTACGTTCCTGATTTTTAAATAGTGATGAAACACTGGTGTGCGCAACAGACAACAAGACACACACACACACACACACACACACAAACAAAACCAACGCACTCACAAAGAGGAACGGTAACCGCTACCGTTTTTTCAGGCCTACGACCCTGTTCATACTGGGTTGCCAACAGGGGAGGGGGGGGGGGGAATGTTAGTTGATTTGCCGTTTTTTACTAAGATAATAAGGGGTTGTTACTGTTACAACTTTGGATTTGAGCTTCGGAGACGAGAGATAATTGTCTGAAAATTCCAAATCAGTATTTTTTTTAGGAGACTGAAATTTATTACAGATTTCGATGTTATAACTGAACATAATCTGGAATCGCTGGTCAATACTATTACCGGTACTGACAAGTGCTGAAACAGCTAATTAGTCTCATATAGGGGCGCTGAAGGGAACTGATTGCCACACACCAGGGCACAAACCCTCCAAGCGTCTCCACGCTGAAGCACACCCCAAAGCACTGAGCGAAATGACGCTGCTACATGAATTAATGCACAAATGCGACCGCACGGAGCTGGAAAGCTACCCACAGAGATCCTTGGGCACATAATTTTAAAGTACGCTCGGGAGACATGCCAAAGATGGGAAGTTGGTTTGCGAACTGTATCTATTATGATATACTGCATTTCACATCGTACATACCACCTTCCAGACGGTGCGTCCCATGTTCCTTTTGGCTGAAGGTCAACCTCCGTCCTTTACATTCCTCAGAACCGATCTTTCTCAGGTCACTCTAGCAGTCCCTGTGTTTACCTTCCCTAGCTTATCTTTTGAGAAGCCTACCGCATCTCCTGGAAATCTTTTAAACAGTCCTTCACCTTTCTAAGCTCAACACATTCACACAACGTGCCCTCATGCATACTGGAAAGGTACAGAGAGAACGAGGAAATGGGACACATTGAACAAGTAATCGAAATAAAAAATGTAACTGTATTCTGCAATTCCATTAGTTGGGTTATTCATGAAGCATACTCGCAGTACCGCTTCAACTCTAATCTCGAAAATTCGAGAGTCTGGTTCAGGGTGTCACTCACGGGGTGGCGAGATATACAAACACACAGCAAGTGCAAAAAACTGAAGGAAAAAGGCTACTTAAGAATCAACCGGGAGACGTACGTGACTTCTCCTGGCCATTACGTTCTTTTGTTCTGTCTACGAGCAAAAGCCTTTCCTTCGACTTCTGCCTATAGCGCACGCTCCTGGCAGAATGTCATTTCTATAGAGCTGTTTCGTCCAAGTAGTAACATAAGGAAACCTGCTACTATAGAATAGAGTTCTATTGCTAAAACGGTTTGTGTGGAATCAGTGTGCTTGGTTAACACAACTGCCGCCTTCACAATTGGCTCATGTTCAACGTACAGTTTCTTGATGCTAATTTACGAGGTGCATTCAAGTTATAAGGCCTCCGATTTTTTTTCTAATTAACTACTCACCCGAAATCGATGAAACTGGCGTTACTTCTCGACGTAATCTCCCTGCAGACGTACACATTTTTCACAACGCTGACGCCATGATTCCATGGCAGCGGCGAAGGCTTCTTTAGGAGTCTGTTTTGACCACTGGAAAATCGCTGAGGCAATAGCAGCACGGCTGGTGAATGTGCGGCCACGGAGAGTGTCTTTCATTGTTGGAAAAAGCCAAAATTCACTAGGAACTAGGTCAGGTGAGTAGGGAGCATGAGGAATCACTTCAAAGTTGTTATCACGAAGAAACTGTTGCGTAACGTTAGCTCGATGTGCGGGTGCGTTGTCTCGGTGAAACAGCACACGCGCAGCCCTTCCCGGACGTTTTTGTTGCAGTACAGGAAGGAATTTGTTCTTCAAAACATTTTCGTAGGATGCACCTGTTACTGTAGTGCCCTTTGGAACGCAATGGGTAAGGATTACGCCCTCGCTGTCCCAGAACATGGACACCATCATTTTTTCAGCACTGGCGGTTACCCGAAATATTTTTGGTGGCGGTGAATCTGTGTGCTTGAATTGAGCTGACTGGCGCTTTGTTTCTGGATTGGAAAATGGCATCCACGTCTCATACATTGTCACAACCGACGAAAAGAAAGTTCCATTCGTGCTGTCGTTGCGCGTCAACATTGCTCGGCAACATGCCACACGGGCAGCCGTTTGGTCGTCCGTCAGCATTCGTGGCATCCACTTGGGTGACACTTTTCGCATTTTTAGGTCGTCATGCAGGATTGTGTGCACAGAATCCACAGAAATGCCAACTCTGGAGGCGATCTGTTCAACAGTCATTCGGCGATCCCCCAAAACAATTCTCTCCACTTTCTCGATCGTGTCGTCAGACCGGCTTGTGCGAGCCTGAGGTTGTTTCGGTTTGTTGTCACACGATGTTCTGCCTTCATTAAACTGTCGCACCCACAAACGCACTTTCGACACATCCATAACTCCATCACCACATGTCTCCTTCAACTATCAATGAATTTCAATTGGTTTCACACCACGCAAATTCAGAAAACGAATGATTGCACGCTGTTCAAGTAAGGAAAACGTCGCCATTTTAAGTATTTAAAACAGTTCTTATTCTCGCCGCTGGCGGTAAAATTCCATCTGCCGTACGGTGCTGCCATCTCTGGGACGTATTGACAATGAACGCGGCCTCATTTTAAAACAATGCGCATGTTTCTGTCTCTTCCCAGTCCGGAGAAAAAAAATCGGTGGCCTTAGGACTTGAATGCACCTCGTACTGCAGCTTTGTAGGATCTCAAAGGCTGCGAACTTGTTCTGAAGTAAGTGTGCTATTTAACCTAAGCTTCCCCAGGTTTTGCTGATTTGTGCCGACTGAGCATTTGAGAGAGGCTTTTTGAACTTGAGAGCTTCAAACTTTACGATACTATATGAAATCAAGTGGAAAAGCATTCACATGACTTCTGTTTCCTGCCAGGAAACGCCTTAGATGAAAGCTCTATGGTTTATCTTGAAAAAAAAAAGTGCAGCAGTTTTTGGTACCAAATATGGCACATATATTGATACAGTGGTGATAGATAACGAAGTAAATGTTTTCAAGTTACAGGTGAAAGAGCTGATGAAAAACATTGATACGCCTTCACTTGTGTGTGTTTTTGAGATTTTTTTTTAAGTGTGTGGTTTAAGAGACGCTTGTCCAAATATCCAAATGGCTTTGAGGATATTTGTGATAACGCCAATCATCGCAGCATTTTTTATTTGCAGTTTCAGAAAATTAGGGATGAAAAAGAAACTACTTAGATCTAGCATGGCTGAAAGCAGACAGTAAATTCACCTCTATTGCCGATAGAATACGACACGCCCGCTATACGTGACTCCAAAGACATAATCAATGAACTTCCTTCGCTCAAATCAAGGAAATGGAAAATAAAATAAAAAACCTCACTTCCTGGAAAGGAGTAATTTCACTACGGTTACTTACAGCCTTTTTTCATTTATCTCTATCTAACAATCTATCCAATGTTTATATTTTACGAGAATCAAATGAAATGTGTATAAACACATATAACACGTTTTTGTTTCACTCTTAATTTGTTAGAAAGTTTCTACAGTTAGTAACTCGTTTACTACAACGATAAATATAGTTCACTGTGTACGGCATTTTCTATCATTTAAGCACATTTCTCTTAATAATACTTTATTTTTATTATGTGATTACGTAATTACAAAATTCACTAACTGAACAGAAACACTGCAGGAAGGTGGCTATACCGCCGACATCTCTTCTTAGTGAAAGTCTACAGACCCCAATAGCTACAATCTGTTTATTTTCATTATTTTTATGAATTTTATTTCAAGAGTTCTCCCAGGGGTTCTAATAAAGTTTTAGAAACCACCGCTCGTTTGATTTCGACTTTCGATGCTTTTGTTTTCACTCAGTTTCCTTGCACTACAAAATTAAGATAACGTGCTAAGAAAAAAAAAACAACGTAGTATATATGAAATTACTTAAAGGAATCTTAACACTGCTCCGCATTTAAACGTTTATCTTTCTGTTTACAGTGAACATACTGCTGCGAAAAGGAAATTGTATCGGAGCGAGGGAAGGAAGAAGCTCAACCTAGGTGGTGTGTAAGAGTGGAATAGGGTGTACACAGGAGTTCAGTGGCTCGTTTCCTTTAGTAGTTTCTTCACACCGCTCATCGTGTAGGATAGACCATTTTTTTTAGAAAAGTATAACAGCTAACACGCACAGTGATAGCAACTTACATCCAAAGCAAAGTCCGTTTCTTCACGAATCGACCCGAAACACTATTTATGGCAGTTACGACTAACGCCATTAACAATCGCCCTCCATCTGGGCTCAACAATGAATCAAATGCTTCGCTATGTAGCGACCGTTATACTGGTTTGCCTTCAGTGTTTTTGAAAAGCTGTTTTTGCCTAACGATTACTTGGTGGCGACTTAGTTGCAGAATTCTGTATTTTGGCTGTTCGCGAAATGTCACATAACTAAAATTTACTGGTAGACAATTAGTAAATACGTCATCCGAAGAAACAGAAGAACTCCAGGACAAGCACTGATTTGCTACTCAGATGTCCGAGGCTGTAGCGCCTCTGACAGCTTAGCATTGCAGGATACTGTACTCATGTACAGTAAGCTCTCACGTATACTCTTAATGCGGATCAGAAGCTACACAGATGACCGAAAAATGCGTATAATCGGAAATATAGATAGTTTCTAACTGAAACTGCTTATTTCTGTAAAATGTATCATGTCATGTCTGCAAGTCCACTGCATTTCACGAAAACGTCAACTTACATACAAAATTACACTTAATACACAATGTATTTCGTACCAATATCTTTCACTTCACTTTCGGGCTATAATTGCCCTACTTCTTCTGTTTTTGTTTTTCATTAACTTTCTGTTGAGGTTCTGTGGATATTGAGAACATGATAAACACGTACACATCCGGTGATTTATTACAAAATTTCACATTGGTACACTTTATTACGTGTAAGCGCCCACACACAATGAATGTGGACCAAACGGAACTGAACAGAACAGCACGTAGGAACAAAGATGTAGAAACAGTCAAAAACAATACACACACATAGTTCTCCACACACTTATATCATTTAACTGGGTTTGACTAGCTTAACACCCCCGCTTCAAAACATGAAACTGGTTTTCTTAAAAAATACGTAGACCCATACAGTTCAGGAAATCGTAATATTTTTCTTTTCTCAATCCTTTTGTCATTATATCTGTAGACATATCGGCTGTTTGTAAGTAAAGAGTTTTTACAACTTTATTGTACACAGCTTCATTTATATGATGTCAAACATCAATGTGCTTCGAGCCTTTATGATTTGAAGGATAAATACACATATTCAAGGCACTCTGTTTATCATTAAATAATGTGACACACTTATTATAGTTTATCAGTTCATGTAACAAGTTCCTTAAATAAATGGTTTCCTGACAAGCTTTGGAAAGAGCCATATATTCATCCTCATGTTCTAGAAAGAGCAAAGGTCTTTTGCTTAGCACTCTGCTCTGACACTACAGAACCTCACAGCTTACAAATAAAATCAATGTATTATTTTCTGTCTAATGGACAATTTGCCCAATATGCATCTAAATAACCACATAATCCTAAATCTCCTTTCCTAAACTTTAGAACATAATTCTTAGTCTCCTTCAGATATTTCAAAACTCGCTTAGCACATATCCAATATTGTTTACTATAAGAATTATTGAACTGGCTTAAGTAGCTCACACTCAAAGAGATATCAGATCATGTAAGTACTGATAAATACATTAAGCTACCTATTAGAGCTTGATAAGGAACGTCATAAGTTTTAATTTCTTTTTCATTTAGAAAATCAAGTTTAGTTTCAATAGGAGTGTTTACAGTTTTACGGTCTATCATACTGAACGTTCTCAATAATTGATCAGTATAATTCTATTGACTTAAAGCTAAAACTTGTTTAGCTCTGTCATGTTTGATTTACATCCCCAAACAATTTTTAGCCATTCCTGAATCCTTTACTTCAAATTCTGAAGGTACCATACTTTTCCAAAATTCAGTCTCACTTGAATCATTTGAAAAGTCATAAACATATGAAGCTATCATGGTAACTAAGCCTTTGTCCGTGTGTTTTGTAAATAAACAAGGTTCTAAATCAGATCATTGTAATCTAGACAACATAAGACATTATATCCTGTTTGATTCCACGCTCTGGATGATTGTTTTAGACTATATATAGCCGTATTTAACTTCAAAACTTCTCTTTTATCATTACAAAGATTTAATCATTCAGGTTGTTGTAACAAAACACCTCCTTGAGAATACCATTTGAAGAAGAAGTTTTAACATCAGGATGTGTAATGATCAAATGTAGTTCAACTGATAAAGCCATTAGAAGTCTAAGTGTTGAATGGCTTACAACAGGAGAAAAGGTCTCAACATAATCAACTCCAGGTTTCTGAGTGAATCCTCTTGCCACTAGTCTAGCACGATGCTGCACTCGACCTTCACTTTTGACCTCTTTCTTGATCACCCACTTACACTGCACAACACTTGCACTTTCTGGGAAATTTTCCACTTTCCAAGCATTGTTGTCTTGAAAGGCTTGTATCTCTTCATCCATAGCACTTTTCAATTCTTCGGCATCATTTCTGCTAAGGGCTGCCTGCGCGGTTTTTGGGTTCTCGAGTTGATCTGTAGTTCTAGCAGAAAAATAAACCTCCAAATCATCTATTTGGTTTGAGCTGCCTTTGAGATCTTCTAGTATCGTTTAAAAATGCTTCGAATGGCCCTGAACACTATGGGACTTAACTTCTGAGGTCATCAGTCCCCTAGAACGTAGAACTACTTAAACCTAACTAACCTAACAACATCACACACATCCATGCCCGAGGCAGGATTCGAACCTGCGACTATAGCGGTCGCGCGATTCCAGACTGTAGCGCCTAGAACCGCTGGGCCACTCCGGCCGGCATCTTTTACTTCATCTTCTTGCATAAGACATTTTTAATTATCAGTTTCTCTCTGTGATGTAACTGCTTCTTTTGAGACATCATGAAAGCTCTCTGTTAATACTGTATCAGATCTCTCATTTTTTTATCATTGTCCACCTAAATGGTGATTTCTTCATGGTTCCTGATTTTAGTTTCTGCATCATTAATATTTTCCATTATAGTCACATCTCGACGTACCAGTACATCATTTGTTTCAGGGTCATAGAGTCTGTAGCCTTTTGTAGTACTGCTATATCCCACTAAGATCATTTCTTTTGCGTTTTTATCCCATTGTTTTCTCGTCTATGAAATATGTATCATGACCTTGCTTTCAAGATGACTGAGATGACTGATGTTGGGTTTCTTGTCAGTCCATAGTTCATAGGGTGTTTTATTCCCTAAACTATAACTCACTGACCTATTTCGCAAACATGCTGCACTATTGGCAGCTCCAGCCCAAAATCTTTTGTCAAGGTTACCATCAAATAGTAAACATCTCGCCTTTTCTACAACAGCTCTATTCAGCCTTTCTGCCAAACCGTTCTGTTCTGGTGTACCTATGTTGGATAACTGATGTGTAATACCATGTATTTTTTCAACAAACTCTCAAAATTCACGCAACAGAATTCTTTTCCACTATCTGTTCTTACTGTTTTGATTTTTCTTTCTAGTTGATTCTTCACCATTTTCTGAAATTCTTGATATTTTCTGGAGTCTCATTCCTTGTCTTAAGAAAATACATAAATCCCATTCAAGTGTAATCATTTTCCAAAATGAAAAAAATACTTTGTATCACCTAATGACATAATTTCCGTTGGTCCACACAGTTTTGCATGACTACTTGGTTTAGACGCTCTAGTGCCTTCAAGTGGAAAAGGCTGTCTTGTTTGTTTGCATTTACTGCAAACTAATGTTAATGTCTTCACACACCATTCCTTCCGCAGCACCTTTTTTCAAATTTAATAAGATCTTATGCATTTAGATGACCGAATCTTCTAAGCCAATCAGATGGTGTAATCTTTCCCAAGAAATTACTTCCTTTGTCAATGTTTAGCTTATACACACCATTAATCAGATCTGCAGTTGCTACTAGTTCATCATGCTTTACAAATATTGCACGGATCACTATTAAATTCAACAAAATTTCCTTGCTCAATCAACCTGCTGACAGAGAGCAAATTTGTTGTAAGTTCTGGATCACACACAACATTATTTACGCTAATATTAAAGGAGTTCTTTCCGACTACTGTTGTTAAATCAACTTCGCCAGAGCACAACACTGGGATTTCTGCCTGATTTGAAGCCATCATTTGATGCATGTTAACATCATTTACTTTGTCATTTTTCATTCATTCTTCATTTGCTGTGAGATGTACACTAACCACCTGAATCAACATGCTAGTCACTTCTGTCAAAAGAGCCACTTATAAACACTGCACTGAAAACATTTGAAGCTTTGTTTTATCTTGTTTAATTGTCACTTGTAACACTTCTGACACTAAATGTAACTGGACTTTCTCTTTTGATGCTAGTCAATTGTCAGGATGAGCATTGCTGCAAAGGGCATTTAATTCTAAAGCATTATGTTAGGGTGAAAAACAGTAAATAAATTACTTTTTCTTTCTTAACAACATGTGGGCAGGGTGGGTTCTTCCTTGGCTCGGGTATGAGGTAGAATAAAACAGCATTTTTACATAAGATAACTTTTATTGAAAATTTTGTACAACTGTTACCTTACTCTATTGTTCTCAGCTGGGAGAGCGGCAGCTGTGTCTTTTGCGAAACCTTCTGCTGCGGCAGCGGCGGCGTCTGATTACGCGTGGCGGTGTGTATCTCGTGTCGCCGTCTCGCCCAGCTGACTGGAGACGCGCAGCGCGAGGTGGCCCGTTTAATTATTGCGAGCGAAGTCGTGCATCGGATGGTGATACCTTGGATGTGGCGTCCCAGTGTTTCTCTTCTCTAAGCGGCCGCGTGTGTCAGTGTTGTGCGTCGGCCAGCCGAGCGGCGCGGCGGGGGAAGACCATAGTCCCGTCCGCAGCTCGTGGTCGTGTGGTAGCGTTCTCGCTTCATACGCCCGGGTTCCCGGGTTCGATTCCCGGCGGGGTCAGGGATTTTCTCTGCCTCGTGATGACTGTGTGTTGTGTGACGTCCTTAGGTTAGTTAGGTTTAAGTAGTTCTAAGTTCTAGGGGACTGATGACCATAGATGTGAAGTCCCATAGTGCTCAGAGCCATTTGAACCATTTTTGAACCAGTTTCCCGGACTCCAACAATGGACTCCAACTTGCCAGTCTTCGGCTGCCAGATCTTCATCACAAGCTCACAGGTGACTGCTGATGTGAGGCCGTCTCCTTCCCGTCCTCACGAGTCACCCGGGTACGTAAAAATCAGACTTCAAATACCTTCTAACTTCTGTCTTCTGGCGGCGAGGCTGCTGCTTGCTATTCCATTACAGCAGCTGACTTGGTGCTTCTGTGTACGATGTAGTCTCTTCCTACATGACGATCTTAAGCTCCAAAACCGAACTTAAAACTACACTTCTCAGGCCCACTGCGTCTTGCGTATTTATTTACTTCAGTTCACTGGAGGTAAACGACTTCACGGTCATTGCCTCTTCTGTCACGTTGAAAAGCTTCTCAAAGAATCTTCTTAATGTCAGTCATTGGCTCTTGGAATGTAGGCGAGGGCCTTTGATCACATGTGACAACTGAGAAACACGTGAGCCGGTCGGGCGATTCCCTGACGGCTGAATCGACAGCTTCCGCTTATGTGGGGAGGGGAATGGCTTCTCCTGAACGTGCTGACTTCATGGTCATTGGCTCTTCTGTCACTGCTGCTCTGCCCGCTGTTTGCCAGTGTGTAATTCCTCTAAACTAAATTAAGTTTTTCCATATTTTCTAATTTCTACTTCACTTCACATTGATTTCGATAATTTATTTACCTATCTTAAGTACCACTCAACGCACTGTTATGGCACTTACTTTTAAAATCTCCTGGTTTCTTGCATTTGTAGGAAACAACGTCCTTCCTGTAACTCTTCATGCTTTCCCGACGAGATCTCGACATGTGGAATAATCGGGCCTACTGTCGGATGTTTGTGTCGCTCTGGCACAATATTTTGGCCATGTAACTCGTTGCCTTCTTCATGCGCTACCTGAGACTGCCGTATTGCAGGATCTTGTCCAATATTTATGCCCGGAGGGCGCTGGGTGCTCTCTCTGCAGTCCGCGCCCGCTTGGCGCTGCCTGTAATGTGTTGTCTCTTCCCTGGTGTTCCCTCAGACGTCCGCGCCCAGTTTGGTCTCCATCTGTGGCAGCTCTCAGAGGCCCGTCGTTTGTCGGACGTTCCGTTCGCGGTCTGCGCCCACCTCGCGCTGCTGCTGAGGTGTTGGCACTTCCCTGATGCTCTGACAGTCGTCCGCGCTCGGGTCGTTCACCATCTGCGGTCGTGGCGGCTGTCAGAGGCCCGTCCTGCGTCGGGAGTTGCGTTCGCTGGATAAGCTAAGGGGAGGATGCTGAGTTCTCTCAGTTTCCTTCTGAGATGCCGAGAGGGTGATGTAGTTCCTCTCTTCGCCAGGTTCAAGCATCATGTCAACATCAGAATGGCGAACAGAATCAAACACCGCGCCAGCCTCGAGCTGGTAAGGGAAAGAGTGCGTGTCATGCGCCACCGCCTAGATGTCACATCCAGGGAGTTGCTATATCTCCACCTTTCCATGGCAGCTACGAGGTGCATTCAAGTGCTAAGGCCTCGGATTTTTTTTCTAATTAACTACTCACCCGAAATCGATGAAACTGGCGTTACTTCTCGACGTAATCGCCCTGCAGACGTACACATTTTTCACAACGCTGACGCCATGATTCCATGGCAGCGGCGAAGGCTTCTTTACGAGTCTGTTTTGACCACTCGAAAATCGCTGAGGCAATAGCAGCACGGCTGGTGAATGTGCGGCCACGGGAGTGTCTTTCACTGTTGGAAAAAGCCAAAAGTCACTAGGAGCCAGGTCAGGTGAGTAGGGAGCATGAGGAATCACTTCAAACTTGTTATCACGAAGAAACTGTTGCGTAACGTTAGCTCGATGTGCGGGTGCGTTGTCTTGGAGAAACAGCACACGCGCAGCCCTTCCCGGACGTTTTTGTTGCAGTGCAGGAAGGAATTTGTTCTTCAAAACGTTTTCGTAGGATGCACCTGTTCCGTAGTGCCCTTTGGAACGCAATGGGTAAGGATTACGCCCTCACTGTCCCAGGACATGGACACCATCATTTTTTCAGCACTGGCGGTTACCCGAAATTTTTTTGGTGGCGGTGGATCTGTGTGCTTCCATTGAGCTGACTGGTGCTTTGTTTCTGGATTGAAAAATGGCATCCACGTCTCATCCATTGTCACAACCGACGAAAAGAAAGTCCCATTCGTGCTGTCGTTGTGCGTCAACATTGCTCGGCAACATGCCACACGGGCAGCCGTGTGGTCGTCCGTCAGCATTCCTCACACCCACCTGGATGACACTTTTCGCATTTTCAGGTCGTCATGCAGGATTGTGTGTGCAGAACCCACAGAAATGCCAACTCTGGAGGCGATCTGTTCAACAGTCATTCGGCGATCCCCCAAAACAATTCTCTCCAGTTTCTCGATCATGTCGTCAGAAGGGCTTGTGCGAGCCCGAGGTTGTTTCGGTTTGTTGTCACACGATGTTCTGCCTTCATTAAACTGTCGAACCCACGAACGCACTTTCGACACATCCATAACTCCATCACCACATGTCTCCTTCAACTGTCGATGAATTTCAATTGGTTTCACACCACGTAAATTCATAAAACGAATGATTGCACGCTGTTCAAGTAAGGAAAACGTCGCCATTTTAAGTATTTAAAACAGTTCTCATTCTCGCCACTGGCGGTAAAATTTCATCTGCCATACAGTGCTGCCATCTCTGGGACGTATTGATAATGATCGCGGCCTCATTTTAAAACAATGTGCATGTTTCTATCTCTTTCCAGTCCAGAGAAAAAAAATCGGAGGCCTTAGAACTTGAATGCACCTTGTACATGGACCCGAGAAGACTGGGACCAGGTTGATGGTGTCTCCTGGTCCTTGGCTGAATGCACCATGAGGAAATCAACAGTTTGTCAACGGGCCAAGTTTGAACGCCTTAAAAAGAAGGTTCAACTTTGCAGTGGCTCCCAGAAGCATATCTGTTGCAGCCTTCATCAGTTCGGTTGAGCAGGTCGTCAACTCGCTACCTTCCAACGTGTGTGAAGAGATCCGCAGGGAGACCTGCAGGGCACTCACCAGGATGAAACCCCCCAAATCCAACATCTCGAGTGAGGAGAGGGTGGCACTCGGGCAGCTACGGGAGGATGGCAGCATTGTAGTTCCACCAGCTGATAAGGGTAACTCCACGGTCATCTTAAACAAGTTGGAGTATGATAGGAAGGTGCAAAAACTTCTGGAAGACACTGCTTACAAACGACTAGATGGCGACCCCACTGACAATGTGGACAAGAAGACCCAGAAGTTGCTGAAGGAGACAGGTCTACCTGAACAGCTCATCAAGAAGCTTCATTCCAAAGCACCTGTACCACCCAGACTCCCCAATGACCACAAGGAGGGGGTCCGTCTTCGACCTGTTGTCAGTAACATCGGTGCAGCGACATACCTTACTGCACAGTACCTTAAGAAGATATTGGCACCATATGTGGGCAAATTTGCAAACCACATTCGGAACTTGGAGGACTTCCTACAACGGCTAAGGCAGCTACACACTGTAGACATTATAGTCAGTTTCGATGTGGTTTCGCTCTTCACACAGGTTCCACTCACCAATTCACTCAATATCATTGGAGAGAAGTTCGATGGTGCCCTGCTCGACCTGTTCAGGCATGTACTGACCTCAACACATTTTCTGTATGTGGGTAAATTTTATGAGCAAACGGAAGGAGTGGTAATGGGTAGCCCTTTATTACCAGTGGTAGCCAACCTTTTCATGGAAAGGTATGAAGAGGAGGCACTTGCATCAGCGACTTACCAACCCAAGTGCTTTCTTAGGTATGTCAGTGACACATTTGTCATTTGGCCCCATGGCAGAGAGAAGCTAGATGACTTTTTGGAACATCTAAATTCACACCACCCAAGTATAAAATTTACTATGGAGCTAGAGAAGGATGGACAGCTCCCATTCTTGGATGTCCTGGTCAAGAGGGCACAGTGTGTATTGTAAGCCCACCCACACTGACTTCATGCCAGTAGCTGCCACCATCTGGCACAGAAAAAATGGAGTCTCGAAAACATTAGTTCACAGGGCTCGGGCTCTATCGGATACAGAAAGTCTGGTCACAGAGATACAACATCTACAGCTGGTGTTCAGCAGAAATGGATACTCCTCCACAGACATCCAAAGGGCACTCCGTGCTACCAGCTAACCAAAGGGCACAGAAGAGGAGCCAGAGGAGGCGAAGAAGGTAGCATACCTGCCATATGCTGGACCTATTTCTGCAAAGATCAGTAGAATTCTCTCAAAATATGATATAAAGAGTATCTTCTGTCAACCCTCCAAATTTGGGACAATGCTAGGGAGTGTGAAGGACGACCTGTGGCTACATAAACCAGGCATTTACAACATCCTGTGCCAGTGTGGAAAATCATACATTGGCCAGACAACCAGGACGATTGACGTCAGGTGCAAAGAACACCAACAGCACACCAGGCTCGAACAGGCAACCAAATCTGCCATAGCGGAGCACTGTCTGGAGCTCGGTCACTCAATAGACTACAACATCACCAAAATTGTGACACAGACGCCAAGGTTTTAGGACAATGTCACAAAGGAGGCCATCGAGATCAAGGTCACAGACAACCTAATAAACGGAGACAGCGGTTACCAGCTCAGCTCGGCGTGGAGTCCGGTTCTGGAGCTTATCACGGCCCAACGAAAGGAACCAAGAGACTCCTCAAGAAGTAGTGACACCGCAGCTGGAGCAGCGCCAGGCAGGCGCGGACCGCGAACGGAGCGCCCAATGTGGGACGGGCCTCAAAGAGCTGCCACGACCACAGCTGACGACCGAATCGGGCGAGGCCGTCCGAGGGAGCACCGGGGAAGAGACAACACCTTACAAGCAGCCCCAGGCCCAGCGCCCTCTGGGCATAAATACTGGACAAGATCCTCCAATACGGCAGTCTCAGGTAGCACCTGAAGAAGGCAACGAGTTACGTGGCCGAAATATCGTGCCAGAGCGACACCAACATTCGGCAGGAGACCCGATTATTCCACATGTCAAAATACCACCACTTTAACTTGATGTAGTTCAAGCAGCTCTTTGGAGTTTATGGCTAAAATTTGACTTCCCGGTATTTTAACGTGCCACAAATGGGTTATTTGCCCTTGTCTTGACTCTTTTCGCCGGAGAAGTAGTGAGCGATCCATCTAGTGTCCAGTGAGAACTGCACAGCTATCATGCAGGCTCCAATCACAAGCGTGGATAAATTTCGAGTATTTTAGTTTGTGGCGTGTACGACCACACATCATGTGTAGCAGCTGGGGGCAGAATTTACACGGGGCAACGAGAAAAGTGTTTCCGTACATAACTATGTAACTACTAACTCATGAATGATAATAAACAATTCTTTAACACACGGTCACTCTCAAGATACAGCTTGGAGAGTTAGTTTTCTCAACGTCAGTTTCAGAACTAAAGTTCGGAAATCAATTCTAATATCCGTAATAACAGCATTAGGTGAAGGACTGACGTAAGAGGGCGATTCAAACGAAAACCTTAATTATTTATTATTATGCAAATGAGGTAAGACAGAAAAATTACAAATACATCATTTTTCAACGTAGTCCCCACAACGTAGTCCCCACGCATCCTATCGCTTCTACAATGCATGAACACATCGTAAAATAAATTCTTTTGCTTGAGAACGCACCGCGGTTTTCACCTGTTCATTACTTCCGAACCTCTTGCCTCCCAGCGCTTCTTCGAACCGTCCAAATACGTGAAAGTTAGAGACACTAAAATTTCACATACTGTACTGTTGCTGCCGTTGAACTGGCAGTATGGGAACGAGTATTGTCGTGCAGCAACAAAACACCTGCAATCAGAAGTCTTCTCCTGATTGTTGGACTTCGTGTCGAGTATGAATTATTGATCACTGTTGATCTGTTTTCAGTTGAGTCCTCCAAAATCACCTTTTCATATTCCAAATGAGATTTAATATGACTTTTCTTGACGATGCTTGGGTGCTACGTGTAAATTTTTGTGGTTTTGACAAAGAGCTGTAGCCATTCATTGGTCAGTCTTTTCGTTTGAGGATGCTGACAGTGCTCCCATGTTTCATCCCCTTAAAAAATTGTGTCCAGAAATCCATTGTTTTCGACCTGATAATGCCGCAAAATCTCCTCAGAGCAATCGAGAGAACGATCTCTCAATTCAGCAGGCAACTGACGTGGCACCCAGCTTGGGCACACTTCATTGAATCGATCAGCATCATGGACAATACTGAGTGTTGAACGAACGCTAATATGCAAAATAGTGGCTATTTCTCTTACAGTGATCTGCCCGTTTTCCTTCACAAGCTTTTCCACTGCGACATTATGTTCGTTCGTTATTAAGGGGCTCCCTGACCCAGCCGTGAAACGTTTTCCGCAGAAGTTATGCATATTCTAACCTTTCTGAACCCGTCGTACACTTGCTGTACGGACACACACGAATCACCGTACTGTGCGTTCATCCTGCGTTGTATTGTCACAGTGTTAACGGCTTCACCACTCAAAAAACTTATCACAGGCTGCAGCTCCAACGCAGCGTGAACGGCACAGAGGCGGCCGTCTTTAAAATAACAAAGCTACCTTTGCTGTAAAGCAACAACAGGCTGCTCTTTAAAATAACAAAGCTACCTTTGCTGTAAAGCAACAACAGGCTGCTAGCTGTGAGTTATTTGTCGAAACTCAAGCTTAGT
Source organism: Schistocerca americana (assembly GCF_021461395.2). NCBI lineage: Eukaryota > Metazoa > Arthropoda > Insecta > Orthoptera > Acrididae > Schistocerca > Schistocerca americana. The sequence continues at coordinate 984,956,343 of NC_060121.1, forward strand.
TTCTGCCAAGTGGCATATCGAAAGTATCCCCCATTCGTCACTCTTCTTCAAAGCAAACATTGACACAAAAGTGGATGAACTAAGCAGTGATAAATATTTTCGTGCCCCAGTCAAGTGTCTGAGGGTCAACGAAGTTATGTTTCAAATGAAACTACGAACAATCTTATATGATCCTTTGTTGTTGTTATGGTCTTCAGTCCAGAGACTGGTTTGATGCAGCTCTCCATGCTACTCTATCCTGTGCAAGCTTCTTCATCTCCCAGTACTTACTGCAGCCTACACCCTTCTGAATCTGCTTGGTGTATTCATCTCTTGGTCTCCCTCTACGATTTTTACCCTCCACGCTGCCCTCCAGTACTAAATTGGTGATCCCTTGATGCCTCAGAACATATACTACCAACCGATCCCTTCTTCTAGTCAAGTTGTGCCACAAACTCCTCTTCTCCCCAATCCTATTCAATACCTCCTCATTAGTTACGTGATCTACCCACCTTATCTTCGGCATTCTTCTGTAGCACCACATTTCGAAAGCTTCTATTCTCTTCTAGTCCAAACTATTTATCGACCACGTTTCTCTTCCATACATGGCTATACTCCATACAAATACTTTCAGAAACGACTTGCTGACACTTAAATCCATACTCGATGTTAACAAATTTCTCTTGTTCAGGAACGCTTTCCTTGACATTGCCAGTCTACATTTTATATCCTCTCTATTTCGACCACCCTCAGTTATTTTGATCCCCAAATAGCAAAACTCCTTTACTACTTTGAGTGTCTCATTTCGTAATCTAATTCCCTCAGCATCACCCGACTTAATTCGACTGCATTCCATTATCCTAGTTTTATCCTCCTTTATAGACACTGTCCATTCCGTTCAACTCCTCTTTCAAGTCCTTTGCTGTCTCTGACAGAATTACAATGTCATCGGCGAACCTCAAAGTTTTTATTTCGTCTCCATGGATTTTAATACCTACTCCGAACTTTTCTTTTGTTTCCTTTACTGCTTTCTCAATATACAGATTGAATAACATCGGGGAGAGGCTACAACCCTGTCTCACTCCCTTCCGAATCACTGCTTCCCTTTCATGCCCCTCGACTCTTATAACTGCCATCTGGTATCTGTACAAACTGTAAATAGCCTTTCACTCCCTGGATTTTAGCACTGCCGGCTTCAGAATTTGAAAGAGAGTATTCCGGTCAGCATTGTTAAAAGCTTTCTCTATGTCTACAAATAGTAGAAACGTAGGTTTGCCTTTCCTTAGTCTGTCTTCTAAGATAATTCGTAGGGTCAGTATTCCCTCGCGTGTTCCTGCATTTCTACGGAATCCAAACTGATATTCCCCGAGGTCAGCCTCTACCAGTTTTTCCGTTCTTCTCTAAAGCATTTGTGTTAGTATTTTGCAACCGTGACTTATTAAACTGCTATCTGGTAATATTCACACCTGTCAGCACCTGCTTTCTTTCGAGTTGAATTATTATATTCCTCTTGAAGTCTGCGGGTATTTCACCTTTCTCATACATCTTGCCCACCAGGTGGAAGAGTTCTGCCACGGCTGCCTCTCGCAAGGCTTTTACTAGTTCTAACGGAATGTTGTCTACTCCCGGAGACTTGTTTCGACTTAAGTCTTTCAGTGCTCTGTCAAACTCTTCACGCAGTATCATATGTCCCATTTCATTTTCATCTACATACTATTCCATTTCCATAATATTGTCCTCAAGTACATAGCCCTTGTATAGACCCACTACATACTCCTCCCATCTTTCTACTTTCCCTTCTTTGCTTAGAACTGGGTTTCCATCTGAGCTCTTGATATTGATACAAGTGGCTATCTTTTCTCAAAAGGTCTCTTCATTTTTTCTGTTGGCACTATCTATCTTACCCCTAGTGATATGCTCCTCTACGTCCTTACATTTGTCCTCTAGTCATCCCTGCTTCGCCATTTTGCACTTCCTGTCGATCTCATTTTTGAGACGTTTGTACGGTTTATAATCTTGAAGCACACACATGATTTCGTACTCGCGCTTTGTAAACTTCTGTATTTAACACCGCTGCACTTCCTCGTGCCTTATTCATCAACAAGCAACCTTGCACAACAATTAACTATGTTCATTGAAGTAATCCGACTGCTTTCACTTCATTGTGATTTCTGCAGCGAGTTACGTGTGGAAGATGTGAGTAACATAATAACTACCGCATGTCCAGTCCTAAAGTGAAATGGTTTCATGGTAAAGAATGAACAGGAGGAGAAACTCAATCAAAATTTCGACACACTCGTGTTTTCTGAAGTTATTTTTTGTGGATACCTGATGCACAGTGCTCTTAATAGAAAAAAAGAGTACGGGAGGGATCAACAGCTGACTTACTGCGTGATTAAGTTGTTACGGCTGAGTGTAAACAGTTTCCTTCGACTATGAACGATACCATAGCGTAGATTTAAATGGTACAGTATGTTAATACTTACTGTATCAGTGTTATTTATTGGCTGAAACAGTGGAATAAATCATTGCTGAGACTCCCCTTCTATTAAGATTTTATAAAAGAACACAAATTTTCCTCACTGCATTGTTTGGTGTTTCCATGTGTGCTGTAACAACGCGATTCGCTTAACGCAAGTTGCCGGAACTGGCAGTTGGGGAATTATCTCTTGTCGCCGGTACAAGGCCACCCCAGCCATTGTCCTGCGGAACGCTAGCTGCCGTATATCGCGCGATTTAATTATAATCGTAGCCTTCATCACTACCGTGATCAACTGATTAATTTTGTAATTTTTTGCGGAAATTGTTGCGTATTTTATTTTGTGGAACATGAAAGGGGCTCTCGGAGGCAAACAACAGTCTCTACATGGAAGTCGGCCCTGTAGCGAGAAAATCAACGAATTCGCGTGCTACAAGGCATCGACCCAGCATTAAACCAATAGGGAAGAAATATTATTACTTAAGATTCAGTCTAAGAGGACAGACAAACAAGTAACTAACGACTTCAATCGGCTTACGGAAAGCGTGAAGATGATTTTTTTTTTTTTTTTTTTTTCATGGTAACGAATAAGGAGTCAAACCACATTTGGAATCTTCATTGAGCACTCCTGAAGAAATGATAACATGTTTCATTGTTTATCTACGATGTAACGGCGAAAGGAACCTTTCCACTCTAGGAAACGGCGGAACCCGTTACTTCTGCGTCGCTGTAGCCATACTAACTCGAAAGTGAAGGGCTGTGAATTATCAGAGACAGAGAAAAAGGAAAGACGGCAGAATATGTACTGGAAGAGAGACAGAAAGAGTGAAATCTCTCTGAAAAAGCTATTCATAGACCAGATAGGTCGCTAAGGAACAGCCTGTGGCCAAGGCAACACTTTCTACTAGAAATATAGAAAAACCCAGCAGTGTGTCGTTTCGTGTCAGAGGTCGGAAGTCTCATTTCTGAAGAAAGCTGATGACACCGACCGCTAAGTGCTTTCTCTTGTATACATTTGTTGCGCGTTGAGCCCTGAATACCAATAGATTTTATGCTGCCTACCGACTGAATCCACCCATACTATTAGGTTGGTGCATACGTTCGTAGCGTTTTTGTTTTGCATGCTGGTATTCCCACTGCTATGGGTTTATTGATCGATTGCAATTTTTTGTTCGTAGTTCACTGTTCACAAATGGTTCAAATGGCTCTGACCACTATGGGACTCAACATCTGCGGTCATCAGTCCCCTAGAACCTAGAACTACTTAAACCTAACTAACCTAAGGACATCACGCACATCCCTGCCCGAGGCAGGATTCTAACCTGCGACCGTAGCGGACGCGCGGTTCCAGACTGAAGCGCTTAGCACCGCTCGGCCACACCGGCGGCAGTTCACTGTTGCTGTTTGTGTTTACATAGTGTGATTTTGTCATCTGGACATAGTGAGTGCTGCTGTGGACGCTAGAAAATGGAGTATCCAATGGACAAATCGGAACATTTCCTACATATTATTCTGTTTGAGTTACTCAGAGACTTGACGGCAGCAATGGCAGCCATAAATACTTGCTCCGTGTTTGGGAATAATGCCTTTGGCCAGAGAACGGCAAGAAAATGGCTTTATCGTTTTAAGGAGGATCGTTTTGACATTACGAGGTGCATTCAAGTTCTAAGGCCTCCGATTTTTTTTCTAATTAACTACTCACCCGAAATCGATGAAACTGGCGTTACTTCTCGACGTAATCGCCCTGCAGACGTACACGTTTTTCACAACGCTGACTCCATGATTCCATGGCAGCGGCGAAGGCTTCTTTAGGAGTCTGTTTTGACCACTGGAAAATCGCTGAGGCAATAGCAGCATGGCTGGTGAATGTGCGGCCACGGAGAGTGTCTTTCATTGTTGGAAAAAGCCAAAAGTCACTAGGAGCCAGGTCAGGTGAGTAGGGAGCATGAGGAATCACTTCAAAGGTGTTATCACGAAGAAACTGTTGCGTAACGTTAGCTCGATGTGCGGGTGCGTTGTCTCCGTGAAACAGCACACGCGCAGCCCTTCCCGGACGTTTTTGTTGCAGTGCAGGAAGGAATTTGTTCTTCAAAACATTTTCGTAGGATGCACCTGTTACCGTAGTGCCCTTTGGAACGCAATCGGTAAGGATTACGCCCTCGCTGTCCCAGAACATGGACACCATCATTTTTTCAGCACTGGCGGTTACCCGAAATTTTTTTGGTGGCGGTGAATCTGTGTGCTTCCATTGAGCTGACTGGCGCTTTGTTTCTGGATTGAAAAATGGTATCCATGTCTCATCCATTGTCACAACCGACGAAAAGAAAGTCCCATTCGTGCTGTCGTCGCGCGTCAACATTGCTCGGCAACATGCCACACGGGCAGCCGTGTGGTCGTCCGTCAGCATTCGTGGCACCCTCCTGGATGACACTTTTCGCATTTTCAGGTCGTCATGCAGGATTGTGTGCACAGAACCCACAGAAATGCCAACTCTGGAGGCGATCTGTTCAACAGTCATTCGGCGATCCCCCAAAACAATTCTCTCCACTTTCTCGATCGTGTCGTCAGACCGGTTTGTGCGAGCCCGAGGTTGTTTCGGTTTGTTGTCACACGATGTTCTGCCTTCATTAAACTGTCGCACCCACGAACGCGCTTTCGACACATCCATAACTCCATCACCACATGTCTCCTTCAACTGTCGATGAATTTCAATTGGTTTCACACCATGTAAATTCAGAAAACGAATGATTGCACGCTGTTCAAGTAAAGAAAACGTCGCCATTTTAAGTATTTAAAACAGTTCTCATTCTCGCCACTGGCGGTAAAATTCCATCTGCCGTACGGTGCTGCCAGCTCTGGGACGTATTGACAATGAACGCGGCCTGATTCAAAACAATGCGCATGCTCCTATCTCTTTGCAGTCCGGAGAAGAAAAATCGGAGGCCTTAGAACTTGAATGCACCTCGTAGTTACCCTCCACGTTCGGGAAGACCTTCGGGGTTTGATGAAGACCGTTAAACGCATTAATTCACAGCAGTCATCGTCAGCGCACTCGAGAATTGGCAAATGTGATGAACTGTGATGATTCCGCCTTCGTGCGCCATTTGCATGCAGTGAGGAGGGCTCAAAAATTGGGTGAATGGGTTACCGCATGCTCTAACAAAACCACAAAAATCAGCAAGTGGGCATACGTGCATCTCTCCTTGTTGGTCATCGACACCGACCATTCCTGTACTGCGTTGTTACTGGTGACGAGAAATGGTGTCTGTATGTCAACATTTGGGAAGGAAAGGAATGGTTGAGCCCAAACGAAGGACCAACTCTCCGTATTAAAACCAGTGCGCATCCACTAAAGGTAATGTTACGCATCTGGTAGAACAGCGGCAATGTAGTCTACTACTAATAGCTTTCCCCTAGGTTTACCCATTACTGCTAACATTTATTGTCAACAAGTGAGACATCTTGCAGACGCAGTCCGAGAACAACGGCCAGGAAGACTGCGTGAAGTGATGCAACTTCACGTTAATGCACGCCCGCATTCTACGAGACTGTCAGAAAACAGCACTCATTGAGTTGAAATGGGATAGTCATTCCGCACCCATCTTGTTTACCTGATATTGCACCCTTAGAATTTCACCCTTTCCGCTCTCTATCGAACAACCCAAGGAACTTCCTCTCCGGGTGAAAATGTCCTCCGAACATAGATCGACGAGTCCTTCGCACCTAAACCGCGTCATTTCTATAGTCGCGGAATAGAAAAGTTACACAAACGTTGGTAGACTATTGTAAATAGTGCAAGAGAATATATTATTAATGATTCAGGTCTCTGTTATGCGTATCTGTTTTGATTTATTAAACTTATGGAGAAATGCTACTACCTTACGCAGCAAACCCAATACTTGCAGTGCATCCAAGCTGTAGAAATATCTAAACTTGAATCAAATTAAATTTTTGGAAAAAAATCATGGTTTGCACACAGCTGTATTGTCTCTTTATTAAGCAGTTAGTTTCGGTCAGAAACAGACCTTCCTTAGGTTTAAGGTGACATCATTAAACAGATGGTTAACAAATCATACCTATTAATTTCAATTCAAAAGTGAGTTAACCTACAACGTTCAAAAAATTAAGTTGTAGAGAAGTGAGTTAGAAGTTGGAGAGCTCCTGTAAGAAATAGAAGAAATTTTAACGAAACTACAAAGGAGGCAGAGTACAAAACACGCCAGATAGAACCTTAATCGTATCGGGAAATTGCAGCTCGATTCGTCACATAAGGAAGGGAACATCGTTGAAATGGCCAAGGAACGCTATTGGGAGAAGTTGCAAAGAGGCAGAGCACATAACCCAAAGGGGAGAGTCTTGCACAATGGGTCAAGTTTCAGAATGCTGCCTCTAAACAGCCCAGTAACTGAGTTTAATATATTTTCTGATCCTACTTTTAATTGATGTCATTCACTTTTTGTATGCTTCAATATTTTTCTAAAATTACAAAATTTACTGTTTTTTTTTTCAAATGTGGATACATGACCCAAGGTGAAATACGTTCAAGTACCTCGGACAAATATTCCATTGAAATTCAAAAGCGTTGCAGTCGAGAAAATCTCGGTACTGTATTTAGTCGTCTGTCTGTTACGTTATTTCTCTACAGTAGACCAATGATCAGCACTTGAAATCAAAATAAGCAGAAGTATTATCCGAAACCAGTTATTACCGTAAACAATTCATTTTGAAATTTAAGCTCTTGGAAACTGACGCAGATTTCCATTTTCGAGACAAGTAAAGTTGTTGAGAGATTGCTGGATCTCGGTTAAACTGTAAACATACATGTTCCATGATAACAAGTGTTCTTCTGTTCCAAGGTACATGATGGTGCACGACCAAAGAAATAAGGCTTAACCGTTAACCGTTCGAAGGTTATACAAATACTTTTAGAAATACATAGAATTTTACTTACCATAAGAATCTATAACTGAATTATTAAAAATATATTCCAAATAGATATAATACTTAAATATGTACATAACATAATACAGTATAACATTACAATACTTTTATATATATATATATATATATATATATATATGTATATATATATATATTACGTAATATGCAGCACTCGAAATATTTGCAAATGCCGCACAAAACTTGTCATGTCTAGGAAATTCTCTTCACTGATGACAGCAGTGTTATAGTCACTGAGAAAGCAACAGAACTCGTTTCCGAGAAAGCAAATGAAACTCTCAAGGAAGTTTACGATTGGTCAATAAGCAATAAAGTGACATTGAACATAAAGAAAAGTAATGTCATGAATTTCAGTTTGAAGAGGAAAAAGGACAATGTTAAATTAAAAGTAGATGGTACCTCTATAGACTGCGTAACAAATGAAAAATTTCTGGGAATGATTATTGATTCTCAGTTGAAGTGGTGGGAACACACAAAGGTACTTGCAAACAGAATGTCATCAGCATGTTATGCCCTTAGGATCCTATCATCAGTGTGTAACATGCAGTATCATTTGGTGACATGTTATTCATATGTATACACTGTTCTTAGCTATGGCATTCTTTTTTGGGGAACAAACGCACAAAATATGAACACAATTTTCAAACTCCAGAAAAGAGCCATAAGAATAATAACCAAAAATACTAGTCAGGCTCATTGTAAAGATTGTTCTAAACACTGGGGATTTTAACTGCTCCATGTGAATACATTTACCAGTCAGTTGTACACATAAAAAATAACATTGGTAATTACTGCACAAACAGCTCTGTCCATGACCAAGCAACAAGAGATAGACTCAACATACATTTACCAAGAAGAAATAAATAGAAAACTCAAAACATCATTTTCTACCAAGGAATAAAACTGTACAATAAATTACCAAAATAGATTAAAGAAATTGAAAAAATACACTTATTTAAAAAGGCAGTTAAAAAGTACCCGCCGGCCGAAGTGGCCGTGCAGTTAAAGGCGCTGCAGTCTGGAACCGCAAGACCGCTACGGTTGCAGGTTCGAATCCTGCCTCGGGCATGGATGTTTGTGATGTCCTTAGGTTAGTTAGGTTTAACTAGTTCTACGTTCTAGGGGACTAATGACCTCAGCAGTTGAGTCCCATAGTGCTCAGAGCCATTTGAACCATTAAAAAGTACCTGTTATGCAATACATTTTATGGAGTGAAGGATTGCTTGGATAAAACAAAGTAGGGATTTGATAAAAAAAAAGTTATACAAATAAATAATAATAATAATAATGAAACTTCCTGGCAGATTAAAATTGTGTGCCCGACCGAGACTCGAACTCGGAACCTTTGCCTTTCGCGGGCGAGTGCTCTACCAACCTTTTTTTTTTTTTTTTTTTTTAAATCTAATGAACCGCTGCAGGAGCAGGACGACGGGTAGGGCAGCGGTCGACACCCGAAGTCTGGCCATCCCGCCGCCACGCCCAAGCAACGTGTTCGAGTCCGAGGATCGAAGGATCAGGAAGAGGATGTAGTGGGTTTGTCGATGTTGTTTTATTTATTTATTTATTTAATTTTTATAACATTTTTTTTGTATTATAGATTTATTTTTGTTTCATTACAAAGAAAGATCCTACAACTGCCGTAGCCGAGCGTCCGAGTCCTCTTCTCGTCTGTTGGGAGGGGTTCCCCCCTATTCCGTCCGTAGAGGATCAATATGCTCCAGGATTCTTCTTCACTTTCAGCGTCTCATACCCGGAACGCCCAAGTGAGCAGGAGGATCCGCAAATAATTAACCAAAATAATTTGCGAAACGAATTCTGTACTTCGGGTGGCGGCTGAAAGCTGCATGTGTCGTCATCAATGGGGACCAGAAGTCGAGTGTGCCTTTGGGAGCATCGCAATATATGTAGTAAACGGCCATGCCTTTTAGCCAGTTAACGGCGTTCGTTCTGGTTGATGGGAAGTATACGACGTCGGGGCGCAATACGTCATCAGGGGAGATAGACTCCGGCAATCGCCGCAAGAGTAATGCCAGCATGCGCTGCGTCAGTAGCCAGCACTCGCTGGTCGCGGCACACGTCAGACGGTGTGCATCCGAGTCAGCGACTGAGCATGTCGGACACGAGGGGTCGTCCGTCAGATGTATGGAATGTAGCGTCTGACGAGTAGCGAACTTCCCATTCACAACCACGTACTACAATGAACGCACCGTCGTAGGTAGAAAAGGCGTGTGTACCGCTCGCCACACCGTGTTCCAGGCAACTTCAGGGTGTCTGTGGGTGACCTTATTTACAGGTAGCCGCTGCTGATAGAGGCGATAATAGTCTTTTGTGCTGGGCTTCCGTGTCGTCGGAAGTTCTGAACGTAAGTAGCTGAAGTCAATAAAGAAGTGTCTGATGTGGGTGAGTGCCGGTGAAATGTGTCCTACAGAAACCGGGGGATGCAGAGAGTGTGATGCCACTTCCGCTGTCAGGGTGCCCGTCAGAGTGGCGTGGGCAGAGGTCCACGTGCGACGCATAGTGTTGAGATAAAGCGATCGCGCACGGCTATATACGTGAATTAAACAGATACCGCCCGCCCGCTGCGGCAGTGTCAGGGTGGCGTATCGGACTTTAAAAACCAGACCGGTGCTTACGAAATGTCCATATGCTGCTTGAAATCTGTCGGCCATCGTAGCTGTCAAGGGAAGGATATCCGCAAAATAGTTCAGTTTTGAGACAAGACAGGTGTTGACATAACGTGTTCTGAGGAGCATATCCAAGCGACGCAGTTTGTTGTCCTGCAGCAGAGCACGTGTCTGGTGTAGGAGCCGGCGGTACGTAGCAGCCGCCGTGCGGCGGACATTGCTATAGAATTGCACTCCTAAACACTTGAGTACGGGCACCTTGTCAAAGGGCACCGCCGTTGTGTGGGAAATCCCCCCTCCGACATCCATGTATTTTGTCTTCTTCACGTTGATGACGCTCCCAGCGACCGCCCCGTACTGGCGTAGCCACTGTAGCGCCATATGCATTTCATCCTCTGATCTGGCCAGGAACACCACGTCATCGGCGAATGCACCACAACGAAAGGTCACGTCCCGCAAGGAGATACCAGTTAATCACTGTCGTAGACCATGTAAAGCTGGTTCAAGCGCTGCAGCAAATAATATACCCGACAGAGGGCACCCTTGTCGCACTGACCGTCCAACAACAATGTGACCAGACTGATAACCGTTGACCATCATGCGGGAGCGCGCTGCGTGGACCAGTCGAAGGACCACCTGTGCAGACTCCGGAGAGAGGCCCATGTGGTGCAAAACTGCGCGTAAGAAGCCGTGATCGACGCGGTCGAATGCGTGGTCAAAATCTACGGCGACAAGGGCGCCTCGTATTTTGCAGGCCGCCGTCAAAGCAATTACGTCGCGGTATGCTCATAACGCCGTATGAATGTTGCTGACACCACCTAAACATGTCTGATCGGTGTGGATGGCTTTCCCGATAGCGGTGTGGAGACGCGCGCGGAGGATACGGGCGAAGATCTTGTAGTCGTTGTTGAGGAGTGTGAGTGGGCGAAAATCCTGCCACCTACAACCACCATTCGGTTTCGGAACTGGGATCAAGATGCCTTCTGTGAATTCTGTGGGGACAGTGAAATCAGGGCGGATCAGGTCTTGAAACATTTGGAGCCACTTGTCACCCATAAGGTGGTAAAAAGTGCGGTAGAGTTCCAGGGGTAAACCGTCCGGTCCAGGCGACTTGTTCGGTGCTCCACGTGCCAAGGCCGATGTCAGCTCGTCGGGTGTAATGGGCAATAGCAGACTATCATCTGATGCCACGTCCCGAGGGGCGGGAAAATCGTGCAACAGCTCGTCATAATCACGTACATACCGCGGATCTTCCATGTACAAGGTCCCATAGTGTCTGGCGAACGTGTGCGCGATGTCCGTTTGTGTCACTGCGCGCCCGCCCTCCTCCGTGTTTAACGCCGTAATGAGCTGACGTTTGCGGTGGCGCCTCTCGCGCACAATGTGATACACTGACGCTGTTTCGTTGGGGATACAGTCTTGCACTCGCGCACGGATGCGGACACCGTCTAGCTGCTCTGTTCTGATGCGAAGTAGACGAGCTTTGAAGCGTTGTACGGACATCTGACGTTCGGGAGACGGCGGTTGCGTCGCCAGCTCACGTAACGCTGTATAGTAAAATTCCGATGTTGCCCTTTGCCAGTTCGATCTGTCACGCCCGTAGGATATTCAAGGTCTTTCGGAGTGCAGGTTTGACACATCCCAGCCACCACAGCAACGTGGAAGCATACATAGGCAGGCGCCTGATACATCGACGCCACGTGTCTTTGACTGCTCGCCGACACGCTTCCTCGCGAAGGAGGGAGACGTTCAGCGTCCACGGGCCCCTGCTGCGTCTTGTGAGTTGTCGGGGCAAGGTGACAGTGCAGATGTACGCGAGATGGTCCGTGAAGGCCGTCGGCCAGAGTTCTGCATCACGGGTTGCTGTGCGGAGGGCACGCGAGACGTATATCCGGTCCAGACGACTGGCAGAATGGCTGGTAAAGTGCGTATATCCTCTCTGGGGCCCATGATGTAAGAGCCATGTGTCGTGGAACGCGAGGTCACGTATCAATGCTTGTAGAGCCGGGCATGGGACGTAATGCGGTATCTGGTCCTCGGGCCGCAGAACACTGTTAAAATCGCCGCCCACTATGTAATGGTCCATATTTCCTTGCAAAAGTGGGGCTACCTCCTCCGAATAGAAGACATGCCCGTCACCACGGTGCGAATTACCGGAGGGAGCGTAGACGTTAATGAGGCGGACTGCGCCAAGTGTGAGGGCGATGCCTCGCCCGTTCGGCAAGTACGTCGCGTCCGTCGCGTCTATGCCATCTCGGAGGAGGATGGCCGTTCCTCCTGCGCCATCACCTACGGGTAGGCTGTACGTGGTGTAGCCATATAGGTCTAAACACAGCTCGGGACGGACCTCCTGGAGACGGACAATATCCAAGTCTGCCGCTCTGATCATGTCGTGTAACATGCGGGTCTTGACAGTGGAGTGGACACCATTTACGTTGACTGTTCCCACACGGTATGACTGAGACATATCAAGTGGCGGAGGCAGTGTGCCGGTGCAAGCCCGCGGTGATCTCACACACCACACACCACACAGCCATCCATCTGGATGCTGTGCATTACTGTGCCATAGGAGTCCCTGACTGGCAGAGTCCTCTGGGCTCAATGTCAGCCATGGGCTGTGGTGGAGATATCGATGTTTGCTGTGCATCATCTGCCTCCATATCGTCTGCCCAATCACCAAGAGACGATTGTGATGTCGCTTTCACAGGAGCCCACATTTTGGGAGTCGACGCAGTGCGCCTCGTTTTCTGGGCCACCAGATTTAGGAGAGTGTTCCTTGTCTTCAGGCACCTTCTGGTGAATGATGCCACTGGAGTCCGTTGCAATTGTGGGCGAGTCAACGAAGTCGATGTCTTCCGCAGGCGTCACATCCCTGTCCTGTTCGTCAGCTGACAATCGCCTCTTCTTGTGTCGCTTGAGTGATTTTTGCTTTCGGGTCCGAGATTCGACATCCACTGGAGGGCGGGGCTCGACACAGTCTCGGTCGCTAGGAACCCCTGTGTCTGATCCCGACAGTGACGGTGGCTGGGTGCCCACGACGCTGCGGTGGGCGGAGGCTGTAGGAACCTCTGCACCGTTGGGCTGCGGCGTCTTCGACGGCGCTGACTCTCCAACGGAGCTGGCAGCGGCTTGAGGAGGTAGCAGGTTTTGATCATCCATCACATCATGTCGTGCCGCCTCCACAAATGTTAGCGGGACAGACGTCATAGTGGATCGTTGGGGAAGTTCGTTGCGGGGCACCTGAACGAGGCGGCGCTGCAGACACTCAGTTCTAACATGGCCCTCCTGGCCGCAGCCCGAGCAGGTCCTCGGTTGTCCATCATATATAACAACTGCGCGGCAGTCACCAACGAAAACATATGATGGAACGTGCTTCTTAAGTTCTATGCGCACTTGTCGTACCCCGTTAAGGACAGGGTACGTTTCGAATGTGTTCCATTTCTCCTCTGTGTGGCTCAGAACTGTGCCGTATGGCCGCAGCGCATCAACGATTAGGTTGGCACGAACTTCGAACGGTAGTTCAAAGATGCGCACGGTACGCACCCCCAGACCAGCATGGTCAACTCCTACCACGCTCACGTTACCGTCTGCGTGACAGAAGCGAATGCCGTTTGCAGATCGTTGGTGGAATCTGTCGCAGGCCGCTTCGTCGATCAGTTTGAGTTACACTGTGCTGGTTACAATAGATAGATGAATTCCTATCAGTTCTTGTGGTTCGATGTGCATGATGTCTCGTAGAAACCGTTCAATTTCATGGGCCTTCGGTCTCGTGTACGATGCGTTGAACGTTCGTTTGATTGTAGCTTTTCGATATGAGAACGCCATGTCGGGTCGGTACAGGTACTACACGGCAAGACAACGACGCGACCGCGCGCTAGCGGGTAAACAACAACACCTGCGGAGCACTGCCCGGCGCGCCGAGCCCGTCCGCACGGTAACACGGCTGAAAGCCGACTGTGTCCATCTGAGCTACCGAAGCATGACTCACGCCCGGTCCTCACAGCTGTACTTCTGCCAGTATCTCGTCTCCTGCAGGAGAGCTTCTGTAAAGTTTGGAAGGTAGGAGACGAGATACTGGCAGAAGTAAATCTGTGAGGACCGGGCGTGAGTCATGCTTCGGTAGCTCGGATGGTAGAGCACTTGCCTGCGAAAGGCAAAGGTCCCGAGTTCAAGCCTCGGTCGAGCACACAGTTTTAATCTGCCAGGAAGTTTCATATCAGCGCACACTCCGCTGCAGAGTGAAAATTTCATTCTGGAAACATCCCCCAGGCTGTAGCTAAGCCATGTCTCCGCAGTATCTTTTCTTTCAGGAATGCTAGTTCTGCAAGGTTCGCAGGAGAGCTTCTGTAAAGTTTGGAAGGTAGGAGACGAGATACTGGCAGAAGTAAAGCTGTGAGGAGCGGGCAGGAGTCATGCTTCGGTAGCTCAGATGGTATAGCACTTGTCCGCGAAAGGAAAAAAGTCGCGAGTTCGAGTCTCGGTGGGGCACACAGTTTTAATCTGCCAGGAAGTTTCATATCAGCGCACACTCCGCTGCAGAGTGAAAATTTCATTCGGGAAATAATAATAATGATTGTAAAACATCCAACATCCCACATAACACCTTCACTTTATGTTTTCTTCTTTTTTCCTTTCTAGAAATACTTACCGCCAAGCTATGCATAGCACAATACTAATACCTCTTCCTCTTTCTGACCTCAACATCTCACTTGAAATGGAGGGATGCTGACTCAGTTTTCTCTGGATAGCAAATGGGAAGTTGCGGTACAGAAAATGGCCTAGAGATCACCAGTGTGTGTGTGTGTGTGTGTGTGTGTGTGTGTGTGTGTGTAGTGGGTGAAGTGTTAGGTAACAATGTGCATGTAGTGCGTGCAGTGACTGATAGCGAGATATGAGTGAACAGTGTGGCATTACATTATTTAATAAGTATTTGTAAATAAATTATACCATGAGTAAATCTAGTGACTGTCGCTAACTAGAAGTCTGTAAATATATGTGTATGCGAATTAGCTTATTTTAAATTGTTCTAAACTTGTAAATAGTTTGATATGTCCTATGTCCTTGTAGAAAGAGATCTACGGATGAATAAAGATACTATTACTACTACTACTACTACTTCAAAGGCAACGGCCTTTCCGTAGTGGACACACCGGTTCCCGTGAGATCACCGAATTTAAGCGCTATCCGGCGTGGCCGGCACTTGGATGGGTGACCACCCAAGCAGCTATGCGCTGTTGCCATTTTTCGAGGTGCACTCAGCCTCGTGATGCCAATTGAGGAGCTACTCGACCGAATAGTGGCGGCTCCGGTCAAAGTAAACCATCATAATGACCGGGAGAGCGGTGTGCTGACCCCACGCCCCTCCTATCCGCATTCTCAATTGAGGATGACACGGCGGTCGGATGGTCCCGATGGGCCACTTGTGTCCTGAAGACGGAGTGCTTTTTACTACTACTTCTAACAACAAAAACTGTAGAAAATGGCGGAAACTACTTATGGCAGTCACAAGAGCGCGTTCCTTCATGTCATTCCAGGATCAGCATCCTGTATTCCTCAGTGTAGTGTCATCTATGCAAAATACTCTATCCTGTTCTCAAAACTCCAGAGCGAATTAATAAGTGTATTGCTTCCTCGCACATTCTCTCCGCCTACTTACAATGACCATAAGTCGTGACAATTTCTGTGTGATACGGAATAGCACTGCCCTGTCTGCGTTTTGAATAGGAAAAGCGGTGGCGGAGAACGGCACAGATAAATTGTTTACCTTCCGTTATAGAATGCACGGCTGCTTGCGGCTTAGGAATGTAAATTCGACAGCAAAATTCCAAGAACCTAGCTTGCAGCAGTAGGCCAGCCAAGAGAGCTGGACGCGAGAAAGGATTTCCGTTCCCCCGCGGATACTATATTTCACTCTCATTAGAGACGTCGCGAGATTTGTTGGTACAGGACTCCTGTGTGACTAAGCTTCCTTCGCCACTGATTCATGGCCATTTGCTTCGCGTCTGAATGCCGAGTTCCACTAATCATTGTCGAATGGGCAGACACGCTTTTCACCTGGGATAGTTGAAGGTGCGCTAATGAACTGCTGGAACGCTGTATGAGCACGGCTGCGTAATATTTACGACCGCCCACAGCGTGAGGAATGTCAGCGAGATGTTCCCAGATCCAGTTCTGCTAGTATAGCGTTGGCTTAAGCTGGTTGACTCTTACAGGTGCTACCACGGAAATTAGCTTTTGTTGTTATGCGAACAGCGATAACTACAAAAATTTGGTTTAAATTTATTGCATTATACGTAATGGATAATTAAACTTGTTTATGGATTATTCTGTCGCTTCTTGATAGATCATTTCCATATTGAGGGTTGAATAACACTTTGGTGGTTTTTTTGTTCTACTGATTTTTATTTGTGTGAACTAGTTTTCGGTTTATTAGGCCATCTTCAGATAACTACTAGCTATTGTTTACAAGGCGCTTGTGTTCTTATGAACCAAACATTCTGATATATGTAAGTGCGTTGTATCTTAGTCCAG
This sequence comes from Schistocerca americana, assembly GCF_021461395.2. Classification (NCBI taxonomy): domain Eukaryota; kingdom Metazoa; phylum Arthropoda; class Insecta; order Orthoptera; family Acrididae; genus Schistocerca; species Schistocerca americana. The sequence goes on from NC_060121.1 coordinate 984,972,915, forward strand.
AACGTTTAGTTCGTAAGAACACAAGCTCCTTGTGAACAATAGCCAGTAGTTATCTGAAGATGGCCAAATAAGTCGAAATAAAAATCAGTAGAACAAAAAAATGGTTCAAATGGCTCTGGGCACTATGGGACTTAACTTCTGAGGTCATCAGTCCCCTAGAACTTAGAACTACTTAAACCTGCCTAACCTAAGGACATCACACACACATCCACACCCGAGGCAGGATTCGAACCTGCGACCGTAGCGGTCGCGCGGTTCCAGACTGTAGCGCCTAGAACCGCTCGGCCACTCCGGCCGGCTACGACAAAAAACCGCCTAAGGATAATTAAACGGTGATTAAGATATTTCGATACAAGTATTCACTCGTCCACCCCAAAATTTTCAATAGTAAGTTTGGAAGCTGGTTACTAACTGTAAACTTTGCTACACTAATATGGTCTTGTGACTAATTTGTAACAAGTGAAACAGGGTAGGTCTTTAGTCGTGCTTGGATAGGACAGTCATAGCATACTGCGGCAGGTAAAGGTCACAGGTTCTAATGTCGATCCGGCACACAGTATTAAGCCGCTGGGAAGTTTCACATCTGCGTACACTCACCTACAGAGTGGAAATTCTTTCGGGAAACAGTCCTACGGCTAAGCCAATAGCTCCGCAATGGCCTTTCTTCCACAAGTGCTCGTCCCTCATGTGAAGTTTGGAAAGTAGTGGTTGAGGTACTGGCGGAAGTAAATCTGCGAGGGCAGATTGTGAGCCTTGTCTCGGTTCGTGTGTCGTGCTTCGATACTTCAGTCTGCAGGGCATGTGCCCGCTAAAGGCGAAGGTCACAGGTTCGAGTACCGGTCCGACACACAGTTTTATACTACCAGGACGTTTCACTCGAAACAGATGTTTGCTGAAAGAGTTTCTACGCTGAGCAATACTACTACATATGGTCACGAGGTCAGTACAGTACGGATTCAGAAAATATCATTCTCGTGCAACGCATGATTCCCATGAAGTAATGAGTGCTATCGACAAGGGCTCTCAGATCTATTCCATATTCCTAGATTTCCAGAAGGCTTTTGATGCCGTTCCTCGCAAGCGACTATTAATCGAATTGCTTGAGTATGGAATATCGCCTCAGCTGTATGACTGGATTCGTGATTTCCGGTCAGAGAGGTCACAGTTCATACACTCCTGGAAATTGAAATAAGAACACCGTGAATTCATTGTCCCAGGAAGGGGAAACTTTATTGACACATTCCTGGGGTCAGATACATCACATGATCACACTGACGGAACCACAGGCACATAGACACAGGCAACAGAGCATGCACAATGTCGGCACTAGTACAGTGTATATCCACCTTTCGCACCAATGCAGGCTGCTATTCTCCCATAGAGACGATCGTAGAGATGCTGGATGTAGTCCTGTGGAACGGCTTGCCATGCCATTTCCACCTGGCGCCTCAGTTGGACCAGCGTTCGTGCTGCACGTGCAGACCGCGTGAGACGACGCTTCATCCAGTCCCAAACATGCTCAATGGGGGACAGATCCGGAGATCTTGCTGGCCAGGGTAGTTGACTTACACCTTCTAGAGCACGTTGGGTGGCACGGGATACATGCGGACGTGCATTGTCCTGTTGGAACAGCAAGTTCCCTTGCCGGTCTAGGAATGGTAGAACGATGGGTTCGATGACGGTTTGGATGTACCGTGCACTATTCAGTGTCCCCTCGACGATCACCAGTGGTGTACGGCCAGTGTAGGAGATCGCTCCCCACACCATGATGCCGGGTGTTGGCCCTGTGTGCCTCGGTCGTATGCAGTCCTGATTGTGGCGCTCACCTGCACGGCGCCAAACACGCATACGACCATCATTGGCACCAAGGCAGAAGCGACTCTCATCGCTGAAGACGACACGTCTCTATTCGTCCCTCCATTCACGCCTGTCGCGACACCACTGGAGGCGGGCTGCACGATGTTGGGGCGTGAGCGGAAGACGGCCTAATGGTGTGCGGGACCGTAGCCCAGCTTCATGGAGACGGTTGCGAATGGTCCTCGCCGATACCCCAGGAGCAACAGTGTCCCTAATTTGCTGGGAAGTGGCGGTGCGGTCCCCTACGGCACTGCGTAGGATCCTACGGTCTTGGCGTGCATCCGTGCGTCGCTGCGGTCCGGTCCCAGGTCGACGGGCACGTGCTCCTTCCGCCGACCACTGGCGACAACATCGATGTACTGTGGAGACCTCACGCCCCACGTGTTGAGCAATTCGGCGGTACGTCCACCCGGCCTCCCGCATGCCCACTATACGCCCTCGCTCAAAGTCCGTCAACTGCACATACGGTTCACGTCCACGCTGTCGCGGCATGCTACCAGTGTTAAAGACTGCGATGGAGCTCCGTATGCCACGGCAAACTGGCTGACACTGACGGCGGCGGTGCACAAATGCTGCGCAGCTAGCGCCATTCGACGGCCAACACCGCGGTTCCTGGTGTGTCCGCTGTGCCGTGCGTGTGATCATTGCTTGTACAGCCCTCTCGCAGTGTCCGGAGCAAGTATGGTGGGTCTGACACACCGGTGTCAATGTGTTCTTTTTTCCATTTCCAGGAGTGTAGTTCGACAAGCCCTCTGCCTGGCACTTAAGTGTGAAATGCAGAGTTACCATGTAGATATAGATGTAGACAGTCTCAACCACCAGTTGTAGAAAAGTACCTTCCGCCGCACTCAAATTAATAAAATGTCTGTCTTTGCTGTGGCCGAGCGATTCTAGGCGCTTCAGTCCGGAACCGCGGAGCTGCTACAGTCACAGGTTCGAATCCTGCCTCGGGCATGGATGTGTGTGATGTCCTTAGGTTAGTTAGGTTTAAGTAGTTCTAAGTCTAAGGGACTGATGGCCCCAGATGTTAAGTCCCATAGTGCTTAGAGCCATTTGAACCATTTTTTTGTCTGTCTTCTTTGAACTTGAACATTTAAGTTCAGAATGTCGTCGATCTTTTCTTTCACATTAACTTAGGCACCAGCAACAAATCTACTAACTCATCCTCCCACAGCAGTGAATGGATGAGTTTAAAAGTGTCGAATTCTGCTTAGTCGTCGAATTGTGGGGTGGCTAGGAAACTTGTTTCTAGCATCGCTAGACAACACTTCAAGCACATCGGAGTAATGAGTTTTATTGCAAAAGGAAATGATTACAGTAGTTAACTTTGTATTTACACAGATGGGTCGCTAGCAAGGGCGACATAAACAATAAGCAAGTTTCTACGGTATATGCAATTCAAACACAAGCAAAGTAATAGAGTGGACGCTTCTGTTCAGGTCGCTAGTCTTGAAGCTTCTCTAGAAGTGAGCCGCGCCAAGTCGGGCGCTTGACTTTACGCTGTAACAAAAAGTAATGGTCCCTAAACAGCGTCGACATCGGCGCTCTTTCTCAAGACCCCAGTGTCCCTCCGAGCTGTTATCACCGCACAGAGCACTGAAGCAATAATCAGCGCTCAGAATAAAAAAGTTGTATTTGTTTGTCAGGGTGGACTGTTTCTATATATCTTAGCAAATTTTATGTAGATAGAGTTCAAAGTTTCTTTCTTACTGAAATTAATAACTTTGTACATCCAATAAAAGAAAATGGTGAAATACACTAACGTGACAAAAGCGTGGGCTAGCGATATGTACATATAAATGTGACGGCAGGAACGGATACACAGGTTATAAAGGAACAGTGCATTGGCGGGACCTGTCATTTGTACTCACGTGATTCATGTGGAAAGGTTTCCGACGTTTTAGTACTTTCAACATTGCAGCCCAGTCAGCAATCGTGATAATCTAATATATAAGAAACTATCAGCCTCTATTGCGGTAATGAAAGCAACCTTTACCTAGGTTTCAGCCCTAGTAATTGAGCCTTTCTCAAAAGGTAAACCTGATTGTATAATAAGTCTACGAGGGTATGATCTAGAAATAAAACTAAAACAGCCCGAATAGGGGTAGTCACATTTTATAAATGCGGTCCGTAGGTACTAACAAGGGAACCTCCCCATCGCACCCCCCTCAGATTTAGTTATAAGTTGGCACAGTGGATAGGCCTTGAAAAACTGAACACAGATAAATCGAGAAAGCAGGAAGAAGTTGTGTGGAACTATGAAAAAAATAAGCAAAATATACAAACTGAGTAGTCCATGCGCAACATAGGGAATATCAAGGAAACTGTGAGCTCAAGAGCGACGTGGTCCCGTGGTTAGCGTGAGTAGCTGCGGAACGAGACGTCCTTGGTTCAAGTTTTCCCTCGAGGGAAAAGTTTACTTTCTTTATTTTCGCAAAGTTATGATCTGTCCGTTCGTTCATTGGTGTCTCTGTTCACTGTAATAAGTATAGTGTCTGTGTTTTGAGACCGCACCGTAAAACCGTGCGATTAGTAGACGAAAGGACGTGCCTCTACAATGGGAACCGAAAACATTTGATCGCAAGGTCATAGGTCAACCGATTCCTCCACAGGAAAACACGTCTGACATATTCTATACGACACTGGTGACGGCAAGTGCGTCACATGACAGGAATATATTGTCTACCCACCTAATTTGTACACTTGGCGAATGGGTAAAAAGATTCTTCTAGCTTGCCCGATTTAGGTTTTCTTGTGGATGTGATAATCACTAACAAAAAAGTGATGAAAACATAAGTTTTTGTCACATAAACTGCAATAAATGAATGCAACAGTTTCACAGTTTCGCGTTTTCAAATTTTTCCGTGTGTAGACCGTCAAATCCTGCATATGTCCAAGCAAATCTGAACATGTCCTGGAATTTTGGAGAGCGAAATTGATTATATATAAAAATTAAACTTTTCCCTCGAGGGAAAACTTGAACCAAGGACGTCTCGTTCCGCAGCTACTCACGCTAACCACGGGACCACGTCGCTCTTGAGCTCACAGTTTCCTTGATATTCCCTATCTTGCACATGGACTACTCAGTTTGTATATTTTGCTTATTTTTTTCATAGTTCCACACAACTTCTTCCTGTTTTCTCGATTGATCTGTGTTCAGTTTTTCAAGGCCTATCCACTGTGCCAACTTATAACTAAATCTGAGGGGGGTGCGATGGGGAGGTTCCCTTGTAAGTAACCACTAAGTTAAGTCTTGGTGGTGACTTAGCACCCATGTACCGCATTTTTAAAATGTGTTTGACTCTGAAAAACGTTGTCCCCTTAACCTGCTTTGTACTGGTGGCATCTTCAGCTTGGAGTATTTCCTAATGGAGCTCTCCGCCTGACACGATGGCAAAACGCCCGACGCACACGAGCCACTGAGCGGGTTCTACTGCACGTCTCGCTCGCGGTGTTTACGTCTGTTTACGTGAGCTGTACGTTGACGAGCCAAAACTTCCTGACCACTGTCCACCTTGAGACTCCCTGTGGCCTGCTGGTGTTACAGGCACCTGACGCAGAAAGCAAAGCGTACTTTGGTGACAAAAGTCACGGGATAACGATATGCACGTATACAGATGGCCGTAGTATCGCGTACACAAGGTGTAAAAGGGGCAGTGCATTGGCGGATCTGACATTTTTTACTCAGGTGATTGATGTGAAAACATCTCTGACGTGATTATCGCAGCACGACGGGAAGTAACAGACTCTGAACGCGGGATGTTCATTGGAGCTAGACTAATGGGATATTCAATTTCGGAAACCGTTAGGGAATTCTATATTCCGGGATCCACAGTGTCAAGAGTGTTCCTAGAATACCAAATTTCAGACATTACCTCTCACCACAGACAACGCAATAGCTGACGACTGAGAACAGCGAGTTTGTGTAGCGTTTTCAGTGCTAATAGACAGGCAACTGTACGTGAAATAATCGCAGAACTCAATATAGAACGTACGGCGTAAGTATCCGTTAAGACAGTGTGGTGAAATTTGGCGTTAATGGACTACGCCTGCAGACGATCGACGCGAGTGCCTTTGCTGACGCAACATCACCAGCAGCGCCTATACTGCGCTCGTGACCATATGGGTTGGACCCTTCACGACAAGAAAACCGTGGACTGGTCAGATGAGTCACGATTTAAGTTGGTAAGAGTTGATGGTAGGGTTAGAGTGTGACGCAGACCCCACAATGACATGGACGACAAGATGTCAACAAGGCGCTGTGCAAGATGGTGTCGGCTCCGTGATGGTGTAAGCCCGAGCGGTTCTAGGCGCTTCAGTCTGGAACCGAGCGACCGCTACGGTCGCAGGTTCGAATCCTGCCTCGGGCATGGATGTGTGTGATGTCCTTAGGTTAGTTAGGTTTAAGTAGTTCTAAGTTCTAGGGGACTGGTCACCTCGGAAGTTAAATCCCATAGTGCTCAGAGCCATTTTTGATGGTGCAAACTGTGTTTACATGGACTGGGTCCTGGTTATACTATACTACGTGCAGACCATTTTCAGCCATTCATAAACTTCATGTTCACAAACAACGATTTCGTGGATGACAAGTCATCATGCCGACCGCGGTGGTCTAGCGGTTCTAGGCGCTCAGTCCGGAGCCGCGCGACTGCTACGGTCGCAGGTTCGAATCCTGCCTCGGGCATGGATGTGTGTGATGTCCTTAGGTTAGTTAGGTTTAAGTAGTTCTAAGTTCTAGGGGACTGATGACCATAGATGTTAAGTCCCATAGTGCTCAGAGCCATTTGAACCATTTGACAAGTCACCATGTTGCTGGGCAACAACTGCTCGTAATTTGTTTGGAGATTCACAAAAATTTGAGTGTATCGTTTGACCATCCAGATCACACGACATCCCATTGAACATTTGTGGGAGATAATCTATAAATCATTTCGTGCTACAGTTCTGCACCGGCAACACCTTCACAGTTATGGACGGCTATAGAGGCAGCGTGACTATACGAGGTGCATTCAAGTTCTAAGGCCTCCGATTTTTTTTCTCCGGACTGGAAAGAGTTAGAAACATGCGCATTGTTTTAAAATGAGGCCGCGTTCATTGTCAATACGTCCCAGAGATGGCAGCACCGTACGGCAGATGGAATTTTACCGCCAGCGGCGAGAATGAGAACTGTTTTAAATACTTAAAATGGCGACGTTTTCCTTACTTGAACAGCGTGCAATCATTCGTAATCTGAATTCGCGTGGTGTGAAAGCAATTGAAATTCATCGACAGTTGAAGGAGACATGTGGTGATGCAGTTATGGATGTGTCGAAAGTGCGTTGGTGGGTGCGACAGTTTAATGAAGGCAGAACATCGTGTGACAACAAACCGAAACAACCTCGGGCTTGCACAAGCCGGTCTGACGACATGATCGAGAAAGTGGAGAGAATTGTTTTGGGGGATCACCGAATGACTCTTGAACAGATCGCCTCCAGAGTTGGCATTTCTGTGGGTTCTGTGCACACAATCCTGCATGACGACCTGAAAATGCGAAAAGTGTCATCCAGGTGGGTGCCATGAATGCTGACGGACGACCACACGGCTGCCCGTGTGGCATGTTGCCGAGCAATGTTGACGCGCAACGACAGCTTGAATGGGACTTTCTTTTCGTCGGTTATGACAATGGATGAGACGTGGATGCCATTTTTCAATCCAGAAACAAAGCGCCAGTCAGCTCAATGGAAGCACACAGATTCACCGCCACCAAAAACATTTCGGGTAACTGCCAGTGCTGAAAAAAAGATGGTGTCCATGTTCTGGGACAGCGAGGGCGTAATCCTTACCCATTGCGTTCCAAAGGGCACTACGGTAACAGGTGAATCCTACGAAAATGTTTTGAAGAAGAAATTTCTTGCTGCACTGCAACAAAAACGTCCGGGAAGGGCTGCGCGTGTGCTGTTTCACCAAGACAACGCACCCGCACATCGAGCTAACGTTACGCAACAGTTTCTTCGTGATAACAACTTTGAAGTGATTCCTCATGCTCCCTGCTCACCTGACCTGGCTCCGAGCGACCTTTGGCTTTTTCCAACAATGAAAGACACTCTCTGTGGCCGCACATTCACCAGCCGTGCTGCTATTGCCTCAGCGATTTTCCAGTGGTCAAAACAGACACGTGAAGAAGCCTTCGCCGCTGCCATGGAATGATGGCGTCTGCATTGTGAAAAATGTGTACGTCTGCAGGGCGATTACGTCGAGAAGTAACGCCAGTTTCATCGATTTCGGATGAGTAGTTAATTAGAAAAAAAATCGGAGGCCTTAGAATTTGAATGCACCTCGTATTTCTGCAGAGTACTTTCAACGACGTTTTGAGTCCATAACACGTGTTGGTGCTTCACTACATCGGTAAAGAGGAGGCTCCGACACGACGGCAGGAGGAATCCCATGGATTTTGTCCCCTTATTCTATAAGAACGGGGCAGGGATGAATGGGGACTCATTCTAGCCACGTAACCGGCCGCAAATTCAGAGATCCAGTAATATAAGCGACTATGACGACGTGGAGATTTTTATGGCATCTCTAAGACGGCGAAAGCGTTAGGCTGTTATCATGCTGCTATCGTGAACATGTGAGGAAAACGGTTGAGAGACAGTAAAAGAGTAAGTAGACGACGATGTGCTGGATGTGCGGAGGTGCTCACCGCATGCTGTCGGAGGACTGCACATTCTGGAAAGCAGGCTAGGCGGCTGTGTGCGACAGTCTTAACGCCAGGGTACAATGCTCGCGAAAGCATATGTGTTTCGGACCGCATCGTTCAAGGCATGTTTTGAATAAGGGGTTCCACAGCGGACGGCCTCTACGAGTCGCCATGGAACGAGATCGTGTCTTGATTGTACTAGAGCCAGGATCATCGTGATTGGATCGTGGATCTATGGAAATGTGTCGCCTGGTCGAGTAAGTCATGGTTCTTGTTACGTCATCATCCAGTCAAACAGCTGGTCGAAACTGCGCCACTCCGAAGTCGGAAGACATTCACCTTGGATGTTATGAGACCTAAGGTAATTACCAAATTTACCATCACATGGCGTTATCTCTTAAGGGGAGCCGCAGGTGGTCAAATCCAAAAAATTACGACCTTTTTTTTTTTGCTACCGAAAATTAATTGGAACATTCCTCTTTAATGTAAACTTTGAATTATTGTTCTACTCGCCCTAGAAGTGGAGTTATTACCATTTTCCCCCACGCCTGCAGAGGAAATGGGCGGCCGCTGAATGCATCCAACACCCTCTCGTGACTTCCTGGCGAACTGCTTGGGATTTTCTCGGCCTGTTACGCATACAGCGCCTTATGTTACGCAGACAGCGAGTGTGCAAGGGTTGGCTACATTGTTTTCTGTGACAAATGAAGCGATAAGAGCGCGGAACGGTCTCTTTGCTGTTTACCGTTTCGAATTAGTTCAGTGTTGCGCCTGTTGTTGGTAGTATTATACTTCTTGTGTAAAGCGTTGTTCTGGTTACGATGGAACCTTTTAGTAACCGTGTATATAAGAAGAGGAAGAACGTAGGGAAAAGAAAATTGACACTAATACCAAGTTGCGATACTACAATTACTGAAACTGTGCGTTCTTCTGCTAAGCAACACATGGCCGGCCATAGCCCTGTGACATCTTCTAGCAAATACTACCTTGGGGATGATGACTCCAAAAGTTTCAATGCTACAGAGGAACTGAAACCATATGGAAATGAATTTGTAGTTGAAAAGTTGGAATGCATTGGGCATGGGCAAAAGCGTATGGGTGCACGGCTTCGAAGGCTCAAACAAACTTTGGGTTCAAGTAAGCTCGGTGATGGAAAGACAATAGGAGGGAGAGGCAGGCTTACTGATGAGGTGATTGAACGTCTACAGAGATACTATGGGTATGCTATAAGGCAAAATACTAGTAATGTTAGTGACATGCGAAAAGCAGTGTGGGCATTGTTCCTTCATACTGCCTCTTCTAATGAATACCCTCGACACAGCCTGTGTCCAAAAGATTCCTGGTGCAAATATAATGCAAAATGGACTATGATCACAAACATGGTTTGCCAGCAGCTGTGATAAATGCAATAAAACCAATTTTTCATGACTTAGCACAGCCAGAATTGTTACACAAATGTCTACACGGAAAGACGCAGAATCCTAATGAGAGCGTAAACAGTTTGATTTGGAAAGTGATTCCTAAAAGGGTGTTTGTAAGCATAAAAACACTGCGCTTTGGCATTTATGATGCAATAGCAACCTACAACCAAGGGAATAGTGTGAAGTGTGAAGTTCTGAAGGCATTAGGATTTACAGCTGGGGTGAACAGTGTACGAGCACTAAAAAATATTGACAGAGAAAGGATAAGAGGAGCAGAAAGAAGAGAAAGGGATATGAAGTATGAAGGAACAACAGGCCAGAAAAGAAGACAGAAGAGGAAGCTTTTGGAGGATGAAGAAGATGACCCTGATAATCCATCCTATAGTGTAGGAATGTATTGAGAAACTTTGATAGCCATTTCCCATAAATTTGAATTTTTCGAATATAAGGAACATTTTCTCAAAATCCACTCAAGCTAGAGAGATGAAATTTTTATACAGCACTCCTAGTGGTCAATCTTACATTGTAACACAGCCATTTGGCAATATGTTCAGTGGTTCCAATTGAGTTTAATTATAAAGCAATTATTTGTAAAAAAATTGGGTCATCAATAAAAAAAAATAATTGGAAGGGAACTAGAAAAGATACTCCAAAATCCCTCTGTTATAACTGCAATACTAAACCACTCTATATGTAAAAAAAATTCAAATTTTTCTATTTGGTAGTTTATTCATAAATGTTCCTCAAACTTAGTGATTTTAACATGGGCAGCATAGGTACCTCCTGCTCCCCTTAACCAAATAATGTGCGCTACAGAATATGCAATATTTAATAAATATCTATTAAAATAATTTATGCAGAATACTCAGTTTGAACGGTGAATGTACGCGGCACTGGCGGTCAAGTCGTATGCTCTAACGAACGTAGCACATTGAAGAGCAAGAATAACCTAGCTAATCTAAAGAAATACAGTGTGAACTGTTGTATGTAACAGTTTAAGCCTTTGTATGTCCATCCTAGTGACTGGAGGCCTAGGGAACTGCGGTCATTCACTATTGTGAGGAAATGAAACGCCTACAGCTGTCCTTGCGATATCATTTATTGTATGGCTGCCGCGCGGGGTAGCCGCGTGGTCTGGGCTCCTTGTCGCGGTTCGCGCGGCTTCCCCCGTTGGTGGTTATAGTCCTTTCTCAGGCATGTGTGTGTGTCTGTTCTCCTTAGCGTAAGTTAGCTTAAATTAAATAAAGTAGTGTGTAAGCCTAGGAACCAATGACCTCAGCAGTTTGGTCCCATAGGAACTTACCACAAATGTCCAAATGTCCTATTGTATGGCTAACAGTTCAGACCTTCAGTGCACCATCTTCAGGTCTTAGCTGATGCTGCAGGGTTAACACCATCCGCATACACGATGCGTCAGTGGCCAGCATAACTGGTTCACGCAGACTACATGTCACTGTGATGTTGTCTCCAACTTTCAACTGAGTTTTTTCCACCGTATTGCAGTAACTCAACGTGGCATGGACTCAACAAGTCGCGAATTATTGAGCCATTCTGCCTCTATAGTAGTCTGTAACTGAGAAAGTGTTGTCGGAGCACGATTTTGTGCGCGAACTGTCCTCTCCATTATGCCCCATAAATGCTTGACGGGATTCAAGTGTTGCGAGCTTGGTACCCAAAACATTCGCTCGAACGGTCCTGGAAGTTCTTCAAACCAGTCGCGAATAACTGAGGCCCTGTTACATAGTCTGGAACCGCGTGACCGCTACGGTCGCAGGTTCGAATCCTGCCTCGGGCATGGATGTGTGTGATATCCTTAGGTTAGTTAGGTTTAAGTAGTTCTAAGTTCTAGGGGACTGCTGACCTCAGATGTTAAGTCCCATAGTGCTCTGAGCCATTTGAACCATTTGAACCTGTTACATACCGCATTGTCGTTTATAAAAGTTTCATCGTTGTTTGGGACCACGAAGCCCATGAATATCTGCAAACGGTCACCAAGTTGCCGAAAATAACCATTTCCAGTGAATTATGGGTTCAGTTGGATCAGAGGATCCAGTCTGTTCCATGTAAACACAGCCCACACCATTGGGGAACTTGCAAAGTACTTCGTCGACAACCTGGGTCCACCGTTCCGTGCGGTCTGCGCCACAATCGAACTACAGTCACGTTTCACCAACTGAAATCGGGATTCATCTGACGATGCCACGGTTTTCCAATCCTCTAGGGTCCAACCGATATGGTCAGTGAGCCCAGGAGAGGCGCTCCAAGCGATGTGCTGTTGACAAAGGTACTCGCGTCGGTCGTCTGGTGCTATAGCCTTTTAATGCGAAATTTCGCCGCACTGTCCAAACGGATAGGTGCATCGTACGTTCCGCATTGACTTCTGTTGTTATTTCATGCAGAGTTGCTTGTCTTTCAGCACTGACAGCTTTATCCAATCGCCGCTTCTCGTGGTCTTCACTGCGTCGACCGTGTTGAGAGGTAATACCTGAAATCTGGCAATCCCGCCACAGTCTTGACACCGAAGTACAAACGACAGCTCCACCAACGCACTGCCATTTTACAACTTGTGAACGCGATATAACCGCCATCTGTATGTGCGTATCTCGTTGTTCCATGACTTCTGAACCTCAGTGTATACCACGAACGCTAACAGCGCTGAGCATTGCAGTTGATGTCCAATATGCATGAGACGGTACTCGAAGAATGAATGTGCAGCGACTGCAAATGGAGACTAGCTACTGAAATGATTCAATCTTGCTCTGATGCCCTTATTAGCCACTCCCTGGTTGCAGAAATGGTAGTTGTTCACAACAGGCTTATCGCCCGTACCCGTAATATACATGACACATGTGCGACGCCAAATTTAAATTATTTCTGAAAATGCGTTCCAAACCAGCAAAATACAGCTTATATGCATCTACTGGCAGTAACAGCAACTTTCAGTTTGGATCCGATACTATGACGATGAAGATTCGCGCTAGTGATGAAACAATGCAGAATTTAGTTTCCCCATGTGTGAATCCACAGCCTCGACGTAATTTCTGAATCACAAACCAATTTTATGTGCACCGTACACTGTTTTAAATTTTTATGGAAAACAACTTTATTACATGATATGACACGTTAGTGCCCCGTTTCGCTCTTCAGTCATTGTCAACACCCTGCTATATCAATTATCGGGGAACTACAAGATAAAAAGATAAAATACTTTTTCAACATCGTCACCCTTTGCAAAGTACAACTGGCGTTACATTACTTACAGTTACTTACCCTTACGACGCAATTAGATGTAGATGAGCGTGTGTGTGGGATATTCTGCGCCTATTTTATCATAATGATCATGTCATTATCATCATTATTATTATTAGAGTATTCATGTTGGGCCTACTGCTAGATTTAAGTCTAAGGATCTCCATTTGTTTTGGTTTTACCTCTGCTTCTTCGTCCTGATGGTTTGTATTTGTGCTGTACTTTCGATGGTGCGTCTTCCTCCAAGCCATTGATGTGCTCTTTCCATTCCCTTCTGTATTCTTCTATATTTTTCAGTGACAAACATTAAGCCTAATTCTGCTCTTATTTCTGTATGTCGGGTTCCATGTTGTGTCTCTTTCTAAGAGCTTCCTTCACCCATACGGCGAAAGGTTTAAAAGTAATCAGTGAGGACTATATATTTTCTCCTTAACCTCCACATGTTTTTTCAATAATCTGCTACAAGTGAGGTATCAATACAGCTGCTTCCTCTCCTGAATCCAGAATGCTCTTCTCTTAAGAAGACTTCATGGATTTAGCTGATCCTTCTTGCTATGATTTTGACTTTACCTTATAGGACGTATTCAGTAAGCCTACATACATACATACATTCATTAATCTTTGTTAAATAGATCATGAATACGACATTTCGTAATGATGTGGAACGTATCACTTTAAGTGAAGATCATCCTTTCTTCTAGTGTTGTAGCTACGCACTTCGCTGTTATTTTTGAAGTGGGATTGGTTATTATGACATTTTCTCGGTAGCTGTTGCAACTTGACCTGTCTCTCTTCTTGAATAACTGCGTATGAGTCCTTGTTTCTACTGGAATGAAATGTGTTTGTTTGTCCAATACTGTACCAATACATGTGGAAAAACTCCTAAGCATTTACGTGAAAGCAAAAGAGGAGAGAGAACTGAAAATGTGAGACTGAGTTTACAAACATTTAAAATAAATGTAAACAGTAATGTAATCTTCCATGATAAACGTGTGTTCTACGTACAAAGTAGTTTACCACTGCCAAAAGTACTTGTCTCAGACTAAACAAAACGTTGTTGCACTGTCGTCCATGTTGGGTATTGTGCTCGTCCACTGCACCAATCTCTTTCCTAAACACAGAGCCCTCCTGCCCTTTAACTTCTGCTTTCGTAGCCAGAGACTACACTTCTCCTTCACGCAGTTGCTTATTTCACCTCGAGAGAAAAATATTTGGTAGTCATAGTGACTGAACCCAGACCTTCCGCGTAGCAATCATGTACTCTGAAACCTAACTGAATCTGGCTTCGCCTTGCTTAGTTTGATTACTTCTTTGCAGTGTCATTTAAGAAAAATATCGATGCAGTAAGGCTATGAATTTTTGTAGTAGTGTAATGGAATTAAGTGTTGAGAAACAGTAAAGCCGTAAGTCACTGTCAGAGTGTTAACCATGAACAGCAGAAAGGGCGTCTATATCGTTGCCAATGGCGTCTCTTGACTACTTCGCACGGTACCGAATTGTTGCCAGAGAGGTAGTGATAAATACAGTTGTGCGAGTTTATCAACAGAGCTGCGCCGTGCAGTAGGAATGAAACGTAAGAGTAATTGCCAAGTGCTTTGACTCTTTCATTAGTGCAGTGAGAATGTTACTCACCTATTGGTGACCCCCAGTGACAAGAACAGAGGGAATCAGTCGCCGTCCTCCAATATTCAGCCTGGAATGCAGTATTGGAATTGATCACCGCAAGCAAGTACTTAAATCATACAAGGTCACTGGGGGCGCTGCAGAAACAACTCACTGTAATGTTAGGCTCGTGACTTGCAACAGCTCGTTAGCAAGCCGAGAGGCGGACTCCTGTGTACTGAAATGTGGCACTTAGTGAGTTATTTGTACGTGATATGAAACGTACATACAAAGTTTCTGCTTCTGATTTACTGTTATCCCCAAAAGAGAGTGACAGCCTCAACGTCTTTTAACATAGAACAGCTCCCTAATATTACTTGTTCTAAAGCTTGCGGAAAATTTCATAGTTATATTCATATTATAAATTCATTTTTCCACCGTTTAACGTTTTATACTTTTTCTGAAATAATGGAGGCTGTGAAAAAGTTTATAACGGGGATTCATGGTTGTAATAGAATGAAGATAATGTGGATGTCGGTTAAGAGTATTTCAGGCAAGAGGTTTTTGTAACTCACAAAATAATAAATGAAACGAAAATTTATTTAGATACGTATAAGTAAGTGGCGTTACTCTTTCTACAGAGTTAGGAACTTAGTTTAATTAGTTATTCCCCACAGATTTCAGTAAGGACTTATCATTTTTTTAAACACAGCGTTATTTTTCTGATGTATTTAAATTAACTGAGTGTAAATGAACTTAAATCAAATTTTTGTCACTTTCAGCTAGATAGCTGGAAACGTTTAATGTTTTATGGGGAATGCAACGTGCTGTACATAAGTGACTGTGTTAGGATGGATGTTCTAGTAACGGAATGTTCATGTAACTGAGACGTTAAAACAAGTACCCAATTTATTGATTGCACAACTCATTTCGGCTTTTAAACTGCCTGCAGATGAGATGTAAAGTTTCTGGTGTCATTGATCGACAAGCTTCCTCGATGCGTTGTTGGAGTCATCTGCGATTGTGCATTCGGTAACGTAAACAGTGAGTTCTTCATTCAGGAAAATCAGCATTCGTTTTAACCTTTCACTAATATGAACATTTGTCAACAGAACATCCAGCCTCAGACAGCTACTTGTGCACTGCATGCTGCAGTCATCCCCAAAACGTTTACTTTTTCATCCTCCCTAACCAAGATGGATTGAAATTTAATTTAAATTGATTTGTACAAAGTTGTCTCAATGTCGTGTTAAAAAAGAATTGTAGCTCATTGCTGTAATTCTCTGGAAAATAAATAAATAAACGATGTTCATAATTCCACAGGAAGTGTAAAATTTCTTGATTTTACCTACCAAAATAAATATTCCTTTCACTTATTATATTGTGAGTTACAGAGAAAAACACCTTGTCTTAAACGCTCTGTATGTGTAAACGACATGAACAACCCGCTCCCCTCCGACGCACCCTGCCAAAACTCTCGTCCTATCTTAGCCTATGTAACCGCTCAATAAATACCACTACCTACAAACCCTAACTAAAACAAAACAAAAGTTCAGGTCGCTTAACATCACCTCAACGTGCCATCAATGAACAACAAGTCACGCATACCTAAATGCTCATTGGACAACCTCTTAGGTTATATAACCTAACCTGAATCCCTTGTATATTACTTCGACGTCAATGTTAATAACTCAACACAGTAATGTTATATCCCATATATTGTCCATCACCATGTATAAATTATTTAATTATTTTATCTTATTTTTTGTGCATTCCATTTATAATTTATATCAATATTCCTTGTACCTTACCTTAATGTTAAAAATCTCAAAATGTGAATCTCAACAAGGTACCAGATCCACGTCTGAAGCATATGAAACCTTAAACAACGGATATGTAATAAATACAAAAACATGCTGTAAGTTGCTAAGGCACATGTCAATACAAAACCATATGTAGTCCTATAAAGCACAAGTTACAGTAAATAATTAAACAGAAATCAAGCTAAATTTAAGTTCTGGATTTTAAGTAATATGTCAATAAGGAAGCATAAAAAAAACTGTGTTCTAATGGAAGATATCAATAGAGCAAGAAGCTTTCAAGCTGCCCACCCGTTGTCGATCAGGTAGAGGAATGAAAAGCGTAAAAAACTCAGGAGCTCAGTCCATCAACACACCTCATGGTAGCAATACAGTGTGCCCGTTGGATTCTATGGACCAGTAGTATACACTGGATTGCACAGCCAACAAATACATTCGAAGAAACTGAAGAACTGCATCCTTTCGTTTTATATACTTGTGTGTGTTTGTGTGTGTGTGTGTGTGTGTGTGTGTGTGTGTTAGTGTGCATTGGCGCATGGGATATAATTTAAATAACTGATTATCTAGTATTGAAGCAATAAACAGACTCTTTGATCCTAACCTAACCTGATATTACGTAAATTCTATCTTCGTTCTACACAAAACACGATTTATCAAGACTTTGCTTGCTGATTCCGTAGATAGCATACAAAATATTTGAAATCGTATTTTCAGGTCCATGTAAGAAATTCACGTTTCGCGTGTTGAAACGAGATGTATCCATTAACCCATATTTTGCTACTGTGAACTGAGGATCTGTAACAGCTGAAGAACACGCTAGGATAATACGTTTCATGAGGGACCTTTTCTCTCAACTGACTGCAAACTGTTATCTATCTATTTTGCGTATGGCAGTAAGACACGAATGACAACACAATTTGTTACAATTTAAATAATTATAGTTATAAACGAACATCTAAAATATTTATGTCGGCTATTGCTTCTACACTCCTGGAAATGGAAAAAAGAACACATTGACACCGGTGTGTCAGACCCACCATGCTTGCTCCGAACACTGCGAGAGGGCTGTACAAGCAATGATCACACGCACGGCACAGCGGACACACCAGGAACCGCGGTGTTGGCCGTCGAATGGCGCTAGCTGCGCAGCATTTGTGCACCGCCGCCGTCAGTGTCAGCCAGTTTGCCGTGGCATACGGAGCTCCATCGCAGTCTTTAACACTGGTAGCATGCCGCGACAGCGTGGACGTGAACCGTATGTGCAGTTGACGGACTTTGAGCGAGGGCGTATAGTGGGCATGCGGGAGGCCGGGTGGACGTACCGCCGAATTGCTCAACACGTGGGGCGTGAGGTCACCACAGTACATCGATGTTGTCACCAGTGGTCGGCGGAAGGTGCACGTGCCCGTCGACCTGGGACCGGACTGCAGCGACGCACGGATGCACGCCAAGACCGTAGGATCCTACGCAGTGCCGTAGGGGACCGCACCGCCACTTCCCAGCAAATTAGGGACACTGTTGCTCCTGGGGTATCGGCGAGGACCATTCGCAACCGTCTCCATGAAGCTGGGCTACGGTCCCGCACACCGTTAGGCCGTCTTCCGCTCACGCCCCAACATCGTGCAGCCCGCCTCCAGTGGTGTCGCGACAGGCGTGAATGGAGGGACGAATGGAGACGTGTCGTCTTCAGCGATGAGAGTCGCTTCTGCCTTGGTGCCAATGATGGTCGTATGCGTGTTTGGCGCCGTGCAGGTGAGCGCCACAATCAGGACTGCATACGACCGAGGCACACAGGGCCAACACCCGGCATCATGGTGTGGGGAGCGATCTCCTACACTGGCCGTACACCACTGGTGATCGTCGAGGGGACACTGAATAGTGCACGGTACATCCAAACCGTCATCGAACCCATCGTTCTACCATTCCTAGACCGGCAAGGGAACTTGCTGTTCCAACAGGACAATGCACGTCCGCATGTATCCCGAGCCACCCAACGTGCTCTAGAAGGTGTAAGTCAACTACCCTAGCCAGCAAGATCTCCGGATCTGTCCCCCATTGAGCATGTTTGGGACTGGATGAAGCGTCGTCTCACGCGGTCTGCACGTCCAGCACGAACGCTGGTCCAACTGAGGCGCCAGGTGGAAATGGCATGGCAAGCCGTTCCACAGGACTACATCCAGCATCTCTACGATCGTCTCCATGGGAGAATAGCAGCCTGCATTGCTGCGAAAGGTGGATATACACTGTACTAGTGCCGACATTGTGCATGCTCTGTTGCCTGTGTCTATGTGCCTGTGGTTCTGTCAGTGTGATCATGTGATGTATCTGACCCCAGGAATGTGTCAATAAAGTTTCCCCTTCCTGGGACAATGAATTCACGGTGTTCTTATTTCAATTTCCAGGAGTGTAGAATCTCCATCAGGAAATCTTCAGGTTTCCCTTGATAAACTATCCGAGGGTGTTCTTCTATGGTGTGTTTTATGGTTTGGATTTCTCGACATTCGCAGAAGGGCGTCAATTTGCCCCATTTATGCAGGATATAGGCACATCTACATCCATATTCTGTTCAAAGTTGACCAGGTTTTACGTGGGAACTCAAAACCCCGAGGCTTTTGGGTAACAAATGGAATGTCGTTACTCTGCCTTGTGGTCCACTGTTGATCTCGGGATTTACTCAAGCTGAATTTTTCCTCTGTTGCTTTAATTGCCGTTCTGATAGCGGACTTTTTGGATCGAAGGCGGCTATTGGCGGATTATTCAGTGTCCCCATGTGTTGGTAGTTTATTGTTGCTCAAGATATTCGCAGACTGTGCCACGTACTGACAAAGGAATTGCTATGCAATATGAAAATCAAATTAAACGATGTTTTCAAAAGCAAATTTGATGCAACTAATATTAGAGGACGAAATGTGTTTTACATTAATCAGAATATTAACTTTTTCATAACTTTGGAAATATAGCATTCTCACAAAATCTAAGACCAGTATTGGAATGAGTACGGTAATTCTGTTAAGATGTGACACTTAACACATCATTTCACAGTCATTTTAAAGTTGTTTTAAAATTACGTTTATTTCATTTTTATAAGATGATAGAACGAGTCATGGAAGCAATAAGTCACTCAGTTATTGTTACTACAACATCTGTATGCATTCTGACATAGTTAATATGCAAGTGACAATTTTTTGAGCTAAAATTATTCCAAATTGATATAGTGCTTGGCACGAGACAGCTAGATTCTTCTATGAAGTATATATTTTAGTTTTTTAGCATCACGTCCCTTAATCTGGCTGGGAAAGGCATATCTGTACATAGTGTTTTAAATGGCGCAACCGACATTTCTGAGTGTTTGTTGAGATAGGTCGTTAAGGCCTCCATTGCTGTGCTGGTTGTGAATGCCTGCCAAAATTAAGTTGACAACAGTGGGAAAACATGGCCGATAGTTGTTACTGTTGTGCCTGGGTTGGCACTTCATACAGAGGTTGGCAGTACTCTCGCCTCCTGGCTTCGTGATGTCGGTGGTGAGGCGGGTTGTTTGTCACAGAGTGGCCAGGAGGAGTGAGGGGGTCAGTTACGCAGCAGTGTCCAGGAAGTGGTGGTTGCTGATGCCCAAGCGTTGGAAGCGCAGCTGGTCTGACGGCTGATACTGGAGATGTTGGTCGCCTGGGTGTGTTGTGGCGGCCACTAGTTCAGCAGGTCATAGGAGCGAATAAGCACGAATGCAGACGATGTGAAAAAGTCGTGTTCTTCCTACGCTCCGTGTTAAAAGTTCTGATATTTCCGGCATTCTGCCACGAAGAGTAGTGAACTGTAGCGAGTTAACTGGAGAGCGTTTGGGTTGCGTGAAGTTCTGTCACAGCTGTTTGCAGGAGGCATTATTTGCTAACTAGTTTTGGAAGTCAAGTTAGCTCATGTTACCTGACTGTTCCCTAATACACGTGAAGCTGCACGCTGTTTGTAGTTAGCGCAACTACAAGAATCACTGAATTGCTCTGATAATAACATTTGTTATTTTTGCATACTGTTAATTATACATATGAGTTTAGTGTTGCCATATACTTAAGTTGTACCTCATGTGGGAGGCAATGTAATGTGCCAGAATTCGCAGTTATCCAGGGAAGCTGTATCTGGCATATGCTTCACTACTCTCTAGTTTGGCATAGATCTATGTATTACAAAAAGTACTGTGCATGTAAAACCTCATATGATCATATTTCCCGAAGTTAGACTTTCATCTGTTAATAGGGTTCGCTTCGTTACAGGTTCATTTAGTGATCGCGAAAGCGTTACAGAGATGATAGATAAACTCCAGTGGAAGACTCTGCTGGAGAGACGCTCAGTAGTTCGGGAAGGGGTTTTGTTAAAGTTTCGAGAACGTACCTTCACCGAGGACTCAAGCAGTATATTGCTTCCTTCTACGTATATCTCGCGAAGAGACCATGAGGATAAAATCAGAGGGATTAGAGCCCACACAGAGGCATACCGACAACCCTTCTTTCCACGGACAATACGAGACTGGAATAGAAGGGAGAACCAACAGAGGTACTCAAGGTACCCTCCGCCACACACCGTCAGGTGACTTGCGGAGTATGGATGTAGATGTAGATGTAGGGAAAGGTTTTAAACTTTGCCTTAATGTGATTTATAACATCAGCATTTTAAATTATAGTTGTAATGGTGTACAATTATAAGCAGTTAGTTTTCTTAGTAGGCTGCCATTAAAAATTAGTGCCCAGTTTTCTACTTGGAATATAAGGGTAATTATGTTCTATGTTAGTATCAAGTTTGTTGGTGTAATTTTGGGGAAGTCAAATTAATTATAGATTGATGCCATTGTGACTAGTGTTTATAATCTTGAGTTCAGATTATAGCATAACATATGTTTCAGAAAATTAGTTACACCTGTTTGATGCCGTATTAGGTGCGCAGTCGTAGAGAACTCTACTTGACACTGGAGGCTGTACTCTGACATCAAGTCTGAAAACGAATATCTCACTGAAGTATTCCTGGTTAAGATGCCACCGTGGGACACTGTATTTCAGCACATTTATTTAGTTATTTTTAGTTCAGCGGCACGCTATTGTGTAGTAATAACTTATTATGCATCTTCCTGATCAAGTTAAATTTCTTTCCTCTTAATATAAACCGAAGCTAAAAATTTCTTTTAACTTGCTAGTCCTTAGCGGGACTAAGTCCATGAAACTAATTGTGGTAGAGAAACTTAAGTCAATGTTAAATTTGGGAATTGTAATAAAGCTCTGTTAGGGGTTTAACCCGAAGATCGATGAATCGCTCCACCCATTATCCTAATGGTCCACTTTTACCGCTACATTGTTGATATTATGAATTGTGATTTCTGTGAATTGTTTTCTTATAAACGACGTACTTTGAATAAAAGTTTTGACGTAATAAATGAGATGTGGAACAAAGCACCTTTAGCACGAGTGAATGTTGGAGTCAATCTCTCTGAATGGACTGCAATCAGTTTAATTCACCATTTCTGGCGATGAAATCCATGGTATGGATTTGTGGCGTAATTTAATGGGACCTCAGTGGTAGCAAACACCACAGACGTAACTCTGAATTAGTTTTGGACAATTATGCTTTGGGAAACATGACAACATGCTCGTATATCCTATCACGTATCTACATCTACATGGATACTCTGCAAATCACATTTAAGTGCCTGGCAGAGGGTTCATCGATCCACCTTCACAATTCTCTATTGTTCCAATCTCGTATAGCGCGCGGAAAGATTGAACATCTTTATCTTTCCCTACGACCTCTGATTTCCCTTATTTTATCGTGGTGATCGTTCCTCCCTATGTAGGTCGGTGTCAACAAAATATTTTCGCATTCTGAGGAGAAAGCTGGTGATAGGAATTTCGTGAGAAGATTCCGTCACAACGAAAAACGCCTTTCTTTTAATGATGTCTAGCCCAAATCCTGTATCATTTCTGTCACACTCTCTCGCATACTTTGCGATAATACGAAACATGCGCCTTTGTTTGAACTTTATCGATGTACTCCGTCAGTCCTACCTGGTAAGGATCCCACACCGCGCAGCAGATTCTAAAAGAGGGACGGACACGCGTAGTGTAGGCAGTCTCCTTAGCAGGTGCCTTGGTTCAAATGGCTCTGAGCACTATGGGACTGACTTAACTTCTAAGGTCATCAGTCCCCTAGAGCTTAGAACTACTTAAACCTAACTAACCTAAGGACATCACACACCTCCATGCCCGAGGCAGGATTCGAACCTGCGACCGTAGCGGTCTCGCGGTTCCAGACTGTAGCGCCTAGAACCGCTCGGCCACCCCGGCTGGTCCCTTAGTAGGTCTGTTACATTTTGTAAGTGTCCTGCCAATAAAACGAAGTCTTTGGTTAGCCTTCCCCACAACATTTTCTATGTGTTCCTTCCAATTTAAGTTGTTCGTAATTGTAATACCTAGGAATTTAGTTGAATTTACGGCTTTTAGAGTAGACTGATTTATCGTGTAACCGATGTTCAACGGATGACCTCACACTTTTCGTTATTTAGGGTCAACTGCCACTTTTCGCACCATTCAGATATCTTTTCTAAATCGTTTTGCAGTTTGGTTTGGTCTTCTGATGAGTATTAGTCGATGAACGACAGCGTCATCTGCAAATAACCGAAGAAGGCTACTCAGATTGTTTCCAAAATCATTTATATAGATAAGCAGCAGCAAAGGGCCTGTAACACTACCTTGGAGAACGCCAGAAATCACTTTTGTTTTACTCGATGACTTTCCGTCAATTACTACGAACTGTGACATCTCTGACAGGAAATCACAAATCCAATCACATAACTGAGACGATATTCCATAAGCACGCAATTTCAATACCAGACACTTGTGTAGTACAGTGTCAAAAGCCTTCCGGAAATCCATAAATACGGAATCAATCTGAAATCCCTTGTCAATAGCACTCAACACTTCATGTGAATAAAGAGATAGTTGTGTTTCACAGGAACGATGTTTTCTAAACCCATGTTGACTGTGTATCAATAGACCGTTTTCTTCGAGGTAATTCATGATGTTCGAACACAATATATGTTCTACAATCCTGCTACATATCGACGTTAACGATATGGGCCTGTAATTTAGTGGATTACTCCTGCTACCTTTCTTGAATATTGGTGTGACCTGTGCAACTTTCCAGTCTTTGGGCATAGATATTTCGTCGAGCGAACGGTTGTATATGATTAAGTATGGACCTAATGTATCAGCATACTCCGAAAGGAACCTAACTGGTATACAGTCTGGACCAGAAAACTTGCTTTTATTAAGTGATTTAAGTTGATTCACTACTCCGAGGATATTTACTTCTACGTTACTCATGTTGGCAGCTGTTCTCGATTCGAATTCTGGATTATTTACTTCGTCTTCTTTTGTGAAGGCATTTCGGAAGGCTGTGTTTAGTAACTCTGTTTTGGCAGCACTGTCTTCGATAGTATCTCCATTGCTATCGTGCAGAAAATTCATTGATTGTTTGTTGCTGCTAACATACTTCACTTACGACCAGAATCTCTTTGGATATTCTGTCAGGTTTCGAGATAAAGTTTCGTTGTGGAAACTGTTATAAGCATCTCGCCTTGAAGTCCGCGCTAAATTTCGAGCTTCTCTAAAAGATATCCAATCTAGAGGATTTTGCGTGTGTTTAAATTTGGCATGTGTGTTTCGTTGTTTCTGCAACAGTGTTCGAAACCGTTTTGTGTACCAAGGAGGATCAGCTCCGTCGTTTGTTAATTTATTTGGTATAAATCTCTCAATTGCTGCCGATACTATTTCTTTGAATTTAAACCACATCTGGTCTACACTTATATTATTAATTTAGAATGGGTGGAGATTGCCTCTTAGGAAGGCGTCAAGTGAATTTTATCTGCTTTTTTGAATAGGTATATTTATCGCTTATTATCGAGGATTTGGAAATTACAGTATTCAATCTCGCTACGATAACCCTGTGTTCACGTAATTATTATTAACTGCACTTTTAGTTTCCACAGTCAGTTATTTTGCGTCCATCCGTACCTGAGTTCTCCTATTATATCACCGGAATTCTGCAGCTCTTTTACGACCTTTCATGGCTTGCAAGGGCGCATTTGA
This sequence comes from Schistocerca americana, assembly GCF_021461395.2. Lineage (NCBI taxonomy): Eukaryota > Metazoa > Arthropoda > Insecta > Orthoptera > Acrididae > Schistocerca > Schistocerca americana. Next base: position 984,997,663 of record NC_060121.1, read on the forward strand.
GTAGCCAGTTCGTAAGAGCCTATTATATGCATATTTGCAACATGTTCAGGCGCGTAATGGGGCCCCTTAGGGAAATGGCAGCAAGAGAGGGGAAGAAAACCAATGTGCACTCCGTGTGCATACCGGGGGGAGTCATTCCAGATGTGGAAAGGGTCCTTCCGGATGCCATGAAGGGTACAGGGTGCACCCATCTGCAGGTGGTCGCTCATGTCGGCACCAATGATGTGTGTCGCTATGGATCGGAGGAAATCCTCTCTGGCTTCCGGCGGCTATCTGATTTGGTGAAGACTGCCAGTCTCGCTAGCGGGATGAAAGCAGAGCTCACCATCTGCAGCATCGTCGACAGGACTGACTGCGGACCTTTGGTACAGAGCCGAGTGGAGGGTCTGAATCAGAGGCTGAGACGGTTCTGCGACCATGTGGGCTGCAGATTCCTCGACTTGCGCCATAGGGTGGTGGGGTTTCGGGTTCCGCTGGATAGGTCAGGAGTCCACTACACGCAACAAGCGGCTACACGGGTAGCAGGGGTTGTGTGGCGTGGGCTGGGCGGTTTTTTAGGTTAGATGGCCTTGGGCAAGTACAGAAAGGGCAACAGCCTCAACGGGTGCGGGGCAAAGTCAGGACATGCGGGGACCAAGCAGCAATCGGTATTGTAATTGTCAACTGTCGAAGCTGCGTTGGTAAAGTACCGGAACTTCAAGCGCTGATAGAAAGCACCGAAGCTGAAATCGTTATAGGTACAGAAAGCTGGCTTAAGCCAGAGATAAATTCTGCCGAAATTTTTACAAAGGTACAGACGGTGTTTAGAAAGGATAGATTGCATGCAACCGGTGGTGGAGTGTTCATCGCTGTTAGTAGTAGTTTATCCTGTAGTGAAGTAGAAGTGGATAGTTCCTGTGAATTATTATGGGTGGAGGTTACACTAAACAACCGAACTAGGTTAATAATTGGCTCCTTTTACCGACCTCCCGACTCAGCAGCATTAGTGGCAGAACAACTGAGAGAAAATTTGGAATACATTTCACATAAATTTTCTCAGCATGTTATAGTCTTAGGTGGAGATTTCAATTTACCAGATATATACTGGGACACTCAGATGTTTAGGACGGGTGGTAGGGACAGAGCATCGAGTGATATTATACTGAGTGCACTATCCGAAAATTACCTCGAGCAATTAAACAGAGAACCGACTCGTGGAGATAACATATTGGACCTACTGATAACAAACAGACCCGAACTTTTCGAATCTGTATGTACAGAACAGGGAATCAGTGATCATAAGGCCGTTGCAGCATCCCTGAATATGGAAGTTAATAGGAATATAAAAAAAGGGAGGAAGGTTTATCTGTTTAGCAAGAGTAATAGAAGGCAGATTTCAGACTACCTAACAGATCAAAACGAAAATTTCTGTTCCGACACTGACAATGTTGAGTGTTTATGGAAAAAGTTCAAGGCAATCGTAAAATGCGTTTTGGACAGGTACGTGCCGAGTAAAACTGTGAGGGACGGGAAAAACCCACCGTGGTACAACAACAAAGTTAGGAAACTACTGCGAAAGCAAAGAGAGCTCCACTCCAAGTTTAAACGCAGCCAAAACCTCTCAGACAAACAGAAGCTAAACGATGTCAAAGTTAGCGTAAGGAGGGCTATGCGTGAAGCGTTCATTGAATTCGAAAGTAAAATTCTATGTACCGACTTGACAGAAAATCCTAGGAAGTTCTGGTCTTACGTTAAATCAGTAAGTGGCTCGAAACAGCATATCCAGACACTACGGGATGATGATGGCATTGAAACAGAGGATGACACGCGTAAAGCTGAAATACTAAACACCTTTTTCCAAAGCTGTTTCACAGAGGAAGACCGCACTGCAGTTCCTTCTCTAAATCCTCGCACAATCGAAAAAATGGCTGACATCGAAATAAGTGTCCAAGGAATAGAAAAGCAACTGGAATCACTCAATAGAGGAAAGTCCACTGGACCTGACGGGATACCAATTCGATTCTACACAGAGTACGCGAAAGAACTTGCCCCCCTTCTAACAGCCGTGTACCGCAAGTCTCTAGAGGAACGGAGGGTTCCAAATGATTGGAAAAGAGCACAGATAGTCCCAGTCTTCAAGAAGGGTCGTCGGGCAGATGCGCAAAACTATAGACCTATATCTCTTACGTCGATCTCTTGTAGAATTTTAGAACATGTTTTTTGCTCGCGTATCATGTCATTTCTGGAAACCCAGAATCTACTATGTGGGAATCAACATGGATTCCGGAAACAGCGATCGTGTGAGACCCAACTCGCTTTATTTGTTCATGAGACCCAGAAAATATTAGATACAGGCTCCCAGGTAGATGTTATTTTTCTTGACTTCCGGAAGGCGTTCGATACAGTTCCGCACTGTCGCCTGATAAACAAAGTAAGAGCCTACGGAATATCAGACCAGCTGTGTGGCTGGATTGAAGAGTTTTTAGCAAACAGAACACAGCATGTTGTTATCAATGGAGAGACGTCTACAGACGTTAAAGTAACCTCTGGCGTGCCACAGGGGAGTGTTATGGGACCATTGCTTTTCACAATATATATAAATGACTTAGTAGATAGTGTCGGAAGTTCCATGCGGCTTTTCGCGGATGATGCTGTAGTATACAGAGAAGTTGCTGCATTAGAAAATTGTAGCGAAATACAGGAAGATCTGCAGCGGATAGGCACTTGGTGCAGGGAGTGGCAACTGACCCTTAACATAGACAAATGTAATGTATTGCGAATACATAGAAAGAAGGATCCTTTATTGTATGATTATATGATAGCGGAACAAACACTGGTAGCAGTTACTTCTGTAAAATATCTGGGAGATTGCGTACGGAACGATTTGAAGTGGAATGATCATATAAAACTAATTGCTGGTAAGGCGGGTACCAGGTTGAGATTCATTGGGAGAGTGCTTAGAAAATGTAGTCCATCAACAAAGGAGGTGGCTTACGAAACACTCGTTCGACCTATACTTGAGTATTGCTCATCAGTGTGGGATCCGTACCAGGTCGGGTTGACGGAGGAGATAGAGAAGATCCAAAGAAGAGCGGCGCGATTCGTCACTGGGTTATTTGGTAACCGTGATAGCGTTACGGAGATGTTTAATAAACTCAAGTGGCAGACTCTGCAAGAGAGGCGCTCTGCATCGCGGTGTAGCTTGCTCGCCAGGTTTCGAGAGGGTGCGTTTCTGGATGAGGTATCAAATATATTGCTTCCCCCTACTTATACCTCCCGAGGAGATCACGAATGTAAAATTAGAGAGATTAGAGCGCGCACGGAGGCTTTCAGACAGTCGTTCTTCCCGCGAACCATACGCGACTGGAACAGGAAAGGGAGGTAATGACAGTGGCACGTAAAGTGCCCTCCGCCACACACCGTTGGGTGGCTTGCGGAGTATCAATGTAGATGTAGATGTAGATGTTAGTATTACCAAATATCCTAAGGAACCCACCTGATAACATTCGTTTGTATTTCAGTGGCAACTTTTGCCATTGTGTCCTCTTATAGCTGTTGTTTTGGTCTACAGAGGTTTTTCAAACCATTTAAAGATTTAATTAAATTTGACAATAATACACAATTTCAGTAGCATCTCAAAGACGCAGTGTAGATGCACTTGGTGAGAATTCTGTATGTAGCACGATACACTTCTAGGCGGTGCTCCAGTTCCTGTAAAATAATTTATCAGGCAAGACGTGTCATGTTATCGATGACTATGCAACCGGGAATCGTCGAATGGCGGTGTCTGAACTACACCTATCGTGAAAATTTTGTTAAAGAATGTTTAAACAAAGCAGCTCCGAACAACTGCACATCAACTGACAAATTCAAATAAAGTGCAGGCTTCGGTTCTGGGCGAATCAGAATATAGGTTTTTGTACATTCGTGTAATGGTGGTTTGGAAATCTGCTCACTTCAGAATTTTCTTTATTACGTGAGAAATCAGAATGTACGAAACATGGCAAATGCACTGAACGGAGATGCCGGCCGCGGTGGTGTAGCGATTCTAGGCGCTCAGTCCGGAACCGCGCGACTGCTACGGTCGCAGGTTCGAATCCTGCCTCGGGCATGGATGTGTTTGATGTCCTTAGGTTAGTTAGGTTTAAGTAGTTCTAAGTTCTAGGGGACTGATTACCACAGATGTTAAGTCCCATAGTGCTCAGAGCCATTTTGAACTGAACGGAGAAGCTCATGTGTGACTATGCATGGGGGCTTAATTAAAATACAGGATAAATGCAATAATTTTAGTAGCTGTGTGTCCGGTTACGAAGTCTTGTAACCAGTTGGCCCTGACTAGTATTAGTACGCAATCTGACTGCATAAAATAAAAATAAAGAATGACAAGAAATTTCCATTAACACAACTGATTAATTAAGTCCCCTGCAACTATAAAAGCTACGAAACAACAAAGCACAAGTGTAACTGTTCTGTGTGTGGTAGTGTGACTCAACGTACATGTATCTGGCTAGGTTCTTTCTCAATACGACAAGATATTTTAAACACCATTTACAATGAACTAATTGAAAAACCACAAAGACTATAATTGCACATAGAAACGAGAATTAAAAGTCTAATACATGAACACGAGCCAGATGCTTTGTTGACTTAACCTGTGACCAAGAGGCATTGTCATTAAAGAAATTTGTAATACTTTTTTTTACCCCAATATATATTGACGAAAAATACACTGTGATAATTGCAACATCTTCCATCTATACCTTACACCAACCGAACAGCATCTACTCTCTCGCCCAACAGAACAACAACTGCACTCGACATCCTCTGAACTACCACTGCCCTCGACATCCTCTGAACTACTACTCCACCAGTGGAGGCGGCGGAATAATAATCTTTGGCGCCATCTCTGGCGCTGTGACTCAGTGTAGCCACCTTTCAACTATTATTTCAAAATTGATCAAAGAAATCATTAGGTGGGTGGGGGCAAGGGGGGGGGGGGAATTCCCGGAAGAAGCACTACGTTTGTATATTTGTGATGTTGTATTGCCACTGTTCTTCTAGATAGACAAATGACAGTGTTACAACTGGAGCAACTTTTTGTTTAAAGAGAGAACAATATACAGCTTTCGTAACTGAGAGCCTGATTTTATTTAGCAGTCACTTTCAGAATACTTCATATCGTTCCAGGATTTCGAAACAGTGTGGTGACGATGAGGCGCGAAGCTGCCATTTCACGATTCTGGGTCGAAACAGATACCTCCAGATCAGTTACACAATTATTACAAGTACTGATAAGACGCCTGTACTCACACAACTATAGTCATTAGCTTGATGTCGTGGGAGTGCAGTTCCAGAGTGTGCGAATTTGAAATACCCGGTACTGACGTATTTAAGTAGTATGTTCGTCTATACAGTGCTCTCTTCTGTGAGAAACAATTTCAATTCAGTGACTGATATGACACGGATCAAGACTTGTTCATGTCAAAGGACAGTCGTCAAAATGTTGAAACCTGTGACCCAATGATCTGCATCCATTTCACATGATGAAACTCATCCACGATTAAAAATACAGTGCATAGTTCACAGTTGACTCATTATTAATTACTGCCTTTCGGGAGTTCAAATCGAAACGGTGCGTATATTAATTTAAATGTTTTATTCGTGTCATTACGCACGAGAAACCAACCAACCATGCCGTCATATCGTTAATCAATGTCTCATACGAGGGTTGTCCAGAACGTAAGTTCCGATCAGTCGCTAAATGGACACCACAGCGAAAACCTGATGGAGCTTTGCACAGATGTGTTGGGTAGAGTCACTAGTATGACCGTCGATCGCATCAAGACGCTCTTTTCAGTTGTGAGCGCACTGTGAGCGAGTATAGGTGACTAGAACAACGATGTCTCCCGCCAAGTAGGAGGGCCCAGTGAGAGACTTCGCCTTAATGAATGCAGCCCACCCGACACAACTGCCACGCACTTCCTTGGTTGAAATGGCTCTGAGCACTATGGTACTTAACGTCTGAGGTCATCAGTCGCCTAGAACTTACAACTACTTAAGCCTAACTAACCTAAAGACACCACACACATTCATGCCCGAGGCAGGATTCGAACCTGCGACCGTAGCCGTCACGCGGTTCCAGACTGTAGTGCCTAGAACCGCTAGGCCACTCTGGACGGCTCTATGCTTGGAGGAGAGTGCTGCAATGCTGCGTTTGTTATTAATAAGAAGCTGGATGAACTGTATTGATCTCGAAAAGAACGTTTTAATTACTGTACACTCTGCCTCCAGTTGTTGAAATTACCGGACAGTTGTATTACGAAAATATGTACCGGTAGTTTCAGTGATACACTGCCCTGGGGATCTCTCCAAAACATGCTGTTCACAGTATGGTTCATTAAGGAAGAATACGACTTTGGTCTATAAAGGTTTTGCCAATGAGGTAAGTACTCGTAATGCTTAATTTAAATGGTGAAAGTATATGTTTCTATTATATGATGTATGGATAACATTTGTGTGTGAATAAATAAGTATTATTTAAGTAAAGACAAGTAGATTTGGGGTTTCACAATAGCTCACTTTTAAACTGACGATTTTAATCCAATGCCAGCTGCAAAATAATCAGATTCTATTAGTGGAAACTTCGCTGCTCTTTAAACACTTACCCAGTGCATTTGAGAAAGGAAGTAACAAGACTTCTGGTGGCAGAATTATTTCAGATTCAGTGTAGCTTTTAATAAAGCGAATCTCATATAGTATAGTGTCGTTTAGCGCACTTGTACGAAACACAGCTCCAAAAATTCGGTATAGACTAAATTAAAAATCTCGTTGTATGTCGGATGTAACAGCGAAAACATTAGATTTTAAATTAGTATTGAGGGCATCGTAAATAGCGTCTAACATATCACACAAAAACTTAGGAACTGTACTTTTCAGAAGGTGGTATAGGCCTAATCACTGGAAAAATGTAACCACCAGATGTCCAATGACCAAGTTTCACTTTTAGTTTTACTTGAGGTAGAATTGCATCTTTAACGTGAGTATCGTATTTTTTAATAGACCTCAAACCACATCTCTAGGCAAGCACTCGAAATCTGTTTTGCTGAATGCATTTGAAGTTATGCAGACAGACGTCAGCTAACCTTGAATGAGTGTCATTCGGCATATGTGCAGAAGACAAACACAAAGCCTGGAGTAAGACACTCTGACACCCAAAAAAGTGGAAACCCTGGCGTACACCGTATTTACAAACCACTTTATGTAACAGAATAACCAGCCTATTGAAATAAAAACAAAAGTAAGTAGTAACAATAATTTTTAGACCGCTAATGCCCACCTACTACAACATAAAAAGGTCCACTACAGTAACTCTGATCATAAAATACACGATCCCTGTGACGTGAACAAATTATTTTTATAGTTTATTATTATAATCTACATCTAAAATTTCTGATAAGGATGTTGCCTACTTGTAGTTTCCAGTAAACCTGCGATTTCGGTCCATAGATCCCGAACTATATCCTGATTACCATATTTTTCATTTTCAGGATGCCACAAACTGCTCCTCTGTCTGAATTTATCAATTTCTCTCAGTCCGTGTTTCGTGTCGGCCATTATGACCAAAAGAAAACTGATTTGAATTTCATCGACTGTCGTCCGAAATCTGTACGTTCGGGGGATGGGATCGGTTACATTGCGCCTGCGCACGTAGCGACCTACTGATTCGAGAAGATCGGCCGTCTTCGGAGATGTCGGTCGTCCACGGAATCCACCGATATCGGTGCCACTGTGTCCACAGCCTAATTAGCTTGTCCGGCTGTTGCTAGACTGTGGCAATGGTGAGGGATGTCACAGGGTGTTGCACAACTGTTCTTGTTCTCGGACAGAAGGGACAGATGTGGGAGGGCTACGATGTGCCGGGTGCACAATACATTCTTGTGCTGATCAGACGTGGTCAACAGCAGCATAGACCACATGTAAGCGTGTCCTCGCGTTCCCGTACAGTCCAACATGCCCGAAGAACCTGGATATTTCCGGCCTGATGGAGACGCTGGTGCTGAGTACATTGTTTCACTAGAGTGCGTGGCATATCCCTGTACTTCAAAATGATTATTTAACACCTGAAGCTGTTCACGCCTCTAATAAAGGGTTTTTTATTTTGAGAGAACGAAATATTTCAAAAACGACGCAGCGAATTAAAAAAGGAAAATATCTGTTCGGTATTTTTAAAAATGCTATCCGTCGATATCCTGCTCCACCCCCAGAGGTGAGGAGGATGGCAACTTTGAAATCTGAATATGGAACATCCGATTTTTTTGTAGAATCGGATTCTACCAGGAAAACCACGGAACTTCTGTACATAACACTTTTGCTGCTGCGCGATATACGGCGCTGCTGTCGACAGATGACACAACTACTGAGTACCGAAAACTATTATCTCGAGAGAAATAAATTGGATTAACAACATAAAAAGAGATGTTTGTGGGAAACGACTCAGTGTTTTGCAAATTTCTACCTGTAGCTGTGTTGGAATATTCACTCATTCATTACTTCACTTTATCTTATTGCATGTACGCCACTCTTCGTTCTTTCAATAGGTTCCTTCATAACGCGAGTGTGTGCACTTCCATCTATGTCCGTCTTATTTCATCCTTCCTATCTGCTTGCCCATCCTTTGTCTCTGCTAACAATAACAATTCTCGTATCTTTCATCCCACAGCAGCAGTGCCCCATGGGTTTGTCTTCTCTACTTTGTCTCCTCTACACTGCTGATATGTCCAAACCACCCCCACCATTCCACCTTCTTCAGCATGCTGATGATGCCGCTTTCCTCGCCCTCTGCCCTAAATTCCAAAAATCACAGCGATCCCTCCAATCGAACAGATCCTCAAGATCTATCCCTCGAAACCAAGGCAATAATTATAGGACGAACCACCCGCATTTACCTCGTCCATGACTTCTATCCTACCATTTACGACCACTCTATCCACTTAACACATTAAAATATTTTGGACTAACCCTCGACGAGCAACTAACGTAGAATCCTCGCCTACTAACCATCCAACAGACAACCCACAGCAGACTGAAACTACTAAAACTACTAACAATCCAGGCTTGGGGATTACACCCCTCCACCTGCAAAAGTTTGATGTGAGGCATCCTCTGCTATGAAAATATTGCATTGATCTCCATCCCACCAAATTTCTATACGGACCTCGAATTCCTCGAATGCCGTGCACTTCGTCTCGCTTCCTGCGCTTCTTTACTTTCCCCCACCTTCCATCAAATCCCTAGCCCCTCCTCACCCACGCGGAACACCTCTGCATCTCCTATACTATCCGCAGACTAGATTCCAATAAACCCAATGTCTTCTAATCTGGCACCCGCATATGTTTACCTTTCCCTCCCTCTATCAACCAATCGCCAAGGAAGTTAGTTTTTGGTTTTTTGTTTGTTTGTTTTGTTTTGAAGATTACGCTTTAAACGAGGCTTAACACAGAATCAGCAAGTCGCTACATGCGTGAGATAGGAAAACTACCTCCGCACTATCACACGGGTTTCGATAACACGGTGCAGTATATTGTTAACAATTTCTTTGGTATTTGTGTCTATTTTGTTCAATAACTTAATGGGAAAGGCTATTATATGCAATACACTAATGCAGCTGCCCTTTTCATAATGCCATACAACGAGTGCCTATCTTAATTAAATGTGAAGTCTGGTTGGACGAGTCTCTTTTCACATTGTATTGAGACGATGGACGTGTACGGGTATGGAGACTAACTGATGAATGCATGGATCCTGCATGTCGGCAAGGGACTATTGAAGCTGGTGGAGGCTCTGTAATGGTGTGGGGCGTGTGCAGTTGGAGTGATGTAGGACCCCTGATAAGTCTAGATACGACTCTGACAGGTGACACGTACGTAAGCATTACGTCTGATCAGCTGCATCCATTCATGTCCATTGAGCATTCCGACGGACTTCGGCAATTCCAGCAGGACAGTGCTTCTCCCCACACGTCCAGAATTACTACAGGGTGACTCCAGGAACACACTTCTGAGTTCAAACACTTCCGCTGGAAACCATACTCCCCAGACATCAACATTATTGAGTGTATCTGGGACGCCTTGCGACGTGCTGTTCAGAAGAGACTTCCACCCCCTGGTAGTCTTACGGATTTACGGACAGCCCTGCAAGATTCGTCGTGTCACTTTCCTCCAGCACTACGTCAGACGTTAGTCGAGTCCATCTCACGTCGTGTTGCGGCACTTCTGCGTGCTCGCGGGGGCCCTACACGATATTGGGCAGGTGTACCAGTTTCTTTGGCTCTTCAGTGTAAGCTTCCGGTGCCGTGTTAAACGCATCGTCATTTTTTTCCATGTTCAGGCCTTGTAAGCTGATACTATTGAAAACTGCGATATTGTACGTCTCTTTATGCCTAGTCGCTTCTCGATGAGAAACCCAAGATTTTTGTGGTTAACGGTGGGTTCAAATTCAAATCATGAACAGCGACTCTTCATGTCATTTAATGGATGTGACAAGACTTCTGTAGCGCCACATACGATAGTGAAGTTTAATTTGCAGGCGTTAGGGACTGTCTCATCTCTAATGAAAAAAGCACTCCGTCTTCAGGCCACAAGTGGCCCATCGGGACCGTCCGACCGCCGTGTCATCCTCAGCTGAGGATATGGATAGGAGGGGCGTGTGGTCAGCACACCGCTCTCCCAGTCGTTATGAAGGTTTTCTTTGGCCGGAGCCGCCACTATTCGGTCGAGTAGCTCCTCAGATGACATCACGAGTCTGAGTGCACCCCGAAAAATGGCAATAGCGCATGACAGCCCGGATGGTCACCCATCCAAGTGCCGGCCACGCTCGACAGCGCTTAACTTCGGTGATCTGACGGGAACCGGTGTATCCACCGCGGCAAGGCCGTTGCCCATCTCTAATAACGCGTTTTCTAATATTTGTTATGTCGCAATAATAGTTGATACCTGGACTGACTGCCACAAATAGCAGTGTTCTCTAGTGGTCTCCTGTAGCAACCATTGTGTATAGTCAAACGCCTGTACACCTCTGGGTTTTCACGTTTACAGGACCTGCAACACGTTATGTTATTTGAATTCAACAATGGCCCACTTTTTTGCTGTCAAGTGTACATTCTCCATCGCTTTCTGTCTGTTCTCTCAAATAGTTTTCAGGACCTTGTAAATGACTGTGGCATCCAAAAATCGCACAAGAGCACTGAACAGTACAAAGTTCATAGCTAAGTAACCAAACGTATAGACTCGTATAATTCATACCTCCTGCCCCACCCAGTGCCCTGATCAGAATCCTCTGCGGAACTCTCAACCACTAAAAACATCTGCTCATGGGTCACCAAGAGACTGGAACGCCACCACATAGTAGCTTCTGCGATCGGTGTACTTTGGCACTGGAACTGGAGCAGCATGTGATGATGTACCGGTACATAGGGTGGTCATAAACAGTCAGAAAAGTCTGTGAGCGTGCTGCAGAGTAGGTTGCGACGGTAAATAATTTTTAAGAAAAAAATTTTGTATGTTGGTCTGTTTGCGAGTTAATTAGCCAATTAGGCCAATGCTTGAGTATATTAAAGGATCTATCAGACAAAATTAGTGTCAACTGTTCTCACAGTGTAGATGATAGCACACGAGACTGCTCAGCCATTGCCTGGGGTTCGGTCCTCACGACCGTTCCATGTCCCATTTTTGTATCGCTCTCTTGTTTGGCTTTAGGAAATTCTGCCAGATTCGTTGACTTCACCGGTAATTACTTCCGAATCGACAGAACGTATCAAATTTTTTTTCTTAACAATTCTCTCTTAGCGCGCCCTACCCCCAACACGTTTACAAGCTTTTGAGAGTGTTTCTGACCATCCTGTGTATCATTCAGGGTGGTTTATATGATTTAGACAGTATGAAGAGTCGATTGTCATCATATGATCTTTTGGAAAACGGAAAAGAACGTTATCCTTGACTTGGACCTTATGTAGCGGGAATAGTGAGGGGAAAATGGACTGGCAGAAGCGAAAAAGGATGTAATGAAGAAGAGCGGACATCTAAGTCTTTCCGTGCAAGCTTTTTTTTCTCATATTTAGTTACAATGATTATTGCCCTCTATGTATGTTGATCTAAACAAGATATTTTTATATTCTATGGAGAAAGTTGAAGAATGAAATTTCGTGAAAAGATCTCGCCGCAACGGAAAACGCCTTTGTTTTAATGATTGCCACTCCAAGTCGCATATCATATCCGTGAAAATCTCTCCGCTTCTTCACAATAATATAAGTCGTACTGACCTTCTTGAACTTCGTCGATATCCTCCATTAATGAGGAAACGATTTACGCTGAAAATAATTTCAGTTGGGCTCACCAGGTACAAATCCGGCGCTGTGCACTGTTGTATGACGATAAGACATCCACGCTGTCATTTGACAAACCGTAACGTGAGTGAACAATATGCCTACAGGCACATATACCATACATCGCAGGAATAACTCCGGAAGAGGTTCGTTGAGTCAGCGTGAGGATGTGCAGTAATGCTCCACGAAATGTAGAGAGCTCGTTTTGCAAGAACTTTCAGAAAACTCGCCGCCTCATCAGAAATGCATCTGGTACGCAGAAAGCAATGACAGAATTACAGATATTCGGTCTTAAGTCGAGAGGTACCTACAATCTCCCTTGTCGTGTACCATCCATCCATGATTGGTAGGAAAGGTGAAAAAAAAAAAAGAAGTGCTTCGTTCATTACGTACGATGCATCGCACACCGTACTGTGGCGTCTTCTTCACGAGCTCTTTTTTCAGTCCGCTCATCTCGTTCCTCTTTGATAGGATTTTTCTTCTATTCAGAATACCCAATTCTTCTATTTAGAGTATGGAGAAACTAATTTTGCTGAAAAATCTAGACACTCGTAAATTAAAATGTAGCTACTGGCGGAAGTCCAGTGTTGGTTGTAATTATCGTACACCACTAGAACTTGGTAGATATTCTAATGCGTTGAGACGGAAGCGATTTATGCTGAAAAAAAAAGTTGGTTCCTATTGTGGCCCCTAGGTGCAAATTCGACACTGTGCACTGTACGGCAGTAAGACATCCACGCTGGCGTTTGACAACCCATAGCGTGAATGAACACTATGGCTATCGACGGTGCACTGTTAGTGAAACTGTTTTATGTGACCGGCAGCAGTTACAGTGTTACGATGAGACAGTAATGCCGAATGAAAGGTATGAGGAGACGGCCGATGTCATTAAATGGTTTAAAAATGACGATAATGAAATTCGGAAAAATGGGTGAGCTTAGTGTAGCGCCTGGAAGAGAAAGGACTCCTACGCCGGTGGAAGAAATTGACGAGGTTGTTGTTGCTGTTAACTGACCATGCTTTTCGGTTGCTGGCATGGATCGAAGTCGATGAGATGTGGCCGGCCAATATTTTGTGGAGTGAGGGGTTACGTTTTACACCACGCGGTGCAGGGAGTGGTGCTGTTAAGCCCTTTGTTGTGCGCCACGTACCACTGCACTCTCCGTATGTGACCCTGTGGTGTGGATTCACCGGCTCCTTTACCTTCGGTCCGCTCTTCATCGGAGGGAAGACACCAGAGGGCGTGTCAGGTGTGTCGTGACGTCTGCAGGTTATCAAGACCTCCCAACACAGGAAGTGATTTCTGGTTTGGACGAACGCAGCTGTGTGTAAACCACTATTTTCATGCAATACGGGCTATAACCTCATGTCGCTCGGCGAGTGAAATATCTGTTTAATGCAACCTTCCACGAACGTGTTTTCTCCAGATGTTCTCCAGATGCAAAATCACTGATCTGAATCCACGTGACTTTTGGCTCTGGCGATATCCAAAAGAGCGTTTTTGCCAGGGACACGTTCGTTCTCTATCTGATCTGACGGCCAGAAGACAAGAACACACTGCTCAAATTCCACCGGAACTTCTGAGAGCAACTATTGATAACTGATCTCGTAGACGTTTCCGGCGCTCATATTAAACCAATTCTGTAAGCAGCAGTTAATAATAAAATCAGTATTATGCCTTTGTCGCTTGTTTGACCTTTTCTGTCCACGTCCCGTTTCTAATCCATTACATATGCGAACGTTTGTATGCATCTTTCTTGCGTTCACAGCACTAGATTTGAACCTAGTGACCAAAACTGGAACTAATCTGTTTTTCGGCGTAAATCGGTTTCACATTAATCTATTAAAATACCTACTAAGTTACGCAGCCATGCGGTAATTACAACCCACCATGGACTCTGTGAATAGCTGCACTTTAATTATAACCAACCAGTATTTAGGCTGTCGTCATCCATGCGTAATTAAAGTCCAAAAACTAAAGTAAAGTTAGTGTCACTACCCTTTCTGTATTCTGGAAATGTTTTTTGCCAGATCTAAGCTTCATCTCTTCACCTTTCACCTTCGGACCCAACGTTTTTCGGAAAACATCTGTCTGTCTCTCTCTCTCTCTAAACTAAAATCAAAATCTCTTCGGTGATGGTGAGAGAGACTGTGCGATGCCGACCGGCCGCCGTGTTACCTTGTGCCATATTCGGATGCTGTATGGAGGGGCATGAAGTGAGTACATCGCTCTTCGCGTCGTTGTCGACTTCTTCTCTTTCGACTGTAAGCTGTGTAGACCGGTTGCTCTCACCAAAGGAAAATCCGTTTCAGCGCCAGGATCTGAGCCAGGTTCCTTCTCACTCACTCACTAACCCCCCACCCCTCTCTCTCTCTCTCTCTCTCTCTCCGTCTCATTTTCCCACTGTCAGTTAGGCAAACTTCTTCACCTGGAGTTCTACCAATTACCTCATCACGTTTTCAGGACACAGTTCACCGGAGCTGCTAAAGTCAGTGACATTGTCTCTTGTCGATCTTGAACTTGAATGACCTAAATAACAATAAAATCTCTCCTGTGGTCCTAAATATTGTTTCGAGAGCGCACCTGTCTTCTTCACAGGATTTTTTGGTTTCTAATCCGTTTACAACTCTTCTAGATGTCCCAACAGTGAATCTAGGTCGCAGGTTCGAATCCTGCCTCGGGCATGGGTGTGTGTGATGTCCTTAGGTTTAAGTAGTTCTAAGTTCTAGGGGCTGATGACCTCAGAGCCATTTGAACCATTTTGAATCTAGGTATAGAATTGAAATCGTTCTTAAAATTGAGGGAAGCTGTTACATTCTTGCTGCAACTCAACATCTTGTATTTCACAACCCTTTTTAGGTTGCAGATCCATAGAGTACGATCTACCATTTTGGAAATGTGCTTGCCGCTCGGACGAAAATTAGTCCGGTTTTCCTTCTACCCTGGTTTTAACTATTTCTGATAGTACCTTTCTCGGGTCCCAAAGTAGGCATATACCTCTATAATTACTAACGTACTTTCTGTTTCTTTTCTTGCGCAACAGTCGTAGTATCAGAGCGGTTAGTGCGTGTTCCTTTCACTTCCAAAGTACGTAAGATAGTGATGAGGTAACTTTGGCATCAGCAGACGATTCATAACAATGGTTACGCACATGCGCTTAAGCCACGGCAAATTTCCAACCAAACCGTTACGTACAGAACTGAAAGAGTCTCCATGATGTGATTTATGCAATGAAGAAGGTGACGTGAACCACAAATTTCCCTGTGAGAGATACAAGCCACAACAAAAATGTTTTATCCTAGGATTGCTTAAAGCAGAGGTCCCCCTTCTAACATTGGCTGAGATGTTGCTGCCAAACCAAAAGTGTCAACTAATGTTAATTATGGTTGTCAGGCACTTAAATATGACGTTGATCTATCTACATATACTGAGCACATAATATATGGACATTTTATATGATTATAGGACAGGGGTTTCGCCTTTTTGTAAACGCACTGTTTTTTCTTTTTACCCGAACATGCTTCAGCATCTCTGTACTATCATCATTGGTTTTTTGTTTATTGAGAACTGTAAAAAGTGAACATATTTTAGATTGTAACTGATCTAGCAAAATTGGCCTAAAGAAAGTTTTTGTTCGCTTTTCTTCTTAGCGTGATTTTGTATAGGACTAAGTCTATGGTGTCCTGCACTGATAGCTTGTCGTCTGCAAGCTAAACGACGCAAATGTGAATTTCATTGGCGAGTTAACACATCCCTTGATGTTTTTTTTAAAAAAACTTGATTTTGACGTGTAAAAATGTTTTGCGTATATATTTGTTACTGCTCATGTTTTGTTGCGACTGATCCTTTTTCTTTTGCGTTCCGAGGACTCTGCACACAGATTCTAATGTACTTTGTGTAATTTATTTCTTTATAAACGCCTTTTTACTTCGCAAAACACGGTGAGCATTATGTTGTTGTGTGTCGTAGTAGTCCCGTCGGCGTTCATTTGTTACCCAGAGAGTTTGGCGCTGAATTTGAATTTTGTTTACTTTCTCTCATTCTCTCTCTCGCTCTCCTCTGTGTGTGTGCGTGTGTGTGTGTGTGTGTGTGTGTGTGTGTGTGTGTGTGTGTGTGAGTGTGAGGTCCTTTAGCTGTTTGTGTTGTCTTTTATGTGAAGTTCCAGCAATGTGTTAAATAATGTGCTTTTTCTGAGTGTAGTGATTTCATTTAAAACTTGTTTGCCTTCTGCTATCGCCTTCTGTATTAGAAGTTCTCTTATATGGTCAGTTTGTGCTATAGGCCGTGGCTGCATTTCAGTATTTTTAAATCTGTCGCTATTGTAGTTGGGTGGTGATTCTGGGATATTGGGTGGTCAGCAAATGTGCCACGGGCGCTGTTACACTTTCGAGGGCTCTTAGGTGTTCTGAGTTTCCTGTTGTAAGGTTCCTGCATGTTTGTCCTATGTATACTGATTGACAAGTCCATGTGAGTTCATATATTCTTGACCTGTTGAATTTATCTGTGTTGTGTTGTCTGTACTGCGTCCTATTTCAAGCCCCTGTTTCTTCAGTATTTTGACTATTCTGTGCACAGTTTTGTTATTGTAGGCGATTATGTGCCACTTTGTTTTGTGTGTATTGTTGTACTGTAGTGTCTGGCATGTGGTCATATTTTGTAAGTTGTGTTGATCTATGTTGTGTAAGGTTTGGTGCGTGTGTTGTGCTTTCGTTCCTTTTCTGTTTACAAATATGTTGGTTTAGTTTCTCTATCAATTTATTTCATGTAATAATTCTTTTTAATATGAGATAATTACTTCACGAATAGTTTCTAGCTGGTTTGAAAAATACGAATTAACGAAATGCATAGGGAAATAACCAGTGAGAATGATAATGTCTAAAAGTGATGGCCGGCCACTGTGGCCGAGCGGTTCGAGACGCTTCAGTCCGGAACCGCACTGCTGCTACGGTCGCAGGTTCTAATCCTCCCTCGGGCATGGCTGTGTGTGATCTCCTAACGTTAGTTAAGTTTAAGTAGTTCTAAGTCTAGGGGACTGATAAACTCAGATGTTAAGTCCCATAGTGCTTAGAGCCATTGGAACCATTTTTTTAAAAGTGATGGATGGCTGCATGGCGATAGTCAGATGCCAGTAAATAAAGAAAAAAATTCGGAGTTTTCTTATTAGGTGATGCTCTCCCAAACGTCGGCTTTGATATGACTCATTACTGTTGCAAAATTCTTGATTTTAGAAGGCTTGCGCTTCAGTATTCCAGAAGGTGCAGCACGAAGTTGGTCGTCCCTAATTAGCTACAACAACGAATGATGTCTCCAACCCTCTTAAGGGAAGCTTCGACGGGCCTCCTTCTACGAAAGAGCCTTTTTGCGCCCGGCCTTTCCTTTTCCGCATCATCCAGTTCAAATCAGACAATTCTAAAGGGAAGCTCACCTCCATTTGTCACGGGATGTGGTTTCTCCCCTTATCTCGCCGGTTACGATTCGCTGGGTGCGCTTCCTGTCTGTCCGGATGATACGGCGAAGCGTTAAGGAGGGACGTGCCGCGAATCCACACAATAACGACCCCCAGCTTCTTCTGCGCTCCGACCGGAAAGGCGAGTGCTCCAGCTCCAGCTCCAGGGGCGGCACGTCGCCGGACACTTACACGCGTCACTGGAGCGCGAACCGCAAGGCCTGCAATTAAACTGCGCTGTCCATATATGTGCGTGTGCACATTCCTGACCGCCACAGCTCTTCGCACGGTGGTGAAGGCAAACGGGAGAAATTCAGACTACATGGAACACAAGAAAGAACTACAAGATTGCAGAGAGCGTAAAAACTCGAGTGAGATCGCCGAACAGACGCACGGAATTATAGTGGCATATGGGAATAAGTGGCGAGAAGGCGACGGTCTTTTCGGGGAACATCACTGAGGAAATTTAGAGAATCGGCATTTTAAGGTGAATTCAGAACGATCCTGCTGTCACCAACACACATTTCGCGAAAGGACGACGAAGATTAGTGGAATTAGGGCTCATATGGAGGTGGATGAAGATGAAATGGGAGATACGATACTGCGTGAAGAGTCTGACAGAGCACTGGAAGACCTAAGACGAAACAAGGGCCGGCCAGGGTGGCCGAGCGGTTCTAGGTGCTTCAGTCTGGAACCACGCGACGGCTACGGTCGCAGGTTAGTTCTAAGTTCTAGGCGACTGATGACCTCAGAAGTTAAGTCGCTTTGTGCTCAGAGCCTTTTGAACCGAAACAAGGCACAAGGAGTAGACAACATTCCATTAGAACTACTGACAGCCTTAGAAGAGCCAGTTCTGACAAAACTCTACCATCTGCTGAGCAAGATGTATGAGACAGGCGAAATTCCCTCAGACTTCAAGAAGAATATAACAATTCCAATCCCAAAGAAAGCAGGTGTTGACAAATGTGAAAATTACCGAACTATCAGTTTAATAAGTCACAGATGCAAAATACTAATTCGAATTCTTTACAGACTAATGGAAAAACTGGTAGAAGCCGAACACGGGGAAGATCAGTTTGGATTCCGTTGAAATGTTGGAACACGTGAAGCAATACTGATCCTACAACTTATCTTAGAAGAAAGATTAAGGAAAGGCAAACCTACGTTTCTAGCATTTGTAGACTTAGAGAAAGCTTTTGACAATGTTGACTGGAACAGTCTCTTTCAAATTCTAAAGGTGGCAGGGGTAAAATTCAGGGAGCGGAAAGCTATTTACAATTTGTACAGAAACCAGATGGCTGTTATAAGAGTCGAGGGGCATGAAAGGGAAGCAGCTGTTGGGAAGGGAGTGAGACAGGGTTGTAACCTCTCCCCGATGCTATTCAATCTGTATATTGAGCAAGCTGTAAAGGAAACAAAAGAAAAGTTCGGAGTAGGTATTATAATCCATGGAGAAGAAATGAAAACTTTGAGGTTCGCCGATGATATTGTAATTCTGTCAGAGACAGCAAAGGACTTGGAAGAGCAGTTGAACGGAATGGACAGTGCCTTGAAAGGAGGGTATAAGGTGAACATCAACAAAAGCAAAACAAGGATAATGGAATGCAGTCGAGTCAAGTCGGGTGATGCTGAGGAAATGAGACACTTAAAGTAGTAAAGGAGTATGCTATTTTGGGAGCAAAATAACTGATGATGGTCGAAGTAGAGAGGATATAAAATGTAGACTGGCAATGGCAAAGAAAGCGTTTCTGAAGAAGAGATATTTGTTAACTTCGAGTGTAGATTTAAGTGTCAGGAAGTCGTTTCTGAAAGTATTTGTATGGAGTGTACCCATGTATGGAAGTGAAACATGGACGATAACTACCTTAGAGAAGAAGAGAATAGAAGCTTTCGAAACGTGGTGCTACAGAAGAATGCTGAAGATTAGATGGGTAGATCACATAACTAACGAGGAGGTATTGAATAGAATTGGGGAGAAGAGGATTTTGATGCACAACTTGACCAGAAGAAGGGATCGGTTGGTAGGACATGTTCTGAGGCATCAACGGATCACCAATTTAGTATTGGAGGGCAGCGTGGAGGGTAAAAATCGTAGAGGGAGACCGAGAGATGAATACACTAAGTAGATTCAGAAGGATGTAGGCTGCAGTAGGTACTGGGAGATGAAGAAGCCTGCACAGGATAGAGTAGCATGGAGAGCTGCATCAAACCAGTCTCTGGACTGAAGACCTCAACATCAACAACAACATGGAGGTATATACACTACTGGCCATTAAAATTGCTACACCACGATGATGACGTGTTACAGACGCGAAATTTAATCGACAGGTAGAAGATGCTGTGATATGCAAATGATTAGGTTTTCAGAGCATTCACACAAGGTTGGCGCCGGTGGCGACACCTACAACGTGCTGACATGAGGAAAGTTTCCAAGCGATTTCTCATACACAAACAGAAGTTGACCGGCGGTGCCTGGTGAAACGTTGTTGTGATGCCTCGTGTAAGGAGGAGAAATGCGTACCATCACGTTTTCGACTTCGATAAAGATCGGATTGTTGCCTATCGCGATTGTGGATTATCGTATCGCGACATTACTGCCAGCTGTGGTCGAGAACGAATGCCTGTTAGCCAAATATGGAATCGGTGGGTTCAGGAGGGTAATACGGAACGCCGTGCTGGATCCCAACGGCCTCGTATCACTAGCAGCCGAGATGACAGCCATCTTATCCGCATGGCTGTAACGGATCGTGCAGCCACGTCTCGATCCCTGAGTCAACAGATGGGGACGTTTGCCAGACAACAACCATCTGCACGAACAGTTCGACGACGTTTGCAGCAGCATAGACTATCAGCTCGGAGACCACGGCTGCGGTTATCGTTGACGCTGCATCACAGACAGGAGCGCCTGCGATGGCGTACTCAGCGACGAACGGGTTCGATTTCCGGCGGGGTCAGGGATTTTCTCTGCCTCGTGATGACTGGGTGTTGTGTGATGTCCTTAGGTTAGTTAGGTTTAAGTAGTTCTAGGTTCTACCGGACTTATGACCATAGATGTTAAGTCCCATAGTGCTGAGAGCCATTTTTTTCAGCGACGAACCTGGGTGCACGAATGGCACAACGTCATTTTTTCGGATGAATCCAGGTTCTGTTTACAGTATCATGATGGTCGCATCTGTGTTTGCCGAAATCGCGGTGAATGGACATTGGAAGCGTGTATTCGTCATCGCCATACTGGCGTATCACCCGGCGTGATGGTATGGGGTGCCATTGGTTACACGTCTCGGTCACCTCTTGTTCTCATTGATGGCAGTTTGAACAGTGGACGTTACATTTCAGACGTGTTACGACCCGTGGCTGTACCCTTCATTCTGTCCCTGCGAAACCCTACATTTCAGCAGGATAATGCACGACCGCATGTTGCAGGTCCTGTACGGGCCTTTCTGGATACAGAAAATGTTCGAGGGCTGCCCTGGGCATCACATTCTCCAGATCTCTCACCAACTGAAAACGTCTGGTCAATGGTGGCCGA
Organism: Schistocerca americana; assembly: GCF_021461395.2. Classification (NCBI taxonomy): domain Eukaryota; kingdom Metazoa; phylum Arthropoda; class Insecta; order Orthoptera; family Acrididae; genus Schistocerca; species Schistocerca americana. Next base: position 985,018,997 of record NC_060121.1, read on the forward strand.
GCAACTGGCTCGTCACAATACGCCTGTCACTACTCTTGATGAACTGTGGTATCGTGTTGAAGCTGCACGGGCAGCTGTACCTGTACACGCCATCCAAGCTCTGTTTGACTCAATGCCCAGGCGTATCAAGGCTGTTATTATGGCCAGAGGTGGTTGTTCTGGCTGCTGATTTCTCAGGATCTATGCACCCAAATTGCGTGAAAATGTAATCAGATGTCAGTTCTAGTATAATATATTTGTCCAATGAATACCAGTTTATCATGTGCATTTCTTCTTGGTGCAGCAATTTTAATGACCAGTAGTGTAGATAGTCGTTTTTCTCTCGCTATATATGCAAGTGGAACAGGAAAGGGAATAACTAGCAGTGGTACAGAGCACCCTTCATCATTCACCGTACGGTGGCATGCGGAGTGTGTACGTCGTAATAAATGAAAAAAAAATGTTAACAAGCGATCTAGACGGGGCTAACAGTCTTTGTATTGTAGCAGGCACTGGTTAGTTTACCTTGCAGAAGCGCCAAATGTGACAGCGGGTAGTAACTGTTGGCCCCCTACACCATGAAGCCTGCGATGGCGCCTGTGTGTCTTGGCCAAATGCACTCTGGAATAGGCAGTTCACCAGATCTACACCATACAAGGTGTACGTCCATCACTCTCATACAGACAGAACCTACTCTCATCACTGAAGAAAACAGAGCGCCATTCCATTCTCCACTCAACTCTTTCACGACACCAGAGTAGCCATGATCGGCAGTTCGGTGGTGCAAGTGGTAGCCTGACCAGAGGCACACCTGACCGCAATCCTGCTGCAAGCAGGCTGTTCCCAAGGGTAAGGCAGGACGCAGCAGGTGCAGCATCTACCTCGTTTCCTTACCAGGATGATGTCCGTTCGGCCACTGCTGCTGGCACAATGCATTGGTGTTGTCGTGCGTCTGCACTATGCGGACATCCATATCCTAGTTTACAGGCGTAGGGATGTTTCACAGACCAGAGTAAAAAAGCAACGACACACCACCAATACATTATGCTCAACACGTGTAGCAATCCTTCGATATGTCTATCCAGCTTCCCGCAGATCGGCAGTTCAAACGGCTGAAACTGTTCAACAGGATCACATACTCGTCGGCGGGGCATGGTTGTACCCTAGAATCTATGTTGCCAAAATTACTCACCTCTAAACGTAGTATAGTTACTGAATGCCCGGCGAGTCTCCTTCATCAACACAGCGTCACCATGGAATTCCCAGCCACGCGGCTGGACCGGCCATTGTGCAGCATAAAACAGTTGCAAAGCTAGCGTTCGGCCCCACGTGGTTGGTGCCAGGCCGCGAACCGTTACCTCACAACGCAGAGCCAGAGCAGAGGATGCACCGACAGGCCCAAACGGCTTCCTGAGCTGCATCTGATCAGTTATGACATTGACGAATGAACCACTACAAACAGAAGCCATCAGTATGCACATATTTATACCCTGGTGCCACTGAACACAGTTTTTGATGTATTTGTATTTTTCTCCAGCATCATAAAACCAATCGTAAGTCAGGCTGACACACACACACACACACACACACACACACACGCACACGCACACGCACATGCGCGCGCACACACACACACACACACACACACACATATATATATATATATATATATATATATAAACACACACACACACACACACACACATATATATATACACGTGCGCGCGTACACACACACACACACATACACACACACACACTCACATATATATACATACATACGTACATGCGCGCGCGCGCACACACACACACACACACACACACACACACACACACACACACACACACACACACGCACAAACACACACACATATGTATACCTATATATACACACACACGAATCACTTTACATAACTGACCAATACTTGAATATTGCTCGTCAGTGTGGAGAATCCATACTAGACGGGATTGGTAAAGGAAACAGAGAAAGAAACTTCCTGGCAGATTAAAACTGTGTGCTGGACCGAGACTCGAACTCGGGACCTTTGCCTTTCGCCGCGAGAGGCAAAGTTCCCGAGTTCAACTCTCGGTCCTGCACGCAGTTTTCATCTGCCAGGAAGCTTCATATCAGCGCACACTCCACTACAGAGTGAAAATTTCACTCTGGAAATAGAGAACGTCCAAAAAAGTATAGCAAGTTTTGTTACAGGTTCATGTAGTAACCATGAAAACATGACTGAGATGCTCAGACAAAGCCATAGCAGTAAGTGCAAGAAAGGCGTTCAGGGTGACGATGTGGATTGCTGTTAGAATTCCAAGACCGTACATCTCTGGATGAAGCAACCAATATACTTCTCTCACCTATGTATTTCAGGAGGAAAGACCATGAAGATAGAGAGGTCGAGTCACACGGAGGGTTACCGACGAAATTTCTTCCTACGAACCATTCGCAACTGGAACGGGACAAGGAGGAACTGAGGGTAGTGCATAAAGTACTCTCCGGCAAGCGCCTTAAGGTGGCTTGTGGAATACAAATGTAGATGTGGAAAACAAGTCACAAAAGGCAACATTATGATTTTGTAACACTGTTAAGGCAAAATCTCTTTACGCTTCTCAAACCATGATAACTGTTAGCAGATCCCAAACAAAAATCATTGAAGAACAAGAAAAAAGTCTTCCAGGAAAATCTTAGGACTAAAATGCGAAAACTGAATTGGGATAAAAAAAGAAATCGTAAGACATCTATCAAATTATAAAAAGTCCATAGATACTGTCAATAGATGGCAATTACAGTTTTAGGTTGCTTATAGAGAATGTATAGCAAAGTCCTACAAAGGAAATTCTAAACTTAGACTTTTCGATGAACAGCCCGATTGGCTAACAGAAGTTAATGAAGACCTAAATGAAATTGGTATTAATGAAGAAATTTTTCAAGTTGAACGGAATTTACAACTGGAATTTACAATCACAAAATTCGGGATGGACAGAACAGCATAACGAGAAACACTCTGAATAAATGAAGACATACGTGGGTTGTCCAGAAAGTAAGTTCCGATCGGTTGCGAAATGGAGACCAGAGGGAAAACCCGATGAAGCTTTACACAGACGTTTTCGGCAGTGTCTCTAGTATGCCCGTCGATCGCATCAAGACACTCACCTCAGTTGTGAGCGCACTGTGAGCGAGTAAAGGTGCCTAGAACATCGATGTCTCACGCCAAGTAGGAGGGCCCAGTGAGAGGCTTCGCCTTAATGAATGCAGCCCACCTGACACAACTGCCACGCACTTCCTTCCTCATCGCAATTCTCAGCCGCACTCTGCAGGGGCAGTAAAGACGCTCCTGCAGCCTTTTCGATGGGCAGTGTTCGATCACCCACAACACAGCCCTAACTGGCTCGTCCTGAGTATCATCTCTGTTCACATGAAACGCTGGATACGAAGACAACACTTGGGCGCAGGCTACGCGCTATAGACCAGCGTAGAGAATTATCGGAAAGCATAGGCGATTGCCTTCTATGACGATGGTGTTGGAAATTTGGTATAACGCTCCGACAAATGTCTAAGTCGGAGCGGCAACTATGTAGGGAAGTATCTGGAAAGTGTAGCTAACTCGTGCAAATAAAACGTTTCTTATTTTCACTGTGGTTCACATTTAGCGACCGATCGGAACTTACTTTCTGGACAACCCTCGTATTAGAACTAAAACAAGAAAGTAAGCGCTAAGTGTTTTTGAACGCTCTCCTTAGTAGGATCACCATTTTTTTTTTTTGGTCATCAGTCTACTGACTGGTTTGATGCGGCCCACCACGAATTCCTTTCCTGTGCTAACCTCTTCATCTCAGAGTAGCACTTGCAACCTACGTCCTCAATTATTTGCTTGACGTATTCCAATCTCTGTCTTCCTCTACAGTTTTTGCCCTCTACAACTCCCTCTAGTACTATGGAATTCATTCCCTCATGTTTTAGCAGGTGTTCTATCATCCTGTCCCTTCTCCTTATGAGTGTTATCCACATATTCCTTTCCTCTCCGATTCTGCGTAGAACCTCCTCATTCCTTACCTTATCAGTCCATCTAATTTTCAACATTCATCTATAGCGCCACATCTCAAATGCTTCGATTCTCTTCTGTTCCGGTTTTCCCACAGTCCATGTTTCACTACCATACAATGCTGTACTCCAGACGTACATCCCCAGATATTTCTTCCTCAAATTAAGGCCGGTATTTGATATTAGTAGACTTCTCTTGGCCAGAAATGCCTTTTTTGGCATAGCGAGTCTGCTTTTGATGTCCTCCTTGCTCCGTCCGTCATTGGTAATTTTACTGCCTAGGTAGCAGAATTCCTTAACTTCATTGACTTCGTGACCATCAATCCTGATGTTAAGTTTCTCGCTGTTCTCATTTCTACTACTTCTCATTACCTTCGTCTTTCTCTGATTTACTCTCAAACCATACTGTGTACTCATTAGACTGTTGATTCCGTTCAGCAGATCATTTAATTCTTCTTCACTTTCACTCAGGATAGCAATGTCATCAGCGAATCGTATCACTGATATCCTTTCACCTTGTATTTCAATTCCTCTCCTGAACCTTTCTTTTATTTCCATCATTGCTTCCTCGATGTACAGATTGAAGAGTAGGGGCGAAAGGCTACAGCCTTGTCTTACACCCTTCTTAATACGAGCACTTCGTTCTTGATGGTCCACTCTTATTATTCCCTCTTGGTTGTTGTACATATTGTATCTGACTCGTCTCTTCCTATAGCTTACCCCTACTTTTTTCAGGATCTCGAACACCTTGCACCATTTTATATTGTCGAACGCTTTTTCCAGGTCGACAAATCCTATGAAAGTGTCTTGATTTTTCTTTAGCCTTGCTTCCATTATTAGCCGTAACGTCAGAATTGCCTCTCTCGTCCCTTTACTTCTCCTAAAGCCAAACCGATCGTCACCTAGCGCATTATCAATTTTCTTTTCCATTCTTCTGTATATTATTCTTATAAGCAGCTTCGATGCATGAGCTGTTAAGCTGATTGTGCGATAATTCTCGCACTTGTCAGCTCTTGCCGTCTTCGGAATTGTGTGGATAATGCTTTTCCGAAAGTCAGATGGTATATCGCCAGACTTATATATTCTACACACCAACGTGAATACTCGTTTTGTTGCCACTTCCCCCAATGATTTTAGAAATTCTGATGGAATGTTATCTATTCCTTCTGCCTTATTTGACCGTAAGTCCTCCAAAGCTCTTTTAAATTCCGATTCTAATACTGGATCCCCTATCTCTTCTAAATCGACTCCTGTTTCTTCTTCTATCACATCAGACAAATCTTCACACTCATAGAGGCTTTCAATGTATTCTTTCCACCTATCTGCTCTCTCCTCTGCATTTAACAGTGGAATTCCCGTTGCACTCTTAATGTTACCACAGTTGCTTTTAATGTCACCAAAGGTTGGTTTGACTTTCCTGTATGCTGAGTCTGTCCTTCCGACAATCATATCTTTTTCGATGTCTTCACATTTTTGCTGCAGCTATTTCGTCTTAGCTTCCCTGCACTTCCTATTTATTTCATTCCTCAGCGACTTGTATTACTGTATTCCTGATTTTCCCGGAACATGTTTGTACTTCCTCCTTTCATCAATCAACTGAAGTATTTCTTCTGTTACCCATGGTTTCTTCGCAGCTACCTTCTTTGTACCTATGTTTTCCTTCCCAACTTTTGTGATGGCCCTTTTTAGAGATGTCCATTCCTCTTCAACTGTACTGCCTACTGCGCTATTCATTATTGCTGTATATATAGCGTTAGAGAACTTCAAATGCATCTCGTCATTCCTCAGTACTTCCGTATCCCACTTCTTTGCGTATTGATTCTTCCTGAATAATGTCTTGAACTTCAGCCTACTCTTCATCACTACTATATTGTGATCTGAGTCTATATCTGCTCCTGGGTACGCCTTACAATCCAGTATCTGATTTCGGAATCTCTGTCTGACCATGATGTAATCTAATTGAAATCTTCCCGTATCTCCCGGCCTTTTCCGAGTATACCTCCTCCTCTTGTGATTCTTGAACAGGATATTCGCTATTACTAGCTGAAACTTGTTACAGAACTCAATTAGTCTTTCTCCTCTTTCATTCCTTGTCCCAAGCCCATATTCTCCTGTCACCTTTTCTTCTACTCCTTCCCTTACAACTGCATTCCAGTCGCCCATGATTATTAGATTTTCGTCCCCCTTTACATACTGCATTACCCTTTCAATATCCTCATACACTTTCTCTATCTGTTCATCTTCAGCTTGCGACGTCGGCATGTATACCTGAACTATCGTTGTCGGTGTTGGTCTGGTGTCGATTCTGATTAGAACAGCCCGGTTACTGAACTGTTCACAGTAATACACCCTCTGCCCTACCTTCCTATTCATAACGAATCCTACACCTGTTATACCATTTTCTGCTGCTGTTGATATTACCCGATACTCATCTGACCAGAAATCCTTGCCTTCCTTCCACTTCACTTCACTGACCCCTACTATATCTAGATTGAGCCTTTGCATTTCCATTTTCAGATTTTCTAGTTCCCCTACCACGTTCAAGCTTCTGACATTCCACGCCACGACTCGTAGAACGTTATCCTTTCGTTGATTATTCAATCTTTCTCTCATGGTAACCTCCCCCTTGGCAGTCCCCTCCCGAAGATCCGAATGGGGGACTATTCCGGAATCTTTTGCCAATGGATCATCATGACACTTCTTCAAATACAGGCCACATGTCCTGTGGATACACGTTACGTGTCTTTAATGCATCCTCATGTCGTTGATCATTGCTGATTCTTCCGCCTTTAGGGGTAATTTCCCACCCCTAGGACAAGAGAGTGCCCTGAACCTCTATCCGCTCCTCCGCCCTCTTTGACAAGGCCGTTGGCAGAATGCGGCTGACTTCTTATGCCGGAAGTCTTCGGCCGCCAATGCTGATTGTTTATCAAAATTTAGGCAGTGACGGGTATCGAACCCGGGACCGAAGACGTTTTTGATTACGAATCAAAGACGCTACCCGTAGACCACGGGTATCGGATGGCTTTAGTTTCATGATTAAAAGTGTAATAGCAGATTTGCATTGTTCCGCCACTGTATGTTGGTGGTGGTCAATCGGTGGGATGACTGAGCAGATCTCGAGGCGATCGATTTAGTAAAAAAGAGGGGGCATCATTTTTCAGTTGTCTCATAGGACAGCAAAACACCTAGCAATGGCCCTACCTCTGTGCGTGGAATCCATGTTGATATTTATAGAGGAGATTTTATATCTCTCAAAATACGCGAGCATAAAACACATTCTATAATTCTGCAAGAGATTGATCTCAGTGATACAGCCAGTGAGTGGGTGCCGGTAGTGTCGACGGAAGAATCTCCACCCATTCCAGAGCTAGACGCAAGTGTAGTCCACTACTGACAGAGGTCCCTCTGGTGGCTAGCAACACTACGGCAGACGAATACGAAGCATTGATGGACGTGGCGTGCAAGCAGAGTGTAGTTGCCATTAGCACGCGCCATCTAGAGGAGACTAAGGGGAACTGAGAAGGTGAAGGCGAGCGGTTCTGCCTGTCATGATACTGCTGTGTACCTATTGCATACAAACAACAGGTTCCAATGCCGTAGTACATACAAACATTTTACACCTCGCTCTATTTCCTCGTTGTTCATTTGTATAATTCTCTTTGATGTCTTTATTAACATTACTTTAATCTTATTTTAAGTTTCAAGCCTACCTAGAAACCTATTGTATTAAGGTCTCTAATTATTGAAGCTTATCTTAACTACAGGCAAAGAGTACAATGTCGTCAGTACAACAAAGATGGTTCAGATACACTGGTCAGCCAAAACGTTGTGATCACTGCCCACTGTGATACTGAATGCCACCTAATGACACTGCGGACACGTGAAGCGACAAGGAAAGCATACAGTTTGGTTTTGCTAAATGTGGACAGCCTGAGAGGATAAGCAGTTTCAGTTTCAGATACTGAAAGCACCGATACGAACACACCAGCCAACTGAGTAAGTCTCTGTCTGGATCACTGTTTTAGCTCTGTACTCAAGAGGACAGTAATACTGTCCACCACAGGTGCCATTGTCTGTATCACTTACAACACGTGCAGGCCTTATTGCCTATGAACTAGGCTCTGTGGCGAACCTATAGCATAGATATCATGCATGCCTTGTTGAGTGTGGAGCTAAAGCACTAGTACAGACCGAAATTTCCCATGTGTGGTTTAGGTCATTGAAAGCTACACTGTGAAGGATGTTTTATCTTCACCTTCAACTGCTTGAACCTCCCTTGGAACTCGTTTTCGGCCATACGCCAATGATACAACTTGCTTCTTAGCCTCTTATAGACCGTTTTGCAGTTCGTTCCCAGCTGGCAGTATCGCCGCGTTTAAACGGAGCAGACACGAATGGAGAAACCATCAAGTTTCAATAGGGGCAGCAAATGAGGAAAACACTCAGAGATAATCGACTTTGTCAAAGGGCGGTTTGTTATTCCACAACGCCTGCGAATCAGCATCTCGCAAACAACGAGGCTGGTTGCCTCTTCATGTGCTGTTATCATTAGCATCTACGGAAAGTGGCTGAAGGACGTAGAAACCACTAGCAGACGACAAATTTCCACGCCTCATCACGAAGCGTATTGGTCGGAGGCTTGACCACTGTGTAAATCAAGGCAAATCACGGCAGATGTGAAAATAGAGTACAGTGGCGGTGCAGGCAAAAAGCGTTTTGGAGCACATCATTTAGTGCACATGGTTGATTACAGGACTTCGGAGTAGGTGACGCTTATATGTTCCGATTCTGGCACAGTGACACCGACAATTATGACTGCAGTGGACACTGGACCATCGAGATTGGACCATGCACCTATGGAAACTTGTTGCCTTCTTGGCACATCTCTAGTTATAACAAGGTATGGTCGTGTCTAGATACGCTGTCATACAGACGATTGGCTACTCTGAACATATACCAGGGCACAGACTCACATCGATGGGGGCAGTACTATGGTACGAAGGACAATCACCTGGACCTGCATGGGTCTTATGATAGTGCCATTGGCATCTCCTCCTCTTTCATGACCTCCGTCATACAGGTGGTATTTCCAGCAGGACAACTGTTTGTCACAAAGACAGAATTGTGCTACAGGGCTTTCGAAGCACGATTGTGAACTCGCGTTGATGTGCTGGAAACCAAATCTGCATGCTGTGAAGCTGATGGAACATATCCGGAAAGCCAACAAGCGCACGCTTCGCGCACGCTAACCATGGAAATGTAATTGGTAAGAAGTGCATGAACTGTGCGTGCGCTTCTGATACCACACATACCCAGAAACTTGCCAAGAACATGTTGAAACCACGCCATCCCACGCAAAATAGCTGCTACATTCCTTTACAGAGGTCGACCACAAAGTGAACAAGATGTTTTGGCTCGTCAGTGACTATCGTATTAAAGAATATTCGTCCTTCCTATTTGCAAATAAAGAAAACAGCACGTAAACCAATATAAATTTGGAAGGTTCTAATTTTATGTAGCCTAATCATTAGGGTTGGATGTAACACACCTTCGCCGACAGCAGCCTTAGCTAGTACGGCAGTCGTTTTTTTACACTTATAAGAAGAGGAAAGGGGATTGACTTTCGGTGCAGGGGCCGCTTTCGGTTTCTCCGGCGTCCCGGGTGCAGCCGAGCGGGCCGTCAGGACAATGACAATGGTGCTTCTGGGAAAACCCCGGCAGGTCCCGGAAGAATAGCTTTCGCCCGGCGACAGTCTCTTTGTGGAGTGTCGGCTGCAGCGCCGGGATAGCGCCGATCCGCGCCACCTGTTAGCTTCCACACTGTGGTGTGGCTGGTGGAGGCGGCGGTTCTTCCGCGAGCGTAGCTTTCTCCGCTCTTCATTCACACGGACAGATTGTAAGACAGGGCCGCTTGGCTATCCACTGACGTCCCCTGCATGCCTGTCAACTCGCGACAGAGCAAAGCCGAGAAAAAAGAATAAACTGCAAGAGTCTCTGTAACGAATTAGGTATTATTACACTGTACTTGACGGTTTGCTTTTGTTGCGGTTTTAATTTTGTACAGCGATAGCTCGTAGTCTGCTGAAATGCCCGTCTGAAAGGAGAAATTGGCCTTGTGTTACGCCAGCGATAGTTTGAATTATTCTTCTCCTGCTGCTATATTCCGCAAGACGCTTGGCAGTGTGTGTCGGTGGGTAATTTGTGTACCACTATCACTTCTGATCTCTTGTGTTCCCAGGCCGGGGTGGCCAAGCGGTTCTAGGCGCTACAGTCTGGAACAGCGCGACCGCAACTTTATCAGGTTCGAATCCTGCCTCGGGCATGGATGTGTGTGATTTGATGTCCTTAGGTTAGTTAGGTTTGGGTAGTTCTAAGTTCTAGGGGACTGATGAACTCAGAAGTTAAGTCCCATAGTGCTCAGAGCCATTTGAACCATTTTTTTCCTTTTGTTCCACTCGCGAATGTGGCACAGGAGGAGGACTACGTGTAACACTCTGCATGAGCTCGATTGTCACTAACCTTATCTTCGAGGTGTGCACTTCACACTGATTTTCAAGACTTAAAGACGAAAGTAAATTTTGCATGATGTGTCAGGTAACATAGCTACATGAAACTAGGACGACTCATAGAAAGAACTGCTGCAGTACAGTGCAGAAGGTAACTGAAACACGATTGAGAAAATTTAGACAAACGCATTTGAAGCTGACTGCCATTGTGCGTGAGGATCCCGAAGATAAGATATGAAAAATGAGGGTTCGCACAGAGGCGTATAGACAGTCGTTATTCAGTCACTCTATTTGCAAGTGGAAGAGGAAAGGAAATGAATAGTTCAAAATGGCTCTGAGCACTATGAGACTTAACTTCTGAGGTCATCAGTTCCCTAGAACTTAGAACTACCCAAACCTAAGGACATCACACGCATCCATGCCCGAGGCAGGATTCGAACCTGCGACCGTAGCGGTCGCGCGATTCCAGACTGTAGCGCCTAGAACCGCTCGGCTACTCCAGCCGGAAAATGACTAATCTTGGTACAGGGTACCCTCCGCCACGCACCGTACGATGGCTTGCGGAGTATCGATGTAGATGTAAATGTAGATATAGATATAGCTGTAGAATGAGACACGGAGACAGACGAACAGATATGACACTTTTATTCAAAGACAAGAATTACCCTGAAGTCACCACGGTTTATGATATTCCCTGAGCATTAAGAAAGGCGGGACATGGTTTTTAATGGAGTGTGCAATCAGCACGAAATGCAGCGCATGCCGTGAAACGTACTCGTGTGTACGGAGTCAGTACATTACATTCACCGTTTTCCATGGATCCCTTGGAGAGAAGTCTCTGGGATGTGGAAAGAGTGAAGGTTTTTGTTTTTTTCCCCTCAGATACATGGATACTATACAATTCTAACGTACGCAGAGTAATGAGCTATAATCCTTGTGAAGATGTTCATCGATGGGGTAGAAGGAGTTGGCCAACAGGAAGCTCTTTAGATTATGCTTATCCATTATGGTTATTTTAGAACCATGGCTGTATATTGAATGTAAATAAGTCATACAAAACTGCAACCAGTAATTTTTTTGAATAATTGTGATTTGTTCCATGAACCGGTTTTCTAAGCTTTCCAGATTCATCTTCAGATGGTTTCAGGAAGTTATATTATTATTGCTAGCATAATGCTGGGTGCTGGCTTGCGACAGTATAGACTGCTTTTTTCCGGTTAGTGTCCGTCTGTCTGCTTCCATTTTGATGTCCAGTTGTTATATTAGTACACACACTTCCATACAAACTACATTAATTTACACTCTGACAGCGAGACTTTTCCAGCATCCAACATGCGCTTAAAAAAAATCATTATCATCATCATTTAAGACTGATTATGCCTTTCAGCGTTCAGTCTGGAGCATAGTCCCCCTTATAAAATTCCACCATGATCCCCTATTCAGTGCTAACATTGGTGCCTCTTCTCATGTTAAGCCTATTACTTTAAAATCATTCTTAACCGAATCCAGGTACCTTCTCCTTGGTCTACCCCGACTCCTCCTACCCTCTACTGCTGAATCCACGAGTCTCTTGGGTAACCTTGCTTCTCCCATGCGTGTAACATGACCCCACCATCTAAGCCTGTTCGCCCTGACTGCTACATCTATAGAGTTCATTCCCAGTTTTTCTTTGATTTCCTCATTGTGGACACCCTCCTGCCATTGTTCCCATCTACTAGTACCTGCAATCACCCTAGCTACTTTCATATCCGTAACCTCAACCTTGTTGATAAGGTAACCTGAATCCACCCAGCTTTCTCTCCCATACAACAAAGTTGGTCGAAAGATTGAACGGTGCACAGATAACTTAGTCTTGGTACTGACTTCCTTCTTGCAGAAGAGAGTAGATCGTAGCTGAGCGCTCACTGCATTAGCTTTGCTACACCTCGCTTCCAGTTCTTTCACTATGTTGCCATCCTGTGAGAATATGCATCCTAAGTACTTGAAACCGTCCACCTGTTCTAACTTTGTTTGTTCCTCCTATTTGACACTCAGTCCGTTTTTATCTCTTTCCCACTGATATTGCTTTCGTCAAAAAAAAAAAAAAAAAAAAAAAAGCCTATAGTGTCGGAAGCCAGCACCAAGTATTATGTTATCAATAATATGTAACTACCTGAAACCATCTGAAGATGAACCTGAAAAGGTTCGAAAACCGGTTCATTGAATAAAAGCTAAATATTCAAAAAAGTGACTGGTTGCAGTTTTGCATAACTTATTTACAGGAAGTTCTTTAATTCACTCTGAAACCGGTCTTTATCAGTTACAAGACCTTTGATGTATTCTGCTAAGTTATTGAATATATGAGTACCAATGTGTTTGACTCTTTTTTCTACTAATGTTTATAGTCCTTATACAGATTGTTTTTGGTTCTGGTATTACAATCATGTTTTGCACTATTTTGTGTAAAAAGAGACATGTTGGAAATGACAGTTCTTGTAATAGTGTGTTTGTAATCCTCGACCAGAGCGGGTGACAAATGCTGCATGGTTGTTGGTGTATGTGGACGTGTTGCGATATGTCTCCTCAATACATCCCACTGCTCCATGCGATACAAGTCTGAGGGGGGTGGAGGGGGGAGGGGGGTGCGGCAGGCCAGTCCATTCGCCGAATATCACCTTCTCGCTCCGAGAGCTCCTCCACCACTGCTCTTCGATGCGGTAGCTCATTGTCGTCCATAATAATGAAGTCAGGGCGGAGCGCACCCCTGAAAACACGTGCATATGACTGAACACGGTGTCAGAATAAAGCTGCGTTTATACCTGTGCTCCTTGTGGCTAGTGTCGTGCTGCGTGTAGCTCGCTCCACACAGAAGTACACCACTGGCCATTAAAATTGCTACACCAGGAAGAAATGCAGATGATAAACGGGTATTCATTGGACAAATATATTATACTAGAACTGTCATGTGATTACATTTTCATTCAATTTGGGTGCATAGATCCTGAGAAATCAGTACCCAGAACAACCACCTCTGGCCATAATAACGGCCTTGATACGCCTGGGCATTGAGTCAAACAGAGCTTGGGTGGTGTATACAGGTACAGCTGTCTATACAGCTTCAACACGATACCACAGTTCATCAAGAGTAGTGACTAGCGTATTGTGACGAGCCAGTTGCTCGGCCACCATTGACCAGACGTTTACAATTGGTGAGAGATCTCCAGAATGTGCTGGCCAGGGCAGCACTCGAACATTTTCTGTATCCAGAAAGGCCCGTACAGGACCTGCAACATGCGGTCGTGCATTATCCTGCTGAAATGTAGGGTGTGGCAGGGATGATTGAAGGGTAGAGCCACGGGTCGTAACACATCTGCAATGTAATGCCCACTGTTCAAAGTGTCGTAAATGCGAACAAGAGGTGACCGAGACGTGTAACCAATGACACCCCATACCATCACTCGGGGTGATACACCAGTATGGCAATGACGAGTACACGCTTCCAATGTGCGTTCACAGCGATGTTGCCAGACACGGATGCGCCCATCATGAAGCTGTAAACAGAACCTGGATTCATCCGAAAAAAATGACGTTTCGTGCAACCAGTTTCGTCGTTGAGGACACCATCGTAGGCGCTCCTGTCTGTGATGCAGCGTCAAGGGTAACCGCAGCCATGGTCTCCGAGCTGAAAGTCCAAGCTGCTGCAACCGTAGTCGAACTGTTCGTGCAGATGGTTGTTGTCTTGCAAACGTCCCCATCTGTTGACTCAGGGATCGAGACGTGGCTGCACGATCCGTTACAGCCATGCAGATAGGATGCCTGCCATCTCGACTGCTAGTGATACGAGGCCGTTGGGATCCAGCACGGCGTTCCGTATTACCCTCCTGAACCCACCGATTCCATATTCTGCTAACAGTCATAGGGTCTCGACCAACGCGAGCAGCAATGTCGCGATACGATAAACCGCAATCGCGTTAGGCTACAATCCGACCTTTATCAAAGTCGGAAACGTGATGGTACGCATTTCTCCTCCTTACACGAGGCACCACAACAACGTTTCACCAGGCAACGCCGGTGAATTGCTGTTTGTGTATGAGAAACCGGTTGGAAACTTTCCTCATGTCAGCACGTTGTAGGTGTCACCACCGGCGCCAACCTTGTGTGAATGCGGTGAAAAGCTTATCATTTGCATAGCACAGCATCTTCTCCCTGTCGGTTAAATTTCGCGTCTGTAACACGTCATCTTCGTGGTGTAGCAATTTTAATGGCCAGTAGTGTAGATGCGCCCTGTATAAACACGGGTGTGAATCGAAGCACTCGCGCCCACTTGTTGAGGAAGAGGTATGCAACCTGCAAGCGTGCCTACACTTGCAGCCACAAACGCACGGCAACTAGGCGCATGGCCCACAGGACTAAACGCACCGGAACGTAGCATGTGGTATGTCCAAAGATCTGGAGGTCTGTACGACCATGTAACGTCACGCAAGGTGGAGGAACAGAGCGGCTTAGCGCAGGAACTCCTTTCTAACCTCGTGCTGAGCGTATTTCTTTCAGTTACCTCTTCCACCATACTGCAGCACTTCTTTCTATGTACGGTCCTTGTTTCATGGGGCTACATTACTTGGCAGTGGCACATCATGTGAATGTTACTTTCGTACGTAAGTGTTGAGCAGCAGTGTACGTAGGAAGAAACAGTATATTGGTTGACTCTTCTAGGAACACACGTTCTGGTAATTTAAACAGCAAATTCCGCGTGATGCTTTTACGCTTAGTAATCGAACCCGTTACGAAGCGATCTGCTGTTCTTCGAATCTGCTCTGCCTGTTCCGTCCTACAGTCCTAGACTGAGGAGCGTGACACAGTTAGCTCTCGGACGCCAGTTTTGCAAGTTACCGCTTTCGTGGATGGATTACACGTCCTGGGGATCTAGGTTCGGTGATTCTAGAGATCTAATCAACCAGCATGGTTATTCAAGAACCACGTTTTCCTTGCGTTTCAGCTTTGTTTCTTGATAGTGTCATTTCTTGGGAGACGACTTATGCCCTATTTCCTACAGTTATATGCGTTTCCGTTACTTTGTGAGTTACCGAATCTTTTCCTCTATCTCGTCAGACCAATCTTGAAGATTCACAAGCTGCGACGTCGTCGCGAAAAAACAGTGACCCGTTGAAATGGTCCAAATGGCTCTGAGCACTATGCGACTTAACTTCTGAGGTCATCAGTCGCTTAGAACTTAGAACTACTTAAACCTAACTAACCTAAGGACATCACACACATCCATGCCCGAGGCAGGATTCGAACCTGCGACCGTAGCGGTCGCCCGGTTCGAGACTGAAGCGCCTAGAACCGCACGGCCACTCCGACCGGCAAACAGTGACCCGTAAATGTAATAAGTTTCCTTTAATTTACTTCTATGGTCACAAACTATTTGTTAACAGATTACCGGTTTCAGTCTTTAATGACGATCATCAGATCTGTTTCATAAAAACAAAGTCCTAATTTACTGCAGCCATAGTGGCATCGTCAAATGTTAAATGCGGAATCAGCACCAGCATCGCCAAATACATATAAATAACTCGTGCATGTGATGTTATTTATATGTATTTGACGATGCATGTGATGTTATTTATATGTATTTGACGATGCATGTGATGTTATTTATAGGTATTTGACGATGCTGGTGCTGATCCCGCATTTAACATTTGACGATGCCACTATGGCTGCAATAAATTAGGACGTTGTTTTTATGAAACAGATCTGATGATGGTCATTAAAGACCGAAACCGGTAATCTGCTAACAAAAAGTTTGTGACCATAGAAGTAAATTAAAGCAAACTTATCCCAATCTTGAAGATTTACTTTAGTACAGCAAAGTGAGTCTTCAACAGCAGACAGGATTGTTGGTATGACCTTGAACCACGATACTTATTTGGAAGGTTTTATCCGATGCGATGGTGGCGTTACGTCTTACTACTATCGTTTTCAACATTCAGTTTTTTTTCTTTTTTATTAGAAAGCTTTAAACATAAAGACGCATTACTGATGAATCGATAGTAATCCAGCAGTCATCGGCCCTCGTCAAGGTCTTGCTCATTTACACAGCATTCTCGTCACGGATACTGATTCCATAAATGCGGAATTCATCTGTCTCTTTCCAAAAGTGCGTTATCCACCAGGGTCCTGAATCTGTCGACCACCTGCTTGTCACGCTTCAGTCAGTGCAGCGATGTAACTGTTGCACCATCTTCATTTCACGACCTTCAATTTCTGATCGCTTTTCAGATCGTTCAGTTACATAACTGCTCGTCAGGTTCCGCATATTGCAGATGCGAATTTATTATTACATTTAAATTTGTATTTCTAGATGAACCCATTTACAAATATTTGTTATCGATGTGATAATCTTTCCTTTTGTACTTTATATAGTATATCTTGTTACAGATATCTCTGGCTGCTTAACAACAATTCGTAATACGTTTTCAACAGTACAGAATACGTTTACAACAGTTCACTACACATTACGGAATTAAGAAATGGATTAATAACATTTCACATGCAGTATTTATCAGTTACCAAGACATGTCTTTCTTCCACAGAAGTGCAACTCTTTACTGTCAAAATATTTTGTTTCAACGCTCGTCCTAGTGGTTCAAATGGTTCAAATGGCTCTGAGCACTATTGGACTCAACTGCTGAGGTCATTAGTCCCCTAGAACTTAGAACTAGTTAAACCTAACTAACCTAAGGACATCACAAACATCCATGCCCGAGGCAGGATTCGAACCTGCGACCGTAGCGGTCCTGCGGTTCCAGACTGTAGCGCCTTTAACCGCACGGCCACTTCGCCCGGCACTTGTCCTAGTGCAGCTATATGTTTCTACGAGGGTGAGTCAAATGAAAACATTAAATATTTTTTAAAATATTATTTATTGTGCAGAAGTGGTACAGAGCCATATCACTTATCAGCATAATCTGTCCTACGCCCAACGCAAGACCTCCAGCGCTTACAAATTGCATAAATTTCTTTAGAAAATAAATTCTTTTGGTGGTCCGCACAACTACTCATGCACCGCGTGGCGTACCTCTTCATCAGAACGGAGATTCTTTCACCCCATTGCGCCTTTGAGTGGTCCAAACATATGAAAAAAACTTGGGGCAAGGCCTGGTGAGTATGGGGGATGAGGAAGACACTCAAAATGCGGGTCTGTGATTGTTGCAACTGTAGTACGGGCAGTGTGGGGCCTTGCATTGTCATGTTGCAAAAGGACACCTGCTGACAGCAATCCACGTCGCTTTGATTTGATTGCAGGCCACAGATGATTTTTTAGGAGATCTGTGTATGATGCTCTGGTGACAGTGGTCCCTCTAGGCTTGTAATGCTCCAAAATGACGCCTTTTTAGTCGCAAAAGAGAGTCAGCATAACCTTCCCTGTTGATGGTTCTGTTCGAAACTTCTTTGGTTTTGGCGATGAGGAATGGCGCCATTCCTTGCTCGCTCTCTTCGTTTCCAGTTGGTGGAAGTGAACCCAGATTTCGTCCCCAGTAACGATTCTAGCAAGGGAGCCATCACCTTCTCGTTCAAAGCGCCGAAGAAGTTCTTCACAAGCATTAACACGTCGTTCTCTCATTTCAGTAGTCAGCTGCCGTGGCACCCATCTTGCAGACACTTCTCGAAACTGGAGCACATCATGCGCAATGTGGTGCGCTGACCCATGACTAATCTGTAAACATGCTGCAATGTCATTCAGTGTCACTCGGCGGTTTTCCTTCACTATGGCTTCAACTGCTGCAATGTTCTGTGGAGTCACAACTCGTTGTGCCTGACCTGGACGAGGAGCATCTTCCACTGAAGTCACACCATTTGCGAACTTCCTGCTCCACTCGCAGTCGTGCTGCTACATGCATCACCGTAGTGAACCTTCATTTGTCGATGAATTTCAGTGGGTTTCACACCTTCACTACGCAAAAACCGAATAACAGAACACTGTTCTTCCCTGGTGCAAGTCGCAAGTGGGGTGGCCTTCTTTATACTGATACTGCGACGGTATGTGTGCATCTGCGCTATGCTGCCATCTTCAGGCCATTTTGCACGCTGTTTGTAGCACGCTTACCAACTTACAGGATAACAACGCGAAATATCGATTTGTTATTACAAATTTAAGGTTTTCATTTGACTCACCTTCTTACATGGAGGTAGCACGAACTATTTCACGGATTAGGTAAAGTTGTTGCCCCATAATGAAATACAAGGAGAAAGCCTATGTACTATGTTTTAACTTACGTCTCAGTAAACGTTGCAGATAGACTACGTATCTGTATGAATATTAACTCAGTGGAATGCTTCTGACTACGAGAGTTGCTGAAAAGCAGTGTCTCCGAATTCTGTATGTGAAAACTCTTAAAACTTTTTTAAAAAAAACAGGCGTTATAACATTCTGCCTCTTTATTCTTCGTATCTGAATATTTGCCGCTCTCTGCGGCTAGAGGACTCAGTGTTTAATGAAGCAATGTGGTTGAGAGACCAGCCTCTCCTTCGGCATGACCCCACACAAGCGCTGCGACAGCTGCAACAATCCGACGCCTTGGGATCATTGTCATCGATCAAGCTCCGTACTATCCCGACTTGGCCCCGTCAGATTTTCATTTGCTTGTAAAACGTAAGGAGCACCGTGATGATTTCACCTCCATAATGAGGAAGCAGTGCAAGCATAGACGAGGTTGTGGCTCTATCAACAAAGTCAGACATTCTACAGTGACGGTATCAACAAAGTGGTCTCTCGTTGGGAGAAATGTGTTCGTCGCCAGGGTGACTGTGTCGAGAAATAAATACGCAGGCATGAAAAATGAACATTTACAATGTTAACGACGTTTGTTTTGTTTAAAAATCATTAAGACCTTTCGCATAAAAAGCTTAGCTCCATTACTTTCCAGCACGGCATCGTACTTCCACAACAGTGCCCTGTCCTTTCAGTACACCGGGAATAATGCACCACATTGCATATACAGACATGTAGCAATGAACGCAGGTGAGTCACAGTTGACTGGAGACAGACGAAAGGAGCTAAAACCAGTCGTTACATGCTAATAATGAATGATACTAGAGGCTTTGGTGATATAAAACGCAAAAGATAATAACAACTGTTAAAACACATATATTTCTGCTACTTGCATGTTTGTTGTCACACAAAAAGACGCACAGAATACATCTGCATCTACATGATTACTCTGCAATTCACAATTAAGTGCTTGGCAGAGGGTTCATAGAACCATCTTCAAGCTACTTCTCTACCGTTCCACTCTCGAACAGTGCATGGAAAAAAGAAAACTTTAACATTTCCGTGCGAGCTCAGATTCTTCTTATTTAATTGTGATTTCCCCCCATGTATGCGGGCAGCAACAAAATGTTCCCACAATTGGAGGAGAACATTGGGGATTGAAATTTCATGAGAAGGTTCTCCCGCAGAAAGAAACGCCTTGGTATTAATGACTGCTAGCGTAATTCGTTTGTCACAACCGTGGCGCTCTCTCGCCTACTTCACGATGGTATAAAACGAGCTGCCCTTCTTTGAAGATTTTCGATGTCCTCCGTCAATCGTATCTGATGCGAATTCAACGCCGAACAGCGGTACTCCAGAATTCGGCGGACAAGCGTACTGTAAGCTGTCTCTTTTAGTAGGCCTGTTACATTTGCTAAATGTTCTGTCAATAAACTGCAGTCTTTTGTTTGCTTTCCCCACAACCCCATATCTGTGTCATCGTTCTGATTTAAGTTATTCGTAATTGTAATCCATAAGAATTTTGTTCGCTTCACGCCCTTTAGATTTATGTGATTTATCGTGTAACCGAAATTTAGAGAAATTCTTTTCGTATTCATTTCATTATTTTGAGTCAACTGTCACTTTTTTCACAATACAGGCATCTTGTCTAAATCATCTGATGACTCTATATAACAATAAATAGCAGCATCATCTGCAAACCATCTAGCAGGTCTTCTCATATTGTCTCCTAAATCGTTTATGCAAATCAGGAACAGTCCAACTTAGCGAAATTCATATATTGTAAGTAGGCTGTTTAGGTGCCATGTAAGTAGGCTGTTTAGGTGCTATGTAAGTAGGCTGTTTAGGTGCTATGTAAGTAGGCTGTTTAGGTTTTTATATAGGTAACGCCACGTAGCGCTCTGTATGTAAATCACTGGCTGTGCTGTGTGCAGTCTGTGGCTAGTTTGCATTGTTGTCTGCCATTGTAGTGTTGGGCAGCTGGATGTGAACAGCGCGTAGCGTTGCGCAGTTGGAGGTGAGCCGCCAGCAGTGGTGGATGTGGGGAGAGAGATGGCGGAGTTTTGAAATTGGTAAGATTGGATGTCATGAACTGCTATATATATTATGACTATTAAGGTAAATACATCATTTGTTCTCTATCAAAATCTTTCAGTTGCTAACTACGCCTATCAGTAGTTAGAGCCTTCAGTAGTTTGAATCTTTTATTTAGCTGGCAGTAATGGCGCTCGCTCTATTGCAGTAGTTCGAGTAATGAAGATTTTTGGTGAGGTAAGTGATTTGTGAAAGGTATAGGTTAATGTTAGTCAGGGCCATTCTTTTGTAGGGATTTTTGAAAGTCATATTGCGTTGCGCTAAAAATATTGTGCGTCAGTTTAAGCACAGTCATGTATAATTTTTCTAAGGGGACGTTTCAATATTACTTCTGTTTTCCTCGATAACTTACCGTCAGTTACTAGGAACTGGCCTTTCAGACAGGAAATCACGTATCCACTCACACAAATAAGACGATACTCCATAGGCACGCAGTTTGATCAGCAGTCGCTTGTGAGGAACGGTATCAAAAGCCTCCTGCAAATCTAAAATTATGGAATCACTTTAACGTCCCTTGTCAATAGCACTCATTATTTTGTGAGAATAAAGAGCTACTTGTTTTTTTACAAAAACGATATATTCTAAATCCGAGTTGGCTATTTGTCAATAAATCGTTTTCTTAGAGGTAATTCATAATGTTCGAGCACAGTGTATGGTCCAAAGTTCTACAGCGAATCAACTTCAGTAATATGGGTCGTAATTCATCGGATTACCCCTGTTTCCTTTCTTGCATATTGGTGGTTTGTGCTCCTTTCCCTACTGTATCGGCTTACTCTAAAAGGAGCCTGATTGGTATTCATTCTGGACCGGAGTCCTCGCCTTTATTAAGTGTTATAAGCTGCTTCAGTACGTAGATATCTACTTGTAAGTTACTCATGTTGGCAGTTGTTATTAATTAAAATTCTGGAATATTTGCTTCGTATTCTTTAGTGAAGGAATTTCAGAGGGCTGTATTTAGCAACTCTGCTCGATAGTAATTCTATTGGTGTCACGCAGAGACGGCATTGATTGCATCTTGCAGCTAGCCTACTTTACATACAGTCAAAAGCTCTTTGGATTTTCTGCTAAGTATCGAGACAAAATTTCGTTGTGAGAACTATTAAAAGCAACTCGCATTGATGTCCCTGCTAAATTTCGAGCTTCTGTAGAACTTTGCCTGTATTGGATTTTTTTCTTTCTTTTAAATTTTCCATTCTTTTTTTATTGTTTCTGCAACAGTGTTCTGACCCGTTTCGTGTACCTTCGGGGATCAGTACATCTCTTATTCTTAATTTATTTGGAATATATCTCTCAATCGCAGTCGACAATATTTCTTTGAATTTAAACTATATCTGTTCTACGCTTACATAGTCAGATGGGAGTGGAAACTGTCTCATAGGAAGGTGTCAAGCGAATTTTTGTCTGTCTTTTTCTTTTAAATATAGATATTTTACGTTTATTTGTGGTGGAAATGGATGTTCGGCGATCATTCTATCTAGAATAATCTTGTGGTCACTAATCTTTGTGTTTGCCATGATCTTGTCTACTTGGTCAGAATTATTTGTTGTTAAGAGGTCAAATATATGTTCGCATCCATTTATACTTCGAGTGGGCTCCTGAAGTAACTGTTCGAAATAATTTTCTGAGAAAGCATTCTGTACGATTTCGGACTACGTTTTATGCCTACCACCGACTTTAAACATGTATTTTCGCTAACATATCGAGAGTAGATTGAGGTCACTACCAAGTACAATTGTATGAGTGGAGTACCTATCTGAAATGAGGCTCAAGTTTCCTTTAAATTTTCCAGCAACTATAACATCTCTGTCGGAAGATCGGTAAAAGAAATAATTGTTAATTTATACTGGTTGTGAAATATAGCCTCTTCCATATAACTCACAGGAACTATCTGGTTCAATTTCACTACTACATAAACTACTTGAGACAGCAATGAATACTTCACCACCAATTTTATCGAACCTATCCTTTTTGAACACAGTTACGTCCATCGCAAAAATTTCGGCTGAATTTATTTCCATCTTTAGCCAGCTTTCGCACCAATATTGGTTTGAGTTTCAGTGTTTCCTGTTAGCGCCTGCAGCTCTGGTCCTTCCCCAACACAGCTGCAACAGTTTACAACTACAGCATTGATTATTCCTATGTCTTCCCTCTTCCTGTGTTCGCCCTACATCCTTTGAAACTGAAGCCCTTTCTGCAGTTTCCCAAGACCCTCTAAGCTAAAAAGCCGGCCAGACCCCTTCACGGCCGGCCGAAGTGGCCGTGCGGTTAAAGGCGCTGCAGTCTGGAACCGCAACACCGCTACGGTCGCAGGTTCGAATCCTGCCTCGGGCGTGGATGTTTGCGATGTCCTTAGGTTAGTTCGGTTTAACTAGTTCTAAGTTCTAGGGGACTGATGACCTCAGCAGTTGAGTCCCATAGTGCTCAGAGCCATTTGAACCATTTTTTAGATCCCTTCATGTAGCCCTCGGCACCCGTGTTCCCGCTTCCTGTATATGGTGGACCTCTGACTTATTTAGTGGAACCCAGAAACCCGCCACCTACGGAGCAAATCGACGAATTTGCAGCCTCGATAGGCGCAAAACGTCTGATCCTTAGATTCAGACCTCTATTGTGCTCTGTACCAAAGGCCAATAATCGGTTCTGTCGACGATGCTATAGATATTGAGCTGCTCTTCCATCTCATAGGCGAGGCTGCCAGTCTATGCCACAGTCTTTACCCGAAACCAGAGAGAATCTCTTCCAGTCCAACGTGACAAAAATTGATAACACCAAAATGAGTCACCACCTGCAGCTGGCTGCTCCTTTTGTTCTTCATGGCATCTGGAAAGACCTGTTCCACATGTGGAACCAATCCTCCCGGTATGTCAACAGAGTGAACACTGTATTTCTTCTCCTCCTTAGGACCTGTGTTCTTAAGGGTCCCTAGTAGTGCTGGAGCTTTCAACTACCAGTAATCCCAGCCTATGTCAATGACCAGATCTTGCGGATGTGAGGCGTTCTCTGGAACAGTGTAAAAGACTTCTCTGACTCAGGAACTTCATCAGCCATGGACTGAGCCCAAAATCACACGAACTGGGAAGGCCCTCCTATTGGCCTCCCAGCAAGCGTTCACTGCCAGCCACACCTTGGAATGACCTCCCATTCAACCACGTGTGAGGGGTCAACCTCATTTCGGGCAGTATGAGGGTCGCCACAGTAGTGATCTGATTGGGGGAGATGAGGGTTGTGATGTAAGTCCCTTGGATCACATCATCCGGCACCCCACAGCGATGCCCATTGACAACAGCCTCAATCTGTGTGACTGAAGCCAACGCCACCTGGAGCAGTGAGTGAATGATCACCAACTCGGCTTGGATCTGAACATAGCAATCATATTTTCCGTCCACGCTAAAAATGGCCTGATAATTACGTAGACACACATGATATATTGGAGCTGAAGCCAAAGAGCAAACGCAAAGTTTAAAATAAGTCGCTTCTGATGAGAAGGTGTGTCAGATCACTAGATCCGAAAATATTTTATATGAAGTAAAAGGCAAAAGATTGTGTTTTGAGGTATGTCTTTAAAATGTAGAGTGATACATTATACAAGATGAAACCGTCAATTTGTTCAAGTTAAAGATGATGTACCGTATGTCTCAGAACCCAAGACGAATTTTTTTCCCCAAAATTCTGTGTCCAGGAGTAGTGGACTTACTTGTATTTGCATCGTATGCTGTAGAGGTTTTTACACAACAGATCCTTAATTTTTCATTAAGCTCTGTCCACCTACCTCTTCAACTTTTAGGGTACACATGCACTTTGAATATTGTTGTACTGTAACGGCACCACCGTTTAGGATAGGAAAAGTTAGTTTTGTGCAATATACTGAGCACAAGCTACAGCCAGGTGTGGGCTGGATTGGAGTGAGTTACACATACCAACAGTTGCGAAGTAGAATAGAGGCCACAGGGCCATCAAATTGCTGAAAGAGTATACGTAGCGGTTTTGCATGTCACAGATCACAGGTAGAAGTGGCCCACTGGCCAACCTAGCATGTTATGAGTACGTGACATGAAGCGGCGCATACGGCAAAACAGAGTCGCACAGCCGCATATAAATAGGTGTGGGTTTCTAACAAGATTCATTCAAGTGTGGCAGCTCTTCTGGATAGCAGAGCGTGTCAGACCACCAGCTACACGCAGCAGCAGATGGGGCACCAGCGTTCCAGTCCACGGAAGGTCGCTGGTTCGACCCTCTGAGGCCGACATGGGGTCTGTAGCCAGCCAGTGGTGGGGTCACTCCACAGCTCCGCAGATTCGGATGCCAGATCGCGGGTGCTTGTTGTTGCCACGATCTCAGCCACACCGGCGAGAAGCATGCAGCTGGATGCCTGCAGCTCACACTGACCGGCACTGAGTCAGCAGGGACACAGACCGCTGAGTCAGCTGCCAGCATCCTGATGATGCCACTACTCAACTGCTGTACAAGGCCGACACACAGCAGTGCGTGCACTGGTTGCTCAGGCAGCCATTCTGCGCCACACCATTTCACAGACAGCAAAGTGCTGTCCTCAGCTTTGTGGGACCAAGTGATGCAGATCAAGAGTAATTGGGGCACTGTAGCTGGAATCAATAAATCACTTGGAAAGCTTTGACGACCCTTAATACAGTGCATTCTACCTCTTCCCACTACATTTGGTCATCCTGATACATTTGGTGGCAGAATTTGCGACTACTGTACGATAGTGGGAAATGTTTGCTGAGGCAAACTGTTTTCATAAGCTGTTATTGTTTAACTTTGGAGATCCCACTTCTAAACTCTGTAGCAAAGTGTGTGATAGATCGTTGTGTGGAACAATATGGGTGAGTATAGAATTTTTCAACAAGATACATGCATTACTATGACACTAATTTCCAGGTCATGGTTTTACGGCATGCAGAAGCAAGAAATATTTGTTTGGTTTTCAGGAAATATGGAGTCACATAAGCCAGTGATCGGAGGCTCCTCTCTTAATACATTAGCCATAACCTGTTGAGCAGCGATGCTACTACACAATCGATACTACATTTGAGCATCTATGGCTCAATATAAAATTTTCTTACAAAATTTTACCTGTGTATATATGTTTTACTTCTCCCCCACCCCTCCCCACCAGACCATATTCACCTACCACTTTTGCTTCTCTTCTTTCTCCTGCTATCGAATTCCAGTCCCTCATCAAAATTAAATTTTCGTCTGCTTTAACTATTTGAATAATTTCTTTCATGTTTACTTGCATTTTTTCAGTCTCTTCGCCATCTGCAGTACTAGTTGGAATATGAACTCTAGCGACTGTGGAAGGCGTGGGCTTCGTGTCTGTCTTTGTTATGATAATGCGTTGACTATGCTGTTTGTACTAGCCCACTCGCATTCCTATTTTATTATTCCTTACTAAACCCACACTTACATTATGCCTATCTGACTTTGTACTTATAGCCCTTTATTCACCTGACCAGAAGTCGTGTTCCTCCTGTTATCAAACTTCACTGACTCCCACTATATTTAACTTCCACCTGTCCATTTCTCTTTTTAAATTTTCTAATCCGCCTGCTTCATTAAGGGATCTGACATTCCACGCTCTGATCTGTAGAATGCCAGTTTTGTTTTCCCTCATGACACATCCTCCTGAGTGAAACTGAAAGTTTGCATTTTACATCGTCCTGAGCAGTCCCCGATCGGAGATCTGAATGGGGGACTATTTTACCTCCGAAATGTTTTACCCAAGATGATGTCGTCATTATTTAAGCATACTAGAGCTGGATGCCCTCGGAAAGAATTACGCCTGTTGTTTCCCCTCGCTTTCAGCCGTTCGCAATTGTAGCACAGCAAGACAGTTTATGTTGTGTTACAAGGCCTCGCACACTGTTGCCCCTGCAACTACTGAAAAGGCTGCTGCCCCTCTTCAGGGCCTGCATGTTCATCTGACACCTCAACAGATATCCCTCCGTTGTTGGTGCACCTATGGTAGGGCTATCTGTATCGCTTAGGCACGCAAGCCTCGCCACCAAGTAAAGATTTAGCATCAAGCGATAAGGATGATGAAAGAGATAAAACCCGTTTCAAATTGTTTCCAAATTCCCAGAAAAAGCTGCCTTCTATTTTTTTAAGTGTGAGTCGATCAACGCCAAAAAAATTACAACATAGCAGACCTTTCCTATAAGAGAACTTTCGAAATACTTGTGAAAATTTTTCGTATGTGACAGAAGAGAACGACGGATTGCGGTAGATATTGCTGCGTAGATTGCCAGCGATGTATTGATTGTGTGGGGCCCTTTAACGCAACTTTTTGAATTATGTGTTGTTTGTTCACAAAAAAACGTTGAGATCCGGTCACTGTGCGTACTTACTTGGCAGGGAGCGTTCTCTGTGGTCAGGTCGCGCTCAGACCATTTGATACTATCCGATGGTCTAGACTTTCTCTGTGCTACTGCTTGTATTTTGTTTACTGAGGCCACATGCACCATTCGTGTGTCTTAGATTTAAAACTTAAAAAGTGTCGTTACTGCTCGAGTGTAGTTCCTAATTTTTCTAAAGAATGAGGAACCTAAGCAGTAACGCACGCGGATGAGATCTCACACCTATTCGCCAAGCTACTGACCAGTTTTGAATAGAGTAATTTCGTTCCGAGACAGTTCCAGTTCACAACAGCGCAGCCTTGGTACACAGAACTAATGTTTTAGAGCAAGTCGTTACGACTAGATGAAAAAACTCTCTTCGGCGAACTGCACTTCGTGCACACTTACGATAGGGTAATTTCTTTCGGCCGCCGACATTAATTACTTTCGATACGACGAACCCGTACGCCATGTGTTACTAGAGCGATCTGATCTGCCTTATTCCTGCGCTGTATTTTTTGCAGTTCATAACGGCTCGCTGTAAACAACATAGCTCGTACCCTGTGTATTAAAGGCAGATTAGGTGTAGCAATTTTTCACTTCTATCCTTACTAATCTCAAGATGATGGTTATAAAATCGACACTGGTAATCTGAATTACAACTTGCGATGAGCACAAATGAAACTTCTATTGAACTTGTTCTAAGTGATTGAATAGCACCTTGTAAATGTGTCCTCCCTTTCACCTGCTGAGAATATTAGAGCTCCAGTAGACGGCTCCCTAGACCTGTATCTGGCGTAGCCGAGTCATTGCGACGTCACGGAATTTGCTTTCTCGGTAAAATTCATGTAATACTGGCTGCAGTGCCCCGTGTTGCCCCGGCCGTTTAACATCTGCCACACAAAATGCTTAGCCCTGTGCCTACTTGATACTCATAGGGAATACAAGCCGTATGGTAAACTGGAATCGCTTTAAATCGAAGGGCATATTTGAATCACAGGGTGTCAACGGAGTGCGAAGAATGAATATGTCTTCACCTTTAGGAAAAGACATTTAGTTGCACCATCTGTTGTTGCATTTTGCGATGACTATATAATCGCGTTTTCGGAGAATTTGTCTTTTGATTCAGCTCACTTTCCACTGTTTCAAGAAGGGCTGCATTCGAGGACGACTCGAACAGTTTACGTCACACTTCGTGACATCTCGGGTTCTGTTTGATCTTTTGATCGGCCTGCGGTCTAGTGACTTTTGTTGGTACTACATCCACGACCGTCCTTAGCGATTGCATGCCACTAATGAGAGAAATAACTGTGAAACATATACACTCCTGGAAATGGAAAAAAGAACACATTGACACCGGTGTGTCAGACCCACCATACTTGCTCCGGACACTGCGAGAGGGCTGTACAAGCAATGATCACACGCACGGCACAGCGGACACACCAGGAACCGCGGTGTTGGCCGTCGAATGGCGCTAGCTGCGCAGCATTTGTGCACCGCCGCCGTCAGTGTCAGCCAGTTTGCCGTGGCATACGGAGCTCCAGCGCAGTCTTTAACACTGGTAGCATGCCGCGACAGCGTGGACGTGAACCGTATGTGCAGTTGACGGACTTTGAGCGAGGGCGTATAGTGGGCATGCGGGAGGCCGGGTGGACGTACCGCCGAATTGCTCTAGACGTGGGGCGTGAGGTCTCCACAGTACATCGGTGTTGTCGCCAGTGGTCGGCGGAAGGTGCACGTGCCCGTCGACCTGGGACCGGACCGCAGCGACGCACGGATGCACGCCAAGACCGTAGGATCCTACGCAGTGCCGTAGGGGACCGCACCGCCACTTCCCAGCAAATTAGGGACACTGTTGCTCCTGGGGTATCGGCGAGGACCATTCGCAACCGTCTCCATGAAGCTGGGCTACGGTCCCGCACACCGTTAGGCCGTCTTCCGCTCACGCCCCAACATCGTGCAGCCCGCCTCCAGTGGTGTCGCGACAGGCGTGAATGGAGGGACGAATGGAGACGTGTCGTCTTCAGCGATGAGAGTCGCTTCTGCCTTGGTGCCAATGATGGTCGTATGCGTGTTTGGCGCCGTGCAGGTGAGCGCCACAATCAGGACTGCATATGACCGAGGCACACAGGGCCAACACCCGGCATCATGGTATGGGGAGCGATCTCCTACACTGGCCGTACACCACTGGTGATCGTCGAGGGGACACTGAATAGTGCACGGTACATCCAAACCGTCATCGAACCCATCGTTCTACCATTCCTAGACCGGCAAGGGAACTTGCTGTTCCAACAGGACAATGCACGTCCGCATGTATTCCGTGCCACCCAACGTGCTCTAGAAGGTGTAAGTCAACTACCCTGGCCAGCAAGATCTCCGGATCTGTCCCCCATTGAGCATGTTTGGGACTGGATGAAGCGTCGTCTCACGCGGTCTGCACGTCCAGCACGAACGCTGGTCCAACTGAGGCGCCAGGTGGAAATGGCATGGGAAGCCGTTCCACAGGACTACATCCAGCATCTCTACGATCGTCTCCATGGGAGAATTGCAGCCTGCATTTCTGCGAAAGGTGGATATACACTGTACTAGTGCCGACATTGTGCATGCTCTGTTGCCTGTGTCTATGTGCCTGTGGTTCTGTCAGTGTGATCATGTGATGTATCTGACCCCAGGAATGTGTCAATAAAGTTTCCCCTTCCTGGGACAATGAATTCCCGGTGTTCTTATTTCAATTTCCAGGAGTGTAGTTAAACGTCATCTAGAGTATAGACGCAATGTCATTTGCAACAATGGAAACTAATCAATAAATACAAGTTTGTACCCATGTTTCCGTCAAATTTTCGAGCTTTCTTTCATCCCGCACTCTACAGTCGTCTGATGGTACTACCTCCGAGATGGATACTGCCGTCATAATTTATTTTCAAGATAGAAATTATTATCAGTTTACCACGATATATTTCATTTGGTAGGTATTAAATTTTTCATTAATTTTCATCATTGTTTCATCTGAAATTAGAAAATTGAAGTAAATCGGTAAATAATTTAGAATTATTTGGTCACGTACTTTTTTAGATGTTTGCTAACAAAGTATGTACATATGTTAGCAAACATCTCGAAAAGTAGACCTGTGGAAGACTTCCCGTGTCCTGCTCTTCCCTAAAACCAACAACCCCCTCCCCCCCCCCCTCTGACACCTCTTCCTATCATCCCATCTTCCTCACCTCCGTGTTCAGTAAGGTCTTCGAGGCCATCCTCTCCCGCTGTACTCACTGCCACTTTAACCACCACCACCTCCTTCCCCTTACCCAGTGTGGCTTCCGGCGTTCCTTCTCAGCGGACGACCAGATTCTTAACCTTACCCATCTTCTTTCCCTCCAACTTAACTCCCATCGCTCCGCTATCTTTGTTTCCCCTGACCTTCAGAACGCCTACTACCGTGTCTGGCTCCTCTTCCAACTCCATACCTATGCTCTCCCTACCAATTTCGTCCACCTCGTTGCTTCCTTCCTCTCCCATCGTATGTCACTATCCACAATTCCAACTCTCGTACCGTCCAACCCTCCACCAGCGTACTCAAAGGCTCCGTCCTTTCCCCTGTCCTCTACCTCCTGTCCACTGCTGATATGCCCAAACCTCCCCCAGCTGTTCAACTCCTGAAACCGCCTTCAGAGCCCTTTATCCTATCCTTCAACGGTCCCAACGTACCCTCCAAACCCATCTTGAACAATTCACCACTTGGTGCAACCAGTGGTTCCTTCGTATCAAGCCCTCCAAGACCCAGGCAATCATCACAGGTTGCACCACCTACTCCTTCTGTCTCCATGATATCTACCTAACCATTTATGGCCATACTATCCACCTCACTCCTACCCTCAAATGCCTTGGCCACCACCTCACCTGGACTCCCCATTTCCTTACAGTCCAACACAAAGCTCACAACAGACTCTGCCTCCTGAAACTCCTGTTCACCTGGACATGCGGAGTCCATCCTTCCACCATCCTTGACCCCTTCAAATCATTGATATGCCCCATCCTTTGTTATGCCAGCATTGCTTGGCTTTCCACCCCTCCCAGGTTCTATGATGCCCTCCAAATCCTTGATCGCCATGCACTCTGCTTCGCCTTCTGTATCTGCCTGCCTTCCATCCCCCATGTGCATGCTCTATGACCTCATCCTCTTCCCCCATCTTCTCCTTTTCCTTGAACAAATCCGCACCCTGCATATTACCTGCCAACTAGATCCCCCCCCAACCCCCTGGTGTCTCCCTTCCTCTCCACCCCCAGCCTGTTACCGTGTCTTTACTATTGTGTCCCACCCTTTCTCTATCTCCACACCCTCCACATCCTTTCCCAACGCAATTTCCAGCACCTACCCCTCCTGTATGATGAACTTTGCTGTGACATCTACCCCTCCTACCAACTCTAACCCCACCTTCCTCCTGCCTTCTTGTCAGGGCTCCCTCTCTTCCCTCTCCCTTCTCCTGAGTGGCTTTCCCCCTCCTACACCCCCTCCCTCTCCCATGGTCCCCTTCAGTGTCCCTGCACTGCCCCCTGTCTTGTCTTCCCTCTTCATCTCCCATCGCTACCTGACTCCTGTCTCTTGCTACACCCCCCCCCCCCCCCCTGAGCCCCCTATTCCTTTCATCCCATCCCATTCCCCACTGCATCTTGCTCCCCCCTCTTTTCCATCTCAGGCCTCTCCCTCAGCAGGTCCCTCCTGGCAGGTTTTATTCTTTGCCGTGCGTGCTTCATCTGTTAAAGTGGTTTTAAAGTGTCTATGTTCTGGAGTGTTTTAGTACTGTGGCCAACTTTTAACCTGTATGTTTGTCTTCAGCGTCTTTTTTGTGCTCCATGAATTGCCAACTGTATTTTTTAACTTCATGTACACTTTTTTAACTGTCCCCCGATGAACGTCTCCGTGTCAGTGTATATTTTCCCTCCATTGTCTGCCCTTACTCTGTTTTTATGTCCCTCTTTCTTCACCTTTATCTGTATAATTTGCTCCTTTTATTAGCTGTAATGACACTCAACTGAAGAGTGGCGGATTGTGCTGCTGCCAGCCCCCTCTGTCCATATGGGGATGGGGAATGAAATCACAATAAAGGGGAAAAAAGCTCGAAACGTACGTCACTGAATAATTCTATTTTCTTGGCTGATATACTTCAAATTTTTAATTTCAGATTAAACAATGAAGAAAGTTAAATGCCTAACAAACGAAATATATTGTGGTACACTGACTATAATTTCTATCGCGAAAATAAATTATGGCAGAGTGCAGGACGAGAGAAAGCTCGAGAATTGGACGGAAGCATGATTGCGAACTCTTATTTAATGATTAGTTTCCGTTGTTACATATAACGTAGGTCCAATACCCTGGAAGCCATTTTAGTCCTTGTTTCTCAGTTATTTTTATTATTAGTACCATGCAAGCGCAAAGGCAGATCGTGAATTCACTGTCAAGTAAGGTCATAAGATCGCGAGGCTATGGAAATATCGATCAGAACCCGAGACTGTGTCTATTAAAATATATGTATAGTCTATATCCGCCCAAATGTTCATTAGGAATCGTGTAGGAATTTGAAGTAAATCGGACAAATACTTTTAGAGATTGTTGATAAGTCTTTCCACCTTGTGTATTACATAAATAAATGTTTCGAGTCAGTTTATGAAATCGTATGTAGACAGTGCTCCTCCTCTTACCTTGGAGGTAAAGTGTGCAAAATTTAATCGTGATCGAAATAAAACTGTAGATTTGTCTCAGTTAGAAACAAACAAAGAAACCTACACCGTTCTTTATAAATACAGAAGAGATACACAGAAAATTTCGGATGTAACTCAAAAGCGTAATTTAAAGTTTTCCTACAATCGTTGTCTAACGGAAGCTATAAATATTTAGAAATATGACCATGAGTATTGTTTTACAAAAGGTATCAATATTTTTGTTGTTTTAAGTGCAGATCTGCTCACTGCTTTATCAGTATTAGTGTTTCTTTGTTCCTCCTAGACTTGCACTCTCCTAGCCTCTCTTCTCCTTCGTATCTTAGTGCGCATTTCACTTTTCGTTTGCGATTATTCTGTGCCAGTCACATACGACTTTCTCTTTGTGGTTGAGAACACTTAAATGATCTTACGTTTAAAACTGGCATTTGGTACACAATTACAGGCTTCTAGGGTTTGTGGAGGAGACTTAGTAGATAGAGTCATGGTAAATAACCTGTGACCGTAAATGTAGGGTTTGCAAACAAAATAAGTTTGAAGATCGGATCACTAAAAATCTCCCGCTTCATGATACACACACAAAGTGAGAAGACGGCGCTGTGGTCTGTCACTGTTGTAGTATTGAGATCACAAACCGTTTTCGTACGACTACAGCAACGGCTGTGGGAAAATGGGAAGAGGCTTGACTGCGGTGTTCTACGGACCCGCCACATTCGTGACGTTAAAAACGGCGTCCTTCGCCACGCAGAAGAGAACCCGACGAGTTCTTGAAACATGGCCCGCGCCACGGTCCTCTGTTGACCACACAGGTCAGAGCTCATTAACACCGGTGCGTGTGTATCGCGAAGCGGGAGATTTAAAAGTGTACGATCTGCAAATTACTTTTTATCGGGTTGATTCTTGCTGAGAAGAAAACAGCAAGCAACCACTTAGCTATTTATTCGCATGAACAGCACCGCTACCGGTTTCGAACCTACAGGTTCATCATCAGACGACTGGTCACCTTAATGTGCATATTTGTTGTTATTTACATTAGATTTCACTATTTATTCCCCCTTATGGTGAAAATTCCTTGGGCCGGTGGTGCCCTACAACCAAAACGTGATGCGATGAACTGCCTGTTCAGATGGAGTGGTATCTCATGGCGATTGGAAACAATGTAAACAAATCGTTAAAGTGCACTGTTTCGGTTTCTTAAGTCGAAAAGCCCGGTCATCAAGTTGAAATGCTGACCGCCTGCGTTCACGCAGCAGTGAAGACAGTATGAAGCACTTTCTTGAACAAAAAGCACTTGAGCGTAATGACGTAGGTTTTTCAGTGTAAGTAATCAATAATTAAAACAGTTCATTTCAAAGATTTTTTACATTGTTTTCAGTCTTTGTGAGGTACAATTATATTTAAGTAGGTAGTGTCTCGCATCTCGTTTTTGGTTGTAGGGCACCAACACTCCCAGTGACTTTCATCAGTATGGGGAATAAAAAGTCTTAATTAACGTAAACAACATGGTATATCTATCTTAGCGTGAATAGTCGACTGATGATGAACCTGTCGCTTCCAAACCAGTAACAGTGGTGTTTCTGTGAATAGGTAGCATTATCAAAAGTTGCTGGTTGTTGTTCTCTTCTCTGCATGAATGAAACTGCACTTTGTGAGCAGACACATTTGCAAAATGTCAGCTTCCAACAAAACAGCATTAATTTATATCCAAACGTACATTTCTGGACATGGGTTCCTTGTCAGAACTTCTTCTACTAAGTCCCCTCTATAAGCCTTACAATCCTGTAACAGGAATTCTGAAACAATCCGGACACCTGGCTGAAAATGACTTGCAAGTTCGTGGAGCCGTCCATCGGCAATACTGGAATTCAGTATGATGTTGGCCCACCATTAGCCTAGATGACAGCATCCACTCTCGCGGGCAGACGTTCAATCAGGTGCTGGAAGGTTTCTTGGGGAATGGTAGCCCATTCTTCACGGAGTGCTGCACTGAGGAGAGGTATGGATGTCGGTAGTTGAGGCCTGACACCAAGTCTGCGTTCCAAAACATCCCAAAGGTGTTCTGTAAGATTCAGGTCAGAACTCTGTGCAGGCCAGTCCATTACAGGGATGTTGTCGTGTAACCACTCCTCCACAGGCCATGCATTATGAACAGGTGCTCGATCGTGTTGAAAAGTACAATCGCCATCCCCGCATTGCTCTTCGGCAGTGGGAAGCAAGAAGATGCGTAAATCATCATTGTAGGCTTGTGCTGCGATGGTGTCACGGAAAACATGTTTAAAAGGACCGCACCATAACACCACCGCCTCAGAATTTTACTGTTGGCACTACACGCGCTGGCAGATGATTTTTACCGGGCATTCGTCATACCCACACACTGCCATCGGATCGCCACATTGTGTACCGTGATTAGTCACTCTTTTCCACTGTTCAATCGTCCAGTTTTTGCGCTCCTTACACCAACCGAGGCGTCGTTTGGCATTTAGCGGCGTGATGTGTGGCTTATAAGCAGCAGCTCGGCCATGAAATCTCACCTCCTGCTTAACTGTCATAGTACTTGCAGTGGATGCTTATGCAGTTTGGAATTCCTCTGTGATGGTCTGAATAGATGCCTGCCTATTACACATTACGATCCTCTTCAACTGTCGGCGGTCTCTGTCAGTCAACAGACGTGGTCGGCCTGTACACTTTCGTGCTGTACGTGTCCCTTCACGTTTCCACTTCACTATGACATAGGGAACAGTGTACCTAGGGATGTTTAGGAGTGTGGAACTCTCGCGTACAGAGATATGACACAAGTGACACCCAATCACCTGACCACGTGCGAAGTCCGTGAGTTCCGCGGAGCGCCCCATTATGCTCTCTCACGATGTCTAATGACTACTGAGGTCGCTGATATGGAGTACCTGGCAGCAGGTGGCAGCACAATGCACCTAATATGAAAAACGTATATTTTTGAGGTGTCCGGATACTTTTGATCACGTAGTGTAAATGAAGATGTTGAAGTTTTATCTGTGCAGCGTGCAGGATTAGTAAATATTCAAGGAGATAGTAGTGTAGACTAATTCGTTTAAAACATTCCACGTAACTTGTACCCTATTTTTATTTGTTACGGGAGTACAGCTGGCTACAAATATAAGTTTTCGTTTCTTGTATTAGTGCTCTACTTCATGTAGGTTTGGTCATCGATTGTCATTTTAGTTTTGAAATTAGATCTATGTGGTTGTGCTTCAGTTTACACAGCTGAATTTTTCAATTGTGATTTTGATTTGTTGGCCAATTCTGTGTGTCGTTAAGTATGCCGCAAGTATTTGTAAATGCTGAGTGTGAGTCTTGTGATGGAAACGCTGCCGCTGCTTGTAAACGGTACGATGAAACTTAGACGTTCATACCTTTATTTTTGGAACATTGGTTATTGATCCTGCTGTTACGTGCATACACAGACACTAAGTCTGAGATACTGTTATCGCGAGTGGTAGAGAGCGGACAGTTGTTGAGAGTAGTTGGACGCCGCCTGGTGGGGAAAGAAGCCGCCAGTCAGCAGAGGTCGCAGACTGCCCTGAACGTGCTACTGGTGCCAGAGGAGATTTTTATATTAATCGGGGATTTTTGGTAATTTGTCTTTCTGCTACGAGTAGTTGTTGCTTGCGTAGTGGTGGGATTGTGTCAGATTTGTGTATGCATACATTGAGGGTAATATTCGAATCTTTGTCGTGACCAGATTCGTGATTATTGGTTAAAGACATTGTGGAATAATTAAAGTTTTTGCTAATCAAACTGTCGAAGAAAACGAAAGGTCTTAGTAAAGTCTGTAAGTCTTTGAATCGCCAATTTTAAGAACAAAGTAAATTAAATTTTTATTGGTTTCTTTATTTCATTTTATTTATTTTTTTACACCGCTTAAGGCCTGTTGCCCAATTTCCTCCTCATCATTCAATTTCTGTACATAAAACATAGAAGCAATGACTGCCTCTGTAGTTGTGACCATGCATTACACTCTATATTGATCGAAGTATTCCTTTAGAATTATTTTAGCAAGATACTGGATGCAGAATATTCACGCAGTTGCAACCGCAACCGCAAGACGAGGTAAGTTGTTTGTTGCGTGCAAGAGCATTACAGTATTAATTGTTAGCATATGTTAGGGAATATTTTAAAAACCGCAGTCAGGTATAACAGATTTGGTTTTTCATTATTTATAGGAAGAATAATTAATTTCTGTTTTTTGCCCTCAGTCAGAATACTGATTGTCAGACGTAGAGCTGTACATATTTTTCATACGTCTGTTGCCATAATAATAATTTTTGACATAAAACTTTCACCAGGCTAATAATAATTCTACATCTACATCTACATTTCTACTCCGCAAGCCACCCAACGGTGTGTGGCGGAGGGCACTTTACGTGCCACTGTCATTACCTCCCTTTCCTGTTCCAGTCGCGTATGCTCCGCCGGAAGAACGACTGTCTGAAAGCCTCCGTGCGCGCTCTAATCTCTCTAATTTTACATTCGTGATCTCCTCGGGAGGTATAAGTAGGGGGAAGCAATATATTCGATACCTCATCCAGAAACGAACCCTCTCGAAACCTGGCGAGCAAGCTACACCGCGATGCAGAGCGCCTCTCTTGCAGAGTCTGCCACTTGAGTTTGCTAAACATCTCCGTAACGCTATCACGGTTACCAAATAACCCTGTGACGACACGCGCCGCTCTTCTTTGCATCTTCTCTATCTCTTCTGTCAATCCGACCTGGTACGGATCCCACACTGATGAGCAATACTCAAGTATAGGCCGAACGACTTTTGATAATGAAACATCGATTTCTTGATCGCAAAGTGCCATACTAATGGGCATTCACCCTATTTCCACTAAGTGCGTGTGAATGGTGCACTATCCACCAGTCATACCTCATCTTAACGTGCAGTGCGTGAACGAAGTAAAATACTTTATTATGTTGGGAGAACGAGCAGCTTCAACAAGAATACAGGGAATTTCTGTTATGTATCTGTGTTCTATGTACAAGAACATGACGGACATTGCGTATGCGCGACCTTTATCATCATCATTTATAGCGTATTCGAGAATGAAACGGAATTTTGTCATCGGCTAATTGCAGATCGTCAGGTAATTCCAAAAATACTGGTCACTAATGAAACCACTTTCACTCGTGACGGTGTCAGTGACACTAACGCCTCGCATGCGTCGTCCGACGAAACCTGAAATGCCATTGTGGACACACTTTCTCAAGAACGGTAAATGTGTGCTATTGCAAGATCGTTCAGTGGACCGTATTCGCTGTGTTACCACTTCGTCTTACGGCACCCAGTTTTCTAGTCTTTATTCAAAACGAGCTTACAGTTCCTCTAACTACAAGAACTGTTATGTTCTTCTACCATGATTGGGCCTCCACTCGTCAGGTGACACATCATTTAAAGCTAACATTCCTCGCAAGACAGATCGGCAGAAACGGTCACGTTTCTTAGTCATTAAAATCTGCGGGCATTACCCCTTTAGAATTTTACCAGTGGAGGGGATTGAAAGATGAGGACTGAAAATAAAATGAACACAAGTGACGAATCGTTCATTCGCATTATGAGCAGACGACAGGAGCAATAAATAAATATTAATAATAAAAAAAAGAGAGCTACACGTTCTGTGTCAAGAGAATCCAAAGCGCGTGGAGTAGGTCGTAGAATTTATGAAAATCAATTTTAAACTTAATCATTTGCATTGGTTTATCATTATTTGTTAGTACTTGCTTGGGTTACGGCAAGAATTGGACAGATGCTATATGGAATGCTTTATTCGAATTATACCACACTGCAACTTCCTAAACATGCGCCATTCTCCTTTAAAGTCCTTTATACACATTTATCACAAAATCAGAGAAAGTGGTTGTTTACTGTTAGACTGCATCGACTTATTGAAATAACCATTCTTTGCTCATCTTTTTTCCTATTAAAAATATGGAAGATTAGTAGTTTTCGAAGAACTGTTATTTAAATAAAACTAAAACCTCCAAAAATTCGTACAAAGAGAATGAAAATCTGGACGTCCCAGTTTTTAACTTGAAAAAGTAACAGAAATGACACGATAGTGAAGCAAATATTATCATTTATCTATTTTGGTTGTCGAATTGGACACGACTCCAGAAAAGATCTTGAAAGAAAGCTGGCCTGAACTGAACAAATTCATATACATGGCACTATCTATATGCGTTCAAGAAATGAAAACCTGAGAAAATAAGGGAGGAAAGTTCTATAAACTAAACTTCCAATCGTTCTGTGTAGCAGCAGCCAAAGCCACGTACAAAAAAATCAAATACAGAGTGACAATATGAATTTCAGTAGTGGGTTACACTGCAATT
The DNA here is from genome assembly GCF_021461395.2 of Schistocerca americana. Lineage (NCBI taxonomy): Eukaryota > Metazoa > Arthropoda > Insecta > Orthoptera > Acrididae > Schistocerca > Schistocerca americana. The sequence continues at coordinate 985,058,309 of NC_060121.1, forward strand.
GAAAATATAAGAAGTGAAACAAGTGGCGGCGGTAAAGGTGAAAGTAAACAAGTGTCTCAACAACTTGTATCAACATATAAAATGACTGGACAATAAAAGATGACCCAATTAGCATATATTATAAATTTATACGACGAGAAGCATAGGAAACCTTAGAGGAGACGGAAGGATTTTATGAAGACATAACAGACTACAGAGCCTAATCGATGAAGTTACGAGCGGAAGAGAAAGAAGAAGAAGTAGAAGAATGTTTGCAAGTGAATGAACTGAAAAAGCAGTTCTATTTTTAATTGTGAATCCACCGTCGACTTCTCAGTATCCCATTTGCCCCCCCACAGGTAACAAATGAAGTTTTCTTGTGAGTAGTAAAGGATGTTTGGCACTTGTTCTTCACAATAAACGGACTAGAAACAGTATGTTTTAGCTGTGTGCTGTGAGTGTGGACTTCTAGTCAATAATACAAGGAAAAATAATAGACAGAAGGAACAGATGCCAGAAGGATACGTCATGGTTTTGGAAATAAAAAGCAATAATCAGGACTGTAAACGCCCGGAGATTTTCTGTCCAAGGCAATGGCTAAGAACCTGTAGTAATAGATGTGGACAGAAAGTAAAACGATGAAGAATATGTGTAAAACTTCGACTCAGTAATCAGCTACAAATTTTCGTCTAAGGATCTCTCAACATCTTTCCATTTTCCCATAGTAAGAGTTTAATGAGTTTCGAGAAGGAACATTTGGATAGTGTTCGTAAAATTTAAAAAGTTATTTCATAGAGCAACAGCTAAATAAATTGTTACTAAAAATTATTTCATAGAGCAACCGCTAAATAAATTGATACAAACTTAGAGACGTTGGAAAAGATAGTCTTTTACAGTGAATATAGCACTGTGATAAGTGAAATTTATACGACGTACTCAAATTAACTGCAGGGAAACGGGTTTAGTTCCACTTCATAACCGGAAGGCACTAGGTTAGACCGTGAGAAGTCTGGCTCGCGTATGCTGTTGCACTTCACCTTACTGACCGCGTCCACAGGAAACACGTCACACAAGCTCCAGAACAGCTTTCCACTGTTTTTCTCACGTACAAAATACTAACACCGTAACAAGAACTATATGAAGCATAACTTTGTAGGAAGCAAAGCTTTTTCCTTGCAACGACTAGGGACTAAGAATCTGTCAACGTACGGAAATTGATTCCCGTTGTATGTCGGCTGTTTAGGTTTTTATGCTGGTAACGTCACGTAGCGCTCTATATGAAAATCACTGACTGTGCTGTGTGCAGTCTGTGGCTGGTTGGCATTGTTGGGACATTCGCTATTGTAATGTTGGGCAGTTGGATGTGAACAGCGCGTAGCGTTACACAGTTGGAGGTGAGCCGCCAGCAGTGGTGGATGTGGGGAGAGAGATGGCGGAGTCTTGAGAGCGGATGATATGGACGTGTGTCCATCAGAGACAGTAAATTTGTAAGACTGGATGTCATGAACTGCTATGTATATGATGACTTTTGAACACTATTAAGGTAAATACATAGTTTGTTGTCTATCAAAATCTTTCATTTGCTAACTATGCCTATCAGTAGTTAGTGACTTCAGTAGTTAGAATCTTTTATTTAACTGGCAGTATTGGCGCTCGCTGTATTGCAGTAGTTCGAGTAACGAAGATTTTTGTGAGGTAAGTGATTTGTGAAAGGTATAGATTATTGTTAGTAAGGGCCATTCTTTTGTAGGGATTATTGAAAGTCAGATTGTGTTGCGCTAAAAATATTGTTTGTCAGTTTAGTGTTGATCAGAATAAGTAAAGAGAGAAATATCTGAGTACGTTCAGTTTTGCTCAGCTGTTTGAAAATCAAATAATGTAAGAGGTTTATCAGCACAGTAATTCATTAATTTTCCAAAGGGGACGTTTCACCATGAATTGATAAGATGTAAAATAACTTTCTCTTTTTATAGGTAAAGATATCAGAGTACAAAAACAATTATATGGTGCACCCAATTCCTTATTATTCGTTGTAGTGCTCTCGGCAGGACTCGGGATTGTCACTTCCATTCGCTTTAAGGATTAATTGCTCCACATGTATATCTATGCTGTTAAAATAAGCAGGAACTCTCACAATAAAATGATGTTTGTAGGTCAGCTAGCTTTAACAGCAGCAAATACTTGGACCTCAAGTAGAAGAAGATGATTGACTTACATGCTGAGAACAGCTGTATAAAAATAAATTAGACAAAACCCGAAGCAATAAAGAAATGTACATGGAAAAAGGAGTAGAATGTTGGTATCTGGTGAGGAGAGAAAAAATTTGCACATGTAAACCAGTTCAGACACTTGTTTATACTAATTTTTTCTAATGTAGGGTGAAAGGATTTGAATTTCTCTGCTCAGTGAGACATTCAATAAAACGTTAGCCTGTTGGCACCTGGGATGATCTCTTTAAAAGTTAAAAATACTTCTTAATAACGTTTGCTTGGGGAAAGATAATAAGAGGAACAGAAACCTGAATACTGCTGAGAGAGAATAAGAAGAGACTAGAAGCATTCAAGATGTGTTGCTGGCGCCGTATGTCGTGCTTATGTAAATTCATTCCACAAGTACACTAGAAAATAAAAGATGTGAAAGTTAGTTCAACTACATTGATTGAAAAGAGGCGCCGTAATAGGGTAAGACATTTATTATGTTACTTACCTTGGTGCCCTAGATGAAAAACCAAAACGAGGAAGGCTAACAACACGAACCACATAAGGTGGTAAGTTCCTATGGGATCAAACTGCTGAGGTCATCGGTCCCTAGGCTTACACGCTACTTAATCTAACTTTAACTAACGCTAAGGACAACACGCACACACCCACCCCCGAGGAAGGACTCGAACCTCCGACGGGGGCAGACGCGCAAACACTGGCAAGGCGCCTCAGACCGCGCGGCAACCCCACGCGGTCACAAACCACAAGATGACTCCGAAAGACACAATCCATACTGGCAGACAGAACGAATAGCACGCGGAAGATTTCACTAGAACATCATGCTACCCGCCAAACAGAAGGCTGACGAGAATACGAGGAACTCCTCGTTCCGAAGTTTCTTGCTGGAACATTTGCTTATGAGCACTTTTCAATTTACCACGTTTTAATTGTGGTCTGAATTACGCTTTAATTGTTTTATTAAATTTTGTTAGGTCGCACACCTTGAAAAAGTTATAAGCCTACTCACCAACAAAGCGGTAATTTTATAATTGTGAGTTGCAGCTTTTGTCTCACAGGCGTAATTAGTACAGCCCATTAAAGTTTAATTGATGCTTTCCCCTCACCTACTAATGAGCCAATGTTATGTCCCAGGTTTATATCACTTGTCTATGACAGCAAACACACTTTGCGAATCAGGCTGTTTCTTTCGGCTGTCTCACTGGTATATAGCTACATTGTAAAGGTACTCTTCTACGAAGAAAGCGTCTGATTTTCTCAGTGGAAGAGTCATAGCCACTAAGCAGAAGTGATCAGCCACTTAGCAATTTTTATTACTCTGCACGGTCTTCTTTATACATACAATAATGAGCCAAAACACTGTGATGACCTAAGGAATGCAATATAGCAGCGATTCAGTGTAGTATGCAGTCGACAAGTCCTTGACAGATACACTATGTCGTCAAAGGTATCCGGACACTAGTTCAAAATGAGTTACAACTCCGTGGCGCCCTCCATCGGTAAAATTCAATATGGTGCTGGCCCACCCTTAGCCTTGATGACAGCTTCCAGTCTCGCAGCCATACGTTCAGCGAGGTGATGGAAGGTTTCTTCAGAAATGGCAGCCCTTTGTTCATGGTGTGCTGCACTGACGAGAGGTATCGATGTCGGTCGGCGAAGTCTGGCACCGAGCCGCCGTCCCAAAACATCACAAAGGCATTCTGTAGGATTCAGGTCAGGATTCTGTGCAGGCCAGTCCATTACAGGGATGTTATTGTCGTGTAACCATTCCGCCACAGGCCGTGCATTATGAACAGGTGCTCTATCGGGTTGAAAGGAGCACTCACCATCCCCGATTTGCTCTTCGACAGTGGGAAGCAAGAAGATGCTTAAAACATCAATGTAGGCCCGTGCTGTGATATTACTACGCAAAACAACATGGGGTGCAAGCCCCCTCCATTAAAAACACGACCACACCATTACACCATCGCCTCCGAATTTTACTGTTGGTACTACACACGCTGGCAGATGACGTTCACCGGGCATTCGCCATACCCACACCCTGCCATCGGATCGCCACATTGTGTACCGCGATTCGCCACTCAACACAACGTTTTTCCACTGTTCAATCGTCGAATGTTTACGCTCCTTACACCAAGCGAGGCGTCATTTGGCATTTACGGGCGTGATGTGTGGCTTACGACCAGCCGCTCGACGATGAAATCCAAGTTTTCTCACCTCCCGCCTAACTGTCACAGTACTTGCAGTGGATCCTGATGCAGTTTGGAGTTCCTGTGCGATGGTCTGAAAAGATGTCTGCCTATTACACATTACGACCCTCTTCAACTGTCGCCGGTTTCTGCCAGTCAGCAGACGAGGTCGGCCTGTACGCTTTCGTGCTGTACGTTTCCCTTCACGTTTCCACTCCGCTATCACATCGGAAACAGTTGACCTATGGATGTTTAGGAGTGTGGAAACCCCGCGTACAGACATATGACACAAGTGACACCCAATCACCTGACCATGTTCGAAGTCCGTGAGTTCCTCGTAGCGCCCCATTCTGCTCCCTCGCGATGTCTAATGACTACTGAGGTCGCTGATATGGAGTACCTGGCAGTAGGTGGCAGCACAATGCACCTAATACGAAAAACGTATGTTTCTGGAGGCGTCCGGATACTTTTGATCACATAATGCATCTGGCACTAGGTGTCTACCCACAGGCCAAGTAACTGAAGTAAATTCCACGGCGTTGGTCCGCGGTTGCGGAGCCGGTCCCAGATAGCGTCCCAGATGCGTTCGCTCGGGTTCAGATCAGGCAAATTTGGTGGTAATAACGGTAACGAGAGTTCACTGTCATCCTACCCAAACGCAGTAGCACGATCCTAGTCTTGTGATGCGGACTGTTATCCTGCTGGAAGATGCAGTCAAGAATGAAGGGATAATAACACAGGTCCTACGAAGACCTTGAAGAAGTCTCCATAGCGCCATCTACTACCCCATGAGAGAGGTCTCAAACAGCCGTTCTCCTGGATAACGACCTATTCCAAACGACTTACGTCGCAATAACAAGAGACATGATTCATACGACTTGGTATTATGTGAGTCGTATCAACTGATTCACAGTCGAATCTCGATGATCCCATGCCAACTGCAGTTGTAATTCACGACGTTGTTGGATCAACATCTTTCGATCAGCCGTTTGCCTAGATGGCGGTGCATCCCAAATCGACCGTGGACTTTGTGCAAAGTGGAACTTGATTCATCTGTCCAAGCGGCACTTTACACTGATCAACAGTCCAATGTCGATGATGCCGTTCCAACGGCATATCTTAACTGACAATGTCGTAAACATGGGACCGTTGTGAGCTGTAGCACAGACCACCGCCTGTCCTAGTTTTCAGAACAGGCAAACTTCCGACCTCCACATTCTGTGATGAGATGTGGACGTCCACACTTTGTCCTCCCCCGTGATTTCACCGCATTTCAACCGCTTTTCGTAGATGCTCACCACAGTAGCACACAAAAAGCCGACCAATGTTTTCGGGATGTTCCCTCCCATACATCGAGCCATAACAATCTGCCATTAGTCAAAGTCGATTATGTCAGTAGAGTTCACTATCTGCAAGCTATGTCGGTGACAGTATGAGTTCCTATTCATCTTTGCCCCACTTGCATGTATGTACTTTCCTTACCGCGTAGCCGGCCGCTGTGGACGAGAGGTTATAGGCGCTTCAGTCCGGAGCCGCGCTGCTGCTACGGTCGCAGGTTCGAATCCTGCCTCGGGCATGGATGTGTGTAATGTCCTTAGTTTAGTTAGTTTTAAGTAGTTCTACGTTCTAGGGGACTGATGACCTCAGATGTTAAGTCCCATAGTGCTCAGAGCCATTTGAACCATTTTTTGAACCTTACCGCGTCACCTGTCCTCAACGCGACAGGCGCTATTCAATGTCGTGGGAGGTTATATCTTTTGTCACCAGTGTATTAATACGATTCTGGCTTTGTTCATTTGTACTAATTTGCACTTGCGTTAGTCGCATTCGTGACTTTTGCACTTTTCGGAATTTTCGATCATCGACTTTGCGCCGATTTTGTTTTTCACTTGATATATACTTCGGGGCAGGATACATCAGACATATTTCGACGTGAATCCTGAAAATCTTTCACGGCGAGAAGAAGTTTGTATCAAATCAGGAGGAGATTTCGGAGACAATCTACAGTGCGTGAATAAAAAACGAGATGGACCCAAAGGGGGAGGACGAAACGCAATAAAACATCGCGGGTTGAGTGCCTGTGTTATTTTGTGACAGTGATTAGAAAGTCGGAGAAATAGGCAGTAAAATGTCACTTTCAGTATGACACCCCCTCTCGCCTAGATCTATGCCCTGATTCCGATGGGAAGGGTATCACAAAGCCGTTTTATTCTCTCTTGAGCCAAACTGGGCCAATGCTGTTGTCACTGGTCCTTGATATCCTGCAGACTCGCACTGGGACGGAGTTCATGTCCTAGCTGGTCCCACACATGTTCTGTCAGGACAGCTCTAGGGATCTTGCTGGCCATTGGAGTACTTCAGCAACACACATTTGATAGAGGCACGCACCACGTGTGGACCAGCACTATCCTGTACAAATATGCCACCACGATTCAGCGCATGAGAGACAACACAGGAGGATGAGAACGCAGGACGCTTGCGACGTATCGTTGTGGGCGTCAGAGTCCCGCCAGCCGCTACCAACTGTGACCTGAAGTGATACCCTATGCTCCCCTCCCCCCCCCCCCCACCGTCCCCCCACCATTACGCCAGGAGTAACAGTGCTGCGCCTCTCTCGAACATTAGAAGAATGAGACATCTCCCCAGCTCACCGGCAAAATCGGAGACGATGGTTGGTTGGTTGATTTGGTGGAGAGGACCGAACAGTGAGGTCAGCAGCCCCATCGGATTAAGCAAGAAAGTCGTCCGTGCTCTTTCAGAGGAACCATGTTGACATTTGCCTCAAGCCATTTAGGGAAATCACGATAAACTTAAATCAAGATGACCAGACACGGGTTTGAACCGTCGTCCTCGCGAATGCGAGTCCAGTGTGCTAACCACTGCGCCACCTCGCTCGGTGGAGACGACGGTCATCTGGGCAGTGCAGAGCCGCAATTCACTGCTGAACACAATGTGACGCCATTTATCAGCGGTCTATGCTTCCCGGCCACAGTGCCACTCCAAATGCAACGGTTTGTCTTGTGCTATTAACACACGTCTATGCATGGGGCTGTGGTTCCCCAGTTCGGTTGCTGCTAGTCTCCGACCAGTGACGTGATATGACAGATGATGCTGCAGGGAGTCCGTTGTTTGTTGACGGATGACACGTGCGAGTGTGAAGGGGTGGCTGTATGCTTGATGCACAGTAAAGTGATGCTCCCTTGTGGTCTTCAGTCTTGGATGACCGAACCTTGACGACGATTGTGACTGACCCCACGTTCCTGAGCTGTCCACTATTGGGCCACTGTCACTGCAGAATGTTCCAGAAATCTGGATATTGCACAATTCGACCAGCCACAGTGATACCTTTACAAACTGTGTCACATGCTGATAACACTGTCTCACATGCGTACACAACAACTCCGTATCTTTCACTCATCATCTGATGCTGTTCGTACACTACCAGGGCTGGTAGCAACACGTATTTCGAACAACACTTAATTCGTACAACACTTATTTCGAGCAACACTTATTTCGAACAACACTAATTTCGATCAACACTAATTTCGATCAACACTTATTTCGATCAGCACTTATTTCGAACAAAACTTATTCCGAACAACACTTATTTCGAACAATACTTATTTCGAACACCACTAATGCAGTCTGCCGGACGGTGTGGCCAAGTGGTTCTAGGCGCTTCAGTCTGGAACCGCGCGACCACTAAGGTCGCAGGTTCGAATCCTGCCTCGGGCATGGATGTGTGTAATGTTCTTAGGTTAGTTAGGTTTAAGTAGTTCTAAGTTCTAGGGGACTGATGACCTCAGATGCCATTTGAACCATTTGAACTAATGCAGTCTGACGGCCGTTCTACCTGTTACAGAGAACTGCAGTTATTTACATATGTGTCAGAGGTGTGTATGTGTACAAAATTACCTCGAAATAAGAGCATTTCGTCTGGATACTTCACTTCTTTTCTCAGGCAGTGTATTTTTGGGACAGGGTGGAACATACCGCAGGCACTCTTGATTGACTGTTTAAGTATGTATGGAGACTGACTGATGAGTAAAGTGCTATCTTTTTGTTCTAAAACTTATTTGCTTTCTACCCCACTTACCAAACGTTCGTCGATGGTCATATTCTGAAACCGCTTAGGAAAAAATGACCTGTATCTTCAAGTAGCGCAGTAGAAGGCATAAACACAACAAGACAGAGATGGAGAAGCTGTCTCATAATTCACAGGCAGCATACGTACCTGATGTTCTTGAAGCTGAGGTTCTGATACACTCGTTAATTCGTGGTAGTCTTCAGACCACATCGACGAGAGGAAATGCTGAAAGACTCATTCAGGGCGGACCGTGAGACTGAAATCACGGGAGAGAGGAAGAAGTACTATGCTGCCAGCTCGAAACATTCCGCCTTGCTGCATAAAGTCAGAGATGACGAAGCGTCACATGTTTTAAGGAACGTATAGTACAGCACGTAATGACTTTTTTACATTTAAATTGCTCCTTCTTTGCCTTTGTGAGACAAACTGAGGAGCTACTTGATTGAGAAGTGACGTCTCCGGTCTCGTAAAGTGGCATACGGAGATCGGTATGCTGATCACATGCCCCTCCATATCCGCACCCAGCGGGCTAAGGATGACACGGCGACCGGTCGGTACCGTTGGGCCTTCCAAGGCCTGTCCGCATGGAGTTTAGTTTAGTTTAGTAGAATTATATAAAACGCTGTATAGTTATGGAACTAAATAATACAATTCCTTAACGAACAGAGTTAAATGTGCAAATGTGTTGCTTCTATATATTTACACCTGTCAACTCTGTTACTCCGACACTTAGCCCGCCCTCTGGGGCAATGTCCGTCCCTGCCGACGAGGAGGCGAACGAGTCACTACCTGCGAAAGACTACAGTACGCTATTCCATCATTAATTACACAGTTTGTTCATGATACTAACCTAATATGTTAGTAATGTAAAACGAAATCTACTTTCTGGTAGCGTTGTTTCGAAACGAATGAAACTAAAACGAGTTCTACGTGCGTGCGCTGTTGCATTGTACAGAGTATTTACGTTAGAGGGTGGGTAGGTAGCCATCTAGTGTAACACACCATCACACTGTTTTGGCCACATAAAGATGATTAGGGAAGTCTCCAGGAGTCTCTCCCACTTCCTTCAGCCTCCTATCACATCGCCGTCCGCTGTGGCCGAGCGGTTCTAGGCGCTTCAGTCCAGAACCGCGCGACTGCTACGGTCGCAGGTTCGAATCCTGCCTCGGGCATGGATGTGTGTGATGTCCTCAGGTTAGTTAGGTTTAAGTAGTTCTAAGTTCTAGGCGACTGATGACCTCAGATGTGCTGAGAGCCATTTGAACCATCCTATCACATCTGAGCTAAACAGATCAGGCAGAAAATTATGACCACCGACCTACTATCGATACAAACCTGTACAGGTGATAGGAACGTCACATGGCGAGGAACGACTGCTAGTCAGACACACGCACGGTGCATGTGGTATGAGTGAGCGTGCTATCCGTGTCTAGAGTGGGGAAGGCGCGCGATCTACCTGAGTGTGACCGAGGGCAGGTTGTGATGGCCTGGAGGCTCGGCACGAGCATTTCGTAAACTGCACTACTTGTCGGGTGTTCGAGGCGTGCTCTGGTGGGTGACTTCAACAACTGGTGAAACCGCATCCAGACGTCGTGGGCTGGGCAGACTGGTAAAACAGGACAGGCAGCGAACTGTGGTGGAACTACCATCAGACTTTAATGCCGAGCAGAGAACAAGTGCGTCTGAACGTACAGTGCACCGAACACTTCTGAAGATGGGCCTCCGTAGCCGACGACCCGTGCGTGTGCCGATGTTAACATCACGACATCGGAAACTACGACTGAAATGTGCACGTGACCATAGGAACAAGATGTTCGCGTAGTGGCAGAGCGTTCCATGGTCGGATGAATTCTGATAGCTTCATCATCATCAAAATGGGAGGGCGCGAATTCCTCAGCGTCCAGGGGAGCAGCTCCTTGGCGCGTATACTGCGGGATGCAGAAACTCTGGTGGCGGTACCATTATCCACTGGGGAACACTGATGTAGCCATCCATGGGTCCAGTACAGCTCGGGCAAGGCACTGGTCCACTGCTTGTAGAGACTTTTTTTAAATTGATTCCTTTAGTAGAATTCCGTACAACGCTGTATAGTTATGGAACTAAATAATACTATTCTTTATTCAACAGAGTTACATGTACACTTACACCCCCTCGTGACGATCGTGTTTCCCGAAGGCAGTGGCATTTTTCAGCAAGATAATCCTCCATCTCATAAGGTGAAGAGTGTGGTGGAGTGGTTCGAAGAACACAGTGGTCAGTTCAAACTGATGTACTGGCCTCCCACCTCACCAGGTCTGAATCCAATCGAACACCTGTGGGTTGTGATTGAACGTGGCTTAAGAGCTCATGCCCTCCTCCCCCCTCCCCCTCCCCGTGGGTATTTACTGGAGTTAGCTGACTTGTGTGTGTGCAGATGCGGTGCCAACTCTCTCCAGCGACTTACCAAGGCCTCATTGCTTCCGTCCACGACGTGTCGCCGCTTTTATCCGTCCCAAAGGTTGACATACCGGCTATTAGGTGGCTGGTCATAACGCTCTGGCTGATCAGTGTATGGGCGCCCATCCGTTAGTCTGGCCTTGCCATCTCTGGGCGTCATTTCTTCGGTAGATATGCTGAAGTTGGTGGTTCAATGCAGTTTTTTCAATGAACCCAAGGCGTCGGATTGTTGCAGATGTAGCAGCGTTCGTGTGGGGTCTAGCAAAAAATAAATAAATAAATAAATGGTTGAAATGACTCCAAGCACTATGGGACTTAACTTCTGAGGTCATCAGTCCCCTAGACTTAGAACTACTTAAACCTAACTTACCTAAGGACATCACACACATCCATGCCCGAGGCAGGATTCTAACCTGCGACCGCAGCAGAAGCTTGGATCCGGACTGAGGCTCCTAGAGCCGCTCGGCCACAACGGCTCGCTTACTGAAGTAGCTCTGTTCCAAAATATATTCTTTACCACTTGCAAAAGGGATCCTGCCGACTAACTCCGGAGAAATAAGTCTGTTCTGCGTTGTAAAGAATTTCATGTACTTTCCTGGTTTGTACTTTCTGTCTCTCAACTGTTTCTGCAAGCATATTCCGCAAGCCACCTTCAGCTTCTGTTACCACTTTCTCATTCATCCTTTCCTGTTCCCTTCATGATTGCTGTGTGGGAATAATGGTAGTCGGTAAAACTCTGTATTAGCTGTAATTTCTCAGACTTTTGCATGGTGGGTATTTCGCGATATGTCCTTGAGGCTAAGTAATCTGTTGCCTGTCTCTTATTGCAGATCAGTGTCTCGGGATTTCAATAGCAAACTTCCCTGTGATGCAGAAAGCCTCTATTCCACAGTCTCTGTAACTCCTTCGCGCCTCCTAGACGACCCCGTAGCGAAACGATCTGCTCTTCGTAGGATCTTCTCGATTGCCTCCGTTAGTCAAACCTTATAATGGTCCCAAACCGATTAGCAGTACTCAAAAATTGGTCGAACAAGTGTTCTGCAAGCCACTTCTTTCACGAATGAATTGCATTTTATTAAGATTCTTCCAGTCAATGACAGTGTGCTACCTCTTTTTTCTAAAATTTGTTTTACGTGGTTGCCCCCTTCAGGTCGCTCCCGATGGCATTCTGCGGTAGTTACTGTTCCCAGCAGTATAATCGTACAGTTGCGGATTTCTTCGCATGTTTATGCCTAGTACATTACAGTCTGGATCGTGTATACAATTGCAGATGTCTTCCATTAGACATCAAGTGAAAAAATTTGATGCTGTAGTCCACAGCTGAGACGAGAAACAAACAATGTTCTTCCAGTGCAACCGAAAGTTGGGTATAAAACAACGTACCTGCCACGAAAAGAGCCCACATTATGTGCATTCTTTTCGACATGGCAACTTGTGCTTAAGGGGTAATTTCGAGTTGTATAGCTTATCGTTGATTTATGTAACTTTTTTATGACTACTGTGAATAGAGTTTAATAATTATTTGGGGTTTGGGGAATGCGTCTCACCCACAAAAAAACATTTTCTTGTAGTGTCGTCCCAGACTCGGCAACGTCCCTAAGGAGTGTGTATGTCAATGTATTTGTTATTCTTTGAATAGACACTAAGTGTTAAATATTTCCTCATGTGAAGCCCTACACCCCATTGTGCTATTACTGCTTTGACTCCTGACAGGTAAACCTTGTATTCTCCCACTTCCTCTTCTTTCTCACCCCTTACCCGAATGTCACTAACAGCTAAAACGTTCAACCCCATCTTACTTGCAGTCTCTGCTAACTCTACCTTCTTCCCAGAGTAGCCCCCAATGATATTAATAGCTCCCCATCTCGTTACACACACACACACACACACACACACACACACACACACACATATATACACTCCTGGAAATTGAAATAAGAACACCGTGAATTCATTGTCCCAGGAAGGGGAAACATTATTGACACATTCCTGGGGTCAGATACATCACATGATCACACTGACAGAACCACAGGCACATAGACACAGGCAACAGAGCATGCACAATGTCGGCACTAGTACAGTGTATATCCACCTTTCGCAGCAATGCAGGCTGCTATTCTCCCATGGAGACGATCGTAGAGATGCTGGATGTAGTCCTGTGGAACGGCTTGCCATGCCATTTCCAGCTGGCGCCTCAGTTGGACCAGCGTTCGTGATGGACGTGGAGACCGCGTGAGACGACGCTTCATCCAGTCCCAAACATGCTCAATGGGGGACAGATCCGGAGATCTTGCTGGCCAGGGTAGTTGACTTACACCTTCTAGAGCACGTTGGGTGGCACGGGATACATGCGGACGTGCATTGTCCTGTTGGAACAGCAAGTTCCCTTGCCAGTCTAGGAATGGTAGAACGATGGGTTCGATGACGGTTTGGATGTACCGTGCACTATTCAGTGTCCCCTCGACGATCACTAGTGGTGTACGGCCAGTGTAGGAGATCGCTCCCCACACCATGATGCCGGGTGTTGGCCCTGTGTGCCTCGGTCGTATGCAGTCCTAATTGTGGCGCTCACCTGCACGGCGCCAAACACGCATACGACCATCATTGGCACCAAGGCAGAAGCGACTCTCATCGCTGAAGACGACACGTCTCCATTCTTCCCTCCATTCACGCCTGTCGCGACACCACTGGAGGCGGGCTGCACGATGTTGGGGCGTGAGCGGAAGACGGCCTAACGGTGTGCGGGACCGTAGCCCAGCTTCATGGAAACGGTTGCGAATGGTCCTCGCCGATACCCCAGGAGCAACAGTGTCCGTAATTTGCTGGGAAGTGGCGGTGCGGTCCCCTACGGCACTGCGTAGGATCCTACGGTCTTGGCGTGCATCCGTGCGTCGCTGCGGTCCGGTCCCAGGTCGACGGGCACGTGCACCTTCCGCCGACCACCGGCGACAACATCGATGTACTGTGGAGACCTCACGCCCCACGTGTTGAGCAATTCGGCGGTACGTCCACCCGGTCTCCCGCATGCCCACTATACGCCCTCGCTCAAAGTCCATCAACTGCACATACGGTTCACGTCCACGCTGTCGCGGCATGCTACCAGTGTTAAAGACTGCGATGGAGCTCCGTATGCCACGGCAAACTGGCTGACACTGACGGGGGCGGTGCGCAAATGCTGCGCAGCTAGCGCCATTCGACGGCCAACACCGCGGTTCCTGGTGTGTCCGCTGTGCCGTGCGTGTGATCATTGCTTGTACAGCCCTCTCGCAGTGTCCGGAGCAAGTATGGTGGGTCTGACACACCGGTGTCAATGTGTTCTTTTTTCCATTTCCAGGAGTATATATATATATATATATATATATATATATATATATATATATATATACATGTGTGTGTGAGTGTGTGTGTGTGTGTGTGTGTCTGTGTGTGTGCATATACACATGCACAGATGCAGAGATACACACCATATATATGTAGCACATACATGTGCCCATCTATATAAACACACACACACACACACACACACACATATATATATATATATATATATATATATATATATAAAACAGTTCTACATTCACTGGTAACCAGTCAGCCATTGTATTGGTGTATGACGATCATCTTGCCCAACGGTGGTGCGCACGTAGCGGAAATGCGGCGACTGTTTAATTATACAGGATGATTATAGTTAATCTTCAAACCGCTGTAAAAGTAACGCCACTGGTCAGAATGATGTCAAATTGTAACGGAATATTACCGGAGAAGGGGGAAAACATATGGCAGAAGAAAAATAAATAGTTTCTAAATGTAGCAACAGATGGCTGTGTAACCATCGTAATTTAATAGTGGTCGACTAAAAATGACAATCATACAACAATGCCTACGGTGTGCGTTTGACGTTAAACAAACTGTACTACTCATTATGCAAGGTCGTACAGATGTGATACTGTTAGTTACGTAAGCCCATCCACCACGGAAAGGTCATATCACATCGGATGGGAAAAATCTGTTTTTAATGGTCCTGAGGCCAAAAACCGCATAAAACGCATCACTCACATCGGTTTTTAATCGTCCTGAGGCCAATAACCGCTTAAAACGTATCAATGAAAATCAAATTACATTATTAATTTCCCTGTGACTGGGCCAAAATATGTTCAATATGCTATTCGCCGTGTTCTGCAACAAGTTGAAATCGATAAATAGCATGTTCCACAACTGATAGACGTGTTTCCGGGGTCACGTTCAGAATGTGTTGTGCATAGCGTGCCTTCAATACAGCTAATACCGCAATCGGAACACTGAACACAACCTGTTTCAGATATTCCCACAGCCAGAAGTCACACGGATTAAGATCAGATGATCGGGACGGCGAGGCTGTTGGGAAATGTCGGCTGATAATTCTAGCATTTCCGAAGTGGCGCTTCGGCAGCTCCTTGACTGGATTTGCAACGTGCGGAGGTGCAAGATCTTGCATAAAAATGGTCCCATCCACACTGTTGGGGAGCTGAAATGACGTGGTTGCACAAAAAACACTCATAACGCTTACCAGTGACGGCACAGGCAACATGACTGGAAGCAGTGGTCTTTTCGAAAAATTATGGCCCTATGATACACGATGCCGTAAACCGGCACCACACGGTGAGCTTTTCAGGGTGGAGTGGTTCTGGTTGACTTGCGTGTGCATTTTCCTTCGTCCATATTCGACTATTCTGTGTATTGACATATGCTATCTAAGTGGGCTTCGATTGACCCCAAAATCTTCCACGGCCAATAATTGTCCACTTCCATGTGAGCAAGAAATTTTAAAGTATAGGTCTCTGTTGCTGGCAAGTCGACAGGAAGAAACTCTTGGACATGGGTAATTTTAAATGGGTCCCAAAGAAGGCTGTTTCGTAGAGCAAGAAATTTTAAAGTATAGGTCTCTGTTGCTGGCAAGTCGACAGGAAGAAACTCTTGGACATGGGTAATTTTAAATGGGTCCCAAAGAAGGCTGTTTCGTAGGATTTTACGCACCTTACTCACGGGTATGTCCAATGTTCGGCAGTTCTCTGGGCACTACGCGTCTGCACACCACCACTCGTCCCCTTTTGCATTGCTGTGGCCACTGCTCCCAATGACGTCGAATAATTCGATTCCTCCCGCTACCAGATTGCACACCAAAAGAACCCGTCTTTTCGAATTTCCGAATAATTTTCTGCAGACCGACTGCAGTTATCTATCGGACGAATACCTTTTTTCAAATTCTTCAGTGTCCGGAACTTCGTGTCCAACGTTCCGTTTGGTAGTATGGTTAGGGACATCGTATTACCGCGGCTCTTGGTCTTGCGGTAGCGTTCACGTTTCCCGCGCACGGGGTCCCGGGTTCGGTTCCCGACGGGGTCAGGGATTTTATCTACATCGAGATGACTGGGTGTTGTGTGTCTTTCATCATCATTTCATCCTCATTCACTCGCAAGTCGCCGTAGTGGCGTTAAAGAACTTGTGGAGCGGCGGCCGAACTGCGCCGCGAGGGGTCTCCCGGCCACCAATGCTATACGCTCATTATTATTACCGCGTCTAAGACCACAGGTTCACAGCTTGCTGTATGCTAACTTCTTTTTCCATCTTCGCGTTTGTGATTGGTTCTGGGACCAGCGATGGTACCTGTATTATTACTACTTATAAATATGTTTGATGTTCCTTTTCGACCATGTCACTATTTCCGTAATTACGGTTAGGCAGCAACCTAAGACTGCAGCTTAAACTGCTGTGAGTGTACGAGCACTAATGACATTTGGAGAATGACGTGAGCACAGTCATCATTCTTTTAATACAGTTTTACAAGCAGAGCGCGAACCTGAATTGAGACAGTCACGGCGAACGTCGCATACACGGAAGGAGGAATAACTGTGTACCCGGCGTGTTTATACCAACTTCAATGGGTCGTGCGCATGACAGGTGCTTTCATTTACGTTCAAAATGGTTCAAATGGCTCTGAGCACTATGGGACTTAACACCTTTGGTCATCAGTCGCCTAGAACTTAGAACTACTTAAACCTAACTAACCTAAGGACAGCACATAACACCCAGTCATCACGAGTCAGAGAAAATCCCTCACCCCGCCGGGAATCGAACCCGGGAACCTGCGCGTGGGGAGCGAGAACGCTACCGCACGACCACGAGCTGCGGACCTTCACTTACGTATTCTGACACATACAGCGCCATATTTTGATCAATTTTCACACTATTTTTTTTCTTCTGGCATACGTTTCGCCCGTTCTCCGATAATATTCCGTTGCAATTAGACGTCATTCTCAACAGTCGTATTATTTCTACAATCGTTTTGTGTAATCACTTTCCTTTCTACGCTGGCATGGTTTTCGTTATATTACAGTAAATCAAATGAAGGGGTTTCAGTCTAATGGACAGTGGCGTAAATTCGCGAGTGTAAGGGGAAGGCGAGTCCGGAGATAGCGTTATAGGAGCGTTGGCGAATTTGAAGTCAGTATACGGAGCTACTTTCTAGTGTTTAGTAAGCTCCCTGGTACCCTGCGGTGGCCGCAGTCCTGCCTCTGTTTCCGTGCGGCCGCCCTGCCTGCGACTCTGCGGAGCTCCGCCGCCGCTGCTGGAGGCCGGCGCGTGGTCGCAGTCTCCAGCAGAAGGCCGCCTCGGCCACACACCGGAGCCCACTTCCTATCGCGCGCCACCCATTCAGCCGGCCTCAAGGCTGCCCGTATCGGAAAATCGCAAAAAGCCGACGCCGGCTTCGGTTTTCCCGCTATGGGACCGACGTAACGCGTCGCCACTTCCCCACATGTCCGTTATCCCAAGGATGACGGCTCCGCCAAGCGTGCGTAATATCTACTAGTGCCTAGTCTCATTACTTCCGCAACTATACACTCCTGCAAACAATACTGGACAACCACGGTGTAGCATGTTTTATCTGATTTGCAGGTACATAGGAGCAGGTGCATTGGTAGCACAATATAAAGTGTTTCGACATATATAGCGTTTCGACAACAACAAAACAAGTTGACATGTAATGTAACTGTAGACGTTAGAAAGTCTTTTCTGAAAGTACTTGAGCAGACTGTACCTTACGCAGAAGTAAAACGTTCACGATAAACGGTACAGTTTGGCGTCATGTGAACGACTACGGAAGTAGGGGTGGGGGTGGGGATGGAGGATTGGGGGAGGAGCTACACTTCTGGCCATTAAAATTGCTACACCAAGATGAAATGCAGATGATAAACGGGTATTCATTGGACAAATATATTATACTAGAACTGACATGTGATTACATTTTCACGCAATTTGGTTGCACAGATCCTGAGAAATCACTACCCAATAGAACCACCTCTGGCCGTAATAACGGCCGTGATACGCCTGGGCATTGAGTCAAACAGAGCTTGGATGGCGTGTCCAGGTACAGCTGTCCATGCAGCTTCAACACGATACCACAGTTCATCGAGAGTAGTGGCTGGCGTATTGTGACGAGCCAGTAGCTCGGCTACCATTCACCAGACGTTTTCAATTGGTGAGAGATCTGGACAATGTGCTGGCCTGGGCAGCAATCGAACATTTCCTGTATCCAGAAAGGCCCGTACAGGAGCGGCAACATGCGGTCGTGCATTATCCTGCTGAAATGTAGGGTTTCGCAGGGATCGAATGAAGGGTAGAGACACGGGTCGTAACACATCTGAAATGTAACGTCCACTGCTCACAGTGCCGTCAATGCGCAGGAGAAGTGACCGACACATGTAACCCATACCATCACGCCGGGTTATACCCCAGTGTGGGGATGACGAATACACGCTTCCAATATGCGTTCACCGCGATGTCGCCAAACACGGATGCGACCATCATGATGCTGTAAACAGAACCTGGATTCATCCGAAAACATGACGTTTTGCCAATCGTGCACCCAGGTTCGTCGTTGAGGCGCTCCTGTCTGAGATGCAGCGTCAAGGGTAACCGCAGCCATGGTCTCCGAACTGATAGTCCGTGTTGCTGCAAACGTCGTCGAACTGTTCGTGCAGATGGTTGTCGCGTTGCAAACGTCCCCATCTGTTGACTCAGGTATCGAGACGTGGCTGCACGATCCGTTACAGCCATGCGGATAAGATGCCTGTCATCTGGACTGCTAGTGATACGAGGCCGTTGGGATCCAGCACGGATTTCCGTATTTCCCTCCTGAACCCACCGATTCCATATTCTGCTAACAGTAATTGGATCTCGACCAACGCGAGCAGCAATGTCGCGATACGATAAACCGTAATCGCGATAGGCTACAATCCGATCTTTATCAAAGTCGGAAACGTGATGGTACGCATTTCTCCTCCTTACACGAGGCATCACAACAACGTTTCACCAGGCAACACCGGTCAACTGCTGTTTGCGTATGATAAATCGGTTGGAAACTTCCCTCATGTCAGCACGTTGTAGGTGTCGCCACCGGCGCCAACCTTGTGTGAATGCTCTGAAAATCTAATCATTTGCACATCACAGCATCTTCTTCCTGTCGGTTAAATTTCGCGTCTGTAGCACGTAATCTTCGTGATGTAGCAATTTTAATGGCCAGTAGTCTAGATTACAGTGAACAGGATCAGATAGATTTGCAACCGTATTTCAGAAACGAAGAGGCTTGAGCAGGTCATTCTACCATGGATTGCTGCATCTACATCTACATCTACATGGTTTCTCTGAAATAAAAAAAAAATAAAAAAATGAAGTGGTTCAAATCGCTCTGAGCACTATGGGACTTAACATGTGGGGTCATCAGTCCCCTAGAACGTAGAACTACTTAACTAACTAACCTAAGGACATCACACACATCCATGCCTCAGACAGGATTCGAACCTGCGACCGTAGCGGTCACGCAGTTCCAGCCTGAAGCGCGTAGAGCCGCACGGCCATACAGGCCGGCTCTGAAATTCACACTTAAGTGCTTGGCAGAGGGTTCATCGAACCATTTTCATACTACTTCTCTATCATTGCACTCTCGAAAGGGGTTTGGGAAAAAGGAACACCCAAATCTTTCCGTTCGAGCTCTGATTTCTCTTATTTTATTATGATGATCGTTTCTCCCTACGTAGGTGGGTGTCAACAAAGTATTTTCGGATTCGGAAGAGAAAGTCGGTGATGGAAATTTCGTAAATAGATCTCGCCACAAAGTAAACCCCCTTTGTTTCAATGACTGCCACCCCAACTCGCTATCACATCAGTGACACTCTCACCCCTATTGCGCGATAACACGAAACGAGCTGCCCTTCCTTGCACTTTTTCGATGTCCTCTGTCAATCCTACCTGGTAAGGATCCCACACCGTGCAGCACCGTAGCAGAATAATGTAGTAGTAGCTTTATTCATCGGTAGATCTATTTTTACAAGAATATACGACATGTCAAAGTATTTACAAGTTTAAATCAATTTAAAATAAGCTAATTCGTATACACATGTATTTACAGACTTTTAGTTACAGTCAATCATTACATTTACTCCTGGTATACAATACTCTTCTTACAAATAACTTATTAAATAATGTAATGCCACACTGTTCACTCATATTTCACTCTCAGTCACTGCACACACACACACACACACACACACACACACACACACACTCACACACACACACACACACACACACACACACTGGTGATCTCTGGGCCATTTTCTGTACTGCAACTTCCCATTTGCTATTCAAAAAAACTGAATCAGCATCCCTCCATAATAAGTGAGATGTTGAGCTCAGAAAGGGGACGAGGTGTTAGTATTGTGCTATGCATAGCTTGGGGGTAAGTATTTCTATAAAGGAAAAAAGAAGCAAAAAAACATAAAGTGAAGGTTTCCAGAAGTTTGGAAGGTAGGAGACGAGATACTGGCAGAAGTAAAGCTGTGAGTACCGGGCGTTAGTCGTGCTTCGGTAGCTCAGATGGTAGAGCACTTGCCCGCGAAAGGCAAAGGTCCCGAGTTCGGGTCTCGGTCGGGCACACAGTTTTAATCTGCCAGGAAATTTCATAAAGTGAAGGTGTTATGTGGAGTGTTGGATGTTTTATAATAATAATTATTATTATTACTTATTTCTATAACATTTTTATCAAACCCCTACTCTGTTTTATTTAAGTTATCCTTCAATGTATAAAATGTATTTCATAACAACTACTTTTTAGTTGTCTTTTTAAATAAGTGTATTTTTGCAATTTCTTTAACATCTTTTTGTTATTTACTGTGCAGTTTTATTCCTTGGTAGAAAATCCTGTATCGAGTTTTATGTTTATTTTTTCTTGGTAAATGTAAATTGAGTCTATCTCTTGTTGTATGGTCATGAACAGAGCTGTTTTTACAATAATTACCAATGTTATTTTTGAAATGTACAACTGACTGGTTAATGTATTTACATGGAGCAGTTAAAATCCCCAGTGTTTTGAACAGATCCTTACAATGAGCTCGACTAGTATTTTTGGTTATTATTCTTATGTCTCTTTTCTGGAGTATGAAAACTGTATCGCAAGAAGAATTGTCGCTGTCCCGAGTGCACGCCCGAAGATGATGGAACATATGAAAACTGTGTTCGTATTTTGTGCGTTTGTTCCCCAAAAAAGAATGCCACAGCTAAGAACTGAGTTTACAAATGAATAATATGTAACTAAAAGACACTGCATGTTACACACTGATGATATGATTCTAAGGGCTTAACATGCTCGTGACATTCTGTTTCCGAGTACCTTTGTGTGTTCACACCTCTTCAACTGAGAATCAATATTCATTCCTAGAAATTTTGCATTTGTTACACAGTATACGAGGTGCGGCTAGAAAAAAACCGGACTGATGCTGGAAAAAACATTTATTTACAATTATTTACAATTTCATGTTATCTCCTTCAATGTACTCTCCTCCTCGGTCTCTACACCGCTCCATACGAATTTTCCACTGTTCATAGCAATGCTGCAGATCATTTTCGTTAAGTCCATACCTTACTTCCGTCGCATTTTCTTTTACTGCTTCAACAGTCTCAAATCTAGTTCCTTTCAGAGCTGACTTGACTTTAGGGAAAAGAAAAAAGTCACAGGGGGCCAAATCAGGTGAGTAGGGTGGATGATCTAAGATGGGAATGTTGTGTTTTGCCAAAAACGTCTTCACTGACAACGCACTGTGAGCTGGGGCATCGTCTTGGTGAAGGATCCATGACTTTTTTCTCCACAAATCGTTCCGTTTTCACCGTACTCGCTCACGTAGGGTAGCCAGGACGCTAATGTAGTAATGCTGATTCACTGTTTGTCCCTCTGGTACCCAATCAATGTGCACAATCCCTTTGATGTCAAAAAAAAAAAAATCATCATTGCCTTGAATTTCGATTTTGACATTCGTGCTTTTTTTTGTCTTGGAGAACCAGGAGTTTTCCAATGCATCGATTGGTGTTTAGTTTCGGGATCGTAAGTAAAAAACCACGATTCATTGCAAGTAATAACATTTTGTAAGAAGGTGGGATCACTTTCAATGTTTTCCAGGATGTCAGAACAAATCATTCTTCGGCGTTCCTTCTGTTCAATTGTGAGACACTTTGGAACCATTTTTGAACACACTTTGTTCATGTTGAAACTTTCATGAAGAATCTGCCTAACACTTTCCTTGTCAACTCCTGTTAACTCAGGCACTACTCTGATTGTTAAACGGCGATCTTGTCGAACAAGTTTACCGATTTTTTTCAATGTTTGCATCAGTTTTTGCTGACAATGGTCTGCCAGTGCGAGTGTCATCACTGGTGTCTTCGCGACCATCTTTAAATCGTTTAAACCACTCAAACACTTGTGTTCGCGATAAACAGTCATCGCCGTACACTTGTTGTAACATTACAAACGTTTCACTTGCAGATTTTCCTAGTTTGAAACAAAATTTGATGTTAACACGCTGTTCTTTCTGTGCACTCAACATTTTCCGACGCACAGACAAAACGTCAACTACTTAAAACAGACGCCACGGGCAGACTGAGTGCAGGAGGCAGATGAAACTCGAGCAGTAGGCGGAGCGAGAGTCACGTGACAGACCACGCGACTTTCAGCCTTATTGCATTCGTTTTATTGTTTCACCAGTACTAGTCCGGTTTTTTTCTAGCCACACCTCGTATAGAGCTGCCATCTGCATTTAATTTAACATTGTCATTTTTCCTCTTCAAATTGAAATTCCTTTAATTCATGGCATTAGTTTTCTTTATGTTCAATTTTGCTTTATTGATTATTGACCAGTCATAAACTTCCTTAAGAGTTTCATTTGCTTTCTTGTCGAGGAGTTCTCTTGTTTTCTCAGTGACTATAATATCGCTGTCATCAGCCAAGAGAATTTTTTCACCATGAGTAACAATACTGGGAAAGTCATTGAAGTATATCACGAACAGTATTGGTCGTAATATGATACCTTGCGGAACCCCTATTTTAATGTATTTTGGTTCTGATTAGTGTTATACTAAATGTTTGGATCTATTCGAAGTATGTGTTATCTCTACTCTTTGTAATGTAGACAAATCTGGGTTTAATGGCACTTTTTCCTCAGTCAACAATAACTAGGACATCAACGAAACCAAGCAACGCGGCGAAAAGCAAATGGCGGAAAGTCGTCTACCACACTGCGTTGCTATTTGCGTTCTTAATTGTCAGTGGTTTTGTAGGAAAATGGATGCTGAAATCGACTCAGAGGAAGTAATTACTATGATGTATAAAGGAAGTCTTTGCTAAGGGGAGAAGGGTATAGACATACAGATCGCACTGCCACAACGAGTATGTTGAGATAAGTGTGTACACCGCAACCAAGAATATAAGGCCCTTCGCACGTAGAGAGAGAAGAAAAAAAAAAAAAAACGTGCAGTAAACAGTTACATACGAGGGACTTTCAACAAGTAATCCATCACTTTTTTTCGCGGCTACTTTCGGTTTAAAAAATGAGGAATCTGTTGTGGTACATCCTGGTACATTCCTACTTCAGTGCCTATGGTTTCATGGAGTTCCCACAGCTGGCGGCGCTGTATGTAGCCTTCCAAATTATGTCTGCAATGGAGGTTCGTTCCAAGCAGAGAGCTGTCACTGAATTTCTTTTATCAGGAAACCAGAGCATCGCAGATATTCATAGGCGCCTGCAGAATGCGTACGGATACCTGGCAGTGAACAAAAGCACGGTGAGTCGTCGGGCGCCTACGTCTGTCACCACCGCAGACATGTCGCGCAAATCCGTCCTATCTCCCTCGTGCTGATCGGCCGCACGCGGCTGTGACTCCTGCAATGTTGGAACGTGCGGACACTCTCATTCGAGGTGATCGACGAATCAAATGCCACACTGCTCAGCTGGACGTCTCTGTCGGTAGTGTTGGCACACCTGTCTACCAGTTGGGGTACTCACAGATGTGTGCCCCCTGACTTCCTCGCCGCCTAACGAAAGACCATGAGGTGCAACGAAAGTCTATCTGTTTCGCCCAGTCAAAGACGCACTTTGTGGGAGGCAATACGTGGATGAGGGGAGGTTATTGATGCAGAATGGGTTGGCTTCGACTTCGACTTCGACGAATAGAGTGGTACCATTCGGCATACAGGCATTCCCAGTAAGGTGGCGTTTTTTTTTTTTTTTTTTTTTTTTTTTGGTCATCAATCTACTGACTGGTTTGATGCGGCCCCCCACGAATTCCTTTCCTGTGCTAACCTCTTCATCTCAGAGTAGCACTTGCACCCTACGTCCTCAATTATTTGCTTGACGTATTCCAATCTCTGTCTTCCTCTACAGTTTTTGCCCTCTACAGCTCCCTCTAGTACCATGGAAGTCATTCCCTCATGTCTTAGCAGATGATCTATCATCCTGTCCCTTCTCCTTATCAGTGTTTTCCACATATTCCTTTCCTCTCCGATTCTGCGTAGAACCTCCTCATTCTTTACCTTATCAGTCCACCTAATTTTCAACATTCGTCTATAGCACCACATCTCCAATGCTTCAATTCTCTTCTGTTCCGGTTTTCCCACAGTCCATGTTTCACTACCATACAATGCTGTACTCCAGACGTACATCCTCAGAAAGTACTTCCTCAAATTAAGGCCGGTATTTGATATTAGTAGACTTCTCTTGGCCAGAAATGCCTTTTTTGCCATAGCGAGTCTGCTTTTGATGTCCTCCTTGCTCCGTCCGTCATTGGTTATTTTACTGCCTAGGTAGCAGAATTCCTTCATTGACTTCGTGACCATCAATCCTGATGTTAAGTTTCTCGCTGTTCTCATTTCTACTACTTCTCATTACCTTCGTCTTTCTCCGATTTACTCTCAAACCATACTGTGTACTCATTAGACTGTTCATTCCGTCCAGCAGATCATTTAATTCTTCTTCACTTTCACTCAGGATAGCAATGTCATCAGCGAATCGTATCATTGATATCCTTTCACCTTGTATTTGAATTCCACTCCTGAACCTTTCTTTTATTTCCATCATTGCTTCCTCGATGTACAGATTGAAGAGTAGGGGCGAAAGGCTACAGCCTTGTCTTACACCCTTCTTAATACGAGCACTTCGTTCTAGATCGTCCACTCTTATTATTCCCTCTTGGTTGTTGTACATATTGTATATGACCCGTTTCTCCCTATAGCTTACCCCTACTTTTTTCAGAATCTCGAACAGCTTGCACCATTTTATATTGTCGAACGCTTTTTCCAGATCGACAAATCCAATGAAAGTGTCTTGATTTTTCTTTAGCCTTGCTTCCATTATTAGCCGTAACGTCAGAATTGCCTCTTCCGTCCCTTTACTTTTTCTAAAGCCAAACTGATCGTCACCTAGCGCATTCTCAATTTTCTTTTCCATTCTTCTGTATATTACTCTTGTAAGCAGCTTCGATGCATGAGCTGTTAAGCTGATTGTGCGATAATTCTCGCACTTGTCAGCTCCTGCCGTCTTCGGAATTGTGTGGATGATGCTTTTCCGAATGTCAGATGGTATATCGCCAGACTCATATATTCTACACACCAACGTGAATAGTCGTTTTGTTGCCACTTCCCCCAAAGATGGGGGAAGTGGCGTAAGGCCGTCTTATTCAACGGAGCTTATGTTGAAAAATAGCATTTTGTAGCCAAAGTAACGGGGAATAATACAGTGTATTGGAATCCTGAATAACCAACCTGCGCCGCGCGGGATTAGCCGAGCGGTCTAAGGCGCTGCAGTCACGGGCTGTGCGGCTGGTCCCGGTGGAGGTTCGAGTCCTCCCTTGGGCATGGATGTATGTGTTTGTCCTTAGGATAATTTAGGTTAAGTAGTGTGTAAGCTTAGGGAATCATGACCTTAGCAATTAAGTCCCATAAGATTTTTTAACCAACCTGCTTTCCCAAAAATAATTGATTGCCTTGCTTTTTGAATGCCGATCGTATTTATTAATATCGTCCGCTCATTAACTTCACAGTACCACATAAAATTCTGTTGACTGTTCTTCATTCCGATTCACCAGATCTCTTCGGAACGCAGAAGCTTTTCTCTGTTCGTCAAATTGCACTATATACACTCCTGGAAATTGAAATAAGAACACCGTGAATTCATTGTCCCAGGAAGGGGAAACTTTATTGACACATTCCTGGGGTCAGATACATCACATGATCACACTGACAGAACCACAGGCACATAGACACAGGCAACAGAGCATGCACAATGTCGGCACTAGTACAGTGTATATCCACCTTTCGCAGCAATGCTGGCTGCTATTCTCCCATGGAGACGATCGTAGAGATGCTGGATGTAGTCCTGTGGAACGGCTTGCCATGCCATTTCCACCTGGCGCCTCAGTTGGACCAGCGTTCGTGCTGGACGTGCAGACCGCGTGAGACGACGCTTCATCCAGTCCCAAACATACTCAATGGGGGACAGATCCGGAGATCTTGCTGGCCAGGGTAGTTGACTTACACCTTCTAGAGCACGTTGGGTGGCACGGGATACATGCGGACGTGCATTGTCCTGTTGGAACAGCAAGTTCCCTTGCCGGTCTAGGAATGGTAGAACGATGGGTTCGATGACGGTTTGGATGTACCGTGCACTATTCAGTGTCCCCTCGACGATCACCAGTGGTATACGGCCAGTGTAGGAGATCGCTCCCCACACCATGATGCCGGGTGTTGGCCCTGTGTGCCTCGGTCGTATGCAGTCCTGATTGTGGCGCTCACCTGCACGGCGCCAAACACGCATACGACCATCATTGGCACCAAGGCAGAAGCGACTCTCATCGCTGAAGACGACACGTCTCCATTCGTCCCTCCATTCACGCCTGTCGCGACACCACTGGAGGCGGGCTGCACGATGTTGGGGCGTGAGCGGAAGACGGCCTAACGGTGTGCGGGACCGTAGCCCAGCTTCATGGAGACGGTTGCGAATGGTCCTCGCCGATACCCCAGGAGCAACAGTGTCCCTAATTTGCTGGGAAATGGCGGTGCGGTCCCCTACGGCACTGCGTAGGATCCTACGGTCTTGGCGTGCATCCGTGCGTCGCTGCGGTCCGGTCCCAGGTCGACGGGCACGTGCACCTTCCGCCGACCACTGGCGACAACATCGATGTACTGTGGAGACCTCACGCCCCACGTGTTGAGCAATTCGGCGGTACGTCCACCCGGCCTCCCGCATGCCCACTATACGCCCTCGCTCAAAGTCCGTCAACTGCACATACGGTTCACGTCCACGCTGTCGCGGCATGCTACCAGTGTTAAAGACTGCGATGGAGCTCCGTATGCCACGGCAAACTGGCTGAAACTGACGGCGGCGGTGCACAAATGCTGCGCAGCTAGCGCCATTCGACGGCCAACACCGCGGTTCCTGGTGTGTCCGCTGTGCCGTGCGTGTGATCATTGCTTGTACAGCCCTCTCGCAGTGTCCGGAGCAAGTATGGTGGGTCTGACACACCGGTGTCAATGTGTTCTTTTTTCCATTTCCAGGAGTGTATTAATTTTCATCGGAAATAACATCTGAAAGATTTAGACGACTATTGTGTGAGGAATTGCAGGAGGTGGGAAAAATAGCGTTGCTTCGTTAACCCAGACGTGTAGGAACTTAAATATACATTTATTGAATAACTCTAGGGTATCAGCTTATGCTGATCAGTGACCGATCGTTGCAAGCTGTTTCAGGCTTCTGCGTGTGTTTCTTCTGCACCAGTTTACACTAGCTTTGCCAATCGTTTTAACATGCCGTTGTCGGTTTTGAACTCGGCAATTTTTCATTGAAAGGGCCAAGTGTCATCTCTCTAGAAGTTTTCTGGGTTTAATTACTTACCCTATTGGAATCGACAGCATTTCAACTGCCTGAACACAATTTCTCATCTTGGAATTTGCCAGTTGTAGCTGTTTGATCAAATGACCATGCACTTCGCCGATACTTCCAACAGACATTCGATGGCAATGAAAAAAACTCATCCTTGTTGCTTCTTAGTTCTTCAAACAAGAGCTGAAATATACTGAATGATTCTCATTCTTTGACCAATCGGATTAAATCAATAGATTCTTTGTCACTGTTGTAATCGATATCGTAGACAGATGCATAAAATAAGGAAACACGTCTACATCTACATTTATACTCCGCAAGCCACCCAACGGTGTGTGGCGGAGGGCATTTTACGTGCGGTCCATTTTTTTTTTTTTTTCTTTTTTTTTTTTGAATCCTCAGGTACGACTGTCGCTACACACGAATGACGCTGGTGAGAACAACAAGGCAACAACTGTTGTGGAAATGACCTCGCCGAACACCGATCTGCAGTAGCGCGCTGAACTAACACTTTAACATCACATACCCTTATTCATGAATGTATATAGATACCGCTACATCTACAAAGTTAAAAAATAATGCAAAACTTCACATACAATGTACAGTAGAAAACGTAGTAAACGGTAGGCTACATGCAGCCACACATTTCCAACATTCCGACATAACATTTCTGATTCAAACGGGAGTGTTTCACTAGTGGTGAGGTTCCACACTGAACATTATAAACAACGAGAAGATAATGTGGTTAACTTGACGTAGATGAGGTTGACAGTCATGTAGACTGCCTAACGGAAAACATGAAGCACCTAGAACGCATAGGGGACGTGGATGTCGTACGGGTAAACGCCGTCAGCTGGTATATAAATGACCAGAGCTGCAGTTATCTTTGACAAGTACAACGGCCACACGGGTACATTAGCTTTGTTCATATTTAGTGTTGTTAGCAGGCCTGGTAGTGTACGCAAGGGGCGCGAACACCGTCAGATGCTGTGTGATTACTGTGGAGGACATGGACTCATTTGCAATAGATTTATCAGCACCTGACAGTGTATAAAATGAATTTTTTTAAAAAATATGAATATTTATATATGTGTTTGGCGAGACAGACAGAGAGAGAGAGAGAGAGAGAGACTGATTTTTGACTGAGATTTTTACTTTAAGTCGTAACTGGTACTTGAATTTTGGTTGCTGCCTCCTTGAATGACCAGCTTATGCACCAGTTGGTGACGTATTACAATTTGGACGAAGGTATTGCTGTTTAAGGTTTAAAATAGAACATTGTTAGTTTCTTGGCCGTATTGCGGATAGCTTTGAGCCCAAGTTATCGTAGCTTTTCATACCTAAGGGACCACTGTTGTAAGTAAATAAGATCAAACAGCAATCTGCTTTTCGTGAGAAAAGGAGACTGCTTGGCACACAAACTTCCTTCAAACTACACGTCCTGCTACATCAAAATTAGTTAGTGGAGTTCAGCACCATACTATTGTACAAGAACATTATCCAATTACTGTAATTAAGAAATCATGAGAGGTTGTTACTTATTGAATGAAAACTATAGAGAATGCATTTCTTTTCCTGTATTTTAGTGAACTTTGTACACTTACAATTCTGTCGATTGATAGACGGCAACGACAATGAAGTTCACCTCCTTTTCCAAAAACAAGATATTTCTATTCTTCACTTCCAGAATATATGTGCACATAAATGTTTGGCAACTCTTACACATACTTTACTCGGTTTTATCACTAAAATATCAATTTTCATTAAATGTAGCAATACGTTCTAAGCGACAGCCTAGCAACAAAAAAAAAAAAAAAAAAAACGGCTCTGAGCACTATGGGACTTAACATCTATGGTCATCAGTCCCCTAGAACTTCGAACTACTTAAACCTAACTAACTTAAAGACAGCACACAACACCCAGTCATCACGAGGCAGAGAAAATCCCTGACCCCGCCGGGAATCGAACCCGGGAACACGGGCGTGGGAAGCGAGAACGCTACCGCACGACCACGAGCTGCGGACAGCCAGCCTAGCAACACTTGCTCTTTCCACAAGATACAGATCAACAGTTCTCTTTCTTTTTTTGATAAATCAATTGTCTTTTTTTTAGGGGCCATACTCAAAGATTCGCAACTACTATCGTTGCGGGGACTGCGCACTTAAAGAGTTTGTTGCTGCCTAGCTCGCTTCACTGCACTTCAAGTACTTTTTGAATCAAATTTACATTTACGGTATTTGCTTACATTACTGAGCTTCTCAGAATAAAATCAGACACAAATTAGTTTAAAAAAAGGAGCAGTGAGGCTCACATAACATTACAAGTGTTTGCAAGGGACGTCTCATTAACTACATCTACATGCATACTGCACAAACGACAGTCAATTGCAAGGGAGACGGTACCTCCCACTGCACCAGTTAATAGGGCTTCTTCACGTTCCATTCATGTCCAGAGCGCGGAAGAATGATTGTTTTAATGCCTCTGCACGTGCTGTATTAGGGGCCTGTAACATATTCCTCGAGTCGTTATTTAAAGCTGGTTCTTGAAACTTTCTTAGTAGAATTCCTCGAATTTGTTTACGCCTATTAAAGTTTCTTCGGCATCTCTGCGACACTCTTCCATGGGTCGAACAAACCTGCGACCATTCGCGGTGCCCTTCTCTGTATGCTTTCAAAATCCCCTGATAGTCCTATTTGATATGGGTCACAAACACTGGAGCAATATTGTAGAATGGATCGCACGAGTGATTTGTAAGCAATCTCCTTTGAAGGCTCATCGCACTTCCCGGTATTCCACCAATGAACCGAAATTTACCACCTGCTTTACCCAAAAGTGAGCCTACGAGGTGCATTCAAGTTCTAAGGCCTCCGTTTTTTTTTCTCCAGACTGGAAAGAGATAGAAACATGCGCATTGTTTTAAAATGAGCCCGCGTTCATTGTCAATACGTCCCAGAGATGGCATCACCGTACGGCGGATGGAATTTTACCACCAGCGGCGAGAATGAGAACTGTTTTAAATACTTAAAATGGCGACATTTTCCTTACTTGAACAGCGTGCAATCATTCGTTTTCTGAATTTGCGTGGTCTGAAACCAATTGAAATTCATCGACAGTTGAAGGAGAGATGTGGTGATGGAGTTAAGGATGTGTCGAAAGTGCGTTTGTGGGTGCGACAGTTTAATGAAGGCAGAACATCATGTGACAACAAACCGAAACAACCTTGGGCTCGCACAAGCCGGTCTCACGACATGATCGAGAAACTGGAGAGAATTGTTTTGGGGGATCGCCGAATGACTGATGAACAGATCGCCTCCAGAGTTGGCATTTCTGTGGGTTCTGTGCACACAATCCTGCAATGTTGACGTGCAACGACAGCACGAATGGGACTTTCTTTACGTCGGTTGGGACAATGGATGAGACGTGGATGCCATTTTTCAATCCAGAAACAAAGCGCCAGTCGGCTCAATGAAAGCACACAGATTCACCGCCACCAAAAAAATTTCGGGTAACCGCCAGTGCTGAAAAGTGATGGTGTCCATGTTCTGGGACAGCGAGGGCGTAATCCTTACCCATTGCGTTCCAAAGGGCACTACGGTAACAGGTGCATCCTACGAAAATGATTTGAAGAACAAATTCCTTCCTGCACTGCAACAAAAACGTCCGGGAAGGGCTGCGCGTGTGCTGTTTCACCAAGACAACGCACCCGCACATCGAGCTAACGTTACGCAACAGTTTCTTCGTGATAACAACTTTGAACTGATTCCTCATGCTCCCTACTCACCTGACCTGGCTCCTAGTGACTTTTGGCTTTTTCCAACAATGAAAGACACTCTCCTTGGCCGCACATTCACCAGCCGTGCTGCTATTGCCTCAGCGATTTTCCAGTGGTCAAAACAGACTCTTAAAGAAGCTTTCGCCGCTGCCATGGAATCATGGCGTCAGCATTATGAAAAATGTGTACGTCTGCAGGGCGATTACGTCGAGAAGTAACGCCAGTTTCATCGATTTCGGGTGAGTAGTTAATTAGAAAAAAAATCGGAGGCCTTGGAACTTGAATGCACCTCGCTATGTGATTATTCCATTTGATATCTCCACAAAGTGTTACACCCAGGTATTTGTATGAGCTGGCCGATTAAAACGGTGACTCATTGATTTTATAGTCATAGGATACGACGTTTTTTTTCGTTTTGTGTACACAATTTTGCATTTCTAAACATTTAAAGCAAGTTGCCAATATTCGCACCACTTTGAAACCTTATCAAGATAGTATGCTGAGACGTTTCTATGCAAGATTTTGTTTACACGTGGAGCATAGTTTACAACTGATGTCCAAGTAAATCTTTGCAATATGCACTACTGTGCAGAAGAAAATCAGCTCTGGCTGAGGGAAGTGTGTAGATAACGTACTTGGACTGTCAACGTATGATGGAATCGTTTTAAGAATTCAGTTTCTTTACAGGTTTCTAAATGTCTATAAGTATCAGCAGTTCCTGGCTTACATGCATCTGCAGTTATTAGGAGACATCCGACTGGTCTTAAGACGATCCATGTGGTACGAAAATGACAGAGGTTCCACCCATTCCGCACAGTCCAGTAAATTTGGATAATGTTAGATCAGTCTTTGAGGAAACACGAATTAGTACGTGCGGACCTTTATCGGCCGTGGAGAATTAATACGTTTACAACGAAACACCAACAACTCACAAAGACATGCAATACTGTATAGCATGAGCCGAACTGCTTTTTGTCCTAGTGAATCTCAACGTGCAGTATTGCCTGTAAGGAAACACATTATAATGACGATCAGTGCTGACGGTCAGCATCATAAGCACTCGATATGACAGTCATAATAATAAACACATTAATCGTAACTGAGTTACGTGTTCTGCTTACATCATTCTAGCGCAGTACGGCAGGCCTTTGTGGCACCTCTTCTGGTAATGGTGGGACAGTTGTTTGACGAACTGTTATCTTCTTTCTGCTTAATCTACTTTCTCACATATAGTGTTACTGAAGTCCTCTAGCCGGCCGCGGGGGCCCAGCGGTTCTTGGCGCTTCAGTACGGGACCGCGCGACTGCTACGGTCGCAGGTTCGAATCCTGCCTCGGGCATGGATGTGTGTGACGTCCTTAGGTTAGTTAGGTTCAAGTAGTTCTAAGTTCTAGGGGACTGATGACCTCAGATGTTAAGTCCCATAGTGCTCAGAGCCACTTGAACCATTTTTTGAAGTCCTCTTGAAAAGCTTTTTTCAGTAACACAGAAAGAAATACACAGTACTATAAAAAAGTGCGGCAGCAATAAAAATTGCTTGCGTACATCAGAAAAGTCACCACACTTACTATTATAAGCAATGCATATAGACTGTCAGACAAGAAAAATAAAGGACACAGAACGGGAGACGGAAGTGAAATAAAACTGTACGGGTTGAGATGGTATGTAATGACAAATGGTTCAAATGCCTCTAAGCACTATGGGACTTGACATCTGAGATCATCAGTCCCCTAAACTTAGAAATACTTAAACCTAACTAACCTATAACGCCCATCCATGCCCGAAGCAGGATTAGAACCTGCGACCGTAGCAGTAGCGTGGTTCCGGACTGAAGCGCGTAGAACCACTCAGGCACAGCGGCCGGCTATGTAATGACCAAATCGCGTTAAATTTATAATGAAACGCCAGAGAAACTGGTATAGGTATGCGTATCCAAATACAGAGATACGTTAACATGCAGATGCGGTGCGGCACTGCGGTCGGCAAAGCCTATGTAAGACAACAAGTGTCTGGCCCAGTTGTTAAATCGGTTAATGCTGCTGCAATGGCAGGTTACCAAGAGTGAAGGGGGTTTGAACGTGATGCTACAGTCGGCGCACGAGTGATGGGACACAGGATCTCCGAGGTAGCGGTGAAGTGTAGGTTTTCCCGTACAATTTCATTAGTGTACCGTGAATATCAGGAATCCAGTAAAATATCAAATCTCCGACATCGGTGCGGCCACAAAAAGGTCCTGGAAGAATGGGACCAACAACGACTGAAGAGAATCGTTCAACGTGAAAGAAGAATAACCATTCCGCAAATTGCTGCAGAGTTCATTGCTGGGCCATCAATAAGTGTCAGTGTGCAAACCATTCAACGGAACATCATCGATACGGGCTTTCGGAGCCGAAGACCCACTCGTGTACCCTTGATGACTGCATAACACAAAGCTTTACGCCTCGCATGGGCCCGTCAGCACCGACATTGGACTGTTGACTATTTGAAACATGTTGCCTGGTCGAACGAGTCCCGTTTCACAACCTACTGAATCCATGGATCCTACATGTCAGCAGAAGACTGTTCAAGCTGGTGGAGGCTCTGTACTGGTGTCGGGCGTGTGCATTTGGAGTTATATGGGACCCGCGATACGTCTAAATACTACTCTGACAGGTGACACGTACGTAAGCATCCTGTCTAATCACCTGCGTCCATTTATGCCCATTGTACACTCCGACGGACCTGGGCAATTCCAGCAGGACAATGCGACAACCCACACGTCCAGAATTGCTACAGAGTGGCTCCAGGAATACTACCGCTGACCACCAAACTCTCCAGACTTGGATATTATTGAGCATATCTGGGACGTTTTGTAACGTACTGTTGAGATCTGCAACCCCTCATACTTTTTCGGATTTGTAATGTCAGTTGCCTCCAGCACTACAGATATTAGTCGAGTCCACGCCACGTCGTGTTGCGGCACTTCTGCACGCTCGCGGGGGCGCTACACGATATTAGACAGGTGTACCAGTTTCTTTAGCTATTCAGTGTATGTTGGATGACGGAATTTTGGTAAAGGACTGTTACGCTGTTTAATTTCGAGTTCTTGAGTCTGTAAAGAACAGCCTTGTGGCTGCAGGTTCCTTTGGCACGCCTCCAGCGTCTCTCCAGATGCACGTCAACGTACATATCTGGAACTCTTTGGATATTTATGAGCACGTAATCGCAATTTCGAGTTTCACCTATTAATCAGTTGAAATGAGCTCTTTTACATCTTCTGATACAATACAATACATCTATAGAGCTATAGTAGTATCAAGAGAACAATAGTCGGAAAAACAATAGTCAGTATAATTAACATTCCATACCTGCCCATGGTATGTATGTGTACGAAATTACATTGGCAGTCGTCCAAGTCTCCAGGTTGATTCACTTTTTTTTTTTTTTTTTTTTGTCAGGCGGTGTGTATGTAACGCGCCTTCGCAGCAGAGTGACTAGGGACACCTGTGGCTGTTGTTCCACTCGGTGACTGCCGGTTCGAATGCGGCTGGTGATGGATGGAGGACTCACGAGAGGCGGTGGCGAGCAGTTCCATCTCGCAAGGCTTTGCGCCAATGCCCTGCATTAAATTCCGAAACTCCCCGCAGTAAAAAGAAATGCGGCAATGTGACACAATCCTTTTCCTCTACTTTCACGGAATATGATTGGAAACCTTACTACTGAGTAGGTAAAATAATAAAACACTTGTTTTGCTGCCTCTTCCTTGATGACGTTCTGAAACTACTTCAGGCTTCTCCAATGTTCCGATGTTTCTTGCGACTGTTGTTAGCTTAGTTGTGTAGATCCTTTTTATCACTGCCTTGTGTTTTGTCTGGCTACAAGAACTTGTTTCTCCTTTTTGTACCCCCGAGAATGCAGTAATGAATGTTGCCGTTCATTGACACACGTCGCTGCAGCCTTGCGTAAATTATCTACAAGAGATCTCCCGACCCACCGCACGTAACGTTTTACAGTTACATGAGCAGAAAGTAGTGGATTGTTCACCCTGCGTAACTCAATAATTCTCATCTCGATGAATAATGAAAAAATTCTTTCAAGTTTAGCAGTTTGCATCTCTTATACAGGTGTTGGGCAAGACAGCGAAACACCGCAAGAAGTGCTTGCTTAAACATAACCACCAGTACAGGTACTAGACAAGCCAGCAGGGTGCCGTGTTGTATTGGACCACGAACGACACCCGGCCAATGTCCTCAACACATTGCATCTGTCAGTCGTGGTCAGAACAATGTTCTCTGTAGATTATATGATAGCGTGGTGTCTCTTCTTTCGGGCATGCCCGTGAGAACAGACACCACACGTTCATATACACTATGTGATCAAAAGTATACGAACCCCTGGCTGAAAATTACTTACAAGTTCGTGGCACCCTCCATCGGTAATTATAACATCCACGATGTATATATATTTTAATTACGAGTGGAATATGAACGTGTGAAAAATTACGTAACTCATTATTTCTTAAAAAGATGATAATTACGTAAAACAGAGACAATATTTGTTTCACATTCTTTGTTAATCTATGTCATTCTTTTCTTTTCTTTTGTACCCTTTGGTCGTCTTCTTCTGATGTACAATACGTTAAAACCATTTATGATTAATTATTGAAAATTCACTTCCTGTTTTAATTATAATTTTGTATTAATTGTTTTATCATAGCTGCAAGAAGCGCAGCCATTGTTGGTTCCGATTATATAGCAACTTCGTCTGTACTTCTAGTTGAAAATAGCATGGTTTTGTGTTAAACTAATTTGAAAAACAATTTAATCATTTTTCTTATTGGTAGCATCAATTTAAATGATTTAAATGATTTATTGGGAAAAGGAAAAATCTTAATTAAAAGAGAAATCCTCTATTTTTTGTTGACCGCCATCTTAACTTTTATCACAGCGGCAATTTTAAATTACTTGAAACTGCAAACTTTCAATATTCCGATGTGTAAGAAATAAATGTGCAACGGTGGTACTGAACTCTATTTATAAAAGAAAAAAATTAATCGAATCAGACTGCATTTTCTAAGCACGGTGCTAATGGTATTTATTGTTGAACAAGATTTCATTGCTGATGTATGTGGTCAAAATTAAACTACGCACGAATCACGGAGAAAAATATTTCTGGTAGCATACGTCAGTGTTGTGTGCGGGTGGTATTCTGTGGCTCCTTTTCATGATCAATTTGCTAAGAATAATTAAATCCATCGAAGACAACAAAGAATTATAAAAGCTCTGATGTACGATCTGTAATTTTAGTGACATGAACACAGCTTACAGTCAACATTATTACACTACGTCAGGTGGTATTCTTGTGCGATTTGAACAAAATAATTATCCGGGAGAAGTTATAGTATGAATAATGCATTATACATGTGTATAATATTGTCAGTATCGTTTACAAAAACAAATCAATGCAACTGCTAAAAAAAATAGAGTGAATTCAAACCGCAGAGTACCATAGAGTATCGTATCATCCATATTCATTGCACTTGTCCATGTTGATGATACACAAAGTCCGCCACATAATGCTGGAATTCAGTATCGTGCTGGCCCACGCTTAACCTTGATGACAGCTTCCACTCTCGCAGCCATACATTCAGTCAGGAGCGGCAACATTTCTTGCGGAATGGCAGCCCATTCTTCACGGAGTGCTGCACTGAGGAGAGGTATCGATGTCGACCGGTGAGGTCTGGCACAAAGTCGGCATTCCAAAACCTTACAAAGGTGTTCTATAGGATTCAGGACAGGACTCTGTGCAGGCAAGTCTGTTACAGGGATGTTATAGTCGTGTAACCACTCAGCCACAGGCCGTGCATTATGAACGAATGCTCGACTGTGTTGAAAGATGCAATCGCCATCCCCGAATTGCTCTTCAGCAGTCAGAAGCAAGAATATGCTTACAACATGAGTGTAGACCTGTGCTGGGATAGTGCCACGCAAAACAACATGGGGTGCAAGTCCCCTCCAGGAAAAACACCGCCTCCGAATTTTACTGTTGGCCCTAAACACGGTGGCAGATGACGTTCACCGGGCATTCGCCATACCCACACCCTGTCATCGGACCGCCACGTTGTGTACAGTTATTCGTCACTCCACACAACGTTTTTACACTGTTCAGTTGTAACGCCGGAAATGCATATCCTCCTATTTACATCTGTAGTACTATAAATTTTTTTCCTT
The DNA here is from genome assembly GCF_021461395.2 of Schistocerca americana. NCBI lineage: Eukaryota > Metazoa > Arthropoda > Insecta > Orthoptera > Acrididae > Schistocerca > Schistocerca americana. Next base: position 985,096,436 of record NC_060121.1, read on the forward strand.
GTTTTGTTACCTCAAGATGTGACATTTCTATGTCTTTATATATTGTAATTTGAAACACGTATGTTGTGTGGCGGCGATGGTGAGGCATTGCAGAGTCTCTGACCAGAGAGCTATTTGTCGTTCATAGTCTGCGCTTCACCGCGCGAGAGTTCAGTTCTGTGGCAGTCGAGTTACGAGACAGTTCAGTTGCGGGTTAGCACTTGTGTGTGAGCAGTCGGCGGGCGTCGACATGGCATTCTGCTCAAGATTCAGGACGAGGTATATTATTTTTAAATGAGGTAATGAAGCAGCATTGCGCTCAGCTAATAATGTAAATTAACTGTAACTAATTTGTGCAAGAATCGCCCCAATAATAATTTTGTTTTCAAAGCAATTTTTTTAACAAAGAATCCTTTAATGAAAGAAGTATTTCCCTTGCTATTCCTTAAAGAAAAGTTTCCCTTAAATTCAAAATTTTTGCAATGAATTTCCTCCAAGCTATGGCAAAAAATAAGAGCAGATGCAGTTTTACTAAGGTAAGAATTACAGTTTAATTAGTGAACAGAGCCTAAGATCGACATTTCGGTCTATTTGTGTTTTCATTGTCACTGAGATTTTTTTATCACTGAATTGACTTTCATTTTTTTTGTGAGGAACTTATACTTGGGTCAGATAGCTAGTTTTCATTTAATTGTCATTGTCTTTAAATTTATTTGCTGGGAGGTTACATTAAGTTGTATTCTAGTTAACATTTAATTATTGTGTTTCAAAATTTCTCTGGGGAGCTTACACTTAGCTCAATGACTATTCACATTTAAAATAATATCATTTCATTTTTGTGGGGAGGTTACAAATTGTTTTACTGTTTGTATATATATATATTTATGCTTTTATGTTGGTTTGTTTTGTGAATATTATTTGTATTTATACGCTGGGTCTGGCCTAGGGAAAACTATGCTATCGAACGAATACATCGATAGGTCGTGCGGAGAACCAAAGTGTTTAGGATCTTTGGTAGTGTTAATTCTGTCGCGTGGAGCGCGGGCAGAGGGGGAGTCTCGCTGGGGTGGTGCAGTGGAGCAGGTGTGTTGTGTGAAGCTCCCGCGAGTTGCCGCGCTTTCGGGATTGGGCAGCATGTAATTGCGCTCGACTTGCCATGATAATTTCTGACACGGTGTCGCGGACGGGAAGCATTAGCCGGCGCACATCAAGAGCCCGTGTCGGGAAGAAGGCGCGCCAACATCCAGCTTCTGCAACAGCGACGGCCGCAATGAGTGACTGTCGCCACCTCCTCGATCGACGGCTTCAAACCTTCAATCAGTCAACAAGGAAGACTGGAAGCACGTAAAGTTTTAGAACTGTATGCCAGACCTCAGCTTTTCAAACTGTTACATTTTCATAACTACATTACAGCAACGTAGCATGAATCTTTGTTGCTCATTGACCCAATTGCATAACCAAGCAGGGTCCCTTCCTTTTCCGGAATGAACCCAAGTGTCGTTGAAATTCAAACGCCAGCATCATTCGATTTCACTGCTTTAACTTCAAAGTTCAGTTAAGGTATTCATAGCTGGCTACAATATTTAGAATACACAAGCACAAATTAAGAGTGCGAGTTTCGTTACCGTATTTTAGCTTACCTGTGACTGCAGCTCAGCTTGGTACATACTAAATTTTATTATTGTTAATTGTTCAGAATCATTTAATTCAAGTTCAAAGTTAAATCTCTTATTTCTAAATTGCGTAGATTCAAGTAGCTTTTGAAATGATTGTTGAGGTAGTCCAAGACTAACCGTATTTTACTGAATTTCGATGTGCTTCAGAAACAAAGCTCACTATTAACTTCAGTCACTAAATTAACTTCCTATTTTCCGGTTTTATTAATTCTTTTGCTAAATGAAGTCAGAGTGTAGCGAAATTTATTACTTCTGACAAACTTTCAGTTTTCACACTACACGTGTCAACCTTCAGTTGCCACGCTTCTAGTGCTAATTATATGTGTAATAACCTTTCTTTTTCAGTTACTATAGTAATTGTCCTTAGGACTGGCGACCGTAATTTCCCCCAAATCTCAAATATCTAATTACTGCTAGTTAATTGTTAACGTAATGGCCGCACATTTACTTTCTTTATTAACTTTATCCCTTTTCAAAATTAATTTCCACCAGTTTCATTGGCATTTTTCCTTTCATTTAGATGTAACCCTTTCCTCCCTCTTTACCGACAAATTGACTTCGGTGACGATTGCTTTTCCCAAATTTTCATTAGGTACACGCGGTTTAATTTTTCACTGACATTAAGGTCGATAAGTGAGGGGGAGGTTACAGACTGGACGTTACTTTGAATGGCAACGGTTTTCTGACACCATGCTGGGCATGGTAATGTCGTAGTTAAAAACAATCTTGGTTGCAATTTTAGTTTTTTTAAAATTATTTTTCAACGACGCGTTTCGCCTTATTTAGGCATCTTCAGGTTATCTACATAGAAAACAGAGAACAAATACATCTATTTAAGAATAGCGATCGCGTTGTGCAGACTTGCATAACCTAAAGGCATGTATAAACAGATCAAATACTAAAAGAGCAAATAGCTTAATTTGGTATTTCTTAGAAGAATCCTTTTGTCGGTGTAGCCAAAGGGCATCGTCGAATATATCAGGCCAACATCGCCTTCGTTAAACTCAGTAAAAACTAGAAATATAAAATAGTAAAATCTGAAATCGCGATTCTTAAACAGATGTATTTGTTCTCTATTTTCTATGTAGATAATCTCAAGATCCCTAAATAAGGCGAAACGCGTCATTGAAAAATAAAAAGAAATAAAATTGCAACCCAGACTGTTTTTAACGTATACTGTTAAGAATTGGTTTGCTGTATGCGACATATATATTGGAAGAATTTCTATGGTAAAGTCTTATGTTTGTTGTGCTTCCTATTTTTGTCCACCCCCACCACCTCCCTGTTGGTGATCACCTCTGCCGTCAAATAACTTCACTAGGGTGACACGGATTTCCTCATCGCATGGGCTGAAGCTGCAGTCAGTCGTAGAGATAACTGTCTGAATAACTGCGCTGATTACGTCGAAATAAATGGACTCTCAGTGTCATACAAAAGAACGTCAGTACTGAATACAATAGCCAGTCAGTTAGAGGTTTGTAATTTTGTTTTTGAGTTACGCCATCATAACTCGTTTTATTGGAGTTCTTTTTTTATTGTCTAACAGTCGAGCTCAGCTTGCTTCCAGTTTATTACTCCAGTTCCGACCTGTTTACTGCTTTTACTCAGGAATTAATCGCCCCGATGACACTGCAGCCATTCAATTCTGTTTTTAATGAGTCACTTATCCTTTTTTATAAGCTCAAACAGCTTGCTCGGTTACTCGTTAACGCAGAGTTTTACGTCAGTAAATTTTTTCTAATTGTTTGTTGCTTTCTGCAGGTGTCAGCGTTTTATCGCGCTTTTGTTTTCTGAGGCACGTCATTTGTGTTATTATACTCGCTTTCGCAGTTACCATCCTTTTCAGTTCGCGCTGTGGTAGCAACCAGTAAACACCGATTCTTCAAATAATCGAACTGTGAAATACAAAACAGCTTTAAACTTCTGGTTACAAATCAGTTAATGTGTTATATAGTTGACATTAAACGTGTAAGTTAGAAAGAGTTTAGAAAAGTTTGAAGCTGGAATTGCTAAATGCACGGATTATCAAACACTGGATGAGTATATCCTGGGTAATATGGACGGCGTTTTGAGCAAAAGCTAGTCTTACGTGCGTCTCAATGTTTAAGACGTCTTTTCTCTTGAACCGTGAGTCGCACAATCATATAACTTTGCATGTACATTCAGTGGTTTATGTGGGAAGCGTCGGCAAAAAGTGTTGCGAATACTGTCAGTAGTCAAGAAGAATTAAATTAAAATGTTGTGCATGATGCGGAAGTTTCACAACATGGGTAGCGAAAACGTAGTAAACAACATTTTTTTTCCTTTCATCATTTTGTGGGTGGTGTCAGCGAGAAAAAGTTTCGTAAAGATTTCAAATTATGTGAAAAGTTTGCTTCAAGGCATTAAGTGTTCTCGTTCTCAGGTAGTGGGTGAGTACAGTCTGGCTATTTCCGCGTTGCGAGTTACGCTGCCTGTAGATATATACACAGTTTATAAACGTAATAATTGATCCTTCCACATACGATTATACCATTTATTGGCTACATTATGTCAGCATTTTAAATTTTTAAATTCAGGCCAAATTTATGTGAAATATTTAAATCACATTTTTGTTGCCCCTGGACGCCGTTAGTTAGGCAACACGCACCTTGCCTCGGGTTCCACGCCCCGGGATGGTTGCCAGCAAGGTTCAAATGGCTCAGAGCACTATGGGACTAAACATCTGAGGTCATCGGTCCCCTAGAACTTAGAACTACTTAAACCTAACTAACCTAAGGACATCATGCACATCCAAGCCCAAGGAAGGATGCGAACCTGCGACCGTAGCAGTCGCGCGGTTCCGGACTGAAGCGCCTAGAACCGCTCGGCCACAGCGGACGTCGCCAACAAGGGAAACTCCCCGTCGCACCATTTTCATATATAGTGGTAAGGTGGTGCGGTGTGTATCGTATCAAAAACTGAACACAGATCAAGCATGAAAACAGCAAGAAGGTGTACTCAACTACGAAAAGAAAGCAAAATAGAAACAGTGAACGGTCAAAGCTTAACAAGCGCAATATTGAGCGAACATTGACAGCCGCGGCGTCGAGGTTAAGTAGTTGCGATGTCGGACTGTAAAGCGGACGAACAGCGATAAAAACTCCCTCATACCGTTTATTTTAATTTTTTTCTTTAACAACTTTATGAACTGTCTGTCCGGTGATTGAAATGTCTGTTCTCTTTCTCTAGTCTTGACAGTTGTCAGACTATACATTGGTTATAGAATACGAGTCGCCAGTAACGTGATGAATAGTACGAGCAGGTGAGATATCACATCTCACACAAATGACAAAGAAAAACAAACAAATAAACAGGTGTGAAGTATATTACAACAAAGAAATTGAAAATCAAAATTTCCAAAACTGGAAGCAACTTCTAAAATGTTAAAAACATATGTTTTCACAGACCACGGAGAAGCTGTGTGATTGTGAAACTGTTGCGTTCATTTGTTGTAGTTTATGTGACAAACTGTTATGTTTTCATTATTTCCGTGGGAGTGACCACATTCACATTCAGACGAAGACCTAAATCGGGCAAGGTGGCATATCTCACTCACTTATCAGGCGTACAAATTAGGTGTGCTGTCATATGACACACGTACTGTCACTTATGCCGCGTGTGACACACCAGACGTATTTTCCAGTGAAAGATTGACTTGTCGCCTTGTCATCAAAGGTTTAAGATTCCAATTCGAAAGCTGTTTCCTTTCGGCTGCTAACAGAGAAGTTGTGCAGAATCAACTGTCATTACAAGTCCCTTCCTTACACGTCGCTGTTGCAAACGGACGTTAAACCACGACACAGACACAAATCTGAATACAGTGAACAGCGGAAAAAAAAATTGGCACGATGGAGATGTGAATACGGCTCGGCTTCGTGGCATTCCGACACCGTGAACACTCTTTTTTTTTGTGAGTTGTTGATCGTTGTGTCTGGTCGTTGCAGACGTCACATGACATCCAGTCAAGTTTGTTTGTTGATCGATCCACTCACGTTTTTTATTACAGAGGCCAACCAACTCTCTGACCGAACACGCTGAGCTACCGTGCCGGCCTTAACCACGACGCAGCTGCTCCATAACGCTGCTCTGTATTGCACTTTTTACCTTGGACCGTTCGCTGTTTCTATTTTGCCTTTTTTTCTCAGTCCAGTACACCTTCTCCATGTTTTCATGCTTGATCTGTGCTCAGTTTCTAATAGGGTATACACTGGGCCACCTTACCACTAAATATGAAGAGTGTGCGACGGGAGTTCCTCTCGTAAGTCATGTAGACCAGTATCGCCTGTGGTCGAAATTCGACATGCTGATCATGATACTTGATCTGTGCTAAAGTGTCATCTACCTTAAAATGCTACATACCACGTGAAACTGCGAAATTTTAGCCGCAGAAACAGACCCATAGCAAATGCTGCACTGTAGCTATGAGTATTCTTGAAACAATTTTTTGATATCTCTTTTATTGTTTGATCATTTGAAGTCAGTCCTTCATACAGTGGGTTTAAAAATAAATTTTGTATTAAGGGCGGAGAATTAAGATACGACGTCACAATCTGAAGGCCGCTGTATCGCGTAAAGTAACCTCAGATGCAAAATGATTTTCATTACAAAATCTGGACTGGAAATTCATCAAGCCGCAGTTACAACTCTCAATATTATTTGGAATTGCGTTCAGTGCACATTTAAATATATCTTTCAAAACGACAAAAGGATTAGCACTATCAACGTCCACATTATTTCTACTACTCTGTCTACGCAAAAATTGTGTGTCTATTGCTCTTCGTCTTTTAGTGCGACCCGTTAGAGTTTGAAACAAATATAATTTGTGCGTAATAAAGGCAGTCGTAGCTATTCACGATGAAGAAATTGAAAATTAAGAACACTTTGAACTTTGCGGTGACGGCGGCAAACGGACACAAACTTAGTTCTGTTTATTCTTAGACAGAAGCAAGCCTGTGAGTGTTTATTGCACGTTGACGTCGAACATAGGCGGTGGTCACATTAACGTGACTCTGGTGCAGACTCGTACGAGGTGCATTCAAGTTCTAAGGCCTCTGATATGTTTTTCCAATTAGCTACTCACCCGAAATCGATGAAACTGGCGTTACTTCTCGACGTAATCGCGCTACAGACGTACACATTATTCACAACGCTGACGCCATGATTCCATGGCAGCGGCGAAGGCTTCTTTAGGAGTCTGTTTTGACCACTGGAAAATCGCTGAGGCAATAGCAGCACGGCTGGTGAATGTGCGGCCACGGAGAGTGTCTTTCATTGTTGGAAAAAGCCAAAAGTCACTAGGAGCCAGGTCAGGTGAGTAGGTAGCATGAGGAATCACTTCAAAGTTGTTATCACGAAGAAACTGTTGCGTAACGTTAGCTCGATGTGCGGAGGCGTTGTCTTGGTGAAACACCACACGCGCAGCCCTTCCCGGACGTTTTTGTTGCAGTGCAGGAAGGAATTTGTTCTTCAAAATATTTTCGTACGATGCCCCTGTTACCGTAGTGCCCTTTGGAACGCAATGGATAAGGATTACGCCCTCGCTGTCCCAGAACATGGACACGATCATTTTTTCAGCACTGGCGCTTACCCGAAATTTTTTTGGTGACGGTGAATCTGTGTGCTTCCATTGAGCTGACTGGCGCTCTGTTTCTGGATTGAAAAATGGCATCCACGTCTCATCCATTGTCACAACCGACGAAAAGAAAGTCCCGTTCGTGCTGTCGTTGCGCGTCAACAATGCTCGGCAACGTGCCACACGTGCAGCCGTGTGGTCGTCCGTCAGCATTCGTGGCACCCACCTGGATGACACTTTTCGCATTTTCAGGTCGTCATGCAGGATTGTGTGCACAGAACCCACAGAAATGCCAACTCTGGAGGCGATCTGTTCAACAGTCATTCGGCGATCCCCCAAAACAATTCTCTCCACTTTCTTGATCGTGTCGTCAGACCGGCTTGTGTGAGCCCGAGGTTGTTTCTGTTTGTTGTCACATGATGTTATGCCTTCATTAAGCTGTCGCACCCACGAATGCACTTTCGACACATCCATAACTCCATCACCACATGTCTCCTTCAACTGTCGATGAATTTCAATTGGTTTCACACCACGCAAATTCAGAAAACGAATGATTGCACGCTGTTCAAGTAAGGAAAACGTCACCATTTTAAGTATTTAAAACAGTTCTCATTCTCGCCGCTGGCGGTAAAATTCCATCTGCCGTACGGTGCTGCCATCTCTGAGACGTATTCACAATGAACGCGACATCATTTTAAAACAATGCGCATGTTTCTCTCTCTTTCCAGTCTGGAGAAAAAAAATCGGGGGCCTTAGAACTTGAATGCACCTCATAGATGTTGAATCAAAAGTGTATTGTTAACCTTGCCATTCAAGTTATATTTCATTGACTTGGCCGATTTACGAAGATGAGGCAGTTATCTAAAAAGAAGTAATACCTGAAAAAAGCTACACAAACAATGGGTCGGAACTCAAGGTTTCAAAGTCGTGCAAAGAATGACTACTTGCTTTACATATTCCGAAATGTTAAACTAACTGTGCACTGCACGGAACGAAAAAACATGGTCTTGTGTGACTACTATACAGATGTGTCACAACTGGAATCCGTCACCTTAAACAAATACTTGGATGTAATATCAGCCGCTGTGCCCGAGAGGTTCTAGGCATTTCAGTCCGGAACCGCGCTGCTTCTACGGTCGCAGGATAGAATACTGCCTTGGGCATGGATGTGTGTGATGTCCGTATGTTAGTCAGGTTTACGTAGTTCTAAGTATAGGGGACTGATGACCTCAGATGTTAAGTCCCATAGTGCTTGGAGCCATTTGAACCATTTGATGTAATATCTCCTAAGAATATCAAGTGAAATGATGCTATAGGCTCAGCAGTAGGTCGTCTAGGTAATTGTAATCTGTGTACGAAGGACTTCGCTTACAAAACACTCGTGCGACGCGTCCTAGGAAATTGCTCAGGCGAGTGGGACACTTAACAAGTAGGATTAACAGGAGATATAGAATGAATATGAAGAAGGGCAGAACGGATGACCACCGGTTTTTTTATCCATGGGAAAATGTCAGGGAAATTGAAGTAGCAGAGACATGAAGATAAACGCAAACGATCCCGAGATAGTGCACTTAAAATTTTCAAGAACTTTAGGTGATGAATCTTGTAATATGCTGTATACGCCTACATATAATCGAGCGAGGTGGCGCAGTGGTTAGACACTGGACTCACATTCGGGAGGACGACGGTTCAATCCCGCGTCCGGCCATCCTGATTTAGGTTTTCCGTTATTTCCCTAAATCGCTGGAGGCAAATGCCGGGATGGTTCCTTTAAAAGGGCACGGCCGACTTACTTCCCAGTTCTTCCCTAATTCAATGAGACCGATGACCTCGCTGCCTGGTCTCCTTCTTATCGCTCCTCTAGAAATCGCGGTGACAAGCTAAGACTAATTACAACACGTACAGAGGCTTTTAAACAATCACTTATCCCGCGTCCCGTATTTGGAAGGAAATGGAGAAAGCCCCAATAACTGCTACACTATGGGAAGCGCCGTCTACCATGCTCTTGAGTGGTTTGCAGAATATGCTTGTAGACGTATATGAATTTTTGAAGAGATATCCTTACTTTTATTAAGGTAATTAGATGGCAAGAGCCTGTGGGATGAATAAAACAAATGTACAGGATTTCTCTGAAATATATTACACACAAATCTGTCTGGATACCAAAAAAAGCTCTACAGTGGTGAACAAAGGTATCCTACGTTTAAGAACAAACGGACGAAAATAGCAGCTGACAAAAAAAGTACGTGAGTTTGCGAAGCTCGACAGTGTTGAAAGACTTGACAGTACCAAAGCTGTGGTTTGTTGCAGTGTTTGTACCGCATTTTATCTTTTCAAATGGTAGGTTTCAAAGAAGTTAACATAAAAGATTTTCTTCGTTCCTGCGCGTAAACGAGCGACTCTGAATACAGGAAAGGAATCGTTTTTTACCGCGGCTCCAGTATTTTCGGAATGACGTGCTCAAGGAAAACATTACTAATTCGAGATGGACATAGTCCTCACTGCTCATTGTAATGTGTAGACGTAAGCAGCATACCATGCGGCGTCTGTCTCCTACCTCACACTAGGCACTTATTAGGCAGCTCTGACAGGGCGGGTTCCAAACTAATGAAACAAAAAAAAAAAAAAAAAAAAAAAAATTAATCACATCCTTATCCACAATCTAGTCCACGTGAATGCAGAACTTTACGCATTTATAAACAACGTAACTTCGACGTTGGCGCACTCTGCACTAAAGAAAAGTTGTAACCACCACTTCATTCTACTTGAGATGAGCGTTATTGTTTTGAACCTCATTTCCGCGTCAAGTGTTGTAAACGGAACGATCACGAAAATCTATAGACAGCTTTTATTGTCTCCGATACAGCGTTTCACGTCAAAATGACGACACGTGTGCCTCAGATCTTGTAAACTCCTACAGACTACCTGCTGCCCTTACTTCGTGCTCTCGCATATTCCGGCAACAGCAGAGGTTGATGCGTCGTCTGCTGGCGAAACAGGCAGCTGCACACGCCACCTCCTCGCCGACTATGCTGGCCTGAGTCTGGACTCGCGTCACGTGACGTCATCTGGCCGCGCCAGCCACCTCACAACCACATCCCACCAATACAAGTCCTGTGTCCAACCACTTTGTCACTTTCTACGGTGTATCAGTACCTCAAGGTTGCCTTCGTGATCCAGGCTCTAGAGTCGTCTGTTTTCTAGAAAACGGCTGCTGTAACAAAGTAAACAAGTTGCAGTTGCGTGCAGTGATCAAGGACAAAAGAATGTAGCAGCGGTCCCTGATCAAGATAGCTTTCAACTACCGGTCGATCACCTAGAAACTGCAGCCTTTCTTTGAAACACAGGCTGAAAGTATTTCCTCTTATAATCTTGTGGTAAATCGGGAATTGTGAATGTCTATTTCGGATAACGTAAACCCACAGAGGACTTCGAAGATAATAATTTCAGACCTTCTCCTTATTATCGTTATCACAGTTTGTTTCCAGTGAAGTTCGTGTTTTTGATGAAGGACAAATAGATTATTTATAGCTAATTAAGGGAAACTTTCTTAATAACTATTTGCTGCATGTTATGCTTAATACTGAAATGGCTAAAGGTGGTACTGCTCTGGTTGCAATTTCGAACCGATAAATGCTTTTTTGTGCAATTAAACCAAAGCTGAGTCGTCGTCCAACGCTTGTCCCAGGTTTCGCAGGTAAAGTGGTTGCATATTAGCAAAGAGCTTCACTGGAACTGTAAAAATATGCGACAGCCTCCTCAGTATTTTCCTGTATCTTTTACAACTCTGACCATATAGTAATCTACAATTTCTAATCCTTAGTGCTTAATTCTGAGAATTTTCGCTTGTTTATGTGGATAGATATAATGAACCCGATCAAGTGGGAAAAAGAGAGGGAGAAGGACAGACAGCAGAAGAGAGGGAGAGAGGGAGAGACAGAGCGAGAGAGAGACAGACAGAGAGAGAGAGAGAGAGAGAGAGAGAGATAGAGAGAGAGAGTGAGAGAGAATCATAATGTAAGTTAAACACTACATAACTAAGTAATTAAGGAATTACATAAAAATACTAAACTGCTGTGAAGATCCTACGTGTGTCAGTTTTAGATACAGTATCTATTAAATCGTATAAATTAATAAGGTTGTACAAATTTACGACTTAATCTACTTACTTCAACTCTCAGTCATCTGTAGTTTTCCCAACTGTGCATTTTTCTTCCGTACATATCTGTTTTTCTGAACACAAGAAGGCAAAGAATACATTGTACATCTCCTGGTTTCTTGTCGCCGAGAGTGTCAACGCAGAGTTGAAAGGAGACATTTCAGTGCCAGTGGGTGCTGAATCCACATTGTGGATTGTTGTCTTCGAAAGGCGGGAAAAAAGAATAGTTTGTCCATATCCTCCATGATGCACATTCACGAAGCAGGTCTCTACGTCATGTATGCGGTGTGCTGGCGTTTTTAGGTATTCAAAATAAAAATTCAGTAGTAGGCCCTACTACAGTAGAGACAAACTTGCTGTACATATCCGCTCATCGTCCGCTAATATCTGCTCTGTGTTACGGAATTTTGGCAATTCTTTGTTCCTTGTTCCACTCACATCTCATTAGTGATTTCTGTTTCCAAACAAAGTCACATGGAGGTACATTAATATTTTTTGCACCGTTTTCTCAAATCCCCTGTTTGGGCACGCTATTTACATTTCTGTTTCCCACTGTGACCTTTCATGAAACACATTTTGACTTCACATTTGTTGATGAGAATTTCTCTCAAAGTGTCCACACTTCTCTATCGTACAGGGTGATTCATTTCCTAACATGTGTTGTTTTCTAGCAAAGACAATGATGAAGTTTAAGAGAGCTTTTTTACCATGTACTTTTAGGGCGCTTTGTTGTCTGTCCGTGCATTCGGTACAACTTTTGTAACTGATTTACAACTAACTCCCCGATGAGCTACAGACTTGAAATTTGACACATTGCTCAGAACTGGATGACACTGCAACGTTAATTCGCTTTCTTGTTGGTTTGTTCGGTAAGGATAGAGGTAGGGGCGAAAAAATCTGTAATGCCTGAGATCTAGGTTGCCCTGCGCAATCTGCTTGCTGTGTTGATAGACAGCGTTTTGGGGGATATATGTGTGGACAGAATTGCGGGGCAAAGAGGGGAGGAAGGGCGAGATGAATAGTGAGAGGGGGAGGATGTGATGGACGAAGACAGAGAGGAGGAGGATATGGACTGATGCAGGTCGGAGGGGGAGGTAAACAGAGAGAGAGGGAGGAGGAGTAGATGGACGAATGTAGGTGCGAAGAAAAGATGAACAGAGAGAGAGGGAGGGGGGGGGGGGAGGAGGACGTGAACGTACAGACAAAGAGGAAGAGAAAATGGACAAATAGAGGGTGGCAGAGGCGAAGTAGAGAGAGAGAGAGAGAGAGAGAGAGAGAGAGAGGCCAGAGGAGAAGATGGGCAGAGAGAGTGGACAGGAAGATATGGAAAGGAGAGGGGAGTGGAGAAAATAGCCAGAGAGAGCAGTAGGAGGGAAGATTGATAAAAAAAAGTGGCGAAGAGGAGATGGATGGACAGAGTGGGAAGGAGAGGGACTGAGAGGGGGGGGGAGACGAGATGAAGAGGATGGTATGGACATAGAGAAGGGGAGGAGAAAATGTGTGCAATTTATGTGATTTACGTGCACAAGGGCGAATGTACAGTTATGAAGCGAGTATTGCTATAAAATGTCATAAAAATCAAAGTTTTCCTTGCTTCTTCATTTTACCTCTATGATAATAAGTCTGTCTACACCGCATTTGAACCCGCTTACTGTAGTCAAGCCTTGGTCTACCGCTTAAACTTTCACCACCCACGTTTCCTTCAGTTATCAACTTTTTCTCTGATGCTTCAGTACATTTCCTATCAACTTGTCTTTCTTCTAGTCTTTCTCCTCAATTCGACGTAATTCGCCCTGGTCAGTAATTCGATTTACCCATATAATCGTCACCATTCTTCTGCACTACTACATCTCAAAAGCTTCTATTGCTTCCCGTCTGAGCTCTATGTGGTCAACGTTTCACTTCACCAACTGCAGACAAACGCTCTCAAAAAGGTTTACTAACACTTGAATTAGTTTTCGAAGTTAAGAAACTTCTCTTTCCCAAAAATGAGTTTCTTACTGTTGTCGGTATACATTTTAAATTCTGCCTACTTCAACCATAGTCGATCATATTGCTCCCAAAATACCAAAATTCATAGACTACTTTTAGTCTCTTATTTTCTAACTTAATCCCTCAGGACTGCCTAATTTACTTCCACTACATTCCATAATATAGGCTTTATCTTATTAATTGTGACAATGTTATTTTTCATACTTAAACTGTGTAGTTTCTTTTACTTATTTCTTCTCTCTGAATTTTAATTCAACTTTCAAATTTGTCCTTAGTTTCCTTTACTGCCTCTTCAACGTATAATTGAATAACTTTTGATAGAGGCTACAACCCCGTCTCATTTCCTTGTCAACTGCTGCTTCCCTTTCATGTCCTTCGACTATTCTATTTGCAGTCTAGTTTTGTTTCAAGTTGTAGACGATCTTTTTCTTCCTGTTTTTTATTTGTATTCCTTTGAAAAATTCTAGGAGTATATTACAGTCGGTAGTGTTAATAGCATTCTCTAATTCTACAAACGCTGTTAACATAGGGTTTGCATTTCTTCTATAGATCATATAAGATATGCTAAAGCACTGTGAAAATAAAAAAAATGTTTTATTTGCCACAGTTAGCTACACATTCCAGCGACGTATATATATAGTCGCTGATACGACTTAGACCTTGTCGTTGTGCTGTGTCAACTTCCCAATACCCTCGTGATATATGGCAGCCGCCCGTCCTTTCCACCAATTCTCTACGTAGGTCTACAGCTTGTTGTCTGCACCAAAATGTTGTCTTCATAGCCAGTGGTTCATGTGAGCACGGACGAAACTCAGGGGAAGCCAATTACTAGCTGTATTGTGGGTGTTGAAACACTTTCCACTGAAAACGCTGCAGCAGGAATTTCACTGCCCCTGCACAGTGTGGACACGAAATTTATCATGAAGGAGGAAACGCATCAAAGCTATGTTATGTGGGTTGCATGATATCAGGCGAGATCTCTCACCAGGCCTTCATACTTCGCGGGAGACACTACTTTCTAGGCATCTGTACGAGGTGCATTCAAGTCCTAAGGCCTCCGATTTTTTTTCTAATTAACTACTCACCCGAAATCGATGAAACTGGCGTTACTTCTCGACGTAATCCCCCTGCAGACGTACACATTTTTCACAACGCTGACGCCATGATTCCATGGCAGCGGCGAAGGCTGCAGTGCTGCAGTGCAGGAAGGAATTTGTTCTTCAAAACATCTTCGTAGGATGCACCTGTTACCATAGTGCCCTTTGGAACGCAATGGGTAAGGATTACGCCATCGCTGTCCCAGAACATGGATACCATCATTTTTTCAGCACCGGCGGTTACCCGAAATTTTTTTGGTGGCGATGAATCTGTGTGCTTCCATTGAACTGACTGGCGCTTTGTTTCTGGATTGAAAAATGGCATCCACGTCTCATCCATTGTAACAACCGACGAAAAGAAAGTCCCATATATGCTGTCATTGCACGTCAACATTGCGTGGGAACATGCCACACGGGCAGCTATGTGGTCGTCCGTCAGCATTCGTGGTACCCACCTGGATGACACTTTTCGCATTTTCAGGCCGTCATGCAGGATTGTGTGCACAGAACCCACAGAAATGCCAACTCTGGAGGCGATCTGTTCAACAGTCATTCGGCGGTCCCCCGCAACAATTCTCTCCACATTCTCAATCATGTCGTCAGACCGGCTTGTGTGAGCCCGAGGTTGTTTCGGTTTGTTGTCACACGATGTTCTGCCTTCATTAAACTGTCACACCCACGAACGCACTTTCGACACATCCATAACTCCATCACCACATGTCTCCTTCAGCTGTCGATGAATTTCAATTGGTTTCACACCACGCAAATTCAGAAAACGAATGATTGCACGCTGTTCAAGTAAGGAAATGTCGCCATTTTAAGTATTTAAAACAGTTCTCATTCTCGCCGCTGGAGGTAAAATTCCATCTGCCGTACGGTGCTGCCATGTCTGGGACGTATTGTCAATGAACGCAGCCTCATTTTAAAACAATGCGCATGTTTCTATCTCTTTCCAGTCTGGAGAAAAAAAATCAGAGGCCTTAGAACTTGAATGCACCTCGTATGTGCTCACTGTGCCCTCAGAACTGAAAAGAGCCACGTGATGCGGTCGACAGGCATAGTTCACACACTGCCCAACGCATCTGTCCAAAGCTTCATCGGATTTTCACTGTGGTTACCCTTTTGCTCCCAATAGGACGTTACTTTCCGTACAATATTCGCATATTTTTAGGAACCGTAACGGATCTTCCTTGAGGTCGGCTTCTGTGAGTTTTTTTTTTTCCATTCTTCATTAAATAATTTGTATCATTATCTCACCACCATGAGTTATTGTACTACTGCTTCGATAATATTCACACTTGTCTACACTTGACTTCTTTGAAATTGGAATTATTACATTCTTCTTACGTCTGACAATATTTCCCCTTGATTATTCATCTTTAACAACAGGTGGAATAGTTTTGTCGTGTGATGTTCTCGCAGGGGTCTCAACGGCTCTGATAGTGTCCTGTCCTGACAGGTTTTCGATGCTTTGCCAAGTTGTTCTCCCAGTGTCACATGTTACACCTCGTCACTACACCAAAAAAGGGTAACAAGAAATTGGAAAAGACGAAAAACCATCCCTGTCTTCAGGAGCGGTCGGTGGAGAGGTGCAGATAGTTACAAAATTTTATGCTCACGCAACATTTTTGCAGAGCGAAAAACTTACTTACAAGCGTCAACATAGATTTAGCAACCGGAGATCTTACAAAATTCAGGACGCTCTAATGGTCATGAGATCCAAAGCGCCGTAGACGATGACGCCCAGGCTTACGTGGTTTCCCATGTCTTCCAGAGGGTATTCGATACAATTCCGCACTGTCGTTCTGTAAACAAAATACAGTTTGCAGAGTCTCGGACCGAATTTGTGACTAGAATCTATTAGACAGAACTGAACTCTAATCACGACAAAATGGACAGACCTGAAAGTTACTTCTGAAATACTCCAGGGGAGTAGCATAGGGACGTTAGTGTATGTATTTTTTTCTTTTTCAGAGTGTGTAGAAAAGGGACCACTTTTTGAAAATTTGGCGAAGTCTGTTCCATTACTTAATTTTTTCGCCAAATGTCCTATCTGACGCGACAGTAATCAAGGTAACTTAAGGCAGAGAAGTCGTCTACTCCATCTGTCTCTGAATCATGTAAACTTTGTTCTGTAAGGTATTGTGTTAAACTATCATACTAGAGTTTAGAGCTCAGATCGCGTGCTTGTAGAAATTAATAATGAACTGAGGAAGGTTCAGCCCTTTCGCTAGTACACAAATTATTGTTTTAACACCCAAACATGTTTTACCACAGCTGTTGCATCCTCAATGGCTCTGTTTCTGTGTGTGTTACATCGAATTATATTGTCATTTAAATTACATATTCTCTTAACCTGTGTGTCCTGTGGCTGCCTGCCGAAATAAGCCACAGGTCTACATTAGTACACCACGTCATCTACAAACATGAGGGAAGTTAGGATATGGTCTGCAATGAATTTTTGTTTCTAATCCAATCATTAAAATATGTGTTCAGATAAAATCGTGGCATATGCCCGTTTTTAGCATTACATGAATATCTGGCTGTGAAACATTTGTTTTTTCTTTTCTGAAGAGTGGTGTTTGTTTTATTGGAGCACAGAAAAGCGACAGCACATATACCTCTTATGAAGACCACCTCATCAAAACCATCCGCCGCCCTATAGTTATAGAAATAGACCACCAAATCCTAAAAGACGGTAATCTTTTGTACCAGTTTTTAACAATAGAAGAAAAGTACCACATCCAAAAAGCTATCGCAAGGGGGCAAGATGTCAATAGTGAAAAAAGAATAGTAAGTAACAGATCATTATTCAACACTCTGAAAAACTATGAGTTTAAACAAAGTAAAACACATACACACGCAGAATGAAAACAAACGGAACAGATATAAAGTTCGTGGCCGTCAAACGAAAACAAAAGGCTAAACAATCGACAATCGGAAGCGCATGAAAATCGTAAATTTTTGCAGCAAAGCGTGTGACCAACCCACAGCAAAGTAGCAAGACGCAGTATTCACAAATGAACAGAAGAAAAAGCGAGACTACTAAAATACGAAACATAGTCCATGACTAACAAATTACACAAAATATAAGGGCTGTTAGGAAAGTAGGTTCCAATCGGTACGAAATGTAAACCACAGTGAAAATCCTATGAAAGTTTGCACAGATATGTTTGGAAATGTTTCTAGTATGCCCATCGATCATGTCACGTCGCTTTCTTCAATTCTCAGTGCACAGTGAGCATGTAAAGATGCCTAGGAAATAGCGTCTCCCGCCAAGTATAAGGGCCTGGTGAAAGATTTCGCCTGATGTCATACGACCGACATAGCACAACTGTGATGCGGTTCTTTCTTCACGACAGTTCCCGTCCATACTCTGGAGGGGGAATGAGGTTGCTCCTACAGCGTTTTTGATGGGAAGTGTTTGCTCACCCACCGCACAGCCCCTTAATTGGCTCCTCCTGAGTTTCATCTCTACTCACGTGAACAGCTGGCTTTAAATACAACAATTTGGCACCGTCAGCGAGCTGTAGACCAGCGTAGAGTATTGTCGGAACGCACAGGTGACTGTCATCTATAACGAGAGTCTTGGAAAGTTGATACTACGCTACGACAAATGACAATGTCGGAGCGGCGACTTTGCAGAGAAGTAGCTGGAAGTTGTAGCTAACTATTGCAAATAAAATATTTTTGATTTTCACAGTGGCTTTCATTTCGTGACAATCGGCACTTACTTTCCGAACAGCCATACCTAAGCCTCACAAAATTATACTGATGTCTACAGGTCAGTCCAACTACATATAAACACGTTTGGCACACAAAAACAATACTGTCACAGCTCATGAGTAGTCAAACATTACTGTAATGCCACAAATGGTTCAAATGGCTCTGAGCACTATGGGACTTAACGTTTCTGGTCATCAGTCCCCTAAGACGTAGAACTACTTAAACCTAACTAACCTAAGGACATCACACAACACCCAGTAATGCCACAAATGGGCATACGCCTCGTTTTTACCTGAACATAAATTTTAATGAATGGATTATAAACAAAAGTTCAATGCAGACGACATCCTAACATCCCTCATGTTAGCAGATGGCATGGTGTTTTGATTTGGAACTGTAGTTGACTTCGGTTGGCAGCCACAGAACACACAATGTAAAATAAAAGGTAAAGTGCATAGATATTTTAAATAACAACAAACCCCGATGTACCATATTTCCTAACCTAAACAGAAAAATAAAAGAAAAACCAATTGACGATGCCAAAACGTGGTGAAACATGTTTGAGTGATTAGTAATGGCTCATATTCTGAAAAACGCGATCATTTGTACGTAGAATTTTGTATGTGTGCATTTATTTGAATGCACTCACTCAGTCTTCATTTATTTGTTGTTTATTGAACTTTAAACTTATATTAATTGATGTTTGGTTGGTGTTTGCGGTGTCATCTGCGTTCTGTTTGCGTTCCAGGTTCCTGCGAGTTGGGATGTGTGGGAGCGACGCAAAGTTCCGTTTCGGTGGACAGAGGCTGTGACATGCTGTCTAATGGGAAGTGACTTCCGGTTGGGTCCCGGGGTTTAGGTGTTGTTTTGGAGGGCTGGTCTGCTGCTTCCGGCATTTTAAGTTAAGTCACCTTTTGCCCAGGCCAGCCTGGCGTCACTGCCCGTTTTGTAAATATTTAACGTGTTTCATGTATATTAAAAAAGATATATGTTTTTTTTTTTATTTGCTTGGGGATGAACTGTATTAAATTGTAACTTTGTGCTCCTTATGTTATTTGGGTTCTTAAGGAATTGGTGTGCATTTCATAAATCACTTTCATGTTGCAAATTATTGCTCCTTTAAATAAATTATATGTGCCACATTTCTTTAAATCACTTTCTGGTTGTTCAAAAAATGTTCAAATGTGGGTGAAATCGTATGGGACTTAACTGCTAAGGTCATCAGTCCCTACGCTTACACACTACTTAACCTAAATTATCCTAAGGACAGACACACACACCCATGCCCGAGGGAGGACTCGAACTTCCGCCGGGACCTGCCGCACAGTCTATGACTGTAGCGCCTTAGACCGCTCGGCTAATCCTGCGCGGGGATTGTAATTTATTGTTCCTTTAAGTATTGACATCATTGTGGCTCATCTCTTTGTCAGTTTTGGTAATTGTAATTTGTTGCCTTAAGCAACCTACCTGTGCTACTTTGTATTGTCTTGAAGGTACCCACATGTTGATTATCTTAGCTGTTTTATATATATTTTCTTTGAATAAATTGTGAATTTATTGATTTGGTAGTTCTTGTGTTTAAGGAGTGACGTTATAGGAGCCTTGACCTTCCATGCCAAGTGCACTCCTCATCCCGACTTCCTTAGTAACAAGCATGTTGAAGGCCTAGTCACCACAGATGTATTACATGATAGATGGTAGTCGACTGATAACAGTGAACACCATAAAATAGCTAGGAGTAACTGCCCGGAGCGGCGTAATGTGGAATGACCACATAAAATGAATTCTAGAAAAGCAGATGCCTGCTTGAAATGCATTGCAAGCATCGTAAAGATATGTTATTCGCCACCATGCAAAATAACCGTTCGATCGATCCGTGAAGATTGCTCGACAGTCTGGAACTCGTACCAGGTTGGCTTCATGGAAGAGGTAGACGAGATCGAACGAAGCGGAGTGATTCCACGTCAGTTCGTTTAGTAAGCATCAGAGGGCGGCGGAGATGGCCAAAGAACTCCAGTGGCAAACGATGCATGAGAGGCGTTGTGCATAGCGGAGAGGTTTATGCCAGGATCGTTCAGTAAATAATGCACCAGTTATTATTTTTTAAAGCTGTTAATGCAGTCTAAGACAAGCAAGCGACCCTTCACGTAGGACTTATCCGAATGGGACGAAAATCAGTAGATGTGATTTAGATGTACAGGCAAGTAAAAGATTAAAATTTCAAAAAAAAAAATGCATGATTTATTCAAGAGAAAGAGCTTCACAAATTCATCAAGTCATTAATAACGCATTGGCCCTTATGTAAGCTCTTATTCGCTGTGCAATGACTGACAGATGTCCAATTAGCGTGTTAGCTCGTCAGACATTACTAGTTGGTTGGAGGGCTCTGCCCATAATGCTGCAAACGTTCTTAAGTGGAGAAAGAGGTAGCGATCTTGGTGCCCAAGTTACGGTCTGACAAAGAAGAAGGCAAGCGGTGGACACTCTCGCCGTGTAGGGGCAGGTATTATCTTGCTGAAATGTAAGCCAAAGATGGCTTGTAATGAAGCGCAACAAAACGGGATGTAGAATATCTTCCAAGTGTCGCTAGGCTGTAATGGTGCCAGACATGACAACCAACGGGTTCTTGCTATGAAAAGAACGTCCGCTCCATTAGCTGAATGGCCAGCGCGTTGGATTGCCACGCCCCTCAGGGGCTGGGTGTTGTGCTGTCATCATTATTTCATCCGAATTGTCGACGCGCAGTTCGCCCAATGTGACGTCGTCCTCAATAAGACCTTCACTCGGCGGCCGATCTTCCCGACTGGGGAACTCCCGGCCATTGCCGCCATACCCTCATTTCCATTTTATGAGAAGAACACTGGTTGCCGACCACATGGCGTGCGACGGTCTGGCTGGTATCCTACCGCTATCTGGGGCGTATCTAAACAAGTCTTTGACATGCAGTGTCGTTGACTGTAGTATAATTGTCTTCAGTGATGACGCCTGCTTCGGGTTGGACCCTGATGACCAGCGAAGAGGTGTCTGGAGGCACCCCAGACGGCGATAGGATACAACCTCACTGTCGACCGCCATATGTCACGACAACCAGGAGTGAACGTCTGTGGTGCCATCTCTTTTTATGGCAGGACCCCTCCGGTTTTCATCCCTGGCGTCCTTACAGCATAGCGATACGTCGTCGATATTCTACGACCAGTTCTGTTGCCGTTCATGGAAAGCCATCCTGGGCTCACATTTCAGCAAGATAATGCCCGCCAGCACACGGCGAGAGTTTCCACTGCTTGTTTCCGTGCCTGCTAAACCCTACCAGGGCCAGCAAGGTCACCGGATATCTCCTCAGTGACTGAGAACGTTTCGAGCATTATGACCGCGGCACTCGGGATTTTGACCTTCTGATGCGCCATTTCGACAGAATTTGGCATGATATCCCTGACCAGGACATCCGACAACTCAAAAACTCTATTAATCAGTGCCAAGCCGAGTAACTGTTTGCATAAGTACCAGAGATGAACCAACGTGTTACTGACTTCCTCAATTCGTGAAGCTCTTTTTCTTGAATAAATCATCGAATTTTTCGGAAACTGTAATCATTTGTTCGTCTGTGCCTGTACATCACATTTACCGACTTCCGTCTCATTCGGCCATTCGAATAATTCATTCGTGGTATGCTGTTTTTTTTTTTCTTTCTTTATCTCTCTTTTTTTTCTCTTACATAGGGAAACGTCATTTTAGCGCTTCAGTATTTGTGTTTCTCCCGCACATGTGCGAACTATTGACCCATTCTGACAGATGGGATAGTCACATAATCATCGAAATAGCGTCTAAGCACGACATTCGTTACAAGCAAAGGGCTGTAATGGAAGCCCTGGTTGTGGTGATCGTCTACAAACGTTCGTGTGCAGTGTATGGTAAAGATGAAGTTTATAGGAGTACTACTGGGCGATGGTTAAGGAGAGTTAAAGCTTCAGGAAGTGCAGAACTGGTCGCACATGTTCGGGAAGTCCAGTCATAGCCACTGCTCCGAAAAAATGGTTCAAACGGCTCTGAGCACTATGGGACTTAACATCTATCGTCATCAGTTCACTAGAACTTAGAACTACTTAAACCTAACTGACCTAAGGACATCACACACATCCATGCCCGAGGCAGGATTCGAACCTGCGACCGTAGCAGTCACGCGGTTCCGGACTGAAGTGCCTAGAACCGCACGGCCACCGCGGCCGGCCACTGCTCCGAACATGGTGGATCGTACATTTACTATTATTCGTACAGACCGACGCACTACAACTTTACAGCTATCGGTGAGCATTGGAAGTGCTTATGGAATGATTGAGACTCTTGGATATTTAAAGATGTCCTCAAGAAGTGTTCCACTCGTACAACTGACCACATAATTCAAGGAAAAGCCATTTCATCTGAACTGCTGGAGCTGTTCGACGCCTATGGAGAGGCCTTCCCGTTACGGATCGTTATGGGTGATGAAACGTGGGTGCATCCCTTTGAGCTGGAAAGAAAAAAAGCAGGCACATGAGTGGACTACTCGTAACCACCGATAAAATAGAAATTCAAGGGAGCTCTCTTGTTATTAAAGTCATTATGACACTTTTGGGATAGTGATGGTGTCATTTTTGTCGATGCGCTACGAAAAGTTTCAGCCATTAATTCCGAGACATACAGTATGTGAAGACTGCGAATCATGCCAACACGTTCCGCTGTGTCTGAGCCGACAAGAATCCAAAGGAAATCTTGCTGCACACCTTCAAGTTGACCAAAGTGCAATTCACGCAGTGAAAACACGTCTACGAGCACAAGGCAAGAGCTTTCACCATCAGGGAATACATGGTCTTACACAACGATAGCGTAAGGACATAGAACGTAACGTATGGAGACTAGGTGTAAAAGTAGTACATCTAAAAGGGAAGATGACCAACTGTCGTTGAGACCAACAATGGCTGTTCGAAAAAGAATGATTACAGCTTTTTAAGGTAAGAATTTCTCGTACTGTAATTTGATCATATGATATTCTCTTAGCCTAATGTGTGACAAACACACCACACTAGTTTCTTTGTTGGCACTCCTGGTTCTCGCCTGTGAGAGGCGCGGGCAGGTTTAGCAAAGTTCGGTGTCGCCTTCAGCAACAATGGAGGTGCCGCATGTTGAACAACAATATGAGGCTTTGAAATTCTACTTTAGTGTCAACATATCGTCAACTGAGGCTTGTTCAATGTTACAGGAGGCCTAAGAAGAGTCCGTTCTTCCTTTCAGCATCTGTCGAAGTTGGTTTAAATTGCTTAAAAAACGGAGACACTATCAATTTCAAAAGGAAAGTGAATCAGGGGTTACAATTTTGGTGCTACGGAAGAAAACGTCAATACCGCTAGAGTCACAATGACAGATAATAGACGAATAACCTTACGAACACTCTCTTAAAAATTAAAAATTTCGTTCGATGCCACACATACATTAGTGAAAGAAAATTTACCCATGAGACGTGTTCGTGCACTGTGGGTTGCAATACTGCTAAAAATGGATTTTCGCGTGCAGGTCTGCAGGCAATGGAAGTCGATTTTAGAGTCAGAAGCGGAGTTTCTTTCTAAGTTATTGGTTACTGGTGAAACTTGACTGCACCATTTTGATTCCGAGACAAAATAGCAAGGGTCGATGTGGAAACCTTCTTCGCCGCTAACTCCCGAAGAAGCAGAACTGGTTGCTTCTTCTGGGAAAGTTGCGACTATCTCATTTTCTTATATTCACGGAATGACTTATCAACATGTTGTGCTTGTACACACATCACTAACTGGAAAATACTACAGGGATGTTCTGTAAACTTTGCAAGTCAATGTCAGTCGTAAAAGGCCACATGGCCGCGTATTAGGCTGAATGCTGCACCACGTTAACGCATGGCCACATTTCGCAGATGTTGTTAATGAATATCTTGCAAAAATGAACGTGAAATGCATCCCTGATCTTTCCTGTGGCCTTGATTTAATCCTGTGCGACTTTCCTCTACTCCGTAAACTGAACAGACGCCTTCGTAGGAGGGACTTTTCATCATCAGAAGGAGTAGTGAAGGCTGTGGAGACCCTTCTGAAAGACCTTTAAATAAATGGTCTCCAGTGTGTCTTTGCAGACTGGCAGAAACGCTGAGCTAAGTGCACCGCTTCCAAAGGAGAATGTTATGAGAACGAACTTCAAAACTATAGGCATTAGTGTAGGTATATTGTCAAAATAAAATTATGGTAATTCTTTACTAAACATCCCTCGTACGTTCGAAGAAAAAAGTTGTGGGTCATCACTTATTGAAGAAACTTCATAAGTAAAATTCTGAGAGCGTACATTCCAAGAAATATTAACTCTTCCCTCAGAGGTCTGGCTACATTATCACTAGTAGAAAGCCAGAGAAATTAGATCTCACATGATCGCATACGGTCATTCTTCCTACAGACCATTCGGGGCTGGAATGTGAAGGGGATGCAGGACGGATTGTAGTGGTGCCAGAAACACCTTCTACTACGGTCTGTACGGTGCTATGTGGATTATACACGCGCGAGGGCAGTTTCATAGCTCTGGTAAATTTCCATGAAAGAATAGAATATTTTTGTTGCACCTTCAGGGTTGGTAAACTTGATTATTCCAGCGATCGTCCAAAGAATTTCAACGATGTGCAGCGTATAGTTCATTGTTAACAGCCGTTTGAGTAGCTCATTGTGTTGACTGCCATTGAAAAAGGAGGCAAACCGCTTTTCGTGCTGTTATTAAACGTTTTCATTTAAACACAGATCAAAACAGAATTGGATGAATTTCACGAGGATTCTGTACCGTCATTTTGGATCAATGAATTTAAAGGTTGTCGGAAAAGCGCCGAAACCGAAGCGCTCTCCGGCCGTCCAGTTCAGATCACATTAAACGAAACCATCAACAAAATCCTTGAAACGGTAATGCAAGATCACCGAATAAAAATTCGTGAAATGGCTGAGACTGTAGGAATCCCAGCTGAGCGAATGCCAATATTCTGCACGCAGAATTGGCTATGAAGAAGCTGTATACGGCGTGGATGCCGCGATTGCTCAAAGCGACCGAAAGCGCATCCAAGCAAGCAAGCACTCCGTCTTCAGGCCACAAGTGGCCCATCGGGACCGTCCGACCGCCGTGTCAACCTAAGTTGAGGATGCGGATAGGAGGGGCTTGTGGTCAGCACACCGCTCTCCCGGTCGTTATGACGGTTTTCTTTGACCGGAGACACAACTGTTTGGTCGAGTAGCTCCTCAGTTGGCATCACGAAGCTGAGTGCACCCCGAAAAATGGGAACAGCGCATGGCGGCTGGATGGTCACCCATCCAAGTGCCGACCACGCCCGACAGCGCTTAACTTCGGTGATCTGACGGAACCAGTGTATCAACTGCGGCACGACATATCCAACACAACGTCTGGCGATATTTCTATCGCAATCAGCAAGACTTTTGCTCTGATTTGTGACTCTTGATGAAACCTGGATCCATAATTACACACCAGAATCAGAACAGCAATCAAAACAATGGGCGAAAGGTAGTGAAAGTGCACCGAACAACACGAAGACTATTCTGTCAGCTGGTAAGGTGATGACCAGTGTTTTTTGGTATTCCCAGGGAATAATCCTCATAGATTACTTGGAAAAACAAGCAAAAATCGTAACGGATCGTATTAAGCTTCTTTGTTGAATCATCTGAAACTTGTGTTGGCTAAAAAAAGACTAAGGTTGTCGGGCAAAAATATCCTCTTTCACCAGGATAATGCATCATCCCACACATCAGTAATGACAATGACGAAAGTGCATGAACTGGACTTTAGTCCCTCATCCACCCCATTCAGCAGACTTAACCCAAAGTATCTTGAAACTTCCGTTTGCTGCAAAGAAATTTTCATCAAATGAGTAATCGATAGTTGCAGCCAACGAGTATTTTGCAGAGTCTGACAGAACCTATTTTTCCGATGGGATGAAAAAGCTGGGTGCTCACTGGACCGAGTGCATATCCCTCAAAGAAGACAATGTCGACAAGTAAGGTACATTCTTTAGATAACAAATATCTTTCTTCCTTCTTTAACAGCCTTATCAAAACAACTATTGTAAGTAGGCTGTTTAGGTTTTTATTTTGGTAACGCCACGGAGCGCTCTATATGAAAATCACTCACTGTGTTGTGTGCAGCCTGTGGCTGGTTTGCATCGTTAGAATCTGCTATTGTAGTGTTGGGCAGTTGGATGTAAACAGCGCATAGCGTTGCGCAGTTGGAGGTGAGCCGCCAGCAGTGGTGGATGTTGGGAGAGAAATGGCGGAGTTTTGAGAGCGGATGATCTGGACGTGTGTCCATGAGAGACAGTAAATTTGTAAGACTAAAATCTTTCATTTGCTAAATACGCCAATCAGTAGTTAGTGACTTCAGTAGTTTGAATCTTTTATTTAGCTGGCAGTAGTGGCGCTCGCTGTATTGCAGCAGTTCGAGTAACGAAGATTTTTGTGAGGTAAGTGATTCATGAAACGTACATGTTATTGTTAGTCAGGGGCATTGTTTTGTAGGGATTTTTGAAAGTGAGATTGTGTTGCGCTAAAAATATTGTGTGTCAGTTTAGTGTTGATCAGAATAAGTAAAGAGAGAAATGTCTGAGTACGTTCAGTTCTGCTCAGCTGATTGAAAATCAAATAACGTAAGAGGTTTTCCAGCACAGTAATTCATAAATTTTTCTAAGGGAGCGTTTTACTGTGTAGATCTAGATAATTAAGCATTCATGTGTGGGCGATTGTCCATCTTCAGTTGATTCTGCACGGGCTTGAACAAGCACTAAGGGGTGGCGGGGGAGAACGGACATAACAGTAGAGCTGTCACTGTAGCATCGCATTCTTTTCTGTTGTTTACTCTGTCGCCCTCGCACATCAGTGAAGTGTTCTCGATACGCAGGGAACGGCTGAAGGATGCACAGCAGCAAGCGTGCCAGGGAGGGAGAATTATGCCTTTCGATCTGCATAGTAATGGCCGGCAGAGTGCGGCGGGGCGTTAATCTTGCGGCCGGAGAACTTTACGCTGGGTTACCGCCCCCATCAAGCGTCAGACGGACTGCAAACAAGACGCGGCGAGGTTCGGAATGCGCCGCGTGCGGCAAAGCTCGTAACGTTAACGCAACGGAAAGTCACGCGCCGATTTACGGCCGCCGTCTCGGGCGCTCCTCGCAAGTTTCTCTCTCGCGGTGGCATTCCCGTCACACGAGCGTCGCGTCTCGAAGGCGTGCCGTGACGCACCTAGAGTGGGGATGACCAGGAAGTGACTGACTCCTCTGATACCATTACTGCGTAACACGACTGAGGAGGCAGGTTACTAGAAAACAGGAGATGGGCGAACATGGTCGCTGGGGTATATTACGATGATTTGTTTATAATTTTCGAGATCAGAGTGTGCCTCAAACCTTTAGGGTGAAATTGAAACAGGTAATAGTGGGTCTACAACCGGTTATATAGAGATAGAGAACCGATGGTCTGAAGTACATATTTATTTTCCATGAAGCTACTCCAGGCGGGTGTAAAATGAATGTGCGCAACGGAAAAATCTGAAGCAGATCTTAGGATGTCTTCATTCTTTTTTATGTACTATTTATATATATTTTATATAAACACAAATGTGTGAGGAAGGCAACTAATACTACTAAATGATAAACGTTGTTGTTCAATATATATTTATTATAGATTAAAATCAACCCTTTAGTAGAATTGACTGTATTTCCTAACTAAAATTATTAATCAGTTGCCCAACTCTGTCCCTTATTATAACGGCGCGATCAAATATTAGTAATGCGAAATAACTGGCATCATCTACGTACCAAAAACTAGAAGACACTACTTTCAAAGATGATCTACGGTGGGGTGGAACCTCAGTTGAAATAAACTAACGTGATCACAGCTGTTTAGCTTTTATAGCCCTAATAAGCCGAAGCAATTTTCGGTATCACCCTATGTACTGCGTCCGGTGCATCGAAGTCATGGTTCTCGTACTCGTGTGCGACGATGGAAGAACTCCAGCCACAAATAAACTCTTTCAAACACTAGGACTGCAGAACGCGGTCCTCTGACTAATTTAATACTGTCTTCTCCTCTCTGTGTTCTACAGACGAGAAACGCTAAGTCCCAGCCACAAGGACGGAGTCCAGATGACGTCTCAACGTAAGTATAGGCAGAAGAAGAGCTCTCAATTACTGAACGCTGCGTACTCAACGACGACTTCCAACCCGGAGGTGAAGTCCAGAATCGTATTGATTCGCAACAGTACAGTGCCTAACTGTTCTAACTATAAACTCTCCTGAGAGCAAAGACAGCAAGTCCGTCTGTACCAACAAAGCTGATATCGAGCGACCGTCACACACGGGCGCTCACAACGGAAGACCTCGACTCTCCATCCCTGGCTTCCCAGTAAGGCTCGGTTCCCCACCCTCGTAATTCCGAAAACGAATCATATTCCCGAAACCACGGAATATTCTCCCTCTCTACAGATTCTTCCGAACGCCGACCAACCATATTTTAGTCTTTTGTCGTCCAGCGCGAAAAGTTTGCGAGGAAATACCTATAGTCATACAATGGTACGCTTCTGAGTAAATATCCTTGGAAATAACCCAGCCTGCGTGGTTACTGAGGTGCCGCTTCTTCGTTCCTCTCACCTGCGTCCAAGATTTGCAGAGTTCCCAGTTATCCCTGGTACAATAGAGACCGGCCGTCAGTCTGTTGTGCTCCAGAGCTCAGATGCCACGACGTCTGTGTAGCTACTTCCTGCGTTTAGACAGTACCAACACCAGTGCGGTCCTTCCACCCAGAGCTTGAGTTCTGCCTGCCGTTTCATCTCCACTGGAGTTCCAACCTCTGCTAGTATAGAAAATCATTCATTAAACCATTCTGTTAATGTAATGTATTGCGAATACATAGAAAGAAGGATCCTTTATTGTACGATTATGTGATAGCGGAACAAACACTGGTAGCAGTTACTTCTGTAAAATACCTGGGAGTATGCGTGCGGAACGATTTGAAGTGGAATGATCATATAAAATTAATTGTTGGTAAGGCGGGTACCAGGTTCAGATTCATTGGGAGAGTGCTTAGAAAATGTAGTCCATCAACAAAGGAGGTGGCTTACAAAACACTCGTTCGACCTATACTTGAGAATTGCTCATCAGTGTGGGATCCGTACCAGATCGGTTTGACGGAGGAGATAGAGAAGATCCAAAGAAGAGCGGCGCGTTTCGTCACAGGGTTATTTGGTAACCGTGATAGCGTTACGGAGATGTTTAATAAACTCAAGTGGCAGACTCTGCAAGAGAGGCGCTCTGCATCGCGGTGTAGCTTGCTCGCCAGGTTTCGAGAGGGTGCGTTTCTGGATGAGGTATCGAATATATTGCTTCCCCCTACTTATACCTTCCGAGGAGATCACGAATGTAAAATTAGAGAGATTAGAGCGCGCACGGAGGCTTTCAGACAGTCGTTCTTCCCGCGAACCATACGCGACTGGAACAGGAGAGGGAGGTAATGACAGTGGCACGTAAAGTGCCCTCCGCCACACACCGTTGGGTGGCTTGCGGAGTATAAATGTAGATGTAGATGAAAGACACTAAGTCACCTTTTATGCAATAAGAGTCAACAATTATTTACAAGGCGTACGTGACAATGTTAGTCCCCTCTATATATTCGTATATACTATGTACAACCTATCACATGATACCTAATTGTGTTTGTAGATCACGGCAAAGTATGCGGGTGAGTGCTTGTAAGGTGTGAAATTATAGCCAGCTTACAATTTTGTTACGGACATATAAGCTGTACACTTCATAACAACTACGTAGCTCATAGTAATTATCCAAAGCGACGACCGCCAGTCTCAATGCATGTATGGCAACGACGCATGGAGTTCTCATTCAGCTGTGTCCTGCGCATTCAAAACGCTGGACCGATGTGCAAGGGCGACAGAATAAACTACAGAAAAGTATGTCACGGTACCGTCCCAGTTCTACTGTTATGTCGATTCTCCTTACCCTCACTCCATCCCATGTTGAAGCCTGTGGCAGCATCAGCTGAAGATGGACAATCGCCCGCCCAAGAATGCGTAATTATGTACATCTACATAGTTGGTTTGATAAATCTGGTAAAAAAGCAAGAAAAAATGTTTATTTCGTAAACAATTCAACTTACTTCTCCACATAGTCTCCTTTGAATGAAGTACATTTGGTCCGGCGCTCCTGCACCTTTTTCATCTCATCAGAAAAGAAGGTGGTTTAATACTCTGCAAAATACTCGTTGACTGCAACTATCGTTTCGTCACTGCATGAAAATTTATTCCCAGCAAGCCAGAGTTTCAAGTTACGGAACAGAAAGAAGTCACTTGTGGTTACGTCTGCTCAATAGGGTGGATGAGAGACCAATTCAGAGCACAATTCATGCGCTTCCGCAATTGTTATTGCTCACGTGTTGGATGGTGCATTATCCTGGTGAAAGAGCAAAAAATGGTTCAAATGGCTCTGAGCACTATGGGACTCAACTGCTGTGGTCATTAGTCCCCTAGAACTTAGAACTACTTACATCTAACGGGGGTGAAGCTGACTCCTGCACGTGGTGCCCCTGCATAGGTACTGGACTAGATTCTCCAGTACTGAACTGAACGTCAGCATTCCAAAAGCATTGCATTATAGGTTTCACTATGAATGGAAACCAAAGGTCTTTATCAAGACCTCACCTTGTGATTGTATCAATCAACATAGAAGGATTGTCTGTTGCCAAAGAAGAACTCCTGCAACATATTGCCAAGGAACCTAGGTGTGATATTTTATGTATACAAGAAACCCATCGAGATGACACCATGAGAAGACCAAAAATCCTTGGGATGAAACTGGCAGTTGAGCGACCCCATAGACAATATGGCAGTGCTATCTTTGTGAGGAACGATATAGCTGTTCTCTCTACCTCACTTACAGAATTCAACAATATTGAAATACTGTCTGTAGAACTGAATGGTTGTATTGTGTCGTCAATTTACAAACCCCCAGGAGCAGATTTCCAATTTTCACCTACAGACAACTACACCAATCAACAAGCTCACTTTATTGTTGGAGATTTCAATAGTCATAGCAGTGTTTGGGGTTATGCTGAGGACGACAGTAATGGTGAAGCAGTTTTGACTTGGGCTGATACCAACCATCTTAATCTTGTCCATGATAATAAACTCCCACCATCTTTTAACAGTGGGCGTTGGAAACGTGGGTATAACCCCGACTTAATTTTTGTTAGCGAGAACATAGCTCACCAATGCAGAAAAACTGTTCTAAATCCGATACCAAATACTCAACACCGCCCCATAGGCTGCCAAGTGTTTGCAGCCATTACTCCTAGAATCACATCATTCCGAAGGCGATACAATTTCAAGAAAGCAGACTGGCAGAAGTTTGCTGATCTCCTTGACTCAGAAGTTTCACGCATAGAACCCTCAGTTTCCAACTATGATGAGTTTGTAGAAGCCGTGAAAAGATGCTCAAGACTCTCAACTCCCAGAGGCTGTCGAGTTAACTACATACCTGGCTTGACAGAAGAATCCGTGAAGCATCTACATAACTATATCCAACTTTTCAATGATAATCCTTACAGCATTGAAACCTTAACTGCTGGCCAAAATTTATCCTCAGCCTTAGCCAAATCCAAAAAAGAACGATGGATAGAGCTACTCGAGAACCTTGATATGTCTAAAAGCAGTCAGAAAGCCTGGCAGTTGCTGCGACGCCTGAACAACGACCCTGTCCACAATCATGGCCATGCAAACATTGCACCAGATCAAATTGCTCATCATCTAGTTCAGAATGGAAGGGTCAATTGTTCTAAAGATAGAACAAAACTCAAAAGAGAACCTGAACGTGAAAACAACCATATATCAAATGACTTCATCTTACAAGAACTCAGAACCGCAATTCAGAAATGCAAAAATGGTAAAGCGCCTGGTCTAGACGACCTAATGATTGAGCAAATTAAACATTTTGGTCCCATCACGGAAAGATGGCTTCTGCAATTCTATAATGGTTGTCTGAAGCGGAAACAGATCCCTGCCATCTGGAGGAAAACTAAAGTTATTCCCTTACTAAAACCTGGAAAGGGTGCAGCTGATCCCAAGAACTACCGACCGATTTCGCTCCTTTGCCATTTGTATAAAATCTATGAAAGAATGTTGCTAAATAGACTCACTCCCATTGTTGAAAAACAACTCATACCTCAACAAGCAGGTTTCCGACCTGGAAAGAATTGTACAGCACAAGTCCTTAATCTGACTGAACATATCGAAGAGGGATATGAAAAAGGATACATTTCCGGGGCTGTCTTCGTGGATCTCACAGCAGCATATGACACCATTCAACATCGACAATTATTGCACAAAGTCTACTACATCACTAGAGACATTAATTTCACCAGAACTGTGCAGACACTTTTGGAAAACCGGCGATTCTATGTGGAGTTCCAAGGAAGAAAGAGTAGATGGAGAAGTCAAAGGAATGGCTTGCCTCAGGGTAGTGTCCTTTCCCCCATATTGTTCAACATATTTACAAATGACCAGCCTCAACCTTCTCTTACAAAGAGTTTCATCTATGCAGATGATCTTGCCTTAGTCACACAAGCCAGAGATTTTGACACAGTAGAAAACCAGCTTACTGTTGCTCTCAAGGACCTATCTGAGTACTACAGAGTCAATAACTTAAGACCGAACCCTGCTAAAACTCAAGTTTGTGCTTTCCACCTACGCAATCGAGAGGCCTATAGAAAACTTACAGTGTTTTGGGAAGATCAAGAGCTTGAACATTGTTTCTACCCCAAATATCTGGGTGTCACCTTAGATCGAACGTTGACCTACAGAAAACACTGCACTAACACCAAGCAGAAAGTTGCTGCTCGTAACAACATCCTGCGGAAGCTCACTGGCAGCGTTTGGGGTGCAGATCCCAAACTACTAAGAACATCAGCCTTGGCCTTGTGTTATTCCGCAGCTGAATACGCATGTCCTGTATGGTACAAGTCATCTCATGCAAAGCAGGTTGATGTGGCCCTGAACGAAACCTGCAGGACAGTAACGGGATGCCTCAAAGCTACACCTATTGATAAACTCCATAAACTAGCAGGTATTGCTCCTCCAGACATAAGGCGTGAAGTCGCAGCCAAACTTGAGAGACATAAAGCAGATCATAACACCGATCACCTGCTACATGGATACCAGCTACCAATTAGTAGACTCAAATCTAGGAGGAGCTTCATGAGAACTACTACACCCCTCACCGGTCGGACTGGAGCAGCCAGACTATCTCAGTGGACAGCAAAATCTGACAGTAACGATTGGATGACTCCTTCTGAGACCCTTCCTCCTGGTGGAAATCAAGTCTGGACAGTGTGGAAGTCTCTAAATCGGCTCAGGAGTGGCGTCGGACGAACTAAGGACAATCTGTTTAAATGGGGCTTCATGAAGGAATCTTCCACCTTGTGTGACTGCGGAGAAGAACAGACAACCAAACATTTAATTAACTGTCCTAGATGTCCTGTATCATGTTCCACACAAGAGCTTGTTGATGTTTCAGACAATGCTGCTGCCGTTGCACAATTTTGGGCTAATACCGTTTAGTTTGTTCTTTTATGATTTGACCTGATTTGTTATATTGTATATATTGTAAATATTGTTGTAATGTTTTTGACTCGAAATAAAATAAAACTTACATCTAACTAACCTAAGGACAGCACACAACACCCAGCCATCACGAGGCAGAGAAAATCCCTGACCCCGCCGGGAATCGAACCCGGGAACCCGGGCGTGGGAAGCGAGAACGCTACCGCACGACCACGAGATGCGGGCGAAAGAGCACTTTCTTGCACCCCAGCCTTGGTAACTTTTCAGCCAACACAAGTTTCAGATGAGCCAAAAACGTAGCATAATAGGATCCAGTTAAGATTCTTCCTTTTTCCAAGTAATCTACGAGGATTATTCCTTGGGAATCCGAAAAAACACTGGTCATCGTCAGCTGACAAAATAGTCTTTAATAGTCTTTGCGTTCTTTGGTGCACGTTCACCAGCCTTTGTACCGCGAGACAGGCAGCTTGGACCCTTGCAAGCAGATCTTCATCTGTTTATAAAGTAACTTCATGCACCGATGTCTTGACGCAGTCCCAGTGGAAAAACTCCAGATGTGTGAGACCCAGTCAAGAGACAGGACCTCTCACTCCAATCGAACGATGATGGTATGTGTTGTTCAGGTGCTCGTGGAATTATCATCGAAGTGGGCTGGTGCTCTGTCGTGTTGAAACCACATCCTTTCACGGACGACAGTGGATACAGTCTCCAAGAACTGTGACAGCACATCTCACATGAACTCTGCGTAATGTGGATCAGTTAAACGGAGAGGCAGCAAATAGCAAATAAGGTCCTGTTAAGTGATCTTGGACAGCGCCAAATACGTTGACAGAGAATCGTTGCTGGTCACCACCGATGTGGGTGGCGCGGTTTTCGTCCTCACTGCAGACGTGGGTGTTGAACTGTTAAAAACACTATGAAGCAAAGCAAGCGCTGTATCTTGTGTGAGATACGGAGGCGAGCGAGTGTTCCGGGACTCACCCCAGTTCACTGCTAGCAGCGCCACGTCACCTTAACGCGTCTGCATGTAACGCACAAATATTGCACCACAATTTAATATGAAATTAAAAATCAAAAATTATGTTTAAAACTTTCTTAAAATCTAGTTTAGTCTATAATGTTCGAAACGCCAAGTCTTGATTTTCTAGACTTAATAGTTTATGCAGTTTTAAGAGAAAAATAAGTGGCGCTAAATAATGAAGCTAGCAAGCTAGGGAGAATTTGCAATTAGAGCTTATAAACAATTGGTGAAGGTTTCCAAAACCATAAAACAAAAATTAACGCCGGAATCCTCGTTTTTAGAAAAAATCAAAAGCGCTAAATAATGGACTTAGGAATATGAAAATTTGTTTAATGCCTCAGTTTACCCCAAAAATAATAACTGAGAGACCACGTTAAGCTACCTCTTATAGTTTCTGAGTAATTAAGTAAAAACCAATTGTGTAACTGAAGTATACCCAATTGTTATACACTCCTGGAAATTGAAATAAGAACACCGTGAATTCATTGTCCCAGGAAGGGGAAACTTTATTGACACATTCCTGGGGTCAGATACATCACATGATCACACTGACAGAACCACAGGCACATAGACACAGGCAACAGAGCATGCACAATGTCGGCACTAGTACAGTGTATATCCACCTTTCGCAGCAATGCAGGCTGCTATTCTCCCATGGAGACGATCGTAGAGATGCTGGATGTAGTCCTGTGGAACGGCTTGCCATGCCATTTCCACCTGGCGCCTCAGTTGGACCAGCGTTCGTGCTGGACGTGCAGACCGCGTGAGACGACGCTTCATCCAGTCCCAAACATGCTCAATGGGGGACAGATCCGGAGATCTTGCTGGCCAGGGTAGTTGACTTACACCTTCTAGACCACGTTGGGTGGCACGGGATACATGCGGACGTGCATTGTCCTGTTGGAACAGCAAGTTCCCTTGCCGGTCTAGGAATGGTAGAACGATGGGTTCGATGACGGTTTGGATGTACCGTGCACTATTCAGTGTCCTCTCGACGATCACCAGTGGTGTACGGCCAGTGTAGGAGATCGCTCCCCACACCATGATGCCGGGTGTTGGCCCTGTGTGCCTCGGTCGTATGCAGTCCTGATTGTGGCGCTCACCTGCACGGCGCCAAACACGCATACGACCATCATTGGCACCAAGGCAGAAGCGACTCTCATCGCTGAAGACGACACGTCTCCATTCGTCCCTCCATTCACGCCTGTCGCGACACCACTGGAGGCGGGCTGCACGATGTTGGGGCGTGAGCGGAAGACGGCCTAACGGTGTGCGGGACCGTAGCCCAGCTTCATGGAGACGGTTGCGAATGGTCCTCGCCGATACCCCAGGAGCAACAGTGTCCCTAATTTGCTGGGAAGTGGCGGTGCGGTCCCCTACGGCACTGCGTAGGATCCTACGGTCTTGGCGTGCATCCGTGCGTCGCTGCGGTCCGGTCCCAGGTCGACGGGCACGTGCACCTTCCGCCGACCACTGGCGACAACATCGATGTACTGTGGAGACCTCACGCCCCACGTGTTGAGCACCCGGCCTCCCGCATGCCCACTATACGCCCTCGCTCAAAGTCCGTCAACTGCACATACGGTTCACGTCCACGCTGTCGCGGCATGCTACCAGTGTTAAAGACTGCGACGGAGCTCCGTATGCCACGGCAAACTGGCTGACACTGACGGCGGCGGTGCACAAATGCTGCGCAGCTAGCGCCATTCGACGGCCAACACCGCGGTTCCTGGTGTGTCCGCTGTGCCGTGCGTGTGATCATTGCTTGTACAGCCCTCTCGCAGTGTCCGGAGCAAGTATGGTGGGTCTGACACACCGGTGTCAATGTGTTCTTTTTTCCATTTCCAGGAGTGTAGATTAAGTACGTGTGATTTTAATGATAAGAGAATTTTCGTTAAAGTGAATGATAAAACATACCAAATTATAAAGTTATACCAAATTTGAGAGTTGCAAATTAATAACAGCCGATATAAGTGTTAGTAAAGGTACGGTTCAGAGGTAGCGGTCTACCTTTAGTTCCACTATGAAATTTCTAGAAGGCAAAGTTTCCATTCAAGCGAGCTGAAACTTTTTCAGTGATTTCAAACAGCTTAACTGTATACAAGTAAAAATTAAGAAGTTTCTGGATTAATTTGTTACCATGTTACTAAGATTATGAGCCCAAGACAGCGGTCGTTCGGAGGCTGCTGCAGTGTGCAGATGGCCATAAACAATAGGTGTTCCCTCGGCCGTCCGCTCCGGCACCTATATAAATGCAACCCGAGAGGCGGTAAGTGAGGTTCACTTCGCGCTCAGCCACGGTAAAAAGCAGGTGTGTGTCAAATGTCGAATCGAGATCTGCCTCGGATGACGTCAGAGCCGGACTGTGACGGATCGCGTATTTGCGGTAAAAACGGACAGTGAAGTCGCGAAGGCCGTACACGGTCATGGATCGCTTAGAATTCGCTGAAGTTACTGTTCGTGTGCCGTCCGTGAGAATTACAATCACGCGTGGCAACTGGTGGCTTTATTTCCACTTTTATGGCGAGCATTAATTTTGAACATTTACTGCAAACTTTCATTGAGTAATTTTAGGGAGGGTGAAAGACAATCTGGTAGGAATGTACCGTAGAGGTCGTCTCTGAACTGCTAAATGTGCCGTTAAAATAGAAACACTTGCTTTCAATTGAAAGTAGCGAATTTCCAAGTGTTATATGGGAGAAACTTTATGCAGTATAGTTTTGATTGGAACTTTACACTTTTATTTAAAATCAAAGTCCTGATCCTGCAAAGACATAGAAGGATAGAAACTTTTCTTTCGGTGGGCTGGACCAGAATGTGGCCGTGCGGATTGGAAACTAAGGTCAGTATGTTTCCCTTCGCTTTCTGGCTGACTACTAAATTAGTTGCGGGGCTCGCGTGGGAAAAACGGTGAACAAACAAATGATTAACTTTCACCCACCGCCCCACAACTACTACGGGTGAATGATGCCTCATCTGTGATGAATACAGACTACACGAAGCCAGCCGCTGTGGCCGAACGGTTCTAGGCGCTTCAGTCCGGAACCAGGCGGCTGCTACGGTCGCAGGTTCGAATCTTGCCTCGGGCATGGATGTGTGTGATGTCTTTAGGTTAGTTAGGTTTAAGTAGTTCTGAGTTCTAGGGGACTGATGACCTCAGATGTTAAGTGGCATAGTGCTCAAAGCCTCAGACTACACGAAATTCTGCGCTACAGCGTTACTGACAAGGGAACCTCCCCATCGCAACCCCCTCAGATTTAGTTATAAGTTGGCACAGTGGATAGGCCTTGAAAAACTGAACACAGATCGATCGAGAAAACAGGAAGAATATGTGTGCAACTATGAAAAAATAAGCAAAATATACAAACTGGGTCGTCCATGTGTAATGTAGGCAATATTAAGGGTTGTGTGAGACGAGGAGCACCGTGGTCCCGTGATTAGTGTGAACAGCTGCGGAAGGAGAGGTCTTTAGTTCAAATCTTCCCTCGACCGAAAATTTTAACTTTTTATTTTCAGTTTATGTGACAAACTCTTATGTTTTCATCACTTTTTTTTGGAGTGATTATTACATCTACAAGAACACCTAAATCGGGCAAGGTAGAAGAATCTTTCTACCCATTCGCCAAGTGTACAAGTTAGGTGGGTCGACAACATATTCCTGTCATGTGACGCACATGCCGTCACCAGTGTCGTATAGAATATATCAGGCGTGTTTTCCTGTGGAGGAATCGGTTGACCTATGACCTTGCCATCAAATGTTTTCGGTTCCCATTGGAGCGGCACGTCCTTTCGTCAACTAATTGCACGGTTTTTCGGTGCGGTCGCAAAACACAGACACTAAGCTTATTACAGTGAACAGAGACGTCAATGAACGAACGGACAGATCATAACTTTGCGAAAATAAAGAAAGCAAAATTTTCAGTCGAGGCGAGATCTGAACCAAAGACCTCCCGTTCCGCAGCTGTTCACGCTAACCACGGGACCACGGCGCTCATCGGCTCACTTTGCCCTTAATATTGCTTATCTTACGCATGGACGACCCAGTTTGTATATTTTGCTTATTTTTTCATAGTTCCACACAACGTCTTCCTGTTTTCTCGATCGATCTGTGTTCAGTTTTTCAAGGCCTATCCACTGTGCCAACTTATAAGAAAATCTGAGGGGGGTGCGATGGGGAGGTTCCCTTCTGAGGATAATCGATGGACAGATGTGAAAGCGGGGCTCAAAATCCGTTGGTTCCAATGCTTGCAGACGTGTTATACCTGTTCCATCAATACTGTGCACACTGCATCGCTCGATGCGTACGTGTCATGGGCGAGATGACGGATGCTTATTGATGTGTGGTCGGCCACACCATCCAACACAGTCTCCTCAAAATCTGGTGTTCGGACACGTTTCGAGACGAGTAACGTTCCGTCTTTGACTGTGCGTCTTGCACTATACACAGTAACACACTTCACCATGGACACACGCAGTGAACAACTGGCGCCAGGGATAGTGGTGTGCGTGCAGCACAGTTTCATGCGCCGGTGGGATGCATGCGATCGTCATATGACATGGTGGTCGGTCGGGGGTGTGTGCTGTTCATTACCCGCTACCTGTCCCAGTGTACAACACACACTCGCAAACTTTGCAAGAGTGGAGCAGTAGTGCATGCGCCGCTGCTGTACTTACATTGAGATGGCGGTCGTTGCAGTTACGTTGAACTACGTTGTTACGCTGTGTGTGCTGTGTACGTCCGTGACGCAACAAACATGAATTTCCGACCACTGGTTCCTACCTCAGTGTAATAAATTGTGGACCCACTATCACCTGCTTCAATTTGACCCGTAAAGTTTGAGACATCCTGTAGATCTCACTGTGTAGCGTTTTAATTCGCAGCATTACTTTACGACGAATTGCTACAAAAGATGCGGACATGTGAGTGGTCATAGAGGATGTGAAAAATGCCCTAGCTCAGAAGTAAATTTGTGGGATGTTCGATAAATGTCTTTCTTGCATGTACACGGTGATTCGTAAGTGCGCCCAGGATTTCAGAAGACGATGACGTGAAAACTACGAAACATACAGAAAAATGCCATATGTCAGCCGATATAGCATCTCTGCAAATTTCGACTCTTAATAGGCATTGTGGCGTAGTTGCAGTGCATTGAACTTGGTGGAGGAGGGGGGGGGGGGACAACCGTGCCGGAACATGCATGCGCATTGCCCCCCTGAACTAAACCACGATTTGGTAGTAGATTTCAGTTGAAAGCTGTAACAGACTAAATAATTCATTGATGGTACAAAAAATTCCATGGTAATGGCTACTTAGAAAGCAGGCATGTCAGGCTTATCAACAGAGAAGATGGAGCATTTTGGAGAAAAACGACATTTTGTCTATGGAGTGCGTGACTCATTATTTTGTAGAAGTTTTTTGTTTATTTATAGACGCAATGACATGTTTATGACACAGTCATAACCGGTTTCGCCCATACAATGCGGCATACAATGTACATAAATTTTGTGTACATTTGAACTAAATATTACTAGTAACTTTGTCATATTTTAGGTTTTTTAAAAAGTAAGACTATCTTATAGAGGACTTGCACATCTAGCGCAAAGAAGGTGAACAAAATCTAACAAATTTTTTTATCGATATAAGACCGGTATTTTACATTTTATAGCTAGTTTGACAACGCATGGAGCTGTGTTCAGTATATGCCGCGTTTAGATGTGAAAGATATATACAGGGTGATTCAAAAAGAATACCACAACTTTAGGAATTTAAAACTCTGCAACGACAAAAGGCAGAGCTAAGCACTATCTGTCGGCGAATTAAGGGAGCTATAAAGTTTCATTTAGTTGTGCATTTGTTCGCCATTTCAGCCAATAAAGTTTTTGGTCCCTTTTTCATCGAAGGTGCTACTGTAACTGGACTACAGTATCTGGAGATGTTGGAGAATTGGCTGTTCCCTCAGCTTGAACAAGAAGCACAACAATTCATATTTCAGCAGGATGGAGCGCCACCACATTGGCACTTATCTGTCCGTAACTATCTGAACGTCAACTACCCGAGGCGATGGATCGGCCGCCAGGCAGCCCGTGACAGAGCACTTCATCATTGGCGTCCCAGAAGCCCTGATCTTACCCCCTGCGATTTTTTCTTATGAGGGTATGTTAACGATATGGTGTTTCGGCCACCTCTCCCAGCCACCATTGATGATTTGAAACGAGAAATAACAGCAGCTATCCAAACTGTTACGCCTGATATGCTACAGAGAGTGTGGAACGAATTGGGGTATCGGGTTGATATTGCTCGTGTGTCTGGAGGAGGCCATATTGAACATCTCTGAACTTGTTTTTGAGTGAAAAAAAACCTTTTTAAATACTCTTTGTAATGATGTACAACAGAAGGTTATATTATGTTTCTTTCATTAAATACACATTTTTAAAGTTGTGGTATTATTTTTGAATCACCCTGTATTTCGCATAAATTCAGTTAGATTACTAATAAGCCTGGTTAAATATTGCACATATTTTTAGCTTTTAATACGAATTTTCCTTTGTATTGTTTTAGAATCTGAAGATGGTCATTGTATGGCCGAAACCGGTCATGACTGTGTCATAAACATGTGATTGCGTCTATAAAGAAACAAAAAATTTTTACATGGCCGGGAGTCATTCGTCAGTCGGCCGAAGGACTCTGTGGGAACTGCAGACACCGCAGTCAACAGTCTGGCGCATTCTATATAAACATCCGCGTGCAAAACGATGCTGCATGTAGTTATTACCTGCTGTGATTATTCGAGGCAGTAAACTTCGTTCTCACCCCGAGCGGCTACTGGAGAAAGACAGTTTTTCGCAGAAGCTGGTTTTCACTGACGATTCGTGTCTCTGAAAGACGTATCGTCATAATGAGCGTATACGGGCCACAGATCAGCCTCACAATGTAGTGCAACAGATTCGTGGTCCACCTAAAGTTAACATCTTCTGTGCCGAGTCTTTCTTTGCGGAGAGAAGTGTGTGTGGTTTCGTATACCTGGACGTGCTGTAACAGTGGCTTATGAAACAATTGCAACGAGACAGTGGAAACATCATTTTGCAACAAGACGAACCTCCACCACACTTCCTTTCACACGTACATGATTACCTCAGGACCGAGCTCCTTAACTGCCATCGTGACTCTTCTCTTCTTCACTGGCCGCTTGACTAAACTCCATGTGATTTCTTCTTCAAAGATTATGTCAAAGGTCGTATGTTCTAGCCCCAACTTTAACTTAATTTGCAAGAGTCGCAAGGGAGAATAATTAATGCGGTCGCTGATGATATCGACAGTGATGTGTTGGATGTGTATGGAAAGAGTTCGACTATCATATTGACGTCACAAACTAAGCTCGTATTTGTATGGAGTGTAGCCATGTATGGAAGTGAAACATGGACGATAACCAGTTTGGACAAGAAGAGAATAGAAGCTTTCGAAATGTGGTGCTACAGAAGAGTGCTGAAGATAAGGTGGGTAGATCACATAACTAATGAGGAGGTATTGAATAGGATTGGGGAGAAGAGAAGTTTGTGGCACAACTTGACTAGAAGAAGGGATCGGTTAGTAGGACATGTTTTGAGGCATCAAGGGATCACAAATTTAGCATTGGAGGGCAGCGTGGAGGGTAAAAATCGTAGAGGGAGACCAAGAGATGAATACACTAAGCAGATTCAGAAGGATGTAGGTTGCAGTAGGTATTGGGAGATGAAGAAGCTTACACAGGATAGAGTAGCATGGAGAGCTGCATCAAACCAGTCTCAGGACTGAAGACCACAACAACAACACAACCCCACTGATAGGTATAATTTTTTGTAGGTCTGATAGTTCTTGCGCATTTGCTTTATGAAACCCCAAATGTACTTGAGAGCAAACCTGTAATACACAAAAATTCGTTTTATTTATGAAGCCTTTGACGCTGTTGGGATTTTCCATTTAATAAGAGTTAGCCTTTGTAAAATACCGTTTCAAATCAACGACGATGAACTCGTACTGTTTGCTGCTGCGAACACCTGAGCCAGTATCCTGCGTGCCGGGGAAAGAGATTTTCTATACTAATCCGAATAGATGTAATGCAGTTTGCGATAACTTGCACTAGCGGTAACACAAAGATCTGTGGGACAACGGGTA
Organism: Schistocerca americana; assembly: GCF_021461395.2. NCBI lineage: Eukaryota > Metazoa > Arthropoda > Insecta > Orthoptera > Acrididae > Schistocerca > Schistocerca americana. Next base: position 985,139,482 of record NC_060121.1, read on the forward strand.
GTTTCTGAGGTAGAAGAAAGCGGATTTCACGAAGCAAATGCCGAACCAAAGCAAGTACAGAGCGTAGCAAACTCGTCTTGAGCCTATACAACATTGCAAGCAACAATCCAAATCACAAAGGGAAGACTGTGGTATCAACGTTCGATACTACACTTGTTTGGGGTTGCAGATATCGATCGCGGTCCGTAATAGATATCGCTAGACCCGCGATTCACAACTAGCACCGCTCCGCGGCTTGTGACAGGTATCTAGCGAGCTCTCGTCCAGTCTTGCTCGGGACGACAACTAGGAATGTAGCGCAGCCTTCAGCTGATAGGAAGCAACCTCTGACAAGGCGCTTAGTGAAGTACGGCATAAGTAATGCCTGTCTAGGCATCTGTATCTAATTATATGTATGCAGCATATGAAGAAACCTGTAACACAAGTTAAGTACAATATATATTATTTTTTACCAACGATTACTAATTATTTCAGTTGTTGCAGGTACAGACTATGCAGCCAGGTCCTTGCCGACTTCACTGCCAAACCTACAATATATGTTTCTATTGAGCATTGGCCACCTGTCATCATAACAACTGTAAGTAGGCTGTTTAGGTTTTTATGTTCGTAACGCCACGCAGCGCTCTATATGAAAATCACTGACTGTGCTGTGTGAAGTATGTGGCTGGTTTGCATTGTTGGAATATTCGCTATTGTAGTGCTGGGCAGTTGGATGTGAACAGCGCGTAGCGTTGCGCAGTTGGAGGTGAGCAGCCAGCAGTGGTGGATGTGGGGTGAGAGATGGCGGAGTTTTGAGAGCGGATGATCTGGACGCTTGTCCATCAGAGACAGTAATATATATATAAACACTGTTAAGGTAAATACATTGTTTGTTCTCTATCAAAATCTCTCATTTGCTAACTACGCCTATCAGTAGTTAGTGCCTTCAGTAGTTAGAATCTTTTATTTAGCCGGCAGTATTGGCGCTCGCTGTATTGCAGTAGTTCGAGTAACGAAGATTTTTGTGAGTTAAGTGATTCATGAAAGGTATAGGTTATTGTTAGTCAGGGCCATTCTTTTGTAAGGATTATTGAAAGTCAGATTGCGTTGCACTAAAGATATTGTGTGTCAGTTTAGTGTCGATCAGAATAAGTAAAGAGAGACATGTCTGAGTACGTTCAGTTCTGTTTAGCTGTTTGAAAATCAAATAACGTAAGAGGTTTATCAGCAATGTAATTCATAAATTTTTCTAAGGGGACGTTTCACAACCGACGACGAGAATCATAACAAAGACAGGCTATTAAATGGCACATAGCTAAACCCTTCAAAGCCTAGCTAGCAAGAGCCGGGATGTGGTATTTAATGACATTCCTACATCTGGGCCCGGCTATGCGTGAAATGCTAGCGAAGGTGGCAGCCCCTTGCACAAAAGGAAGCTGTACCGTGAGGAAGTATCCCGAGATTTTCTGAAGTACTCTCACTGTCGAAATTAGAGCTGGGCCGGGAATCCCAATCACTGTCGGGTGCCATAGGAGATTGTGCGCCCATCTTTCCATTGTCTTTCTAAATGGGTTGTCGCAGTAGCTTATCGGGCTGGCTTAAGGCTTGTGACTTCCCACGACGGCAATTTTTTTTCCAGCAGCTGTTGGAAAGTAACTTCTGAAAGTCGTGGCACAATGCATCTCTTTGCTGAAGACTACTATCAATGAGAACAAAAGACGGCCAATGGAAGACACAGAATTTTCTTCCCGAATTTGATTAGCTATAAGGCATAAATGTCTAAAGAATTTGATAGAACTGTTTTGGAGGTCGCAAAATCGGAATTCAGAGCGGGAGTCCTCGAGAGGGTTGCAGGCAGCTGCGAACCGAAGCTGGTGTTCTAAAAGAGCGCTGGGTCTATGAATTAAGTTGTGAGTGATACTTGTTGATCAATAAAGTTGTTCTGCCCGTTTCGTAATGTTCTAAATGGTTCGCTAGGTCGTTCCTGCGAGCGAGCTTCGGAACCGGTTAGGCCGTTTCTCGGTTTCGTTATAGTGTGTCGTAGTTTACAAGCCATACACGTACTCGGTAGGAAGAAGACGCGTAGCGGAGGGTGCAGACGTAAGATGAGTCGGGGCGTTGTTTAACGAACGAACAAACTTGGCGAGATCTAATAGAAAACAATAAAATCCGTTTGTGCGGATGGTAATTCGAGGTTTTATCTTTCTATGTACGTCGTCCTCCTTTTTGACTAAGTTATCCTGTTCAGTATCATGAGAAGCTTATCGATAAGAGTAGCTAAAAAGCAGTTGCAGACGGTATAGCGGAGGCCGTTTTCCAGTCTAGCGGCCTTTCTGAATGTAACTGGTTTGCCACAAGGGTATAATTAGTGGTATAGTATTAACTATTAGTGACAATCAGGAACTGCGCACACCTGATTCTTTAAAAGAATACAGCTGCGATGTATAAGGCAGTTACGAACGTCTAATTGCTTTTCAAATAAGTTGCTGTGTTAAATATATAACGTTAAGCATGTAGAACCTTAATGGTTAAAGGAGCAAAAATTATTACGTTTATGACGGCATATCTCTTGAACTGTAAGTTGTACAGTGATATAATTCTGCAGTTACGTTCTGCACTGTATGTCGTTACTGTCTGTCTGATACGTTACAGCCGAGCGGCCGTCATGGACTGTGCGGCTGGTCCCGGCGGAGGTTCGAATCCTCCCTTGGGCATGGCTGTGTGTGTTTGTCCTTAGGATAACTTTGGTTAAGTAGTGTGTAAGCTAAGGGACTGGTGACCTTAGCAGTTAAGTCCCATAAGATTTCACACATTTTTTGATACGTTACAAACAGAGTGAGGAATAAGGAAGTGTAAAATAAAACATCATGTCTGACGCTAAATCTTTACTGTTTCAACAGCGAAAATGTAGTCAGCGATAATTTTGTTTCCTTTCATAAGTTTTTTCATGCAAGAAATAGTTTTGAAAGTGTTTGACATTATGGATAAAGTTTGCTGGAAGTCGCCAGGTGGTCTCATTCTCAGACGCTTGATGAATATAATCTGGTATACTTGTACATTGTGAGTTATACTGTCTCAATGCATAATGAGTGCAGTAATTGTTGTGTTCAACTTTAAAACTAAGATTTCGTGTGTTAATGATTAGAATATGGCAGAAAGTTCGGACAGTAGTCATATTGCAACACAACAAAACAGGGTCTAAAGCAAGAAATCTTCGCAGTATTAATGTTGCAATTTTGAGTAATGGCGTAATCCTTATGTAATATTTATATTTTGTCACTAGTTTGCAAATATTTTCTTCTGAATGAATATGATTATGTAATTCAAATGCAATACCTAAAAAAGTATTATACACTGAAGCGCCAAAGAAACTGGTATATGCATAGGTATTCAAATACAGATATATGTAAAAAGGCAGAATATTGCGCTGCGTTCGGCAACGTGAACAAGTGTCTGGCGCAGTTGTTAAATCGATTACTGCTGCTGCAATGGCAGGTTATCAAGATTTAACTGAGTTTGAACACGTTGTAATAGTCAGCGCACGAGCGATGGGACACAGCAACTCCGAGTAACGATGAAGTGGGGATTTTCCAGTACGAACATTTCACGAGTAGTGTATCGTGATGTCAGTAATCTGGTAAACCATCAAATCTCCGATATCGCTGCGTTCGGAAAAAGATCCTGCAAGAACGGGACCAACGGCACCTGAAGAGAATCGTTCAACGTGACAGGAGAGCAACCCTTCCGCAAATTGCTGCAGATTTCAATGCTGGGCCATCAACAAGTGTCAGCTTGCGAACCATTCAACGAAATATCATCGATATGGGCTTTTGGAGAAGGCGCACTCTTGTACCTTTGATGACTGCATGACAGAAAGCTTTACGCCTCGCCTGGGTCCGTCAACACCGACACTGGACTACTGATGACTGGAAACATGTTGCCTGGTCGGACGTGTCTCCTTTGAAATTGTATCAAGCGGTCGGATGTGTACGGGTGTGGAGACAACTGCGTGAACACATGGACCCTGCATGTCAGCAGGGGACTGTTCAAGCTGGTGCAGGCCCAGTAATGGTCTGAGACGTGTGCAGTTGGAGTGATATGATGCTACTCTGACACGTGACACGTACATAAGCATCCTGTCTGCTCACCTGCATCCATTGATGTCCATTGTGCATTCCGAGGGAATTCAGAACAATGCTACACCCCACACGTGCAGAATTGCTACGTAGACGCTCCAATAACACTCTTCTGAGTTTAAACACTTCCTTTGGCCACCAGACTCCCCAGACATGAACATTACTGGGCATATCTGGTATGCCTTGCAACGCGCTGTTCAGAAGAGATCTCAACCCCATCGTTCTCTTACGGATTTATGGACAGTCCTGCTGGATTCATGGTGTCAATTCCCTACAGTTCTACTTTAGACATTAGTCGAGTCCACGCCACGTCGTGTTGCGGCACTTCTGCGTGCTCGCAAGCGTCCTACACGAATTAGGCAAGTGTACCAGTTTCTTTGGCTCTTCAGTATATAATAGCATGCAGTAAACACCCTGGTCTAATCGGGGCTGTTTCCTATCGCGTACAGCCAAAGAGTATGACTGAAGAGGGGAACGTTGTTTCTGGGTTTGGACATGCGCAGTACAGTTGTGTACGGCGCACTCTCTTGTGCACCAGAGTCTGACAGAAACGTTCGGGCGTGAAGGACGGACCATTGTAAGGTACCAAATTTGAAGAATTGTATGTTACGGCCAGGATTAACTACGGTGTTAAACGGGCACAGTTACAAAGAAGAATTAACGTGAAAGAAGAACACTGTGGTCCCAACATTATTTATTGCAAAGGGACTGTAAGAAGAGCCTGCTGCCATGCATTGTTGGCGACTATACCCTAACGTAGTACCGGACTCACTGCACGAAGACCAGACCGACCTTAATATCTAGAAGTGTGTGGTGTCACCGCCAGACACCACACTTGCTAGGTGGTAGCCTTTAAATCGGCCGCGGTCCGTTAGTATACGTCGGACCCGCGTGTCGCCACTATCAGTGATTGCAGACCGAGCGCCGCCACACGGCAGGTCTAGAGAGACTTCCTAGCACTCGCCCCAGTTGTACAGCCGACTTTGCTAGCGATGGTTCACTGACAAAATACGCTCTCATTTGCCGAGACGATAGTTAGCATAGCCTTCAGCTACATTTGCTACGACTTTGCAAGGCGCCATTACCAGTTACTATTGATGCTGTAAAACATGTACCGTCAAGAGCGACGTTCACCATTTATGGATTAAAGTTAAGTATTCCACAGCTACGTCCTTTTTTGCTAGTCTAATTTCCTTGATCTGTTCCAGACCTCACGCCAGCCTGCGTGAGCTAAAACGCGTGCCTTTCGGCTTCCTCTCAAAACCGGGTTGGCTCTCTTGCCAATCCACAACAAAGTGTATCAAGGATAGCCAGCTTAGCAGTTCCGTTTTGCGAATTATTACCAAATTAATGGGAGTTGGAACCCTCTATCCCGACAATGTTAAATTTAGTAACTTGGCTGCCCTGTATTTTAGGAAGCACTGTAACCATTGACATGAAACTTTACAGGACACTAAACTGCATGTTCTGAGTCTACTCAAATACAATAGTTCTATTTCAACCACTGCTTTCGGAAATACAACTTTTTAACTACAAGGTTAAAATTTTGTGTTTTTTTGAACGTTATCGCAAATAATTTTAATTATTCATAACATTATGTTCTTCTGTTACTCCAGTAGACTCAGGGTATGTATGTTACTTCTCCCTGAAAATTTGAATACTCTACTCGAAGTGGTTTCTGAGATTTAGGAAAAATGCAACAGAAAGGGTAAATTTTCACTAACGGCTTCTGCAGTTTCCAAAGACAGTAACTCAGTTGACATATGCTTAATTTTTTAGTTTCAGTCACTTAGAAGGACCATGCACTATACTGTACACCATCCTCTTAGTCATTTTCCAAGTTTTTTCTTCTTTCTGGACTCCTTAGCGCCCAATTGTGCCGCATAGTCTGCTTTATCAATGCGAACCTTGTCCATCCGTTCAAGTTCTCTGATGCAGTTTGCTCCGGGGTTAATTCCCATATGCTGTAGCGCTTTCACTTTACCAATGTTGCTATCATTAAAAGCAACAGCAGTGTAACTGACGCTCCACTTTAGTATCTTCATTCCAACAAGAACATTTTTGGTAAGGGAGTCCATATAAGGTTATTGAACGACTCACTGGGATTTTGAGTCTGACCATGCACACACTTCTTCAGTAATTCAGGATTTGCCAGGTATCTGTAAACAGGTTTTATGATATCCATGACTGCAGCTGGGATGGAATGTTTATGGCTGTATGAACTGTTTGAGTACTGGGCATTGCGGTAATTGCACCATGAATCAGGTCCAGGGGCACAAAGGTGGTGTACTGGTTTTCCATTAGTTGACGGTCTGTGGAAGAAGGTAGCCCCTACTGCCTGCTTCATTTTCAACAAACCCTCAGTATTATTAGTTCATAATCATTTTGTCGGTCAGCCTGCCTCTTATTGTTTTATCATCAGAAAGTTTCTTGTCTCTCAAACTTTGTTTCAACTTCCTCAATCTGGTGCACATTCTCCTCTGGACATGACATTCATAACGCAGCAATCCACCGCCTTCTACATAAAAAATTACCGATTTTATTGTATCTTGAAGTAATGCACGTAAAAATTTTAACATTTTCAACTAAAATTGAAACAAATGAGCACTCGGTCACAATTAGACCGTTGCATCTCGTGGCTGTACAGGTACGAGCAGCCCATAGTGGCTCGCTTTCACGCACTCCTTTTGATACATTTTGTGACTAAAGCCCTTCTGGCCTGTTAATTATTTTATATGTGACATGTAAGTACTGCCTCTGTCTTTTATCGTTTGTCAGTACTTAGACTTTTTATATAAAAAAAACTTTTCCTATAAATTAGTAACTATGTTATAGGCCTTTTAATTGTATATATGACGGTAGTATCTGTTCCTGAAAGAACAGTTACCGTTGATGACCATGCAGCTTTGCTAGAATGAAATGATAATTAATTGGACACCCTAGCTGCAAACAGGCGTTGATATACTTCATTGACTTCCCGGCCATTGACCTTCTTGTGCGAACGCACAAGGTATGCCCCTCGTACGGGACTTGGTAGATTAACCTGCAACGAGTAATGAGTATGATGGGCAAACATCTATTAGGTGCACTACGAATGTAGTGGTGTGGACATGTTATGTCCCCAATGAAGTATATCAACGCTTGTTTGCAGCTAGGGTGTCCACTTAATTACCATTTCCTTTTTAATTGTTTTAATTCTGATGAAAGCTCTCGAAGTGTTGAAACCTGGTCAATAAGACTAAAAATAGTTGTGACCAAGGGCTCATTTGTTTCAATTTTAATTTAGAAGCGGTCACTGAACCAAGCAGCCATGTTTAAAGCTTTGACATTTTCAACCGTTGGGTTGGGTTGGGTTGTTTGGGGGATGAGACCAAACTGCGAGGTCATCGGTCTCATCGGATTAACGAAGGACGGGGAAGGAAGCCGGCCGTGCCCTTTCAAAGGAACCATCCCGGCATTTGCCTAGAGTGATTTAGGGAAATCACGGAAAACCTAAATCAGGATGACCGGACGCGGGATTGAACCGTCGTCCTCCCGAATGCGAGTCCAGTGTGCTAACCACTGCGCCACCTCGCTCGGTATTTTCAACTGTCGTAGATTATATATCATTGTATTCGGAAAATTACAAACTTTATAATGACATAAAAACCCAAAAACGTGAAAAAAAATTCCGTTCTAACTCTCTTTAAGGTTATCTCTGTTTTACAAGTGTTTTAACTTCAATAGTTACCTATTAGGGTCCTAACCTGTCATTATTAATTAAAACCGAGTGTCACTGTTGATGGTAAAAAAGATTACTCAGTTAATTTAAATTTGATAATTTGCTTAAAAAAGTGAAAGCTATAAGAACTTAAAAAATAATTAAGACTGGTAGTCAAAGATAAAGTACTTCGTTGCTCAGTGAAATCTTCACTTAAAGAACCAGTATTAATATTCAGTGATTAATGAAAAAATAATTTCAGTGAGTTTTTAGAGATCATTGTAGATACAAATGTTTAATTTCTCTTTGTGGTAAGTAATTTCTGTTCACATTTCCAAAATACGTAACAATGTTATGTAAAAGTAAATCAGTGGTTATTTAATAAAAGTTAAATCTTTCGATTAACATAAAATGTTTATTTAAGGCCTATTACGGTATTAGAAACATTAACAGTATCCATTATGGCAGGCTGCGCGAAGCTATTTGTTATGCAAACTGCGAACCAAACTGTTAGCAGTGAAGTGCATATGGCACGTCCTTTGCTTTAATGATTTCGCTGTTAGATTCATTTCATGTTTGTAAGTGTGATTTTGAATCTGAGTTCGAGTCAGTGCTATTGAGACTGTTGCCAAGTGATTGTCTTGGGTTAATTGTTACGTAAATACTTTTACAAATTGGTTAACAGCTGTACAATATTGTTCGCTCACACCGTGAGCTAAGGACCGTTTTCTACAAGCATTGCAGTCTAAACTAACGAATATTTAATTTCGCTACCTGAAATTTCACTAACTACTTTGCAATTTCCATCATTCGTCAAAATTGTTTGGATTGTTATTGGGTAGAGGTAGCCGAGCAATAACGATTCGATTATAATTTGTTCTTCGGAACCGATACCTTTTTTATTTACAGAGAGCAGGGACGTTAGTAACACGTATCTTCAATTATTTCAGTTATCCGAAGGTGTAGGTCCATTATAACTTGAAATACTGAAAGTGAAATTTTATATTGCCCCTGGAGGCCGTTAGATAGGCAAACTACAATTGGAATCGAGTGAGCGCTTCAAGTGTTTGCTAATACGGATTATATTGCCGTCTCTGGTTTCAAAGAGAGGCTTGCGACACGTGGTTAGATTTATTTAACAGTTTACTGGAGCAGACAAGTGACCAGGGTCCACTAGTAAACGTTTCCGATTAAATCAGCGGATCAGCAGGTCGTGTAATTTGTCTCGAGTGTCGCTCCTTGCGAGGTGTGCGTGCATTCCGGCTGCGGGGCTGCCGGTGAAATGGGCGAAGGGAGCGTCTCGTCTTGCGTTCTCACTCACCACCTTCTGTACTCTCAGAGCAACGAAACTGATTTCCTAGTTTACAAAAATATCTACTGTATTGAATTTTCGGGTATAATTCAAAAGTTTTAGCATATACTTCACACTCATTTTATGGAAGTGTTTGTATTACTATACCATCTGCAAACCTAACGCAAAGAACTTGCTTACCTTTCATTCCTTTTGTGTCGTTTTCCATACAGCCATACTTCCATGCGTTAATAAAACAGACTATCTGCAGGGACGGAGTCGTGATTGGAAATGAAGGAAAAAAGGTCCTATGAACATGTGTCCGGAAATGGGCGACAAATCGTCCCGGAACACAGTGCAGAGTTGCATAGCATCCGCGTCACAACAGACTTGCAAAGTGGTCTCCATGGGATTGCAGGTGACAGGAGTGGTAGCGCTTATCATGAGGGATGCACGTAATCTTACTTTGGCTTACACCCTATGGGCGGGCCACTTAAGTAGAGCTTGTTCGAGGGTTCGTTTCAACATCCTTTAGAACATGGACCTCCAAATCTGGTCTATACACACACACAGTCCATCGCTTCCCTGCAGATTTCTCGTGGTCGCGTTCTTGCTTCCCGAGCACGGGGTCCCGGTTTCGATTCCCGGCGGGATCAGGGATTTTCACCTGCCTCGAGATCACTGAGTGCTTGTGTTGTCCTCATAATTTCATCATCATTCATGAAAGTGGTGAGAGTGGATTGAGCAGAGGTTGGGAATTTGTACGGCTGCTGATAACCCCGCAGTTGAGCACCCCACAAACCAACATCATCATCATCACTACACATTCCTCTGTGTGAAAGGTCCCATGATCATAAAAACGCCATAAAAGGGCTTGAAATGTTGCCTGGTGTGGTTTGTGTCTGTGAGGTTACTTGTTTTGATATAGCTGTGCTGCCTCTCGACCGTTCCCACCTGTTTGGCCGTACACAAACACCGTCTCGGCTTGTTCCCGACGTGAATACCGGACCATTCTGCTGGTTACAGTACGCTGCGTCAATCACAGAGCCTGTGGTACACAAAGAACACAGCGAACGTGGTCAGAGGAACTGTCATTCGTCAGCGCCACCTATCGGGGAACGATGGATTTCCGGACACATGTTCATGGGAGGTTTTTTCCTCCATTCCCAGTCAGGTGTCCGCACCTGCAGTTTGTCGGTTTTATTAACGTTCATCAGGTATAAATAAAAATCAACTGCCGCGTGTATGAAAGACATCACTTGAGAACGGCTCGACCCAGTTGGCTGATTTTCTTTTTGTTGTGTTTGGAACTGTCAAGACAAGGTTTGTGTGAAAGAAAATTTTTGGAAAATCCACTAGAAAAGTGGGAAATGGTATTTTGTATGGAAATCTCGAACGAAATGTGACGATCGGTTTGACAGTTCTATTGTCACATGTTTTCGAAATAAAAAAAGAAAGTGACATTTAGTTTGGAAGGTTCGCTGTCGTATATTTTAATAACAACAAAAAATTCCGCATTGAATGTTGATTTTTGCAAAAAGAGATTAAAATTGAAAGCGATATTTTAGGGTGTTGTCGATGGTGACCACATGTTTGGAGTGTAGCAAAGATTGAATTGATGTCGGTTCGTGGTAATTTGGTGTCTTGAAAACTAAGAAGGTAAAAAAACAGAGGAGCTAGTATTACGTCACAAACCAGAAGCTGATGTCCGCCATTTTAACTAGTCCGAAACACTAGGGTCACCGCATACATACCGCCATAGTACACCGCGGTGGCATTTCCCTGTGACGTCACTCTGACTGTATCGAATTACTAGAGCCAATACGCATTGAAGAACAGAAAAACGTTCGAAATTGCGTTCTTGATACTATGTTATTCAAGTAAGCTCTGTAACTTTCAGTGTTAATAACAGTTATTGCGCGCACACGACGGAAATGATGAACAAGAAGGACTCGTAAGCTGTAGTCTGCTAATGTTATGGGCTACTTAAAATGGCGCCCGCTCTGGCTTCAAAACAATGTACAGCGAAAGTCAGTAGTGCCGCCTCACCTCTTTGCTTACCCCCATGATAGCAATCACTCAGATCGTAGTTTATTGGTTCAAAAAAATGGCTCTGAGCACTATGGGACTTAACATCTGTGGTCATCAGGCCCTTAGAACTGCTTAAACCTAACTAACCTAAGGACATCACACACATCCATGCCCGAGGCAGGATTCGAACCTGCGACCTTAGCGGTCGCGCGGCTCCACACTGAAGCGCCTAGAACCGCTCGGCCACCACGGCCTGTTCGTAGATTATTTCTTTGGAAAAATTGCCACCAGAAAACCGTGGAAATATCGATCGGCGTACGCGCGACGCAGGCCAATCCAGTTACTTGATCGTCGTATCAATGACACTGACGAAGAGTATAGACAGTGTTTGGAGGTAAATCGAATAAGAATTTCTTAAGCGCGATCTGTTTTAATCTTATGACTCCGACACAATGGAACCAGCAGCTCAGTTGGATCTTACACACAAAATAATTTGCAACACTGACAAAACAGACGGCCAAACGTGACAATTCGGAGTGCACTTTGACGTTCGGATACGATCCAACAGTGGATTGCGCCATGTATGTATCTGTCGACTTGGGAGCAATGCACAGTGTTCGTCAACATTGTACTGCTCTGAGGTTTCGACACGAAGTGACAGGATATGTTGTGCAAGCAGAAAAATCAAAAATGGTTCAAGTGGCTCTGAGCACTATGGGACTCAACTGCTGAGGTCATTAGCCCCTAGAACTTAGAACTAGTTAAACCTAACTAACCTAAGGACATCACACACATCCATACCCGAGGCAGGATTCGAACCTGCGACCGTAGCGGTCCCGCGGTTCCAGACTGCAGCGCCAGAACCGCGCGGCCACTCCGGCCGGCGGAAAGATCAAATTACCACAGTTGACAGTCACCAGAACCACTGGCGTAATTGGTTCCTGGCCAAGAACCTCGATCGAACCGTTTCTTGCATAATTTACAAAAGTACAACAGTTCCTTCCAAACGACATCATTTGGGACGAATACTACAGACGAACGTGATTTTAACCCTACTTTTAAATTAAAGTAAATTCTTTTTCGACCGCATTGCACATTGCATTCACAAATATAGCACATTAACAAACATCAAAGATTCAAAAGAATAAAGAAGGGGAAAGAGGATACGGAACGAGAGACGAAGGAGGGGAGGGAGGGGGGGGGGGGAGATGGACAGAGCGTGGGATAACAGGCGTACACGGAGCTGGGGAAAAGAGAGAGGGAGGGGGGGGGCAGGAGGACGAGATGGATAAATGGAAGGGGAATGACGAAAGCGATATAGAGAGAAGGGGGAGAATGAGGCCAGTGCGTGTATCCAATCCCTATACGTATTTAGCAATTGCGAAGCATTGCCGGGCTCGGTAGTTTTGCATAAATATAGGGAGAGATGAACCCCTCTTCTTATTTTACCGATTTCTTAAAGCTATGGTAAGTCAACGGTGCTCTTGCATCATTGATGTGCTGTGTGATCTGTAATATGGGACGAGCGCACTTGTCGAAACATTTTGTAAACACTAGTTTTAACTGAGAACATACTGTACATACTAATTATAATTTTAACGTGCCAATGCATCTGACTTCAGCTGACCAGCGAATTAATATATGGAGTACATTTATGGCTCAAGACAGCCACATGTATTAAACAATAGCGAGATCAGATGTGAGTAACCCTGTTTACCGAAAGCGGCCATAGGCGTTTTACAAAATCCATCTAGGATGAGAAGTTGTCTTTCTTCAAGTTGAAAATTTTCAGATCTCTTCTAATTATTCAGTATGAGCAAGGTAAATAGTGATTTAAGTTTTCAGTATAGCTTGTGTGAGTTTGTCTGTGCCAGACCCTTTGCTGTCTCGCTATTTACAGTATTTCCTTTGCTTGTATTATTACATGCTAAAGTTAATAGTTATTTGGTTTTTTATTTGCATCTAGCAGTCAAAATTTGTTTGTGTGGATCTATTTTACTCACTTATCAGCTCTATTGTCATCCATGGTCCCTTGGGCTTCAGATTCCTAACATATTCTGGTCCGAATGGAGTCATATACTCTTAATACGTGCAAGCTTGCAGTATTGCTGCTTACCTTGTTCGTCTCACGTCTAAGCTGATAATCTCAATCATAAATTTTTAGTCTCACTATACACAATCGCAGTTGTACTAACTTGCTCTTTGAATTTGACGTTGCACCTTGGTTTACCTGCTGACTTACCACTGTCAGTGACGAAACTTGGGTAGGAACTTACTGAGCGACTCAAATTAGTTTGATTTCTCTGTCAGCAAATAAGTAATTTGTTTTCCGTTGTTATCTATCAGTGCTTCCAAGGATACCTCTTCCTGCAAGGAAATCTGAACGAAATATTCAGGAAAAGTACTCATAGTGCTCACACAAATCCAGTAGTCTGGGTCTCTTGTGTTCCTGAGTTTTAATCTAAGTTTGTCAGCTGATTTTTGATTTTGATAACTGTTCATGTCGCTCATTATCATGACGTCAAATTTTTCTTCTTATGCTGAGCACGCTCTTCATCTGATTTTGATTTCCTCTTGTTTCTTCCTTTCTTCGAAAAGTGATAGTGTATTAAGCACGGATCAAGGGCAGAAACTTTCCGTTTTGTCATCAGTAGGTGACTGCCAACACAACAGGTATTATCCAAATTGTCCTTTCACTTTACCTGTATAGTTCTTGCTAAACCTCGATAAGGTGAATTTTCTTTCCCCAAAAATTAAAGCTCATGTTGTCCAAGATGCTCTTGCGCCTTAGCGTTCCCGTAGTTATCTTGCAATTTTAAATTCCCTTGGTACCTTACACTATTATGTGCGCTGTACACAGGTTTTTGAGGTCCAGCTAGTCTTCAACACTTACGAGATATTTATATACGTTGATAAGAGTGACTGGTAACGTGTTTCCGTATCAGTGTACCGATATTTACGGAGAACTGTCAGTGTAAGGTACATAAGATTTTCCTGTTTTCTTCGAAGTCGATATTTCACATAAATATGAGATGCTGCTATACAGAAGGTAGTGTCACATGGTGGGAATCATCCAGATACCTCTGTTTAAAACGTAATGAACCGTGGAAGCACAAACTTGTCCTTCGAAAGCGCTACTCGGTTTTCAGCCTACGTGCTTCGATTTGTTTGTGGGTGCAAAAACGGACGCAAGCAACCGAGAAAGGCACGCCAAAGGTCAGGGACAGGCCAGTCTACGTCCTTGTCCAAACAGAAAAGGTCGCAGTGTTCGTTTCTCGTTAAGAGTTCAAAGACAGCGCTGAAATTACCATACAAGCTGGAAATTCCTAGCGGGAGCTCCGTTTCCCATCGGAATTAACTACACTTGTGAGAAACGCAGCGCATGTAGATCAAAATGATGAAGTTCGGCGAAAACTGGCCGACAATTTATTTGTTGTTGTTGTTGTGGTCTTCAGTCCTGAGACTGGTGTGATGCAGCTCTCCAAGCCACTCTATCCTGTGCAAGCTTCTTCATCTCCCAGTACCTACTGCAACCTACATCCTTCTGAATCTGCTTAGTGTATTCATCTCTTGGTCTCCCTCTACGATTTTTACCCTCCACGCCACCCTCCAGTACTAAATTGGTGATCCCTTGATGCCTCAGAACATGTCCTACCAACCGATCCCTTCTTCTAGTCAAGTCGTGCCACAAACTTCTCTTCTCCCCAATCCTATTCAATACCTGCTCATTAGTTATATGATCTACCCATCTCATCTTCAGCATTCTTCTGTAGCACCACATTTCGAAAGCATCTATTCTCTTCTTGTCTAAACTATTTATCGTCCATGTTTCACTTCCATACATGGCTGCGCTCCATACAAATACTTTCAGAAACGACTTCCTGACACCTAAATCTATACTCGATGTTAACAAATTTCTCTTCTTCAGAAACGCTTTCCTTGCCATTGCCAGTCTACATTTTATATCCTCTCTACTTCGACCATCATCAGTTATTTTGCTCCCCAAATAGCGAAACTCCTTTATTACTTTAAGTGTCTCATTTCCTAATCTAATTCCCTCAGCATCACCCGGCGTAATTCGACTACATTCCATTATCCTCGTTTTGGTTTTATTGATGTTCATCTTATACCCTCCTTTCAAGACACGGTCCATTCCGTTCAACTGCTCTTCCAAGTCCTTTGCTGTCTCTGACAGAATTACAATGTCATCGGCGAACCTCAAAGTTTTTATTTCTTCTCCACAGATTTTAATACCTACTCCGAACTTTTCTTTTGTTTCCTTTACTGCTTGATCAATAGCCTTTCGCTCCCTGTATTTTACCCCTGCCAACTTCAGAATTTGAAAGAGAGTATTCGAGTCAAGACAATTTATTTATTGCTTTTATACCGGTTACAGCTCGGTAAATAAAACCTTATTAGTACGGTCAATAGTAATGTGTGCGTTAGACCACAAAGGCACTCGACGAGTCAGTGGCATCAGTGAGATCTCGTCACGTGCAACCTCTCTGGTGCACACCGAATGCAGACGCTGTAAGGACACTATGAAGATGTTTTTGATAACTGAGAGCGTTTTAAAATGGCCTTAATGACCGAGTCAAGGATCTTGTAAGCACATCAACAAGAAAGTTAGTCACCCTGATGAGGTGTCACCATCCATCAGCGCCTCTAGCCCTTGTATCATCCTCACGTCAGCAAGTAGCAACCTCCACACGTTTCCTCAGGTATACCACACCCAGCTGAAGGCAATAATCTTAACGTGTAGTTCCAACGGGGCTACGTAACTGCGGGGATGTTCATTTCTGCGTTTTACTCGCTGTTCCAGACCCGGACGTTTTCTACAGGATTAAAATGAGGAGAAAACAGAGTACGTGAAAGACGTGAAGGAGGCCCCGAAATATATGGAGACTGATTATGGCAGAACGGAAAAAGCTACAAAATTTAGATATCCAGGTGAATTACGCTAAAATTTTTCACAAATAGTGAGTTTCAGCGCAAAATCGGTATGCATTGTCCGAAGCTGGTAAAAAAACCTTTCTAACGATGCCTCATTCACCCCTGAACAACTTAATGTTTTAGACAAACAAGCTAACCTAGCAAGGGCATGGAAAATGGAGGTGGCTATACAACTAACAAAAAAACCTGCATAATAAGAAATCTCTTTCCATAAATGCAAAAGCTCGGCACTACAATGCATCAGAAAGCCTTCCCTTAAAATACAGCCAAACAATCAGGTGAAATAGAAAAGAACGAAAGGAAAATAATCACGAAAATGTTGGGACCCAAATATGAAACGGGAAATGGAAGTTACAAAGTAATAAAGTAGTTTGTGAAGAAATAGAGCGAATATCAGACACGATGAAGGAGAGAAGAGTTGCGTTCTAAGGACACCTAATAAGGCTTGATGAAAACAGGATAACAGAAAGAATTTCCCACTTCATTGACCGAAACCGCGCAGCATCAATGACGTGGATCAAAGAAGTTGAAGCGGACATGGGGGAAATGGAAATAATGGAGGAAGAAGCAGGAGAAAGACAAAGATTCAGAGCAAAAGTGAAAAGGTGAAAAAAACGAAAAAGAAGGTGCAATATAGACACAAGGAATAAGAGAAAAACGAAGGGAAAGAATGAAAAATTACTGTGAAGAAAGAAAAGAGTAAATAAAGAATACGTAAGTTACCTCATGTGGTCCTTAGCAGGACAAACCAATTTTAAAAATATCAGATCACAGATAGGGCATTCGAGGTAGCGAAGTCATCATTACCACATCTCTATCGATACGAGGAAAAATGCAGCCTCTTTGAGGTGCGACAACGCGCGGATAAGCATCTCTGGGCGCTACAATGAGTCTTACGGTAGACTGTTTTTGAGCGTGTGTCACAGAGGCAGTCGTTAAAAGTCTAACCTACAGACGTAGTCGGGCGCGGAGAAGCGTTGGGAGGAAGTGTTAGGAAGAACCCCAGGTAGTGTACTGAATTTTATGGTTGGGTCTCGGAAGAGTATTGAACAGTAATTCGCAAGTAGAGGATGTCGTCCCAAACTGAAGCATTCAGGAAAGTTTTATTCAAATCTCGTGGCACAGTTTTGTTACTGGAATATATATATATATATATATATATATATATATATATATATATATATATATTATTTCTCAAGTCATTATTTATTCTCGGCACGTACTAATCATACAGGGATGAATGAGGAATCGTTAGAAATGTTTTTTACCAGCTTCTGACAATACATGCCGATTTTGCGCTGAAACTATTTGTGAAAATTTTTAGCATAAAAAGAGACTTTTAACTGTCATAGTCAAAAGGGCCTTATGGATGCCCAGCCTCGTAGCTATATCTTACGAAGCTAACTTGTTAGTCATGAATAACAGACTCCCCTTTCATGGAAAATTTTGGAAATTTGTGGTAGCTTCTGCATGCGTTGCCAAATAGGAGGAACAAAGTTAGAACAGGTGGACGGTTTCAAGTACTTAGGATGCATATTCTCACAGGATGGCAACATAGTGAAAGAACTGGAAGCGAGGTGTAGCAAAGCTAATGCAGTGAGCGCTCAGCTACGATCTACTCTCTTCTGCAAGAAGGAAGTCAGTACCAAGACTAAGTTATCTGTGCACCATTCAATCTTTCGACCAACTTTGTTGTATGGGAGCGAAAGCTGGGTGGATTCAGGTTACCTTATCAACAAGGTTGAGGTTACGGATATGAAAGTAGCTAGGATGATTGCAGGTACTAGTAGATGGGACAATGGCAGGAGGGTGTCCACAATGAGGAAATCAAAGAAAAACTGGGAATGAACTCTATAGATGTAGCGATCAGGGCGAACAAGCTTGGATGGTGGGGTCATGTTACACGCATGGGAGAAGCAAGGTTACCCAAGAGACTCTTGGGTTCAGCAGTAGAGGGTAGGAGGAGTGGGGGCAGACCAAGGAGAAGGTACCTGGATTCGGTTAAGAATGATTTTCAAGTAATAGGCTTAACATCAGAAGAGGCATCAATGTTAGCACTGAATAGGGGATCATGGAGGAATTTTATAAAGGGGACTATGCTCCAGACTGAACGCTGAAAGGCATAATCAGTCTTAAATGATGATGTGCTAGGTTCCTATGGGACCAAACTGCTGAGGTCATCGGTCCCAAGGCTTACACACTATGTAATCTAACTTAAACCAACTTATGCTAAGGTCAACACACACACACACACATATATATATATATATATATATATATATATATATATATATATATATATATATATATATATATATGCTCGGGGGAGGACTCGAACCTCCGACGGAGGGAGCCGCGCTAACCGTGGCAAGGCACCTAAGACCGCGCGGCTACCTCGAGCGGCTCCCTTTTCATGTTATTATAAATACTATTTTATTTGTTTTAAAGTACTTCTTAACTGGATAATTCGTATACAACATTGCTACAGATAACCTTAACCACTGCAGTAGTCCGGTATGCAGCATGCTATCCTTGCTAAACGAATGTATTTTCCGGAACGAAAACATATTTGCCACTGTCGCTGGAAATTGTGATTTACCCATTGCTAATACGGTCTGGGCAACTATCGGTGGTCTAGCGGTTGAACTGAGTGAAGGAGTCAACGATCAACTTGAACAGAAGTCATGTGACGTCCGCCCAGAGTAAACGAAACTAAGATTACAGAACAAAATTATAAAAAAAGGGGGGTAGTGCCTTTCATTCATAATCAAAACCTGCAAGATCCCGGCTTCGAAACCCGCCAACGCTTGAATTTTGATTGATAATTAGCATTGGTGGCCGAAGACTTCCGACATAAGAAGTCATCCTTATTCTGCCAATGGCTTTGACAAGAGGGCAGAGGAGGGGACAGAGGTTCAGAGCACTCTCTTGTCCTTGGAGTGGGAAACTGCCCCTAAAGGCTGAAGAATCAGCAATGATCAACGGCATGAGGATGCAGAAGGCAATGGAAACCACTGCATTAAAGACACGTAACGTGTATCCACAGGACATGTGGCCTGTAATTGAAGAAGTGTATGATGATCACTCCATTGGCAAAAGATTCCGGAATAGTCCCCCATTCGGATCTCCGGGAGGGGACTGCCAAGGGGGAGATGACCGTTAAAAAAACCATGAATAATCAACGGAAGGAACACGTTATACGAGTCGGGACGTAGAATGTCAGAAACGTGAACATGGTAGGACAGCTACAAAATCTGGAAAGGGCAATGCAAATGATATCAGTCTAGATATAGTAGGGGTCACTGAAGTGAAATAGAAAGAAGACAAGGATTTCTGGTCAGATGACTATACGGCAATATCAACAGCAGCGGAAAATGATATAACGCTAGTAGGATTCGTTCTGAATAAGAAGGTTAGGCAGAGAGTGTGTTATCGTGAACAGTGATAGGGTTATTCTTATCAGTATCGACAGCTAATCAACACCGACAACTATAGTTCAGGTCTACATGTCGAGGTCGCAAGCTGAAGACGAAGAGATAGAGAAAGTATATGAGGATACTGAAAGGGTGATGCAATACACAAAGAAAATCTAGTAGCGATGGGGACTGGAATGCAGTTGTAGGGGAAGGAGTAGAAGAAAAGGTTACAGGAGAATATGGGCTTGGGACAAGGAATGAGAGAGGAGAAAGACTAATTGAGTTCTGTAATAAATTTGGACTAGTAATGGCGAATACTCTGTTCAAGAATCACAAGAGGAGGAGGCATTCTTGGAAAAGGCCGGGAGATACGGGAAGATTTCAGTTAGATTACATCTTGGTCAGACAGAGATTCCGAAATCAGATACTGGATTGTAAGGCGTACCCAGGAACAGATACAGACTCGTATCACAATGTCGTGGTGATGAAGAATAGGCTGAAGTTTAAGAGAGTAGTCAGAAAGAATCTTTACGCAAAGAAGTGGGACACGGAAGTACTAACGAATGACGAGATACGCATGAACTTCACTAAGGCTGTAGATACAGCACTACAGAATAGTCCAGAAGGCAGTACAATTGAAGAGGAATAGGCATCTCTAAAAATGGCAATCACAGAACCTGGAAATAATAACATAGGTACAAAGAAGGTAATGGCTAACAGAAGATATACTTCAGCTGATTGACGAAAGAAGGAACTACAAAAATATTCATGGAAATTCAGGAATACAAAAATACTAGTCAAAAATGGCTCAAATGGCTCTGAGCACTATGGGACTTGACTTCTGAGGTCATCAGTCCCGTAGAACTTAGAACTACTTAAACCTAACTAACCTAAGGACATAACACATCCATGCCCGAGGCAGGATTCGAACCTGCGACCGTAGCGGTCGCGCGGTTCCAGACTGTAGCGCCTAGAACCGCTCGGCCACTCCGGCCGGCCAAAAATACTAGTCGCTGAGGAATGAAATAAAGAGGAGGTTGCAGGGAAGCTAAGACGAAATGGCTGCAGGAAAAATATGAAGAGATCGAAAATGAAATGGTAGTCAGAAGGACTCACTCCCCATATAGGAAAGTTCAAACATCCTTCAATTAAATTAAAAGCAAGGGTTGTTCGTTAAGAGTGCAATGTGAGGGGGAAGAGTTGTCTGATGGCGATAGTAGAAGAAACAGGACTCAATTTAGAAGAGATACGGGAATCCAGTATTAGCACCAGAATTTAAGAGAGAATTGGAGGACTTAAGATCAAATAAAGGAGAAGGGATAGAAAACGTTACATCACAATTTCTAAAATCATTGGGGGAAGGGCAACAAAACGACTATTCACGTTGGCGTGTAGAATGTGTGAATCTGGCAATATATTGTCTGACTTTCGGAAAAATATCATCCACACAATGCCGAAGACTGTAAGATCTGACATATGAGAGAATTATCGCACAATCAGCTTAACAGCTCATGCATCCAAGTTGCTGATAAGAATAATACACAGAAAAATGGAAAAGAAAATTGAGGATGTGTTAAATGACGATCAGTTTCCCTTTAGGAAAGATAAAGGCACCAGAGAGGCAATTCTGACGCTGTGGTTGATAATGGAAGCAAGGCTAAAGAAAAATCAAGACACGTTCACAGGATTTGTCGACCTGTAAAAAGCGTTAGACAAAGTAAAATGGTGCAAGACTTTCGAAATTCTAAGAAAAATAGGGATAAGCTATAGGGACAGACGGGTAATATCCAATACGTACAAGAGCCAAGAGGAAATAATAAGAGTGGACGATAGGGATATAGTCTTTCGCCCCTACTTTTCAATCTGCACATCGAACAAGCAACGATGGAAATAAAAGAAAGGTTCGGGAGTGGAATTAAAATTCAAAGTGGAATGGTATCAATGATACGATTCGCTGATGACATTGCTATCCTGAGTGAAAGTGAAGAAGAATTACATGATCTGCTGAATGGAATGAACCGTCTAATGAGTACAGAATACGGACTGAGAGTAAATAGAAGAAAGACGAAAGTAATGAGAAGTAGCAGAAACGAGAACAGCGAGAAACTTAATATCAGGGTTGACGGTCACGAAGTAGAAGAGGTCAAGTAATTCTGCTACCTAGACAGGAAAATAAACCATGCCGGACGGAGTGAGGAGGACTTCAAAAGCAGACTAGCACTGGAAAATAGGGTATTCCTGGCCAAGAGACATCTACTAGTATCAAACATAGGCCTTGATTTGAAGAAGAAATTTCTGAGATTATACGTTTAGAGCACAGCATTGTATGGTAATGAAACACGGACTGTGGGAAAACCGGAATAGAAGAGAATCGAAGCATTTGAGATGTGGTGTTACTGACGAATGCTGAAAATAATGTGGACTGATAAGGTAAGGAATGAGGAAGTTATGCTCAGAATCGGAGAGGAAAGGAATATGTGGAAAACACTGGTAAGGAGAAAGGACAGGATGATAGGACATCTGTAAAGACACCAGGGACTGACTTCCATGGTACCAGAGGGAGCAGTAGAGGGCAAAAACTGTAGAGGAAGACAGAGATTGGAATACATCCCACAGATACTTGAGGACGTGGGTTGCAAGTGCTATTCTGAGATGAAAAGGTTGGCACAGGAGAGAAATTCGTGGCGGGCCACATCAAACCAGTCGGAAGACTGATGACCCAGAAAAATGCAGCCTAACCTGCTTACTGTAATCACACCTACTGATAGCCCCTGATCTCTGCCCGTCGTACAAATCAGGACAAAAATTTCCAATGTAAAACAAATTTTTGGACTCGTGGAAATGTATATAGAAAGATATTTCATAAATTCTCGATTATTATCTCACGTCGCTCGGTTCAGTTTGAAAGATATTTTGCCTTCATTCCCACAACTACTTGTAATGTCCCCACAGAAAATACCCTCTACCACGCACCAATTAATCATTTTCAATCAAACCATCCACATTCATTCACTTTGGAAAAGTTATCTGATCTGATTTTCTCGTAATATATGCGGCGACAGCTCGACGACGCCAAAGTATTTTCTAGTGCGTTTATTCTTTGAAATAACAGATATGCATATATGCATTCTCCATGGTTGGTAAGAGTGGTAACTAGGACAGCTTCTGGAGTATCTGTTGAGGGATTGACGTGTTTCTGAGAGATACGTATTCTGCTTTTCTTCTCGCTAAAGCGAGCCAGTTAACATTTGTGCCGCTAGCGGTTTGTTTGAAGAGAAAGAGACTGTAAAAGGAAAATAATTAAGGCGTGGAATCACCGGAGATCTGGATATGTAATGGAGATGTATTTAATACACAATTTCATCCATAAATAAGGTTTGTGACTTTTTTGTTCTGGAGTTTTTTCTGAATCATTTGATGATCACGTTGGCCCCGTAATTAGTGGGGAAGTTTCAGCTGTGTCGAAGAGAGCCTGCAATTACTGAGTCTGTGTTAAATCGTCCAAAAAGGCTTCGTACACATCTGGAATTCGCAATCTTTCGTAAAAGGAACAAATTGTCCACACGATTGATTCTCCCGACTGACTGCAGTGTTTAACAGTAATAATAAATTTAAAGATCTCTTACAGAAAGCAGCCGCTGATTACCAAGAAGAAGGACTCCACCAAAGATCCTATTTGGCTGATTTCACGTAATGAAAAATTATGTTAAAAACTGTGCATAGATAAAGGAGAGAGAGAGAGAGAGAGAGCGAATGAAAATAGAGATAATACTAATAATCCTCCATTATTCTAATTTTTCGCCTGTCCTATCACGGATCAGCCAAGAACTGGGAGGGCCTTACTTTACTGTATAGATTTATGTGTGAAGGTGAAGGGATCTTAAAGGCAACAGATACACGTCTATACAGACAAGACATTACACAGAGATAGCGGCTAGCTGCATTCATCATCTATTCTTAGATAAAGAGACGGCAACTTATTATCCGAACATTTAAAAAGGTTAAATACTCTGTTCCCAACGACTACCTTATTCCAAATACTGTCATTGGTTAAAACTAATTTCGCATCGGTCCCATGGTAATTTAATAATACACTTTGACAAATGATATAATACAGTAATAGTCGCATCTCATTCCATTGTGTTTAATGAATTTAACCCTACAGATCATCAAATAATACTGACAAACCGTCATTGAAAAGGAGGGATATAATCGAAACAAACAATTTTGAAGCAGTTTGACGCCTGAGTGCATGTGAAACTAGAAACGTATCCACGTGGTGCTGTGAACACAGCTATTGTCATCTTGTAGCTCTTCAAAGCTTAATCAGTAAGAGAGCGTCCCAGGTGTAGAAGTATGAAACCGGAATTTCCCTATAGATGGTGCTAACCGTCAGTGTGGGGGCCGTGACATCGCGTCTGCTGCGCCATCTGCTTCCTGGAACGGCTGACGAGGAATGTCAACACACAGTAACAGAAGTTGCACACATCGCTATGTGTTTCAAACCCGTAATCATGTCCAGTTTTGTACCTACGAACTACGATTTGCGGACAGCACTGGTTTTCTGTTACCATTTGAAGAAAACTGCTGCAGAATCGCACAGAATGCCTGTGGAAGCCTTCGGGGAACATGCTCTTTGGAAAAACAGTATTTCGAGTGGTTCAAAAAATTCAAAAATGATGATTTTGACTTGAGAAAAAACGAGCGCGGGAAGCCACCAAAAAAATTCGAAGATAGTGATTGCAGGCCTTATTGGATGAAAATGATACTCAAATTCAACAGGAAGTCGCAGAACAATTGAATGTGACGCAAAAATCCGTTTCTCTTCGGTTGAAAGCTATGGAAAAGGTGCAGAAAGTGGGAAAATGGGTTCCGCATGAGCTGAATGAAAGACGGATAGCTAATCGAAAGACCACTCGTGAACTGCTGCTCGTCACGTACAAAAGAAAGTTGTTTCTCCATCTAATATTGTCAGGTCATGAAAAACTGTTATGTTTTGAGAATCATAAGCGTCCTAAATCAGGGGTGAATCCAGGAAAACCATCGCCATCTGCTGCAGGGCCGAATTGCTTTGGAAAGAAGACAATGTTCTGTGTTTGGTGGTATCGGAAGGGTGTCATCCGTTATGAGCTGTTAAAACCTGGTGAAACAATTAGCGCTGATCGCTACAAACAGCAACTGATCGGTTTACATCGAGCGTTACGTGAAAAACGACCGGAATATGGAAAAAGGCAACACAAAGTCATATTGCTCCATGGTAACGTCCCGTCACACCGAGCAGAACTGGTCAGAGGAACGATCCAGGCCATCAGTTGGGAAATAGTAGAACATGCAGCTTACTCTCCAGACTTGGCTCAGTCATCACTGGGAAATGTACAAATATGGCTCGCTGACTGGTTCTTCTTTTTATTTTTTGGGCGTGGCATTTATAGCCTGCCGGAGAGATGGGAAAAATGTATAAATAGCAATGTAGATTATTTTATACAAAATACTGTTTATTAGTTTCAAGCAACAGACGTATAATTATTGCAACCAAATTCCGGTTTCATGTTCCTAGCCGGCCTCAGTGAGCGAGCGGTTCTAGGCGCTTCAGTCCGGAACCGTGCGACTGCTATTGTCGGTGGTTCGAATCCTGCCTCGGGCATGGACGTGTGTGATCTCCTTCGGTTAGTTGGTTTAAGTAATACTTAGGGGACTGATGACCTTAGATGTTCAGTTGGTTGGTTGGTTGGTTTGGGGAAGGAGGCCGTGCCCTTTTGAAAGGAACCATCCCGGCATTTGCCTGGAGCGAGTTAGGGAAATCACGGAAAACCTAAATCAGGATGGCCGGACGCGGGATTGAACCGTCGTCCTCCCGAATGCGAGTCCAGTGTCTAACCACTGCGCCACATCGCTCGGTAGATGTTAAGTCCCACAGTGCTCAGAGCCATCATATTTGTACACCCGGTAGATGAAAGGACAATATTTGGCCAACGCAAGGTTTAAATGACCATCCTCGTTCAAGTTCAAAGAAGAGCAGCTCGATTTGCATCATCACAAAACAGGGAAGAGAGTGTCACGGATACGGTACAAGAATTAGGGTGGCAATGATTAAAACGAAGGCGTTTTTCGATGCGGCGAGATTTTTGTACGAACTTTCAGTCACCAACTTTCTCCTTCGAATGGGAAAATACTCTGTCGGCGCTCACCTGCATAGAAGAAATGATGGTTACGGAACTTGCATGGAAAGGTTGAAGTGGTCGTTTTTCCCGCGTGCTGTTCAAAAGTGGAACAGTAGTAGAATTGTATGAAAGTGGTTCAATGGTCCCTCTGCCAGGTAAGTAAGTGTGAATTGCAAAGAAGACGTGCAGAAATGTAGATTTAGACAGTAGCCTGGACGAGTGGACCCAAGTAACAGCACGAAAAACTCCTCTCCGAAGCATAACAGAACCACCTCAAGGCTGAACTATACGTATCACGCACAGCGGGTTAAACATATCGTTGGACCACTGGAGTACTCGTCGCCTTGCATCATCTGAAAGTGGGACAAATCGCTGTGACGCTTCCTGTCTCCAACGTCCAACACTCCAGTTTCTTCTTGCGCTTACTGAAGACATCTACCTCTTTGTGTAGCTGTGAGCAATGGCCTTCTGCGATGTACTTGACTCCACATGTACACTGTATGCAACTGCCTTCGCAATGTTCGCTCAGAAACAGGTTGAGATGGACCTGTATTCACTGACAACATCAGTTCCTGTCGGGTTTGAAGCCGACTGTCCTTGATAAGCCGCAACGCTAGTCTCCGGTTCTTCTCCGTTTGGATATTTTTACAACAGTTCTTACACAGGTTAAGTTGTTGCGAGGCGTACTCCATTCCTCATGCAACCTGTTTCGTAGTCCTCTCACGGACCAAAAACTCGAATAATTTATCGATGGTGTGCTCACATGCACGTCGAAACACAATAACGGTTTCTGCCGTTCGCTCATATCTCCAAATCGGCTCATCTGCAGCTTACGGGCACATACAAAGCACTTCACAGTCATAATTTGTGTCAGTGGCGGGGGTGGGGGATGGGGGCATGACCGCGGGGTAGCTCTACACCATTTACTGCGCTCCAAAGCGACCAACGAGGTCTTTTAAAGGCGTTGTAACACAGAAAATGAGGATAAAATAACTTTTGCACCATCCAAAATTGTCCGCCATTTAATATCTGTTGATAACTTGTACTGTCGTTGATAACTTGTACTGTCGTGCTAATTCTGAATCTGTAAGCTTTGTTACAAAAACTATATTTAATAAGTAATGTATGTAATAGTGTATTTATTCGTAAATGTATATAATTGAGTGTAATTACAATGTAAATATTCAAAATTGCTGGTTAATAGCCAAGGGACCTTTATCTAAATGTATCGATAGCAACGGCGAAATGGCAGTAGCTGTGCCGTTGTTTATATTTGCGTATAGAGAATCAAATGGCTCTTAGCACTATGGGTCTTAATTTCTGAGGTCATCAGTCTCCTAGAACTTACAACTACTTAAACCTAACTAACCTAAGGACATCACACACACCCATGCCCGGGGCGGGATTCGAGCCTGCGACCGTACCGGTTGCGCCGTTCCAGACTGAAGCGCCTAGAACCGCCCCGCCACAGCCGTCGGCATGTGGATAATATCCGCCGTGCTGCGAGCGAAGAGGGAACAGACCTGCTCGAGTCAAGAGTGCGCAAGTGTTTGATGGGCGCTTCCGCAAACGCAGTGTGCAGCTATGATGGGCGCCAATATAGACGCACCATGATTTGCAATTTTGAGTATTAACTTCACTCACTTTAACGTGACGTAAAATTTCGTTGCCAAAACCAATAACTGAAGATGCAGTACAAATTAAGAGCGCGCAATTTCATTTATTCTGTATGTAGCTTAGCGATTGAATTCTGCTGCTTTGATAAGTACCTTATTATTCTTATGTTACAAGTAAATTGAGTTGCTCTTTTGCTTAAAGAAAATTCAATTCAATCTTTCAATAAATAAATGTGAATTGCTTGCCTTTTTCCAAATTTTGCGTGACGTTACGCTGAGGTTACTGAAAGTAATTTTTTTTCATAACGAAGTTATAGTCAATCATTTATTTAACCGGCAACTTATTTAACTTTGCTTTCAAAATTTATTATTGCAGGACAAGTAACTGAAAACTCAGTGTTTTCTGATTCATTTATTTTCTCGTAAACTGTTGTACTGTGGAAATGCATGACAACCTTCTGTTGCCACGCCTGTGATTATTTGATTGATTTTCTTTCCCGTTACCTTTATTAAGATTCTGGATGTGCATTGCCCTCGTGGGCTGGCTACCGTTAAATATCCTTTCTTTTGATAATCAGTATTGTTTTGTATTAAATATTAAATGGTACCCTTTTACCCCCTGTGTGGTTCGTGAGCGACTGCACTGGATTCCACCCATTTCAAAACTATCATCAGATTTAAATTAGGCTTAGAATAGATTTTTCCTTCAGAAGGGTCTGTTGTGCACTTTCCTCCTACTAACCGGTATTATTTTCCTTTGCTAACGATAGCCTTACTCACTGTAAAATTTCTTTGGGCATACGCGATCACGGTCAGTTACGAGCATATCGCGATCCAGTAGGCCGTTTAGGAAGGAACAGTTACAGCGTGGACAAACCTTTGTCCGCTGACTTTGATTTTTTGAGTAACTGGCAGCCATTTCCATGTTGTGATTATGTGTTATCGCAGATTTAAAATTAATGAAAACGCTTGAATACGGACTTAAGAGACAGATAGTGTATGGGCGGCATGTCTGTGGAATTTTGGCAACTGTAATTGGGTATGGAGGTGCATTCCCTGCCGCTAACTTTGTCTCAGAATAGGTTCCGACAGTTCATATGTGTTTCTGGATAATACACTCATATATTTTACGCATATGCTCGCACTGATGACTTGAAGCAGCCTTTGTGGTCAAAATGAGCTGCAAGTGTAGGGCATATAGACTTCAAATTAGAACTGGCAATGAAGGAACACATACTTCAGTGGATAATTCGATCTGGCTGTAGAACTTAGTAGGAATAATCTACTAGAGTCACGGTATGTTGATAATTTTTACTTAGCACTATAGTGCTGTGGAATGCCAATTTGCGTGGAATGTGGGAATGTGGGAAAAAACCGCAAATTGGCATTCATAAGAAGAAGAACAACAGCAAAAATGCAACAGGAGCGTAATATGTAAGAAACTGTCCACGCAACCTGCCACTGATGTTGCCTTGCAGAAAATAAAGGCGAAACGCGTATGGCACTAAAATTGTGTTTTATTCAGTTGCTGTCAGACGGTCCACAAATAAAAATTATCAACATACCGTAATATTACACGCAACTGAGGAAGACAGGACTACAAAAGTTGAAGATGTCAATTACTAGAGTCACTTCCCTATAGTTACAAGTTAACATTTATTACTCTTAACAAATTTCGCAACTGCTAATCCATACAGAATTTTACATGTTATGGTATATAGCAGAGAAAATGCTAAAAAAGCGGAATATCTTATTTCTATTGTGCAATTGTTTTATAATTTGTGTATTGTTGGGTTCGGAGTTAACAAAGCTTGGACATACACTTCCAAACATCGGAGAAAAATATACGGGTTGTTTATAAATTTATAGATGCATTTTGTTTGTACAACATTCATTGGCCACCATGTATGAAACTCGGTAGATGTCAGACACCGGTGCATGAATCACCAAAGGCCTCATTTACTGAAGGAAGTGCTGTGACAGGACTTTCACGTACCGGGTGCGCAGCACCGGTGTCTCGTATTTAAATCTGTTGCAGGGAGACTGACCGGACGGAAGCCGATGAAGGAGTGGTCTCCGCTACCGATCAAAGTACAACCCTATTTCTCAAATCTCGTGGAGAGCACTGACTTTAATGTAGGTCGCAGTTCGCCGCATTAGGAGTTCATTCGCTGCACGCACCACAAACAACTTTGATGAACCAGCATCCTGATACGTATCTTGATTTATAAGAGAGAAATAGACAGTAAGGTCTAGCTCAAACAGCACTTATGTTCCCCTGCAGTGTCGACGTTAACATTAATTCGATAGCAGCCGCCAGTTCCTGGATACGAGTAACAACAACTGTAGTTACGTCAGACTAGTGGAATTATATCTGTTTTTGTAATCATCGTAAGCAGTCTGCTGGTATATGATCCCCCTTGCGGCAGTAAAAACAAACTCTGGCACGTTCACGCACTGTTTTTCCGTGAACAAATGTGGAAATAATCTACGCAGGATTTACACTGAAGTGCGAAAGAAACTGTTACACATGCCTAATCTCGTGTAGGGCCCTGGGAGCACGCGTAAGTGCCGCAACACGACGTGGCATGGACTCGACTAATGTCGGCAGGGCTGACCATAGATCAGTAAGAGAACGAGGGGTTGGAGAGCTCTTCTGAACAGCACGTTGCAAGGCATCCCAGATATGCTCAACAATTTTCACGTGTGGGGAGTTTCGTGGCTAGTGGAAGTGTTTAATCTCAGAACAATTTTCCTTGAGCCACTCTGTAGCAATTATGGTCATGTGGGGTGTCGCATTGTCTTGCTGGGATTGCCCAACTCCGTCGGAATGCACAATGGACATGAGTGGATACAGGTGATCAGACGGGATGCTTACGTACGTGTCACCTGTCAGAGTCGTATCTAGACGTATCAAGGGTCCCACATCACTCCAACTGCACACGCCCCACACCATTACAGAGCCTCCACCAACTGGAGCAGTCCCCTGCTGACATGCAGGGTCTGTGGATTCATGAGGTTGTCTCCATGCCCGTACATGTCCATCCGTTCGATACATTTTGAAACGAGACTCGTGCGACCAGGCAACATTTTTCCAGTCATCAACAGTGCAGTGTCGGTGTTGACGGACCCAGGCGAGACGTAAAGCTTTGCGTCGTGCAGTCATCAAGGATACATGAGTGGGCCTTCGGCTCCGAAAGCCCATATCGGTTATATTTCGTTGAATGGTTCGCACGCTGACAGTTGCTGAGGGCTCAGCTTTGAAATCTTCAGCAATTGCGGAAGGGTTGCACTTCTGTCACATTGAACGATTCACTTCAGTCGTTTTTGTCCCGTTCTTGCAGGATCTTTTCCCGGGCACAGCGATGTCGAAGATTTGATCAGTTTACCGGATTCCTAATATTCACGGTACACTCGTCAAATGGTCATACGGGAAAATCCCCACTTCATCGCTACCTCGGATATGCTGTGCTCCATCGCTCGTGCGCTGACTATAACACCCCTTCAGACTGACTTAAATCTTAATATCGTGCCATTGCAGCAGCGGTAACCCATCTAGCAATTGCGCCAGACACTTGTTGTCTTGTATGGGCATTGAAGACCGCAGCGCCGTATTCTGCCTGTTTACTTATTTCTGTGTTTGAATAGCATGCCTTTATCAGTTTGTTTTGCGCTTCACTGTATATGTCTTACAAAATAATGATGATGGAAACTGCTGTTAGTTTGCATTTAGGACTTTTACTTGCTTTGGACCGTTGTGATGAGATTGCGCATATTCGAAAAGTGAAGAAGAAAATTAGAAAACCTCATCTTTAAATCTATGCTTATGTGTATGGAAGTGTCGTCACGCACTTCACCTTCTTCGCAAGTCTTAACAATGTTTCTTGGACTGCAGTGGAAACAGCTGCAATAGCCTAGTTTAAGTTCATCTCATTAGTGTAATTTCGAAGTCGATTAAATTGTCAGACGACAAAAGATGAGCAACACGATTTCGAACACTGATTAGTATCTATGAGTGGGTAAAAGTTCAAAGCCGTGGCGAGTAAGAAGTTACAACGAAATGTCTAGAGACATATTCTCTCGATAAAAAACAGTGTTTGCAGATGAATTTGCCAGTCAGTCGCTGCAAATTTTCCCGAAAGCTTTGTGTACTATTCACTTTTTAATTTATTTTTTTAGGGAAGAAAATCCACTATTTACTTGTTCATTCACTTTTATTGTTTTTACATTCAATTATACATTGCTCTTTCTTAATTTTCCACCTATTTTGTTTACATCTGAACCTACTTCTACGTAGATACTCCGCAAATCACAGTACGGTTCATGGCAGAGGGTGCCCTCTACCACCACTGGTCATTTCCTTCCATCTTCCAATCACAAAAAAACGAGGGAAAACGATTGTCTATATACCTCCGTATGAGGCCCGATTTCTCGTATCTTCGTGGTGCTTACGCGAAATGTATGTTGTCGGCAGCAGAATCGTTCGGCAGTCAGCTTAGAACGCCGGTCCTCTAAATTTTCTCAATAGTATTTCTCAAAGAGAACGATGCTTTTCCTCAAGGGATCCCCATTTGAGTTCCCGAAACATCTTTGTAACAATTACGTATTGTTCGAACCTACCGGTAACGAAACTAGCAACCCGCTTGTCAATTGCTTCGATGTCGAGTTACGTTTAGCTATCAATTAATGCAATAATGTAAAACAGACATGTGCCATGTAAAAAACGGGAGAAATATATATAAAGAAAATGAGAACTTCCCCAAATTTTCAGGAATCTTTTGTTCTGCATTCACCATATAGAGAGTCGTATCTGGAAGACAACTATCTACATCTGAGACAGGGTATTTCCGGCTAAAGTTTGTAACGGTCTTCGTGTGCTACTTCTGAAAGAAAGTGTGCTCATTCGCGGTCAGTGTTCACGGACAAGTTTCTAACGGCATACTGAGCTGTTGACAGCCTTGCAATGGAAGGACTTGACGAGAAAGTGCACCGCACACGATACCCTATCGGCGCTGACAGGTTGACCCTAACTGGAGGTCGAGCAATAGTAAGCCACTCAAGACGAAGGTCACAGGAAGTAATGGCTGACACCTCTATTTGCACGGAAGGTGACCTTTGTTTGGCGGGAATGTACTGTCTACGAAGGGAAACTCATGAGAGATGAGGAAGCATGATAGCAGCAATCATGTGTTGAAATACGAATATTATAGCAAGAGGGAAAACTGGAACTTGGGTTATGGATGAAATAAAAGTACATCTCTCCACCGTTGTATTGGCAGTAATCGACTTCGCTCGCAGCGAACCAAAATATGTAACAGTAATGCAAAGAATAACACTGGGACATGCCACTCTCGTAAATAATTCATTACGAGGGTCGTTCAATAAGTAATGCCCCACATTTTTTTCTCAGAAATTATTTTTTGTTAAGAGTCAGAATTTGGTGATAATTACACCATCACGTGCTGCCCATGTCTTATTTTTCTATGTAGTCTCCATCTTCTATGGCCGTACGCCAACGTTGTGGAAGACAATGTATTCCCTGCTGTTAAAAGCTCTTGTCCTGTAGGTGTAGCCATGTTTTCACTGCATCCGTGACAGAAAGGCATCTCCGTCAGTCCGAAAACGCTCCAGCAATTCGGATGAAATTACCTTTCTTTGACTCTTGTGGTCCGCTGTGAGCATTCATAGAACCCGTCGTGAGCACCTCTTTTGAATATCCGAGAGTGTCGATCATTTCAGATGCACTTCCAATGCTGAGCTACAAATGTAGAGTCGACTGTCGATTTTTGATGCGCCAGTCGGCACTACTACGGCTCCGCTATCTACCAGAACGGTTCGAAACTTCACCGGCGCTCAGAACAAACATCAGATGTGAAGCACCGACAAGGAAGTTTGTCGGTGTATATTAATGCCTTTATAAAAACACGTGGGGCATTGCTTTTAGAACGACCCTCGTAATAAAGTTTCATAAAGCATTCTGTATAGAATGCTAAAACTCAAGTAAAATCAGTCTCGATCTCGTTTTCAGGTTTGTATTCGTAAGCGACTGGTTTCGGCCATTTCCTTAAGCCATCTTTGGGCTTTTCCGCGCTGCAGTACAGTAATAATACATATTCGGTATAGAAAGATGAAAATATGGCCAAACAACGTCTAAAAATAAACTACAATAATTAAAAATAACAATGTTATGCCATTATGGCTACTGGTGGCGGCAGGCGGAACTGTAGTCGAGATTATGTACCGTAGGCTCCGCCTATCGCCTACAGCATTACATCACTGACAACCAATCATGTTTGAGATATACTACATTGATAGAATTACATAATGGTAAGACAGAGATTTAGGAACCAGGTTTTAAATTGTAAGACATTTCCAGGGGCAGATGTAGATTCTTACCACATACTATTGGTTATGAACTGCAGATTGAAACTGAAGAAACTGAAAAAAGGCGGGAATTTAAGGAGATGGGACCTGGATATACTGAAAGAACCAGAGGTTGTACAGAGTTTCAGGGAGAGCATAAGGGAACAATTGACAGGAATGGGGGAAAGAAATACAGTAGAAGAAGAATGGGTAGCTCTGAGGGATGAAGTAGTGAAGGCAGCAGAGGATCAAGTAGGTAAAAAGACGAGGGCTAATAGAAATCCTTGGGTAACAGAAGAAATATTGAATTTAATTGATGAAAGGAGAAAATATAAAAATGCAGTAAATGAAGCAGGCAAAAAGGAATACAAACGTCTCAAAAATGAGATCGACAGGAAGTGCAAAATGGCTAAGCAGGGATGGCTAGAGGACAAATGTAAGGATGTAGAGGCTTGTCTCACTAGGGGTAAGATAGATACTGCCTACAGGAAAATTAAAGAGACCTTTGGAGAGAAGAGAACCACTTGTATGAATATCAAGAGCTCAGATGGCAACCCAGTTCTAAGCAAAGAAGGGAAGGCAGAAAGGTGGAAGGAGTATATAGAGGGTTTATACAAGGGCGATGTACTTGAGGACAATATTATGGAAATGGAAGAGATTGTAGATGAAGATGAAATGGGAGATACGATACTGCGTGAAGAGTTTGACAGAGCACTGAAAGACCTGAGTCGAAACAAGGCCCCGGGAGTAGACAACATTCCATTAGAACTACTGATGGCCTTGGGAGAGCCAGTCATGACAAAACACTACCATCTGGTGAGCAAGATGTATGAGACAGGCGAAATACCCACAGACTTCAAGAAGAATATAATAATTCCAATCCCAAAGAAAGCAGGTGTTGACAGATGTGAAAATTACCGACTATCAGTTTAATAAGTCACAGCTGCAAAATACTAACGCGAATTCTTTA
Source organism: Schistocerca americana (assembly GCF_021461395.2). Classification (NCBI taxonomy): domain Eukaryota; kingdom Metazoa; phylum Arthropoda; class Insecta; order Orthoptera; family Acrididae; genus Schistocerca; species Schistocerca americana. The sequence continues at coordinate 985,174,098 of NC_060121.1, forward strand.
CAGACGAATGGAAAAACTGGTGGAAGAGGACCTCGGGGAAGATCAGTTTGGATTCCGTAGAAATGTTGGAACACGTGAGGCAATACTAACCTTACGACTTATCTTAGAAGAAAGATTAAGAAAAGGCAAACCTACGTTTCTAGCATTTGTAGACTTCGAGAAAGCTTTTGACAACGTTAACTGGAATACTCTCTTTCAAATTCTGAAGGTGGCAGGGGTAAAATACAGGGAGCGAAAGGCTATTTACAATTTGTACAGAAACCATATGGCACTTATAAGAGTCGAGGGGCATGAAAGGGAAGCAGTGGTTGGGAAAGGAGTGAGACAGGATTGTAGCCTCTCCCCGATGTTATTCAATCTGTATATTGAGCAAGCAGTAAAGGAAACAAAAGAAAAATTCGGAGTAGGTATTAAAATTCATGGAGAAGAACTAAAAACTTTGGGGTTCGCCGATGACATTGTAATTCTGTCAGAGACAGCAAAGGACTTGGAAGAGCAGTTGAACGGAATGGACAGTGTCTTGAAAGGAGGATATAAGATGAACATCAACAAAAGCAAAACGAGGATAATGGAATGTAGTCAAATTAAATCGGGTGATGCTGAGGGGATTAGATTAGGAAATGAGACACTTAAAGTAGTAAAGGAGTTTTGCTATTTAGGGAGTAAAATAACTGATGATGGTGGAAGTAGAGAGGATATAAAATGTAGACTGGCAATGGCAAGGAAATCGTTTCTCAAGAAGAGAAATTTGTTAACATCGAGTATAGATTTAAGTGTCAGGAAGTCGTTTCTGAAAGTATTTGTATGGAGTGTAGCCATGTATGGAAGTGAAACATGGACGATAGCCAGTTTGGACAAGAAGAAAATAGAAGCTTTCGAAATGTGGTGCTACAGAAGAATGCTGAAGATAAGGTGGGTAGATCACGTAACTAATGAGGAGGTATTGAATAGGATTGGGGAGAAGAGAAGTTTGTGGCACAACTTGACTAGAAGAAGGGATCGGTTGGTAGGACATGTTTTTGAGGCATCAAGGGATCACATATTTAGCATTGGAGGGCAGCGTGGAGGGTAAAAATCGTAGAGGGAGACCAAGAGATCAATGCACTAAGCAGATTCAGAAGGATGTAGGTTGCAGTAGGTACTGGGAGATGAAGACGCTTGCACAGGATAGTGTAGCATGGAGAGCTGCATCAAACCAGTCTCAGGCCTGAAGACCACAACAACAACAACATTGATAGGTTTAGTCGAATTTATAAGAAAAATAGATACAGAAGTTAATATGAAAATTACATACATAAAATTTTTACGTGTCTAATTCTATCATATTTAAATGAAGTAAAAGAAACAAAGTGACAGGCATTCAGTGATCGCTATTGTGTGCTGACTGTCCCCTGTGGGCATCTGCATGAGCCCGCTGCAACAGAGACAGCTGTATCGTGTTGCTATAGCAATGGGTTGCCAATGATGTAATGCTGTAGGCGACGGGCGGAGTTTACAGTACACAATCTCGACTGAAGTTGCTTTATTAAGCAGTGACGTCCTTACTTCAATTGACCTCGCTCAGTTTACCGCCACCAGTAGCCGTAATAGGGTTAAGATCGTTCTTTTTAATGACTGTAGGTCATATTTTAGATGGGTTTTAGCCATGTTTTCATCCCTGTATAATGAATATGTATTATTGCCGCATTTCAGCGGAGAAAAGCCTGAAGATGCTCTGAGAAAAGGGCCGAAACCGGCTGCTAACGAATAAAAATCTGGAAAAGCGATCGAGGCAGTTTTTAGTTGATTTTTGTTATTAATAAAGGCAATAACAACTTGGATCAAGCACAAACGCAGTGTCTGGTGCCAAGAAGCGTTTTGTATGTGTGTGTGTAGTACGTTCTTTATGCACTGAAGCGCCAACGAAACTGGTATAGGCATATTTATACAATACAGAGATATGTAAACAGGCAGAACACGACACTGTGGTCGCAACGCCTATGTAAGACAACAAGTGTCTGGCGCAGTTAGATCGGTTACTGCTGCTGCAATGGCAGGTTATCAATATTTAAGTGAGTTTGAACATGGTATTACAGTCGGCGCACGAGCGATGGGACACAGCATCTCCGAGGTAGCGATGAAGTGGTAATTTTCCCGTACAACCATTTCACGAGTGTACCATGAATATTAGGAATCCGGTAAAATGATCAAATCTTCGATATTGCTGCGAACGGAAAAAGATCCTACAAGAACGCGTTCAATAATGACTGAAGAGAATCGTTCAATGTGGTAGAAGTGTGTAAGTAGGCTGTTGGAAACCAAGAATCGTACTTTAAGAGTTACGAAATGTGTGTATCTGCGTGAATGTATCACAATGCCAGCGAAAATTTTTTTGGACACTGTTATATTTATAGGATTTTGTTTCTACACATTTGCAACGCAAATTCTCGACTTTTGAAATTTTTTTATATGAGTCTGTCACTGTCGCGGAAACTGCTGTCGTAAATATTTTGGTAAGAAAGCTAAGTGACCTTGACGTAATGCGTTGTGGGCTCCCAGCTGCGCCAGGAGACTGGAGAAAAAGCCATTAGGTGGAGAAAAAAGAGGCCATTAACCTCGCTATTGACATTCCTTTGTAGAAAGCATCGCAAATACGACATGCTATTACTTGGAAACATATGATTATACTGTGGAGCACGTACTTTGTGCTACTTACAGAAATGCTTATGAATTGATGAGAAATATTCTTACACCTGCACACCTGATTATGACAAGTGTCTTTCTACGCCAAACAGCGCCGCCCAGGTAAACCTGGATGACGTAGGCTGCTTCAAAAGTTCTTTTTCTTGGTTTACGACTTTAACTTTTCATGATTTTTGCGACTAAGCAGCTCCATGATGTATTTGTAATGACATCATTTTACGTATGCATTAATTAATTTTATGTTTCAAACAATGGAAATTCCAGGATGGAATTAACAACGTAATGATCTTAATTTTATGTTTTCCAGACTAGTCGCTTGGGAGCAACAGAAAAACACCTGTCAATGCGGTATCGACGTAAATTTCATTATGTTCAGCGGTTGATCGAACAGTAACTGTGAAATGTTACGTTATATCAATTAAACCTAGGTAGTAGGAAATAATGACCAATCTTGCGCACCGAAACGAAATGCAATTAATAATAGCAGTCGTTAGAGCATTATTTTTCACTACACTGGTTGCTCTTAGAAATTTGTTTTCAAACGAAAGAATGGTCTAAAATGCCTCATAAATCTCGATACTTCATAGCCGCAGCAGGAAGTTCTTTATTAACACATTAAGCGGGAATGTATCTGTTCAAAACGAGCCGATTCGTTTACGCTGTGACGACATGTGACAAAAAACTTGAAATAGTGAGTTACTACTGAGTCCACAGGCTACGTACCCGCATTCCGAGAGACTCAATTAAGGCATTCATAAAGCTTTATAGAAGCAGTTCTAATTAACGGTAGCTGTTTGTGAGTGTATTTCAGTTCCTAATGCGAGGAAAAATTCATACGGAAAGGGCGACAGCAAGATCTTGTGCTGAACCACTACCATTCACGCACTTCATTGAAATACTTCTGTTACAAGTAGTTCAGTAAGGCTGTCGGCGAACACCTTGCAATATTATTCCATTTACCGTGCTTTTTTTTCCATCGCTTGCTGTTACGCACTTTATTATCAGTGGTTAATTTACTTGTTGAATTCCATAGAAAAAAAAATGTTCTCGTAAAACGTCACAGTGCAACCACTCATAAGAACAACGCCCGGTCACTTTCCTAGTTTCTTGGTTCTGAATATGAAGAGTTCTCTTGAGGAAAGCTATCAATAAGACAACACATTTTCTTCATTTGTATTTACTATTTATCTAAGAGAAAACAATAAATGTTCTCAGTCATGTGCAACTGATTATGACACGCTGTACAAATACAGTTTAGCAATGAGGTGACTACTGGAAAAGAGCATCATATTTGTGTAAAAATTACAACATTGACCATTTCAATTCGAAAACATTTAGTTAGTTTGTATCAGCCTAAAACGATATTCTCCTTTGTAAAGAAATCGTCTGTTTAAGAGGCTCTTTATCTGACAGTTCTTATTGTGGTAACGCCTAGATTCACTATTAAAAATATGAGCTTAGCTGCTCTTGTAGCTTGAAATACCATTTATGTTAGTAAGAGGTACAGACTCACAGGGTAGACGTTGTCTTTGTAAAAAATGATCTGCAGTCATACGTGTTGTTTGACACAAACCAAAAAGGTACGGCCAAACTTTCAGGAAACATTCCTCACACACAAATAAAGAAAAGATGGTATGTGGACATGTGCCCGGAAACGCTTAATTTCCATGTTAGAGCTCATTTTAGTTTCGTCAGTATGTACTGTACTTTCTCGATTCACCGCCAGTTGGCCCAATTGAAGGAAGGTAATGTTGACTTCGGTGCTTGTGTCGACATGCGACTCATTTCTCTACAGTACTAGCATCAAGCACATCAGTACGTATCATCAACAAGTTAGTGTTCATCACGAACGTGGTTTTGCAGTCAGTGCAATGTTTACAAATGCGGAGTTGGCAGATGCCCATTTGATGTATGGATTAGCACGGGGAAATAGCCGTGGCGCGGTACGTTTGTATCGAGACAGGTTCCCAGAACGAAGGTGCCCCGACATGAAGACGTTCGAAGCAATTGATCGGGGTCTTAGGGAGCACAGAACATTCCAGCCTATGACTCGCGACTGGGGAAGAGCTAGAACGACGAGGACACCTGCAATGGACGAGGCAAATCTTCGTGCAGTTGACGATAACCCTAATGTCAGCGTCAGAGAAGTTGCTGCTGTACAAGGTAACGTTGACCACGTCCCTGTATGGAGAGTGCTACGGGAGAACCAGTTGTTTCCGTACCGTGTACAACGTGTGCAGGCACTATCAGCAGCTGATTGGCCTCCACGGGTACACTTCTGCGAATGGTTCATCCAACAATGTGTCAATCCTCATTTCAGTGCAAATGTACTCTTTACGGATGAGGCTTCATTCCAACGTGATCAAATTGTAAATTTTCACAATCGACATGTGTGGGCTGACGAGAATCCGCACGCAATTGTGCACTCACGTCATCAACACAGATTTTCTGTGAACGTTTGGGCAGGCATTGTTGGTGACGTCTTGATTGGGCCCCATGTTCTTCCACCTACGCTCAATGGAGCACGTTATCATGATTTCATACGGGATACTCTACCTGTGCTGCTAGAACATGTGCCTTTACAAGTACGACACAACATGTGGTTCATGCACGATGGAGCTCCTGCACATTTCAGTCGAAGTGTTCGTACGCTTCTCAACAACAGATTCGGTGACCGATGGATTGTGTAGAGGCGGACCAATTCCACGGCCTCCACGCTCTCCTGACCTCAACCCTCTTGACTTTCATTTATGGGGGCATCTGAAAGCTCTTGTCTACGCAACCCCGGTACCAAATGTAGAGACTCTTCGTGCTCGTATTGTGGACGGCTGTGATACAATACGCCACTCTCCAGAGCTGCATCAGCGCATCAGGGTTTCCATACGACGGACGGTGGATGCATGTATCCTCGCTAACGGAGGACATTTTGAACATTTCCTGTAACAAAGTGTTTGAAGTCACGCTGGTACGTTCTGTTGCTGTGTGTTTCCATTCCATGGTTAATGTGATTTGAAGAGAAGTAATAAAATGAGCTCTAACATGGAAAGTAAGCGTTTCCGTACACATGTCCACATAACATATTTTCTTTCTTTGTGTGTGAGGAATGTTTCCTGAAAGTTTGGCCGTACCTTTTTGTAACACCCTGTATAGTGCGACCGCATGGCATACCGTAATCACAGTAAATATATTAGAAAGCCCACGGGAAATATTACCGAAATCAACGGACAGATTGCGACCGCAGACGAGGTTGGCCCGGTACCAGCTCCTGAAACTTTCAAGTGAGAGATTGGCCGTGCTAGCAGGTGGATCACCGAACGCGGTGGCGCGGTTGTTTCCACACTGGACTCGATTTCGGGAGGGCGACGGTCCCTAAACCGGTGGTTTCAAACAGCGAGCTACTCCCTAGACCTCAGTCCATGCGACTTCACCGTCATTCGACAACTGAGGAAACCACTACGGGGAAGGCGTTTTGCAAACAGGGCGGATGTCTTCACGGCATTTCGACTGTAGGTCGCACACATTGATGGTAATGCCCATGGCAGTCACCACTTTATCCAACGTTGGCAATGGTGAGTATACACAAAGGAGGACAATTTTGAGGTGCAATAGTTGATTTTGATCCATTTTTGTCCTATTTGTACTCGTGCACAGTAAATTTAAACACAATTCCAATGCGTGTGTTTCATTTCAATCTTTACTGTGGCCTCCTGTGCGGGAACCCTATTTTATGTTGTCTTTCAGATATACATTGTCTTACCAGTTCAGCACACACCGTGGAATTTTCATGTTGTCGCATTTGGGAGCAAATTATACCATTGTTTCCATGACTTATGGAATGATGTTCATATTTTAAAATATTCCCGCAATCTATGCTATGAATTTAGAATTGTATACTCACTAGCAGTTACTAGGAATTTGACTTAAATTGCATTAATACGGTCAATATTAATATTTTCTTGGGAACTTTGTGTAACTACCGTGTAAATAAGTCCGTACCGCTCACTGAATTGGTGTGATGAACTGTTAATTACGTTATAGCACGAAAATGACTGAGTCATCAGTGGCATCAATTAGGAAAGAGTCACAAATTTTGTTATAATGACGTTTGTTCCTGTTGTTGATGTTTTTGTGGTCTTCAGTCCTGAGACTGGTTTGATGCAGCTCTCCATGCTACTCTATCCTCTGCAAGCTTCTTCATCTCCCAGTACTGTACTTACTGCAACCTACATGCTTCCGAATCTGCTTAGTGTATTCATCTCTTCGTCTCCCTCTACGATTTTTACCCCACACGCTGCCCTCCAATGCTAAATTGGTGATCCTCTGATGCCTCAGAACATGTCCTACCAACCGGTCCCTTCTTCTTGTCAAGTTGTGCCACTAACTCCTCTTCTCCCCAATTCTGTTCAATACCTCCTCATTAGTTATGTGATCTACCCAAATAATCTTCAGCATTCTTCTGTAGCACCACATTTCAAAAGTTTCTATTCTCTTCTTGTCCAAACTATTATCGTCTATGTTTCACTTCCATACATGGCTACACTCCATACAAATACTTTCAGAAACGACTTCCTGACACTTAAATCTGTACTCGATTTTAACAAATTTCTCTTCTTTAGAAACGCTTTCCTTGCCATTGCAAGTCTACATTTTGTTCCTGCGAAAATAATTACTCAGTTGCTGTCACTTTCCAAGGAGACTCCTTTTTGTGCAGAGTCAGCATAAAAGTCGCATTACTGCCATGAGACGAGATGCATACAGTCAAGGACCTCAAAGATAGTCCTCTCCCACATATGGTATACTCAAAATCTTTTAGCTTTGTATTGCCATATACAAATTAGGCTCATGGCAGCTGTTGAAGATGCCGGTCTAACGCATCTATTTTGACAGTCGTAAATATTCCTACTGTGTCCAGTACAAAAATACAGAAAGATAGGACCACACCATCGACTTCCTCCTCAGTTTCCACTGAGATGTCGCACACCAACGACTTCATGGAACGCCCCAGGATAAATTCATCTAAGTGAGAGCGAGAGACCGTTCTTCTACTGGGACTGGAACTGTATTCAAATCCAAAGAAGACAGTGGTTGTGTCGTGTAGCTCACCGACATTACAATCGCATTGGGACGTTGCACCATAGCGTTGCAACCTTAACCTATCGCCCAGGGCGAGAGATATAGTCTGCTAACGGCTGTGACGCAGCGTTTCGAATGACCTCACGAAGCCGAGTGACGGCGTATAAGTTGCTATTCGTTCGTCTTGCACAGTTTAAGCCGACGATTTGATCGACAATCGGTGCTGATAACGTGGGACGACTGTGGTGCGTTGTATTTCATCACTCCAGTCATGGTTACTGCGGCAATTAAAAATATCATCACACTTGAAACAGGCCTCATGCCTAAACAATACAAACTGAACGACATTTTGCACTATTGTGATGCTCTGATAATCCACTGACAGATCTGGTCTCAGAATCATTTGGAAAGTTGTACTTAGTAATTCAACCTATACAATCCGGGAAGTTATTCTGACACGGAAGAAATCGCGTATGAGATTTCCCAAGACTCGGTGTTAGGTTCTTCCTCATATATGTAAACGATATTCCTTCAAATATACAAAAGGCAGAATAAGTTTTTTTTGCGGATGACACTAGAATGGTGATCGATCCAAGCATATATATAGAAACAGAAGAAATGGTAAACAATGTTCTTAAAAGCATCACAGACTAATTATCTGCGAACGGTTTCACCTTCCATTTTAAAGAGACACAACATATTCATTTCTGCACATCTGTGCGTCTTAAGTGTAACACATGGTGATAAATAATAAGTAGCATGGAAAATTCAACCATTTTAAGCGTCCGTATTGATGAGAATTTAAACTGGAAAAAGCTCATTCTGAAACTTGTAAAACTACTTAGTTGAACCCCATCTGCACTTTGAATCATAGCAAACCTTCGGGAGAGGGAAATCAATAAACTCACAAATTTTGCGTATTTTCATTCAATAATGCCACGTGGAATAATTCCTGGAGTAATTCACGTTTAAGAAAGAAAATCTTCATAGCTCAGAAACGTGCTCTAAGAATAATATGTGGTGCTCATCCACGATCATGTTGTGGATACCAATTTAAGAACTTGAGCATTGTCACTACTGTTTAACAGTATATTTCCTCCCTCGTGAAGATTGTTGTAAATAACCAACTACAGTACAAAAGCCACAATGAAGTACATAATTACAATACCAAAAGGAAAAATGACATTGATTTCTCGACATTAAAGTTGTTTTCAGCACAAAAAAAGGGTGCACAGTGCTGCAACTAAAATTTTGATCAATTACAGTGGATATAAAATGTCTGATATACAGCAAAATAAAATTTGAAAACAAACTGAAAAAAGTTTCTTCTTGACATCCCCTTCTATTCCATAGAAACTGAGGCGTTCTTCTGGTTCAGATATTTGTTGTCTGTGTCACATTATTCTGGTTCAACAATTTTTTGTCTTTGAAGCTTTTCACCGTATTAGTTGAACACATTTCGATATTGTGCATCTAATTTTCCACTGAAGATATGGCGGAGATTTGTGGATAATATGCTCCCTGGAGTCGAAAAAATAAATTTGCTATCTCTATTTGGTATAATACGGGAGAATTATTCACACAGTTTCTTTGCTAAACCACTGTAATCGACTGACAGTGTATCGCGACAAGTTAGGACAGCATGCGCACCATTCCTGCTATAATAGACAGTGACAGCACAAGAGCAAGGTCAGATAAGTGCACCACAACGCTTTACGTCGAGTCATATTATTCATGCCTCATGCCTCGACGTCAGCACACTATCCTGACCGCGTCATTGCTCTTGTGGGGGAAGAGAATCTGACGGGATCGGAGGCCGGGGCACGATATCGTATTCCAGAGTGCAATTCGCGGCGCCGGATAAAACGATAAAGATACTGCAGAATCCAGTAGGCATCTGAGAAATGGACTTTGGCGTGTAATAACACCTGTCAAGGAAAATGGATTTGTAAAGTCATCACAACGAAATTCTCTTTTAACACTAGAATGCTATACAAATTTTGAACCCTTTCATATTTATACCTTCGTCGATTCGACTGCTACACATACGTTTGTCTATGAAAAAGTTTAAAAGCGACGTAACAGTAGAACTAAAAACCCTTTACTGCATGTAAGTTAAAGAAAAGTACATTTCAGGGTTTACATAGTCTTCCTCTTGCAATTAAAACACAGAAAATCACACTTCATATGTTCATAAACAAAAGGTCGTTGATACATATTTTTAACCCTGGAAACACTATGGAATAAGTACCCAAAAGACAATTGCAACAACTCTTACGCGATAATTTGAGTGATCACGTGCCAGGGGTATTGAAAATAAACAATAGATACCCAAACAATGGAAGAAGGATGTCGTCTGAGAAGCATAACTCAAAAAATTGTAGAATGTCACACGTCTCTAGTGAAATAAGTCGGTACGTGGAAAGTATGGACTTCGTTCATTGTTGGTGTTGTACCAATGGTTTCCAGCAAACTTTTCGTTTTCCCGGCTGTTTGGACATTAGCTCGCCTTTAAGTGTAATGGTAATTGTCTCCAGAGGACAACATTGTAGCTGACTCATGGCAAGCCGCTGAGGAAGTCTTCTTCCTTGAACCGTTGTCACTGCTTTTGTTCTGCACATTTTGCAGGCCAGAATTTTTGGGGCAATAGTTGACTGTTTTTTCTTCTTGTTTTCCCCGACGAACTCTTCCTTCTGAATTTAGGCCACCGTTCCGTTGAGTGTTTCTTCATCCCAGTCTGATAGAGTCGATAGTGTCGTCGGAAAAGATGTCTCCTTCTTCGACGTTGTGGTCTTCGTCAGAAGCATCAGATGATGATATGTTAAGATATGATTCTACTGCACGCGTAACTATCCAATCTGGGTAACTCACCTGAACATGAAAAGGAAAGTTAAGGTATAGGTACAGAGGATAGGCAAAATAATGTGAACAGTGGTAGTAATTGGCTGTTTGTGTTTGACGGTCAGCAACATAGGTAAGGCACGTATCACGCTGCACTGTGTGTGTTCAGTACGAACTAGGCATGAGTGCAGGTTGTTTACGAATAGTGCACACTTCGTATTCGTGTTCAGAGGCCGAGCTCGACGGACAATGAAAGACCTAACAGAGTTCCAAAGAGGGTAGATTGTGGAGGCCAGATTAGCTGGAGCATCAGTAACCAAGACAGCCAACGTATTGAATGTTTCAAGAGCAACTGTTTCTACAGTCATGACAGCCTACACAATACATGGAGAGACATCATCGTGTAAACGTAATAGTGGGTGAAAATCAAATCTAATTGACAGAGATCGTCGTACGCTATCGCGAATTGTGTTAAAACAACATAAAACTATAGCGGCTAAAGTGACAGCAGAGCTCAATAGCCATCTTCGAAACCTGTATCTATCGACACTGTCTGCCGAGAACTCCATAAACAAAATATCCATAGGCAACTTGCTGCCCGAAACCATTAGTGACCACAACCAACGCAAAGAAGCGTAAAATTTGGTTTCAGCAGCATAAATCCTGGACGGCTGATCAGAGGACACGCGTCATACGGTGCGACGAGTCAACGTTTTCGTTATTTCCAACATGTGATGTGGTTTACGTCTGGTGAACGTTAAAAGAAGCATCCAATCCTGATTGCTTTAATCCAACGGACAAGCATGGAGGTGGAAGTGTGATGGTGTGGGCGGCCATATCATGGTATTCTGGTGGTTCCATCATTACTCTCAAATGTAGTGTTACAGCCGATGATTATGTGAACATTTTAGGTCATCAGGTGCACTCCATTATTCGAATTTTGTTCCCCGACAATGATGCCATAGTTCAGGACGATAATACACCCATTCTCACAGCCAGGAAAATAAATCGTGGTAAGAGGAGCATACTGCAGCATCTTTACAGGCCAGTACAGTCCCCGGACTTGAACATTATCGAACCCTTGTGGGCAGTATTGGAGAGCAGACTTCGGAGCAGATTTCCGCCTCCCTCGTCGCTGCAGGAGTTAGAAGAGGTTCTGATCGAAGCGTGGCATAACATTCCACTGGAGACTATACATTCATTATGTGTCAGTATTCCAAGAAGAATCGCAGCTGTATTATGGGCAATTAATAAACGATTCCCAAGTAAGTCCAGCTGTTTGTATTATTTTGCTTATCCGCTGTACATTCGCCCATTTGAAACGAAAAATTCCTTTTCAATAAAAATCCAATCAGATAGCTGTAGCAAACTGGTCGCTCATTGTTAAACGTAATGACGACGAAGCAACATTTACGTGTACGCCTATATCAATGTCGATTCGACGCTGTAATTTCGGGACGAAATAGGGTTTACCTGATCGAAGAGCGGAATCACAGAGCCAATCAGACCCCACGAAACCAAGAGAGGGGTTATTAAAGGGGAATGTGTTCGTCGAACCGACTACTGGTAGTAACAAAAAAAAATGTAAATGTGTGACTAGGGCCTCCCATCTGGTAGACCGTTCGCCAGGTGCAGGTCTTTCGATTTGACGCCACTTCGGCGACTTGCGCGTCGATGGGGAGGAAACGATGATGATTAAAACAACACAACACCGAGTCCTCGAGCGGAGAAAATCTCCGACCCAGGCGGGAATCGAACCCGGCCCTAAGGAATGACATTCTGTCGCGCTTACCAGCCAGCTACCGGAGGCGGACGACTACCGGTAGTGTTCTAGGGTTAAACACGGAGGAGTTGAAACATACGACTACTAGTGCGTTTCCCGCGTCAGTGGATACGAATCGGCGCCGGCTACGAAGGCGCGACTGCTTAGCAAACGTACGGTCACCAAGGAGAAGCTCCTCTACGGAGTAACGTTTACCGAGGACATTAGCAATCGAGCTGATTAAACGATAATATATTCGCCGACGAATCAGTGCTGTAATGGGGGAACAATGATGCAGTGCGAGTGTACACGCCACAAAGAACCCGTCCCGATTCCAAATACGTCCACGAGTCATCTCGCCGTGGCTGTGTATCTGTGGCAGTTCGAGGCTGAATGTGTTCCTATGGATGTGGAATGTAGAATAGACAGTCGACTTGCTGCTGCCAAGTATATCCACAAAAAGAATGATATCATGGGACCATCACTGCGACAACTACATCTTTTCCCAGCAGGACCAGTCGGTCCGCAGTACACGTCAGCAACGGTGCAGGCGAGGTTTGCAGAACAGAATGAGATTTCTCATGTCGATTGGTCTTCTTCTGCACCATATCTTAACCCTATTAGATAAGCATGGGAGTACATAAAACAGACCATGCGACAGAAGTGGCCCAACCTTTCCCCCTCCCCCTCCTCCCCCACCCAATCAAAGATCCTTGATGACTTTTGCAACGGTATCCTAACTGCCTCGGAGGATGTGGCAGAAAATAGGAGATTTTTCGCCCACTTCCTAGACTCTATTCCTCGCCGATTGGAGTGAAGAGGTATTAAGTTGTAAGATGGCAGATTAAATGAATGTCAAGTTCGCACCTTACGTGAGAGATTTTATACATCGTAACAGGAAGGTGAATATGTCACCTGACATACTTAAGCGAAAATGAGCAGATTTGCCTATTAAAACGTACAGTATGCAATGCAGAGGGATGACACTCAGTCAACGGTATTAACACACCGAACCTAAATCCTGCATGTCAATGAGAAACAGAAGAAAAAAAATCTGCTGGAGGAAACGTCTTAGTTTGGGAGCAGATGCGAGTTGTGACATCACGGTCTGAGTACAACGGAATGCTCTTAAAGCACCGTGGCGAGGGACAACGAATGCGCTGTGTGTCTCATCGAAGAGGGCAGGTAGCGAGGCAGCGGCGTGCTATGGAGAGAATCTTTAAAAAAAAACTGCGTTGGGGAATTTCCAGATGGAAACAAGCAGACCAGCGACGCAGTCGATTACGTGAATGGCACGGGGTACACAGGTGACGTAAGCATGTAATTTTTTTGGCGTCTGGAGAGTGCACAAAATGTCATATTGGCTTAAATGAACTGCGAAGCAGTAAAGTGCCGAAATTTCGACGAAGCTTGATGGTAGGTCCTTTGTGACTGGCAGAGAGAATTTCCACAAAATGAAAGGAATGCTTCTGTTGCTCAGAAAAAACCGTGACACGGATCATGAAAGGATCCTGGTGGGGGACGGTTTTGCTACGAGAAACACAAGACCGACAATTTAGGGGACTCTCCTCTCAACCAGCATTAAGTGCAGAACAGGGTGCATCACGCTCTGTATGATGCAAAGGAGGAATTTTGTGTGAACATTGCGTTAACTTCGGCTAGATATTAACTGTAGCATCGTTGAGCTCCAACAGCAGAGAAACGAAACAGCCAAGTAGTTAAATGTTCTTGCGAGAATTGAGGGCATTGTAATATGCACGCTGGTCCAGCAATGCGCGTGCATATCGCTATATTCCAAGATTAGGGATGAGTACATGTTTTCTCGCCTAACGAGAAACATAGGAGAGTTCCTGCTGACAAAATTAGCAAAGATTTTGATTAGCTTTTATAGGACTTTCAGAGGACGAGAGCAGCCATGCAGCTGGCAGCTCATCGCAGCTAAGGTAAATACCGCGTGCAGAGGCATAAACTTGTTGGTTCACCAGCTTGCGTCCACTGTAAACTCGAGCAACCTTGAGTAATCTTTTGTTCAGCTTGTCACAAAAACTAACCATCTTCTGTAGACTTACTAAATAGTACCGAACTTAGAACCGAATCGGGTGATTTGTCATAATATAGGCCAACTTCAAGACGTAGTAGTAAGAATAATTTTGTAGAGAATCTTCTGGTTAAAATTTCATATTGTTATGTTTGGAGTTATTTCGATTAAACAAGACGAAATGCGTTATCTTGACAACTGTCCTAACATTGTCATGTAACAACCTATGTAAACCCGTGTACTTCTTTCACAATAATCTTGAATTAAAAACAATTTGTGTACAGCTAAACATCATTGTGCTCAGTCATAGAACAAGGGTCCACTCCTAACACCAATCGTTTATTCTATAGACACTAACGGACTCACAGGGTGTTTTTGCTGATGTCTGATGACAGAGAATTGGAGTGGAGTGTCAGAAAGTTGTAAGGGAGCTACATGCTGTGCCCCTTTGAGGACCGAAAACACCTTAGTCAGAATAGTGAACTGTTCGTTCTGTTAATTCGGTGGTTTCTACTGATTAAACAAATTAACGAAACAACACAAAACACTTCATTATGTCACATACAAGTAAAACGTTGTCGCGAATGCATTATGCTAAAGGTGCGAACATTCAGATACTTTTTACCGCCCCTGACTCTACATCAAAATGACGTGCATTCACTTTCTCTACAGTGCTATGAATGATGAGGCGCAGTTTTCTTGCGTGTTTTTAGAATGTACGTCTTTATGCTTAATCTCAAAAATGTGTTAGTCCTTTTACTGCACCCACAATTACAAGTGTTCTTTGCTTTTGTGGACGGATCTGTACAGCCTGTATTGTGACTGATTCTTCGGTGGACTTCCTGATTTCTTATCGTATCAGTCGTCTTATTTTTCAGCTTCTTTCTGTAACGCCGTATCCCATCGCATCTTCGATGCTTTTCTTTTCCGATTTTAAACACAGTCAGTGAATAACTTCCACGCAATGGTTTGCACCAAATGTACTTTCTCAGAAACTGCTTTTGTAAATCACAAGGTCTACGTTCGTTAGAAGTGTAATTCCTTGTTACGTCCGTAGGAGTTCCTTCACTTCGACTGCTTCCTGGTTTCCAGTTTCGGTATTTAACTTTATCGCTAATCTCATCTGAGCTGTATCTTATTACTTTCGCCTTTCTTTTATTTAGTAGTAGGCTATTTTATTTTCTGTACTCATTATATTATTCATTCCACTGACCTACTATTTCTTCTCACATTCATGCAGGACAGAATTATCATCGTCGAATCTGTTCATTGATATCTTTACATCATGACAGTCAATTCTGTACCTGAACCTTTCTTTTGCTTACGTTATTGCTTCTTCGATGAGTAAGCTGAACAGTAGGGAAGAAAGATTGCATCCCTGCCTAACTCAGTTTTTAATTCGAAGACTTTTCTCTTGGTCTTTCGTTCTCACTGCTTCCTTTTACTTCTTGTACATGTTGAATATTACTCATATTTTTGTATAGTTCATACTTATTTTTCTTAGAATTTCAAATATCTTGTACTGTTTTACGTCGTCGAAGAGTTTCTATAAGACGACGAATCCTATACGTTCGTGTTGCTTCTGTTAGTAGTGCAGAGTTTGAACTGTTTCTCTGGTGGATTTGCCATTCCTAAGGCCAAACTAAGACATCCTAATTCTCCTTTCCCAGCAATTCTATAAATTACTTGCGCTCCGATGAGCCATTTAGAAACACGAACTGTAATGCGGATTATGGCTATAGAAGAACTACTTACCCTATCTTACCACCTAGTCTTCACTTTGAAGTTACCTACAGTGCAGTTGCCCCCTTTGGGCGGAAACAGTGGGTGGTCTTTGGACTAGTGGTGAAATGAATATGGAGTACGGGTCAATATTCAGTACTTCAGATCAACTACTTGCGTCATAGCATTCTGTGAAGAATGTCTTTTAGAGCTGCTGCTTGGTTGGTTTGCAATGCAGCAGTACAAAACAATAACCGCTGCACTGCCGTCTCACCAGAAGATGTTGGTAAGACTTTCCGGTAACTGGCTGTCTCGGAAAAGCATAAGGTACAAAAAACATATCATCCAACCTAACATGAAATTCGCGTCTGAACTTAAAACATAGAACCTTCGATATATTAGTTAACAGAAAAACGGATGGATCCCTGGGTCACACTGTATCAACTCACGAACGTTGACCTTTGTCTTCACATCTGAGCCCATTACTACGCGTCATGAAGAAATTCGTTACTAAAGACTCCAGCCCGTAGAGCTCTAACACGTTGAGACAAAAGTAGCGTTGTCGAAGAATTTCAGCTACGACGAGAAGTGTTCCAGCGGGAAGGCTGGATCGTCAAATTGAGCGGGCGTTGCAGTCAACATCACGAATGCCTGAGAAAGAGGTGGAGACTGAGACGGAGAAAGAGAAGCCAAGAATCGCTTAGTTAACTCATGTTGGGCCAGTGTCCGGAAATATCGGTAGACGCCTTTGGCAACATGGCATCCAGTGTATTTCGCTCCCTTCAACAAAGACGAAAAGTGTTCGCGGTAATGTTAAAGGCGGTCTAAGTCTCTGAAGGCCGGACGTGTACCATGGGAATGTGCCACGCCTAATGTTGGGCAGACTATTACAGCAGGCGAGGAGAGATGCAACGGGCATCCGCTCCCCGAGTAAATCAGCCAAACGTATCTGCTGTCACAGACCACTGCCTCGAATATAATCATGACATGAAATATGGCGAGACCAGTTTATGTGACGTGTAATTAAAGAGTCTGTCGAACAGAAGGTGTCGGAAAACCTAATAAACATGGATGAAGGCTAAAATTTAAATGATGCTTGGGGTACGAGACACAGCGTATTAAGGTCTCACCGGCCTTCACATCTACTGGAGCCGGGAGGGGGCTGAGAAACTTCGAGTTTGGCAGAGTATCAGTATGGGCTCTGAGAAGAAAAAGAACATCGAAGGACGCAGTGGGTGTCGGGAGTCGAACTCCCAGTTAGCTATAAGTAGCAGCTCGGGAACAACACTATTCACAATCAGATTGGAGTCCAGGCAGAGAGAATACTTAAAACCTCACAGCGCAAGGAGAAGACAACGGGGTCAGTTGCTGAAATATTAAACAAAATAACTAAAACAACAAATCTGCTGAATACCCGGAAGCAAACCATAGTTCTGTACCAGAGAAATTTGAAATATGACCTTACTTGTTTTGCGTTATGCCACTGACAGAGTTCTATGGGTTGCTTGCCTATGTAGTGTTGTATCCTAGTTCGTGAATGCTCAGCATGCAAAAAAATTCACATACGGAATGTATACTTAGACCTAGGACTGTTGAAGGTTTCAAAAATATCGATATATTAAAAAATCATCGTTATAAGCTCTCAGTATATCTACGATACAATCGATATAACTATACATCGACGAACAAAATATAAAGTACCTGTCTATAAAAATAACGTAGTAAATACACTGCCGGTTTTAGAGCTATATATTGAAGTATTGATTTATTATTACATATTCTGTACATCAACAAGCTAGAAACCTCCCTATCGCCCTTGGAGCAAGAATTGAAAGGAAAACGATGCACGTGCACGCATGGCGATAACCACTTTGCTAAGAGCGGTAACTGCATGTAAGTGCCACAATAAAAGGTGTCGGATGGGTCCGTCATCCCGTTTCGTCACATTTCGGATTTGTCCACAACGTTTCACGTCGACTTGTCAGTTTTTTTCTTTTCTGCCAAAGCCAGCGACCTAGGCGTTTAGTGTCGAAATTGCGCGGTCAAGCTAAACGTTTCGGTTTCTGTTGGTAGCGCCGAGGGCCGATTACGTCAGCATTTCCTTCCACACGTCTCCGCTCACCATAAAGACTAATCTTGTAATTTAGATTGTTGTTCATAATTTTTAGCAACTGCTTTTGAAGAATACATCGGAGATCTTGTTATTCCATTCACACTGCCACCCTCAGCGCAATTGGACTTCTTCTTTGTAGCACCTATACTTGCTTCACACAATCAAAGACAAGGGTTGGGCGCGATGAAAGCTCAAAAACTATTAAGACTTTTGCATTTTCAAAAGAACAACTTCAAATATTTACCTAAAATTGTGAAAAATATAGTATAAAATAAAAATATCAGCATTCGATATTGCCTTTTTCATATTGATATATCAACGCTATACATCGATATTTATTAATGTGTCGATATATCGATATTTGATCGACTTGCTACTTATAACAACGTAGAATGTCATTCGTAAAGTGTCAGCCCCGATAGCTGAGTGGTCGGCGTGACGGATTGCCGTTCTACTGGCCCGGGTTCGGTTCCCGGCTAGGTCGGGGATTTTCTCCGCTCAGGGACTTGGTGTTATGTTGTCTTCATCATCATTTCATCCCCATCCGGCGCACAGGTCGCCCAGTATGGTGTCGAATGGAATGCGACCTGCCCCGTCAGGGACCTCCCGGCCATTGACGCCAAACGCTCATTTCCATTTCCATTCGTAAAGCAATATATTGCATGAAGGACACGCTTTCTAGATCGAACAATAAAATCAACTTGTGTGGAAACTGTAACACATATATATCTAAAGCTCCCGTCATCTGCTTGTGTCAAAACTGTAAGCAAAGAAAGCACAAAAGTTATTAGAAATATGTATAACATACAGACTTCTAAATTAACGCCCAAATGCGTTATACAGACCGATTCAGCTGCCCCATACGATAGGTTTTATGCAACCCACAAGGCCTTCAAAAACCATGTGCGAGATTTTCATATTCTCTCGGTCGGTACGCGCAAACTATTAATCCCACAGAAAAACATGAACAGCGGCTTTCTCTAGGAAATTTAATGTTGCTAAATTTTATACTACAGGAAGCCACGTTTTTCGAGTTACTCAAGAAAAACACGTCTGAACTTTTGTGCGTTTTTCTTGAATAATTAGAAAACTACGGCCTCTACCGAAAACGTATTCCAGTACAAAATTTAACTGCATTAAATTTTATACAAAATGTCCTTCTCACTTTTCGGTAGGACTAGTAGTTTGCGCATTACGAGTGAGAGGATATGAAACTGTTGTGTGTTGTATTTAAAGGTGATGCAGATTGTATAAAACCCAGTGGGTGGCGGAAGCTAAATCACCTCGCATAAATACACCGCCCAACAAGAAATACATTCACCGGCCGAAATATTAGTGAGCCCTTTAAATTACACCCTGGTCGCTATGGAACACTACAGACGGCCTATAACTGGTAGAAGGTTGTCAGCTGGCCACCTAAAGCTGACGAAGTCGTGAGAGTGGAGTAGTGTGTGAGTTACAGTCAACCGCACGAAATAAGGGCAGTAAGATGGTCTGACACAGACACGATGCAGAATGGCACAAAGCAGATATAGTGCTTCGACTTACCTGTGACCAGAGCATGAATGAAATTGCCCGATATGTGGGTCTGGAAAAAACACTGTCCAACGTTTCTACAAGAAAGGGCGTACCACTGTCAGCCATATAACACTGTCATATAAACTTCCTAACCGATAGAAAGCCAGAGGCGAGTTTCACTCTTAATCAATGACAATCGGTTTAAAACTGAGAGGAATTGCTGACATCAGTGAAAACAGACCCGTCCCTATCAGTTTCTGGGTGAAGGGAACTGCGTGCACTGGACACTTGGAAGACTCGTTCTTCGCAAAAAAACCATGGCTCATAGCTGCACATAAATCTGTTCGTCTTCACTGGACCACACCATAGAGATACTGGGCCGCTCCTGACTGGAGACGTGGAGTGTGGTCCAAAGAGTAGCAGTTTATCACATTTTAAATGAAGCGAAGCTTCAAGTGAAACACCAGCTCAGTGAGGAGCTTAAACCACAATACGTGGAGCATCTAGTTCAAGGCTTACGTTGTTCTGTGACGTTTTGGGGGTTTTTGGTACCACGGATTGGGCCCTCTTACTCCAGTTACCGGAACATGAACTAGGGTGTTGCTTTCAATGCTCTCCATGGCTAAATGCTGCACTCTGTTCTACACATTCGTGATGGGTATGCTGTGGTCACTCCTGTCTTTCAAGATGCCAAGAGCAGCCGTTGTTCTGCAAGGATACGTTCCTGATTTGACGATTACTTGGGCACTCTAACGCTCCTCGACAGGCCAGATAAATCGGTCATTCTTAATCCCACAGAATATCGGTGGGAGTATCTCGAGTAGGCCGTGAAAAGAAGCAATCAACATTTGCTATATTTATGGGATCTAATTAGCAATTAATGGCTTCACCCCGATATGCCATACGTGACGGAACTTGTGGACTCTGTTCCTCGCAACTCATGTTTAGTGTTGCTGCCTCTTGATCACTGAGTCCTGAGTTCGATTACCTCCTGTGTCGAAGATCTTCTTCGTTCGCGGACTGGGTGTTTGTGTTGTCTTGATCATTTAGTCTCATCTTCATCGCAAAGACACGCAACTCGCCAGAGTGGCATAAAATAGAAAGTCCTGCAGCATGCGACCGAACAACCACAGACGGCGTCTCCCGGCCAATAATGCCATGCGTTGATTTCAGTTTCAGAGTCGTGTCGAATTTGAGGTGACTAATTTTTTGTGCAGCGACCTTAATATCATTACTCAAGAAAGTTCTATGTAGCTGTGCACAGAAATTAGTGACATTCGTAGTGTTTCAGTAACTGAAGTTTTAGAAATTTAATTTTCAGTTTGTGCGTAACTTTTACAGTTTTGTTAATTGTGGCTTGCTGTTCCTTGTTACAGCCACTTAAGATCTGCACGTAACTTAATTGGATTACTTCAGGCAGGACATTGCTCCAAAAGCCAGAAAAAGCTTGTTTACTAATTAACTTAAAATAGTAGCAGTAGTTGTGTAACCAAACAAAACTCACACAGCACTAAAACAAACAACACCCACATACACTGACCAGCCAGGACATTATGACCACCTGTCTAACAGCCAGAATGTTCGCCTTTGGCACGAATAACGTCAACGACGCCTCGTGGCATGGAAGTAATGAGGTCTTGGTAGGTCGCTGGAAGGAGTTCACACCACATCTGCACACACACGCCACCTAATTCCCGTAATTTCTAGGATGGGAGTAACGAGCTCTTAAGCCACATTCAACACCATCCCAGATGTGTTTGATCGAGTTCAGATCTGGTGAGTAGGGAGGAAGGGAGGAGGGGGGGGGGGGCAGCACATCAACTGGAACTCGCCACTGCTTTCCTCGAACCACTCCATCACGCTCGTGGCCTTGTGACATGGCGCGTTATCTTGTTGAAAAGTGCCACTGCCATCGAGAAATATGAACGTCATGAGGGGCTGTACGTGGTCTGCAACCAGTTTACTCCTTGGCTGTTGTGATGCCTTGGACTAGCTCCACTGGAACCATGGATGCCTACGTGAATATTCAGAGCATAATGGAGCCACCGCCAGCTTGTCTCCCTCCCGCATTACAAATGTCAAGGAGCTATTCCCCTGGAAGACAATGAATTCGCGCTCTTCCATAGGCATGATGAAGAAAGTGTCGGGATTCATGAGACCATGCAACGCTGTGGCACTGTACCAAGGTACTTCATTAGGAGGGTTTGATACACTGTATGTTGAGACACTTGTAGTCGGTCCAGCATTAAAGTCTGACGTTAGTTCCACCACAGTTCGCCGCCTGCTCTGTTTTACTAATCTGTCCAGCCTAAAACGTCCAACAAGTTAAACGAGTATTGGCCGCCCAACGCCACGACTTCTGGACGTGGTTCCACTTTGGTTTCCTCTCGTGTTGGAGACACTCAGCACAGCACTTCTCGAACACCCGGTAGGTCGTGCAGTTTCCGAAATGCTCGTGCCGAGTCTCCGGGCCATCACAATCTGCTCTGGATCAAACTCGGATAGATCACGGGCGTTTCCCGTTTTACACACGGAGAGCACCACGCTTACTGATACTACAGGCACCGTGCGTGTGTCTGACTGCCAGGTGGCGCTGCAGTCGCCTGGATCGATTTATATCCATAGTGTGTCAGTGGTCATAATGTTCTGGCTGATCAGTGTTTATTCGGCTAGATGCGCATGGTCTGAACAAATCAAGTTTCGCCAGGAGTGATGTTCATGTGGATAATGATAATGCGAAGGAAGCATTTGCTAGGTTCACAATAAAAGAAAATGTAATTATGGTGGTGTGGTGGCCTTCAACTACGTACCCTCAGACTCAGAGTTGAAATATTAAAAATTTTGGCTGGTTTCATTGTCTAGGGGCTGGGATACGTCGTTGCCGCATTACAGGCGAAATACTGCTGAGTCTACAGTATACAATACAGACACACACATGAATCGAATGGTCGAAGGTTCCTATCACTCAGAAATTGCGAATTTTGAATGAATGGACATTTATAAATGAAAGATTGCAATTAAATAAAATCTGCAGGTGATACTCTTAACGACTTTAAATGAAGAGTACGATAGTAGACTTACTTATAAGAATGCCGTTTACTACTACGAAACACTTATTGGTGTCGATGGTCCAGCAGTTAAATAAAATATAAGTTGAAGAACAGGGAAACAATAGATTCCTACTGCACATAATTAGTTATGAACGACAACATAGCTCACGAGATATCCACTTTTAAACCCATACACATCTTCACTGCCGAAACCATGGAGATCTCACAAGTTCACAAGTCGGCTCCCAAGCCCACGCGCAAACTGCTCCACTGTTCAAGTCTTTTCGCGACTGTGCGTCCATCGTGCCGTACAGTCCAAGACTCTGCCATGTCCTGTGCAACTCTCTGTGCCCTGTGCGACTGTCTGTGTCCTGTGCGACTGTCTGTGTCCTGTGCGACTCTCTGTGTCCTGTATGACTCTCTGTGTCCTGTGCGACTCTCTGTGTCCTGTGCAACTCTCTGTGTCCTGTGCGACTCTGCCGTGTCCTGTGCGACTCTGCCGTGTCTTGTGCGACTCTGCCGTGTCCTGTGCGACTCTGCCGATCCTGTGCGACTCTCTGTGTCCTGTGCGACTCTCTATGTCCTGTGCGACTCTCTGTGTCCTGCGCGACTCTGCCGTGTCCTGTGCAACTCTGCCGTGTCCTGTGCGACTGTCTGTGTCCTGTGCGACTCTCTGTGTCCTGTGCGACTCTCTGTGTCCTGTGTGACTCTGCCGTGTCCTGTGCGACTCTCTGTGTCCTGTGCGACTCTCTGTGTCCTGTGCGACTCTCTGTGTCCTGTGCGACTCTGCCGTGTCCTGTGCGACTCTGCCGTGTCCTGTGCGACTCTGCCGTGTCCTGTGCGACTCTCAGTGTCCTGTGCGACTCTCTGTGTCCTGTGCGACTCTCTGTGTCATGTGCGACTCTCTGTGTCCTGTGCGACTCTCTGTGTCCTGTGCGACTCTGCCGTGTCCTGTGCGACTCTGCCGTGTCCTGTGCGACTCTGCCGTGTCCTGTGCGACTCTGCCGTGTCCTGTGCGACTCTCTGTGTCCTGTGTGACTCTCTGTGTCCTGTGCGACTCTGCCGTGTCCTGTGCGACTCTGCCGTGTCCTGTGCGACTCTGCCGTGTCCTGTGCGACTCTCTGTGTCCTGTGCGACTCTCTGTGTCCTGTGCGACTCTCTGTGTCATGTGCGACTCTCTGTGTCCTGTGCGACTCTCTGTGTCCTGTGCGACTCTGCCGTGTCCTGTGCGACTCTGCCGTGTCCTGTGCGACTCTGCCGTGTCCTGTGCGACTCTGCCGTGTCCTGTGCGACTCTCTGTGTCCTGTGTGACTCTCTGTGTCCTGTGCGACTCTGCCGTGTCCTGTGCGACTCTGCCGTGTCCTGTGCGACTCTCTGTGTCCTGTGCGACTCTCTGTGTCCTGTGCGACTCTGCCGTGTCCTGTGCGACTCTGCCGTGTCCTGTGCAACTCTCTGTGTCCTGTGCAACTCTCTGTGTCCTGTGCGACTCTCTGTGTCCTGTGCGACTCTCTGTGTCCTGTGCGACTCTCTGTTTCCTGTGCGACTCTCCCCCGCACCGCCCTGTTCAGAACTCCCCCTCCATTCACTTAGTAACGAGCGCTGTGATTGGCGATAGCACTCCCATCATGCCTCCAAGCCAACGCACATTCATAAACATTTTGAAAGACATTCGAAATACTGGACTTACATTTAAATAACTTGAAATTAAATAAATATTTGTATGGCTGGACCATAAACGCACTCTAACACAATTTATTAAATACATAAAGAGATTAAATAAACATATTTCAAAGGAATAGAACAGAAGTAAGCCAGTAGTCTAATGTGTCTGAGCTGTAAATAATTGACCAAAGACATAGATGAATAAATATATTTATAAACATGCTCCTACCGTTTTTTCGTGTCACTGTGGAGTACCCACAGCCTGATGCGATTAGTAGTAACCAGCCACTTTGACCTCCAATAACTTATGTACTATTCAAGTTACCTTCCAGTAATTCATACCAATTTAGGTTTACACCAAAAGCTTTCTAAAGACACGTTGATCGACAAAATCGTATGAATCGTTTATATTTTGGAAATTCGTTGCTGGGTGTTACTGGTTTAATTTGTCGTCAGATGCTAAACTTTAAACTAATAAAGATATTGAAAATCTGTTTACACCATCAGAATCGATTTGCAAATAATAGTAATGTATATGCTTCTTTTTAAGGTGTCATGCTTCCTCTGGCTACTATTAATTTCTATACGAACTGTGAAATGTTTGCCATGATGGTTTCACAAAGTTCGTCATCATTGGCACTATCGCCATACAAGTCTCTTTCATTGACACAGCGTCACCATCGAATTCCCCGGCACGTGGTCACTGGAGCCGGGCTAATGTTCGGCACCACGTGGCTGCCTGCCAACGAGGCCCCACAGTCACCCGTTACACACTACACAGGGATGCTGGACCTGAAGTTCAGTACCGCCGCATGGTGTTGGTGAAGGGACATCTACAAGGTGTTTCTGTAAGAGAGCGGAAAAATTTAACACGACATAGAAGATACTCCACTGAACAGTTTGAGGTAGGGGAGCCTGGGGTCAGAGAATCCAGCATAAGTTAGATAATAGGAATAAAATCACATCACTGTGTACTTTTTCATTTACATTAGTTACAGTTAATTGCAAATACCATCTTTGACACAGTGAACGTACCATTTGTACTGTATCTTACAAAACGTTCTGAAACTGACGGCCGTCAACCTCAATGCAAGCACGACATCGGCGAACAAGATTGTGATGCACCCTGAAAAATATCCCTGGTGTATTTTGAATCACATTACAGGCAGGTACAATTCTGGCAACTAATTCCATCTCTGTATCCACTGGGGTCTGATGGACAACGGACTATAGATATCGCCATAGGAAATAATTATGGGGATTCACATCATGTGACCTCGCAGGCCATGGAATACGACGTCCCCTTCCAGTCTAGCGACCAGGAAATACAACAGTGACACGCTTGTGGGCATCCGCACTGAAGTGAGGTGGTGCATCGTCATGTTGTATCCGCATCTTGTCACGAACAGCCAGGGGTGTTCTGCAGCAAATCAGGTAGAAATCTTTGCACGTGTCTCAAGTACAGTTGGTTATTCAGACGGCTAGCTGGAAGATATGGTTCAATGAGGTTGTCGCCTAGAATGCCTTCCCAGATGGTCACAGCAAAACGTGCTTGGCGATGTGACTCAAAGACAGCGTGAGTGTTTTCCTCATCCCACACTTGGCTGTTCCTGCTGCTCGAAATACCATCACTTTCAAATAAGGCCTCGCCAGTAAACAACACGATTTGGAGGAAATCTACTCAATCAGTCCATTGTTGGAGCAACTACTGACACGACACGACTCTTGGTGCAGAGTCAGTCACAAGCATTGCATAGGCTCGTTTTGGGTGATATTGATGTTTTTGTTGTTCACTAACAAACAATATGGCGAGTACTTGTTGTGTGGTCCGCTGCAACGCGTTCCAGCACCTCCTCTTCAAAGTCGGGTCTGGCGAATGGACCTCATGTTGCCAGGTCCCTAGTTTCTTCTTTCGAATGAAACAGTCTCCCGCATTCGTCGATCGAGAGAAATAAACACTCGTCGTGACGGATGGTGCCTGCCAGTAAGTCGTTCCCTGTACAGCCTTTCGGCAGCGAGAGCACTGCAACGTACTTCCCCATACACAAGGTACATGTGTGAGTTCTTCGATACTGTAATGGTACTGCTCCACCGTATTGTACGGTAAATCTCTTAATAGCGATCAGAAACAATAGGTTTGTCGTTGATTCAGAGCATGGGACAAGTAAAGTAAAGAAAACCTGCATCATGAGATCCTAGTTATCAGGCTCGTTCTCCTTGTTTTCTTTCAGGAAATAAAGGATGTACATGTAAATAAACAGCAGAGTACACGTAAACTCGTATGCATGTTACTTGAAAATAAGCTGGAAAACAGTAATGCTAGATTAAGCGGTTGTCAAGTTTACTTCCATATCTGCGTAAGCTGACTTCTCTGATCCAGGTTCCGTGCATCAAACACTGAGCAACTATGAGAATGTGAATCACATGAAAATAGTCAATTCGTATCACTTCTAATGTGCTGATCGTGAATATCACAAAGACAATTCAAAATTAGCTCTAGTTTTCATTTTACACTGTTTTATTACCGTGAGATAATTGTATACGGATTTTTTATGTTAAGTTTGAAATCAAATGTTACGATAGTTTGTCAAAATCATAATAACTATTAACAATGGATCATATTGTTGTTCCTGGTCCTACTTATGTGCAATATTTTTGATATAAATATTTTGATAGCAATTTTAGTGATCTTTATGTCTCCCTCCTCTTCAACTTCAGCGAATTTATTAATGCTTGTAATAATTTTTGCACATTTGTTTCCAGATTAACTGCCGGTTGTTGAAGTTTACTGCTACTGGAGTGAACAAAAATGCCACAAGTTTGTGTTAACAGCGGATTTTGGTATGTGTGTGGAGAAGTGACATTTGTTTCACAAAAACAGCAAACAACTCTATTTATTGAAAAAGCGCGGTGCGGCGCGGACCGGCTTCGAGACCCGGTGGCTACCGAATCTGTCTGCGGACGGCGCTGCCTTCAGATCGGAGCGTTCCTCACCTATTTTTGTCAATTATTGGATGACGGGTCCGAAACTCACTGAAACGGTGCGACAAGACGACGCCTCCACTCTTCTGATAACCCGAGAAGAATTCATGAGTGGAATACGCCAAGAAAGACTGCAATCGCATATAGAGCTAAATATTTATGAAGATGATGATTTTGTGTCATTTTATACTGAAATAAACATAACTAACTCAAAATCATGCAATTTACACATTTTCACTTCAGTGTCCTGCTACATTTTTGCACGCTCTTATGGAAACACCCTGCATATTTACTCTTTCCTGTTTTCTTTTTCTTCTCGCCTTAAAACATGCCATAAATATACAATTTCCATTTCTAAATTCATGTATTTCTCTTTAAAAAGCAAGTGCAATTGCTGTGAGTAAATAACAGAAAACACTAAAGAGCTGACAAAAGAACTACACATAGCTACATGGTGCTGCATGGGCAACAGTGCACGAAGCCTCATCTGCATAGCGTAATTTTGCTTCTCGGTGGTCGTCATGGGTGCTGGCTAAGAGGTCTGTCTGGAGCACTACAGCCTGTAAAAAGCAATAAGATGGCAGACCTAGTAGCCACAATGAAATTTGTAAAAAAATAAAAATAAAAAAAAAGAGTTCTGGTCATATTGACGCAAACAGTGTATCAGTCAAGCAGACGCCAGTAGAAAATCAACGTGAATACGTTGGTCCTACTGCAACTTAAACACGGCACTAGGAAAGAAAAGATGGAAGAGTTAGGTTTAACGTCCCGTCGGCAACGAAGTTGTTAGAGACGTATCCCAGTAGGGAAAGGACAGGCAAGGAAACTGGCCGAGGCCTTGCAAAAGGATTCACGGAAAACCTGTAGGTAGTAAGGAAACACTGTAGGACTGACTGCTTGAACACAAATGCAGGTGTTAGCCGAGCCTGCAGCGGGCTCTGTTGTATTTGACCTCTTACAGCAACTATCCAATGCCGTCAATACGTTGCAAGCGTCAGCCGTGGTTAGAGCAGAGCTCTATGTAGTTGGGAGTGCGGTATGTCGGAGCTGAGTGAATTAGAATCAGCGCAAATTGTTGGTGCTCGTACGGTGGTCCTTACGTAGCCAAATTAGCCGAAGTGCTCGGTGTTTTGACAAGCACCGTATCGATCTATACCGAATACGGGGAAAGCAGAGAAACATCATCCGCTAAGTCACAACGCGGACGAAATTTTTTGTCGAGTGATTGTGACACAGGTTCATTCGAGTAGAATGAGACAAAAATAAGAGGACAACAGCTGCATAAAAATGGTTCAAATGGCTCTAAGCACTATGGGACTTACCATATGAGGTCATCAGTCGCCTAGATGGTTCAAATGGCTCTGAGCACTATGGGACTAAACATCTATGGTCATCAGTCCCCTAGAACTTACAACTACTTAAACCTAACTAACCTAAGGACATCACAAACATCCATGCCTGAGGCAGAATTCGAACCTGCGACCGTAGCAGCCCCGTGGTTCCAGACTGAAGCGCCTAGAACCGCTCGGCCACCTCGGCCGGCGTTATGTCGGAGCTGAGTGAGTTAGATTCAGCGAAAATTGTTGGTGCTCGTACGGTGACTCCTTACGTAACCAAAGTAGCCGAAGTGTTTGGTGTTTTGAGAAGCACCGTATCGAAAATATACACCGAATACAGGCGAAATTTTTTGTCGAGTGGTTGTGACAGAGGTTCATTCAAGTGGAATGAGACAAAAATAACAGGACAGCAGGTGCAAAAGTCACTGTAGAACTGAATGGCGCACTGCGAAACCTGCCAGCACCAAACCAACACGAAGGATTCTACATTTGCTCCGAACTGCAGGACGAGCTGGATTCTAAAAACACTCATCAGTGATGCAAATGCTCGCAATACGAGAACGTGGAGCAAAAGTCACAATCCTGGACTGTAGAGTAATGGAAAGAAGTCATTTGGTAGGGTGAGACTTGTTTCATACTGTTTGCAACATCTGGCCGAATGTACGTACCGGCGGCACAAGCCTACCATTCAGACTGCTTGCTGTCGAGGATGAAACATGGCAGGGACTCGGTGATGATTTGAGCAGCCATGCCTTGGTATTCCATGGGCCCAGTGGTAACTCTGCAAGATCGCGTTACTGCTAAGGACTATTCCATCATTTTGTCTGATCAGGCCTACTCCATGGTACAATATTTGTTTCCCAAAGGCTATGCTCTGTTCCAAGGGAGCCTACTCACGCCGCAGGACTGTTTTGTAAGCTTGAGGATAAAGTGTGGCACGCCCCATGACCTCAACGGTCACCAGATCACAGTATTATGGAGCCTTTGTGGCGTAATTTGAAGGGAAGTGTCCACGCGCAAGCTACGGTCGCGAGGTTCGAATTCTGCCTCGGGCATATATGTGTGTCATGTCGTTAGGTTTAAGTAGTTCTAAATCTAGGTGACTGATGACCTCAGATGTTAAATCCCATAGTGCTTAGAGCCATTTCAACCATTTAAGGGAAGTGGGAGTGATCGCTATCCATTTACATTATTGTTGCCTGAACTGAGAATGGTACAAGATTCCCTTGAAAACGAAAAAAGACCTTATTAATCCATTGGGGGACGACTGGAAGCATTCTGAATGCCAACGGGGTTTTCTGCACCGTATTGGGCATATTAATGTGTTGGTTTAAAGCTTTTCCTTTTTTTTGTCCACTTGCTTTAGGTGCTCACCTCTGTCGTAAAATAACCTCGCTAGGTTGACCCGGGATTCTTCAACGCTTGAGCTGAAGCAGCAGTGAGTCGAATAGAAGTTGATGATCAACGTCATACAGCAGTAAACCAGTGCAGTAGCCAGTCCGTTCGAGGTTTAAAACTAAACTAAACTCCGCCGGAACAGGCCATGAAGGTCTAACGGTACCGCCAGGCCGCCGTGTCATCCTCAACACACTGGCGTCACCGGATGAGGATATGGAGGGGCATCTGGTCAACAGACAGTTCTCCCTGCCGTATGTCAGTTTACAAGACCGTAGCCGCTACTTATCAACCAAGTAGCTCCTCAGTTTGCCTCACAAGGGCTGAGTGCACCCCACTTGCCAACAGCGCTCGGCAGACCGGATGGTCACCCATCCAAGTACTAGCCCAGTCCGACAACGCTTAACTTCGGTGATCTGACGGGAACTGGTGTTACCACTGCGGCAAGGCCGTTGACCCGGTAGTGGTTTACAGCTGTTTTTTTTTAGTTGCCCTCTCTTAAGACATTTTATTGGTTTTATTGTTTCATTTTCTAACAGTCAAGCACGGCTTGCATCCAGTTTATTATTCCAGTTACGACCTGTTTACTGCTGTTACTCAAGCGTTAACGGCTCAGATATCACTGCAGCCATTCAGTTCTCTACTTACTGAGACACTTAACTTTTTTTTATTCACTGAAACAGTTTGTTCTGTTACTCGGTAATGTAGTGTGCTACGCTCGTAAAACTTTTCTAATTATTTGTTGCTTTCCGCAGCTTTCAGAGTTTTATTGTGCTCCTGTTTCCTGAAGTTCATCATAACGTCTTACGCTATTCGTACAGGACCTTCATTTGTCCATACCGATTGAGAACTGTTTTGAATGCCAAGGGTTTTCCTGCACCCTATTAGGCACAGTAATGTGTTGCGTCTCTGGTATTCCCATATTTTTGGTCACCCCTTGTAGATCTGGACTGCTGGAGGCGGATTTGAATCACCGTCCACCCGACTACGAGTCCAGTTTCTGAACTGCTTCGGTACGGCGCGCCGGTTTGACATATTGTCTGAGCGCGTGAAGTAAATAGCGCTCTGTCACGCTTTGAGACGTGTTACTTTTACTCTTCCGCTCTCTCCTACACAACCCACGCACCTTGGAGACACGGTCGTGTGGAACGACGTCCATAAGGTGGTTACAGCATCGGTGATTCCAGCCGTAAATGGAAATAATAAGAGGGGCAGGAAGATTTTTCTGTTTAGCAAGAGTGACGAAAAGCAGATTTCGGAGTACTTGACAGCTCAACACAAAAGTTTTATCTCAAGTACAGATAGTGTAGAGGATCAGTGCACGGGGTTCAGGACCATCGTATGATATGCATTGGCTGAGTATGTGTCAAGCAGGATCGTGAGAGATGGAAAAAAGCCACCGTGGTACAACAACCGAGTTAGAAAGCTGCTACGGAAGCAAAGGGAACTTCACAGCAAACATAAACATAGTCAAAGCCTTGCAGACAAACAAAAATTACACGAAGCGAAATGTAGTGTGAGGAGGGCTATGCGAGAGCGTTCAACGAATTCGAAAGTAAAGTTCTGTGTAATGACTTGGCAGAAAATCCTAAGAAATTTTGGTCCTATGTCAAAGCGGTAGGTGGATCAAAACAAAATGTCCAGACACTCTGTGACCAAAATGGTACTGGAACAGAAGATGACAGACTAAAGGCCGAAATACTAAATGTCTTTTTCCAAAGCTGTTTCACAGAGGAAGACTGCACTGTAGTTCCTTCTCTAGATTGTCGCACAGATGATAAAATGGTAGATATCGAAATAGACGACAGAGGGATAGAGAAACAAACTCGCTCAAAAGAGGAAAGGCCGCTGGACCTGATGGGATACCAGTTCGATTTTACACAGAGTAAGGGAAGGAACTTGCCCCCCTTCTTGCAGCGGTGTACCGTAGGTCGCTAGAAGAACGTAGCGTTCCAAAAGATTGGAAAAGGGCACAGGTCATCCCCGTTTTCAAGAAGGAACGTCGAACAGATGTGCAGAACGATAGACCTATATCTCTAACGTCGATCAGTTGTAGAATTTTGGAACACGTATTATGTTCGAGTGTAATGACTTTTCTGGAGACTGAAAATCTATTCTGTAGGAATCAGCATGGGTTTCGAAAAAGACGATCGTGTGAAACCCAGCTCGCGCTACTCGTCCATGAGACTCAGAGGGTCATAGACACGGGTTGCCAGGTAGATGCCGTGTTTCTTGACTTCCGCAAGGGGTTCGATACAGTTCACCACAGTCGTTTAATGAACAAAGTAGGAGCATATGGACTATCAGACCAATTGTGCGATTGGATTGAAGAGTTCCTAGATAACAGAACGCAGCATGTCATTCTCAATAGAGAGAAGTCTTCCGAAGTAAGAGTGATTTCAGGTGTGCCGCAGGGGAGTGTCGTAGGACCATTGCTATTCGCAGTATACATAAATGACCTTGTGGATGACATCGGAAGTTCACTGAGGCTTTTTGCGGATGATGGTGTAGTATATCGAGAGGTTGTAACAATGGAAAATTGTACTTAAATGCAGGAGCATCTGCAACGAATTGACGCATGGTGCAGAGAATGGCAATTGAATCTCAGTGTAGACAAGTGTACGAATACATAGAAAGAAAGATCCTTCATCATTTAGCTACAAAATAGCAGGTCAGCAACTGGAAGCAGTTAATTCCATAAATTATCTGGGAGTATGCAGTAGGAGTGATTTAAAATGGAATGATGATATAAAGTTGATCGTCGGTAAAGCAGATGCCAGACTGGGCTTCATTGGAAGAATCCTAAGGAAAAGCAATCCGAAAATAAAGGAAGTAGGTTACAGTACGCTTGTTCGCCCACTGCTTGAATACTGCTCACCGGTGTGGGATCCGTGCCAGAAAGGGTTGATAGAAGAGATAGAGAAGATCCAACGGAGAGCAGCGCGCTTCGTTACAGGATCATTTAGTAATCGCGAAAGCGTTATGGAGATGATAGATAAACTCCAGTGGAAGACACTGCAGGAGAGACGCTCAGTAGCTCGGTACGGGCTTTTGTCAAAGTTTCGAGAACATACCTTCACCGAGGAGTCAAGCAGTATGTTGTTCCCTCCTACGTATATGTCGCGAAGAGACCATGAGGATAAAATCAGAGAGATTAGAGCCCACACAGAGGCATACCGGCAATCCTTCTTTCCACGAACAATACGAGACTGGAATAGAAGGGAGAATCGATAGAGGTACTCAAGGTACCCTCCACCACACACCGTCAGGTGGCTTGCGGAGAGTGGATGTAGATGTAGATGTAGATGGCACGAGTGGGAACAACGGCCGTCGGTACACATATGGCAGCCCGTATGAGCAGTGCGCAGCTATTGCCAGCAAGCGGCCGAGCTCTTAACGGCTGGGAGTAAGCGGTGCCACGGCGTACCAGTGCGGCCCTGCTTTCTCTGATCTGGGGCCGCATAATGCCTGCACACCCCTTCACTCACAGTCACACTGTTGTGACAGCCGCCCACTCCACGGTGCGAGTAGGGGGTCATGCGACTGACTCACCGAGGACTTGCCGCGTTCTAATGCGTATCTAGAGCAACGCTTTCTGTCTCTCAGATATCAGCTATGACAGAGAGTTATTACGAGGGTGGTGTAAAAACCTCTCGGAATCACCACGAGAGGTCAACACTAGCGCAACGAGTTGTTCACGTGATATTCACTGGACTGTTGGCTGTAAACACGTGCCACGTCAGTGCTCTTGGAAGAGAGCTGTGGTGGTGGTCTGACTCTGTTGTAGTGATTTGTATCATCATCATCATCATTTAAGACTGATCATGCCTTTCAGCGTTCAGTCTGGAGCATAGCCCCCCTTATAAAATTCCTCCATGATCCCCTAATCAGAGCCAACACTGGTGCCTCTTCTGATGTTAAGCCTATTACTTCAAAATCATTCTTAACCGAATCCAGGTACCTTCTCCTTGGTCTACCCCGACTCCTCCTATCCTCTACTGCTGAACCCATGAGTCTCTTGGGCAACCTTGCTTCTCCCATGCGTGTAACATGACCCCACCGTCTAAGCCTGTTCGCCCTGACTGCTACATCTATATAGTTCATTCCCAGTTTTTCTTTGATTTCCTTATTGTTCCCATCTACTAGTACCTGGAATCATCCTAGGTACTTTCATATCCGTAACCTCAACCTTACTGATAAGGTAACCTGAATCCACCCAGCTTTCGCTCCCATACAACAAAGTTGGTCGAAAGATTGAACGGTGCACAGATAACTTAGTCTTGGTACTGACTTACTTCTTGTAGAAGAGAGTAGATCGTACCGGTGTGGCCGAGCGGTTCAAGGCGCTTCAGTCTGGAACCGAGCGACCGCATGGATGTGTGTGATGTCCTTAGGTTAGTTACGTTTAAGTAGTTCTAAGTTCTAGGGGACTGATGACCTCAGCAGTTAAGTCCCATAGTGCTCAGAGCCATTTGAAGCAACCATATGAATTAACTGTTATGAAAAATTGCGTATAATGTGTGTCTAAATACACTTGATTAGATACATAAGTTTTCATTTCTCGAGCTTTTACTCCAGTTGCTTTTGATTTACCGATTGTCATTATTGGTTAAAGTAAAGTTATAAACATGTGATTTATTTTATATAACTGAATTTTTCAACTGTCATTGTGATTCCGACTTGTTGGCTAATTGTGCTTCATCATTACGGTTGCCGCACCTTTTCACAAATGTTTAGCATGATGATATACAGGTTTTGTAATGGAAGGTTGCTGTTGCTCGTAGAGAATACGGTAGATGATTTTCTAACCAAAGAGTGCCGAATAAAAAGTGTTTACTTGTGATTGCATGAGAATGGATCATGCCCATCAGGTCATACTGCATCTGAAGGTGCAAATGAACAGAGTGTGAATGAATTAGAAGGCATCATAGTCCTTCAGCAAACACACGTAGAATTTTTACACGCATCGGTGTTTCATATACGAGAGCGTTCAATATGTAATGCAACCATTTTTTTCTCGGCCAGTCTTGGTTGAAAAAATGCGGAATTTGCTGTCGAACATCATGGAATATTCCCACTTCATCCCTTATAGTTTCATGAAGTCCCGTTGGATGGCTGCGCTGTACTGGTACGTAGCCTTCAAAATGGCCTCTGTAGCGGAGGTGCATTCCAAATAGAGAGCTCTCATTGAGTTTCTGTCTGCGGAAAACCACGGGATCACATGAATTCATAGGCGCTTGAGGAATGTTCACGGTGAACTATCAGTGAACAAAAGCACGGTGAGTCGTCGGGCGAGACACCTGTTACCATGGCAACAAGGTCGCGCAAACTTCTACCTTCTCCAGATTTCTGCCGTCCGCACACAGCTGTGACTCCTGCGGACTGACACGTTCATTCGAGGTCATCGCCGTACCACAAGCAAACACCTCGCTGCTCAACTGCGCGTCTCTTTTGGTAGTACTGACACAGTCGTACACCAGTTGGGGTTCTCAAATGTATGTGCCAGATGGGTTCATCGCTGGCTAACAGAAGACCATAAAGAGAAACGAAGGACCAACTGTGCGGAATCGCTTGCGTGTTACGAGTTGATCGAGACAATTTTTTGTCGAACATCGTCACGGGCGATGAAACAAGGGTTCAACACTTCGAACCAGAAACAAAACAGCAATCCATGGAGTGGTGAAACACCATCTCTCTTCAGAAGATGAAGTTCAAAGCCGTCAGCCTCAGCCATTGAAGTCATGGAAACGGCCCTCTGGGCATCTGAAGGGGTGTCTCATGGTGCAACGATCCACTCGGAAGTGTACTCTGCCGTCCTAATTATTTTGAAGAAACGGTTTCAGCGTGTTCGTCGCCACCAGCTTGCAAACGAACTTCCCTTCTCGATGACAACGTAAGGCCTTACACAAGTTCGCGCACTGGAGAGGAGCTCACAAAATTTTATTGGGCTGTTCTTATTCATCCATCTTACAGATAGGATCTCGCACCTTCGGACTTCCATCTGTTTGGCCCAATGAAGTATACACTCCGCGGGAAGTACTACGTTGATGATCGGGACATTGTTGATGCAGCAAAACGTCGCCAAGTAGAGTGGTACCTTGCTGGCTTACGGCCGCCCCCTGTAAGGTAGCGTAAGGTCGTCACAATGAACGGAGATTATGTTGAATAACAGGATTTTCTAGCCAGAAGAGTGGGGAATAACATGGTGTGCCGGGATCGTGAATAAAGCCAATCTCTTTGCATAAAAAGAAATGTGTAGCATTACTTATTGAGCGCCCCTCCTACAAGAATATTACGTACACTACGTCTACACAGCCCCTGTACTTTACAGTGGATTAAACACCGAAAAGAAGATGAAGGCATGCAATTGGAATTTTGTTGCTGAGTAATTGCAAATCGCCGATTAATCCCGTTAATGCTATTTATTGATGAAGCCACTTTCCCTTGGGACTTCCGCAAGGCGTTCGACACAGTTCCCCACAGTCGTTTAATGAACAAAGTAAGAGCATATGGACTGTCAGACCAATTGTGTGATTGGATTGAGGACTTCCTAGATAACAGGACGCAGCATGTCATTCTCAATGGAGAGAAGTCTTCCGAAGTAAGAGTGATTTCAGGCGTGCCGCAGGGGAGTGTCATAGGACCGTTGCTATTCACAATATACATAAATGACCTGGTGGATGATATCGGAAGTTCACTGAGGCTTTTTGCAGATGACGCTGTGGTGTATCGAGAGGTTGTAACAATGGAAAATTGTACTGAAATGCGGGAGGATCTGCAGCGAATTGACGCATGGTGCAGGGAATGGCAATTGAATCTCAATGTAGACAAGTGTAATGTGCTGTGAATACACAGAAAGATAGATCCCTTATCATTTAGCTACAAAATAGCAGGTCAGCAACTGGAAGCAGTTAATTCCATAAATTATCTGGGAGTATGCAGTAGGAGTGATTTTAAATGGAATGATCATATAAAGTTGATCGTCGGTAAAGCAGATGCCAGACTGGGCTACATTGGAAGAATCCTAAGGAAAAGCAATCCGAAAATAAAGGAAGTAGGTTACAGTACGCTTGTTCGCCCACTGCTTGAATACTGCTCAGCAGTGTGGGATCCGTACCAGATAGGGTTGATAGAAGATATAGAGAAGATCCAACGGAGAGCAGCGCGCTTCGTTACAGGATCATTTAGTAATCGCGAAAGCGTTACGGAGATGATAGATAAACTCCAGTGGAAGACTCTGCAGGAGAGACGCTCAGTAGCTCGGTACGGGCTTACGGGCTTTTGTCAAAGTTTCGAGAACATACCTTCACCGAGGAGTCAAGCAGTATGTTGTTCCCTCCTACGTATATCTCGCGAAGAGACCATGAGGATAAAATCAAAGAGATTAGAGCCCACACAGAGGCATACCGACAATCCTTCTCTCCACGAACAATACGAGACTGGAATAGAAGGGAGAACCGATAGAGGTACTCAAGGCATCCTCCACCACACACCGTCAGGTGGCTTGCGGAGAGTGGATGTAGATGTAAATGTAGACAGGTGACGGCATAAATAACACTCGTAAAGGAGCCGGTTTTATTTTGTCTTCACTGTATCACAAAATGCTTTCCAAAATATGAAAAAATCTCTACTGAACATCATCTTCCACACTAAGAAAAGATTTGTAAACATCTTAGGCTGGAATGTTCTGATTTACGGACGTGAAATCTCGACGTTAACGGAACAGTAGAAAGCTCCTTTCGAGTCTGCGGAAATGCGGCTCTGGAGGAGAATTAGAAGAAGTAGTTGCAGTGGTAGAAAAACGAATGAGGTGATTCTGCAGGAAATAGGAGAGAAGAAAGAACTACTGAAAGTTACGGGCCAATGAAAAGCAAAACTCGTAGGATACTGAATTATACGTGACATTCTTCTACAAAACATTTTTGAGGGCGGGATTGTAGGAAAGAAAAAGAAGGAACTAACGGAGAACATTCTTCTTTAAAATATGATCGGTGGGATGGTGTGTTCTTGACGCATAAAAATGAACTGCCGAAGACAGGAAGCTATAGCTGCAGAGACGAGGCTTCTTAGCCATTTGAAAGGAGACGACCGTGTATCATGTGTGATAAATCGACTGGTGTAAGTCTTCGGCGACTTGAGTGTTAATTTCGTTTTCTTATTTAGTCGAAGGCAACGGCATTGCCGCAGTGGATACACCGGTTCCCGTGAGATCACCGAAGTTAAGCGCTGTCGGGCGTGGGCGGCACATGGATGGGTGACCATCCAGGCCGCCATGCGCTGTTGCCATTTTTCGGGGTGCACTCAGCCTCGTGATGCCACTTGAGGAGCTACTCGACCGAATAGTAGCGGCTTCGGTCAAGAATACCATCATAACGACCGGGAGAGCGGTGTGCTGACACCACGCCCCTGCTATCCGCATCCTCCACTGAGGATGACACGGCGGTCGGTTGGTCCAGGTAGGCCACTCGTGGCCTAAAGACGGAGTGCTTATTTAGTCGAAAAACTTCTTATTTTACCTTACGATGACGAGTAGACTCCGTTTTAGACCTTAAAACCGCAGAAAAATGACAGATGGTCACCGGGAATCGAACGTAACAGTTCCGCATTAGGAGCTAACTAAGTGACTACATAGGTGACATCGTGCGTATGTCAATTTGGGAAAAATTTAGGAAATTTTCCTTTTGCGCAACATCCAGCGGAGGATGGAAAGTACTTTTTCTATACCATTTTTCTTTCAGCACACATCGTAGTTAGGTTAGAGATTATTTTTTCATTTAGCCTTCTGACTGATTTGATGCAGCCCGCCAGGAATTTCTCTCCTGTGCCAATCTCTTCACGCACGACTCCCTCTGGTATCATTGAATTTATTCCCTAACGACTTATCACACGTACTTTCATGTTGTCTCTTTGCCTTATACTCCTTTCTTCGCCGGTTCTTCGGCGAGTCACCACGTTTCTTATTTTATCCGTCCACTTAATGTTAACTTCCTTTTGTGGCAATATCTTCTTTTCCGGTTTTGCCACAGTCAATAACGCAGTTCTGAACTGTACTAGGCTCCCAACATATATTGTCATAAATATTATCCTCAAACTAATGTCTCTTGTTGTACCAGTAGATTTCTTTTTAGCGGCAGCACATAGGCAGATGTAAATGTATAAATTCTGAAGAATAGATACTGATAGGCGGAACATAAATCATAGAACGGCTGAAGGCGTGTGAGCAGTTTCCTGGTGACGTCACCCTGCCGGCACTGTAAGACTCACCGACCTCTTGCCATTAAAGGTGTGGGGTCAACAGCAGTAGGAAACGCGGTAACTCCGTTAGTTTTCAGAGGCCGGCAAGTAAAATACTGAAATTACACCGTCGCTCTTAACCGTGCGGGTAATATTTGTGAATCTTACACTACAGAAGAAGAACGTTTTCCTAAAAAGGAACCTAAAAACCTCCATATCTAGCGTCTTTCGTCTGTGGGAAGTAGCAACACAAGTGCTGTGTGTAGTGATCTCGAAAGCGAAGCAGTCTTAACGTTTGACTCCTCCGTTTACTCACCCAGCTGGACAACCAAAGGGCAAACCATTAATCTTTAGCAAACTTAAAGTGTGTTAAAAAGTAAGAGTTAAAGGTCTTTATATTTCTGTAACTGATAAAGACTCTTAAAGAAACTACCAAAAAAGATATTACATGTTTCTTTAAGTCACATCCGAAGAAAATTTATGTTGTGGGTTGGCAAGAGAGCCAACACCGTATTATTAGAGGAAGCCGAAAGGCACGCGTTTTAGGTCACGCAGGCTGGCGTGAGGTCTGGAACAGGACAGGGAAATTAGACTTTAGAAAAACGGACGTAGCTGGTGGAATACTTAACTTTAATCCATAAATGATTAGCGTCGCTCTTGACTGTACATTATTCAGTATCAATAGTAACTGGTAAGGGCGCCATGCTAGGTCGTAGCAAATGACGTAGCTGAAGGCTATGCTAACTATCGTCTCGGCAAATGAGAGCGTATTTTGTCAGTGAACCATCGCTAGCAAAGTGGGTTGTCCAACTGGGGCGAGTGCTAGGAAGTCTCTGTAGACCTGCCGTGTGGCGGCGCTCGGTCTGCAATCACTGATAGTGGCGACACGCGGGTCCGACGTATACTAACGGACCGCGGCCGATTTAAAGGCTACCACCTAGCAAGTGTGGTGTTTGGCGGTGATACCACAATTTACATTGCACAATAGAATTTATTAACAGCTATCTACGAAAGCAACAGCACACAGCTGCCCATATATATATACTGCCCGATGAAAAGCATACCACTATGAGATAGGAATTGCCCACTAGGTGTTACTAGAGGCAAACCTGGTACTGTAAAAGGAACGAGGGAGTATTGTGTTGTCGAGTAGCACCAACAGCAGAATGAGTCGGTCAGGACAGCTCAGTGACTCCGTATATGGAATTGTCACTGTATGCCACGTGAGTAGCAAACCCATTGTGGACATTCAAACCCTTCTAAAGCTGCCCAAGTCGACAGTTGGTTATTAGATTGTGAAGTGGAAAAATAACCTCATCTACTGACAGACAGGACCCGGGTAGCATTTCGGAGGGTCGTTGTAAAATATCGCACGGAATCTGCATTATGAATCACTCGCTATCTCCAAAGTGCTAGCAGCAGTCCAGATAGGACAATGATAGTGTGTACGGAGTTAAAAGGAATGGGATAAAATGGTCGAGTCGCTCGAAGTAACCCACATAGTTCTGTAGTCGTTGCTAAGCGACATGTGATGTGGTGTAAAGCGCAGAGCCACAGGACAGTGGATGACTGGAAACGAGTGATTTCGAAATATGAATGACGCTAGACCTTGTGCCAATCCGATGGAAGAGTTTGGATTTGGAAAATACCTAGAGGGCGTTGCTTGCCAAAGTGTCTTGCTAGCATTGAAGTACGGAAGAGGTGGTGGTACGGTATGGGGCTAGTTCTCATTGTTAGGGTGTGGTCCACTGTGTAGTGCGTACATCAGGGAAACAGTTCGGAGGCGACGATTGTATTAACGTGACGGTGCACTATGTCGTTAGACAGCGTCTGTGAGACAATGGTCTGCTGACCATAACAGTCCGGAAAAGGACTGACTTGCCCAGAATCCCGACCTGAACCCAGTGGAAGACCTTTGGGATGAATTAGGACGTCCACTTTGCTGCAGACCCCAAGGTCCAACGTCACTACCTTCTCTGCATTCCTCTCTTGAGCAATAATGGGATGGAAACCCTCCACAGACATTCCCACACCTCATTGAAATAGTCTCCAGTACAAACCATCA
This sequence comes from Schistocerca americana, assembly GCF_021461395.2. Lineage (NCBI taxonomy): Eukaryota > Metazoa > Arthropoda > Insecta > Orthoptera > Acrididae > Schistocerca > Schistocerca americana. The sequence continues at coordinate 985,215,572 of NC_060121.1, forward strand.
CAAAGTTGAAGGGTGTAAACTCATAATATCAATACCCACTGAGAGGTGTCTGAATACTTTTGACCAGATAGTGTACACACATAAAAAAAAGTTTGCATCACCTCGGTTCCGAGGGTTCCGGAGCCTGTACAGAAAATTGGAATAGAGATCAACTTAAACATCATTCCCGCCCTTTTTATTGCTCATGAAAATCACACACCATACAGCGAGACCTTCAGAGGTGGTGGTCCAGTTTGCTGCACACCGGTACCTCTAATACCCAGTAGCACATCCTCTTACACCGATAAATCCGTGTATTCGTCGTAGTATACTATCCACAAGTTCATCAAGGCATTGTTGGCCCAGGTTTTCCCACTCCTTAACGGCGATCCGGTGTAAATCCCTCAGAGTGGTTGGTGGGTCACGTCGTCCATAAGCAGCCCTTTTCAATCTGTCCCAGGCATGTTCAATAGGGTTCTTGTCTGGAGAAGATCCTGTCCGCTCTAGTCGAGCGGTGTCGTTATCCTGTGCACGATGGGGGCGCGAATTGTCGTCCACGAAGACGAATGCCCCGCCAATATGCTGCCGATATGGTTGCACTATCGGTCGGAGGATGGGATTCACGTATCGTACAGCCGTTATGGCGCCTTCCATGAGCACCAACGGCGTACGTCGGCCCCACATAATGCCACCCAAAAACATCAGGGAACCTCCACCTTGCTGCACTCGCTGGACAGTGTGTCTGACCAGGTTGCCTCCAAACACGTCTCCGACGATTGCCTGGTTGAAGGCATATGCGACACTCATCGGTGAGGAGAAAGTGATGCCAATCATGAGCGGTCCATTCGGCATGTTGTTTGGCCCATCTGTACCGCGGTGCATGGTGTCGTGGTTGCAAAGATGGACCTCGCCATGGACGTCGGGAGTGAAGTTGCGCATCATGCAGCCTATTGCGCAAATTTTGAGTCGTAATACGACGTCCTGTGGCTGCACGCAAAGCACTATTCAACATGGTGGCGTTGCTGTCGGGGTTCTTCATAGCCATAGTCTGAAGGTAGCGGTCATCGACGGCAGTAGAAGCCCTTGGGCGGCCTGAGCGAGGCATGTCATCGATACTTTCTGTCTCTATGTATCTCCTCCATGTCCGAACATCGCTTTCGTTCACTCCGACACGCCTGGACACTTCACTTGTTGAGAGCCCTTCCTGGCACAAAGTAACAACGCGGACGCGATCGAACCGCGGTATTAACCGTCTAGGCATAATTGAACTACAGACAACACGAGCCGTGTACCTCCTTCCTGTTGGAATGACTGGAATCGATCGGCTGTCGGACCCCCTCCGTCTAATAGGCGCTGCTCATGCACAGTTGTTTACATCTTTGGGCGGGTTTAGTGACATCTCTGAACATTCAAAGACACTGTGTCTGTGATACAATATCCACAGTCAACATCTATCTTCAGCATTTCTGGGAACTGGGGTGATGCAAAATTTTTCTTGATGTGTGTAGTATCATTGATCAGTAATCACAACGATGTGCTTGATTAACAATACAGTCACTTGAAACGTGTCACAAAGATATCAATGTAATTCACAAGAGGCACTTTGCAGGATACAGTTTTTCTTATATGACACGATTTGTATTCTTTATAAAAATGTAGGTTAGGCTAAGTGTTTAGAATTTAATTCTGTTCCTTCAATCACAATTCTTCATTATGAATACCGAAGCAGAACACTCGCGAGAACGTCTGAGTAGTTTTAAATTACAACTAGGTCCGGTACACAGTTTGCTATTTTATACCATTACCGGCTTCTTACTGAAATGGGCCTGTCTTAGCTGATGGCTACAATTTTAAATTATAACTAGGTCCGGTACACAGTTTGATGTTTTATACTATTACCGGCTGCTTACTGAAATGGGTCTGTCTTAGCTGATGGCTACAATTTGCACACAAAAGAGAAGGGGAAACTAAGGTAATGGTGTGTGTAAAAAATGTGAACGCGCCGGATGGGCAAAAGTTAAACATTTGAAGACTTTTGAAGATGTGTATGAACTTTGCTAGCTCTGAAATACTAAAGATAAAGACGGAAGTCAATTGTGTTTAGTCCGTGTTGCTTTCCGATTTGTGATTTGGCATTGTTTACGATGAAAAATACAAATCAAGCCAATTATCTGTCTCACTTTCATTTTTTTGTGCCACGACATCTTTCAGCGATTTGCACCATCATCTTCATGCTGACCATTGGGTTACATGTGCAATTTCTTTTCCTGGATGTAGCCTGATACATGCTTACTTCACTATAGTTGTTATATAACCCTTATTATCATAATACAGCACTGGAATCACGTATTAAAAAAAAAATTAAACTACTAAAAATTTGTCCCCGAACAGCACAGTGTAGGTTTTTATATACACACTTTTGCGTCACTGAATATCGCACGTAAATACAAAACATAAACTATCCGGATATCGCACTTATACAGAAATACTGCGCGAATCGAAGACACATATAACATACGCACAGCTGTGTACATGTTCGGATATTCAATTAATAAAGTAAACAGTCAGTCAGTTACTGGAAGTTTATTTATTTAAACTCGACCTAGGTTTCGATACAACAATGAGTAGCTACATTAATTAAAACATTTATTTAAATGTTTTAATTAACGTAACCGAACAACGTCATGTACTCGTAAGTAAGTTACTCATAGTAGAATACATATCTAGCTCAAGTTTAAATAAATACACTTCCGACAGCTGATAAGCTGTTTCTTTATTAATCGAAACTTACTCAGCGTTTGTGTTAAGGGCCTTTTTAAAGAATTATATACACTGATTTCCGCATATTCATTTGATAATGAATCCGACTGATGGATTGATTATTACGTTCTGGTTTTGTTATTTCAATACTAAAGTGGAGGTGGCAGTAAAAGTTAGTGTATGTCATCTAGTGTGGTTGAGAAACTTCTAAAAAAGTTCCCTTGAGTACGTTCTGTCAAAGTCTTCTGTTGTACACGAAAATTTCCAACTCTTCAAAGAGGCATTTGAGTCGTTTATGATTATTACTAGATTATCGTCTGTGTTGTCGTTCTAGTGGGCAACGACAACAGATTTATTTGGGGTGTTGTATTTGACTGCCTTCATCTGATTCTCATTTTAGGGTCGGAAAATTTGCCCAGTCTTTCCTAAGTACTGTACAGAGCATTAACTGCATTGCACTACTTTCACCTGGGTGGAAATTTTTTGATACTTTTTACGTTGTGTGGCAGTCTATTGCATAATTTATTGCTCGTGATATAAGCGACTCTTGCGTTGTATGTTCTCAGTACATTTGCAATTTTCCGTAAAAAGACACCAAAATCTGGACTTTAACATTGTTCTTATGTTTACCTTTATCTGTGCCATTCTTGAAGTTCTTCGACATTTATCTACGAGCGCAGACTGGAAACCACTTGCAACTTCTAATTAATTTGTTATTCCTACATCATATTGATGTGTTTCATTCTAGAGTCGATTTTATGTGCTCACTGTAACATAATGTTGTTCCCATGGTTTGCCGTCTCTGACAAGATTACGACGGCGTGATGAAATGTAATGCCTCCGAATTTTCTATGTGAACTGTCTTAAAGCTTTTAAAATAAAGGAAGCGTTACAAATATTTTACGTCTTTATCTTGATGTCTACGTATTTACTTCTCAACACAGTCACCCTGGCGATGAACACGTTTCTTCCAACTGGAGACCAGTTTGTTGATATCGTTAGTTTTGAATGTTTGATTTTGTTGACGGAGCCACAGCCTCACCTCTGCTTGAACGGCTTTGTTATTGCCAAAGTGAAGTCCTCCAAAGTGTTCTTTAAATTTTGGAAACAGGTGAAAATCAGATGGGGCCAAGTAGTGACAGCGTGAAGGATGAACTGTGACAGTGAAGCCAAGGCTTCGGCTGTTGCAGATCTCGAAGTGCTCGTGTGCGATCTGGCATTTTAATGCTGCAGGAGACGTGGAAGAACTCTTAGGATTCGAATCCGGATTACAGCAAGCTGTTTCTCACGCTCCATCACAGTTGTATGCTACAGTTCGAAGCCCTCTACCGCCAGAGAGCTACAAATATGTAGACATGAAGAATAAAGGTGGAGAATGTCAATAATGTTTGTATTATTTAAAAAGTCTTAAGAGTTTTCACATTAAAATTGGGAGGTATTACTTTACATCACGCCTTCAAAGACATACATGCTTCTGGTCTGTAGGTGTGATGGTGGCATGGAGATGAATTCATGTTTCTATCTGTAGTTCTAGATTTTCTGTAGATGTGTAAGTAGGCTGTTTAGGTTTTCTTATTGGTAACGCCACGTAACTCTCTGTGTGAGAATCACTGGCTATGCTGTGTGCAATCTGTGGCTAGTTTGCATTGTTGTCTGCCATTGTAGTGTTGGGCAGCGGCAGCTGGATGTGAACAGCGCGTAGCGTTGCGCAGTTGGAGGTGAGCCGCCAGCAGCGGTGGATGTGGGGAGAGAGATGGCGGAGTTTGGAAATTTGTAAGAATGGATGTTATGAACTCCTATGTATATTATGATTTTTGATGATATTAAGGTAAATACTTTGTTTGTTCTCTATTAATATCTTTCATTTGCTAACTATCCCTATCAGTAGTTAGTGCCTTCTGTAGTTTGAATCTTTTATTTAGCTGGCAGTAGTGGTGCTCGCTGTATTGCAGTAGTTCGAGTAACCAAGATTTTTGTGAGGTAAGTGATTTGTGAAACGTATAGGTTAATGTTAGTCACGGCCATTCTTTTGTCGGGATTTTTGAAAGTCAGATTGCGTTGCGCTAATAAAAATATTGTGTGTCAATATAAGCACAGTCGTATATAATTGTTCAAAGGGGACGTTTCAGATGCTAATAAATTTTTACGCTATCTTTTCTGGAGATGATGAGGACGAGAACTTTCATTACGTTTTCACTTTTATGTTACTATGCAAATTACATATACTTCTTGCTTATTGTTCACTTCTGTTTTGAATACTGGGTGACCAAAAAATCGGTATAAATTTGAAAACTGAATAAATCACGGAATAATGTAGATACAGAGGTACAAATTGACACACACGCTTAGAATGATATGGGGTTTTATTGGAAGCAAAAAAATACAAAAGTTCAAAAAATGTCCGACAGATGGCGCTTCATCTGATCAGAATAGCAATAATTAGCATAACAAAGTAAGACAAAGCAAAGATGATGTTCTTTACAGGAAAGGCTCAATATGTCCGCCATCATTCCTCAACAATAGCTGTAGTTGAGGAATAATGTTGTGAACAGCACTGTAAAGCATGTCCGGAGTTATGGTGAGGCATTGGCGTCGGATGTTGTGTTTCAGCATCCCTAGAGATGTCGGTCGATCACGATACACTTGCGACTTCAGGTAATACCAAAGCCAATAGTCGCACGGACTGAGGTCTGAGGACCTGGGAGGCCAAGCATGACGAAAGTGGCGGCTGAGCGCACGATAATCACCAAACGACGCGCGCAACAGATCTTTCACGCGTCTAGCAAAATGGGGTGGAGCGCCATCCTGCATAAACATCGTACGTTCCAGCAGGTGTTTATCAGCCAGGCTGGGGATGATGCGATTCTGTAACATATCGCCGTACCTCTCACCCGTCACGGTAGCAGTTACAAAACCGGAATCACGCATTTCCTCGAAGAAAAAAGGCCCGATAACGGTAGATGTGGTAAATCCAACTCATACCGCGACTTTCTCGTCGTGCAATGGAGTTTCCACGACAGTTGTAGGATTTTCAGTAGCCGAAATTCTGCAGTTGTGGGCGTTGAGAGATCCTCGGAGCGTGAAATAAGCTTCGTCGCTCTGTAGGGAAGCAGCATACTCACGCCTTATAAAATTCACATCAGTCTTTCCATTGTGTGCCAGCCTAGTCCGCTGTAACTAGCTCTGACGTCATAAATATTGTGCAATACTTTAAAATGAAGTAAATAACCTGAAACGTTTCTAGTATGTCAGGACTAATACAAAATCAATATGTGTTGGATATCAGTTGAATAACTTAAGCCATTTTTGAAATGTGGATGTTTTACTGTAAAAATCATTGGCGCAACTGAAAAGAGCTAGAAACTTAAAAATTTATATTTAGATTCCCTTTGCATAATAATTTAGTAGAAACAGTATTCTGGATCTCACAAATTAAAATTTTAGTTGAAATTCATGATTTTCTGGTTTTTGTCTTAGATATTAAGGAAGCAAGATAGATTAAGTAGGCGAATAAATAAAGCTAGGATGCTTAAATTTAAGTAGAAGGGAGATCCGCTATAATCATAAAAATGTGAGAAGTTTCAACAGAATAACTATAAAACTATAGCGATAGCGTATCTCCAGAGGGCAAGTTCAGAGGTCGTCTACTGCGTGTAGTGTAATTAAATTAATTCTCTCGCCCAAAATATTTGACTTAGCCACGTCAGACTTTTATTATGATTACTTACCTGTGTGCTGAATGCACATTTAAATTGAGAGCTTCATCGGCCATCAGTAAAGGAAGCAATGATTTATTCGATAACGGCATTACTAGCCGAGCGGCTAGTCGGGAGAGCCGATTTGACCAGGCGTTCCCTTAGCCGTCCGCACCGCGGCTTTAAATATAAGAACGCTGCGCGAGAAAAAGAAAGGCCCCAGTTCTCTCCAGACGTTGAATAGCACACCACCTGTGCCGGGAGTCGCGTCGCGTTGGTCGGTATCGTTGATATAAACAGCCTCGGATGCAGTAATAAGTTACTCGGGATACGCGTAACCATGAAATCGTTTTCGAGTGAAGTGTTAATTCTGGGATGACGTTAATGACCTATCTTTAGTTTGCGTATGTCGTATTTTCACGTGCCGCTGCAGGACAGACATTCTGCCATTATTAGCATGGCATTTGGTGAACATTATCATCAAATTATGGCGAGCATTCACTTAAACATTTAATTTGAACAGTTATAGTTGCATCAGCGCATTAGACTCTGAACTGCTCTGGTAGTTGGATTGTGTGGATTCTTTTCGGTCTGTGACTTTCAGAATATAGTGAACATTTTAGAGAGAATAGTTTTTGATTATGAATCCCAGACAATCTCCTAATTCCTCAGAGCTATAAGCTGTAGCTATAAGGGTATTTCTCAGATGAAGTGGGCACTAGGAATTCTAATTACAGGCTTCACGTTTTGCTAATAACTTTCTGGTTGCCAATATTGTAGTTAGAGAGCCAGTGTTGAGAACGGCAAACAACAGCATAAATACAAAACATGTACTCTATTATTCCACCCGCCGCCCCACAGGTCCACAACACGTTACTCAACCAATCGTCATCTTCCGCCATCTTTTGAAACGCCCACACCGCAAATGCCCTCCGCTTCACTAAATCGCCAGGTAACAATTCATGATGCCGATGGATTTTGTACGGATAGCATCGGAGGGTACGCATAAGTGCCGACCAAACAGTAGTGTATGGAATGCCGGTGCGACGTGCGACTGCACGAGTGCTGATTTCCCCGTGCATAGACAAACCCGCTACAGTCTCCATTTCTTCCTGAACTGTCTCAGCAGCATTACGCCTTGTGCTCGGTCGGCCACTACGGAGTCTATCGTCTAAACAACCCGTGGCTTCAAATTTCGAAATCATTCTCGCCACAGCTGCATTTGCCAACGGACGTTTACCCGTTCGAATCCCCTTCCTATGGCGATAGGATCGTAACGCTGAACTAGCACATTCCCTATTCTGATAATACAGCTTCACTAAAAGCGCCTTTTCAGGTAACGTCAACATGCTGCGACTGCTGGCGCATCTGATTCTCTATCTCATTGGAAATGAAATGAAGTCCCATACTTCTTTACAGAGCGTAGGGGAACGATGCGGGAGACCCGCACCGACTTACTAGGCAAGGTCCTAATGGAGGTGGCTTGCCATTGCCTTCCTCCGACCGTAATGGGGATGAATGATGATGGTGATGAAGACCACACAACAACACCCAGTCATCTCGAGGCAGGAAAAATCCCTGACCCCGCCGGGAATCGAACCCGGGACCCCGTGCTCGGGAAGCGAGAACGCTACCGCGAGACGACGAGGGCGCACCTCTATCTCATTACGGCTCCTTTCATACACGATTGTCAAGCGCAGTCACTGACGTTTAGCTGTCCAGAGCCATCTGTCGGACATTATGTGAACTTTCTTTTGTTCTAATAAAACCCCATGTCATTCCAAGCATGTGTGTCAATTTTTACCTCTCTATCTACATTATTCCGTGGTTTATGAAGTTTTCAAATTTATACTGACTTTTTGATCACCCGGTACTTTGTGAACCTTGATGACTATTGTAGAACTTAACGTCTTGTAGGCAAGGTATACTATTACTTTTGTTCCTCAAGTTGGTTTAGGAGGCTGCCAGCTTGTGTCGTTCGCCTGCCTTATTTCTTCGTTTGTTGTCCTCAGTGTCGACGCACTGCGTTGTGATACTGGCTGAAAAATGGAATGTGGAAGTACAGCACTGACTACTTTAAGCGATGTAGCCGACAGGTGCACAGATGCGTTTCACAGTACTTTAATTTCACTGTTCACAACCCCCCCCCCCTCCCCCCCAATAATGCGCAGTTATATGGCCAGTGCACTGTTGTTTAACTTCCGATAAGCCTCATTAATAGGTTGCAGGTAAACATCCACTCTCTGCTATAATAGTTTACTGTTGAATATCTATGAGCAGTAAAAAACATAACCACATAGTTCACAGTTCTTTCAGAATAATCAGGTATGTATGGAACAGAAACTGTCATTGTTTTAACACACGGCCTAATTGTGTTGTACTTATTTCACAGTTACGTTGATGCATTGTTGTTGATATAACCAATACGGGTTCCTTGTCTGAAACTCGGCCGTGGACACACTGACTCTGGATCAAAAATCGGGCCCTTACATATCCTCATAATAATAGGTGTTGAAACTACGCGTTGTTCGATGTTTAATTTACAGAAATTACAGTTTAAACTTTACTCATTAAATTAACTAAATACATCGAAAACTTCCGTCTTTTTTACAGTTTCTCCTACTACACGGGGTAAAGCCGAATTATTTGTTTAAATCATGTAATTAACATATACAACTATGCAAACAACACTTTTGACAAAACTGTTAATTACTTTGTAATTAATTAAGGGCTGGTTTTTCTAACACATTTTCGAATAGAGGAAAATAGATCCTTTAACAATATTATTAGTTGTTCCTCCAAATGTTTATAATTAGTAACCAATTTATATTTGTTGTTGTAGGTTATCTGTTGAAAGGTGGCTACACTGAGCCACTGTGCCAGAGATTGCGCCAAAGAGTATTATTAAGCCGCCTCCACAGTGCTTGTCGAGAGCTCGTAGAAGTCAGTGCTTGGAGAGAGCTCGTAGTAGTCAGTGCCTGTCGAGGACTCGTGGTAGTCTGTACTGAGATGTTGTAGCAGAGAGTGTTTGTTGAGATGTGCTATTAGGCAGTGCTTGCTGAGATGTGATATTGGAGAGTTCTGATTGAGATATAATGTAAGGATTAGAATGATTTTCATCAGTATAAATGAGGTAATTAACTCAGTTTGTTTTTATTTTAGTGTCCTAAATAATGCGTCATTACAGGTTCAGTCAACAAAGCATCTGGCGTGTATTCTTGTATAGAGTGTAATTCTACTTTCCTTACGCAATTATGGTATTTCTAATTTTCTTTTATCACGTCAGTATAATTGGTATTTAAAAATTCTTGTCTTGCTGAAGAAGAACCGGGCCAGATGTGTACGTTGAGTCACACTCCCACACACAGAACAATTACATTAGTGCTTGGGTTTTGTAGGTTTTATAGTTGCTGGGGACTTAATTAATTAATTGTGTTAACGAAAAATTTCATTTCATTCTTGTTGTTGTTCTTTGCAGTCAGATAGCGTAATAATACTAGTCAGGGCCAACCGATTACGAGACACAGCGTAATCGGACATACAGCTACGAAAAATTTAAAAAATATTTTCAATCATATTTAATTAAGCCTCCATGCACTGTCTCGAGCTGACTGCAACGTAATTAAGAAGAATTAGACCAGACGCGTTTCGCTTTTATTTATAAAGCATATTCTGAGGGATTCTGTAAATTGGATACATACGTTTTCACATTTATTTTTTGATTCTTTTACATTAAAAACAACATTTTCTATATGAAGTTAGTCTGTAGGCTACTTACGGTGTTTCTTTACACAGTCTGCACCTTCCCCTCTTGCTAGCAGTGGCTAATGTCGACAGGCTTCATTTCAAATCTGCAGTTTTTGACATTTTGCGTTATTTCCTGTAATGCACTATTTATAATTGACTTTCTTAACTGTTTTTCATTCATCACTGCTGCGGTGTTTATGCCTATTCGTTTGTTTTCGTTCATGTTGTGAGTGTTGCCAACCTATGAAAATGTTTTGTGTGTGTGTGTGTATGAGAGAGATAGTGAAAATGTCTTGTATGTAGATACAGACGTGAGAGATGTTGGTTTTTATTTTTTAGTCAGGAATAGTCAAAATAAATTGTTGTTGTTGCTATGGTCTTCGGTCCTGAGACTGGTTTGATGCAGCTCTCCATGCTACTCTAACCTGTGCAAGCTTCTTCATCTCCCAGTATTTACTGCAGCCTACATCCTTCTGAATCTGCTTAGTGTACTCATCTCTTGGTCTCCCTCTACCATTTTCTCCCTCCACACTGCCCTCCAATACTAAATTGGTGATCCCTCGATGTCTCAGAACATGTCCTACCAACCGATCCCTTCTTCTAGTCAAGTTGTGCCACAAACTCCTCTTCTCCCCAATTCTATTCAGTACCTCCTCATTAGTTATGTGATCTACCCATCTACAGCATTCTTCTGTAGCACCACATTTCAAAAGTTTCTATTCTCTTCTTGTCCAAACTATTTATCGTCGATGTTTCACTTCCATACGTGGCTACACTCCATACAAATACTTTCAGAAACGACTTCCTGACACTTAAATCCATACTCGATGTTAACAAATTTCTCTTCTTCAGGAACGCTCTCCTTGCCATTGCCAATCTACATCTTATATCCTCTGTACATCGACCATCATCAGTTATTTTGTTCCCCAAATAGCAAAACTCCTTTACTACTTTAAGTGTCTCACATCCTAATCTAATTCCCTCAGCATCACCCGATTTAATTCGACTACATTCCATTATCCTCGTTTTGCTTTTGTTGATGTTCATCTTACACCCTCCATTCCTCTCAACTGCTCTTCCTAGTCTTTTGCTGTTTCTGACATAATTACACTGTCATCGGCGAACCTCAAAGTTTTTATTTCTTCTCCATGGATTTTAATACCTACTCCGAACTTTTCTTTTGTTTCCTTTACTGCTTGCTCAATATACAGATTGAATAGCATCGGGGAGAGGCTACAACCCTGTCTCACTCCCTTCCCAACCACTGCTTCCCTTTCATGTCCCTCTTATAACTGCCATCTGGTTTCTGTACAAATTGTAAATAGCCTTTCGCTCCCTGTATTTTACCCCTGCCACCTTCAGAATTTGAAAGAGAGTATTGCAGTCAACATTGTCAAAAACTTTCTCAAAGTCTACAAATGCTAGAAACGTAGGTTTGCCTTTCCTTAATCTTTCTTCTCAGATAAGTCGTAGGGTCAGTATTGCCTCATGTGTTCCAACATTTCTACGGAATCCAAACTGATCTTCTCCGAGGTCAGCTTCTACCAGTTCTTCCATTCGTCTGTAAAGAATTCGCGTTAGTATTTTGCAGCTGTGACTTATTAAACTGATAGTTCGGTAATTTTCACATCTGTCAACGCTTTCTTTGGGATTGGAATTACTATATTCTCCTTGAAGTCTGAGGGAATTTCGCCTGTCTCATACATCTTGCTCACCAGATGGTAGAGTTTTGTTAGGCCTGGCTCTCCCAAGGCTGTCAGTAGTTCTTATGGAATGTTGTCTAGTCCCGGGGTCTTGTTTCGACTCAGGTCTTTCGGTGCTCTGTCAAACTCTTCAAGCAGTATCATATCTCCCATTTCATCTTCATCTACATCCTCTTCCATTTCCATAATATTGTCCTTAAGTACATCGCCCCTGTATAGACACTCTATATACTCCTTCCACCTTTCTGCTTTCCCTTCTTTGCTTAGAACTGGGTTTCCATCTGAGCTCTTGATGCTCATACAAGTGGTTCTCTTATCTCCAAAGGTCTCTTTATTTTCCTGTAGGCTGTATCTATCTTCCCCCTAGTGAGATAAGCCTCTACATCCTTACATTTGTCCTCTAGCCATCCCTGCTTAGCCATTTTGCACTTCCTGTCGATCTCATTAGTGAGACGTTTGTATTTCTTTTTGCCTGCTTCATTTACTGCATTTTTGTATTTTCTCCTTTCATCAATTAAATTCAGTATCTCTTCTGTTACCCAAGGATTTCTACTAGCCCTCGTCTTTTTACCTACTTGATCCTCTGCTGCCTTCACTATTTCATTGCTCAAAACTACCCATTCTTCTTCTACTGTATTTGTTTCCCCCATTCCTGTCAATTGTTCCCTTATGCTCTCGCTGAAACTCTGTACAAATTCCGGTTCTTTCAGTTTATCCAGGTCTCATCTCCTTAAATTGCCGCCTTTTTGCAGTTTCTTCAGTTTTAATCTACAGTTCATAACCGATAGATTGTGGTCAGAGTCCACATATGCCCCTGGAAATGTCTTACAATTTAAAATCTGGTTCCTAAATCTCTGTCTTACCATTATATAATCTATCTGAAACCTTTTAGTATCTGCAGGGTTCTTCCATGTACACAACCTTCTTTCATGATTCTTGAACCAAGTGTTAGCTATGATTAAGTTATGCTCTGTGCAAAATTCTACGACTTCCTCTTTCATTTCTTAGCCCCATTCCATATTCACCTACTACGTTTCCTTCTCTTCCTTTTCCTACTGTGCAATTCCAGTCACCCATGACTATTAAATTTTCGTCTCCCTTTACTACCTGAATAATTTCTTTTACCTCATCATACATTTCATCAATTTCTTCATCATCTGCAGAGCTAGTTGGTATATAAACTTGTACTACTGTAGTAGGCGTGGGCTTCGTGTCTATCGTGATCACAATAATGCGTTCACTATGCTGTTTGTAGCAGCTTACCTGCATTCCTATTTTTTTATTCATTATTAAACCTACTCCTGCATTACCCCTATTTGATTTTGTATTCGTAACCCTGTATTCACCTGACCAAAAGTATTGTTCCTCCTGCCACCGAACTTCACTTATTCCCACTATGTCTAACTATAACCTATCCATTTCCCTTTTTAAATTTTCTAACCAACCTGCCCGATTAAGGGATCTGACATTCTACGCTCCGATCCGTAGAACACCAATTTTCTTTCTCTTGATAAATTAATAAATTATAAAATAAATAATAATAATAGTAAATAATAAAATAATAAATAATGATAATAATAATAATAATAAATAATAATAAATTATACAATCAATTACACACATAAAACTAAGCACAACATTAGATCTGTTGTAATTTTCTTTAAATCTGAGGGCCAACCTTTCTCTTTTATGAAAATGCCCCTTATACTCACGTATGTTAATGGTAATTAGTTAAAATTGAAAAGGAGAATTTCAGGAGGCAGATGGCAAAATAAGAGGGGAAGTAAAAGTATCCCAGCTTGCTTTGTCACAAGCTATGGTCTTAGATATGAAGGAGACTACTGCTAGACTACTAGGCTGTATGTACACTGGATCATCAAAAGTGAAATAATTATAATTTAGACCTAGTACTGTTTCCAGCAAATAAACCAGTTCAGTAATTTTAGCTAATGAAAGATTTTTATAATTGATGAGATATTCTTTAAGAAAAATATGGATAAGAAGTGAGTTAATGAAAACCGTTTGCAGAAAAAGAAAACGTATTTGTCTTGAGTCTTGGTACAAGCAGGTTTATCTCACCCTGTGGGACCCTTCCTGCTGCATTGCCCAAACTGCTCCTTTCGTTATTCTGACCATTTCGCCTGCTTCACATTCAACACACATCGTCACGTCCCAGTCCAGGTTGTCCCGGTTAATGAAGACGTGTGATCTCCGACTCCACAAGCGTCCTACGGCCTTTCTGGAAACTGGTAGCCACGGCTGACCAAGAAATGTTCTAGTAAATCAGTCGCATTCGGTTTCACCGGCTGCCTGTTCCATATATCTCGGCTCACCTAGGTATGTTATTTTGTTTTCGTTATGTCCAAACATGTCTTTGGTCTGGTGGAACTGCTCATGCAGCTGATTAATACTTACGTTGCGAACTCGCCTCACGTACTGGCGTCCACATTCGCTCGAATTCATTAGTCCATTAGAAGGCAGCAGCCCTTTTCGGATGCTTTGATGCCCTGATTACGTAAGTCTTCTATGGAGACGACGATATTTGGTTTTACTTTTCTTTCAATCTCTCCTTTTACAAATACTGCGCCAACTTCAGTACTAACCTAATCAAAGATATCATTAATAAGCTGGAATTACAACATGTACATAAACTTATCCAGTGAGCAGAGTGCGTTGGATCCTCCAGTCAAATATTTTACCATTAAACAATTGGTTTGAGTCATAAAAATCTGACAATGACATTCTAAGAGAGAGCGTAACTTCTATAGCTCGACCACGCAGTGTTAATTTCTCGAATTAGAACGCTCAGAGAAGAAATGAAGTAGCATTAAATATCGAAGATTTTGCTAATCGAACACCATTTCCTGAACTTAAGGTCTTGAATGTAGGTGCACTGTAAAGTTTAATTTCCCACGTTAGTTTGCTTTTTTCTATCTTTGCAGTTACGCTTTGGACAGGGTACTTCGGTACCGTGAAAGAAGTCATTGCCTTTCGCTCTTTTCTTTTTATGTCTCTGGTGTTGATGTAAAAATCTTGATGTTTTCTGATATTCGGCTTGTAATGGACATCATATGGCGGCTGCGTGCTGGTTATTGACGACAGTTTGTACCATTTGTACCATTGTATATTCAGATTAGTATTTGGGTGGCAGGAGGTCTGAGCCTTTTAAGATCGTAGAAGTCTTTGCTATTACAAGAAATTGCTCACAACTCACCGCAGTACACTTAGTCTTCCGCGACAAACGAAGCTAGTTGTCTTCTTTATAAGTTGCTTATGTAAAATCCGAATACACTTTCATTAAGAGATTCAGGAAAAATACTGGATTAGGCAATCTAGAATTAAGAAATACGTATACCCTGCCGTGTTTCTTGCAACAGGAGTTATTTAGATGAACCAAAAACAGTACACGCTCAACGTCAATGCATTAAGATGTAGTTAGATGTATTCAGCGATTCTGGATGTGTACACAATTTGTCTCAAGCCTTCAACGTCTAAATTACACTTATGGTGTAGGCTGATAAACTACTTTGGAATAAATAACTTATGGGAAAAAAGGGCTATTTAGTTTTTTATTGACGTACGTTTCATAGAAACAACTTAAGCTTACAGTAATTCTGCAAAGAAATCGACACCAACCTCAACGACACATAAGAAACTGCCACGTAGCCACACTATTTCAGTTACTTCTGTCCCTCGTTGTAACAATATGAACTCAGCAGAAGAAATTTAGGGAGTGGAGATACGAGAATGGAGGGTTGAGATGTAGATTACATTATTAATAGAGACGTAAGTACCTATGCAAAGGTACGTTTTAAGTTTATGCAAATTCTTAAGTCATAAAGCACTCAAAGTGTATCCTATTTATTTTCTGATCACGTCACCTCAGTATTTACCGAAAGAGAACTATTAGTGGTTGGTGCAAAGCAGCGTGAATAAACAGGCCCTAAATAAACCTAAATTCAAACAAGTAATTGTTCATTTATCGAAACTAAATTTATAATATACCTCCAATTATTAAAACCAATCAAAAATTGGTATTTAATGCCAGAAGTAAGAGATATTCGTAAATGAATAAATAAATGCATGAATAACGAAAATACTTAATTTTTAGAAATATGCTTTTTATTTATCTCTCCTGAAAGTAGGATACGTTATTTGTCACTAAAACAACTGGCAGCCCTCATCATGGCTAATGTGTAACCGAAAAGCTAAACAGTTACGGAAATGTAAAAGTACGTGGAGACAGAGTGAAAAACATATAAGCAACATAACCATCAGAGAATTCACGGTCTCCATTAAGTGAAACGTGAGTAAGTAAAATCATTCATTCGACAGAAAAACGCAACTGAAGCCATAACATTCAACCGTCCAATCGATTGTCAAACCCAACAGTCGTACCATCAATAGTTCTAAGTGGGTGTTGATAGCGAACAGTTCGGAAGTGAGTTCATTGTAAAAATTATTGTATAGAGGTCCTGTAGAGTTGTTACTAAAAACTATTTGTACTTAAAATATTATATCCTTCAATTAAATGGGATATATATATATATATATATATATATATACACGATTGGAACTCTAATTTTCGAAATTTCGCAGACAACCTGATTCCCTGAATGTTCGCAAGTTGGAAGTTCGATCCAGGGACAGAGAAGAGATTTCAGTGTGCAGCCAAATCAGACAAGTAACAACTTTAAAATTATTTTGTTTGTCGAGCTGTTCAGTTTTAAATAATTTATCTGAAAACATGTTAACACGTGTGCGATTACAGGAAACTAGCGCCTCATAAGACATGCACTGC
The DNA here is from genome assembly GCF_021461395.2 of Schistocerca americana. Taxonomy (NCBI): domain Eukaryota; kingdom Metazoa; phylum Arthropoda; class Insecta; order Orthoptera; family Acrididae; genus Schistocerca; species Schistocerca americana. The sequence continues at coordinate 985,232,257 of NC_060121.1, forward strand.
TGTTGCTACTCCTCGTTCAAATAGTTTACCTCTTGGAATTGGACTATTTTAAAACAAGTCAGTTTTGACAATCGCATTTTCGAAAATGTTAGCGTTATTTAACCTGTACCCGTAACCTGCATCAGCTTGTCGAGTAGGATTTCTCATAGTTCCTGACTCTTCGACGCCTAAGGGTAGTGGGGTCCTCCTTTGCTCTATACCCACACTGACCCGTCGATAGAGACATACATGTGGAGAAAGACTTGGAATTCCTTCACGTGTGGGTCTATTGTATTTTTCGCAAGTTGCTTCCCCCCACAGCCGCGTTTTTGTGTTCTGGATTACGGCACGTGGTCTCCAAGTTAGCAGCTTATGAGTGTTTCAACTGGACATAAATTGTTCATCCACATCAGTTCCTCGAATAGGTGCGCAGCACGCCTACACCGATGAGCAGAAACATTATGGCCAACTGTGACGGCCCACTTTTGGAAAGCAGTTTTCGTAAATTACGGGAAGGTGGCTTGTGGGTGCAGACCTGGCTCCCGTTACCGACCAAACAGTGTTCCATCAAGTACGGATCATGCGAATATGACGGCCAAGGCATCGATGTTGGTCCACTATAGCGCTCAACAAACCACGGTAAGCTCGATTCTGGCCTTGGGAGACAGACAGTTATCCTGCTGGAAGTTGCTGTCGCCGTAGAGGAAAACATGAAACACGAAGGGATGAGTGCAGGTCGTAGGGCTTCCATTTCATTGTAATTAATCAATTAATCTCAATTACTCCGGTCATCTATTCTGCGTAAGATAATGTTTCTTTCACATCAATTAATTTTACATAGTTGACTGTATTTACGATAAATTATTTGCTGTCAAAAAAGTTAATGGACATACAAATTGCGACTCAAGAATGTAAAAAGTCTGAAAGAAAATCTGCAAGAACAGTATCAAAGACGCTTTCAGAACGCTGAGAAGGCCATTTCCTTTCCATAGTGCACAATTCTCGATCCTCGCTGCAAAAGGATCAGTTTTGAAGACCACAGTAACAGAAAATACCCAGAATTTAGTATCTGAACTTCGACTCTATTTACATCAACTTGCAAACAACCCAGAATCATCTCCTCTGCAATTTTGGAACGACAATGAGGTGGTATATACTATTCTACATGGTGTGGCTCGCAAATATCTGGGAAAAATGGCTTCTTCTGTTCCTTCTGATAGATCGTTTTCTAATGTAGGGGACGCAGCAACAGCTTGACATTCATGACTCAATGAGAAATAATACTTAAGTTAGCCTTCCTTAATTCACTTCCTGGAAAATTTTGTTGTTTGAAAACATATTCACTGCAATACATGTGCAAAAAACATATTTAGCTTTGCTAATATGGTGTTGCCAATGGCTTTCTCATAGTGGCAATCGAGGAGCTACTTGACTGAGAAATAGCAGCACCGGTCATGAAAACTGACAACGGCCAGGAGGGTAATGTGCTGACCACATGCTCCTCCATATCGCCATCCGGTAACACCTAAGGTCTGAGGATGGCATGACGGCCAGTCGGTACCATTGGGTCTTCAAGCCTTGTTTAGACGGTGTTTCTTTTTATATATGGCATTAACGACAGAGGGTATTTATGCGTTTCGTAAAGATGAGCATCTATTGTTGACTACAAAGGAAGAAATACTCCGTAAGCGCAATGTCATCACTTTATTTTTTGTAAAATAAATCTTTTTCACTATAGAAAAAGTAATTTAGAGTATTTTTGTACAAAACTAAAATTAAAAACGTAGCACGACAATCGAAAACGCTTATCAAGATGCATCTAATCAATATGATTATTGGATTCATATAAAAATCGAGAGGGTCAGTCAATCGAATCTTGTAATAGCCCATTCATAGCAGGTGGTGAAAAGATCTGTTCACGAGCTCACAGCTGTCAGAGTCCCTCGGAGTACTACCATAGTTCCCGTGGGCGGCCAGGTGAATGTCCTCCACAGCATAATGTCCCATATCACAAAAGGGAGTGTACAGACGACATCGAGGGCAGCGAGTATGCAAACCATTCGAATGCATAAATACAATTTATCAGAAAACTTTTATTGCAGTACGGCCTGCATTCAAACACTACCTCACAAGAAATGTTTCTAAGCGTTACATTTCAAGGTTTTCATTTATTTTGCATGTAGTAATAAGATGCATCCCTACAGCACAAATAACATTCGCTTATACACTGAAGAGCCTAAGAAACTGGTACACCTGCGTAATATCGTGCAGGGCCCTCGCGAGCACGCAGAAGTGCCACATCACGGCATGGACTCGACTAATGTCTGCAGTAGTATTGGAGTGAATGAGCACCATGAATGCTGCAGGGCTGTCGATAAATCCGTAAGAGTACGGGGGGTGGAGATCTCTTCTGAACAGCACGCCGCAAGGCATGCCGGATATGCTCGATAATGTTCATGTCTGGGGAGTCTGGTGGCCAGCGGAAGTGTCTAAACTCCGAAGAGTGTTCCTGGAGCCACTCTGTAGCCATTCTGAACTTGTGCGGTGTCGAACTGTCCTGCTGAAATAGTCCAAGTGTATAGGAATGCACAACCGACATGAATGGATGCAGGTGATCAGAGAATGCTTACGTACGTGTCACCTATCAGAGTCGTATCTAGACGTATAAGGGGTCCCATACCACTGCAATTGCACACGGTCGACACTATTACAGAGGCTCCACCAGCTTGACCAGTCTCCTGCTGGCATGCAGGGTCCATGGATTCATGAGATTGTCTCCGTACCCGTACACGTCTATTCGCTCGATACAATTTGAAACGAGACTCTTCCGACCAGGCAACATGTTTTCCGTCATCAACAGTCGGTGTTAATGGCTCCAGGCAAGGCGTAAAGCTTTCTGTCGTGAAGTCGTCAAGGGTAAACGAGTGGGCCTTCGGCTCCGAAAGCCCATATCGGTGATGTTTTGTTGAATGGTTCACTCGCTGACACTTCATGGCCCAGAATTGAAATCTGTAGCAGTTTGCGGAAGGGTGGCACTTCTGTGACGTTGAAATATTCTCTTCAGTCGTCCTTGGTCCCGTTCTTGCAGGATCTTTTTCCGGCCACAGCGCTGTCGGAGATTGGATGTTTTACTCGATCCCCGATATTCGCGGTGCGCCCGTGAAATGGTCATACGGGAAAATCCCCAATTCATCAGTACCTCGGGGGCGCTGTAGTGCGCCGACTGTAACAGCACGTTCAAACACAATTAAATCCTGATAGCATGCCATAGAGACAGCTGTAACTGATCTAACAGCTGCGCCAGGCGCTTGCTGTCTTATATTAGGCGTTGCCGACCGCAGCGCCGTATTCTGCCTGTTTACATATCTCTGAATTTGAATATGCATGCCTATACCAGTTTCTTTGGCGCTTCAGTGTAAAATTACGGGAGCTCAAAAATGGTTCAAATGGCTCTGAACACTATGGGACTTAACATCTGAAGTCATCAGTCCCGTAGACTTAGAACTACTTAAACATAACTAACTTAAGGACATCACACACATCCATGCCCGAGGCAGGATTCGAACCTGCGACCGTAGCAGTCACGCGGTTCCGGACTGAAGCGCCTAGAACCGCTCGGCCACCGCGGCCGGCTCAGGATTCGATGATTATGATGATTAGAGTTTCAGGGCGCACAACAACGAGGTTATCAGCGCCCCCAGGATTCGAACCTGCGTCCGTAGAAGCAGTGCGGTTCCGGACTGAAGAGCGTATAACTGCTCGACCACAGCGGCCGGCTTACGGGAGGTAATCTGCGTTCATTGATGGAAGCGACAAGGAAAACTATTCGGGAGAAAGGAGAGCAGATCTATAGCTATACGTAGTCGGGTAATGAGCGAAAGCACTTGACTTGCATGACTCCAGCCGTCCCGACTCCTACTAATCTGCGACATCGCACTCGCCACATCCCGGGGCCACGACACCTCATTGAAGACACACCAGTGGCAATTTCGTCAAATATATAGATCAATGGACGTCGTAGTGTCGTCTGCCACGTTTGTTGTCCGACAGCAAAGCCATTTAATGCGGTTGTCTTTTTCACAGAAGGGTCGGGCAGTCTGTTTCTAAACGATCTGGGAAGATGCTGCTCGCCGCCGGCCTATGTTCGGGTGCAGTCCATATTTACAGCAGTCGTTCGTCTGGGTGGCAGCACGCGAGCATCACTCTGATGGGACAAAAAACCTGATTCGTTCGACCAGGCGATACCTTTTGATTCATCCAGTCTCCATGATCCCCTGGTAACATCGTTGGGTCAAGGTTGTAAAACGAAGTGGTCGCATATTGCGGGTACCAAACACTTATGCCTGCACCAGCATTGTACTCTGTCGTCCAGATGTGCCACAGTCCGCCGGCTGGCCTACTTTACATAGCGGGCAAACCTCCGACATCGACACTCTGTGATGGGGCGTGGACACAGTCACCTGCTCACGCTGTCACAGTCCTTCAACCACTTACCATAGATGCTCACGACGGTAGCACACCAACAACCGACTACCTGCCACCTTTCCGACAAGCTCGTTCCTAGCCGACAGGCCAAAACAATCTGTTCTCTGTCCAAGTCCCAAGTCGCCATTTTTTTTTTTTTTTTTTTTTTTTTTCGGTATTACGACTGGTTTGATGCGGTCCGCCACGAATTTCTCTCCGGTGCCAACCTCTTCATCTCAGAGTAGCACTTGCAACCTACTTCCTCAATTATTTGCTGCATGTATTCCAATCTCTGTCTTCCTCTACAGTTTTTGCCCTCTCCAGCTCATTCTAGTACCATGGAAGTTAGTCCGTGATGCCTTAACAGATGTCCTATCACGCTGTCCATTCTCCTTATCAGTGTTTTCCACATATTCCTTTCACCTCCGATTCTGCGCAGAACCACTCCCCCCTCCCCCCTCCCCCCATTCCTTACCTTATCAGCCAACCTTTTTTTCAACATTCGTCTGTAGCACCACATCTCAAATGCTTCGATTCTCTTCTGTTCCGGTTTTTCCACAGTCCATGTACCACTGCCATACAATGTTATGCTCCAGGCGTTCATTCTCAGAAATTTCTTCCTCAAATTAAGGCGGATATTTGATATTAGTAGACATCTCTTGGCCAGTAATGCCTTTTTTCCCATTGCTAGTCTGCTTTTGATGTTCTCCTTGCTCCATCTGTCATTGGTTATTTTACTGCCTAGGTAGCAGAATTCATTAACCCCATCTACTTCGTGGCCATCAATCCTGATGGTAAATTTCTCGCTGTTCTCATTTCTACTACTTATCATTACTTTCGTCTTTCTTCGATTTACTCTCAATCAATACTCAGTACTCATTAGACTGTTCATTCCGTTCAGCAGATCATTTAATTCTTCTTCACTTTCACTCAGGATAGCAATGTCATCAGCGAATCGTATCATTGATATCCTTTCAGCTAGAATTTTAATTCCACTCCTGAACCTTTATTTTATTTCCATCATTGCTTCCTCGGTGTACATATTGAACATTAGGGACGAAAGTCTACATCTCTCTGTGAGGCTGGTCCCGGCGGAGGTTCGATTCCTCCCTTGGGCATAGTTGTGTGTGTGTTTGTCCTTAGGATAATTTAAGTTAAGTAGTGTATAAGCTTAGGGACTGATGACCTTAGGAGTTAACTCCCATAAGATTTCACATACATTTGAACACTTTTTTGCTACATCTCTGTCTTACACCCCTTTAAATACGAGCACTTCGTTCTTGGTCGTCCACCCTTATTATTCCCTCTTGGCTTTTCTACATATTGTATATGACCCGTCTCTCCCTATAGCTTACCCCTAATTTTTTCAGAATTTCGAACATATTGCACCACTTTACATTGTCGAACGCTTTTTCCAGGCCGACAAATCCTATGAAAATTTGATTTCTCTTTAGTATTGCTTCCATTATTAACCGCTACGTCAGACTTGCCTCTCTCTTGCCTTTACTTTTCCTAAAGCCAAACTGATCGTCATCTAGCGCATCCTCAATTTTCTTCTCCATTCTTCTGTATATTATTTTTGTAAGCAACTCGGATGCATGAACTGTTTACCTGATTGTGCGATAATTCTCGCACTTGTCAGCTCTTGCCGTCAACGTAATTGTATGGATGATGCTTTTCCGAAACTAAAATGGTATGTCGCCAGAATCATACATTCTACACACCAACGTGAATAGTCGTTTTGTTGCCACAATTTTAAAAATTCTGATGGGATGTTGTCTATTCTTTCTCCCTTATTTGATCTTAAGTCCTCCAAAGCTATTTTAAATTCTGTTTCTAATACTGGATCCCCTATCTCTTCTAAATCGACTCATGTTTCTTCTTATATCACGTCAGACAAATCTTCACCCTCATAGAGGCATTCAATGTATTCTTTCCACCTATCCGCTCTCTCCTCTGCGTTTAACAGTGGAATTCCCGTTGCAATCTTAATGTTACCACCGTTGGTTTTAATTGCACCGATGGTTGTTTTGACTTTCCTGTATGCTGAGTCAGTCCTTCCGATTATAATTTCTTTTTCGATTTCTTGACATTTTTCGTGCAGCTATTTCGGCTTAACTTGCCTGCACCTCCTGTTTATTTCATTACGCATCGACTTTTATTTTTGTGTTCCTGAATTTCTCTAAATATTTTTGTACTTCCTTCTTTCATCGATGAGCTGAAGTATATCTTCCGTTAGTCATGGTTTATTTGTGTATTTACCTTCTTTGTACCTATGTTTACCTTTACAGCCGTTTTTAGGAATGTCCATTCCTCTTCAACTATGCTTCCTGCTGGACTATTCTTAATTTCTGTACCTACAGCCTTAGCGGACTTCAAGCCTGTCTCGTCATTCCTTAGTACTTCCTTATCCCACTTCTTTGCTTATTGATTCTTCCTGACTAATCTCTTAAACTTGAGTCTACTCTTCTTCACTACTTCATTGTGATCTGAGTTTATATCTGCTCCTGGGTAGATCTTACAATCCAGAATCTGAATTCGGAATCTCTGTCTGACCATGATGGAGTCTGAAATCTTCCCGTATCACCTTGCCTTTTTCAGGTATACCTTCTCCTCTTGTGATTCTTGAACAGACTATTCTCTATTACTAGTTGAAATTTATTACAGAACTCAATAAGTCTTTCTCCTATCTCATTCTTTGTCCCAAGCCCGTATTCTCCTGTAATCTTTTCTTCTACTCCTTCACTTACAACTGCATTCCAGTCCCCTATGACTATTAGGTTTTATCCCCCTTTGCGTATTGTACCACCCTTTCAATATTCTCATATACCTTCTCTATTTCATCTTTAGCTTGCGGCGTCGGCATGTATACCTGTACTATCGATGTCGTTGTTGGGTAGCTGTCGATTCTGATAAGAATAACCCTATCACTGAAGTGTGCACAGTAACACACTCACTGCCCTACCTTCCTATTCAGTACCAATCCGATTCCCGTTATACCATTTTCCGCTGCTGTTCATATTACCCTATACTCTTCTGACCAGAAATCCTTTTCTTGTTTCCATTTCACTTCACTAATCCCTACTACATCTACATTGAGCCTCTGCATTTTCCTTGTCAAATGTTCTAGCTTTCCTACCAAGTTCAAGCTTTATGACATTCCACGCCGCGACTCGTAGAACGTTATCCTTTCGTTGATTATTCAATCTTTTTCTCATGGTCACCTCCTCCTTGGCAGTCCACATCCCGAGATCCGAATGGGGGACTGTTCCGGAATCTTTTGCCAATAGAGAGATCATCATTCCGTTACAGGCCACATGTCCTGTGGATACACGTTATGTGTCTTTAATGCAGTGGTTTTCATTGCCTTCTGCATCTTCATGCCGTTGATCATTGCTGGTTCTTCCGCCTTTAGGGGCAAATTCCCACCCCAAGGGTAATAGAGTGCCCTGAACCTCTGTCAGCTCCTCCGCCCTCTTTCACAAGGCCGTTTGTAGAATGAGGGGTGACTTCTTATGCCGGAAGTCTTCGGCCGCCAATGCTAATTATTAATCAGGTTTCGAACTCGGGACCGAGGACGTACGAATCAAAGACGCTACCCCTAGACCACGGGTGCAAGTCCCCTGCGTCACTAGAAATCCCAATTTCTGGCCGGTATCGTCGCTAGAATGATTCCCATTTCGCCTCGCTTTCCTTACCGCATCACGTGCGCTCAACGCCAGCAGGTGGCATTTGTTCTCAGGCAGTGTTTTGCCACATCAGCAGGTAGTGAATGCACCATCAGTATACTGGATAAACCACCTAAAACCTGCACCGCAAATATTACGGAAATGGAAAGTGCTATTGATGTGCAGTTTTCACATAATGGATTGGTAGTCAATGACTCGTATACTTAGCCAATCAACAGACTGTATTAATACACTGAAGTGCCAAATAAATTGGTACGGGCATGCGGATTCAAATACAGGAACATGTAAATAGGCAGAATACGGCGATGCGGTTGGCAACGCCTATATAAGAAAACAATAGTCCGGCGCAGTTGTTAGATCGGTTGCTGCTGCTACAATGGCAGGTTATCAAGATTTAAGTGAGTTTGAACGTGGTGTTATAGTCGGCTCACGAGCGACGGTACAGAGCATCTCCGAGATAGCGATGAAGTGAGGATTTTCTCTTACGACCATTACACGAGTGTGCCGTGAATATCGGGAATCCGGTAAAACATCTAATCTCTGACATCGCTACGTCCAAAAAAATATCTTACCGGTGTGGGACTCCATAGAATTGTTTTTTAACCCAAACATGTTTCACTGCAGTTGCAGCATCTTCAGTGGGCTTTTATTTTCCATCTGTTATAGATGAAGCGTGTTCTTTGCTGTTTGTATACATGTAGCTATTAGTTTTTAAATCGTAATTTCAGTTACATGAAAAAAGCCCTCGTAAATCACGAATTCATACTTTTTTACCACATGGTGTGGCTTTTCTGATGTGTTGTGTTTCTACAGTGACCGTTTTGTTATACAGCTTGTCATCTGCAACCACTTATACCTTAAAGTAGACAAATTGTTTAAGCCAAACTTACGATTTGAAAAACTTGTTATTTCTATGCCTGCAATTATTTAATTCTATGTGTGTGTCTATTTACATAATGTTTCACTTACATTTACCTTTTACTCATCTTCATCATTGTCAAACACTACATATTGAGTTGCCACTGTCACTCTCACTGTTTACCAGCTGCACAAACAAACATGGCGGACAGTAGAACAACTGAAGGTGTAAAAACAAGATGGCTGGCAGTGGAACAGCTGAAGGTGTTCCTGCTGGTTATTCTGAATCTTTGAGAGGTGTCTCAGATTTTTTCTTTCTTTTTGTGTTTGTTTGTTTGTGTTTGTGTGTGTATTGTTAAAGCAAACTCGGAAGCAAAGAGCTTCAACCCCAAGATGATTATCGTATACACCGTTCCTCTGTCTCTGTTGGTTACAGAATCACTATTTATTACGATCATTATTTACCCTGCGCTCAACTTTGATCTTAATCGTGCGTGCTTTCTCTTGGAACCGAACCGTTTAGCGTCTAGCCTCTCCTTAACCTCTAAACTAGTTAGCCCGAAACACGTCGCTCGGTGTACATTTTTGGCGGGAGGTGAAGAAGGCGCGCGAAGTGGTTCGTCTGCACATCGTAATTCTACTGTTATGAAGAAAGCGAGCAAATTGAAATCTGAGTAGAATGTACGATAGCTTGCAATTGAGAGGGCAATTACTATGAAAGTCAGCTAAATCTGCATTATATTTTGAGTAAATATAAACACATAAAAATTTATCTGTACGTCACTTCACTTCTTACGTCGTTCGTCACTTAATGCAGTCTTTCTTTATAACGAAGTGAAGCTTGTGTTCGAAAATAGTGGCTCCCAGAACCATAAATGTTAGAACGGGTGCGCTCTCTCTCCTGCATAGTAACTCTCTCTAGTTTAATTATTACGACGGTAATTTGCATTTATCTCTGCAGTAATGTCTTTGTAGCACATTTTAATACACCAGTAATTTACATTTGTGATTATGTGGTCCACTTTTCCACTGTAATAATTGAAGCTGTATGACTATATGTCGCATGCTAGAGAAAGTTAAATGTGGATGAATTAGGCTATGGCTCATTGTTAAAAACGTATTTACGCGTAGTGGTTCAGGCAGTTGCCTTCCTGAGAATGTTACTACCAAAGGACAAAACTTTATTGATCCGATTTTATTGTGTCATATTGTAAGCTGTCTGCTATTTCTTTTCTGATACAAACTGACAGACCATATGTTCTCCTAGGAGTAAATTCACTTCATTTAAAGAAAGTACACATGAATGACTTATGGTGAAAGTCAGAATAAATTGCACCAAGTCAAGTGAGGCCTATGCTTTAGAGTAAAACAGACTGACTGGATCTAGAATGTCCCTACTAGCTTGGACTATTAATTATACAATACTGATAGAGGAATCAGTGCAACTTATCGCGACTCCAATGCGGGTGTATAAGCATGGACATGTAAGCCAGCCATCCGTGCGACATTCGTGTTTTCCGATGTGCTCGTGGTAAATGCGGAAAGGTGAACCGTGGCGCCGTCATTTCCAAATGCGTCCAAACAGGACCATCGTAGATTGAAGAACTTGTATGGGGCAGATTGTCTGTCGCTGGTGCTACTACTTCATGATAACGCACGTTCCCGCATCGCAAATGTTGTAACGGAGAAGCTACTCCAACTTAAGTGCGAGACTCCCAACCACGCGTCTTCAAGTCGTCATCTCTGCCCACGCGATTATCACACCTTGGAGGGTCGACGATTACCATTTGCACTAGGGTGTGCAGCAAGCAGTTACGGGCTTCTTCACGCTATAGGCCGCTGAGTTTTACCAAATAGGTACCTTCAACCTGGTAAGTAAATGGGATGCTTGCCTCAGTGCTCACGACGGTTTTTCCTAGCTGGCAGGACTGTAGGGCCTTCGTACTAAGGAAATTTTGTGGTCGCCATGTATACATACCCTTACACATTATAAACGAAGATCCCCCGCCAAGTTTCCTATCTGTAGGTGGAGGCTAGTCTCGGAACTACTACACGGAATTTAGCGTGGTTTTCACTAACCGACAGATTGATCCATAAAGAAGGTCTGTGTGTATAATTTATTCCCGTAAGCCGTCTGCCAGTAGATAGCCAGTGCGAACCCATGGCGGGTCGCTAGTATAAAAGCTGATGATTCCTTTCAATTAGCGTATACTTGTCCAAAAGCATTTTTAAACAGCAAACTGCAACTAAAAGGGATATGTCAAAATTCTTGTAGGCCCGATCAGTAACTTATAGTTTACGTTAATCGAGCACATACGTACAGATCGACCTATTTCGCTACCTATGTAAGCTGAAGTTTCATTTATTCGGTCCCACAAAGACATAACACGTGCAAATAAGGAAGGAAATACAAAGGAAACTGTTACCAAGTTGGGTACGGCTCGTAAACTCACGTCGACCATGACGGAAGATTGATCAAGTCCGTACGCCACGGATGTCTCATTGTAATTACGCGGCTGGTAGCAACGTCATAGTAAGAAATACAACGAACTGAAAGAATTACTAAACTGGACGGTACTCAGAACAGTATTCAGAAGTCGACTGATGTCACGTCATTGTTTTGCAATTCCTCGTCGCCAGTTTTGTAAATCCTTGTAGCTACTGCTGTGGAAGCCGAGATGGCGCTGTTGTTACGTTAAGCCGAGTTTATGAGCTCTTGAAGCGGCTGAAAGATATCTAAATAAATAAAAATAAGACAGAAGTAATGTTTCTGATTGTAAGAACTGAGCTGTAACAATAAATGAACTGCCGTAATGAAACTTGTACTGTTGTAATGTGAAGGCTACTCTGCACTGTAACAAAAATTAACTGTCGTAGTGTAAAGGGAAGTTATAACACTCACGTACATCTCTCTAGCGTGAAATACGGTAACGTTACCCTCTGAGAGGATTTCGAAGTTTGACAGGGCGTACGTCTAGCGGACAAAGGAATCGGACTATAATTTTGAATTTGGTGAAATTAACAGAAATACCATACGGACTTTAACCCTGGGAGTTAATGAAAGTGGTTAAATCATAAGTGAATGAAAAATAAAAATGAACGGCCGCCAGCGCAATTATTCACATTAAATTGGAAATATATTTTTAAGAAAATTGAATATTGGTTATTGAAATTACTTTCGTTGACATACGCCTTTGAACAGCAAACAGGATATTAACTGACACAGTTCACTCTGAACTGTGTGTAGCGGCAGTTACCGATAACGCATACACCAGTAAATTATAGGTAGTAATTATGCACCAAGTTCATACTAATGACAGCTACACTCAAGAGCATTACTTAATCAAATGCTGAAATGTTACGGCATGAAGTGCAGAACTAAATTTGGACACGAAGGGTTTTTATCTTAAAAATATGAAAAAAAAGATGAATAATACCACAAATACAGAAATTTATGCTCCATGTATCAGTTTTCTTCAGCAACAGTAATACTTCAATTTTTAACTAACGGGTGGAGAATATGATGGGGACCCATAACCGAGTATAGTTTCACTAGTCACCACTCTTTGATTATTACTGTAGTAAAGACTAATTCCAAAAGCTAATCATTCACTTCGCTTGGAGTCGTTCATAACTTACTTTGCAAAACAATAAAATACAACACTGGGCTTAACTCACTTCAAAAAAGGAACCATTCATGATTTATTTGCCTTTTTATCACCTGTGAAGCAGATATTCCAGACAATAATATTTACACAATCCTGCACTGTAATCCTACAAAACTATATTTTGTAATAAAGTTAGGATACTTTAGCAAAAGGCTATCCAACTTCAGTTTTATGGTTTTGTGAATATTATTAAAACAACACACAAATTAACTGGTCCATGCCCATATACATTACTGAATGTATGAAGTTTGAGAAGCAGTGGCGAAGATTCGTGGCAAAGACATGGTGGCTAACTGCAGTCACGACTCTTGATGTTTGAATTCTCTATAAAATCTCTTCTTGGTGTCGGATTTTCGACACATTACAGCCATTCTTTTATGCCGAGAATACCAAATAATATCCAGATCCACATCCGACGCAAATCCTTTGTGTAGCAGCTTCCAACTGCCTCTCTTAGCACCGTCGAAGTGTACCGCGTTACAGCTAGTCACTTTCTGCGTGCCGTTCACACCAAGGGGCAACTCAGTTCGACCACGAAAACCGTTTTTTACATCGCGCCATGCCAATTCCGTTAACGGGGGGACTTCCATGCAGCTTTTACATGTTACGAAAACAAGTGCCGTAAGCATTAACCAGCTTTCAATTTTCTTTTTATGAACATGCTCCTGTTATAATAATTTATCATTTTAACATATACTTTTGTTTTTCTCATATATACATTACAAAACTCCTATTTTCTTGCAATAGATCAAGGAGTTTAAATAACAAACGGCTCAAATGCCTCTGAGCGCTATAGGACTTAACATCTGAGGTCATAAGTCCCCTAGAATTACTTAAACTTATCTAACCTTGTATCATCACACCCACACCTATGCCCGATGCAGGATTCGAACGTGCGGATACAAGTGTTACAAAGTATCTTATACTGTAAAAGTTAACAATCTGACTGCAAGAATTCTAAACAGCATAAACTGCCTGGATAATGAACTTTGACATAAAACCTACATTAATTAGTTTTGCAAAACTGATAACATATCCCAGAATTGAAACTGATACACAAGACAGAAAGATCTATCTCTGAATGGTATAAGTTGGCCATGATTGAATTAAAAAAAAATAAAAATATTTAGTGCTTACCTCTATTCTGTGCAAATCTGTATAACGCGTTGCAGTACTGTTCTGTCTTGTGCGCCGCTATGCTAAAGCTGCAAATTGCTGTATCTACACAGAGACACTCGTGAGGTGCAATGAGTTCTCTTATAGTTACAAATCGAAGCAATTTCGGAAGACACTTGGTTCCTTTTCTACTTTTGAAAAAACCATGATCAATGAAAAATTGTAAGAAAAAGGTAGGGGAAAAATGGCGCTGCAGTAATAAAATAGTGACTTAAAAATGCCTCATAATTCGTCTTTACGTAGGTAAAAGACTCCATTACACTTCCTCCTTCTCAGGTCAGTTACTATTGCATAATCATCTTAATTAAACATATCGATAAATGGAGTCTTTACGTTTGGAACATAACATTACAACTGCTTTCTCACTGTAACGCACCTAACCACCATCTGCTACTGCGCCTTCGCTCACACCAAAGATGGAAATGGAACGAGCGTTTGGCGTCATTGGCCGGGAGGCCCCTTGCGGGGCAGGTCCGGCCGCCTTGGTGCAGGTCTTATTACATTCGACGCCACACTGGGCGACCTGCGTGCCGGATGGGGATGAAATGATGATGAAGACAACACAACACCCAGTCCCTGAGCGGAGAAAATCTCCGACCCAGCCGGGAATCGAACCCGGGCCCGTAGAACGGCAATCCGTCACGCTAACCACTCAGCTATCGGGGCGGACACGCCAAAGATAATAACCAACTTCTGCGATGCAGCTTTACAACATCGCTGCTCGCTCACAATCGGTTCAGATACCAAAATTATAGATGACACCTATCACAGATTCTGGTGCAGTACACCGCTGAGGTAGTCTCTCCCGGCTATTATTACAGAGCTATGCCTCAGGGTCAGGTAACAGGATAATAGAATGAAGGTTTTACAGCACTCCAGCAAATTGGTAGCAAAGTCACAAAAAAGAATTAAAACGTTTACTTATCTTTGTGTGCTGTCGAAAAATGACGTCAGCAGCACTGGTCATAATACAACACAAAAAAGTGCAGTCAATGGCTAAGCGCAAATAATCGTTGGTAAACTTCACAGTACATGGCAAATACGATTTACAACAACTGTCTGTTCACTTCTAAGAGTTCACTGAATGACGTTCCTTGTCTAAGTCAGCCCTCGACGATGATCTATGACCAAGTGGGCGAGAGCTGCTCTTCTGTCTTCCGAGTAGGCTCCTGTCCGTTGTCGTCCGGTCACTGGCAGAGTGTACTCGCCCGGCAACTGGCCGAGGCGATGTCGATATCTTCATCATCAGCGCCGCCCGTGGCGCTGGTGGGACTCGCGCAAGTGACGAGTCTCTATATTGCCCTGGCAGCAGTTCGCATCTTTCGGCCTGTGGTGCTTTTGCCCTGGTTGTGTCTTGATCGGACGACACAGCAGAGCAAAGAGAAAAATTCTATCGACAAGTTTCGTGTCATCAACGTTCACTATAATATTCCGACTCCACAAAGATAACGTGAGTGGGACAACAAACGTCTCTAAATGCACAGCGATAATCGTCTTCTGCGAGGCAATCGTACGTAAACATCGTACATTTTGTGATGGTGGCATCCTGCGGTAGGTACTCTCGCCTTCCAATGGGACTAACAGTAGCAATACTGCACTTCTTCAGGAACAGAATATGCTACTTCTATGTGCGAGAAGGGAAACGGTGGTTGGGAAGGGAGTGAGACATTGTAATGCTGTCAGAGAGAGCAAAGGACCTGGAAGAGCGGTTGAACAGAATAGACAACGTCTTGAAAGGAGGATATAAGATGAACATCAACGAAAGCAAAACGACGATAATTTAATGTAATCGTATTAAATCGGGTAATGCTGCCGGAATTGGATTAGGAAATGAGATACTTGAAGTGGTAAATGAGTTTTGCTATTTGGGGAGCCAAATAACTGATGATGGTCGAAGTAGAGAGGATATAAAATGTAGACTGGAAATAGCAAGGAAAGCGTTTCTGAATAAGAGAAATTTGTTAACATCGAGTATAGATTTAAATGTCAGGAAGTCGTTTGTGAAGGTATTTGTATAGAGTGTAGCCACGTATGGAAGTGAAACGTGGACGATAAATAGTTTAGACAAGAAGAGAATAGACGCTTTCGATATGTGGTGCTACAGAAGAATGCTGAAGATGAGATGGGTAGATCACATAACTAATGAGGAGGCATTGAATAGAATTGGAGAGAAGAAAAATTTGTGGCACAACTTGACTAGAAGAAGGGATCGGTTGGTAGGACATTTTCTGAGGCATCAAGGTATCACCAATTTAGTACTGGAGGGCAGCGTGGAGGGTAAAAATCATAGAGGGAGACTAAGAGATGAATACACTAAGCAGATTCAGAAGGATGTAGGTTGCAGTAGGTACTGGGAGATGAAGAAGCTTGCACAGGATAGAGTAGCATGGAGAGCTGCATCAAACCAGTCTCTGGACTGAAGACCACAACAACAACTTGTACCAGACCCTGAGGAACACCCATTTGCTAAAGTCTGAAAAATGTTCAGTCTCATGAAAACGAAATCTGCCGAGCGCTTTCTGTGTATCCCTGCAAACTATTGTACAGTTTCAGTAGAATGTCATGAGCCCCTCATATAAAATAAGTGCGTTGATTTATCTTTGTCTATTACCTTGATTGTTTTGAGGCATAAAAATATATGGAATTTGAACTTATAAGACGAATATAAGAATTTCTGTGGTCGGAAACTACAAATGACGTCTATTTTTAGAGAAAGTTCAGTAACAGGTAACGCAGGAAACTCTCACACATGGTGCTTTTGACATGACGTCACATGTGACGCTTTCTCATCCCTCAGCAGGTCATCGCCCTCTCGCTCTTGAACAAAGACGGAACACCAACCGCGGACAAGTCTGCAGTGCGCCGCCGGCGGTAGGATATATACCGCACCATAAAATGTCTCTTAAGAGCTCGTTACTGCTCTCGTGAAGCACGGCCTAGTGCGCATGCTGCCTTCCGAATAAGTAAAGCAGTAATTTCGAGTGAAAGTTAGTAGTGAATATGCCGTGTTACATTATACATGACTCGCTGACCCTCCGGCTATAAAACTCCAGATTTTGCGGGCACCATATCCGCTCACGAACGTTAACGTAGCCAGCAACTTAATTTATTTTTATAAGTCTAGTTACGGTTATGAACTAAGACAGAAAAAAATCTTACTTCCCTCGTGTTGTAACACATTTTTCCCCCTATGCCAAATAGCGTAACCAGGATATGGTAGCCAAGGGGCCTTGGTGATGTGGGGAAGGGGGGGGGGGCATTTTTGTAACAGTCTTCTTAATGATTATTAAAAAGCTACAGCAAAAAATTAATGGAAAACTTCGAAATATCTCCGAATCAATTTTACTATAACAACAAGCAGATTGCCGTAAATGAATTTCTCGTACTGAATATGTCTACACCCTGGAACAAATTACACAAAAGAGACTAGAATATAATTTGGAGACACGCCTACCATTTATTGACATTAAGAAGGCATTTGACATCATCCACAGGAAAAAAGCTCTGGTCAATAATGAAGAGGTTCTCCCAGACACCTAGTAAAAATATGTCAAGATTTGTACAAAAACACTAAAATAAGAATAGATACTTGCAAAGAGCTGACACCAAAAATGGAGATATACCAGGCTGTAGTATGTAACCAGCACTGTTCAACATCTACATCAACGACCTGGTCAGGGAATGGATGATGGACGGAATATCTCATAGTATAAGAATCGGGCCAGGAAAATTTCTAAATACTATAGCTTCTGTTGACGACCAGGTAATCGTGCAGGACAGTGAAGACAAATTACAAATAGCGGTACGTAGATTGAACGATATAATCCGAAATTACAATTTTAAGATACCAACACCAAAAACACAAACACTGTCATTTTCAAGAAACTACGCTACAAGACTAAGAGAGTCTTCAAGAACATAATAACAGACATGTGTCCCATTTCCTGTATTTAGGATGTGACATAACTTTTGAAGAATAGGAAAACATAAATAACAAAATTTACATCTATCCACATATATGTGGCACAATCGGAAGAATATTAAAGGTTAAAGCTATAGGAGAAACCCAAATGAAATTTTACAAAGTCATGTCACTACCCACAGTACTATATAGAGCAGAAAGTTGTACATTAGTATCAAAAGACATAAGATGACTTGAAACACGAGAAATGAAGTTCCTTAGATCAGTGAAATGCTGCACAAGAGAAGACAGAATAAGAAATGAAGAAATAAAGAAAGAACTGAGGGTACAGTCATTACCTGAAGAAGCAATCAAACGGAAGGAGGAGTGGAAAGAGCCTGTATTGCGCATGTCACCTCGGAGAATACTTGGATAAGCGATGGAATACAATCCTTTTGGAAGACCGAGGAAGAAATGGCGAGGTCGGGTCAGGCAACAAGGCCTAATCCTGGATTGGCAGAAGAAGAAAAGGAAGAAGGAGAGGAAGTCGACAATAATGAGGGAGGACACAGGAAAAAGGGAAGAGAGAGAGTGAAGTGGGAAGAGGAATAAGAAAAGTAGAAAAAGAAGGAGAAAACAATTAAAAGAAGCATGAGAAAATGGACTAAGCGACTCTAAAAATGGAAGAGGGAGGAGTATCGATGCTCGAAGCGTACAACAAGTTCCACCGTCGTACGTTAGAATAACGTCTCGCCCAGAACGCGACTAAATTCTGACCCTACGTGAAATCACTTAGCGGATCGAAGGCTTCTACCCAGTCAAAATTCGACCAGTCTGGTGTGGCAAAGGAACACAGCAAAAGGGATGCTGAAGTTTTAAATTTCGCGTTTCAAGTGTCATTAACGCAGCAGGATCGTACGAAGTTACCTTCGCTTGACCGGCACACAGACGCCTTGTGGAGAACATAGAAACAGGTATTCCTGCTCTTAGAAGCAACCGAAAGTGTTGAAAACACGTAAGTCAGCAGATCTGGATTTGCAGAGAGTGCTCTTTGCAATTGGCTGCTTACGCAGCTCGCGTTTGTCGCTAGTCTGTCGCTCAGCGCAAAGTCCGAGGTGATTCCTGTATATAAGAAGGGTAAAAGAAATTCTTAAGCCTCTTCTAAGTTAAAATATGACAAATTTTCTTTAATCAAAACAGTTCCGTCCACAAATCATCACGGATTAACAGAGTATCGCTCATACGGAGCTCAGTTTGCTCTTTTCTCACATGTTATCCTGCGAACCATGGATCAAGGGCAACATACAGATTCCAAATTCCAACATTTCCGGGAACCGTTTGACACTGCGCCATTGTGTTAATGAAGGACCGGGCATACAGAACAGGTTCCCAGATATGTGAGTAGATCGAAGACTTCTTAAGTTATAGAACCGAGTACGTTGTCCTCTTCGGCTCGTGTTCATCAGAGACAAGGATATCGTCAAGAGTTCCCCATGGAAGTTTGATAGGACAGTCCGCGTTTTCTATAGTAACACCCCGATTACGGAACCCATAATGAACACCCTTTTGTTGCAAAAAGAAATAGAAAAATCAGTCATCCTGATACTGATGACAGCTACTGACAACAAAATTTACACTCTTGACAGTTTTATTAACAAGAATGATATGTAAACTCTAATGCTTATCGTAAAGAAAGGACTGATTGAAGGAATACCATATGATACGAAGCAGAAACTTTAAAGAAAGAATTTTTAAAAAAATATTATTTTCGAAGGTTAAAGGCCAGACTATAAATTGACCAAAGATAACATTTATCCTAGAAGAGAGTTGTAGGCGCATCGAGCTTATAAGTTCGCTGTGACTACAATGTAACTCGGCAATGGGGATGTTAACTTCACTCCTCTCTTGTACTCTGGCAACAGTAGTATGCATCTTAAGCACTACTAGATTGTTTTAAAACCGATCTGAAGTTTAAAAGTTTTACGGTTGGAAGTATTAGTCAGAAGTTGGACTGAAGTAAAATCATCTTTACCGTTTAGACAGATAACGGGATAGTTGGTATATGTGACAGAAAAATATCTCGTGTGATTGGTGATTTTTGATGAGACTTAGCCTTCGTGATACTTAATAGTCACGAACATCAAAAGGACGCATAAACAGACTGATCGCCGACATAAACTCAATTATTAGACTCGAGTAGGCAACAGATAAACGCAATCACGAAGAACTTACAATTGCGCCGTGATGTCAGAAGCTATCGTCGAAGTCAGAATTGCTGATGCTAACAGACGCAATTCCCTGAATGAAAAATAGGTGTGTGTGTGCTCAGTGTAGGGACAAATAATTACGAAGAACAACAAACTTTAATTCAACTTTAAATCTTCGTGTCGCATACATCATTTAGTGGCATTTAAAGTGTATTTGTGGAATTAAATTATTCTTCGGATAACATAAAAGTGAAAAGTGATTTAGTGACAACTTAACTGTAAACAGCAATAAGTTTACAAAGAAATACGACACATTCTGAACATTGCTCAAGGGTATGTGAGCCGTGTATCGAATCGTGATACGCCTTGTGTTTAGATTGCATTGGTTTTCCTTTTCTTCCCCTGACATGTTTGTTTGGTATGTTGTCTCTCATTAAGTGGCTGCTGGGTTTTTTCCCTCTGCTATCGATATCTGCGTTTTTGCTTCCGGGAAACTGCTATGTGGGAAGTGAGATCTTTGGCCAGTTGTAACCTTTTGTGGTGGCGCGGAAGTAGGGGCGTTGCGCGCAGAGAGAGTGTGGTGGACACGGGAGGGCAGTGTGGCTCTCCAGCGCGAAGCAGGCGTGGTCGGTTGTACCGAGTCGCCACGTGATGCATGTCGGTTGTGTGTAACGAGCGGGTCGAGTTGACGGAAGAGCTCCCCGCGTGTTGGTTGTATACAGAACCGCCCCACGGGTAGTTGCTGTTCATTTCGCCTCGGCGGGACGTTAACAAGCTTCTGTAAGTCCTCCGTTTCAACACTGGAGTTTAGAAGGAGACACCTAACGTGAAGGAGCGGTCACTACCCGTCAACGTTGCAGAGAAGACGTGAACTCCGGTGACAGCGTGTTGTCGCGCGACCGTGGCGTTTTGGGTACGCCGACGACGCGTGCGCGCTCGGATGTGTGGATCCCTGCCATCGGAGGTCGTGTACTGCCTGTTCGAGCATAATTGCAAGTTAAGGTCGTGGAAGGTTTAATCATTAAGTAATAATTTTGTGTAACCAGCGTCTCTTCTGCCTTGTGGCCTCCGGCGACCGGGTTTCCTGTCCCTGGCACCGGTGTAATTGAAGACAGTGATCTTTCCTCCTCCTCTCGTTACTGTCCGATGGCAGGTGTACCTTTGGCAGTTTCATTGTTTCGCTATTCTGTCGTAGGTTATGAGTAAATTCATGCTTCTTGTTGGTTGATCATGTGGTCGCTCATTCAGGACTGTGTGGTGTAATGTTTCCTTGCTCGAGGTGAGCTCTGATTCTATCAGCAAGTTAAGCCATCTTATAACAAGTTTTCGCTGGCTAAAAGTCGGTGCAGTGACCAGCCTGAGAGTGGCAATTGTGTTTACGGGCGTGTTTAAATTGGTCAGTATTCTGTCTAGCCTGAGCATCCCTGAGTGGGTGATTTGTGGCCGCCTTACACGGGTCCGTCATATCTGTTGTGTTCTAATGGTATTCCAGAACACTTTTGTTTAAAAATTTTTTTAAATCCTCCAAGTTTGTAAATTCCTTTTATTGCCATTAATCTTGTGTTTGCTGAAACCTGTTTAATTTATTTTAATGGCGGTGTTGTTAGCTTCACTACCTCACCGTACCTCTTTAACAGAGTTCTGTATTTGCTTTAGTAGCCTGTTTACTAATGCTCTTTAAATTTTTTTTAAATTGTTGTATTGCTATAAATTACTTTGACTGGCGTTAGCGGCGTCTTTTAAAAGGTAGTTTATTGCCGTACTGCTAGCTTCTGTGTTTTTTAAATTTTTTTTAAACTGTTGTATTGCTATAAATTACTTGATTGCCATTAGCGGCGTATTTTAAAAGCTTGTTTATTGCCGTACTGCTAGCTTCTGTGTTTTTTTTTTTTTAAATTAAATTGTTGTATTGCTATAA
This sequence comes from Schistocerca americana, assembly GCF_021461395.2. Lineage (NCBI taxonomy): Eukaryota > Metazoa > Arthropoda > Insecta > Orthoptera > Acrididae > Schistocerca > Schistocerca americana. Next base: position 985,254,117 of record NC_060121.1, read on the forward strand.
ATTACTTGATTGCCGTTAGTGGCGTGTTTAAAAGGCTCTTTATTGCCGTACTGCTAGTTTCTGTAAGATACGAATAAAACATTTGGGAAAATCTCAACTCGACAGTAAACTACTAGAAATTTGGCCCCGTTTCCCAACTTGTGGTGTGGCTTGTAGTAACCGTAACCACTGTGCGTGTAAGTATGTTATCTCTGGAAATACATCGTGTAGTTGTTGCATACGCGACGTAGCGACGCCTTGACGACGGAATAATAATTAACAATTCAATATCGTCGCAAAAATCACGATGTGTCATCGTCTTGGATTGATGATTCAAGACGTTAAATTTTCAACGTTTGAATGCCCATCCTCAAACCGGGCATAAGAACTATAGCGCAGCAAGTTCGCGTAAACTGAAAAGTCTGTCGGGAACACCCAAAGGACTTATTTCAGGTCAAGAGAGTCATCGCGTTATCGAGTGGTGCAGTCGCTATATTTATAAATAGAGAAGATCGATAGATATCGAACACCGTTGCTTTTATTACAAGCAAGGGCGGCGCACACACTCCGGCATGCTGCTCCATCGCGACGTTGGTATCAGTTTTGAGAGACAGTATCTGAAAAATATCCAAACCGCCCGAGGAGTTTGTTTTTGTAATAGTTACAGATTGGTGTTGTCGTGATCGACGGACGCCGTTCCACGTCATCTCGACTGGGACAACCATCACCATCGAGCCGAGACAAAACGAGACGTCACACTATATACATAAATGGACGAATAATATGAGCAGAAATTTGCTTCTCTTTGCTGACGACGCTGTGCTGTACGGAAAAGTCACGGTGTCATTCATTGCCGTAGGATACAGAATGATTTGCACAGAATCTTCAATTGTTGAGATGAGTGGCAGTTCTCCGTAGTTGTTGTTGTTGTGGTCTTCAGTCCTGAGACTGGTTTGATGCAGCTCTCCCTGCTACTCTATCCTGTGCAAGCTTCTTCATCTCCCAGTACCTACTGCAACCTACATCCTTCTGAATCTGCTTGGTGTATTCATCTCTTGGTCTCCCTCTACGATTTTTACCCTCCACGCTACCCTCCAATACTAAAGTGGTGATCCCTCGATGTCTCAGAACATGTCCTACCAACCGATCGCAAATCAAGTTAAAGCAAATTAGTGGGAGAAACAACCCTTTAATGCCCGAATGCTGTATTCGTGGTTTGTTGCCTGACACAGTCACTTTCATTAAATATCTAGACGAAACGTTGCATAGCGATATGAAATGGAGCGAGCGCGTAAGGTAGGTAGTAAATTAGATTAGACTCACTTTTCATTGCATAGACCCACAAAATGACATGATTCTCGCGTATGTGGAACATGCTAGAAAGTATAACATAAACATAAAACATTTGAATATAATACTTACTACCCTGATTATTTGTCAGGAGATTGTCGAAATAGTTGAATACAATACAGTAAGCTGGAACTGCTAATATTTACAGAATTAACACGGTGTCAGAACGGAACATTGATATGGACTATTAATAAATTTATCACGCATAAAATACCTAATCTGGACTGTTGTAACCAAGTGCTGTCGAAAATGAAATCTAAAAGAAATTTTTACTTAAGCTGGCCTAACAGTCCCTGTTCCAATATTCATCTATAGAGTAGAAGAAGTTGCCTATCAAAACGTCTTTCAAACTCCGTTTAAACCGTGCTTTATCTGGAACCAAGTTTTTAATGGTTGTTGGCACTTTACTGAAAATGTGTGTTCCTGACTAATGGACCCCTTTCTGGACCAAAGTAAGTGATTTTAGGTCTTTATGTAGATTGTTCTTATTCCTGGTATTGATACTACGTCTTGAGCTATTGGTTGGAAATAGAGATATTACTTGCAATGATTTTCAGTAGTGAAGGCGAATGGTCGACTTCGGACTGACAGAATTCTAGGAAAATATTGGGTCATCTGTGAAGGGGACAGCATGTAGAACACTCGTGCGTTCCATTCGTGGGCGCTGCTCGAGCGATTTGGTTAAAGGAAAACACTGAATCAGTTAATAGACGTGTTGCCACTTTTGTTACTGACAGATACAATAAACACCCAAATGTTACTGATATGCTTCCCGAACTCAAATCAGCATCACCAGAGGGCAGACGACGTTCTTCTCGCGAAAAACTGTTGATAAAATTTCAAGAACAGAAATTTGTCGCTGACTGCAGAAACATTCTACTGTCGACCACGTATATTTCGCGTAAGGACCTCGAAGATAAGAGAAACTATGACCCGTACCGCGACATGTAGATAGTCATTTTTACCTCGCTTCACTTGAAAGTGGAAAGGAAAAGGCATGACTAACAGTGGTATAATGTACCCTCTGCCATGCAACGTATGGTGACTTGTGGAGTACGTATGTAGATGTTGATACTTATGAAAGGAACGTACGTGGATATTCGGACTGGAATGTGTTGAGGTTGAGGAATAGTGATACGCAAACACTTGGGTGTTTATTTATTTATTTATTGTTAGATGGAGGCAGTCTCGCTATCAACAGTGAAGTAACTCAACTACAATGTAAAAAGTGCTTTGTACAGGTGGTGTATAAAGCTAAACCAGCATTAGGTGCTGATGAAATAAACCTTCTTGCCACAGTAGTTTCGATCTGCGGCTCAACTTCATGCAGCACTCCATACTCCATGAGTATGCAGAAGGTACTCCACATAGAGAGAAAGGGGAGGTAAGTACGAGAACTCTCACGCAATCAACTTAACGGCTCTAGCACGCAAGTCCTCATGTTGCGACTGATAATGATAAGATGAATTTAGAAAAATCAAAAAACTTTCACAGCATTTTTTAAACTAGAAATGTGTTCGCCGGTGGAACATGATTCAAGATATTCGCAATTGTCAACACAATGGCAATGAGCCGTAGGTGCAGAGGGATAATTTATAATGTGTACAAGAACCAAGAGGAAGCAATAGTAGTGGAAGACAAGGAAATCACGAATATAGTCACGTAACTGAGACGATAGTTCATGTTGTTGTTGTGGTCTTCAGTCCTGAGACTAGTTCAATGCAGCTCTCCATGCTACTCTACCTTGTGCAAGCTTCTTCATCTCCCAGTACCTACTGCAACCTACGTCCTTCTGAATCTGCTTAGTGTATTCATCTCTTGCTCTCCCTCTACGATTTTTACCCTCCGTGCTGCCCTCCAATACTAAATTGGTGATCCCTTGATGCCTCAGAACATGTCCTACCAACCGATCCCTTCTTCTGGTCAAGTTGTGCCACAAACTTCTCTTCTCCCCAATCCTATTCAATACTTCCTCATTAGTTATGTGATCTACCCATCTAATCTTCAGCATTCTTCTGTAGCACCACATTTCAAAAGCTTCTATTCTCTTCTTGTCCAAACTATTTATCGTCCATGTTTCACTTCCATACATGGCTACACTCCATACAAACACTCAAATCTATACTCGATGTTAACAAATTTCTCTTCTTCAGAAACGCTTTCCTTGCCATTGCCAGTCTACATTTTATATCCTCTCTACTTCGACCATCATCAGTTATTTTGCTCCCCAAATATCAAAACTCTTTTACTACTTTAAGTGTCTCATTTCCTAATCTAATTCTAATCTTCAGCATTCTTCTGTAGCACCACATTTCGAAAGCTTCTATTCTCTTCTTGTTAAAACTATTTATCGTCCACGTTTCACTTCCTTATATGGCTACACTAGATACAAATACTTACAGAAACGACTTCCTGACACTTAAATCTATACTCGATGTTAAGAAATTTCTCTTCTTCAGAAACGCTTTCCTTGCCATTGCCAGTCTACATTTTATATCCTCTCTACTTCGACGATCATAAGTTATTTTGCTCCCCAAATAGCAAAACTCTTTTACTACTTTAAGCGTCTCACTCCCTTCCCAACCACTGCTTCCCTTTCATGCCCCTCGACTCTTATAACTGCCATCTGGTTTCTGTACAAATTGTAAATAGCCTTTCGCTCCCTGTATTTTACCCCTGCCACCTTCAGGTTTTGATAGAGGGCATTCCAGTCAACATTGTCAAAAGCTTTCTCTAAGTCTACAAATCCTAGAAACGCAAGTTTGCCTTTTCTTAACCTATTTTCTAAGATAAAATTAGAACACATCTTCATAGGCACGCAATTTAATTAGAAGGCGCTTGTGAGGAACGATGTTAAAAATTTTATGTTCACTTAAAAATACGGAATCAATTTGACGTTCCCTGTCGACAGCACTCATTACTTTGTTAGAGTAAAGAGCAAGTTTTTTCACAAGAACGATATTTCTGAAACCGTGTTGGCTAACTCCGATAAATCGTTTTCTTAGAGGAGATTCATATTGTTTGACCACAGTACGTTCCAAAATCGTAATGGAAATCGACGTTAGTGATTCAGTGGATTACTCCTGCCTCGTTTCTTGGGTGCTAGTGTGACTTGTGGAATTTTCCAGTCTCTGGGTACGGATGTTTTTACTTGCGATTGGTTGTACATGAGTGCTGAGTGTGGAGATATTGTATCAGCATATTCTGAAAGGAACCTTACTGATGTACAATCTGCACCGTAAGCCATGTCTTTCCTTAGTATTTTAAGCTGCTTCGCTACACCAAGGCAATCTGCTTCCAAGTTACTTACGTTGTCAGTTAGTCTTGATTCGAATTCTGGAACATTTAATTCGTCTCCTTTTGTGAAATAATTTCGGAGAGCCGCGTTTAGTAACTTTTCTTTAGTGGAGTTATCATCAATAACTTCACAATTCTTATTGCGCAGTTACGGTATTGACTGCGTCTTGCTACTGGTGTACTTTACGCACGACCAGAATCTGAGTTTTCTGGCCGGCCGCGGTGGTCTCGCGGTTAAGGCGCTCAGTCCGGAACCGCGCGACTGCTACGGTCGCAGGTTCGAGTCCTGCCTCGGGCATGGATGTGTGTGATGTCCTTAGGTTAGTTAGGTTTAACTAGTTCTAAGTTCTAGGGGACTGATGACCACAGATGTTAAGTCCCATAGTGCTCAGAGCCATTTGAACCATTTGAGTTTTCTGCCAGGTTTCGATACAGAGCTTCGCTGTGGAAACAATGAAAAGCATCTCACATTGCAGTTCGCGCTAAATTTCGAGCTTCTGTAAAACTTCACCACTGGTAATTTTGCGTACTTTTAAATTTGAAATGTTTTTTCGTTGCTTCTTCAGAAGTGTTCTGACCTGTTTTGTGTCTCATGAGGAATCAGTACCTTCCCCTGTGAAGTTCTACATCTACATCTACATCTACATCTACATCCATACTCCGCAAGCCACCTGACGGTGTGTGGCGGAGGGTACCTTGAGTACCTATATCGGTTCTCCCTTCTATTCCAGTCTCGTACTGTTCGTGGAAAGGATTGTCGGTATGCTTCTGTGTGGATATATCTCTCATTTGGCAGCGTTACTATTTCTTGGACTTTAGAACACATCTGGTCTACGCTTACATTGTCAGACTGGAAGGAGTGGGAGTGCCACTTAGGAAGGCATCAAGCGAATCTTTATATGCCTTTTTAAATAGATGTATCCTGTGTTTGTGCTCGATGAATTTAGATGTTACGGTTATTCAGTCTAGCTATAACAAACTTGTGGTCACTAATCCCTGTATCTATCACAATGCTCAGTATTAGCTAATTTTGAAAAAACTGACATTTTCAGCCCGTGGCTGTGTACAGGATATAGGTTGACTCTAAAACACAGAAGATTATAGCAACCAGCCACATTTTGCGATGCTATTTATTTATTTGAACAGCGCCGTTACCGGTTTCGAACCGACATGTTCATCTTCAGATGGCTTGTTCACGTGTTACATTAGATTTCACTTTTTGTTTCCCCAACTGACGAAATTTCCTTGGTGTGGTGGTGCCGATGAAGGATCTGCGCCATTATGTTCCAGTACAGGCTGCTTATCATCTTGCAGCAGCGAAAACTGTATAATGCACTTCTTTGTGTATAAATATGCATGTAATGTAAAATACCCCTCACACATTAAGAAGTTTCATCACAAATGTGATGAAACTGTGTGTGAGTGGTGCATCACATATGTGATGGCACTTCTTAGTGTGTGAGGGGTATTTTACATTACATGCATATTTATACACAAAGAAGTGCATTATACAGTTTTCGCTGCTGCAAGATGAAAAGCAGCCTGTACTGGAACATAATGGCGCAGATCCTTCATCGGCACCACCACACCAAGGAAATTTCGTCAGTTGGGGAAACAAAAGGGTAAATCTAATGTAAAAGGTGAACTAGCCGTCTGAAGATGAACCTGTCAGTTCGAAACCGGTAACGGAGTTGTTGAAATAAATAAATAGCATTCAACGAGTAAAAAGTTGCTGGTTACTGTAATCTTCTACGTGAAAAGTGTGAAATCGTCTACACGAGCACCAAAAAGAATCTGCTACATATAAATTAGACGATGAATCGTTCGAAACTAAAGACATTAAACTCAACTAAAGACTTAGGGATTACAATTGCGAGTAACTTAAATTGAAAGGCTCACGTCGTATTTTGTCCTCTTGGATTATTTCCAAATGACGCTGTCATTTACCGTCATATAATATCAGACCAACACGATTTGAAAAATCACTTAAAAAAGATATCTGTATGGTCCAAAAAGTGGATAATGGCTCTAAATCACGAAAAGCGGCAAATCGTCTACACGAGCACCAAAAAGAATCCGCTACATTTAAATTAGACGATAAATCGCGCGAAATTAAAGGAATTAGGCTCAACTGAAGACTTAGGAATTATAACTGCGAGTAACTTAAATTGAAAGGCTCACGTCGTAGCAAAAGCAAAACGAAGGCTACGATTTATTGCTAGAACATTTAGAAAATGTAACAGTGAAGTGGTATCGGTATGTGGATGATACCTTTGTAATATGGAATCATGAGGAAGAAGAATCATTTCCTGGTACACTTAAATAGCATCAACCCAAAGATTAAATTTACTATGGAAAAGGAGAAGAATGGACAACTTAACGTCTTGGATGTATCAGTTATCAAACGGGCTGATGGGACCTTAGGCCATAAGGTCTACAGGAAAGGTACACATACTGATCGCTACCTCCATAAGAACTCAAACCACCACCCTAGGCAAAACAGGGGGGGTCATAAAAACACTAGTGGATAGGGCCAATAATATTTGTGAACCAGGCTACTTACAAGAAGAACTAAATCATCTACGAATGGCCTTTGCGAAAAATGGTTATACGAACAACGAGATTAACCGAGCACTTTACCCAAGTAGAAAAATGCCTAAAAGTAGGAAACAGCAACAACCATCAGCTGGAAAAGTATTTCTTCCGTTCATCCATAACATCACGGATCGCATTGGGAAAGTACTAGCCAAGTTTCAGGTGGAGACTATTTTCAGACCTACTAAGAAAATTAGTGAATGCCTAAGATCAACAAAAGATGCTCGTCACCCCCTAGCCACCACAGGGGTATATAAAATTCCGTGTAGTTGTGGCAGGGTTTACATAGGAACTACAAAAAGAAGCATCAATACACGGTTGACGGAGCACAAAAGAAACTGTCGCTTGGGACATATCGACAAATCGGCAGTAGCGGAACATGTTTTTAAGGATGGAGATCACGACATAAAATTTGGTGAAACAAGCGCGCTAGCGAGGACGTCGCACTATTATACACGTATGTATAGAGAGGCAATTGAAATCCACAAACATCAATACAATTTTAATCGTAAAGAAGAAGGATTAAAATTGGATAAGATATGACGGTCGACGTTGCATCAATCACGTGACAGTCGATTGCCTGCAATCGAGAGAACAGACGATAGCCAGAGATAGCTGCGCATCGACGCCACGTGACGTGTGGTGGCGCCCCCTACTTTATCCATATAAGCGACGGCCCCAGCTCCTAGCAGCCAGACGTTGACTCACGTCGGAAGATGTTCTCCGTAGTTGAGAACGAAACGTCAGGGAGAAGAAGTTCTACAGATCGACCACGGCAACTTAGCCCGGAAGTGTTTACTGATGTAACAGGTTTACTGCGGCAGGACCTTCTCATGAAATTTCAATTACCACGTGTCTCCCCAGAATGTGAAAATATTGTGTTGTCACACACCTAGATAGGGGGAAATGATCATCAGAATAAAATAAGGGACATCAGAGCTCGCACCAAAGATTTGAGACTCCGTTTTCCCCGCGCGCTGTTCGAGAGGGGAACGGTAGAGAAGCCGCTTAAAGGTGGTTCTATGAACCCTCTGGCTGGCATTTTATTTTGAATTGCAGAATAGTCATGCAGATGTACACTACGTGATCAAAAGTATCCGGACACCCCCAAAAACATACATTTTTGATATTAGGTGCATTGTGCTGCCACCTACTGACAGGTACTCCATATCAACGACCTCAGTAGTAGTTAGACATCGTGAGAGAATAGAATGGGGCGCTCCGAGTAACTCACGGACTTCGAACGTGGTCAGGTTATTGGGTGCCAGTTGAGTCATACGTCTGTACGCAAGATTTCCACACTCCTAAACATCGCAAGGTCCTCTGTTTCCGATGTGGCAGTGAAGTGGAAACTTGAAGGGACACGTGCAGCACAAAAGCGTACAGGCCGACGTCGTCTGTTGACTGACAGAGACCGCCGACAGTTGAAGAGGGTCGTAATGTGTAATAGGCAGACATCTGTCCAGACCATCACACAGTAATTCCAAACCGCATCAGTATCCACTGCAAGTACTATGGCAGTTAGGCGGGAGAGGGGAAAACTTGCGTTCATGGTCGAACGACAGCTCATAAGCCACACATCACGCCGGCAAATGCTTGGTGTAAGGAGCGTCAACATTGGACGATTGCATCATGTAAAAACGTTGTGTGGAGTGACGAATCACGGTACACAATATGGCGACCCGATGGCAGGATGTGGGTGTGCTGATATCCGGTGAACGTCATCTGCCAGCGTGTGTAGTGCCAACAGTAAAATTCGGAGGCGGTGGTGTTGTGTTATGGCCGTGTTCGTCATGGAGGGAGCTTGCACCCCTTGTTGTTTTGCTTGGCACTAGTACAGCACAGGGCTACGTTGATGTTTTAATCACCTTATTACTTTCTACTGTTAAAGAGCAATTCGGGGATGGTGACTGCATGTTTCAACACGATCGAGCACCTGTTCATAATGCACGGCCTGTGGCGGAGTGGTTACACGACAATAACATCCCCTGTAATTGACTGGCCTGCTCAGAGTCCTGACCTGAATCCTAAAGTACATCTTTGGGATGTTTTGGAAAGAAGACTTCGTGCCAGGCCCCACCGACTGACATCGATACCTCTCCTCAGTGCAGCACTCCGGGAAGAATGGGTTGCCATTCCCGAAGAAACCTCCCAGCACCTGATTGAACGTATGCCTGCGACAGTGGAAGCTGTCATCAAGTCTAAGGGTGGGCCAACACCATACTGAATTCCAGCATTACTGACGGAGGGCGCCACGAACTTGTACGTCATTTTCAGCCAGGTGTCCGGATATTTTTGATCACAGTGTAGATGTAGAGGATAGGACATATATTTATTTTAGACGCCGGGTTCATTAATGATATCTCTCTATAATTTATGGGATCTGGTCTTCCGACCTTCTTGAATTCTTGTTTCGTAAGCGACATATTTCATTCTTTTGGTATTTCCTTCTTTTTCCACCCTCGCAAGGCGCCCAGATGAAGTCAGAAATACTGGCAAGCTACACAAGAGGTAACGGCAAGCGAATACTTCCTATGACCACATCTTGTAGATTTTTTGCATAACCTGTAGACTCGAAAAACATCATCTTCCATCGACGGTACAAAGTTAATAAAAGTGTCAGCGTGAATTTGCAGTTACGCAAAGAACAGTGGCCAAAGCCGAAATAATTTTTTTCTTTTATGAAAAGCGAATGAGTACACTTGCTAACAATCACTATCCATTACACTAAACTGATAGGTCTGTCTGTGAGCAAAGGTTGTCAGTTCGGTTTTTGTAAACCATAATGTTTATACCAGGGCAATGAAGAGCAATGGAGAGCACAGTCAGCACGGTTTCAGAAAATATCGTTCTTGTGAAACACAACTAGCTCTCTATACTCATTAAGTAATGAGTGCTATCGACAGGAGATGTCAAATTGATACCATATTTTTACATTTCCAGAAGGCTTATAAGACCGTTCCTCACAAGCGACTTCTAAATAAACTGAGTTCCTATGGAGTATCGCCTCAGTTGTGCGACTGGATTCGTGATTTTGTGACAGAAAGGTAACAGTTCGTAGTAATAGACGGAAAGTCATCGAGTAAAACAGAGGTAATATCCAGCGTTCCCCAAGGAAGTGTTATAGGCCCTCTATTGTTCCTGATCTATATTAACGACATAGGAGACAATCTGAGTAGCCGTCTTAGATTGTTTGCAGATGATGCTGTCATTTACCGTCTTTTAAAGTCATCAGATGACCAAAACGAACTGCAAAATGATTTAGATAAGATTTCTGTACGGTGTGAAAAGTGTCAATTTACCCTGAATAAAGAAAAGTGTGAAGTTATTCACATGAGTACTGAAAGAAATACACTACATTTCGATTACGCTGTAAGTTGCAGAAATGTGAAGGCTGCACATTGAACCAAATACTTAGGGACTACAATTACAAATAATCTAAATTGGAATGATCACAAAGATAATGTTGTGGGTAGAGCAAACCAAAGACTGCGATTTATTGTCACAACACTTAGAAGGTGCAACAGGTCTACCAAAGAGACGGCTTACACTACGCTTGTCCGCTCTATTCTGGAGAATTGTTGTGCGGTGTGGGATCCGCATCAGGTGGGACTGACGGATGACTTCGAAAAAGTTCAAAGAAGGGCAGCTCGTTTTGTATTATCGCGAAGTAGGGGAGATAGTGTCACAGACGTGATACGTGAATTGTAGTGGCAATCATTGAAACAAAGTCGTTTTTCTTTGCGACGGGATCTTCTCACGAAATTTCAATCAGCAGTTTTCTTCTCCGATTGCGAAAACATTCTGTTAGTACCCACCTACATAGAGAGAAATGATCATCACTATAAAATAAGATAAATCAGTGCTCGCACAGAAAAATTTAAGTGCTCGTTTTCCCTGCGCGCCCTTCTAGATTGGAACGGTAGAGAGACAGCTTGAAGGTGGTTCATTGAACCCTCTGCCAGGCACTTTATTGTGACTAGCAGAGTAATCACGTAAATGTAGATGTTGTTGACTTCTTCCGTCTCTGCTTCCTCTGCGCCGGATAGCTCGTTAGTGTTGCCACATATCACGCTGTTGTGCGCGGAACAGAATCGCCTTTGACTGAATGCTATTTTATGGTTGCAACTCTTCCCTCTTGTGGCCATTCTTGGTACTCGACGCACTTGTGCTGGAGTCAGTGTTGAATCCCTGGGCACTTAAAGTCGGGCTAAAAGGCGCTGTATGTTACGCGTTCGACCAGGGCTACCCGCGAGCACTTATTTATTGAGCCAATGTATACATGATATATAACGGCGGTCTGAGACGGAGCTCCTGCGGTACGTCAGCAGATATCTACTGATGCGATCAGATAACTTTCTTATGTGTTGGACTGTACTCAGTACTGTCATGGGCCTATATAAGGTCGTTAGTACACATCGTAAATTTTTACTTGTTACAGCAGCCGAAATGTGACCACACTGTGGCAAGGAAAGGTGTAATTATCAGTGGCCATCGACTCGGACGTTTCATCGTGAGATATCGGACAATAAGTAATACGGTCAGACCTAAATGTCAGGGACTCGTGAAATCCCCATGTCGACCGCGGACGCCGAAACATTGACAGATATCGACTGTCATTTTCTCCGACGTGGGCTGAGTATAACCAATAATCTTAGATATATATCGTTCCCGCATACTTTCAATTGGCACAAAAAAAATGCTGATTGTTATTCAGATCCTTGAGAGGTGTTTTAAGCTGCATCAAAAGAAACGGGAAAAAATCTTATTATTGCACACTGGAAGGGAACCATACATGGTGCTGTATTACATTATACGTTGTCGCACAGAGGGCGTGTTGTCCTAGCGGATGTTATCAAAGTGCAGCGGTCCCCACAACGAAATTCGGTGCAGGTACGTCGTGTCAGGTGCGTGAAGATTGTTGTTTGGTCTTCTGCCATAGTACCTCTAAAGAGGAACGCCAAAAACCTTGCTTCCCTTCAGAAATTCATCACTCCTTCGGGCAGATTCCTCCTGATTGCAGTGTTTTTCTATCCTGTGTTGGTCTTTTAATCATCGCATTTTATTATACTTGATATCCCAGGTGTTTAAGTTTTACAGCATTATAATCTTTTCTGTCCCCTGTACTGCTCAGTCCAGGTCCATTATAACTATCGACTGCTTTACTACGTAAATTATATGCATAGGCCTTCTTTCGTTCGGAGTACGACACGGAATATTAAAAAAAAAAAAAACAAAAAAAAAACTTTTTACTGCCAAAATCGCATTAACTAGTATCTATTACTGACTGGTTTCGACATTAATAAATATTAATTAGTGCGATCTTGGCTGTAAATTTGTTTCTTCAATTTAGATGTAGATAACTCCTTCCAGTTTCTCAATATGAAAACTTCAATACAACAAGGAATATTTTCCACCCTTACTCTTTTCTTATTTCTACATCCACTTGATTTTATATTCTTCTTTAGCTCATATTTTAAGTTTCTTCTTTCCCTACTTACACGTTTTACTACCGCTTCATTTCCTATTTACGTGAACTCTCAACCGTTTTATCCTTTCGTTGAACACGATTTCCACAGCTCGTTCTTCTCCATTTATCTTGTTGTTGTTGTAATCTTCAATACAAAGGATGGTTTGATGCAGCTTCACCTCTAGCACTTAACCTCATCCTCTAACACTTCCACAAAACGTACATTATTTTAGCCAAGATGTACGATAAATTTCTTATCTCCCCAATCTGACACAGTACATCCCCATTACTTATCCTATTTTAGTAACTAATCTTCAGCGTTCTCCTTTAATGAGACATTTCAAAAAAAAAAAAAAAAGGCTCTGAGCACTATGGGACTTAACTGCTGTGGTCATCAACCCCTTAGAACTACTTAAACCTAACTAACCTAAGGACATCACACACATCCATGCCCAAGGCAGGATTCGAACCTGCGACCGTAGCGGTCACGCGGTTCCAGACTGTAGCGCCTAGAACCGCACGGCCACTCCGGCCGGCAGACATTTCAAAAGCTTCTATTCTCTTTGTTAATCGTCCACTTCGTAGCACCTATATATTCGATGTTAGTAAATTTCTGCTTCCCACAAACTCTTTTCAAGCTACGGCCAGTCTAGATTTTGTATCATCTGTAGGTGCTAATCTAGTTTTCTCAGCATCACCTGATTTAATTCGAATGCAACGCACCACCCTTGTTTTACTTTTATTGGAACTCAATTTATAGCCCCTTTTCAGGGCGATATCCATTCGGTTCAACTGATCTTCAGTCCTTTGCCGTCTCTGTTAGAATTACGGTGTAATCAATACACTTCAAAGTTCTTATTCCTTCAGTCTGAACTCCCAAATTTCTCCTTGACCTAATTTACTGCTTTCTCAATACACAGCTTAAATAAAAGAAGGAGTAGCTTAAAATACTATCTCACTTCCTTCTCAATTACGGGTTTCTTGAACGCTTTTCAACTCTTATAACTGGAGTTGGTTCCTGTACATGTTGTAAATAGCCTTCCACCCCTAATATTTTATCTCTGCTACCTTCAGAATTTTGAAGACTGTGTTCTAGCCAACATTTTCTGCTGCCAACAACCCGAGTGTCCTGTGAACACGATATATTGCTCATCAGGTGCTCCGTGGGTATGCAGATTAGACTGATGCTCAACCTATGACTTCGTATCATACAATGTGATAGATTACGCCCACGAAGCTGACAGGCTACTTGAAAAATCAGGTGCCAACCACATAGGAAAACGTTATTTGATAAGATCCCGGATTCGCCAGGACCGTCACCTACTGCTTATGGTTGGAGGACCTGGGCATTTTAGTTGGATAATCTACTTCAATGGTTGCTGAGTGATAGAGTTTGATCTGGTACAATAATGCATATTGAAACAACGTGTAAAATAATTCAGAGCACACAAAAGTTGAGATTATAACCCAATTTGAAAATGATTTTACATAATACAAGAAATAATGATAAAAAATGAATAGTTGTTAGCATCACCACCAGCATGATGCTGGACAATTACGACTGAGATGGTGCCCAGGCACATAAAGGACGCAAATTACGTTTTCAATCGTGATTGCAAAACTATATAATGGCACAAAAAATAAGAGAATTCGAACAAAGCACACAATAGATCAATGAATAAAGGAACAATCAGAAAGAAACATCATTCGGTATGGGAGATCCAATGAATTAACTCGATAAGGAAACAAAGCATGAGTACTTACGAAAAAAAAAATCCTCTTTGTAGCAAGAATTAGATAGCAGAGAAACTTGCATTCCACTGTTTGAAGTGTGTAGATAAAGTTATGAAGGCCATAACTAGAAACAGAGAAGGAACTCCTCTTCCCTCGCTATATCGCGATTTCCGAAGTCGGATGTGTGCATTGTTAATGTTTTCTTACCGTGACTGCCGTCGAAGGGCAGCGGAAAAGTTGTGGTGCGTCGAACCGCGGCCCCTGCTACCTCTTGCTGGCCTGAGCTGATGTGATGTGACTGCAAATAGTGGACCTGATCATCGTCCGGATTTGGCTGAGGTCCAAAGTCAATGAAAACCACGTACGAGCTCGGAGTCCAGACTAGCATCAGCAAGTAGAAATTCGATTCAGAATCGAATGCCTCATTCAGTTTTGATAGATTTCAGACAGCAGAAAGGCACCCAGCACAGTCTTTCTGACCAGTTCTAGAGAGGTCCTAAGTGTTCCCCCAATGATGGATCTGGAAGTCGGTTCACCAGCTCCCACCGCGGAGTTATAGATGTATCTGCCAATGAGATACGTTCCCATGGAGACGGGAGTACTGACTTGTTTGTCGAAAATTCTGGAAATTTCATTGGGCTTCACACAGCACTCCCACAGGAAGTGCAAAGTTGGGAAATTCACAGACGCACGAGTGGCCACGTCTTTTGCTCGAGGAAACATTTCTGGAGACGTCACACCGCAGGATAGAGCCAAGTGGACAGCTAAGGATTCAACCCGAAGATTGCTGACAAGCAGAAATCTCACCGTTTCCACCAGTGGTTTCCCGTTCTGCTATAGAGCGGGCCAGTCTTGCGCTCCGCCACTTATTGTCGACGGAAGGTGAACCAAGAGGACAGTCCCCTCTAGCGTAGGACCTGCCTTCAGAGAGGCCGGCAGCTCTTCCACAGCATGTGAAACTTCCTCCTCTTGTCGTCGCAACAAAAAGAAGTTCCCTTGTTCAAGACCAGATGCATTGAAGGAAAAAAAAAACAATTACTACAGGAATGCGATGTTAGATTAGGTACAGAGAGGTGGGTAACCGGAAGTTGCTGCCCCCTCACCGCTCATGTAATCACCGCGGTGAAAAGTCGACAAGTAAAAACTGAATCGGAAAGTAAATGAACCACAAGAAAGTCTCGAGTGGAAATTCAGTACGCAAATAGCTTACAATGTGAGAGGAAAGGCCTGAAACAGGCCACCGCCTCACACTACAAATAGTGTAAAGGTAGGTGAGCCTTTCTTCACTGTGTTCTGTAAGATAAGCGGCACAGTCAGTATTATCTGGCCTGTTGCTACATTTCCACGGAACTCAGCCTTTCCGGAGATCAGCTTCAACCAGTTTTTCCATTCCTCGGTAAATAATTCGTGTCAAGTAATTAATTACACTATTGATAATGGAGTATACCATTCCCTATTACACAGTAATGGAGAATTATCCCATAGCTTGCATCGAATTGTTTGTATCACGGCCCAAGTCAAGTCCTACGATGTATCCTTGGCATATGTTACAATGCTGTTGACTGTGAAAACTCAGCTACTCGCGAGTACTATAGGAAAGGAAGACGTTTTTACGTGAACCATTTACGACTCTGTGAGGTTCTGACACAATTAGCTCTATATTTTCTGCAACTTGCATTCGTTTCACATACCGAGAAAACTTCCAAAACCCGCGCCTTTAGTGGATCATCTTTGGTTGTTGTAATATTATTTTATTTCATTTCACCTACTTTCCGTCGAGCTATGAATGCCAACCCAACGAGGCCATGGAGTGGCACAGGTCTCTGAATGTTGCTAAGAGATACAAACTAGAGAACAAATAAAAACAAAAAAGATGTATTTACTGCAGTACATAAAGAAATGTAAAACATTACAGCGAATGTCTATAAATTACAGTGAGAAATTCCTGTTCGCAGCAAAAGAGTCGACAAGAGCCTCTCAACTAGGATTTAAAACTTTTTGGTTGTTTATTCAAAGTTTGTAGTTCTTCTAGACGTGTATTGTAAATGGACACGGCAGAGCTGTCCACATCTTTCTGAACAGTGGTTAAGACAGTGTTATCGAAATAAAAACTTTTTTTTTCCCATTTAGCGATCAGTAGCTCATGGTGCACTACTGTCTGCATTGATTGCCGATAGGAAGTTCAAAAGCACCTGATCGAAGATGCGCGCCAAGTTACCGAATACACATCACAGACCGTTGCGGCCGCTTTTTTTTGGAGAATAAGAATTTTGTTTGTGAATACACAGTGTTGAGTCAAAGAATGCCGTTCGACGTAATGGAGTGAATGCAAGTAATATAAATAGCCTTTGCATTACGGACAATGACGACTATTCTTCTTAAAACTAACACATGCTCTGTGTATGTACACACCTACAGCTCTCCATGTTCGTCTATGTATTCCACATACGGTAGTAACTCATTCCCCCCTTTTATCTATAACTTTTTTGATCTATATTACACGAATACTGCGAATGTATGTAAACATCTACGGTTTGCAGTTCACTTGCGTCCATTATCTATGTTTGCAAATATTTTATTCCGTGGATTAATTCATTCCACTTCAAAGCTATCGATGTTCGCTTGTAACTCTTTCACTCTTTTATTCATGTAACAACTACACCGCTGTGTTATTTTACTTGTAAATAATTTGTTGTTTATTATTTTATATTGCCATTCTTTCACAAAAAAGGCTCATTTCATGACACACCTACTGCTTTCTATGTTCATCTGTGTCTACTGTGTACGCAATTAACTCATTTACTCTTTTAATTACGTAATAAATAAGTGACTCCGTTTGTTTATTAATGATTTTTTGGTCAGTATTAGATGTATACTGCCCACGTACGGACACATTAACATGATGTAATTTTCACTTGCCCCATTTTCTGTCTTTGTAACTATTTTATTATGTAATTTGGTGTACCTCATGTCAAACATTGCGATTTAACAAAGTGGTATAACTAATAAACTCATAGTCTTTACATTTACATTCAGTTTATGTTTACTCTAGGATCAAGTACAGCAGAATGGACATTAGCGAAAAGAATTTTGCCATGCAATGTAAGTCACCTAAAACTTAACGATCTTTTCGTTTCATACAAATTTCGTTAACGTGTGCCTAAATATCCGTTATCTTCGCCAGCACCAAGTCATGCTGCACGTAGTCCAGCAAATAATGATTCTGTAATACCTTTTTATCTGCTGAAGAGCCTGAAATTGCTCTAAAATAATACGTCAAAAAGTGACTGGCCCAATGTACCTACATAAACCGACACAGTAAACGTTACAGTTTGTTATCCACAATGGATATACAAGGCTAGTTGTTACAAATGTTGTTTCGTGTTTTGTCGCTTGCAGTTTAATTAAACCTAGTAGCACTGTTTATCAAGCTCTTATATGATTGTTAGCATTGCCTCAGAAATGACAGAGGCTATTCTTCAAATTATTTGTGAGTCCAGTATAGGGATCGTCATAGTCTTGATTTCCATGTTTGCATCCAGGTCACGTGGCGATGGATCGGAATGTATTTCGTCTCACGCAGGGCCGTTCGTTTCATTACGTCAGTTATTTGGTAAATTTATGAGCCGCGCAGTGCTATGATTATACACTTTTTTTTTTTTTGCTGGTCTTCCAGTCTTTCTAAATTTTTGCAACAGTTGCAATTGTACGCTGAGTTCACCTTCTACAACGTAATGATTTGCTTCTCATAAAAAGCATCGGCTAGAATACTGAGATTATTACTGTTCTTGGTACCTCTTTAGTGTCAGGATTTTAAACATTTAGATCACCAGGTTCTGTTCTTGCTGTAGTTAGATGGAGACTTGCCCGAAACATGACGTCAAACATTCCAGTCCGATTATATTGACAGCAGGACACGTTATTTGTACATACAAAAGGACTTAAATGAGGGGGAGTCTATAGCCACTGAAACATACCGAATTTATAAATTTTTATATAATGTGCTTATTCAGAAAACACCGTAACCTAAGCCTTTTACAAAATTAAGTATACATATAAAGATAACATCTTCCCTATGGTGATAGACGATGATAATTTCTGATTGGTTAGTTGGTTGATCTGGGGGGTGGGGGGGGGGGGGAGGGGGGACGACGACGACGACGACCAAACAGCGAGGTCATTGGTCCTTTTGGATTAGGGAAGGATGCGGAAGGACGTTGGCCATGCCATTTCAAAGGGAACATCCCTGTATTTGACTAAAGCGTTTTAGGGAAGTCACGGAAAACCTGAATCAGGATGGCTGGAGGGGAGTTTGAACCGTCGTCCTCCAGAATGCGAGTCCAATGCGCTACCCACTGCGCCATCTCGCTCGGTGATATTTTCGGAGCTCAATTCGAAGGTGCCCAGAAATATTCCTTCACAATGTACAGCTTACGTACAGTTTGCACTTTCTTCCTTCTTGCATTCAATGCTATGTGCAATTAATGTTCCAATAGCTTACGAGATACATAACATCCGTCGGAGACTTGTTATTAGAGTTTAGGACAGATAGCGTCCACATATTATCTGCCCCAGTACTGTTACCGCGTCACACACTACACAGGATGGCGCACTTTTACTTGAGCACTCGGCACTGTTAGCCGAGCAACTGCACGCGTTAAAGACAGCCTGCCTAATTCTGAGCTAACCAGCGGCGCACCACTACGTCATCAATGGTTCCCCGTTCCAAAGATGTACAAAACCTTATTCTAACACGGGTGAGATGGAAATGCCGTCTGACAGTCATAACTTCTTTGAAATAATTTCCGCATACTTCGACTAAAATAATTTTAAGAGAAAGGAAAACACGAAAGAAATAGCGTTATAAAAGTTACGTAACTAAGTCCATATTAAAGAGAAATAATAAAAAATTAAGAAAAGACATACGATAATCCAAATATAATTATGTGTTATCAGTTTGTGTGCTATTAGAGTAGTTACTCTGCTCACGGTGTTGTTTGTGGTGCATTATTGACTCACACTTCACCTACAGGATGCAGCAAAGTAATTACTGCACGAGACTCCAGATGATCAATGGCCTGCGCCATTGACGTGCAGTGGTGCTGTGCAGCGGGGATTTCACTGTACAACAGGACACTAGAGACGTAGTTGCAAATTTAAAAAAAAAAATTACGTAACTTTAATTTTACGAATGATAATCAAAACTTTGTGTGAAAACCCCTCGTAAAATACAGCACAATGCGTGTTCCATTGTCCAACAACGTTTCATACATGTAAATGTATGTGACAAAAGCAATACGTATTAGAGCTTTGACAGTTCTGTCTCAACAACAACCAGTAGTCCTATTTACTACGCAAAGGATCGGATTTCAATATAGGGACGAGAGTTATGGTACAGTCGTTAAGGCGGTTCCATCCCCAACCGCTCTCCAATCTTAGCCTGTGTTCCATCTCGGGTGACTTAGAAGTAGACTGGATATTGTAACATATTCTTTTTCACTTCATCCCCTGCAGCAGTTTTTCTGTGCAGAGGGATATTATTCTGCTGCAAATTACCGTTCTTGTCTCGTGTAAGCCGTTACTACTCTTGCAGTGTCTCACATTATCATCTATTTTATATTGGTAGGGCACTGGAGTGGAACTACTTTTGTGTCTTTGGTTGTTGTAATATTATTTTGTTTCATTTTACTTATTTTCCGTCATGCTATGAATGCCAATCCAACGTGGCCATGGAGCGACATAGGTATCTGAATGTTGATAAGAGATACAAATTAGAAAACAAATAAAAACAAAAATGATGTATTTACTGTAGTACATAAGGAAATGTAAAACATTACAGCGAAAGTCTACAAATTATAGTGATAAATTCCTGTATGGAGCAAAAGTGTCAACATCGATTCGTCTGTCGCACTTCCACGATTCCGACGAGGTCCGGCACTCGGACAAAGTTCGAAGCTAGAAATCAGTCATTGTGTTGCAGATAATAGATATCAACATTACTACAACGGTCTGAAGAACCGTAACCGAAAAATCAAGAATTGAAACCAAAAAAGTTTCTTTTCTGTTCCATAAAATGTAGCGTAGCAACAACCAACCGGTAGTTGACATTCACAATTTGGCTGTACAGCACCATTTACGATGATGAGTGGAATGAAAACCTTGAATAAGAAAATAATAATAATATAATTTAATGTAAACAAGTGGATGAAACTTGTATCGCTTGTCGAAAAAATCTCATTCCACTCCCAGTAGAAGCTCGGGACAACTTACAAGGGTCCGGAATACTCGCGGAAAAGGTTTCATAAAAATCTCTCTGATGTTTCGATTCAGTAATCAGCTACCAAGGCCCCCATCTTGTAGACAACATTCGATACTGGAGCACATCACTCACGATGTGATTTACTGGACACAGATTATTGTTAATAGTTTCTGCAGTTTTATCCAATGTGAATCGGTGGTTTTCCTTCGCAGACGTTAGTATTTTCTCAGATCATTACGCGAAAAAGCAGCAAGACTAGTTGTCTGATGACCCGTGGACAGCGAGATGATGAAAATCGCAGTATAAGTGCAATCAGATACATTATTAACATTAGCACGTAACTGAACTTTAGAATGAAAAATGACTTTGCTTGAAAACTTTGATTTTTAAAATGACGAAAGATAATCGATATTTACATGAAGATAGTAACTGTTCTCGAAAGAACAGATACCATTCATGACTGTGCAGCTTCTCTAGAATAAATGATAATTAATTGAAACCCTCAGTTGCTGACAGGTGTTGTTGATACACCTCGATGGGGACAGCTGAAAATGTGTGCTCCGACCGGGACTCGAACCCCAGATCCCCGAATCCCAGATGGATGGAGCGTCTGCCATGTAAGCAGGAGATCCCGGGTTCGAGTCCCGGTCGGGATACAAATTTTCAGCTGTCCCCATCGAGGTATATCAACAACACCTTTCAGCAGCTGAGGGTTTCAATGGATTATCATTTAATCGATATTTAGTTTTCGTGGGTCTTTTATTATGTCAGCAACTAGTGAATCAATGAGACAATTGATACTACTTATTTCCAACTTATTTGCAACAACCTTTTTGTATGGAATGACTAAGCAATTCTCAGAGCACCACTTGTGTTGCCTGCAACTTATTACAGGAAAGAAATCTAGCAAACCACGTTGAGGGTAAACACTTGTTACAAAACGTGCTTCTTATGCGCCGGCCGCTGTGACCAAGCGCTTCTAGGCGCTTCAGTATGGAACCGCGCGACCGCTACGGTCGCAGGTTCGTATCCTGCCTCGGGCATGGATGTGTGTGATGTTCTTAGGTTAGTTAGGTTTAAGTAGTTCTAAGTACTAGGGCACTGATGACCTCAGAAGTTAAGTCCCACAGTGCTCAGAGCGATTTGAACCATTTTTGCTCCTTCTGCACTACTTCTGCCCTTGTGACACTTGCTTCGCCCATTTAAAATGCGTACAATACACTTCCTGTTTGTAAATCATTTGATTGCTGGACTTGTAACTTCTGACTGGCAGTAACTAGAAGAACTCAGGCTGCCAATGTTTCATGTAGTCACCACTGCCGCTAAAAAGAATACAGTGTAGGCCACACAGCATTGTAGTAGCCATTAAATCGTTAGTGCTATATTGTGCTCACAGTGACATCGTTTACTTTAGTGATGTTAATAATGAAGCAATTTGTGATCCGTGGCTGGAACTAGCTACAACTCAGAGGGAGTGTTTTGATGAGATGTTTAATCATTTGTGATTTATTAGGTAGGTGGAGAAGTTCGTTGAGTTTTTGTTTTGCATATCGTTATTCCAGTTGCTGTGGGTTTATTTACCGATTGCCATTTTCAGTTGTAGTTCATTGTTGCTAACTGAGTTTACATATTCTCATTTTGTCATTTGGTGATACTGCGTGGAGCTGCCGGCCGGAGTGACCGAGCGGTTCTAGGCGCTGCAGTCTGGAACCGCCGCGACCGCTACGGTCGCAGGTTCGTGTGTGCTGTCCTTAGGTTAGTTAGGTTTAAGTAATTCTAAGAACTAGAGGACTGATGACCTCAGAAGTTAGGTCCCATAGTGCTCACACCCATTTGAACCATTTTTGAATGGAGCTGTTAATGCTAGAAAGTGGAGTGCGAAATGAAAAATCGGACCACTTCCGACATATTCTTTTTTTTGAGTTCGTCAGAAGCGTGACAGCAGCGGAGGCAACAAGAAACATTTCCGCCATGTATGGAGATAATGCCACTGGACACAGCGCGGGAAGAAAATTGTTTCCTCGTTTTAAGGGGGATCTTTTTGACATTTATGACTCTCCCTAATCAGGGAGACCTCCAGGGTTTGATTAAGATCGTTTAAAAGCATTATTCTACACTGATCCACATCATTATGCTCGAGAACTGGCAGATGTAATGAACTGTGACCATTCCACCACCGTGCGACATTTGCATGCAGTGGGGAAGATTCAAATATCAGGTTAATGGGTACCGCATGCTCTAAGTCAAAATTACAAAAATAAGCTGGTGGCTATATGTGCATCACCACTTGCTTGTCATCAATTGGCTCGTGAACAACACAGACCATTCCTATACCGTATCGTTACTGGTGACTAGAAATGCTAACATAAGGAAAAGAAGCTGAAACGTCCCCTTTTGAACAATTATACAAGACTTTTCTTAAACTGACACACAATATTTTTAGCACAACGCAATCTGACTTTCAATAATCCCTACAAAAGAATGGCCCTGACTAACATTAACCTATACCTTTCACAAATCACTTACCTCACAAAAATCTTCGTTACTCGAACTACTGCAATACAGCGAGCGCCACTACTGCCAGCTAAATAAAAGATTCAAACTACTGAAGGCATTAACTACTGATCGGCATAGTTAACAAATGAAAGATTTTAATAGAGAACAAACAATGTATTCACCTTAGTAGTCACAATATACATAGCAGTTCATGCCATCCAGTATTACAAATTTCAAAACTCCTCCATCTCTCTCCCCACATCCACCACTGCTGGCGGCTCACCTCCAACTGCGCAACGCTGCGCGCTGTTCACATCCAGCTGCCGCTGCCCAACACTACAATGGCAGACAACAATGCAAACTAGCCACAGACTGCACACAGCACAGCAAGTGATTCTCACACAGAGCGCTACGTAACGTTGCCAATAAGAAAACATAAACAGCCTACTTACAAAGCGAGCGGTTGAGCCGAAAAAAAAAGCAGGAACTCCTCGTACAAAGATTATGTTATGCATCTGGTGGAACAGTGACTGCGTGGCGTTACGAATTGCTTCGCGGAGGTGTAACCATTATTGCTGACGTTTATTGTCAATAATTGAGACGACTTGCAGACGCAGTCCAAGAACAATGGCCAGGAAGACTGCGTCAGGCGATTCTACTCCGCGTTAAACTCCCCGCCGCATTATTTTAGACTGACAAACAGCTCTATAGGGGAGAGTCCTACAGAACCGACCGTCTTATAGTAAAGACCATGGCTAATTCTCGTTTCTTGAAATTGGTGGTAACATATACAAGGGGTGAGCCGAAAGACGCCACTCATGGTAAGTCGGGTATTTTGTACTGAGTTCAGTTGTCTGCGAGTTGTGAGCGTTTAATGTTGTTTGTGTAAGAAGAGAGCACAAGAAGTTAATTTCAAGACTGTGGCACACGTTTATGAGGTGAGTAATTGAATGTATTGCACTAAATGTGAAAACTGGGCATATGTTTCCAGAATGAGATTTTCACTCTGCAGCGGAGCGTGCGGTGATATTAAACTTCCTGGCAGATTAAGACTGTGTGCCGGACCGAGACTCGAACTCGAGACCTTTGCCTTTCGCGGGCAAGTGCTCTACCAACTGAGCATATGTTGTTTGTGTACACCATGAAAGTATATTTATTCTATTTATGATCATTATATTAACTGAACATTGGTTCTTAAAATTAGTGAATTTTGTTCATGTAATAATGATTTTAATGGTTGTCTTTATTTGTGTAATGTTAGTTATCAACAAAGCCTGAAACTCTTCCTTTGGAGGCACTAGCCGGTACTGGAAGGCAATTTTTGCACTGACTGGAAAACCACCTATTTTTACTTCTACATGACCTGATAGTTTCGTAAAATTTCAGGGAAATCATACATGTACATCCATAAGGTAAATGTTCCAGACATTGAAAATGAGAAGTTTAAGGCTGTCGGTTCTGTAGGACTCTCCCCGACAGGAGTTGTGTTGGGATGTCATTCCGCACCCACATCGTTCACCTAACCTCACGCCCCCAGATTTTCACCTTTTCCGCTATCGAACAACCTTCACGGAACTTTTTTTCCGAAAGTTCTTCGCCTCAAAACCACGTGATTTCTACAGTCGTGAAATGGAAAAGTTACCACAGCGTTGGCAGATTGTTGTAAATAGTGAAGGAAAATATATGACTAATGACTAAATCCTCTGTTATGTGTAACTGTTGCGTTTATTAAACTTGCGAAAAGACGCTACGAACTTATGTACCAACCCAATAGATGCCTGAAATTTACTGTCATAGATGCATGGTACGAAGTAAAGAAGTATGTCTATAATGGGTGGGAGATGTTATATTCGTATATTTATTTCTCTAGCCGTTAACTTTCACCATAATATGTCACACGTTAATGATAGTATATAAAAAAGAGCGTAATTTTTAGCAATTTATTTAATCTGTGTTACATTCTTACGAAATAGTGATCATAGTAACAAACTTTTTAAATACATCTACATCGATAACTCGTAAATCAAACTCAAGTAGCTGGCAGAGAGTTCGTCGAACTACCTTCACAATAATTCTCTACTATTCCAATCTCGAATACAGTGGGGAAAAGACGAACACCTATATCCTTCCGTGCGAGCTCTGATTTCCCTTAGCCGGCCGTTGTGGCCGAGCGGTTCTACGCGCTTCAATCTGGAACCACGCGCCCGCTACGGTCGCAGGTTCGAATCCTGCCTCGGGCGCGGTTGTGTGTGATGTCCTTAGGTTAGTTAGGTTTAAGTAATTCTAAGTTCTAGGGGACTGATGAACTCAGATGTTAAGTCCCATAGTGCTCAGAACCATTTGAACATTTGATTTTATTATGATGACCGTTTCTTCATACGATTGAAATTGCGTGAGAAGATTCCGCCGCAACGAAAAACGCCTTTGTTTTAATGATGTCCACCATAAATTCTATCTATAATATAAAACGTGCTAGTCCTCTTTGAATATTCTCAATGTACTCCGTTAATCCTAGGCAGTATTCATCCCACACCGCGCAGTAGTATTCTAAAAGAGGACGGACAAGCGTAGAGTAGGCAGTCTCCTTAGTAGATCTGTTACATTTTCCAAGTGGTCTACCAATAAAACGTAGTCTATGGTTTGCCTACTCCACAACATGTTCTAAGTGTCCTTTCCAATTTGTTTGTAATAGTAATTCCTAGGTATTTACTTGAATTTATGGCCTTTAGATTTGACCGATTTATTGTGTACCCGAAGTTTAACGGATTACTTTTAGCAGTCACATGGATGACCTCACACTTTTCATCGTTTAGTGTCAATTGCCAATTTCCGCGCCATATAGAAATCTTTTGTAAATCGTTTTGCAATTTGTTTTGATCTGATCTGATGACTTTACTAGACTTTCAACATTGCAGCACACTTAGCAATCGTGATAATCTAATATATAAGAAACTATCAGCCTCGATTTCGGTAGTGAAACCAATCTTTACCAAATTACAGCAGGTATATCTTCTGAAAAAGGCTCAATTATTTGGGCTGAAACCTAGGTAAAGGTTGGTTTCATTTCCGCAATCGAGGCTGATAGTTTCTTATATATTATTTTACTAGACGATAAACGACAGCATCTTGTGCAAACAACCTAAGACGGCTGCACAGATTCTATCCTAACTGGCTTATATAGGGAAATGACAGCAGAGGGCCTTTAACACTAACTTCGAGAAAGTCAGAAATCACTACTGTTTTACTCGGCGACTTCCCACCAATTACAATGAACTGTAACCTTTCTGACAGGAAATCACGAATCCAGTCACATAACTGAGACGATTTTCCATAAGTACGCAATTTGACTACAAGTCGCTTGTGTAGTACAGTGTCAAAAACCTTCTGGGACTCTACAAATATGGAATCGACTTGAAATCCCGTGACAATAACGCTCAACACTTCGTGTGTGTAAAGAGATGGTTGTGTTTGAAAAGAAAGATGTTTTCTAAATTCGTGTTGACTGTAAGTCGATAGACCATTCTCTACATAAAAATTCATAATGTTCGAACACAAAATATGCACCAAATTCCTGGTGCAAATCGACTTCAATCATATGGGCCTTTAGTTTTTGACCAAAACACAAACGAGAATTATATTTTACCCCTCAAGGGGATAATCACCCCACACGTCCCTGGTTGGGAACCACTGAGTTAGAACAAAGTTGAGAAGGAAACCGGTCGAGAATTTGTCAAAGTGCCATCCAGGATTTCACTGTAATCAGTTTAGGGAAACGAAGAAGACACAAATCTGGGTTGCCGTAAGGAGATATGAACCCTGCATCACTCAAATGCGAGTCCGATATCTTAACCACCACACTACTTCGCTTCGGTGACTCACAACTCAAACTTCCGACCTCATTCTTAGACTTACTGGAGCGACAAACATGCATCGCCAGACTGGATTTTTCACTTTGTGAAGTGTTTCAGTACGGTTTACAGCTTCATTGTGCCGAAAGTGAGTAACAGAAAACTCGTGATCCTTGATGTTAGTCCGAGTGAGGTGCTCGTTTTTCGCGGGTCCGGTACCGGTAATTATGCATCTGTACTATATTGCCACATGAATATTTGGCACACTGATGCAGATGTGATTATTAACTTATGTCTTTTTCCACTTTATAGAACACAAGTATGGTTTCTAGGTAGCTCACCTTCATAACCGATGATATACGTCTTTCATAAGTTTGGTGATTTACACAAGTGGCCATTGCTAGTATAAATAATGTCCAAAAGAGTCACCTTGTGTTATCGTATTTTCGGCGTCAAATCTTGAACGTAACGGGGGTATTCTGGTTTGTCATATGTACGTCATCTGGCAATGGGGAGCAAAGTGTAGATCAATCTACTAAGATAAAAGGCTTATATTACACACTTAAAGTAAGTAAAGCTGATCTCAATCCGAAAATTGGTGCGAACGCCACTGAGCTTTAATGGGCATGCTTGTACTGGATGTGGTTTGCTGTTACCCTTCTCTGGCCTTACAGCTCACTTCACCAGTCAATTACAGGGGGGCGTACAGCGTAACGTGCAAACTACTCACGGTGCAACTCGGCATTACCCACACTAACGAGGCATTTCCAGAGGTAATAGAAGCGATAGGACACAGAGAAAAAATAATCGTGGGGCCAATAAGGGATTGAACTTCCAACCATTGTGTTTCTGTTCCCTAACCTATCCGGTTTGTCAAAGTATATTGATGAGCCGGCGATAGGACACAGAGAAAAAGTAATCGTGGGGCCAATAAGGGATTGAACTCCCAACCTTTGTGTTTCTATTCCCTAACCTATCCGGTTTGTCAAAGTATATTGATGACCCGCGGCAGCTTTCGTCCTGTCAGTTCTCCTCCAGAGATCGTACGCTTTCGGCGCTCGTAATGCAGTCGCGAGTTGGCGAGCACGAGAGAGGATCGGCCGAGCGAACGTGCGGAGTGAGGGAGTTTGGAACGGCGGGTGGTCGATACTGGAGAAGAGAGGCAACCTTGGCGGCGAATAATGTCGCTATCAAAACGTCCATTCGGATCGGCGCTGGGGCCTGCGTTTTGGGATGGACTGCGTAGCGAAGGTGGTCGTTAGCCGATTATTTTGTTGTTGCGGGTCCTGACTCCTCACCTAACTTTCCCATGCTATTCGACACGGACTTCAACTGACGTAATAAGATGATATCGTTGTATTGACGTCATTCGTTGGATGCACGTTTTCTCCGTGTTGCAAGTCTTGTGAACCTGAGACAGATTACTGGTTGCTTCTCAGTCACGAAACTCTGTGCTAAATTTATCTTGTGGTTCACCCCAACGAAATTTATTATGCGATTCTGACTGTTGCAATTAATATTGGCGGTTGATTTCGTCGATATTCTGGTTTATCAATTAAAACTTACGGCTGATTGTGTATTATTTCTTAATTTTAGTGTTTGGTCTGTTTCAGAAAGGACAGTGATCACTGAACAGACCGATGTACCAATGTATGGTCATTGAGCCAGGTCTTTCTGCGGAGTCCTGAATAGGTGGTCCATCAAGGGCGTGTAATTATTGTAAGGCTAATTTATCATCGTTTAAAATACCTAAGGTTTGAGTGCGATTTGGTTACTTCTTGAAGGCAGTGACAATTTGTTTAACATGTTTTCGTACTAATTTGATGTTGTTTTACCTAATATTGTCTACGTGTAATGCCTTGGGTTTATTAGGGTAGGATTATTTATTTAAGGATTCTAAATTGTAACGTCTTCGTTATCGTATTGAGATGCGCGATTTATTGGATCATAATTTCCTACGATTTGTTGTATCTCTGAACCTGGATTGTTGGTTTGACCTACGCCTTCGGGCTCTTGCGTGTCTTCCTTGTTTAGTAGATTCTGACGTTCCGGCTATCCTCCAGGAACACCCTGTAACGTTGCTTGTTGTAAAGGTAATACTGTTTGAGGGAATTTATGTGAGGCAAAGTCTGCTTGAGGTTTGTATACGTCGCACTATTCGTACGGCCGACTATTGGTGGTTGAATGGAAGAACTGGCCACTGTCCACGCTGCCTGTTGTGTACGCCGTTCGTGTCTGAATCTGGTTGGTGTCTGGAGCTCAGATATATTTATAAGTGTCGTTGACCGGTCCAAGGTTAACAAATTTAAGAATAATTTCTGTATATGTAATTATTGCCTAGCCTTTTCAGGCGGTATGTAAGTTGTGTTTCAGATGCAAGAATTGCATGTTTACAGTTTCTTATCCATTTATTCAGTTACGAATGCATTTGCCAAGCGTCTCGTTTCTTGTCTATAAGTCAATTTTACCAGCGTTCAGTTTGTCTTCAGTCTAGTCCTCGAGATACTTAACATTGAAAGTATTTTATTATAATCGCATTACTATAATCCCATGAAATTTGCATTAACGTAAATTGGCTTGGACCGTTTCATCTGTAACGATTTATCCACATCATTCTACTATTAATTATGGTACTATAATCCCAAGAAAGTTGCATTAGCGTACATCGGCTGTTACCATCTGATGTGTAACTAGTAATCACTATAACGACAAACTGTTCAGAGAATTGTTGTTTAATCCTAGTTTCTTGCTTTTACTGACTACATCTCTCTCAGAATTACTGTCTCAAGGGAAAACTTGTACCTGTTTAGATATCTGGCAACTACTCATTTCGCAAAATTTTCCATTATCTTTGTTATCTGAATTAATTATTTACATGAATGAAGATTTGTGTGCAATAAAAGATGAATGAAATTCTCCCTGTCCCCAGGTTCTGTCCTCCCACTTAGTCCTTATGTGGCGCCGATGTATCCCCTTATCAATTGATATGATTTGTAACAGAGTACTTCAAACGACCTGTATTTGATAAAACATTAATGATAGCTAGTTCTTCGTCCTCTGAGAATGTCCTATTGTGAAAAACAAAACGCCTTAAAATCAGATATCAAAGTGGCCGCATGTCTGCCTTTATAATTCAAGAGAGGTAATTGACTATTTTAATGTGTTGTCTACGTTGTAATAGTGACTAACTCCGCATATTGGTTGCATTTTTTTCCATCTACTTCTGAAATTTTACAAATTTGAATACTATGACCTTGACGTCAATGATATTGTGCCTCCTTATTAAGGACGCCATTATATTTTTGTTTTGTTTGTTTTTACACTGCTCTGTGGACCATGACATACTAACAGCGTGTAAAGTGATGACACTTTGTAATGCGGAAAAAAGAGAAATTTGCGACTTGCAATTGAAATAAAGTCCTGAAGTAGAAAAACGGCTTGTCTGCTACATCCAAAGACTAATTGGCTAATAGAGGCCATTTTCCAGTATATTACAATAATTGGACAATAATTGGACCTCCTACGATTGAGCTGTGTGTTCGATCAGCAGCGAAGACGTTTAAGGGGCTGAGGTCACATGAGACTGATTGTGTTCGTACGCCTGAAGCAGACAGCGACTCCAGTCTCTTGGTCGTCATATCGACCTCAGATAACAGAAATGTTGCAGCATAATGGTCAGCCTGAGTTGAGGGACGTGGTCAGGGGGAACTGCTTTGTCTTTTTCGTTTAATAAGTAGTACAATGATAAAAACATCAACCATCTTAATAATTAACACGATGTTCTGGATTAGGATTTTTCTTTTTTAAATTTGAAATAAACACTTTTCTCCATTTCACAGACGTATTCCGAGGCAGAATATGCTACAGCAGCTGCTCGCTGTTTTATCATTGATCTTTCTTCAGAAGATAAGCATGTACAGTCGTCAAATACCGTAGCCGGTATGTCAGTCGTTCGCTCCCATTTCCTTCCAGACCTCAATTATTTAATACGAGCGCTATTCGAAAAGTATAATCCGATCTGTTACGAAATGGAAACCACAGTGAAAATCAAAAAGGTTTTATTTGCATGAGTTAGCTGCACCTTCCAGCTACTTTGTAACGCCGGAAATGCATATCCTCGTATTTCCATCTGTTGTACTATAATTTTTTTTCCTTATTTTGTTACCTGAAGATATAACATTTCTGTGTCTTTGTATATTGCAATTGTTTTACTATTTGTATATATATATGCATTTATGTCGATGTATAATTGATTTGTTTTGTGAATATTATTTGTATTTATACGCTGGGTCTGGCATAGGGAAAACTATGCTATCGAACGAATACATC
Source organism: Schistocerca americana (assembly GCF_021461395.2). Taxonomy (NCBI): domain Eukaryota; kingdom Metazoa; phylum Arthropoda; class Insecta; order Orthoptera; family Acrididae; genus Schistocerca; species Schistocerca americana. The sequence continues at coordinate 985,285,474 of NC_060121.1, forward strand.
GATAGGTCGTGTGGAGAACCAAAGTGTTTAGGATCTTTGGTATAGTGTTAACTCTGCCGCGTGGAGCGCGGGCTGAGCAGGGGGAGTCTGGCTGGGGTGGTGCAGTGGAGCAGGTGTGTTGTGTGACGCTCCCGCGAGTTGCCGCGCTTTCGGGGTTGGGCAGCATGTAATTGCGCTCGACTTGCTATGATAGTTTCTGACACGGTGGCGCGGACAAGAAGCATTAGCTGGCGCGCATCAAGAGCCTGTTTCGCCTGGTGACGGTGTCGAGAAGAAGGCGCGCCAACATCCAGCTTCTACAACAGCGACGGCCGACAATGAGTGAATGTCGCCACCTCCTCGATCGACGACTTCAAACCTTCAATCAACCAACAAGGAAGACTGGAAGCACGTAAAGTTTTAGAACTGTATGGCAGACCTCAGCTTTTCAAACTGATCCATTTTCATAACTAAATTACAGCAACGTAGCATGAACGTTTGTTGCTCATTGTCGCAATTGCATTACCAAGCAGGGTCCCTTCCTTTTCCGGAATGAACCCGAGTGTCGTTGAAATTCAAACGCCAGCATCATTCGATTTCACTGCTTTAATTTCAAAGTTCAGTTAAGGTATTCATAGCTGGCTACAATATTTAGATTACACAACAACAAATTAAGAGTGCGAATTTTGTTACCGTATTTTAGCTTACCTGTGACTGCAGCTCAGCTTGGTACGTACTAAATTTTACTATTGTTAATTGTTCAGAATCATTTAATTTTAAGTTCAAAGTTAAATCTCTTATTTCTAAATTGCGTAGATTCAAGTAGCTTTTGAAATTATTGTTGAGGTAGTCCAAGACTAACCGTATTTTACTGAATTTCGATGTGCTTCAGAAAGAAAGCTCACTATTAACTTCAGTCACTAAATTAACTTTCGATTTTCTGGTTTATTAATTCTTTTGCTAAATTAAGTCAGAGTGTAGCGAAATTTATTACTTCTGACAAACTTTCAGTTTTCACACTACACGTGTCAACCTTCAGTTGCCACGCTTCTAGTGCTAATTATATGTGTAATTACCTTTCTTTTTCAGTTACTGTAGTAATTGTCCTTAGGACTGGCGACCGTAATTTCCCCCAAATCTCAAATATCTAATTACCGCTAGTTAATTGTTAACGTAACGGCCGCACATTTACTTTCTTTATTAACTTTACCCCTTTTCAAAATTAATTACCACCAGTTTCATTAGCATTTTTCCTTTCATTTAGATGTAACCCTTTCCTCCCTCTTTACCGACAAATTAACTTCGGTGACGATTGCTTTCCCCAAATTTCCATTAGGTACACGCGGTTTAATTTTTCACTGTCATTAAGGTCGATAAGCGAGGGGGAGGTTACAACTTCTCTACATAGTCGCCGCTCTAACTGAGACGTTTTTCGTAGCATTGTGCTAACTTTCAAGTTCCTCGCCATAGAAGGCAACCGCCTGTGCCCTCTACCAATTCTCTACGCTGATTTGCAGCTTGGTGTCTGTGCCAAAATGTTGTCTTCGTAGCCTGCGGTTCGTATGAGCTGAGATGAAACTCACAGCGAGCCAAATCTGAGCTGTATGGTGGCTGATCCAATACTTCACATCGAAAACGCTGCTGAGGGATCTTCGTTGCCCCTGGAGTGTGCTGCCGAGAATTGCCTTGAGGAAGGAAACGCAGAACAGTTACACTGTGTGGACTGCATGCTGTTGTGGATTGGCAAGACAGCCAACCCACTATGACTGGAGGCCGAAAGGCACGCGTTTAAGCTCACACAGGCTGGCGTGAGGTCTGGAACAGGACACGGAAATGAGACTAGTAAAAAGTACGTATCTGTTGGAATACTTAACTTTAATCCATAATTGGTGAACATCGCTCTTGGCGGTACATGTTTTACAGCATCAACAGTAACTGGTAATGGCGCCTTGCTAGGTCGTAGCAAATGACGTAGCTGAAGGCTATGCTAACTATCGTCTCGGCAAATGAGAGCGTAATTTGTCAGTGAACCATCGCTGGCAAAGTCGGCTGTACAACTGGGGCGAGTGCTAGGAAGTCTCTCTAGACCTGCCGTGTGGCGGCGCTCGGCCTGCAAACACTGACAGTGGCGACACGCGGGTCCGGCGTATACTAACGGACCGCGGCCGATTTAAAGGCTACCACCTAGCAAGTGTGGTGTCTGGCGGTGACACCACACATGAAATCAGGGGAAATCTCTCACAGGCGCTTATACCTGGCGGGACGCACTATTTTCTAGCCATCTTTATGTGCTCACTGTGCGATGAGAAGCGAAAAGAGCGACATGACGCGATCGGTGGGCGTACTGTAGTCACTGTCCAACACATCTATCCAAAATGAGATTTTCACTCTACAGCGGAGTGTGCGCTGATATGAAACTTCCTGGCAGATTAAAACTGTGTGCCCGACCGAGACTCGAACTCAGATGGTAGAGCACTTGCCCGCGAAAGACACAGGTCCCGAGTTCGAGTCTCGGTCCGGCACACAGTTTTAATCTGACAGGAAGTTTCACATCTATCCAAAGATTCATCTGATTTTCACTATGGTTTTCATTTCGCGATCAATCGGATCTCACTTTCCGAATAGCTCTCGTATTATGCTTGTCATTCTTCAAAGCTACTTCACTTTTCGCCTGTTGCCCCTTAAAACTATGTTAATAACTAATCGTTATTTTGTATTCGCTGCTTGATTCATAGCACCACCATTTACAATCGTGAAGGGAATGAAAACTTTTTGTCTTTAAATTACTTTATCTTACACATCCATCAAAAACTTCTACTGTATTTCGCTAAAACAAAGATTTGGTGGCAGAACGTCAAGCAACAGTATACGTCCATACACCATAACACCTGGGCAACCAAGACGATCACGTTCGACAATTTTTCTGGCTGCATTACATATTCCCCCATCTGAGCACTATGGGACTTAACTTCTGAGGTCATCAGTGCCCTAGAACTTAGAACTACTTAAACCTAACAAAAGGACACCACACACAGCCATGCCCGAGGCAGGATTCGAACCTGCGACCGTAGCAGCAGCGCGGTTCCAGACTGTAGATTTCGCTAAAAGCTCTTACACATGTAATGCCTGTTCGCCATAACTTACAAAGTGCTTTAATACATGCAGGAAATAGTTCATTTGTGAGTTTCAGTTCACTGTCATCAATATTTCGCTGCTTCAACTCCATAATTAGATGTCAGGCCGCGATCTTAGACACCTAACCACATTATTGCACAATGAGAATCATGACTTGTCAACAGTGTCTGTAATGTCATCCATTGTCAGTCGCTGGTATACGGTCGCCATGCTCTCATCGCCAACTATACTTTCCAGAATCACAGGACAGAAATCGAGGGCTAAAGCACGACATCACGTTTCGTCGACATCTATGAAATTTCATTTGCGACTAATTGCTTTTGCCCTCTTCGACTTTAGTGAGCGATATTGTTGTGTCTAGGCAAGACAGCCTAAACACAATGAGAGGAAGCCGAAAGGCAAGCGCTTAAACTCACGCAGGCTGGCGTGAGGTCTGAAACAGGATAATTAATTAATGCTATAAAGAAAAGTACGTAGCTGCTGGAATACTTAACTTTAATCCACAATTGGTGAACATTGGTCTTGTTGATGCAGTATTACCATCTCAATATAACTTGGTGATGGCGCCTTGCTAGGTCGTAGCAAATGACGTAGCTGAAGGCTATGCTGACTATAGTCTCGGCAAACGAGAGCGTATTTTGTCAGTGAACGATCGCTAGCAAAGTCGGCTGTACAACTGGGGCGAGTGCTAGGAAGTCTCCCTAGACCTGCCGTGTGGCGGCGCTCGGTCTGCTATCACTGACAGTGGCGACACGCGGGTCCGGCGTATACTAATGGGCCGCGGACGATTTAAAGGCTACCACCTAGCAAGTGTGGTGTCTGGCGGTGACACCACAGATATCACGTGACAATCACATTACATGCGTACATGATCGTCGCGATACATAGAAGAACCTCCGCGCACGACCTGATCTCCTCCGACTGGCAGATGGACGCTTCCGTCCCGCTAGTGACTCGCGCTGTAAGACAAGTGTGGCGGCGCAGACCGGCGCCCACCCTTCACTCGCTTCCTGGTGACAGTGGTCTTAAGACAGTGGTGACGGCTCGCCTTCCAATTAACTCCGCGTGACGGAAGGACATTACGCTGGAGCCGACCTGCGGCAATTGGACGCGAGTTTTCACGGGGGCCTTGAAAGCGAGGCAGTGCCGCCCCCTTGCGGAATACGCCGGCCGGGCGGCGTGAGCAGACGGCGGCGCTGGCGTAGCGCTCCACAAGGCCGCCGCAGCCGCATTGTCCGCGGCGACCGGGCAGGATCCGATCTCGCCTCTCGGTTTTTTGGCAAGGACAAGGGAGGGGGCACGGACCCTGCCCAAATCCGCCCCAGCCTTGCGGCTTAATAACCGCCGTGTAATTGGGCATTTCTCCCGCCGGCCGAAGGTGAGGGTCCCCCGTTTTACGCCTCGCAACGCTGTAGGGTCACCGGAGGCGGAGCTACATTCCAGCTCCCGCTGCTATCATTGCGTCCCCTTAGAACAATTATACATGACTGTGCTTAAACTAACACACAATATTTTTTAGCGCAACGCAATCTGACTTTCAAAAATCTCTACAAAAGAATGGCCCTGACTCACATTAACCTATACCTTTCGCAAATCACTTACCTCACAAAAATCTTCGTTACTCGAACTACTGCAATACAGCGAGCGCCACTACTGCCAGCTAAATAAAAGATTCAAACTACTGAAGGCACTAACTACTAATAGGCACAGTTAGCAAATGAAAGATTTTGATAGAGAACAAACAATGTATTTACCTCAATAGTGTTCAAAACTCATAATGTATATAGCAGTTCATGACATCCAGTCTTACAAATTCCAAAGCTCCGCCATTTCTCTCCCCACATCCACCACTGCTGGCGGCTCACCTCCAACTGCACAACTCTAAGCGCTGTTAACATCCAGCTGCCCAACACAATAGCAAATATTCCAACAATGAGTCCAACCAGCCACAGACTGCACACAGCACAGTCAGCGATTTTAATACAGAGCGCTACGTGGCGTTACCAATAACAAAACCTAAACAGCCTACTTACAACTGTATATGAAGAGATACAATAAAGATTGGACGTCCGCAAAACCAGATAGGCCAAGAGAGGAAGGAAACTGTTCTCGTTATTAAGAAACGAACTGCCCTGGTGTTTTTTTTCCTTATGTACTAATTGAAGAGATCCACTTCGATTGTTTTTCAGTTCCCATTTGTCTTATAAAGTGGAAAAAAAGCTCAGCATATTCTTACAAACACATTTGGTGTTATACGCTCGAATGCAAAGACAGACAACTTGTTGTTGTCCAACACTTGAACATCACATGATAGCTGCATCCACGAGAAACACGATTCTTCTCAATTAACTCCTCTGTGTGCTAGTCTTCATGGAAATTGCAGATTTTTAAAGCTGAAGAGTAATTTATTTGAAATGTGTGGAATTCGTGGTATGAAAAATGACTTGCATTTTTCTTTCTCTGTTAATAGCCGGCCGCGGTGGTCTAGCGGTTCTAGGCGCTCAGTCCGGAACCGCGCGACTGCTACGGTCGCAGGTTCGAATCCTGCCTTGGGCATGGATGTGTGTGATGTCCTTAGGTTAGTTAGGTTTAAGTAGTTCTAAGTTCTATGGGACTGATGACCACAGATGTTAAGTCCCATAGTGCTCAGAGCCATTTGAACCATTTTTTTTTCTCAGTTAATATTTCTGCTTCTTTGATGTTGTCTAGGAGCTGTCTTGCGAGGGCGTATCGGGAACCTTGAACTGATTTAGTAATTCCTTTAGGGAGCTTAAACTTTCGTCTTGGTTGTTCACTGTATCTATGGATTTAATTTTATTCTCCTGGTACCGTATTCAATATTCTCTCATTTCATTGTTGAATTTCGCTCTATAAGCAGATACCCCTTTTTACTGAGTTGTTACCCTGCCTCTAGCACGTTGTGTAGCGATACAATCCTAACAAAATGCAATTATGGATTGCAGCTGAATGTGACGTCAGTCAGTTTCCAGAACAAAATGGGCACTGCGGATTCCCTTCTCAGCGTTACCGCAGACTGCACGGACCTCTCACCATTTGTACTGAAGATGTAGGACGTATGAGAGACCTATTTGTGGTTGGTTGGTTGGTTTGGGGAAGGAGACCAGACAGCGTGGTCATCGGTCTCATCGGATTAGGGAAGGAAGTCGGCCGTGCCCTTTCAGAGGAACCATCCCGGCATTTGCCTGGAGTGATTTAGGGAAATCACAACCTATTTGTGTTTTGGGACATCAGAGCATAATACTGAAATTCTGAGAATGCCACCCACCCATCTGGCGTCATTTAATGATGTTCTCATTTCTGCAGATAAGTACCATTAATGTCGCAGATCCGTTGTTCTTGAGGTGATGCTGAATGAAATTTCCGATTTGGCTAAGAATCACAGGGCCATTGAATGAAAACACAAAGTTTATTGAGATTCAAATGACTTTTTGATAAGAGTTTCAGGAGATAAAGCCCTTAAATAGCTATCAAGAGGTTTAACAAACTTACTCCTAGAAATTCACATAAAACGCGGATCAAATATATGGAAGTTTTAATCCTGTTACTGAATAAATTTTGTAGAAACTGAAGTCACAAATCAAATTCTACGTCTTCTTGATGAATTCTTCTGTCACTTCTCGGTAGAACAACTCCATATTTAAGATTGAAAAGTCCGCAGCTTGTGGTCGTGCGGTAGCGTTGTCGCTTCCCGCGCCCGTGTTCCCGGGTTCGATTCCCGGCGGGGTCAGGGATTTGCTCTGCCTCGTGAGGACTAGGTGTTGTGTGCTGTCCTTAGGTTAGTTAGGTTTAAGTAGTTCTAACAAGGGAACCTCCTCATCGCACCCCCCTCAGATTTAGTTATAAGTCGGTACAGTGGGTAGGCCTTGAAAAGCTGAACACAGATCAATCGAGAAAACAGGAAGAAGTTGTGTGGAACTATGAAAAAATAAGCAAAATATACAAACCGAGTAGTCCATGTGCAACATAAGCAACATCAAGGTGATTATGAACCTAAGAGCGCCGTGGTCCCGTGGTTAGCGTTTGCAACTGTGGAACGAGAGGTCTTTGGTTCAAGTCTTCCCTCGGGTAAAAAGTTTGACTTTTGATTTTCAGACAATTATCAAAATTCAGGCACTCACACATAATCAACTTCGCTCTCCAGAATTCCAATACATGTTCAGATTTGCTTGGGCATATGCAGGATTTGACGGTCTACACACGAAAAATTTGAAAAAGTTAAAAACTTATGTTTTGACCGAGCACTGTGTGACTGTGAAACTGTTGCATTCATTTGTTGCAGTTTATGTGACAAATTCTTATGTTTTCATCACTTTTTGGGAGTGATTATCACATCCACAAGAAAACCTAAATCGGGCAAGGTAGAAGAATCTTTTTACCCATTCGCCAAGGGTACAAGTTAGGTGGGTCGACAACATATTCCTGTCATGTGATGCATATGCCGTCACCAGTGTCGTATAGAATATATCAGACGTGTTTTCCTGTGGAGGAATCGGTTGGCCTATGACCTTGCGATCAAATGTTTTCGGTTCCCATTGGAGACGCACGTCCTTTCGGCTACTAATCGCACGGTTTTGCGGTGCGGTCGCAAAACACAGACATTAAACTTATTACAGTGAACAGAGACGTCAATGAACGAACGGACAGATAGTAACTTTGCAAAAATAAAGAAAGTAAATTTTTGTCTCGAGGGAAGACTTGAACCAAGGACCTCTCAATCCGCAGCTGCTCACGCTAACCACGGGACCACGGCGTTCCTCAGACCGCTGGATTGTTGCCTATTTTGGGCATGGACTGCTCACTTTGTGTATTTTGCTTATTTTTTTCATAGATCTACACAACTTCTTCTTGTTTCCTCGATTCATCTGTGTTCAGTTTTTCAAGGCCTATCAACTGTGTCAACTTATAACTAAATCTGAGGGGGGTGCGGTGGCGAGGTTCCCTTGTAAGTTTTAGGGGACTGATGACCATAGATGTTAAGTCCCATAGTGCTCAGAGCCATTTTTTAAAGATTGAATAACAATTAAAGTATTTTTGTTCTACAGGTTTTGTTTACCTCTAGCACGAACAAAATCAGTAGAACTAAAACAGTTTACTTGTTATTCAGCCTTAAAAAAATTATACATCTTAAACTCCATTTCTCTATGTATTGTTCGCAGAGCCGAGGTCTCTTCAGACGATCATATAAGGCGGCCAACTTACATCTTTATCGCACCTCCACTCGCTTAGAACTTTATTGTATGACCCCCGATTTGAACAGATACTTATTGAACGCCCCACGTATAATGGGCGGGATAATAATCTGTGATGTCATAATACCAACTTTACTCTTTGGATATAAATGTTATGTATGAAAAGAGGTACATCGTTTCTTTATTCTTGTGACAAACGTGAGTCTTTGTACTTGCACCCTTTTCGATTTTCACTCTCCATTAGACTACCCCATGAATTACACTTTGTGAAGGCATTGCTAATTACGCCTATAATTTTTTTTCGTGATTTTCTTTAGATTTCTATTCTTTTTCTTTTCTTCATATGGGCATTTCAAATTGTGATTATGTAACATTCTACTGTGGTTTTTAAATTGAAACGTTCCCTTTTTGAACAATTATACATGACTGTGCTTAACCTCACACTCAATATTTTGTTAGCGCAACGCAATGTGACTTTAAAAAATCCCTACAAAAGAATGGCCCTGACTAACATTAACCTATGCACTTCCCAAATCGCTTACCTCACAAAAATCTTGGTTACTCGAACTACTGCAATACAGCGAGCGCCACTACTGCCAACTAAATAAAAGATTCAAACTACGGAAGGCACTAACTACTGATAGGCATAGTCAGCAAATGAAAGATTTTAATAGAGAACAAACAATGTATTTACCTTAATAGTCATAATATATATATATATATATATATATATATATATATATATATATATATATATATATATATATATATATATATATATATAGCAGTTCATGACAAATTTCAAAACTCCGCCATCTCTCTCCCCACATCCACCACTGCTGGCGGCTCACCTCCAACTGCGCAACGCTACGCGCTGTTCGCATCCAGCTGCCTAACACTACAATGGCAGACAACAATGCAAACTAGACACAGACTGCACACAGCACAGCCAGTGATTTTTATACACAGGTGGCGTTACCAATAAAATAAAAAAACCTAAACAGCCTACTTACAAAATGTAAAGATGTAATTGTGATTATTTCGTTTGCCAATGGATAAATATGTTTCTTGCTTTGTACCTGTGGTAAAGTTTCTAAAGTTCTCTTTCGGAATATTATTAATTGTGAAAAATGCAGTCAATAACATTTATACTGGTTTATGTAATTTACGATAGCGATATAACATCTATAGACAGGGGACAGCGATAGTGATATCGAGAGTTGAAAGGTTGTTGCGCAGTAGAGGGGATGGTGGATGGCGTGTCTGTGAAGCGTGCGCGGGAAAAATAGTACTGTGTTCCATGAAAAGCATACGTAATTGTATGGACATTGATACCGAACTATCAGATTGTTAATTCTCTTTACCACTGCGGTATGTAATGCCATCGCCAGCGAACTTTAAGAGCAAATAAACCGGACTGTGAAAGTGCCGCTAACAATACTTTGTTGTGGCCGACACGAACAGTGCTTTTACGCGAATGAACTTTGCTGCTATTGGTTTTGGGTGGTGGAACTGTTGTCTATCACATTCTATCAAGCCGTGAAAGTGAAGACTTTAATTAACTGTGCAATATAAATGGCTTTCAGTGACGTTGTCGAAGTTTGAAATGCGAGAACAGAGTGGACATTGTTTACGGTGTGCCTCTCACACAAGAACAATTCTATGAACTGTGTATTTGTGGCTAAGACTATATGAATGTGACGACCTGCGTAATTATGGACGATAGCGTCACGGACAGTGCATATAGTGTAAAAACGAGCGATGTCTACGTCATGTACTTTGAAAGAGAGGACATGTCAACAGCGTTCGTATACTGGCGTCTTGTGGTTTGTTAACCACCACGGGGCTAATGATACAGCTGTGCCGGAACTTTATTTGCGTTTCGCCGGAGAAGATTAACCAGCGGAACTGTCTGTATCCTGCTCTCATCATCGTAACCCGCCGACATCGTGCTGCCTAACGCAACGCTTCGTATGCAACAAAAAGTTAAGGGACTTCGCTGAACGCTATCCCCTGACCTAGAAACTTTCTTTCTCTATTAAAAGTATAAGAATTACAGACTCTGTTTAATTAAATTCTTTGTTTAGTTTGCTTGCTTTCTGCTAACGAAAATAAAATTACAATCAGTGAATTAAAAGTTGCCTGGTAGTCATTGTTGAAACACCAGTAAATATAAACTTCTTCCTCTCATTAGGACTAATTCTCCTTGCATGTCAAAATTATTGTAGTTATTTTATGTAGTTTTATGTATTGTTATGAGACTAGATATATGACAGTAACTAATAAGAGTATTTTGTGGCGAAATATGGCTTCGCGCGAAAATTACGGCGACTGCCATAATTGCTTGCGTTCTGACCAATAATGTAAAAGCTGCTATTCCCGTATTGGTGCTTTTCCTGACGTGAGCGGGAATTATAAACGTCAGCTGTCAAATCACGTAGTGACTCTTTACCCAGTAATAAAAGTTTTTTTGATATTGTATTGCTACGAGTCGTAGTATTAAGAGACACTGGTTATACTCAAAAGTGGGAAGATGAATGGTGAAACCCCCCAGTGTTCATGCGATTGTTAACAGTATTGTGTGTGATTCACGATATTTTGTCACTTTTTCTAATTACTTTGAAGTTTCAGAGAATATATACACAATTTTGTCGGTTCAGGTTAATTTCAGAGCAGTTTTCAGTTCATAAACAAAGTGGGATCGTGACCAATTGAGAAGTATAACAAAGAGTGTGGTTTTACAACTAGAATTTTGGATGACTTCACAGTTCAGATTTTGATAGTTATTTTTCCTGTGGGGTGAGGTCATCACAACTTGCAAAGTCTTATTGAGAGCATTCAAGTGTGCAGTCAGATCAATTAAGAAGGCGAGGTCTGCAATCCATTTTGGATCTTCTAATTTTGGCTCTGCCTTTCCTTTTTCCTTCAGGAACTCAACAATAGCGAATCTTAAATTCAAAAATTTTTCGAGGCATGATCCTCGACGTAACCAACGTATTTCCCAGTGGTAAATAACATACCCGTACTCTTCGTTCAGTTCCATGAGAAACTGACGGTGTACTAAGCCATGCGACTTCAAAAAATGTACTATGGTGACTACCAACTTCATCACGTGCTCCAAATTTGCATACTTAGCGCAAAGAGCTTCTTGGTGTACAAAACAATGGATTCCGTACAAATCTTCTGTCGATCGTCCTAGTTTTTTACGCAACAATTCTACAAGCCCATTTTGAGCACCTCGAATTGCTGGCGCTCCATCCGTGGTGACTGAAACTAACATTTTCCAATTCAGGCCAACGGCTTCAACTGCTTCTTCAACTGCTTTTAGCAAGTCGGTACCCCTCGTTGTGGGTTTCATTGGTACTAAATCTAACAGTTCTTCCGTCACGTGCAAATTTGTGTCGGCTCCACCAACATAAATCGCTAATTTTGCTATGTCCGAAATGTCGGTCTACTCGTCCAAAGCAATCGAGAATGCAATAAACTTGCAGGCACTATCAATTAACTGCCTGTAGACATCCGCTGCCATACCAGCTATACGGCGACCTATTGTCTGTGTGGAAAGACTAATTTCACTAAACTTCACTTCCAGTGGCTTCAAGAGCTCCGCCGCCTCAACAATACACTCCTTGATGAAATCACCATCACTGAAAGGCTTATTCGCTCTTGCAATTTTGAACGCTATTTTGTAGCTTGCTCTTAAAGACAGGTCGCTACGTTCGGTTGCAGGCTAAAAAAAGGAAAAAAATGTTGAGTGAACTCTGAATTCGAATTCTAACGACAAATATGTACAAATACAAACATCAGAAACACAAAGATTTGTAAGTGGTACTCGCATTCGGTCCGTCTCGCTGCGTAACAGTACGTCTTCTTAATTCCGCCAACTTGTTTGATCTGTCAACTCAATTAAATCATTAAGTCCTTTGTGTGTGGTGTTATAATGCCGTTCTATTGCAAATTTGCGGTGCCCGGCGAGTATGCGACTGCATAATACACATTGAGAATTTTCATCCTTCTCTTCGCAAAAATATTGCAATTCCCATTCAGCTCTGAAGGCTTGTGACGTTGTGTCACTACCCCGCCTCTTTGTGAGCGTGTGTTCAATTGCAAGAACCACTGTACAGTACTTACAAACTTCCTACGAATCGCTAACAAATAGCGAGGAATAAACATGGCTGCCACTACGAATCAACTTAGGCTAGGCGCAAATTGAGACGCGTATAGCGCGTGTGGCGCGACGCAGCGCAGCGCGCGTTTTTGTGACATCACAGGTTCAAGTGGGACCGCGCAAACTGGGACGCGACACGCGCCTGCGCCAGGTCGCGCGGCGTTGTGGTTGAGGCACAGTTTCTCGCGCGTGCCTCGCTAGCACCGTGGGAAATTTGAGGCGGGGAGCGAGAAAGTAGCCCGGCCATATGCTCACATCGGAAAGGCGCATATCAGCATTGGTAGTATTGGCAATACGATAAATTTTGTCTTACTGTGTACTGAATTTTATTGTCTTTCGGTAGTGTTCGCCATTTAAACGCTCCAGCTTTCTTCGTTAGTACGTTATACTTTTCTGTTATTTATATCTGTATAGTTTTGTTCTTCTTCTGTCAAGAAAAATGCATACTTCGGTAACTGATGAGCCATTGACCGCTGGAATTGGATCATATGCCTCCGCGATGTTTTCACATCGCAAGAAGGAACAGAGGGTAGTGAATAAGGAAGCAAGGAATATTATAAAATCATGTGATTAAGAATCAAGGCAGGAAAATAAAGCAAGGTTATCTTCTCGCTGCCTAGTATGCTGGCGTATCTGTACGCTCTGTTACAAAAATTTAGAAAGGGTTAATCTCCACAGGTGTGATCCCTTTGTGCTTCTGGTAAAAAGCGTCCAAGATCTGAAGTATAGAAGTTTCACTGTGATTACTCTGATATGGATGTAATAATGTAATACGACACACTGTACTACATGCATGTGAACAACGTATTTCCACTGCAAGCTAGAAACAGTCGAAAAGCAGTCACAAATAACAATGTTTTAATTGGTTCGCCGTGATGAGAAAAAGCATTTCAATTGTTGCATGGACATTATCAGCATTAATAAACTAATTATACAACAACAGGCTACACAAATGAAGAAAATGGTCGGTATTATTACGAAAGTAGGAATATCCTAAAAGAGTGTTATGATTAGATATATTTAATTTGTTGAAATGTGCTGCTGACAAAGGCAAATCTACTTTTATGACAATATTTTTCGAACTGCAACTCAGAACGCACACATGGCTAGCTTGTGCATTCCTGTAACGCGCATTATCCTTCGCCGCTGACAATACAATGACCATTGTGTTCTGCGACAGATCAATTGTTTATTTTTCTCAATAACAACTATTTTATTCGCGATCACGCATTGTCAGTTTGGCAAGCCCTAGGTGAGTGACCAGTACCTGGCATGTGCCTATCATTCCGCCTGAAGGAACGCTCGTCATTATTTTAATACTGCTCAGATCAAGAGAAGGAATAAATTCCTCTGGTAAGCTTCCATTCCAGTCGTTCAGTGTTAAAAATACGATGGGTTACGGGGATTCCACCAAAATTCCAACAGAATTGCCAATCTGTTTCTGTGTGAGTTGTTTAACCTTTTCTCATTCGAAGAAGCATCACCATTTATGAGTAAAGGCCACATTTCTCTTGGTGACTGGTTTAATTGTACTTCTTTGACACAGTGTAATTTAACCAACTCAATCTCACAGAAGCTATTGAGACAGAATTCCGAAACGGAGGGCCTCATTAAACAAGTAATTGGCAATCACAGAGCTCAATAGCTTATGAAAAACCTCATAGTATCAGTTTGCAGTAACATAAAAGAAGAAATTTCATGTTTATTTTCATACTAGGGAGCTCTTGTTTCGCTAGCTGTCGGTAACTCTTAAAAAATTAGTCACTGGAGTGAAATAAATAAAAAAGGAAGTATAAGTAGTGATATATCGCCATAGATAAGAAAGTTCCGTGTGTTTAATAATTGGCAAAATACTCTCCTCCTTGTGTGCTATCATTCGCCAAACTTTCGTTTCGATGTCTCGAGCGGTTTAGGAGATATGAGAGATGTTGCGAGTATTTCACTCTCACGGGCGTGAGATAGGAAGTGAGCGCGCTACATGGGATCCGTTTTCTCGAGATCGGAGGCAGATAGAGACCTCCTCCCAAATCTAAAAAAAAAATTCAGCATGTTAGCTAAAATTCATACGCAGCAACATATGGTGCAATACGCACCAAACGCAAAATTATAGCGACCCCTAATTTTCGTTGCAAACTTTTTGAGTTTAGCGAAGTGTCTTACTAAAATGCCTACATCACAATAAGAATGGTCATTAGCGAGGTGATGGGCACTTCGCCCACAAAGCTGAGATGTAACGCTAGAAGTAAGGCAAAAATCATATATTTTCAGAGAATAGTTTCTGTAAAATCGTTTGAGGAAGATAACAGGTTGCGCGCGCTTCGGTTCAGTCAGCGCAGAGCGTCGCCAGTCGACGCGTGCGAAGTCCGGTGTACGCGTCGCAATATGCGCTGCACCCGCGCGACCCGTGCGGCACGTGCGTGTCGCGCTGTAGTCTAGTGTCACGTCACACGTGCTATACGCGTCTCAATTTGCGCCTAGCCTTTATCGCGCCGTGCCGAGCAGTGCCGCGAAAGACCGAGGAAAGCCGAGGAGTGACGAGGCGGACCGAGCCCTGGACGGCACGCGTGCAGCGCGTCTAGTTTGGCACGCCGTGCCCGTCCCTGAATTACAGCATTATCGGTGATATGGAGAGAGAAGGGAACGAAATACTGTTGTGACTCTGGAAAGTACACACACAAGCATCAAGCAGTATTGTACCCATAACTGGATTCCGAGGCTTGGACGAGCCTGCTGGAGGGCTTTTTAGTATCTGGGACTCTGGTGAAACGGCAAACATTTCGTATTCAAAGATAGAAAAAAAGCTCGCTGGTGAGTGAAGGCAGGTAGCCGGCAGTGGGGCGAAAGCTCGCCGGCCGTGATTGCCGCCCCCCAGGGCAGTGCCTGGCTGGGGCCAGCGGCTCCACATACGTCGCAAAGTAGAGGCCGACCGGCTGCCCGGCCGAGTGGTCGTTAACGACCGATTGTGTATAAAGTCGGCACGCGCGCGCGGGCATTTCCCCGCGTGACGGATACGTGTCCCTGCTGGCCGGCCATTATCCGCCTGTTAGGACTGCAAACACATGGAAATAAGTACCCCAGAGAAGTAGAAATACGCGGTCGTATCGACTGTGAAGTGATACCTGCTGATTGCGCCCCTGAGTGAAGTCAAATTATACCCGTGGCGACATTGAAAACTGCTAGAGATCTTTATCTGGCAGGCTGCTGGAATGCCTTTCCACATACACCCAAAGTACCAGTTATAAGAATTACGAAATAAGGTATTCAGACTGGTATATACATTTTAAGACAAACAAAATGGCGCACCATGATGGAATTATTCTAGCGCAACGGAAATCATTAGCTGTGATGTAAATCTACAGACAAACAATGATTGCAATGGTTCAAATGGCTCTGAGCACTATGGGACTTAACATCTATGGTCATCAGTCCCCTAGAACTTAGAACTACTTAAACCTAACTAACCTAAGGACATCACACAACACCGAGTCATCACGAGGCAGAGAAAATCCCTGACCCCGCCGGGAACAATTACAATCCAGAAAAATAGGATGATTTATTGAAGAGAAAGTTCTGCACAAACTGAGCAAGTCAATAATGCATTGGTCCACCTCTTGCCCTTATTCAAGCAGTTATTCGGCTTACCACTCATTAACGGACATCTTGGATGTCCTCCTGAGGGATGTAGTATCAGATTCTGTCCAATAAACGTGTTACATCATTGAAAATCCCGTTCTGCTTGTAGGGCCCTGTCCATGAAGCAACAAACATTCTCAATTGGGGACAGATCTGGCGACCTTGCTGCCCAAGGTAGGGTTTTGCAACCACGGAGACAAGCAGCCATGTGCGGGCGGGAATTATCTTGCTGAAATGTAAATCCGGGTTGGCTTGCCATGCGGAGCAACAAAACCGAACGTAGGATATCGTAGACGTACCGCTGTGTTGTTGGGGTTCCGCGGATGACAACCAAACGAGTCCTGCTTTGAAAAGAAATGCAACCCCAGACCATCAGTTCTGGTTGTCGGTTCTCATGGTGGGCGACAATCAGGTTGTTATCCCATCACTGTGTGGGACGTCTCCAGATACGTCCTAGATGGTTTCGGGGCTCAGTTCGAAGCGGAAATCGTCACTAAAAACGATTTTACTATAGTCAGTTGCGGTTCCAAGACCAAGACGTAGAGCGTATTTCAACTAAACTCCGCCCGAACAGACCTTGAAGGCCTAACGGTACCGACCGACCGCCGTGTCATCCTCAGCCCAGTGGCGTCACTAGATGCGGATATGGAAGGGCATGTAGACAGCGCACCGCCGTATGTCAGCTTACGAGACCGGAACCGCTACTTCTCAATCAAGTAGCTCTTCAGTTTGCCTCATAAGGGCTGAGTGCACCCCGCTTGCCAACAGCGCTGGGCAGATCGGATGGTCACCCATCCGAGTGGTAGCCCAGCCCGACAGCGCTTAACTTCGGTGATCTGATAGGAACCGGTGTTACCACTGCGGCACAGCCGTTTGCCTTAGCGTGTATTTACGCAAAATAAATCCTTCTCGGGGATCTCAGTCTACCATGCGATATCATAGAATACAAGATAGATAGAAATGCAGTTTTATGCCAGGACATGTAGTAGAAGTATATCTTTCTATTTCCAGCTAACAGAAAGACCTAAAAATAAACAAATACGAGATAGTTCATAGTAATGCTCACAAAAATCTGTTCATGAATGCGGAGTATGAAGCTCATCTTCATTATTTTTAATATTATTTGATGTTACTGAGAAGCAGAATTCCACTGAAATTCATTACATGTTAACAGTTCGTGTGGATCACACAATAATTTTGTTACTTACCAGTATCGACTCTTATACAAAGACCCCTCGAGTAGATGATATTCCCTCGGATCCACAGGGCAATCACTCACGAAAAATCTATTCCACCTGATTTCTAACATACGTGAGACAGGCGAAATAGATTTCAAGAATTCCAACTCCAATGAACACAAGTGCTGACAGATGTGAATAGCACCGAACTGTCAGCTTAATGGGTCAGGGCAACAAAGTACTGGCACAGATTTTTACAAAAGAATTGGAAAAGTGCTGAACACTGTGATTCAGAGAGACGAACAACAAGCTCAAACTGTGAGAAGCAGAAAAGAAATTGACACTATCCTTTCCCAGTAACATGCCACCATTTCTCTTAAGATTGTAACATTTCTGGTACGGATCGTTCATGATTTTTTATATTGTATCGCCCACAGATTGCGATGTCACACCTAAATCGTCAACGTGAATCGATACCACAAACATTAGCGAGGGCTCATTGTAATCCTCAACAACCAATGAGAGAGACACTCCTGAAGCTTACGCCACCCTCTCGCAAGTGAAACTCCCCATCGCAGCCCCCTCATATTTAGTGGCAGGACGGCGTAGTGGATAGCCTTTCAAAAACGGTACCCAGATCATGCGTGAAAACAGTATGGAGGTATACTGAGCCGTGAAAAAAGAAGAAAACTCGAAACAGTGAACGGTACAATTTCGAAATGTGCAGCATCGAGCGAACATGAATATAGGTGGCGTCGTGGTTATATGGTCACGATGTTGCGATACGGAGCGAGAGGCCCTTCTTCAGATCTCTCTCGTGCCCAGTACTTTGTTTTTCACAAAATGATGAACCCTCCGTCCGCTCATTGACGTGTCTGTTCGCTGTATTCAAATCTATTTGTGTGTCGTGGTGTAACGTCCGTTTGCAATAGCGGAGTGAAAAGAAGATACCTACAGTTGTACCTACTGTGACGGAACGTCACATAAATTGACATTTCGAGAAAAATTAAAAGGTTTTTTTGTGTGTTAAAAATAGTGACGTGTGAACTATGAATTATTGAAAGACAGTGTCCGTGTGTGCGATAAATAACAAATATTAAAAAGTGTAGTTTATTATCTGTAAAGCTCGCAAACAGCGGTACCTTTAACAAATAGCCTTTTGATTATAGTAACTGTGTGATGTAGAGGAAGAGGAACAGACATAATGTTTTTTGGGTTAGATTTTTTTTTTATAGCTTGTTTCGTGTAGCGGAAGGCCGCCATTGTATCACAGTCTGATATCTAATGTAAGTCTGTCTGTAAGTTATCAGAATATATGTCCAATTATTATTAGAAAGTGTTGATTATTGAAGTAGTGAGCGCCTCTCACAACAGCCACCATTAATTGTAATTAATAACGCTATTTCGGAACTTCGTTTTGCGGAGAGCTCTCTTTCCCTAGCAGCATTTGGTAGGCCTTTGCGCTGACGATATTTTGTAGTTACAACTTCAGTCTCTAATATTAAATTTAAATGTGGGGGACTTCTCGACTATGGTCTTTTAATAGTTTCCAAGCTAATAACGTAAGGACAAATTGCATTCATTAATGTTTTCGTACTGAATAAGTTCACTGTGTTTAAGATTGGCCGCTTAACGCCAGATTAGATACTCCTCAGTTTTTGCCTTGCAGATAACGTATAGTAAACACAGAAAAATATTCCGTTTAATAAGAAAAGCAACTGGAATCACTCAATAGAGGAAGGTCCACTGGACCTGACGGGATACCAATTCGATTCTACACAGAGTACGCGAAAGAACTTGCCCCCCTTCTAACAGCCGTGTACCGCAAGTCTCTAGAGGAACGGAGGGTTCCAAATGATTGGAAAAGAGCACAGATAGTCCCAGTCTTCAAGAAGGGTCGTCGAGCAGATGCGCAAAACTATAGACCTATATCTCTGACGTCGATCTGTTGTAGAATTTTAGAACATGTTTTTTGCTCGAGTATCATGTCGTTTTTGGAAACCCAGAATCTACTATGTAGGAATCAACATGGATCCCGGAAACAGCGATCGTGTGAGACCAAACTCGCTTTATTTGTTCATGAGACCCAGAAAATATTAGATACAGGCTACCAGGTAGATGCTATTTTTCTTGGCTTCCGGAAGGCGTTCGATACAGTTCCGCACTGTCGCCTGATAAACAAAGTAAGAGCCTACGGAATATCAGACCAGCTGTGTGGCTGAAGAGTTTTTAGCAAACAGAACACAGCATGTTGTTATCAATGGAGAGACGTCTACAGACGTTAAAGTAACCTCTGGCGTGCCACAGGGGAGTGTTATGGGACCATTGCTTTTCACAATATATATAAATGACCTAGTAGATAGTGTCGGAAGTTCCATGCGGCTTTTCGCGGATGATGCTGTAGTATACAGAGAAGTTGCAGCATTAGAAAATTGTAGCGAAATGCAGGAAGATCTGCAGCGGATAGGCACTTGGTGCAGGGAGTGGCAACTGACCCTTAACATAGACAAATGTAATGTTTTGCCAATACATAGAAAGAAGGATCCTTTATTGTATTATTATATGATAGCGGAACAAACACTGGTAGCAGTTACTTCTGTAAAATATCTGGGAGTATGCGTGCGGAACGATTTGAAGTGGAATGATCATATAAAATTAATTGTTGGTAAGGCGGGTACCAGGTTGAGATTCATTGGGAGAGTGCTTAGAAAATGTAGTCCATCAACAAAGGAGGTGGCTTACAAAACACTCTTTCGACCTATACTTGAGTATTGCTCAACAGTGTGGGATCCGTACCAGATCGGGTTGACGGAGGAGATAGAGAAGATCCAAAGAAGAGCGGCACGTTTCGTCACAGGGTTATTTGGTAACCGTGATAGCGTTACGGAGATGTTTAGCAAACTCAAGTGGCAGACTCTGCAAGAGAGGCGCTCTGCATCGCGGTGTAGCTTGCTCGCCAGGTTTCGAGAGGGTGCGTTTCTGGATGAGGTATCGAATATATTGCTTCCCTCTACTTATACCTCCCGAGGAGATCACGAATGTAAAATTAGAGAGATTAGAGCGCGCACGGAGGCTTTCAGACAGTCGTTCTTCCCGCGAACCATACGCGACTGGAACAGGATAGGGAGGTAATGACAGTGGCACGTAAAGTGCCCTCCGCCACACACCGTTGGGTGGCTTGCGGAGTATAAATGTAGATGTAGATGTAGAAGCATAAAAAATATCTGTTTCTTTGTGAAAGTTGATACATAAAAGATAAGTAGCCCCTGAGAACCAAATTAATCATTACAGTTTGCGTAAAAGCACGCTTATTTTCTTTCCATTATAGCAGCACTCACTCGAACTATCTGTTAGAAGGCGGTGAGTCGCGCGCTGTGTACAAAATACACTACTGGCCATTAAAACTGCTATACCAAGAAGAAATGCAGATGATAAACGGGTATTCATTGGACAAATATATTATACTAGAACTAACATGCGATTACGTTTTCACGCAATTTCAGTGCATAGATCCTGAGAAATCGGTACCCAGAACAACCACCTCTGACCATAATAACGGCCTTGATACGCCTGGGCATTGAGTCAAACACAGCTTGGATGGGGTGTACAGGTACAGCTGCCCATGCAGCTTCAACACGATACCACAGTTCATCAAGAGTAGTGACTGGCGTATTGTGACGAGCCAGTTGCTCGTGGTGAGACATCTGGAGAATGTGCTAGCCAGGGTAGCAGTCGAACATTTTCTGTATCCAGAAAGGCCCGTAGAGGACCTGCAAAGTGCGGTCGTGCATTATCTTGCTGAAATGTAGGGTTTCACAGGGATCGAATGAAAAGTAGGGCCACGGGTTGTAACACATCTGAAATGTAGCGTCTACTGTTCAAAGTGCCGTCAGTGCGTACAAGAGGTGACCGAGACGTGTAACCAATGGCACCCCACACCTTCACGCCGGGTGATACGCCAGCACGGTGATGACGAATACACGCTTCCACTGTGCGTTCACCGCGATGTCGCCAAACTCGGATGTGGCCATCATGATGCTGTAAACAGAACCTGGATTCATCCGAAAAAATGACGTTTTGCCATTCGTGCACCCAGGTTCGTCGTTGAGTACACCATCGCAAGCGCTCCTGTCTGTGATGCAGCGTCAAGGGTAACCGCAGCCACGGTCTCCGAGCTGATAGTCCATGCTGCTGCAAACGTCGTCGAACTGTTCGTGCAGATGGTTGGTGTCTTGCAAACGTCCCCATCTGTTGGCTCAGGGATCGAGACGTGGCTGCACAGCCCGTTACAGCCATGCGGATAAGATGCCTGTCATCTCGACTGCTAGTGATACGAGGCCGTTGGGATCCAGCACGGCGTTCCGTATTACCCTCCTGAACCCACCGATTCCGTATTCTGCTAACAGTCAGTGGAGCTCGACCAACGCGAGCAGCAATGTCGCGATACGATAAACCGCAATCGCGATAGGCTACAATCGGACCTTTAGCAAAGTCGGAAACGTGATGGTACGCATTTCTCCTCCTTACACGAGGCATCACAACAACGTTTCACCAGGCAATCGGTTGGAAACTTTCCTCATGTCAGCCCGTTGTAGGTGTCGCCACCGGCGCCAACCTTGTGTGAATGCTCTGAAAAGCTTATCATTTGCATATCACAGCATCTTCTTCCTGCCGGTTAATTTTCGCGTCTGTAGCACGTCATCTTCGTAGCATTTTTAATGGCAAGTAGTGTATTATTTCGTGCGTACTTCGGAATAGCCAATGTCCGTACGTATGTTATCTTGGTATTGCGTTATTTGAGAGTATCATGCTAGCCCACAATATTTAACAGAATAAATAATATTGCAGTATTCAGTATTTAATTTTTGATTAATCACTGTATATACAGAATTTAACAAAACTCCCAATCCCGAGTACCGCGATAGTAGCTCCTCCTTGTTCTACACAAGTACTACATGTTATGACCCTTGCGTTCCGTTTTGGAAGTTTTGACTCTTGTATTCCTTTGTTGTATCATAGCTGTGTTGTTTTCATATCTGTGAGAGGTCTACGGGACATGTGGCCTACTCTCACTCTTCATCACATTAACTTCCAACGGTAATATATTCTTGCCACATGACTCACGTTCTATAACTGGTGTATTGTATGACAACTGCCAACACTACAGAAGGTAAACAGACACGCCAGTGACCGGACGGAAAGTTCACAATTCTTTTAAGAGAATAAAATAAAATAGAAGACGTGGGGCACAATTGAGATTTGTACACGGATCTCCCCTTTCGCAGTCCAACACAGTGACCACGCAACTACGACTCCGTTATTCTTCGAACGCATTCCATGTGGCACATTTTCAACTTGGATCGTACACTGTTTCTATTTTGCTTCTTTGTTCACAGTGAAATACAATTTCTTCCTTGTTTTATGCTTGATCTGTGTTCAGTTTTTGAAGGGCTATCCACTAGGTCATCTTACCACTAAATGTGAGGGGGCTGCGATAGGGAATATTCCCTTTTCAGCACAGCAGTGCCCTCACGCTGAGGTTAATACAGTGTCGAGATTGCCAGTGATCATCCCAGTTCACTACCTCATCTCAAGGAATCAATATCACAGTGTACGACCAACGAGTTGTTAAAGTTTCTGATGAACGCGTACATTAGTAATGTCGAACATTGGATGCCAAGAGAACCGTTTGTTAATTAGTGCGTCAAGTCACGTTTTGCTAGTCCATGACAGCTGTAAATTGTCCAATACTCCTGTGACAAAGAAGTGTGTCAAATGTAAGTAAATCTTTTATCCATTAATGTAATAAAATGAACGAATATTTCACGAGTTTTAGTTGATAAACCTTCTCCTAGAACAATCAAAGAACCCACTGTATCAGTTCAACTACATTTTACTTTGACGTACAAGGTCGGCGGTACTAATTATTGTGCGATGACTGAATGGTTCTCATACAAGGAAGCGGATTTCAGGACATCTCGCCTTTATCGTGGAGTTGCAGCAGCAAAGCTTGCATCAAGCTGGGTGGCATGCTGGGGTGGTTCCTAGGACATGCTCGACAAATTCTAAAGTTATGGTTTCTCGGATTCAGTCCCTTAGGTAGTGCCGCAAGACTGCCTTAGCCCCCTAATGCCCACTTGAGACTAGCTAGCATCTTTTCAGCCTGCATGTCAAGCAAAATTCTGCATTTCCGTTACCACGCAATGTGAGAAACTTCTCAGCGGCTCAACAGTATTTCTGTTCGTCCGATCTTGTACGAGGGTGAGCCAAATGAAAACCATAAATTTGTAATAACAAATCGAAATTTCGCGCCGTTATTGTGTAAATTGGTAAGCGTGCTACGAACAGCGTGCAGAATGGCCTGTAGGTGGCAGCATAGTGCAGATGCACACATACCGTTGCAGTATCAGTGTAAAGATGGCCGCCCCACTTGCGACCTGCATCAGGGACGAACAGCGTTTTGTTATTCGGTGTTTGCGTAGTGAAGGTGTGAAATCTATTGAAATTCATCGACGAATGAAGGTTCAGAACGGTGATGCATGTTTGTCACGGCAGCAAGTTTACGAATGGAGTAGGAATTTCGCAAATGGTGTGACTACAGTGGAAGATGCTCCTCGTCCAGGTCAGGCACAACGAGTTGTGACTCCACAGAATATTGCAGCAGCTGAAGCCACAGTGAAGGAAAACCGCCGAGTGACGCTGAATGACACTGCAGCATGTTTGCAGATTAGTCATGGGTCAGCACATCACATTGCGCATGATGTGCTCGAATTTTACAAAGTGTCAGCAAGATGGGTGCCACAGCAGCTGACTCCTGAAATGAGAAAACTACAGGTTGATGCTTGTGAAGAACTTCTTCGACGCTTTGAATGAGAAGGTGATGGCTTCCTTGCAAGAACCGTTACTGGGGATGAAACCTGGGTTCACTTCCACCAACCGGAAACGAAGAGAGAGAGCAACCCAGACCTTTCCCCAAGTGATTTCCATATGTTTGGACCACTCAAAGACGCTGAAAGGTGGCTACACTGAGCCACAGCGCCAGAGATTGCGCCAAAGAGTACTATTCAGCCGCCTCCACTGGCAGTGCTTGGGCAGAACTCGTAGTAGTCAGTGCTTGGGGAGAACTCGTAGAAGTCTGTGTTTGTTGAGATGTGCTAGTAGGCAGTGCTTGCTGAGATGTGATATTGGAGAGTTCTGGTTGAGATGTGGTAGTAGCGAGTCGGTGTGGAGAGATTGTAATGTTTAGAGTGCTTTTCATCAATATAAACGAAGGTAAAGAAAAAAAAAAAAAATTCCATTATCTCTCAAATTTCAGTGTCCTAAATAATGCGTCATTACAGGTTCAGTCAACAAAGCATTTGGCGTGTGTTCTTGTATTAGAGTGTAATTCTGCTTTCCTTACGCAATTATAGTATTTCTATTTTTTTTAATTACTTCAGTATAAATGGTATTTAACATTTCTTGTCTTGTTGAAGAAGAACCGTGCCAGATGTGTACATTGAGTCATACTTCCACACACAGAACAGTTACACTTGTGCCTTGGTTTCGTAGGTTTTATAGTTGCTGGGGACTTAATTAATTAATTGTGTTAACGAAAATTTTCTTTCATTCTTTGTTGTTATTCTATGCAGTCAGATTGCGTACAAATACTAGTCAGGGCCAACCGTTTACGAGACTTGCGTAATCGGACCTACAGCTGCAAAGAAATAAAAAATTATTTTCAAATTTAATAATTAAGCCCCCATGCAACGCAATGGGAGGACAGAAGTTCAGGTCTGATGAAGAGGTACTCCACGCAGTTCCAGAGAGGTTGCGCGGACTACCAAAAGTTTTTTTTTTTCTTTTTTTTCTAAGGGAATTGTGTATTTTGTAAACGCTGGAGGACTTGCATTGAGCGTGGGGGACATTATGTTGAAAAGTGATACAGCTTTGTACCACTTCTGCACAATAAAAAATATTTAAAAAATATTTAACTTTTTCATTTGGCTCACCCTCGTATATTGACACCCCTACGAGACACTGTGTATGCTACATAAGCCAATAGTAAAACACCATTCAAACTCAGTAACAATCTAGTTAACTGCTTATGCATATTTGTACACACACAGGGAACCTTTTGTGAAATTACCCCTTATTTTAGTGCTTCGAGACACTTTCTTGTTCGTCACAATGGCCGTATTGAGCTGCAAAATAAAAACCTGCGAGTGCTACCATGGAGGTAAAAAAAGAAGGGAGCTGTCATTACGTCACAATCTTGAAGCCGACGTCCGCCATCTTACACAGCCCGAAGCATTAGGTTCACTCAGTTTATACCCCCACGGTTCACCGCGGTGATACTCTCCAGTGACGTCACTCTGACTTGCCCGAGCCCAATTTCGACCATTGGGGGTATCTATCGACTTCTGTGATCGTATCCCAAACAGGATCTGGTGTTTTGATTGTTTAGAGAAGTAGTTGTTTCATCAAATATGCCGACTTGCTTCGTTTGCGGGGGTACTAATCCATCCGATCGTATGCTAAAGAACAAATGAATTGCATTTCATTGGTACGCAGATCCGTTCGAGCAATATTTTCTTTTGTATTCATAAATTATAGTGGCGCTGTTGGCTCTTATTCTTTCTTGTGTTTTTCATTGCCTTCCAAACCGCAAACACTCCGACGTCAACGGTCTTGTCCGAGCACAACGCATAGCTACGTAACCGGGCTGATTGTTGGTGTCGCATCTCGTGCACTAAATGCCATAAATTATTTATTTTTCACATTTCCTCCATCTTTAGAAAAGATTATGGCTAGAACAGTCGGAGAGAGCAGTCTTGTGTGTGTGTGTGTGTGTGTGTGTGTGTGTGTGTGTGTGTGTGTGTGCACTTCCTTTCTGAAAAAAAAGCTTTGGGCGAAAACTTACGTGAACACTCTTTTCGCCGTGCCTCCCTGCTGCTCGGTGTGTGAGTAGCAGTCTATCTCATTCAGAGCATAGTTATTCCCTCACGAAATTTGTTGTGAATAATCTACTGTACTGCAACAGTTACAATATCACAACAAAAAATGACATTCATTACGCCACATTAAGGTTTTCTGTAGCGCAAACAGGGGTTCTCAATGCTGTAACCAAAAGTTTTGATTACTTACCCTGCGATATAAAATAGCTGATAGGGAGCAAAGTTTAATTTTAAACTGAACTGTAAAGCTTCTCTTTGACAACTCCTCCGATTCCACAAAAGAATATTTGTTATCGTAAGTGATGGGCAGGAATTACTGGCTAACATATGTCTGGCTTTAATTAAAAAACAAACTGATTAATCATCAGCACGGAGGAATATTTACAAAAATAAAGACGTTAACAAAAAACTTATTCGCTCCACATTATTACTATTCATCGTGTAAATGGGACATGGAAAATGAAACTAACTATTGGTGTATCAGAAAGCATGCTGCAGCTTTATATAGTACTTTTTCAACCTCGTGGTGAAGTATTCTTGGGACGGTGGTGCCCTACGGTAAAAACGATGTTAGAAACGAACTAATTAAAGATACTATTCTTCATAACAATCTAACAAAATGAAAGCAAATATTTGTTTAATCAAATAAATTTATCGTCATGAGGAATAGTTACGTTTAAATAGGTCGTTTCTAATGTCGTTTCTTACCGTACGGTGCCACCATTCCAAGAATACTTCACCACAAGGAGGAATAAAGAGCAAAAAAGTTGTAAAAACTTCAAACAAATGTGGATCTTGCGAACAGCCGTTATAAACCGCTTACGGCGCTATTCACTTAAATAATCAGCGTAATTAACAGTGGCTGATTACTCTCCGTACGTCTGAAATATACATGTTGTACGCAGCCACGGTCTTAAAATGTCAGTTTACCACAAAATAACAGAGAAATTTGTATCCATAGCTGTCATATTCCTGGCTGTCGTCCCGTGATGACAGTGCAGTTCGAAGAGATGAGTGTCTCTTTTACTTATAACATAAGGTGTTAACTTCATATTTCAGAGTCCATACTTCGAGTAACAAACATTTAATTGGTTCTTTGTGCATCTTGAACGCGCAGTCTCCTTGTTAATTTGAAACAGCAAGTTGTGCAGATGAAGAACTCTGTTTTTTTCCTTCTTTCAGTATTCCTAACGGTGTCAAAAAAATTTCCAGATAATTGGCTGGGCTTTGAGCACTATGGGACTTAACTCCTGAGGTCATCAGTCCCAAAGAAGTTAGAGCTACTTAAACCTAAATAACCTAAGAACATCACAGACAACCATGCCCGAAGCAGGATTCGAGCCTGCCACCGTAGCGGTCGCGCGGTTCCCGACTGTAGTGCCTAGAACCGCTCGCCCACCCCGGCCGGCTCCAGATAATTAATTAACTTCAGTATTTCATGTTAGTTTTTCGAGAGTCACATTGCTATAAGATTCGATATTGGTTTTGAATTTGAACAAACGATTGGTAATTGTGACGCTGACTTCCATTTTCTTACAACTTCTACCGTGACTAGGCAGGGCTTATGTTCCAAATATAACCAGCAATACGCTAAAGTGTTGATTCAGTATAACGATGTTTCTGTTGTGCACAGTGACCAAATTATTAATGGAATGTTGAATAAAAGGCAAAGACTTTTATTGCGGTCGTTGAGTGGATAACTCTCGCAGGTTTTTGATTTTGCAGCTTAAACCAATAATTAATGCGTAATAGTTTCAAGGGTTCCAGTGAAATCACGGAATACGTAAAACTGGATGCTCGAACGGGGTAGTCGATCCTTGTACTCCAATATGTAAGGATAGTGACATACTCAGTGTTTTTCCTCCATCGGTGAATGCTTTTAATGAATTACCACAGCACTCTTCATGTTGGATGTTGCTACATCGTGAAAAGAACACGCTGTTGCATCAGCCAAAACGATAATGTATTAGGGGTCTTCAGTAGGTAAGTTACACATCATTACGGCCGGCCAAGTAAAATTTATGGAATGCTGCACTACACTTCAAAGTCACACAGGCACATGACACTGTTTTTCAACATAGGTACCAAGTCTCTATAAACAACACTCGGAACGTTCTAGCAATCATTCAGTTCGTCGACGATAGAAATCCGCTCCTTGGTCACGGACCCATTCACGAACTGTTGCGTAAACGCTCTCATCGTTGGAAAATGTGTTTCCCCCCCACATGATGTTCAGCTTGTGGAGAGGGTACAAATATATGGTGGAAGATATAAACTTCCCGATCTGCATCGACCACATCAAATTTTAGGCAAAATTAAATTTAGTCCATACACAGCCAGAATTTTAAAAAGTGAATGTGTGCACAATTGAGATGTTTTGCCCACAATATTAACACTGTCCTGCGTATTTCAACTTTGAAGTTCTCCTAGTCTTGATTCCTCGTTCCAGCATGCCAGCTTCCTGCTCAGTTCTTTCAAAAGTACCTAAAATATTTAATCAGCGGATAGTTATTGTGACAACCTTCCTTGGATACTCGAACAGCAAGCATTCTCAGGGATTTTTCTCGCTGGATGACGGCTCACAGCAAGTTGGATCAAGCTTACCAACTCCAGGAGTTTTCAGGTGGCTTTGCGATGGTCGCGTACATGCAGGAAAGTCAGCGTCCCCATTACATTTCTCATAGACACGCAGGATTAGCGAAAGACTGTGTTTTCCTAGCGCAGAAATCGGGCTACCGAAGAATCCCCTCTATCAATCATAAATCCTCCACAGCAAGGCCTCTCCAGTGGGAAACAGCAAGTATTTCTCTGCACGATTGCCTTCTCCAACGCTCTTATTTTGAAGAAGAAGCGCATAGTGGTTCCTTTTCTGTGTAAACCCGGTGTATCCAGTTCACACGCTTTTTATTATAGGGGAAGACCGTCTGGTATCGGACAGCAGACGGTATCGGACAAAGCTAGTTATCATTATTATCATTACTTCCCGCTTGACGCAGCACCTGTCAGGCACACGGTGAGATGATCAAAATCACCTAGGCAAGCCGACACCATATTGGAGTTGTCCTTTGTACGGTGTGTTTCGTGCTTGGAGATGTTTGTATTTTCACGAGTGACTCGATGCACGGACATAGTGTAATGTGGCTACAACTTATTACGAAGTAAGTGTATTTACATATTATTCCTATCACAACATATACAGGGTGTTACAAAAAGGTACGCCCAAACTTTCAGGGAAACATTCCTCACACACAAAGAAAGAAAATATGTTATATGGACATGTGTCCGGAAACACTTACTTTCCATGTTAGAGTTCATTTTATTACTTCTCTTCAAATCACATTAATCATGGAATGGAAACACACAGCAACAGAACGTAGCAGCGTGACTTCAAACACTTTGTTACAGAAAATGTTCAAAATGTCCTCCGTTACCGAGGATACATACATTCACCCTCCGTCGCATGGAATCCCTGATGCGCTGATGCGGCCCTGGAGAATGGCGTATTGTATCACAGCCGTCCACAATACGAGCACATTTGGTACCGGGGTTACGTAGACAAGAGCTTTAAATGCCCCCATAAATGAAAGCCAAGAGGGTTGAGGTCAGGAGAGCGTGGAGGCCATGGAATTGGTCCGCCTCTACAAATCCATCGGTCACCGAATCTGTTGTTGAGAAGTGTACGAACACTTCGACTGAAATGTGCAGGAGCTCCATCGTGCATGATGTCTCGATACAAACGTACCGCGCCACGGCTATTGCCCCGTGCTAAACCATACATCAAATGGGCATCTGTCAACTCCGCATTTGTAAACATTGCACTGACTGCAAAACCACGTTCGTGATGAACACTAACCTGTTGATGCTACGTACTGATGTGCTTGATGCTGGTACTGTAGAGCAATGAGTCGCATGTCAACACAAGCACCGAAGTCAACATTACCTTCCTTCAATTGGACCAACTGGCGGTGAATCGAGGAAGGACAGTACATACTGACGAAACTAAAATGAGCTCTAACATGGAAATTAACCGTTTCCGGACACATGTCCACATAACATCTTTTCTTTATTTGTGTGTGAGGAATGTTTCCTGAAAGTTTGGCAGTACCTTTTGGTAACACCCTGTATACAACCCGGCAGGTTAGCTGAGAGCGCTGCTGCACACCCAACGACGGAGGGTGGTGTGCCAGCCAGCCTGAATGTGCTTTTTAGGCGGTGTTCCACATCCCACTAGATGAATACTGGGCTGGTCCCCACGTCCCGTGGCAGTTACATGGCTCGCAGACATCTGACACATTCGCACTATTCCATGGATTACACCAGACACTGACATTTGGGGTCCACTAATTTGGTCCTGGGACGTAAGCGCTGGCGGTAGGAAGGGGATTGGGCCACCCCTTAAATTAACCTTGCCAAATCCGATTAACCTTGCCGACCCTGCGTCACTGCGGGAAAAACGCACAAGAATATATACGAGGTGCGACAATAAATTAATGAGACTGATGTGAAAAAAAAGTTGCTTACCGTTTTAGTCAAGTTTAGTGATGTCTCCTTCAAAGTAGTTCCCTTCTGATTGCACGCAGCGCTTCTGCCATTGATGGTAACATTTCTGGAGCTCAACTTCTGTAATATCCTCCAAGACCCTCATCGCAGCATTTTCGACATCTTGTGTTGTTTGAAAATGGTGTCCCTTGAGCGCCGTTTTTACTCTTGGAAATAGAAAAAAGTCGTACGGAGCGATATCTGGTGAATAAGGTGGCTGTGGTAGTAATATATATATATATATATATATATATATATATAAAACTCAGGCTCCTTGTTCCATTAATGTTGGTACAAGCCGATAGACAGTCGTTCAAACGTTGCAAGTCATTTAGATGGTATAGGACAAAGTGGAATAGGGTGGTAACTGACATTACACTGGTAAATGAATATCAAGTTCTGTAATGGTTTCTGGATTTTCTAGGGAACCATGAGGAAAATACGTGACATTTGAGATGAACAAGATGTGAAGTTGCCTATAGACAAAGTTGTTTTCAAATAAATGACAATACGTACAGCCAGTGCTTGATATTGTGAGAAAATGAAACGCCTACAGCTGTCCTTGTGCTTTTATTTATTTTGTTGCAACCAGTTTGGGCGCTTCAGTGCACCATCTTCAGGCTGTAGTTGATGCGGGAGGGGTTGGCACGATCCCTATATATATATATATATATATATATATATATATATATATATATATATATATATATATATATCATACACAAGAGCGTGCTCAGCTCCATCAAGGAAGTTACTCCCGTAAATAATAGGATAATGACGATGCGCTTACAATGTGCCAACAAAACATACACAATGGTTAATGTTCATGCTCCCACAAACGGAGACAACAAGAAAAACTCCATAGAAACAGAAAAGTTCTGGGAAAATTTGGAGAATATAATGGCCAAGATTCCAAAAGATGATACAAAAGTTCTACTCGGCGACTTTAATGCCCAAATTGGTAGAGAGAAAATCCACCAAAAAACCGTAGGCAAATATCCTGCACATAAATTTACCAATAAAAATGGTACAAGGCTCGTCGAACTATGTAAGCAGAATAACCTGAAGATAATGTCAACATCTCTAAGAAAATGTCCAAGAAAACAAAAGACATGGAGATCTCCTATACAACAAATTGGCGAGTTTCAAATAGATCATGTGGCGATTTCATACCCAGTACAAAAAGAAATTTACGACGTCCAAGTACGCAGAGGAGCAAACATTGATTCAGACCATTACCTAACTAGAATTAAAATCAAGTTTACAGCACGAAGAAGTCATCAGAAGAAAACAGAAATACAGAAATATGACACCAAGAAGATTAAAGAATCTAAAGTAAAAGAAGAATGGGAGAAGGAAAAGGCAAACACATGGGAAGAATTTCATTCTAAAATCTTGCGAGTAGCTAAGGAAACTATTCCCTTGAAAAAGATATTCAAACACCCTTGGTGGGATTCAGACTGTGAAAATGCATTGGAAAGGAGAAAAAAGGCATTTCAAGAATATAACAGTAAAAAATCACAAGAAAGTCTACATTTATTTAACGAGGTTAGAAAACAGGTTTCAAAATCTATTAGGCAAGCAAAAAGGAAGTACACAAAGGCACAACTGGATGCCATAGAAGAAAATTTCCAAAACTATAATACAAGAGACTTCTACAGAACTTTCGCAGATAAAATACGAGGATATATCCCTCAAAATTTATGTTTCAGAAAACCAGATGGTAAATTAGCCCTAACAAACCAGGAAAACTGTCAAGTATTGGCTCAATATTTTTCTAACCTACTAAATTGTCCAGAACCTAGTTTAAGGTTTCCCAAAGAAATCAGTGCCAACGCTCAACCGGATTCATTACCACCAACACAGGAAGAAATCAAATGTCACATTAAAAACTTAAAAAATAATAGAACATCTGGCGAAGATGGCATTGTTGCAGAGCTATTAAAAAACCTAGGACCAAAGACGTTGCAAGAGCTCACAAAAATAATAACAAAAATATGGGAAACAGAAAAATTACCAGAGGATTGGAAATGTGCCCTTATTCACCCGTTACATAAAAAAGGAGACAGAACAAATGTCAATAACTACAGGGGAATCTCACTTTTACAAGTCACCTACAAAATTCTCTCAACATGCCTGCTGAAAAGAACACAAGAGCAGCTGGAACGCCAAATTGGTGATTATCAAGCAGGCTTCCGCCCCGGTCGCTCATCCATAGAACAAATATTTAATTTAAAGACAATATTAAAACACAAAGCAATTAGAAATGCCCCCATAATTTGTACATTTGTAGATTTTAAGAAAGCCTATGACTCAATTGACCGGCAATCTTTGTTTAACATTTTAGAGGAACTTGGACTTGACTCCAAAACACTAAGGCTTATCAAAGAATCACTGACAGACACTGTATCGAAAGTTAAATTCAGGGGAGAAATCTCTGAACCTTTTCTCATAAAAACTGGAGTACGTCAAGGTGACGGGCTATCTCCACTTCTGTTTAATATAGTCCTGGATAAAGTCATTAAGGAATGGGAAAAAGAATTAAAAAATCAATCCTACTGGAAACCAATCCATCTTGGTAGAACCAAAGACAACGTGGAGATATCTTGTTTAGCATTCGCGGACGACTTGGCCATACTTGCAGATGATGAAGAAATCGCCACCAAACAAATAGAGATCCTTAAGGAATGCGCGGACAAAGTAGGTTTACAAATTTCGTTTCAAAAGACAGAATTTTTCTGTACGAAATTCCATATAAACAGTTTGAACACAAAATATGGAAAAATAAATAGAGTAAAACATTTTAAATACCTAGGTGAAATTTTGGAGCCAACCGGAGGAGAGAAAGTTGCACAGAAGATCAGACAACAGAAAATGAAGAGAGCATATGGTATGACACATGAAATATACAATAAAAAATGCATCTCCTCGAACACAAAAATCAGACACTACTGCGCAGTAATTAAGCCAGCAGCACTATATGCTAGTGAAACGCTCACACTCCACACAAAATGTGATTTAGAAAAAATACTAAAAGAAGAACGCAAAATTATGAGAAAGATTTTAGGTCCAAAATTAACAGAAGAAGGATACCGGATACAATCAAGAAGAACCACAGAAACTATATCAAACCTGGCAGCAGACATAAGAAGGCGAAGATTAAAATTTTATGGACATGTCACTAGACTTCCCCCCACACGACTCACCAACAGAATTCTCACTTACATAGAAAAAGTCAAATCAACAACACCATGGATTAGCCAAGTAAAATTAGATTTACAAAAAGCAAATATTGACCTTAAAGATGTCAAAGATAGAAAAACTTTTAGAAATAAGGTGGAAAAGTGGATTGTATTGTCGGAGAAGGAAGCACTAAAGAGACCAGGAACAAAATGGACAGAAGAAAGAAAAAGAAAACATGGAGAACGAATGAAAGAAGTATGGAAGAAACGACGTCAGAAAGCTTTGCGTGATCCTTCTAGGTCCATTCGCGATAAGTAAGTATATATATATATATATATATATATATATATATATATATATATATATCTTCCGGTGGCCAGCATAACTGAGTAACTTGCCAGTTGATGGTTAGAGTACGGACACCAATGTTTTCAGATCGTCTGCGTAACCAGATATGTTGGCCACTGTTGCGATATATATAGGGAGCGTGTCAACCCCTTCAGTATCAACCACGGCCTGGAGATGGCGCACTGAAGCACTGAAGCTGGTTGCAAGAATATAAATAAAATCACAAGGACGGCTGTATGCGTTTCACTTTGTCACAGTACTAAACGGTCGTCTTCCGAAAGACTTCCTGTCAAAAGGATGGACATGAGAGCTAGATATGGTGCTCCTAAGAATAAACTAGGAGATAGTGTCAAAAATCTGTTGGAAGGGAGACAGGAACAGCTAAGCCTTGCTGCTCGGCTGATGTTCAAATGTTCAAATGTGTGTGAAGTCTTATTAGACTTAACTGCCAAGGTCTTCAGTCCCTAAGCTTCCACACTACTTAACCTAAATTATCCTAAGGACGAACACACACACACCCACGCCCGAGAGAGGACTCGAACCTCCGCCGGGACCAGCGGCACAACGTTTTATCGTGACCAAGAAGATATACTATACAAACATGTAAAGGCTTCGGATACTCAACTGATGTCACTAAGTAAACCTGAATTTTTAGAAATAGCTCACATACTTGCTGAAAAACAAAAAATCAAACTCCGCTTCCATGAAGAAACACTTATGACTGGAAAAGATTTTCACTATGGATTTATGAACCGCATCTACGTTTAAGTTGAGAACATCCGAGTCGGCAAGCCAACCTTGCTGCTCGTTTCAGTGAAGGAAAGGTCACCACATTTTCTGGTAAGCTAGCTGAGCTTTTGGAGAAATAAAAGTTTGCCCCACCATGGACATTTAACACGGACGAAATCCGTGTATCATGTGTAAACGCCGGCCGTTGTGGCCGAGCGGTTCTAGGCGCTTCAGTCCGGAACCGTACTCCTGCTACGATCGCAGGTTCGAATACTGCATTGGGCATGGATGTGCGTGATTTCCTTAGGTTAGTTAGGTGTAAGTAGTTCCAAGTCTAGGGGCTGATGACCTCAGATGCTAAGTCTGACAGTGCTCAGAGCCATTTGAATCCATTTTGAACCATGTGTAAGCAAGAGACTAAACGTAGTATCTATAAATGAGAAAAAAAGCGAGTTGGGAATTAACATCTGGGGAGAGACTGTTCTCCTGTCAATAAATGCTGCAGGAAATCAAGTCATCCCGCCGTTGTTTGTAATCCACCGTGCGAGCATCGACAATGACTTCAAAAACGACGCGTCATCAGGAAGCACTTTTGATGGGCAGATGAGTGCGCGGATTACCAAATATGGATTCCTGAAATGGATGAAAGGTTTTTTGAACATGCAGACTCCACTGAGGAGATCCTAATCTTGATGATCATAGGCTGCTCCTCTAGGACAAGGATTTCGACATAAACCTATATTAGAGACAAAGTCGTGTTCGCATGATGCAGGGTGACAATTATTGAACTAAATGAAATAAAATCGTCATAACTTCTGAACGGATTGCGTTAGGACGTTCAAACTGCACTGTTGGCCTCGGTTAATTAAGGGAACTAGTACGCGCATGCGCATGAATGGTTTGGCGACGATGCCCACTTTCATTTGGATGAGTTCTTCAATAGGCAAAACTGGCGCGTTTGGGGGGACTGAGAATCCGCATTTCGCGATCGAGAAGCCCCTTCACCTTCTACAGGCGACTGTGTGGTGTGCAGTGTCCATAGTGAATAATGGGTGCGATATTCCTTGATGGTACGGTGACTACTGAAAGCTACGTGAAGATTTCGGATGATATTTTCATCCCCATTATCCAAAATGACCCTGATTTCTACAATATGTGGTTCATGCAAGGCTGAGTTCGATCCAGTCGAAGCAGGAGAATGTTTGATGTCACGGAGGAGCACTTTCGGGATAGCGTTCTGACTCTGGGTTACCCAGAGGCCACTGGCATGGGCCTCGATTGGCCACCATATTTTCTGGATCTGAACACATGCGATTCATTTTTGTAGGGCAATATTAAAGGCAATGTGCAGCGATAACCCCAAAATCATTGCTGAGCTGAAAACAGCCGTTCAGAAGGTCATCGACAGCATCGATGTTCAGACACTTCAAGGGACATGCAAAATTGCGCTACTTGCCTGCGCCACATTATCACCAATGATGGCTGGCACGTTGAACATGTACTAACCTAAATCCGGATATTTGTAGTGACGTTTACATGTTGAATAAAGTTTGTGCACGAAGTAGTTTGTAACTAATTCAAGTAGTTTGTAACTAATTCACGTGCTGTAACTAATTCACGTGCTTTTCATTTAGTTCAATAACTGTTACCCAGTAAGTCTGCCACCTCGCACTTTCCATAACATGCAATCATTGGATCGGTCAGCAGTGAAGCCACGTGAAACTGCATATAATAAAGCTAGGGTTTTTGGATGAGGATGTACCCTAAAATGGAAATAACCCTGAAATATATAGCTGGGATGGTGAACTCTGCTTTTCTCAAAGTCTGCTAAATGCAGTTGGCAGAATCTACATTCCATTGTACTGGAATTTGTCCATTGAAATTCTTTTTCTGACTTTTGGCATCACTGATCAGCTGGGCTTTGGAACCAGAAGAGAGATCAAAATCACAAGTTAAGTCGTCGACCGATCCTGACCAAGAGGAACTTCATCATTCAGCTGATGTTTCTAACTTGCCTGACAGGAATGTGTCTAATTCAGACGATCCTAAACAAGGGGAACTTCATCAGTCAACTGGCGTTTCTAGCTTGTCTGACAGGAATGAGTCTGATTCAGACAATCCTGTTGACGAAAGCCCAGTGCTGAGCCAGCCTTCAAACATGAGGATCCTCTCACGATTCCAACTTGCCTACAGCTCCAAACGAAGCCTGTGGCCAATGCCAAGAAGCACCTACTTCGATGTCACAGGGTACTCAACAGATACTGGCACACATTTCATCACTACTAGGCACTTCATGGGTAAAGTGCAAAATAAGAGAAGATTGCAGCGAGAAGAGTGAAATCCTAGCATCTACACCCTGCAAAAAATATGCTTTTAGAGAAAGAAATACTTATTGCAGGGAAGAGATCTAAAGCACAACTAAGTGAAGCAAAACAAAAAATAAAGAAGGAGAAAGACAACGCTCATAAAAGTAATGCAGATAGGCAGAAAATTAAAGATCCTCAGACGAGGAAACTGACTTACAATACAACAAAAGTAATCCCATAGAAACAATTTAAGTTTGATAGCTGTAGCATTCCATCTTCTTTAAGCAGCATACATTTCTGCTGTTCCTACATCTCGTTCACAGATCACAATCTAAATAATCTCCGGGAATTGTTTAGATTAAGACTGGGTTCAGTGCAACTCAAGCGAAGGCTGGGCGCATGAATAATGTGCCAATGATGAAGACACAGTGTTTTATCGTTATGATTTGTATAAGAATAAAAAAATAACCTTTGTTGATGAGACACTATCAACTTCAATACCTAACTATCTTCTTTACTTTAAACTGTATTTTCAATGTTTAAGA
Source organism: Schistocerca americana (assembly GCF_021461395.2). Classification (NCBI taxonomy): domain Eukaryota; kingdom Metazoa; phylum Arthropoda; class Insecta; order Orthoptera; family Acrididae; genus Schistocerca; species Schistocerca americana. The sequence goes on from NC_060121.1 coordinate 985,323,363, forward strand.
ATCCCTGTCACTAAACAGTTAGCATAGTGATTTGCTCTGTTATTTAATTACCTCAACAGACAAATTATCTACAGTTTTATGTCTGTCCGATACCACTCTCCTCTTTCAAGGACGCTGATTTGTGTTTACTTTGATTTCTTTACAGAATTATATATTATTACCTGTCAAATCACCTTTAACATATTACCTAAGAGATAAGAGGTGTCATTTTGTGCATGAAGAAACTGGATGTATCTATCTTTCAACCTAACAGACTAGAAAAAAGCTAACGTATCCGATACCCTTTCCCTACTCTGGCATTCACTACAATGTGGTGTTCATAGGTTTTGAGAAAGATTTTGAGTTTTTCTGCAAAATACACTCCTGGAAATTGAAATAAGAACACCGTGAATTCATTGTCCCAGGAAGGGGAAACTTTATTGACACATTCCTGGGGTCAGATACATCACATGATCACACTCACAGAACCACAGGCACATAGACACAGGTAACAGAGCATGCACAATGTCGGCACTAGTACAGTGTACATCCACCTTTCGCAGCAATGCAGGCTGCTATTCTCCCATGGAGACGATCGTAGAGATGCTGGATGTAGTCCTGTGGAACGGCTTGCCATGCCATTTCCACCTGGCGCCTCAGTTGGACCAGCGTTCGTGCTGGACGTGCAGACCGCGTGAGACGACGCTTCATCCAGTCCCAAACATGCTCAATGCGGGACAGATCCGGAGATCTTGCTGGCCAGGGTAGTTGACTTACACCTTCTAGAGCACGTTGGGTGGCACGGGATACATGCGGACGTGCATTGTCCTGTTGGAACAGCAAGTTCCCTTGCCGGTCTAGGAATGGTAGAACGATGGGTTCGATGACGGTTTGGATGTACCGTGCACTATTCAGTGTCCCCTCGACGATCACCAGTGGTGTACGGCCAGTGTAGGAGATCGCTCCCCACACCATGATGCCGGGTGTTGGCTCTGTGTGCCTCGGTCGTATGCAGTCCTGATTGTGGCGTTCACCTGCACGGCGCCAAACACGCATACGACCATCATTGGCACCAAGGCAGAAGCGACTCTCATCGCTGAAGACGACACGTCTCCATTCGTCCCTCCATTCACGCCTGTCGCGACACCACTGGAGGCGGGCTGCACGATGTTGGGGCGTGAGCGGAAGACGGCCTAACGGTGTGCGGGACCGTAGCCCAGCTTCATGGAGACTGTTGCGAATGGTCCTCGCCGATACCCCAGGAGCAACAGTGTCCCTAATTTGCTGGGAAGTGGCGGTGCGGTCCCCTACGGCACTGCGTAGGATCCTACGGTCTTGGCGTGCATCCGTGCATCGCTGCGGTCCGGTCCCAGGTCGACGGTCACGTGCACCTTCCGCCGACCACTGGCGACAACATCGATGTACTGTGGAGACCTCACGCCCCACGTGTTGAGCAATTCGGCGGTACGTCCACCCGGCCTCCCGCATGCCCGCTATACGCCCTCGCTCAAAGTCCGTCAACTGCACATACGGTTCACGTCCACGCTGTCGCGGCATGCTACCAGTGTTAAAGACTGCGATGGAGCTCCGTATGCCACGGCAAACTGGCTGACACTGACGGCGGCGGTGCACAAATGCTGCGCAGCTAGCGCCATTCGACGGCCAACACCGCGGTTCCTGGTGTGTCCGCTGTGCCGTGCGTGTGATCATTGCTTGTACAGCCCTCTCGCAGTGTCCGGAGCAAGTATGGTGGGTCTGACACACCGGTGTCAATGTGTTCTTTTTTCCATTTCCAGGAGTGTATGTAGTATCAGTTCCAGAAAAGAAAGGCACCGATTCCGCCTATGTCGCTGATATAACACACGAATTGTATAGTGCTAATGACAAGGCATTTGAAATTGATTCCGTATCTCTAGATTTCCAGAAGGCTTTTGAAACTGGAACACATAAACGGCTTGTAGTGAAATTGCGTACTTATGGAATATCGGCTCAGTTATGTGAATAGATTCGATATTTTCTGTCAGAGAGGTCACAATTCGCAGTAATTGACGGAAAGTCATCGAGTAAAACAAAAGTGATTTCTGGCGTTCCCAAAGGTAGTGTTGTAGGCCCTCTGCTCTTCCTTATCTGTATAAGTCGTTTAGGAGACAGTATGAGCAGCCGTCTTAGGTGGTTTGCAGATGTTGCTGTCTTTTATCGTCTAGTAAAGCCATCAGAAGATCAAAACAAATTGGAAAACGATTTAGGAAAGATATGTGTATGGTGCTAAAATTGGCAATTGCCCCTTAATAATGAGAAGCGCTAGGTCATCGACGTAAGTGCTAAAAGAAATCCGTAAAACGTCGGTTATACAATATATCAGTCAAATGTAAAGGTCTCAGATCCAACTAAATACCTAGGAATTACAATTATGAACAACCTAAACTGGAAAGAACACATGCAAAATGTTGTGATGAAAGCGAACCAAAGACCGCATTTTGTTGGGAGAGAAAATATGCTACGGATTTACTGAAAAGACTTCCCACACTACGCCTGTCCGTCCTTTTTTAGAATACTGCTGCTCGCTGTGATATCTTTCCAGGCAGGATTAACGGAGTACATCGTCAAAGTTCAAAGAAGAGCAACAAGTTTTACATTACCCTGAAATAGGAGAGAGTGTGTTACGGACTGGATGCAGGATTTGAGGTGGATATAATTAAAACGAAGGAGTCTCTCGTTGCAGCGTTAGCTTCTCAAGAAATTTCAGTCACTAACTTTCTTCTTAGAATGCAAAAATACCTAATTGACGCAGACTTATATAGGCAGAAACGATCATAATAAAGTAAGGGAAATCAGAGCTTGCACAAAAAGATAGAGGTGCTCGTTTTTATTGCACGCTGTTCGAGATTGGAATAATAGAGAATTATTGTGAAAACAGTTCGATGAACCACCTAAGTGTGGTTCGCAGATCGCCATGTAGACGTAGATGTAGAAGAACCGTGTCCCGTATTTTGTAATGTCCACTGGACCGTCGTAAATCGCGATGACTGCAGTGCAGTTTTTGCCTTTAATAAAAGTGTTATTTTTGTTCGTCTTACTGAACATTTTTTTCAGTTACTCTCTGTACTATATTGTGGCTGTTCATTCTATGTACATGGCATCGTGCAAAAATTAATTTCGTTCATAAGTTGTGCACAGCAGTGTATATACAATGCAAGCTAACATATGATGCATGACTGAGATTGTGTTCTACGAGTACCAGTCTCTTTACTGTTTCGCTAGAACATGGAGCAAAGGAAAAACAACTGTCTAATTGTCTTGTCTTCACGATGCTTACGCGAACTGTACATTGGCGGTAGTAACATAATTCTACAGCCAACTGCAAATACCGGCTCTTTAAATTTTCTCATTGGTGTTCGGAGAAAACGACTTCGTCTTCAGTTCATGGTTTGCAATTTTAGTTTACAAAGCATCTCCGTCATACTCGCGAGTTGATCGAGCCTGCAGATAACAAATTTAGCGGACGCCTCGGAATTACTGCAATGTCCTCCTTTAATCCGATCGCGTTGGGGGGGGGGGGGGGCGGAGGGGAGGGGGGCAAACACTGATCAAGAATGGGTCGCACTAGTGATGTATACGTGGTCTCCTTCACAGAGAAACCACTTCCAACAAACCAAAATCGACCATTCGCCTTCTCTACTACCAACCTTACGTGCACGTTCCACTCCGTATCACTTTGCAACGTTAATCCTAGATATTTAATCGACACGACTGAGTCAACCAGAAAACCGTTAATATCATACTCGAATATTAGTGGATCGATATTCCCACTCATCTGCATTAACTTAAATTTTTCTACATTTAGAGTAAGCTGCTATTCATCACATCAAATAGAAATACTGTCTTAGTCATCCTGTATCATTCTACGGTTCTATCGCACTGTCCTGGGGCACTCATATCGTTACCCTTACCTCTGTTGAACACTCGCCGTCGAGAACAACATACTGGGTTCTATTAGTTAAAGTCTTCAATCCGCTCACATATCTGAGAACCTATTCCGTATTCTCGGACCTTTGTTACCGGTCTGCAGTGGTGCACAATATCAAACGCTTTCCAGAAATGTAGAAATATGCCGCTTTCATGTTGCCCTACATCCATGTCTCGAAGGATGTCAGAAGGGCAAGCTTGGTTTGAAACAGGCGATGCTTTCTAAATCCGTGATTATTTACGGACAAAAGCTTCTCTGTCTCTCAGAAGTTTATTATATTCCAACTTGGAATCCGCTCAAGAATTCTGTAGCAAACCGTTGTTGAGGATACCCTTCTATAATTTACTTATACTGAAGTAATCTGCCCTTAATTTCCGCCACTTGGGACTTCGCGCTGGGCGAGAGGTACGCGATAAATGCAAGTAGAGTAAGGGGCGACAAACGTAAAGTACTCTCTATGAAACAGAACTGGGGTTCCATCCGGATCTGGCGACGTATTTGTCTGTAACTCTTTCAGTTGCTTCTCGACGCAAGGGGAGCCCATTATTATGCCTCCCATGGGGGAGTCTGGGCGACAATCGGTGGACGGTATACCTGTGCGATACTGTGCGTACTGGTTGAGGAGTCACTGAACAGAAGCGTTCGACCTATTTACTGATTGTACGTCTGATCATAATTTTCTCGGGTTCTCAGTAATATCTTTAGCTAACGCGTGACGGTGTAATCCATTGTATGCTTAGTGCATCGAACTTTTAGACTCACGAATTTCTAATAACATCTCCCTGTTAACATTTCCAGGTCCTTTTTTAAACCAATAGTGCAATAACTCGGCTTTTTCAGCATTTTGCAAATTTTGTTACTGAAACATGACGTGTATTTTCCGTCCTTAACCCACTTACTTGCACGTACTTCTGCAGACTGTGATTTACAATCTGTTTAAACTTTATCCATAATTCCTCTACGTCCGCCAGACTGTACAGTTACAACTTGTTTGTTTATTTGTCTATGTATCGCAATGATCTATGGCGTTGCAGCATAATCTTTTTTATGTTTTCGTAATGTGTGTGTCTTTATCTATGTAATTTTTATGTTTCAGATGCGTTTCTTCATTTAATATTTTACCAGGGTTTGTCCGTAAGTGTATATAGATTTCGATTTCTTCCAGAACGTTAATTTTAAATCCCTTCGGTGTTACACGTAAATTTTAATTACTTTTTTATGAGGTCAACCTCACGTTTTTCTGTTTTTAAGTGGTTGAAGAACAGGCATTGATCTGTGTCGCTATTTCTTGTTCTCTCTACCTAATTTCAAAGTTTCTGCATATTTGTCCTACATAGAATAGTTCACAGTCTGTACAATCGATTTTAATATGCCTGCTTGTGTGTGCGGTTCTTATTTTGCTTTATTGGATTGTATCCATATTTTGAAGCAGTGTCCGGTTCTATTATCAAATTTAACAGTTTTCATCTTTAGTAATGAGTTCAATTCATTGGATATGTATCCTATATTACTTCATTGTGTGTATTTTAACTTTTGTTTTGTGCATATTTCTTTCGTTGGTTTCACGTCGTTATTGCACTTAATGGGTATAGTTTTATTACGTTTTTGGTATAGGCTTCTCACTGTCGTTGGATGGAAGTCATTTATTGAGCTACGAAAGTACGAATTGCCAAATCTTTCTAAGGACTTGAAGTTCTAAAGGAAGATTCGTTAGTCTGTTCATCACTGTCTTAAAATATGCTTATTTGTATGGTTTTGAGTGGCAAGAGCTGGCGTTAATAATATTGTCTGATGTTGTGTGTTTCCTGTATATTTCTAATTTGTGCTCGTTATTACTATTTTTGATTGTCTGTTCCAAAAAAATTTACAGTTTCAGTATTTCGTGTACCACTGTAACTTTTATTTTAGAATGTAGTTCGTTCAGCGGTTTATGTAACTGTTGTAAGCCGATGTTGGATACATCTATTAGTAGCAGTATCATCTAACTAGGCAATATAGTATGTAAATTACAGCAGTTCAAACGATGCTAATTCAAGTTTTATTTATCTTGCGCACTTAGATGCATTTCGCCTTAGTTACTAGGTACTTTATGTGGGTGTCACACCAGTGTCATATTCATTATTTTTAAGCCAAACGGCTTTCTCTCATTTGGCAAATTGGTTGAAAGTTTGCAGTTTTCCTTTTGGTCACTGTTTTCAACCAATAGCACTTTAATTAACATCTTCTGTTTGACACCCACTGAAGACGCCTTCTAAGGCGAAACGCATTTGAGTGCATGAAACTTAATGAGTAGCATGCAAAAGGTATTTTTCTTTTGAACTACTCCACAATATATATAGGCGCTGAGAAAATGGGCAGCTCAATGCAAACTGCAAATACTATATGATTTTCTTTGTTAGTGGGATAGATGAGATAGTCGGATTGAAGAATTTTAGCACTAAAGTGTTTATCAAGATTTGTGTTATGGTTTCTGCAATACAACATCCCATTGCAACAGCATCTGCCTGTGTGTATGTATCACTGTTAATAGAAAAACACTCAGAATGTATGGAAAACCAAAGATACATAAAAATTTATTTTGGTACATCCTGCAGTAAACACTGTTTATAGTCCCACATATATGGTTAGTAAAAAGCTGAACAACTGGCTCAAAAAGTATTACACATACACCAAACAACTCACAATAAAAAATTCAAGAAGACTAGCCAACAAAATAAATACATAAAAAATCCACAGAAGGTAAATTCCTGTCCTTTGACATAACTAATTTATATAAAAGCATACCAATTTGAGAAAGAATACCATCATATAAGAGACCTCATTACAATATAGGAAGTTACCTATGACAGGAATAAAGATCATAAATCTACTACAGCTGGTACTAAAACAAAATTGCTTTGAATTTAACAAAGATATATACACCCAAGAAGATGGTGTTGCAGTGGGATATACCGTTGCAGGAACCGACGCTTACATATTCATAAATACTTTACAGCTAAAGCGCTTCAATTCATTGACACACTAACAAAGAAAATCAAGTTCTTGCCCATCTTCTCCTGTTGTTGTTGTTGTTGTTGTTGTGGTCTTCAGTCCTGAGACTGGTTTGATGCAGCTCTCCATGCTACTCTATCCTGTGCAATCTTCTTCGTCTCCCAGTACCTACTGCAACCTACAGCCTTTTGAATCTGCTTCGTGTATTCATCTCTTGGTCTCCCTCTACGATTTTTACCCTCCACGCTGCTCTCCAATGCTAAATTTGTGATTCATTGATGCCTCAAAACATGTCCTACCAACCGATCCCTTCTTCTAGTCAAGTTGTGCCAGAAGCTTCTCTTCTCCCCAATCCTATTCAACACCTCCTCATTAGTTATGTGATCTACCCATCTAATCTTCAGCATTCTTCTGTAGCACCACATTTCGAAAGCTTCTATTCTCTTCTTGTCTGAAGTATTTGTCGTCCACGTTTCACTTCCATACAGGGCTACACTCCATACAAATACTTTCAGAAACGACTTCCTAACACTTAAATCAAAACTCGATGTTAACAAATTTCTCTTCTTCAGAAACGCTTTCTTTCCCATTGCCAGTCTACATTTTATATCCGCTCTACTTCCACCATCATCAGTCATTTTGCTCCCCACATAGCAAATCTCCTTTACTACTTTAAGTGTCTCATTTCCTAATCTAATACCCTCAACATCACCCGACTTAATTCGACTACATTCCACTATCGTCGTTTTGCTTTTGTTGATATTCATCTTATATCCTCCCTTCCAGACACCATCCATTCCTTTCAACTGCTCTTCCAAGTCCTTTGCTGTCTCTGACTGAATTCCAATGTTATCGGCGAACCTCAAAGTTTTTATTTCTTCTCCATGGATTTTAATACCTATTCCGAATTTTTCTTTTGTTTCCTTCATTGCTTGCTCAATATACAGATTGAATAACATCAGGGGGAAGCTACAACCCTGTCTCACTCCCTTCCCAACCACTGCTTCCCTTTCATGTCCCTCGACTCTTATAACTGCCATTTGGTTTCTATACAAATTGTAAATAGCCTTTCGCTCCATATATTATACCCCTGCCACCTTCAGAATTTGAAAGAGAGTATTCCAATCAACATTGTCAAAAGCTTTCTCTAAGTCTACAAATGACAGAAATGTAGATTTGCCTTTCCTTAGTCTAGCTTCTAAGATAAGCCGTAGGGTCAGTATTGCCTCACGTGTTCCAACATTTCTACGGAATCCAAACTGATCTTCCCCAAGGTGGGCTTCTACCAGTTTTTCCATTCGTCTGTAAAGAATTCGCGTTAGTATTTTGCAGCTGTGACTTATTAAACTGATAGTTCGGTAATTTTCACATCTGTCAACACCTGCTTTCTTTGGGATTGGGATTATTATATTCTTCTTGAAGTCTGAGGGTATTTCGCGTGTCTCATACATCTTGCTCACCAGATGGTAGAGTTTTGTTAGGACTCTCCCAAGGCCGTCAGTAGTTCCAATGGAATGTTGTCTATTCCCGGAGCCTTGTTTCGACTCTGGACTTTCAGTGCTCTGTCGAACTCTTCACGCAGTATCATACCCGCCGTTTCATCTTCATCTACGAGCATCCTCTTCCATTTCCATACTGTTGCCCTCAAGTACATCGCCCTTGTTTAGACCCCCTATATAGTCCTTCCACCTTTCTGCTTTTCCTTCTTTGCTTAGAACTGGGTTTCCATCTGAGCTCTTGATATTCATACAAGTGGTTCTCTTTTCTCCAAAGGTCTCTTTAATTTTCCTGTTGGCAGTATCTATCTTACCCCTAGTGAGATAAGCCTCTATATCCTTACATTTATCCTCTAGCCATCCCTGCTTAGCCATTTTGCACTTCCGGTCGATTTCATTTTTGAGACGTTTGTATTCCTTTTGGCCTGCTTCATTTACAGCATTTTTATATTTCCTCCTATGATCAATTAAATGCAATATTTCTTCTGTTACCCAAGGATTTCTACTAGCCCTCGTCTTTTTACCTACTTAATCCTGTGCTGCCTTCACTACTTCATCCCTCAAAGCTACCCATTCTTCTTCTACTGTATTTCTTTCCCCCATTCCTGCCATTTGTTCCCTTACGCTCTCCCTGAAACTCTGCACAACCTCTGGTTTAGACAGTTTATCCAGGTCCCATCTCCTTAAATTCCCACCTTTTTGCAGTTTCTTCAGTTTTAATCTACAGTTCATAACCAATAGATTGTGGTCAGAGTCCACATCTGTCCCTGGAAATGTCTTACAATTTAAAACCTGGTTCCTAAATCTCTGTCTTACCATTATACAGGGTGTCACCTGACGTTACTGCTGGATATATTTCGTAAACCACATCAAATACTGACGAACCGATTCCACAGACCGAACGTGAGGAGAGGGGCTAGTGTAACTGTTTAATACAAACCATACAAAAATGCACGGAAGTATGTTTTTTAACACAAACCTACGTTTTTTAAATGGAACCACGTTAGTTTTGTTAGCACATCTGAACGTATAAACAAATACGTAATCAGTGCCGTTCGTTTCATTGTAAATGTTAATTACATCCGGCGATATTGTAACCTAAAGTTGACGCTTGAGTACCACTCCTCCGCTGTTCGATCGTGTGTATCGGAGTGCACCGAATTACGTAGGGATCCAAAGGTCACCGCTTTCACCCGTTTCATGTGTCGCTACATCTGCAATTACATGGTGATGACTTTAATCATCGAGTGCAATTCTGTCAATGGCCATTAACAGGGATTGCGTTGCAGTTCTACCTGTTTACCGATGAAGCGGGTTTCACAAACCACGGGGCAGTGAATCTACGGAACATGCGTTACTGGTCCGTGGACAATCCTCGCTGGCTCAGACAGGTAGAGCGACAGCGACCGTGGACTGTAAATGTATGGTGCGGAATCATTGGCGACCACCTCATTGGTCCTCACTTAATTGCAGAGTCCCAAACAGCTGCAACATACACCGCGTTTCTACAGAATGATCTGCCAACGTTGCTCGAGAATGTCCCACTGGAAACGCGTCGACGTATGTGGTATCAGCATGATGGTGCACCTGCACATTCCGCAATTAACACTAGGCTGACCCTTGACAGGACGCTCGACGGGCGTTTCATAGGACGTGGAGGACGCATAAATTGGCCAGCCCGTTCTCCTGATCTTACAGCTCTGGACTTCTTTCTGTGGGGTACTTTAAAGGAGAATGTGTACCGTGATGTGCCTACAACCCTAGAGGATATGAAACAACGTATTGTTGCAGCCTGCGGCGACATTACACCAGATGTACTGCGGCGTGTACGACATTCATTACGCCAGAGATCGCAATTGTGTGCAGCAAATGATGGCCACCACATTGAACATTTATTGGCCTGACATTTCGGGACACACTCTATTCCACTCCGTAATTGAAAACGGAAACCACGTGTGTACGTGTACCTCACCCCTCATGGTAATGTACATGTGCGTCAGTGAAAAAGACCAATAAAAAGGTGTTAGCATGTGGACGTAATGTGCTGTTCCAGTCTCTTCTGTACCTAAGGTCCATCACCGTTCCCTTTGGATCCCTACGTTATTCGGTGCTCTCCGATACACACGATCGAACACTGGAGGAGTGGTACTCAAGCGTCAACTTTAGGTTACAATATCTCCGGACGTAATTAACATTTTACAATGCAACAAACGGCACTGATTACGTATTTGTTTATATGTTCAGATGTGCTAATAAAACTAACGGGGTTCCATTTAAAAAACGTAGGTTTGTGTTAAAAAACATACTTCTGTGCATTTTTTTATGGTTTGTATTAACCAATTACAGTAGCCCCTCTCCTCACGTTCGGTCTGTGGAATCGATTCGTCAGTATTTGATGTGGTTTACGAAATATATCCAGCGGTAATGTTAGGTGACTCACCCTGTACAATCTATCTGACACCTTTTAGTATCTCCAGGGTTCTTCCATGTATACAACCTTTTTTCATGGTTCTTGAACCAAGTGTTAGCTATGATTAAGTTATGCTCTGCACAAAATTCTACCAGGCGGTATCCTCTTTCATTTCTTAGCCCAATCCATATTCACCTACTACCTTTCCTTCTCTCCCTTTTCCTACTACCGAATTCCAGTCACCCATGACTATTAAATATTCGTCTCCCTTCACTATCTGAATAATTTCGTTTATTTCGTCACACATTTCTTCAATTTATTCGTCATCTGCAGAGCTAGTTGGCATATAAACTTGTACTACTGTAGTAGGCGTGGGCTTCGTGTCTACCTTGGCCACAATAATGCGTTCACTATGCTGTTTGTAGTAGCTTACCCGTACAACTATTTTTTTATTCATTATTAAACCTACTCCTGCATTACCCCTATTTGCTTTTGTATTTATAACCCTGTATTCACCTGACCAGTAGTCTTGTTCCTCCTGCCACCTAACTTCACTAATTCCCACTATATCTAAATTTAACCTATCCATTTCCCTTTTTAAATTTTCTAACCTACCTGCTCGATTAAGGAATCTGACATTCCACGCTCCGATCCGTAGAACGCCAGTTTTCTTTCTCCTGATAACGACGTCCTCTTGAGTAGTCCCCGCTCGGAGATCCGAATGGGGGACTATTTTACCTCCGCAATATTTTACCCAAGAGGACGCCATCATCATTTAACCATACAGTAAAGCTGCATGCCCTCGAGAAAAATTACGGCTGTAGTTTCCCCTTGCTTTCATTCGTTCGCAGTACCAGCACAGCAAGGTCGTTTTGGCTAGTGTTACAAGGCCAGATCAGTCAATCATCCAGACTGTTGCCCCTGCAACTACTGAAAAGGCTGCTGCCCCTCTTCAGGAACCACACGTTTGTCTGGCCTCTCAACAGATACCCCTCCGTTGTGGTTGCACCTACGGTACGGCTATCTGTATCGCTGAGGCACGCAAGCCTCACCACCAACGGCAAGGTCCATGGTTCATGGGGGGGCATCTTCTCCTACATAACAGAAATAGCTAATATTAACAAAAACTTCTAAATTTTAAAGAGAATTAACCTACCATTTTGTTCATTCTAATTGGGATTGTGAGGGTTCTTCTGCATCCACTGCTTCTTCTGTTACAGTATCTGTACCATCATGCATAACCTCCTCATAGATTGAATTTGCATCTTCTCCTGCCACAACCTTAATATCTTTTCCTTCTTTTTTCTAACGCTCTTTTTCAAGCATTTTCGGGATCTTCTTCTCATATCCGCTCCGTTGGTGACTATCATTACTTTTTTTTCCTTCCCTGTCGTTGGTCTCTGGTATATTAGTTGGTGAGTACTTAGTTCTCTAGTTTTCTTCCCCATGCACCTACATCTGTAGTGCCAATAACTCATTCCTGAGTTCAACATCAAGAAAGTAAGTTTGCAAATAATCTATTCATTTGCAAAGTTTATGACACTGTGGCACTCTCATATATAGCGATGAGTAAACAGAATTGGTGAGTACCTGCAGTTTGTTTTGTTTCTTATGGATTTGGATGAATTACTAGAGTAGAAAATAGTGAAAACAGTGGAAGTACTAAGAATTAATGTGAATTTCATTACGTTTATAAACAGTCTGTTGTATGCAAGGTAACTGGTTGTCCGTTTTCCTGAATAAATGGGTAATTTACACATTCTTTGTCCACAGATGCCTAAGAAGTTAGTCCTTTTTTGCAGGAAGAGTAGGAAGTAATAATATCGGAGAGTTTCCAAAGAGATAACGGCACCAGGAACTCGGATTTCGTCGTTTAATTTGTGGCAGATATTTCGTCCGCGTTGTGGCACACGCCTTCACGCACGAAACAAGAGGTACCGCTGTAAATACCTCGTAAATTGATTTATTGTCCAATTTGGCCAGAAAGCGGCGACCATCCCGTTTTTCTGTGGAAAAGCTCTCGTGCGTTTCACGTGAGAGAGAGTGGTGCGGGCATTAACAGGGTAACGGCCCCAATTAACAGAAAGCGCGAGCGGCGGCACGCATGTTCCACGGCCAGTGGGCAGCGGCAGAAGAAACGCACACAATGCGACGGCCGCGAGGAATGCCGGCGGAATGCAGCAGCCAGCAGCCAGCACGCACCCACCCACACTACTGCCCACACTTCGCGGCGCGCCCTTAGCTGCCGTTTCTCCCGGCTCCAGCGCCACACCTCCGCATCCCCTCTCTACGAGGGTTGGTTGGGGCGCCCCTCCGCGGCAGTATTCGGACTCGTACATCGCCCCTGGCCACACTTAGTAACTGAGCAGCCACAACAGCATCAATAAACCTTGCCTGAATTTCTTCCCTATACGAGGTGTGACCAAAAAGTAACGAGAATTTTGTTTTTATTAAATAATTTGTTTATTCATCGCCGTCAATTGTGTCCCATACAGAGTAATCGCCGGCCGCTGTGGCCAAGCGATTCTAGGCGCTTCAGTACTGAATAGCGCCGCTGCTATGGTCGCAGGTTCTAATCCTGCCTCGGGCATGGATGTGTGTGATATCCTTGGGTTAGTTAGGTTTAAGTAGTTATAAGTCTAGGGGACTGATGGCGTCAGATGTTAAGTCCCATAGTGCTTAGAGACATTTGAACCATTTGAACCTAGGAAGGCGAAACAAAGTTTGCACTTTGTTGACAGAACACTTAGAAGATCCGAGAAACCCACTAAAGAGACAGCCTACATCACACTTGTCCGTCCTCTGCTGGAATATTGCTGCGCGTTGTGGGATCCTTACCAGGTAGGATTGACGGAGGACATCGAAAAAGTGCAAAGAAGGGCAGCTCGTTCCGTGTTAACGCGCAATAGGGGTGAGAGTGTCAGTGGTATGATACATGAGTTGGGGTGGCAGTCACTGAAACAAAGGCGGTTTTCTTTGCGGCGAGATCTATTTACTAAATTTCAATCACCAACTTTCTCTTCCGAATGCGAAAATATTTTGTTGACACTCACCTACGTAGGGAGAAATGATCATTATAATCAAATAAAAGGAATCAGAGCTCCAACGGAAATATTTAGGTGTTCCTTTTTCCCGCGCGCCATTCGAGAATGGAATGGTAGAGAAGTAGTATGAAAATGGTACGATGAACCCTTTACCAGGCACTTACATGTGAATTGCAGAGTAACCATGTAGATGTAGGTGTAGATCTAGATAAGGCAGGATCTCTAGATGTAACTATCCCACTGTAAACAAAGAAAACAGTGAGAAGACTTTCACATGTGATCGAAAATGTCGAAGTTTTTTCGGCCTGGTCTCTTCAAATCGTTTCCACGGGTACTACTGGTCCTTGGTTTCGACGCCATACTCGTATATCCATGTTTCGTCACCTGTTATAATCTTCATGTCGGCTCGTAAGTTTGACTATTGTCTGCTCGTAATGTAACATTACAGTTTTTAAAAATTCATTCTGATCAGAACATCCTTAGAAGTGTCGAAACCTAGGTCAATGAATTAAAAATTATTTGCAACCAGTTGACTGTGGTATTTCTCCGTAGAAATTTTGGATCGTTGTCGACTTCATTAATAAATTCCTGAGCAGTGCCTAAGCGACGTCGTTTTTAGTCAAAATTCGACAGTTTCGGAACACACTTTGCTGCTACACGATTCACGCCAAAACCACCTGAAAAAATTGCTTGGCGTGATCCAAAGGATCAACAGCCTCTCTAATGGAGATTCGTCGATTTTCCAGGAACGTTTTCTGTACGTCTTGTGCATTGTCTTCAGTACTTAATGTGCTAGGTCGTCCAGGGCGGTTGTCGTCTTCAACGTCTTCTCGTCCCTCTTTGAAACGTTTATACCCTTGGTAAACTCTTGTCTTACTCATAGCAGATCTGCCACAAGCCACAGTCAACATTCCGAGTGCGGTGATCCACCTTATTCCATTTTTCAAGTCAAATTTAATGCAAATTCTTTGATCCATCTTTTTCGAAAGTAAAAATTTGCCGAGCTCTCGAAAACACATACAATCTTTTCGACTTTCAACGATAAACTGAGTATTCAAACAGCTGAAAATGCGAAAATACGTCAGGAGAATATCTTCCGGAAAGGTAAAATAATTGACACTCAGATGTATAAAACCAGCAGAGTCAAAAAATTCCCGTTAGTTATTAATCAAACATCGGATAAGAAAGATTCAGGACTGGGATTAACATCCAGAGTAAAAGAATATCAATGATAAGATTCGCTGATGACGTTGCCTTCCTTAGTGAAACAGAAGAACAATTAGGTGGCCTATTGAACGTAATGAGGACAGAATGTGGATTGAAACTGAACCAAAAAAAGACGAAAGTTACAAGGAGTATCCAAAATATCATTAGCTGCTACCTTGACGTGAAAACTCAGGATGTAAACTAAGTGAAGGAATTAAACTAGTGAGTAAGCATTGTGACTTATTGCACTAAGCAACAATGTAAAATGCAGATTAGCGCTAGAATAGACAGAACACTTCTCGGCAAAAGGAACCTACTACTATCAAACATAGCCCTTAATTTGAAGAAAAAAGTTCTGAGAATGTGTGTTTGGAGCACAGCGTTGTATTGAAGTTATAATACTACAACAATGAACATGTTGTAGAATTTTGGAACACGTATTATGTTCGAGTATAATGACTTTTCTGGAGACTAGAAATCTATTCTATAGGAATCAGCATGGGTTTCGAAAAAGACGATCGTGTGAAACCCAGCTCGCGCTATTCGTCCACGAGACTCAGAGGGCCATAGACACGGGTTACCAGGTAGATGCCGTGTTTCTTGACTTCCGCAAGGCGTTCGATACAGTCGTTTAATGAACACAGTATGAGCATATGGACTATCAGACCAATTCTGTGATTGGATTGAAGAGTTCCTGGATAACAGAACGCAGCATGTCATTCTCAATGGAGAGAAGTCTTCCGAAGTAAGAGTGATTTCAGGTGTGCCGCAGGGGAGTGTCGTAGGACCGTTGCTATTCACAATATACATAAATGGCTTTGTGGATGACATCGGAAGTTCGCTGAGGCTTTTTGCGGATGATGCTGTGGTATATCGAGAGGTTGTAACAATGGAAAATTGTACTGAAATGCAGGAGATCTGCAGCGAACTGACGCATGATGCAGGGAATGGCAACTGGATCTCAATGTAGACAAGTGTAATGTGCTGCGAATACATAGCTACAATATAGCAGGTCAGCAATTGGAAGCAGTTAATTCCATAAATTATCTGGGAGTACGCATTAGGAGTGATTTAAAATGGAATGATCATATAAAGTTGATCGTCGGTAAAGCAGAAAAATGGTTCAAATGGCTCTGAGCACTATGGGACTCAACTGCTGAGGTCATTAGTCCCCTAGAACTCAGAACTAGTTAAACCTAACTAACCTAAGGACATCACAAACATCCATGCCCGAGGCAGGATTCGAACCTGCTACCGTAGCGGTCTTGCGGTTTCAGACTGCAGCGCCTTTAACCGCACGGCCACTTCGGCCGGCGGTAAAGCAGATGCCAGACTGAGATTCATTGGAAGAATCCTAAGGAAATGCAATCCGAAAACAAAGGAAGTAGGTTACAGTACGCTTGTTCGCCCACTGCTTGAATACTGCTCAGCAGTGTGGGATCCGTACCAGGTAGGGTTGATAGAAGAGAGAGAGAAGATCCAACGGAGAAAAGTGCGATTCGTTACAGGATCATTCAGTAATCGCGAAAGCGTTACGGAGATGATAGATAAAAATCATTGGAAGACTCTGCAGGAGAGACGCTCAGTAGCCCGGTACGGGCTTTTGTTGAAGTTTCGAGAACGTAACTTCACCGAGGAGTCAAGCAGTATATTGCTCCCTGCTATGTATATCTCGCGAGGAGACCATGAGGATAAAATCAGAGAGATTAGAGCCCATACAGAGGCATACCGACAATCTTTCTTTCCACGAACAATACGAAACTGGAATAGAAGGGAGAACCGATAGAGGTAGTCAAAGTACCCTCCGCCACACACCGTCAGGCGGCTTTGCGGAGTATAAATGTAGATGTAGGTGTAGAACTTTAAATTTGCCATATTATTTATTTTTGCATTTTCGATGTTCTTATTCACACATAAATGTTTTCAGCATTTTCTTGTCAATACTAATCAGTTCTCCCCCCCCCCCTCCCCCCCACCCCCTTGAACCATGGACCTTGCCGTTCGTGGGGAGGCTTGCGTGCCTCAACGATACAGATAGCCGTACCGTAGGTGCAACCACAACGGAGGGGTATCTGTTGAGAGGCCAGACAAACGTGTGGTTCCTGAAGAGGGGCAGCAGCCTTTTCAGTAGTTGCAGGGGCAACAGTCTGGGTGCAACACTAACCAAAACGGCCTTGCTGTGCTGGTACTGGGAACGGCTGAAAGCAAGGGGGGAAACTACAGCCGTAATTTTTCCCGAGGGCATGCAGATTTACTGTATGGTTAAATGATGATGGCGTCCTCTTGGGTAAAATATTCCGGAGGTAAAATAGTCCCCCATTCGGATCTCCGAGTGGGGACTACTCAAGAGGACGTCGTTATCAGGAGAAAGAAAACTGGCGTTCTACGGATCGGAGCGTGGAATGTCAGATCCCTTAATCGGGTAGGTAGGTTAGAAAATTTAAAAATGGAAATGGATAGGTTAAAGTTAGATATAGTGGGAATTAGTGAAGTTCGGTGGCAGGAGGAACAAGACTACTGGTCAGGTGAATACAGGGTTATAAATACAAAAGCAAATAGGGGTAATGCAGGAGTAGGTTTAATAATGAATAAAAAAATAGTTGTACGGGTAAGCTACTACAAACAGCATAGTGAACGCATTATTGTGGCCAAGGTAGACACTAAGCCCACGCCTACTACAGTAGTACAAGTTTATATGCCAACTAGCTCTGCAGATGATGAAGAAGTTGATAAAATGTATGATGAGATAAAAGAAATTATTCAGGTAGTGAAGGGAGACGAAAATGTAATAGTCATGGGTGACTGGAATTCGAGTGTAGGAAAAGGGAGAGAAGGAAATATAGTAGGTGAATATGGATTGGGGCTAAGAAATGAAAGAGGAAGCCGCCTGGTAGAATTTTGCACAGGGCATAACTTAATCATAGCTAATACTTGGTTTAAGAATCATGAATGAAAGTTGCATACATGGAAGAACCCTGGAGATACTAAAAGGTATCAGATAGATTATATAATGGTAAGACAGAGATTTAGGAACCAGGTTTTAAATTGTAAGACATTTCCATGGGCAGATGTGGACTCTGACCACAATCTATTAGTTATGAACTGTAGATTAAAACTGAAGAAACTGCAAAAAGGTGGGAATTTAAGGAGATGGGACCTGGATAAACTGACTAAACCAGAGGTTGTACAGAGTTGCAGGGAGAGCATAAAGGAACAATTGATAGGAATGGGGGAAAGAAATACAGTAGAAGAAGAATGGGTAGCTTTGAGGGATGAAGTAGTGAAGGCAGCAGAGGATCAAATAGGTAAAAAGACGAGGGCTAGTAGAAACCCTTGGGTAACAGAAGAAATATTGAATTTAATTGATGAAAGGAGAAACTATAAAAATGCAGTAAATGAAGCAGGCAAAAAGGAATACAAACGTCTCAAAAATGATATCGACAGGAAGTGCAAAATGGCTAAGCAGGGATGACTAGAGGACAAATGTAAGGATGTAGAGGCTTATCTCACTAGGGGTAAGATAGGTACTGCCTACATGAAAATTAAAGAGACCTTTGGAGAAAGGAGAACCACTTGTATGAATATCAAGAGCTTTGATGGAAACCCAGTTCTAAGCAAAAGAGGGAAAGCAGAAAGGTGGAAGTAGTATATAGAGGGCCTATAAAAGGGCAATGTACTTGAGGACAATATTATGGAAATGGAAGAGGATGTAGATAAAGATGAAATGGGAGATACGATACTGCGTGAAGAGTTTGACAGCACTGAAAGACCTGAGTCGAAACAATGCCCCCGGAGTACACAACATTCCATTAGAACTACTGACGGCCTTGGGAGAGCCAGTCCTGACAAAACTCTACCATCTGGTAAGCAAGATGTATGAGACAGGCGAAATACCCTCAGACTTCAAGAAGAATATAATAATTCCAATCCCAAAGAAAGCAGGTGTTGACAGATGTGAAAATTACCGAACAATCAGTTTAATAAGTCACAGCTGCAAAATACTAACGCGAATTCTTTACGGACGAATGGAAAAACTGATAGAAGCCGACCTCGGGTAAGATCAGTTTGGATTCCGTAGAAATGTTGGAACACGTGAGGCAATACTGACCTTACGACTTATCTTAGAAGAAAAATTAAGGAAAGGCAAACCTACGTTTCTAGCATTTGTAGACTTAGAGAAAGCTTTTGACAATGTTGATTGGAATACTCTCTTTCAAACTCTAATGGTGGCAGGGGTAAAATACAGGGAGTGAAAGGCTATTTACAATTTGTACAGAAACCAGATGGCAGTTATAAGAGTCGAGGGACATGAAAGTGAAGCAGTGGTTGGGAAGGGAGCGAGACAAGGTTGTAGCCTATCCCCGATGTTATTTAATCTGTATATTGAGCAAGCAATAAAGGAAACAAAAGAAAAGTTCGGAGTAGCTATTAAAATCCATGGAGAAGAAATAAAAACTTTGGGGCTCGCCGATGACATTGTAATTCTGTCAGAGACAGGAAAGGACTTGGAAGAGCAGTTGAACGAAATGGACAGTGTCTTGAAAGGAGGGTGTAAGATGAACATCAACAAAAGCAAAACGAGGATAATGGAATGTAGTCGAATTAAATCGGGTGATGCTGAGGGAATTAGATTAGGAAATGAGACACTTAAAGTAGTAAAGCAGATTTGCTATTTGGGGAGCAAAATAACTGATGATGGTCGAAGTAAAGAGAATATAAAATGTAGACTGTCAATGGCAAGGAAAGCGTTTCTGAAGAGGAAAAATTTGTTGACATCGAGTATAAAAGTCGTTCCTGAAAGTATTTGTATGGAGTATAGCCATGTATGCAAGTGGATCATGGACGATAAATAGTTTGGACAAGAAGAAAATAGAAGGTTTCAAAATGTGGTGCTACAGAAGAATGCTGAAGACTAGGTGGGTTGATCACATAACTAATGAGGAGGTATTGAATAGAATTGAGGAGAAGAGGAGCTTGTGGCACAACTCGACTAGAAGAAGGGATCGGTTGGTAGGACATGTTCTGAGACATCGAGGGATCACCAATTTAGTATTGGAGGGCATCGTGGAGGGTAAAAATCGTAGAGGGAGACCAAGAGATGAATACACTAAGCAGATTCAGAAGGATGTAGGCTGCAGTAGGTACTGGGAGATGAAGAAGCTTGCACAGGGTAGAGTAGCATGGAGAGCTGCATCAAACCAGTCTCAGGACAACAACAACAACAACAACAACAACACAACTAATCAGTTGAAATATTGTAAAGTGACTTTCCAGCAAACTATTGAAAACAGTGAGTCCGCAGCTTGTGGTCGTGTGGTAGTGTTCTCGGTTCCCACGCCCGGGTTGCCGGGTTCGATTCCCGGCGGGGTCAGGGATTTTCTCTGCCTCGTGATGACTGGGTGTTATGTGCTGTCCTTAGGTTAGTTAGGTTTAAGTAGTTCTAAGTTCTAGGGGACTGATGACCATAGATGTTAAGTCCCATAGTGCTCAGAGCCATGTTTTGAAAACAATGTTGTAAAGGATGTAGTATACACGCTAGCAACATCAGAGTATCTGCATTTTGTACAATCCAATTATATAGAAGGTAGGAGATGTTTCAGGAACTCAAAAAGGAATCTGTGGAGAGAAGGCGACATTTTTTTCAAAGGAAAGTATTGAGAACATTTAGAGAACCGGTGCTTGAAGATGACTGAAGAACCATTTTACTGCTGCCAGCGTACTGTTCGCGTAAGGACCACGAAGGTAACCTCTTCAGCCCCGACGTATCGTACATGATACATTCTGGTTTAATTTTTTCTCGCTCGTGTAGGCAGCTGAACGTTTTGGGGGCATGTGGTATCACGTACAACAGACATCGCCCTTGCGTCAGCTGACTTGGTCGTTCTCCCGCCGAGGATCATGATGTGGCAGCAGTGATAGGAAAATACATTCGGCAACTGTACAGCATGTTTCGGCGAAATAAAAGGACAGACATAACTTTTTCTAATTACGTATGTTTTCACATGCTGTAATGTTGTATAAAAACTTACAGACATCCCTCAGTTAGTAGAGAATTATGAATTAACGTTACAACTAATTTCTAAACTTTGAACATTCATATATCACACATGATATCTCAGGACTCAATGACGACTTTGTTCATGTCGGTTGCAATGTGTTTATAGTTTTTTTTCACTACATTCCCCGACTGGTATGACTGAGATCATTCGGTTGGAATTAATCTAGATATGTCTGACACAGAGATCGATGAATCTGATGATGAAGATGACGTTCCGATGCAGTGCATCAGAAGAAGGAACAGTGGCTCTTGCTCAAATTCTAAGAAGAATCGCGTTCTGAAAACATGAGAATAAGTATGAATGAGTGAATTATTAAAATAAATACTGTTTATTCTAGACAGTTTGCTTCGAATATTTTGTGTAAATATTTAGAACTTTCTAAGTTTTCTATTTGACGTATCATGAAATCTACAGCAAATCTGAACAATATGCGTCTATGATAAAAGAATGTGAAACTGCATAGTTGTGTGTATAATTATCCTGCCTACGTCCCAAGGTATCATATATGATACCATCTACAAATTTTACTACAACCTCAAAAAAATTTTGAGAGTCATTCATTCTTAACTGTCATTAACAAAAAGCTGTTAATACAAATGTAGCCCACTTGCACTTTCTGTGTGTACTCGGGACTGAAGAGGATAAGAGAAGAGCAATCGGGGCTCGCCCGGAAGTACATAGGCAGTAGGTTTTCCCTCGCTCCATTTGCGAGCTGTAGATAGTTTGAACGATGCATTTGTGGTACACGAGAGGGCGAGTTAGGAGTCGCAAGTTAATAAAAAAAGTTGTTGCGAGAGCACACTCAAATAAGTGTGTGTGTACACGGCGTGGAGACAAAATGTACCGCAAGACAGGGCAGATACGAGGGCCATGCAGTTGTATGGGGCCACAGTACAATGTTTATTCGAGGGTTATTAGAAGGAGGATACTGTGAGGTCAAATATATTAAAATTTGGTCATGAATGGAAGAGGAGCCTTTTGCCTAATAACTGTTATTGTCAAACAATTACGTCGCACCATCTGAAAGTAAGATTGTGTCATGTTACACGTTTATGAACTTGGAAGATATTCCAGTGACATAGCATCAGTTTATCGAACAATACGTATTTATTGTAAGCCTGTGATCTTATTCTGTGTTAAAGATTCTCCTACATCATTATTACCAATAGTAGGATGCTTTTCCTATCACAATATTATTATACCAAATATACATGGTTAATAGTGGCTACTATTACATTCGGCCAACATATTTATATTTAGGTGAGGTCGCTAATGAACTTTAATACTGCTGTTGTCCATTTGAACACATAGGGTGGGAGCAATTTAGCCTGCAAAAGGAGAGGACGTGACGGTGAACAGTTTCTTAATATCAGCCCATGCATCATGGATTTAGTTCGAAGCCCCTTCGTAAAGTCTCAAGGGGTGAGGCCTTCTGGTACCGTTAATGGTGATCCGACCGTAAGGTGGGGCCTTAAGCCATTTGAAACTCTTCGAGAATGGTGGACTATATACGAACATTATGTTTCATTCCCCCCTCTCCCTCCAACTGTCATTTCGTACTCATCACTAACAACATAAACGCAGTTTAGTATTACGTAAGCACAAAGCAGTCACCCACCGACTGAGAGCTCGCGCCATTTTGTCTGTGTGATGATCATCCTTTCCAAACCCTAGCTTGTTAGCCGCCTCTAATGATCTCGTGGTTTACGGTTTGTTACAACGTAACCTTCCTTCGTTCCTTTACACAACAAGCATAGGTATTTATTCACGGAATCACATCAAGCGTTACATACTGTCGTTTGCCTCATATCATTGACAGAAAATAATATTTATTGTGTGAAGGAAGGAAGATTATGATTAAACGGTCCACCGACGATGGCGTCATTAGAGTGGAAATGCAGATTTTGACTGGGAAGGAAGTATTCACGTCCGTTTTAAAAGGTACATAGCCTTAAGCGATTTATAAAAACCGCTCAAAACATAAAAAATCTGGGTGATCAGGAGGAGCATTAAAACTCGCTCCTCGCGATTGCATTAAACAGTGCTCGGGTCCAGCAGAAGAAATATACATATGCCACGAAGAAGGAAAATAAACATTCACTGCCATAAGAGTTCAATGGAGGCACTGAAAACTGTGGCAGCAAGATGACGCAATGTGTGACGTAAAGCCTCGAAAACTTGACTAAATCCAACATAGACCCTGGATTAACACAAGAAACCGGTGTAAAATCTTCAGTGGCAGTGAATATAGCCGAAACGGTCGGCTTGTGGCAGAGTTTTGCAGGCTGAAATCGTTACCTTCCGATCTAACCTCCTACGACCTACATACGTCCTTGTTAACCAGAGTTTGGGGCTGAAATTCTGCTCGCTGTTAGTTGGAAAACGGCGATTTTCCGCACAGGCGGGCACGCAGTTCTCATGACCTACGTATCGCGAGAGTGCGATCGGCGGGAGGGTGGCCTTGCTGGGGCAGACACAGCGCGAACCCACACTCCCTCTGACTCGCTACGCTGAACTCACACCTCGGCGCGACGCAGGGATAGGCCATTCGTGCATAGCGTGCGTCTGATTCCAGACCACATGTTTGCTACGCTAGAGTACTAACGGGGTCGAACACTTTGGCACAAAAGCCACATTGTGCGTTCTTCCTCTGCGACCTACCCGTAACACACTGGCGAATTCCACTGCCACATGGGAGAAGAGTAACTGATGTAAGACTGACCCCTGTGACACTTATGAAATAACTCGCTTTCAAGACGACCTCCAAGTTTACCGAGTCAGTTTCACGGGAACCTACTAATACCTTCCTGTTACTTGTCTTACGAAAGCCACTTTGGTTCAACATTCTTGTGCCTTACATATCATTAACCTTCTACGTTTCTCGTCTCTAATGAAATATAGCTATGATTAGTTTTCCTACAAATATACACACATCACAAGAAGTTTTGCATCACCCCAGATCTCTGGAACTCGTGGATATTGTATCACAGACACAGTCCCCTTGACCAGAGATGTCATCAAACCCGCCGAAAGATGTGAACAACCATGCATGAGCAGCGCCCATTAGACAAAGGAGGTAAGGCAGCCGATTAGTTACAGTCATTCCACCATGAAGGAGGTATACAGCCCGTGTTGTCTGTAGTTCAACCATGCCTAGAAGATCAATACCGCGGTTTGATCGCGTCCGCATTGTCACTTTGTGCCAGGAAGGACTCTCAACAAGGGAAGTGTACTGGCGTTTCAGAGTGAACGAAAGCGATGTTGTTCGGACATGAAGGAGATACAAAGAGACTGGAAGTGTCGATGACATGCCTCGCTCTGGCCGCCCAAGGGCTACTACTGCAGTGGATGACCGCTACCGACCGATTATGGCTCGGAGGAACCCTGACAGCAACGCCACCATGTTGGTTGAATAATGCTTTTCGTACAGCCACAGGACGTCGTGTTACAACTCAAACTGTGCGTAATAGGCTGCATGATGAGCAACTACACTCCCCCACGTCTGTGGACGACGTGGTCCACCAACTATTCTGAAGGATCTACGCCTAATCGCCGTTGAGGAGTGGGACAATCTGGATCAACAGTGCCTTGATGAACTTGTGGATAGTATGCCACGATGAGTACAGGCATGCATCAATGGAAGAGGACGTGTTACTGGTTATTAGAAGTACCTGTGTGTGCAGCAATCTGGAGCACCAGCTCTGAAGGTCTCGCTGTATGGTGGTACAACATGCAATGTGTGGTTTTCATGAGCAATAAAAAAGACGGAAATGATGTTTATGTTGATCTCTATTCCAGTTTTCTGTACAGGTTCTGGAACTCTCGGAACCGAGGTGATGCAAAACATTTTTTGATGTGTGTACATTAGGCCCGTTTTGTGTGACAAGGGTGCGCAAGGGACAAAACTGGGACACAAGCACAAACGGGGAGAGCCATTTTACAGATAGCAGCACATGGCTTCAGTGCTTAACTTTCTTTGAATTAGCGTACTTTATTTACAGCAAATATCACCTCCTCAATAGTTATCATTAACAGGAGTACATAAACGCCCCGGAGGAGGAGAGGATGTGGTGTAACATCGTAATGTAAGGGGATTTCGTAAGCTTTGAAACACAGTTTAATTATGACAGTAATGCACGGGACATTCAAATGGAACAAAAAGAACAACAGATTAACAACAACAAGACCGAAGAATAGCCCTTTACCCGTAATAATGATTAATTATGATATGTTGCTAGAGAAGGCCGAAATGCGCGCGTTAAACTCACGCAGGCTGGCGTGAGGTCTGAAACAGGACACGTAATGAATGCTATAAAGAAAAGTACGTAGCTGCTGGATACTTAACTTTAATCCATCATTTGTATACATCGTTCTTGACGGTACGGTATAAATAATAGCAACTGTTAATGGCGCCTTGCTAGGTCGTAGCCATTGACTTAGCTGAAGGCTATTCTAACTATCTTCTCTGCAAATAAGCGAGGCTTCGTCAGTGTTGCATCGCTAGCTAAGTCGTCCGTACAACTGGGGCGAGTACTAGTAAGTCTCTCTAGACCTGCCGTGTGGTGGCGCTCGGTCTGCAATCACTGATAGTGGCGACACGCGGGTCCGACGTATACTACCGGACCGCGGCCGATTTAAAGGCTACCACCTAGCAAGTGTGGTGTCTGGCGGTGACACCACAAATTAGTGTTATCTACGAATGAAAGAAATATATTATACCTCACATAGCCGCCTACGACTCGCAATAACGTCACAAGGCGCAGAGACGGAAGGATATGAAGGACAATGAGAGGGCCACCAAACGAAATCTTTCACGCGTTACTTCACAGGTACACTTGACAGCAAAAAAAAAAATTTGACCGCGGAAATCACAACCAGAGCTAAAACCCAGTACAGCATTGACGTGAATGAAACGCACCGCACCATGTTTATTTACTCTGAAAACAGATAGACGAGGAAATTTTACTTCAAAATTTACAGGTAACTGAGCTTGTCAGTATTTCAGGCCTGTTACGCTAAGGTAGCTAACAGAATACGCTGGTGGTAATTATAGATAAAATGTATGTTAACTGAATTGATATAAGTTTGTATGTGGTCAATGTAGCTAAATAAACAACGTACAATCTTTATATGCAAACTTTCTCGTTTTTAGAATCCATGCGCATCTTTTTTTCTTTGGAAGAGATGCATTCTTTTGTTTCAACAATTTGTTGTCCATGAAGCACTGCATTTTATTATTCTGGGTGTTTCGGTAAGAGCATACAAAAATGTAACAGGACATAGAGAATGCTCCACTGAATAATTTGAGGTAGGGAACCTCAGGTCAGAGAAGCAAGGGTAAGGAGATATGGGAGTAACCTTGTCTGCCACTTTCTCTAGAATTAGTGTTTTCCAGGTTATTTATAACTAACATTCGTAGAAACTTACACGTACTGTGATGTTTATTTACATGTGCATTCTTTATTTCCTGCAAGGAAATAAACAGGACGAGCCTGATTAGTAGGAAGTCATGATGCCAGGTTTTGTTTACTTGTCCATAAGGTGGCTCTGTTGAATTGTATTCACATTGTCCCATGACAGAACGTGTCATGAGTCTATGACAGACCCAATCATTACTCAGTTCTATTCAAAGACGTTCAGTACATTACGATGGAGCACTAACAGTACAGTTTCACAGAACTCACTGACATGTACCTTGCGTATGGGGAAGTACGTTGCAATGCTCTCATTGTAGGAAAGCTATACAGGAAACGATTTCATGAGAGGCATCGTCCGTCACGACGAGTGCAATTTTTCTCGATCGACGAATGCGGGAGACTGGTTCATTGGAAGGAAGAAACGAGGGACCTGGCTACACGAGGACTACTCGCACACCCGATTTTGAAGAGGAGGTGCTGGAACGTGTTGCAGCGGGCCCCACTACGAGTACTGGTCGAATTGCGCATGAAATGGGCGCTGCACATACTAGCGTGCATGTGCACTACTCCATGTGCACATGTACATGCACTACTCCCCGAACAAAAATTACACCCATATCAGCCACAACGAGTCCATACAATGTTTGTGACTGACTTTGCACTAAGGGTTGCTTTGTGTCAGTGGTTGCTCCAACAATTTATTCCAGATCGTGCTGTTTACTGACGAGGCCTCATTTGATCGTGATGGTATTTCTAACTGCAGGAATAGTCATCTGTGGGATGAGGAAAACACTCACGCTGTAGAAGGGCCACACCATCAAGTACGTGTTCCTGTAATATCTGGGCCGGTATTGTAGGCGACAATCCCATTGTGCCAAATCATACATCTGGAAGTCTGAATGGCCACCTGTACCTGAGACGCGTGTAAAGAGTTCTGCCTGAGTTGTTGGAAAACGTACTCTTCTTTGCTCGTGAGAGGATGTGGATACAATATAACGGTGCACCGGCTCACTTTATTGTGGATGCCCGCAACCATCTCAATGCTGTATTTCCTGGTCGATGCATTGGACGGGGAGGTCCTATTCCATGGCCTGTTATAAATCCACTTGGTTATTTTCAATGGGGATATTTAACGGCCGGCCGCGGTGGCCGAGCGGTTCTAGGCGCTTCAGTCCGGAACCGCGCAACTGCTACGGTCGCAGGTTCGAATCCTGCCTCGGGCATGGACGTGTGTGATGCCCTTAGGTTAGTTAGGTCTCAGTTGTTCTAAGTGCTAGGGGACATATGACCTCAAATGTTAAGTCCCATTGTGCTCAGAGCCATTTGAACCATTTGATAATTAAAGTCACTTGTGTTAGGTACTGCAGTGGATACACAGATGGAATTAGTTGCCAGAATTGTAGCTGCCTGTGATGTGATTCTAAACACACCAAGGATGTATGTCAGGGTGAGTCAGAATCTTGTTCATATCATGCTTGCACGGAGGTTGATGGCTGTCAGCTCAGCACATTTTGTAAGGTACAGTTCAAATGCTACGTTCATTGTGTCAATGACTGTATTTGCAGTTAACTGTAACTAGTGTAGATAAAAAAGTACACAGTAACGTGATTTTATTCCTAGTATCTCCTTAAGCTGGCTTCCCGAACCCAGGTCCCCTATCTGAAATTATACAGTGTCCTGTTAAATTTTCGGGTGCTCTTACTGAGAAACACACTGTATGAACACGTATAGACCATGTGCAGCTAGTTTGCCACACAATATGCTATGCGCCATTGAGAGTCACCTCTAATGGAGAAGGATCTTCCTGAAATCGAAAACTTATGTTTACCACCTCTATTTGACATAACACTACATAATTATTCACGCAGTTTCAAGGCTATTTCACGGTAACAGATTGACGGTCTGTCGCGGCGAGTTACGTCTGTAAGCGTACCATTCGTTCTGTAATATCTAATGACAATGCAAGGGCAACATTAAACACCTGCACCAGATCGCTTTGAATTGTGTCACATTATTTATGCGTCATGGCGTGTCGCCAACACGCTATTCGCGACAGTCATTGCTGGCGTGGGCGAAATGAACTTCACAGCTTCCGAGCACGGTGTGTTGTGTCTGAGCGCATTGCGCAATGATGCGCAGAAATACTGGGCTTCAGTAAGTGAAGAACAGTAATATGTTCACCAAGCAAACTGCCCATCGCACCCCACTCAGATTTAGTAGTAAGTTAGGCCAGTGGATGGTCCGTTAAATACTCAACACAGATCATGTCACCTACGACCAGCTTTGCGAATGAAGCGGCGACACTTTCTGCGCAACCCATCCATCATTTTGCACGACAATGCGTGGGGGCATACGGCGCAAGCTGTGGCTGCTCTGTTCGGTCGATGGGACTGGGAAGTACTGTACCATCCACCATACTCTCCGGACTTAAGCCCTTGTGACTTTGATTTGATTCCGAAGATGAGGAAACCAATTCGTGGCATTCGCTTCAGATCTGTTCCAGGGATTCGACAGGCAGTAGACCGCTCCTTTCGCATCATTAACAGAACAGGCTCTGCCAACGGTACACTACGCCTTCCACATCGCTGGCAACGGGTTCTACACAACGCTGGTGACTATTGTGAGGGACAGTAACAGGTGCAAACATGTAACTCTTTTGTATCGGTTGTGTTTTACTTTAAATGCGAACATATTAGGTTACGCTTTACCGTGACTTTTATTGACATTAAATGAAACAACAAGTTTACTGTTATTAGTCACCGTTTTATTTATTTCCACGATGCGCTTCAAAGGTTTAAACCTCCATCATCTGGTGGATTTACATTAGTTAGTATGACATTTGTCTGTGTATTGTGTTACGATTTTTTGGAGGAACTTGTGGCACTGTCTAGTGGAGAAACAAGACACTATTTGAGAACATGGTTTTGGGTTTCTTTTGACAAAAAAATTAACAGATATCTAACGGTAAACATAAAATAAGTGAAGTAGAGTACCTCCAGTGGTCACAGGTTCCTTTCGCTGTTAACAAGTATGAAGTTTAAGCCATTTTAATATTTCACCTGACTGTATAAACGAGTATGAAGTTTAAGCTGTTTTAACTTGTCAAAATCGGATTTATATGCAACTTGAAGTACACACATATGCATTCCACACCTCAAAACAAACTCCGCCAAATCGTTTAAATAATTCTGTAATAGTGTTGTTACGATGTATATTCTTTGTACTTTGCAATTATGTCTTCTCTACTGCTATACGAACCTTGCACCCAGCAGATTCCAGACGACATATTTGTTTACAAATATGACAGCATACATGTGATGTGTTACGACAGCGAAAGGAACCTTTGACCACTGGAGGTACTCCATTTTACTTATTTTATGTTAACCGTTAGATATCTGTTAATTTTTTTGTCAAAAGAAACCCAAAACCATATTCTGAAATAGTGTCTTCTTTCTCCACTAGACAGTGCCACAAGTTCCTCCAAAATATCGTAACAGAACACACGCACTAATGTCACACTAAGTAATATGAATCCATCCGACGATCGAGGTTTAAACATTTGAAACTCGTCGTGGAAATAAGTAAAATGGTGACTGGTAACAGCAAACTTGTTGTTTCATTTAATTTAGTGTCGGTTGTGAATAAATAGTTGCCACTATTTAAGTTGCAACCCTTTTATGTGTGAATTGGTTATATTATCCAATTCTGTGTCTGCGTCATTATCAATACTATCGTCATCTAAATCTTCTGGACTGTTGTTATCAATTATCTCTGTTCTCTCTGTCTGTGTCTCCACGGTCTCTCTGGGTTATAATCTTCTTGTAATTGTCTTGAGATTCTGTCTGCGGTATTATCTAATTCCATTCATGCAGCTGAGTCTCTAATAGAGTTGTAAATATTAAAAGGTCTCGCATCTAGTTGTCGTGCATGTGTACGTAGCATGCAAAAGAGAATCGTGTGTTTTGTGCTCCCAATGTACCCACACGAGCATGCCTCGCTTTCCCTGACATCGTGCGATTTAGATGTGCTGGGTAAGGCCCATGACCGGTCAAATAATGTATCATGCTTGGCCCAGATCTATATATTTCATTTTAAGTCTCTCCCTGATATTTGGGAAGAAGTCGTGGACCCTACGGCCCATTTTCGACTTTGATCACGCCGACGTTACCGTCACTGTGTCGGGAACGGAGTCCCTGTTTGGTCGCGTTTAAAATGCGCTCGCTCGCAGCGTCATTGATCATTTTAACGTAAACGGTGTCACTGAGAATCGAGAAATGGATACCTAGGAGTTCCGATGGCTTCAGCTTGGCCACTACAGTGAGGAAACGCTCCGCATTTAAAGCTTTCGGTCGTGAGTATTCCGGACAAAAGTTGAAATATAGTGTCGATTTCCTGTACTTAATTGCCATGGTCTTAGTTCGCGAAGCACGCGCGCGGGCTGAATCTCAAAGTAAACAATCGCGAGCTCACAAGCTCCTTTCCGCAAGGTCGCTGAAGCCAGACCATGCGACCTCGGCTACGGATGCGGGTTCTCCGTGAGTGAAGAACTGGGAAAACAATTTCAGGGGTGACCATAGTCTTTTAATATGAAATAAATTGCTCCTATCAGATCTTTCAAGGTAATATCGACCCGAGTTGCTGTAAAATCGAAGATCAAATGCACGATCGGCCTAGCTAGTCGTCTTCAAATAAAATGTTAAGTTGCCTAAATGATTGCCTAGCTAAAAATCAGAATTAATTTATCAATAGCTCATAGTAAATGCGTGGCCGTAATGGTCTAGCGTGTAGAGCACTAGAGTCCAGTTCTAAATTTTCTGGTTGGTGTGATGGATGGCAGCTGGTTTTAAATTTAGAGAAATATAATTAACTCCACATGAGTAGCTAGAACAGATCCGTAATGTTCGATTACAGCATTAACATTGTGCTGCTTCAGACGGTCACACCGGCTAAATATCTAGGACCGATCGAAGTGGCGCAATGGTTCGCACACTGGTCTCGCGTTCGGGGGGACGATGGTTCAAACCCGCGTCCGGCCTTCCTGATTTAGGCTTTTCCGTGATTTCCTTAAATCGCTTCAGGCAAATGCCGGGATGATTCCTTTAAGGCCACTGCCGACTCCCTTCCGGACCTTCCCCACCCCATGGCACCGGTGACCTTCCTGTTTGGTCCCCTCTGCCATATCAACCAACCAACCAAATACCTTGGCGTAACGTTGCAGAACGAATGAAATGGAGCCAACATCTAAGGAATGTAGTGGGCAAGGCAAATGGTGAACTTCAGTTCATTAGGAGAATTTTAGGAAAGTGTGAGCCCCATGTAAAAAATATAGGACACTTGGGCAACACCTTTTCGAGTGTGGTTAAAGTTTTTGGGATGCAGACATCGTCAAATTAACTGAAGACATTCAAACACTTCAAAGGCGGACTGGTAGGTTTGTTGCCGTTAAGTCACAACAACATTCAAGTATTACGGCAAGAGAAAAATCGGAATTCTTGGAGGAAAAGCGACGTTTTTCCGGGAAAGAAGCTGCAAAAAATTAGAGAACCGGCATTTAAGGCTAACTGCAGAACGATTCTAGTGGCGCCAACGTTCGTTTCGCATAAGGTTCACGGAGATATGAGGAATTAGGGCTCATGAGGAGGTATACAGATAGTCTTTTTTCCCTCTCTGTATTTGAGAGTGGAACAGGCAAGGACATGACCAGTAGTTATGAATTTTCATAACCACACCAGGTGCTGACTTCCTATTTGTGGACGATAATGCCCCGCCGCCTCAAGCTGCTCTGGTGAATGAAACCCTTCTAGGAAAAGTTACCTACTGCATGGGCTGGCCAGTGACATAATGGGGTTTTATACGGAGAATGTGAGAAATGCGAGGTATAGAAGTTAAGACACTCACCACAGAGGAATTTTTCAGACCGCATCTTCGTCATAAAAGGCATCGAAAGGCAGTAGAGTTCCTGAAACCTCTTTAGAGACCGTGCTGCAATGCTGATACGCGTACGTGTTAGCTTGGGATACCCTTTCTTCCTTTCGGCCTTCTTTTCTATCGAGGAGCATTCGCATACTTTACTTCATCAAACAAGGTTACTGATAAGCACGATGGGTTTTCAGAAGACGACTGTGCTTGAACTGCAAGATACACAGAAAAGTATAAATATCAATGGACATACAGGAACAAACAGAGTTTTATTTTTTATTTATTTATTTTTGAAAGAATACACAGCCATTTGGCTGTACATTTCTGCTCATTTCTTATGTACAGTATAGATTTCGGCTTTCGCGCTGTTATCGAGGGCAATGCCAAAAGCAGGAATATGTAGATAGTAAGACATACAGGAAAAAGTTGAAAAAAAATTGATGTAGACTGATACAAAATTATGAGATAAGCACTTACTTCTTAGATGATTACCATCATTTTGCTCTGTACTGTGCAGGATAAGAAGTACACAGTTCAACATATTTGGTTAAGGTGATGTAAACGATCTAAAATGAACATCTTGTAGGAATGCACCACATTATCGTACAAGCACATCATATCTGGGAAAGTCAGCACAAACCAGGTAAGCACAAGACTAACATGTAGAGTTTTGTACCGCTGGTTTGCAAGGGAGAGGATCTTGTTATGGGTGGCCGGCTATCCTCTTTCTCCTCGTTTACTTAACTCGAATAGAGTCCATGCGTTGTGGTACAAGCTCTTCCGTGATAGTCCTCTTTCAGACAATATGGGTAATCTTGCTATTACAAACTTTAGTCTCATTGCTGGTAAGCGTAAGTCCTGTGACAGGAACTGGCAGATGCCAAATTGGAATAGTAAGTCAGTTCGCCCTCCGGTCAGCAGCGGCGGTCTAAATACATGCTGTCAGGAGGGCGTTGGCGGTTTGTTGCTTGTCGGTGTGTCTCTGGTCTCTCTCATGAAAAACCCACTTGATCCAATGCCTACTATCCATCTTCGCACTCCATCTTTGCCGACTGGTGTGCTGGCGATAGCTTACGCCAGCACATAACACATGCCTTTAATATGTTGCTATGAAATCGATGTCAAAGAATATCACTCTCAAGATCTTACATAGTAAAATGTAGAAATATCACAAATATAAGCTGCTAGCGTTAGGCGTCATCTGACGGTGTGTGATTCCTTTTGGAGAGACACTGTGAATCATCATCTTTCGATTTACATGTAAACATAAAATCATTAAATAAAATGAACATACCTTGTGTAGCATGAAGAAGCCGAAGGCTGTAAGTAGAAGACGAGATAAGGTGTAAGAGGTAGTTTATCGCACTTAACAATATAGCAAGTGCCAGTAATATTATAAAAAAGTACTAAGTATAACAATATGAGTAAAAAAGCACAGAGGGGGTGAGGAAGGGGGAAGGGTAGGCGGGGAGAAGGGAGGGGGGAGAAGAAACAGGAGAGTATACTATCATGTGAAGGTCGTATAAGATCAGGAAAAAGAAGAAGGTTAACAGTGTGACTGAAAGAGCGACAGGGTGGGAGGGAGTTGGAGGGGGAGGGCAGCCCAACTGTAGTGGTCAGTTAGTGGAATGGATAAGTAGGACATGTAATGTCAGAAGTAGGTATATGTGGGAGGTGGCGGGGGGGGGGGGGAGGGAGGATAGATGTGTGGCTTAGGTGTTGAGGAAAGGGGGACTTGGAGCAGGGAAAAAGCATAAAAACATGAATTAATATTTGACTGTCAAAATTGGATGGCCCCCCATGAACCATAGACCTTGCCGTTGGTGGGGAGGCTTGCGTGCCTCAGTGATACAGATAGCCCTACCCTAGGTGCAACCACAACGGAGGTGTGTATGTTGAGAGGCCAGACAAACGTGTGGTTCCTGAAGAGGGGCAGCAGTCATTTCAGTAGTTGCAGGGGCAACAGTCTGGATGATTGACTGATCTGGCCTTGTAACATTAACCAAAACGGCCTTGCTGTGCTGGTACTGCGAACGGCTGACAGCAAGGGGAAACTACAGCCGTATTTTTTCCCGAGGACATGCAGCTTTACTGTATGATTAAATGATGATGGCGTCCTCTTGGGTAAAACATTCCGGAGGTAAAATAGTCCCTCATTCGGATCTCCTGGCGGGGACTACTCAGGAGGACGTCGTAATCAGGAGGAAGAAAACTGGCATTCTACGGATCGGAGCGTGGAATGTTAGATCCCTTAATCGTGCAGGTAGGTTAGAAAATTTAAAAAGGGAAATGGATAGGTTAAAGCTGGATATAGTGGGAATTAGTGAAGTTACGTGGCAGGAGGAACAAGACTTTTGGTAGGGTGAATACAGAATTTTAAATACAAAATCAAATAGGGGTAATGCAGGAGTAGGTTTAATAATGAATAAAACAATAGGAATGCGGGTAAGCTACTACAAACAGCACAGCGAACGCATTGTTGTGGCCAAGATAGACACGAAGCCCACGCCTACGACAGTAGTACAAATCTATATGCCAACTAGCTCTGTAGATGATGAAGAAATTGAAGAAATGTATGATGAAATAAAAGAAATTATTCAGGTAGTGAAGGGAGACGAATATTTAATAGTCATGGGTGACTGGAATTCGATAGTAGGAAAAGGGAGACAAGGAAACGTAGTAGGTGAATATGGATTGGGGCTAAGAAATGAAAGAGGAAGCCGCCTGGTAGAATTTTGCGCAGAGCATAATTTAATCATAGCTAACACTTGGTTCAAGAGTCATCAAAGAAGGTTGTATACATGGAAGAGCCCTGGAGATACTAAAAGGTATCAGATAGATTATATAATGGTAAGGCAGAGATTTAGGAACCAGGTTTTAAATTGTAAGACATTTCCAGGGGCAGATGTAGACTCTGACCAAAATCTATTGGTTATGAACTGTAGATTAAAACTGAAGAAACTGCAAAAAGGTGGGAATTTAAGGAGATGGGACCTGGATAAACTGACTAAACCAGAGGTTGCACAGAGTTTCAGGGAGAGCATAGGGGAACAATTGACAAGGATGGGGGAAAGAAACGCAGTAGAAGAAGAATGGGTAGCTCTGAGGGATGAAGTAGTGAAGGCAGCAGAGGATCACGTAGGTAAAAAGACGTGGGATAATAGAAATCCTTGGGTGACAGAAGAAATATTGAATTTAATTGACGAAAGGAGAAAATATAAAAATGCAGTAAATGGAGCAGGCAAAAAGGAATACAAACGTCTCAAAAATGTGATCAACAGGAAGTGCAAAATGGCTAAGCAGGAATGGCTAGAGCACAAATGTAAGGATGTAGAGGCTTATCTCACTAGAGGTAAGATAGATACTGCCGACAGGAAAATTAAAGTGACCTTTGGAGAGAAGAGAACCACTTGTATGAATATCAAGAGCTCAGATGGCAACCCAGTTCTAAGCAAAGAAGGGAAAGCAGAAAGGTGGAAAGAGGATATAGAGGGTCTATACAAGGGCTATCTACTTGAGGACAGTATTATGGAAATGGGAGAGGACGTAGATGAAGATGAAATGGGAGATATGATACTGCGTGAAAAGTTTGACAGAGCACTGAAAGACCTGAGTCGAAACAGGACCCCGTGAGTAGACAACATTCCATTAGAACTAGTGACAGCCTTGGGAGAGCCAGTTCTGACAAAACCCTACCATCTGGTGAGCAAAATGTATGCGACAGGCGAAATACCCTCAGACTTCAAGAAGAATATAATAATTCCAATCCCAAAGAAAGCAGGCGTTGACAGATGTGAAAATTACCGAACTATCAGTTTTATAAGTCACAGCTGCAAAATACTAACACGAATTATTTACAGACGAATGGAAAAACTGGTACAAGCCGACCTTGGGGAAGATCAGTTTGGATTCCGTAGAAATATGAGGACACCTGAGGCAATACTGACCCTACGACTTATTTTAGAAGCTAGATTAAGAAAAGGCAAAACTACGTTTCTAGCATTTGTAGACTTAGAGAAAGCTTTTGACAATGTTGACTGTAATACTCTCTTTCAAATTCTGAAGGTGGCAGGAGTAAAATACAGGGAGCGAAAGGCTATTTACAATTTGTACAGAAACCAGATGGCAGTTATAAGAGTCGAGGGACATGAAAGGTAAGCAGTGGTTGGGAAGGGAGTGAGACAGGGTTGTAGCCTCTCCCCGATGTTATTCAATCTGTATATTGAGCAAGCAGTAAAGGAAACAAAAGAAAAATTCGGAGTAGGTATTAAAATCCATGGAGAAGACAGAAAAAATTTAAGGTTTGCCGATGACATTGTAATTCTGTCGGAGACAGAAAAGGACTTGGAAGAGCAGTTGAACGGAATGGACAGTGTCTTGAAAGAATAGTATAAGATGAACATCAATAAAAGCAAAACGAGAATAATGGAATGTAGCCGAATTAAGTCGGGTGATGCTGAGGGAATTAGATTAGGAAATGAGACACTTAAGGTAGTAAAGGAGTTTTGCTATTTGGGGAGCAAAATAACTGATGATTGCAGAAGTAGAGAGGATATAAAATGTTGACTGGCAATGGCAAGGAAAGCGTTTCTGAAGAAGAGAAATTTGTTAACATCGGGTATAGATTTGAGTGTCAGGAAGTCGTTTCTGAAGGTATATTTATGGAGTGTAGCCATGTATGGAAGTGAAACATGGACGATAAATAGTTTGGACAAGAAGAGAATAGAAGCTTTCGAAATGTGGTGCTACAGAAGAATGCTGAGGATTAGATGGGTAGATTACGTAACTAATGAGGAGGTACTGAATAGGATTGGGGAGAAGAGGAGTTTGTGGCACAACTTGACTAGAAGAAGGGATCGGTTGGTAGTACATGTTCTGAGGCGTCAAGGGATCACAAATTTAGTATTGGAGGGCAGCGTGGAGGGTAAAAATCGTAGAGGGAGAGCAAGAGATGAATACACTAAGCAGATTCAGAAAGATGTAGGTTGCAATAGGTACTGTGAGATGAAGAAGCTTGCACAGGATAGAGTAGCGTGGAGAGCTGCATCAAACCAGTCTCCGGACTGAAGACCACAACAACAACAACAAATTGGATGGATGAAAATGGGATTGAGGGGAGGTGAGGGGTTGGGACAAAATTTGAAAGAGTAGGGGAGTCAAGATGTTGCGAGGGACAGAGCGATGACCGAGGAGTTGAAAGCTTGGGAGGGAGCAGGAAGAACTAAGATGGACACAGTGATATACAAACAGTTGAAGAAATGGGAGGCAGGGAAACGAGAGTAATCCATTGGATTGTATTAGTATAAGAATGATGGCATGCAGAGGTGCTTGAGAGAAATGGGGAGGGGAACGGGAGAAGAGGTAGACTTGCAGACATGTATTATGAAGTGTAAAAGGAAAGCGGAAAAATCTGCAAGAAGATAGAGAAATGGGGTGGGTGAAGAAAAAGGAAGGACAGGAAAGGGGGATGAAGGTGGAGGGGAAATGTGAGACTACATTCTCAATGCAGCATCCATGTATCCGTGCTAAATATAATTCACAACTAGGAAAATATATAGTAAAGATAATATGCTTATCGAAATGTAACATTGTGAATGGTCCACTTGTAAGTGGAGCCCCATTTTGTAATATAATTCATTACAAATGATCTGAAACGATTGTCATATATAGAGGAGATTGTATCTGTGACACCACTGAACCAAAGGTGTTGCCTGAGTGGCAGAATCGATTGTAAGTAGGGGCGTGCGGAGCGCAGTGGCAATTGCCACTGCACTCAGTCATAGGTAGGACGTAAGACTTAAAGCTAGTGGCCAGCTGGGAAAGTTTAGTTTTTGGTCTGTGGGCTAATAATATTGTTTATACTCACACAAAGCCAGTAAATGTTAGATCGTAGTTATTTCCATAAAAGTGTAAAGTGTGTTATTAGTTTGTGAGGCTGTAAGACTAGCAGGAATTGATGTGATACCGATACAAATACTGATCATTGTCCATGGCAATTATAGAAGAGTAATGAATTTATGCAGAAGTCAAAGGTAAAGCAATATTAATGTGCCAGAATCAGAAAAGTATTAATGTTTGTAAAAGTTACAGTGCGGGCAGCATTGCACAGCGCTGAGCGATTATCCAGTATCTTCACTGAACATTTGCTAGGTTGTTCATTTATCAGCCAATCTACTGACATCACTTGTATGAAGCTATTTTATGGCCGGCATTGCACTTCGCTGTGCCAAGACTGAATATTTCCTGTTCCTGCTATGGAGAGAACAGAATACCAAGATTATATCCGCTGCGACTCTAGAGCTAAGGAATATTTATTTCATTGTTTATTTGCAAAGAAAATTTTATCAGATTATTGCACAGGCCGTAGAACTCGGTGCTGAGGAGACTGGGTAAATTTCAGAGGGATTGATTTCATTATGAAAATTACGAATTGGTTTTGCGGATTAAATCATTTTCTCAATAACGCGTCACACAGTAAATTTACATCTACATCTACATCTATACTCCGCGAGCCACCTTACGGTGTGTGGCGGAGGGTACTTATTGTACCACTATCTGATCCCCCCTTCCCTGTTCCATTCACGAATTGTGCGTGGGAAGAACGACTGCTTGTAAGTCTCCGTATTTGCTCTAATTTCTCGGATCTTTTCGTTGTGATCATTACGCGAGATATATGTGGGCGGTAGTAATATGTTGCCCATCTCTTCCCGGAATGTGCTCACTCGTAATTTCGATAATAAACCTCTCCGTACTGCGTAACGCCTTTCTTGAAGTGTCCGCCACTGGAGCTTGTTCAGCATCTCCGTAACGCTCTCGCGCTGACTAAATGTCCCCATGACGAATCGCGCTGCTTTTCGCTGGATCATGTCTATCTCTTCTATTAATCCAACCTGGTAAGGGTCCCATACTGATGAGCAATACTCAAGAATCGGACGAACAAGCGTTTGGAAGCTACTTCTTTCGTCGATGAGTCACATTTTCTTAGAATTCTTCCTATGAATCTCAACCTGGCGCCTGCTTTTCCCACTATTTGTTTTATGTGATCATTCCACTTCAGATCGCTCCGGATAGTAACTCCTAAGTATTTTACGGTCGTTACCGCTTCCAATGATTTACCACCTATGGCATAATCGTACTGGAATGGATTTCTGCCCCTATGTATGCGCATTATATTACATTTATCTACGTTTAGGGAAAGCTGCCAGCTGTCGCACCATGCATTAATCCTCTGCAGGTCCTCCTGGAGTACGTACGAGTCTTCTGATGTTGCTACTTTCTTGTAGGCAACGGTGTCATCTGCAAATAGCCTCACGGAGCTACCGATGTTGTCAACTAAGTCATTTATGTATATTGTAAACAATAAAGGTCCTATCACGCTTCCCTGCGGTACTCCCGAAATTACCTCTACATCTGCAGATTTTGAACCGTTAAGAATGACATGTTGTGTTCTTTCTTCTAGGAAATCCTGAATCCAATCACAAACCTGGTCCGATATTCCGTAAGCTCGTATTTTTTTCACTAAACGTAAGTGCGGAACCGTATCAAATGCCTTCCTGAAGTCCAGGAATACGGCATCAATCTGCTCGCCAGTGTCTACGGCACTGTGAATTTCTTGGGCAAATAGGGCGAGCTGAGTTTCACATGATCTCTGTTTGCGGAATCCATGTTGGTTATGATGAAGGAGATTTGTATTATCTAAGAACGTCATAATACGAGAACACAGAACATGTTCCATTATTCTACAACAGATTGACGTAAGCGAAATAGGCCTATAATTATTCGAATCTGATTTATGACCCTTCTTGAAAATGGGAACGACCTGCGCTTTCTTCCAGTCGCTAGGTACTTTACGTTCTTCCAGCGATCTACGATAAGTTGCTGATAGAAAGGGGGCAAGTTCTTTAGCATAATCACTGTAGAATCTTAAGGGTATCTCGTCTGGTCCGGATGCTTTTCCGCTAATAAGTGATAGCAGTTGTTTTTCAATTCCGATATCGTTTATTTCAATATTTTCCATTTTGGCGTCCGTGCGACGGCTGAAGTCAGGGACCGTGTTACGATTTTCCGCAGTGAAACAGTTTCGAAACACTGAATTCAGTATTTCTGCCTTTCTTCGGTCGTCCTCTGTTTCGGTGCCATCGTGGTCAACGAGTGACTGAATAGGGGATTTAGATCCGCTTACCGATTTTACATATGACCAAAACTTTTTAGGGTTCTTGTTTAGATTGTTTGCCAATGTTTTATGTTCGAATTCGTTGAATGCTTCTCTCATTGCTCTCTTTACGCTCTTTTTCGCTTCGTTCAGCTTTTCCTTATCAGCTATGATTCGACTACTCTTAAACCTATGATGAAGCTTTCTTTGTTTCCGTAGTACCTTTCGTACATGATTGTTATACCACGGTGGATCTTTCCCCTCGCTTTGGACCTTAGTCGGTACGAACTTATCTAAGGCGTACTGGACGATGTTTCTGAATTTTTTCCATTTTTGTTCCACATCCTCTTCCTCAGAAATGAACGTTTGATGGTGGTCACTCAGATATTCTGCGATTTGTGCCCTATCACTCTTGTTAAGCAAATATATTTTCCTTCCTTTCTTGGCATTTCTTATTACACTTGTAGTCATTGATGCAACCACTGACTTAT
Source organism: Schistocerca americana (assembly GCF_021461395.2). Lineage (NCBI taxonomy): Eukaryota > Metazoa > Arthropoda > Insecta > Orthoptera > Acrididae > Schistocerca > Schistocerca americana. Next base: position 985,364,494 of record NC_060121.1, read on the forward strand.
GATCACTGATACCCTCTTCTACATTCACGGAGTCGAAAAGTTCCGGTCTATTTGTTGCTATGAGGTCTAAAACGTTAGCTTCACGAGTTGGTTCTCTAACTATCTGCTCGAAGTAATTCTCGGACAAGGCAGTCAGGATAATGTCACAAGAGTCTCTGTCCCTGGCTCCAGTTCTGATTGTGTGACTATCCCATTCTATACCTGGTAGATTGAAGTCTCCCCCTATTACAATAGTATGATCACGAAACTTCTTCACGACGTTCTGCAGGCTCTCTCTGAGGCGCTCAAATGTCAAACATTACGCATTTCATATTCATTGGCAAACAAAAACACAAAACTTTTATAAAGAACGTTACAATATTACATTACTTACTAAGGAGCAATTTCCCCATTTCATATAACTTGTAAATACACGTAAGGAAAATAACTGTGGTTTAACAAAGCATGAATAGGTCACTGTACAAGTACCTTAAATGTACATGTCTCCAGGAAAATTTAATTATAAGATCTATACATCAAATGTTATTAACAACAAATATAGCTTCTAAACACTATAAGGAGGTTTACTAGGAATAGCCGGTACAATGAACATTAACTTTACATAGAGGCTACGTAGGCAAAAATTATTACGTACTTCAGTCGTGAACTGTACCAGAATTATTCTACTCACATTTAATTTGCTGCATTCATTGAATAGCAATGAAACATCTTGCAAAGTCATCGAAATAGTGTAGGTAGCATCCCAGGAATGTAACTAGCCTCAGCGAACTCCGAAACACAACGTCCTTTGGCTGACCGTCTATTCGGGCAAGCTGCAAAAATTCTCCCGTATTAAAAACGAGATTGTTCAGATATATATTCCTCAAAAGTACAGAGTGAAGCTACTTTTGCTGTGCAGCCAAGAGCTGGTGATATTCGTAACAAACGAAACCCGTACACAGAGTATCTTTGCATTTAGCCAGCGACTGATATCTCGCGTAAGACATTTTATAGTGGATAGCTTTGAAGGTGACGAGTACAGTGCTTGAGAAAGTCCAGAGTAATGCTATATCGAAGAGTGGATTCCCAATAGCTGACTGCAGTTATGTGATTCATAAGTAACCTTTCCAGAATCCTGTTCCGGAAATACCCTTCCACACATGGATTATGATTTTTCATCACTGTAGTAGTACTAGCTACGTGTTATCCCAACAGCAGCTCGGGTTCTGATACAGATACCTCCCATTATGCTACATTTTCGTGCTATGAAAATCCATAAACAATGAGTAGATTATTCCGGGAATCTACAGATCTGCAGTCCATATGGTAAAACCTTTCTGTTAGAAGTTCGATGGAATGAATGACTACCATATTAGCAGAACACAGCTGGACTTACTGAATAATGAAATACGTAGCACTGGTAATTTTTAATTAGGAAAATTTAATATGTACCTTTATTAATGAAAGGTTATAACGTTTACACTTCGGTTCTCCCAAAGGCAATTTGAAAATGCAACTAATACAAAGAGCATACAGACTCACGCCGTTAAAGTATGGAAAGTAGAGGTCCTTATGTTGATGTTTAGATGGTTTTTATTAATTTTAACTGTTAACGAAAGCAAAATTATTCCATTGAAGTGTGCATATATGAGAAAGACAGCAATAAAGTTTACTTATTATGCTGCAAGTGAAGGACAAATGGCTTGTTGTTTGTTGTGATTTCCATTACATGTCCACAGAACCGCGAAGGAAATACTGCAGATCTGAATTACCTGTTACTATTACTTATTTTTCGGATTTTATTTTTAGATGTTGCTCAAGTCTTACATGGTCACTACAGTGAAACTGAAGTGAGGCATCGAATAGCAGCGAGTGGACGTCGAGTGACACAGGGAACCTAGTCAGTGACTTGCTAAGTGTATAGTGGTCATTCTATTAAGAATTTAATGTTCCTTGTCTGCTACCGCCAGAGCACAAATTACAGGAATTGCTCGGTTTCGACGCAGAAGAATATAAACTTTATAACAAATGGCCGATAACTTCTAAGACAGCACAGAGGTTAACGACCAGTATACTTAGAGAACCTTGAGCAAATGTCCGTCAGACAAAGACACCCTTGGAAAAACACCTAAACCACTCATGAAAGGATGTTTTTTATTTGCTGTAATTAAGCTCGTATTCCACGGAACAGGTGTAATATTTTGCGCCAGGTAGCCTGAGCTAAGTTGAGCATGACCTCCGTAGTTAGTCAACTCAACCGCGACCACAGCCGACTCCTTTCACGTGCCTCGACCGACTCTCACCACAGCCGGTGTGACCTCACTACTGTCAGACGCTAAAAACTTGAGTTCGACGGAATTAGTTACCATCATTAATACCATAATACCATTACTTAAGAGTTATGCTTGTAGTTCAGATAGTATGCAGCTGCTAGCTGCTGCGTGCAAGCTAAATTGCAGCTGATATAACTTACTTCCCGCTCTAGCGCCTTTTATGACGCGAAAGTAACCAGCAGCGTCCCGGCGTCATTAAGTCTGTCACTCTCATGACGTGCATTAGTTTCTATATTAGTTAAATATTCCAATGACGTTATCAAAAAAATCTTCATGAAGAAGTAGAAGAAAGGACAATAATGGACACCGAAAATGTATAAAATTAACAATAGCAACAAGAACACTCAACAATCAGTAACCATTCAAATTAGCAAAAAAATTTAACAATTAAAAGTTAAGAATGATGAGGTGCTTCCAAAAGCCACAGAGCTGTATGTCATTGCTTTATTTGCCACTACCGGTTTCACATCAGTATAGATGGATCTTCAACTTTGTAAAGGTTACACACTACTCGCCATTAAAATTGCTACACCAAGAAGCAGATGATAAACCGGTATTCATTGGACAAATATATTATACTAGAACTGACATGTGATTGCATTTTCACGCAGTTTGGGTGCATAGATCCTGAGAAATCAGTACCCAGAATAACAACCTCTGGCCGTAATAACGGCCTTGATACGCCTGGGCATTGAGTCAAACATAGCTTGGATGGCGTGTACCGGTACAGCTGCCCATGCAGCTTCAACACGATACCACAGTTCATCAAGAGTAGTGACTGGCGTATTGTGACGAGCCAGTTGCTTGGCCACCATTGACCAGACGTTTTCAATTGGTGAGAGATCTGGAGAATGCTCTGGCCAGGGCTGCAGAGGCACATTTTCTGTATCCAGAAAGGCCCGTACAGGACCTGCAACATGCGTTCGTGCATTATCCTGCTGAAATGTAGGGTTACGCAGGGATCGAATGAAGGGTAGAGCCACGGGCCGTAACACATCTGAAATGGGACGTCCACTGTTCAAAGTGCCGTCAATGCGAACAAGAGATGACCGAGACGTGTAACCAATGGCACCCCATACCATCACGCCAGGTGATACGCCAGTATGGCGATGACAAATACACGCTTCCAATGTGCGTTCACCGCGACATCGCCAATCACAGATGCGACCATCATGATGCTGTAAACAAAACCTGGACTCATCCAAAAAAAATCACGTTTTGCCATTCGTGCACCCAGGTTCGTCGCTGAGTACACCGTCGCAGGCGCTCCTGTCTGTGATTCAACGTCAAGGGTAACCGTAGCTATAGTCTCCGAGCTGATAGTCCATGCTACTGCAAACGTCGTCGAACTGTTTGTGTAGATGGTTGTTGTCTTGCAAACGTCCCCATCTGTTGACTCAGGGATCGAGACATGGCTGCACGATCCGTTACAGCCATGCGGATAAGATGCCTGTCATCTCGACTGCTAGTGACACGAAGCCGTTGGGATCCAGCACAGCGTTCCGTATTACCCTCCTGAACCCACTGATTCCATATTCTGCTAACAGTCATTGGATCTCTAGCAACGCGAGCAGCAATGTCACGATACGATAAACAGCAATCGCGATAGGCTACAATCCGTCTTTTATCAAAGTCGGAAACGTGATGGTACGCATTTCTCCTCCTTACAGGAGGCATCACAACAACGTTTTACCAGGCAACGCCGGTCAAGTGCCGCTTGTGTATGAGAAATCGGTTGGAAACTTTCCTCATGTCAGCACGTTGTAGGTGTCGCCACCGGCGCCAACCTTGTGTGAATGCTCTGGAAAGCTAATCATTGGCATATCACAGCATCTACTTCCTGTCGGTTGAATTTCGCGTCTGTAGCACGTCATCTTCGTGGTGTAGCAATTTTAATGACCTCTAGTGTATTTCCATAATATAGAGCGACAATTAAAAAGTTCCAGCATTCGGGAAGTTGTTCACGTTAAGAGTCAAACAACACTGGTGGGTTGTCAAAATGAGATTGAGTACACGTAAAATATGGTTATAAAAATGTACAAAGCATGACTTCCGAATGGACGTTGCCGGATAACGCCCCGAAGGCTATATTTTAAGATTTGGGAAACACCAGCTGCATAAAAGCCAATGTAAGTACAACTAAGAGCATCCTCGGGCTGCTTTCAACACATCGGCTTGTTAGCAATACAGCAAAAGTAACCACATAACACGGGATTTTCGTTTTACTTAAATTGGTTTTACACAGCAGGTGTTTACCGGGGTGTTATCCAGGCTGGCTCATTCAGCAGTCACACTCTGTAAATTTTGAGAAGCATCTTTTAGGTGAACTCAATTTTATTATGACGACTCATCAATGTGGTTTGACTCTTAACGTGGATAACTTCCCGACAGCTGGGACCCCGTAATCGTCTATCTACGCTATGGGAAAACAACCATTAAAAACCTGAAAATCCTTCTATTCCGACGTGAAACCAGTAGTTACAAATAAAGCTCTTTCATACAGCTATATGGCTTTTCAAAACACTTAATCCTCCTTGAATTTTTAGTTGTTATAGTTTATATGACAATATGAATCGTTATTGAGTGTTGTTATTGTTATTCATAGTGTCTCTGAGCTGTGGTTGCCCTCATCAGAAAGGTCTTTGTATTAAAATTAACATCTTGTTTCCTGTTTTCAGTAAGATGAATGAATGTCTGACATTAGGACACAAAATGGTGCTTGTTGTCAACGGTAGTTTTTCGTTCATTGGTTTATTAACATCCTAGACAAAGTGCCTCCTAATGGTGTGGTATCCTATAACAAGGGACTCATTACGTTTCTGGTTGATTTACAAAGTTCACAACTTTCCTACGTTCAGTGTGACCTACTGAGAACGTTTGTAATGCACTTTTGTAAGGCATATCAAACTTGGAACTTGTATAGTAATGTTGATGCTACTTCAACTTTCAATGAAAGTGTAAATAAGTGAGTGTAGTATTTTACTGTAGTTTCAAATACAGACGCAGCAACAATATATTTAGTTTATGAGATAGGTATTCAGATATTACGCGTCTTGAGGCACACCTGCTTTTTTTATTTTTATTGTTATTATAGTGTGCGCTTTACTTCCTGTCTGTAACAAACATTATCTAACACATACTTTAAGGCCGAATTCCTATAAAATAAGTTTCCGTGATAAATAAAACTTTAATAAACAGCATTGCTGAACGTATTCCAAAAGTAGCAGAGAGCAGACTGCTAAAAGAGCATTTCCATGCTCCTTTGCTCACCTGCTTCATTTCTTCTCTCTCTTCCCGGACAGAGCAATTACTTCTTCAACAAGTTTTCTTGATTATTGTGATTTCTCTTAAGTGGTGTGCAGCACGCGAGAAGTATAACAATCTGCTGAAAACGCCCATTTTTCACGCAGAGTAGCGCTAAGCAGTCTCAGCGAGAGGAAACTCCTGTTGATATATCTCACGGGACATGCAAGTTAATCACGCAAACAGTTCGTGCAGCGAGATAATAGGTGTGTGTCTTGTTGTTAGCAAGCGGCGGCGTACTTCCGGAATCCACATCAATATGCAGGTTTTACTGCTGTCACGGTCCTGGGAAACGCCCAACAACACTGACTTCGTAGGCAGTGAGATCTGTCGTGAACCAAGCCGTCTTTCGTTCCACTAAGGGCCGTCCACGTTTCTAAAAGTTTTCCATACCTATTCAAATGTGATGCTCGTTCTCCTCCTCCACCCTTAACCTTCACGATCGCGTCAAATTTTCGTGAGCCTCTTTATTTCCGAATACCAACAGCAACACACATCAATCTGAATCTGCTTGCTGTACTTATCTCTTCGTCTCCCTCTACGATTTCACAGCCGCCCCCCTCCCACACTTCACTCAGATACTAAATTAACGATTCTTTGATGTCTCTGAATGAATTCTATCAATCATTCGTTTATTCAAGTTATGTCACGTATTTCTTTTCTCCTGAGCGCTATTCAGAACCTCATCACCAGATACGTGACCTACCAGTGTAATCTTCAGCATTCTTCCGTAGCACCACATTCCAAAAGCTTCTACTTTCTTCTTGTATGAAGTGCTCGTTGTCCACGTTTCACTTCCATTCAATTCTAGACAAAGAACCCCTTCAGAAAAGACTTCCTACATCTATATTCGATGTCAACAAATTTCTCTTCCTCGAAAACACTTTCCTTGCTATTAGCACACTACTTCGGGCCTCATAATTTATTTTACTACCCAAATAAGAAAACTCATAAACTACTTTTGATATCTCTTTTCCTGAATTAATTCCCTCAGAATCGCTAGATTTAATTTAACTACATTTCGTTACCCTTGTTTGGCTTTTTTTATGTTCATCTTATATCATCCTTTCAAGACATTGCCCATTCCGGTCAACTGAAATCCCTAGTTTCTTGCTTTTTCTGTCATAATGACAACACTTACGTTTGAATTAATAAGTCTCTTTCGAATTTCTCTGTAGAACCAATAGATATACACATCAATAATAATATCAAATAAAGCTAGTGTTACATAAATCTGACGTCTGGAGATTTTTAATGGAGTAATGAGGTCTGTGGAAGTATGTATCGTAAAATTATCTTACAGACTTCAGACTATATACATTCATATATTGCAATGGTAGGGTATTAACTTCTAACTGAAAATATGTTTAAAATTTTGACTCATTCCACTTTCTGCATTCTCATTTTACTTACCAAACGAACATAAGCATTATTCTCATTTTATACAGTACTGGCCATTAAAATTGCTACACCAAGAAGAAATGAAGATGATACACGAGTATTCATTGGACAAATATATTATACTAAAACTGACATGTGATTACATTTTCACTCAATTTGGGTGCATAGATCCAGAGAAATCAGTACCCAGAACAACCACCTCTGGCCGTAATAACGGCCTCGATACGCCTGGACATTGAGTCAAACAGAGCTTGGATGGCGTGTACAGGTACAGCTGCCCATGCAGCTTCAACACGATACCACAGTTCATCAAGAGTAGTGACTGGCTTATTGTGACGAGCCAGTTGCTCGGCCACCATAGACCAGACGTTTTCAATTGGTGAGAGATCTGGAGAATGTGCTGGCCATGGCAGCAGTCGAACATTTTCTGTATCCAGAAAGGCCCGTACAGGACCTGCAACATGCGGTCGTGCATTACCCTGCTGAAATGTAGGGTTTCGCAGAGATCGAGTGAAGGGTAGAGCGACGGGTCGTAACACATCTGAACTGTAACGTCCACTGTTCAAAGTGCCCTCAATGCGAACAAGAGACGTGTAACCAATGGCACCCCATACCATCACAGCGAGTGATACGCCAGTATGGCGATGACGAATACAGCTTCCAAAGTGCGTTCACCGCGATGTCGCTTAACACGGATGCGACCACCATGATGCTGTAAACAGAACCTGGATTCATCCGAAAAAATGACGTTTTGCCATTCGTGCACCCAGGTTCGTTGTTGAGTACACCATCGCAGGCGCTCCTGTCTGTGGTGCAGCGTCAAGGGTAACCGCAGCTGTGGTCTCCTAGCTGATAGTCCATGCTGCTGCAAACGTCGTGGAGCTGTTCGTGCAAATGGTTGTTGTCTTGCAAACGTCCCCATCTGTTGATTCAGGGATCGAGACGTGACTGCACCATCCGTTACTACCATCCGAATAAGATGCCTGTCATCTCGACTGCTAGTGATACGAGGCCGTTGGGATCCAGCACGTCGCTCCATATTATCCTGTTGAACCTACCGATTCCATATTCTGCTGACAGTCATTGGGTCTAGACCAACACGAGCAGCAATGTCGCCATACGATAAACCGCAATCGCGATAGGCTACAATCCGTCCTTTATGAAAGTCGGAAACGTGATGGTACGCATTTCTCCTCCTTACACGAAGCATCACAACTACATTTGATGAGGCCACGCCGGTCAGCTGCTGTTTGTGTATGAGAAATCGGTTGGAAACTTTCCTCATGTCAGCAGGTTATAGAGTCGCCACCGGCGTCAACCTTGTGTGAATGCTCCGAATAGCATATCACAGCATCTTCTTCCTGTTGGTTAAATTTCGCGTCTGTAGCACGTCATCTTCGTGGTGTAGCAATTTTAATGACCAGTAGTGTTCATCAGTACCTCTGAGATCTAGGAAGGCGTCTGCGTGAAGACTAGAAGACATACAGAAAAAGACACTTATCAGTGCTTAGAGCATTTCTCCAAGATTCGATTCGTAGTATGAACCGTAACGCAGTCGCACTGGGGGACAGGCATCTCAAGTGTGGTGTCACCGCCAGACACCACACTTGCTAGGTGGTAGCCTTTAAATCGGCCGCGGTCCGTTAGTATACGTCGGACCCGCGTGTCGCCACTGTCAGTGATTGCAGACCGAGCGCCGCCACACGGCAGGTCTAGAGAGACTCCCTAGCACTCGCCCCCAGTTGTACAGCCGACTTTGCTAGCGATGGTTCACTGACAAATTACGCTCTCATTTGCCGAGACGACAGTTTAGCATAGCCTTCAGCTACGTCATTTGCTACGACCTAGCAAGGCGCCATTATCAGTTGCTATTGATCTTGTGATGCATGTACCGTCAGACCGATGTTCACCAATTATGGATTAAAGTTAAGTATTCCACCAGCTACGTCTGTTTTACTAAAGTCTAATTTCCCTGTCCTGTTCCAGACCTCACGCCAGCCAGCGTGAGCTAAAACGCGTGCCTTTCGGCTTCCTCTAGTATTCCTGGGTTGGTTCTCCTGCCGATCCACATCATCAATAACATGTGAACACATCATCCGAACATTATTGTCTCACCGAATTAGTTCGAGCCCGCAGACAGGCAATCCAATGAGCAGATTTTCAAAGCGAGCTGCTGCTGTACCTTCCCGGATAATTCGTGTGTGGAGTGTGTGTCTTGGAATTTTCTGCAGTGTAGCCGGCACTTGTGAATAGCTCTGTATTATGTATGTCTTTTTGGTTCAAATGGTTCAAATGGCTCTGAGCACTATGGGACTTAACTTCTAAGGTCATCAGTACCCTAGAACTTAGAACTACATAAACCTAACTAACCTAAGGACATCACACACACCCATGCCCGAGGCAGGATTCGAACCTGCGAGCGTAGCGGTCGCGCGGTTACCGACTGTAGCGCCTAGAACCGCAAGGCCACCCCGGCTGGCTATATGTCTTTTTGTTTTGTGTTCATCACTGAGGGTGTCCTCACGAGGAATATGTGAAACGAAAAGGGTGTCTATCATCTAATTCAACAGTATACTATGAAATACACTGCCAGCAAAAAAATCGCGGCACCAAGAATGAATTGTGCGACATAAACGAAAGTCGATAGGTGTGTTTCTACACCTGAAAGATGATTCCTATTCAAATTTCGCACCAGTCGCATCAGAGTGTCGCTAGTGACGCCCTTATGATGACGCAAATCAGGTTGACTTAAATAGACTCTGTAACGGTCGTGAGCATTAGTTACATTAGAGAATGGACGTGGTCAGTTGATGTTATTCGATACGGGCTTTAAGGCGACAAAGACGACATTATCAACACCTCACCAAGGTTGAACGAGGCCGTGTAATAGGGCAACAAGAAGCTGGATGTTCAATCTGCGATGTTGCAGAAGGACCTGGTAGGAATGTAGCCACTGTACGTGATTTCTGTTAGCGGTGGTCACGGGAACGTACGATCGCAACAAGACGGGACTCCAGACGGCCGCTTGGCACTATCGAGAGGGAAGACCGACCTGTTCGGCGTATTTGTCAGTGTCAATGAAATTCACCAACTGCCGTGTAACATAAGTTGTTATTTTATTTTATTTTGAAGGCTACCAGTCCTGAAGATTACGTAGCGAAACGGTGAATTTGGTAGCCTTCAAAATGCAATAAAATAACATCTTAAGTCCCACGGCTGTTGGTGAATTTAATTGACACTGACAGTTACTTAACCAGCCGATGTCCCCTGTCCATGACGGACCAACAGAGATTGTTCGGCGTATGGCTCTGGTGCATCTCACCGCATCTGCAGCAGTAATTTGAGCAGGGCCACAGTGACACAACCAGCTGTTAGAAATGAGTTACTGCAAGGACAGCTCCGAACTAGATGACCCGTAGCGTGCATTCCACTGAGCACAACCCACCACCATTTGCGACTTCAGTGGCGTCAGGCGAGAGCCCATTGGAGTGTAGAGTGGTGGTGTGTTGTGTATTCTGACGACAGCTGGTTCTGCCTCGTTGCCAGCAATAGCCGTGTGTTGGTTAGAAGGAAGCCAGTTAAGGGCTGCAACCAACCTCTCTCCAGGCTAGACACACTGGACGTATACCTGGAGTTACGGCCTAAGGTGACATTTTGTGTGACATTCGCAGTAATCCCAAGCACCCTGACTGCAAATTAACACGTCAGTCTCGTGTTTCGACCTGTTGTGCTGCCATTCGTGAAAACCACTCCACATTCCGTTGTAGTAATCCAACATGCTTTACACAGTATCGACATGTTTCCCTGGCCTGCTCGATCACCAGATCTGTCTCAAATCGCTCATGTACGGGACATTATCGGATGACAACTCCAGCGTCAGCCAAAACCAGCATTAACCGTCCCTTTATTGACTGACCATGTGAAACAGGCATGGAACTTCATGCCACAAACTGACATTCGGCACCTGTACAGGACAATGCATGTAAAGTTTTCGGTACTCAGGAAGATGATGAGATCCACCACTGACGACCACACCACATTCCAGTCGAGCAACAGTCAGCAGCCAATGCAGCACGGCGCACGTGACTGGTCTGGAGGCATTCCAACAGCACTCCCTGAGAGGCCGCGTCTACAATGCACACTCCAGACTTCGGTGATGGCGATGCCATTAAGGGGGAGGAATTCATTCACGTCTTCTTAGTCCAGTACTCTCATAATTTGATGCACAGGCCTCACGCATCAATATGCATGTTGAAGCTTCCTGGCAGATTAAAACTGTGTGCCGGACCGAGACTCGAACTCGGGACCTTTGCCTTTCGCGGGCAAGTGCTCTACCAGCTGAGCTACCCAAGCACAACTCACGCCCCGTCCTCACAGCTTTAATTCCGCTAGTTCCTCGTCTCCTACTTTCCAAACTTCACAGAAGCTCTCCCGCATACCTTGCAGAACTAGCACTCGTGGAAGAAAGGATATTGCGGAGACATGGCTTGGCCACAGCCTGTTGGATGTTTCCAGAATGAGATTTTTGCTTGGATAGCTCAGTTGGTAGAGCACTTGCCCGCGAGAGGCAAAGATTCCGGGTTCGAGTCTCGGTCGGGCACACAGTTTTAATCTGCCAGGAAGTTTCATATCAGCGCACACTCCGCTGCAGAGTGACATTTTCATCCTGGAATATGCATTTTTTCTGTAATCTAATTCTTGTCATCTCGTGCAATCGAGTGTACTGCCCGTGTTCTGCGGCTAGTCGACAAGCTGATACCAGGGCTGTGTGACACAGCCCAGGCATAAATGTGGGACAGTAGCAGAAAACACCTGATGAAGAAGTCGAGTCACGACTTCGAAATATTGTGTTGGGAAAAAGCAGGCCACCAAGAGGACAGCCGACTCCATGAGATGACGTCGAATCGCCGGGAATGTCTAAGAAATTACAAATCTAATTCTTGTTTCAAAGGCGATCTTTAACGTAACTACTCACGTTTCGCTTGGTGATAGTTCATTGGCGTTTACCCGCCTGATTATGGTTCTTTTTGTTCCTTACTGTATCTATTGAGCTGCCGTGTGCTGTGTTCGGATTCATATTTCTTTTTTGGATAATTGTAAATGTTTACAACCACGGTTCAAAATGTATTTCGTGTCTTATATGCGTCTGGGCACTAATATGCTAGTGGCGACCTTAATTACCATTCAGTTTTCTTACCATTGTTTTATTTTATTTATGTAAAATTAATTCTCGAGTCGTTTGTAATCTCGACATCAATGTGCTCTGAACAAATTTCATGTTGTTTCAATAAATATTATATTTACCAGATCAAACTCAATCATTCAGGAACCACCGAAGTAAATTATTTAGTGGAAATGCCTAGGTCGTCCAGCCAAAAGCAGTAGGTGAAGTCCCTGACGGGTTCAGCATCTTATCAAATAACGATTACATTGTGCGCGACGGTTGATTTTTCAAGCAGACTATTAACCGAACGGGGGTAATCTATCATTTTACTCGATGTAGTGTGATAGAATTAGCATCAGTCTGTTGTGTATACCCACGGAACACTTGATGAGTAAGTGGTCGTGTTCACGGAACGCACACCTCTGGTAATGTGCATCGAAATACGTACGTCAAAATAAAATGTCTGGAGTAGTTGACATTCCCTTGGAATTACTAAGATCACGGGGAGAACCAGCCATGATAGAACCATTCCACCCAATGTGCGAGATACGTGAGGCAGGCTTCGACAAGGCTATTGTAATAAGTTAATATAGTAACAATAATAACAGAATACAGGGTGTTACAAAAAGGTACGGCCAAACTTTCAGGAAACATTCCTCACACACAAAGAAAGAAAATATGTTATGTGGACATGTGTCCGGAAACGCTTACTTTCCATGTTAGAGCTCATTTTATTACTTCTCTTCAAATCACATTAATCATGGAATGGAAACACACAGCAACAGAACGTACCAGCGTGACTTCAAACACTTTGTTACAGGAAATGTTCAAAATATCTTCCATTAGCGAGGATACACGCATCCACCCTCCGTCGCATGGAATCCCTGATGCCCTGATGCAGCCCTGGAGAATGGCGTATTGTATCATAGCCGTCCACAATACGAGCACGTAGAGTCTCTACATTTAGCACCAGGGTTGCGTAGACAAGAGCTTTCAAATGCCCCCATAAATGAAAGTCAAGAGGGTTGAGGTTAGGAGAGCGTGGAGGCCATGCAATTGGTCCGCCTCTGCCAATCCATCGGTCACCGAATCTGTTGTTGAGAAGCGTACGAACACTTCGACTGAAATGTGCAGGAGTTCCATCGTGCATGAACCACATGTTGTGTCGTACTTGTAAAGGCACATGTTCTAGCAGCACAGGTAGAGTATCCCGTATGAAATCGTGATAACGTGCTCCATTGAGCGTAGGTGGAAGAACATGGGGCCCAATGAAGACATCACCAACAATGCCTGCGCAAACGTTCAGAGAAAATCTGTGTTCATAACGTGATTGCACAATTGCGTGCGGATTCTCGTCAGCCCACACATGTTGATTGTGAAAATTTACAATCTGATCACGTTGGAATGAAGCCTCATCCGTAAAGAGAACACTTGCACTGAAATGAGGATTGACACATTGTTGGATGAACCATTCGCAGAAGTGTACCCGTGGAGCCCAATCAGCTGCTGATAGTGCCTGCACACGCTGTACATGGTACGGAAACAACTGGTTCTCCCGTAGCACTCTCCATACAGTGACGTGGTCAACGTTACCTTGTACAGCAGCAACTTCTCTGACGCTGACATTAGGGTTATCGTCAACTGCACGAACAATTGCCTCTTCCATTGCAGGTATCCTCGTCGTTCTAGGTCGTCCCCAGTCGCGAGTCATAGGCTGGAATGTTCCGTGCTCCCTAAGACGCCGATCAATTGCTTTGAACGTCTTCCTATCGGGACACCTTCGTTCTGGAAATCTGCCTCGATACAAACGTACCGCGCCCCGGCTATTGCCCCGTGCTAATCCATACATCAAATGGGCATCTGCCAACTCCGCATTTGTAAACATTGCACTGACTGCAAAACCACGTTCGTGATGAACACTAACCTGTTGATGCTACGTACTGATGTGGTTGATGCTAGTACTGTAGAGCAATGAGTCGCATGTCAACACAAGCACCAAAGTCAACATTACCTTCCTTCAATTGGGCCAACTGGCGGTGAATCGAGGAAGTATAGTACATACTGACGAAACTAAAATGAGCTCTAACATGGAAATTAACAGTTTCCGTACACATGTCCACATAACATCTTTTCTTATTTCTGTGTGAGGAATGTTTCCTGAAAGTTTGGCCGTACCTTTTTGTAACACCCTGTATAATAATTCCAATTCTGTGTAAGGTAGGTTCTGATAGGTGTGAATATTATACAAACATCGGTTTAGTAAGTTATGGATGCAAAATACTGAGACGAAGTATTTATAAAAGAACGGAAAAACTGATAAAAGCCGAACTTGTATTGGGTTAGTCTGAGTGCTAGAGAAATGTAGCAACAATACAAAGAACACTGACATTATGAATAATCTTAGGAGACGCAGAGGAAACTTTTCATAATGTTGCCTTGAATAGGCTTTTTGAAATTATGAAGGCAGCAGGAATAAAATACAGGGAGGGAAAGGATATCGACACTTTGTATAGAAACCTCTCTGCGTTTATAAGAATCGAGGGATATGAAGGCGGAGCAGTAGTCGACAAAGGAGTGACGCAGGGTTATATTCTCTACCCGATGTTATTCAGTCTGTAAATTGAGCAAGGTGCGACTGAAATCAATGAGATATTTGAAAAGGGAACTAAAGGTCGGGGAGAAGAAATAAAATCTGTGACGTTTCTGATGACACTGTAATTCTCTTGCAGATGGCGAAGTGGCTGAAGAGCCGATGAAGTGAATGGATACTATCTTGCAAATAGGTTATGAGTATCAATACAATTAACACAGTGCTAATGGTGTATAGCCGAATTGAATCAGGTGTTGCTGAGGGCAATAGATTAGGAAATGGGTCATTAAAAGTAAGAGATGAGTTTTGTTTCTTGGGTAGTAAAATAATAACGACGGCCGAAGTAAGGAGAATATAAAATGCGGATTGGAGATTACAAGAAATTGTTTCTGTAAAAAAGAAACTTGCAGAAAACGAATGTTGACGTATCTGTTACATTAATGTGACCACCGCCTACGCTCTACGTCAGTGTGTAAGAACCACTCACAGACGGCAGAGGCCAGCACTGGCAGTGGACTGTATATGGCATTTACCAGCAGGACAATGCAACGTGTCACACAGCTCGCAGTAAACGTAAGCGTTTCGAAAACCACCACTATCAGTTTACCGTACTCCCTTGGCCAGCAAACTCCCCGGATTTAAACCCAATCGAGAATCTGTGGGGTCACTTCGATCGGGCCGTCCGCGCCATCGATTCTCAACAGAGAAAGCCAGCGCACTTGGCCACGGCTCCGTATCTTTGTCGGTACCTTCCACAGACTCACTCACTCTCTTCCTGTACGCCTCTCAGACGTCCACGTTGCAAAGGTGGCTATTCGCGCTTTTGACAGGTGGTAAGATTAATGTGACTGCATAGGGTAAATTTAAATGCTTGGAAGTGCTTTGTGATGGTATTTTTGGGAAGCAGCCTTGTACGAGAGTGAAATGAGGACGATAAGTTCTTGAGACGAACAGAGAATAATGCCTTTGCAGAGTGGTGCAACAGAGGAATTCCGAAGACGGGATAGCTAGAGCGGACAAATAGTGAAGAGTGTTACATCGAATTGGGAAGAAATGAAATTTGTAGCTAAATTGACCAAACGAAATGATCGATGAATAGCTACCGAGAATTCTTCCGGGTTGTATGGTCGTGGTCCATGGAACTCTTACATCCCTGACGTTTCGTCCAAAGCTATGTTGGGCATCTTCAGAGATGCTCGTGGCTGTGCTGAACCTTTGCGAGACTAATACGGATGTCGTCTCACAGGAGTCAAGTAACCGTTCATTTCCTGTTCAGTGTGACTTCATCACAAGAAGTAAAGATTTCTTTGCAGTGTTTTACTGTTTTATCAAGATTTATCGCAAACTCATAGCAAACGAAGCAGTTGCCAGCCTATGACGGAAAAACTTACTCGAGAAATTTAGAAATTCGGCCTTTTTGAATATGAGTGGCTGGGATGAACGAAATCAGACACAAATTTGGGATTCCTTGGCTGAAAACTGGAGACAAACGCTATGCTATAGGTCTTTCGTTTTCGATAGTTTTCAATTTAAAACTGTCAATGAAATCTATACGTGTGAAGAAATATGTGTAGATGTCACGAAGAGACACGCAATAATGACGAAAAATAACAAAAAATACAGACTGAGGTAGCACGCAAGAAGATTAAACATATTGCATGTAACAGATAAAAATTGTATTCCTAATTTACGTCCCAGTTTTCACAAGCAAGTCATACACGGTGTACAGAAACAGACAGTGAGGTTCTGTGAAGTTCCGCGAAGTCGGAATGAGCTGTCACTCGTTATGTCTGGATGGCTGAGTCGGTAAGATCATTGTCCTCGTAAGATTCCACTTAGGAGACCCGGCCTGACTAAAAGTTTCGGCCTGCGAGGACGTTTCCATAACGGGGCACACTACACTACAGAGTAGAAACAGTTATAGCCGAAATAACTAATGATTATTAAATACACAATTTTAATGTGATGGAATACGAAGTACTAAAGTGATAGACTGATGGACACAGCCAATGGAGTATTTACGAGTACCCGTGTGCAGACTTGCCCTCTTCGGAAGACAGAATGATAAGGTATAAACAAGGATTCAATAACGTATTTTTTGTATTGTGTCATGTTGGAACAAAATATAATAGATTACATTTGTTTCAATATACTCCACTGTGCTTCCTTCTCAGGCTACAAATCACCCATTTTTGTCACATCTGTTGTCAGCACTTAGAAAGCATTCATACAGCATCAGAATGGATACAGATGATCACCTTAACTAGGTAATTACAATATAATTTTATCTATATTTTTGCAGCTTAAAATGTAACTGCATTCACTTCACTGCAAGTATGAATTAAAATACGCCTACAGTCACAAATTTTCGTGTTTTATTAAATATGTTACAAATAAAACGTGTATCAACAGTCTGAAAAACAATTGGCAGCACTACAATGGTAAGACCCTAAATCTACTAGAACAACTGGAGATACACCTGCATAACGTCAGAAACCAGAATCTACACTGCTGGCCACCGTAAATGCGACGCCAAGAAAGACAAGAGGTAGCACAACAAAATTTATTTTGTAGATAACATGTTGACCAAGTATCAAATGAGTACGTTTACAGACGTCTGTGACATGTGGGTCCTGCCAGAATCAGTAGCCAGAGTAGCCGCCATTGTTGGAGATCACCGCTGCCACACGTCTCGGCATTGAGTCAAAGAGACGTTGGATGTGTTCCTGGGGTACAGCAGCCCAAGCAGCTTCCACACGTTGCCAAAGATCATCTGGTGTGGCAGCTGGGGATGTAATCTGGGTCACTCGTTGAGCAACCATGGACCACATGTTTTCTATCGGCGAAAGATCCGGAGAGCGAGCCGGCCAGGGAAGCAATTCAATCTGGTTAGTGACGAAGAACCTTTGGACAAGGCGTGCCACGTGTGGTCGCGCATTATCCTGTTGAAATATGGCTGTGGCCGAGCCCTGAAGGTAAGGAAGGACAACTGGCTCCAGCACCTCGGATATGTAGCGCCGGCTATTTAAAGTACCGGCAAAGCGTACTAGAGGCGTGCGAGAGTAATATCCAATACCGCCCCATACCATAATACCCGGTGCAAGACCAGTGTGGCGGTGCGTAATGCAGCTGTCCAGCATCCTCTCTCCACGGTGTCTCCACACTCGAACCCGACCATCGTGGTGCTGCAGACAGAAGCGTGCCTCGTCAGTAAAGACAACGTCATTCCATTCTGCCGTCCACATCCGTCTGTCATCACACCATTGGCGACGGAGACGTCTGTGGTTCTGCGTCAATGGTAGACGATGCAATGGACGTCTTGCGAACAGACCACTCTGCTGTAAACGGCGTCGAATGGTACGCGCAGACACTGGATGATGCGTTACAGACGCAATGTGCTTTGCTATGGTTCGGGATGTCACTGAGCGATCCGTCACTGCCATGCGCACAATTTGCCTATCAGCACGTGCAGTGGTGCACCGAGGTGAATGCGATCGACCACGTCGGTCCGTCGTACCCTCCTGCATCCAACGGTCACATATCCGCATTACAGTTGTTTGGTTTCGTCCAACACGACTAGCGATTTCTCTGTACGATAATCCACAATCTCGGTAAGCCACTATCCTTCCTCTGTCGAACTCGGATACTTGATCAAACGATGTTCGCTGTTGTCTACGAGGCATAACTGATCGCCTTGTGAAACAACCACAAGGTAAACACACGTGCCGAACGTACACTCGTCGAAATCGCCAAGCCTTAAATGGCGCTATGAGGTGGCGCCACAGGCGCGCGTGATGTGCGTCTGCGCCGAAATTCTAATCAGTTGCGTATCTCATCGCTGCAAACCCATGGTGTAAATTTCACTTGATTCGGATGCTTCCTTCAGGGTGTTGCATTTACGGTGGCCAGCAGTGTATGTTAAAGGAACAAACAGATTTCGCAAGCCAGTTATTTCAGTAATTTTAAAGACCTATTTTAAAGTTATTCCCTGCATATGTCAACTGTTTAATAATTTCTGGCACTAAAATAATTTCATTTTTGATCACACTATATACAACAACAACAGTGAAGTGTTTACAAACAAATTTATGCAAATGTGCCTCTTGAGCGAAGTGATATGCATGAACACAATGGAGAAAAGAATGTAATTATCATGGTGTAAAAAAGTTAAAAAGGCTTTTCTTAGATTATGTGGCAAGTTTACACTGTTCATTTTTTTCACTATTTTGCACACACTTTCCGGATTTGACTCACGAAATACATAACCTAACATTAAACCTTTCCATGACAGGAGTATGCATTTCACCTCATTCAAGAGCAAAAATGAATCGTGTATTAATACACGTTACACCTGATGATGGACCCA
This sequence comes from Schistocerca americana, assembly GCF_021461395.2. NCBI lineage: Eukaryota > Metazoa > Arthropoda > Insecta > Orthoptera > Acrididae > Schistocerca > Schistocerca americana. The sequence goes on from NC_060121.1 coordinate 985,383,630, forward strand.
CAGGATTAGAAATGCATCGTGTATTTAATCAAATACAAAAATTTGTGATTGAAGGCATTTTTTTATTCACACTTTTACTGTAGGTAAATACAGGTTCTCTAACAAAATACTCCCTGATTTCAAAATTAAAGAACATGAAAACAAAGATCGACAGAAGAATAGAAGGAACACTGTAAGGATTTAACGCTCAAGTTTTGAAGCAAACATCACAAAAGCGTAGCTGCAAATGGTACTCAGAAGTCCAGAACATTTAGTTCCACCGTTGAAATGTTGAAAAGAGATTAGTGTACCATAGGAACAATTAGAAATCATGTGTTCCATTCAACAACGTGTATCTTGGCGCTGTAATATTGCATGTCAGAAGACAGATTACGACTACAAGGTGCAGTCTATAAACATGATTTTATGTTTAAAAAAAGTATCCGATGCGAGAAACATTCTCGAGCTCTTCGGCAAGTTAAAGCGGACAGGTAACGTGGCAGCTTATCTTTCTAAGGGGAATGGTGGTCCCACACCAACTGCAGTTACTTCTGAAAATGTCTCCATATTTTCCGGACTTACTCAGGAACATCGGAGGAAATCCGTCGTACCAGCTGAACGATTGCAGCAAACCGAGAAGGAGTGTGCACGTATTTCCATTCAAAATCTGAAGGAAACAGGCTCTACATGCACCCGCTGTGACACAAAAGGCTGACTCTGAGAACCAATATCTCACAGTGCTTGACAACGAAATATTTTATGTTAGCTGTATCTAGTTCATAGGTGAAGCACACTTGCACCTGAATGGATTCATAAATAAAAAAAATATAAAAAGCTGGCGATTTTGGTGTTCCGGAAAAGGCTATCGGTGTGAATCGATACTATTGTATTCTTTATTGTTACTGTATAGGTTGGTTATGCAGCAAAGGCATTATCAGCCATTTTTCATGCGATAATGGATAACTAAATAACGTTCTATTGAAATTTCCAAACAGTTTATCGCGCAAAGCAAGCGTTGGAGGATGTCAGGTACCGAATAATTAACACAGTATGGAGTCAGACTACATCGCATCCAACAGGTGTTTCGCTTCTTACTGAGTACTTCGAGAACAGAAGCACTGCGTTATGTTACCCCAGATTTACCGATGCAAGCATATACTGGCCTCCATATTACCCGATGTGACTCACTGTGACTAGTTTTTGTGGTTCACTGAGAAAGCAACTGCCCACTATGAGTATCCCACCACACTATGCAAGGCTGAATCATCGATCTGTGTGACAGCTGAATCCAATTCCGTTGAGACGCTAAAAAGTGTAATGGCAAATTTTAATATAGATTTGCACCGTCTCTCTACTGTGAGTGGCGAACATAATGGGAAGATTGTGCTGAGATGCCAAAGACAGCTTGCAGCAGACGATTTCATTTATGCAATATGATGCGAGCTTCACAGCGTACAGCAGCATCTGTTTGCAGCTTCTGCAACTATAATTTCGAAACTTCCGTATAAAATTCGTACAGCCCACACAATAAACACACTGTATGTTGAATTCTTCTGTCGATCTGTGTTTCCGTGTTATTTAATTTTAAAATGTGGGAGACCTTTTTTCAGACTCACTACAGATTCATATTTTATTTTAAAAGACACGATAAAATAAAAATAACTAAGGAAGTGACTTACATTGATAGAACTGAATATTCCCCACGTGTCCTACTTAAACAGCAAAAATATTTACAGACCATTAACTAAATGTGAGTGTAATGATATCTCTACTGTTGTGTCTCATATATACTATATATAGCTGAAGTTGTCCCCGTCTCGTTGGTTGCAGGTTCGTGGAATTCTCTTCGGCTAACCGCCGACCTTACGTACAATCTAGAAGTATCTCATAGGTATTAAAAATAAATAGAAATAATGATTTTTAGTTAAGTCTCGCCTAATAAATGTTTTTCAGTGAAAATTCAGTATTTTTCTTTGATGAGAATATTAGTTTCGTACTAATACGGTGATGATGAACATATACTTTATTTAATTAACAGACTATGCAGCCATTCCTTTTCTATCTTAGAGATAATATTTAACCATTAGCTTAGCGCCCGCTGCGTCACTCGCGTAGACTATATGGCCTGCAGAGATGTTTTATTTTTACTTAATCGAATTTTTATTTTGTTCATAAATTGTAACGATTTCTAAACTTTTCAGGCTAGCAAAGAGCGATTCTGGCAGCTGGAGTCCAAAGTTTCTGTTAATCATGTCTTTTGGGTTCTTGTTTAGATATTTCCATAGCAACTTTCATCTCCTAGCAAATATTTCCTTGTCTTGCGGAGAAGTGGAATACCAATTTTCATAAACTTCGCTCAAAATTTTTTTAATTTAACGAAATATTTTCTTAAGTATTTTCATCCCTTTTTCCACTCCCTTAGAGGCTGAATTTCCAGAAACACTCAAACATATTTTCTTTTTTTTTTAATTTCTAACCGAGAAGTCAGTTACCAGTCATCATAAATGTAGCTACGAAAATCTTTTTAGTAGCTCCTTAGTAGTTATTTATTTTCAGAAAACTTTCACCCACTATTTTACTTCCTCAGTGGCTGAACTTCCAAAAATGCTGCAACACGTATTTTTTATTTTCTGAGTAACCAAATTTCAGTTTTCGTAGCTCTAGCTCCAAAATGCCCTTAATAGAGACATATTTTCAAAAAGTCTTGCATCCCCTATTCCACACTCTTAGAGGTGGAATTCCGGACGATCCCTTGCTAAACGATTCCTACAGTATAAGACCCATACCCTCTTTAAACTTCAAAGTTTCTGTCGTTAGCGATTTGGGCTGGGTGATGATGGTCACCCCCTTAGAGGTTGAATTTCCAAAAACAGTGAAACATATATTTTTTCATCTCTAATGCAGAAGAAACTCAAGTTTCAAAGATTTAGTTTTAAAAATCGTTTTGCAATGAAATATTTTCATAAAACTTTTCAGCCCCTATTTCACCTCCTTAGGGATTTATTTCTAACAGAGACGTCAAATACAAGTTTTGATTGATGTAGGTTCAAAAATGCTAGCACAATGAAATACGAGTATTTCCATAATAATTTTCATATCCCGTTTCAAATCCACAGGGGTTAAATTTCCTAGAACACTGACACACTTATTTTTTATTTCTGACTGAGAAGACAGACTTAAATTTTCATCGATTTCGCTCTAAAATGTTTTCTTAGTAAAATATTTTCATAAGTAAATCTCATCCTCCGTTTCACTCCCTTAGTGGCTCAATTTCCAAAAACTCTGATACAAATGTTTTCTTTATTTGCAGCCGAGAAGTAAAATACCGGTTTTCACAGACATAGCTTTAAAAATACTTTGGTAGTTCTTCAATGTTGATATATTTTCAGAAAAAAATTTTCGTTCACTAATCACCCCTACAGGGTTAAATTTCCGAAAATGCTCAGACACGTATTTCTTTATTTCTGACGGAGAAACTAAATACCAATTTTCGTAGGTCTAGCTTCAAAACTGCCTTCATACTGACAACTTTTAAAAAAACCTTCATCCCCTGTTTCACCGCCTTAGGGTTGGAGTCTCGAAAAATCTGTTCTTTAATGACGCCTGCAGCATAAGATGCACACCTTCTCTAAATTTCAAGTTTCTATCCTTAGCTGTTTGGACTGGGCAATGGTGAGTTAGTCAGTGAAGCAGGCGGGACATTGTCTTTTACGTGTTTAACCATAGTCGGCCAATGTGGGCGTAGTCAGTGAGTAATGCCTTTGCTTCCCACTCCCGCTACACAGCTTTTACACAGAAACACACGGTATATAAATGATATATTACACTCGGTATCGTTTTTGTATTGAGGAAGACAATTTGCCGTAAAAGTCGGACTGCCCATTTTAAAGAGAAATGCAGTCAGCTGAATATTTTCAGTCGTTTATGAATAATCAGTTGCAATTAATTTTTTTTTCAAGATCGAGATGAAGGCAGAGCTCACCATCTGCAGCATAGTTGACAGAACCGACTGCGGACCTTTGGTGCAGAGCCGGGTGGAGCGTCTGAATCAGAGGCTCAGACGGTTTTGCGACCGTGTTGGCTGCAGATTCCTCGACTTGCGCCATAGGGTGGTGGGGTTTCGGGTTCCGCTGAATAGGTCAGGAGTTCACTACACTCAACTGGCGGCTACATGGGTAGCGGAGGCTATGTGGCGTGGACTGAGCGGTTTTTTTGGGTTAGAAGGCCTCGGGAAAGTACGGGGTGGGCTGCAATCTCAAAGGGCGCATGGCACATACAGGACGTGCTTGGATCAAGGAACAGTCGGAATTGTAGTTCTGAGTTGTTGTAGTTGTGCTGGGAAAGTCCCTGAGCTTCAAGCGCTAATAGAAAGCACAGAAGCAGAAATCATTATAGGTACAGAAAGCTGGCTAAAGCCTGAAATAAGTTCTGCAGAAATTTTTACGAAGTCTCAGACGGTGTTCAGGAAAGATAGATTAGGCAGAATTGGTGGTGGAGTGTTTGTGTCTGTCAGTAGTGGTTTATCTTGTAGTGAAGTCGAAGTAGATACTCCGTGCGAATTGGTATGGGTGGAGGTTATACTTAACAGCCGAACTAAGTTAATAATTGGCTCCTTCTACCGACCCCCAGACTCCGATGATATAGTTGCTGAACAGTTCAGAGAAGATTTGAGTCTCGTAACAAATAAATACCCCACTCATACGGTTATAGTTGGTAGGGACTTCAAACTTCTCCTCGATATGTTGCCAAAAATACTTGTTCAAAACCGGTGGTAGGCAGAAAACGTCTTCCGAGATTGTCCTAAATGCTTTCTCCGAAAGTTATTTCGAGCAGTTAGTCCACGAACCCACGCGAATTGTAAACGGTTGCGAAAACACACTTGACCTCTTAGCCACAAACAATCCAGAGCTGATAGAGAGCATCATGACTGATACAGGGATTAGTGATCACAAGGTCATGGAAGCTACGCTCAATACCGTTTCTTCCAACTCCACCAGAAACAAACTCGAAATAATTTAATTTAAAAAAGCGGATAAAGTGTCACTAGAAGCCTTCCTAAGAGACAATCTCCATTCCTTCCGAACTGACTATGCAAATGTAGACGAGATGTGGCTCAAATTCAAAGATATAGTAGCAACAGCAATTGAGAGATTCATACCTCATAAATTGGTAAGAGATGGAACTGATCCCCCGTGGTACACAAAACAGGTCCGAACTCTGTTGCAGAGGCAACGGAAAAAGCATGCGAAGTTCAGAAGAACGCGAAATCCCGAAGATTGGCTAAAATTTACAGACGCGCGAAATTTGGCACGGACTTCAATGCGAGATGCCTTTAATAGGTTCCACAACGAAACATTGTCTCGAAATTTGGTAGAAAATCCGAAGAAATTCTGGTCGTATGTAAAGTACGCAAGCGGCAAGACGCAGTCAATACCTTCGCTGCGCAGTGCCGATGGTACTGTTACCGACGACTGTGCCGCTAAAGCGGAGTTATAGAACGCAGTTTTCCGAAATTCCTTCACCAGGGAAGATGAATGGAATATTCCAGAATTTGAAACACGAACAGCTCCTAGCATGAGTTTCTTAGGGGTTGCAAAGAAACTCAAATCGCTTGATACGGGCAAGTCTTCAGGTCCAGATTGTGTACCGATTAGGTTCCTTTCAGATTACGCTGATACAGTAGCTCCCTACTTAGCAATCATATACAACCGCTCGCTCACCGATAGATCTGTACCTACAGATTGGAAAATTGCGCAGGTCGCACCAGTGTTTAAGAAAGGTAGTAGGAGTAATCCATCGAACTACAGACCTATATCATTGACGTCGGTTTGCAGTAGGGTTTTGGAGCATATACTGTATTCAAACATTATGAATCACCTCGAAGGGAACGATCTATTGATACGTAATCAGCATGGTTTCAGAAAACATCGTCCTTGTGCAACGCAGCTAGCTCTTTATTCGCACGAAGTAATGGCCGCTATCGACAGGGGATCTCAAGTTGATTCCGTATTTCTAGATTTCCGGAAAGCTTTTGACACCGTTCCCCACAAGCGACTTCTAATCAAGCTGCGGGCCTATGGGGTATCGTCTCAGTTGTGAGACTGGATTCGTGATTTCCTGTCAGGAAGGTCGCAGTTCGTATTAATAGACGGCAAATCATCGAGTAAAACTGAAGTGATATCAGATGTTCCCCAGGGAAGCGTCCTGGGACCTCTGCTTTTCCTGATCTATGTAAATGACCTGGATGACAATCTGAGCAGTTCTCTTAGGTTGTTCGCAGATGATGCTGTAATTTACCGTCTAGTAAGGTCATCCGAAGACCAGTATTAGAAAAGATTGCTGTATAGTGTGGCAGGTGGCAGTAGAAGCTAAATAACGAAAAGTGTGAGGTGATCCACATGAGTTCCAAAAGAAATCCGTTGGAATTCGATTACTCGATAAATAGTACATTTCTCAAGGCTGTCAATTCAACTAAGTACCTGGGTGTTAAAATTACGAACAACTTCAGTTGGAAAGACCACATAGATAATATTGTGGGGAAGGCGAGCCAAAGGTTGCGTTTCATTGGCAGGACACTTAGAAGATGCAACAAGTCCACTAAAGAGACAGCTTACACTACACTCGTTCGTTCTCTGTTAGAATATTGCTGCGCGGTGTGGGATCCTTACCAGGTGGGATTGACGGAGGGCATCGCAAGGGTGCAAAAAAGGGCAGCTCGTTTTGTATTGTAACGTAGTAGGGGAGAGAGTGTGGCAGATATGATACGCGAATTGGGATGGAAGTCATTACAGCAAAGACGCTTTTCGTCGCGGCGAGATCTATTTACGAAATTTCAGTCAGCAACTTTCTCTTCCGAATGCGAAAATATTTTGTTGAGCCCAACCTACAATGATCATCAAAATAAAATAAGAGAAATCAGAGCTCGAACAGAAAGGTTTAGGTGTTCGTTTTTCCCGCGCGCTGTTCGGGAGTGGAATGGTAGAGAGATAGTATGATTGTGGTTCGACGAATCCTCTGCCAAGGACTTAAATGTGAATTGCAGAGTAATCATGTAGATGTAGATGTAGATCAGTCTTAAACGTTTTAGAAGTAAAAAAAGGATAAACAGCCTTTAAATTTGAAAATTACGGCAGGAACTAAATGCTCATCCTTCTTCCTCAGATACTCTTATGTCAAAACAAACTAAAAGTTCTTCATTTGCCCTGTGAAGAAAACACATTCATAAGATTTGTATTGTCGGTAGGTATGGTTATCGTATGTCTGCTTATTGATCCTTATTCCCCCTCCTACGTCGTCATCTTGGAACGAGCGTTAGTTGTGGATTCTCATCCCGATCGCTAAAAAGTCTAACAAAAGCGGGTCTGTATATATCTGGACTGACACGACCGTGAAAGACCGAGTAATGTCCGGCTAAAGCAGATAGCCTGGCAATCCTATATACAGCGGCTACTGTTCGAAAGCTGTCATTAAATGTATGGAAAAGTGACGTGATCAGATGATTCTGAGATTCGTCCGACACCATGATTTGGAACCTAAGGAGCTACGGAAGTGAAACTTTTTGCCCCACTTTCACGACACAGGACTGTTATACAGTGGCAGTCGCCATCTTGGTGCACTACAAACTGCCCCCCATAAGTCTAAGCTGTCAGCGGCGTGCCGACTGCAGGCAAGTGTTTCTCGACTCGTGATCGGCGGCCTGAACGAGGCTGTCTGCCGGAGAGATACCCCCGCGCCTAATACGGACCCGCCTGCAACCGCTGCGACAGCAAATCATCCGTCTGGCGAGCTGACGAGTCTATCTGTGCAGGAGCCGCCTCCTGGACTCACAGCGGCCTGCACTGTGTAATGCAGAGGTCGTTCGGGCCTTGGCCGTAAACTTCACCGCCTCGTTTCCTGCTTTACTGCCGGAACGCGAGTCTCGTAGGAACAAGTTAAGTTCATTTCTTCGACTTTTATTTTTTGAAGTCGGCGTGCCCTAATTATTTTTAGTGCTGCAGTCACTATTACGTATTACTTAGGCGAGTGAAAGTTGTTCGAGAATGGTGCAATGAACAGGGCGCTATTTGTTGGAGTAAGGTCTCTAATCTCAATCGCCCCAGTGTATATCAACTAAATAACAACTTCAGACAGCGAATAGGGAAGTTTCCACCGAATTAGTTACGACAGTAAACTAAACAACTTTCTGTCTGCGTCTTAATGCATTCGAACCTCTCACCTCTCTCAGGATAACATGTGAGTCACACATGTGTAAACTAACCTCCTAAAGGAAAATAATATTGCTATTCCGGCTCTCTCAGTTTCTCCTTTAAGTGACAAAAATGAAGTATTCACTACCACCTACTACTACAATGTCAGTTTTTTCACAATAAATGCACCTGTAATTATGTTGCAAGAACATAATATTAATGAGAAGGTTAAACTCAAATCCAATGCGTTCATGACATAATTCAGTTAAGTGTCAAGTGTAATTTCTGACTGCCCTTAAAGATTCCGATATATTAGGAATACAGAACAGGGTTCAAACGGTTCTAAAGGCTCTGGGCACTATGGGACTTAACTTCTGAGGTCATCAGTCCCGTAGAACTTAGAACTACTTAAACATAACTAACCTAAGGACATCACACACATCTATGCCCGAGGCAGGATCCGAACCTGACTGAAGCGCCTAGAACCGCTCGGCCACCCCGTCCGGCATAGAACAGGGAAAGTATTATATCAAAGAGCTTAGGTATTAATAAATCGCTTCAGCTATATTTAGCCGTTTTTGAACACTACCTGTTTCATGGCACTAAAAGCCACAGGTGAACATATTGTTCAAACATTAGAGCTAAAAAGCTCTGATCTATGTATCCAATATTCGTTGTCCGTCAGAACAAAACACCTCTAAAAGGCGGTCTGTCATTCAATAAAACCACTTTTTAGCAGTGTTTTATTTCGAGGGCCAGAGAATGTTGGGTACGTAGTTTCGAACTTTTCATGTGTAATATTTGAATTATACCTGACTGTGTGGCTCTTATAGCCACGAAACAGGTAGTGATGAAGATTTAAGGGCTAAATACAGCTAATGTAGTTTATTAATACCCAAGAATTACTCATAGGTGCGACTGTCCGATCTACGAAGTTCTCTGCAATATTATATTAAAGTACAGGGAAAAACGGTACAACAAAAAAGTATTTACGTAAACTGAGGCTGGAGGAAGGAGAAAGAAAAGGAAAGGGAAGGAACTAATGACATGAGATGCATGTGGACTTTATGTGGAATCAGCGGCGATGAGTGAAAATATTTGCTTCATCGGGACTCGAACCCGGAATCTCCTGCTTACTAGGCAGTCCAGTTAACTTCTGCGCCACCCGGACACAGTGTTCTTCATAAATGCGTGAACTGTCTCGGCACGATCTTGGGCCCTCACACATTCCCACATGTCGGAAAGAACAGACACCACATTCGTATAACCAAAACATATGGCATGGTTCCTTCCATAAATGAGTGAAAATGTACCTCAATCACGTTAAAGAGCGGAGAGTGCTATTTTTCGTACTAACATTCTGCCCATGTAGATTCAGTGTAGAATTTCACATTCCCACTGCCGGCAATAGTGTTTCGCACATTTAGACAGCTCCACTGTATGGGTTGAAGCCACATTAAACTAAGGAGTCACTGTTTCATTTAAGACATCGAAATTAAAATTCTGTGTGCTAATATAATAAAAAACTCTAAACCTGGTTACTCAGTAATCATACTAGCATCGCGACAGGGGATATCGTAGAGATGGCTCAACTATTTTCCTGCGAAAGTGTACGATGGTCTGTAGAGAATCGATGTTTGGTGGAACATCTAGACTTACAAATGTAAGGTAGCCCGAAGAAGTAGGCTGGAAGACCCATTATTGTTTAACTATCTAATAGGACACCAATCGTTGGAAACAGTAACCAAAATATAGGAGTAAACGTTTGGAACAACTACACATAATTAGTTCTAGCAATAACAAATAACGTTACACTGGAGTAATCCCAAGGAAATTTAATTCACTCACAGTTAAAATGTTGGGAAGCTTCTCTTGAAAGTATTTGCCGTGTCTCTAGCCTTGAACGGAAGTGAAAAGTGAACGATTAACAGTTCAGACAAGATGTGAATAGGAACTTTTGAAATATAACAGAACAGGAGAATGATTAAGAGTGGATGGGTAGGGCAGATAAACTAATGAATAGATGCTGAATCGAGTAAGGGAAAAATAAGTCTAGTCACAATTTCACTAAAAGGCTGGTTTGGTTGCAGGGTACATTCCGAACCATAAAGGAATTTATTAATAAATTTGTATTTGTTTCATTATTGGTCCTCTAATTCGTTTGTACATACGATATCGAACAATAAAGGCTGCTGAAAGTAAATACAATTTCTGGAGTGCATATCTGCTTCAAACTGGGTGTCATAAGGCTATACAGCATAATACCAGTATAATATGCTCCTCCTTTACAAGTGCTTGTACTTACTGAAGTGAATGTAGGTTAGGATTCTTCCCAGTACCACAGAGTGAAAATAGTTGTTATGCTTGAAGATATTTTTTTCTTTTAAGATGCTTCATTTTTTGAAGATTAGTGATTCGTAAATATAAACAGGACAGTGACTGTATATTGTGTCTTTTAAATATTGTAGTAAAATTTTTTGCTGTAGTCCAACTTCAAATGTTTTTCACTTAATTATAGAGTTCCTCCAAAAGATAATTCCTTCATCAGTAATGATTGGATACTGAATTAGGACATTGTGACCACTAGCGGACAGCTTGCATTTTGCGTGAGGATTCTTACAAACTACATTAATGTTCTTACCTTTTGTTTACGTTATCCAGTGCATTGCTAATATCTGGTATTCTTAAACATGTGTGCCAAAAAATTTTCTTTCACTTCCCGATGAGACAGTTTTTCCGTCAATACTAAAAATCGGTGTTGCGCGATGTTTCGGGTTGTGTGCAATAATTACTGTGGTCTCGTTTGTTATTTTTTCTACATTCAGATGTGCTGCTTTTTACGACGGTCGTCGTCTTCCACTTCTCAACTACCAAAGCATTCTATCTGTCCAGTATTCTTCCTGAAGATGGCTTTAATTCTTCGCATCAGTCACATCTTGTACCCATCTTCTACTTATACTTCCACGTTATCTTCGCTCGGGTGGTGTCAGGTTATAGACCTTTTGGCCTCCAGTTGGCATCCATTCGTGGGAGGTTCCCATAACAAGTTCATATTTTCCTACCTGGGGCGCCGAGATGTGTCTTTTCTGCTATAACGTCTCGTAGTCTTTCATTTCTGACATGTTCCAGTCTAGAGATGCGACAACATCACCAAAAATACATCTCAAGGGACATCAGTTTATTTTACTCCTGTTTAGTTTCATCCCATATATGTGGCGATTCGCTCTGCGCCTGACTTGTGCGGCAACACCCATATTTCCTTTGTAATTTTGTCACTCCATACTAAGGAGTTAAGTTCGCCAATCACTTTTCCTTGCACAGTTTTATAATGTCTTCTGTGCTTCCTTCATTTGTTGTAAAAGTCACGCCAAGATTTTAAATGTACACATTTTTTTTTAGATTTTGCGGAGTCCTACATTTTTTTCTTTTGGGTCATTAACATAAGAAATAAAGAGAATCGGCCCAAGAATTAACCCTTGAGGGACTACATTTTTTCCGGTTTTTCTTTTTATTTCACTGCATCTTTTATATTTTGACTGAGTGATTTTTTAGGGTTTGACGAAGGCCTGACTGCAGAAAACGGGTTCGAGTGCATATAAGTTTGCAATAGTTATGCAGAGATGAAGAGTCTTACATATGAGAGGCTCATATGGAGGGCTGCATCGAAACTTCGGATTGGTGACCGCTACTAACTAACAGATTGACATGTTCCGCTTCAACAGAATCCTTAGCTCCATACGTACAGCTTCACAGCTTCACCTTCATTAGATTTATCTCTCGATCTGGCGAGAACTGTTGAGACCCCGTGGTACGGGTTCGGTGGTAGCTCAACTTTCCTGAGGGCGTTGCAGCACGAGACCACGCACAGCATTGTGTTAACAACCAGAGCAGACGCAAAAAGTGTGACAGCCCCGGTGTGGGAGAGTGGCATTCTGAAGGCCGCGGCGTGACGCAAGCAGCAGAACGCGTGCTCTGCGAAGGCGTGGGAGCGGCCTGCTGGGAACCTGAACTTTGGCCGCCGGCCGCCCTCTGGGGGCAGGAAGGGAACTCCGCGCTGCCCCCCGGCGGCGCTCAGGGCCCCCGCCTCAGGAGTAGTAGGCTTGCACTACGCTCCGTAGTGCCTGCTTCACACCGGAGCGAACAGAAGCATCAGCGAGCCAGCTCTGGCGTGAACGGTAACCGAGCTCTAGCGGACTCGATTCTGTGGTTTTGGTTCGCGTTCGCGGATGTTCACTCGTGTTCCTCTGGTTGTCAGCCTAGGAGCAGGCCAACAAAGGAAGTTCACATCTTTCCCATTCTGGCGCTATGTGCACAGAGAGCACCCATCTGGTGTTTTGAGAGTGAGCTTGTGTTGTTGGCTTGAGTTGCGTAAGCGGTAGAGTGGTTCGAAGAGAACGTAATTTCTTAGAACCTTTGAACGTAATGTTTTTCATAGCCGGATATGAGCTTACGAGATCCAAGATATCCTGTGTACAAACGTCTAACAAAAAAAGGCGTGACTGACAGAAAACCGCCGAAGCTCTCAAAGGGTCCAACTGGGGACGTGAGAGACACGATGCATTCATTAGATGCTTCCATCAGGGGGAAACGAAGTGATTAAGCACGAATTTTGTATTTGTAGTTATATCTATTAAAGGGTAAACGTGTACGAATATGTATCAAGTATGCTGATTAAACATAAAAACAAACAGTGCAAGGAGACATCATTCCAACGGGTTGCATTTTAATTTGCATGGCAAGTTTTCAAGTACGTCTACAGCAACAGATTTGGATATATCGTCCTCGTCTCGCCCAAAAATCGCGTTTTCCGCACTCACGCTGTCTGCCCTCTAACACACTTTATTGTATTTATCAAGTGGTTCATGTATGTATACTCACATTTCGCTAATCTTACTTTGTTGACCAGACTGAGCAGTCTTTCCTTCTCAACCCGTCCGGTAAGCCTTTCCCGATCCGGGGTCCTGGGTAATTTTTCCTCTCTCTCACCTTTTCGTAAGCCTGGCCAGTCTCTTTCTTTCCCTTTCAACTCTTCTGATGGAAGAAGTATCCACTGGCTCCGAAAGCTTGCACATTTTTTTTAAGCATTATATGTATACTCCACCATCGATAATCAAATAGCAAGCTACCGTGTCAAATAAGAAAATTAACAGAAATCTAAATATCTTGGTAAGGCCGGTATTACACTGTAATATTTCTACCACAAAGAAATATAATCAAATATTCATCAAATTTGTTTGACAAAGATCTTTGACGTGGCACTAAAAAGGGTATAACAATGTCCTAATATTTTTCGTCAAAGTTCAAGATGGCTGGCAACAACTTATCATACGCTGCAGTCGCTTTAACACAATTGCATTGTGTGTGAATTTGGAAGAGAAGCGGCGGTAAAAATGGGTGAAGCCGTGGGCTTTACGTCGAGACAATAAAAGCATTCAGCAACATTTCATAGAGCTGCAAGTGGAGGACGTCAACTCTTATTTAAATTACCTACAAATGGGAGAGAACGTATTTCAGTATTTACTCAGTAAAGTGGCTCCACAATTACAAAGCAGAACACTCACTTGAGCAATGCTATATCTGCAGAAGAGAAGACAAGACACTGGGATTTCTTATCACAGGAGAGAGCTACTCTAGCTTACCATACAGCTCTCGAACACCACAGACCACACTAACCAATTAGTTCCAGAAACGTGCGAAGCAATTTATGAAGCACTGGATGAGGAATTTCCAAAGATAAATAAATGTTTAGTGCACTGTATAGCCTAGGCATCAAGAATCATTTTTATTTTCGAATCATTTAATTAATTGAATTAGTGTTCCAATAACTATGAATTAATGAAAAGAACGAAACAGACGAAACACTTTTAACTTGTGGCATCCAGACTTAAAAATAGACAGACTAGAATGGAGAGCTATTCCGGCTTTCTGAGAAGCTGAGGACGTTTCCAGATGTGGTGGTGGATGGCTGTAGCTGTAATTGTGGATGTGCCCGTCAACACACGATTAATAACATGCAGGGGGGCTCCATGCTCACTCCCACATCCCTGTCGAAGCAAGGTTATTACAAAAAAGAGATGAAGGAACGCACCAACCAAACTTTGCAGCCCTGTTTGAAAACGCAGTACAGACGTCAAATGGCTGTAGCGATGCCAGCTCTCCAAGCGGTTACATTTCACGTTGCAGTGAACAGAAGACGAACGACTTTTGTGAACAAATCTACGGCGAGGCTCGAGATTTGATCACATTTCTTTCACGAAAAGCGATATTTGACAAAGTTAAATATGACATAAATATTTGACGTATCAACTTTGACAAAGAGATACTTCGCTTGAGGATTAACGTTACGCTCGCTCCCATATCGATTCTTGTTGATAGACGACTGCAAGAAAGAATTCCGTGTGACATTCAATACCTCGTACTTCAGAACTACTTGACTGACATAAACTGTTTTATGTTCTATTTTAGTTATCTGTATGAAATACCAGATGATATGGTAATGGTGTCCGGTTTGAGCGGTTTACCACATGCTGTTCCGAAGATCTCATTCAAACACTTCTCATAAATAAACACTGACGTACGAAGTTCTTAATAGTTGCACCGTCTTTTGTTTTCAACGACGAGTTTTGCTAAGACAAGAGAGATGTCAGAGAAGACATACCATGGGATGATGCAGCCTCGCTGATAACTGCAAGAAACTGGGCCAACGCCGCTACACCAAAACAAAATAGGCAATCTTGGTAACGCCATATCTCCAATGATTAATATTCGTAATCAGCACATTAAAATTCACCGCGATGTTTTTTGCAATGGAAATCCACCGCTTGAGAGCTCGTGACTTGCTGAAAGTCTCAACAATTACGGAAAGATGCGATGATGGGATTTCGATGTCCAATTAGCCCAAATCATGTTTAATACAGTCAGCATTCACGCCCGTTCTAGGATCATTTTATAAGATCACGTACATTTCTTTAGTTCCACCTACACACACGTAAAATGCGTGGATGGCTCATACATTCTGTCAGCTTCTGTCTTCTTAGACTTCAGACCATTGCTTAAAATCTTTGGCTCTCCTTAATACAATCCTGAAGAGCAAACACAGTTCGGTACAATTCAGCATCTAATTAACACAGCTCACAGTACGTACCAGAAATTCACTTTTTGCCAAACTTCCACCTACAGTACACGAAAAGGATCTCTGCAGAACCACTTCCGAAACTATTCACAGTTGAAGTTCAAATCAGTTACCAAAACGTCTCACTATCAAATTAGAATTTCCACGTACTGCGCCTGCGATATTCATGCGGCGTCTCATATTATCTTAATTCAATTATAAAATCCCCTCAATCTGGACCACATTTTGCACAGTCTACTATCACCTGTGATCGAAATTCGATCATCTGTGTCTGTAAAGTAACGAAACTCAAATGTTTAAAATAAGTCAAATGGTTCAAATGGCTCTGAGCACTATGGGACTTAACATCTGAGGTCATCAGTCCTATAGACTTAGAACTACTTAAACCTAACTAACCTAAGGACATCACACACATCCATGCCCGAGGCAGGATTCGAACCTACGACCGTGCCGGTCGCACGGTTCCAGACTGAAGCACCTAGAACCGTTCGGCCACACTGTAAAATAAGTTATCGGAACTTATTTGTTTTCGGATTCTTAGTTATCACCCAAAAACTATTCAGGATTTTAGGTCTTGCCAGAGCGTTATGAAGGAAGGAGTAAGAAAGATCGGAGAGGAATCATGAGAGAATCGATGTCTACATAATTCAATACATGAAGTGGACACATGGAAACTTCATCAGTAAGAATTATTAAACATGAGTTAATGTACTGACCATAGTTGCTGCTTGATGATATACTGAGTACTAAATTTCAAAATCAGAATGGGCAATTTGAACACATTGTGCCCAAAGTTCCATCTCCAATTAGAAGAGTAAAAGCTGTACTACTAAAGGCTTATACGATGTAACGAAGATTCAGAGAATTTAATTCATAAATAACTTCAGTATTTGTAAATGTTTTACTACAACCTACATGAGCAGTTAAGCAAACCACATTTGAGTCAGTGGCGGGAGTATTGAACTTCATAAAAATCGACGATCCGTTGTAGTTTTCTGTTCAGTCAGCTTTTTCGTAAATCTAAATTGTAACTCTTCGTGGATTGGATCTAAAATACTTACTTCAAAAATTCTGACATTAGCGTTGAAACAGGTAATCCAAGTAATCGACATGTCAAATTATGACCATTCAAAATATCAGCAGGTTTTAATAGTGCTCTGTTGTAAGGCATTTCTTCGTTGTATTCCCTTAAGAAATCATTGCAAAGAAGTATTTTGAATCCAAGCCACGATGCTGAAGCATCTCCTGGTATGTGCAACGCCAAAATTACACCAAGTGAATGAAGCATTTGCTTTGATGAATTCAATTCCTTAGCTTCAATCAAACATTCACGTAATTCATTGTCATTTGAAGCAATACCACGAGGGTAACATCCTTCAGTTAATTGACTGCAAACAATTCCATTATAAGTTCTAGCTTCTTAAAATGATTTATGATCTCAAAAGTGGAACAATAGCAAAGGTATAAAGTTCTACGTCTCATGGACACACTACATACATGCGGGTAATAGTTTTATTACCACCTCATACTCTCTTCGATAATATTTTTCAGCACCTACCGAAACATAGCGTAAAGGCATGTCAGTATAACGGTAAACATTTACCGATCGATCAGTTTCACTTAATTTAAAGAATGATTATAATCCTTTTTTGCACGTTTTCAGCTCCATCCCGTTCTTCATCTATTCTGAAGTAAACATTTGGTATACATGGTAAATGAATATCTAGCCTAATGACAGCGTGCGAGTGAAAATACATTGGAAATTCACAAATACTCCACACTGCTTCAATTGATCTGACATAACGGCCATTCTCGAAAATTCATCATTCACATGGTTTTTTTTATTGCCTACTTCAATAGTTGCACTGTTATATTCTTTATATACGTATTTATAATGTATTTAACACTTTCAGCTGTTGAGAAAACTTAAACATTCACATGGCGATCAAATTTAGCAAGTAAATATTGATTGTATGGTACAGTGTGACGATTTTCAAGAACCGGCTTTAAATCGTTCCTGTAGGAATGTACTACAAACCCCTACATATCGCTCACATAGGGATCGTGGAGGTAAGATTAGAATAATTACTGCATTGGCAGAGGCATTCAAACTTCCCACGCTCCATACGTGAATGTAACGGGAAGAAACCCTAATAACTTGTATAATGGAACATACCCTCTGCCATGCACCTCACGGTGCTTTGCAGACTATAGATGCGGCTGTAGATGTAGATTGTCAGCGAATATTAATGCTAACACCATTATCATGCCGTCTGTACAATGGATATCCATTAAATGATTGGCGTGTGATGTCAGAGAAATATTTACCAATGTTTTTTTTTTTTTTTTTTTTTTTTTTTTTTTTTTTTTTTTTTTTTGCCAACTCTCTTACACACAGAATTTTGATTAAGAGCACCAGACGGCCCGTAACATGTTCTTACAGTTTACGTTGTGTCCAAATATCTGGAATTTCTGTGCATACGGCTTAAATTAATATCACAAATGTCTACTATTTCATCGATTTCACATAAAGTGACTAAAATATGGGAATATGGAAACCATCTTTAGAAATTCAGCTGTGTAAATAATTGCCTGAAGTTTACCAAAAATATGCTCTGCTACTAGTGCATCAGTTAATTCTTTTAATATAGCTTTGAACACACACATAATAATTTTTGGACGGTAATTAGCAGATTCATGTGGATCAATATTGTTAATAATTTTAGCCAATTGGGATTGCAACATTTAATGAGTGGACACTCCACCCAAATAATTTCGGCACATATTTCTTCGAGAATCATTAAATGAAACGGGGCAAAATAATTTTTCTTCCAATATTTGCAATATCATTCAGGTTTAGTTGTAGATGAACACATAAATTGGTATAAATTTATAACCTCTCAAAAGACTGTTTTTGCCTGGAAGCCCTCAGACCACCTCGCGATTCTGACAATCTGACGCACCGGACAGAATTTGGAACTACATTCCACTTAAGAACATCCAAAAACCGTATCAACCAATGCTGAGCCATAGAAACTGGTATTGGCATTCGTATTCAAATACAGAAATATGTAAACAGGCAGAATACGGCGCTGCCATCGGCAACGCCTATATAAAAAAGAAGTGTCTGGCGCAGTTCTTAGATGGGTTACTGCTGCTGCTGAAATGGCAGGTTATCAAGATTCAAGTGAGTTTGAACGTGGTGTTACAGTCGGCACACGAGCGATGGGACACAGCATCTCCGAGGTAGCGATGAAGTGGGGATTTTTCCGGTGCCAGTATTTCACGAGTGTGGTGTGAATATCAAGAATGCAGTAAACTGTCAAATCCCCGACATCTCTGCGGTCAGAGAAAGGTCCTGCAAGAACGGTACCAACGACGACTGAAGAGAATTGTTCAACGTGACAGAAGTGCAATCCTTCCGCAAATTGCGTCAGATTTCAATAATGGGCCATCAACAAGTGTCAGCGTGCGAACCATTCAACGAAATATCGTCGATGTGGGATTTCGGAGCCGGAGGCCCACTCGTGTACTCTTGATGACTGCACAACACAGAGCTTTACGCTTAATGAAGGATGTTGAGTGCAACATAGGAAGTGTAACAAATAGGGCAGTTCAACGCCGAAGTTCACGGCTTGTAGAAAATCAATTGATAATAAATCACAGAAAGACTCAGTTTCTACACTTTCTAAATGACATTTTGATTACACAGAACGGGCATCTGATTAGTGAATTTCAAAAATTCAAATATCTAGATGTTCTGATAGATGGCAAGCTGTCGTGAATAGCACGTGTTTAGGATCTTCTTCGAAAACTGAATGCTGCTGTATTTATCATTAGAACAGTATCTGCAGTAAGTGACAGTCCAACATGAAAATTCGTTTAGTTTGCTTGTTTTCGTGTCCTTATGACATACGGCTTGTATTCTGGGGTAATCCTTCCCGTTCACAAAGGGCGATTTTGACGCAGAAGGGTCAGTTGAAGCAATATGTGGCGCCATTTCGCGAAGCTCTTATCGACCCCTGTTCTGGAGTCTGGGAATTTTGACACTGGCCTCTCAATATTTGTTTTCCTTGATGTTGCTTGTTGTTAACATCATGAGGTCCTTCCCAATAATTAGCAGCTTTCACTCATACTAGGCAGAAATCCAATCTTCATTTGTATCGCGTCTCCTTGGCTCTCGTACAGAAAAGCGTACAGTATTCTGCTGCATCCACTTTCCGTTGGCTAGAACATGAACCAACAAATCTTCGCAGTAATCACCGCGTTTTCAAAAACTACACTGAAGACTTTGTTCATGGGTCACTCTTGCATTATGTCGCGGAGCTCCTTAAAAAAAATTGATTACACTTAAGTACACCAGCAGGTTATCGTCTGTATAGGATTCGTGTACTCACGTACATTGAATTTTACGTATTATTACTTTTCTGATGTTGGTTTCGTATACTGATTCGTTCCATGATTAGACAGATTCCTTAATTTGATCCTGCGGAAAATGAAATAAAAAATTCCTAGCAACCTATATACGAAGTATTCAGAACCCGATTAAGTGAGGAGTCTAGGAAAACACCGAGGTGACAAAATAAATGCTAGCGATATGCACATATGCATACGGCAGAAGTATCGAGAACACAGGGTACAAAAGGGCAGTGCTTTGGCGTAGTGGTCATTTGTACTCAGGTGTTTCCGTTGTGATTATGGCCACACGAAGGGAATTAAGAGACTCTGAACGCAGAATGGTGGTTGGAGCTAGACTCATGGAACATTCCATTTCGGATATCGTTAGAGAATTCAATATTTCGAGATCCACAGTGAAAAGAGTGTGCCGAGAATACCACATTCTGGGCCTAACCGCTCACCATGGACAACGCAGAAGCCGACGGCATTCATTTAACGACAGGGAGCAGGGCCGTTTGTGTAGAGTTGTCATTGCTAACAGACAAGAAACACTGTGCGAAATAACCACAGAAATCAGTGTGGGACGTACGATGAACACGTCCGCTAGGATAGAGCGTTCAAATTTGGCGTTAATGGACGATGTCAGCAGACGACCGACGCGAGTGTCTTTGGTAACAGCTCGACATTGCCTCCAGCGGCTCTCCTGGGCTCCTGACCATATCACTTGGATCTTAGACTACTGGGAAACCGCGAGCTGGTCAGAGGAGTCCCGATTTCAGTCGGTGAGAGCTGATGGTAAGGTTCGAGTGTGGCGCAGACGCCACGAAACCGTGAACACGAGTTGTCAACAAGGCACTGTTCAAGCTGGTGATGTCTCCATAATGGAGTGGGCTGTGTTTTCATGAAATGGTTCAAATGGCTCTGAGCACCATGGGACTTAACATCTGAGGTCATCAGTCCCCTTGAATTAAATGAAACAACAAGTTCACTGTTACCAGTCACCGGTGACTGGTAACAGTGACTTTGTTGTTTCATTTAATGTCAGCAACAGTCACGGTAAAGCCTAACCTAAAAATGTTCGCATTTAAAGTCCCCTAGAAAAAAAAATGGTTCAAATGGCTCTGAGCACTATGGGACTCAACTGCTGAGGTCATAAGTCCCCTAGAACTTAGAACTACTTAAACCTAACTAACCTAAGGACAACACACACATCCATGCCCGAGGCAGGATTCGAACCTGCGACCGTAACGGTCGCGCGGTTCCAGACTGTGGCGCCAGAACCGCTCGGCCACCAGCGGCCGGCTGAAGTCCCCTAGAACTTAGAACTACTTAAACCTAACTAACCTAAGGACAACACACACATCCATGCCCGAGGCAGAATTCGAACCTGCGACCGTAGCGGTCGCGCGGCTCCAGACTGAAGCGCCTAGAACCGCTCGGCCACAACGGCCGGCTACATGAAATGGACTGGGTCCTCTGGTCCCACTGAACCGGTCATTGATTCGTAATGGCTACATTCGTATATTTGGAGAACATTTTCAGCCATTCATGGACTCGATGTTCCAAAAGAAAGAGGGAATTTTTGTGGATGATAACCCGTCATGTCACCTGACCATAGTTGTTCGTGACTGCTTTGAAGAACATTCTGAAAAAGTCGAGCGAACGATTTGACCACCCGGATCGCCCGACATGATTCCCATCGCCAATTTAGGTGATATAATGGAGAGGTCAGTTTGTGCACAAAATCCTGCACCGGCAACACCTTCGCAGTTGTGGACGCTTATGTAGGCAGCTTGGTTCAATATTTCTGCAGCGGACTTCCAACAACTCGTTGAGTCCATGCCACGTCCAGTTGCTGCACTGTGCCGAGCAAAACACGGGCGGACACGATATTAAGAAGTATCTCGTAAGTTTTGTCGCCTCGGTGTATAACAGCTTCCTAAGAATCGTTTCTGTAAGTACTGCGATGACTTTACCAGACATAGTACAGCAAGCACAGAAGCATATAAACTGCCATTCTTCTTGCGTTCCGTGGACGAAGGCAACGGGGGACATCTTAATATGTTGTATAGTGGAAGTGGTTTTAAGGCTATGGATCTGGATGTAGATAAAGAATGGTGTAGAGAGATGGCTTCGACGTCGTCAGTAAGTGAGTGCTTGGAATGCTTCTTGGTGTCGGGGTTGCTCGAGGCGGGGTCGCCATTGGAATAGTACTGGCGGCAGTGTGATGCACCTGGTACTGTGCTCCACTAGATAAACAATGAAATTCGGCTATGAGGTGGCACTCATGTCCAGCTCATAGTCGAATTTCACTGTCTGTGCACCTTCTATTTTGCCCTATGGGCAGTAACTGTGCTGACACTATAGATGACCATTGTTAACAATATTCATTCTAGGGTACAACCACGCTCTAACGACAAGTACGTACTCCAGTTGAACAGCTTCAGCCATTCGAACGAGGTCGCATTGTTGGTTAGTGGGAAGACGGGTGGACGTATTGAGGGGTTGCTACACATACTGGGCACAATGTATCTGTGGTATGTCGCTGTTTTCAGCAGTGGTCTGTGGAACATGCGCACACTTGAGACCACGTTCTGGACGTCCGTGTATTACAGACCAGAGGCGAGATCGGCGCATTGTGCGAGCAGCGGTGGTCGATCGAACACCATCCAGGGACGATATCTGGGCATATGGATCACCTGCTGTGTCCTCATAGTCCACTGGGAACCGTCTGCTCGTAGCAGGATTAAGATCACGTGATCCTCCGTCCAGGCTGCCACTGACAGCACGACACCGCCAAGCGTAGCTGCCCTGATGTCGTGAAAGAGGTGAATGGAAATTGGAACGGCGCTTTGCTGTCTTTAGTGATGAGAGTAGGCTCTGTCTGTATGCGAGTGATGGACGTACACCTGTGTGGCGTATATTTGGTTAGCTACTTATTCCAAGCTGCATTCGCTCACGACACACAGGCCCCATCCCAAGATTCATGGCGTGGGGAGCCATCAGTCACAACTTGCGATCACGTTTGTTGTTCCTGCAGGGTAAAGTAACTGTTCTGGCTAGAGAAATCACCAGATATCTCTCCAGTTAAAGACGTATGGGACATCACGTAGAAACAAAGACCTCGATCTCCATGGCATGCAAGAACCATGGCCGAGTAGCAAAAGCAAGGCACACGACGCTTGTAACAATATATCTAAGAATGCCATTCGGCACCATGGTGGTCATTCGCATGCGAGAAGGCACGCATGCGTTACCACCAGAGGGGGATACACTGTGAATTGATCTGAGTCATTGGGCATCCTTTACTGTGACATGTGTGTATCATTTGGTGTGACTACTACAATGATGGAATGCCTGTCACCTGACTTGTCAACAAAATGACTTTGTTCTTGATGGTGCTGATTCTTTTTCCGGCAGTGCAGATATTGTAGCAACACCTCCTGACCTAAGGTGCAACTTAGCTTTGTATCATTACGCTTTAATACCTGGTTTATCACTACATGTTGCTCGATGCACTTTTTTGTATAGTTTCATGCACTGCAGTCATATTCAGAATTATCAATGATAATAAATATCGTATTTTCCTATGGTGTTGTACGTGTAAACAGCACCACTGTTTTCAAATGGTGATGACTTATTTACGACGAATTTCATAAGGGAATATATGTACTGTGACGAAGCAGCTACAATGCCTAAATCCTTGAAGAAGTGTCTACATGACGACCAGCGGTGAACGTCACATATTGTCTGTACTGCTCACTTTTGTACAAACTATACTTTCTTTATTAATCCACATGACAGTAATGAGTGGAAATACGCAAAATATTGCAGAAGAGTGATATGTTTGTTTCCAAAACAAGCCAATGTATGAGGAGCTAAACATAACTGTATGAAAAACTTCGTAATATGCTTCTCTTCAGTTTCAAGTTTTCGTGAATACGCACAATAAAAAATTTGGACGATTCTACCCTGTTTCCTGACGACATCGGTTGTTGGTTTGTCTCTCTTTGTTGTACAGAACTGAGCGCAGTGCGTTTTCTCAAAATTAAGAGAAAATCCATTTTCAGAGAACATATTAATAATTTTCTGGAAAACGTCATTAACAATCATTTCTGTTTTTTCTCTTTAATTATTTTTATTATAACACTATTATCATCTGCAAAAAGTACCAATGCTCCTTGATCAATGTTAAGCGGGAAGTCATTCACATTTATAATGAATAAGAATGGACTCAAAATTAAACCTTGCAATATCTCTTTCGTGATTTTTTTTTCCCCAGAAACTAACATTTTCTCTCCTTTCAACATTACTTGAATTATACAGTACACCTTTCTGTATTCCGGATGTTAAGTATGATTGAACCCAATTGTTATAATGCCATCATTGCGTATTACTTAAGATTCTACAAGAAAGTCACATGATTTATGCAATTAACCATGTTGGAAAGATCATATAAAATGCTAGCTGATGATATTTCATTATTTAAGGCTTATAATACTTAGTGAGTGATCCCTTAAATAGCATCCTCAACGGAGCAACCCTTCCAGAAACCAAGTAGTGACGTGTTAAGTAAGTTACCTCTATTTAAATGTGAGACTATGATTGCGAAATTTTTAGAATAATGTGGAAAAAGACGTCAACAAGTAAACTGGATGATAAGTATTTAAGTCTTTCTTGTCATCTTCTTTACAAAGGAATTTAACAATTGCATATTTTAACCTGTCTGGAAAAAATTAGCTGTGCCAGTGAATTATTACCTATATAACAAAGGACATTATTTATAAAGATAGAACTATTTGTTGGTGCTACTTCTAGTAGCTTTAAGTTATGTAGAACGACTTTTTAACACATTTGCTTGCTTCTTCAACAGAACCATGTGATCTTACAGTTACTGCTACATTAATGAAATGATTGTTAAAAACTCTTACAGCCTGTGAATTATGTCACGAAACAGCCATTTAGTTTAACTGTTGTGGTATCTTCTACATTGACTGGTTCTCCTATCTGTTGTTTTACAACATCCCATGTAGTTTTAATCTTACTATCTGTAGTAGTAATTTCTGTCAGGATACGCATATTTATAGACATTTTCATTACTTTCCTTAAAATATTGCAATATTTTTTGCACAGTACATGTAATGTCGGATCTTGACTGCTTCTGGCCTGTATATAAAATTTTCCTATATAACGAATATAGTAACTTTGCAATATAAATTACGAACAGTGAAGATCGTAGTCACACAAATGTTCACTTTTTGACTGTTTGAATTGGACTGACATGACAAGTTCAGATTTTAACTGTCTGGCGCTGATGGATTAATAACATAGTGACTGTACCACCTGAATAACAGACGTGAGCTGATGATGTAATGACTGCATGTTTGCTCACCTCAAGTTAAAAATTACATGATGAAGCACAGATTGTTCGTTGGTTCACTGCTAGGCCTTCACTAAGTTTCTGTGCGCGTTGCCTATTTATAGAAGCGCACACCACTGAATATTACGAACTGGTAAAATACTACAATGTTACATTTTAATTCTCACTCACTCATTCAAGTGCACATTAGTATGTAGGAGTTACTGACTTCTTTGTATTGATTCGAAAAGTACCTGCTGGCACCACTTTCGGCCATTCATGCACATTTGCAGCATTCTTTCTTGAATTTAATTTTATTCCGTTAACTTCGAATGACTTGTCAGTTAGACGCTAAATCGTACCTTTATCAACGTAATTTAATTTACAGACATCTGGAAGATTGGGGAATGGGTTACTAAAGCCTTTCACAGCCATATTGCACATATGAAGACTGTGGCTCAAAACCTGTGGTGACCAGAAATATCTGCAAGAATGATGACTTCAGATAATTCACTTTTCAAACGCTGTAAACATGTATAATTTATTTAAACAAAAATTATGGTGACAAATCGGGAGGTAGCGTTTCATGGAATGGTGGAACGATGGGGGCATTACAGATACTGACAATGAGCGCGTAATCAGAAAATATATCTCAGCAGCTCCACTCAGTGACGAAACATCTTGCTTTCGTTCGGAATCTAGCAGACACTGAGCGTTCTGCATCATTTGATCGTCAGCAACGTCCAATTTAATCTGTAGGTAATGGAACTGCTTCCTGTAATACAATTCGTCTATATTGCCGGAATCAATTTAGCGGACAGTTACCAATGTAGTGACTTGCTTTGGTCGGGTTATACATAGGTCACGAAAGAGTGATCATGACCTCACGTCTTGACCGTGACTCCGCCTCGTAGCGATACGATTAGACGATCACTTTCCTTCGCGTAGATTTACGAGGCAGCAAACGGGCGTCGCCAATTGCAACTCTGACTACTTACAGATGTTATAAGGTGGAACGTTTTTGCAACCTCAAAACAGATACAGACGAGATTGTACGTGCGGCAACTATCAGAAATTTGCTCGGTAAGGATCAATTAGAGCGTCATGCTTAATTAAAACTGCAATTACTTGTAATGACATTAAGATAACTGTCCTTAAAAGCAAGTAAATGACAATGTAGATATATATCTCTACTGTTAAGTCAATAATTAACACTTCGGATCTAATTACAGCTGAGTGAAACGAATTTGTGGCGCCATATTCGTTCCGCTCTTATTACTTGCAAGGGATCTTCAGTGAGAAATTTCGTAGATATTGCTCTACACGTGTTCTTGTTCCTGTTTTATAGCTGTTCTTCTGCTGTTTCGTTTGCACTGGACTAGAAAATGAACACCCATTTTCTTCATGTTATATTTTGGATGTTATACCTCTACGTCTATACTTCGCAAGTGTCCTTATGGGGTGTGGCGAAGGGTATTTCAGCATTTTTTTTAAATTTTAGTCTTCTGTCTTTCGATTAGTTTTTATTTCTGCTAATCTTTTCATCCTTTCATAACTTTTACGTACAACACCCTCTTTTGCATACTATAGTCTTCGTGTCCCTCAAGTTGTATTCTCCGCAGGGCCAAGTTAACCACATCTACAACTACGAGGGTCACTCCAAAAGAAATGCACACTACTTTTTATTAAAATCCATCATTTATTCTACATGTTTGAAAGTATTACAGTGTGTAGATGCAACCTTTAGAAACAATATTTTCATTTCTTCACATAATTTCCATCCCTCTCATCTGCCTTACGCCACCTTGGAACCAGCGCCTGTATACCCGCACGGGAAAATTCTGGACCAACCTGTTGGAGCCACTGTTTGGCAGTGTGCACAAGGGAGTCATCATCTTCAAACCTTGTTCCACGAAGAGAGTCTTTCAGTTTCCCAAAGAGATGATAGTCACATGGAGCCAGGTCAGGACTGTAAGGCGGGTGTTTCAGTGTTGTCCATCCGAGTTTTGTGATCGCTTTCATGGTTTTTTGACTGACATGAGGCCGTGCATTATCGTGCAACAGCAAAACATCCTGCTTTTGCCGATGTGGTCGAACACGACTCAGTCGAGCTTGAAGTTTCTTCAGTGTCGTCACATATGCGTCAGAATTTATAGTGGTTCCACTTGGCATGATGTCCACAAGCAAGAGTCCTTCGGAATCGAAAAACACCGCAGCCATAACTCTTCCAGCAGGAGGTGTGGTTTTGAATTATTTTTTCTTGGGTGAATTTGCATGATGCGACTCCATTGATTGCCTCTTCGTCTCTAGTGAAAAATGATGGAGCTATGTTTCATCACTTGTCACAATTCTTCCAAGAAATTCATCTCCACTATTCTCGTACTGTTCCAAAAGTTCGCTACATACCGTTTTTCTTGTTTCTCTGTGAGCGACTGTCGACATCCTGGGAACTCACCTGACACAAACCTTTTTTAACGCCAACACTTTCAGTATTCTGCAAACACTTCCTTCCCCTATCCCAACGTAGCGTGACAATTCGTTCACTGTGATGCGTCTGTCAGCAGTCACCAATTCGTTACCTCTCTGCACATTGTCTGGAGTGTGTGCAGTACGAGGCCTGCCGCTGGGAGGAAAATCCTCAATATTGCCGTGCCCGCTTTCATCACGTAACCTGCTTGCTCACCGACTAACTGTACTGCGATCGACAGCAGCATCTCCATACACCTTTTTCAACCTCTTGTAGATGTTTCCCACTGTCTCGTTTTCACAGCACAGGAATTCTATGACAGCACATCGCTTCTGACGAACGTCAAGTGTAGCAGCCACCTTGAAGACATGCTGTGACGTCGCCACTCACGGGAACAGGTGGAACTAAGTTTGAAAACAAGCGGGAAGGATGTATCTACACACTGTAAAACTTTCACACATGCAGAATGAAAACTGTATTTTTACAAAAATAGTGTGAACTTCTTTTGGAGTGACTCTCGTTCATACATCCTCCAGAAGCCGCCATACGATGCAAATGAGGCGAGGGAAAAACGAGTGTCAATATGTTTCTGTACAAGCCCTAATTTCTCTTGTCTTCATGGTCCTTTACGTGAGAGGTATGTCGGTGGGTGTAGGTTCAATACAGAGTCTGTCGCAAATACCGATTAGCTCAATCTCTATTTACAAAAAAAAAATCTAGCAATACGCCTCTGAATTGCTACGATGTCTTCCTTTAATACGAGTTGGTGGCGGTCCCAAACAGTCGAGCAGTACGAAAGAATCGTTCGTACAAGAGTACTGCTCTCGAGCTGTTTTATAGATGAAACACACTTTACTAGAATCTTCGCACTTCGCCTCCCCTACAATCGATATTGTGTGTACGTTTCATTTCATTCTCAACGTTGCGGTATTTAATAGTTGTAACTGTATCAAGCATCACACTACGAATACTGTATTCAAACGCTAGACGACTGTTTTTCCGACCTCTCCATTAAGTTACGATTTTCCCTACAACCGACACATTCTTCGCGAGAGACCAACATCTACATTGATACTGAAAACATTTCTCATTAATACTTCAGTCTCAGTTGCAGAGTACTCTTATGCCAGGTGCTAACACAGAAACGATTGGTTGCTGATGCAACTACATACATCTGAAGATCATCCAAAGAGATCGAAACATATCATTTATTAAAAATGTGCAAATGAGGCTGGAGAATAAATGAGAATTTTTTAAATTACATTTTTTCGAGTTTAGACCACACGGCTATTCATCACACCAATAGAAATTCTGTCTACGTCATCAATATCCGCCTACAAACATACACCCGTACACTGCAGCGTCATCAGCAAAGAGTCCCTGAAGGCCGCTCACAGTGTTTGTCCTGGCTGTTGTGTACAGAGAGAACAAGAAAGGTCCTACCTCACTTCCGTATTCGAACTTATAATACGCTCAAGAGTTTTGTTGCAAATCGACGTTAACGATATGTGTAATTTTGCAGATATATTTCTTCCCTTCCTCCCTGTACACGGGGGCCACATGTGTTTTTATCCATCGCTTGGGACTTCGCGATGGTCAGGGATTAACGATAAATCCGAAAGAAGTAAGTGGCCAGTATGGAAGAGCCCTCCTGGTAAAACCGAATTGGGATTCCATCATGACCTGCCGGCTTAACCGTTTACAACTCTTTCAGTTGCCCTCCAACGCCAGGGATGCGTAGTTCTATGCACCACGTGAGGGACTTTTGTGAGGCGATCCACACGGTAGTACGTCTGTATGATCCCTCTGCGTAAATGACTTTTTTTTAAAAAAATGTTCAAATGTGTGTGAAATCTTGTGGGACTTAACTGCTAAGGTCATCAGTCCCTAAGCTTACACACTACTTAACCTAAATTATCCTAAGGACAAACACACACGCCCATGCCCGAGGGAGGACTCGAACCTCCGCCGGGACCAGCCGCACAGTGACTTTTTAAACGCGACATTCAGTACTTCTGCTTTCCATTTTCGATCTTCTATTGCTCACCAGACTGGTTGATGAGAAACTAAATAGTAGTCTTCGACCAACTTAGTTATTTTACGCAGGACTATAATTTTCTCGGGGTCTCGCGAAAATCTTTCCCTGGCGTATGTGGGTAGCAGTTGTTTTACGTTTCGTCCATCGATCTTTTTACAGCGTCACAAATTTGTGCTACATTTTGCCTGCGACATTTCTACGTTCCTTTTCAAACCGAGAGTCCATCAGTGTTTGTTTTCTCAACGCTTCCGGAATTTTGTTATTAAACTACCGAAATATCTTGGGGAATCCTACAATTCTTCATCCGATAACCCAAGTCTATAAATCTGCAGCCAGTCCCTTCTCAGATTCGAAAAAGCCTTTTTAGGGTTCCTCTACACTGCTCTAAACCAAAGGATCAGTTTTGGGTGTGGTACTGTTAACCCTAAGGCCGTCTTGCACCCCGCGAGCAAGGCCAGCTTCACCATATTTCGGGGGAAGCCTTCGGCAGATATGCAGCCCTGTACACAGCCTCATATTGCCTTGTTATAAGAGTAAGATCAGTACTGTATGTTGATGTGTACCACACCCACGATTCAGTGATGGTCCTGATTTCGAACTGCCGGTAGGGACAGTACATCCAAGGGTCTTGCTGCGGTGGTGACACCGGTTCCTGTCAGAGCACTGAAGATAAGCGCTGTCGGACTGGGCTAGCACTTGCATGGGTGACCGTCAGGTCTACTGAGTGAGGTTGGCAAGCGGGGTACTCCCAGCTCTTGCGCGGAAATTTAGGAGCTACTTGATTGAGAAGTAGCGGCTCCCGTCTCGTAAACTGACAACGGCCGGGAGGGCGATGTGCTGGCCACGTGACCCTCCATATCCGTAACCAGTGACGCCTATAGGCTGAGGGTCACATGGCGGTCGGTCAGTATCATTGGGCCTTCGGAGGTCTGTCCAGAGTTTTTAATAATGATAGTATAAAGGCGATAGTAAACTTGTACAGAAGAAAGGTACGCGTTATAGTGAGTAGATGCTCCAATATTGTGTCACCGGATACATGTGTACTTTATAGCGGAAAGTAAGTCAACAAAGGTAAACAATGGCTGATCTTGTATTAACACAGCATGAAATCAATACTTGTACATGTACTCGAGAATCTGTTAAATGAATAAGGACATAAGATTGTTTTTATTCTTAGTCTGTGGAAGAGTGATTATCATCCTGAGGGCAGCACTAACAAATGACTGTTTTTGACTCGAGTGACAGGTGGAACCAGGTGTTATCCTATGAAAAGTGTGTAAGAGTTTGAAAAATACCGTAGTATTACAGAACAGAAAATCGATCGTAGTGAACATTGTTAGTGAGACCACAAACAAGACATGTCAGAGTGTACAAGAAATCGTAAGTACGCTGATGGAACTGAAGAACGCCACACAATAAAGGAGCAATCTGATACTTAACGAACTTCGTGGAGATATTCATCATCTAACGGATATTAAATGATCAAAATTGTGTTCGATTCGTAAGTAACGTCCATCATGAACTTCAGTATGAGTTGTGACCCCTGAGGGGAATCATACGTTCTTTTTTCGGTTGTGACATGTAAGAAAACAGCGTGCTGGCGTTATTCCGAGGAATTTCTTCCTCTACATGAAACGCAGGCTGTGTGAATTCATTAAAATTGCCGGCGAGAGTCTATTATGAAAGCATATGTTTTCCAATTGCATTCCAGATATGCTACGTGCAAGCGGGCTAACCAATCAGGGATCCTTACATTTCACAGGCCGTTTGTGTCGTGAACTGCACTGTAGCGTCAAGCAGTCTCCCGCCGCTATATATCATTTAGTGCACTGGTCATGGAAATTTGTAAATTTGTGTTAAGATCTTACGGGACCAATCTGTCGAGGTCATCGGTCCCTAAAATTATACACTACTTAATCCAACTTAAACTAACTTACGCTAAGGACAACACGCATACCTATGCCCGAGCGAGGACTCGAACCACCGACGGGGGGAGCCGGGCGAACCGTAACAAGCCGCCTGGGACCACCTGGCTACGCCGCGCGGCCGCTGCTCATGAAGCGTATGACAACACAGTTTATCATTCTTGTCACACATTCGTGATCATTCAGCCTTCATTCAACACTTACAAAATTAGTAATGTCGCATCCAACAATTCCTCAGACGAGGATTCCGGCAGTTGGAGAGGTATGGGTCTCTACAATTACTGTTTCATCTGCTCAGTCAGCGTGTCGTTTACGGAAATCATGGCGTCGATCAGACGGTTACAACGGTAAACAACGCATAGAAACTCGGGATCTCAACCCGGCTTCGAGTAATCTATTCCCAGCCGTCACTGGTTAAGCCTTGCCTGTAAGCTCTGTCAAGATTTCAGATCGAAAGCCTTCCACTACCGTTTGCTTTAACCTTTGAGTTCATCAGGGGCTATGACCCAGGTTTTCATAGCTTGAAACGTTTCCCCTCCATACAAAATTTTGACACATATCCGAATAAACGCTATCTGATTACCTTTTTGCGTACGTTTCCTCTCGACATCTGCATACACATCCATACTCTGCGAACCACTGTGAAGTGCATGGCAGAAAGTACGTCTCATTGCACCAGTTAGTTAGTTTTTCCGCTTCCATACGCGTGTGGAGCGTGGGAATAGTGATTGTTTAAGGGGGGTAGGATGTCAAACTGGCCGACTTGGAGCAGGAGAGGCACCACAGGACATTTTAATTTCCACTGTCTATACGTTTACAAGTAAATTCATAAAACTTTGTCAGCATGATCAGGAAGGGTTCAGGATTCACGTTCATAGCAGTGGAATGTTAATATACAACATCAACAGCAAGGGACCTGACACAGTCCCCTGTGGTAGACTGTAAGTTACTTCCACATCTTTCGATGACTCTCCATCCAAGATAACATGCTACGTCCTCCCAACCAAGAAATTCTCAATCCAGTCACAAATTTCGTCTGATACTCTATACGGTCGTGCTTTTGGCAATAAGCATTCGTGTAGTCCTGTCAGACGCTTGCTGGAGACTATTGCACCTATCTGACTACCTTGATCCATGGCTTTTGGATATCATGTAAGAAAAGTGTGACTTGGGTTTCAAGTGGTCTATGTTTGAAATCCGTGCTGGCTGGCAGGTAGGAGGTCGATCTGTTCGAAATACCTCATTGAGTTTGAGTTCAGAATATTTTCTAAGTTTCCAGAACAAATGGATGTCAAGGGTTTTAGATCGTAGTTTTGTGGATCAATTTTGCTACCCTTCTGGTAGATGGGTATGATCAACGCATTGTTTCAGCTACTGGGCACGGATATTTTTTGTTCGAGGGATCTGCAATAGATTACAGTTAACCGAGCGGCTAATTGAACACCAAATAGCGTACAGAATCTATTATGAGTTCCACTGGGGTCTGAGGCTTTGTTCAGTTTTGAGGATCTGAACTGTTTCTCACGGCTACTAACGCTGATGTCTATTTAACTCAGCTTTTCATAATGACGAGGGCTTTCTCAACGGTGTAACTAAAGAAGAATTTTAACAATGTTAACGAACATATCACTGTCACTTTAATTATTAACTGTAATTATTACAATAAACCTCATGCAGCTACTGAATATACGTGTGCATGAACTGCATCTTACCGATACAATTCGCACGATGTATATACGAGGGTTGGAACTTTAATAGTGGCAACTAATCGTTTACAGCTCGTACAAAATAGATAGGTGTTTCCAAGTTTTACTTACCTTCAAAGCAGTCATCAGCATTATGTATAACCCGTTGCCAGCGATGTGGAAATCGTAGGATACTCTTAGCAGTGCCAGTTGTGTTGACAGTTCGAGCCGCGCGTTCCTTTGCCCGACAAATTTGTAGCAGTTCTGAAGCGAATACCGTGAAGGATTTCTTTCAATTTAGAAATCGACTTGAGCTCACGAGGGCTTAAGTGAGAGGAGCACAGTATGTGGTATAGCACTTATCAGCACCATCAATGAAACAAATCAGTAAAACCTTGCACTGTACGTGCTTGAGCATTGTTCTGAAAAATGATGGTCGGGACCTGTCATCACTTCTGTCTCTATGCTGTTCATTTTTGGAACAAAACCTACGACCACCTTGGAGACATAAGTGATGACACTTTCTGCAGGACCTGAATGCAAATGGCTCTGAGCACTATGCGACTTAACTTCTGAGGTCATCAGTCCCCTAGAACTTTGAACTACTTAAACCTAACTAACCTAAGGACATCACACACATCCATGCCCGAGGCAGGATTCGAACCTGCGACCGTAGCGGTCACGCGGTTCCAGACTGAAGCGCCTTTAACCGCACGGCCACACCGGCCGGCGCAGGACCTGATAATCATTTTGCAGGACAATGCTCAAGCATGTACAGTGCAAGCTATTACTGATTTGTTTGACTGATGGGGGCTGCTAAGTGCTGTACCACATACTGCACTCCCCTGTCTTAAGCCCTAGTGAGTTTAACTCGATTACTAAACTGAAGGAAGCACTTCACGGCATTCACTTCAGAATGCAACAGCTGGCTGGGGTGGCCGAGCGGTTCTAGGCGCTACAGTCGGGAACCGCTCGACCGCTACGGTCGCAGGTTCGAATCCTGCTTCGCGCATGGATGTGTGTGATGTCAGGTTAGTTAGGTTCAAGTAGTTCTAAGTTGTAATGGACTGATGACCTCAGAAGTTAAGTCCCATAGTGCTCAGAGCCATTTTAACCGTTTTTGAACTGCAACAAAATTGTCAGCCAATAGCCCGCGTCGCTCGAACTGTCAACACAACTGACACTGCTAAGAGTATCCTACGACTTCCACATCGCTGGCAACGGGCTATACACAATGCTGGTGACTACTTTGAAGGTCAGTGAAACTTTGAAACTCGTATCTGTTTTGTACGAGCTGTAAATAATTAGTTGCCACTATTAAAGTTCCAACCGTCGTATTTTTGTTCTCTTTATCCTAGAACACTAGTGAATTCAAAAGAACTGAGCAAAAACCATCTCAATGTCTCTGTCTTTGCTGAATCCTGTGCGAAGTTCAGCATCGACACAAACTTACCTGTGTAGCTGAGAGGATTATTTAATAAAACTGTCATCACTCCTTAAGTCATCTCATTGCTTCCAATTAAAGTGAATGTAGTACTTACGAGAGTTTAGTTCCTAAACAGACACTTGAGGAGGTATGGAACACACGTGGAAGGTTAGGTTGAAAATGGACTGAACGTTAAGATGGCAATGAACCCAAATTACGTGCAGTTTTAGATTTTCCAGGCTTAGGAACATCTTGAATAGTACTCGCGTGTATTAAGATCTCAGATAACGTCCGCAGTTAATATGGTGTTCGATGAATAAATACACGACAAAACATTTCGTATACAAGTGCAGTTCGAAGGATCGAGTGTCCTTATGTTACCATCCATGTACAACATACAGAAGAAAATCATCACATATTAGCACTAACGCCCGAAATATTATTTCATGTGTGGAAATTAAGCAACTTTCGGCCACTGAAATAAAACTGGATATTGACTCCACGTGTTCTGAGAAGCAGAGTGGACGAATAAAGACCTTACATTACGCACATTGGCGTCGAGTAAGCAAATGTATCACGGAAAGGAGTCTGTTGCAGTGTAATCTGAAAATAACATGTGTTATCACGTAAATGCATTCAAGCATGCGAGCCAGAAACCGTAATCATATTGCTGGACGAAGTCGGGTGAATATGCTCAGCTCAATATAACAAGATAAAATGCCTATACTAGCGTTTCTCAAATGCTGTATTACGACACATTGGTGTGGTGAGAATACATGTGAGGTGTGTCGCGAGAGTATTAACGTCTTATAGTCATCCACATGTGAAATATGTATAACATCAAAAATTCACGTTCCCGTCTAAGAATAACAAGTTTCTTTTATTGCACACCTTATGTATACGTTCATAAGACTTACCTAATAAATTTGTATCGCATAGTCGTCCCATAATAGGAAAGATGTACGTACTTTGTGTTTTCTTGTTTACATCTAGAGAAAAAAAACACATCTACAGGTGTTGCAAAAGCTTGAAACGTATTTCGGTGTGCCCCAAAGAAAGAGAAAGGTTCAGAAACTCGGATGTACACTACGAAGCCGAGTCGGCACATCAGCGTCAAAGCAGCAAGCGGAAGCAAAGAGCGTAGCGTGCAGAGTACAGCGAACACAGTATCTCTGCTACCCGACTCTCCCGCACAAGCTTCCCGACAAGATCATTCGCCAAGTATCGGACTACTTGTTGAGACTTAACTCGCGGTCTCCACCCAGAAATGACTAATATTCTTTCCCATCTACACTGAAGTTATTAATATTTTAGTGGATAAAGTAGAGAGTGCAATAACAATACTGAGAAACTTCGAAGCCTATTTGACCACGAAAATTGGTTTACACAGAGAGAAGGATGCACAAAACCAGTCCTCTAACGTCCTGACACAATGAGCTGAGCAATAACAGGCTTGCACCAGAATTCACTGAGCCTCTACGGCAGACGCAAATACTGACTGGCAAGATTAACATCTACCCAGGTAGGCTGAAGATAAATGCTCATACGCTTGCGAAACACGAACGAAAGCAATTGGAAAGGTCGGGCAAAATAAACATTAAAGGACAATCATTAAGCTTCAGATTTTTCAACAGTGTCACCGTTATCATTAACACATTCGTTACAACGTTTGAGAATGAAAAATTCTTCTGACTTCTCTCGAATGCAAGACTTGACAGCTGCTTCCACCTCAGATGTCATGATTACGCTTCTAGTCTCTCTTGAGCAGATGCAAAAAACAAAAATCGTAACGCTCAAGATCGGCGTGGAGTCGGTTTAAGCTTACGATTCCCCAGAGCCTTCTCAACTGCGCACGAGGTATGTGGATGGGCGCTGCCATCTTTCAGGATTGTCGGCTTATGGCTGCCTGTAACAGCACAAACTCGACGTCGAATATGTTTGTCTCCCTGTGTACTAAGAAGAATTTACCGTTGCCCCTCGTACCACAAAGCAGTCAAATAAACTGTATAAACATTGCGAAACACAAACGAATTTGTTTTGCGGATGGTTGTGTTTTGAACATTCTATATTCATGAAGAGGCAAAGTTTTCTTTGCTGATGATACAAGTATAGTAATCACACCTGACAAACAAAAATTAACTGATGAAAT
Organism: Schistocerca americana; assembly: GCF_021461395.2. Taxonomy (NCBI): domain Eukaryota; kingdom Metazoa; phylum Arthropoda; class Insecta; order Orthoptera; family Acrididae; genus Schistocerca; species Schistocerca americana. Next base: position 985,420,374 of record NC_060121.1, read on the forward strand.
TGTCAATGTCTTTCAGAAAATTACTAAGTGATTCCTTGTAAACGGACTGTCACTGAATTTTGATAAGACACAATACGTACAGTTCCGTACAGTAAATGGTATGACGCCATTAATAAGTATAGACCTTAATCAGAAGCATATAACCAAGGTAGAATATTCCAAATTTTTTAGGTGTGTCCATTGATGAGAGATTAAATTGGAAGAAACACATTGATGATCTGCTGAAACGTTTGAGTTCAGCTACTTATGCAATAAGGGTCATTGCAAATTTTGGTGATAAACATCTCAGTAAATTAGCTTACTACGCCTATTTTCACTCGTTGCTTTCATATGGCATCATATTTTGGGGTAATTCATCACTGAGGAATAAAGTATTTATTGCACAAAAGCGTGTATTCAGAATAATAGCTGGAGTCCACCCAAGATCATCCTGCAGACATTTATTTAAGGATCTAGGGATATTCACAGTAGCTTCTCAGTATATATACTCTCTTATGAAATTTGTTATTAACAACCAAACCCAATTCAAAAGTAATAGCGGTGTGCATAACTACAATACTAGGAGAAAGGATGATCTTCACTATTCAAGATTAAATCTAACTTTGGCACAGAAAGGGGTGAATTATACTGCCACTAAAGTCTTTGGTCACTTACCAAACAGTATAAAAAATCTGACAGATAACCAACAAGTATTTAAGAAGAAATTAAAAGAATTTCTGAATGACAACTCCTTCTACTCGATAGAGGAATTTTTAGATATAAATTAAGAAAAAGAAGGAAAAAAACCAAACAAAAAATTATAAAAAAATTAAAAAGTTATTATATTAACTTAATTATGTTGTTAAATTAACTTAATTACGTCATGTATTGGAAAATTTGACTCGTTCCACATCATTACGAAATATCGTATTCATGATCCATGGAACTAGTATTAATCGAATCTAATCTTCGCTTGAGGAGAAGACGGATGTTGATATTCAGCGCTATGTCGTTCCTCTTCTGGGTCGTAATTGTGGACACTTAACTCATCTCCCATCACAATATTTAAAAGAAAGTCATTTTCTTCGTCACGAAAGTTGTTCGCTGAATTGCAACCCACAATGTTTGTTCTCGTCTGTGAGACAGCGTGGCGCCCATGCAGAGATTTTCGGCGTATCCTAATCGTTCAATCATGAAGCCGACACGTTCCTTGGACGTTACAATATGGTTTGCGACACGGTTTTCACTGATTCATTGGTGTTTTTAAATCAAATCATCGACGAGTTGGCGATATTTATCGTCTCTGACAGTGAGCGGAATTCCACTGCGTGTTTCATCAGTTACGTTTTCTCCAGGCTCGCAGCCCAGAAATTTTACTACCCATCGGTTTACAGTACACCTATCAACAGCATCGCCACCATAAACAGCCTTTAAACGACGATGAATCTCACTAAAGATCACTTTTTCGACAGTTCAAAATTTGATAACAGCACGCTGTTTAACTCGCGTTGAGTTCGCACTGGAACACGTCTCCATACTTCCGCTACTCAAAATACGGTGGATGAACGCAGCACATTCGAAGTGCGCATGCGTGTGGAGGGAGAAGGTATCTTCCACATGCCACCTGTCGCGTTTCTCAAGGTCATTTAGGTAGCGTTCTGCAAGCATGTGTGCATCATTATCTTTCAGCCAACGCTCGTACCTTTAACAATATAGCGACGCCCGTAATAAAAACGGAATAACATTGCTTCTGCCACTTGGATGTTGCCGTGCCTTCAGCTGCACACGGTGCGACAATGGTCACCTCTGGCCATCACCTGTTCCAGCGAATTCTGTTGCTAGTGCCCAATTAAAACTTAAATATCTACAGATTCAGTGGACTGGTTACGATGTGGTTTGCACCAGTCGGTCTTAAACAATATAAAGCACCATTCAGCCTTATCTTAACCTATTCTCTTGATTATGTAACAAGGATCAGAAAAGAGCGTCGCCAGTGAGACCTATTCCACGTCTCAGGTGTGCTATCGCAGGAAACGGCTAGGTGATTACAGATCCTTGTAGAGCGAATAGTGCCTATCGACGTGCACACGAATAATTTTGCATAAAATGTGTCTAACAACAATGTGTTTAAACTATTGTCATCTACCTATTCACCAGAGCTACTCGAACAGTCTAACAATCTTCTCGTTAGGAATCAGCATGGGTTTCGAAAAAGACGGTCGTGTGAAACCCAGCTCGCGCTATTCCTCCGCGAGACTCAGAGGGCCATAGACACGGGTTCCCAGATAGATGCCGTGTTTCTTGACTTCCGCAAGGCGTTAGATACATTTCCCCTCAGTCGTTTAATGAACAAACTAAGAGCATGTGGACTATCAGACCAATTGTGTGATTGGATTGAAGAGTTCCTATATAAAAGAAAGATTGTCGGTATGCCTCTGTGTGGGCTCTGATTTTATCCTCATGGTCTCTTCGGGAGATATACGTCATTATCAATGGAGAGAAGTCTTGCGAAGTAAGAGTGATTTCAGGTGTGCCGCAAGGGAGTGTCGTAGGACCGTTGCTATACACAATATACATAAATGACCTAGTGGATATCATCTGAAGTTCACTGAGGCTTTTTGCGGATGATGCTGTGGTGTATCGAGAGGTTGTAACAATGGAAAATTGTACTGAAATGCAGGAGGATCTGCAACGAATTGACGCATGCTGCAGGGAATGGCAGTTCAATCTCAATGCAGACAAGTGTAATGTGCTGCGAATACATACAAAGAAAGATCCTTTATCAGTTAGCTACAATATAGCAGATCAGCAACTGGAAGCAGTTAATTCCATAAACTATCTGGGAGTACGCATTAGGAGTGATTTAAAATGGAATGATCCTATAAAGTTGATCATCGGTAAAGCTGATGCCAGACTGAGATTCATTGGAAGAATCCTAAGGAAATAGAATCCGAAAACAAAGGAAGTAGGTTACAGTAAACTTGTTCGCTCACTGCTTGAATATTGCTCACCGGTGTGGGATCCGTACCAGATAGGGTTGATAGAAGAGATAGAGAAGATTCAACGGAAGGCAGCGCTCTTCGTTACAGGATCATTTAGTAATCGCGAAAGCGTTACGGAAATGTAGATAAACTCCAGTGGAAGACTCTGCAGCAGAGACGCTCAGTAGCTCGGTACGGGCTTTTGTTGAAGTTTCGAGAACATGCCTTCACCGAGGAGTCAAGCAGTATATTGCTCCCTCCTACGTATATCTCGCGAAGAGACCATGAGGATAAAATCAGAGAGATTAGAGCCCACACAGAGGCATACCGAAAATCGTTCTTTCCAGGAACAATACGAGACTGGAATAGAAGGGAGAACCGATAGTGTTACTCAAAGTGCCCTCCGCCACACAACGTCAGGTGGTTTGTGGAGTATGGATGTAAATGTAGATGTTATGTGATGCTTGTAGTTTGTCTACTCCTGTTGCCTGGTGGGACTGCCTCGCCACGACGCATACTATTTTTACTGCACTAGAGCCAAGTGTCGTTTCTATCTGTCGTTATGATGCTCGCATGTCCCTTCTGCCAGTCATTCGACGTATCTCAGTCAGGAAGATGGCGACAGCTGGATGTGCATGACCACTGGGCATACTTTTTTACGATCTTCACCAGAAGAGATCTAGCAACGTTTGACACGCCCAGTACCCATCACGTACTCACACCATTCTTCCTCTGTACGAAAAGCTTTTTAGTACTGAAAATAAGCTCGCATAAAATCGAAATCTTATATCAACAAATACTACAGGCATCGAAATGATAGTGTCATTTTTGTAGCGTTCGGTCAAGCTGTTCACAGTGTAACACGTCCCACGACCGCCAGCGTGCTTATTTGGAAGACGGAAAAACGGCACGGGCCACAAAATTATGAGAGAAACGGGACAAGTTGTTAGAACAGCATGCCAGACTTGCATCCACAAGCAGTTACGTATGCGATGTGTATCTGGGAGAGACAGGAATGTGAAAATTAGAGAGAGCAGGAAACTTTTGAGACTGGTTCCAGGAGGCTAAGAATGCATCCTGGGCTCGCTGCTTGCAGACGAAAACGGGTTTTGTGACATGCGACCACATCTCGTATTTGTCGATTCACGCAAGGCAGCAGCCGAACTGCGAAGCAAGTGGCTCGAAGACTGCCGCTCATTGGGCGCGACGTTCGGGAAAACTCTCCCGGGCCAAATCGCTACCACCGATTGAGTAACAGATTGATGCGTGCGAGGGAAAGTGCTTGCCCCGAATTTCACCGCCCGGACTGAAACAAGCTGAAAAAGTGAAAAGTGTGCTGACGTAATTTGGTAGGAAGACAGGTCCCGATAGTAGTGAGTGAGTAAGTGGGAGACGTGAGATACTTTTCAGAGGCAGTATTTTGCTTTCGCTATACTTCGGTTTCCGTATGTTCGCAATGATTTAAAGAGGAAAACACCTATGAGGGAAAGTTAAACGCAGATACGAGACTGCGGCGTCTTGCTTCATCGAGGATGTTTATCAAAACATCAGTAGAAAATGAATGCAGGACCTCTGCAGTAAGACTCAGCAGCAGTCATCAACAAACCACGGCGAAAGAGTTGCACAACTGAAGTTACGCTCCGTGTAACAACTTCCCGTGCAATATGGGAGTTGTGAAACTTCCTACGTCTTTAGTTCAATTGTCATTTGTATGTTTCATATTAAAAACATAGTTCACGTTATTGCCTTACGTTTCGTATTAAAAACCTAGTTCACATTATTGTTTTAGTTTTAGTTTATATTAAATGTTTGCTCCGAAAAATCCTTATCTCTTGTAGCTCTATGTCAAAATGCAGGACAAAAACAGTAAAGTTAAGGTTGTTTCTGAAACTTCCTGGCAGATCAAAACTGTGTGCCGGACCGAAACTCGAACTCGGGACCTTTGCCTTTCGTGGGCAAGTGCTCTACCATCTGAGCTACCCAAGCACGACTCACGCCCCGTCCTCACAGTTTTACTTCTGCCAGTATCTGGTCTTCTACCTTCCAAACTTTATAGAAGCTCTCTTGCACTGCAGAGTGAAAATCTCATTCTGGAAGGTTGTTTCTACTTGCTGCCAGTCTGATGTTTAAGTAACTAACGTTAGTGAGTTAAGACTGTATCTCAGAATATTAGTCTCATACGTAATCACAGGTAGACTGGAAGGCTACAGCTGGAAGATTTTTGTTAAAAGAAAAGGAAGAATGAAACAAGAGTTACTACCAGTTTCAGAAGACGTGTTTCGCACTGAACGAAAGATTTCAATCAATACATGTTATTGATACGTATATTAAGCAAATAGACATTTAGAATATCCTTTCTGTGTCGTATGAAGACGGACCACAGTCTTTTGCTGTAGTATTAATACGGATTAAGTGATGTCAATAACCGTGTCTCGTTTTGCTTCAAGTGATGCGAAATGCGACTCAAGGAATAAGAAAAGTAGGGTAATTAAGTTAAACTTGGTAAATAGGCTGTATTTAGAGCATCACTGTTTGGTTCAAAAGTGGCTCTGAGCACTATGGGACTCAACTGCTGAGGTCATTAGTCCCCTAGAACTTAGAACTAGTTAAACCTAACTAACCTAAGGACATCACAAACATCCATGCCCGAGGCAGGATTCGAACCTGCGACCGTAGCGGTCTTGCGGTTCCAGACTACAGCGCCTTTAACCGCACGGCCACTTCGGCCGGCTCACTGTTTGGTAACGACGAAGAGAATAATCGCATTCGGATATGAAATTTATATTTCTAGACAAGTATTAAGTATAACCTCACTCAGTACCGCGAAATGATACTCTGCTACTAAATGGGGTATCACTATCAGTATTTGTCGGTATAGATCTTTCATTGGATCACACTGCACTCTTCTTGTCTTATGGAACTTTCACTATTCACAGCTTTACTTAGTTTAGCTGAATTTATGAAACTAACACCACTTCAGGAAATTCTTTTTCACTGAACGTTTTAATCTACTTTTAGAACTATGTGGTGTAACAAATAAAGTAAAATTCTTGTTGTTCTTGATGTCTTCAGTCCGAAAACTGGTTTAATAAAAATATCGGCGCTGGTTCGGCCTGTGCAAGCCTCTTCATCTTTGTCTGACTACCGCAGCCTAAATCCACTAGAACATGCTTACTTTAGTCAATTCTTACTTCCACCCCCCCCCCCTCTTCTCCCCCCTCACCACACACACACATACACTTTGCCACATTACGAAATTGAGTATTTGTTAGTATGTTTCCTATCAACCGATTCCTTCTTTCAGTCAGTTGGTGCACTAAATTTCTTTTCTCCTCGATTAGATTCACTTCCGACCCATCCAACCAATCTTTGTAGCAGCTAACTTCGAAAGCTTCTTTTTTTTTGGGGGGGGATTGAAGGGACCAGAGTTTTTTTTGTCTGTAGTGCTTATAGTTCACCATTCACTTCAGTGTAAGGGTACTCTTTCGATAAATGCATTCATAAAGACTTCCTTGCTAATTTTATATCTTATCTCGACAATTATTTTGCAACTCAAGTAACAAACTTATCTCCTGTTTCTGGTGTCTCATTTTGTAATCTAATCCTCTTATCATCACCCTAGTTGATTCTACTATATTCAGTTACTCTTGCTTAACATTGTTGATGTTCATCTCATAATCTATTTTCAGTACATTATACATTCTGGATAGCTTCTCCTCCAAGTCCTTTGACGCGCAGGGTAGCCGTGCTGTCTGAGGCGTCTTGTCACGGTTCGCGCGGCTGCCCCCGTCGGAGGTTCGAGCCCTCCCTCGGGCATGGGTGTGTGTGTTGTCCTTAGCGTAAGTTAGTTTAAGTTAGACTGAGTAGTACGCAGTTTGGTGCCACAGTCCTTACCACAAATTTCCAATTTTTCCAAGTCCTTTGCCGTGGCTAACATAATTACGACGTCATCAGCAAGCATCAGTGTTTTGATCTCTTACCTCTGAACTTTCATTCTCTTTCCAAATTCCACCTTGCTTCCATTTACTGCTTGCTGAATGTACACACTGAATAATGCATGGGACAAGCCTCAACACAGTGTCACGCGATTCTCAGCTACAGCTTTCTTTCCACAACCTTCCGCTTTTATAACTGCGACCTGGTAATTGTTAGAGCTGTAGGTGGGTTTCCGTTCCGTGTATTTTATAGCTGACATATTCAGAAGCAAATAAGGGAGAGCTGAAAGTGGAAGGAATACGTAGAACGCCTCCACAAGGGAAATGAACTTGAAGACAATATTGTTGACATGGAACAAGAAGTAGAAGAAGATGGGAAATAAGCTACTTCGAGAAGAACGTGACAGAACACTGAAAGACCGAAGCCGTAATAAGGCCCCTGCAATAGACGACATTCCCTGAAAAGTGCTGATACCCTTGGGAGAGCCAGCCTTGACAAAGCAGTTCCACCTGGAAAGCAAGAAATGTGAGACGGGGGAAATACCGTCAGACTTCAAGAAGAATGTAATACTTTCAATTCCAAAGAAAGCAGGTGCTGACAGGTGTGAATATTACCGAAATATCTGTTTAATACTTCATGGTTGCAAATTACTAAAAATTGTTTACAGAAGAATGGGAAAATTGGTAGAAGTTGACCTCGGGGAAGATCAGTTTGCGTTCTGGAGAAATTTAAGAATCCATGAGGCACTACTGGCCCTACGACGTATCTTATAAAATAGGATAAGGAAAGGCAAACCCACTTTCATAGCATTTGCATACTTGGAGAAAGTTTTTCACAATGTTGACTGTATTACTGGAAATTCTGAAGCAGCAGGGATAAAATACCTGGACTGAAAGGCTATTTGGGGTCTCTACAGAAACCAGAATGTCTTTCTAAGCGTCGAAGGACATGAAATTGAGAGGCGAGTCAGATAGGATTGTCGCCTTTTCCCGATGTTATTCAATCAATACACTGAGCAACCAGTAAAGTAAACCAAAGAAATATCTGGAGAAGGAATTGAAGTTCAGGGAGAAGACATAAAAACACTCAGTTTTGCCGATGACTTTGTAATTCGGTCAGAGATGGTAAAGGACATGGAAGAGTAGTTGGGAGGGATGAAAAGTATGTTGGAAGGAGGTCATAAAATGAGCATCAATACAAGTAAAACAAGAACAATGAAATGTAATAGCATCAAATCAGGTGATGATGGCAAAATTAGATTAGGAATGAGACACTAAAAATAATGAAATTTCATATTTGGGCAGCAAAATGATAATGTAAAATGCTTTTTTATTCCAGTCTATGATCACAAAGGAATTCTTTAGACGATGACCGGTTTCAGTCTGTAATGACCATCATCAGATCTTTTTTACACCATCTGAGGATGATCATTACAGACTGAAACCGGTCATCGTCTAAAGAATTCCTTTGTGATCATAGACTGGAATAAAAAAAGCATTTCACAGTATTGGATCACTGTTTATACACGCGATTATGTCACAGTTGGTGAAAATGATGATGGCCGAAGTAGAGAGGAAATAAAAGGCAGACTGGCAATACCAAGGAAAGTGAATTTAACATCGAATATAAATTTAAGTGATTGGAAGTCTTTTGTGAACGTATTTTTCCGGAGTGAGCCTTATTATGGACGTGAAACGTGGACGATTTAACAGGTGAGGCAAAAACGAAATAGAAGTGTTTGAAGTATGGTGCTGTAGAAAAGTCCGGAAAATTAGATGGGTGGATCGAGTAGATGGATGAAGAGGCCTGCACAGGACACAGTAGCGTGGAGAGATGCACGAAACCAGTCTTCTGACTGACGAAAACAACAATCTTCAGGATATAAATGGTGTTTTCCAGACAGCATAAGACAAAAGAAAAGCTTTTCTCAAATATATATATATATATTGCTGTTCCAGCGAGGGAGATATCTGAAGTTCAGGGCTAAAAAGTTGATTATAAAGTTTACTTGTTGTTCGTGGGTTCACAATGTATTTCATACAGCTATCCCGCCTATTGCTTAACAAATTGTTATAAGCTGGATGCACGCACAAGGCAGTCCAAAGCGCTAAGGGAACACGTGTGGGAAACTTGTTGTGGAGTGATAACTTGCACTAAGTGTCTTCGTAAAATCTCCGAAGTGCGTGTGTGGTTACTATTCGGCAAGACCTTCGAGGCAAGATGCAGCTTCGCCGAAACATTAACTTTTATGTCTCAGCTGGAGACGGCTTCAGCCCCCTGCAGGGTGGGAAGCGAGGACCACTTGTTAAGGGCGGCGGCGCCTCGCGAGACGTGATGGTTTCGCGCCGCCTGATACACGCAGCTTGTTCTCAACACAACCGCTCGTTTTCGCGCGCCGGGCTGGGCAGGTGCCGGAGATGTTTACGTCCTCCCGACGGCAACACATCTGCTTCGGCTCACGCTTCAACGAGCAGCAGCCGCGTACGCATTAGCATAACGTTCCCCCGCCTTAATTTTATTCGTCGCTTTTGACACTAATGAGCGGTAACAGCGGTCGCTTCTTCTAATGGGAGGGCGGGACCCGTGACGCTGAACTGCACACGCCGCTACCGCCGCCACTGCACTATGGGTGGCCACACAGCACTGCTCCCACTCTCCACTGCGAAAACACATGCGAAGGCTACCTTTGACCTCGAACGCTCGGAATCGCACGAACGCGAGCTTGGACTAACACTCAATCATAAAAACGACAGTGGCCTGTGTCATTTCCATGACAAACTCCGCACTTTTTTTTTTTTTTGAGCACTATGGGACTCAACATCTGTGGTCATAAGTCCCCTAGAACTTAGAACTACGTAAACCTAACTAACCTAAGGACATCATACACATCCATGCCCGAGGCAGGATTCGAACCTGCAACCGTAGCGGTCACGCGGTTCCTGACTGAAGCGCCTTTAACCGCACGGCCACACCGGCCGGCAAACTCCGCACTTGTCTGCTAGCGCCATCACACGGTGGCATGCTGTAGTTGCACTAACAATGGCTCGAGCTGTGTGAATGGTATAGCTGCAGTACGAATATGTATCTTGGGTTGATAACATAAGATACAACGTATGAAGGACAAAGTTGCGACGTGCTGAATATGGAAATGAAGTCGGGGTCGAGGATAGAGTGTTCGCGGATATATTACACTACTGGCCATGAAAATTGCTACACCAAGAAGAAATCCAGATGGTAAACGGGTATTCATTGGACATATTATACTAGAACTGACATGTGATTACATTTTCACGCAATTTAGGTGCATAGATCCTGAGAAATTGGTACCCAGAACAACCACCTCTGACCGTAATAACGACCTTGATACGCCTGGGCTTTGAGTCAGAGCTTGGATGGCGTATACAGGTACAGTTGCCCATGCAGCTTCAACACGATACCACAGTTCATCAAGAGTAGTGACTGGCGTATTGTGACGACACAATTGCTCGGCCACCATTGACCAGACGTTTTCAATTGGTGAGAGATCTGGAGAATGTGCTGGCCAGGGCAGCAGTCGAACATTTTCTCTATCCAGAAAGGCCCGTACAGGACCTGCAACATGCGGTCGTGCATTATCCTGCTGAAATGAAGGGTTTCGCAAGGATCGAATGAAGGGTAGAGCCACGGGTCGTAACACATCTGGAATGTAACGTCCTCTGTTCAAAGTGCCGTCAATGTGAACAAGAGGTGACCGAGACGTGTAACCAATGGCACCGCATACCATCACGCCGGGTGATACGCCAGTATGGCGATGACGAATACACGCTTCCATTGTGCGTTCACCGCAATGTGGCCAGACACGTATACGACCATCATGATGCTGTAAACAGAACCTGTATTCATCTGGAAAAATGACGTTTTGCCATTCGTGTACCCAGGTTCGTCGTGGAGTACACCATCGCAGGCGCTCCTGTCTGTGATGCAACGTAAAGGGTAATCGCAGCCATGGTCTCCGAGCTGATAGTCCATGCTGCTGCAAACGTCGTCGAACTGTTCGTGCAGATGGTTGTTGTCTAGCAAACGTCCCCGTCTGTTGACTCAGGGAACGAGACGTGGCTTCACGATCCGTTACAGCCATGCGGATAAGATGCCTGTCATCTCGACTGCTAGCGATACGAGGCCGTTGGGATCTAGCATGGCGTTCCGTATTACCCTCCTTAACCCACCGATTCCATATTCTGCTAACAGTCATTGGATCTCGACCAACGCGAGCAGCAATGTTGCGATATGATAAACCGCAATCGCGATAAGCTACAATCCGACCTTTATCAAAGTCGGAAAGGTGATGGTACGCATTTCCGCTCCTTACACGAGGCATCACAACAACGTTTCACTAGACAACGCCGATCAACTGCTGTTTGTGTATGAAGAATCGGTTGGAAACTTTCCTCATGTCAGCACGTTGTAGGTATCGCCACCGGCGCCAGCCTTGTGTGAATGCTCTGAAAAGCTAATCATTTGCATATCACAGCATCTTCTTCCTGTCGGTTAAATGTCGCGTCTGTAGCACGTCATCTTCGTTGTGTAGCAATTTTAATGGCCAGTAGTGTATATAACATAATAATTGAGTAATATGATGGCGGTGACAAATACATCAGATTACGCTAGATACATATACTGGTTTTGAAGGACAGGAAACATCTGAGATGGTTGTTCAAGCAGCACACGACGTCCATCTCCTGAGCGAAAAGAACAGTCCAGTCAAAGCGAGTGCAGACTATTTCCATCCCAAAAGTCGAGCCTCAGTGTATTAGAAGGTACTGATGACAGTGTTCAAGAGAACGTTTATGAAGACTATTGCAATAGTGACTTTATTTCCTATATCAAACTGATGATAGGTCACAAGGGCATTACAGGTAAATAAAATTGCAGATTAATTCTAAATCACATCCCTAGCAAAAGGAGATCGGGAGCTCTTTTCGAACAAAACAAACTGTCGCAATTACAAACTGTAAAGGAGTATGTCATATCGCAATGTGACAGATGTCGTATGGATCTACAGTTCCGTATTGGTATCTGCAAATATGGGCACTGAAAGCGGTAAAAATGGTGGTCTTGGACAATTTCAGAACCTCGATTTCTTTCATCTACAAACTTAATTCTGAATGTTTCATTTCATCCAGATATATTACTATATTTGTCACATGCAAAGACATGGAAGACTATAATAGCATACGTACAAGGCTCAACAGTTTGTGGAGGGAGTGAACATGTTTATGACAGAGCAGAGTGTGTAGAAAGGAAATGTTCGAAACAGGGATCAGAGTCAATTAAAGTATGAAAGGTCTGTACTGTGTCGTCCGAACAAGACACAGCCAAGGCTAAAGCACCACAGGCGCAGAGATGGGAGCTGGTGCCAGAGACTCGCCACTTGCGCGCGTTCCACCAGCGCCACGGGCGGCGCTGAGGATGAAGGCATCGACTTCACCTCGGCCAACTGCCAGCCGAGTACAATCCGCTAGTGACCGGACGACAGCGGACAGAACAGTACTCGGAAGACGGAAGAACAACTCTCACCCACTTGGTTACAGATCATCGTCCAAGGCTGACTTAGACAGGAAAAGTCATTTAGTAACCTTTTAGAAGTGAACAGACAGTTGTTGTAAATTACATTTGGTATGTATTATGAAGTTTACCTACGATTATTTGCACTTAGCTACTGAGAGCCTTTTCTGTGTTATATTACGTACACTGTTGCAGATTTACTCATTCAACAAGTCACAAAGATATGTAAACCTTTTCTACTTATTTGTGTGACTTTATTACTAATTTGTTAGTGTTGTAGAACATTCGTTATCCTATCCTGTTACCTGACCCCAGGGCATAGCTGTGCAATAGTGGCAGAGAGGAATTGTCTTAGCCGTGTACTGCACCAGACGCCGTTTCACGACCTCATAAAGTCGGTCTACCGTAACCACAGTGGCAACTTGGCCTCCATACTAGCAGCGGCGAGCCCTTTACAAAATTGGCGAAGATGGTTTACAAAAGTCATCATCATCAACAGTGTCGCAGAAAGGAGAGAAAACTAGGTGTGCTGCAGTCTGTACATAACTCTACTCACAGCTACATAACTGATGCTGCTTTAATCAGTGACAGCCAAAATAGCAAACAAGCTGTTCATATGAATGAGATTTTCACTCTGCAGCGGAGTGTGCGCTGATATGAAACTTCCTGCCAGATTAAAACTGTGTGCCCGACCGAGACTCGAACTCGGGACCTTTGCCTTTCGCGGGCAAGTGCTCTACCAACTGAGCTACCGAAGCACGACTCACGGCCGGTACTCCCAGCTTTACATCTGCCAGTATCTCGTCTCCTACCTTCCAAACTTTACAGAAGCTCTCCTGCGAGAAAGTTTGGAAGGTAGGAAACGAGATACTGGCAGAAGTAAAGCTGGGAGTACCGGGCGTGAGTCGTGCATCGGTAGCTCAGTTGGTAGAGCACTTGCCCACAAAAGGCAAAGGTCCCGAGTTCGAGTCTCGGTCGGGCACACATTTTTAATCTGGCAGGAAGTTTCATATCAGCACACACTCCACTGCAGAGTGAAAATCTCATTCTGGAAACATCCCCCAGGCTGTGGCTAAGCCATGTCTCCGCTATATCCTTTCCTTCAGGAGTGCTAGTTCTGCAAGGTTCGCAGGAGAGCTTCTGTAAAGTTTGGAAGGTAGGAGACGAGATACTGGCCGATGTATAGCTGGGAGTACCGGCCGTGAGTCGTGCGTCAGTAGCTCAGTTGGTAGAGCACTTGCCCGCGAAATGCAAAGGTCCCGAGTTCGAGTCTCGGTCGGGCACACAATTTTAATCTGCCAGGGAGTTTCAAGCTGTTCATATGTTTTCAAGTGGCACAACGTATTTTCGATCCAAGTATTTCAATTAATATATTTTGACTAAAGTTCAGTCTTGATCACACCATTTATGTTTTAATGATATAGGTAACCGGTTTCGGTTCTTTTTACAAAACCATCATCAGACCTGTGGATAAATTTTAGGAAATACTAGAAACCAATCTTTAAATAAAATGAAAGTGTCTAATGATGTCAAAATTTAACAAGATAAAATAAAATTAATTATACCCATGGCTCCCTTAGGATGGTAGGCGGAGCTCTCCTCGCTGCTGCGCAGTCAACTGATGGTTATGAGTGCTGAGCACGAGCTTAAATATGCAGAGCCTCCGCCTACTTCCTGTCACACTACTTCACAACTGCCAATCAGCGTTCATAATATGACGCCATCGTCAAAGTATAAAAGTAGGAAATACACTAATAACATAAAATTGATTCATTTAAATGTCTGCTTAACAGATAGTTAGTATGTGTACAGCTTATTTATATTTTGGATAAAAACAGTAAACTACGATGTGTAATAGTTTTGCCCTCTATGGGCAACCTTAATACTATTACAGTGTCAGTTACATCAAAGATGAGAAAGTCCTTGGAGTTGTGGTATATATCGATTATACCGAGTCGCCTACATCACAATTGCATCTTTGTTGGATGCTGCAGAATCGTCTTACTTTAACTGTAGGTTTCATAGCAATATTCTTTACAGCAGTAGGGTAGCAGCCAAGAGTACGTTCCGCATTATGTATGTCTGAATAACTGATGAGACCGCTGATTAAATTTTTTTAAACCCATCGATCTAATAGTTTTTATAATAATCAATGTCAATTTAATAAATTTTTATATGTTGTACAGCATATTTTACATACGTAGCTTTTGCCATGGGTATAACTAGTCTTATATTTTAAAAAAAACAAAAGAGTAGATGCTTTTATTATAAAATTTCGTCAAAAAGGTCGTAATAATATTTTTCGCGAAAATCTAATTGTTCATTGAGCAGCATTGATGATTTGGTTTTCAAATGAGCATATATCTCGATTTCTTCTAGGATATTCATAACTAAGCCTTTATTTGCATAATGAAGAACTTGTAAATTTTATTCTACTGTGCCCTCAGCATGATTATTGAATGCTATATGATGGCCGAATACAGACTTTGTTCGTGAGGACCCGACGTATGTTCTTTGTACCTTACTGTAAAATTTCGACCTGTTTGGCCGATATATATTTTCTCACAGTCTCTACATTGGATCTGGTACACTCCTGATCTGGTAGATTTTCCATTATCTTTACTTATGGTGTATTGTCAGTTGTATATGCTATTGTTATTCCAGAATTTTTGAATAAATTAGTAATTCTATCTTATATGTTTCCCATATATGTCATCTTCATATATTTTGGATTACCTATTAGTGGAGTACTTTGTGATCGTTGCACTTTATTAAAAATGATATCTACCTGTCTTGTGTCGAAAGAGTTGGTTTTTGCAATTTGTTTTAAGATGGTCATTTCCTTTTTGATCTCATTAGCTTCTAGCGCTAATTTTAGTATTCGGTGTATCATGCTTTTTTATACTTTTCAGGATGACATGATGTGGCATTAATAATATCAGTGGTTGTAGGTTTCCTGTATATGGTGAAGAAATGTTTCCCATTGTTATTAGTATATACAGGAAACCTACACTCGACCACCACATGAGTTCAGCTGAATGGCAACTGAAACATCTGATTAATGGGCTCACCATGGTCCTCCGATGGACTGATTAATTTCAGACCGTTCTGTTGTTCTTGCTCCAACTCTTGAGAAATAATAATCAGGAACACCAAGTAGCGTAAAGCTGCAGAAGATAACACTTAAGCAATTTTCTAAAATAATACCATGATGGCCTCTCATTTTATAAATTATTCAGGAGGAGCGCAGGAAATACTACCCAAGGAACGAAAACGTACATATTCTTCTTCGCACTTCCGTCAGTTGTAAATCATTCAGACATGAAACAGGTTGTCAACAAGCCATTCGAGTTTCACAGTAACAGAGATATTCTCTGTCACAACACTAGAAGGAAATATTATTTGCATTACACCATAACGAATGCAACTTCCGCACAGAAAGAAGTGAGATGGACACTTACGAGGGTTGGAACTTAAATAGTGGCAACTATTTATTCACAACCGATATAAAACAGTTACATGTTTTCACCTGTTACTGTCCTTCAATGTAGTCACCAGCGTTGTATAGAACCCATTACCAGCGATGTGGAAGGCGTAGTATACCGTTAGCAGATCGTGTTCTGTTGATGGTGCGAATGGAGCGGTCTAGTGGCTGTCGAATCTCTGGAACTGTCAATGCACAGCATTACTGTTCGTTTTTAGAGCATCACCTGCGACCAGCTTTGCGAAAGAAGCGGCGACACTTTTAGCGCAACCCGCCCGTTATTTTGCAGGACAATGCGCGGGCGCATACAGCGCAAGATGTGCCTGCTCTGTTGGGTCGATGGGACTGGGCTGTACCATCCACCATACTCCCCGGACTCAAGTCCTTGTGACTTTGATGTGATTCCGAAGATGAAGGAACCACTTCGTGGCATTCGCTTCGGAACTGTTCCAGAGATTCGACAAGCAGTAGATCGCTCCATTCGCACCATCAACAGAACAGGCTTTGCTAAAGGTATGCTACGTCTTCTGCATCGCTGGCAACGGGTTCTACACAACGCTGGTGACTACTTTGACGGACAGTAACAGGTGCAAACATGTAACTGTTTTATATCGGTTGTGAATAAATAGTTGCCACTATTTAAGTTCCTACGCTCGTATAGAACTGTTTGGCAACGTGTCTATCGAAACAAAATGACTTCCAACGGAAGCGTTTTGAAATGAAAACGTGTTTATCCATGACAGCTCCTTCACACTACTGAGACAAAAGTAACGTGTTAGCGATAAGCACGCATATTGATGGCTGTAGTATTGCTTACACAAGGTATAATAGGGCAGTGCATTCGTGAAGCTGTAATTTGTACTCAGGCGATTCATCTGAAATGATTCTCGACTTGCTTATAGCTGCACGACGGAAACTGACAGACTTCGAATGAGGAATGGTAATTGGAATTATATGCATTGGAACAATCCATCTTGGAAATCGTTAAGGAATTCACTATTGCAAGACCCACAGTGTCAAGACTGTGCCGAGAACAAAAAAATTCAGTCATGCCCTCTCATCATGGATATCTCAGTGACCAACCACTTAACGACCGAGAACAGCAACGTTTGTGCAGAGTTGTAAGTGCTGACAGACAAGCAACACTGCTTGAAATAAAACGCTGAGATCGAAGTGCTACGTACAACAGACGTATTCGTTAGGACAGTGCGGTGAACTTTGGCTTGAATGGACTATGGCAGAAGACGACCGACGCGTGTAGCTTTGGTAACAGCACGTCATCGTCTGCAGTGCCTCTCCTGAGGTACTGACAATATCGGTTGGAGCCTAGACGACTGGAAAACTGTGGCACAGTCAGATGCCTTCCGATTTCAGTTAGTAAGAGCTGACTGTAGGATTCGAGTCGGACGCAGACACCACGAGACCATAGAGCCAAGCTGTCAATCCGGCACTGTGCGAGCTGATGGCGGCTCGCAGTCACCGTGAAGCCGTGGACCGAAGTTTTCAACAAGGCCCTCTGCAAGCTGAATGTGGCTCCAGAATAATGTGGGTTGTGTTTTCAAGAAACTGACTGGGTCCTCTAGTCCAACTGAACCGATCATTGACTGGGAATGGTTATGTTTGGCCACTTGGAGACCACTTACAGCCAGTCACGGACTTCGTGTTCGCAAACAACCATGGAATTTTTTATGGATGACAATGCGGCGTGTGACCAAGCCACAGTTGCTCGCCATTGGTTTGAAGAAGATTCTCGACAACTCGAGCAAATGATTTGGCCGTCCAGATCACTCGATGTGCATCTCAGCGAATATTTAGGGGACATAATTGAGAGGTCAGTTTGTCTACAGTATTCTGCACCGGTAACACTTTGGCAATTGTGGATGACTTTAGAGGCAGCGTGGCTCAATATCTCTGCAGGGGACTTCCAACGACTTGTTGAGACCATGCCACGCAGGGCAAAAGGAGGTCTGGCGCGATATTGGGGTGTATCCCATGACCTTTGTTACCGCAATGTACACACATCAAAAAAAGTTTTTCATCACCCCGGTTCCCAGAATTCATGAAGATAGACGTTGACTGTGGATACTGTATCACAGACACAGTCCCTTTGACGCTCAGAGATGTAACTAAACCCGCCCAAAGATGTAAACAACCAACATCAGCAGCGCCTATTACACGGAGGGGGTCCGATTGCCGATCAGTTCCAGTCATTCCACCAGGAAGGAGGTACACGGCTCGTATTGTCTGTAGTTCAAGCATGCCTAGTCAGCTAATACCACGGTTCGATCGCATCCACATTGTTAGTGTCGGGAAGGGGTCTCAACAAGAGAAATGTCCAGGCGTCTCGGAGTGAACCAAAGCGATGTTGCTCAGACACGGAGGAGAGACAGAGAGACTGGAACTGTCGCCGACATGCCTCGCTCAGGCGGCCCAAAGTGTACTACTGCAGTGGATGAACGCTACCTACGGATTATGGCTCGGACGAACGCTGACAGTAACGCCACCATGTTGAATAATGCTTTTCGTGCAGACACAGAACGTCGTGTTACGACTCAGACCGTGCGCAATAATCTGCATGATGCGCAAATTCGCTCCCTTGGCGAGGTCCATCTTTGCAACCAAGGCACCATGCAGCGCGGTACACATGGGCCCAACAACATGAGGAATAGACCGCTCAGGATTGGCATCACGTTCTCTTCACCGATGAGTGTCGCATATGCCTTCAACCAGACAATCGTTGGAGACGTGTTTAGAGGCAACCCGGTCAGGCTGAACGCCTTAGACACACTGTCCAGCGAGTGCAGCAAGGTGGACGTTCTTTGCTATTATCTGGGGCCGACGTATTCCGGTGGTGGTCATGGAAGGCGCCGAAACGGCTGTACGATCCGCGAATGCCATCCTCCGACCGATAGTGCAACCATATCGGCAGCGTATTGGTGAGTCATTCGTCTTCATGGATGACAATTCGCGCCCTCATCGTGCACATCTTGTGAATGGCTTCCTTCAGGATAGCGACATCGCTCGACTAGAGTGGCCAGCGTGTTCTCTTGACAGGAACCCTACCGAACATGCCTGTGATAAATTGAACAGGACTTTTTATGAACGACATGACCCAACAATCACTGTAAGGGATCTACACCGAATCGCCGTTGAGAAGTGGGACCAACAGCGCCTTGATGTACTTGTGGATAGTATGCGACGACGAATATAGGTACGCATTGATGCAAGAGGGCGTGCTGATGGGTATTAGAGGTACCGGTATGTACAGCAGTCTGGACCACCACCTCTGGAAGTCTCACTGTATGGCGGTACAACAGGCAATGTACTGTTTTCATGAGCAATAAAAAGGGCGGAAATGTTTACGCTGATCTCTATTAAAAAAAAAAAAAAAAAAAAAAAAAGGTTCAAATGGCTCTGAGCACTATGGGACTCAACTGCTGAGGTCATTAGTCACTTAGAACTAGTTAAACCTAACTAACCTAAGGACATCACAAACATCCATGCCCGAGGCAGGATTCGAACCTGCGACCGTAGCGGTCTTGCGGTTCCAGACTGCAGCGCCTTTAACCGCACGGCCACTTCGGCCGGCTATCAATGGTCATCAGTCCCCTAGAACTTAGAACTACTTAAACCTAGCTAATCTTAGGACATCACCCAACACCCAGTCATCACGAGGCAGAGAAAATCCCTGACCCCGCCGGGAATCGAACCCGGGAACCCGGGCGTGGGTAGCGAGAACGCTACCGCACGACCACGAGCTGCGGACGATCTCTATTCCACTTCTCTGTACAGGTTCGGGAACTCTCGAAACCGAGGTGATGCAAAACTTGTTTTGACGTGTGTATATTTACCTCGAATCACTATTGTACTGTATACTGGGTGTTCTACAATCCCTGTTACACCGTTATAGCGGTTGCAGAAAGGTGTTAGTAAGAGAAACTTTACTCCGAGAGCTACATTCGGCAACTTCTTTCCGTTTGCAATGAAAATAAAATCGGCTTAATTCTCAATTAAAAATACCTACCGACTATCTTTAGATAGCTGCACGTATCGTGCACTATGAACCAAATCATATTGTAACACGTGACAGTCGAATTTTGCACACAACCTCATGGCTATTCCCCGACCAACGGGTCGGAGGTGATTATATGTCCTGCAAGAGGAAGAGGTGCACTTCATGGAGGATGTACAACTGAAGACTGCTGAGCAGCTGAGCTTTCATCAAGATAGCACGTTTATAATTTCGCTTTCGAAACCGTATCTGCGCAATAGTCGGGAAAAGCTAGGTGCGTCGAAGTGGGCCACGTGTTCGCCCGTCCATATGTTGTGCTTTGTCTCCATTTATATTTTACTTTGCGGACGTCCGCTTTTGCAGCTGCGGTGTCAGCGCGGCAGATTGCCAACCGAAGGGGCACGGCTTTGATTCCCGGCCGGGTGAGAGATTTCTTCCGCTCGGGGACTGGGTGTTGTGTTGTCCTTACGTTCGCATCGTCGTAACTGACAAGAAAATCGTCTACATTACATTGTCGTAGCTTCTTTCCATTATTGATACAGCTAAATGTGCGTGAACCGAGAGCCGATAAATTGGGGAAAAAAATCTATGGGGCCCTGTTTACAAGTCCCCGTACCGTCAGTTTCAGGTTGCGGCAGCTGCGATTCCTGAGCCCTGTAAGTCAGTGCTGAGGTGCGAGACTCCCTCCCGGAATCGCAGAGGCCTTCAGAAGTGAGTCAGACACCGCTGACTGAGCAGAAAGCACGGAGACTGCTCTCGCATCCGCCCAACTCGACGTAATCACTACCGAGCTTTGCATTCAACGGTTCCGTTTCCACTCACCTCTGACGTGTTCCCTTGGCCTTGCTATGGTCACTGTGCTTTTTCATCGACCTCAGGCGCAACCGTAGGCGCTGGGACAGTCAACATACGACCCTGGACCACTCTTTCCGTTGGAAACGGTAGTCCTACGCGGAGTGTATTATCTGCGACTCTGATTCTGCCCATACAAATCATTATACATCGTGACAGGAACAGATGACTGATTGAGAAAATCTGCGTCACAGCTGGCGCACACAGAAAGAGAACTGAGAAGGGAAAGATGAAGGGTTGGACGGTGAGGTGAGTTTTGCCACTGTCGTGGCCAGCGACAGTGAGAATGGAGACAGCCCTTTGCCCAGAAACGCGACACCAATCGCCAATCCCAATGACAGCTAATGTTAAATTGTGAGAAAATGGAGGAAAGTGACACACAATACCTTCTTAGAGAGCAACCCGAGGTTGCTGACAACAAGAATCTCAACATTCTTGAAAAACTACAGAGAACGCACAGGTACAAAGTAATACCTGGCATGAAGAGTCTCATTGTGGGAATTGAACTGTCAACCAAAATGTTTAAAATAACTAAGAAGACCATGGTTGCTGGTGGAAGTTTGCAGACTCAAATATCCTTTGCACTAAACTAAAATCACAGCGAACAGAGTATTTCTTATGCTACAATTCTCTTTATTAATGTCTGCCGGTTTCGCAGGATTAAACCGCAACTTTCTGATATTTTACGGTGGTCAATTACAACAATATGACATAGTATAAGCAGCCAGCCTACATTTCACTTTATCGCTGGCACCTCTCTCTCTCTCACTGTCTCTCACACACACTCCTTTCCTCTCTCTCCCTCCCCTCCCTACTCTGACACGCTCTTTCGTTGGTCTCTTCTATGTTATCAGCCTATTGATTGCTACGATGCTTGGTTCGTCCCTATTGTATTTTCCAATACATTTTCCAGCATCAAGTTCACAATTTTGCCTTAACACTTGATGTCAAACTAATTTGCGCCTTTTCAGGTCAGGATTATATCCCACCTATTCTTCTTAGTACTTCTTCATTATTCAGTTATACAGGGTGAATCACATCAAAGTTGTAACCAAAATATTGGGGGTTGGGGATTCGAAAGTGCTATTGATGCCCGATTTTCAAACAATGGACCAGTAGTGAGCAGTTCGTATTGCCAGCAAATAAACAGATTGTAATAATAGTTAGAAAGTGTATTTTTTTTTTTTTTTGCAAATATGCACTATTTTCAATAGAACAATGCCAACTGACCTTAACATAATAAGAATAGGGTAAATTAGAATGTCAGTGGTATTTGTTGCAGGATTCTAGTCAGAGTCGTTTATATTCAAGGCATATTCCGTGCTCTTTACGCTGTCCATACCTTTCAGGCGGCCTTCTCACGCTCCCTTACATACATACATACATACACAAAAGGGCTGTGTTTTCGAAGTTAAGGATTGTCGTATTTTGCCCTTGATCTTTTATTCCTCATTCCAAATTTCCTCTTACTCCACCGCGATCTATTTGATTACACCCACTCTGACAAGTCGAAGGGTCTATTATGTGGGTGACCGATTTAACGTTTGTTGGCTATGTCTGTATCTAAGAGACGGCCATACACCTGTTGCGTTACCCTGTAAATTGCGTTCTGTTAACTCCCAGTAATTATTAATTGCTGGCAGGATAATGGTGCCGAGCTGTTCTAGGCGCTACAGTCTGGAACCGCGCGACCGCTACGGTCGCAGGTTCGAATCCTGCCTCGGGCACGGATGTGTGTGATGTCCTTACATTCGTTAGGTTTAAGCAGTTCTAAGTTCTAGGGGACTGATGACCTCAGCAGTTAAGTCCCATAGTGCCCAGAGCCATTTGAACCTTTTTTTAGAATAATGGTCACTGATGTAAACAATGTCCTAAACAGCAAATGGTTCTCGTTTAGAAACAAAAATTATCAAACACGGTCTGATATCGTGATAGAAACAGCGTCAGAAGTGTTAAATCAGACTCACCACAATACAGTGTAAGTTTTACTAACTTTGTTGCGTACCCTCAGCTCAAGAGAAGAAAAAAAATTCTTATAATTCGAATGGTCAAAATGAATTGGGTTCTGAAATGAAATGTTTCTTTTTTCAGACATAGTTTGTTACAAATCCCACACGTGCACTCCCAGAATTACCGCACACATCAAATTACAACAAAAAAAACTCTAAACAAAACACGCGGTTACAGATGATGTCGGTGGCTGGCAAAGTTATTTGAGAGGAAGGGGGTGAAGCTGAAACAATGCCGTGATAGCAAAAAAGCTTCGTTGATTATATGTGGGGTACTGACTGAGATTGTGAACACTAGCTGAACGTCAATACGATATAGGTTGGATGAAATACAGGTCTGCAGCTCAGGTGGACTCGCTGCAGTGAAGACTGAGTCCTCAGACAAAGATTGCTGGTAGGCCCAGGCTGGCGATATGGTCACCACTCAACCGCCCAAATCTCCGATACTGGTCGTAGGAGCATAACTGCAAAGCCTGCCGTCAGCGTACCCTCAAGCCAAGACGTACAGAGCAGCGGCTATTGACGAATGTACAACCCACGTCGGCGGAACTGCCCAGACCATCCTCTAGGATGGACATCCTCCGAACGCCTCGAAAATCTCTCCTCTACTCTCTGCTCGGCAACAAATCCTCATGGAGTCGCCAAAAATTGTCCCCTCCAATGGCCGAGATGTCTGTGCAAATTACGCCAATGGCGTACTCATAACACCACGCCATAACTCCTGCCTAGACACGGCATAGCAGAGAATTCCTTCAATGAGACATTTTGCCGCAAAAATCTACGCTCTCGCCCGCTAAACTTGGCACCAGAGAAATGCGCGTGGATTCCAGCAGTGGACAATATTCTCCTTTCCAGAGCAAATCATAAAATTCTCTCGATGGCACACCCAAGTTGGACAATACTATTCTGTGATGCAGGCCGCTGGCCATTGTCCAGCTGAAAACTGTGCTGCCCTCGTGGGCCGACTTTATCGCGACACACCAGTGCCTGCGCTCACAAGCAAAGCCCATATGCTTTCCTAGAAGAGCCTACAGCTGTTTCTTTCACTCCTGCCGCCCTGCCCTCTTCTCCCTGCCGTCCTCAACGTCCCACAAAAAATATAGCGCTGCAGCTATTATTTCTAGCGGCGAACAAACTTTGTCATTCCTTGTCATACCTATAATTACTTGTCCTGTTAGCTCGCTACATAGCTGAGATGGCTGCAATGGCTCTGCAAGGACTATGCACTTAATAAATGATGAACGATGGCATGCCCAAAGGGTAACATTATTTCTACTGCTCAGATGTGAAGAATTCAAAGACGATGTGGAAAGCCATGATTTACTTGTGGAAGCTTATGGAGAAAATCCACTGTATGAAAGAATTTGCAGAGATTGTTTCTATAATTCAAGCACAAGAATTCTGAGATGAGTGAAAAAATGTGTCCTGCTCAGTGC
The DNA here is from genome assembly GCF_021461395.2 of Schistocerca americana. NCBI lineage: Eukaryota > Metazoa > Arthropoda > Insecta > Orthoptera > Acrididae > Schistocerca > Schistocerca americana. The sequence continues at coordinate 985,444,607 of NC_060121.1, forward strand.
AGTGTACCACGGCGGATTGCAGTCAGATAAAACAGCGAATGCTGAACGCTGCGTAGCACTATTCCTCTATCCGAATCGTGCACTTAAAGAAAAAAGCCTGCATTATGCTCAACGACAAAGCCATTCTACTGCATGCCGATGCTTAGCGGAACGTTGCTGACTAAGCGAAGAAAACCTAAAAGGGACGTGCATGCGATGTTTCACTTCAGCCGCCATATTCACCAGCCATCGCCTCTTCTGATATTTACGAGTATTTCGGTCCACGCAGCACAATTGATTTCTTTTTATTTTTATTTTTTTAACACGGAATACATCTCTTACCCGAAAAGTGGGAAAATGTTGTAGTTGCCAAAGGACACTAATTTCAGTAAATTAACTTATACTTTCCTCTTGTATTTTCTGTCCAACGGAAAGCGAGATTTAATTCAAGTACCCAACACTATTGTCTACGGAGTGAGCGCTCAGACCCAAATAATCTTCATCATGCTCACAACACAGCTGACACTAACGTTAATTTATGTATGTTTGCAGGTGGGGATATTAAGCTGCCAAATAATTGTTGGAACTCCAGGTAACCTTGAACTGTCTTTTATTTTGCACAATTCGCTTTAATATTAATTTCGGTTAAATGACCAGTATCAAGCATAAAGCTAAAACGAATGAATCAAATCAACAGAGATTCCACAGATTACAAGTATGTATAAGGTTAAATAGCGTATCACCTACTGGCATAAACAGCTGGGACGTTGTACCATATTAACAATAATTTGATCTTTTGAGCCCCGATACCGGTAATTTTTTTTTACAATAATAGCTGTATACAACAGATTTTGTTAAGAAGCAAAGTTCACAACAGCTAGTATCACACTGACAAATGTAATCAGACAAAATATTAAAGGATACAATCAAGACAGCGCCACGTCAAAGATAAAAGCAATAGTACATGGTAGCAATGGCAGTATCAACAAGAAGTACATTATAATCTTTGGTTCCATTCACACAGCATATAAGCGTGATACAACGTGAAACTACACATGCACAAACGTAATACATCAAGAAACGTATATATATATATATATATATATATATATATATATATATATATATATATCCGTTAACTTAATTCGGCAATGTGGCTTCATTTGATGTCAATGAATGGCTTTCTATGGTTTAAGCCGATTTCTTTTCGGCATTTACGATGTACTGTTAGATTACAAAAGTTTCAAGAGTGGAATTTCTTGATGTATTAAATTTGTACATGTGCAGTTTCACGATCTATCTCGCTAATATACATTGTTTACATGGAACCAAAGATTATAATGTACTTCTTGTTAACTTGATACTGCTATCACTAGCATAGAGTAAATATCTCTGGAGTGAGCATTACGTTCTGCGCATGTTGTCAACATTAAACCAGGATTGTCACGTGTTTTCGGGACTTCGCTGTGCGTGTGTGCTTTCTGCAGCGTTTGAAGTTTATAATATCAAGAGTTTCTGTTGTGTTTCACTGTTTGTTGACAGCGTAATAGCGAGGGTGAATTACTGTTGTTACTACGGATGCAAAGAAAAATATGTGAAAGGAGGGATAGTAACTTTTCATGGGTACATACCATGTAGCTCCAATTACAGTTATCATATTAGTAAGAGACACTGTATATGTTTAAAAATTTCGAGACGCCTTATAATTAAGGCTTGATTCTGTAGACCTATTTTTCTACAATTTTATGACTATATAACAGATATTACGGCTCGTACAAAAGCTTACAAACAAGCGCTTCCTCTCGTAAATTTGCTAGTGGAACAGGAAAGGGAATGGATAGTTGTTTCAGTAAATACTATCCTCCATGCATTTATCAGTGACTTGTCGATTATGTATATAGATTACTCAGTCTACTATTTATTTAATAAACCGGGAGCAAGTACGTAAAATGTGTTAAATAAATACCTCAAAGTGCCACCAGTAAGAAAAATTGTGCTTTAGGTCGCAAAAACGAGAAAATAAATACGCATAAATACAAGAAAAAAGGACGAATTAGCAAGGATATAATCGCTAATGTGTGGCACATTGCGCGTTTTTCGGACACTTGAAAAAGTACTAGCGTACTGTCGTTTTGCAGGACTATCACGGCAAAAATGTACGTCAGGCTCTGTAATACAATGAAGTGCCGTATCTTACCGAAAACTACCAAAAATCGAGTGCATCTGAACTGTGACACATATCGCAAAGAAGCAGAATGTAATATCACTTGCCCTTAAAAGTTACGTAGCTGGTTTATTCCAGGTATCAAATGGATACTGTTAAAATGTCTGCGCAACATATATATATAATCCACGACACGTACGAAAAGAATCCGTCTGTACTAGGGATGTAGTGACATTCGAAATACACAGGGCGCTATACGGACAAACACACGACGTCCCGAGATCACGTGACCAGGCCGGCAATGTATGTTGACAACACAAAATCTGTACTGCGCATGTGAATGCTCACTCCAGAGATATTTACTCTATGATCACTAGCATGTACTATTGTTTTTACCTCGGCGTTGTCTTGATTGTATCCTTTGATGTTTTGCCTGATTACATCTGTCAGTCTGTTATTAACTGTTGTTGTGAACTTTGTTTCTTCACGAAACCTGTCGTACACAGCTATTATTGTGAAAAATTTTTTATTACTATGATGTGCTCAAAAGACCAAATTATTGTTGTTGTGGTATAACTTTGCAGCCGTTTATACCAGTAAGTGATACACTATTAAACCTTATATTTACCTGTATACTGCGGAATGTCTATTGATTTGATTTATTCGCTTTTGGCTAATGCTTGATAATCGTTATTTGACCGAAACTACTAGAAAAGCGAATGTGCAAAACACAGGACAGCTGAAGTTACACCACGAATTTCAACTATACTCCGTTCATCATAAGAACAAACCTGATGTAAACACACAAACGCCATGATTGGTCAGCAACCGAAACTCCGGAACACTGGTGTTGTTCCGCTCTTGGAAGTGGGTCCAACTTATGTATTACATATTTTATTACTAAGTCACTGTAAATGACACTTTAAGACATTTTGATGCATTAACAGCCATCAACGTTTTCCTTAATCATACTTCAGTGATGTAATTTTTACTTGAAAAATCGTGTACAGTCACAGTCTCAGTAAGCGCTCCTTGTGCTCTGATTGTCCAGCTGTTCAGATGTACCGCGAAAATGGATGACACTGCCCCCTGCTTCGTAGTGAAACACACGCTGAACACCGTTAATGGCTTAAAAAATTGTCCTTTTCACAACATTAAAGAGGAGAATGAGCTTCGGCGTTTATTGAGAGACATGTATTAAATATAAGAGGCGCATATGTAGTTGTAACATTGGCATAATGGGTAGCATCGTTGGTAGTAGAGCGGGCGAGTTAGTGGCTGGGGGCTCGAAGCCCGTTGAAGAAAACTGTTTCTTTTGTTCCTAAATCATAGAATATATGAAATTTATCAAGATGGTGTAATGAACTCATACTTAACCATCTTTTTTTTTCAAGAAAAATGAACGTCTTTTGGTTTCTAATTACATACCACACGCAGAATTCTGGTTTCCATTGCAAATACACATTCTTAATTATCGATATGTTATAAAAGATTGTTACAGATTTTAAAGTTAAGATGACATTACACGATTAAATTTTTTGGAGAAAAATGAAATATTCCTTGTTTGAATAAGTCCACAGTTTTGTAGGACAGATGTGGTCTCACACGAGCCAGAGTGACAAGCGTCTTAGAAACACGGAAAACAATTTTCACGTCGTCGAGCATACTGTAAAAACGCTGCATTTCTACAGTTGTCACCGTTCCACTGCTATCTGAATCTAGAAGAACTGATCTGGAGCCAAGTGAAGTGGGTATGTCACGAGAAATAACAAAACATTTAAGCTGCCAAACTTACTGGAACTAATGGACGAAGCTTTGTGACACGTCAGAGCCGAACGATGGCGAAATGCTGAACAGTACATCACAAAAGAGGAGGAGGAGGAAATGTGGACATTTTGGTGGCTTGGGATTCTGTTGTTGATCGCATCGGTATCAGCTTAGAAGTACCGCTTTCCTCGGAGTCCGATATGGAAGAAGTTCAAAGATTACTAGACGGCTGACTGTAATACCTTCAGTAAGTTCAATATTTTAATTACACGGTGAAATCATAGACGTATGCTTTTACGTCGAACTCAGCTCCTGCAAAAAAAAAAAAAAAAAAAAAAAAAAAAAAAAAAAAAAAATTACCCTTGACAAAGTCAGGAAGTTTCATTACTGTCGTTTTTAATTACAGTATAATGTTAGTTAATATCGAAAGAATTTTTTCCTTCAGGTCACCTAAGAAGCGTAACTGTTCAAAAACCAAGTAACATTCGAAACTATCCTCTCCTCTGCTCGTCTCTTTTTACGCCGTTACTACAGTTATTCACATTAGAGCAGTTTAGTTGGGCCAGGTGGCTGGCCACTGCTTTCCGAATTAAATGCGCCGGTAAAGCCGTTTCCCTGTATTATCGCTGAGTCGATGTACGCGTAAAGCACAGCATAAAACGTATTCTCATCATCGAACTTGACAGTACTCGAGACAGATCGGCTTCTGCTCCACGTGGAACGAAATCCAATGGGGCTCCAGCAAACGCGGAAGAATGCATAGTGTAATGTTCACATGAGGTTTGGAAATTTGTGGTAAGGTCTTATGGGGCCAAACTGCTGACGTCATCGGTCCCTAAGCTTACACACACACACACAGACACACACGCGCACACACACACACACACACACACACACACACACACACACACACACACACACACACACACACACCCATGCCCAAGGGAGGACTCGAACCTCCGAAGAGCGGAGCCGCGCGAACCGTGACAAGACGCCCAAGACCGCGCGGCTACCCCGCGCGGCGCATGAGGTTTGTTCTTATCATGAACGGAGTAAAATGTTAATGATTAATGAAAAGCACGTCTGTTGTTTTATTACACTTCTAGAATATTTTCAAGTTGCCGATTTGGACTAAAGCCATGACACAAATGGTCTGGATGTACTTTAATACTACACAGGACAACCACACAATTTGTGTCATGCCTCTAGCACAGCTCGGCAATCTGAAGATGTTCTATTAAGAAAAGCAGTCGTAACACAAGAAATGTGTAACGATAGAGCATTAATCATTAATGTTTGGACGCACTATTGCTACTCATTTTTATCTCGCACTTGGTTTCGTTGTCTACTTTGTAGCTTTATTAGTTTGCATTGTACTTATTTCCTATGGCCGTGAAATGATTTTCCTGTCTCTGACTCCATACCTTATGGGCAACTCACACCATAAGTGGCCAGCTAACAACCAAATGTCCTGGGGAAACACGCTCGCAGTGACTCCCCAGGCTACCTGTTGCTCTCCTATCAGCCAGCTAACTCCCTGGACTCTTACTCCACCGACAGCAGAGGCTGGAGTGTCGTCTGCTGGAACAGTACGAACGTCCAGCCGCCACCTCCACGCGACGCATGCTCCAGTGTGCTGGAACTCGTTCGCGCCGCGTCCCGTCAGTCACGTGTCAAACCAGCGCACGTCGAGACTGCCTGTCTGCCATGTCTCTCACCTTTCTTGTTGCTTCTTCGGCATACCAGTCGAGCAGCAATGGTAATAAGCGGCGACCGTGTCTTTCTCTCTTCTGAACACGAACCTCTGTTTTTTGACCTTCCTGTTTTATTTCTCCAATTAGTGTTTTGCAGGTGTTCTAGACAAATCGTTCATCTCCGTCCTTCAGTCTCAGTCTTGTAAGAATTGCGAACATCGTATCACACCTTTAATATTTATAGGATTTCCCTTCGTTTCCAGATTTTTCATCAGTTTGCCTTCCATTACCAGGCGCAAAGGTCAGAACTGTTCCTCTGGTATCTTTCCACTTCCTTAAATCAAACCAAAACAAAACACGTTAATCTTTCTTCCCGTTCTTCTGGGTGTTAATTCTGGTCAGCAGTAAGTACACTTCCATGATTTGTCCAACTACTCGTACAATAATTTTCACATCAATCCGAATGTATCGTCTTCAGCGATTTGATGATAGGCCTTTTCAAGAAATCTAATGGTAAACCATCCGTTTTATAGAATCTTGGCAGCAAATCAAATAACCTTCTAGTTCCTACACCGAGTCCAGAATTCCGCCCGTCCGAAAGTACAGTATTTAACAGAACAGTTCTATTTTATTTCAGCTCAGATCATTCACTGCTATGTCTGACCATATTGTTGTATTACTTTTCTTTTTGATATCAACTTTATCCTTCTGTCAGATAATAGAACAGCTTTCGATCTGCATTTTCTAGGTAAAAACCTTTATATATTACTTCTACAAATTTGCATTCAAGCTACATATGTGTTTACACGCCTTCCTCATAAAATTCCATTTTGCCTTACACATTTCCTTTGCGTTTCATTCCAAACAACCTCTACTGCTACACTCTTACTTCACTCGTAACGTTACTACATTTTCTTCTTTCCAAGATAAGCTTGAGTACTTCCTGACTTATCCAAAGTTTTTTCGCCTCTACTATCGCTATACCTACTCTGCCTTTTCCCGCCTTATTTATCTCCATCTTTATTGTACTCCACGCATTTTCTAGTGACCTATTCTCGTAGCTCCTTTTGGGTCATTGATTACTGTTCCACACTGTTTTCACTTCGTTTTGTTATGTCTTAAATTTTCAGCATTCCATTTCATTAAATACAACATTCCATTACTTTCATTACTCCTAAGTTTCTGATAATCACTACAAATTCACGATTTGGCTGTGAGTCTGCACCTGAGTAAGCATTACAGTCCAGGGTTTGATTTCTAGATTTTTATCTAACCACGATGAAGTCCACTGGATAACCCACTGTATCTTCTCGCCATTTCCAAGTATACACTTTTCGCTTTGGTTTTGGAAACCGGTATGCGCTATAAACATTTGAAACCTGTGAAAGAACTGTCGAAGCGTTATTCCCCATTCCCTTCCCCTATCTCATATTGTGCAATATGGGTACCTTCCATTTCCTTCTCTATAATAGCGTTCAGCTCCTTTCACGTACTTTAACAATTTCTCTTTTCCCACATATATGTGCTCTATTTCCTTGTCATCAACTAGTGGTAGGAACATGATGATTTTTATTCAAAGATCAATTGGTGGCTGGGATCAAACCTGGGATCTTAGCATTATTGGTCAATGACGGTACCATCGGACAGGTTACAGACATTCCAGTAATATTTTGTAGCTCTTTCAAATGTTAGACAGCGCAATTTTTTTTAAATATGTGCCAGGTAACTGCAGCTATACATTTGCTTTAAGTATTCTCCAGTTATTGCTGTTTTGTAATTGTCCTTTATTTGCGGAAGCCAGACAATATTTAAATTGTGTTATCGAAAGGTTGCTCACAAAATCTAAGGAAATTCCGCTCGTATGTGAAGGCTGCTAGTCGCACAAGTTACTTTCTAGAGACTCATGGACGAGATAGGAACCGCAATTGAGAGCAGCAAAGTAAAAGCCGAAATACTGCACTCCGCTTTCAAAAGTTGCTTCACAAAGGCAATACAAAAGCACGGGCGAAATTAATTCTCGTACCAATGCATGGGTTGAGTGAAACAGAAATTAGTGTCAGTGGCGTTGAGAAACAGCTGCATAGTCTTATGGAATCATTATCAGATTCTATATCTAATTTGCGGATAAGTTAACCCCTCTTTTAACCATAATATACCGCAGATCCCTCGATAAAAAACTGTGCTCAGTGGCTGGAACAAAGCACAGGTACAAGAAAGGTAGCAGAAACCATCCACAAAACTACCCTCCATTATCCTTGGCACCCATTTGTTGTCGAATCTTAGAATATATTCTGCATCCAAACGTAATGTGCAGTGTCGAACAGAATGACCAGCTTCGTGCCACCCAGAATGGATTACGAAAAGATCGATCTTGTGAAACCCAACTCACGTATTTCTCCCATGACCCACATACGTAGGGAGAAATGATCACTATAATAAAATAAGAGAAATGAGAGCTCGAACGGAAAAATTTAGGTATTCGTTTTACCCACGCATCATTCGAGAGCGGAATGGTTGAGAAGTAGTATGAAAATGGTTCTATGAAACCTTTGCCAGGCACTTAAGTGTGAATTGCAGACATGGGTCGACGCTGTGAGGTAGATACAGTGCCTCTTGACTTGAACAAGGCATTTGACTCAGTATCACAAACACGTTTATTATATAATTTAGCACCATATGGGGTATCAAGGAGACTCGAGACTATATTGAGATTTACTTGGTAGGGGATAGATAGCTTGTTATCTTGGCAGGAGGCTCATCGACGTGTGTGAAAGCTTGGATGTGCCCCATGGAAATGTAATGGGACCCTTACTGTTCATGTTGTATATTAACGACCTTGAGGACAATATTGACACTAATCCCAGATATTTTGCAGACTATGCAGTTATCTACAATGAAGTAGTGTCTGAAAGAATCTGCATAAAAATTCAGTCAGATCTTAATAAGATTTCAAATTGATCGAAAGTTTGGCAACTTGCTTTAAGTGTTCAGAAACGTAAAATTCTGCGCTACACAATAAGAAAAACGGATTATCTTATGGTTATAACATCAATGAGTCACAGCTGGAATCGGTCTACTCGTACAAATACCCAGATGAAACAATTTGTAGGGATATTAAATGGAACGATGACATGGGCTCAGTCATAGTTAAAGCAAATAAGACACTGTGGTTTATTGTTAGGCTACTGAGCAACTGCGATCAGTCTAGAGAGGGGGCTGCATACAGAACACTAGTGTCATCCATTCATCCATCCTGCAATATTGCTCAAGTCTGTGGAACAGGAGATGTTGAACATATACAAAAAGGGCAGGAGATATGAGAACAGGTCTGTCTGAGGAATTTGACGTTGTCATGGAGGTGCCAAAAAACTGAACTGGCAGACATTTGAAGATAAAAGCGTACTATCCCGAGAAAGCCTACTTATAAACTTTCCAGAACCAATTTTTGGCCACAAATCTTGGAATATACTACTACCTGTGTATCGCTCCCATAAGGACTGCGAAGACAAGATTAGATTATATGTAGCACCCACAGAGAAATTTAAGAAATCATTCCAGCATTGTGTTACAGAAATTACAAATCTATGGTGTAAAAGGAACAGCATATGAATGGTTTAAGTCATATCTACAGAACAGGAAGAAAAAGGATTTTTTACACAGTTTAAATGATTTAACAAAGTTTCCCACTTCATCTAACTGGCGTGAAATTACATTGTGTTCCACAGGGTTCAGTGAACGACCTCCTTTCTTATCTGAAACAAGAAACTAAACTGACACTGTTTGCTGATGATACAAGCATCATTATCAATGCAGTGAAATAAACTCCAATAGAAAATTAAACATCTGATGTCTTTAGATAAATTATTGATTGGTTTTCTGCGAAAGGGTTTGCTCTGAACTTTGAAAAAACAAAGTACATCCTATTTTCTGCTGCAAGGACTACAATTCCTTCAATAAATATAACACATCAACAGAAGTCAGAAGCCAGGGTGGAGTTTTGCGTGTACATATAGTTGAGAGCCTTAATTGGAAAATTCATATATTGGATCTCCTAAAGCGACTGGGTTCAGCAACTTTTGCAGTCAGAATAATTGCCAATATTGAGAATACAGAGATTAGTAAACTGACATACTTTGCATACTTTCACTCTCTGATGTCACACGGAATAATATTTTGGAGTAACTCAACATTTAGGCGAAAAGTATTCACTGCTCAAAAGAAAGTGCTTAGAATAATGTGTGTGGTTCATAGTCGCACATCCTGTAGGCATCTGTGTAAAAGGTTAGGAATTCTTACAACAGCCTCACAGTACATTTACTCAGTAATGAAATTTCTTCTCAACTTGTAATACCAGGAGAAAGAAAGACTTACACTGTCCTCTGCTAAACGTATCTTTGGCGCAGAAGGGGAGTAAAATATGCTGCTGTAAAGCTTTTCGGTAAATTAACAGATGAAATAAAATGTCTGACAGATTGCAGTAACAGTTTCAAAAATAAACTCAAATCATATCTCCTTGACAACTGCTCCTATACCACAGACGAAGTATTGTATAGGAAGAAATAAACCTATAGACATATTATATTCATTTTGTGCCATTTAAGGTACTGGGGTATGTAATAAAAATTGTAAGCTGTGCGTTTCTTGTGCACTTGAAACGTTCCACATCATAACGGTTACCGTGTGATTGATCAATGGAACACGTAACTAGCAAACTAACTAACACCACTCCGTATGTGATCAGTAGCTCTAGTAGCTAGTGAAACGAAAAATTCTCTGGCACGCACTTAAGAGTAGTTTTCGCAATATGGAAGCAGATGTAGATGTAGATGTACAACTTTACAGCTATGCACAATAAGTGCCATCCCTTTACTGATGTGTTTGTGCACTATAATACAATGGATGAGAAAAAAAGTGATACACCTGGAAGAGGAGGAGAACTCGAAACAAAAGGTCACTGATTGAGAGGATATGTGACCTCAGTGATTACATAAATGTCATGAATGGCAGTTACAAAGAACTTACAGTGTGAGCTCCTGTATCAGTATCATGTTTGCAAACCCTCTGACATGGACGCATGCGCTGTTTCGATTGGTAAGGGTGTCATAAAGGCGTTGTATCCTCTCCTCAGGAGGTTGGCCGACAGCGTTTGTAACTGCAGACATAAGGAATACCAACAGCCATTGTCTTCATAAAATATATTAACTACGTGAAGAGTTTCGACACTGCATTAGTGTTATCTTCAGGCCACTATGCAAACTGAATGGTGATGTCCAATCGTTGGCACGTTGGAACTGGCACTAAGTATTTTTACTGGTCTTCCGGATTTCTGCTTACGCTGTGTGCACTCTGTCAGTCGTTAGAAGGCTGCACACATATTCTGTAAATAGAAATCCAAGAGACCAGTGAATATAGGTGATTCTTGTCCTAATGCATCGGTGGTCGGATGGTACCGTTCACTTTGCGTGTGGGCCTGATGATGACACTAATGATGTGCCGAAACTGGTCTGTTAGTTAATATATTTCATAAAAACTACAGCTGTTGGTATTCCTTATTTCCACTAGTTTACGACCAGTCACAGACCCACATCCGCTTTAATGATGGATCACCTAAAATGGTTGTACTTGATCCTTGATACTGACACTGGAATGAGTTTCCCATCCGATGTCACATATGTTGCATTGGGGCAGATCTGGACATCACGCACGCAGCTCATAGAGACCCATGCTGTGTGTGTAATGCATTGTCCTCTTGAAGAATGGCATGATGAAACTTGGAAGAACGGAACCTCCTCCTGAGATCGACGCCATATACGCTGAAGATGGTAATCCGGGTTAGTGCAGAACCGCGATTCATCGCTATACATAATGAGACACCATTTATCCACATCCCATGGGCCCAGTCACGTCAGACATTTGTGTTTTGTAGTACAAGGTGCATTCAAGTTGTAAGGCCTCCGATTTATTTTCTCCGGACTGGAAAGAGATAGAAACATGTGCATTGTTTTAAAATGAGGCCACGTTCATTGTCAATACGTCACAGAGATGGGAGCACCGTACGGCATATGGAATTTTACCGCCAGCGGCGAGAATGAGAACTGTTTTAAATACTTAAAATAGCGACGTTTTCCTTAATTGAACTGCGTGCAATCATTCGTTTTCTGAATTTGCGTGGTGTGAAACCAATTGAAATTCATCAACAGTTGAAGGAGACATGTGGTGATGGAGTTATGGATGTGTCGAAAGTGCGTTCGTGGGTGCGACAGTTTAATGAAGGCAGAACATCGTGTGACAACAAACCGAAAGAACCTCGGGCTGCCACAAGCCGGTCTGACGACACGATTGAGAAAGTGGAGAGAATTGTTTTGGGGGATCGCCGAATGACTGTTGAACAGATCGCCTCCAGAATTGGCATTTCTGTGGGTTATGTGCACACAATCCTGCATGACGACCTGAAAATGCGAAAAGTGTCATCCAGGTGGGTGCCACGAATGCTGACGGACGACCAGACGGCTGCCCTTGTGGCATGTTGCCAAGCAATGTTGACGCACAACGACAGCATGAATGGGACTTTCTTTTCGTCGGTTGTGACAATGGATGAGACGTGGATGCCATTTTTCAATCCAGAAACAAAGCGCCAGTCAGCTCAATGGAAGCACACAGATTCACCGCCACCAAAAAAATTTCGGGTAACCGCCAGTGCTGAAAAAATGATGGTGTCCATGTTCTGGGACAGCGAGGGCGTAATCCTTACCCATTGCGTTCCAAAGGGCACTACGGTAACAGGTGCATCCTACGAAAATGTTTTGAAAAACAAATTCCTTCCTGCACTGCAACAAAAACGTCCGGGAAGGGCTGCGTGTGTGCTGTTTCACCAAGACAACGCACCCACACATCGAGCTAACGTTACGCAACAGTTTCTTCGTGATAACAACTTTGAAGTGATTCCTCATGCTCCCTACTAACCTGACCTGGCTCCTAGTGACTTTTGGCTTTTTCCAACAATGAAAGACACTCTCCGTGGCTGCAGATTCACCAGCCGTGATGCTCTTGCCTCAGCTATTTTCCAGTGGTCAAAAGAGACTCCTAAAGAAGCCTTCGCCGCTGCCATGGAATCATGGCGTCAGCATTGTGAAAAATGTGTACGTCTGCAGGGCGGTTACGTCGAAAAGTAACGCCAGTTTCATCGATTTCGGGTGAGTAGTTAATTAGAAAAAAAATCGGAGGCCTTAGAACTTGAATGCACCTCGTATTAACGACAGCCTAAATATGGGAAGGTAATTTCCCATTCCGACAGCTACTAGTCTCTGACCAGGTGTGTGGGATGATAGTGTTCCAACGAGTCCGTCAGCAGCTCTTGTTCTGCAGGTGAAGTGTGAATGTGGTACAGTGTGCTTCGTGCACAGTACAAGGAGGGTCCCTCGTGGTTGACCTAGTATGCCGGCCCTCACGTTCCCACACTGCCCAACATAGAGCCACTGCCACATCCAAATGCCTCCACAAATCTGGAAATTATTGGATCCGATCAGACGGTCAAATGGAGAGCCACAATGAAGCTCCTTTCGATCTCTCCCAGGTGATGATAACCCATCGGGCGGCCGCTGTGGCCGAGCAGTTCTAGGCGCTTCAGTCCGGACTGTGCTGCTACTACGGTCGCAGGTTCGAATCCTGCCTCGGGCATGGATGTATGTGATGTCCTTAGGTTAGTTAGGTTTAAGTAGTTCTAAGTTCTAGGCGACTGATGACCTCAGTCCCATAGTGCTCAGAGCCATTTGAACCATTTGTCGAGTATACCGCCGTGGATCACTGTAAATTGATATGTTTAAACGATTTTCATCGAACCTCGAAAGTCTTCCTTGACGTGGACAGTCATTAATGACAAAACGATCCTCTTTAAAATGAGAAAACCATTTTCTTGCCGTGTTCTGTACAACGCCTTTATCCCCGTACACGGCGCAAATGCTGACCCTCTTTTGGGACGAAAAAGGCGTAATTTTGGAGCATTACATAGGTAGAGGGACCACTGTCACCAGTGCATCACACACAGATCTCCTAAAAATCATCTGCGGCCTGCAATCAAATCAAAGCGACGTGGATTGCTGTCAACAGGTGTCCTTTCGCAACATGACAATGCAAGGCCCCACACTGCCCGTACAACAGTTGCAACAATCACAGACATGCATTTTTAGTGTCTTCGTCATCCACCATACTCACCAGACCTTGCGCCACGTGATTTCCATATGTTTGGACCATTCAAAGACGCAATGGGAGGAAAGAAGTTCCGTTTGATTGAAGAGGTACGCCACGCGGTGCATGAGTGGTTGCGCGGACTACCAAAAGAACTTTTTTCTGAAACAATTTATGCACTTCGTAAGCGGTGGAGGACTTGCATTGAACGTGGGGGAGATTATGTTGAAAAGTGATACAGCTTTGTGCAACTTCTGCACAATAAATATTTTAAAAAATATTTAAGGTTTTCATTTGACTCACCCTCGTACTTTGAAATTAAACTGTACAAGCCGCGCCGGTTAGCCGCATGGTTTGAGGTGGCTTGTCACGGGCCGTGCGGCTTCCCCCGTCGGAGGTTCGAGTCCTCCCTCAGGCATGGGTGTGTGTGTTGTCCCTAGCGTAAGTTAGCATAAACAGTGAGTAAGCTTAGGGACCGATGACCTCAGCAGTTTGGTCCCATCAGACCTAACCACAAATTTCCAATTTGTACATCTGAATACCCACGTGCTCTCTCTACTGTGTTATAGATAACGTCAAACAAATTACGGAATCTGTACTGTACAGGGTGATCAAAAAGTCAGTATAAATTTGAAAACTGAATAACTCACGGAATAATGTAGATAGAGAGGTAAAAATTGACACACATGCTTGGAATGACATGGGGTTTTATTAGAACCAAAAAAATACAAAAGTTCACAAAATGTCCGAAAGATGGCGCTTCATCTGATCAGAATAGCAATAATTAGGATAACGAAGTAAGACAAAGCAAATATGATAATCTTTACAGGATATGCTCAATATGTCCACCATCATTCCTCAACAATAGCTGTAGTCGAGGAACAATGTTGTGCACAGCACTGTAAAGCATGTCCAGGGTTATGGTGAGGCATTGGCGTCGGATGTTGTCTTTCAGCATCCCTGGAGATGTCGGTCGATCACGATACACTTGCGACTTCAGGTAACCCCAAAGCCAATAATCGCACGGACTGAGGTCTGGGGGCCTGGGAGGCCAAGCATAACGAAAGTGGCGGCTGAGCACGCGATCATCACCAAACGACGCGCGCAAGAGATCTTTCAGACATTTGGTGAACTTTGTTTACTTTTTTGGTTCTAATAAAACCCCACGTCATTCCAAGAATGTGTGTCAATTTTTACCTCTCTATCTACATTACTCCGTGGATTATTAAGTTTTCAAATTTATACTGACTTTTTGATCACTCGGTATATTCAGTAGAAGGCCCATCTCTGCAAGGGCTAACTTAGAAGGCTAACGCCAGGACTTCAGAGTAAGCAATCGCTGATCGAGATAGGCCGGCAAACTACCTGTAGTGGACGACATTCCCCCGTACCGCCCAAGGAGGAGCCACCAGTTTCAAGACGCGTGCTAACCGGCTCTTTACGTTGCACGGAGCCGCCGCGAGTCGCTCCCGGAAACGGCCGCTGCTGCAGATATACGCGCCCGCTCGCTGACACGCGTGACGTGCGACACGCAACCGTGGCGCAGCCCGACCCGGCGAAATATCGTTCTGCTCCGCATTCCAGCCTGCCCTCTCCCGCTCTGAACTTTCACATTACGGGCGCGGAAAGTCAATCGCTAGAGATCGAACGCCGCTGGTCACCTGCCTGCCTTCTTCCGCCGTCACAAAGCAGCACAGAGTGTACACGGTGTGTCGTTGAAGTTGAATTCCTGATTGACCCCCAGGGCTACCTCGTACCTTACTCCTGTAATGAGTTTAGATCAATGTTCCCAACCTCTCCTAGACCATTACTCCTGAGTGCAATCAGACATTAGCTAGGTCTCCTGCTCTCCTTCTCCCCCCCCCCCCCCCTCCACTCCCTTATTGCGCTCCTACTCCCTCACTATCACCCAGTTTAGCACCTAGAATGAAAGACTTTTCGTGAAACACTTTTTTTAATTGGTGATCGTTCAAATGGCTCTGAGCACTATGGGACTTAACATCTGAGGTCATCAGTCCCCTAGACTTAGAACTACTTAAACCTAACCAACCTAAGGACATCACACACATCCATGCCCGAGGCAGGAGTCAAACCTGCGACCGCAGCAATCGCACGGTTCCAGACTGAAGCGCCTAGAACCGCTCGGCCACCATGGACGGCTTTAATTGATGAAAATGTGACAGAGGAATGATACACTCCTGGAAATTGAAATAAGAACACCGTGAATTCATTGTCCCAGGAAGGGGAAACTTTATTGGGGTCAGATATATCACATGATCACACTGACAGAACCACAGGCACATAGACACAGGCAACAGAGCATGCACAATGTCGGCACTAGTACAGTGTATATCCAACTTTCGCAGCAATGCAGGCTGCTATTCTCCCATGGAGACGATCGTAGAGATGCTGGATGTAGTCCTGTGGAACGGCTTGCCATGCCATTTCCACCTGGCGCCTCAGTTGGACCAGCGTTCGTGCTGGACGTGCAGACCGCGTGAGACGACGCTTCATCCAGTCCCAAACATGCTCAATGGGGGACAGATCCGCAGATCTTGCTGGCCAGGGTAGTTGACTTGCACGTTGGGTGGCACGGGATACATGCGGACGTGCATTGTCCTGTTGGAACAGCAAGTTCCCTTGCCGGTCTTGGAATGGTAGAACGATGGGTTCGATGACGGTTTGGATGTACCGTGCACTATTCAGTGTCCCCTCGACGATCACCAGTGGTGTACGGCCAGTGTAGGAGATCGCTCCCCACACCATGATGCCGGGTGTTGGCCCTGTGTGCCTCGGTCGTATGCAGTCCTGATTGTGGCGCTCACCCGCACGGCGCCAAACACGCATACGACCATCATTGGCACCAAGGCAGAAGCGACTCTCATCGCTGAAGACGACACGTCTCCATTCGTCCCTCCATTCACGCCTGTCGCGACACCACTGGAGGCGGGCTGCACGATGTTGGGGCGTGAGCGGAAGACGGCCTAACGGTGTGCGGGACCGTAGCCCAGCTTCATGGAGACGGTTGCGAATTGTCCTCGCCGATACCCCAGGAGCAACAGTGTCCCTAATTTGCTGGGAAGTGGCGGTGCGGTCCCCTACGGCACTGCGTAGGATCCTACGGTCTTGGCGTGCATCCGTGCGTCGCTGCGGTCCGGTCCCAGGTCGACGGGCACGTGCACCTTCCGCCGACCACTGGCGACAACATCGATGTACTGTGGAGACCTCACGCCCCACGTGTTGAGCAATTCGGCGGTACGTTCACCCGGCCTCCCGCATGCCCACTATATGCCCTCGCTCAAAGTCCGTCAACTGCACATACGGTTCACGTCCACGCTGTCGCGGCATGCTACCAGTGTTAAAGACTGCGATGGAGCTCCGTATGCCACGGCAAACTGGCTGACACTGACGGCGGCGGTGCACAAATGCTGCGCAGCTAGCGCCATTCGACGGCCAACACCGCGGTTCCTGGTGTGTCCGCTGTGCCGTGCGTGTGATCATTGCTTGTACAGCCCTCTCGCAGTGTCCGGAGCAAGTATGGTGGGTCTGACACACCGGTGTCAATGTGTTCTTTTTTCCATTTCCTGGAGTGTATTTTGTGTGTGTGTGTGTGTGGGTGTGGGTGTGTGTGTGTTAAAATGAATGACGAAGCAATTTTCGGTGCATTACAAAACCTACCCACAACTCCTTCTCAGCTGAGAAAGCTAACTGTCCGCTGTAGAGCAGACACTGGTTACAAAACACGCTTCCCCTGCATTACTCCTCTGCACTCCGGCACTTGCTTGACATGCACACTGCAACCCCATTTAAAATCAAACAAGTTCAGATTTGCACACTATACTTACCGTTTCCGATTCACTTTATTATTGGACTCCTTACTCCTGAACTTGCGAAATTGGATGACTTCGGGTTGTTAATGCTTTGTGCCTAACCAGTTCAATAATAATAACAATACTGCCTAAAGCCTAATGTAGTTACACTTATGTGTCGTGCTGTCAATTAATTCATTGATCTGAAACTTCCTGGCAGATTAAAACTGTGTGCCGGACCGAGACTCCAACTCGGGACCTTTGCCTTTCGCGGGCAAGTGCTCTCCGCAATATCCTTTCTTCCAGGAGTACTAGTTCTGCAAAGCTCGCAGGAGAGCTTCTGTGAAGTTTGGAAGGTAGGAAACTAGGTACTGGCGGAAATAAAGCTGTGAGGACGGGGCGTGACTCGTGCTTGGGTAGCTCAGTTGGTAGAGCACTCGCCCGCGAAAGGCAAAGATCCGGAGTTCGACTCTCGGTCCTGCAGACAGTTTTAAACTGCCAGGAAGTTTCATACCAGCACACACTCCACTGTAGAGTGAAAATTTCATTCTAAATTCATTTATCTGTTGCTAACCGAGTACTCAGATAATTTCGGAACGACTGCAGGTACTATCCACAACTTGGAGATGATATTTGCTTGAGATATTTGGCATTTGCTACCTTCGCCATTTCTTACCTTTATCAACAACAATGTTCGGGACAAAGCACAACATATGTGTCTAATGGGTGGATTAAGTCAGGAGCGTGTAACATCCACCGGCTTAATGCTACTAATTGAGAAAAAGTAATTATGTATAACTTATATAAACAATAGTAGAGTGTTACAATATTGCGATAGTGGTAATGATCTTTTGAAAATAATTTAGTTTCGTGACTGAAACAGAATAAAATCGGTTAGTTTTTGTCCTTCAGAAAATTTCATTTTACCCATCAAGGGGTAATTATCCCCAGGTTGGGAACCACTGTTTGAGAAGTGTGAAATTTTATTCTTTTGGGTATCGGTCTCTTCATTTATTGTCACGACGCTAGAAAATTTTAGCGCAATGTACGAAGACCTGTAGAGGATCGACGGGTTGGTGCAGGAAGTGGCAGTCGCCCCTCAACATAAACAAGTGTGACGTATTGAGAATACATAGACAGAAGGACCTATTACTGTCTTATTACACAGTTACAGAAAAATCACTGGAAGCAGTTACTTTCATGACCCGTCTACGAAAATCCGCAAGGAGAGATCTGAAGTGGAACGACCACATAAAATTAGTCACTAATATGGCAGATGGCAGACAGTGACTGGAAGAATCCTTGAAAATGTAGTCTATCAACGAAGGAAGTAGCTTGCAAACACTCGCTCCACAAATACTTGAATACTGCGCGTCAATATGGGATCCGCACCTGGTAGGACTGATAGACGAAACAGAGAAGATCCAAAGAAGAGCACCACATTTTGTTACAGGTTCATTTATTAAGCTGAAAGCATCACGGAGAGACGCTCAGTCAGCTCCAGTGGCAGGTGCTGCAAGAGAGGCGTTCTGCATCACAATATGGTCTACAGTTAAAATCCGGACAGCTTACGTTCCTAGAATAGTCAGTCAATACATTGCTTCCTCCTGCGCACATCTCGCGGAAAGAGCGTCAAGATGAAATTAGTCATTCGAGCCCACCCGGAGGTTTACCAGCAATCGTTTTTCCCTCGAGCCATACGCGACTGGAAGCAGGAAGAGGGGGGGGGGGGGGAGGGAGGGGGGAGGGGGGGAGTAACGTTGGTACAGAAAGTACCTCGGCCACAGCACCAAAAGGTGTCTCGCGGAGCATAAACGGAAATGTACTGTACTTATTTAAATTTTCAGTTTCCGTGACGTGTGGTTCTTTCTTATCGTTATATCCTTTTTTTAAATACGTTTGATGAACTGAAGGTTGTGTGTATGGTTCTGTCACATCTAAACTAGCTACGAAACAATTTTACGTTTTTGTGATCATATTTTAAAATTTTAAGAATTTAATGCGTTGTTTAATTTTATAAAACGATTTATACAAATCTGAATTTGTGCTATAACTTTACTAATGCTTAAAATTTAAGTGAATTATTTGCACGATTGACAAAACTTTCTCGTGCTTCTATCGGTTTAAAATCCACAAGCTTTCGGCCGAGTTCTCCACGGCCATCGTCAAGTGGTGACTATAGGATGGTTGCTGCTGCCGTCTTTATACAGCCGCGGCAGCAGCAATCATTCTACAGTCACTACTTGACGATAGCCGAGGAGAATTCGGCCGAAAACTCGTGGATTTTAAACCACTGGACGCGGCTGGAAGCCCTAAAAAATTTTATCAGTATATATCGCCGCGTAACTATGCATTCCTATAGTTACACGATATTTTACCTTTGGGTTCTGTAGCTTCGATGATTACACAATCTTTTGTGGGCTTATGGCTCTTAGTTCTAGTTTAAGTGTACTGAACTGAATACGAGTATACGAACACTTTGTGTACATAATATGTACTACGACCGAAATTAAGTAAATAACGAGGTGTCTTTTGAAATTTTAAGTGAAACAGAAGAATAAGCAAGTTAAATATGAATTTTTAAACCCATGCATTGTTCGCAGATTTCTTAAGCGACTGTGGATTTTATTGCAATGAATTTTCGATGGCTCCAAAAACCAACAGTAAGTAGCAAAGATGCAGTTGTTCATATTGTTCTCAGCCGTTCACTAATATTCGCAATACACCCGATTATTTACAATGTACTTACTTTTGACTCTTATTACCTCTCCTGACCAACGGTTCTGGGCGACTTTCCCGAAATCTACCAGTTTCCTAGACCTCTCCAGTCCTTTTCCTTCACTCTTCTTCCTTTCCCTTCAACCTTTCTGCCTGAAGAAGGAGCCACTCACTGCGAAACCTTGCCTAATTACAAACGCCTTTTATGTGTGTGTTCTGCCGCCGCTTGGTCAGTATATTTCTTAATGTATCCAATTAAATGATTATTTACATGGTTAGATGAGATCAAAGGGAGCTTACTCTATGTAAAGGTTAATAATAAATCGCAATATTCCAGATGTAAAATGTAAATCTTAACTTTAAGGATGAACAATGCTCAGCTAAATTTAATGAAAAGTGGCAGAAAGAAGCATACCGAGACCGCAACACTAGAATTGGGAAAGGCACCATAGAGATAGTGAGAAAGTTGTCCAATCTAAGAAGATAATAGGCTCCAGTCGAAGAAAAGTTGGTGCACTTGAAGGCTGAGGCAGATGAAAAAATCAAGGAATATTGAGATGAAACTGAGGAAGAACTTAATGTACATACGGTGCACAGCACTGCCTCTAAGGCTAACACGGAGTATGGTAGTACTAAAGAAGAGCTTGAAAAATGATGGTGTGGAAGTATGTGAACAATTAAGTGAGTAGGTGGAGTCTTTTATTAAAAGGTATAGAAATAATAGGTAGAAATTCTATGGAACACCGTTACCAGAACTAGACACTGGCGAATAGATTTCTGCTGTTGGATCTAGTAACAGTTAGATGTTCCCGAAGGAATGAGTTGGAAGATAACATTATAAGGCAGATAAAGATCAGAATATACGAGATAACACAGAGATATTAAATAAAGCAGGTACGTAGAAACAGAAAGTTTACCAAAAGAAAGAAAGAATGAGGTTCACTATCAGAGCAGTTAAATTTCTGAAGATATTAAAAAATGTATTTTATGCTGGACAGGTATACGAAATATGCCATACCTTGAGGGTCAATGCTGTATACGAATTCGGCGAAGCTAAACTGAGTACCTTGGAGTGTCTAGCTAACGATCGGAAATAAATGTTCAGTTATTTATTGACATAACCAACGTACATACTGGTGGTAACTTCTATGGGACCAACAACATACATAGTGCGGAACTGAATCGATTACAGTATAATTCTTTGGCAGAATTGACCTCTGGGAACCAAACGATTTGGCCCCATCCTTGTACAATTCGTTAACGGTAGGAGTGTATTTCTGCTCTGCAGTGCATTCTTCGAAATGTGCGTTTCGCTGCTCCTTCAGTAACCTTTTCCCATACGATACAGCACCATCTTTAAAAATTCGACTGTGCAAACCTTTTCTTCGCAAGAACCTGGATCAGCTCTCCGTCGTTTTAAGAACTCGCTTCTCTCACATGTTGCGTTCCACTGTGATGATGTTCTTTCGATTCGTGATGCGACTGCTGAGAGAGTTTCCCTGTACATTCGTTCTGCTTTCACGCACTGCAATCTGCAGCACCGTGCGTGAAGTACACGACTACAAGTTGCTGTAACCAACCAGTCCTCATGTGAAAACACTGGTAAACCACACTACGAACACATCACAGCTGCTTCTTTAGCATTTATATAGTGAACACAACCAACGTCGATGAAGTATGAGAGCGTTTGCTTTCAATAAATAAAGAGTTTACAAACAAGTGGCTCAAATGTATTGTTCATTCAGAAACTCGTACCACCAGAAATATTACCTCCTGAGCACCGGTTCCGCAGTTTAATGCTCTTAACCGTCAAACTAATTATGATCCGCTGTGTTTGGGATAACCTGTTATATAATTTAAATATGAGGTGACAGAAATTTGAGGAGTTTGTTTGTCTTATTTCTTCTTCAGTTTTGATTCTGTTGTCAAGTACAAAAGGCGCTAAGCTGAAACTTCACCACCATTTGGATGCTCAATAAAGTACACCTTGCAACATCATTCCCACTTCATTGCCTTGCGATGTTACTGCTACAAGAAGAGCGGTTTCAAAAACTGTGAGGTGTTCTGGTGAATGGGAATGGTAAGCGAGACACTTAGCGATTCATTTAATTACTCGTTATCAGGCGGGTACAGTGGGTTTCTGGTTTGTGAGTAAAAGTAATATGAAAATTTTAATGACTTTTTACGGTAGCCTCATGTACCTTAGTTTCAACTTGTGACACTGTAAGTCAGAAACATAAATTTAATCATAGGACTTTGATGATCACGTAACTAATGAGGAGGTACTGAATAGAATTGGGGAGAAGAGAAATTTGTGGTGCAACCTGACTAGAAGAAGGGATCGGTTGCTAGGACACATTCTGAGGCATAAAGGGATCACCAATTTAGTATTGGAGGGCAGCGTGGAGGGTAAAAATCGTAGAGGGAGACCAAGAGATGAATACACTAGGCAGATTCAGAAGGATGTAGGTTGCAGTAGGTACTGGGAGATGAAGAAGCTTGCACAGGATAGGGTAGCATGGAGAGCTGCTTCAAACCAGTCTTTGGACTGAAGACCACAACAACAACAACAACAATAACATATAAAAAGGAAACATAGTATTAGCAATAAACTAGTGGAGGAGAGCACATTGTACTACCCACGCTAACAGAACTCAAGTTCCAGAAATGGAAGGAAAAGTGAAATGTGTTGTTTATATATGGGTCGAAAGCGATGATATATTTTTCGAAAGAAAACAGTGCCAATTGTACTGTGTAAAGCTTTCGTTGTATCTGTTTCCCTTGGCCAGTACCGACTGTGAAGTCGCTCTAAAGCATGTACATAGTATCTCTATGTAACATGCCGTAGCAGATGTGGCATGTAAATAAACCCATCTACCTACATGTGGGTTCACGCATCAACATTGGCATGATGTGTGTCGAATGTTGCTTTTTTGGTTCCACTTGTGGTCTGATAGATTTGCTTACATTCCCAGTCTCCAACGGCGTGTTGCGTACACTAAGATGTGACAGTTAGTGAACTTTTTAATCAAGTGAATTAGTATGAAAAAACAACTGTTTGGTAATAAATAACAGGGAAGTATGCAAAACAGAATTTATTGCACCCATAAGTGTTACAAAACCTTTACTCGTATCCTAAGACAGCCCAAACTGAAACACAGCCAGATGGTTCAATGTACAAAGAATGTGACATACACCCACACAATTAAATCGTAATTGGTGTAATGAATAAGCAGTACACTCCCAAGGTATTATAAGCAGTTAACGAAATCAATTTTCAAACATTTGCTCGCATTACAACGTGACTAAGCTGACCTACGGCCACATTCACAAAGAAAGTGTCATCAGTTCCCTTAATTACATCGGTATTCATACGCTATTAATATGAAAAAAAGAAACAACACTCCCTCGGTGTTATATAAAGTTAAATAGTGCTCAGAAACCTACATAGAGGAGACATACCGGGTCCTAACGTCGAACCAAAGTATGCCTGAGCAGACCAGCGGTACCTGAGTACACCCTGCTCGCCGTCAAAGAGGAGTTCTTTGACCGTGGGCAATGTAGCCCTCTCCCGCTAGTTCAAATGGCTCTGAGCACTATCCGACTTAACTTCTGAGGTCATCAGTCGCCTAGAACTTACAACTGCCGAGGCAGGATTCGAACCTCTGACCGCAGCGGTAGCTCGGTTCCAGACTGTAGTGCCTAGAACCTTTCGGCCACTCCGCCCGGCTCCCGCTAGTGATTCCAGGCCTCACTTCCAGGCCGTTCTCTTGTTATTGTCAACCACGGCAGAGAAAACATCTGCAGTTTCACAACCAGCTCTGGCCAAGGACAGGTATGTACAAGAACAGAACCAAAGATATCCTGCGCAGTTCAGCTTGAAAGTTGATAGTGTGACGGCTTGAAAGTTGCCAAGAGAGAAAAACAGTTGGTATTATCAGACTGTTGGCAGGTTTACTAAAAGTTGCTAAACGAGAAAGACAACTACTATTATCAGACTGACAAAAAAAGATGGAACATGCCCTTTAGTCTACTAAACGTCAGTCATTCCTCCAACTATAAGCATCTCCTTCCCCTTATAGGGTCTGGGGAAGCTTAATGTTATGAAATTTGTCGGCACGTTCATGTCCGACGCATTTCACTGTTACCCTACAAAGTTACATGGATACTAAGGAATGTTAAAAATGTTAATTCATATTCACAATATCTTTTCAGCTGAACAGTGCTTATTGTTATGCTAACACATTTTCCACTGAGTGCTGTAGATTACCGGTTGTTAAATAACGTACGATGGAAATTGAATCGCATGTCATGCTTTTTGTTGATCTGCAACACGAAGCCCTACAAGCATTTTTTTCTTTTCAAATTCAATTTCTACAGTAGTAGAATCACTTACGGAATGCTACGGGTCACAGCCCTCATTTCTAAATAGTTGGTCTCAGGCAGCTGACGTTCAAGTGGCCTGGTCATTTTATTTATTTATATGTTATTACTCGCCGGCCGGCATGGCCGAGCGGCTCTAGGCGCTTCAGTCTGGAACCGCGCGACCGCTACGGTCGCAGGTTCGAATCCTGCCTCGGGCACGGATGTGTGTGATGTCCTTAGGTTAGTTAGATTTAAGTAGTTCTAAGTTCAAGGGGACTGATGACCTCAGATGTTAAGTCCCCTAGTGCTCAGAGCAATTTGAACCATTTTGTTATTACTCAAGCAAACGTCCCTTTTGCTCAACATATACTAATAGCACAGGAATGAATGAGGCACTGTTAGAAAGGTTTCTTAGCCGGCTTCTGACATTGCATACCAATTTTGCGCTAACGTTTGTGGAAAATTTTAATGTAGAACAGACTTTTAACTATCATAGGCAAAAGGGCATTATAGATGACCATCTTTATACCTATATTTTACGAAGCTAATTTATTAATCTCGATTGAGAGACGACCTTTTCATATTATCTTATTACAAATACCACTTCATTTGTTTTGAAATACTCATTAACAGCATAATTTGTATACAGCGTTGTCATAGGTAATCCATTATCTCTGCCCGTCGTAAAAGCTGATCTTTCTAAACAAATATAGTATTTTGTGAAACGACAAACATATTTATCATTGTCGCGTTGAACGGTGATTCACCTATGGCTACTACGACCTAACGACCTTGAACTGCGATTTACGTACTATTACTAGTACGGCATAATGTGCTTACACAAAGTACGAATTCCAGTTAAAACCTCAAAATACTGTTATAGGTTACTGTAGCCTTAGCTGTACACCAGATAAGAAACGAACGTACAATCTAACCCACACATTTCGCATTTATTTCCTTCTTTGTGTTTCATAATGGCATTTCTCATTAAACTTCTGTTCATGAACAGGTAAACGTAAATATTACGGCCTAAACTTAGAATTTACAAAGAATAGTACGTACGTGGAAATATGTATACTGGCGTGTGTCATAAATTTATGATTATTATTTATTCCTTCTTTTCCCTTTTCTTTTACATGTTGTCTCTTCATTTCCACAACCAACAACCCTTATCCGAAAAACTACACTTATTCCAAATACTGTCATTATTTAAAACTATAAAACTGCGGAAGTTTCGCACGGGTCCCCTTGTTGAACATTACTACGTACGATGCTCGTCAACAGCAATATACAGGGTGATTCAAAAAGAATACCACAACTTTAGGAATTTAAAACTCTGCAACGACAAAAGGCAGAGCTAAGCACTATCTGTCGGCGAATTAAGGGAGCTATAAAGTTTCATTTAGTTGTACATTTGTTCGCTTGAGGCGCTGTTGACTAGGCGTCAGCGTCAGTTGATGCTAAGATGGCGACCGCTCAACAGAAAGCTTTTTGTGTTATTGAGTACGGCAGAAGTGAATCGACGACAGTTGTTCAGCGTGCATTTCGAACGAAGTATGGCGTTAAACCTCCTGATAGGTGGTGTATTAAACGTTGGTATAAACAATTTATAGAGAATGGGTGTTTGTGCAAAGGGAAAAGTTCTGGACGGCCGAGAACGAGTGATGAAAATGTAGCACGCATCCAGCAAGCATTTGTTCGCAGCCCAGGAAAATCGACTCGCAGAGCTAGCAGAGAGCTGCAAATTCCACAATCAACTGTATGGAGAGTCCTACGAAAAAGGTTAGTTATGAAACCTGAACGTCAACTACCTGAGGCGATGGATCGGCCGCCAGGCAGCCCGTAACAGAGCACTTCATCACTGGCCTCCAAGAAGCCCTGATCTTACCCCCTGCGATTTTTTCTTATGGGGGTATGTTAAGGATATGGTGTTTCGGCCACCTCTCCCAGCCACCATTGATGATTTGAAACGAGAAATAACAGCAGCTATCCAAACTGTTACGCCTGATATGCTACAGAGAGTGTGGAACGAGTTGGAGTATCGGGTTGATATTGCTCGTGTGTCTGGAGGGGGCCATATTGAACATCTCTGAACTTGTTTTTGAGTGAAAATAAACTTTTTTAAATACTCTTTGTAATGATGTATAACAGAAGGTTATATTATGTTTCTTTCATTAAATACACATTTTTAAAGTTGTGGTATTCTTTTTGAATCACCCTGTAGTATACAAAAACGTATGAAACCAATAAGAAAAAATACAATAAACGAAACCACAACGTGTTTACAAGGACATGTTCACGATTCACGAGTTTCACAGTTATGATTTTCTCCAGTGTCCTGTTTACGTTTAATTCCGTCTCACTCTGTTCGAGAAGGGAGGACGGAGCAGGTGGCAACCTGAAGGTACACGATTCTTCTACAGCGCACAGCGACATAAAGTCCTGAAGAAGATACATATTGTAAATAGACCCTGTAATATAGGCTCTAAAACACTTTCATGATCAGTACACAAGAAGTTAGTAACCAGAGATTGGTAAATACTCAAAATAGCAATAACTGGAGACGATATCTGTTAAGTATGATGCAAGCGGTAGACACTTAGTTATCTGTCCCTGATCACAGCTACTATGTGGACAGTATGCGCGTTACAGAACCGAGATCGGCCTTAGACTTCCACTGATCGGCGATGAGTTGTTAGAAATTTCGGGTAATTACTCTCTGGAATATAGCGGCTGGGAAACAAATTGGCAACAACTTTGGACAAACAGTAGGAAAGAAAAATGAAGGAAGAGTAGGGTTCAACGCCCAGTCGTCTCCGAGCTCGTGGACACAGAACAGAATCTCCGACGGGACAAGGTTGCTTGAGGTAATCCGACCGAACCTTTTTCAAAGGGATCATTCGGGTGTTATTATTACTGTCTGCAGGAGAACCATGGGATACAAACGGCCGAGTAGTTGGACGGGGATTTGAACCACAATGGGCCAGAATGCGCTCCCTGTGCCTTAATTACCATGTCACGAGTTGGAAAGTAACATTCCAGTGCAGGTAACGGTACAGGAACAGATTATGTCAAACCTGCACACTTGGTCGAAGACTTTGGTGTTTTAAGTTTGATTGTAGTCTAAGTGCTTGTTAACCAACAATAAAACTTGGAAAGCATCGTAAATCTGGAATAACGTTTACGTCGGAGGCTTTTAGAAATTGACCTTGAAACATTCTAGTCCATAAATTATAGGCGTCATTTACGATTTAAGAATACATTCTGCTGGAGTGGAAAGGTTTGATCTCTGTTGGCCTTGACGTGTGGCGCAATTGTCTCCGCGGTTAGCATACAGCGAAACTTTCTACGACTGAATTTTTATGTCGTCAGATGTGGAACACAAAGGAGGCTGAATATGTCCTGTAGGACGCTGAGCGATAGCCGTCTTGTCGACGTAGCACAGTAAATCCATTTGCCGCAATTTCTATTAGTAGCAGCTTAACATATATGACGACTCTCAACATACTTTATCGTTGTCGTAGATCAAGAATCGTTCCTTGAGATATGGAAAACGTACGATTAATCGAAAGCATTGTAGCCACTGAAACGCTTAATGAAAGCTTTCGATTATAATAGATGGCATTATCAAAAGAACTGTGCTTGCTATTAGTCTCTGCCAGTAATGGCAAACATGAACACACAGTTGCTACTGCTCAGAGGGTTGGTTTGATCCCAACTATTTATTGTCGCCGCATGACAGCTGAGCTATTCCTTTTAGCATGAAAGCTGCGTCCCGCACGGCCGAAGATTAATCTTACGAACTATCTAAGCCAAAAGTGCTGTCCTTCTCTGTTGAGAGCCCTTTAACTGCTGTTAGTTCTATTACACAATTTTCTCTTTGACTCCTTGGACGACGTCTTCATTCGACAGTCGATCAATCCATCTGATCCACAGTTTCCCGTAGCATCGCTTTTCAAAAGCTTCTAATCGTTTACTTTACCCTCTTTCTCACTGTCCGTGTTTTAAGCCATCCGCCGCTCTGCTCCAAACACAGCTTACCATGACTTTTTCTGGTGTGAATGGTCATACTTTTGGATGTTACCAACTGTTCCTTTCTAAAGATTGCATTTTCGTCTTGAGCAGTTCTTGCTGCAGCCCCTTTCATCTTCCTACTATACCTATTCTGCTTCCAGGAAATCAAAATTCCTCTACATCTCCAACAATCTCTTGTCCAAGTTTAACGATAGCTCTCTAGCATTTCCACTTGTTGTGGACGCCATTACCTTAGTTTCCTTTTCGTTTATGTGTGTGTTATAACCGTCAACTGGCATTCGATCGTTTAAAATAAGCACGCGATTCATCATCAGTTTCTGACCAAAGATTGCGATTCACTGGCAGAACACTTAGAAGTTGCAACAAGTCTACTAAAGAGACTGCTTGCATCA
This sequence comes from Schistocerca americana, assembly GCF_021461395.2. Lineage (NCBI taxonomy): Eukaryota > Metazoa > Arthropoda > Insecta > Orthoptera > Acrididae > Schistocerca > Schistocerca americana. Next base: position 985,473,714 of record NC_060121.1, read on the forward strand.
CGCTTGTCCGCCTTATTCTGGTGTACTGCTGTGCGGTGTGGCATCCACATCAGATGAGACTGACGGATGACATCGAAAAAGTACAAAGAAGGGCAGCTCCTTTTGTATTATCGGGAAGTAGGGGAGATAGTGCCACAGACATGATACGTGAATTGGAATGGCAATCATTAAAACAAAGGCGTTTTTCGTTACGACGGGATCTGGTTCAAGTGGCTCTGAGCACTACGCGACTAAACTTCTGAGGTCATCAGTCGCCTAGAACTTAGAACTAATTAAACTTAAATAACCTAAGGACATCACACACACCCACGCCCGAGGCAGGATTCGAACCTTGGAGCGGAGCGGTCACGCGGTTCCAGACTGAAGCGCGTAGAACCGCACGGCCACAACGGCCGGTCGACAGGATCTTCTCATGAAATTTCAATCACAAATTTTCTCCTCCGATTGCGAAAACATTGTGTTGGCACCCACCTACATCGGAAGAAATGATCATCATGATAAAATAAGACAAATCAGGGCTCACACAGAAAAATTTAAGTGCTCGTTTTTCTCCCGCGCCTTTCGAGAGTGGAACGGTAGAGAGACAGCTTGAAGGTGGTTCATTGAACCCTCTACCAGGCGCTTTATTGTAAATAGCAGAGTAATCATGTAGATGTAGATCACCTTCGGCGACTACTGTTGCGTCTTCAACGAGCCGTACCATGTCGATTCTCTGTCCACGACAAACAACTCCAAAATATAGTCCTTTAGTTTCCTAACTGTCCCTTCAATGAATGTCATAATTTTTCCTTAGTTGGAGGACTGTAAGGGGCGCACCCAGACTCGTGAAGACAAATAAACAGCTACTCGTCTGATTAGTAGCGGTTCCAAACTCAAGAATCCCGACAACAACCGCAAGAGGGGTGTGATGACCTCATCCCCCTCCAGACCGCATCGGATGACATCATTGCCAGACATTGGACCCGACTGGCTCGCGTAAGGCCAGAGAGTGGAATTTAATATTGCCTACCTTCAGCATGCTAATTTAATATTAATGATGACAATGGACAACTTTGAATTCTTGTATAATGCTGTCTGTGCTTGCTGCAGCATGTTTTACATGAAGTGAGTGGATTACCATTGTCTTCCTAATCATATGACACTGCCTACGAATGAATAGCATGAACACATTCACTGTTATAGGAGAATGCGAGGTTCCTCGCAGAATTTCGTTGATTAAATCTTCTGTGGTTATCAGCTGATGGCACGTTTCGACGAGTTTCCTGCTCATGATCATCAAGTAAAGCTTCAGGTTCACGTCATGTTCATTCCTTAATAGCCGCTGGGTCACAGTCTTACCTAGGGTCTACTGGATGAGCCAACCTCGTGCCTCCGGCGGAAAAAGGCCTGCGGTCCAGCGGCTGACATGAATCCAACACTTGCCTGAAGATGTGGTGTAGTAAACCCGTCGAAATGTTGCGACAACACGACTCGGTTGATGACACGAGAAGATTTCATCTTTATTCACTGTTATGCTGTGAAAGAAATAAATATACTACGACAAAAGCACAGAGGAAGACAAAAACACTTAACTTGCTGCGCTTTAGTTGTATATCGGCTGATGCCTGGCTGCTAGCTAACTAAACTAACGGACGGAACGGACGGTTGCTTTCACAACGAAACAAATGAGCAATTACTGCGCTACAGACGGAATGAATTAACTCTTAACAAAAACCTCTTAAACAGAAAAACACGCTGAACTTCAATAAATATTTTAAGACGGAAACACGGAAGTAAGGCGACTTAAGACGGTTGCCTTGAGCGGAGATTTTGTTGAAACATAGGGTTTTGTATCCAAAAGTGTGGAACAATATGGTATATTGAGATCCTAAATAAAACTAACCTGCTATCAGAAAAAAATTGTGTTGCGTTACTTATTGAACACCTGTCGTAGCCTCCATATTTCCGTCAGATCATTAATATCTATCCTCACAAGACTGCGTTAAAATGAATTCAATATTAACAGAACCACACAATCGGAAAATTCAAGCAATTACGTGTATTTCTAAACTCTAAAGTTCATAACGCTGCTGAAGTTGACCGCCAGTTGTATAATACGACATTATTGTGCTAAATTTCAAGAAGGCCAATCATATTTTCGTGCTGAGAAGTGACATGTCAAGTGTCCGGACCTACTATCTCGTTGAGAACTCTTCTCTACGATTTCCAGACATTTTTATGTCGAGGCAGTTGTAAGAGTCGAGGGACATGAAAGGGAAGCAGTGGTGGGGAAGGGAGTGAGACAGGGTTGTAGCCTGTTCCCGATGTTATTCAATCTGTATATTGAGCAAGCAATAAAGGAAACAAAAGAAAAGTTCGGAGTAGGCATTAAAATCCAGGGAGAAGAAATAAAAACTTTGAGGTTCGCCGATGACATTTCAATTCTGTCAGAGACAGCAAAGGACTTGGAAGAGCAGTTGAACGGAATGGACAGTGTCTTGAAAGGAGGGTATAAGATGTACATCAACAAAAGCAAAACGAGGATAATGGAATGTTGTTGAATTAAGTCGGGTGATGCTGAGGGAATTAGATTAGTAAATGAGACACTTAAAATAGTAAAGGAGTTTTCCTATTTGGGGAGCAAAATAACCGATCATGGTCGAAGTAGAGAGGATATAAAATGTAGACTGGCAATGGCAAGGAAAGCGTTTCTGAAGAAGAGAATTTGTTAACATCGAGTATAGATTTAAGTGTCAGGAAGTCGTTTCTGAAAGTATTTGTATGGAGTGTAGCCATATATGGAAGTGAAACATGGACGATAACTAGTTTGGACAAGAAGAGAATAGAAGCTTTCGAAATGTGGTGCTACAGAAGAATGTTGAAGATTATGTGCCCGCAGCTCGTGGTCGTGCGGTAGCGTTCTCGCTTCCCACGCCCGGGTTCCCGGGTTCGATTCCCGGCGGGGTCAGGAATTTTCTCTGCCTCGTGATGACTGGGTGTTGTGTGATGTCCTTAGGTTATTTAGGTTTAAGTAGTTCTAAGTTCTAGGGGACTGATGACCATAGCTGTTTAGTCCCATAGTGCTCAGAGCCAACCAACCAGAAGAGAAATTTGTGGCACAACTTGGCTAGAAGAAGGGATCGGTTGGTAGGACATGTTCTGAGGCATTATGGGATCACAAATTTAGCATTGGAGGGCAGTGTGGAGGGTAAAAATTGTAGAGGGAGACCATGAGATGAATACACTAAGCAGATTCAGAAGGATGTAGGTTGCAGTAGGTACTGGGAGATGAAGGAGCTTGCACAGGATAGAGTAGCATGGAGAGATGCATCAAACCAGTCTCAGGACTGAAGACCACAACAACAACACGTGATTAAATGTCTTAAACTGTAGGTAGCTCTGTGCAAACCTGCAACCGAAAATGCAGTCGACCGCACGCAGTATGGAAACGATTAAAGAATTGGAAAAAAATGTTTTCCCTTCGCACGTGTCGAACGACTACCAGGTCTTCCAACATTCCCGAAACCAGCTTTCGTGTAGACGCTTTGATGTAAGTCAGAATCAGAGAATGTCAGTTCAAAACTGGATAAAATCCTATTGATAGATTTTATACCGAGCGTTGACGAAACTTATTTCATCCAAAAATATCAAAACGCTTGGAACGACTTGATGACTAAATCAAAGGAATAAAAGAAATCAGCTAAATTTCGATAACGCAGTAAGTCACACAAATCTGAAGGCTGTAAATTCAACTAAATACTCAGGGATTACAACTACAAATAACCTAAATTGGGACGATCACATAGATAATATTGTGGGTAGAGCAAACCGAAGACTGCGATTCATTGTCATAACACTTAGAAGGTGCAACCGATCTACTACACTGCTTACACCACGCTTGTCCGCCGTATTCTAGAGTATTGCTGTGCGGTGTGGGATCCGCATCAGGTGGGACTGACGGATGACATCGAAAAAGTACAAAGAAGGGCAGCTCGTTTTGTATTATCGTGAAATAGGGGAGATAGTGTCACAGATATGATACGTGAATTGCAGAAGCAATCATTAAAACAAAGGCGTTTTTCGTTGCGACGGGATCTTCTCATGAAATTTCAATCACCAGTTTTCTCCTCCGACTGCGAAAACATTCTGTTGGCACCTACCTACATAGGGAGAAGTGATCATCACGATAAAATACGAGAAATCAGGGCTCGCACAGAAAAATTTAAGTGCTCGTTTTTCCCGAGTGCCGTTAGAGAGTGGAACGGTAGAGAGGCAGCTTGAAGGTGGTTCACTGAAACCTGTGCCAGGCACTTTCTTGTGAATAGCAGAGTAATCACGTAGATGTAGATGTAGAATAATAATATTAATGTGTCATTTGAAATCCATTCTGAAGCCCACACTCTTTCAGTTGTAGTTACTTTATTACTATTCAGCATTTAATTTTGAACCGTGTTCAACTGCATCTAAAAAACAGGTAGTATACAGTGTAATACAGCTGTTACCTTTAAAAGGAAATTACGGCTGTTATGACTGCAACATTTACTGAGCACGTAACGTATGAGACAAAGTGAAAGGTAATATCCGGGATGTGAATATATGCACTGATCTCCGAAACAAGAACTCCTGTGTTTTATTTATTTGCTGACTGAGATTGTATGATACGTAAATCTCAAACTAAACATGTCACACGATGTAGAACGTAACTATGTTAATGAGCGGAAAATGTGAAAGAGCTGCATATACAAAGAACTACCCAGACGTAACAGTAATAATAGCCGGGCATAGTTTTTCTCCTCCACATCCCAAATATCTCTCTCTCTCTCTCTCTCTCTCTCTCTCTCTCTCTCTCTCTCTCCCTCTCCCTCTCCCTCTACTCCCCCCCCCCCCTGACAGTCTTAAACAGTCTTAAAGTCTACCCGTGGCCGTCTCTTGTTTCCTCTCATAAACGCTCTACTTTTCTCTTATCTCTCTATCTCTCTTGCTTTCTCTTCCCCTTCCTGTCTCCTCTTCTCTTTTTGTTTACAGAAACACTTCTTCTTCGTTGAACGACGGAATAGTTGTGCTAAAATTTTCAATAAATGTTGCTGCCTTTCCCCCAACTTTAACTACCGAAATTTTCTGTGGGTATCAGCTGAGTAACACCGTCAAACTGCAGCAACGTTTTTTCCTACTCAGCATCTTCAAGCCAATTGGCGGATTCTTGTTGAAAACCTCCAATTAGTGCTTGCGCTACCTGTTGTGGACAAGAAGAGTGCAGTGCAGAATCGCTTCCCTGAGGAACCCAGCACTTGGCCTGCACATGAATATTAAAAAATTTGCGAGGAATGGCTGTCAAACACATCATACCTCGTGAGATCTCACCACCGCCGTAAATATCTGTTTCAAAGTATTAATTACGTAATGACAGTAGACAATGTATTAGTTGATTGCAGAGTCGACAGGTTTACAGCAAAATTATTCTGAATTACCCTCGAGAATACTTGCAGAACAACGGACGTCTTCCGTTGGAGGTGGTGGACTATTTTTGTGACTCTAAAAAAGTGGATCAAGTGGCTTTGAGCACTATAGAACTTAACATCTGTGGTCATCAGTCCCCTAGAACTTAGAACTACTTAAACCTAACTAACCTAAGGACATCACACACGTCCATGCCCGAGGCAGGATTCGAACGTTCTACCGTAGCGGTCGCGCGGTTCCAGACTGAAGCGCCTAGAACTCCTCGGCCACACAGGCCGGCTTTGTGACTCTCGCGCTTACTAAACGAACCCATGATGAAAGCCACTGATCACCTCTATTCATTCTTCCTGGTAACATTCCCTGACTAATGCACAGCACTCAAGGACTTGCCAAACGGATATTTCGCAAGGTACTTGCTCTGTGCGCGAATTCCTTTGCCTTACGATTTTTCCAGTGAATCTGTCTGCCATTTGCCTTTACTAGAACTAATCTGATGTGGTCGCTCCACTTTATAACGGCTTAGTTGCATATTCCTAAAAAATTTGTTTACAGTGCTCGATCGCCGGTGACGTAGTCAAACAATAACAAATAGGTGTACTTCCGCGTATTTATGCACAATTAGTTTACTTTGTTTTTCAAATGATATCATCTTGCTTTCACTGTTAGTGTATTTTTTTACGATTCCCATTTCGGCATTATGCAATTTTCAAGCATCTACAAAAGATAATACAAGGTAATGGGAAGATGTAAACTGGGTTTAACAGTGCGTACAACTAGTTTTGTAGCTTGTGGACATTCATATACTTAAAAGATTTTCACTTACAGACTTACGTTAGGCAGAAATAACAACGTAATCCACACATCAAAGAAAAGCTAGTCAGCGATACTAGTCAATAATGCATTTTATGTACTGCAATTTTGAGTATACTGTATATATCACGACAGGCTGACATATCCTAAAGTGTGCAGTTATAATACACTCCTGGAAATGGAAAAAAGAACACATTGACACCGGTGTGTCAGACCCACCATACTTGCTACGGACACTGCGAGAGGGCTGTACAAGCAATGATCACACGCACGGCACAGCGGACACACCAGGAACCGCGGTGTTGGCCGTCGAATGGCGCTAGCTGCGCAGCATTTGTGCACCGCCGCCGTCAGTGTCAGCCAGTTTGCCGTGGCATACGGAGCTCCATCGCAGTCTTTAACACTGGTAGCATGCCGCGACAGCGTGGACGTGAACCGTATGTGCAGTTGACGGACTTTGAGCGAGGGCGTATAGTGGGCATGCGGGAGGCCGGGTGGACGTACCGCCGAATGGCTCAACACGTGGGGCGTGAGGTCTCCACAGTACATCGATGTTGTCGCCAGTGGTCGGCGGAAGGTGCACGTGCCCGTCGACCTGGGACCGGACCGCAGCGACGCACGGATGCACGCCGAGACCGTGGGATCCTACGCAGTGCCGTAGGGGACCGCACCGCCACTTCCCAGCAAATTAGGGACACTGTTGCTCCTGGGGTATCGGCGAGGACCATTCGCAACCGTCTCCATGAAGCTGGGCTACGGTCCCGCACACCGTTAGGCCGTCTTCCGCTCACGCCCCAACATCGTGCAGCCCGCCTCCAGTGGTGTCGCGACAGGCGTGAATGGAGGGACGAATGGAGACGTGTCGTCTTCAGCGATGAGAGTCGCTTCTGCCTTGGTGCCAATGATGGTCGTATGCGTGTTTGGCGCCGTGCAGGTGAGCGCCACAATCAGGACTGCATACGACCGAGGCACACAGTGCCAACACCCGGCCTCATGGTGTGGGGAGCGATCTCCTACACTGGCCGTACACCACTGGTGATCGTCGAGGGGACACTGAATAGTGCGCGGTACATCCAAACCGTCATCGAACCCATCGTTCTACCATTCCTAGACCGGCAAGGGAACTTGCTGTTGCAACAGGACAATGCACGTCCGCATGTATCCCGTGCCACCCAACGTGCTCTAGAAGGTGTAAGTCAACTACCCTGGCCAGCAAGATCTCCGGATCTGTCCCCCATTGAGCATGTTTGGGACTGGATGAAGCGTCATCTCACGCGGCCTGCACGTCCAGCACGAACGCTGGTCCAACTGAGGCGCCAGGTGGAAATGGCATGGCAAGCCGTTCCACAGGACTACATCCAGCATCTCTACGATCGTCTCCATGGGAGAATAGCAGCCTGCATTGCTGCGAAAGGTGGATATACGCTGTACTAGTGCCGACATTGTGCATGCACTGCTGCCTGTGTCTATGTGCCTGTGGTTCTGTCAGTGTGATCATGTGATGTATCTGACCCCAGGAATGTGTCAATAAAGTTTCCCCTTCCTGGGACAATGAATTCACGGTGTTCTTATTTCAATTTCCAGGAGTGTACATTAGAGTAAATGTCTAAAATAATCAAGAAAATTAATTGAATGTCTGTTGTGGTCGTTCTTTGAAGGCGTTACGAATGTCAGTTTCTGTTAGAGCGTCCATTACTCTACATTTCCCTACCGCACGTAGAGCCTTTGACGATTCCTGCATGGTGCTGGTGTTATGATTATAATTTCATAGACTATATGAAGATTTAAAGTTCTCGCTTGTATCTGTATACTCTCCGAATACGGTGGAGAAACATCTGCCTGTTTTTCCCACATAGCAACATTCACTGTCAACATAGAGATACCGGATTGCGTAAATGATTTTGTTTTGTGGGTGATATGTCTGTCATACTCATGAATAATGACTTTCGGCAGCCTGAGTGGCCGAAAGGTTCTAGGCGGTACAGTCTTAAGCCGCGCGACCACTACGGTCGCAGGTTCGAATCCTGCCTCGGGCATGGATGTGTGTGATGTCCTTAGGTTAGTTAGGTTTAAGTAGTTCTAAGTTCTAGGGGATTTATGACTTCAGAAGTTAAGTCTCATTGTGCTCAGAGCAATTTGACCCATTTGAACATAAATTTTTATAAATTTGATAATCAGAAAGCGTTATAAAACATACAGTACATAGTGAAACGTTGTTAGTGAACAGGTTAGTTTTATTTACAGCTTATTGGTTTATATTAGGATACTACTACAATAAACAAGAGACAAGGTCAGGGAGAGGGGGAAGAGGAGATGGGCAGAGGAAGCAAGAAGGATGACATGCGGGGGGGGGGGGGGGGGAGGAGAGAGAGGCGGCATGAGGAGACATACGAGAGGACAAGATGGACAGGGAGACTGGGGAGGAGGACGAGATGGACATATAGAAGGGGAAGGATGAGGAGATGGAAAAAGGAAGGGGGAGGGTTACGTGGACAGAGACAGGGGAGAGAAGGAGATTAGGACGCATATCTAATTCTAACACAAATTACAAACGTGTGATTTCTCTTTTCTTTCTTTCGAACTAAGCAGACCGAGCCACAGCGAAGTGTAGCGGGCTACAGCCAGTACACCATAAATTGGACGAAATCGCTGATAACGAGTAGGCGCGGTCCCCTTGCTAGTTCTTGAGTTGACTGCACGTCGTGCTGTAGCAAAATAGCACTCACAGGACGAAATGACCATTCGTTGAGATCGGATGGTCTCCGACGAAGCTGTATTTTGCGAGATTGTGGATGGTGTATGCAACTGCAGATGTCTTCCATTAGACGACGAGTAAAAAATTTCGATGCTGTAGTCCACAACTCAGATCGGAAACAATGTTCTTCCAGTAGAACAGAAAGTTGGGTATAGAACAACGTCAATGCCAAAAAAAAACCCGCATTTTGTGTATTCTTTTAGACATGGCAACTTGCGCTTAAGGGGTAATGGCTAGTTGTATAGCTTATCGTCGGTTTTTGTAACTTTTTAATGACTACTGTAAATATAGTTTAATAATTATTCAGGGTTTAGGGAATGCACTTCATCCTCAAATAACATTTTCTTGTACCGTTGTCCCAGACTCGGCCTCGTCCCTAAGGTGTGTGTATGTCACCAAATGTTTAATATTTCCAGCTGTCTTCCAAAAAAGTTTATATGTGTATATACATGGTGTTACAAAAAGGTACGGCCAAACTTTCAGGAAACATTCCTCACACACAAAGAAAGAAAATATGTTATGTGGACATGTGTCCGGAAACGCTTACTTTCCATGTTAGAGCTCATTTTATTACTTCTCTTCAAATCACATTAAGCATGGAATGGAAACACACAGCAACAGAAGGTACCAGGGTGACTTCAAACACTTTGTTACAGGAAATGTTCAAAATGTCCTCTGTTAGCGAGGATACATGCATCCACCCTCCTTCGCATGGAATCCCTGATGCGCTGATGCCGCCCTGGAGAATGGCGTGTTGTATCACAGCCGTCCACAGTACGAGCACGAAGAGTCTCTTTATTTGGTACCGGGCTTGTGCAGACATGAGCTTTCAAATGCCCCCATAAATGAAAGTCAAGAGGGTTGAGGTCAGGAGAGCGTGGAGGCCATGGAATTGGTCCGCCTCTACCAATCCATCGGTCACCGAATCTGTTGTTGAGAAGCGTACGAACACTTCGACTGAAATGTGCAGGAGCTCCATCGTGCATGAACCACATGTTGTGCTGTACTTGTAAATGCACATGTTCTAGCAGCACAGGTAGAGTATCCCGTATGAAATCATAATAACGTGCTCCATTGGGCGTAGGTGGAAGAACATGGGGCTCAATCAAGACATCACCAACAATGCCTGCCCAAACGTTCACAGAAAATCTGTGTTGATGACGTGATCGGACAATTGCGTGCGGATTCTCGTCAGCCCACACATGTTGATTGTGAAAATTTACAATTTGATCACGTTGGAATGAAGCCTCATCCGCAAAGAGAACATTTGCACTGATATGAGGATTGACACATTGTTGGATGAACCATTCGCAGAAGTGTACCCATGGAGGCCAATCAGCTGCTGATAGTGCCTGCACACGCTGTACACGGTACGGAAACAACTGGTTCTCCCGTAGCACTCTCCATACAGTGACGTGGTCAACGTTACCTTGTACAGCAGCAACTTCTCCGACCCTTACATTAGCGTTATCGTCAACTGCACGAAGAATTGCCTCGTCCATTACAGGTGTCCTCGTCGTTCTAGGTCTTCCCCAGTCGCGAGTCATAGGCTGGAACGTTCCGTGCTCCCTAAGACGCCGATCAATTGCTTCGAACGGCTTCCTGTCGGGACACCTTCGTTCTGGAAATCTGTCTCGATACAAATGTACCACGCCACGGCTATTGCCCTGTGCTAATCCATACATCAAATGGGCATCTGCCAACTCCGCATTTGTAAACATTGCACTGACTGAGAAACCACGTTCGTGATGAATACTAACTTGTTGATGCTAAGTACTGATGTGCTTGATGCTAGTACTGTAGAGCAATGAGTCGCATGTCAACACAAGCACCGAAGTCCTTCAATTGGGCCAACTGGCGGTGAATCGAGAAAGTACAGTACATACTGACGCAACTAAAATGAGCTCTAACATGGAAATTAAGCGTTTCCGGATACATGTCCACATAACATCTTTTCTGTAGTTGTGTGTGAGGAATGTTTCCTGAAAGTTTGGCCGTACCTTTTGTGTAACACCCTGTATAGTGAACAAAACTTCATGTTGCTGAGTGGATGTACGACGTGTTTCTGCAAAAGGTCAGTTCTTCTGTTACTTACTATCAATTTCTCTGTTCATAAAGGAAAACGACATTTTTCAATAAATATCTATTCGTTAGAAAAGAATCGTAAGTAATCTGTTCTGTAATGTACCACTTCATACCTCCTAGGGTCCTTAGAAAACGAAAGCAAGCCATATGTGACGCCATGGTGTGAGATTTTATAGCGGTGGATAGTGCGAAAAGTGGCAGTTCACCCTCAATAAAGAAAAGTGTGAAGTTATTCAAATGAGTACTAAAATAAATCAGCTAAATTTCGATTACGCGATAAGTCACACAAAGCTGAGGACTGTAAATTCAGCTAAATATTTAGGGATTACAATTACAAATAACCTAAATTGGAACGGTCACATGGATAATGTTTTGGTTAGAGCCAACCAAAGACTGCGATTCATTGGGAGAACAATTAGAAACTGCAACAGGTCTACTAAAGAGACTGCTTACACCACGCTTGTCCACCCCATTCTGCAGTATTGTTGTGCGGTGTGGGGTCCGCATCAGTTGGGACTGACGGATGACATCGAAACATACAAAGAAGCTCGTTTTTTATTATCGCGAAGTATGGGAGATAGTGTCACAGACATGATACGTGAATCGGAGTGGCAATCATTAGAACAAAGGCGTTTTTCGTTGCGACAGGACCTTCTCATGAAATTTCAATCACCAATTTTCTCCTCCGATAGCGAAAACATTCTGTTGGCGCTCACCTACTTAGGGAGAAATTATCATCGCGAGGAAATAAGAGAAATTAGGGCTCGCAAAGAAAAATTTAAGTGCTAGTTTTCCCCACGCGCCGTTCGAGATTGGAACGATAGAGAATCACGTAGATGTAGATGTACATACGCTCCCTCTTATAAAAACTACGATAAATATTCCAAACGTTAATAGTATGCCTGAATGAAGTTTCGTGCATCAGCGCTTTGGGGAAGTACTGTGGTGATGGTTTGATTCAGTAGTTGTTTGGCAGTAGGCTAGAGCAGATGGCAATGGCCGAGAATATCGTAGATCGTTCAATTTGTGAAGTGCGCTTTCTGGTCAGATTTTTGCCGGCAAAAGGATCCTCAGCTGCTGAAATCCCTCGTGAGTTATGCCAGTGTATGGATCTGAAGTAATGAGTGACAAACAAGTTGGAAAGTTGTCTCAAGAATTTCAACATGGCCGCACAAATGTCCACGATGGACAGCGGAGTGGCAGGCCCAGTATTAGAATCGACAACAGCGTTGTCCAAGTGAACGTAAAACTTCGAAATGATTGGCTGTTGAAGATTATTCGTCTGGCTAATGCATTCCAAAACGTTGCTCGAACCTCAGTTCACAGGATTCTCGCTGAATAGCTTGAATATCACAAACTGTGTGCCAGGTGGTTTCCAAAAACGCTCACTGGTCAGCACAGAGAGAAAAGAATGCGTAGTGCACGACAGTTTGTGGAGAGCTATACACAGGATGGAGATCACACGTTTTTCCGTGTTGTTACTGACGACAAGACGTGCATAATTGTACTGCGGCGCAGAATCGGAACATGAGGGAATGCAGTGGCGCCACTCATGGTCAACCAAACGAAAAAAGTTTAAGCAGTCCCCGTCCTCGAATAGGAAAGCGGTGGCTGCCGTTTTTTAGGGTGAAAAGAGCGTCCTTTTGATTGATTTCATGAACTGTGAGTTCACAATTACAGCTGACGTATACTGTGATACGCTAACCGAACTGACACAAAATCGACGCCACGGGAAATTGTCGTCTAGCGTAATCCTCCTTCGCGGGAACGCACGCCTTCAAGTCGCAGCCAAAACCGAGGAGAAGATACAAGATTTTAGTTGGGCACTTTTTGACACCTAGCCGTACAGTCCTGACCTTACACCGAGGGACTATCTCCCCTTCTTGCATTTGGAAACGTGGCTGGGTGGACAAGGATTTCGGAACGACGATCAACTCAAAACTGCAGTTACCAGCTGGTTCATTTCCGAGGCGGGAGACTTCTAATGCGGAGGGGTTAAAGAATCTGGTACAGCGTTACCGAAAGTGTATAGATGTGAACGGCAATTGTATGGAAACGTAAAGTAGATATTCAGTAAAAGCCTTTTCCCATGAAGTTATTTTTTATATCAATAGTTTTGGAATACTCCTCGTATGTTACAAATAGGTATAAACGATATTACGCGTATTCGTCCGATATTGTGTTCAGAAGTGTAGCTCGCTGGGCGCTGGGAGTGCTACTGTCGCGGAGTATAACAAAAGTTGAACAGGAGTGTTGTGACTGTACGTATCACACTGCGGTGTTAGTGTGATGTCTCCAAGGGGATTTGTCCTGCGTTCTTAGTATGCGAGAACAAATGATCTTGTCTTATTCTGCTACAGACGGACGCCTGCGAAGTAGTCCTGAAGTTATCTGTCCTGTTAGAGGGCTCTTCTTAAAAACGTGAACAGAGTACGAAACGGTTCAAATGGCTCTGAGCACTATGGGACTTAACCTCTGAGGCCATCAATCCCCTAAAACGTAGAACTACTTAAACCTAACTAACCTAAGGACATCACACACATCCGTGCCCGAGGCAGGACTCGAACCTGCGACCGTTGCGGTCGCGCGGTTCCAGATTTTAGCGCCTAGAATCGCCTCGGCCACCCCGGCCGGCAAACAGAGTACACATGCATCGGTATGCTTGCGACAGCATGCTTACCTAATGTGTTCCAAAAAACCACGCATGAAAACGGGATTTGCCTGTGCTCATACCTCGGGTTCTATTGGTGATAAAACGGCAGGGTCAATTGTTTTGATATTCCTTGGGATAGTGATCATTTGCATACCCAGTAGAACGATCGTCTTAGTCCCTCCATTCTACAGTACAGCACCAAAGTATGAATACTACACACTTACTCCTGCTTAGGCAAATGGAGCAAATCTGTTGGCTTTTTTTGCATTTGATATGGTCTATGGTTGGCTTGATGACACTTACGGGAGGCACCATTAATTTATGGATGATTCCTCGGAAAACCTCACTAAAAGGATCTTTTTACTACATTTCCGCCGTCGTCAATAGCGGACCAAAACCCAGTCGAGGATTCAGAGACGGATATACACAGCAGACGGCTGAAATGCTTAAGATCCCAAGGTCGAGAAATCTTGAAACTTTACTTGCTCTGTTTAGCTTTTCCGAGATACAGAGGTTCAAAGTCGACCCACTATCACACTTACAATACCCACGTATAATCTGATATGAGGCCGAAACGCAGTTCATAAAAAAGCACGGAGAAATATTGTGTTAACTGTCTCCATTATCATTAGGAACGTTCTGGAAAACCCCATATTGTGGTACTGAAGCACAAGCAAAATTTTTGTGCACGTAAATCCGGACGGGGGAGTAAAATTAGTTTCGCGTTATTTTTGTATAGGTCAGATGCTCTCCCGCAGCACGGAAAACAAAGGAAGCAGCAGAAAAATGCTGCCATCGTAGAACAAAAATGCGAATATGTTCCTGTTTATTTAAAAGATTCTGATTGAAAACGGGGGTAACAGCTACCTCATTCAACATTACTCAGCACCTTTAAAAATTTTCCCAAAAGTTTTGGCGTGAGAGCATACTCGAGCTTTGTTTCTGAGGGACAAGAAGACGGTGGCCGTGGCAACGGGACGGCGAAGTACACTACTGGTTCTTCAGTCTGGAACCGCGTGACCGCTACGGTCGCAGGTTCGAATCCTGCCTCGGGCATGGATGTGTCTGATGTCCTTAGGTTAGTTAGGTTTAAGTAGTTCTAAGTTCTAGGGGACTAATGACCACAGATGTTAAGTCCCATAGTGCTCAGTGCCATCTGAACCATTTTTTACACTACTGGCCACTAAAATTGCTACACCAAGAAGAAACGCAGATGATAAAAAGGTATTCATTGGACTAATATATTATACTATAACTGACATGTGATTACATTTTCACGCAATTTGGGTGCATAGGTCCTGAGAAATCAGTACCCAGAACAACCACCTCTCGCCGTAATAACGGCCTTGATACGCCTGGGCATTCAGTCAAATACTGCTTGGATGGCATGTACAGGTACAGCTGCCCATGCAGCTTCAACACGATACCACAGTTCATCAAGAGTAGTGGCTGGCGCACTGTGACGAGCCAGTTGCTCGGCCACCATTGACCAGACGTTTTCAATTGGTGAGAGATCTGGAGAATGTGCTGGCCAGGGCAGCAGTCGAACATTTTCAGTATCCAGAAAGGCCCGTCCTGACCTCCAACATGCGGTCGTGCATTATCCTGCTGAAACGTAGGGTTTCGCAGGGATCGAATGAAGGGTAGAGCCACGGGTCTTAACACATGTGAAATGTAATGTCCACTGTCCAAAGTGCCGTCAATGCGAACAAGAGGTCACCGAGACGTGTAATCATTGGCACCCCATACCATCACGCCGGGTGATACGCCAGTATGGCGGTGACGAATACACGCTTCCAATGTGCGTTCACCGCGATGTCGCCAAACACGGATGCGATCATCACGATGCTGTAAACAGAACCTGGATTCATCCGAAAAAACGACTCAGGGATCGAGACGTGGCTGCACGATCCGTTACAGCCATGCGGATAAGATGCCTGTCATTTCGACTGCTAGTGATACGAGGCCGTTGGGATCCACCACGGCGTTCCGTATTACCCTCCTGCACCCACCGATTCCATATTCTGCTAACAGTCATTGGATCTCGGCCAACGCGAGCAGCAATATCGCGAAACGATAAACCGCAATCGCGACAGGCTACAATCCGACCTTCATCAAAGTGATGGTACGCATTTCTCCTCCTTACACGAGGCATCACAACAGCTTTTCACTAGGCAACGCCGGTCAACTGCTGTTTGTGTATGAGAAATCGGTTGGAAACTTTCGTCATGTCACCACGTTGTAGGTGTCGCCACCGGCGCCAACCTTGTGTGAATGCTCTCAAAAGCTAATCATTTGAATATCAAAGAATCTTCTTCCTGTTTGTTAAATTTCGTGTCTGTAGCACGTCGTCTTCGTGGTGTAACCATTTTAATGGCCAGTAGTGTAACAAATACTGGAAGGTAGTAGATAGTGGCTGTGTTACGGAAGGACAGAAGGAATGACGGAGACAATGACTGTGTGAGTGAGAAAGAGGGAACACGATGGCAGTGGAACATAATTGACAGTGACAGAACAGTGCTAAGAAACGAGTGAAGGAGACAGTGCGACGGGGGGCGGGGACGAGCGAATAAAGAGGAAGTGGAAGCGGTTAAGAGTCAGTGATAACGAGGGACAGAGTGTATGACAATGACACTGAGGAGGAGAGAGATAGTGAGTGAGAAGAGGCAGCAGCAGTAGGAAGGGACGAATGAGAGATTAGCAGTAAGAGAGAGCAAGAGGGGTACAGGGAGAGTGAGAGGAGACAGTAGCAGTAGCACAGAACGAAGGGGACTGAGGCTGTGACAGAGAGACACAAAGAGATGATGAAAATTTGATCAGCTGAATAAATGAATGAGAAAGAACAACTGTGAGTGTATGATTATGAGCGAGTCGTAACGATCGACTAGGGGTGTGATTGCGTTATTGTTAGGGGAGATTGTGGGAGTATGAGGTCAATTGCAAATTGAAAAGAACGCTAGTATGTTTGTACGCCAAAAGCTTTGGGAAAATTTGTAAGGATGTTGTGGAAGGTTGAAACCTTCCCGTCTCCTCTATATCTCTCTTTTGTTACGCAATCTTACCTTTTACAATAACCTGTGAAACCTTCCCTTAGGATTTTTACCTCTTGCTTAATAGCAACAATTGAAATCTTCCTTCCGAAATTTATTCTCTTTCTCAATATTCGCATACAAATTTAATTTCTGCTTATTAAAAGTGATTTCCTGACTATTTCGACGTAACATAGAATGTATCGTTGTCGTGGCCCTCAGTCGTTACCTGCAATAACCCAAAACTGTTCCTTACCTTTTTTACTGCTACTGGATCGCCATCTGACTGCTACATCGAACTGCGACATGAATATACTTACTCTGGTTTACTATACTCTATTAGCTGCTGGTGGGCTGTCATAATAAGTGGCTGTATTTATTACCAAAGCTGACGTTATTCTTTATTACCAAAGCTGACGTTATTCTTTAATAGCAAAGCTGACGTTATTCTTTAATAGCAAAGCTGACGTTATTCTTTAATTAATTTGACTGAAGTTACGTAATTCATAGTTATAAACTTTTTCTTGACAACAATAAAATTTTGCAAAGTTACACGTTGATGGTTTCTGGATTATAATCAGAAATGCAATACTGCTGGAAAAAATTAATTATATTCTGAATGAAATGATTTTACAAACGTTCAAATGGGAGTTAGTTTTTACAATAATGTTACAACTAGCACTGCGCAAACATACCTTCAGTAGTCTTGAGTTTCTCAAAAAAATAATTCAATAATATTAGTTCCACTTATGATAATAGTTAGCTGATGTCTCTGTACATGCGTTTATAATCTCTTGTAAATCATAGCTGGTGGATGGCAGGCACATCGCTCCTCTCAACCTCTCGCTTCAGACCTGCTACCGACTCGCTTCACTTCTCGCTTGCTACTGACTTCCTACGAACGCTAAAGTGCGGTCTCTCCCGGCAACAATGCTTTCTGGTGCAGACAATCCCTGCTACCATTACAAAATGTATCAATGCGCGGTCTTCCCCGCTCTTTTCTTAAAATGTATCCATACGCGGTCTCTCCCGCCCTTTTTAAAATTATATCAATGTGTGGTCTGTCTTGCCAACAACACTTTGGTGCAGACATTGCCTGCTACCACTATTATTTCCAACATGACAAATATTCCAGAATGAGATTTTCACTTTGCAGCGGAGTGTGCGCTGGTATGAAACTTCCTGGCAGATTAAAACTGTGTGCCGGACCGAGACTCGCACTCGGGACCTTTGCCTTTCGCGGGCAAGTGCTCTACAAACTTTTTTTTTAATTTTATTTATTATTATTTTTTTTAATCTCATTTTGTTTGCTTTCGTTCGTTGTATCTGCTCGGGGCGGACTTCGTAAGACTTCCGTTTTAAGTTCGTTGTTGATCGATTAACTCAGTTTTTTTATTACAGAGGGTATTTAATCCTCTCAGCGAACACGCTGAGCTACCGTGTCGGCTACCATCTCAGCTACCCAAGCACGACTCACGCCCCGTCCTCTCAGCTTTACTTCTGCGAGTACCTCGTCTCCTACCTTCCAAACTTTACAGAAGCTCTCATTCTGTAAACATCCCCCAGGCTGTGGCTAAGTCATGTCTCCGCAATATCCTTTCTTTCAGGAGTGCTAGTCCTGCAGGTTCGCAGGAGAGCTTCTATAAAGTTTGGAAGGTAGGAGACGAGGTACTGGCAGAAGTAAAGCTGTGAAGACGGGGTGTGCGTCGTTGCTTGGGTAGCTCAGTTGGTAGAGCACTTGCCCGCGAAAGGCAAAGGTCCCGAGATCGAGTCTCGGTCCGGCACACGGTTTTAATCTGCCAGGAAGTTTCATGACAAATATTAATTATTGCTGCTTAATCCTATTAATACAATATAAACATCTTTCATAAATTGTGGCTTGACAATAGACAATACAAATATACACGTCTTACAAGGTGAGTGAGGCAGGTGGTACCCCACTTCTCAGTCAGAGCCTTTTGAATAAATAGTAACATATTCGTTTGTTTTTGTGCTCCCATAGGAACATTTTTCCGCTGGTCCAGTAATTATCTGGGACACTTGGCTGCTCCAACGACGTGCACATCTCGCTTACTACTGACTTCCTACGAACGCTAAAGTGCGGTCTCTCCCGCCAACAATGCTTTCTGGTGCAGACAAGCCCTGCTACCATTACAAAATGTATCAATGCGCGGTCTTTCCCGCTCTTTGCTTAAAATGTATCCATACGCGGTCTCTCCCGCCATTTTT
The DNA here is from genome assembly GCF_021461395.2 of Schistocerca americana. Lineage (NCBI taxonomy): Eukaryota > Metazoa > Arthropoda > Insecta > Orthoptera > Acrididae > Schistocerca > Schistocerca americana. Next base: position 985,492,711 of record NC_060121.1, read on the forward strand.
AAAATCATATCAATGTGCTGTCTCTCTTGCCAACAATACTTTGGTGCAAACATGCCCTGCTACCACAATTACTTCCATCATGACATATATGAAGTATTCCTACTTAATCCTATTAATGAAATATAAACATCTTTCATAAATTGTGGTTTGACAGTAGTCTTGCAAGGTGAATGAGGCAGGTGGTACCCCATTTTTCAGTCAGAACCTTTTGAATAAATAGTAACATATTCGTATGGAACATTTTTCTGCTGGACACTTAGCTGCTCCAGCGACGTGCGATAATCCGTTGCTAGGCTGGGTGGTGGGAGCGGACTGGCGCATCAGACACGGCTGTTGACGTAGCGCCTGGCAGTGGTGCAGAGTGCAGACCCGCTTCCGGGCAGCAGAGAGGGCAGCCAGCCATCTAGCTGGGAGCAGCTGACCCGGCACGCGCCGCCACGCCTGTCGCCCTGGAGTGCCTCTGGACACGCAAGGCTGGCGCCCTCCACTCCATCACCGGTGAAAGCAGCCGCTGTCGGCAACGCGCGCTCCCAACCCGCCATTTACGGCTTCCGAACGCGCTGTTAATCTGTCCGCTCGTAGCGCACCATTCTATTTCACGGCTTAATACGTTGCGGGTCTGTCCGCCGATCGGTCTAGTGCATTAACTCGAGGTGCTCGTAAAGTTTCTCGCATCACTTGGAAGGAATAAAGTTAATTACATAACGTTTTGTTTCTTTGCAGGTACTGCAGCGGTTCCCCGACGCGGTCTTGTTTATTGATAAAGACTGCCGCGGTACATTCGAGTCAAAGTAGTCCCACACACGAGGATTGACTGCAGCGGAGTCCTCCATCACACCTTACGGCAAGATCCTTTGCCTCTTCGCTCCAGCAGACGGGCTCTTGGCATCCTGTGCTCAGGGCGGCTTGTGTTATACCTGTACTGTTCGCCAAATGCTGGTGCCTGTGCTCACCTCCAAACCTCCAGATGTCAGACACTCAGACCTGTACCAAACGTTGTATGTCGATATAGTATCAACCAAAACAACGATTTAGTTCGTACAGTTTGCTGTCGTCCAGTATAACATGAGTAAACGGTAATTAAAAGTATCCTCAGAGATATGTCGGAGCACAGGAAATGCGTATCTGTGAATAATTGCAGCCTAGATCTCGCGTGGGTCAGAGGGTAGAGCATTACATCGACCTGCAAACGGTCCTGCGTACGAACCCCCATTGACGACAATTTGTATATAAGTTAGAATTGAGAGCACGACGATACCTCTTTTCGTTCTCGAGTTATTGAGTTTCATGGCCAATGGGGGGACGCGCGAAATGCCTGGTTCTGCCCATGCGGACTTGCCGGCTGTTATTAAATACTTATCATGTGGTGAAAAGATTTGATTTTTGCACATCTTATAGTTTGATATCTTTGTGCGATAGATCACTAGTAGGTTGATTTTGTATGTTCTGGCTCACTAGCTCAATTTTATAAGAAATAGAAAATTGCTCATTAACACTTGTATTTTTTATTTTTCACCAAATTGATCTCATTATCCAATTATCCAGAGCATACAAAATCATCCTAATTTCCCTTTTACCTAATAATAATAATAATATAATACAATAAAATAATATAATAATAGCTTTAATAAAAAAGGATTTCCCATAGGTGAATGTAATAAAATAAATAAAATGAATTGTTTGACAAAGTACATTATTTTAAAGAATCCTATTATGAATGTAAGTAAATAATTAAAATCTATTAGTTAATAAAACTAAATTATATTAAAATTTTTATTGGTTTTCAAAAGCTGCAAAACCGCCTCATATACATAAAAAGATCACATCGCTACACTTTCAACAACCAAGTTTCAACCATTTTTTAAAAACAATTAAATTTAATGTCTTTTTATTAAAAATTTTATATCTTTTCTTCTAACTACTTTCTTGCAAGCTAATAAATTTTTTCCTATATAAGTGGAAGTTGAAATTAAAATGTCTACTACAAATGAAAAGAAATATTCTTTAACAGAACTCTTTGGAAATAAAGTAAAACCAACTAAAGAAAGATTTGGCTTATGGTTACTTACAGAAAATTTAAATAATAATAATCTTGTTGCAAATATTGGAGATATAATATGCACAAATCGATAACAAAAATTAGAAGAATTTAAACCAATTACAGAACCATTTTGCGATAGTATAATGGTAATTCAAATAACATATTTTATAGATTCCGAAGGAGAAAATGAAAATGGAAAATTTGTTGTAAAAAAAAGATGCTTGTGGAAGTTTTAATAGTTTTTTTAAGATATAGATTTCTAAATTTAGTTTGGTAAGACAGGGAGTTAAAACAAAAATTCCATATTTATTAGATTCCAATACATAAATAGTTAAAGATACTAAACAAATTATTAATAAAGATATAAAAATTATAGAACAAAGGTATAAAAATCTTGTTATTCCTTTCAAAATAGAATTACCACATGTTAAACTTAATATAGGTTGAGAGAATTACCAGAAAATTATAAGAACTTAAAAAGAAACACTAGTATTTATTAGATTTAGACATAACACAGGATTTTGCAGGTATTTTTAACAAGGAAGAAATGATCAAATCTTTAACAACTTATTTTAATTTTTGAAAGCAAGGAGAATATAAAGAAAATTGTTATGTAATAGTTAACAACAATAATTCTGTTGGAAAAGGCTGTTTAACATGGATTAATTCTAATTCTAGAGTTAAAATGTACAGTAAATTTATTTACCAATTAAGGTGTCAACAAACAACTTGGGAACTATATTATAGATTTTTTAAATTTTCCTGATAAACGATGAAAGGAAACTTTTTCTTCTACATTAGCTAAATAAAATGGAATTACAAGATTAGAAGCAACAATTTATAATTACATTAATCTAGATTTCCAAAAAGAACAAGAATTTGATCCTTTAACAGATTGTTTACAACTAATAACTGATAAAAGCAAATTTTTCGAAAAAGCTCCATTTTATTCTGTTCCACTAGCTAAAATGTTGCAAAAATTAACAGATTTGTTACAAAATTGTTGTTGTATTTTTTAATGATCTTCTACAATATGTATATTGGTGTAACAGAAATACTAACAAATTAACAGGAATACAAATAAATTTAAAACAGATAATAAAGAAGAAAGAGAAAAATTAGTTAAATTTGTTTTATCTGCATTTAGTTTTAATTTGTTGCCTATTAACTGTATAGAGATTTTCGATGAACAGATAATGTAATTTCTTTAAAACAAACATGCTTTATAAAATCTGGAGGAAGATATTTTTCGAAATCTAATACTTTATTTTCTAGAATACCCAAAGCAATAAATGTCAGATAATTGGGATTAATAAAAACAAACAATATTATTCCATTTGTATCTAGAAAAAGTGTAAATAACCATAGAAAACTTTATCCATATTCAAAGAAAGAAATCGAAACAATTAATAAACCATATTTACAATCTACTAAAAAACGAGAACAAGAACTAGAAAATTTAAATACACAAGAAAGAAAACTAAAATATATATATAAAACACAATCTTTAAATGAATAATACAAAAACATTTTTGGAAAAAGAACAAATAATAAAACAGAAGAATAAATTAAAAATTATTTTAAACAACAATGAATAGGTTTTGGAACAAGTGACATTTATAAAAGTTATGGTTTTGTGGTAAACGATAAAAACAAGTTTATATATGTTCGTGCATTGGGTGAACAAAATGGTAAAAAATCTGTATATATTGTTAAAAGTCCCAATAAAAATACATTTATAAAAATCAAGGAAGATAGATATTCTTAAAAAAGGATTTGTTTGTATTCTATATAACAGTCTTTGACAACAATTAGCAATATTTTACTATCCAAGGAAGAAACATTTTTGGAAATAAAAAATGACGGTATCTCTACTTTTAATGGAAATTCGTTTTCCTTTCACTGAGGATAGCAACATCATAAGTATATCTTATCGTTTATATACTTCCACCTTGAATTTTAATCCTGCTCTTACATCTTTCTTTTATTTCCGTTATCACTTCTTAGATTTATAGATTGAACAGTAGGGCTGCCTTACATACTTTTTAATCTGAGCATGTCGTTCTTTCCATTATTATTGTTTCCTATTGGTTCGCATATGTATTCTATATTATCCATCTTACTACTAGATTTTTTAGAATTTTGAACATCATGCGCCATTTGACATAGTCGAACAATTTTTGTTTGCCAGCAGATCCTGTAAATGTGTCTAAATGTGTCTTGGTTTCCCTTAATTTTTCCTTCGAACATCTTTTACCCAAATATTCGAAAAAGCACTGCACTCAAGAGTACTCTCACACTTAAGTGGAAACAATTTGCTCAGTATATTACTTTTAGATTAAAGAAAGATTGCTCGACTGAGAAAGCTGTCTATAAATTCATTCATCAATTAGTACATGCCTTAAATAATAAACTATCGCCAGCTGGTATTTTTGTGATCTTACCAAGGCATTCGACTGTGTAGAACATGTCATTATCTTGAAAAAGTCAAGTTTTACAAAACTGATGGCTTTACACACAGCTAGTTTGAATCCTACTTAGCACACAGAACGCAAAAGTTAGTGCTGAAACATTCAAACAATTTCGAAAGGGTAGAAAATTCTAATGACTGGGGATAAGGCACATAGGAGTCCCACAGGTCTCTATTTTGGGTCCACTCCTACTCTTACATGTGTGAACAATCATTCACTTAACATTCAACAAGAAGAATTGATCCATTTGCAGACGATGCTACTGTTATAATGAATGTCATCAGAGAGGTATCTACAGATGAGATGGTAAATCATATTTTCCTTTGAACCATAACGTAATTCTCAGAAAGTGAACTGCCCCTAAATTTTGAAAAAAAATTTTGTTTACTTCTGCACAAAAACAGGATCATACCTACAACTGATGTACCACATGAGTGAGAGTAAGTATACAATGCACCAAAATTTTGGGTGTACATCTTGAGTGGAGGAAGCATATTACTGAGATTACCAAACAATTAAGTTCAGCTGGTACTGCCCTTCGTATGACTGCTAATCTTGGAAACAAATTAATCCATCTCCAGACATACTTTACATATTTACAATCAATAATGTCTTACGGAATAATTTTCTGGTGTTTCTCATCACTCAGAAACAAAGTATTCATTGCACAAAAGCGAGCAGTAAGAACAGTATTGATGTTTACCCACAGACATCTTGTAGGTATCTCCTCAAAGAGATAGACATCTTACCTGCGCAGTTACAGTACATGTATTTGCTAATGAAATATTTCATAAATAATCAATCACAATTTGAGAAGATAAGTGATGTTCATACCTACAATACTAGAGGGAATAATAACTTTTATTGCCCATATTAAAGCTGTCTGTGATTCAGAAAGAAATCCAATATACAGCTACCAAAGTTATTGGACCTTTTCGAAATAACATTAGTGTGTGACAGATAGCAAAGGAAATTTTAATAACAAAACATTGTTTTTTAGTTGCATCAACAGAACTAAAAGATGTTTTCATTAATACTAATACTAATCACGTAAACATATCCTGTGAACTGACTCGTTTCATATCATTTCGATAAAAGAATCTTTCAAACCAACCAACTAACCTTCCTCTACTGTGCCATTGCCTTTCCTCCTGCCAAACAGATTCTCAGCCAACAGATCCTCAGTTTTCTTTTTCATTATGCCGTATATTATTCTTGTTAGCAATTTGGATGCATTAGCTGACTGAGCTCCCGCACATATCTTTGCTTGCTGTCTTCGGCATTGTGTGAATTACATTTTCCCCGAAAGTCTGATTGTATGCCTCCAGTCTCATAGATCCCAACAACAACTTGAATAGTCGTTTGGCCGCCACTTTCCACAATGATTTCATAAATTCTGAAGTATGTTATGAATCACTTGTGCCTTATTTGATTGCAAGTCTACCAAAGTCTACCAGAATTCTGATTCTAATGCTGGATCCTTTATATCTTCTATATTGACTTCTATTCCGCTTTGTATGACGTCAGAACACATTTCGCTCCCCTCGTATAGACCTTCAGTGTACTCCATCCACCTATTTTATATCTCCTCTGTCTGCAACTGTTGAATTTCCATTGCTCTCTTAATGTTGATGCCCATGCTTTTAATGTCTTCGAAGTTCTTTTGGCTTTTCTATAAGCTGAATCAGCCCTTCCCACTTCTTTTTCGATTTTTCACATTTCTCCTGCAGCCATTTAGCTTGACTTGCCTGTACTCAGAAATGAATTCAAGCCTAACTGACTGATATTTTCGTATTTCTGTCTTACTCTGAACATTTTTGTACTTACTTATTTCGTCGATTAGTTGAAGTTCGGAACTTCTTCTGTTACCCAAGGTGTCTTCACTTCTCCCTCTCTTATACCAATGTCTGCTTATCCAACTTCTGCGACTGCCCTTTTTAGTGTTGTCCATTCCTCTTCAATCGATCTGTCTGCTGTGGTGTTAGTTACCGTAGTACTGATAACCTTCGAGAACTCCTAACGCATCATTCCTCACTACTTCAATTTTCCAGTCCTTTCCATATTGATTATTCCCGTCAGTTCTCTTAAAATTCAGTACCATTTTATAGGCTGATGGAATAGCTCAATAACGAATTGACATCCTGTTTTTATTGGCCATAATGAATAATACTGAGTAACATGTCGCAGTTAATTCGAAACGTTATGCTCGAAGTTTCCTCGCGCTGCATATTGAAACAGTTGTCCAAATTTCTGTATTCCCTTTCGTAAATAATTTATCAAATCAGTGGCAATTTTTGTCACAATAACAGTTGGAAGTAAATTAAAGACGTACTACCGGAAATTTCTTGGCATATTTATCTATAGCGAACGTCACTTTATTCATAATGAATATATTATTTCACAATCAGTTAGAGATGGGTGTGGCAAATTATAGTTCACGAAGCGGAAAGTATTTTGCCGTAAGATAAACATGCGAAAGATTATTTTCTTTCATTTAACAAAATATAGCAGCATCAAATGTTTCTTTCTTCAGTTAAATGACATACATTTCCTAAGAACGTGCGAAAATTTTTAAATATCAGAGTACATTGACGAAGCATACAACAATCTTTACTGGGAAACTTTTCGCGTGTAATACACTGATTGTTCCCCATGCAGAATCGTCGCCAAAACTCATAGGAAGTATTGTAATGTACAAATCGAAGAAGATCGCAGATTACCGTAAATAAACATAAATTCGTTTCAGCGAAGGTTTGAAGACTCCCTGCTGAAACGCTTAAGAAAATCTTAAGTTCGTGTTTAACCCAAATTCTACAATCTCCTCTTTTTATAATCGTAATAGGCACTTATATCATTTGGCGATCGTAGAAAGTTTGTCATTAGTTGCTTCTAATAAACTCTAGCTAAAATGAAAACAAAACTTCCGAAATTGGAATTAAACTGTAGTTCCACAACTTGGTTGTAGTTCGTCTGGATAAAATTATGACAATGAAGTTCTCAGACTGCAATAATGTCACTGTCAGTTTAACAGTATAGCGCTGGTATTGGCTTAAATTAAAGGCTATGTGAGGAAGAACAATTATGCTGCAGAAATGAATCGATTGAAATGGAACGCTATGAAACAAACTGTATTAGAGCCAAAAATAATATCGAAAAACCCACAACGGAAGGAGTAATAAAAGAGTGTGAGGTTGAATGAGCGGGGATAAAATGACACTGAGCAATACCTTATTTCATTAAATTCTGTTTATACTTTTAATAACCAGAGTGGCGACAGTTAAAGTGATTCACAGTGAGATATATGTGGCGCGCATCCATTTGTGATACAGTAGTTTTCACAGTTTATCCTTTGTTTTCTAGTCTGTTAGGTAATTTGTTGCTTCGCGATATTTACTGCGTGTAATGAACGTTTGCCGTATGGTCGCTGTTCGTCGTTAAACGTGTTATTACATCTTCGATGAAAACTTTGATGTCTGTCGAACAGCTAGGGAGCATTCTACCTACCAGGCAGCGAAAATGCTCCGTGCCACCCAACCATAATTTTATTTTACTTGCGCTAAACTCGTGTGAAACACCACTAGCCGTCTGTCGAGGGTTGTACTTCATACACTATGGCATATGGGAATCCATGTAACGAGAACTTACGTCCACATTCCTTTGCACCGAGCCTACAATCAATCCGAATCGTAAGAGTAGAACATATTTGTATAATGACATCATTACTTTAACTATATACTGCATCACGTCGCAGTGTGCATTCTGAAACACACTACATATTGCTTTTCAGCAACAGTGAAGGCAACAGCCAGAGACCTTTTTGCCACAGTATTTAATTTATGCCAAGCATTGTCAAGGTTATCTGAACGAGCGTTCGTGAAATTAAAGATCAGGCAGGCAGCAAATGTATCACTGGGATTTATCAGATTTTCCCGACGGGGCTGTTAGAAATACTCTCAGCTTTGCATTAAGTCCCACAATATATCTGGGAGCTATTGTTATTTTAAGCTGGCTACCGTGGTTACTGCTGCAATATTCGACTGCAGTACTGTACAGTGCAACCTAAAGAACTGTTGATTCGAAGAAATAGTCTGGGGCATACAAAGTGTTACCCGGTGGTAAACGCATCTAGTTTATTAATCGCAGGGAACAGGTTTCATACGTTATTCGTGACATAAACAATAAACACCAAGTTATTTGATTGCATCACGCGTTTTCAGCTGTCGCTGAGCCGCCAAAGTTCAGCTAGTCGACTATTGTCCAACGCTAGTGATTTGACTATCTGATTGAGTTCTGTCGTCTGCTGCTCTATCTATTAGGGTCAACTCTTACTCTATTGAGATGAACGTCGGGCAAGGCACGGGGCGTAGTATGTATGTCACGGTGATTTCTGTCGAAATGCCACGGCAGAAACTGAATCTGTTCTCATAGAAGCCAGACAGTCTGTCACACTACATACCTGATAGTTGTTACCTTACGTTTGTATAGTAAACAGATGATATATTTGCAATGCGTTACGCAGTTGAGATACCGTTCGCCTGCTAGAGTAGTAACATAGTAGACGTAATAAAACTATAAACGCATCTTCATTCACGTGGAGAAGTATATTTTTAACAAGGGTCGTCATGACATAGACTGAAAACCAAACAGTGATCGAAGTAGCCGGCCGGAGTGGCCGTGCGGTTCTAGGCGCTACAGTCTGGATCCGAGAGACCGCTACGGTCGCAGGTTCGAATCCTGCCTCGGGCATGGATGTGTGTGATGTCCTTAGGTTAGTTAGCTTTAATTAGTTCTAAGTTCTAGGCGACTGATGACCTCAGAGGTTAAGTCGCATAGTACTCAGAGCCATTTGAACCATTTGATCGAAGTATGAATCGGGGCTGTCTTTTTATAACGATCTCTCCCAGATCTCACTTTGTGCACATGAAAGTGTGAGAGTCTTTCTCAGTTGATGGCACTGTTCCGTACCGACGCCTTCGTTCTCATTGTAAAACGTCAGGTTGCCATATTTCCGCTTTCAAATTTCCGCCAACTATCCTAAAATTAATGAGGCCTCCGTTTTCAATACGTTAAGTACCGTAGAGAAGCGTCAGCCATCCGTATCTAAATGGACACCGCTAACAGAAAGCGGTCTTCAGTCTGAAGACTGGTTTGATGCAGTTCTCCAAGCTACTGTGTCTTTGCACAAGCCTCTTCATGTCTGAATAACTACCGCAACCTACAACCCTCTGAACCTGCTTACTGTGTTTATGCCTTCGTCTCTCTCTGCAATTTTTCCCTCCGTTATCAAACTGACGACTCCTTGGTGCCTCAGTATATGTCCTATAACCCTTTTTTCGGGTCAGATAAATTTCTTTTGTCAGCTACTCGTTTTAATACCTCCTCATTAGTTATTCGGTCTACCAATCTAATACCCAGGAAATCTTCTGTAGCACCATATTTCGAAAGGTTCTAGTCCCTTCTTGTGTAAACTGACTTGCGTCCACGTTTCACTTTCGTAAAAGGCTGTACTCGAGAGAAATATCGTCAGAAAAGACTTTTGTACAACGAAATTTATTTTGTTTTTCTTGCTGTTGCCAGTCTACATTTTATATCCTCTGTATTTCGACCTTCCTCAGTTATTTTGTTACCCAAACAACAAGGCTCATTTACTACTTCCAGTGTCTCATTTCCAGTGACTGATTTAATTCTACTACGTTCCGGTACCCCTGTTTTACTCCTGTTCAGGCTAATCTTTTCACCACTCTATCGGTTCCGTTCAACTGCTCTTCGAAGTCCCTTGAGCCTCTGATAGAATTACAATGACATTGTCATCTTTATCATGGTAACGACACATCTGAACAGTTAATAAAAAAAGAAAATATGGTGACTAAATATATGGAATATTCTCGATAGCTAATTTTATGCCACACACTGAGACCTGAATAAAATTGTGTCCTTTCGCTGGTAATGCTTCGTCAGGTAAACCACCCAAGCACGTATCTCGTCTAAAATTAAAGTTTTAGTAACCCAGTGGCTCTTCCCTATTCTTCCAAATACCTCAGCTATTCTGTTGCATATATTGTTGGATAATCAGGCTGGTATGAAGTCTACGATGGAGGACGAATGCACCACAGCAATCTAAGAACTTCGCTTTGAAAGCCGAACCTACTATTTTATTGCTTTTGTTAGTGAATATAGTCTGAGTGGTTGGAAAAATCAGGCATCAAGAATTGGTAGTAAGTCAGTTACAGGAGCGTTACCTCATTCCCAAGGTACAAGCGCCAATAACCGAAGTTCTGACTGTGAGGTTACGACGCATACTGTCGTATTATTCTGTTCTTTCCAAAATATTCTACACTCATGCTCACAAAATAAGGCTAATGCTGGTACATAGTGAAACAACGCTCTGGAGGGCGGTTTGTGGGTTTAAATCAGCTCGGGGTATGATCATGCGGTGCATTTGATCCGCGGTCGTCGCACGGTGGCGCTGGCAGCAGTCCATATACGCAAAGGTGTGTTGGAGCATGTCAGAGTACGGTGCAGCGAGTAAGTGTGCAGACGTTTTCAGGCGTGCTAATGGTGATTGTGTGTTGAAAATGGCTCAAAGAACACATATTGATGACGTTATGAGGGGCAGAATACTAGGGCGACTGGAGGATGGTCAAATACACCAGGTCGTAGCACGGGCCCTTCGTGTGCCACAAAGTGTGATCTGAAGATTATGGCCACGATTCCAGCAGACAGGAAACGTGTCCAGGCGCTAGAGTACGGGACGTCCACAGTGTACAACATCACAAGAGGACCGATATCTCACCATCAGTGCCCGCAGACGGTCACGGAGTACTTCAGGTAGCCTTACTCGGGACCTCACCGCAGCCACTGGAACAGTTGTCTCCAGACACACGGTCTACAGACGACTGAACAGACATGGTTTATTCGCCCGGAGACCTGCAACGTGCATTCCACTGAGCCCTGGCCACAGGAGAGGGCGTAAAACCTGGTGTCAGGAACACAGTACATGGTCATTGGAACAGTGGTCCCAGGTTATGTTCACGGACGAGTCCAGGTATAGTCTGAACAGTGATTCTCGCCAGGTTTTCATCTGGCGTGAACCAGGAACCAGATACCAATCCCTTAATGTCCTTGAAAGGGACCTGTATGGAGGTCGTGGTTTGATGGTGTGGAGTGGGATTGTGATTGGTGCACGTACACCCCTCCATTTCTTTGACAGAGGAACTGTAACAGGTCAGGGGTATCGTGACGTCATTTTGCAGCAGTATGTCCGCCTTTGCAAGGGCGCGGTGGGTCCCACGTTCCGCCTGATGGATGATAACACACGGCCCCACCGAGCTGCCATCTTGGAGGAGTACTGCAACAGAAGATACCAGGCGAATGGAGTGGCCTGCCTGTTCTCCAGACCTAAACTCCATCGAGCACGTCTGAGATGCTCTCTGTCGACGTATCGCTGCACGTCTTCAAACCCCTACGACACTTCAGGATCTCCGACAGGCACTGGTGCAAGAATGGGAGGCTATACCCCAGCAGCTACTCGACTACCTGATCCAGCGTATGCCAACCCGTTGTGCGGCCTGTGCACGTGTGCATGGTGATCATATCCCATACTGATGTCGGGGTACATGTGCAGGAAACAGTGGCGTTTTGTAGCAAGTGTGTCTCTGGACGGTTTTCTCACCTTATCGCCAATACCGTGGACTTACAGATCTGTGTCGTGTGTGTTCCCTATGTGCCTATGCTATTAGCGCCAGTTTTGTGTAGTGCCACGTTGTCTGGCACCACATTCTGCAATTATCCTTAATTTATGAGCATGAGTGTATCAGTAATGAAGAGGTTTTAATATGTGAACTCTTTTTTACAATACAGTTATTTTACGCTATTTTAAAATTGAGTGACATGTCCCTACTGGTTCAGATTGCATTCAAACTACAATTGCGCTCACTCAAGTGTAACCAACCTGTATGAGTACCACTGCCGGTTCGTTACAGTACTGTACGATCGCCTTTTCATTATGTAACAATTCTCTCGGATGCGAAATACATCTATGAGCTACAAAGCTCTAACTTCGGTCACACAAATGCGTGTTCTACTCGCGTTTTAACTCTGGTGCGACTATCAGTAAAATCCTTCTTTTATAAGTCATCGCGAGAAGTGCATAGGCCCGGTATCCGCTCCGAAAGCATGCTCCGGCTCGATTAACTACATTCCACAGCATCACGAAACTAATTCACTTTTCACTCGCGATGCGCGGCGCACGAGCTCCAGGGACCTGCCCTGCAGGCTTGCTCAGATTCGACTAACTCACTGCTTCGAGTCAAAAGATCTCCAGGTGCCAATCTGTCCCTTCTAGAACGATAGGCAACCCTGTCAGCGATGCCGCTACGCTGTAGCAAAAGAGCTTAAGGGTAGGTTCGGTCCTTCAAGTAGGGGATCGATTTTGTACCCTTACAACTTTCACCAGTGAAACGTACTTATGGGGCGCAGTTCGTCGGACGCCTCTCGACGCTGTGGGTTTTTGGGACAGGATCATCAACTTACAGTCCAACCCTACAGTCTGTGATTGGAGTGATGGGTGGTCACACAGCTCTCGCCTCGCAACCTCCCTTTCTCAACCAACTGGACTCGACTGTGGCACCTGACGGCACCAAGCCAGCTGAACACGCTTGGGGCCAGTGGCAGTACATCACTACAGTAACACTTGTCTCATTCTGTGTGACCTCAAGGTCAACCACAGCCTCAATGATGCAAAAGTTTCATATATGCTGATGACCTTGCTCTTGCTGCCCAGGGCAATCGGTTTGAAGATGTAGAGATAATGCTTACACACGGTCTACAACAGCTTGGTACTTACTATGAAAAGCATCAACTCGCACCCAGTCCAACTTGAAATAGTCTGGAATGGAGTTGCACTAGAATATTGCTCCCACCGCAGGTATTTGGGTGTCACTTTCGACCGTACACTGACATACAAGGAACACTGTCTGAAGCTGAAGCGGAAAGTATCCTCCAGATACTACCTTCTTCGGAAACTGGCGGGATTGAACTGGGGTACACATCCACGAACATTAAGAACAACTGCTCTTGCCTTATGCTATTCTGCAGGAGAGTGTGCTAGCCCAGTGTGGTACAATTCAGTTCATGACAGCTGTAGTATTGTTACAGGCTGCCTAAGGCCAACCCCCACGATCAAATTTCAATATCTCGCTGGGATTGCTCCATGTGACGTCAGAAGAGAGGTCGCCGCTAACATCGAGAGGCACAAATCAAGTACAGTGCCCTCACATCAGCTCTTTGGACGTCAACCTGCCAAGCCAACACTGAAGTCCAGCCCTTAGAAGGATCAGCTGTGGCTACCCGACTCACCAAGTGGAAGAAAAGGTGCCAACACCTGTCAAACTGGATGACACCACAAGAATCCCTGCCACCTAGACACAAAGAGAAGTGGGTCATCTGGAAGTCCTTGAACAGACTACAAGATCGAGGGACAATCTCCTAAAATGGAACTTCCAACTGCCAAATGCCAACACAACACTGTAGGAATGCAGTGAATTGCCTTCAAATGTAACTCGTGCCCAAACAGCTGTAGCATGAAGGACTTAACGTCTGCAGCACCCAGTGCTATCAAAGTTGCCCAATTCTGGGTGAATACTAAATAGTTTTCTTTGTATGTATTGCATATATGTGTTCATTTTAGTGTACCTCTGACACGAATAAAGAAAGACCTCAAGGTGGCCGCAGTCGAATAGTGGTCCAGGCTCCAGCAGCAACGTCTCGTCCACCTTGTGCGATGAAAAGCCAGAGAGTAACGAAATATGTTACAACGAACACTGCACTGAATTCGATAAGGATACAAGCTGCTTACTAGGTAAACACTGTATCGACTACACCGCCCTGGCATTGCGGCTAACACTGCTGAACGGATTACCCTCGTCCAGAGCCCTCCCAAATCCAGGCTTGGCAAAAATTTTAAGTCATTACTGTAATTACTTCAGCTTCTATTCTTATCGAAGATAATGTTGAGACTCAGTACATCTGCAGGAAAATGTTATTCCATCAGATCAACAGCAGTGAATGTTACACATCAACGAATTTTGATTTCGTAAACGTCCCATATTCGGACAACTGCCTTTATTCCAGTATTTAGACCACAGTTTATTAAATTTTTAGTTCCATAAAGCTTCTAATATCATTCCCTCTTGAATTTCGCAGATATCAATCCGACGTCAAATCAATTTTTGGACAGTTTGCATGGATCAGATGGGATAACCATAAAGCATTTAGCTAAAATATTTTCAACTTGTCTGCACTGTGGATCACTAGCAAGAGACTGGAATAAAACAAAAATAACACCGATACATAATACATGTAGTACTGAACACGTGAAGAACTATCACCCTATGAGCGTTCTCTCCATTTACATTTACATGGATACTCTGCAAATCACATTTAAGTGCCTGGCAGAGGGTTCATCGAACCACCTTCATAATTCTGTATTATTCCAATCTCCTATAGAGCGCGGACAGAATGAACACCTATATCTTTCCGTACGAGCTCTGATTTCCCTTATTTTATCGTGCTGATAGTTCCTTCCTATGTAGGTCAGTATCAACATAATATTTTCGCATTCGGAGGAGAAAGATGGTGATTGGAATTTCGTGAGAAGCTTTCGTCACAACGAAAAACGCCATTCTTTTAATGATGTCGAGCCCAAATCCTGTATCATTTCTGTGACACTCTTTCCCACATTTCGCGATAATGCAAAACGTGCTGTCTTTCTTTGAACTGTTTCGATGTACTCCGTCAGTCCTATCCGGTAAGGATCCCACACCGCGCGTGGTATTCTAAAAGAGGGCGGACAAATGTAGTGTAGGCAGTCCCCTTAGTTGGTTTGTTACATGTTTAAAGCGTCCTACCAATAAAACTGTCTTTGGGTAGCCTTCCCCACAACATTTTGACTGCGAGATTGAGCACTGGACTAGCCTGTCTCAGTCCACTGAAAAAGCAGGGTTCCACGCAGGATTTAGATACAATTGACCACATCCTCACTCTACGCGAAACAATTAGTAGCACTTATAACTAGCATCTACTAACTCTTTGCCTTGCTTTTATAGATTTTGCAAAAGCATTTTATTCCATTAGTCACCCAGCTGTGTTTGGGGCTGTAACAGAACAAGGGACAGAACAGGGCTACATTAACGTCTTATATAATATACACAGAATCTGGACAGTCTTTGTGTGTCATTGATGACAGTAATGAATTTCCCATTGGAAATGATGTAAAAAAGGTGATTCCGTACCTACAAAATTATTTCCACAGTCCTAGAAAAAGCAATATCTAAGGGAAATTAGGAAACAAAAGGATTCGAAGTTCTGGGAAAGAGATTAAATAACCAGAGGACTGGATTGGATTGTTTGGGGGAAGAGACCAAACAGCGAGGTCATCAGTGTCATCGGATTAGGGAAGGGCGGGGAAGGAAGTCGGCCGTGCCCTTTCATCTGCCTGGAGCGATTTTAGGGAAATTGCGGAAAACCTAAATCAGGATGGCCGGACGCGTGTTTGAACCGTCGTCCTCCCGAATATGAGTCCAGTGTGCTAACCACTGCGCCACCTCGCTCGGTAAACAACCAGAGGTTTGAAAATGCTATGATGGTATTTACAAAAAAAATTATAGAAGAACTTCACATATTCCTCAGCGGACTTTAATCTGCTCTGAAGATGGTCTAAAAATAAACTATGATAAAACCAAGATCATGATGAATGAATGGACACCGGAGTGAAATATATCTCTTGGAAGTGCGTAATTGCAAATGGTCTTAGAATACGTGTGTTTGGGTCAGCTTGCACATATGAAAGGAGACCCAAAATCAGAACTATTTCGACGCCTTAAAAAGGCGTGGGAATCTTACGAAAGATACTCTTCACTTTCTAAATATGTCAGTTACACTGAAGAAAAACAGTTTTTCCTAACCTATACTGCCAGTAATAACTTATGGCTGTGAGACATGGACATTAAATGAATTCCTTACCAGAAAACTAATAGTAATCCAAAGAGGAATGGAAAGCTGGGCTACACAAAGAAAATCGAAGTGGAAGGAGTCGATATCAGACGTACAACAAAGGTCAGTAATAACATAATGGAAAGAGTGGATACCTTGAAATGGCAATGGACTGGTCATATCGCTCGCAGAAAAGATGGCAGGTTGTCATAACAGATACTAGATTGTAGCCCAATTTGCCAAAAAGACCAAGGGGAAGACCACCGATCAGATGGGACATGGATTTAGGAGAGAGAGCTGGTTTCAGTTGAGAATGGGAAACTCAAGATAGACACAAATGGAAGAACATCCTGGGATCCTATTGTGCTCGCCGACGCAAAGAGATTACATCACCAAGTGATCGAATTGGCTGATGACAATGATGACATGTATCAGAGACTGGATTGCAGTTTCAGTTCATTGCGAAGGTTAATTTCAACAGACATTTTATTCCTGAGTGAAGATTTCGTTCTGGAACTAAATACACCACTAGCCAAACTGACATTTCGTTGTAGGGATATGAAATTTTGGAGATTGTCTACGTGTGTCAGAGAAGAATCAACGTTTCTAAATTAAGTTATTGTAAATACTAAGATACTAAGTAGCTGAATTTTATTCCGTCTACATTCAACTAAGTTTGCAGATCCAAACTCGATAAAAAGAGAAAATATTTGTAAACTGTATCAAAATGCTCTATATGTTGGATCGTATGCCCTCGGTTTGTGTATAGATTATTAAGGAATGTCGCTAAATTTCTGTAGAGAATACGGTTAACTACAGAGATGTACAAGAAAATTTCGTACAGTTCTAACACAAACATTTGCGGTTACTTTGGCTACTTATTCAGTATCATTAAAACTTAGAAAAGAGAGCTTAAGAAGTTTCTTGACCCAGGACAAGTAATTGCTGTGTGTTGCAATAAATCATGTGGGAAATACTGGCAGCCAAATAGGGGAAAAGTCTATGATAAACGTTGAGTAATGATGCTGGCTGAAAGTGTTTGAAATATGCAGTGAACAGCGTGCCTTACGCCGCACTTTCGTGACGAAAGTGACCCATGGTATATAAGAATAAATAAGAATTAGTGATAAACTTCATTAACAAGTTACTCAGCTGGCTCACGGCTTGCAGAAACGTTTGTGAGGCCTATGGGCGTGGTCCGAGTAGTAATTCGGCTTCTAATATCAAAGAAAATTACGATCTCAGAGGTATTCTAGACGATTTACCAGGTTCAATCCCTAATAAAGATCTGGAATGTTATTTTCGGCTTATGCCGCAGCCTTACAAAAGGTGTAATTAGGTAACAATTCATGGGTTTTAATCTACTGTGTGATCAGAGCGAGGTGCCTCATTACGTTGACCCTGTACAAGTGTTAATTACAACAGATAAAATGATTGCTAATGAAAGTAAATTAGGGAAGTTGTAAGTTAACGCGATTCAGGCTAGCTTCATAACAAAATTCAGAGTGACCTGTAGTTTAAATGTAACTTACAGTGAATTTCAGACCAGTGTAATGAACTTCTGTTGGCGATGGTGTAAACAACTGTATATGTCTTCATCAAAGTAGACCAGTAAACAGATTTTCACGACACACAGTTACGATCGTTTCTATAGAGATGAGTTAATGCCCGTCACTAATGACTTCGCTGTCGATGGAATGGTGGACCTAAGCGAAAGAGAAACAAAACAAGTGAAACATGGGAAATGCACTACAGTCCCACCAGTGAAAAGACACTGCTCGCAGCGTATGCTGTGTCATTGTATAGAAACATATGTTGCTTTTTGGCAGCTGAAAGCATCATTATTTAATTGTTGTGTATAAACCAAAGTAAATATTCTATGTAAATCTTGGATGCATGTTTGTGTATGTGTGATGAATGTGATTGGATATACCTTTTAATTTGTAACAAATCCTGTACTGGAAGCTGGCTGAATAGTGTTTGTCCGAAGGCCAGAATAAAAGGAAAAACACGCTACAAGGAATACTTTATAGACAGTACTAACAGCGATATTGTCAGCAATGCACAACGTAACACTATCTCCGATGCTGAATTAAACACGAATAATGCATTGCGATTATAGGAAACTAATGCCGAAAGTTTCTTCTTTGCCGGTGATAATGTATAGATATCCAGACAGCATATCGATCTCCTTGAATAAAATAGCTGCGCGCACAGTCCACACATTTACTGTGTGGTACTAGTCGCGTGTGTACAGTTAATGCCTAACGACTTTATCGGTTCGACTTTTGAGCAATTGTTCGAACAGTTGCCTTATGCGACCACATCAAGTACCGTATTGTACAATGTTACTACTAGGTGGATATGTGGCATGGGTGTATGTGCCAGTACATTTTAACAACATTCCCAACAGTGAATAGCTGCAAACTTCACAAACCTCAGGAGACCAAGTGTAAGCTCTACAATATACAGTAAGTTGTCCCGGGGCACAGTACAAATGAGCACACTGTTAACATTTTAATCATTTCCGAATTGGACTTTTGTCCATGCACAGAACTGGTAGAAATTAGTTTGGAAAGAGGAAATAATTTACGAATATATTTGATGCAACACTGAATTATGTATACTTTCAAGTTTAATTTCCGCCGATCACTGTTAGTTCCCGACGTTCCCGCTAGGTCACATAACACGAATGAGCTGTTAAAAGATCCATGATGGAGTTGTATAATGGTGGAGAGCGTGTGCAGTATTGTTTCTGGTTTTATGAATCCAAATCGGCTACTCCAGGTCGGAGACGATTCTGGACTAAATATTGGAAGCCACCACCTCAAAGACAAACTGTTATTAATTGTCACAACCGTTTCACGGAAATTGAGTGTCTACCACAAAGAACGCCATGTCAAAGTCGGACAACAGTCTCTGACGTAGCAGCTGAACAAGTTCGGCATTCTCACATTCGTAGTCCGAGTAAATCAACGAGAAGTGTCAGCTCAGAATTCAATATGCATAGTGTTACGGTGTGGAAGGTGTCGTTCAAATCCTGCAAATAGGAACTGTTACAAACATTAAGAGAAAATGACGAAGAAAAACGAACTGATTTTGTATAGAAATAAATAAATTTGTAGAGAAATAACTAAATTTGTAGAGAAATAACTAATAAGAATTATTCTAAAAATATTTATAACATTTAGTGTTCACTTTATCGGGGTTTTATGGCGTAGTAACTGTTTAAACAATCATCAGATGTAACGTTACATGTTGCACTTACTAAGTAGACATGTCGTCATCTCCACAAGGATCCTACAGATTCAGTTCACCAGCAAGACTGTATTTGTACCAAACACAATGAAGAGTTTGTTAACAAGAAGTCATAAGTAGAAAACATTTTTAATAAAAAAATTTTAAGTGTTTTAGAGAAAATAGGATCCAACTATTCATTAGAAAATGTAAGGAAGTATATGGAAGAGGCAGAACCTGTGCAATTTGATAAAACTCAAATTCAATTCACCTCTCCTACTGAAATTACCAAAATAATAAATTCACTCAAAAGTAAAAGCTCCCTGGAATTGATGGCATTTTCAACAAAGTACTAAAAGCCTGTTTGCAACAAATAAGTAGGATTCTCTACCACATATGTAGAAGCTCACTGAAAGAGACCATTTTTCCAGATAGACTGAAATACGCTACTGTTAAACCATTGCATAAAAAAGGGGATAGATCTGATGCTAACAACTACTGCCCAAGCTCACCTCTGACAGCTTTACCCAAAATTCTTGAAAAAGTAATGTATTCAAGAGTAGCATCACAGATTTGTGAAATGAAGTACTAACAAAATGTCAGTTTTGTTTGCAGAAAGGCTTTTCAACAGCAAATGCTACATATGCTTCCACTGATCAAATATTAAACGCAATGAATAACCTAAAATCACCCATTGGGGTATTTTGTGATCTCTCAAGGGCTTTTGACTGTGTGAATTATGAAATTCTTCCAGATAAGCTTAAGTATTGTGGTATGAGTGGGACAGTGCATAAATGATTTAATTCGTACTCATCTGTAAGGATGCAGAAGGTTGAAATTAATAGTGCAGACAGTCTGTAAAAACCAGCAGAGAACTCTAACTGGGGAGGTATCGAGAGTGGTGTCCCACAGGGTTCAGTCTTGGGTCCTTTATTGTTCTTAATATATATTAACGACTTGCAACTCTATATTCACGAAGATTCAAAGCTAGTTCTTTTAGCTGATGGTACAAGTAAAGTGATCACACCCAACAAGCAAGAATCATCTGAGGAAATTGCAAACAATGTCTTTCAGAAAATTATTAAGTAATTCCCTGCAAAAGGACTCTCATTAAACATTGAGAAAACACAATTTAAACAATTCTGTACAGTAAATAGCATAACACCACTGATAAATATAGACTATGAACAGAAGTCTGTTGCTGAGACAGAATACTGAAAATTTCTGGGTGTGTGCATTGACGAGAAATTGAACTGGAAGAAACAGATCGATGATCTGCTGAAACAGTTAGGTTCAGCTACTTATGCTATTAGGGCACTGCAAATTTTGGTAATAAACATATCAGTAAATTAGCATACTATGCCTATTTTCATTCACTGCTTTCATATGGCATCATATTTTGGGGCAGTTCGTCACTAAGAGAGAAAATATTCCTTGCACAAAAGCGTGTAATCAGAATAATAGCTGGAGCCCACCCAAGATCACCTTGCAGACTTTTATTTAAGGAACTCGGGATATTCACAGTACCTTCGCAATACATATATCCACTTATGAAATTTGCCATTAATAACCCATCCCTACAACACTAGAAGAAAGGATGATCCTCACTATTCTGGATTAAATCTCACTTTGGTACAGAAAGGGGTGAATTATGCTGCCACAAAAATTTTCCAAATAGTATTAAAGGTCTTTCAGATAGCCAACCAACATTTAAAAGCAAATTAAAAGAATTTCCGAATGACAACTCCTCCTACTCAGTGGATGAATTCTTATATATGAAGTAGTAACAGTAAAAAAAGTGAAAAAAAGAAATAAAATTTTTTGTGTAAAGGAAACTTACGTTAAAGTGGCACGTTCCACATCATAACGAAATGTCGTATTCATGATCTATGGAACAATGGATAATGTATGTATGTATGAAGGTATTCGCCCTCAAGTTCAGCCAGTTTCCTGGCCTTGTAATAGTGATGCTAAGAGTATGAGCACCACTATCCCTGAAGCCTTATGGAATACCAAATACAGACATAGAAATAGGATCCCATTTGAATCTGTTAACAGTACTGGAGCCCTTACACACTAGCTAGAGACACATTTGACACCTTTTTTCATATCTTTGGTAGACAGTATAGACACCATATCCTAATTCGGATGGCTTCATAATTCGAGTAAGGAACTCGAATCTCAAATGACTTGATATAATACGCATTTCCCACGTAGTACCTCGCTTCACCCGAGTTTCTTGTTGCATTGAGTTCAGTTAATAGGAAGTAAGCTACATGGGAACCTTTACATATCTTCAAGCAAACATAGTTTTTAATCGACAGCCAAAATTTTGAGCAAACATGCCTGGACAGTACGAGTGGGAAAGTTATTGAAACGTTGCGACAGAACGACGCCTTCACTCGGCTGATAAGCCGAGGGGACTCCAAGGACTCAATTCGGCGGGAAAGCCTGCTTTGCCATAAAACAAGAACGTGTTGTATGGGGAGATCCATGTTTCCCACACTCGCAGTGGAGCAGCGGCTACCACTATGGACTCGAATTCGTTAAGACGACGGTTCAAACCTGCGTCCGGCCATCCTTAGTTAGGTTTTCCGTGATTTTCCTAACCTGCTTAAGGTAAATGTTGGGTCGGTTCCCTTGAAAAGGCACGGTCGATTTCCTTCCTCATCCTTCCGTAATCCGAGCTTATGCTGCGTCTAGTGACTTCGTTGTCGACGGGACGTTAAACACTAAATCGACCATCTCCTTCCACACTGGCTAAGATCTTCATGAATGTGTTTCGATCAATGGTTGCGGAACATAACATAGTTTTGAAGGCACGTTGGCGGTAATTTCTTGATATGGCCACACTGGCGACCATATTAGATTCATTCCTAGAACGCACAAACTGTCTCGACCCTAGCAATTGTTTTGCTAAAGAAGCAGGGAAGAATAGGTATCTTGGTTTCCTGGATGTTGTAGTTAAAAAAATTGTTCAAAAATGTGTGTGAAATCGTATGGGACTTAACTGCTAAGGTCATCAGTCCCTAAGCTTACACACTACTTAACCTAAATTATCCTAAGGGCAAACACACACACTCATGCCCGAGGGAGAACTCGAACCTCCGCCAGGACCAGCCACACAGAGTTGTAGTTCATTAAAATATATTGTAACTAAATTCAAAGTGTGTATCGTAAATCAACACACATGAATCTACATTTGCGTGCCATGAGCCGTCATGACGCATCTCAAGGCAGCAGTTTATTTACTACGGACAAAACAAAAACAAAAAAAAAAGAAAAAAACCTGTTGTACACAGAAACAAATTTGAGGTGCATTTCAAGGCATATGCATCGTGAGAAGTGAGATGATACATTTCATTTTTTAAAAAGTCTGGTATAGTTCTCTCGTCTAATGTGGATACTGCATCGTTCAAGATTAACACGATATCACGAATCACCGAATGAAATGTGGGTGCTTAGAAGCGCTGTACTTGTAATTTGCTAGCCACTTTCATTGTTGGTCAATAGTATGCTCCGCAACGTTACCCCCAGTCTGTAGTGACGACACCGTAGAATTTCTGTGGCGGCCGCACACCGTTGGAGATGTTGTGTGGACAAAGCTGGTACTTTGGGTGAACCCTATGCTGGCATCGGTCTATCGGCTGCTACGTAAGTGCCACTTAGTTTCCTTCTTGTATTCTCTTGTACAAGATGCCAACAATGGCGGTAATACACGTTTTTAGGTTAAGCTACCACTTTATATGTGGATTCTGATGAAGCCATTTGAAATGGAGGGATATGATATCCTTTAAATATTATTTATTGGAGCCGACCAATTGTGCTGTGACCTTCAGCTTCGACACTGTAGAACTACCTCTTAGTCGCGAATGTACTGTTCATAATCCAGTTGAGCCATTTAAATCTTACAACAAGTGGCAATAATTGGTTCTAAATACATCCTACTAAAACATGATTACTACAAGTGACAGCCAATTAAGCTGTAATACCACAGCCGGCCACGGTGACCGAGCGGTTCTAGGCGCTTCAGTCCAGAACCGCACGACTGCTATGGTAGCAGGTTCGAATCCTGCCTCGGGCATGGATGTGTGTGATGTCCTTAGGTTAGGTTAGGTTTAAGTATTTCTAAGTTCTAGGGGACTGATGATCTCAGTTGTTACGTCCCATAGTGCTCAGAGCCATTTGAACCATTTGCACTACCATTGCCTACCCGCGAATTACATTGCCATGTGCTAAATTTCAGTACAACATTTTCGTAAGTCTTCGTGTTGTTTTCAATCCCTTTCATAACGTACCACACAGTCATTAATATAACACGGTTATGAAAAACTACCACAAAACGTAAACGTACCCACTGACAGTTTGTTAGTGTTGTTTCGTACATGTATTCATCTATCTGTGCGTGTTTTAGTATGTTCAGTACTGTTCATCTGTCTTATTATACATCTATATGGGAGAGAGAGGGAGGGAGAGAGAGAGAGAGAGAGAGAGAGAGAGAGAGAGAGAGAGAGAGAGAGAGTCCGTTTGTTTGTTTGTTTGTAAGTCACAAACAACTACAGTTTTAGTTCGATCTCGATGAAATTTTGCACATTGTGCCTTCAGGACATGAGGTGGATCACTGTCTACATAAGATTTCGTAATCTGACTTAATACATGCATGTATCTAACACATAAAGTGAAAAGGTTATGACCAAAAATCTCTAAAAGCTTTTGCCTGAATTACTCCAAATTTCTACACGATCCTGTAATCAACATTTGGATGGGCAACATTGTTAAAAAATCGTCTTGAAACGTACTTGAGCGGTTGACTTAGATGTTCTTGGACAATTTAAATCAAATTTCTACATTCAGCCGAATTCATGAAAAACATTTAATGAAAAGTTAAATGTCTATCAAATGAAATATATCGTGGTAAACTGACTGTAATTGCTATCGTCAGAATAAAATTCGTTTTGGAGATAGTGCCCTCAGACATCACTAGCTCGCTGGCCAATTCAAATATCGAACAGAACCCGAGATTTCCCGAACTGTGACATAAACTGTTCGAACGGTTCGAGACGTCCTCAAACACAGCCCTGCTTGAAACATTGCAAATTGATCTGAAACAATAGAAGACAATATTAACAGCTCATGTGTAAATGCTTCCCAGCACTCTGTCACCTTTATGACCACTGATTTTGTAATGGATACACAGCAAACCGTGCATTACCCGACAGAATTTTTAATTGCTCTTGAGGCCCCAGGATTACCGCCACACAAACTAATTAAAAAAAAGAGCTCCCCTAACATATAATTACGCAACATCTACCCACCTTTGCTGAGTAACGAAACAAGGCCGGCGATGAAGAACTTATAGCCGAACGTTGTAGAGGCCGCCATCATGACGTGGTATGCCGCAGGTGATGACGTATTCATTCCTTGGCATTCCGTTGGTACCCAGTCATTTAAATTTGCTCTTTGATTTCAAGCGTTTGCAATTTCCCATCCGATTTGCATTTGCTATGACTATCAAGGAGGTACAGGACCAATCACTTTGTGTGGCAGGCACAAACTTGGGCACGCCATGTTTTTCGCATGAGCGGTCATATGTGGCTTGGTCAAGAGTCGGCAAGCCGGACAATTTGTTTACACTCCAGACGGAGAAACGAAGAATATTGTCTACCATCAAGCTTTGAGATAGGATTTCAATTTTACAGTTTTTTTCGAGCTTGTTAAAATTATACTTCTGCTGACTGTAAATACAATCTCACTATGTTTTCGTGAATGGAAAATGTTGCAGCTTGCAATATATAAATTGCTAAATAGGTATATATTTTTAAGTAATTAGAGTTTTTCACACCTGCTTACCGTAAATATGTATGTAAATTGTACAAATATTAACAAATATGTGAAATATATGCTCATTAAGCAAATGCACATATTTTTCGAGGCAAAAAATTTCTTGCAGACAACTGATATGATAATAGTATGTATTTTACAGTTATATTTTAGGTACATAATACACTACAGATATATACTTTATGACTTAAAAAGTAATCAAAGCATGATACATGATGTAACTGTTATTGGTTTGAAATTGATGTTTACTTGCAAAAGTCAGAACCGGAAGCCTAGAATCTGATTTTTATGAATGCCGCGGGTGAAGACGTATTCAGTCGTCACATTCTGTTGACACTCAATGATTCAAATGTGTCCTTCTACTTAAGGCGACTTCAGTTTCCCATAAGACTTACACACGCTATGACTATCAACAAGATACACCGCCAATCAATTTTTTGTGGCAGACATTAAACATCCAAGCCAACGCCCGGACTGTAGCTAGTAGTAAATAATCAGAAAATTATGAAAAGTCTACGGGTGTACACTTTTACTTTCTAATATTTACTAAGCAAGTTTCAGTTTTGCTGAGAACCCAAGGTACGCTGAATATCTGATCATTCTTCTAAACAGGCTCAAAGATGATGATAGTGTTAGTATAAGTTTTTAAAGTGTGGGCTAGTAACTAAAACCACTTACAATTTCCCATTCAATAATTAATAATTAGTATTCACGACTCTACCAACACGTTAGAGGAAATCTCACATTTCTAGCAGTAAAAGCAACGTTAATCTCTGGTTATTAAGGACAGGAAAAAATGGTTTAATATCAATGCCAAATTCGGTGTTATTTTTTGACAAATTCGGCTCAATGTTTTGCCAAATTCTGTGCTCTTTTGTTGACAAATTCAATGCTGTTTCCTTGCTATATTTTTTTTATTGCCGATTTAGCTGTTATTTGTTGCCGGTTTCGATGTTGTTTTTTTCCTTTTCCGTCTTTCTTACCGATTTCTGTGTTGTTTTTTGCCAATTTCTGTGTGATCGTTTTCCATTTTCTTTGCTATTTTGTTGCTAAATTCACTGCTGTTTATTGTCCAATTCGGTACTATTTTATTTCGAAACTGAGTGCTATTTTTTGACAAATTTTGTGCCATTTTTTAGCCCGTTCACTGTTTTTTTTTGACAATTTCATTGTTATGTTTTCCTTCCCCAATTTTGATCCAATTTCGGTGTTACTGTTTTACCGTTTCGGTGCCGTTTTTTGGTCAACTTAGACTTTATTTCTGCCAAAGTTGCTGATATTTTTAAACGAATTCGATGTCATGTTTGCCGATTTCGCGTTATTATTGGCCGAATTCGGCGATATGTTTTTTTATCTGATTCGGTACTATTTTTTGCTGATTTTGTGCTATTTTTCGTCAATTTCGGTATTATTTTCTTGCCAAATTCAGTGTTTCTTTACCAATTTGGTTGCTATTTTTTGCCAAATCAGCTGCCATTTTTGCCGTATTCGGTGTTATTTTTTCCCAAATTCGATTATACTTTTTGCCAATTTTGCAGCTATTTTTTAGCTGGATTTGACGCTGCTACTTAGCAAGTGATATTCTTGATGTCACACCATAGTCTCTGGATCGTTTACGCGAACGTTTCCTGCCCCAATTTCCTAGGCAACAGTGCCCCTCAATGAAATGGCTTAGTGCCTAGGTGTGTTTCTTACAAAACAGAAAGTAAACTGAGAATGGAAATTAAGTCCTACTTGCAGAAGGAACTGATATTCTATTCTGTTTAATATTCACTTCTAAGCCGATTGCCCTCCCTTGTCTCCGCGGTCACACGTGTTCGTTGGACCTACTGAGGTATTTCAGCGTGCACTAATGTGGACTTTGGATGTGGGCCAGAGCCATTACTTAGCAAGATAGCTGACATAGGCTGCCATTCTTTGCAGCTGCAGTTGGGCTGTGTCAACGAGACACATTCCATTTGCCATGTGTCATGACAATCTGAGCGGTATGCTTCTAGTATCTAGCCGCTGCAAACCCAAGTCACGCCCGGCTGATTAACCTTTGCAAAGGAATAAAGCGGCACGCGACAGCGGCAATTGTCCGCAGGCCGCTGTATCCGGTGAACAATGCGAGTACCAGCTGCTGGTGCCGTTTCCAGTGGGCAGTAAGACAGGCCAGCACATTTAGTGTGAGCCCCCACACACTGCAGTAAAAGCATAACAGGACGCTAGAGTAAATACGCCTTTCCGTGTCTCATCAGTTCTGTTAATTGCTGACGTTAAATTACAAGAAAAATTTTCCATTCTGCAACTTGCAACGTGCTGTATTTTTTTGGCATTTAGAACGTTAAAGGTTGTAGTGATACACCCAGTTCCTTAAATGAGAGGTATCATGTCCTAAAATACATAGGTCAGGGAAAATATGTTCGTGACTGAGAGTAGTAGATAAGAGGTGAGCACCCCACTATTGGGACGTGTTTTAAGTCGTAGGTGCTGATACCAGGGCTAACAATCCAGTGACTATCGTAGAATGAAGGCTTTCACGGCAGGCGTTGTCATCACTTAACATTTCCGGGCTGAGATGCCGTGGTCCGTGCATAAGACTCTCCCCTGACGTTTCGCTTTCGACTGCGGAAGGCATCCTCCGAGGACAATCGCCGATTGGCGAAACGTCAGGGGAGAGTCTTACGTACGGACTACGGCATCTCAGCCCGGAAATGTTAAGTGATGAATCCAGTGACTGTACGGAAGTGGGTAGCAATCAGTCTACCCTACCTGCTGAGGTGGAGATAAGAATTCCATGGAGCAGGGGGTGCGGAAGGAAGAGCTCCACGAAATCTAAGAAAGCGAAATTTCAAAGATAATAAATGTATTGTAAAATGTTCGTTATCAGGTAAAATATCAGACCTGTCATGTACGTAGTACAGAGAGGTAGTATACGAGTTGATAGCTGTCCTCATCTGTCATGCACTGAGTTGTAATTTTGAAGCTAATATAAGCTGGGGAATTGAATCTCATTTCTTATTTATGTGGTGGAGTGAATGAGAACGAGAAGTTAATTTTCAGCAGCTTTATCTGCATCCTATAAGGAGGCGAGGCCCGAGCCAAGCTGGAGGAAGGGGACACACCGAATAATCCTGATTAATAATACTTAACGGTGAAGGAATATTCAGTAAGCAACATTCATTATATACAAAAGGAGTGCTCAGGTGGCAACTTATTGAAGATTTTGATGCATGAATTCTCACACTAAACGACGTAAATGCTACATTCAAATTCACATTTTGCTTAGAGATCTCCGTTTGAGGATTTATACAGAAAGTTTATGGTAAGCATTGATGGTGACACAGACATATATTGTATGCAGGAAAACATATACATTTGTTCTGATATAAATTCGAAGGAGACATAAAATATATACTTGGTTCCTCAGTTATTACACAATTTTCAGTGTTTAGCACTAGTTTTAAGGTGACCTTTAGCCGGCAAGAGTTTATAAATTTCAGTATGTCGTATTCCGTCAAACGATAATGATCATACACTTTCTTCTCTTCATCGTACATCCGCCAAACCCTGGGAATAAGATCGTGGATATATGAAGAGTTCTGTAGCATTTATCATCGTAATGAACTCACCACAATTTTTCCGTAGCAACTACGTTCCCTGCGGTAATGCACCATGCCTTTTGCTGTTAGCTAACTTGCTCATTCATAAGTATGCTGTCCTTTAATGCTCCTTGATTACTATATCAGGACGTTCAAATAATTTTTAATTTTCCTCAAATCAGATTATATGGACGTGTCTTACAGACTTCTCAGTACTGATCTGTTTTGTGGGTAACGGTTGGTTGTTGTTGTTATTGTGGTCTTCAGTCATGAGACTGGTTTGATGCAGCTCTCCATGCTACTCTATCCTGTGCAAGGTTCTTCATCTCCCAGTACCCACTGGAGCCTACATCCTTCTGAATCTGCTTAGTGTATTCATCTCTTCGTCTGCCTCTACGATTTTTACCCTCCACGCTGCCCTCCAATGCTAAATTGGTGATCCCTTGATGTCTCAGAACATGTCCTACCAACCGATCCCTTCTACTGGTCAAGTTGTGCCACAAGCTCCTCTTCTCCCCAATCCTATTCAATACCTCCTCATTAGTTATGGTTATGGCTGGTACTGAATGAATTCTCCAAAAATTTTTCGAACCACCTGTATATCTGCTAATCTGCATTAGTAGAAGATTGAAGGCGAGCTGTAACTCAAAGAAAAAGCATCATTAAACAAAACAAAACGGAAAAGCGAGATTAAGACTCGCGCTCCGTAGGTGCTGTAAAATTTTACTATGTACCTAGGTAATTTATCGATACCGCGAATCGAGAATCTCAACGATTTTTGTCCGTTATCGATACTGAAAAGATATGAGTCCTGGGAATTCGATGACCTTGGAGAATGTTTTAGTTTTAAATTCTAAGTTTAAATTTTTTATGAAATTTCGCATGCAGTCTTGTAGCTTTTCATTTCCTTCAGTAATTTTGGAGTTATAGACATATGATATGGTAACTGGAAATCGTAGATGCACTGCCTTCGTCTGCTTTCGTCTCTGCTGCGATTATTGGTAAGATCTGACGGAAGTCTCCAGTGAGGAAAACACTACTGTTGGCCATAAGGCTGCTATAGTCACATAGATGTCCAACTGTCTCAAGTTGCGACGTGGTTGCGGACTATAACCGTGATGCAGGAAGTGCAGAATGAATTCCTTTTGTTTACGGCAATGAGCACAAAACTTTTGGCTACGTCATTCAAATAGCCTGGAACAGACACTGAACACATGTCACGTGATAAATGGAACTGTCATTAGTCAGCGCCATCTACAGTGGCAACGATGCATTTCCAGACGCAGGTTCGTAGGACCTTTATACCTCGATTTGTATATATGGTAATGTTTGTAAGGAATCGTGAGAGCGCAAGTCATACTTGCACCTAGCCAATTTTTTCCATCTGTCTCGTATTCGTTTGTCTGGCCTTGCATCATCTATCCAATACCCATTTTAGTTTATTTTTAGTCTCATAAGGAAATGAAAAATTATATTGCGAGCAAAACGAGCAGCAATGACATTTGTTTTTTCTTGATTGCCACAAATATTTGGCTCGTTGTCTACGAATAAGTCGCGATTTCCAAGGGTGTGGCGAGGTAAGAAGCTAAGAGCTCAGCTTGAATTGTCGTGAGTAAAGGAACAGCAGTTACGGTACACATTCCTATTTCCGCTGTAATTGTGGGACAGTCTCTAATCGGAAACATCACTGTTCAAAGTTGGTCGATCGCAAGTGCCACGGTGCCTGTGGCATATACAAAAGGGTTGGAAGCTCCATGGTCCGAAAGTCCACGGAGTCCCTGAAATTTCCCGGGATAGCGGTGAGAGGCGTCCGATATCCGCTTATGGTACAGGCCCAAAACTTTTATGACCTACCCTATTACTGAGCCCAGGGACTGCACGCCTGAAACGTGCATTGGTACCTCGCCGCCTCCGCACTCTTCTACGGCGCTTGTCAGGTGTCAGATAAATGATGCACTCATCACTGGAGAGAACCTGACGCCAATAATCCATTGTTAAAATGTACGTAGTGAAGAACAGATGTGGCATACACTGTGCGAAAAAATTTGTCATGTTTAATGACGCCAGCTGGGGTCTCAGCGTCATCAAAAGTGTTTCCAACACCAACTATCGCACGATCTAGCACAGTGTACCCGCCTTTTGGACGAGGAATCAGCCACTCGCTACAGGTTTGGGTTTGATTCACCTTATGAGAAAGGATTTTCGCATACATATCGACCGCGTATACCTGAATGGTGGCAAATCAGACTTACATCCACTCTGCAATAACAATGATCCGTCAAGTAACTTCAAAATGCAATTACACGTCAGGATGGATCAAAGGCAAACCAGAAGATGCTACCAATGTGATAATAATACGGTCTGCAGCCTAATTAGGCATTAACGGAGTTTCTTCCCTGTACAAGTAGGTATATATTCATGCAAAACAACAAATTGTAACACTGAATAATATAGTAGAATTTTAGAACCAGAAAATCTATTGAACTGATAGTTTCACGTTCTGTACTGATATGGAAAATCATGAATACATAACACTACACTATAATGTTTACTACAAAACTTTATACTGTCTATTAATCTGATTAAAATCGGGCATAGGTTACCCTAGAAATTGTACTTTCATGCCACACACAAAATGTCAATTTTTGATAAAGATAAAACATAAAACATTGATAAATTTCGGCTTTTATATTGGCTTTAACTTTCGCTGGTCAAACCAATTTAGAGCACTTCAAAATTCAAATGAATGACGGGGGGGGGGGGGGGGGGGGGGGGGGCTCAAACTGTTATGATCGCTGTATATAAAAAAATTATTACTGAATTTATTATTCATTCAAGATTTCCAGTATATGAGTTACTACTCGTTTCATCTTATTTACTGCTCATTTAAATGCCTTAAATCTGTCTCGAAATGATCAACTTCATTACTATATCAATACTAAAGTTATCTTTCGACTTCGTTAGACCTTCGCTATTCATTTAGTGGTTCATTAACAAAACACTTCCTTAAACACCATTCTAATACAGCTAGTTCTGCAAATAATTATTATTAACACAATTTTTAATTTTCATTTCGGGACACTCGGATTACACAATGTTTGGGAAGGACCCTGTCTAGGTTACTTGTGAGGATAATTAAATGATGGAAAAGTTCTGGTAAAATTTAGGTTACTATTGCACCAAAACAAATACAGTTCACTCTCTGATCCATACGAATGCGGTACTAAAAGTTTCAACCTGCTAGTATCGATGTGGCGGTTGGCGGGCGGCAAGATGGCGAGGCACAGAGCACACATACAACCACAGCTATGGCTCTTGACGTATCGGCACTTTAATTGTTCTTAGCGTAGCAATACTTTTCCGTTTAGCGCCTATGGAATTTTGCCATGCTGTGTGGGCGTTGGGACGGCATACCCGAGGCTCAATAAAGCTATGTCTTCCGGGAGAGCCTCCTCGCTCCAGAAGGTGTTGCCCAGACCAGTGCCAAACTCCAACTACTTCTGCTGAGCCCGTTGTGCCGTGCAGTGCCCGTGTGCATTTTCCCGCGCTCGCCTGCCATCCACCTTTTACCGCTCCCTGACATACCGGGTATTCACCTGAGGTTTTGTATTCTACATATCCTAACACATTGCCTACGTATGGACCAGACGCACAGTTAAAATTTTTAACATCTTACAACAGTTTCAACATTTGTTACATTTCAATTCTATTACAATATTACTTGAAATTTGACATAAACATTAATATTCACATTGAAACTTATTTACAGTTTTCTTAACATAATGGCATGAAACAAAAAGAAATGAAATCAAAACATCAATTACACAAGTTTATCGCAAAATCAGGTGAAAAGAATTATTTATATGTACAATAGTACAGAGTCGTTGTTGTTACACGTTGTTTCCCTAAATGACTTGTAAATTACTACCAGGATGGCTCCCTCGAAAGTTACGCGTTTACTATGTCCCCCTAGTCTAATCCGAGTTTGAGGTTCGTGTCTAATGACCACCTCGTCGACGCGACATTAAATCCTAACCTTTCTCGCTTCGTCGTTTCTAAATGCGGCATCAGCCACTCTTAACATTTCTGAAAGGTCTCTTCCTTCGTCTTCACAAAGAATATTTTCTACTCCTCAGTTGGCTCTTCGTACCTACCTGCAAGCTATAAATTCACTCCATGATTCTTACTCGTTTGATGGTCATTAATGGACGTGGTCTTTTGCACATTAGTGGACAATTCACACCACAGATCTCCCAGGCAGTAACCATTTGGAGTCAACTTTGTAAAGGCATGTAAACAATTTATGAAAAACGTAATACAAATGATTATCAAACCTGGACACACATGTGGGCAGGAAGTTATCCGCGACCCTTGTTTGTACGAAGTAGACTTATTTTCCGTCTGCCGGACGCTGTCTTTACTATTTCAAACTGACCGGTTTCTGAAAGCATCGCTCATCGCCAGATCGGTCAGGAAATATAAAAATTAACGATAATCCGGATCTGATCCAGTGTTTCAATATTACAGATCTGAAAGAAAATTTCGCAGCAGACATTGCAGTCAGGGCAGCCACTGCCTGGATATATCGCTCTGAAAATATATGACCGCTTTAGCTGTAGGTCTCTTATTTACAGGCCCGACCGGTCTTGAGGTATTTTAGCTTCATCATCAGCTGCAATGAAATGAATTTATGATCCGATAGAGAAAAGAGAACAGGGTGACCCAGCGTTCATCGTCAGCAGTTTTTCTCTTAGTAGCGGACGCCAAACATAAAATGACATAGAACGCTCCCGTGGTACCATGGTGAGCGAGTGAGATAGCGGAGTCCCCACATATCGACATATGTGATCAAGGCGCAGTCCGTACAAGACCATCTACGCTACCTAAGGGACGTTACGTCTGGACACGCCGCCTGTTAGTAAACAATCCAGTGCGAGCCCTTGCTGTGGCCAAATGAGGGACCACTGCCTGCTCAGATTTCACATTATCCCGTAGATGGTCATGAATGGATTGCGCCTTGATCACTACTTCGCTATATGGGGGCCCCGCTATCTCGACAGATACTGTTACTGCTGGTATCACGGGAGCGTTCTACGTTAATTTATGTTTGACGTCCGCCGCTTATTGAAAAGTTACTGACGATGAACGCCGTGTCATCTCGTTCTCTTTTCTCGATCGGAACTTGACTGTATTTTATTTCACTTGATCATGCAGCTAATACGCTGGAAAGCCGGTCGTGGCTATAAATAAGAGACTTACACCTAAAGCGATCATAGCTTTTCAAACTGATAAATGAATTTTCTGTCGAATTACAGTACAAATGTATAAGGTGAATGCGCTATAACTTGAGGTTTACGCCCACTGGCTAAAAAGGAACTGGGAAAGTCGTTGAACGAACAAACTGATTTTCCGAATAGT
The DNA here is from genome assembly GCF_021461395.2 of Schistocerca americana. NCBI lineage: Eukaryota > Metazoa > Arthropoda > Insecta > Orthoptera > Acrididae > Schistocerca > Schistocerca americana. Next base: position 985,527,294 of record NC_060121.1, read on the forward strand.
AATTAAGAAATTTTTAAAGACCTGTTTCAGCCACTATTAGTGCACCGTGTTGTGGGAGAAGGGGTTGCTTTCCCAAGTGAGGTCGAGTTTGACGCCACGGAGGAAACCTGAGAATGGCGCTCTTTTTGCCTGTTGCTTGCCGCGGTTGACTCTGCAATTTTTTTGTGCAAAACTTTAGAGTTCACATGCTCAGAAGTCTTTTTTACCAATTTTATTTACTAAAACACTTTTGTCAGTCTACTAAATTCTGTGCAATGTGTTATGTTGTACGTATAAATTACTTCAAGATTGTATTTTTAAATCCTTAAGTACGTATAGAGGGCATTAATTTACAGTACAGGCTTTTTACACCAGTCAGATCTGATTTAAAATGAAGCCACGGATTATAGTTTTGGCTTTGGTATATGACAGTGAAACTGATTGTTCCGTTATGATCAGTTACTTTGCAACTACTGGAAACAGTATGTTAATACTACGTTCTTATTGTTGTAGAGAGAAAAGTCCTTTACCTCTGTAGTATTGAAACCCAGTTGGCACTCATTTTTGTATTGTTTAACATATGTGCCGATGGGGAGCACTCCCCGAAACTGGTCAGTTTAAAATGATAAAGACATGGCTCGACAGACGGAAAGTAAGTCTGTTTTTTAATACGAACACTGTGCGTACACTGATAAACCAAAACATTATGATTAGATTAGATTAGATGAGATTAGATTAGATTAACTTTCATTCCAATTGATCCGTAGTGAGGAGGTCCTCCAGGATGTAGAACATGTCAGAAAAACAACAATACATGACAAATATTTACAACTAAAACAAATAAACTAATGTACCATCCCACAGGTCCCAAGTGGAATGATTGTCATTTCTTAATGAACACTATATGAAAGAGTCATTTTACAAATACTAATGCACTGACCAACTGCCTAATAGATTGTTTGTCCGTCTTTGCAACGAAATACCTTACTGATCTGCGTATCAGGGACCCGACAGATTTTTGGCACGTTTATGGAGGTATATGGCATTAGACCCTGTCTACGCACATGTCATGTAATTTGCGTTAATAACGGTCCGCTGATTTGCGTATGCCGTGATGACCCTCGATAGCGATCCAGATGGATTCCGTAGGACTAACGTCAAGTGAATTTCGTCGCCGAGACATCAACATGAGTTCATTATAATGCTCCTGAAACCACTGTAGCATGATTGTGGTTTCTAGACACGGACAATTCTAGTGTTGAAATATGAAATCACCATAGGGAAAGACATCAAGTATGAAAGGATGCAAGTCGGTCGCAGCTATCAGCGTGTTTTAGATTACTGCGACAAGTCCAATACAAGCGCAGGACAATGTCTCCCATAGCATAATACTGATTCCACGAACCAGCATACGTGGCGCACTGCATTGCACCTTTCAATCCGCCATTCACCTCGATGATGGCACTTGTGAAGACTACAAGTGACATATTGTTGCAAAAATGTGGATCACCTGAAGAGCCGACACGTTTCCATTGATCGCCGGTCGCATCCCAATGGTCCCGTACGCACTGCAATCATAGCTGACTACGTCCTTGGGTCAACATGTGAACACACAGAGGTGGTCAGCTGCGGAGCTCCAAGTTTGAGAACGTACGATGAACGGTGTACTCCAAAACACTTGTGCATGTACCAACATTAGCTCTTTTGGCAGAAATGGCACAGATCCCCACCTGTGCTACTAACCAGCAGACAAGCCTCCGAACCCAACGTGCTATGGAGACTCGTGGATGTCCAACGATTTAGCGCCTACCTCTTTCCATACAAGGCTCTCGACACATGCACTAGAACGTTCGGCCAGCTTCACCGTTTCCAAGACAATCGTTCACAGGCTCCGCTTAATAATAATCTTTCCTTTGCGAAGGTCGCTTATCTCAATGGATTTCCCCACTTGCAGCCCATATCTTCGCTAGGACGATATCCCATCCATGTCTGCTCCGCTTACATACTTTTGCTACCGCGTCACTTGCACGCAACGCCATCAGGAGGCATCCAGCGTAGCAGTAAGGAGTGATGATAGTGTTTTAGATTACCAGTGAATAGCCCAGGCAAGCGGTATGATAGGGTGGAACTTCTGGAAATTTCGTAAAGTCCGTTATGATCAGGAAATCTGTAGCCGAGATTCTGCAGTGGACCATCACTAGAAAGGAAAGTTACACAAACTGCACATTGTCTTATACGGGGTTGTTCAATAAGATGGGTCCAATTTAATGCATTTGTATTTCATGAGGCGCAAATTCTGCATGAACAGTGAAAAGAGGCAGCTTCAAACTCATTGTTTTTGCGCACTTGGTATGAATGTTCAGTGTGTCCCCAGATTTGCTGCACAGCAAACATGTAAGTGGTAGACAAACTCCTCCTACAAGCACAGAAGCATGTCTTGTATTACGGAGTTCACCACAGCAGTGATACTGTTACGTAGGCCAGCCAGAGTTGTTGGTAGAGGTGGGACGTAAAGAACCTCCTTAACATATCTCCACAAGGAAAAGTCACAGGACGTGAGATCAGGGGATCTCGGTGGCCAGAACTGCAGCGCCAGACCTTGATTTCTCGTGTGACCTACCCATCGTCGAGCAAGGGATTGACTTAAAAACCCTCAGACATGACGATGTCAATCGGGGGTGCTCCGTCCTGTTGGAAAACGAAGCCTCAGTTGTAAGTTGAGGAAAAATCACTATTCCAGCATGACATTCTACGACACGCGACGGCCCGGGCTTTTTCCGTTGCAGAGGTATTCGATTTGTTGAAACTGCTTGAAAGATATTCGGTTTGTTGAAACTGCTTAAACCCACAGCTTATGCTTTTCCTAAATGGTGGTTCAATGCTGATACGAGACGAAATGTCCGTTTGCTTGTAACTGCCGACTCACTTCTTGCTCACGTAAGGACGCAGAAAAGCTTCTGCTATACTGTAGCGATTTTACTCACAACTGCCTATTGGCGCGAGCACTACTGCCTTAGCGTCTGTTTACGCAATTACCACCACCCTAGCGGCCGTTTACAGATCTAGTCGTTAACAGAACAACACTCTAGACCTTCCTCTTTCCTTCGGTATGTAGACTGTTCATGTCTCATTTATGTCCTGTGAAATGGAAATTAATTAAATTGGGTCCATCTTCTTGAATATCGAATATCCCTGTATTTTCATTTGAGCTATGTGCATTAAGAGCTCCATTTGAAACACTGCATGTGCTGTGCTAGCCTCACATCAACGCAGCATTTTTCTCCGCCAGGTCGCAGAATAAACAACAACCTTTACTGCTTAATGAACACAGTGGGAGGCCGAGCCACATTCCGCTTTTGTCCGGTTTTTTTATTGTGGGCCTTGCTTTACGAACGACCTGAAGTATCATGCCCTACATTTTTAAAGCTTCGCATGTTCACAAGCTAAATGCGCAATATTATTTTGCTCTTTTGAAATAAAATTTGTAGTTAGCAAAGGTGACGGGCTTGAAAAAGCCTTAGACTTTTGTAATATTTTATGCTCTTTCTGAATTTCAGCGAACTCTGTTCACCACATCCCATCGTTTGTAGCCAATCGCCCACGCTGTATCACGATAAACACGAATTCCCGTACCTTCATCCCACAGCAGGCATCACCTAGACTCCAATCCTCTCTCCGCTCCTATATTTCCCTTAAACTATTAATCATCGTATCCAATTCATCTTTTCCAGATTTCGTAGGCATCGTCCCTACCATCCACAAATTTTAACAACCTCGTTATCTCTCTGTCAACGAATTTTCTTCCTGATGTAACCTGTAGCTATTTAAGATAAGCCAAACCAGGTAATATTATAGGGCGAACCGTCCATAAATCCCGCATGTATGACTTGTAGCTGAAACCTCACAATCTGAAATGTTCTATTCACAACTTGCAACACGTCACAACAAGGCCATTATAAAAATCACAGTTATCACCAGCAATACTAAAAGCAGATTAATAGGTTACAGTAATTTTTATATTTCAATACGCCATTGCAGTATTATGTTAGTCCAAAAGATATCGAGACCAGATCAATAAAGAGTAGATAAGCGTTAAGGTGGTGGCTTTAATGGTTCAGGTGTTCTACGTGATCTCCTCCACTTGCGTACAACGCACAAAACGTTCTTGTAACAATGTGAACCTGTGAGAAAACTCCATCTTTGGGATGCTGTTAATCACGCATCACATTGGTTTGAATGTCACTGCTGTCATCAAAGCGTTGACCCTCCATATGAATTTGTACACTGTGTCGTTTGTTGGTAGGTTCGCATTGATAACACGACGTTTCGTCACACCCGCCGATTTTTTTCCAGAAAACAACTGTCAGTTTCTTTCATTTCTATTAATTCGCAGCAGTCGTCCACACACTATTGTTTCTGTAAGGGAGCCAAGATGTGCGGGACAAACTTTGCACACAGTTTTGTCTTTTTCAGATCATTCTGAAGAATGTCTTGAACAGTTGATTCAGAGGTATTGCTCTTCTGTGATTTGTGACACAACCATAGTGACTGCGGCCGTACGTCCACAACTTATCACTGCCTGCTCACAATCGATTGCTCGAATGACCAGCTGTTGCTTGCAGTAATCAGTTCAAGCTGTAACATTACTCATTCTAATTGTGTCTCTTATATGCCAAGAATAAAATCTGTCTCGGAACTTTTTGAATGAACGTTGTAGTAAGTAAAACTAAGGATAATAACAAAAAGAAACTAAAGTTGACATAAATGAAACGAAAACTTTCAGATTTACGACAACACAGTAATTTTGTCCTTGGTGGTAGAGGGGCCGGAACATCTACTGGGCGGAATCGTTTGAGTACTGAAAAAAAGGTTTTACTGCAAACATCAACAAAAGTAAAACAAGTGTAATGGTGTGTAGAAAAATTAAGCAAGATTATTTCTGGAGAACTGGATTAGGAAATTTCTTATCAGAAGATCCGACGAATTTTTCATTTTAGGCAACGAAATAAACGAGTACGGCAGAAGTGAAGGAGATGTAAAGCACATAGTGATCACAACACGGAGACGTTTTTCATAAAAAGATGAACATATTAATACATTTGAGTAACAGGAATTCTTTTCTGAAAGTACTTGTCCTTAAGAGAAGCATACACTGTGAACAGTAGAGATAAAAATGAAAAGCTTTTGAAATATGGCGTTACAGAGGGACACTGAAGAGTGATAAGATAACTTGAGAAGTGCTGCTGAATCGAATCGGGGAGAAAAGAGCTTCATGGCTCTGTTTGAGTGACATCAAATTAATTATCAGACTGAAGGCAACATCAACAACAACCATATGCCATCAACAAAACTATGTTTCTTGCCTTTAAATAACACTCAAAAGGAATCATTTGTATTACATTTTCAAAATACTTTCTTTTTAATTCCTTTCTGTCTTGCAGCTAATTTCACATATTATAAAACGTCAGATAAAGAACATACCCCGCCATAACGTAAAAAGAGAATTTCATTAACAATTGGTGCTTCTGGTAGAAACCTAGTCATCAGTTTTCGGTAATTTATCACCTCAACTTGTAAAACTATTTCATATTTAATAAATACTCACTCATGCGGGAGTATGTGCTCATTTAAACAATTTAATTAGTCTATCAGTTCCCTGCCGCAGACGTCTTTCGTTAGATTCCTGTCGAGTTGGAATGTAAGAGTCATTTTAAAGACTACATAAACATTACATGTTTGTGTGTATACTTACATGCATCTTTAAATTATCAACTCCACAATGGCGTAAATTTAATAAGAGAGTGAACGTGGTGTTTGGTACTACTCACACTCTTCATCAACATAAGTAATTTTAATGACGAAAATAATTACTTTTTTCTATGTCAGCAGACACACTACTGCATTTCAATCGATACAATGTTTTAAAAAATCCTATTGTGAATGTAAGTAAATAATTAAAATGTATTAGTTAATAAAACTAAATTATATTAAAATTTTTATTGGTTTTCAAAAGCTGCAAAACAACCTCATATACATAAAAAAATCACATTGCTACGCTTTCAACAACCAAGTTTCATCCATATTTTAAAAACAATTAAATTTAATGTCTTTTTATAAAAAAATTTATATATTTTCTTCTAACTACTTTCTTGCAAGCTAGTAAATTTTTTCCTATATAAGTGGAAGTTGAAATTAAACTGTCTACTACAAATGAAAAGAAATATTCTTTAACAGAACTCTTTGGAAATAAAGTAAAACCAACTAAAGAAAGATTTGGCTTACGGTTACTTACAGAAAATTTAAATAATAATAATAATCATCTTGTTACAAATATTGGAGATATAATATGCACAAATGGAGAACAAAAATTAGAAGAATTTAAACGAATTACAGAACCATTTGCGATAGTATAATGGTAATTAAAATAACAGATTGTATAGATTCCAAAGGAGAAAATGAAAACAGAAAATTTGTTGTAAAAAAAAGATGCTTGTGGAAGTTTTAATAGTTTTTTAAGATAGATTTCTAAATTTAGTTTGGCAAGACACGGAGATAAAACAAAAATTCCATATTTATTAGATTCCAATACATAAATAATTAAAGATACTAAACAAATTATTTATAAAGATATAAAATTTTTAGAACAAAGGTATAAAAATCTTGTTGTTATTCCTTTCAAAATAGAATTATCACATGTTAAACTTAATATAGGTTTAAGAGAATTACCAGAAATTTTAGAAGAACTTAAAGAGAAACACTAGTATTTATTAGATTTAGACATAACACAGAATTTTGCAGGTATTTTTAACAAGGAAGAAATGATCAAATCTTTAACAAATTATTTTAATTTTCGAAAGCAAGGAGAATATAAAGAAAATTGTTATGTAATAGTTAACAACAATAAAAGACTGTTTAACATGGATTAATTCTAATTCTAGAGTTAAAATGTACAGTAAATTTATTTACCGATTAAGGTGTCAACTTGGGAACTATATTATAGATTTTTTAAATTTTCCTGATAAACGATGAAAGGAAACTTTTTCTTCTACATTAGCTAAAGAAAATGGAATTACAAGATTAGAAGCAACAATTTATAATTACATTAATCTAGATTTCCAAAAAGAACAAGAATTTGATCCTCTAACAGTTTGCTTACAACTAAGAACTGATAACAGCAAATATTTCGAAAAAGCTCCATTTTATTCTGTTCCACTAGCTAAAATGTTGCAATAATTAACAGATTTGTTACAAAATTGTTGTTGTATTTTTTAATGATCTTCTACAATATGTATATTGGTGCAACAGAAATACTAATGTATTAACAGGAATACAAATAAATTTAAAACAGATAATAAAGAAGAAAGAGAAAAACTAGTTAAATTTGTTTTATCTGCATTTAGTTTTAATTTGTTGCCTATTAACTATATAGAGATTTTCGATGAACAGATAATGTAATTTCTTTGAAACAAACATGCTTTATAAAATCTGGAGAAAGATATTTTTCGAAATCTAATACTTTATTTTCTACAATACCCAAAGCAATAAATATCAGATAATTGGGATTAATAAAAACAAACAATATTATTCCATTTGTATCTAGAAAAAGAGTAAATAACCATAGAAAACGTTATCCATATTCAAAGAAAGAAATCGAACCAATTAATAGACCATATTTACAGTCTACTAAAAAACGAGAACAAGAACTAGCAAATTTAAATACACAAGAAAGAAAACTAGAATATTTATATAAAACACAATCTTTAAATGAAGAATACAAAAACATTTTTGGAAAAAGAACAAATAATAAAACAGAAGAATAAATTAAAAATTATTTTAAACAACAATGGATAGGTTTTGGAACAAGTTTACATATGTTCGTGTATTGGGTGAACAAAATGGTATTCTTTTTTTTCCTTTTCTGTATTTTTAATCAATTTCTGCGTCGTTATCTGAAAGATATTACGCAGCACTGTAGTCAGGACAGCCACTGCCTGGATATATCGCTCTGAAAAGATATGACCGCTTTAGCTATAAGTCTTATTTATAGGTCCGACCGGTTTTCGGGCATTCTGGCTTCATCATCAGCTGCAATAAAATGAATTTATGTTCCGATAGAGAAAAGACAACGGGGAGACCCAGCGTTCATCGTCAGCAGTTTTTCTCTTAGTAGCGGACGTCAAACATAAAATGACATGGAACGCTCCCGTGGAACCACGGTGAGCGAGTGAGATAGCGGAGTCCCCACATATCGACATATGTGATCAAGGCGCAGTCCGTACAAGACCATCTACGCTACCTAAGGGACGTTACGTCTGGACACGCCACCTGTTATTAAACAATCCAGTGCGGGCCCTAGGTGTGGGCACATGAGGGACCATTGCCTGCTCAGATTTCACATTATCCCGTAGATGGTCATGAATGGATTGTGCCTTGATGACTATTTCGGTATATGGGGGCCCTTCTAGCTCACCAGATACTGTTACTGCTGGTATCACGGGAGCGTTCTACATTAATTCATGTTTGACGTCCGCTGCTTATTCAAAAGTTACTGACGATGAACGCTGTGTCATCTCGTTCTCTTTTCTCTATCGGAATGTGAATTTATTCTACTGCACTTGATGACGCACTAAGACGCTACGAAACCGGTCGTCGCTATAAATAAGAGACTTACACCTAATGCGGTCATATCTTTTCAAAATGATAAATGGATTTTCTGTCGAATTACAGTACAAATGTATAAGGTGAAAGCGCTATGAATTGAGGTTTACGCCCACTGGCTAAGAAGAAACTGGGAGAGTTGTTGAACGAACAAACTGATTTTGCGAATAGTAATTATTACGAAATTTTTAAGGAGGTGTTTTAACCACTATTAGTGCACCGTTTTGTGAGGGTATGGGGTGGTTTCCCACGTGACGTAGAGTTTGACGCCACGGAGGAAACCTCAGAATGGCGCTCTTCTTGTCTGCTGCTTGCTGCGGTTCACTGTGCAGTTTTTTTGTGCAAAGCTTTAGAGTTCACATGGTCGGAAGTCTTTTTTACCAATTTTTCTTTACTAAAACATTTTTGTCAATCTACGAAATTCTCTGTAATGTGTTATGTTTTACGTATAAACTACACTCCTGGAAATTGAAATAAGAACACCGTGAATTCATTGTCCCAGGAAGGCGAAACTTTATTGACACATTCCTGGGGTCAGATACATCACATGATCACACTGACAGAACCACAGGCACATAGACACAGGCAACAGAGCATGCACAATGTCGGCACTAGTACAGTGTATATCCCCCTTTCGCAGCAATGCAGGCTGCTATTCTCCCATGGAGACGATCGTAGAGATGCTGGATGTAGTCCTGTGGAACGGCTTGCCATGCCATTTCCACCTGGCGCCTCAGTTGGACCAGCGTTCGGGCTGGACGTGCAGACCGCGTGAGACGACGCTTCATCCAGTTCCAAACATGCCCAATGGGGGACAGATCCGGAGATCTTGCTGGCCAGGGTAGTTGACTTACACCTTCTAGAGCACGTTGGGTGGCACGGGATACATGCGGACGTGCATTGTCCTGTTGGAACAGCAAGTTCCCTTGCCGGTCTAGGAATGGTAGAACGATGGGTTCGATGACGGTTTGGATGTACCGTGCACTATTCAGTGTGCCCTCGACGATCACCAGTGGTGTACGGCCAGTGTAGGAGATCGCTCCCCACACCATGATGCCGGGTGTTGGCCCTGTGTGCCTCGGTCGTATGCAGTCCTGATTGTGGCGCTCACCTGCACGGCGCCAAACACGCATACGACCATCATTGGCACCAAGGCAGAAGCGACTCTCATCGCTGAAGACGACACGTCTCCATTCACGCCTGTCGCGACACCACTGGAGGCGGGCTGCACGATGTTGGGGCGTGAGCGGAAGACGGCCTAACGGTGTGCGGGACCGTAGCCCAGCTTCATGGAGACGGTTGCGAATGGTCCTCGCCGATACCCCAGGAGCAACAGTGTCCCTAATTTGCTGGGAAGTGGCGGTGCGGTCCCCTACGGCACTGCGTAGGATCCTACGGTCTTGGCGTGCATCCGTGCGTCGCTGCGGTCCGGTCCCAGGTCGACGGGCACGTGCACCTTCCGCCGACCACTGGCGACAACATCGATGTACTGTGGAGACCTCACGCCCCACGTGTTGAGCAATTCGGCTGTACGTCCACCCGGCCTCCCGCATGCCCACTATACGCCCTCGCTCAAAGTCCATCAACTCCACATACGGTTCACGTCCACGCTGTCGCGACATGCTACCAGTGTTAAAGACTGCGATGGAGCTCCGTATGCCACGGCAAACTGGCTGACACTGACGGCGGCGGTGCACAAATGCTGCGCAGCTAGCGCCATTCGACGGCCAACACCGCGGTTCCTGGTGTGTCCGCTGTGCCGTGCGTGTGATCATTGCTTGTACAGCCCTCTCGCAGTGTCCGGAGCAAGTATGGTGGGTCTGACACACCGGTGTGAATGTGTTCTTTTTTCCATTTCCAGGAGTGTACTTCAAGATTGTATTTTTAAATCCTTCAGTACGTGTAGAGGGCATTAATTTACAGTACATGCTTTTGACACCAGTCAGATGTGATGTAAAATTCTGATTTAAAATAAAGCCACTGATTATAGTTTTGGCTTTGGTATATGACAGTGAAACTGATTATTCCTCTATGATCAGTTACTTTGCAACTACTGGAAACAGTATGTTAGTACTATGTTCTTATTGTCGTACAGAGAAAAGTCCCTTACCTCTGTAGTATTGAAACCCAGTTGCCACTCATTTTTGTATTGGTTAACATATGTGACGATGGGGAGCACTCCAAGAAACCGGTAAGTTTAAAATGATAAAGACATACATCGACAGACGGAAAGTAAGTCTGTTTTTAATACGAACACTGTGTGTACACTGATAAACCAAAACATTATGATTAGATTAGATTAGATTTACTTTGATTCCAATTCATCCGTAGTGAGAAGGTCCTCTAGGATGTCAGAAAAACAATAATGCATGACAAATATTTACAACTGAAACAAATAAGCTAATGTACCTTCCACAGGTCCCAAGTGGAATGATCGTCATTTTTTAATGAACACTATATGAAAGAGTCATTTTACAAATACTAGTGCACTGACTAACTGCCTAACTGATTGTTTGTCCATCTTTGGAACGAAATACTTTACTGATCTGAGTATCAGGGACCCGACAATTTTTTGGCAAGTTTATGGAGGCATGTGGCATTAGAACCTGTCTACGCACATGTCATGTAATTTGCGTTAATAACGGTCCGCTGATTTGCGTATGCCGTGATGACCCTCGATAGCGATCCAGATGGGTTCCGTAGGACTAACGTCAGGTGAATTTCGTCGCCGAGACATCAACATGAGTTCACTATAATGCTCCTCAAACCACTGTAGCATGGTTGTGGTTCCTATACGTGGACAACTGTACTGCTGAAAAGATGACATCACCATAGGGAAAGACACTAAGCATGAAGGGATGCAAGTCGTTCGCAGCTATCAGCGTGTCTTCGATTACTGCTACAATCCAAGTGCAGGGGAATGTCTACCATAGCATAATACTGACTCCACGAGCCAGCATCCGTGGCGCACTGCACTGCAACTTCCGATCCACCGTTCCCCTAGATGACGGCGCTTATGTAGACGACCAGCGACATAGTGTTGCAAAAATGTGGTTCACCCAAAGAGCCGACACGTTTCCATTGACCGGCCGTCGCATCCCAATGGTCCTGTACCGACTCCAATCATAACTGACGATGTCCTTGGGTCAACATGTGAACACATAGGGGTGGTCAGCTGCGGAGTTCCAAGATCAATAACGTACGATGAAGTGTGTCCTCCGAAGCACTTGTGCGTGCATCAATATTGGCTCTTTTGGCGGAGATTGCACAGATCCCCGTCTATCCTACTAATCAGCAGACAAGTGTGCGAACCCCACGTGCTATGGAGTGGACTTCCAACGATTTAGCTCCTAGTAGTAGTTCCATTGTCCTTCTACCTCTTTCCGTACATGCTCACAACACATGCACTAGAACATTCGTCCATCTTCAAGATAATGCTTCACGGGTTCCGCTTAATAATAATCTGTTCTTTGCCAAGGTCGCTTATCTCAATGGATTTCCCCACTTGCAGCCCACATCTTCGCTAGGAGGATATCCCATCCGTGTATACTCCGCTTACATACTTTGGTTACCGCGTCAAATGGCTCTGAGCACTATGGGACTTAACTTCTGTGGTCATCAGTCGCCTAGAACGTAGAACTACTGAAACCTAACTAACCTAAGGACATCGCACACATCCATGCCCGAGGCAGGATTCGAACCTGCGACCTTAGCGGTCACGCGGTTCCAAACTGAAGCGCCTAGAACCGCACGGCCACACCGGCCGGCTACCGCGTCACTTGCACTCAACGCCACCAGGAGGCATCCAACGTAGCAGTAGGGAGTGGTCATAATGTTTTCGATTACCAGTGAATAGCCCAGGCAAGCGGTACGATTAGGTGGAACTTATGGAAATTTCATTAAGTCCGTTACGGTCAGGAAATCTGTAGCCGAGATTCTGCCATAGGCCATCTCTAGAAAGGAAAATTACACGAACTGCACCTTGTCTTATACGGGGTTGTTCAAAAAGATGGACCCAATTTAATGCATTTGAGTCGCTTAGATGCAAAACTGTCCATGTCCACTTTAAAAAAAAAAAGAGTTGGCGACTCTGGATTGTAGAGCATGACATTTTACACATGCTTGAAATGCTATTTATGCTCAAAGCTCTCCATGTCCTATGGAAAACAGCTCACGAAAAGTGTGGTTAGATTCAAAACTGTCCATCTCCATCAGCAAGTTGGGTGCAAAACTTGCCTCGTCCCTTTTGACAAATCGCATTGACGGCTGGGGTCATGTGACTGTAATGCAACATGGCTACCATAAGCATGTAAACATTGTACTTATGTGGTCTCTTACAGCTGTTTATTCTGAAAGTTATACACATTCTCAGAATGCTGTAAAAGTCCAAGGGGAGCCTCATTATAATTCTGAAATCGAGCTACCGGTGTCCGTATGCAAACGTGGGAAACACTTAGGACACACAAACTCGAGCTTCATTACGAACACGGTTGTTCCTATTAATGAAAAGAAACTGGAAGATGTTTCAAAACTCCTCGAGAAGCACTATGGTGAGTCCTGGAGGGAACGTGAATCCCTGCCGTGGTACACGACATTACTAGGTTCCAGCGGGTCAGGGGCATCAGTTGAATCAGAATGCCTAGCAGGAGAAGATGAAGACATTGTTCCAGATATGATGTATTAAGTGGATTGCAGTTTGTCAGTTGTTACACCATGTACCTTCAGAAATATTAAAAGAAATTAAAACTGAATACACAGTTTTATGTTCACCCCATATCCTCTCCTCATGTACAACTAGTCAGGTTCAAAACTGTCGATGTCCATTTCAGTTGCATGCAAAAGTGGCCATCTTACATGCATTGAGTTCCAGATTTTTTTTTCAATAGCCCAAATGGTTTTGTACCAATCCATACTTATGTATACAACATACAGTGTAGGGCAGTGTGTATTTACCCAGTGAAAAGATTTTCCACTTTTTTCTCAAAACCGGTTATGGAGGACATGGACAGTTTTGCATCTCATTTGTATTTCGTGACATGTAAATTCTGCATGAACAATGAAAGGAGGCAGCTTCAAACTCATTTCTTTCCCCACTTGGTATGAATGTTCAGTGTGTTCCCACAATTGCTGAACAACAAACACGTAAGTGGTAGACAAACTCGTGCTACAGGCACAGAAGCATGTCTTGTATTATGGAATTCACAGCAACAGTGACACAGTTCCGCAGACCGGTGAAAATTGTTGGTAGAGGTGGGACGTAAACAGCCTCCTTAACATGTCTCCACAAGGAAAAGTCACAGGACGTGAGATCAGGGGATCTCGGTGGCCAGAACTGTGGCGCCAGACCTTGATTTCTCGTGTAACCTACCCATCGCCGAGCAAGGGATTGATTTAAAAATCCTCAGACGTGACTATGTCAATCGGGGGTGCTCTGTCACGTTGGAAAATGAAGTCTCTTAAGTAGTAAGCTGAGGAAAAGTCACTGTTTCAGCATGACAATCTGCGACACGCGGCGGCCCGGGCTTTTTCCTTTGCAGAGATATTCGATTTGTTGAAATTGCTCAAAAGATATCCTGTTTGTTGAAACTGCTTAAACCCACAGCTTATACTTTCCCTAAATGGTGGTTCAATGCTGATCGGAGACGAAATGCCCGCTTGCTTGTAACTTGCTAATTCAAGAACGCAGAAAAACTTCTGCTACAGTCTAGCCAGTTTACTCACAACTGCCTATTGGCGCGAGCAGGACTACCTTAGCGTATGTTTACGCAATTATCACCACCCTAGCGGGCGTTTGCGCAAATAGTGGTTAACAGAACAACACATTAGACCTTCCTCTTTCCTTCGGTATGCTTACTGCTCATGGGTCATTTCTGTGTTGTGAAATGGGAATTAATTAAATTGGGTCCATCTTTTTGATCCACTCTCTCCCATATTTCTCGATAATACAAAACGTGCTGCCCTTCTTTGAACTTTTTCAGTGTACTCCATCAGTTCCATCTGGTAAGTATCCCACACTGCGCAACAGTATTCTAAAAGAGGACGGACAAGCGTACTGTAGGCAGTCTCCCTATTAGGTCTGTTACATTTTCCAAGTGTCCTGCCAATAGAACACAGCCTTTGGTTACCTTTCTCCACAACATTTTCTATGTGTTCTTTCCAATTTAAGTTGTTAGTAAGTGTAATACCTAGGTCTTTAGTTGAATTTACGGCTTTTAGATTACACTGATTTATCGTGTAACCGACGTTTGAGTTCCTTTTAGTACTCAAGTGGATGACCTCACACTTTTCGTTATTTAGGGTCAACTGCCAATTTTCGCACCATCCAGATATCTTTTCTATATCGTTTTGCAATTTATTTTGATCTTCTGATGACTTTATTAGTCGATAAAGGACAGCGTCATCTGCAAACAACCGAAGACGGCTGCTCAGATTGTCTTCCAAATCGTTTATATAGATAAGGGCCTGTAACACTACCTTGGGGAACGCCAGAAATCACTTCTGTTTTACTCGATCAGCTTCCCTCAGTAAAACAGAAGTGATTTCTGGCGTTCCCCAAGGTAGTGTTACAGGCCCTTATCTATATAAACGATTTTTTTACTCGATCAGCTTCCCTCAGGGGGTCTGCGTTGCTTCACGTCCGTAGGTATAACCTTTAAATACCCTACACGTGACCCCTGGGTGGTGCTAAGAAAGCAACAACGATAAGATGAGACCGAACTGTCTGAAAAGACCTCTCGGTCAAAGAATGACGAAGGACACGTGCGGTCCTATTCAGGACCCACAAGCTCGTAGAATTGGACCATCTCTGCGCATCTGTCAACTGAATATCGAAGGGATAAGTCGAGCAAAATGTGAGTATCTTTCCAGGCTCACACAGAAATATGCAGTTGATATCATCGCACTTCAAGAAACGCACACAGCTGATGAACCACAGCTACAGAGTAGGGGGAAAATACCGGGCTTTAAACTGATAGCCTCTAATCACCATCAAAATTATGGCCTTGCAACTTACGTCAAGAATCACATAACAAACTACCAGCTGCTGTCAGAAAATTCTGAAAATGACATTTTTACAACTGCTGTTAAAATTGAAAACCTAACGATAGTTAACGTGTACAAACCCCCAGGGACTAATTGGCCTAATCCCGTTCTACCGTCTCTGCAACATCCAACTATATACCTCGGTGATTTCAACAGTCATCATCACCTGTGGGGATATATGGAGAATGACCTCAACGGTGAAGCGCTTGAGGACTGGATGGAAACTGAAAACCTGAATTTAATTTACGATGCTAAAGATCTGCCTACCTTCCACTCAGCTCGCTGGTCCCAAGGCTATACCCCAGATCTGTGCTTCACAACTCAGTCTCATAATTCCCTAAATCAAGTACGACGAACTGTGCTCAAGGAATTCCCACATAGTCAACACAGACCTGTTATATTGGAGGTGGGGATGTCTATACCTGTTGTACGATCACATCCTAAACCGAGGTGGAACTTCAAGAAAGCCAACTGGACTGAATTTGCAAAGCAAACAGATTCCAATATCAGATGGATCAAACCAACGTACAACAACTACAGCAGATTTGTTGGGGTTATCAAAGGTGCAGCCAGACGATGTATTCCTAGAGGGTACCGTAAAGAGTATATCCCTGGTTGGAGTTCCGAGAGTGGGGAGTTACTAAAAGAATATGAAGACCATCCTAACTCTGACAATGCAACAAGCCTCCTCCAGTCCCTGGATGATAATCGAAGAAAGATCTGGCATGAAACTGTGGGGTCCCTAGATTACACCCATTCTAGCAGAAAAGCCTGGTCTATCATCAGGAAATTAGACTCTTCAAACCCTACAACAAAAAGATCAAAAAATGCCATCAATTTGAATGACTATGCTAAACACCTTGTGTCAGTTACAAAGAATATAAAGGACAAGCAAGCCAAAAGGGATATCAAACTACAGTTGAACACCAAGAAAAGAGCAGCCCTACAGTCTTCCGAATTCTCTACTCCATTTCAAGAAGAGGAAACTAAAGCTGCAATCAAAAGTATGAAACTTGGAAAAGCAGCTGGATATGATGGAATATACCCAGAATTCCTGGCTCACTGTGGACCAGCTACAGTAAAATGGTTGACCAACTTCTTTTCAAACATCCTGCAAACTGGAAACATCCCACATCTGATGAAGAAATCAAAAATATTAGCCATACTGAAACCAAATAAAGATCCCACAAAAGTGGAAAACTATCGTCCAATAGCACTCTTAAGTATCACATATAAACTCCTTGAGCGCCTGATCTACAACAGAATCTGTGAAACAATCAACCATCATATTCCTATCGAGCAAGCAGGATTTAGACCTGGGAGAAGTTGTAACGATCAGGTACTATCTCTCACTACGCACATTGAAAATGGGTATGAGAAGAAATCAGTAAGTGTGGCTGCCTTTTTGGATCTATCTGCTGCCTATGACACTGTCTGGCGAGAAGGACTCCTTTTAAAATTTGTGAGTGTTATCCCATGTCGTAAACTCACGGCCTTACTCAACAATATGCTAAGCAATAGGTACTTTCAGATCTACTCAGATAATGATAGGAGCAGAATGTTTAAACTAAATGACGGCTTACCTCAAGGGTCTGTTCTGGCTCCCCTCCTTTTCAATTTGTATACACACGACTTACCAGAAACATCTTCAAGGAAATTCATATATGCTGATGATATTTGTCTGGTGACTCAGTGCTCCAACTTTGCTGATGCTGAAACTATTCTATCCACTGATCTGGAAGCCTTAGACAAATATTTCAAGAAATGGTGCCTCCACCTAAATCCTCAGAAAACAGTTATATCTGCATTCCACCTACGTAACAGACAGTCAAATTACAAACCAGAAGTTGTATTCAGAGACCAAGTGTTGCCATACTGTAGTACACCAAAGTACCTGGGATTAACACTAGATAGAACTCTGTCTTTCAAGCAGCATTTATCAAATGTGGCTGCTAAAGTTAAAACTAGAAATAATATTCTTCAGAAGCTTGTTGGTACATCATGGGGAGCCAATACTAACGTCCTGAGATCTACAGCATTAGCTCTGTCATATTCTGTTGCTGAATATTGCTGCCCAACCTGGATCAACAGTGTTCACACTAAGAAGATAGACGTGCAACTCAATCAGGCAATGCGATTAATCACAGGATGTATTCGGAGCACAAACACGCTGTGGCTGCCGGTTCTAAGCAATATCCCACCTCCAGCCCTAAGAAGATCAGAAGCTCTCCTAAAGACGTGGAAAAACATTCAGCAGAACCCCCAGCTCCCCATCCATCAAGATATTGTACAAGGAACACACCAACGCTTGAAATCGAGGAAACCACCATGGCGCACAGCACTCGACCTTGAAGGATCTGCTTTCAACATTAACAGTTCATGGAAACTCCAGTGGGATCAGTCTTCAGTAGCCAATAAACATCTAGTCGAGGACCCTTCCAAGCAGACGCAAGGATTTGATCTTCCAAGGCGTCAGTGGAGGATCATTAACCGCATTCGAACTGGACAAGGCAGATGTGGCTATCTACTGCACAAATGGGGATGGGTTGGCTCTGCAAATTGTGACTGTGGTGCCCCCTCACAGACGATTCATCACATTGTTGCTGACTGCCCTCATCGTACTTTCAGAGGAACTTTAATGGACATTCATCGTACATCGGATGAAGCAGTCAAGTGGATTGAAGAACTAGACATAGAGCTGTAAAATTGTACGAACTTGTGATTGTACATTTTAGTCCTGAAAATATTGTATATAAATGTAAATCAATGTACACATCATACGATAAATAAAATAAATAAGCTTCCCTCAATTACTACGAACTGTGACCTCTGACAGGAAATCGCAAATACAGTCACATTACTGAGACGGTATTCCATGAGCACGCAATTTTACTACGAGCCGCTTGTGTGGTACAGTGTCAAAAGCCTTCCGGGAATCCAGGAATACGAAATCGATCTGAAATCCCTTGTCAGTAGCATTCAGCTGTTCATGTGAATAAAGAGCTAGTTGTATTTCACAGGAACGATGTTTTCTAAACCCATGTTGACTGTGTGTCAATAGACCGTTTCCTTCGAGGTAATCCATAATGTTAGAACACAATATATGTTCTAAAATCCTGCTGCATACCGACGTTAACGATATGGGCCTGTAATTTTGTGGATTACTCCTACTACCTTTCTTGAATATTGGTATGACCTATGTAACTTTATTGTCTTTGGGTAGGGATCTTTCGTCGAGCGAACGGTTATATATGATTAAGTATGGAGCTAATGCATCAGCATACTTCGAAATACACCTAATTGGTATACAGTGTGGACCAGAAAACTTGCTTTTATTAGGTGATTTCAGTACACACTCTACTGCATTTCAGTCAATAATTCACTAAAGAATTTAAGTTGTACGCACGAAACGATGTCTGTTTGGGTTTGCTTCATGTCAGAAATTTCGTGTCAGATCACCGATTTTAATGTCCATCTACGTACTTCACAACTTTTCTGAACAACCGTCGTCTTTAGCATTGAGTACCAAATATGTCTCTCTTGTAGTGTTATTGCTGGCGATATTCCTTTTATTCTTAAATTATGATGGATTATTTACTAGTAATTTAATTACTTAACATATTTATTGAGATTTGAAATTACAGTTTGTCACCCGTGAAAAGGCACTACATTTTATCTGTCTGTTCTCTTTAGTAGAATAAATATATTCCTTTTAATTTCTGGATTAACAACTTATTTTAAGAATTCGAAATAATCAATAATACGTTTAGCCAGACGAAACATTCATATTTCTATACCCCCAATAGTCTTAAACGTGTTACCACAGTCATGTACTCATGTACAACGCATATTTATGTTCCTCCATTTGTTGCACGGAATGAACTAATTTCTTTTCTATTCTACGGGAGAGTCCAATTGCAGAGACGATTTCTTCTGGCGCCAGCTGTTTGATAGATTGGTTGTAATACTTGCATAATTTCTTTCAAGCTTATGGAGCCTGTTTATGCAGGTTCCGCAACTCTAGTATTGATTTTGAATAAAGTTACACAGCACGACTTTCCGTTCTATTTTGTAAAGAAAAAATGGTACTGGTATGTCATTCAAAATATCACACTTCTGTTGATACACAAAAGCAATAACTTTGTTTTACTTATCTACTGTGGAAAGTCATAGATAAAAGTTCGACAGCTCAACTTCAGAAGACAGCGGCTGCAAACACCGTACGTTAGTTAGGTCTGCGAGAACCAGAGCAGCTAGAACGATAATTTACTGCTGACCTGACGAAAGACTTTATTCAGAGATTGGAATTGCTTATGTCTTACATTACTGTTTCTCAGAAAAATAAGTAAATGTGGATAATTATCCGATTATAGCATTGACTATTGATATTCTGTAGTGTGCCTAGCTACCATTGGCTGTGTACTGTTTCATAGTCTACGAATTACTGTTGTGACCGCCCGAGATAGAAGAGACATCTTTCACAGAAACCAAAGAAATTCTGGTCGTATGTAAAGGCTGTTAGTGGCACCAAACTTAGTATCCAGACACTCACGGATACGTGACCTGAAACTGAGAGTAGCAAAATAAAAGCACAGATCCTGAATTCTGCTTTCAGACGTTCATTAGAAAGGAAAACCCAGGATTATATCCTGAATTTAATTCTCATTTGACTGAAAAGTTGAATCGAACATACACACACCAAAACAAGTTTTGCATCACCTCGGCTCTCAGAAATCCTGGAGATAGACGTTGACTGTGGATATTGCACCACAGACACAGTCCCTTTGACTGTTCAGAGATGTCACTAAACCCGCCCGAAGGTGTAAACAACGATGCATGAGCAGCGCCTATTAGACAGAGGGTGTCCGACAGTCGATCAGTTCCAGACATTCCATCAGGAAGGAGGTACGGGACTCGTGTTGTCTGTAGTTAAACCATGCCTAAACGGTCAATACCGCGGTTCGATCGCGTCCGTATTGTTGCTTTGTGACAGGAAGGGCTCTCATCAAGGGAAATCTCCAGGCGTCTGGGAGTGAATCAAAGCGATGTTGTTCGGATATGGAGGAGATACAGAGATACAGGAACTGTCGATGACATGCCTCGCCCAAGGGCTACTACTGCAGTGGATGACCGCTACCTACTGATTATGGCTCGAATGAACCGTGACAGCAACGCCACCATTGCTTTTCGTGCAGCCACAGGACGTCACGTTACGGCGATCACATGGTGGTAAACCAGGTAGCAGACTTCGGTAGAATACTACGGAAATATAATCAGTTTACAAACGAGATTGTCTGCAAACCGCTCGTGCGAGCCATTCTACAATATTGCTCAAGTGTGTGGGACACGCACCAAGTAGGTCTGACAGGGGATATTGAACGCATACAGTGAAGGGCAGCACAAATAGTCACTGGTTTGTTTGATCCGCGGGA